>NW_027518693.1:0-2510000 GCF_043159265.1 Tasmannia lanceolata
AAGAAAGGTTTGAACAGATGCGTATCTAGAAATGAAACACACGAGCGTGTGAACACAGAGATAGAGAGCTTGAAAGAAAGAAACAGAGAAAGAGATCGAGATAGAGAGCTTGAGAGAGAGAGAGAGAGAGAGTCCCAAACGAACGGGGCCATGGTATCAAATTCAAAATTTCAGAAAGGAAAACATAGAAAGAAATTAAAACAATCCCAACTAATGGGACATTCAAAACCCAATAAATTAAAACATTACCTAATAAAATTGGTGAGATTCCTATAAAGCCCATCAAACTACAGGTTTTATTTTTAGCCTATGCATGAACACCCAAACTAAAAAAATGTCTGACAAATATATTTTTTGAATATAAGTTGAAGATAACAGAAATAGGAGATTTTTGCATACCAATTCGGCAATTCCAAATAAACCCCACCATGCTTAACCCCATGGACGGTTATCTCCCTCAAGGGTCTTTTCTTCATCTTGGCCCCACCCACCACCAGATTATGCATATCATAAATGTAGATGTACAATTAGATAGCATCTTGAATACACTTATAGATGAACAATTACTCAAGAGACAAAAGATCATATCAATAGTGTTGCCACATCCTAATAAATAGAAGGAAAGAGGCAACAAATAACAAAAAGAACTCACGATTTCCATTATGTAGATCCAAAGGATCACTTTTCTCTTGATCCAAAGCTCTCCCATGACCTCTAGTATACTGTGCAAAGCAAAACCCAAAAGGGGTCTGAAGTAGGGAGAAGAGGGAAACCCACCCATGTAGTCTTGCCTGTACTTAAATTCATTGCTTCCATGAGGGAAAAAAGTAGAAACCCTGGATGAAAACCCCAAATCAAATAAACCATAGAAGCATAGAAGGAAAGAGGCAACAAATAACCAAAAAAAAAAAAAAAAAAAAAACTCACGATTTCCATTATGTGGATCTCAAGGATCATTTTTCTCTTCATCCAATGCCCTCCCAGGACTTGTAGTATCCTGTACAAAACGCAAAGGGATCTAAAGGATCATTTTTCTCTTTATCCAAACCATCCTGTTTCCACACCGTGAGCCCATACCACCGTGACCTCTACCAACGTCACCTTATACACCTTTCAAGATTTTAAAACATATTTGAATGGCCATATGAATGAGTCCACAAATTTGTGTCTTTTGTCATTCATCTTGAGAGGTCATAATGAGTGTCTCTACAAAATTCGCAAATAAATTCACAGGGTTGTCCATTGAGCATGGCATAAGATGCTCCTCTCAAGATTTTATAAATTATTTGAAAAGTTGTGGTGTCACTCCTATGACTTATGGCCAACCCTTAACAAGAAAGAGTTTTTTTGTTTGTTTTTGTTTTTTTAACAAGAAAGACTGTCTCCATCTAGTATAAGTGTTTGCTTCTAGAGAGAGTGGAAACCTCTCCCTAGATACACACTTTCCGAGGCAAAGATTTGTGACTATGCTAAAGAGGGAGTTGGTAGACTTGTTTTTGCATTTGGGCATGCTGGCAAGATGATCTATAAGAGGGATTTAACAGAAAGCTTCAGGAATTGAACTTGGCAGAAAAATAGGTAGGTAATGATGTAGGCAAAAACAGATTCAATTTTTGGAGGATTTAAACTCAGGCTCGACCTGGACCAGTGTTACCGGTGTCACTTACACCCCCCTCCCACATGCCCTCCCCGTGTATCGACCAACGATCTGCATCGCATGACCCACACGGTTTATTTGTGACCTGGGTCGTTAAAAATGGCGATCCAGGTCGTACGACTAAAAACATGCTTCGTTTGCAACCTTGTAGCACTGTTAGTCTCCTAAGCCCTGTAATTTGAAGGGTAAGTAAGGTATTAACAGTTAACTTGAAGGTCTTTGGTGCTCACCGGTGTCCTGTCAATATATCATAGTGTGTAAACCTTGTGTGACGACCCGCAAGAGAGAAAGAGAGATGAATGTCAACATACGTTGATATCATGCGTCCAAGTGCTCTTTTAGCCTCCAAAATGGAAGAGCTATTTTTCGCCCTTTGAGAGAGACATCAACACAGGTTTTTATCTCCAAGTGCTCCAGTTACAATTTACACGCGGATATCATGCTTCCTCTAGTGTATTACACTCTTAAAATTTTGGTATTTCCCTTGTTCAAGCTAACCAAACTTGTCAGTTGATTATTATATCATATTCTTTTCTCATAAAGTTTACTCATTTGACATTTTTTTATTAGTTTACAATCCCCTAATGCCCTATTCGTTTTAGATTTTGAAAATTGATTTTAATCCCAAATCAACCCAGGACCGCAAACAGTGAACCAAGCCTACCCTCATTATACCCCGTACCTATTCCCGTACTGCGTACCGGAATGAACCGCGTTCCAAGTAACACATTATCTCTTTTAAAAAGAATTATCTTTCTTCTTAATAAAGCATTATCTCTTTCAAAAAAACAGAAATGTAGATTGCAATTTCAGCCGTGTTGATGCCTGCCTTTAGTCATCATTCATCATACATTGCATGGATAAATTTCCCAATCAAAGCTATTGCATTGGGCGCTTTTTTCTTATCTAATTGAATTATAAATTGCAACTCCAACACTTAAAAGAAACAGGAGGGCAGCTTTCCTAGAAACCGCTCCCTTTGACGGATCCAAGCAATAGTCCAGTAACGAAAAAATTTACCCTTTTGAAATCACACTTCCATACAGTGAGAAAGGACATAAATCACTAAAAATTTAACAGTATATTCATTTCTTCATCAAAAACCTTGATTGTGTATCTTGTAAAGTTTATCAACAGTCCTTGTTATATTCTGCAATCTCATGTTGGCAAGTACTCCATTGTGAAGCTATCTATTACAGACTGTCAACTGTATATGTCACGAAGCTCATAACTTTGTCTTTGATTATTTTGTGCATTTCTCATTATTTTGGTCAATTTAAGTTTTTCAGCTGTTATCTTTCCGGTCGTTCAAAAGCAGCACCAACTTCTTGTTACTCTGCTTCTATGTAATGCTTGTGCCATGGAGGTATGTTCTGATCGAAGTTCTTCTACTTCATCAGTAATAGTTTGCCTTAGGTTTATTAATGTAAATAGTAAGTATGTTAATCCTGATAAAAAAGAATGTGCTATTGTATCTGTGTGCTTAGCACTGTCCCTAACTTTTCGTCTTGTTTACATTGTCATTATATAGTAATCATATTTTGGCAACATAACTTTATAGGTTAGTGGTTCATATCTTTCTTGAACTTTGTGTAGGCTCAATATACTTATAATTCCTATATGGGGGATTATCTATACTCCTCTCCCTCGTCTATTGTAACATGATACACATGTGCTACAACCTTACCTTTAATTTTAACTGCATTAATGTTCAAAATAATCATTATAAAGCTGAATTGGAATATAGATTTTATAAAACTAGAAATTATACTTACTTTTAGTAGTACTCTTTCTCCTATTAGGTGGGGAAGTAGATCCAAAACTATTACCAACCAATTGGGATGGTGGTCAAAGTGCTACATCAGTTGAACGAACAAGAAATGATTGAATAGCAATGAAATCAAACACCATGCCATTGTTATCCAGACTGCTACGATCAACAAGAATAAAAGAATCTTCCTTTTGCAGCTATCCAATTATTGTTAGAATCAATATGGTCTGCCAAGATTGGATCAATGTTCTGCATCTTCTTTCTTGCAGCTTCATGTTGTACATAATATAGATTAGAGCATTTTGATTTCCTCGTACACTGCTGCTCGGTGTCCCTGGTGATGAAAAGGGGCGCATTTGTCACTTCCCAAAATGAATTATATTGGATGATAATTAGCAAACAAGAAACATGGATACCTTGTACACTCGTATGATGCACGACAAGTATAGAAAGTAACAATTACAACTACAACTACACCTAAAATCCTCAGGGATGCCAATGGGTACAAGTAAAAAAGATAAATGATAAAAGATAAATCCTCTGGGTACAAATACTACCTCCTATAATCTCTAGGATTGGGTACAAATATTACCCCTTCCAATCTATTCTCCTGGATTTGGTATAAATACAACCCTTTCCAATCTCTTGGACCGGGTACATATACCACCCAGTCCAATCAAATCTCTTATGCTGGGTACAAATATTATCCCCTACAATCTCTTAGATTGGGTAAAAATATTACCACTTCCAATCCAATCTTTGGTTTGGGTACAAATATTACCCCTTGGATAGGCCTGGCAAAGTTGGCCGAACCGGGCCGAAACCGAACCGAAAATTCAGTTTCGGTTTGCGTAAATCAAACCGATTCAAATTTCGGTTCGGTTTCAGTCGGTAGAACCAAACCGATGTTCGGTTCGGTTCGGTTTCGGTTTGAACCCTTGCCGAACCGAAACCGAACCGAAACACTAAAAGTATCAAAACATAGTGATGTGTGGCATTTGAAAATTGAAGGGGCGCCTATTTCATTCGGTTCTCTACACAGACTACACACTTGTTAAGGTGAGCACATCATTTTACAGCCATATATAGCATGGGAGGCCTCACATTTTACATATCATGTTTTCTATATGGTAGGGCCCAATATAAACCCATGCGTATGATGGGGCCGATCATTTTATATCCATCAGTGGGCTCACCATTTCCACCCAAACCCATGTTTTCATAAGGTGATTCCCATCCACGCCAACCAAATCCATTAATAGGGTGGGCCCACCGCTTTCACGTCATGTTTGAATGGAAAGGGCCCAATTATTTTACACCCCGAGAGAAACCAAAGAAACTGAAAACCGAACCGAAACCGAAATTCTTGAATCAGCTCGGTTTGGCCATTTAGCAATTCGGTTCGGTTCGGTTTCGGTTTGGAGTGTAGGGGTTCGGTTTTAGTTTGGTTTCGCCCCAACCGGGCCGAAACCAAACTGTTGCCACCTCTATCCTTGGGTTGCAACTTGTATGGAGTTTTACCCGACCTGAATAGACCTGACCCGAAAAAACCCTGGGTCGGGTTACAAAATCATGGGTCTCGAGTCGGTTCGGTTTAAAGAAAAAAAACCAGATACTGATGAAAATCCTAATCTTCTAAATCTCTCTAAACTTGTTTCTTATTACACGGAAGGTGAATTTCCCTCTCCAAACCCATTGAATCTAGCAAAGATAAACATCCACTTCTTTCTCTATCGAATTACTCTGCAACACCTTATAAAAGCTCTGCAAACGGATCTAAAAATCTCGAGTGTAGGAATTGAATCCTATAGCTTGGATTCTGCAAATAAAAGACCATCTTCAGGTGAATTTTTGAACCATTTATTATTATTTATCGTTCTTCTAAGATTCTCTTTTAAACCTGCTCTTGGTACCAAAATCCACTCGAGCTCGTCCAGTGCTCAAAGAACACGCATTAGGGGTCCCAAAGTTTGGACTCTGGAAGACCACTCTAATGGTCAATTAAGAAATCAGCACCCATTTTAACGTTAATTGTGGAAGACTTTAACGATTTTTTACATCAATTCATGTTAAAAGGGGTGCGAATTATCCCTTTGGGCAAGTTCTGTTACCTATTTGGGCTATGTGCCAAGTGTCAGATTTTTAGTGGAAGGGCTGATTTTACCCCTAACAGCTGCTACCTTTTTGGAACACGTAGGGGTGTCAATGGATTCACTTCGGAATCAAATCCACTTTATGTCTCAGTCATGATCCATTCAATCCCTAGTCGGCCGGATCGGATTTGGAGTGTTCCTCGGATCCTACTTCCTGTGTCCCGGCCACGATCCATTTCAAATTGGACGAGTCCTAGTAGGTCATGCTTACATTGTACACAATTAAAATGTTAAAATGAAGTTATAATGTAGTAAACCAATGTTCTTGACCGGATCAAAAGATATGTAATAGCTCCCAAGTGACTCAGAACCCTAATACCTGCGCAATGATGGAAACCCATGAACAGAGTTGTTCACCAAATGAAATCCAAGGATGATCTAGCTCTTTTCGATGAGCTTCCCCCTTAATGTATCTCTTTTTATTGTTTGCCTATCTTTGTACTTGACCATCTCGGTCGGTTTCTTTAATTGATGTATTCCGCTACTTTTCAAAAAAAAAACGAGTTGTTCACCAAATGAAATCCAAATATGAATACACAAATGAATAAAATGATGGAGGAAGAGGAAGAGATGTAGAGATGTATCGTGAAAAGAGATGAAACATGAAAGTGAAGCACGAAATTGCATAAATGTGAAATTTATTTGCTTTTAGAGAAATACTCTACACATTACATATGTTATTACATACTTTATTACATATGTTATTACAAACATTATAAGGGTATTTTTTGTAAAAAAACTTCGGATCATGACTATCCATCGGATTTTCTTTGCATGTCCGGATCCGATCCAAAAAAATTTTGAATCCTGTGATGAGGATCCAAAACCCGTCCATGGATCTTTCTAGTATGCCCTTATCCGGTCCATTAAAGTTAAAGTTCGGATTCGGAGGATCCATCGATCGAACCGTCTGGATCCATCGACACCCCTAGGAACACGGTTTTGTTGATTTCAAAATATTATTTTTCTTGCCCTTTTTTCTCTCCTGGTGTGGTGAATAGCAGTTGGGTGAAGATGAAATGAGAGAAGCTGCAATGGCAGCGATCCATGCTCTCCAGCCCAATTTCCAGTCCCCAAAAATCACCCAAGATCAACTTGACAAGCTCAAGGTACAATCTCTCTGTTTAAAATCCATCCAATTCTTCATAATAATGTACATATTTTATCTCTTTGTGCAGATATATCAAAGCAAGCGGCTAAGTATTTATCTCTTTGTCTTTGTGTCAACATCATCATTGTTGATGGTCGATGATTTGCACATGAACTACTGTACTTGGAAACAGAGTTAAGTTTCTCTGGGTAATGCACTGTTTTCTTTTTATACTATTGTATCTCATTTGTCATTTGATTCCTGGTGTTTCTTATATTTCTTTGTTCTTTAGGTGGTTGTTTTACACTCTTTAACCAAACCATTAGATGATATTTGCACATGAACGCTGCTATACATGGAAACCAGAGGTAAGTTTCTCTCAGTAGTGCATTGTTATCTTATTATACTATTGTCTCATATTTCTCATTTGAGTCCTTGACACGAAGCAGTGTTTATTATATCCTCTTTGTTTTGGATTTTAAGAACTGATGGTGAGTCAGGGTATCCAGTTAACTGTTGATTCAGATCCATGTATCTCATAAGAAACATAAAATCATGTTTATACTAAAAACAAGAAAAAAAATTAACGTATGCTTTCAATACGGCAATGAGGAAAGTTATCACACTCTCTTCTCCCTAGCAGCCTAGTCCGGTGAGAGTTCTTTCAAGGACCCGCCTAGTTTAACCTTTCAAAGTTTAATCATCTGCGGGAGAATTTCGACTCACACTAAAGGGTGTCTGGTCTGTCCTTCTTACAACATGGACACATGTTCGTATTATTTAAAGCATGGATGGAAATTTTGTTACATGGACCACCGGCAATTCTTAGAGTACAATCAAAGATTTCGGTATGATAAGTTATCTTTTGATGGCAAAGTAGAAGTAACACTAGCTCCGATTTCGCTGCCAGAGAGTGAGGTACTAGATCAATTATAGAACATTAACATCACATTTGGTAAGAACCAATATGTCTGTGGGAAGAAGAGGGGATGTGAGGAGAATGATACTGAGCAATATAATTGGTTGGAACTTGGACAAAGCAAATCCAATTCTTTAAAAAAAACCTGATGTAGCGCACGAGCACAGAAGCAAACTCAGTTTCTATATTGGTATGTTGTGATACCAAATTTGATGTAGATCTGACAGTAGAAGCTCTGTTCCCAGTTAGCAGTTAGATCACATCACCACTTGACCAAATGCTCTTCATGTCGCAGCCTCAGTTTAAAAAATGACTGGACTGAATTGAAATTGTGAGTTCACTTCTCGATTAATTTCAGAACTGATTTGTTTTGAAATTCTGTCTTTTGCCGATATCCAATGATAAAGGAACCAGAAGTGCATTCAGTTAAGAACTAATATTGTGGATTGAGTCGCGGTTCAGTTCAATTTGAATTGAACTAGTATCACCTTCTACTGTTCACTGTTAGTTGCAATCCCCTACTTAAGCAAGATTCAATCAATCTTCTATTCTTTAGTTTAGAAACTCACTATCCAATTTACATCCAATTATTTTTTTGTGCTGTCAACATGAATTTACTATTTTAAACTGCTTGCTTTGGTGGACTGTTTCATGGGGTACATCCCAAAGAACAACTGAATTGAACTGGTCTGCAAGTCATCATTAATTCAGTTCAGTCCAAAGAACTATTGAAGGAAACCATGTCAAATGAAATATTAACTAAATCTTGGTTCCTTGAGACTTGTTGGGTCTGAACTATTTTAGATCAATGCTGGATTGTGGTAAAATTTGATAACCTCAACAATTGTCTAGAATTGGATAGTTCCATCGGTCTTGACTGAGCTTAGATTATTTATCGATCGGTAACTGATCCTGCGTACAGTATTGGATGTAAATGGACTACTTCTAACAGTCTCTAATCTCACAATTTTATGAACTTATTTCTGTTGAGCTCTGCAAATTCTTTGACAAAATCTGAAATATATAGATATTGCAGATTGCAAGTTTTTTATGGGTCTTTTTCTTGGTCACAATCTGTTTGGATCCCTTACCGGTCAGATCCTAATTTATGGGTCTAGGTCACACGATCCATTTTGACCGGACCGTCCTTTTGAGTATTCTCGGTCCTACTTATGTTAACACAATTAGACCTTAGGGTTACGAAAGGGAAAAGTGAAGAAACTCGAGAGTGATGAGAATAGTAATAGAAATGAAAAGTAGGAAAATTAAACATTGTTTCTGGTTTTGAGTAGGTTTTTGAATATTACAAAAACACCCTTTGTGAATAGACAAATGAACCAAAAATATGAAAGGTATTTCATACATTGGCACCCTCCATTCGGACCTATGACGCTTCATCGAATCTTTTGGAATGGACCTATGATGCTCCATCGAATCTTTTGGTTATGTCTTGGTCACGATCCCAAATAATTTTTAACCTTTGGAAATGGATCCAATAGACACGGTCGCATTGAGCTGTTGTGCCAAAATCTTGTCCATTAATGTTCGGACCCTTTAGATCAATCGGATCCCATAGTATTAGTCTATTAGATTCTTTAAACAAACAGAAAATGATCACTTTTCTCCTCATTCTAGCACATTTTTCATTTTAAAAAAAAAGAAAAAAGACCCAAAGTAATTATGAAAAGCATGCCAAATATCATAGATGAGAATAGCTTATATTGAATAGGGCCATTTCAGATGAAAAATGACACAACTCTTTATTTGAAACTTCTTCTATCAGGAAAACTAGAGGTAAAAAAGAGTGAGAATGATCCTTATCTCCCGTTAGAAAATAACACAGTAATGGAAAATTAAAGCGAGGAAAATCCTTCCTTTCTTCCCTACAAACTACAAAGCATCTTGATTCAATACAAGTCAGTGGCAGGGGAGAGCCCATTCTCTATTTGGGTTTGAGAATTAACACACTCAAGTTCAGGGTCTGTGTCTACAAAGGTGATGGCCTTGTCTTTCCTAAAAGTCAAATAAATAACGGCAAGGATGTAGAGCGCCATGAGAGGAAAGACAAAGATGCCAATGAAAATGTTGGCGAGCTTAGGCAGGCTGTTGTGGATGAGCCAAGTAACGAAGCTAGTGCTTAGAAAATACACATTGATCACAACAATGCAGAATCCAATGATCCAAGCGATTACCATGACCTGCAACCATGAGGGGACAAAGCACATAAAAGACAGAAAACTTATCTTCTTAGACTTTTTCTTTGGATGTAACATAGTTGTAAAACAAATTGTACGCCCATTTTTAAGAAAGTGGGTGTATCCAGAGCCATAAGAATTTTTAAGGAGGGATAAGAATTTTTATATGGGGGCAGCTGTTCAGCATGTAGCAAAAAGTGCATAGCAGGTCCCACATAAATGAATGTTCTAAACATATGTTACAGTATGTTCCCAAAACCTTCAATTTGTTAAGTTTTTACTATCATGCCTCCCAAAGTGAGGGCCACAAATCGAAGGGTTTATAGTTGTTGGATGTAAAACTTGCCACCAATTGGGAGTCGACATGTGGCACCAATAGGGAGTGGACACGTGGTGGCCGGACATCCAACCAATACCAAGTAAGGACTCTGATCCTCTAAATTGGCGCCCAATCTCCAAGGTATGCAATACAAACTGCATTTATTATTCCTTTCAGTGCCATTATCAATGTACTTTGATAATGGGGATCTACGGGGCGCCCCTGCAGATGGTTTTTGCAAGGGCGCCCTTCAGTTTTAGCATTGCGTGTATCTGTGTGTGTAAAGTGTGATAGTAAGAGGAACCTACATAGATTGAGTTCTTGTGAGGTCCCATCTTCTTTCGGCTATTACTGAACTTGAGAAGTGGGATGAGAGAAAATGGAAGCTCAAACAATTGTATCATCTGCATAAACAAAGCAGACCAGGTAAAAAATTAATTTCCAAATTGTACTGTACGTTGTAACAAAATGTAAAAAGAGAAGGGAAACAAATGCAAAGAAGATATACCGAAGCGATGATGATAAGACGACCAGCACTAGAAGAGCCACCGATTATGGAGACAACGAGGCTCGGAGTAATGGCGATGCACCTGGTCATAAGGTTCCGTTTCCATTTCTTCATTGTGAGACCCAAGAATCCCTATATATTTTTCTTAAAAAAAATCAGTCTAAAGAGCAAGATGTCAAGATAAAGGGTCGGTTTGGTTGTGAAATTCATCTGTACTTTAAGTGAAATCTCCATGTAAACTTCAATCTAGAAAGGCTCTTTAAGATTGAAGGTTTACACACAATTTACACTCAAAATTTTATTGGGTTTACTACTGAACTGACCAAAAAGCACCATATGTGTAGTGAGTATGTATCCTCTTGCCTGCATGATAAATTGCCCTGCATAAGTGCCTGTTATAGTGGAGCTTTGTCCAGATGCAAACAAGGCTATCCCATATATTGTAGAAGTCGATCCTCCCAATACATTCTGTAAACATAATGTATGAGGAAATAAGAAAAAAAATGTTTAAATCATTTTCCCACACTAAACTGCTCTTTAGTGTCAAGAACTTGAGTGAGAGTGATCCATCCAAATTGTGTAGTGTGGTGATAAGGCGTCAATTCGAACAACAATAGTGAAAAATATGGCATGGAGAAAGCACAAGAAGCTGATCTCTGTTTGATGTGGTCCTGTATGGTGTTTTCCCATGCTAAGTTCGAGGCAAGGCGGATAGTCCTCTTGGATTTTTCAATAGATTTCAGCTTGTGGTCTGTCCCAGGGCCATTTTTGGGTTAAAAAACTGTAAACACGCGAATGGTTTTCGAAAATTTGTCTCTTGCTTGCTATAGAGAGAGTTGGTCTATTTATCATTGAGAAAGAATTAAACAAGATCTTGATTACCTAGAAGATATACATTACAACCATGATTTCAAATCTCGGTTTCAGAATGCGTTTCGATCCTCACCGAAACCAAAATTTCGGCCTAAATCAGACGAAATCAATTAAGAAAGAATTTTATGTCGTCCAAAATTTCGGCCAAAATTTCAGGAAAAAAGAAATTTCGGTCGAAATTTTAGACCGTTTGTGGTTTATCCCATTTCAATTTCGGTCTCGACCGAAACCCGAAATTTATTTCAGTCGAAATTTCAAACCATGATTACAACTAAGTAAACCTAAGTGGGGGAAAGAGAATATCAACAGATGCAACAGACCATCCTCAAAATGCCTTTTGCATGGACGCCGGCAAATCCCTTTTCAAAATACTAGAGAGATCTTACAAGACTCTATTGGTTATGATGAACACAGACTTAGGCTCACAATGAATATCCTTGACTAATTGTTAGGGAGATATGGTGACCATGATCTTTAGGGAGTTTTTATATGGTGCCCGGCCGTCAAGTACCGTCAAAGTCAAAACGGTGCCCCCTTATATTTGATCCAACAGCTACCCACTTTTTAAGAGGCTGCTCTTGGGTCAAATATCACGGTTGGTACTTTTGAAGTACCACCTTCACGGGACTTGACCGTCGGGCATCATATAATTTCTCGAGCTTTAGGATGTCTGTTTGTGGGAAATGATTTCAGCGCTCCAATATTTTGATAAACTTGCGCTCCCATGTTTGTCGTGTAGTATTTAAAGAGCTGTAAGAGGAATATTATGTTTCTCAAAACGCTTGGCATTTTTAGTGTGGCCCACACTAGTGGGGACCCACTTTAAGTTAAAACGTTGGCTCTTCTATTCCACCTTGTATTCTATTCACTAAGGGAGTCTTAAGAGATAAATCTCAAGTGTTTTGAAACTCTAAAATAAGTAAGTATTTTAAGTGTGGAATGACACAAACTCTTGTGATCTGAAAACTATATATATATGTGCTGCGTTTGATGAGAACAAAACACATACGTATAGCTAAAGTTCCATCTAAAAAAAGGGTCCCTAATATGAGAGGAAAAGAGTGCCTGCGATCCTTCATCGAGCCTAAGGTTTTCTCAAGATTAGAAGATCTTTCTTCTCTTATTCGTGCGCAGAGATCGTGCTTTGTGTTTGTCGCTCGCCAAAGCTTGTTTATTCTACTTTCAAATTTTAGCTAGAGGGCTGCCATCCGTACAATCAAAATTGACCGTTGACAGGCTTTTGGGGAATTGTAATGGGTTTTGACTGATGGTTAAAAAACTATAATTAGAGATGGCTGACCTTAATCAAGAAAGATGCAGAATCAACGGTGAGATTGCTGCATTGGTTAGAAATATCATTAGAGATGTTTGGGGCGAAACAGACAGTGCCAGCTACAGATATGACGGCCACATTGATTAGAAATGCCAAGAACAAAGCAAAGCCGCTCTCAATAAGGAAGTACCTGCATGCATTCTGAAATAGGAATATATCTGTTAAAGATTTTTCAAAATCAAGTGTTTTTTGTCAAAAC
This sequence comes from Tasmannia lanceolata, assembly GCF_043159265.1. Taxonomy (NCBI): domain Eukaryota; kingdom Viridiplantae; phylum Streptophyta; class Magnoliopsida; order Canellales; family Winteraceae; genus Tasmannia; species Tasmannia lanceolata. The sequence goes on from NW_027518693.1 coordinate 13,018, forward strand.
AGTTTTTGGAAAATATTTTCTTTAAGTGTGTTTTGGAAAAAGAAAAACTTTTCTTTGGAAATAGTTACTTTTTGCAAGAGAAAGAGAAGAGTGTAAAGTAGAGGGAAAAGATAGTCCCGTACCGACTCGTAAGAAAGAAAGAGTTGAGCTTATAAAGCTTCACTATTTCTTCTTATTTGTTTATGTGCACATGGGGTCTTAGCCATGGGTCGAACCGCGGGACGGTGCAACGCACCGTCCGCGCACACGCACGCGCGGCGTGGGCAATGGGCAATGGGCAATGGGCTATAGGGCGCTTTATCCCAACTCTCTAGGATTGATCTGGTTCGTTGAATCGCGTATGGGCGCGATCTAACGGCCAGAATTCAAACCGATCTGGAAAGACTCTATACAGGGGTGCTTTTCACACTGAAAAGTCACCAGAGGCTCTATAAAAGTTGCAGAACCCAGCCATTTCAAGGGAGAATCGAATTTACCCATTTCTGGAAAAATTCTTAAGACTTCCAGTGCATTATACTCTCTTTCTTGCTCCCACCCAAATTCGTTTTACTAAACTATTTTCTTATTGTTTATCTAATTACTGTTATACTGCAGTAACATAAATTAGACTGATTCTCTCAGGCTTGTAAGATTCTAAGGGCATTTTGGATTTGACTCCGCTTGTGCATAGCGTCGTCAAATTAGTAGGACATTCCTACTGGCTTCATTGTATCTTGGAGGCAGTTCGCGGATCCCCTTTGCACACTTCTAGTGGGGGCGAAATCTGTCTTAAGGAAAGCGATTTCGCGCCTTGAAGCAAACTGGTTACTGTTTTTTTTTTCTTTCCAACAGATACAAATTATTTCTCCAACAATATCAAACAACACTTTCACTTCTCAATAAATAATTTGGGTTTACAGTTTTGTTTTCTTATTCAGTTTAATCACGTACATTGATCTCGTGAGCAGATTGAGGTATCTTCCTTGATAGAACAAGAGCAGAATGCAGAAAAAGATTATGCCTGAAAACATAGATTAAGAAAAGTTAATGAAAGAATTTCAGCACAAATAATGAAAAAAATAGGTCGTGTTCGGCAACCATGAATATTATTCCATGGAATATTGGTGGACCCAATTGTGAAAGATGAGCTTGGAGGGGGGCACACATTGGTGGACCCTACTAACAAGTAACAACTAGTCCCATTAATATTTAATGAAATATTCTTTTTTGGTTGCCAAACATGCCCATATTGAATTGCGAAAATTATAAATGGATAGACAGTTCTTACGGTGTGACAATGGAACCGATGAGTGCGACGGTATCACCAGTTGTGCTCTTCCCCTTTAGGTTTGGAATGAAAATTCCCTTCAACATGTCTAAGACTGGAGGCTTTACATAACCCAATTCTCCATAGTAACACCCCGCCATGACAAACACGAAAATTGCTATCAGAAGTTCTAGTTTTCGAGCCTGCAAGAACAAAAGAGAACCCCATCTTTCTTCTTAAATTACATCATCCTTTTCTCTCTGCAATTTTCAATTTTAGTTTGATGAATAGGTGTTGTTTATATGAAAAATGCTGACACTACAATCACTGCTGCAAAAAATAACTAAACTCACAAATCCTCCTTTGCTGCATCATCTTTACAAAACAATTCCTAATTGCTTGATTTTCAAATTCCTTTTTTTTGGCTTTTGCTACATTGTTATTTTTCAAATGGGAAATGATAATGGCACTCCCTTGTTTTAATAATGTCACCATTCTCTTTATCAAGAGTTCTCTAATTAGATGTATATAAAGATCTTGCAATTCCAAAAGAGGAAAGTGTTTATGAGCTAGAGCTCAAATAACCTTATTTGAGCTCGAGCTCAAAAACTCATGCCGGCCCACTTTTTTGGGGTGACCCAAAGCATTCATTTGAAAGGCCCTTACATGGATAGGGTGCCTACAAAAAATCAGGTCCATAGGATCATCCTAACCCTTTCATTTGTGGAGGGAAAAAATAAGTAGATCTGTGGAGAAACAGTATATTTCCATTTTCCCCTCAACTTTTGGATAGATTAGGATGATCCTATAGACCTGATTTTTGGATCACACCCTATCCAAGTAAGAGTCTTTCAAATGAATGCTTTGGATCACCCCAAAAAATGTGGGCCCACATGAGTTTCTAACGCACTTGAGCTTGAGCTCAGAAACACTTTACTCTTTCCAAAAAGCTATCAACAATTATAAATTGAGGAATGCTAAACTCAATTAAAAGGGGAGTGGGGATGTCTTTTACCTTTCTGAATTTATTCTTACCAATGCTAAATACTTATTCCAATGTCTGGTTGCGAAAATGCCAATTGAGAAATTGAGCTATAAGAATCAACCACTACCATAGAAGTAAAACTAGTCGATTCACCATAAAACTCGTCCCACTTACTGTTAAACTACCAGTTACTCCAAAAGCTTAAGCTATTGGAGAAAGGCGTTATTTATCTTTAATACTTTTAACAATCCCCCGCACGTGTGGCCTACTTGGCAAACACATGGCACATGTGGTCCCACTTTGGGCCAACCATCGCATGTGGATTTTTGCTATCCCGGAGGTTTGAACTCGAGACCTTTGGCTTTGATACAATGTTAAACTACCAGTTACTCCAAAAGCTTAAGCTATTGGAGAAAGGCGTTATTTATATTTTATACTTTTAACATTGACTCGATTTCCGGTGAAGAGTTTACTCACTAACAACTCATCCGGTGGGCAAAGGGGAAAACCCAATTCAGCATGCAGTTTTTATACCCTCAAACAAAATAAATATATTTATATAGATAAAATCTCCTTACATAAATACAAAATGTACCCAAGTTTCTATCGCTTTAGTAGTCGCTCATTCAAGTCAACTCGACTCAACCCACTTTTTCTCAAATCGGGTTTAAGATTTTGACGGCTAAGGCCACATTTGGATACCCACAAGATTTAGAATTGGATTTCTCACATTTGCAGTTGAGATTTGGAACTGGATCAGATCCTTAGATTTCCAAATCAGCTACAACAGAGGAAAAAAATCCGATTTACAAATTTGTTTTGCAAGACATTATTTGGAAATCAATATTTGTGGCAATTACCTTCACCCTCGCTGCTCCTCAACCTTACTGCTACAGCAGCCAGACATCTCTCTCTCTCTCTCTCTCTCTCTCTCTCTCTCTCTCTCTCTCTCTCTCTCTCTCTCTCTCTCTCTCTCTCTCTCGTACAACATGAGCATGAGGATGATTGATGTATTTATATCCAAAACTCAAGTCCAAAAACATGAGGTATCCAAATGTGGCCTAATGGCCCTGTTTGTTTTGGAATTTGAGAACCCATTATTAGTCAAAAATCCATTATTAGAGTCAAAATTAAGGCCCCGTTTGTTTCGGATTCTGAGAACCGATTGTGAGTCCAAAGATGAATATCGGACTGAAATTTAAGTTTATAATTTGAGTCCAATAATCAGTTTTGGACCCACAACCAGTTCTGAAAATCCAAAAGAAACATGCCTAAACTTAAATTTGTGTCCAATAATCAGTTTTGGATTAACAATCGGTTCTCAAAATCTAAAACAAACAAGGCAATAGAAAACTACATATAGACACATTAAAATTAGGGATGGCAACGGTTCGGTTTGACCCCCAAACCGGACTGAACCGAACCGAACATAAATATGTCCAAACCGAACTGAAACCGAACCGAACCAAACCAAACGGAGATGAAAATCGGCGCATTTATCATTGTCGAGACCAAACCAAACCGAAACTGAACCTAACCGATCATCAGTTTTCCTTTTTAATTTTGTTTGCTCTCGTCCTATCTTCAGCAAATGGAAAAAGAAAGAAAGTACCCCAAATCTCTGCAAGCCCAGAAGTAGCAGTGCACTCGTTCCTGTAAGGAGAACTCCCGTCCAAACAGGAATGTGGAAAAGTATGTTGAGAGAAAAGGCGGTTCCAATCACTGTAAAACAAAAAAGATTTCAGTGCCCAAAACAATAACAAGAAGAAGATGAGTTAGAGAAATATCTAGTGAGGGTAGATGTATAACTATAGAGAGAAATTAAGAAGGGTATTTTTCGAGAAGATTTTTGGGTCATGATCAATCTATTATAAAGACCACTAAATGCTTTGTTGCATGATCTGTTCCTAAGCACAAGACTAGCTGTATAGAGGGAGAGAGGATGTTGAGAGAGAGAGAGAGAGAGAGAGAGAGAGAGAGAGAGAGACCCTCAGGGATATCAGCAGCTGTTACAGCAGCCTCTGCCATCAACCACAGGCAGTAATTCAGGTATGGTGGGTATTCAAGTCTGCAGATCTCAGACAAATGCTTCCCTGAAAAGAGCAAAATTAAAATGTATATATAGTGCATGTTGTTCAAAAATAATTTTCATTCCCATTTTCTTCTTGGTCGAGAAATGATTTATTAAGATTTCATACCCGTGGCTACACCTAGATTCGCTGAGAGTGATTGAATTACAAGGGCGAAGATCAATCCGATGAGAATCACCCACAGCAGCTGTCATTTATGAAATGAAAACTATTTAAGAACCAAGAACAATTGTTTGCACGTCAGACCACCTGGTGAATGGAAAGGTGGCTGGTCTGACGTGCAACCAGACTAGCCCTGAAATGCCTTTTGCATGGACCTAGCAAACCCCTAATAATAAGGGATTTGCTAGCGTCCAACTCAAAAGGCATTTCGCAGATGAGCTATTGCATGTGAGAACAACCACACAGGCTCACTTTTCATTAGATTCAGCCTTATTAAATTTAATTCATCTGAGATGACTGCTCTATCATGCAACAGCCAACCGCAAAGTGCTATTCTGTGAAAGTCCCTAGCTAGGGATTTAATAATAGTGATAATGATAATGATACGGTAGCCAAATTGGGACCGAGAGTGTAGCTTAACAAATAGCCTTTAACACCTTAGAAATCTCTCTCTTGATTTTTGGCTTTTTCCTCCATAAAAATGGCAAAACTACCCCTCTCATGCCATGTGGCATGTGGGGATTTGCTAGGTTACACTCTCGGTCTCCATAGCAGCACTCTAATAATAATAATAATAATAATAGGGATTTGCTAGGCAATTTTGCGGAAAGTTATTTCGCGGCTCACTTTTGCATGTAGAACAGGCACATAGGCTCACTCTTTAGCAGATTTTGTCTTATTCATTTAGTTCAACTGAGGTGGTTGTTCTGTCATGCAAAGGTGAGCGGTGAAAGCTTTTCGTGAAATTGCCTAGCAAATCCCATAATAATACTACGGGAATTCCTAGCCTCCATCCCAAAAGGCATTTCAAGGCTGGTCTGTCGCATTCATACACAGCCACCTCGTGCATGGAGACAAAAGTTGTTGTCTTTATTCATGAGAAGGCTGGTCTGACATGCAACAGACCAGATGCGAAATGCCTTCTACGATGGACCCTAGCAAATCTCTAATACTTACACTGCTACTAATAATAATAAGCTATTGGTATTCGTACTACAATGTTTTAATAATTGCACAAACTCATCTTGTCTTTTTTGTTTTAATCGGCTCCTGAGGGCTTTTTTTGGGAATGGTAATAATCTGACAGATAAATAATAAGACAAGATTAGTTATTGCAATTATCAAAATATGGTAGTGCCAATATCAATAGTTAAACAAATTATATTAAAAATTTTATATGGGTTCAAATGAAATTTAATAATATTGAGTTTAGCTGAGAACTTTTCTGTGTTTGAGAGAGAGAGTCGCTTTTCTTACTCCACCCATTTGTCATGATTTTAAGTGTCATCGTTAATCTCACAAACGCTAACAACCACAACATGATGATCTCACTTATTCTAACAACCCTAAACCAAGAAAGGGGTAGAGAGAGGGGGGATACTCTCACCTGGTATCTATGGCTAGCTCCAGCTTGTAGGTCAGCTTCAACTGTATAATTATCCAATCAAAAGCTTCAACATCAAAAACATTATACAAGGAATAACCATAAAAAAGGGGATTTTTGTCAATTAGTCCCTGCTTTGCAAGTTTTGCTAATTTTAATATTTCTAGTAAGGTGAGGACTGAGGAGTTCTATTATCAAAACAAGTAAGTGGAGATATTATTACCCTCAGACGAAAAAAAAACAAAAAACACTAGACAAATAGAGAGAGAGAGAGAGAGAGAGAGAGAGAGAGAGAGAGTTACGGTTGCTGGGATCCAAGTAAGCCAAGGACATAAGAAAACCAGGGCCTATGAAGAGCAGGAAGTTTGTCCGCTCGGGTCTCTGAAAAATGGAAAAAAAAAAAAAAAAAAATAACAAGGATCTTTGTAAACACTGGATTGAATCATTATGCAAAGTGTTAAGATTATATTTGATTTGATCCGACATATGTGGATTGAAAATCGGCATACATTTTATTACAATAAAATTTCCTCCAAACATAACACAAAGAACCAGTTATTCCTTGTAGCTCTTGAATAGTTATATAAGAGAGAGTAAAAATAGAAGAGAAAAGATGGGATAAACAAATAAACCTTGGGCTCCTCTTGCTGCATGTTATCTTTGCTAATGGTTGGTGGGTTTTCTTCCTCGATACAGACTGAAGCCATACGATTGCTCCCTCTAAATGAAGGGGGGCCTTTTCCAATTGGTTCCTGTTCCTCATTTGCCATCTCTCTCTCTCTCTCATGCTCTTAAATTTTAGTCATTCACTATTATTTATAGACCTGGCAAAAAATGACCCGGACCTGCAGGTCCACCCGGCCCGCCCTTAAATTACGGGTCCGATGACCCAATCAGTGACCCATTTGAAATTGACCCGCGGGTCCACCCGGCCCGTCAAAACTAGGCCGGGCCGGGTGGACCCACGGGTGCCCGTAGAGAAGTGCAAAGGTTTTATTTTGCACCTTTTTGGCCCTTTTTTCTGTAATTGTCATAACTTTTACTTTTTCTATGTATTTTTTTTGGTCATTGTCATTTTTTTCCTTTTTTCTATGTATTTTTTTCCGTAATTATCATATTTTAGAACATTCTTTCCATTTTTTTCCCGTAATTTTTCTACTTTGGATCCATTTTCCCGTAATTTCTCATTTAAAACTTAGTACCCCATGATTATTATTTATTGCTAGCCACCTTTTCACAAATCGTACTTCTGCCGATCTTTGCAGTTTGCACCGCGCCACAATAAGATAAATCTCTCAAACAGATGGTTGGCGAAGGTGGCTAGCAAATCCCTATACAGATAAAAAAAATCTTAAAAAAATATGTCAAAAATCCGGGTGGCCCGCGGGTCGACCCGGCCCTTACCGGGTCCAAGCTTAGTGACCCGTAAAATTTTCCGGGTCATTTTGACCCTGCCCGCCCGTTTGCCAGGTCTAACTATTTATATAAGGAATATGGTAATGGAGCTAAAATGAGCACCTCTTGTCTTTTATAAGAACTCCCCCTCTCTCTCTCTCTGACATGCTCTTAAATTTTAGTCATTCACTACTATTTATAAAAGGAATATGGTAATGGAGCTAAAATGAGCACCTCTTGTCTTTTATAATGACACCCTTCTTTTACTTACTTAAAAGATGCACGACATTACGTTGGTATGAAAAGCATGAAAATGGCAGAAGCGTTATTATGTATGAGAATAAGTGGGCCCTACTGTACCACCATATAAAAACTCTATCTTCATATTATCAAAGTTGAATTAAGTACCGACCCACTCAGTCCACTCAATTAGATTATATAATTGAGTTAAAAATTGAAGTTGTGGGGTGTTGATACTTGAGCTGCTAGAAAGACATGCTTGTTTCAGGGTGAGGAAGAGAATTGAAGAACATTATGGCAACCCTCCTGATTAAGCTTAATCATGGATTATATTTATAACAAGGGATTATATTTATAAAGTGGATGGGTATAAACCTCTACAAATCTGTTCATTTTTAACCTCCAAAAACTGAAGGGTTAGGATTAGGGCTGGCAATTTCACCCGAAAAAGAGGGGATCCGCCCCGCCCCGCCCCGTTTGGGGAGGGGATTCCCCGATTTGAAAGGGGAAGGGGAATATAAAAATTCCCCGGTGCGGGGAAGGGAAGGGGAAGGGGATGGAGTTGTCCCCGCCCGGCCCCGCCCGGCCCCGCCCCGCTAATCAATGCCATTTTTTTGTAAATTTTTAAGTGTTTTTTTTAAGGAAAACTACTAGAAACTCTGTGGATCGGCTACAAGATTCCCCCAAACATAAACTTAGCTTGTCTTTTCCTTTTAATTAGCTTCTGAGAGCATTTTGGGAACTATAATAACCTTTTCACAGATGTTGAAATAATAAAGACAAGCTGAGAGCCTGAGACGCCGAGTGTATGCAATTCTCAAAAAATCGTAGTGCCAACAGAATTTTAGGGTTGGATTGCAGGTTTTAATTTTCAACAAGAAAAATTTAGCTACTAGAAATTTGTTTCATGTCAGCACTAGACTGAATTGCAGTTAAAGAAATAAGTCATTTGTTGATTTTGTTCTCTTCTCCATTCTCATTTCTCATGCTCATCTGGGGGTTAACATGCTATACAGAATGAACTAATGAACATTATTTTGCGTGTGTGAGCGCCCACTTATGGACTTTTAAAGTTCATTGTGACTACTGAAATAGTTACTTTTTGCACATTGGCTGCCTGTTAATGAAGGTAATCCTGGTGCTCATTTCCTATTTATCATTCCATAATTTATGCAGAAAATTGCTGAAAGATGAGGTCCTGTTGTTATTTATGTTTGTTGTCTCATCCATGCATTTCTGATTTTGTCCATCTGTTTGTTGATCACATGAATAGAATCATAGCATTCATCACAATATTGTCTGTAATGGACGTAGAAGAAAGAAGCTCTGTTTGCTGGTTTGGTTGGGTTCCAAAGAGGGGGCGGGGCGGGGATTTTGTCCCCGAAGGATGCGATGAGGGGAAGGGGAAGGGGAAGGGGAAGGGGATTAGATATTCCCCGCGGGGAGGGGAGGGGGATTCCCCACCATCCCCGCAGAGGGGAAGGGGAAGGGGAGGGGGAAAATTCCCCGCAAAGGGGAAGGGTAAGGGGACCCCAACATCCGGCCCCGACCCGCCCCGTTGCCACCCCTAGTTAGGATGATCCTATGGAGCTGCTTTTTGGGCACATCCTATCTATGTAAGGGCCTATCAAATGAATGCTTTGGATCATCCAAACAATGTGGGCCCACATGATTTTTTGAGCTCTTGCTCAGATAACTTATCCGAGGTATCGCTCAGAAAATGTTTCCCCTATATATATATAGAGAGAAAACGGTTCCTACACATATATGTAGATAAGTTATCTACACACTAGCTTAAAATACAGTGGGGGCCACATTATTTGGGTGATCCAAACCATTCATTTTTAAGGCCCTCACATAGATAGGGTGTCCACAAAAAATCAGATCCATAGGATCATCCTAACCATTCGAACTGTGGAGGCAAAAAATGGACTAATTTGTGAAGGTTTAAAGACATCCATTTTACCTCCACAAATCGTAGGGTTGGGATGATCCTATGGATCTGATTTTTTGTAGACACCCTATCTATGTGAGGGCCTTTAAAATGGATGGCTTGGATCACCCAAACAATGTGGGCCTCCACTGTATTTTAAGCTAGTGTGTAGAGAACTCTCTACACATATGTGTAGGAACCGTTCTCTCATATATATATATATATATATATATAGAGAGAGAGAGAGAGAGAGAGAGAGGAATGGAAACTAAGGGAATTATTTGAAATTCTCCCAAAAATCTGTGAGAATTACACATCACTTTTTTTAACAAAGGCACCCATTCAACCCACATATTTACAATCCTACCCCCTCCTTTATGCTTTCTAACAAAGGCACCCATTAAAACCACATAATTTCAATCCTACCCCCTCTTTTATGCTTTTTAACAAAGGCACCCATGAAAGCCACATAATTTCAATCTTACCCCCCTCCTTTATGCTTTTTTACTAAAAAATCTATAGGGTGATCTTAACCATCCGATGTAAGTGGAACAGCATATTATGGAAACCTCTATCGATTGGACGGCTAGGATCAGCGTATGGAAATGATTTTTGGGGCACAACATGTTGATGTTGTGTTCCATCACATGGACGGTTTGGATCAACCTGTGATGTGGTCCGTATAGTTCTTGGGCCGGGTACGGGTCCAAGATTCGCAACCTGTAAATTTTCCCTGCTCATTTTGACCTGGCCCGTGTCACCCGGACCCTTACGGGTCGGGTCAAACCCTCCCATATTTTTCAAAATCTTTTTGATGGGCCCAAAAATTAATTTCTTCAAATCTTTGAACTGGTCTATCCCCCACAGTTGGTGGGCTCAAAAATTAATTTCTTCAAATCTTTGAACGAGGCAGGCCCCACCTGTATTTTTAAAAATGAATTGTACGCACCACCCCATGATCCAAACCCTCCATTTGATAATCATAGCCCTCCAATCTAAAGAAAAACTGCATATTACGGAAACCTCTATAGATTAGAGAGTTGTGATCATCCAATGGAAATGATTTTTGGGGCACAACCTATTTACATTGTGGCCCATCAAATGAATGGTTTCGATCATCCTATGGTGTGGGTCGTGCATTAACATTAAGGCCAAATTCTAGGCCCCACCTAGATTATTCAAATTAAGTTTGCGGTCAACGCCATAGGATGATCCAAGCTGTCCATTTGATGGGCCGCGACGTAAATAGGTTGTGCCCCCAAAATCATTTCGATGGGATGATCGCAACCCTCCAATCTATAAGGCTTCCGTAATATGCAGTTTCTCTATTGTCTATCATGAGAAGATAAATATAATGTTTTCCCACTCCCCGTGCATCGCACGGGGTGTCCCACTATTGTGTGGGTGTGTGTGTGTGTGTGTATATATATATATATATATATATATATATATATATATATATATATATATATAGAGAGAGAGAGAGAGAGAGAATGGTTCCTACACATATGTGTAGAGAGTTCTCTACACACTAGCTTAAAATACAGTGGGGGGCCACATTGTTTGGGTGATCCAAGCCATCCATTTTAAAGGCCCTCACATAGATAGGGTGTCTACAAAAAATCAGATCCATAGGATCATCCCAACCCTACGATTTGTGGAGGTAAAATGGATGTCTTTAAACCTTCACAAATTAGTCCAATTTTTGCCTCCACAGTTCGAATGGTTAGGATGATCCTATGGATCTGATTTTTTGTGGACACCCTATCTATGTGAGGGCCTTAAAAATGAATGGTTTGGATCACCCAAATAATGTGGCCCCCACTGTATTTTAAGCTAGTGTGTAAATAACTTATCTACACATGTGTGTAGGAACCGTTTCCTCATATATATATATATATATATATATATATTACTAGTAAAAAATCCCGTGCGATGCACGGGCCGACAAAGAACTGTACGGACCACGTCATAGGTTGATCCCAACCGTCCATGTGATAGAACACAACATAAATAGGTTGTGCCCCAAAAATCATTTCCATAGGCTGATCCTAGCCGTCCAATCTATAGAGGTTTCCATAATTCCTCTTAAATCGGACGGTTAAGATCACCCTCTAGATTTTTTATTAAAAAACCATAAAATAATGCATTGATTATAATTATTTCAATCAGAAGTTAGTTTTGATTCAGAGAAGTTAAAAGGGAGCAAGGGACATGATTACAATGGTAATACAAAACTAACACAATGAGTGGGATTGGAAATATCCCTCTAAATCTTCGAAAGAAATTTTTTACCTATTTACATTGTGGCTATCAAATGGACGGTTTGGATCATCCAAAAGTGGGGTTTGGATAGTGTTTTTACATTGTCGCCATCAAATGGACGGTTTGGATCATCCTATGGTGTGGGCTATATAGTCCATTTTGAAATATAGGGGGGAATCTTGTAGTAGAACTTGTAGAAGGGGGTGAATTTATCAACGGGAAATGGCATACATTTATATGAAGTGGGCCCCACAGAGCATCCATAACGTGGGAGATATGCTGGCCATCAAATAGATGGTTTGGATCATCCAATAGTGGGGCTGGATAATGGTTTTAGCCATCAAATGGACGATTTGGATCACCCTATGGTGTGCGCTAACAGCCGCAAATGTTGACTTTTGATCAACATAACATTTGGGATGTGCTAGCGTCCAATGCTAAAGGCATTTCGCGGATGGTTTGTTGCAACTGGCAGCAGCGACCTCGTGAATGAAGAGAAAATCTGCAACAGAACATCTGCGACATGTCTTCTATGATGGATGCTAGCAAATCCCTAAACATTTTAATCTTCCACCTGTCAAGCTAATGGTTTTTTCAACAAAGTAAAAAATAATTCTGAATTTCCGTATCTTATTAAATAGATAGATAAATATCTCTTACTACCGAGGACACGTAGCATAAAGGATTCCAGAGTCCCGATTTTACCCTTTCATGTATGTACTTAATACGCACAGCAGCAAAGGGGTGAATGGTAAAATTCAAGGGAGAGAGAATGGGTTGTTTGCCACTTTTTTGTTTTTTTCCTCTCATGCATTTAATTCATCTGAGAGTACATGCGTCAAAGTAATGATTTTTTGAAGTTGTATCTGCATACACAGGGGTAGGACCGAAATTAAATAGTTTACTGGGTGTATTTCGTGAGAAAAGCAAAGAAGGCTAACGTGTAAATCTCACAGAATTTTGGAAATATTCAAAAAAATCTCTAATTTCTCTTTCTCTTCTGCTATAATATATATAGCATAAGAGAAAAGGAGAGAATTATTTGAATTTCTCCCAAAATTCTTTGAGAATTGCACATCACTTTTTTTTACATTTTTTTAACAAAGGAACCCATTCAACCCACATATTTTCAATCATACCCCATCCTTTATGCTTTTTAACAAAGGCACCCTTGAAAGTCACATAATTTCAATCCTACCCCCCTCCTTTATGCTTTTTAAATTATGAAAATCTCTATAGATTGGAGGGCTAGGATCAGCCTATGGAAATAATTTTAGGGGCACAACCTATTGATGTTGTGTTCCATCACATGGAAGGTTTGGATCAACCTATGATGTGGTCCGTACAGTTCTTTATCAGCCCGTGCATCGCAGGGATTTTTTATTAGTGTGTGTGTGTGTGTGTGTGTATATATATATATATATATATATATATATATATATGGGGGCGTGGTTTCTGAGCTCAAGCACAAATAGCTTATCTGAGCTAGCCACTATAAATACTCCATCTCCCATGTTGTTTCACTCATCCAACCCATTCATTCTATAGATCCTGGCGTAGATAGGGTGTTCCTAAGAAACCATCTCCATACAATCATCCTAACCATTCGATCTATAGAGGCACAAAATGGACCAAATTTCTAGCCGTCCATTTTAAACCTCCACAAATCAATGCGTGGAATGATCCTATGGAGATGATTTCTTAGGGACACCCTATCTATGTTAGGTCCTATAGAATCAATATCTAACATAACCAAAACAACATAAGCACCCACGCTATTTCTGAGCTCTAGCTCAGATAAGCTATTTGAGCTTGAGCTTAGAAACCTTTTCATATATATATATATATATATATATATATATATATATATATATATATATATATATATATGAGAGAACATTTCCTACACACTTGTGTAGGTAAGTTACCTACACACTACCTTAAAATACAGTGGGGGACCCACATTGTTTGGGAGATCCAAACAATTCATTTGAATGGTCCTCACATAGATAGTGTGTCCACAAAAAATCAGATCCATAGGATCATCCCAACCCTACGATTTGTGGAGGTAAAATGGACGTGTATAAACCTTCACAAATTAGTCCATTTTTTGCCTCCATAGTTTGAATGGTTAGGATGATCCTATGGATCTGATTTTTTGTGGACAACCTATCTATGTGAGGACCATTCAAATGAATGGTTTGGATCACCCAAACAATGTGGGCCCCCACTGTATTTTAAGGTAGTGTGTAGGTAACTTACCTACACAAGTGTGTAGGAAATGTTCTCTCTCTCTCTATATATATATATATATATAGAGGAATAAGAGTGTGCGCTCGAATGATGGGGTCTTGCAAATGAATGCTTTGGGCCATCCTAACAATGTGGGCCCACATGAGTTTTTGGCCCTCGACCGCACACTCTTATTCCTCATATATATATATATATATGAGGAAATGTTTTCTGCACGATACCTCAGATAAGTTATCTGAGCAAGAGCTCAAAAATAGATATGGGCCTACATTGGATCCAAATCATTCATTGGGATAGTGCAAAGATAGATAGAGTGTGCACAAAAAATCTGCTCCACAGGATTGTCCTAACCCTTCGATTTGTGGAGGTTAAAGTGGATGGGTATAAGCCTCCACAAATCTGTCAATTTTTAACCTCCAAAAATTGAAGGGTTAGGATGATCCTATGGAGCTGATTTTTTGGGCACAACCTATCTATGTAAGGGAGGATTTAAAAAGCATATATATATGAGGAATGATAGACACAAGCGAGCCCTTGCATAAAGAGCCAAAAAGGGCTATTGATTGAATCCATGTCATCAAATGTAGCTGATTTTACATTTTCAACCGATTTTAAAATGTAACTGAAAATGACATGGATCTAATGAAGAGCCCTTTTGCGGCTCTTTATGCAAGGGCTCCCTTGTATCTATCATTGCTCATATATATATATATATATATATATATATATATATATATATATATAGAGAGAGAGAGAGAGAGAGAAAAAGTGTTCCTGCACAGCTGGTCAAATAGCTTATCCAAATAGCTTATCTGAGCAGCTGCTTCAAAAACTCATGTGGCCCCACATTTTTTGGGTGATCCAAAGCATTCATTTCGAAGGCCCTTACATGGATAGGGTGTGTACCAAAAATGAGCCTTTAGGATCATCCTAACCCTGCCATTTGTTGAGGGAAAAAATGATCAGAAACAGTGTCTGTCCATTTTCCCCTTCACCTTCGATTGGGTTAGGATGATCCTATAAGGCTGATTTTTGGTACACACCCTATCCATGGATGGGCCTTTCAAATGAATGCTTTGGATCACCCCAAAAATGTGGGCCACATGAGTTTTTGAAGCAGTTGCTCAGATAGCTCATATATATATATAGGGGAAAGTGATTGTGAGCGGCCCCTCATATAAGCTTATATGAGGTGACTGCTAAAACCATGGTGGGCCCACATTTTTGGGGTGATCCGAACCGGTCATTTGATAGGCCCTGACTTAGATAGAGGGTGCCCAAAAAATCAGCTACATAGGATCATCCCAACCCTTCAAACTATGGAGGTGAAAGAGGGGGAAATGGGCGGGTATAAATTTGCCCACTTACCGGTCCATTTTCCCCCTCTTTCACACACACATACATGAAACTTGATTTGGATTTGGAAAATATTTATCCATGATGATTTTGGAAGATAAAATTCCGAACTACTATTTCAAGCTAGTGCCTAGCATGGTCACCCGCTGGGCCAAGTGTTCGCCTACTTCAGCCGTCTCCTTTAGATCATAAAAAATGTCAACATGTAGCCACATCTTTCATGGCTGAAATAAATCTAGCCCTCCCCAGACCCCACAAATGGCGGGAGCCTCATGCACTGGGCCACCCTTTTTTCTTTTTATAGATCGATAGTTGGCCAATTCTGTTTCTATCTGCGTGACCAAATGCAACAAAACCACTTACTTTCTATTTAAATATGCCAATCTGGTTTTTAGTTCTTGTAGGCCTCTCTCATTAGAGCCTTCAAATAACGATAATTAGCACTGTAACTTCAATTATCTTTCTGACGTAAGTAATGGCGTATAATATTCGTTTACTTTCCGCATGTGTAGATAAGGTAGCTTTTAATAAAGAAAGGAAATGATATTCTCAGTCAATGCTTTTATCTGCGTATACAAATGCACCAAAACAACCTAGTTCCACTTTAAAGGTGCCAAATCCAGTTTTTAATTTTCGTAGTCTTCTCTCATTAGCAACAAACAAACGATATGTTGCACTCACAACCACCTTTTAACATAAACAATGGTGTATCATATTCCTTGTTACTCTCAGCATGTGTAGATAAGGCAGTCCATAATACAAA
Organism: Tasmannia lanceolata; assembly: GCF_043159265.1. Lineage (NCBI taxonomy): Eukaryota > Viridiplantae > Streptophyta > Magnoliopsida > Canellales > Winteraceae > Tasmannia > Tasmannia lanceolata. Next base: position 29,090 of record NW_027518693.1, read on the forward strand.
AGGGGAAATGATAGATGAAGACCCATATTTTATGAAGGCCAACTCCCTTCATTTTAAAGTTTATAATTAGTCACTGTTATAGTTCACAAAAAGCTATTAATAAACATTTACAAAGTGTTTAACAAAGTGAAGAATGTCATTATCAAAACCTAAAGAGTGCTGATATCATAGTATTAAAACACATCCAGCTAACACGACTACTCATCACTAGCAATGACAAGGGATACAACTTGAAAATAAACAAGAACTGCTGGAACTTGTGTATCGCACAATGTTGATATCCTTTGTCCAACTTAAATTTATAAGAGTTATAAGAAATACAAGATAAATGATAGAAATTAAGCGTGCTTGGCCGGGAGTAGTACTAGGATAAGTGACTTCATGAGATGAAGCCCGTGTTGCACCCCTAAAGAAAAAAGGTAAATGATAAAAGTTACAAATTGATGATAGTTAAAGAAGATAAGTTAATAGATGAGCGATTAGAGGAGCATATGGCAAGGATCGAAGAAACACTAGGTTAGGTGTTATCTGCATCAGGGAAGAGAGACATTTGGGAGGTTAGGTGTTGCCCCTATCACTCCCCTTCAAGCGCAATATGGTGTATGTGGTAGAGTAAGCTTGCTGGATAGAAGTGAAAACGTTGTGTTAAAGACCCTATTGCGAGTATATCTATCTGTTGACCCTGTAAAGAGACATAATGTACTTGAAGCAGATTTCTAGTGACTTGTTTGTGTACGAAGTTGAAATCAATCACGTTGTGCATAGTTTGGACATGAACACTTACATGTGGTATCAGAGCCACGGTTCCGGAGAGAAAATGGCGAGAAAATCGCATTAAAAGTGATTGAAATAGGGTTTGTGAAAACTTGTATTTTGAGTGCCGCCATCAATTCTGGAGTCGGATTGATGATTAAATGGTACTGAAATGTTGCTTGTGTTCCCATGAATCCAACGCAACAAACGGTTCGTCGATCCAATGTCTGGATTGCGTTTGGCGGCGATTTAAAGATGAAAATTTTAACTTTTGGGGAAGTTTTGGACCTCGCCGGAAAACAGTGTGCCACCGGCTACCGGCTTGTCCGATAGGAGATTTTTCGGCTTGGTTACGAAGTTCGTCGAGAGACGAGTCCAACGGCGTATTCTGAGCCTCAATCGGACTTCAAACGAAGCCGCAATAATAAATCGAACTTTGAGTGTTTTTTCGGATTTTGCTAGAATTTTCACTATTTTAATGAAGAAGACGATGAATAGTGTCGGGCTTGGCGGGCCGAACCGGGCCGCGCGGGCCCATCAAGGATCCGCGACGGACTTTTCAATTAAAAAGGGCCCAGTAGACCCTCTAAGCCCACCAGACCGCTTGGCCCAACCTGACCTGAACCGGCTCATAGGCCCAAACGGCCCAAATCTGTGTTTAACTCGGTTTGGCCCATTTTTGTGAAATTTTTGGTCAGATTATAGCGGTTCTGGAGGTTTTGCACCCTTCTGAATCCAGTTTTTAGGTCAGTTTTGGCATTTGGTATCTGTATCATATAGGTATAGTATAAATTCAAAAACCTTTGATTTTTCAAGTTGGTTTTCGAGTCAAATATTTTAGGGTTTTAACCCTAGTAAAACTGGTTCCGAACATTTTGCAACCCTTTGAAACCATTTTTTCTATCTATTTTGCCATTTGAGCACTGTATAATACACATAGTGTATTTTTAACACTTTTGACTTTATAAATTTGGTTTTGAGTCAAAAGTTTTAGAGTTTTGGGCTCGGTTTAGATTGGTTCCTAAGGTTACAGACCATTCTGGACCTATTTTTGAGGTCATTTTTGGTATTTAAGCACTGTATGATATAGTTACAGTGTAAAATCAAGACTTTTGGTTTTGTAAGTTTCATTTTAAGTCAAATATTTTGGGGTTTTGAACTTCGGTTAGACCATTCCTATGGTTTTAGACCATTCTGAACCCGTTTCCAAGGTCTGTTTTGGTATTCAGAGTCTGAATTTTAAAATTCCAGTGTAATTTTATAATTTTTGGGTTTTTTAAAGTGGGCCTTGAGTTTAATTTTGATTTCAAACTCTTAAAGAATTAACTAAATGTCATAGAGACCCAGTTATGTAAAGTTTTGATGTTGTTTAATGATTAAAACTCAGTCAATGAACACCTTTGGTTTCTAATTCTTAACTTAAGAACCCATATATGTTGTTTATATGCTTTATGTTTTGCATATAACTTAAGGGTTAAAATGATTAGTTGAAATCATATATGGGACTAAACTTTTAACTTGAATGCACATTAGTTCATGCCAGATATGCTTAAAACCCAAGCTTATGGTTATAATAAACTGATAGTGTGTATTTTTAAAACCTAAAACATTGAATTATGTTTGATCATGGAACTTGAAAGTTGGTTTTGTATACACAAGTTTATTACGATGTTCATTATTTTTAGTTGAAATTGAACTATATCTTGTTATGATTGGTCACTAAATGAATGAACAAAGAACTGCGATTCCGACTGGGAAACGAAATCGCTTAAGGGGTTAATTTTGAGAACCGTGTCGCATACAATGACACATTTATGGACTATGAACCACTTTCAGTTGCGACTATTTATCCAAGAGCAACACTTAGCCCAACGGATGACTGTTGTTTTGCACAAATAGGCGGTGTGAGAGGGCTAGGCCTGGGTAACCTGGTTTGGGGTTATGCTTCTGTCCGACGGTGATGTGCGCCTCAAGTATAGGGTTATCTTGCCCTAGTTGGTCTCATGGGAGAGTCAATTGTGTGTTGTGGCACAGCCCAACGAACGGCCCATGGTGACACGCCTGGTGTCTCGCCAGAATCACAGTATTGTGATTTCCTGAATTGAAAATCGTTTGTGTGTTGTCGCACGGCCCAACGAACGACCCACAATGACACGTCTGATGTTTCGTCGGGGTCACATTTTTGTGTTTTTTTTTTGTGATTCTGGGCAATCTAACTAATTTTCCCTTAAGATAGATTAACTGAGTATTGTATGTGAGAACCAATTGTGTGCCGTGGCACGGCCCAACGGACGACCCACGGTGGTACACCGGTGTCTCTTCATAATCATGGTATTGTGTTTTCTAAAGTATAAACCAATTCTGCATCATGGCACGGCCCAACGGACGGCCCACGATGGCACATATGGTATCTAATTAGAAGCACACTTATGTATAATCATGATTTTATACATTTTAGTCATTCTTTGCAGTTGGATTGATTAAAATCGTGGATTGAGTTAATTAAACTTCATTTGTGGACTGAATAGGTGTTATAAGAAGTGAGCATGTTTGGAACTGCAAGTCTGTGTTTGTGACCTTGAAGTTGTTGGTATCTTAGTGTCTTTTCTAGATACCGATTATGTTGAGTACTTTAGTGGGTCAGAAACCTTAGCAAGTGATAGAATAGATCTGTATAATTCAAGACTACAAAAGGCTAGACTATGTATCATTGAATGACAGGCTCACTAAACCCACATCTAAAAGATGCTTATGAATAGTGGGAGTTCAATGTTAGTATCACTCTAGTAGTAATGGTAGACCTCCATTTTTTATGCAATTCGAGATGTTTTTAAGACTCGAAAATGCAAAGGAGTTCTTGAATGTAGTTAGTGAATAGTTTAGAGGATCATTGGAAGCACTTGCAAATACCCTTATGATGTATTTTGATAACCTTAAAGTATATTCACCAAAGTTGTAGGTTTGAGCACACTTTGAAAGGCTTTAGATTCAGAACCTTGGTTGTGCTCACTTTCGACACACCTCTTGGTTATTTTAAATGGCAACATTAGAGTCCTGAAGATATAGACTAGTCTTAGCATTATCAATTAAAGAGAGTGAACTTAGTATCAAGTGACATTATCTTGAATAATAAATGACACATAAAGTATGGATCCCTTAAGTTCGATATGGCCTGGAATTAATACCATATCTTTGTATATTATGATTTCTATTTCGTAAGTACTCCGGAAAAAGATTTGTGAATAGATTAAGGCATTACTATTCACATTTAGAATTCTATGTGAGGTCTTGGTGCGAGTCAGGTGTTTAGTAGAGGAGAGTATACCATTATATCGGGAAATAGAATAAAGGTGGTTGTTGAATCCATTATTACTCGCCACTCTTTTCTGAAATTTTGGTTTCATATGAACTGGAGACCTTATTCTAGAAAACTTGATTCCTTTGGCTATGAATCAAGGTCTAGAAGTATAATGGATTCTCTCTAGTTTTCCATTTTCCATTTAGTGATTTTGGTTCTCTTCAAAGCAATCTTTATTGACTTGGATTACACTTCTCTCAATGTCAGACTTGGCCCACATTGCATTAGAATGAGATAATCAGTATTGTTAGAAATAAATGAAATCGAGTGAACAAGAATTTATCCAATCAGTGGCTTAAGTTTTTTAACCACATATCTGAGGATATTTGGGTAAAAGAAGAATTCTAGATTCACTTGATTTTACCGATTTAAACAATGATACAGGGTACGTTGAAGGAGAAATATACAAAGATTAATCGGTTTAGGGTGTCACCAAGAGTATTGATCTACTAAAGGTCATTCACAATGACATCTTGGATCTTTGGACTCTGACAGTTGGTGGCAGAAGGTGTTACCCTTTTGGTTAAATTTTCTAGCCATATTTAAATATGTCTCTCTAATCAGAAGTAGGAGGCCCTATCTTGGTTTGTGATCTATAAGGTAAGAGTCGAGAATTAACTTGACGTAAACGATCAAAACAATAAGGGTCATTTATGCAACTCTCTGTTGCCTAAGATTGTGGGTTAAAACTCTTAAAACACCCATGTATTTTATGATCCAAGTAATGCTGTGCCTAAGACCCTTTAAGATTTATGGATCATAAGGAAGCTGTAATCGGGAAACATGCAACTTTGGGTTGTTTACATGAGGCAAAAGTTTATAACCCACGAATATAGTGATTAAGCTCTATGACCATAAGTTGCAATTTCATAGATTATCTTAAAGTATTTAAGGGTTTTAGGTTCTGTTGATTGACCCATAATACATATATTGTCGGGATTAAATGTGCCAAGACTTCTAAATGATGGTGACCTTAGTGGGAGTGTAGTGTCTTTAGTAAAATCACCTTTAAGGAGAACCAGATTGTAGTACCGGTACTGGTGATCCAAGATAAGGTGGTACCAATGCTCATTGGAACATTAAAAGACACATATAAGTTAACAACCCACATTATAGATGTTTTGATGGTGACGACTACCGAACAATCCTTGAAGCTAAGGAAAGAGGCACATAGTCTGTAGACTTAGAGATTCTGCTTAAGGTTTAGAGCAAACTTTCCGACAATTGTACATAAAGTTTCATCAAGTACTCTCTATGTTAAGTTTTAAGGAATTGTCACAGGATAATGGATATATCTTAAGGTCAGAGGAGTAATATTATTTTTCTCGTGTTATGTGTTGATGGTATACTACTTGCTAGTAGTACTTAGCCATGTTCAATGATATTCATACAAAAGAATTCAGGTGAAGCATCCTACATAATAAGAGTTTAGATTCACCTAGTTGGGACTCGAGGATTGCTGAGATTGCAGAAAGCCTATCTTGGTAAAGTCCTAAGTATTGAACATGGATAAATTACTCCATTTGTAGTGTTCCTATAGTTAAGGGTGATATATTCAGTCAGTTCCAAGGTCTCATAATCGATTCATTATAGGAGCAGATAAAGAGGTTCCCTAATAGTTCCGCAATTGGGGTCTATTGAATGTTTAAATCTGCACCTATCTATGTATAACCTATATGGTGGGCAAATTTAGAAAGTACCAATGTTATTTATGTATGGATCATTGGAAATTTGCCAAAAGATTATATATTGTCTGTAAGGGACTAAAGGTTTAATGCTCACATAAAGTAAATGAGATAACCCTAGTGTGATTGGTTAATCTAATTCCGACTGTTGTCGGAACACCTAGAGTTCTGCTCTAGTATATTTTGCAGAAAGTCCTAAATCGTGGAAGAATGTCAAATTGAGACTCAGTTGCTTCCACCTTGGGTACGGAGTTTATTATGTACTTCAAGCCCTTGTACTATGCCTTGAAGTCACAGAATTTTGTCTCAGGGTTTTATCTTGTTGATAGTCGACAAGTTACTGAGAATGTATTGTGATAATTCCGCTGCGGTTTTACAATTCCAAGAACGACAAATCAAGTAATGGGGTCAATGTATTGACATATTGTCATGAGGAAGTTCAGAATCAGTGTGTATCTGAAGATTACATAAGCACCGCACTTATGTTGGCAGATCCTTTGACTGAGGGCTTGTCACCAAAGCTCTTCAGAGAGCATGTAGCGCGCATAAGGTTGGTTGACACTTTTGATAGCCTATGACAGTGGGAGTCTGCATTAGGTATTGAGATACACTGTTGTGATCACATTTTATTTTATGATTCTGATATATATTATTTTCTACCGCTCCATTTTTGTGCACATTACGTAAATGGATTGTGAGTAAGAGGTAGAATGTCTGTACACTGTTTTGGACCATATTTACATCTTATGCATGTATGCGTTTACATTCATGTTAGTAAGTATTACTAATGATATAATCGTGGGGAAGGCTATTGGGTAGAGTTGGTGACCCAATGGTTACATGGTTTATTGTTAGTAGTTTTTGCTGAACGGAATGTTGTGTTTATTATCTAACTAACTTAAAGATATGATCCTTATGTTTGGCTCAAAGATCTTGCTGGCCAAGTGGGAGAATGTTAGGAAATTATCCTAACGGTGGATGTGGCATGTGCAAGATCAACGGCCTAGATCATTTTGTTAGTTGGTTTTGTGAAAAGGCATTAAGTGAAAAGCCATAAAAGAAGGGGTGTAAATGTAAGAGACTTTTGGGGAGGGAACCAGCGTGATGAGGAGTTGTGTTTCTTCCCATAAATGTTTATTTATTCTCTCATCCGGTCCCTACTCGCACACAACTCCTAACATTCTCCCACTTGGCCAGCAAGATCTTTGAGCCAAACATAAGGATCATATCTTTAAGTTAGTTAGATAATAAACATAGCATTCCGTTCAGTAAAAACTACTAACAATAAACCATGTAACCATTGGGTCGCCAACTCTACCCAATACATATCTCTCTATAACCAATTGAAAAGAAAAGACAAAGTGAGTTCAGTCATTATCAAAACATGGAAGTACCAATATCAGTAGCCGATATGAACTACAAGTTTAAAAATTGCATGTTTAAGCTTCATACAATGTTGCAGAATATTGTGATGCCCGATGAATAAGATTGCTTCAAAGCATGTTTCTGCACAAATCATAAATTGGAATAAAAAAGAATACTAATGTAAAAAGAACGAAGCAATTCAAACCACTCTGTGCTTTCGTATTTATTGTACTAGTAAAAGTGCACATGCAACACTTGCACGTGGGACTTTAAGTATTTTATTACATAAAACTGCAAAATACATGTTTATTTTAGACAATCTTCATCAGACACCTTCCCAATGTCATTGGCCGGGCTAGGCAATCACCTTGTGAAGACTCAGGAGATGAATAGATTCAAAAGATGTTGCTGCAAGTACCCAAAAAACAAAAACTCCACATTTGGGCTAGAAAAAGTTGTCAGAAACTCCAAATACAATGCAGTCTTGTCATGAATTCCAATTGGAAGTTGAAACAAGTTTTTCAACTGCTTCCTTCCATTCAAGAAGTAAACTTTATGGATCACTTGGCTTTCTTTCAGAACTCCAAGGGAGATGGCAACGACTGCATCTACTCCAAATGTTTTCTTATCTTCTGATGAGACTTTTACTTCACTATGTCATTCAACAATCTATCAACTTGAAAGGCAAGAGAACACTAATAAACAGAGCATACAAACACATGATTGATCATCACTACAATAGAGGACTAACATGCAATAGGTTTTTTTTTTTTTTTTTATGAAGTAGGGTGTCCCCACCCCACTTTGTAGAGTGGGACTAATTCCCTCCGGATGCGCGCAATCACCCGTAAACCACAGCTCCTATTACATGCCCAAGCAATAGTGTTTGCCGAATCCCCCTCGGCTATTAGGGGCCCGAGGTTATTAGCTGTGAACCATCTAAGCCCAAAAAGTAATAGCCCGAAGTTATTAGCCGCGAACCATCTAAGCCCAAAAGGCAGAGCCGCGACTTCTGCTTCATTTGCGTCAGAAAAACCTGCGGGTCCTGTGGACCCCGATCCGAGGACGGCGAGGGAACGGGTCCCTGACACCCTCATGATCTCCACAACGTGAAGGAGAGCTCTACCAAGGAACTCTCGAAACAGGTGCCACCCTCACAACATAGCATGAGTGGCGATATAAAAAGGAAAAGAGACACATCCTGATCCGGAGCCAGGGCTCGAAACCAAGATATATCTAAAAATAACTCAGAGTCGCCATCCATGGATGCGCCATGGAACCAAAACAAATGCTCTGTTTGCAATGGATAACCAGAGATACAAAAGGTTCGTGCCTGATGACGAATGGAGAAGGTCCGAAGAACGCCCCCAATTCGCCCGAGTGCGAACACTTGGTCTCTTATGCCATTTATTATTAACCTCGAAGAGTATTGGGCAAAAATCATGAGAAATGGGAATAATCCTCATGAGTCGTCTATCTAAGCATGCATTTCCTGAGAATAGAAATAATAAGCACATAAAAAAATAAATGAAAGATGTGCCACCTAAATATTGCTAGGTTATGAGTGACATACCTAACTGGTGCCTAAGTTCTGGTGGACAAACACATGCATGCTACAGCTACAGGTATAAGGTCTGCGCATGAAAGTAAGAAAACATAGCAAAACACACAACATAACAAAACAACAAATCCTAAGACTCTAAACGATTTAGCCCGAGTCCTCGGATGATCTGGTATTCATCCAAAGAAGCCTACGTATCCCCGCCTCCACGAGAATCAAGGCAACGTAGTTCTTCGCACCTATTCTAAACTATGATGCCTAAGACACCTAGACCTCTATCTTAGACTCGATCTAAAAGACCGGACTAGTTATTAAAGCTTCTTGAACGATTATTTAAATTCCAGTGAATTGTGAATTTTAGGACACCCTATATGCCCTAACTAAATGCTAGTTAGCCATACGCTAATGCAGGTGGTTCCTACAACCTATGTGTAACTAGGTTGTGCGTCCTAAGGAAAACAATGGGATCGCTAACGTATCCAAGACCTAGTCATCAGTCGGCGATGTGAATCGCCAACTGACCGGACGGAGGCGCTCCTAGCTAGGACAAACTCCTAACTCTAACACAAACACACAACAAGCACACAACAAAAGACAAACTTCTAACTCTAAAACTCTCTATCTAGAACAAAGTCCTAACTCTAGAGGAAGATCTTTCCGAAAAATAATATTTTGGAAGATTTTTATATTTTTTAAAAAAAAAGGTTAAAAGATTTATTTACAAAGTTTGGCTGGACCTGAGATAAGAATCTCAAGCTGCACTACGTACCTCGTGGAAGAGGATCAAGCCAACGTAGTTCGAAACGAACTCTCAAACTACGCTTCTAAAAGAAACACTCAACACTTTAGATTTTTTTAAGGTTTTTTATGTTTTCAAATGTTTTTTTTTTATGTTTTAAATTTCTAATGTTTTTGAGATTTTAAAGCTTTTCCAATGTTTTTGGATTTCGAATTTCTGATGTTTTTTGGATTTTTTAAATGATTTCAAAGCTTTTGGATCTTAAAATGATTTCACTCTTACAGGGAACATGCAAGTAACACCACAAACTAGGGCGAAGCCCTGAATCTAAAAGGGGAAACCCCGAATAAGCAACTAGCGTCTCAAAGAGACGAACCACCACACGAAAGATAGCGTCCCAAGAACAGAGAAAACAATCTAAGATCCCAAGCAGAGAAGGCTCTAATAAGACTGAGTTAGTCTCTAATGGAAAAACTTCTAACTAACCACACTAGACGGGGAGCGCAAACGAGTCAGGGACTCTCTAATAGCACTACCAAAAGAGAATGAGTCAATGACTCTCTAAAAGACAGGGATGATCCTGAAAAGACTAATGGAGATGACAAACGAAGATCAGGACACTGAAATCCTATATGTACTCCGAATGTTAGAGTAAAGTTTAAGTGGTAATCAAAGAAGTGATAATGAGGGGTTTGTCCCTTCGACCAACTTGTTCCATATGAAATGAAGCTGACTCGACCTAAGATGCAGAGATTTGCCTTTGATCAACTTGTTGAGTATCTTGCTTAGACAGCCCCAACCCATTTGTACAGCTTCATTCCTATAAGGACATGAACCCATCCAATCTTCTCTTCCTTACTCCATTATTGAAAGATCATTTAAAATTGTAATGGATTGCGAAAGACAGTCAAATAATGAGAAAAGGGGGGGACATTCACTTCACTGTTAAACATAATGATTAAGATATCCCTAGCCTGGAGAGAAAGATTTGATCAAGCAAACAGATTACTATAACAGAATAATCGCAAAAATCTGCAGCTCACCCATTTACCTCAACTGAAGAAGAAAACTACAGATCATTCTATTTTCCTGATCTTAAACACCTTAGGCTTTTAACATACAAGAGCTTAATACCAACCCACGCAGATCAAGCATTATGAAAATGACAATATGATCAAAATACCATGCTTCCCAATTTAAGAGGAACTCCAACCTTAAGCATTACAAGAACTACTGCATAAGTGAAGATGTGAAATAGAGGACACTGGGCTCATTTTATATCTAATTATGACACCACTATCATGAAGAACAGGTACCTTAGTGATAACGGCACCGGGTCGCCGTGATGACGATGTAGAAGGAGCTGATATTCCTTAGCCGGAGTTGGGATGCGACTTTGGTGGGCGAAAGCCAGAGTCCAAGATTCATAGCCCCCTATTGCCTATGCTTTGAATGGATCACCTCCTTATCATAATTAACAGAAACACAGTTCAATGGATCAAACCCATCTTCCCAAACCCCCCTTTGTTGCCAAATCAAATAGAAACCCACTTCAATAAATCAAATCAATCTTCCCAGACTACTTGCCCTGCCAAACATAAGCCAAAACCTACTCCAAAAATTCAAGCTCATCTTCCCCAACTACTTCTCTTCCTCTCTCTCTCTCCGTTTCTCTCCCTCTCTGCATTTTCTAGCAAAAATGAGAAAACCTCTTTCGCTTCTCTCTGCAAGAAGAATCAAACGGGTTTGAGGTAGATCTTGACAGATGGAAGGTTGAACATGGAGATGGGAGATCGGATGGTGTGGGTTTGATCGGATTCCGGCAAGCTTGCCGGAATCAATGGGTTTGCCGGAGGTGGAAAAGGGTCAAAAACAGGGGATAGGGTTTGAGGGTTACAGATGGGGTGGTGGCTGATGGTGGAGGTGGTGCTGATGTGGGTTTTAGGTTAGAAATGGTGGAAATGGAGAAGGGTTTAATGGAGATTGGTTTTGGTGGGAGTGGTGGTTGAGGCTGTCGATTGGAGGTAGCAGGATTCCGGTGAAGAACCCATCGGAGAGGATGCGTAGATGAAAATGGGTTGCAGAGGGGGAGGATGATGGTGGATATGAAGGTGGTTGTGGTGAGAAGAGATGAGAATCGGATTAGGGGTTTGATAGGGGCGGCTGGCCGACGAGGTTGGATTGGAGAAGATGGTGGTGGGATGGGTTCGATGGGGTTGGCCGGTGGTGGGGGAGAAGTGGCTCAAGCAGAGGAAAGAAGAAAATGACCGGAGGTTTGGTGGGTTAAATGGAGAAGATGATGGTGGAGGAAGAGTAAGCGGCCGGCGGCTCCCTCTTCCCCTCTACCTTTCTCTCCCAGCTCTCTTTCTCTCTGTTTGCAGCCGAAAAAATGGGAAAACCTCTCTCTGAAACCCTAGTTCATGGGCTACTTAACAGAAAAAAAAATGATATTTTCGCCCCTTTTATTCCCCAGACAGCCCACTCTAGTGCATTTACTTCTGCTATTTTATACTACAAGGGGTGGTCCCAGTAAAAAAAAAGGCAAAGATTCCCTCCTCTCTACATGATTCCTAACCCTCTGATCTGATCTAATGGCCATAAAAGATTGCTTACACCAAAAGCCACACCCTAATTACAAAATCGCCCTTGCCAAAAGGAAAATCCCCTCATTGAGCATTGTCTTTTATAGAAAAAAGGGGGGGATATCTGCACACACGTATCGAATAACTGCACAAATTTGGCACGCCTTTTTTTTTTCGTCCATTTTATTTGAAATTTTGCGGGCATCCTCCTTGAAATATTAACCATCCTCTAGGAACCTTACACCTGTCGACGAGCATCACAGGTCGACAAAACTTAAGATTTTCCTCGCATTCGGGTCTAACTCCGCAAAAACTTATTTGACTTCGGGACCTTATTGGATTTCAGAAATTTATCTAATCTTGGGAGAAAAGGGTCCGGTCAAAATGGGGTGTCTACAGGTCCCGAATAAGAGAGGATAATCTCCCCATTGTGCTAGTAGCAATTTCAATGACAAAATAATATAAGTAGGTAGTAAAACTTTCGTACGAAAAATCCAAAACCAAGAAATACTTGCATTTACAAACTCGACAAATTGATAGTCTCCAATCGGTCTCAAGAAATAAACCCACACCATATAAGTTATGCTTCATCAGTAGGGAAAGTCTTTCCTCTCTGAAGGCAACATGGAGAGATTCATGAAAAATAAATTTGAAGTTTGTTAAAACAGCAGCCACGAACCTCTCCACATACTCTTTCAAAGAAGAGTAATATCCATTTGCTAACGCCAAATTTACAAATAGATTAGAAACAGGTTTGGCATCCAATTCCGAGACCAATTGAAAGCATAACATATAAATCTAAATTTATGTTTTTGTCAATATTTGCATTATAAAAAGCTCGTGTGCTAATCTCATGTAAATTGAGATCATAAATATAAATCTAAATATACCTTTTTGTCAATATTTGCATAATAAAAAGTTCTTACATTCATCTCATGTTCATCTTCACTTAGCCACAAACGTTTAAGAAAGAAATTATGGAGCATCAGGGTCCATTCAATCAACCATAGACAATTCACCATCAACTCCCGTAATTAGGAACAGTAGTTCCAGGTAACAAAATTGGACCCTAAACATAGTTTTAAACAAAAACATTGAGAAATTAACATGTCATAAAAAACCACTGTGAAGTACGAATAAAATATGTTTGGAGTTCTGCAGCATAGTGAACCAGCAGAGTCACCAGGATGCGAAGGCCCAAAAAGGATATCCAAAAACCAACTCAAGGTTAAAGTGAGCCTCTCTGCACCTAAATTTTATTCAAGCCTTGAACATCCATCTCACTTCTTGGATACAGCATGCAAATAGATAGTCTCCTCCACCAAGCATCTCAAAGTGCTGATGAAGCTTTGGATCAATGACTTGAGTGATTGATGCAAAATGCATTTGCAAAGGACAATCGGGGAGCAAGGATCACTCATTCCTTGGCTGTAACCAACATCTTCAACAAAAATATCCCAAGCCAATGATAAATATTCTTCCTTCTCCTTAAACACTAAATTCTTGTGAGTACGAACCGCATCGAGTCCTATTTGATGCAGGGTAAGCTTCCATGGGATTACTTTCTTGTCCCGAGGAACACTGTTTGCAAACTCTACCTTTTCCAACCTAAATCTTCATAGCAAACAAACGCCTGAATCCAACATTTTACAGAGACAATAAGTCAGACAACAACCTAAAAAGAGAACAATTAAGAAAAATCTATTACTATGTCTCAATGTCAAACACATAGCCTAGGACATATATATTGAATAGAAAATCCATTGAAAACACGACCTATTGAATCATTTCAATTTCGATTAAAGGAGTCATATATTACAGATGTTATGTCCTGCAAATGAGCCTATGAAAGAATAAAAATCCAGCCATATTATAGATAATATTTTGCAAGGATTTTAAATGGCAGCGAACATTTGTTTGTGTCATAAGAAGTTTGTGCTTGTAAATAAAATTTATAAATATGGTTCAATATGTGGTAGGGGTTCAACTTGGGTCGGGTCAGGTTGGGTTGAGCTTATGCTAAAAAATGAATAGGAATCAATCCGAACCTGGCCCGATATTAAGATAAAATCTCAACCCGAATTCCCGAAAATTGTCCTGAGTTCCACCCCTAATATGTGAGCCAATCTACCAAGGGGGAATCAGAGCACGATGGGTCTTGATGATCAGTAATGGAAAGAGGGGATTGCTCCAACTTAGTCGTTACAATATTAGCTTCATGGTATATCTTCTTTTTTTCCCTTGGTGATTTTTGACCTGGGTTAATGAACATTTTCTATAGAAAGATGGAATTTCTACTACCCATGTTTAGTCAGTTAATCAATCACCCAACAGCCAAAGCTTCAATAGGACTAAAATCCAAACCTAAAGCTTCAACTCAACGAAGTGAAGATTATAAAGTTTTTCTTTCTTTCTCTATTAGAGAAATGATTTTTTTTTCTACTGATCATTGCAAACTTAAACACCATACTACCACATCATAAACCCAAACTTTTCAACCGGACTAAAATCCAAACCAAAAGAGCTTCAACTCAACAAATGCTCTCTAAGTTTATTCCTTTCTATTATAAGATGATGATTTTTTAATGATCATTGAAAACCAAAACATTCCGTAGATAGATTTACCCAATGAAGGAAAAGTTTTATTCCTTTCTATTATAAGATGATGATTTTTTAATGATCATGGAAAACCAAAACATTCCATAGATAGATTTACCCAATGAAGGAAAAAGATTATTGGAAACCAAAACTCTATACTGTCAGATCATAACCCAAACTTTTCAACATGACTAACAATAATGGGACTTTAGATCAATGAAAATAAGCAAACATATCCAATTTGCATGTGTTCAGGGTAAATCAATTAAGAAACCTAACATGTTTTGTGTTGATCTTAGCAAACAAATTACAGAAAGATGAAGTTTTTAACCTTCTGTCCTTCTTCATTATCGATAAAAAGATGAAGTTTCTACTACCCATATTTAGTCAGTTATTCGATCACCCAACAACCAACCCTTCAATATGACTAAAATCCAAACCTAAGAGCTTCAACTCAACGAATTGAGAGATTTATAAAGTTTTTCTTTCTTTCTCTATAAGCAAATGACTTAATTTTTTCCAATGATCATGAAAACCCAAACTTTCCAATAGGACTAAAATTCAAACCAAAGAACTACAACTCAATGACTTCTCACTCTATGTTTTCTTCCCTTCTATAAGAAGAATTTTTTAATGATCATTGAAAATCAAAATTCTTCATAGATATAATGCATCAGAGAGATAGAATCCACACCACAGGAAGAATATCTGTAGTCTACAAAAAAAAAATTGGACCCAAACGGACAATATACAGAGACGAAAAAATAAATATGAACACACCACACACCACAAGAAGAATATCTCTGGTCTAAAAAAAACCCAAATGGACAATAGATAAGAGGCATAAACAAAATTTGGACCATATACGTGTAACACTATGGAATCCGTTGGTGTGCCCATGCACAGTTGGATTGAATCCCTATAAACCGAACAAAGCTGCTTTGAAACGAAGAATAATTACTGTTCCTTTACAACATTCTTCTTCGAGAGTTGGAACATCTTGCATGTTGCTATGTTCACTATAAGTAGCCAACATTTAAAGAACAATATTGTCACCCTAAAGCATCAAATAGAGTACTCTCCGTATCATTATTTGTTGTTTCATCATTATCATTAAAATTCTTGTTGTATAGTTTTCAATTTAGAACAAACCCTCTCGAGGGAGTTTGGAGAATTATGGCGATGAACCCATGACCAGAATACCCAATCTTGTACTGTCAGATGATCCAATCCCTCCATATGGGGGTGCCTCCCATGGATGGGCTCATGGGCCATGGTGCTAAATTGCTCCCTTAAGACAATCTTGACCATTATCAATCTGGTTTGTGGCCTTTAAATGGGTTGTCAAAAATTAAAAACACTCCACGTTAACGTTCGACAAGCAAAAGGTCATTGACTTCGTGGTTAGGATTGTCATATTGATGATTACTTACTTATTTTTATTGTGGCCCATCATTTGTAGGCCGCCTGCACATGGACAGCGCAGATCATCTGAACTCTAATACCAGCATGTATGATGGTGATGATTCATCGCCAAGTACCAGAAACAATTCAATTTTTTATTTTTTTAGTGTACATGGTTTTATTGGGGGAGATGGTTCGATTAAATTTGTGTTTTTGTTTTATTTATTTGCAGCTAAAAGCACTACATCACGAATTCGAGTGTACAGTTGGAATGCTAAGAGCAAAGAATTTAGAACTAGAGGTAAATGAGCAGCTTTATGATTTGTGTTAAGTCGTCCTTGACTCATTATTGATAGAATAGCTAACATAAATACTACCATGGATTCCTTGAGTAACCTAGTGTAAATACCTACAACCAAGCTCATATACTACTCAGAGAAAAGAATGTGTATGGAGAGAGAGATTGTGTGTGTGTGTGTGTGTGTGTGTGTGTGAGTGGTGTGTGTGTTAAAATACCTATAAAAATTTCCTCAACCAAAATAACATCATCTCGGGTTCTCATAGTGGATGCTTAAAGGGTCCTGATGTTGTTGGCAAAATCGCCTACTCCCCAAAGGTATCCGGTAAGCTTATCACCTAAAAAAGGTATCAAATCAAGAAAGTAATGAGATTTCCATGATCAAATAAAAAATGAACAGTTACTTAAAAAGAAGGAATAAAGAAAACATGGAAGATTAGAGTATTTCCAATTGTCCAAATAATTGCAGTCCATGAGCAAGAATAGACCCGAGGTAAATACAAGCTGCCAAATATGGCAAAAAATGCAAACAATTGCAAGTTCCAAAATAACAGTGTGCATCTTAATTTTTAAACAACGGCAAGATACAAATACCTCTACACAGCCATGATGATCATGGTGACCTTGTTTTTTCATTGATTTGTTGGGTTATTGGATAACCAAAGTAAGACTTGCTGAATTGGAATATGGAGAAGCTAAAGAGATATGGAGAAGATTTAATTGAAAATTAAGTAAAACCAAATTAATGCTTCAATAAAACTCAAATAAACCTAAGAGCATAAATGCTATATGGAAATAGTTTGGAGTTAACTATGAGAATGTGCAAATAATGTTTGTAGATTAAACCTGGTGATAGCTACTGGACATATGAGAGCCACAGCTAATTTGCACCGTCATAGGCTTTTGTGAGAAGACGGGGAGAGAAAACATATTTGCAACTGCCCGGGTTCTGTTCTTTGCTACCTACAATCAACAATGTCACATTTGAATCCATTTCAGCGTATAAAGACTACTTGTTAGACATTAAGGAAAAGCTTACTATTCAAATAAATAGAATCCAGACTGTCGTTTATAAAGCTCTTCTTGATGCACATTGAAGACCTCCTGTTCTACATCAAAAAGCTTTATAGCCACTTAAAAAATTTCATTACAAAAAAACAATTGTTTGTCCTGCATCAGAAGGCCTTATAAGTATGTAAAGTTGAAAGATATGATAATCATTGCTTCCCATGGCTCTATATTTTGGTTCCCACCCTACGCCCAAGGACCATATTGGAAATTATCAAACCCTTCTTCGTCTAATTGAATATTAGGCATCATAGAGCAGCATTTGGAGAAATGGATTTCTTGATGGCTGGAATGACTGACCGTGACAAACAAACCATGGATATCTATTTTTCATCCTATAAAACAAAATAATCATCTCTTACTTCACTAAAATAAAATGTGCCCTAAAAATTCACATCACTAAAATAAAATGTGCACTAAAAATTCAGCTGATCAAACCCAAGTCCCAGAAATTCAAAATAGTAAAAATACCCATAAAATAAAATAAAGTTTTAGATTTTAAACCCTTACTTTATGGTCATGATTTTTTGTATTCAAGTTCTCTGCAACTTCCAGTGTCCTTTATGCCATTTTTTACTCACATGCACATGAGACTCATCTTTAGAAACGCCATTAGAAGATTCAGAACCTGGAAAAAAAAAATAGATAACCAGATTAGAGAACATGAGATTCATGAAATGTTTATAGAAAAAAGAAGAAAATTTAAGGAAAAATGATGAGAACTTATGTTCAGAGGCAAAGCAAGAGATGAAAAATGCTGAAATGGCCCGGATAGAAGGCGCAGACCAAATTTTCCTCTTCCCTGTTTTGGTTTTTTACACGTAAAAAGTAGGAAGGGAAAACCGGGACACGTACAAAGGCTAAAAGCTAGGAGACGACACCTGCGATGTGCGAGAGACATGTGGCGGGGAAATAGCAAAACTACTGAAATGACAAATATGCCCAGGCAAAAAAGGACATAGCAGGAAAGCAAAGGAAACCCAAGCAGAGGGATACAGACGGAATTAACCAACGTCAAAGCACGTGACGAAGATTCAACATTCAAGGTAAATCACTAAGGAAATGGCAAAATTGTCCTGGCCAAATTGGGATGTAGGAGGAAGATTTAAAAGACAAGGGTAGGGAATTATATAGAAAGTTGGTTGACGAAAATACATGGGTTTAGGCTTTTAGAATAGTAAGGATAAGGATTTTTCACAGGTGGGTTAGTGGACTTTTATAGACCTATTGGTACCTTTTGTATGAAAATTAGAAGTACTCCTGATCACCATTGATCAGTGGGGGCCGAATTCTGGCCATTATATCACACTTGATCTTGAGTATACGGTCTAGATCATCTCCAAATCGCACCCATTCGTGAATCCAATCATCAAATGGTCAATCGTTGGACCACGATTCAATTATTTTCTAACAGTTGGTTCGGGACCGATCACACAACAAGGTACATGCCTGATCGTTAACCTACACTCTAGATAATGCTAGATCTTGACTGTCCACTGATCATCATCTAATGAGTATAATCAATCAAGATCAAGTCCGATCGTAATGAATGACCTAGATCTCAACGTAAAAAATTTAAGGCACCTAATTGCGCATCCAAATTGCTACATGTGCCTTAAAGTGCTACATGCGCCTCTATCTCCCTACAACTCACTACCCCAATGAGCGCGCTTACACCATGAGCCATAAGCTCATAAAGTAAAATTTTAAGGTAAGTGGGAGAGGCTTTATATACCCTTATCTACCTTTCCAAACTTCCAATGTGGTAATAAACTTTAAACTCCACAATCCTTTTACAAAATTACTTTAGAAAATTCATTTTCAAGAGTAAAATATTTTTAAAATAAATAAAAATTTTAAAAATATTTTCAACAATCTTCCAGTAATTTCAAAATCAAAGGAAAATAGATCTTATCATACTTGAAATTCTTATGCAAAAATGAATATGTCTTGCAAATTGAAGCTTCACTTAGTGAGAGCACACCAAAGTTAACTGGAAATGTATAGTAGATGTATCTTTAAACTAGTATTTATTGGCATCTCATTTTGTACTAACCGCAATCAGACATACTCTAGCACTCCAATGATGAGTTGTATTTACTAGAGAAGCCATTATGGTGAACTTTGGGGGGGGGGGGGGGGGGGGGGGGGCTATAAGGCATTCTATGAAATAGAGTTCATTATATTTAATTTAAGATTCTTACAGCACTAAATAGATGCATGATACTTAAACATAATTATTTTATTTATACTTGATTATTGATTATGCCAAAATATAAGTTTTAGTTGATTCTTGTAAAAAAATAATAATCTATTTTTTGCAAAATTACTCTATACTTATATATTTATTTTCATGAAATAATCACGTCTTATAAATTTTTAAAATACCATTTACAAAATTTTGACGGATTAATTTGACCTCAAGGATGAACAGGGAGTGGATGGAAGTGTTTGAGAATTCAACTCTGTTAGATCTTATTTCTGCAGCATTTTTTGTACTATATGGAAATATTTGTCTTGATAACACATTGTGTTTAGTGATTAAGACAAGAGCCTAACATGTTATAAGACGCCTATTTAATCACCTTTGATCAAGGGGCTAGGATTATTTGATGAGCGAATGGGTAAAGGGATGAACTTACAATTGCCCTCAAAATCATGAATTGTATTAATATTCACAGTACATGATAGATCCATGTTTCTCAAGGTAAATGTTATCAGCACTACTGTATTTTGATGAGGGAACTCCTCACTTTATTAAAAGTACGGTATGGCCCGCACCATAGGATGATCCAAACCGTCCATTAGATGGGTCACAGCCTAAATAGGTTGTGCCCAAAAAATCATTTCCATAGTTTGATCCTAACCCTCCGATCTCAATGCTAGAGCGTTGATCATAACCCTCTATAGATCAGAGGGATAACATTTCCTTTTCTCAGTTATTATTTTCCTTATTCCTCTTCTCATTGATAGCCCCTTCATCGACCGTTTTCAACCGACACTTTGAATGGGTCCCACACAGCAATCATTTCATGAAGTCGTAATCTGGCATAGAAATGACCCGAGAGAAAATCAAATAATCTTTTTAGATTGTTTAAGTCCCGACATGAAAGGGAGATGACAAATAACATGTGACCCCTTTTTTGTTCAATGGTTTGGTGCTCGGGGCTTGGTAATGCCACCCATATATAGCTAATTCCAACCAATGTGGGTTTTTTCTGCATTTTTTTGTGAGTTTTTTTAAATGCTGTGTGCCCATGAACTCATGAAGTCTGGCATCTTTTTTTTATAAGTAGAGTGGTGCCCGCTTTAAAGGATGATCCAAACCGTTCCTTTATCGGGTCACAACACTACCTCATAGATCATTTCCATAGGATGACGCTAACCCTCTGATCTATAGAGGTTTCTATAATGTGCAGTCCAAAGCATACAGATTGGAGAGTTAGAATCAATCTATGGAAATGATCTACGGTGTACAGATTATTTACATCGTGGCCCAATAAATGAACAGTTTGGATCATCCTTTGAAGTGGGCCTCCGTAATTTTTGAAAAGTATCGGACTTCACACGCACACCCCATATAAAATCTCTTTATCACATTCGATGGGCATGGCTAATTTTGAGGGTGCCAATAACAACTTCAGTGTTGCACACGGTCTAGCACCTATATATGATATCTTATAGCACACGTGCATGACGTAAGGCATTTGCCATGTATACATGCAACTATGAATGCATAGCCAATTAGCTATAACATGCATGAGAAATTTATAAGCGTTGATCTTAAAGAGCCTCGTAAAGTGACTTACATGGTTTTTATCCCAATACAAATGGTTATCTCAACTAAGATAAGGGGGTGTCCCGGGAAATGAAAGGGAAGAATTTATCATTTCCCTGGTAACATTGATTGTTCAAAAAGATTTTCTTGTGGACAATATTTGTTTAATGGTTTTGCTAGGGCACTCGTTAAGGAGCATTTAAAGCACCTATTTTCATGTACCCACGCTTTTATCCTCAAAACACATTTATTATTAGAGAACCGTTTCCCACAATTTCAATTCTATTACGAGAAAATAACAAGAATACCCCTATGTCATAAAAGATAATAGCCAGAGTACCTTAACCCATTTTCCATGAGATTGAAATATTTTATTATTTTATATGAGATAAGTTTATTTGTCATTTTCATGAGATAGTGTATTTTGTCATTTTTATGAGATAGTGTATTTTGTTCATAGGATCGATAATCCTAACCTTCCAATCTATGCATTTTTTTTTATTCCTCAAATCAAAGGGTTAAGATCATTCTATGGAGAAGATTTTACGGGCCCACACTATCTACATTAGGGCGCAACAAATGAATGGTTGGATCATCCACCCAAACAATGTTGGCACACTTTTTTTTTTTCATTTGTTGGGGGTGTGGCCAGAAAATATTTTTCAATCCTAACCCCGATCTATGTAGTTTTTTTATATTGCGGTGTCCATTTTAAACCTTCTCAAATCAAAGGGTTAAGATCATTCTATGGAGAAGATTTTATTAGAGAATAAAATTAGATCTGAATTAGAGAATAAAATCCGGGCCCAACAAAATGAATGGTTGGATCACCAAAAAAATACGGCCACCAGTATTTTTTCGGGTTGCACATAAGTGCAGAGCTGTCTACCATGTAAATTGTCTTGCATTAGATAGGTCTTTTTTATTATTTTCTATGAGATATAAGTGTATTAGTCATTTTTTATGAGTGAGTGGTACTTTGATCATTTTCTATGAGATAGGGTCTTTTTATTTTCCATGATATATGAGTTTTTTTTTTTTTTTTTCAAAGAGATAGGTGTATTTAACACTTTCTATGATATATAAGTATTTTTGTCATTTTTCATGAGATTTAAGTAGGGATATTTTCGTTATCTTTTATGAGATAAGGGTATTCTTGTTATTTTGTCATGGTGGGGGTATTTTTGTAAAAACCAAACCCAAGCCTCTTTTGTTGAAATTGTAATTATGGAAATAAAATCCCGACTACAATCGTTGCTCCTTACATGTGTTTGAGGATATATGTGTTTGAGGATATATGGTGGGGGTATTTTTGTAAAAACCAAACCCAAGCCTCTTTTGTTGAAATTGTAATAAATGTGTTTGAGGATATATGCGTGGGGGTGCATGAAAATAGGTGCTTTAAATGCTAGCAAAACCACAAAATTTGGACCAATAGACTGTATATAATATACCAAATGTCTTCAAATAGCTTGTGCCCAAAAATTATTTCCATAGGTTGATCCTAACCCTCCGATCTATAGAGGGTTAGAATCAACCCTCTAACATTTAGATGAGTGGGTTAGGATCAACCTATGGAAACGATTTTTCGGGTACAACCTATTTACGCTGTGGCCCATCTAATGGACGGTTTGGATCATCCTATGGTGCGGGCCATACTGTACTTTTAATAAAGTGAGAGTGCCCTCATCAAAATACAATAGTGCTGATAACATTTCCCTATACCAAATGTCTTCAAATAGGAGTGCATTTCTTGCTTCAAATAGTCAAAAAATAGCCACAAAGAAAATCCCACTCATTTTATATTTGAAAAAGAAACGTGTAGCCTTCTCATCCTCATCGATAACATTTCATCAACCGTTTTCCAATGGGTCCCACACAACAATCATTTCAACTAAGTCGTTATCTTGTATAGAAAAGAATCCAAGAGAAAATCAAATGACCATATTTGTAGATTGTTTAAATCCTAACATGCAAGCGTGATGATAAATAACTTATACTCCCCTTTTTGTCAATGCCACCCACATATAGCCAGTTCCAAGATATGGATAAAGCAATCACCTTAATATACAAGAAACCCGATCTTTTAGCCCGGCCTTTGAATATCTTATCATTTCTTTCTTTCCAAATCATCCAAATGGTGGCAAGGAGAATCACTCTCCATATGATTCTTCTTTTTTCTTCTCATGAGTCACAGAACCAAGATCTCAGGAGGTTCTCCATGCTTTATGAAAAGACTCAAGAAATGCCGAATCTTTGTAGGATAAGGCTCCATACCTCTCTATAAGTCCTATGATGAATAAATAATGATCCATAGTTTTCCCAGCCTCCGAGCAGAACTAGCAATGATCCGCAATTAGAAATCTACGACTTCAAAGATGATTCATCATGATGATCTTGTCCAAAAAAGCTGTTCATCCGAACTCTAGGGGGAGCTTGGATGTTCACCCTGGTAATATTTAAATACCGGGGTAGGGCACAATATAATTGTATAATGGCTTGACACTGAACTCCCTGATGGAACATTAGATCCAGATGCTTTTATCCGTACCATTTCTCTTAATGAAGCATGTTTCCAAAGTCTCCATAAAGCGGGTTACTCTCTCAATCTTCCTTTCAAAAAAATAAATCCTCCTGAATATATTACTCCACGATGCACACCCATCTACTCATTCAAAGTAGTCTTCAACAAAGCCTCCTTGTCGGGGTCGGGCCTGTAGCTCAATGGTTTAGGCTTGGTTTCTCAACCTTGAGGTTGCAGGTTCAATCGTAGTTTACCTACCAAAAGAAGAAAGAAAAGGAAAAGCCACCTTGTTCTGTGACACCTCATATAAGTCCTGATAGGCTTTTTTTGGTCGGTAAGCTGGGATTGAACCGTCCTCTAGGTCAAAAAAAAGAAAAAAGCTTGATAGGCTTCACATAACGGAAGCTCGTGACACCACCTATCCAGCCATAATTTGACCCTATTTCCTTTGTAAACTCTATACCTTACACTGTCATCAAATTGAAATTTTAATCTTAGAATATCCATCCAACATGTCACTCTTTTAGATCTCTGTCTCTCGGCAGAAGTTGCCAGGAAGCTCACCATACTTGCCATCAATGACCTTTGTCCACAGGAGCTCACACACCTTCCCATACATCCACAATCTTTTACCAAGTAAAGCTTTGTTAACTCCTTGTAACCTCCTTATATATACCAACTCCCCTCTCCTTCTTTAATAGATTTACACTCTTCTTTCCATTTTACAAGCAGAATCTTCTTCTTCTCATCTGATCCCCCATAATAATCTTCTATTCTTCTTTGAATTTGTTCGATGCGCTTGATGACAAGTATGCTCCCCTCTTTTGTCATTAAGGGGCAAGTACGTGAAATCAAGACCATTGATCTTGTAGAAATTTATGAGGCTACCCACATGAGCTTGGTCAGATCCTGAACTAACATATTTGCAAAATATAGACTACTATAGAAATTAATGGTTCACCTTAAGAGGAATGCTTTAGTACCTACTACAGCACCTTTAATTGATCCGAACCATTCATCTGAGAGTCTTTGCTTTGATCTCTTATGTCCGAAAAGTCAAACTAATTTTGCAATTTTAACATCTAATTATGAATACCCCAAGTAGTTTGGGACAGAGGCTTTGTTGAGTTGAATTGAGTTGAGAACATCTAATTATGAATAACTTTTTGTTATTCATAATTAATTTAAAGTAAGGCCTTTCTATTGAACAGTCAGGATCAATTAAACGTGGGACCCTATAGCGGGCGTGGCACAGTTTACTTTAATAAGGGGACACCCTATTTTGCTAGGTAATTTCGTAGAAAGCCATTTCACAGCTCAATTTTGTAGGAAATTAAGAACAGCTACACAGGCTCACTTTTTAGCAGATTTTATATTATTCATTTAATTCATCTGAGTTGGCTATTCTCTCCTGCCAAACGAAGCTTCCAAATTGGTTTTATCCCTTATTATTATTTTTCGGGAAATGTTATTCGCACTACTGTATTTTGATGAGGGCACTCCTCACTTTATTAAAAGTACGGTATGGCCCGCACCATAGGATGATCCAAACTGTCCGTTAGATGGGCCACAACCTAAATAGGTTGTGCCCCAAAAATTATTTCCATAGGTTGATCCTAACCCTCTGATCTATAGAGGTTTAGGTTCAACCATCAAACATTCATATCGGAGGGTTAGGATTAACCTAAGGAAATGATTTTTGGGGCACAACCTATTTGGGCTTTGGCCCATCTAATGGACGGTTTGGATCATCCTATGGTGCAGTCCATACAGTACTTTTAATAAAGTGAGGAGTGCCCTCGGCAAAATATAGTAGTGCTGATAACATTTCCCTATTTTTTTTTTATAAAACGGGAGTTGATATTAATAGGGGATAGATACCCTTTGTCTGTATAAAAATCCTTGAAATTAGATTGATTCATACTTATTATAGGCAGCTGATATCTCCACTATCATATTTTGATAATGGCACTACTCATTTTGTTTGGGAAGTGATAGATCGACCCCCATATATCTTAAATCGACCCCTATGTGTCTTTCTCTCTCTAACCCAGAGGAGAGAGAAAGACACATGGGAGGTCTATTTGAGATATTTGGGGGTCGATTTTTCACTGCCCTTTTTTTTATTGGATGTTGATATGGTAACAGCCTTAAAAGCTAATTAAAAAAGTGTAAAACAATTAAGGAGTGCCATTATCAAAATATTGAAATGTTGGTATGAAGTACCCTATATTAAATATATGGTAAGCATCTCTTACAAGCAAATATTGAACCACCCTAATCACAGTACGCACCACATAGGGTGTACACATGTACGGTCAAGATGATGTGATGATCACTTTTATCTCTCTAAGAAAAGGAATGCTTCAGTACGGTGCGATCTTATTGTAATACAATGCGTCACTCTCACTATTACATAGAAGCCCTCACCTTTGGTCGATCTGGACCGTCCATCTTATATGCCCTAGGATGGATCTCCAATGATCCGAAAATCACGCTAATCAGACAAGTCCTAATATATGCAATAATGTGTACTTCTTTCTGGTCGTTGGCTGACACTCACATTCATAGCCCGAGTTTTAATATAGTTTCTGCACATATGTGCAAGTAATTAAAAATAAATACAGTGGGGTCCATAGTGAGGGCCCCACTGTATTTAGATCAGTGGTTTAGATCATCAAATTATGTGGGCCCGCTTTATTTTTAAATAACTGTACTTAATGTGCAGACAACACTCTTCTTTTGAGCGATAAGAGATCTAACATAGGGTCTATCAAGTGGATGGTCCAGATTGATCAAAGCTTGGGTCATCATAGGACGATATCAAATAGATGGTCTAGAATGATCGAATATTGGGCCATCACAGATCCATCAAATGGATGGTCTAGATCGATCTACTTTTTGGTCACCAGAGATCCAACAGATGATCTATCAAATGGATGGTCTAGATTGATCAAATACTGGGCCATAAGAGATCCAACACTCGCTCTATCAATTGGATGGTCTAGATCGATCAAATATTAAGTCATCGGAGATCAAACACAGGTTTTATCAAATGGGTGGTCCAGATCGATCAAATCCTAGTCATAAAACAGAGGTCCAACACAATCTCCATCAGATGGATGGTCCAGATCGATCAAGCATGGGTCCCACTATGTAATATTACATTGAGGCCATGTACCACTCAACCATTTCTCTCTATTCTGTGGTACTAATAATAAAGTTAGTTATTAAAAGGGTAGATGGGGTATGTGATGTTATTTAATGAGAGAAAGAGAGACTCTTCAGAGCTCTCCATGACTCCATCTATCTCTATCTACATAATGCATACACATTTACAAAGGAATAAAAAAGGAATGTAGTAAATTACGAAGGGGAAACGGAGACAGAGAGGAATTTCGGTGTATGGAAATTTACCGTACGGAAAGAGGGTTAAGGGAGAATAAAAATAGGGTTTTGGGCGTAATTCTTTTACCATCCCGAAAATGTGGGGTTTTGCCAACACCATTCACTGATTGCCTTCCACACTCTCACCGAAGAACACGCTCGGTTTTTCTCCAAAAAAAGAAAAAGAAACCACAGAGAAAACAAAACAAAACAAAGGAAAAGAAAAGGAAAGGAAAGGACTCTCTTTCTCTCTCTTTCCTTTGCCATTCCCTTGAATTGTAGAGGGGAATGCGCAAAGGCCAAAGGGAATCTCATTCTCCTCTTTGATTTTGAGGTAACAACGTGTTCATTCTTCTGATCTGATCCATTTAATTCTTGGGTTTTCTCTATTATGATGGATTTTCTTGAAAAACCCATGTGGGGATTGTCCTAATTCTTCAATTTCATGATGATCTTTAATGGGTTTTTCTTCTATTGAGTGAATACAGATCTGGATTTTTGTTGATTGGTTGTTATTGGTCTTTTTGGCATTGACTTTGGTCTTTGTAGGGGTTTTGTTGTGTTTTATTTACTTTCATGGAGATTTTTTTTAATGCTACTTCTTTCTTTTGATGAAAACTTTGATGGGTCATGCTTGATCTGTACAATTATTATGTGTAATTGGTTCAATGCTTGGAATTGGGTTAGAATATGGTATGGATCTGACAAGGCACATTTTGTAGTAGACAATAAATATAGGTATTATATGTTTTTTTCATGGCTATATGTATTATAATCATTTCAAAAAAAAAAAAAAAAAAGGCTACATGTACCTGTTACTGGATTTTAGATGTTTTGTTATTCTGCTGAATTGCGAAATTTTTTATTTTCGAGCTACCATTTTCTATTTCTTAGGAAGTAGGCCGTCGATTTTTTGGTTTGCAGAAAAATCTTTAACTTGGGTACATAGGATCTGTTACTGGATTTTATATGTTTTGTTATTATGCTGAATCGCGAAATTTTTTATTTTCGAGCCATCATTTTCTATTTCTTAGGGAGTAGGCCATTAATTCATTGGTTTGCAGAAAAATCTTTAACTTGTGTACATTGGATCTGTTACTGGATTTTAGATGTTTTGTTGTTGTGCTGAATCGCGCTATTGTTTTGATTAGCAGGTGGCTGCGGAGAAAGCTAGAGTGGATATAAGTAATGCGAATGTCAAAGTCTCCCTCCCCTGAACCTCGAGAGCCTAGGTTAGCTATTTCTTTTTAGCTGATTTCTCATGTTTCTTAAATTTGCATCTCCTCCCTTCAGTAGTATTGATTGCCTTCAATGAACAATTCTTTTTGCTAAACAAATATCTTTTGATAGTTTCATTTCAAAATAGTTCTACTTAGTTTTCTTTTACATCATCTCGAAACTTTGATTAGAAATTTTTAGTCATTGTATCATGGCAAAGAACTGTTTTTATGCTCCTCAGTAGAACCCAAAAAACATGAGATTTTTCTGCTGTTGTTATTGTCGTCATTGTTATCATAAAGCTGATTTCTCATGTTTCTTAGATTTGCATCTCCTCCCTTCACTATTGATAACCTTTGATGAATAATTTTTGTGCGAAACAAATTGCTTTTGATAGTTTCATTTCAAAATACCTCTACCTAGTTTTCTTGTGAACCATGCTCAAAACTTCGATTAGAAATTTTGAGTCAATATATCATGACAAAGACCTGTTTTTCATGCTCTAAATTTGCATCTCTTCCCTTCACTATTGATAGCTTTTAAGTGAAAAATTTTGTGCTAGACAAATTGCTTTTGATAGTTTCTTTGCAAAATAACTCTACCTAGTTTTCTTGTGAATCATGTTCGAAACTCCATTAGAGTCAATGTATCATCACAAAGACCTGTTTTTTATGCTCTTCAGTAGAACCCAAAAAACATGAGATTTTGCTGATGCTGCTGTTGTTGTCATTATTATTATTTTAAGTTTTTAGAGGTTGACAACACAGCATATAACTGATATTTCAGACCCTTTTACATGTTTTGGCTCAAAATTCTGACAAAGGACTTTTGTGATCACTTCTAGGGAATCAAATGGAGCACCAGAGATGGATGATCCTGATTGTACGATGGCTACCGTGGCTCATTTTGTTGAGCAGCTACATGCCAATATGTCCTCGCCGCATGAAAAGGAATTGATCACAGCACGATTGCTTGGTATCGCCAGAGCAAGAAAAGATGCTAGACTTCTAATTGGTTCTCACTCTCAGGCAATGCCATTGTTTATCTCCATTCTCAGGAATGGCACACCCGTAGCAAAAGTCAATGTCGCCGCAACTCTAAGTGTCCTCTGCAAAGAAGACGACCTACGGTTGAGGGTTCTTCTTGGAGGATGCATACCCCCATTACTTTCTCTTCTCAAGTCCGGGGCTTCTGACGCCAGGCGGGCATCGGCCGAGGCCATCTATGAAGTTTCCTCAGGCGGGTTGTCCGATGATCATGTGGGGATGAAAATTTTTGTTACCGAGGGTGTGGTACCGACTCTATGGGATCAGCTCAATCCAAAAATCAAACAGGACAAAGTGGTTGAGGGATTCGTGACCGGGGCTTTGAGGAATCTATGTGGCGACAAGGATGGCTACTGGCAGGCCACACTCGAGGCCGGAGGAGTGGATATTATTGTTGGGCTTTTATCTTCTGACAATGCCGCCGCTCAGTCTAATGCAGCATCTCTCTTGGCTCGTTTGATGCTCGCTTTTGGCGATAGTATTCCAAAAGTTATCAATGCCGGAGCTGTAGGAGCATTGCTCCGGCTTGTAGGTCAGGAAAATGATATCTCTGTTCGTGCCAGTGCCGGCGATGCTTTGGAGTCTTTATCATCCAAGTCAATTACGGCTAAGAAAGCCATAGTGGATAATGGTGGCATACCCATTCTCATTGGGGCAGTAGTGGCGCCTTCTAAAGAGTGTATGCAAGGGGAGACTGGCCAGGATCTTCAAGGACATGCCCTACGTGCTTTAGCGAATATCTCTGGTGGCATGTCGGCACTAATACTTTATCTCGGAGAACTATCGCAATCTCCTCGGTTGCTTGCTCCGGTAGCTGATATAATTGGAACACTTTCATACTCGCTAATGGTTTTTGAGCAGGATCCCAATGCAGACGCAATCTTTGATGTGACTCAAATCGAAGATATTTTAGTTATGCTGTTAAAGCCTCGCGACAATAAACTTGTTCAGGAGCGTGTGCTCGAGGCTCTAGCTAGCCTCTATGGCAACGCCTATCTCGCCAAATGGCTTCATCACTCAGAAGCGAAAAAGTTGCTTATTGGGCTAATAACCATGGCCACTGCCGATGTGCAAGAACAACTGATACTCTCATTTATTAGCCTATGCTCTGATGCTGTGGACATATGGGAGGCTCTTGGAAAGAGGGAGGGTATTCAATTACTAATATCGTTGCTTGGATTATCGGGCGAGCAACATCAAGAGTATGCTGTGGCTTTGCTCGCAATCTTGACCGACCAGGTTGACGATAGCAAGTGGGCTATTACAGCTGCGGGGGGTATCCCTCCATTGGTGCAGTTACTAGAAGTAGGGTCCCAAAAGGCGAGGGAGGATGCAGCTCATGTGTTATGGAATCTATGCAGCCACAGTGAAGACATTCGCGCCTGTGTTGAAAGTGCCGGAGCTGTCTCAGCACTTTTGTGGCTTCTCAAAAGTGGGGGTCCCAAAGGGCAGGAAGCCTCATCGATGGCACTTATGAAACTTATACGCTATTCTGACTCCGCAACTGTTAATCAGTTATTAGCTTTGCTACTTGGAGATTCTTCGAGCTCGAAGTCCCACATTATTAATGTTTTAGGTCATGTACTTACCATGGCATCTCATAATGACCTTGTACAAAAAGGAGCTTCTGCTAATAAAGGCCTAAGGTCTCTTGTTCAAATTCTTAACTCCTCAAATGAAGAAACCCAAGAACACGCAGCCTCTGTATTAGCTGATCTGTTTAGTACTAGGCAAGATATTTGCGATAGTCTTGCAACTGATGAGATAGTTCATCCATGTATGAAGCTTTTGACGAGCAAAACTCAGGTTATTGCGACACAGTCGGCTCGGGCTTTGGGCGCGCTCTCCCGCCCAACTAAGGCTAATCCTACAAACAAGATGTCTTATATTTCTGAAGGCGATGTCAAGCCTCTAATCAAAATGGCAAAGACTTCTTTGATTGATGCTGCTGAAACTGCGGTGGCTGCCTTGGCCAATCTTTTATCTGACCCACAGATAGCCGAAGAAGCTCTTGCAGAGGATGTTGTATCGGCTTTGACAAGAGTACTAGGTGAAGGTACTGTCAAACCACCAATTACTCCAAAAGCTTTAGCCATTGGAGATGGCGTTATTTAATCTTTTATACTTTAACACTCCCCCTCACGTGCTATGTCACAAATATCGTTCTCAGGAATTTATCGGCTAGGGAAAATCTCGGGATATATTAAAATTTTATATTTTTTCGGGTATATATCGGAAAAAATGATAAAAATATATAAAATCTAAGAAAAAATATAAAATAAAAATATCGTAAAAATATCAAGATAATATCGTGATATTATCACGATATTTTATGGTAAACAATGAAAATATCGTTTTTTTTTTAAATCTCTGGATTATTTCAGGATTTTGTCTTTTTATCAGAATGTCGCGATAAAAAACATGATATTTTGAAAATACCGGAGATATTTGTGACATGGCTCACGTGTGGCCCCTCTTTTTAGGGTTTGGCCTACACGTGGCCCATCTTTGGTTTGGCCATTACATGTGGATTTTTTTTAATATCAAGGAGTTTTGAACCCAGGACCCATGCTCTGATACCATGTCAAACCACCAATTACTCCTAAAGCTTAAGCGGTTGGAGATGGCGTTATTTAATCTTTTGTACTTTAACAGGTACTATGGAAGGTAAGAAGAATGCATCACGAGCGCTTCATCATTTATTGAACCATTTTCCCGTCAGTGATGTTCTTCCCAATAATGCTCAATGTCGCTTCACGGTTCTCGCACTTGCCGATTCCTTAGCTGCAATGAACATAGAAGGGAATGACTCTTCTGATACCCTTGATGTTCTCTCTTTGTTGGCGAGATCAAAGCAGAGTTTGAACTTCAATTACACTCCATCATCTGCCCTTTCTGAAGTCCCATCGAGCTTAGAGCCGTTGATTCAGTCCCTGGCTGATGGGCTTCCTTCGGCACAAGACAAGTCAATTGAAATTCTTTCTAGGCTATGTGGTGATCAACCTGTTGTTCTTGGCGATCTATTAGTTAGAAACCCAAGGTGTATTTCTTCCCTTGCTAATGGAATTATGAACTCATCCAGTCTAGAAGTGAGAGTTGGTGGGGCCGCACTTCTCATTTGTGCTGCAAAGGAACACAAACAAGAGTCCATGGATGCACTTGATGCATCGGGGTTTCTAAAGCAGCTAATTTATTGCCTTGTTGATATGATTAAGCATCATTCCAAATCCCAATCTTTAGAGATTGACGTCGGCCAGAACCCTAGAGGTTTCAAGGAAAGAAACCCATACCTTCATGATGGGGAAGATTTTGAGTTTCCTGATCCAGCAACTGTTTTGGGGGGAACAGTTGCCTTGTGGTTGCTCGCAATAATATCGTCATTCCATGAGAAGAACAAACGTACTGTTATGGAAGCTGGTGGTGTTGAGGTTCTCTCTAGTAAGCTTGCGAATTACGCTGTCAATCAACAGGTAGAGCATATGCCAGTTTTCTTTACCTTGTTTGCTGCTAGCTGCTGGTTTACCACTAATTGCTATTGATCCTTGTTGATAGTTTGTGTTTCTTTTGTGAAAAATGCTATAGAAAGAAGGGTTGTTAGTCTTCTTTCTAACAGACTTTTTAGGCCCCCTCTTCTGTCTTGTGCCAAGTCACAAATATTGTTCTCAGGATAGTTTTTTTTTTAAATTTTTTTGGGTTTATATTGGGAAAAATGATAAAGTAATATAAAACAATATAAATCAAGGAAAAAATATAGGGAAATGATTTCAGCTCAACTATGTTTTATTATTTAAATGGCTTGTTAGAGCTTTTTGGGAAATGTAATGACCTTTTGACAGCTCTTTAAATACTAGAAGACAAGATACATGAACGTCTATAGCAAAACATAGTTGTGCTGATATCATTTCCCAAAATATAAAGTAAAAAATATCGTAAAACTTTGGTGGAAATGTCGTGATATTAACACGGAAAATGAGAATATCACCACTTTTTTTTTTTTTTAATTCTCGGGATTATTTGGGGATTTTTTCTTTATCGAAATGTCATGATAAAATCGTTATATTTTGAACCATTCAAAAAAAAAATTGCTATATTTTGAAAATGTCGAAGATATTTGTGACATAGGTCCCGTGTACATGATCAGATTCGTTTATCCAACCTGTGAGAATAAGTCCCATCCATATGCTGTTTGGAACACCCTAAATGGATGATCAAGTTTCTTTTATGAAAATTGCTAGAATGGCACGGGTTGTTATGCTCCTTCCAAACACTTTTCAGGCCGCTCTTGTGCCTTGTGAATGTTACCTGATCCGTCATCCAAACCACGACAGTATGTCCAGCCCTATGATTTGTGGACACGGACACGAGTGTCGCGTCTCGACACGGACACGGGGTGTTGGACACGTCAAACTCCCGAAATTTAGAAATGGCGACACGGCTAAAAATAGAAAGTACATATACTCATGATTTGTGGACAAGGATTCGTGTGCCGAGTTTCGACCAAGTTTCGCCACGGATACGAGGTATCTGACATGGAAACCCCTGAAAAACTAGAAATAGTGTCACACTCATACACATAGATACATATAAGTTGCTAACAGTTCTAGTAGCATATCTAAAGGTGTCTAAAGGAGTGTGGACACGTGTGGACACGGGTGTCATGTCGGACACGACACGACACGTGTGTCGGCAATAAATTTGAAGTGTCGGCCAAATCATAGTTCCAGCCTAATACTATGAGAACACCCTTTTCTAGACCTTTGATCCATCAAGCCTCATTTAAGGTTCTGCCATCAATCCATTATCTTATGCATGGAATCCCTGTTTGGCATTGGACCAAGACCACTGGTTCACCTCATGATGCTTTACAAGATCAATGGTCTCATTTGCACATACAAGTCCCCATTTTGGATCCATAAATTGCCTATTACCATTGATCCCAACAGTGACTCTGCCTTTTTTATCTTTTATTTTATTTGCATCCTATGTGGATTTTTTGAGAGAGAATGTTAAAAAACTGCGTGAAAGTAGCTTTACCTTAGTTTCTGGTTGGTATTACTGTATTAGTTTAAGTTCTATAAAATGAATTTGCTCTAAGAAAGAGATCCCTCAAATATTTAACTTATGAAATTCTGTTCTCTACATGGCTAACTCTATGATATATAAACAAAAGAGTAATATAATGTGGTTGTTATGTCATATTATCTATTCTTTGCATGGCTATTTATTGATTTATGAAATTTAGTGCTCTAGTATATATGTTTCCATCATATTTGGACCAAAAGCTAAGAGTATTATAATAAATTCATAAGTCTTTTGTGATTTCTCTGGGTGGTTGTTATACCACCAATTTAGTTTATCACATACAAATGATCAAAACTAATCAATAAAAAAACGTGCACTTTAAATGTGGCTATCCATCAGGTTTTAGTACTGATTATAAGAGTCATATTATGTTACCTGAATATTTAGGGGACTGAAATTTCTTATGAACAGTCTCACATATGCTTGGGAATTTCATGAGTAGAAAACGGCGTGAAATTTCTTATGAACAGTCTCACTGTATTAGTTTCATTTTTCTCAACCCTTCTTCTTCTTCTTCTTCTTCTTCTTTTTTGTGTGTGTGTGTGTGTGTGTGGGGGGGGGGGGGGGGGGGGGGGGGGTGTGGGGGGTGGTCAAGTGATACTCGTAGAAATTTCCTGAGTTAATCATAGTTGAGATATTTGTTTCATGTTTTCATATTTTTTCTTAATTATTAATTTGTTACTTTAGATTTTTTGTAATCAATTTTGATTGGAACCATAATACGTTATTTTTTAACTCTATCTATGTATTGACGTGGCTCTATCTCTAGTTTTCCAGGGGTAGTTGTGCCACATACTTGATTATTTGCAACCATTCACATTAACACTGCGAGGAAGACTATTAGTGTCTTGTTCATAACATTCATCCAATTATTTTTTATTTTTTTTGTTTTTCTTTAAATGGTAAAGATTTAATCAGAGTGAACAAAGGACAATTCAAGAATGACGAATGAAAAACACATCACGAATGAAACACACATCACCCCGAAGCAGACGATATACCGAAGCAATCTAATAAAAGATGCACCTTAGTTAATCCCTTCCATGGAAGAATAGTAGCATTTGGGTTTGCTTCTTGCCAATTGCAAGCGAAGGGAGAGCTAAAACTCTTAATAAGATTTGTCAGTCTCCATAGAAAGGTAGAACCACTTCTCATCCATTTTATGACATTAAAATAGTTGTCTCATTATAATCTTTAATTACCAGTGGTCCTGAGAAATGTAACCTAGCACTCTCTTCTCATTCTCTGTTAGAACCCTAACCAGGTTGGATCTACACTCCCGAATGAGGTCTCTTTAAAATTAAACTATTAAGACCCATAAGGACACTTTTTCCAAATTTCAATCACTTCCTTTTTTTTATATGGCTATTTCAATCACTTCCTCTTCCCTCGGTTCTTTACATATAGTCACTTAACCGATAACCTTTAACAGCTGTTTAAATAATAAAAAAAGTATAAGTTTGCGCAATTATCAAAACGCGGTAGTGCCAATATCAGTAGCCTATATATTATGGGTGTTCCCCAGACCATTTTCAAATCTTTACTGCTGAAAGTCACCGCTCCTTTGCTCTGTTATTGTTCCGCTCTTGGCTAAGGCCATTACCAGCCTATCACCCCTTAGTGCACGAGGGATGCTGATGCTGACCTACACAGAAATTAATCAAAGGTGATAACTGTTTGAGCTGCTAATGGCTTAAATCCCAAACATGAAAGCAAAATATAGATTCTTGGTCATGAGTTTCTTCCAATTTGAACCCAGCTGATGTTCTACTTCAATGCAAAGAGCATAGGTGCTTTGTACATCTGGCTGTTTAGACTTTAGAATGGTAATTTGGTTTCGTAGCCTCTACTTCTGCTGATAATGTATTACTTCCAATTGAGGGTTATACTTCTAGCCAACCCTTGTCACTTACAGTGTTTCAAACTAGAACTTGGACGAGAACTTGGTTGTAGTAAAACGGAGTCGACTTGGGCAAGTCAATGATTGACACAGTCAATTTTTCGTAACTCTGCAAATCAAAGGAGTTTTGATTGACTTTGTAGGGCAAAGCTTAGACCTGGACAAGAACTCAACCAAGCTGAAGGGATTCAATTCGGGGGAATCGATGATCGAGCCGGGAGTTTTTAAACAGTGGTCACTTATATACTGCTAGCATGCCATCTTCTACTTCTACTACCAATGTTCTAGTACCAATTTTGAGTGTTAAATTTATTTGTTTCCTGCTATATAAGTTGAAATATAACCTGTGACCTCTAAACTGTTTCTTCAAAGTTTCAGAGCATCCTGATTGGAGTGCAAGCCCGTCTTGTTTGGATGTCTTTTCAACATTGCTATTACTTGGATGCATATTCGATAAAGTTCATATATTCGAGTCCAAACCCTCAGTGTAACTTGTGCATGGATGTGCAAAGTGTTGTATGCTAGGTTTTTCTATCACCAAGATGAAATATAGCCTGTATATGTTGAATATCTGTTGTTGTTCTTTGGTTTGGTATATACTTCAAAATTTTGGTTGTTTCTCTGTTAATCTCAAGAATAGTATTTTATTACAGGCAGAATTTGAGAATACAGATGGGTTATGGATCAGTGCCCTGCTCTTGGCTATTTTGTTCCAGGATGCAGCTGTCGCCCTATCCCCTGCTACCATGCGGACAATACCTTCACTTGCTTTCTTGCTCAAGTCCGATGAAGTTATTGACAGATACTTTGCCGCTCAAGCAATGGCTAGTCTTGTTTCTAGTGAAAATAAGGGAATACATCTTGCAATTGCAAATTCAGGTGCAGTTGGGGGGCTGATAACTCTACTTGGTAGCATAGAGTCCGATACGCCAAACTTTGTAACTCTCTCCGAAGAATTTTCTCTGGTACGAAATCCCGATCAAGTTGTTCTAGAGCACCTTTTTGAGGTTGAAGACGTAAGAGTAGGGGCAACCGCACGCAAGTCTATACCTCTATTAGTCGACCTTCTAAGACCAATGCCTGATAAACCCGGTGCCCCTCCAATTGCCGTTCACCTTTTGAGCCGGATTGCGGACGGGAGTGATGCAAACAAACTGGCTATGGCCGAGGCCGGGGCTCTCGATGCTTTAACTAAGTACCTATCCTTGAGTCCTCAAGATTCAACTGAAACCACCATATCTGACCTATTTAGAATCTTATTTAGCAATTCTGATTTGCTTCGCCATGAAACATCACTTAGTTCTTTGAACCAACTCATAGCCGTTTTACGTTTGGGATCAAGAAATGCTAGGTTTAGCGCTGCGAGGGCTCTGCAAGAACTTTTTGATGCTGAGAATATAAGAGATACTGAAATGGCGAGACAAGCCATTCAGCCATTAGTTGACATGCTTAATGTGGGGTCAGAGAGAGAGCAACAGGCGGCCCTTGTTGCCCTTATCAAATTGACTGCGGGAAATACTTCAAAGTCATTAGCGCTGACTGATGTGGAGGGTAATCCACTTGAGAGCCTTTACAAGATTTTGTCCTCAAATTCATCCTTGGAACTAAAGAAAAATGCCGCATTACTCTGTTATGTTCTGTTTGGAAACTCAAAGGTTCGATCGATG
Source organism: Tasmannia lanceolata (assembly GCF_043159265.1). NCBI lineage: Eukaryota > Viridiplantae > Streptophyta > Magnoliopsida > Canellales > Winteraceae > Tasmannia > Tasmannia lanceolata. The sequence goes on from NW_027518693.1 coordinate 67,103, forward strand.
CCAATAGCCGCGGAGTGTATCCGGCCTCTGATATCACTTATGGAGTCAGATACTAATTCTGTGGTAGAGTCCGGTGTACGTGCTTTTGAGAGGCTGTTGGATGATGAACAACACGCTGAGCTGGCATCGGCATATGATGTCGTGGACCTTCTTGTTGGGTTGGTTTCTGGGTCGAACTATCTACTTATAGAGGCTAGCATTAGCGCGCTTTTAAAGTTGGGAAAAGATCGTCCTCATTGCAAGCTCGATATGGTCAATTCAGGGATTATTGATAATGCACTCGCGATGCTCCCCATTGCGCCTGGTTCTCTATGTTCCTCGATTGCTGAGTTGCTTCGAATATTAACAAATAATAGTGGCATTGCGAAAAGCTCGGCCGCTGCCCGAATGGTAGAGCCTCTTTTCTTGGTCTTATTGCGCCCAGATTTTAGTATGCGGGGACAGCAAAGTGCGTTGCAAGCACTCGTAAATATTTTGGAAAAACCACAAAGCCTTGCTACCTTGAGACTTACTCCTAGCCAAGTCATTGAGCCTTTGATATCATTTCTTGAGTCACCTTCTCAAGCTATACAACAACTCGGCACCGAATTATTATCACATCTACTCGAACAAGAGCATTTCCAGCAAGATATTACAACAAAAAATGCGGTTGTGCCACTTGTCCAGCTTGCGGGAATTGGAATATTAAATTTACAACAAACAGCAATAAAAGCGCTCGAGAGTATTTCTATGAGCTGGCCTAAGGCTGTTGCCGATGCAGGGGGCATTTTTGAGCTGTCTAAAGTCATTATTCAAGATGAACCTCAACCACCTCATGCACTATGGGAATCCGCCGCGTTGGTCCTCTCAAATGTTTTGCGATTTAATTCCGAGTATTATTTCAAAGTCCCCCTTGTGGTCCTTGTGAGAATGTTGCACTCGAGATTCGAGACCACAATTACAGTGGCCCTAAGTGCCCTAATTGTTCAAGAGAGGGGTGATGCCACAAGTGCTGAACTGATGGCTGGGGCCGGTGCTATAGATGCATTGTTAGAACTTCTAAGATCTCATCAGTGTGAAGAAGCTTCTGGAAGACTACTAGAAGGTTTATTTAACAATGTGAGAGTGCGAGAGATGAAAGTTTGCAAGTACGCAATAGCTCCTCTATCTCAATATTTATTGGACCCACAAACGAGATCACAACCCGCAAGGCTTTTAGCGGCTCTTGCACTTGGTGACCTATTTCAACATGAAGGGCTAGCTAGAGCCAGTGATGCAGTGTCCGCATGCCGTGCCCTAGTAAGTTTACTTGAAGACCAACCAACAGAAGATATGAAAATGGTGGCTATTTGTGCATTGCAAAACTTGGTTATGCATAGTAGGACAAATAGGCGAGCTGTTGCGGAGGCAGGGGGCATATTGGTAGTACAGGAATTACTATTGTCTCCAAATTCTGAAGTTTCGTCGCAGGCTGCGTTGCTGATCAAATTCCTATTTTCTAATCACACTCTTCAAGAATATGTGTCAAATGAACTCATAAGGTCTCTTACTGGTAAGCAAGAATTTTATTTTATTTTTTTAATATATTCGGTCATTTCGTTCGAAGTTTTAAAAATTTCAAAATTTTCAGCTGAAATGACCCAATTTGCGCCGAAATCTATGCCAGAATCCGAAATTTCAAAATTCCAGTCCCAAGCGAAATCCGAAATTTCGGATTTTAGCTGAAATTTAAAATCATGCTGGCAAGCCACTAATGAAAATAGTCAAATAGTACAGATGCATATGTCTAGACTTTGTTTCATAAATTGCTGACTAATATTTTTTGCTTTAGTGGAGAAACATATATATATATATATATATATATATATATATATATATATATAGAGGAAAGTGTTTCTAGTCAGGCCGACTAGAGATCATTCTCTAGTCCGCCACCCAAAAACACATGGGTCCCACATATTTGGGTGATGCAAAGCATTCATTTGATGGGCCCTGACATAGAGACACTTTCCTCATATGTATATATATATATATATATATATATATATATATATATATATATATATATATATATATATATATATATTTATTTATTTATTTATTTATTTTATTTTTTATTTTATTTTTTATTTTTTTTTTATTTTTATTTATTTATTTTTTCAGGATTAACAGAAATTAGATGGGTGAGAATTAGTTCAGGCCTTTTTTTTTCCTTTCTGAACAGCAAACGAGTCCCATGAACAGTATATGAAAAATCTATGTTTCTTGAGTATGGAATAGAAATTCTCTAGGAAGTTGGTAAAGATTTCTACCTAACCCTTGTTTATGACAAGTTTATCTTACATTTGTACAATAATTTCACCTAATCACAAATCATGTGAATGTGTTACAAGTCAAAAGAAGTGATGGAGAGGAAGAGATAGAAGACAACCTCCATTGCCGGTCTGCCCAGACCTTGGCAAGTTAACCATTGGTTAAATGCTCATGAACCCAATAACCACCATCATCTTCACCATAAATTGCTCTACTGGTACCTTGACACCTGCTTTCAAGAGAATCATTCACATCACAACTGAACCAAGTAACCACCATCATCTTCACCTGAGAGAAATTTTGACACTTGAATCTTCGAAACCATTATGAAGATTTGGGCCTGAAATCAAATGATATCATATAACAGTGTAGCACACTTAAATGCTCATGATGCCCAAACTTCTGAACCGTTAGGGTGTGTGTGTGTGTATGCTTAGGAACTTAGATACTCTGTTTCTGATCTTTCTATGCTTGATGGTAGCACATGCTCATGATGCCTAACTTAAGTGATAGGGTGTATATGTCTATGCTTAGGGACTTAGGGACTTCGATATGCCATTCAAAAAATTAAGAAAAAAAGAACTTAGATACCTTGTTTCTGATCTTTCTATGCGTTAACACATTTGCTAAGCTTCTATCATTGACTTCCCGTGCAGCTGCCTTGGAAAAAGAGTTATGGTCCACAGCAACTATCAATGAAGAAGTTCTGAAAACCATAAATGTGATATTTATGAACTTCTCCAAGCTTCATATTTCCGAAGCAGCTACACTCTGCATTCCGCATTTAATTGGCGCACTCAAAGCAGGAAGTGAGGCTGCTCAGGAATCTGTATTGGACACTCTATGCTTGTTAAAACATTCATGGTCAACGATGCCTATAGATATTGCCAAAGCTCAAGCCATGATTGCTGCCGAAGCCATTCCCATTCTGCAATTGCTGATGAGAACCTGCCCACCCAGTTTCCACGAAAGAGCCGACAGCTTATTGCACTGCTTACCAGGGTGTTTGACAGTCACCATTAAGCGTGGGAATAACTTGAAGCAGTCTATGGGAAGTACAAATGCCTTCTGTCGGTTGACAATAGGGAACGGTCCTCCGCGGCAGACTAAGGTAAATCCACAAAAGATTTAGGTCCTGTTCGCTTTAGATTTTGACGACCGATTGTGTGTCCTAAACCGATTATCGGACACAAAATTGCGTTTAAATTTGAGTCCAATAATTGGTTTAGCACTCATAATCTTAAATGAACAGGCCCTTAAGATTATGACAACCGATTGTGAGTGCCAAACCAATTATTGGACTCAAATTTATATGTAATTTTGTGTCCGATAATTGGTTTGCCAATCACAATCGGTTGTCATAATCCTAAATGAACAGTGCCTTAGGCTCAACAAACTAATGACATTCTTGGTTAATTTATGGTGATTATGAGTGACAAACCAATTATTGGATTCAAATTTAAACGTAATTCTGTGTCCAATAATCGGTTTGGCACTCACAATTGGTTGTCATAATCCTAAACGAACAGGGCCTTATGATGGCTCAATGCACTAATGACATATTCTCGGTTAATTTATGGTGATTGTGAGTGCCAAACCAATTATTTGACTCAAATTTAAACATAATTCTGTGTCCAATAATCGGTTTGGCACTCACAATCGGTTGTCATAATCCTAAACGAACAGTGCCTTAGCCTTAGGCTCATTACACTAATGACATATTCTCGGTTAATTTGTGGCCAAAGTGCCTTAACAAATAGATATCGTATTGGTATTTGAATTTTAACATTGAATGGTCTAACTTCTTGCTGTAGGTAGTGAATCACAGTACTTGCCCAGAGTGGAAGGAGGGGTTTACTTGGGCATTTGATGTGCCTCCCAAGGGACAAAAGCTTCATATCCTCTGCAAGAGCAAGAACACATTTGGAAAGGTATGTAGATCTCGCACATATTGCTTGTTAGATTTGAAAAAGGGCCTGGTTCGTTCTTATGCATCAGATATGTTCTCTAATTCACAAATATTATTCTCGGGAATTTCTCAGCAACGGAAAATCTCAGGAAATATTAAATTTTTTTATTGTTTTCAGATTTATATAAAAAAATAATGAAATAAAATTATTTAAAAATATGTAATTTAAGAAAAATAAAATAGAAAGTATCGTGATATTATCGTTGATATCTTCACAGTAAATGATAAAAATGGAACGGAAGTTCTATCAGCACAGCCATAATTTGAAATTTGCACAAACCCAGCTGTCTTTTCTTCTTTTATTGGCTTGTGAGAGCTTTTTGGGAAATGTAATAACCTTTTGACAGCTCTTTAAATACTGAAAGACAAGATGGTTTGTGAAAATATCAAAATATGGCTGTCCTGATATCATTTCCCAAATGAAAATATCGCTATATTTTTTAAAGGGAAGTGATATATCCACCCCTTTTGATTACTTGGGAGTTGGGATACCCAGCAGTACGTGGCAATCAGCCCCTCGCCCCCTCCTGACGTGAAGTACATCAGCCCCTCTGCAGTCATTGTTACACTGCTGCTGGGTGTCCCAAGTAATCAAAAGGGGCAGATATATCACTTCCCTTTTTTAAAATCTCTGGATTATTTCAGGATTTTGTTGTTTTATCAAAATGTCATGATAAATTCGCGATATTCTGAAAATGTCGGATATATTTGTGACATAGTATGGTGGTAAATGCAGACAACTCTCGGGAGGGTGACGATTCAAATAGACAAAGTTGTGACAGAAGGTGTATACAGTGGGTTCTTCAGCCTCAATCACGATGGAAATAGAGACGGATCGTCTCGAACTCTCGAAATCGAGATCATATGGTCCAACAGGATGTCAAATGAGAGCATGTGAATGGAAGCTCTTAGCAAGGGGGCTGTGAAAATGGTGCATTCCCCCTTGGTTGATTCCTTTGTAATTGTTTGGTTTTGAGCTTCAGTTTTGTAGGTATGTAAGAGGGTGAAATGTAAATGTTCATTAAAGTTGCAGAGGTAAGAAGAGGAGGATTGAAGTTGGGGGTGTAAGTTTGTACAGGTGAGAGAGTCTGTAGTTGTTGCCATTAAAATGGGTCTTTGACAAGTTGGTAGAATGGAGCTGTTGCTCTTTTGTACTTGGGTAGCTTGCAATCTGATGTTCACCTTACAATTCCACATGGAAAGTTGCCACTGGTAAGTGTAGAGAAAAATCCAACACATAACTGATGTTTTAGTGATGAGTAGTGTTTCTTTCCTCTTTTTTCTTCTCTTCATTTCTACGTTGAGTGCTATAGAGTGTTTCTTTACCTTTTACTAAGTCTCCTCATCTCTAAGTCTCTCTTCATCTCTAAGTTGAGTCATGAAGAGTTACCTTAGTCGTTTCATCTCTAAGTTGAGTGATGAAGAGTTACCTTAGTCGTTTCATCTCTAAGTTGAGTGATGAAGAATTACCTTCCTTCCTTCTGAGAACTTGTACAGGACAGCCTCTCCTAGGTATGGTGAGACTTCATAGAAAAACAATGTGGCACTTTGCCAATATGACATAGTGAACCCATCCACTTTTGGTTGATCCAGACCGTTACTCTGGTTGTCGGATTTTGATGGCCCACAAATTATGCTCACCGGAGATGCGCCAGACTTAAATTTTTAGCAGATTTTGTATTATTCATCTGAGGTGGCAGTTCTCTCCTGAAATGGCTTTTTCCGCCAAAAAGCAATAGCAAATCCCTTAAAAATAAGTTACTTTGCTGCTTTACATAATATGGGATTTGCTAGGGACCATTGCAGAAGGCATTTTACGGACTGGCTGTTGCATGAGAATAGCCACATAGGCCTTAATTCATCCTATGTGGCTGCTCTCATGCAACACCAGCCCACAAAATGGCTTCCCTGTGGGTCCCTAGCCAAACCCACAAAATATACTACTACCTAGAGTTATTCATAGGCGTAGAGAGCTCTATAAAAGGTATCTTTCTTTGGTGGGTTTTGCTTTGTTTGCTATCAAACTGGGCGGAGAGAGAACAAGCTGTTTCTTAGAATAGGTTTTTCTTGACAGTTGTTGTTCTTATTTGCTTTTTCTTTCTCAATTTCTTCTAAAATACATGTAAAAAGGATAGCCCACCCACTACAGCATGGTAACTACCATCCGTGATTGATCTGAACCGTCCACTTGATAGGCCCTGCGTTGATCTCCAAAAACCACATCAATCGTGCAATCCTAACATACAATAATGCATAATTTATTTTATGCTACTCCCAAGACACTGTTTAGGCAGAATGCAAAGCTTAAAATTTGTTTTATGCCCATTCTAAGGTGAAAGAAACAGAGCTAAAATAACAAATTTTCCCAGTTTTCAAAGAAAATTGCAAATTTACTAGACCCTGGATCTTTTTCCACCAAATATTTTTGCTCATAATTTTTCCCCTAGACCCAACCCCTTTCCCACCAGTTCTATCCCCCTTTTATGTATCACTTAAAATGGCTTCATTTTCAAGAAAATGCACAAAAGGAGGAAATTAAGTTGTTCTAATACAAAAAAGCGGCTGGAGAATACTAGAAAAGTGGGTGGAAATATCATTTCCCTTTGTTAAATTGTGCCATCACACTGAGCAGGGATCTTGGCATGCAATGGGAAGACTTTTACCTGTTGAATCCCATTATGATTACTTCAACATATGGAATTCTTCAACAAGATAATTAAAAAGGCGAAAAAGACCCATGCTATTATCAGTGTTGATTGAACCATATTCCAAATTCATGTAGCTAAAGTGTCATTGATTTCACATTTTCTTAAAGAAATCTACAGTGACCCAAGCGGCCACTTGACATTCTTACGCTGAAAAGAAACAAAAAGAACTTACAAACATATGGTGGGTAGGAGTAAAGTGATTTACTTAGCAGCGGCAACCAGAGAACACCGAGCATTTGTGAAAGTAGTGACCAGTGCACCAAGCTGCAGCTTATCGCTGCATCCGAAACTCAGCCTGTACCTGGAAACAAACAATAAACTACAACTTATTAGAACTGCTACACTTAGAATAGAGGCCCACTTCAGTCCTCCAAGCGACTGACGATTTGGGCTTCTCATTGACATCCGATGAGACCTACAAGGGTGACCCAAGCTAAGTACTTCTTTCCGTTTTTTTTTTTTATCAAAAATTGAATAAGATTTCAGTTTCTATCATCGTGTTCTTGATCTCGATCATTATCTTGCTGATCTTCATCTATTTTCAGTCAATTTTCTGAATCTTCTGCTCATTTACTGCAATTTCCAGCAACATACTGGTTTTAGGACCGTTTTGAGCAGAATTTTCATTTCAATCACTGTTTTTTATTTGCCTGCACCAATCCTCAAAAACCTCAACTACAAGGTCTAAGAAATGTCTCAAGCCATCGTGGCAGTGATAATTGCTCATTTCAATCACCGTTCTTACTTATATTAGTTCAATTCTCGTCTTTGAACATAGTTTTCTCTCCAATCCTAACTTTTTTTCCAGCTGAAGTTTACATCAATGCCATATATCTTGTCTGTGGAATTTCTGCTAAGTATTGTACCTCTTTCTTGTTTCGGTACCACATAATGGAGCAGCCCGTGTTCCAGTTGACATTGGTTGTCGTAGCCCTTGCTTTTCCACTAGCTACCTCTATTGCAACAATGATGCTGCTCCCCTGCATCTCTAATTAGTTGGTCCTTTTTTAGCCCAAGGAAACAAATAATGGAAGCCATAAACGCACACACATGAAAAATGAAGCTTGCATCTTGGATGCCATTTATCTTGTCTATGGAATTTCTGCTTCTCAAATGTTGCATCTTTGATCCATAGAGATCAGTTCAATTCCATATGACAGCACCATTGCTATAACTCTGCCATAATCCAAATTCCCAGAGTTGCCTCTAAATGACCCTATCATACCATGGAAGAAAAAGTATTGTACTGGGTTCACCGAAGCAGCGTAGCTCCTTCTTTTCAACTAGCTACCCCAATTGCAACAATGATGATGCTCCACGACTGCATTGTGTCTCTACTTGGTTCCTCCATTGTTTATCCCAGGGAACAAATCATGAATGTCATACAAATATCATATATCTTGTCTGAAATCTCCTACCAAACATTATTTATATCCTAGGATGGTTTTGTCGGTCGAGCTAATTCAATTAATACATCATAAAATCTATGGACAAATAAGCTCATGCCAGAGAGAATGTGGGTTAGGATGTAGCTAACATGTATCTGCTTAGTCATATCAAATTATTAAGCATGTTTATGTGTGTTTGTGAGGATTCATGTGTTGGTGAGTGTCTGCAAATTATTCCACCCCTTTATTTTGGTACAACATACCCCTGTCAGGCTGTCATTATTTAGAATTTCCCACTGGATGGTACAATGCCCAAGGAATTGTATGAAATAATGGAGTCTAAAAAGGAGTGGAAATTACGAAAAGAACAGGGTGCATATATCAGCTCTCTAGAAATTGATCATAAGAATCATTCAAAAAAAAAAAAGAATTATGTTACAAAACAAGGAAGGAGATACATACTCGATGTCAGCCAAATCATTGATTAGCTTAACTCGAGCATCCGACGGCATTTTGATCTTAAATATAAACCTGTTAGCATAATGCATGTCATGAGATCCTGTAAACAGAAGTACTAAAACCATAGTTTTAAATTTCGGCCGAAATCCAAAATTTCGGACTGAAATTTCGGATTTCGGTGGGGACCGAAACTGAAATTCGCTGAAATTCGCTGAAATTCCAAATTCGCGAAATACCAAATTTCGGCCAAAATTTCGATAATTTCAGTCCAAAATTTCGAGAAAATGTCGTTTTTTTAAAAAAAATGTTGCGAAATTTCGGAAATTCTGTCCAAAATTTCAAGAACAAATACCAAATTTCGGATTTTTGTGGGGTCCAAAATCGGTACCGAAACCGAAATTTAAAACCTTGACTAAAACAAAGAAAAATATCATTAAAAAAAACCTAAACAAAGAAAAATCAACGAGTTGTTAAAAACATGTGTTTACTTACATGGTGACCTCTCTCACAATGTCTACCAATGCCAATCCTTTCCTCATCTTGACTTCAGAAATAACTACAAGAAGCTAAGTGACAAAACTCAACATTTTCTAGTATAGCATATCAATGTAATATTCGAAATTTAAACACAATAATGGACAACAGGCATTGTTGGATACGCCTAAAACTGGTTGTGAATGATTCGTTCAGAAGCCAAAAGCATATCTGTTCAATATCTTTAGGCATAGGATTTCCAGTACACATGTAAATAGCTTCTTCTGTTAGATGTTGAGAAGCCATATGTGTGGACTGCAAACATGAAAAATGATCGGCAAGTTAATTTCAGAATAAAACCCCAAGGTTGCATTTATCAACAAGACTAACAGGACAATGATGTACTATAAAATCCTTTTCAGCCCCATTGTTAATATGATTCCCACGTCAAAGCAATTATCCATAAACAAAGTTGGTATTTCTTTTAATGGGAAAAGACTTCTATCTCAACTACTTCGTATTGAACTATGATACCAAAAATACAAGGTATTTCTATATGTAATAAAGAATTTATTGGCATAAAAGAACACGTGGAATACAATCACTCCTACACTATGCACAATTTAAGTGAAAAAGAAATAATTTGAGAAAACGATTAAACAGTGGAGTTAACTGGGGTTGTGTATGTTAAGAAGGTAATCTAAAAAAACGTGACACTTCCCACTTTGTCAAAGAATTTCATTTACGTAAGGATAGGACAAACCAAAGAAAGCTGATTTCATACAACAGATCAGACATAAGCTTCAACTGATATGACTACTTACTGAAACCCAATTTTGTGTGATCTTAGTTGCAGAAAGTGAAAGTGAGAATCAAGAATTACCAAATGTTGAGGAAGTGGGAGCACCAAGGAAGTCTCTGAATAAAATAATAATATAAATTTTAAAATGCGCAATTATACTTGATCAAATACATGATAATACCACCATAGTTTTTAAATGAGTGCTGTTTTGGAGACTGAGAGTGGAACCTGGAGTGAACCGAACAAAACCCCACATGCCACATGGCACGTAGTTTTGCCATTTCAAGAGATAACAAGCCAATGACCAAGGAAGAAGATTGCTAACATAGTTTTGCTAACTCGGTTACCATATCATTGTTCTTTTTAAATTTCTACCGAAACTGACATGAAATGACCGAATATTTCCATTTCCATCCCCACCGAAACTTATACAAAAGCTGAAAGGCACAACGAAACCAAAACTCAAAGTGCATTATATATATATATATATATATATATCTATCTGTGTGTGAGTGAGAATGTGTGTGTGTGTGTTATACAATTTATTTATATGAATTGCATGTGAAATATGTTGTATATATATTATCTATTATACGAATTGCAAAATGTGGACATGTGCAACAGTGCATGTCACTAGGTATTTGATATTGTTAAACCATTCTAGATGGTTGTCTTGCACTCTTGCTTATGTCATGGTTTTTTTTCTTTCTTTCTTTTTTCTTTTTTTTTGCTTATTTGATGTTTTCTAAATACATATTTATGATTATTCTAACATTTCTTAAAATTTCGTCTTAAAGTTCTATCATATATACATATGAGAAAACAGTTTCTACACACAAGTGTAAATAAGTTATCTACACACTAGCTTAAAATACAATGGGGGCCCACATTGTTTGGGTGATCCAAAGCATTCATTTGATGGGCCCTCGCATAGATAGGGTGTCCACAAAAAATCAGCTCCATAGGATCATCCTAACCCTTCGAACCGTGGAGGCAAAAAATGGACAGATTTGCAAAGGTTTATACACGTCCAGTTTACCTCCACAAATCGTAGGGTTGGGATGATCCTATGGAGCTGATTTTTTGTGGACACCCTATCTATGTGAGGGCCAATCAAATGAATGGTTTGGATCACCCAAACAATATGCCCTCCACTGTATTTTAAGCTAGTATGTAGATAACTTATCTACACTTGCGTGTCGAAACCGCTCTCTCTCTCTCTCTCTCTCTCTCTCTCTCTCTATATATATATATATATATATATATATATATATATATATATATATATTCCAGATATTTCTTGATTTTGCATGATTTCCACCAAAATTTCCAATTGAAACCGAAACGTTTCCATTTCCGTGGTGGCCGAAATCAAAACCAAAAACGAAATTTAAAGCCATTGCTGGGCACCGTCTTTCAATAATCAAGGAGGATCTATATAGGATGATGGGGCCTATCTTAGCGTTAGGGTATTTTTTAATAGGTTTTTTGAGTCTTTTAAAAGATTTCAATCCAGAGTGATAATAGGTATGGTTTTATTTGAGTCTTTTACAAGGTCTCAAGTCATAAGGGTATAATAGGTGTTCTCGTTAAGTTCCTGATATGTGCAAGTTAATCTTGTATATGGGGTTAGTTATTATCTAGTTATTATGCAGTGGCTATGTGTTTTAGAGTTACGGGGTTAGTTTTTGGTGATGTGTCTTGTAAGTGGGTAGATGGACTTGTGATGTGGCATTCTCTCTTACTTGTATTTATTTAGTTGTACTTGAATGAAAGGAGGAGGAGAAATTTACAGCACAAAGGAGACTTTGTTCTAGGAGAGTGATGGTTCCTCTCGATTCGAGCCATTAGAAGGTCCGGTTGCCTCGAATCAACCTCTTTATCCCGCATTTCTATTTTCTTTTCGTTTATTTGTGTTATGGCCAATTAGGCACGTAACAGTTCCACTTAACCATAGTTTTAAATTTCCACTGAGAAACTGACACGAAATGACAAATTGTTTTCATTTCCATCCCCATCAAAACGATGTTGAAATTGAAATGCATATTGAAATCAAAATCGTAAGTGGATTAGTGGTATACTATAACAGTATGTGTAACATAATTATATTTATATGAATTGCATGTGAAATGTGGTGTATGTAATATGTATACATATTTATATGAATTGCATGTGAATCGGAGTATATGTACTGTGTTTAAATGTTTATACGAATTACATATGAAATGTAGTATTACTGAATTATCAAACATACTCAGCATCGAATGTGCATTGTTTTGTTTTTTTTTTATGTTACTAACCATTGCAGATTATAATTTCTTGCTTAAGTGATGGTTTCCAAGTGTGTGTTTGCGTTTATTCTAGCATTTCCTGAAGCTTCATCCAAATATTCTATGATTCGCGTATGTTTTCATCAGTTTCCGTGATTTTGCGGATTTCTACCGAAATTTCCAATCGAAACTTCTATTTCCATGGTGGCCAAAACTGAAATTTAAAACATTGCACTTAACTCACTTAGTGAAATAGATAAAAGAGGGCCCACACCACTCTCATGACACTATTCAAGATACTATTCACGCTATTCATGTCACTATTCACAAGGTTTTGGAGGAAGCTTTAAGTGAAGGGCATATTTTTCAAAAGAGGGGAATATTTGGTAGGGTTTTGGATTTCTCTTGAACCTCTTCTTTTCTCTATATATTTAGGCCTACATTCCATCGCTTTTAGATGATATGGTATAAAAAATGAGATTTTCTTAGGGAGAAATCACCTTCTCTTCTTGATCTTGATGAGATATCTTGATCGCCCGCCAATGTGATTTTTCAGTTATAGAGGAATGAGACCCTGGGTTTATCTTCATAGTTTTCTTTACCTTCCCAAGGTAACACCTCCACCACTCTTCTTTCATGTTCGAATTTTGAGATCTTTACATACGTGTGATTTCAAATATAAAGTGCTAATTTTATTCAAAGGTTTTACTCTGATTATCAAGGTGATTAAAATTATCAAATCTGATATTGAATACCATGGCTGGGTTGATTAATCTCCACCGTCGAGTATTGTGAACTTCATTGTAATCGTTGATTTCAAAATTTAAAGTTTCTGTGGATGCTAAGGTTTTACCATCATCATTAGGAGGATAAATCCGAACAGAATCTGATCTGAAATTTGACTGTTGGATTGAATAAACCTCAACCAAGTTTTGACTGAAGTCACTCTAAGATCTTTACATACGTGGAAAGCTAAGTTTTAGAGTGACTTCAGTCAAAATTTCAATAAGCCAACCGACATATTGTCAATGTAATGTTTCGGTCAACATGACCAAAAAGAAACCAACATAAGACCAAAATGGTTAAGTCATGTGATTAATTGTTAAAAAGGTATACTCTTTAAGCTACCCACGCCATAACAAAATATTGCAAATAAAAAACCTATTGCACATTATGGAGGCTTTTGACCAAGCTAGACATGCAAGGCTTGTCACCAAGAAAGTCCCCAGAGAAATCGAATTTCATTTCTCTAGCAAGAATACAAAACAAAATGTATCTCGAAGAAAGTATCCATAAGATAATTCTTGAATCTAAGCACAATGAAGAAATACATTATTTTTCAGTTGTGGCCAGAAACACATCTCAAAATAATGAGTCGTAAAAAATAAAACAAGATGCTCACATCCATGGCCCATTTTGTTTGTGTCGAGACCTAGTGCAATTTGAATGGGAAACTAACAAAAAATAAAGGTTCATGACAGCATTATTTCTACAAATCAACGAGCGGAACATATGATTATTTTCAAGGCATATAATTCTAAAATCTATAGTGAAATAGCACATCAGCTATCACATTGTAGGCTATCTGATCTAAGAAGTACTATAATAATAAGTGTTAAGCTCTTTATAGTAAGCATAGTGGTAATCACATAACTTTTTGGAGCTCTGCAAAAAATAGCATCTAGTTTTGATAATGTAGTTTATCTGATCCACACCTCGAAGAAGCTATAAGAAAACAATATATATCAAAATTAAAACAAAACAAAAATTAAAGTAAGATTGATTTGAACCTGCAAAATATTCAAAGCCTTTCTCATGTCACCATTGCTCAACCGCACAAGTGCAGCTAACCCGCTTTCAGTAACATCAAGCCTAGTTGGGAAAAAAAAGAAACATAAGCATAAGGCCTTTACAGCCAGACCTAGCTAATCTGAACCGTTCATCTAAGAGGACTTAGATGTTCATCTAAGAGTTAAAGGCCTTTACACCCTGTTAACTTACCAACTTCTCCAAAAGCTTAAGCTGTTGGAGAAAGGCGTTATTTATCTTTTATACTTTAACACACCCCTTACATATTGAAGGCATTATGTGATGTAAGTAGCATCAAGACACATCAAGAGGAGCAGAACAAAACCGAGTACATCTTGATTGTAATGCCGGAATGATTTTGTTGACATGATTACGAGTGCAAACATAGTGCTGTAAGAACATACCCTTCAGATTTTATTACATATTGAAGGCGTTCTGTGATGTGAGTAGCATCAAGAGGAGCAAAACGAAACCGAGTACATCTTGATTGTAACGCCGGAATGATTTTGTTGACATGATTACAAATGAGTGCAAACCTAGTGCTTTTTGTGTATTTTTCAATCACTGCAACAAACACAATCATTAAAACAAATAGTAAGCATGGAAGTCCTCACAAAAATTAAATATGGGATTTGCTAGCGTCCATCGCAAAAGGCATTTCGCCAATGGTCTGTCCTGTCGCATGTGAGAGCAGCCACACAGGCTCACTTTTCAGCAGATTTTGTCTTCATTCACAATGTGGGTGCTCTGATACAGGACAGACCATAGGTGAAATGCCTTTTGCGATGGACGCTAGCAGATCCCTAAAGAACAATGAATATATGCAAACAGCACACCTCTACGCAAGGCAAACTGTGCATCCTTCGTCATGGCATCTGCCTCATCTAATAGGACCAATTTCACTAGTGACTTTGCACTGCAATGAAAATAAAATGATGATAAATAGTGATTGCCTGCGCTTTGACACATCCATTAAGTATCACTGCCGTGAAAGATTGTTCAATGTTAAAAAAAAATTATAAACCAATTCATATGGAGTAAGAAGACAACGAACAAGAAGAGGGGAAGAAGAGAGATGAAAGAGAAGTTTTGATGAAGGTTAAAAGCCCCAAGCTCACGACTTTTGCTTTTATAAATAATAAGTTGTAGTAATTACAACTGATGCCATTAGGGTCATCATAGATGGGCCTTATCTTACTAAGCCTACTTACATACAGGAACTACTCCAAAAAGTTCAGCATTCAAAAAATTCATAGAAAACTTAAATGCAACCTCAAATATAAACAAACACTTAACACTCCCCCTCATGTTGGAGCCTAGATATATCCGTGCCCAACTTGGAACAAATATTACCAAACTGATTGCGAGCAAGTACATTTGTGGTCTTTTGACCTTGCACATGGAGTAGACATAAACTTGATAGTAACCTTGTCAAGAACAATGTGACGATCCACTTCAATAAGTTTTCTCCTCTCATTAAAATTAAACACTAGATCACTAGCAATGTAAGTAGCTGCCAGAGTTTCATTGAACATCTTCATCAGCAAACATCAAAACCAAACTCTTTCACAAGAATCCTAAACTATATCAACTCACACTTATGTTCCATTGCTCGATATTATATTTCTACACTAGATCATGCAACTAAGAAGAAACAATACTGTACAGTCTATCCACAATGTGAAAAGATGTACAATAAACAATGCTAGGGCCCAAAAGCCTAAGGTATGGCCGTATGGGTGGAAAAGGGGCAGGTCAAGAAATGGCGTCAAATGGAAGTGTATATAGGGCGGTGGGTAATAAAGGCCATATTACACATGATCGTGTGTGCCTCGACCTCAAACCCTACGAGGGGGAAGATCCCAAAAGGAGATGGAGCGATAGCAACAGCCAAGGTCCGTCTAAGGGCTGAACCAGCACCAGTGATGAAGAAAAGGGTGAAAAAATGGTGGAACTGCACATAAATCAACAGGGAGCAGCAAAGGCAGCCCAGGGAGGAAAGTGATGGTTGGATCTACTGTACAGGGGTACAGGACAGCAGATCGTATAGGACATCAGTAATCAAACAGAAGTTGAACAGCAGCTATAACAGTTGACTATTCGTCAACAAGAGAGTGAAGAGGGTGAGTGGGAAGAAAGGAAGTAAATGCTAGGAAAAACCTATGAACAGTAGGTTGTTGTTCGAAGACTGCAAGAGAGGAAAAGAAGAGTTGCCGGCTGCACTAGGGAGATAAGAGAAGGCCGGCAAGCAATGGAGAGGAGGAAAGAAGGGAAAGTTATGAGGGAGTTGCTAGCTGCAAGAAAATTCCTGGCCTGCAAGTCGACAAGTGTAGAGAGACAAAACAAAGAGGAATAGAGGAAAATATAGGAGGGGAAAGTAGAGGAGAAGAATGGGAGACAGGGAAGAAGAGGATGAAGGGAATGAAGAGAGAAAGAAGGGAAGAAGGAAAAACCTATAGAAACAAGAAAGAGAAGGGTGTTGTTCTTGGGCGACAGCTATTGGGGAGAAAATCACACGCCAAACTCCTCTCTAGGGCTCTCCTCCTTTGGTTTTTAATTATAAGGAGGGATGGGGCTTTTAAGTGGTTTGTACTAACAAAAAATAGTAAGTCTACAGTTACTAAAACTAGTAAGTGCATACTTACCAAAAATAGTAAGTTTTTATTTTTAATTAGTTACATGTGGGCGCCCTAGGTGATGAGTACATCCCCCACATCTAGCATAAATTGTCCAAAAACAGAAATAAAACTAGCTAAGAAATAAAACCTAATAAAAAATGCCTCATATAACTGAATGGCACATAGGGCTTTCAACTATCAAATGGACCATGTCACATCAATTCCCCCATGTATGAAGAATTCAACTATGTCGAGTAGACGTATGCTAGTCTCGTGGAGTCATTGAATATATACTCTGGAAAGTGGATGATTCGACATGCAGGGCAATCCTGTGGACTCTAGAAAGATACTAAGACACTTAAAAATAAATATAAAGACACGATACAATGTAACTGATACCTACATAACTTGAGGTAAATTCTATGACAACGCTAAGAAACTCAGCTACTATTTAAAGATCCTCTAAAAGACAAAAAATCACTAACCTGGACTCTATCAATAATTTTACTGAGCACTTGGCGGGCACTGGCGCTAGAGGAACTGCCTAGAAGCGTTTCTGAGTGTTTTTTTCACTTTGACATCTAAAGGTTGGGGGGTTGGATTTGGAGCTGTTATGGGACAAAGCAGTGTTTAAAAACATGGATGTTATGAAGAACGCAGCAAAGAAAAATCGTTGTCGACTCAGTGCAGATGCGGCAAAGAACGCGGTTGACACGGTCATAACTTGGGAGAGTCAACGGAGCTTTTATTGACTCTGTAGGCCAAAACGCGGAATGCGGATGCAGTGCAACGCGGAAAAAAGCTAAGGTAAAAAAGAGTTGACCCACTTCGAGGGAAGGGTTAGTCCTCCTTTGTGTGCAAAGAAGACAATTTCCAGGATAAATTTTGGGAAATGATAAATGCGCCCCTTTACAATACTAGGGACACCCAGCTGCAATGTATCTATGACTACAAAGGGGCTGATGTACTTCACACTTAAGGAATGAAGTGACCTGCTTGCCATGTACAATGCAGTCAGGTGTCCCAAGCGATGAAAATGGGTGCATTTATCATTTACCTAAATTTCTTCTTCCCCTCGAGAAAGACTACTAACATGTTATTTATAGAAAACCCACTTGACGACTGCCTCTAAAACTCCTACCCAAGCCAATCTAGATAACCCTTATCTCTAAGACTCCCATCCATACCAAACAACTAGAGAGAAAATTCCACAAAATACAAACTAATTTATTCTACCCAAAGTGGGACCCATCTAGGCAAGCAACATTAAGGATGGCAGGAGAAATAATAAAATAAAACAATGCCCAAAGGAGAAGCTCTACTTTAGCCGTGTACATGTGTATTTTTAATATCAAGGAATTGTTGAGTTTTGAACCCAAGACCTAGGTAAGGCAATAGCTCTATACAATGTGAAACAACCAATTACTCCAAAAGCATAAGCTCTTAGAATTGCATCATTTAACATAGAAATAACAACCAAACCCTAAAATGTAGAATTGAATAGATAGGAGGGGGAAATAAAAAAACAATACCCAAATGAGAAGCTCTGGGTGCTAGCGAAATCTTGGATTTGCTGCCTAACAACATCAATCCCCCTATCATCAGACGCATTGAGCTCAAGAATCATGTTCTGATAATGGGCCCCATAGAGCTTTCGGGCAACAGCAAGTATAGTGGACGTCTTTCCGGTGCCGGGTGGGCCATAGAGGAGGAGGTGGGGCAATTTATTCTCGTTGGTAAGCCTATCAACTGTTCAAAACCCACATTCAATCAAAACCCTAGAAAATAGGATTTGATAAAAAAAAAAATTGGGGAAATGGGAAGGGGAGATAGATGTGATATCATATTACTGACTGGTGTCAACGATGTCGCGGTGAGCGGCCACGTCGGCTAGGGTTTGAGGGCGATATTTCTCGACCCATGGCGTGGCTTTTTTATCAGAGGGGGGGAGGTCTAACACCACGCTCTTCCCCTTGTTAAGCTTTGTTGATGGATTCTCCTCCTCGGTGTCTACTTCCATTGGAGAGTTACCCATTTCCACTTCCATTGAAGACCTCTCTCTCTCTCTCTCTCTCTCTCTCTCAGTCTTACAGTCGGTTGTGGCGCCAAAATCTGTTTCTCAGGATTTTATATGGACTTTTTACACGGTGTAAGCCCGTGTGTGCTTTAGTACTTTGCAAAAATGATAGCGGCCTGCATTATTTGTGTGATCCAAGCCGTTCATTTGTTGGGCCCCGACGTAGATAGGGTGTGCCCAAAAAATCTTCTCTATAGGATGATCTAACCCTCTAATCTGTGGAGATTTCTATGGTCCTGTTCATTTGGGATTGTGACAACCGATTGTGGGCCCCTACCGATATCATAATGTGGAAATGATTTTGGGGGCAGAGTCTATTTACATTGTGCCCATCAAATGGACTGGTTGGATAGACCTGGCAAAAACAACCCGTGCCCGCGGGTCGACCCAGCCCACCCGCAAATTTGCCAGCACGGGTCGGAGTTTTAGTGACCCGTCAAAATCGAACCGCGGGTCACCCCAACACGTAAAAACATAGGTCGGGTCGGGTCGGGTAACCGTGCGGGTTTTTTGGATTTTTTTTTAAATATTTTTTTTTTAAAAGAGGGCACGCACTACTAAGCATGAATACACCCCCTATTTTTCAAAATGGACGGTACAACCCATACCATAGGATGATCCAAACTGTGCATTTGATGGGCCATGATATAAATAGGTTGTGCCCAAAAAATCATTACCATAGGATGATTCTAACCCTCCTATCTAAAGAGGGACTCACAATATAGAAACTTCTATAGATCGGACGGTTGAGATCATTCTATGGCAATGATTTTTGGGGCACAATCTATTTACGTTGTGGCCCATCAAATGGACAGTTTGGATCACCCTATGGTGTAGGTTGTACCGTCCATTTTGAAAATTAGAGGTGAATTCAAACATAGAAGGGGGTGAATTTATCTCCACCCAAAAACATTGTTTTGGCAAAAAATGTGGGTAACCGCGGGTCGACCCGACCCCACCCGCACTGGGTACGAGGCACCTGGTTGCTGACCCGTAGGAATGCGGATCATTTTGACCCGCAACCCGTGCGACCCGCACCAGCGGGTAACCCGACCCACCCGTTTGCCAGGTCTATTGTTGGCTTACACCATATAAAAGCTCATAAAAATGGAGTTTTTTTTAATGGTGTGAGCTCATATAGTTCAATATTTTATATTTTGGCCCATCAAGATGTTCTTAACAACATTTGGATGGACTTAGAGCTATTCGGGCCAATAGATATTTAGAAGAGCATTCTTCGTTAAGATGCTGATCAACGGCTTGAGATCCTTCCAACACGGTGGGACCAAAAGTCAGTAGGAGAAATGCACAGAGCGTGACTCTATTTCACTTCAAAAAATCTAATTTTTTAGTGATTTATGGAAATGGACAAAACGGGCTATTTGGGGAGCACGCCATTTTCCAGAGTTTTAAATTTTTCTTAGCCTTCTGATATTTGCACCATGTTTTGATAATGACACAAATCCACCTTGTCTTTTATTATTTAAGTAGCTCTCAAAAGCTATTACAATTCCCAAGCAGCTCTTCGTGGTCTATTAAAAAGACATGGTGAGTTAGTGTCATCGTCAAAAAATGGCTGTGCAAATATCAGTGGCCTTTCTTATTCTCCATAATAAAAAAATTGGAATGATAGATGCAAGGGCCCTCTTTATGCAAGGGCTAAAGAAGGGCCCCTGGATAAATCCTCGTCGTTAAGTGGGACCGAATTCGGTTGTTTCTCAACCGACTTTAAAAATGACGCGGATCTATTCAAGGGCCATTTCTCCGGCCCTTGCATCTATCATTCCTCATTAAAAAAAAGGTAAACGTTAACGAACCTAATATATGTTTTTAAAATAAATAAATAAAATAAACCGTTAAACTATCTCCATCCTCAGTAATATGGACAGTAATTATATAGCATAAGCACATCATCCCATGTTTGTGTTAGAGAAGGTGGGGGAAGAAAGGAGAACAAGCTAGAAGATGCTTGAAGCATTACTCCCAAGGTATCAAAGTGGAATACCAAGACAGCTGCCCCTAGCCCCTATTTACGGTTGTAAATATTGAAGGGTTTGAGTCGGTGAAGGTTAATGGGCTCCAGCCCAAATGGGCCCACTACATCGAGGTCCATTATCTATTGGGCTTATATTTAGAACATATCCAACAATCTCCTCCTATGTTTTATATATAGCACAATCCAATAGATAGATAGTGTGATGTTCAAAACAAAATATTGAAGCATCCACATCACCAATATGGTCTATATCAGAAAAGATCTGTAATCCAACTGAAAAACACGACTCATTTTATGACAAACAAAGAGTTTTAGATATAAAATAATCTAAACTCAACCAAAAGGTAGTTTCACATATATGTGAACCCCTAATAATCTTACATGAGTTCATTCATGGGGTATGATTTTCATAGAGATCCATAATAAAGTTCCATATTTCCCTACGGATGCGCGCAATCACCCAGAAACCACGCGCATCGGGTAAGCAAGAGGGGATTTGAACGCTCGTCACCGGGGAGCAAACCCATGACTTTACGCCAGAGCAAACTCATCTGATCTGTGTAATTTTTGCGTTACCTCATGTTGTTAAACAAGATAAATGGTCTCGTTGCAAATGCATAGATCTCTCTCGAGTGAGACACCAAAATTAGTTGCTAGCATTGCTTGCAGTGTTGGAATATAAATGATTAAATAACACAAACTCTAACAGCTTAAGCTTTTGGAGTAATAGGTTGTTTCACATGGTACTAGAGCTATTGCCTCACAGCAGATCCTTGGTTCAAAACCCAATAACTCCTTGTTATTAAAAATCCAACAAAGAATAGGGGCTAAACCTAGGGGTGCAACTCGGGTCAGGTTGAGGCCAACCATAACCCAACCCGCAATAGCATTCCCTCAACCCTAATCCGACGCAACCCGAGCCTCAGGTTGAGGATGGTCAACCCTAACCCAACCCGCTTCCAAATCGGGTCGGGTTGGGATCGGGTCATCTACGACCAAACAGAAAAATACAACAAAGAAAAACACAATCTTCAAAAAATCATGATAAAATTTGAAGACGTAGGTCGGGTTGCTTCAACCCTAACCCAACCCGAATTTAAATCGGGTTGGCTTTTCCCAACCCTAACCCAGCCCAACTCGAGCCAACATCAGGTTGAACCCGTCGTGGTTGGGTTGAGCCCAACCCAAGTTGCGCCTACACCTTACATGTGTCGTGTGTATGGCCAACCCAAAAAGAGGAGTGGTGAAGTATAAATGATTAAATAACACCAACTCTAATAGCTTAAGTTTTTGTAGTGACTGGTTGTTTCACACCAGAATCCCAATAATAGCTGTCCATCCAGTCATTCCCAAACACCCATAAAGAAGACTCCTTCAACTCTATATTCCACACCAGATCACAACAGTTTTGGGATGATCGAACGGCTCTGATAAACTGAATACAGGGCCCACTAAGCTTCAAAGCCTACTCCAACGTCCTCCACACATTGCAATACAGAAAAAACAACCTTTCAAATTCATATGCGGCCAAAGCAAATCCTAGTTTCCTTACAAAAATAGAATTCTCCATCATGTGGACCTGGAGAGAATCCTTAAATTGAGTTTTGATTGAACTCGAGTTCTCTCTCTCTCTCTCTCTCTACAACCAAAACGCACGCATCGTTTGCTACAGATCTATAGGTTTTATAGTGGCAGGATCTGAATACGTTCGTAGATCGATTCCTTCTAAATTTTTGTCTCATTTCAGAGAATCATGCAGGTGAGTCGGATCTTATCTGATTTCTTTTTATTTTTTTCCCCTAGATCTGGCTGTATATGAGGCGAACATGTGGTTAGAAGTCTTGTTTTCTCTCATTAGATTATATTATTTTAGATATTTTGCTCATCTTTTCTGGATTTTTTTTTTTTTTACCTTGATCTGGCTTTAGACGAGGGGAACATGTTGTTAGAAGGCTGTTTCTCTCATTCGTTTATTATTTGAGATATTTTGCTCATTTTTTCTGAATTTCTTTTGATTTTTTCCCCTGATCTGGTTGTAGATGACGGAAGCATGTGGTTTGATGATAGAACACCGTTCTATCAGATAGAAAATAAAGAAGAATATTGATAGATTGAGAGGAAAAGAGAGAAGAAAGTGAGCTAATTCGAGGAAACTCAGGCCTCCAATGAGTTAATTCGAGGAAACTCGACCTCCAACGTGCCAAGCACTAAACGTGATTTTATTTCTTGCTTAAAAAGCCATACTGCATCTACATCTTATAGAAAATAAGGATAGCAAAATAGGAAATATAGATTAGCAAAATAGGAAATAGGAAAATAGAAATACAGTGCAATATGGAAATCTAGCTTAATTAAAATCTTCTAAAAAAAGGAAAGTGATCCTAACATTCCTCCGCCCTTAATTTCAACCTTGTCCTCAAGGTTGATTATCCTCATCATCATAGTCGGAATAGCTAGCTGGCTCGATCATCAACGACTGTTTTTGTCTGCAACGATGACCCTTATGCCACTTCTCATCACAGTGCCAACATAGCCCCTTAGTCGTTCGGTCCTTGAGTTCCTCTTCCGTCAACCGCTTCAAATGCATGTTACGACCCGTGGATTCAATGGGACCTTCTTGAAGAAGATCAGGGGGTCGACCAGTAAAGCCATCATACGAACATTGACTATATTCATTTAGTCTTTCCTCCTGCAATCGCGCATAAGAGATAGCCGCCGTCATCGTGCGAGGACGATACATCTTGACTTCACGATTAATGTCTGGACGGAGTCCTGTGACAAACGTCCCAACCAGCTGTGGCTCCAACCAATCTCTAGCTCGGTTTAAGAGTCGTTCGAAGTGACCTTGATTCTCTAAGATAGTTGTTGTTTTCTGTATTTTTGCTAGCTTGCCACGGACATCTTCGTATCCAGATGGGCCAAAACGAACTAATAGACCTTCTACGAATTCCTTCCAAGTAGGAATTCCATGACAAGTTGCTTCAAACCAATCATACCATTGAGTAGCATCTCCCTCGAGATTGATGGAAGCGATTGCGACCCTGAGATCCTCTGCCGTCTGATGGAATCGAAAATATCGCTCCGCTCAAGACACCCATCCAATCGGATCGCTACCATCCCACCGTGGAAACTCGATTTTAATCCGTGAAAAATTTTGATCTCTGTCAAAATATGTTTCGCCGCCTCGATTATCACGTTCATTGATCCGACGATCACGAAAGTTTGTAACGCCTTGTTCATTTTGATCCTTATGCACAATAGTAGATTCAGACACAAGATCAGGTCTATCTTGGGTGGTCATCACTAGAGGAAGATTCAGAATTTGAGAGACCAATTCTCTAAACATCTTCATTATTTTCTCTTCGAAAGCTTGGAATCTTGAATCGATCTTTGCATCCAACTTCGATTCGAAAGCTTGGAATCTCGAATCGATCTTCGCATCCAACTTCGCTTCCAAGGCTTGTTCTCCCGATGACGAACCATTCTTGTTCCCGGCAGCCATGGAATAAGCCTTCAAATCGCTAATACCGAGCTCGTTCTTTTGAAGACGCGTCAGAGGCATCCACCAAGAAAGTGCTATGATACCAACTTGATAGAACACCGTTCTATCAGATAGAAAATAAAGAAGAATATTGATAGATTGAGAGGAAAAGAGAGAAGAAAGTGAGCTAATTCGAGGAAACTCAGGCCTCCAATGAGTTAATTCGAGGAAACTCGATCTCCAACGTTCCAAGCACTAAACGTGATTTTATTTCTTGCTTAAAAAGCCATACGACATCTACATCTTATAGAAAATAAGGATAGCAAAATAGGAAATATAGATTAGCAGAATAGGAAATAGGAAAATAGAAATATAGTGCAATATGGAAATCTAGCTTAATTAAAATCTTCTAAAAAAAGGAAAGTGATCCGAACATTAGAATGATGTTTCTCTCATTCGAGTACATTATTTGAGA
Source organism: Tasmannia lanceolata (assembly GCF_043159265.1). Classification (NCBI taxonomy): domain Eukaryota; kingdom Viridiplantae; phylum Streptophyta; class Magnoliopsida; order Canellales; family Winteraceae; genus Tasmannia; species Tasmannia lanceolata. Next base: position 91,921 of record NW_027518693.1, read on the forward strand.
TATTTTTCTCATATTTTCTTGATTTATTTTCCTAGATCTGGTTTTAGATGAGGGGATCATGTTGTTAGAAGGCTCTTTTTGCTCATTCGATTATATTCTTTTTATTCTTTCAGATATTTTGCTCAACTTCTCTTGATTTCTCTGATTTTTCCCCCTAGTTCTGGTTGAAGATGAGGAGAGAATGTTAGATTGTATTCTTTTATATACTTTGCTCATCTTTTCTGGATTTATTTTGATTTTTTCTCCTAGATCTAGTTGTGAACCAGGGAAACATGTTGTTAGATTATATACTTTAATTCTTTTATATATTTTGCTCATCTTTTCTGGATTTATTTTGATTTTTTCTCCTAGATCTAGTTGTGGACTAGGGAAACATATTGTTCTTTTAGATATTTTGCTCATATTTCTGGATTTATTTTGGTTTTTTTCTCCTGGATCTGGTCGTAGATGAGAGAACATTTTGTTAGATTATATTCTTTTTATTCTTTCAGATAGCTCATCTCTTCTGGATTTCTTTTGATTTTTTCCCTATATCTGGTTGTATATGAGGAGAACATGTTGTTAGATTAGTTTCTTTTTATTCTTTTAGATATTTTTCGTATCTTTTCTCAATTTCTTTTGATTGTTTTCTTAGAGATCTGGTTGTAGATTAGGGGAACATGTTGTTAAACTTAGAAGGCTGTTTTCTCTTATTGGATTATATTTTTATTATTCTTTTAGATATTTTGCTCATCTTTTCTGAACAACTTAGAAGGCTGTTTTCTCTTATTGGATTATAATTTTATTATTCTTTTAAATATTTTGCTCATCTTTTCTGGTTTTCTTTTGATTTTTTTCTAGATCTGGTTGTAGATGAGGGGAACATGTTATTCAATGGATGTTTCTCTCATATATAGATTAAATATGAAATTTAATGTTCTTGTTTTTTTAAAATTCTGTTCTATTCTTTTTTTTCTTTTCTTTTCTGACATTGTTTGATGGTTCTTTCTTTCTGAGATTTAGGTGCTACCCTCTTTTTCTTCTATTGGAATTATATGCTTCAAATTTATTTGCTTTTTGTTATTAAATATCTCGATGTATGAAACTTTATAGGTCTGAGGGTTTGTGTTGATTTTATATTTGGAATCTAGATGGTAGTACCTGGAAAGAGAGAAGATATCTTTTAATTTCTTTCTTTTTTTTCTTGGATTTGGATCTTTGAGAAGCAGGAATTCCGTGGAAGTTTACTTTATGTTGGTTATTCTATTTTCTAAGGAAAATAATTGCACCGAAATGGCACTTGATTCTGATGTGGATCATAGGATCTGCCGATATCTTCTTTTTTTTTGAAAATTAAAAGGATCCGCTGATATCTTGACCTAATAAAATAACAACTACGCATTTTTTATGACAACAATGGAAAGAAAAAAAGGAGGGAGGGAGGAGGAGGAGAGGGGGGGTGGGGACTTTACCCATGCGATGGTTAAGACTATTATCTTTGCGAATGCAAATTGCAGTCACTTTACAAAGTTCTCAAACACCTGCTCATTCCTTTCTCTCTGGATGATCCAGATTGTAGCTGGCAAAATCACATTTCAAAGTAATTTATCTTTCTTCCTCCAGGGAACAAAAGACCAACACTCCAAGAGATCGGCAAGCCTGGCCAGGAAAACCCGATATAGGATAAATCTATTGAGAACTTTGCAATCTGCACCATGCACCGTACATCTCTAGCCAGCCTGCAGTGTAAGAGCATATGATCCGCTATCTCCCCTGACTCCAGGTAGAGAGCACAAATGGTCCACGATGAGCATATGAAGATTGCGAAGGTAGTCCACGGTGAGGATCTTATCTAGAAGGCGAATCATCCAAATGCACATACCCTCGGGTGGCGCTGGGATGCCCTAGGGGTGAGGATCTAGGACTAGAGATGTGATGCTAGAATGAGTTGACGTTGAAAACCCCAAGAGAGCATCATGTCCAAACCCTCTTGTCTTCACCGGTCATCTTTATAAAGGAAGCCCCCAATATTCCCACCAACCTTGCTTGCTACCTGGTCTAATTCTCTATCAAAGAAATTTATCTGGAAGTTGATCTTACTCTAAGATGCTACCTTCTTCCTGCTCAAAGGAATCCTTCAGCAGCACCTCCTTTTCAGCGACTACAAAGAATAGGTCTGGGAACAGTTCCCAAGGTGGAGCCTCTTGGCACCATGTGTCTACCCAAAACCTAATTCTGTCTCCTCCGTAAATTCTGAATCGTATGCCTTCTTTGAACTTATGGTTCTGTTTAAGGATGTCCCTTCACACCGTTAATCCGTTATGTCTATAGCTACATTAGATATTCAGTGGCAATCCGCTGTGTCTATATCAGTCCTTAGATATTCGGTGCCCTTGTTAGGACCCGTATTTGCTCTCTATCAGCCTTGTCCATAGTTTATCTCTTTCCTCCCCAAAGCTCTAAAGTCACTTCCCAAGAAGGGTTGAATTCACCTCTTTTACTGATACCCATCCCACCTGACTAGGTGCATTTTCTGCTTTTATCCTTACCCCCACCCCCCCCCCCCCCCCCACCAAAAAAAAAGAAAAAAAGAAAAATGGGCATTGGAACAACGACAACTGATAAATGAGGATGTTAGCTAGTACGACCTTAATGAGCGTGATCTTCCGTCCCAAGAAGACCAAATTTCGCTTCTACATATCCAGTCTCTGCTATTGAATCCCAATCCCTTTTCCTTGGCCTACCCACACACAGAGGAAGGCCTAGAAATACTCTGGAACTAATTGATAGACTTCTAGTCTAATAAAACAAACATATTTTATGAAGATGTTCAACTACATATATTCTTGTTATTGCTTCTACTCATATTCCTAAAGTGGTTCCCGCTCTAATAGCTCTGGATAAATTAAATACATTGATTAAGATACAAATGCTTCTTATTCCACAATAATAAGAGCACTTTTTCATTCTTTCATAATTCAGAATATTTTTAGCAGATTTACTTTCTCCGATTTAAGTTTAGTTTTGGTATGATATTATAGTTCACTCCTCTTACATTTATTTGGTGCTCCAAACTCTAGAAATTTCCATTTGCTAGCGATTGTAGTTTTCTGGTATTTTTTATTTTATTTCTACTACTACTTCTCATATTTTCTATTTGGTCTAGGCATATATCCTCTATATACATATTCACTTACAGATGTTCTACTTTTTAGATCATTTGTTTGATAAATGAATGTTTGCCTGTATTTTTTATGTGAGTCTATCAATCGTTTTGGTTTTTGTAAGATTCATACGTCTTTCCTTGATTTAGCTGATTTGAACTCTTGAAATTGGAACTGGTTTCTCAGTCCCATGTCAGGCTTCTACTGCGGTTCCATCATAGATTCCTCGCTTCTGAAGTCACCCTATGTTTATTTGTATTGTTGAAATAATTTTTACATTTGATGGGTTAGTCGCAGGGGCGATGCCACATGTAAAGAAAGGGGGACAATTGCCCCCCTTATTTTTTTGGAAAAAAAAAAAACCTTTATTTTTTAATATTTTTTTATACTTACCCCTTTTTAAAAAATATGCCCCCCTTTCCAATCATCCCTAAGATAGAAAACAAGTTTAAAATTTTAATGTTACCATTTTTATCTCCCTTCTTTGTGCAAAATTTACTATAATTTTTGCCCCCTTGTGCAAAATTTTAGATAGAAATTTTTTCTATCTTAATTTTAAGATAGATAAAAAATTACTATAATTTTTGCCCCCCTTGTGCAAAATTTCTGGCATCGCCCCTGGTTAGTCGTGCCATTATTGTTTCGGTATTGTATCTGCAGTACTATTGTTTCCTATTAAATTACTCTTCTAATGTGGTAAAAACATCCTTTTCTTGCTTCTGCTAAGATTATGGGAATTGACACTCCACATTCACGAACTTTAATCCTTTGCCTTTTCCCAGTATGCTTCTTCCATCTCCATTTTCATGTTTCTTGGCCCTGATTGCCTGGTGATCAGTTTTCCTTTAATTCTTGCAACTCTGATTTATTGCAGGCGAGATGGTTTAAGTTGCAGGTTTCTAAATGTTGTTTTATGTTGTTCTGTATGAGCCCTCTTGCGTCATTTATCTTTTAGTTAATTTTGCTGCCACTTGGGAATTGATACCCACTCTTTCATAGTGGCTTCCTCGCTTCATTAAACACAAATTTCGTTCTTTGTTGATAGATTTTTTGACATTGTAACTGCAATTAAGTGATGATTATAAAATGGTAAGATGAAGGGAGGAATGCCACTGTATTATGACAATGGAATCCTCTAGATATCATTTCCAATTTTATTATACTTCAATTTTTTATCCTCCTTTATAAGCACTTTAATTTTTAATCTATTTTTTAAGCTTTTTCCTAATGACTTTTTCCCCCTACTGTTTAAGTCCTTTGTGAGATTACAGTTGGGTGGATATATATGGTGCTTAGATACTATGTGCAAGTTCAGGTAGTATTCTCTGTGGTCTTGTTCTAATTTCTATTTAATTATATTTCTCATAGGTAATTTGGATGAGAAGGTGAATGATAGAATCTTGTATGGAATTTTGGTTCAGGCAGGCCGTATAGTAGACTTATACGTACCTCGAGATAAGGAAACCAATCACCCTACCATTTGCCAAGTACGAAACCGAGGAGATTGCAAATTATGCTGTCAAGCTTTTCTCTGGCCTCGTCTCTCTTTACAATAGGACACTGAAATTTGCGGTGCGTCTTTGTTTGTTCATACTTCCTAAATCTCAATCTATTTCTTAGTTCAAAACAATCTAGAATTTACCATTAAAAAAAAAATACAATTGAGAATCAGAACTAATCCCAAAACAAATGTCCACATCTTAGATACTTTCTAGATCATCATAGTCCTGAGTCATTCTAGCTTACTTTTTGTGAGGAGTGGGGACCTTTATGGTACATCCCTCCATGTTTGTGACATGAGATTCACACCGTCCTGGTAATTTATGGGTTTTGGAACAGATTTCTGGGCAAGACAAGCCCGCTCAAAATATGTCTACTCCTTCTACTCCTTTGTCAAATTCGCCTCCTAAACCGAGGTCGCAGCCCGTTCCCATAAACAACACAGTGAGTTTCCAACTGCCATTCACGCCATGCAGATTTTCAGCGTTCACCCAATCAGACTCTCCAAATTATCCACAAGGTGATAAAATTTTCTCTCGACTTGTACTATTAATTAGCTTCAAATACTCAAAATCTCTGTGTTCTTATTTCCGTATAACTTTTATAAACAGCATATCTCCTGGGCTAGTAATTAATGGATATAGATCAGATTTCAGTGCCAACAACTTTGACTACAGTAGACGCGTCTTTGGGTAGCATTGGCCGTTTCGAGGCTCACTCGAGCCAAGCGACATATGACTCAAGAACGTAGTGAGTCTAGAAACCCAATTGCCTATCCTTTACTAATCTCTACTGGGTAATGGATCCTTTGTAATCTCAGCGTGTACTACTACTACTCATGTGGTGGAAGGGTAGCGAAAACAAAAATTTGTAGGTAGTTTTGGAAGTAGAATCAACAAGTTTCAGGGATTGCTAGTTGCGTACTTGGGATATGGGTTTGCTTTAGTTTCTGTTGCTTCACTAATGTAGCTTTTTTTTTTAACGGCGCTTCACTAATATAGATTAGAGGGGCACAATTCTATTCTGTTTGCTTCTATATATATGTCTATATTCAAGTATTTATTTCAGTCATATGGTTTTAAAAAGGTACTGTGGTTTTCTTATTAGTGAAGTGGCACATTTCTGTTTGTTTTTGTCTATATTCGAGTATTTATCAACGTATATGATTGATTGTAGTTGATCTGATTTATGTTAGAGCAGCCCTGTGTCTATCTGAGTTAAGATGCACATAGAAAACCTTCTTGCTTCCAATGTGACTAGGTGACTAGGCTGTGGTGTTTTTGCTTCCCTATTGTAATTGATATATATATATATATATATATATATATATATATATGAGGAAAAGGATTGTACACTCGACCGTACCTAAAGTTAGGTACGGTAGAGTGCCAAATCACATGGGTCCCCCATTTTTGGTGGGCATCTAAACCATTCATTTGCAAGGCCCCATCATAGATAGGGTGCATACCAAAAATCAGCATCATTGAATCATCCTAACCCCTCCAAAACTGGAGGCCAAAATGGGCAGATTTGTGGACAAACACTGTCTGTCCATTTTGGCCTCCACAAATGGATGGGTTAGGATGATCCTATGGAGTTGATTTTTGGTATGCACCCTATCTATGATGGGGCCTTGCAAATGAATGGTTTAGATGCTCACCAAAAATGTGGGACCCATGTGATTTGGCACTCTACCGTACCTAACTTTAGGTACGGTCGAGCGTACAATCTTATTCATATATATATATATATATAAGCAGCCCCTTTTCCAAAACAGTCGCTCCCCATGGTTACAAATATCTGTGTTATCTTCGAAGAGGAAAATGATACATTCGCCCCCTTTTCTTTCCCAGGCCACCCTTGTACCCCTTTTCGGAATTACCTCAATTTTCTGATTCATAAAAGCAGGAAATTCTGTTTTAGAGTGAATCCAAAATGAGCAGGGCCTTGATGTTTTTGTCGTATGTTGTGTATCTACATTGAGATTTTATGTCGTACCTATCTATATGCTTCCTTAGCAATAAGTTCTGTAGTTGGGAAAGAAAAATAATAGAATCTTAATCCTTTTTGCCTACCCATTCCGAACTTGTTCTTGTCAAAACCTCTGGAATGTCAATAGCTTTAGGCCATTTTGGATTTTGAAAATCAATTGTGAGTCCAAAACTGATTATTGGACTCAATTAAATGTAAAATTTAGTCTAAAACATTCCCAAATTGTTCGTGTCCAAACCCCTCTGGAATGTCAATAATCAGTTTTGGACCTGCTATTGTATTTCAAAATTGAAAACAATCAGGGCCTTTTTGTGGTTGATTGAATTGATGGGCAGGAATTGAATAGGGAAATTATTCGTGGTTGAGGTACTTTTTTCACATCAAGGTTGGGGAGGCAGGAAATTCCAGAAAATTATTATCTGCCTAACTTTTGTAAAGAATAGCCTCATTCCAAATAGGACATTAGTGGAAAGATTTCATGAAAACCTCGTTTGTGGCAACTCCACAACATCTTTGTTTGTGACTTGGGTCGATACTTACATCGTACACAGGACTTAGGGTGGGCCTTTAGGGTGACCCAGGTCGATCGTGGCTAAATGTGGGCCCACTCTAGGGCACCATAGTGACATTGAAAGATTCTGCAGAGCCAGATTGTGTGTTTTACTGGTGGGGTCCATATGTCTACTGATTTTACATTTCACTTTATTTGTGAAATGTAACTCTTGGAAAGCACACAACTTACCAGCCCCCTTGTTTGGGAGGAGAAGTCTCTCTGCCACTGTAGCCCAAACGGATTGATTATTGGAATTGAATCAGCGCTCTCTTCTCGCTATTCATCTCATATCTTTGCTTAGAGCATTCGCCATTGTAATCGCATTGCATCTTCTCTGCTTAGTGGGTTTTCATTTTGTAACCCATGTATACAAAATTATTCAAAAAAAATTCTTTTATTTTTCAATTATCCATACATACATATGGTCTTATATATTTGCCTTGCTCTGTTATCTTATCCTTCTTCTCTTTCCTCCTTCTCTAGGCGCTTAATGACAAGGAACCTTAAAGCATGTTTGGTATTCTTAGCTCTAGATTCAACGACGGAGAAGGATCAAAGGGTGGTGATGGTTCTTCGCATGGATCTTCACATGGTTCTTCGCATGGAAAGTCATCCAGACATCGAAGCATCGATAGTATATTCTCCCTCCCAAACTTCCTCTCTCGAAGCACTAGTAAGAAGGCCAGCACCCTTGCTGATTGCCTCACTCAAACGAATGATAATCCCCCCGACGCTCTCCCTCGAAGTATTAGTAGGAGGAATGATAGCATCTCTGATGGGCTCCTCGACCGAAGTGCGAGTAAAAGAAATGACACCTCCTCTTCTACTGACTACCTCCCACGTACCGCTAGTAGAAGGAATGACAACACACAAGACTTCCTCTCACGAAGCGCCAGTAAGAGGCCCATCATGTTCTCTTCTTCAACCGTTCGTGGGAAACCGAAGCCCCCACCAATTGAGAAGAAGCTTGAATGCTCCCTAGAGGACCTTTGCAATGGTTGCATTAAGAAGGTCATGATCACGAGAGATGTTTACACAGAAAATGGGTAAGTTATCACATACTAACCTGTCTCTCTCTCTCTCCCCCTCTCTCTCTCCTATATATAGAAAGAATATACTTCCACCCATTGTCACAAATATCTCTGATCTCCCCTATATATAGAAAAAATATAATTCCACCCATAGTCACAAATATCTCAGACTTTTTAAAAATATTACAATTTTATCGCGACATTTTGATAAAAGGATGAAATCCTGAAATAATCCTGAAGTCTAACAATGTTCATTGCTTCTTTTCTATAGGATGATGATTCAAGAACAAGAGCTAGTAAGGATAAAAGTGAAACCAGGATGGAAAACAGGGACAAAGATCACATTCGAAGGCATCGGAGATGAGCGACCGGGAACCCTTCCGGCCGATGTAATCTTCTCCGTCTTAGAGAAAAAACATCGTTTGTTTAAGAGAGAAGGCAATGACTTGGTGTTAACAATAGAAATCCCATTAGTGAAGGCTCTCGCAGGCTGCAAGCTCGCGATCCCTCTCTTGGGTGACGAAAAGATGACTTGTTCATCTGACGAAGTCATCCACCCTGGATATGAGAAAATCATCAAAGGCCAGGGCATGCCGGATGCCAAAGAGAATGGGCGGAGAGGGGACCTGCGGATTAAATTCCATGTTAATTTTCCGAAACGCTTGAGCAAAAGACAACGATCGGATCTTTTTAATCTTCTTCAAGATAGCTCTTGAAGAATTTTCAAATTTGATTTGAGTCTTTTGCTAATCTTTCTTTTTCTTTTATATTCTTTTTTTTTCCTTGCATTTACATTCAATATAAATACTCAACTTAGATTGTACCATATATATAGAAGCATGTGGATATACATTTAAATTACATTTTTTCCATGCCATAAACATATACCAATCTGTCTCTTTTTTGTTTGGCACCTAATTATGTGTAATTTTTTGGGATTCTAATGGGTTCAAGTTACTTTGCTCTTTCGTGCCAAGAAATTCGTGGGAGCTATAAGAACAAGCAAGAGGAAGTCAAGAACAACTATCAATTTTCTCAGTCAAATTAAAATCAGGAAAGATAACCCGAACAAAGCATCATAATGTTTTACAAGATCAACGGTCTCGATATCACGAGTTTTTATATGGTGTAACCCACACAGTCCAGTACTTTTGAAAAAGTACTGTACGGTGGTCAGCACGGATTACACCATAGGATGATCCAAACCGTCCTGGGACTCAAAGTAAATAGGTTGTGCCCAAAAAAAACATTTCTATAGAATGATCCTAGCCTTCCGTTCTATAGAAGTTTGCAAAAAATACAGTTCCTCTATAGATTGGAAGGCTAAGATCATTCTATGGAAATGAATGGACGATTTGGATCATCCTACGGTGTAATCCGTACAGTTCTTTTTAAAAAATACTCCACTATACCGGCGTCCACCATATAAAATCTCCGATATCACATTATCATTCATGCCCCATGTGGGACCCAAATTTCTTCCTGGTCATTCACATTCAACGTGGTCGTGTGCGTTGGAATGTACACGTGTACAGGTTGGCCCACACCCAAAACCGTTTTATCCTCTGGTTTTCGCTCCCCTATTTGAAGTTCGAACTTCTAACGGACAAAACTCTCTCTCTCTCTCTCTCTCTCTGTGAAATGGAAATCTGAGAAATTTCTACATTTTCTTCCTCTGTAAGTCTCCTTAATTCCCTTTCAATTTCTCTAATTGTAGATATATCTTATTTTACCAAATCCCTACCACCTCTGATTCTGTATGTTTCTGTTAACTCCCATGAATTTTAGTCACAGCATGTTTGTTTATTTTCTTTTTTCCATTGACCTATCTTGAAATATAGCATTCTTTTATGTTGAATTGATCGAGATAGAATAATTTCTCTTCAATTGGTCTACCAGAATTTTAATCCTTCTTCCAACTTAATTGTTGAGGTCCTTACAAATAGGGGTGCAACTTGGGTTGGGCTAAACCCGATTTTGGGTTGGGTTGGGAAAAGCCGACCCCACCCAAAACCCTGTCGTCTAATTTTAGGGTTTAGGGTTTAGGGTTTTAGGGTTCAGGTGTGAGCCCTTGGGCAACCCGACCCGACCGAACCCGTCTCTAATTTTATCGTGATGTGCAACTTGGGTCGGGCTCAACCTGATTTTGGCTTGGATTAGGGTTGGGAAAGCCGACCTGACCTGACCCGAGCCCATGTCCTCTAATTTCAGGGTTTAAGGTTTAGGGTTTAGGGGTGAGGCATTTGTTTTGTTTTTTTTTTTTCAGCACAACTATGTTTTGACATCTGTTCTAACCTATGTTGTCTTTTAGTATTTAAATAGCGGTTAAAAGGTTATTACAGTTCACATAAAGCTCTCTCAAGCAACTTAAAAAAGAAAGGACAAGCTAAAACCACACAAATAACAAAGCGTGATGATGCTGATATCATTTCCCCTTCTTTCTTTTTTTTGGGTATTTTTCTGTTTGGCCCTAGGATAATCTGAACCTGAACAGATTTGGAAAAAAAAACATGTTAGACGGGTTGGGTTAGGGTTGAGAGATTTAGACGCGGGTTGGGTTAGGATTGACCATCCTCAACCCGAGGCTCAGGGCTGGGTCGGGTTAGGGTTGAGGGAATGCTATATCGGGTTGGGCAGGTATTGACCTTGCCCAACTCGACCCAAGTTGCACCCCTACTTACAAAGGGGATGTCTTGATTTTTCTTATTTTAAGAGGAATTCTAGATATTTTATCCCCAAGAAGAAGAAAAATTGTGATTAGATGCCTGTTCTGCATGAAAATAGAGAAACCCAAATATAGCAGTATAAAAAAAATACTCAGATAATGATATAAAGGCACACTTGGATACCTGTTTCTTGGTATATTTTTGTGTGGTTACGCTACGATCGAATTACCAATCAACATGCAGGATGTTTTGTGTAGTAACCATGATTGATTTTACTTTATATAATTTGGTTACTCTCAAATATATCATCTATTGCTTGAAGATGCAGCTACTTATTTGAGGCGAATAAGGGATAAAGTTCAAAGAAAAATTTGTAAATTTTGATAGATCAGAAAACATGGTCAGGGGCAATAACAAAAATATGATAAATGCTTAAAAACCAATTTCTCTCGCCGTATTATCTGTCTCTATGTTTTAGGAGAAACCATGAATACTTAGGCCCTGTTTGTCTTGATTAACCCAAAACAGATTATTGGACTCAAAATTATATGCGATTCCTGGTAAAACGTTGATGATTTTAAGTTCATCAGCATAATACCAATACTTGGGTTATATTTTGACCAAATGGTCAGATGGGTAGAAGTCTTGGCAACGGTGTGGAGTGGTTTTGACTGTTGCCCATTCTGGAACTGGAAAAAGGCAGTCTTCATTTGGGTACGTGTATTTAAACCAATTGAGAGTTTCTTTGATGATTCTTAGCACTGAGTCCACAAAGGAATCCATTCTCAAAGTAGTAATTCAGGATTTCAGGGGAAAAGAATTGAAATGGACTCAAATTTAAGTACAATTTTGAGTCCAATAATCTGTTTTGGACTCACAATGGGTACTCAAAATCCAAAACAAATAGGGCCTTTGTGTACCTCGGACAAGAGAGACGACAGTGACTTCAATAAACAGATTTCATGCCATATGCTAAGTGTAATGAATCTCCTTATCTTTCTTATACATGCACTTGGAAAAATATTTAACATGGAAACTCAATCCTGAACTATGTAGAAAGAAATGTTTATTCAGTTCTTGTTTGTATATGTCGATCAATTGTCATGGTCACCATCATAAAGAGATAGAGATAGAGGGAGAGAAGGAAGAACAGAACAGAAAACAAAGGGAAGAGGTGAAGGGTTCTTACAATGCAAAGATAAAAGTGCACCTTTCATGAATGTTCTAGGATCATCACTTTGAACTACTGTTGCAGCTGCCTCGCCACCATCCTCGTGGATATATATGAGCTTCTGAAAGAATTTAGGATCTTTACTATTCTACTTGGAATTAAAATCCAGTAATTTCGAAAAGAATAAGGAGGGGAGAGGAGTGAAATGAAGGAAACTACGATCGGAGAAGCTGACATGGAAGGCTGTGTTCACATCGTTTTATTTCAGGTTTCAACAGAGCTGAGAAGGTATAAATATGAAAACAGGTCTCACTGACTTGGCAGATTTCTCCTAAACTTGCTTTAAGTTTTTATATTGATGAACAAGCTTATTGTCACACCCTATATATTGATGAACTCAAGCTTATTGTCACACCCTAAATTGGCTGTACTTTCAGAATTCTGAAAATTCAGTAACTGTAAAAGTGAATCCTTCTGGACACACTGAAAGCGGAGAGTCAGAGACAGCACCAACACGGCACAATCTCACTAAAGCTGCTGTAAATTTTCCCAGGGAATTTCAGTTCACTGCTGGAATTTTTTCTGAGAATTCCAGTACTCTGAAAATTCAGATCAAGGAATGAAATAGTCTAACTGTTGTTAATCGAATAGAGAAGAGAATTTCACAAAGCAGACTGGAGAGTAAAGCAATAGCGGGAACAAGCAAAAAGGGGCTCTGAAATTGGAGCAGAAATAATAAAAAAAAGTACGAACTATATTAATAAATCTTGTCACTGTAGCATAACAGATGCCCAGCAACCTCTATTTATAAACCCAAAACCTGGACCAATAAGTCCCGTACTTCTACTTGTTGGGGGTTCCACATGAAAGCAAAGGATAAGTGAATGGATGTGAAAGGGCTTACAAGGACTTGGGCACCCTTCTCTTAAAGGCTAGCTTTTAAGGGTGAGTTCTACCTAAGTCCCCTATAAGTGGTATCAGAGTCGGGGTACGGTAACCCTGGTGTACCCTTTAGGATGGAGAAAATCCCTCAGGTAAGATCTCATAGTTCCCATGTTGCTTCCGTGTGGAGGGGGAGATTGTTGGGTGTTCCACACAAAAGCAAAAGATCCCACATCGGAAAAGTGAATGGATGTGAAAGGGCTTATAAGGACTTGAGCACTCTCCCCTTCAAGGCTAGCTTTTTAGGGTGAATTCTATCTGGGTCCCAACACTACTTTAATGACAATCATATTCAAATTGTGACCTAAGCCTAACAGTCACTGAACTAAAAAATATCAGTGATAAATAACCGATTCCTTTAGTTTCTGAGTTCTGAGTTGAAAGTCAGAAGATACAAACCTTTAACATAAGTATAACATTTGCCATTCAAAAAAAAAAAAAAAACACAGAAGTAGAACATTTAAATTTTATACTTGTCATAGTCCTACATAAACTCCTAAATAACTCTTTAGGAATCCTAATCCAACAGCAGCAGCCCATAAATCTTCTCTAAATATCCTTGTTTGCTCGAATTACTACTCTTTCTTGCCGTCCACTCAGTCCTTATAGGAGTGCTTCAAAAACCATCTAGATATTTCTAGAAAGTTATGGAAAAACATAAAGTTGTCGATATAGTTGTCATAAAGTTGTTAGACATATAATTGTTCTGGGTACAATTGTTCACTGGATTTCTGCATCAGGGTTAGATATAAGTTTGCAATTTTTACCCCTAAGTTAATGAAAGTTTGCCCCTTTTCTCTTCCCTTGTTTCTGACACACTTATCTCATGATTTTGTGTTCAAATACTTCATATTAGTATGATTAAACTATGAGGTTGAGCAAAAAACTTAACATGCCACTTTAATTTTAATGATTAAGTTGTCCATATAGTTTGGCTTTGTTAAAGTCTTCTCTCTTGCTCCCAACTTTTGTACAAATCTTCCAAATGTTAATATTTTTTTCTCCCTAGTAAACAATTACATAGTTTGGCATACACTAATTTATCATTCTCCTCCTTGCAGGAATGCACAGTAAAGAGAATATAAACCCATTTTACCGGACCTTTGGTGTTTCCTAGATGCTACTTATACACAAATTGCTGAATCTATGGGAAATATAGTTGGTTCATTTCTTTCGGGCTTCGTCAAAATTGTTGGTGGTTTATTTGGAACTCCACTTGACTTTCTTTCAGGGAAGTCTTGTAGGTAAGCATTCGTTAAAGTTCTCATCACAACTATTTTGATTTATTTTTATTTCATCAGTTGGTCTCATGAAATGCATCTTTGAGAAGTTTTCCTAGTTAAATCCTCTTCATGTATTTTGTTTAAGGGATTTGCTAGCGTCCATCATAGAAGGCATTTTGCAGATGGTCTGTTGCATCTGACAGCAGCCACAGTGGCTCACTTTTCAGCAGATTTTGTCTTCATTCACGAGGTGGCTGCTGTCAGATGCAACAGACCATCCGCGAAATGCTTTCTGCGATGGACGCTAGCAAGTCCCTTTGTTTAATATACTAACATTACTTACGCAGTATTCAAAACATAAAAATTGACTCACAAGTCACAACTACCTATAAAGGAAGAATGGGGTGACATTATTTGTGGTGTCCAACAATAATAATTTAATATGCGGAAACCATAAATAAAATATTTGGCATAATTAAATGATGTCCTTTAATAATTAACCTCTTGATGTGCAACAATAATATTCAAATCCCCGGAAACTATAAATAAACATTTGACACTGTTAAATAACCACAGCCTGAAAACCATAAAAGAGTGTCCAACAACAAAAAAAATAAATAGAAACATGCCAATTAATGTCAAATAAACTAGCAAATCAAGAGAATCAAAACCACTATTGGCCACGGTGGCCCAACTATCTCAATGACCAAAATAGTGGCATTACTTTGTTTGAGCCATCAAGGAACTCTCTAGTCAGATATGTATCTTTATTTAGAAAACCTAAAAGAGGATAACTTAAGGGGAAATGTTGAAATAATCTATGATTTGGCCAACACTTTGAATTTCTTGTTGACACACGTGTCGTGTCCGACACGACACCCATGTCCACACGTGTCGACACTCCTTTAGACGTGTATGAGTGTGCCACTATTTCTAGATTTTTTAGGGTTTCCATGTCAGATACGTCGTATCCGTTGCAAAACTTGGCACAAGAATCCGTATCCACAAATCATGATTATATGTGCTTTCTATTTTAGCCGTGTGTTCGTTTCTAAATTTTGGGAGTTTGCCGTGTCCGACACTCCGTGTCCGTGTTGACACACGACACTCGTGTCCGTGTCCACAAATCATAGGAAATAATTGACCAAGCTTTCGCAGAACACTAGTTTATAGGCTCATTTAAGTCGTTGTAATGAGTCTTTGAGATATTACTAATAAACATAAATTGGAAGGATGATTGGGAAAATACAAAAACAAATAAGATGAGATAGAAGATGAAATGTAAACACTGCCAAACTAGAACTAAAAATCTATGTGTAAAGGTATTCCATGAACTAGAACTAAAAATCTGTGTAAAGGAAACTAATATTTCTTTTTTGAGAATTGTAGAAAGAGAATTTAGAAGAGTTTCTTCTTGGATATGGATGGCCCTACATTGATTTGCAGGGGGAAAATTGTGATTGAACTCACTTCGAAAGTAGAAAATTATAGAGAAGAATATGGGGAAGATTAGTGAAATATGACCATCTTACATGGTATCAGAGCAGGTTGATCAAACCTAGCCCTAATTACAACTCAAATAACCTCATTCTCCTGCAGACGACTAGCCGTCTGCCTGGCCTCGATATATAATCACCTCCTAGCATATGTTATATTCTCAGCTCCCTCTTCTCAAATGATCCGACACGTGACACCAACATCCACTGCTCATCTAATACCAACACCGCTAGTCCTTTAGGATCGCTGCTCTGTATCTGTCATCACCATCAATTAGCCAGCCATGGAGCTCCCCTATTTGTCACCCCATTTTTCAGACACTCATTTAGGGAAACATTCAAATAGATAGATTGCGAAGATTGCCCTAGAGAAATAGAGAAAGTCTCTTCAAGTCTCGCTGATATGATGATCCTGTTAGATTTTTGACCGATCTTTAAGTGCAATGGCGGGAGCCTCATGCACTGGGCTGCCCTTTTTTTTTTTTGAGTGGAAATCAATCGTTACCTCCGGCCATGATGATCAAATGGAATCTATTGACGATGCATGTAATCTGACAGTTGAAGGCGCTCGAACCAAGTCTAAAGTAGTCTTTGGATCTATCCCAGCCTATATGCATAGATCAATGGAATAACTGGCTTGTTCTTGGTAGATCAGGGACCACCCAGAGAGAAAACCCTAAAAGCCTTACTTTCTCTTAATGTGTGTTGCTCCCATTAAGCAACCATTCAATATGAGGTTAGGGATTAGAGTTAGTTTCCCCATTGAACTAAACTCTTGCTAATTTGGGACTCTTAATGAGAGTTATCTTTAGTTAGCCCAAACCCAATATTTAGAAAACTTCTAAGACTTCCCAAATTGACTAGGCAAAGTCAATGTGGGCCATTCTAATGGAAACACATTTCCAACTAATCCAAATCCACAGCCACGAAGGATTGGAGCGAATCACTGTGTCCAAACTCAGCAGCACCATTGTCTCGGACCAGAAAACCCTAATCGAGATACCGTGCACCTCCATTTTCAACAGTCTATCAGGTCTGAATTTTCACATTCCGGTGCGTAGTGCAAAGTTTACGACAGTTGATATTTGTAAAGGGGTCTGCTTTCTTGTTTATTGTGGAGCTCATTGATGCTCCAAATATTTGTTTCTTGTTTCTGCAAAGATCCCAACATATGAGCTGCAGACCAGCGTCCGATAATCATGGAGTGCCTAAAGTTTCAAGCTTTTGTCTGGGAATTTGATATCTTAGTTTTTTTTTAAAGTTTCCAGTTATTGGTTTCTATGTATTTCATTTTCTTAGTGAAGTGATGTGATGGTTGAGGTACTCATTAGTTTATTGCCCATATGCCCATTCTCGTCTTCTTTGTAAAGGAAGCTTTATTGTTAATACTTAACCAGGAGTTGGGGATTTGAATACATCATGGATTTTGTATCATGTCAATATTTAAGCTAAGTTGTCCATCCCATGTCAATATTTATGAATTAGAATTTCTAGCATACTACTTTATTAACCTGTTTATGTCAATTTAAAATGTGTAATGCTTGGATCCAGAGGAGATCTTTATACAGCATCTGGCCACTTGAGAATTTGAAGGTCATCTTTTAATAACTCTTGGGTGGTTTACATGCAGTGTGCATATTCCTTTCGTGAATAGCACCATTTACTTCAAGTTGTTTACCCAAATGACTTTGTGATTTGTTCTGAAGTTATTGAAAGTAATTGATTTTTATTGCTTCTGGTTGATAGGATTTCAATTTATTTTTCCTTTTTATTCAAATATGTGATTCTGAGGAGAATTACTGCGCAGGCACCAGTGGTAATGGGTGCATTCTTAACCGAAATGTCAAATAGTAAGCAAACAAATAGAAATGACCTAATGAAATCTGGGTTTTGAATTCTAGAAATCCTTTTCTTCCATTGTGCCACTCAAGTCTTAAATCTGACAACTAATTACTTGTTTTTGCATCTGTGTTGTAGTTGTTTGGAGATTAACTATGCCTATGAATTTTTCAGATCTGAAATTTTTGTCTTAGGTGCAGAAGCTATGGTTTTCCTTTAGAAAGAAATGACTAATCTTCACCTTTGTCTGCTTATTCTTTCTCCAGTTCATCATGTGGTTCAACATGGGATCTGATCTGTTACATCGAGAATTTCTGCATTGCCAATCTTGTGAAGATGGTTGTTGTGTTACTTCTGTTTTATATTGGTGAGTTTAGATGGTCGAAGGCAGCACAACAAAGTGGCAGGCTAAGTCACAAATATCGGTCTCGGGAATTTCTTGGCAAGGAAAAATCTCGAGATATATTAATTTTTTTTTCTAGTTTATATCAGGGAAAATGGTAAAAATAAAATTATTTAAAATATATAAAAAACATATAATTTAAGAAAGAGGAATGATAAACACAAGGGCCCTCTTTATGCAGGGGCTAAAGAAGGGCCCTTGAATAGATCCACGTCATTAAGTGCAACCGAATTCAGTTTCGCAACCGACTTTAAAAATGACGTGGATCTATTCAAGAGCCCTTCTTTGGCCCTTGCATATAGAGGGCCCTTGCATCTATCATTCCTCTTTAAGAAAATATATAAAATAAAAAATATCATAAAATATCACGATATTATAGCGATATCTTTCACGATAAATGACAAAAATGAAAATATTGCTATATTTTTAAGAGATTTTATACGGTGTGAGCCCTTATAGTCCCGTATTTTTCAAAAAGTACTGTGCGGGCCACACTATAGGATGACCCAAACCGTCCATGTGATGGGTCACATAACTAGGTTATACCCAAAAATCATTTCTTAATAGGATGATCCCAACCCTCCGATCTATAGTGGAATTGCATATTATGGAAACCTCAACAGATCGGAGGTCTAAGATCATCCTATGGAATTTTTTTTTGGGCACAACCTATTTGCGATGTGGCCATCACATGGACGGTTTTGATCATCCTATAGTGAGGTCCGCACAATACTTTTTGAAAAATACGGGACTATAAGGGCTTACACCATATAAAAACTATATTTTCAAAATCTCGGGATTAGTTCGGGATTTTATCATTTTATCAAAATGCCGCGATAAATCGTGATATTTTCAAAATATTGGAGATATTTGTTTCAAAATATTGGAGATATTTGTGACATAGAGTGCAGGTAATGCTCACAACTTTCAAATGATTATGAGACATCTCCTTGTCCTTTTTTTCTTCTTTACTATGCAGTTCTTCTGTTTTTCTATCTGCTATACAAAACGGGAATCTGCCAGTGTGTTGGGAGGAGTCTCTGCAAAATGTTATGGGCATTATTTGCATCCAGCTTCTATGCATGCGAATATGGGTGCATGTTCTTGTGGATTAAGGCGAGAAGCATTAAACGAATGAACCAAAATCATCTAATTGACATAGAAGATTATGATTCAAGTGAAGAACTAGACGATGGAAGGATGTCATATTTAGAACATGTACCAAGACCCATAGAAATCAGAAGATCACTATCTAGGAGGTCGAGAGAACACAGAAAGATTCAAATGCTGAGATCTCTAAAGCCGAGGAGTCACAGGATAAATGTTGGAATTAGTAGAGATTCAGTTTACATGAATGACAGAACACCAGGTAAGCATGTTAAGACAGTTCACAACATTAAGGTGACTAGAACATCAAAGTTTGTGCAGAAAGGCAATGCCAATCGGGTTTATCGAAGGAGGAGATGGTGAGGATTCGAGGCAGGACACACCCAAGGGACTACATTCATGTACTGGATTGACATATAAAGGGTGGTAATCGTCATGCCTCATTATTTTGTATCTTTTATATTCCTTTATTCATGGAAAATGATTGATGACATGAGCATGAGAAACCATAAAATAAAATATGAAATTCATGACAAAGAGATAAAATAATATGGGATATTACTTGATTTAATGACATAATAGATCATACATGTCTTGTATGTCAAATGTGTAGTTGACATTGTGCTGCTGTTTGATTGTGGGATAATCTAATCCTGAATAAGATCTTGCCCTGAATTGCCTGTTGTCATAGATAGCTTGTCCCGAATTAGTTTTATCTTTTGTTTTTTGGCTTTGTTTTTTTTACTTGCCATACTATCAAACAGCAATTATCTAGAGGAATGATAAACGCGAACGACGCCCTTGAAAGAGCCCAACAGCAAAGGTGCCTAATTGAATCCACATCACTCACTGCAACCAGAGCAACCCTACATCATAAAAACTGATCAACGTACTCCTCTCTCAAAGGAAATTGTCAAAATTCCCCTATCTTATGGAAAATGGCTAAAATACCCCTTTCTCATAAAAAATTAACAAAGTACCAAATGGAAAATGAACAATGTAAACTTGATCTCTGATGGGGATGGAGACTAAGGCATAAGAAAGTAAGAAACAAAGAGGCAAAGAGAGGGAAGCACCTTGGTAATTCATTGTGCTAGTGAAGATCATGTGGGGGGTATGGTTAGCTATTGGTGTATGTATGGTGTTAGTGTGATGCATTGTATGTGATGTAGTATGGGGTTATAGATGTAAATAGAAGAGGAACAAGGGGTGTTGTGGCAAGTGTTGTAAGAGGGGGCCACAACTATCATGAAGGATGGTTGACACATGGCCATGCCATGAGTTGGTGGGTGACATGTGGCCAAGGGGAAAGGAGTGATACTTGGCAGCTCATGATAGGACAAGGACAAGGACCCTCCCTCCCTCTATAAATTGAGGTGGGGGGCCTCATTTCAAACCATTGGTTGAGAGAGATTTTTTGAGTGAGAGAGAGGGAACATTCCCTTGGGGTGTTCAGTTGAGTGAGGAGAGTTCTTGAGGGGGAGATCATGCAAGGAGAATGGAGGAGCCTTTGGTTGTGTAAGACCTCCTCCCCTCTTCCTTTACAAATTGTCTTTCTTGTTGTTGGTTTCTCCTTTAGGCAATTTCTCCTCCTCTACATTTTTCTGCCTCTCCTTCAATTCTGTTATCTTTCTTTCATTTCTCTCATGTTCTTCATGTACATGACATGTTCTTCATATCTGCTTCCGTAAGTTTCCCGTAATCTTGCCTGTCACTTTAGAACCGGTGTTAATTGGAAAAGGTTTAAGCAAGCTTTTGTGATCCAGTTTACATCAGTACCCAATGGAAAATACAATCGAGGAAATGATCCTGAGGTTGCAAGATAAGAAACAGCTAATGTTTCAAGGGTAACTTCAGTTGTCACTGGCTTGAGTGATATGAGATTATAATATTTTTCAGCTCACGTGTAAACTGATCTTGCTGTCGTCTGCAAATTATAGGACTGTAGAGTTTCCATCAAACTTAACAAATTCAGACTTGATCTTCTAGTTCCAAATGTAAGCAAGCAGGCTGGATGTGTTGCAAATCATGCATATTTAGGGTGGCTGAAGGTGTGGGTGCGTATTACATATGATACATTGTACAGAAATGTTTTTTTGTTGTTGATGAAAGCAATTGATTGAAGTTTTGCTGTGGGAATGCAGGTGAAAATGCCATTTCAAGGTCTTTACTTTTGAATCCTGTACATGTACAGATAGGATGTTTGTGTTCCATAGTCACAAATATTTGTCTTGGGAATTTCTCGGAAAGGGTGTATCTAGGGATATTTTAAGCTTTTTTTTTGTTAATTTCAGGCTTATATCTGAACAAAAAACCTGAAAAATAAAATATATAAAAATATCAAATTTAAGAACAAAATTAGTGCAACAAATAATATAGTGAATTTATCTTGATATTTTTATGTTATTTTTGTGGTAAAAAATAAAATATGAAGATTTCTCAAAGATTTTTTCAAATATCATGGCAAAATTTTGGGATTATCCGTTTCATCAAAATATCACAATATTTTAAAAAAAATGTAGGAAATATTTGTGACTACGTTGTTTTCACCTATTGAGGTGTGTGTTACTCATTCTGATTCAAGTCTACAGTCATTTCTTATCATCTTTCATCACCACATCCATGTTGAACACAAATAAGTGAATAACAGTGTCATGCTACTTGTGATCTTACATCCGTCGGATCAGAATTGATGGTGATAGGAAGTGTGCTCTAGGGCCTTCACATAAGGTGGAGTTGTTTGGTCATATTTGGCCTACTTTTTGTCACCATTGGGTCTTGAATGATTGGACTCGAGGTCGATTCATGTGTGTTAATTTTGTGATATTTGTTCCCTGGGGCTCTTCACATAGCCCATTATAAGTTGATTGGATTCAGTTGGAGAGCCAGAATGGGAGTATTTTGAAGAGTTTTAATAGGGGTCCAATAAAAAGAGGGATAACCTCTCATTTCCTATTGAATTCTTTCGGCAAGATTGGAAATGAATATCTCTAATTGCATGTTGCATCAACCAATAAAGCTTTTGAAGCACCGGGACAGGGATCTCCTCCAAATTTTGAAGTTGACAATGAGATGGAACAGCTCTTCTTCCCCAGACAAGCCTAGTGAAAAATCATACTGTTAGTTCAATGACAATAAACTGATATTTTTGAGAAAGAAGGCAAACGTGATTCCATAACTGGTTATTTATTTTTTGGTGGGGCCCACCGTGAATCGTTCCATCTCCACTGTTCCAACCAGGATCAGATGATCCTAACCGTTTGATCAAGCATTGATCAAGGATGTCATCATCATCTAGATTAACAGAACTCACCTTCTCTGCAACTGCTAAGGATTTAGTTGAATGACAGCTTCCCATAGAATAATTTCTACAGTCACCAAGTGGGGTGCCAAAGCTTGCAAAATCGACGGTTGTGATGGTTCGTCCCGGAGGACATCTGAGTTGAACTCTAGGTGGGCCCACGGATGAGGAAGGATGGGATTCGGACACGTGGCTGCACACCCTAGGTGTGCAGATGGTATTTATAGATATCTGAAGTGGGTCCCCTCCAATTTCCTCAAATATAACCAAGAGGTTACCTGAAGGAATGAGAAAGTAGCGAGGAACATGATATCTACACAAAAGAATCAAACCCATTAGAGGAATTTAGCACTCCCTTCTTTGATGGTACTGTCACAAATATGTCCAATGTTTTCATTCAGTTTTTTTCAACACTATCTACATATATCTATCTTAATTAGTATCTATATATTAGATGAATGCTGATTCATGTACAATTAATGGAGTATAGTAACTATTTTAACACCTAAGTTCTGTCATAACAGGGGTTTGAACTGTAATTTAATCTGTCATAAGGGCGAATTGAACTATAATTTAATCTTATTATGCTATAAGTTAGAAGTAGCTTACAATGTCTGTGAAGGGATTCCCTTTGCGGTCTGAAACAAAACCCAATAACGACCAATACTATTCCCATTGATCCAAGCTTCACCTTTACCCATACTTCCAAGGTTCAAAGTGACTGGTTCATTCCCCGCGGGTGCATCGAAAGTCGTCTGTATTATAAAATAAATCAATTTAGTGACTTTAATTATTATAAGAACAGTATAGTTTAGAATCACTAAAAGAAACTAGTCCTTTCTACAGCGCTTTAACAGTGGTTAAGATGCTCTCATCAACTTGGGAAAAAACCTTAGCTTCTACTGATCTAAGGTACAAATATCATTCTCAGGAACTCAGTAAGGAAAAATCTCAGGATATATAATTTTTTGGGGTATATTGGGAAAAATGAAAAAAATAAAATTATTTAAAGGGAAATGTTATCAGCACTACTGTATTTTGATGAGGACACTCCTCACTTTATAAAAAGTACGGTATGGCCCGCACCATACGATGATCCAAACCGTCCATTAGATGGGCCACAGCCTAAATAGGTTGCTCCCCAAAACTCATTTCCATTGGTTGATCCTAACCCTCCGATCTATAGAGGGTTAGGATCAACCTATGGAAATAATTTTTGTCGCACAACCTACTTAGGCTGTGGCCCATCTAATGGACGGTTTGGATCATCCTATGGTGCGGGCCATACCATACTTTTAATAAAGTGAGGAGTGCCTTCATCAAAATACAGTAGTACTGCTGAAAACATTTCCCTATTTAAAATATATTTAAATATATAAATAAAAAATATTGTAAAAATTTAGTGATATTATCATGATGAATGAAAATATCGCTATACTATTTAAATTCTCAGGATTTTGTAGACTTGTAAAAAATATCGTGATAAAAAACACTATATTTTGAAAATGTCGAAGATACTTGTGACATAGCTACTGATAGACCATTAGCTTATGAATATGTCATGATAAAATCATGAGTTTCTAGCTAAAGCTATGTTGGGGTCAACATATAAATAATACCTTATACCACATGAGGGGTTGATGGGTAGATCCCACATCAATACTTTTCCATTCCACTAGCCTTGATCCTTGGTCTCTATATATTTGGAGCTCCTCTCCCATCAAACCAACCTACATTTATTTGAATTTATCTTTATACGAATGCAGAGAGAGAGAGAGAGAGAGAGAGAGAGAGAGAGAGAGAGAGAGAGAGAGAATGTACATGCAGAAACATTATGGTAGCTAGTAAAAGGGAAAAACCTGATAGCCCCATGAATAATTAGTGAGATCTTGAGAACCATGTGTTGTGCCTTGAATCCTCACATTACGTAATCCCAAAACTCTACTCTCAAGAAAAGCTCCAGAATCCTTGCATACCATATAATTCAAAAACCAAAAACAAAATTAGGTAATTCAACCGCAAATTTTTTTATGAATCAACAAAGGAACCAATAACATGATATAGAATTAGTACCGGCAAACCAACAGACACACTCAACAAGGAAATGTTGTTTTCTCCAGCGTTCAATGAAATGGGACTCTCAAAAGTAAAGCTTGGAAGTCCATAACTTCCATGTGCACTTCCTGAAAAATAATCACAGGGATGAAGTTGCAATTCATGATTAACAATGGTTAATTCATTAAGTACAACGTATGCTTTGAGGTCTATGATACCAGATACAGATACTAGTAAATGTGAGGTTTCCTATAACCATTATGGCCTCATCTTTCCATTTCTAAAACGTAGGTCTATGGAATAAGTAATGCTCTTGGGGATGCCAAAGCAAATAGGTGTTGGTTGGCAAAATTCAAGGAGATGACTATCTTATATATGATCTATCTTTAAATCCTTCTATTATGAGAGGAGGGAATATGGCTACATTTATAAATGGGAGGAGAGGTAGAGAGGTAGAGATTGTTCTCTTGCCATAAGGAACACCCTACTAGAGATCGGAAAACCAAAGGCGATGCTCCAACGGCTATGGAGACAGCATATCCAGCATCAAAGCAACGTATTGTGCTCACGAAAATTAAGATTCAAGGACACCATGTCTTCAAGTAAAGATCATAACCCTACAATGTATCCTACAATAAATACATAGACAAGAACAACGGAGATGTTGTAATTGTATTTTTTAAAATATAGGACGTAGATGCACAATGTCGCCGTTACATACCTTGTGAAAGATTAAATGTCTTAAATTGTAAAAGAATATCTAATATATTGATTATTTTCATCTACAAGACACTAAATGAAAGATTAATTTGCAAATACAGAACACAATCTTGGGTGATACTTAATTTGACAAATAAAAATATTCATATTGCATTTCGTACTCTATTCAAAATAGGGGAAAGAAAAACTCTATTCAAAACAGAATTGTGAGGGCATGAGTGAGGAGAGGGTGAGAATTGGCTGAAAAATAGGGAAAAGAAAAACTCTATTCAAAATATATTTTTTATTTTTCCTTATTTTTCTGTCTCTTCGCACCATCCCGTCACTCATGCCCTCTCAATTCTCTACCTCTCCCACTCTCTGTAGCCCTGTCTCAACACTTGGTATGCTAATATTTCATGAAATTTTTTTTCTTGGCTGCCAAACATGTCCTACGTGTGAACTTTAAATCCCAATTGGAAGCAATGTTTTATTCCAAATGTTGTTAATGAAGAATTGGAGAAGCTTACCTACAAACTTATTGTTAATGAAGGCATGAATGGCATGGGCTTGCGTTTCCACATGAAGTATAGGTTGAACATCAGCTGGTGTATGATTATAGCTGCATTTTGAGTATGTTAAAAGACCATTTCAGTATGTATTAAATGTTTATGCATCATAAATTCTGCAAAAAGAAATGAAACACACTACTAAATAACATCGAATTCTTAATACAATCAAGATTATTCTATTAATATGACTAGCAAATATCTTTCGACTTGCTTTTTTGAAGCTGTTTTCTTCCAATTCGTTTCTCACTATTGATATACCTGCAAATATACCAAAGATAATCTGAAGCATCTTTTGCTATATTTATTTGGTTTAATAGCGCATTTGCTTTAATAGTATTTTCCCGAAACTTCGGAATGCCATCCATGAAATTTAGCCATCTTTCACTGAGATTGAACATTTGCCTTGATGTAGCCAATCTCTGAGTAATCTGCGTACTTACCTGTGAAAATTCAATTTAGAAATTAAATTACTTGGATTACAATATTTATGTTTTTTGCAGTGATTTGATTTATAAGAGTTACAGAGCCATATTAAAGTGTTCGGTGGCATCTAATAATTAATATATCCAAATGATCAAGTAAATGGCAATGTAGTAAAGACATAATAATACAGTCACAATGTGGTTGTATAAATATCACATTGATGAAAAGCAAGGTTTTAAATTTCGGTTTTGGTTTTAGTCGCTACGGAAACGGAAACATTTTAGTATTAGTTAAAAATATTTTGGGGCAATCCTGTAAAATCATAGAAACATACAGAGATATATGCAAATGATAGAATTTAAAGATGACACTTCAGGAAATGCCGAAATAAGCACAAATGCGCACTTAGAGACTATTACATAAGCAAGACAACCATGCATATTATGCCTTAAAAACATCGAACACCTAGTGACACGCACAGTCGC
This sequence comes from Tasmannia lanceolata, assembly GCF_043159265.1. Classification (NCBI taxonomy): domain Eukaryota; kingdom Viridiplantae; phylum Streptophyta; class Magnoliopsida; order Canellales; family Winteraceae; genus Tasmannia; species Tasmannia lanceolata. The sequence goes on from NW_027518693.1 coordinate 118,522, forward strand.
ACGTGCCTATTAATTTAGTAGATACCATATAAGGGATTTGCTAGCGTCCATCGCAAAAGGCATTTTGTGGATGGCTGGTTGCATGTGAGCAGGGGCGGATGCACATATAGCTTGAGGGGGGCCATGGCCCCCCCATGACTTGCAAAATTCCTTTTATGGGTGCATGGCTATACATGCATGCCTAACTAGTTTAGTGACCATGGCCCCCCCATGACCAATGCAGAACAGTGTAAATTAGTCCGGCCCCCCCAACTGTTAATTCCTAGCTCCGCCCCTGCATGTGAGAGCAGCCACGCAGAATCACTTTTCAGCAGATTTTGTCGTATGCTAGCAAATCCCTTCATATAAATATTTCTACAAAAATACATGCTCCATACTTTGCAAAATTCATATAAATATAATTATATAGCACATAATGATATATTATACAGCTATTAAACTTACGATTTTAGTTTATGTATTTCTGTTGTTTCGGTTTAGGCGGGAATGAATAACAAACACATTTCAGTCGTTTTGTGTCGGTTCGATGGAAATTTAAAACTACTATGAAAAGAAATAAGTCTTATAGAAACTTTATATAGGCAATATCTAAGGCTAAATCTAAAAAGAATTGTATTGGAGCTCACCTTTGCAGTATTAAAGATTACACACTTGCAATCTGGTAGTATACTGATTGACCTCGGAGGCAATTCATATGATAAATTACGAAATGTCACAGTGGCACTATTTCTACGATCACTATTTGAAAGGAAGGCAACACATTCTCCTGATTGCCTCCGAAAAATATGTGCCTGTATTGAATATATTTGGTAAAGTTTATTATCCATCCACAGATAAGAGCTTAAAAATTATTTATGTGGATATAAAGAAATTAGAGGTAGTATAGATATCATGAAGGTACTGTTCTACTCTTACCTCTTGTAGTTGGCCTAAAGAAAAATTACTTGGAGTTCCCCATAGTAACGTCTCTGAGCACAATTTTATCGCAGCGTGTAATTCCTTGAGATGACCCCATGTAGGTTGCCTTACCATACCTATATGTAATAGATTAAACGAGTGAAATCATCTGTAATATATACTAACCATGTTTCTTTCCATTATCATTGGATTTCTTTTCTAATGTTTTTTTTATTGGAAAACTTTTTCCCATAAAAAAATCTAATGGAATTTTTTCTATGTAGATATTTTTGCGATTCATACATAGCGAGGCCCATCATTTAACACAAATGCATCAATAGACCCACCATTTTACAGATCATCTTTTGATATATAGGGCCTATCATCTCTAACCAAGCCCATGCATAAAGTGGGGCCAACCATTTTTACACGCGCCCCTTTTTTACTTGGGACTGCCGCCTAGTGTATTTATGAGTTGTGACTACTCTTTTACCCAGGGGGCTGTCCCAAGAAAAAAAAGGTCATGGGGTGAATATATCGAGCCCAAGCTGCCCAACATTTTACACCCGTGCATAACAACGGTGGGACCCACCATTTTGCATATCATGTTTTGATATATAGGGCCGAAACCGATGCATATGGTGGGGCCCACCATTTTACACAATATTTTGATAGTGGGTCCCACACTCCACTCAAACCCATGAATCGAGTGGAGCCCATCATTTTAATTCATGCTTTGATGGAGTGGGTCCCACAATCTCCACCGAAGCCTATACAGAGGGTGGGGACCGCCATTTTACACCCCACGTTTTGATGGGGGTGGGGGGTCTGTTATTTTACACCCATGCATAGCATGGGCCAAGAATGCTGGTATCTAATTAAAAGACCAATGTACAATATCAGAGAAGAACAAACCAGGTTGTAATTTCAAGTCAACCTACCATACTCATCAAGAGGTGCTTGATCATAATAACTTGTTGTTACATATGAAGAGGCTGACCTTCCAAAATTTGTTCCTCCATGATACTGTTATAACAACATTACAAAATGCTAAATGCAATTAACTTAAGCTAATATCATAAGTCTCAATACAGTCAACACAACACTACAAGAAAATAGTATTTCACCTATAAAAGAATAATGGTGACAATTATATAATTAGCGACGCATTTGATAGCATCGGTAATATAATCGTCGCCGAAAACATATAGCAACAATTTTTTGTAAGTTTGTGGCGGATTTGAGCCGTGGCAAATGAGGATATTTCTTGTGGTGCAAGATTGAGTTTTATTTTCTTCAAAACATTGAATCTAAAGTTTTACAAAAAAAAAAAAAAAAACTTACCATGTAATAATTTACATAGCTTCCTTTTTTTGCAATAAAAAGTGCAACTGCAAAGGCAATGTCCTCAGCAGACCTTATACGTGGTTCTACACCATATACTTGATATCTAAGGAAAAAAGGTTAACGTTAGTTGTGTTTTGGAGCACAAGATAAATCAAATACATTTAAAATGGAAATGGTATGTACATTGAGGCCATATTTTGGTTGCAAATTTTTTTTTTTTTTTTTTGTCTTTTCACAATTTAGAGGGAAATGATATGATTATGGTTAATTTAGAGAGATATCATCATAAATTGAAGGTCCATTTAAATACAAAATTGAATAAGGGTGGTTCAAGTTTATCTTATTTCATCCGTAAAGAAAGCAGAAAATTTTAGAAATATTTTTCCTTTCCAAACATTTCTAGAAAATTCCTGGATCCAAACAGGACCTAAAAGAAAAAAGTTTCCTATTATAAATAAAGATAAGCTTAAAGATTAATAAAGGGAAATGTTATCAGCACTACTGTATTTTGATGAGGGCACTCCTCACTTTATTAAAAGTACGGTATAGCCCGCACCATAGGATGATCCAAACCGTCCATTAGATGAGCCACACCCTAAATAGGTTGTGCCTCAAAAATCATTTCCATAGGTTTATCCTATAGAGGGTTAGGATCAACCCTCTAACATTCAGATCGGAGGGTTAGGATTAACCTATGGAAATGATTTTTGGGGCACAACCTATTTAGGCTGTAGCCCATCAAATGGACGGTTTGGATTATCCTATGGTGTGGGTCATACCGTGCTTTTAATAAAGTGAGGAGTGCCCTCATCAAAATACAGTAGTGCTGATAACGTTTCCCTTAATAAAATACAATTTTTATATGAAATTGATTTGGCAAAAGTTAACTATAACTTATAAAGCAACTTTAAGGCCATGTTTTGCAGCCATGGAAGCTTTTTCCATGGAATATTGGTTTATCGTATTAGGACTTTGGATACTTCTTGTGAATGGAAATTTTTGTACTTATTTGTCTTAAATTAGTACATATGGACTTAATATCAAATTCCCATATAAGGGTTTGTTAAGGTGGTGGCCACATGGCCTCATCTTATTTGACCTGGGAGCTAACATCCCAAGTTATTTGGCTGGGAGAGGGGGCTTAGCAATAGGCCCAAGGCATATTGAAATTACTATTACTATTACTTTCTAGGCACACGTTTAAGATACATATCATTAGAAACTTATTTGAATTGACCAACAGCCCCTGCTATACATCAGTGGAACCTTATTTGAATTGGCCAACAACCCTGGCTATAACATACAAATGACCAAGTCTCGATGGTTTGAAAATTAGCCTCCCAATCTATATCTCCAATATTCAAAAGGCTCATCTATATCATTTTTATCTCCATAAATAAGACTATGATTTATTCTTATGAGGTTTAGAACATTACCCTGCTACACATCAGTGGAACGTTATTTGAATTGGCCAACAACCCTGGCTATAACATATAACTTGTTTACAAGTGGATCTATATCATCTGAATCCCAACATTGATCTTATTCTTCAGCATGCCTAGATAAGTTCATGTTTGTTTATTAATATTGTTATGTAACTCTCAAATTATATCACTGATCTATTTTTCCGTGCAACTTATATAAATAGAGCATATCAAAATGCAAGAGAGTTGGGAAACAATCCAAGAAAGTACCATCTTAAACATAGGCAAACAACAAATGGTATCTCTAAATCTAAGATAAATATGCTAAGAAAGAATTTTTTTCAAATAATGTTAACCAATGAAGGAAAGAGTCTGATGAAAACATACCTCATTGTCCAATTCTCTGTCCACAAGGAAGGCTTACTAGGTGAGTTGGGCCCAGCAAAAGTTTCCCCACAGTTCCTTCCATTACATGTGTTAATCTGCAAATGTGAATTTCAATAGAATTATAGTTGATTGAACCAATATTCATGCATCTTTACTCTCCTAAGTGTAAGAAATGTTCAGATGAGACCCTTAACACTGGAAAAAGAACATGACTTGTCAGTGGGTCCCATTGTATTTTGTTTTTTGATGAAGAATATTTACCTAAACAAAGTTTCCAAAGGTAAAAAAAAATCAATTTTTTCAGATAAAAATTCTCAGCAGAGCCAAACATGCCCTAGGTGATTCATTGTACATAAATATGACATTTAAAAATCAGCTTGAAAGATGAAATTTATGAACATTATTTGTTAATAAATTTCAGCCAAATGATATATTCTTCCTTAGTTGTATGAGGCCGAGCAGTTTATTAGTTATTAAAACACTAGGGAAATTAAATTTCACTCCATTTGTTTTCCTTTTCCTAAAGTTGATTCATTTTCACCACCTCGATCGTTTTGCATTTTCTTGAAAATGGAGTCATTTCAAGAAAAGATAGACAGAAGGGTGTGGAAATATCATTTCCCTATAATCAAGGTAAATTTTATTTTCTCCTAGTGGTTTATAAGAGTACACTTAGCTTGGTTAAACGAGTTTTCTTTCACTTGACCAAGTCTTATATAACTAGATAGAGATAGTCATAAAATAAACTGGAGGGGGTGGCCCCAGGGAAGAAAAGGGGTCAAATATCACTTTGCTTTTGAATTTACATGGAAGAAGTTGAGACTAACCACTGGATCAGGAGCATCATCTTGTTTACACATGATCCACGGAACGCCTGTTTGTTGCCCGACGGCCATATTTGCAGCCCATCGAACATAAGGTGGTCCTTTACTGTGAAACGCATTTTCAACATTTCTGTATTCGTTCTCAATCTGCACCGTTAGATTATTTGAATCCAAATCCAAAATGTGAGAAGTAAGATTGCATTTTTCAGATGGTTTATATTAGATTTACCTGAGATAATATAATAGGACCTCCTTGAGAAGCATATAGACCCTCCGCCTTCATTAAATTTACTATCATCGTTGTATGGTTTTGCATGTAAAACTGTATACAGAGTTGCACAATATGTTACAATTGGAGATGTAATGATAATTTAGAGCTATGTCACAAATATCATTCTCATGAATTTCTAGGCAAGGGAAAATCTCGTGATAAGTTATTATTTTTATTTTATTGGGTTTATATCAGGAGAATTATAAAAATAAAATTATTATAAATATATAATTTAACAAAGATAAAAATAAAAAAAAATCGTAAAAATATTGCAATATTTTTCACAGTAAATGATAAAAAAAAAATCACTATTTTTTTAAATCTCAAAAATATTTTGGATTTTTTTTTTATCAAAATATTGCTATAAAATTGCAATATTTTGAAAAAGTTGGAGATATTCGTGACTATGAGTTAAAGAAACTAACAATAGTTCTAATCCTTGATTAATGACGATAACCATTTTAACATTGAATGAATGAAAGGTAGCAAGTGGTGTAATATAACTTTAAAGGGTTCGTTGTCGGAACGAAAGACGATGCGTGGAACGTCGCGCAGCCAGATTGGTAAACCCCTGCACCAAAGATATATCTTATTGTTACATAGACTAAGCAATTGTGGAGTGAATGAGTTCAATCTCTAGGGAAAAAGAACAATTTAATAGATTCAGAGTGTTCATACCAACTGTTATAATACTGTGAGGCATACCAACTATTAAATATTGGGCTTCAATTTAATAGATTCAGAGTGTTCATTTGATGTCGCTGATGTTTTACACAAGTTGAGATCGAACCTATGTTTACTACCAAAAAAAAAAATAAAAAAATCAAGCCCAACTAATTAATGCACCGAATCATTGATGTGAAACTCAATATTAAATAGTTGGTAATAGGGAAATCCACATTCATTACCTAACAATGTATTTTTGGTCATTGAATATTGATTATTGCCTATACATGATTTTGACCATCCACATTCATTGAATCAAAATATATTTCATTGCCCAATAGGGTGGGGCTACTAAATAGTATATGGGTGTGCCTCATTGTAATACAATGAGAGACGTTGACTATTAGAAGTTAGTTAAGTATGATTTATAGTATAATTTAGCAAAATTCTTTCCGACATCTCATATATATATATATATATATATATATTACTGATATTGGCACTACCTTGTTTTGATAGTTTCACTAACTCATCTTGTCTTTTATTATTATAGTTCCCAAAAAACTCTGACAAGCCAATTAAAAAAGAAAAGACACCTGAGTTTGTACAATTATTAAAACATGGGAGTGCCAGTAGTAGTCACATATACACACATACATACATACATACATACGAGAAGGAGAGTGTTTGACAAAACCATGAATCGATTTCCATATGTCAAATGATCCCAAGTTAGATATGCTACCGCCAATGTTCTTATAAAGGTAAAAAGTCTTATAGGCAATATCCAAATGTTAATTTTTTTTTACTTTGACAACTTGCCTCTGTATAAGAGTTTTACAATTATTTTGATACTTGTGCTTTTGGTTATTAATGGTTGGACATAAACTTTGTTACTAATTATTTTGATACTTTTGCTTCCGTTACATAATTTAGCCAGAGTGACCATCTTTCTTGCTGCTGGCAAAAATTAGTCATTGTGGAAGGTAGATGTAAAGAATGCATTTCTTCATAGTAATTAATTTATTAGAGAAAGTCTATATATAGCGACCTCTAAGGTATGTTTAAGGAAATTATGTAAGTTCTTTTATTGATTATTTACATAATTTAGTCAGAGTGATTATCTTTGTCACTACCGACAAAGATTGGTCATCGTGGCAGGTAGATATAAAGAATGCATGTTTTCATAGTAATTTATAAGAAAAAAGTCTACATGAAACAACCACCAGGGTATGCTTGAGGAAATTAGGTAAGTCTTGTAAGCTGAGAAAACTATCTATAGTTATAAGTTTAATTTTAGGGAAATGATAAATTCGCAACCCCCCCTAGGGAAGAGAGAGAGAGAGAGAGTACCCATAACTCCATTCAGCCTCAATGAAAGGACCAATTCTTAGGCAAGCATACATGCCTTGAGCTTTAATTTCCTTAAGGAACCCCACCAAATCATACCTTCCTCTGAAATTATACTGAAAATATGCATGTATATATGTCACTATTATTTCATTCAATGACAGCTTATACAAAAAGAAAAAGAAAAAGAGAAAGTCTCACACTGACCTGGCCTTGTACAGGTTCATGCACGTTCCAAAACACTTCTGTTTGGATAACATCGAGTCCTCCTCGCTTGGCTTTAGCTATGAGAGATGGCCACATCTGTAAGAATATTTATTATTAAACTCAATAACCAATAAATTATAGAGGTTGGTTTGATATGGGAGGAATGTAATCTTGCAGACCCCACTTAGAGTTGGCCCCTGCAATACAATGGGTGTGTCCCACCATTTCATAAGATGGTCCCATTACTTCATCCAATAGGAACTTGCCGATATTCATCTCTCAAGATATAAGTAAATATAATAAGTCTTGCCTCATTTTTAGTGTGAGAAATTTTCTCTACGGAAAACATTTTCTCTCTCTCTCTCTCTCTCTCTCTCTCTCACACACACACATATGGGATTTGCTAGGGACCATCGTAGACGGCATTTCCGGGTCCAGCTGTTTAATGAGAGAGCATCCACATCAGATAAATTAAATGAATAAGACAAAATCTGTCAAAAAGTGAGCCTGGGTGGATGCTCTCGCATGCAACAGCCTAGCCGAGAAATGCCTTCTGAGATGGTCCCTAGCAAATCCCTATATGTATGTGTGTGTGATTTTATATGGTATGGCCGTATAGTCAAGTATTTTTGAACAAGTACACTTCATAGGATGATCCAAACCATTGGTTCATTTGTTTGGCCACAATGTAAATAGGTTGTGCTCCAATATCATTTCCATAGGATGAGCCTAGACCTCCGATCTATAGAGGATCATCCTATGGAAATGATATTTGGGGCACATCCTATTTACATTATGGCCCCAACAAATTAATGAACGGTATGGATCATCCTACGAAGTGGGCCATGCAGTACTTTTTGAAAAGTACTGGACGATATGGTGCACACCACATAAAAACTCTAAATAAAGCACCAATAAACAATGGGAAATGATATCAGCACAACCATGTTTTAATAATAACACTAACTCAGCTTGCCTTTTCTTTTTAATTCGCTTTTTACTTTTTTAGGGCTCTTTGGGAACAGTAATAACTTTTCTAACTAAATCATCTGCCTAATCTTTTCTAACTACCCAATCTACCAACGCAATACAACAGTCCGATCTAGATATTCTCTAATAAGAAAATGATTATACTCCTTATGATTAATGGATAAAGAAGATGATAAAAATCCCTTAATCTTACTTTACATATTAGTTGATTCTAATATCACTTCTGAAAAAGCTATTATAAGCCAGTAGAAAAAGTGTTTAATAATGTGAAGAGTGCCTTTATCGAAACAAGAGAGTTTTTCAATAAAGGCACTCTTCATGTTCCTGGCCTACTGTGATCCAGGGCTCTCTCCATAGAAAAACTCATCTACTATATGTCTATATTGCATGGCAAGGATTTTGTGGAAAAGTTTCGAAAGGAAAAATATTTCTAAAATTTCATACTTTTTTTTTTACACACGATGAAGATATTTGGAACCACCCTTATTCAAAATTAATTTTGAGGGACTCATAATGGATGATAATATCCCTACAAATTAACAATAATCATTTCATTTCTCTCTAAATCATAGAAAGAAAAAAAAATCACAAGAAATTTTTTTCCATAAGAAATCTTTTTCTTGCAATCCAAACTCATCAACTATATAGCTTGTCACTATATTTTCCTTCCTCATTGCCAAAGAACATATCTATCTTCCAAGTTCCAACACCATTTTTTCAAAACTCAAATTCAATTAATATGAACACATTCTAAAGAACCCACAAAGAGAATGATAGAGAGAGATAAGTTTTGATGATTTACCTCAGGAGTGCTACGAGTATAATGAATAGAGCCGGAAAATAGTATTTTCCGGCTACCCCCTATGATGAGTGATCTTCCATCATAAGTAACATTTCCTCCATGAACACCTCTAATCACCACCAAAAAGACCCAAAACAAGACCCAAATCATCTCAAAATCAAAACTCATTTCTAATTTTCTACCATTCAAAACCTAATGTGGTTTTTTTTTGTATAGCATGCTCTATAAGATAACTAGTTGGATCATCAAAATCTTATGGCTTTTTGTGGAAATATTTGGCAGAGAAGGCAAGGAAAATCAAATATGAGGTGGAGGTAATCAATCATTAAGATTCTCTTTCCTTTTTTAGCTTATCAAAATTGCCTTAAAAGCTGAATTATATTAATTCACCAAGAGAGAGAGAGAGAGAGAGAGAGAGAGAGAGAGAGAGAGAGAGAGAGGGAGACGGCATTGCTGTGTTTGTTTAATGTATAATTTTGTTTAATGTACAAAATTGTCCAAATTTTGTTTAATGTATAATCCGGCCTGTATAATTCTGTTTCAAAATTAGCTTACATTGCTTTGTTTGTTTAATGTTATCGATAATTTTTTGAACTAAAATCTGTAACTGTAGGTCATTTAAAGAGAGAAGAAATTAGATTAATGGTTGAAAATGATGGTTCTGTGAAAGGAATTGTATTCAGCCAGTTCACACAATTCCTAGAATTGATAAACTACTCCCTTCAGAAGGTAAAGTAACTATTGAATTTATGTGTAATTAGGCACATTGAAAATCTATATTTAATTCATGTGTTGAACCCTAAAGCTTTTGTTATTTTGGACTCGTTTGATGGAGCCCTAATATTCCCATATTGTTCAGATAAAGACACATTTAAATCACTAGTCCTTGCATACTACCGCCTACTTGATTTTTAATTAATTGGTTGGTTACATGCACGGAGCTTAGGTTTTCTTGATGGATCCTTGCTGGAATCCATTTGCTTAAGTTCAAATTCACCTAATCAGACAGGATAAGCCCATCAGGTGCACTTGCTATACTGTTCGGTGCCACCATTTGTTTGTAACATTTTTCATCAAAATAATCCTCTCGTGCTTCTTGGTTCTTAGAATTTTGAGATTTATAATGGAAAATACAATTGAGGAAATGATCCTCAGGTAGCAAGATAAGAAGTGTCTAATGTTTGAAGGGTAAGTTAAAGTTCTCACCTCTAAGCTTTTCATATGATGCGAGTTTATTATATTTTTCACCTCACCTCTGAACTGATCTTGCTGTCCTCTGCAAATTATAGGACTGTAGGTGGTTCTTCAGAGGTTCTATCAAACTTAACAAATTCAGACTTGATTTTCTTGTTCCAAATGTAAGCAAGCAGGCTGGATGTGTTGTAAATCATGTATATTTAGGGTGGCTGCAGGTTTTGGTGCATATTACATATGATACTGTGTTATAAATCATGTATATTTACAGTGCGGAATTGTTTTTTGATGTTGATGAAAGAAATTGATTGAAGTCTTGTTGGCTCAACTCTGCTGTCATTTCTTATGATCTTTGATCATCATATCTATGTTTGATACAAATAAGAGAGCCGTGCTACTTGTGCCTTACAACCGTCGGATCAGAATCGATCTGTTATAAGGAGTGGGAATCCCTCACTCTAATGCCTTCACACAAGGTTGAGCTGGCTTTTTTTTGCAGCCCAGTTCTTCAGGCAAGCTAATATTTTGCAAACCAAAATGCCCCAAACCTGGTTTGCCGATATGTTAAGATCACTTATTTTTGCTCTAGTCTAGTTAAGTGTAGCTGGTAATCAATTCAGTTTCTGTTGTAAGGCATGTGATGGGTTGGAAACTTCTAGATTTTTTGGATGCATTTGGAGAGCTAGAATGGGAGTATTTTGAATAGTTTTAATAGGAGTCCTATAAAAGGAGCGATACATCTCCTTTAGCATTTAACAGATACATCTGGAGGGAATTGGAAGCCACTTCAGGCTGCTTTAGTGGATTAATCTATTGTAATCATGAAAATTATCTTTAATACAAAAGAGATCAACAGCTTACTTCAATAGGTCATGGCGGATGATTGATCTGGGTTGGATATTCTACTCCCTCTTCAGATGATAAGATCTCAGATATGTTTGATCTCTTGATAATGAATTAGATGGCAGCAGAGACCCGTTCCTCTTTATAGAAAAAAAAAAACTGCAGTTCAGTGTTCTGTTCCAAACAGAACTCTAATTTGTTAATTGATCTAATATAAATCAATTTAATTAACTATCAATCTCTGTAGTTAATTTGTCCTACATTAAATATTCATTTTACATTAGGACACTTGAGATGTACTGGTTACCCTTATATTCATTTTTTATCACGTAGTCATTGGGTAAATTCATACATTCTACACTTAATTTTGCTCTTCATTCCAGATTGTTGATCAAAGATCAATGGTTACCCACATTAGTTATCAGATTCTTTCTAGCTGAGCAAACATTGATTTTAAGTTTAACTTTCGTATCTATATTGGAAAAACTTCGTAACTAAAGAAGATAAATGTGAATAATTTACAATTATTAAGACAAGCTTGAAAATTGTTGCATTTTGAGAAAGGCCACTGATATTGGCAGTATCCAGTATTTTTCAAAATGTTTAGTGGGGTCCACTTCAAAGGACTATCCAAACCATTACATTTATAGATGCTCCTTGGAGAGTAGGTGACCTTGGTAGATAGCCGTGAGCTCTAGCGCATATACGTCTTCCTTTTCCACAATGATAGAAAACATGGCCGTTATGTTTCCATCCGAGTCTCTCATAATACCTTCTATGGATGGATTATCTGTTGCTCTGAGAATATGCCGTATTCAAGATTACCTGAAGCTTCCCTATTTCTAGGGGAGTCATGATCATCTAGTTTCAATTGGATCAATCTGATTTTGTTGTCACTAAGAATGTCTTTCAGAACCATTCTCTTATGCTTTGACACTCTGAATTTCTTTCCTTCCATAGTAGCCACAAAATCAATTTTCATGGCTGTTGATGTTTTGCCCTTCCCTATGCACTTTTCTCTAATCCATTCCTCTTCCTTTATCAGGCCTTTATGTGGTTTATATGACGTATACACGTGAAGTCCAATATTTTTTGAAAAGTACAGTGAGGATTATCAAACCGTTCATTTGTGGGGTAGGTTGTACTCTGTAGAATATTTCCAAAGGATGTTCCTAAGGAAATTATCTACGGTGTATAGCCTATTTACTCTGTGGCCCAAAAAATCTAATGCTACAAACATAAAATGAATAGAAATCTGACACTATTTCCTATTGAATGTCCCTTTTGGGTAAAAGATAGAAAGAAATGTTTGTAAATTAATCTCTAATTGTTGCATCGATCAATAGAGCTTTTGATGCACCAGGACAGGGATCTCCTCCAAATTCTGAAGTTTACAATGAGATGGAAAAGCTGTTCTTTCCAAGACACGCCTGATGAAAAATCTTACACTGTTAGTTCAATGAAAATAAACTTATATTCTTAGGAGAAAGAAGGCAAATGTAATTCATTAATTGGTTAGTTATTTTTTTGTGGGTCCACCTATAAACATGGTCAATTGCAGATCACAATGCATCCCTAAGGCACATTTGATTGGATAGTGGTGGGTTTTAAAAAAAAATTGAACCGGGGCCCAAATTATTCAATGATCCAAACCGTTCATTTGTTGGGTCCCAACGTAAATAGTTCATGCCCCGAAAATCATATCCATAAGATGACCCTAACTCACTAATCTATTGATTTATCTATAATACGATCATATCTTATGGATATGATTTTCATGGCTTGCCTTATTTTGGGTTGCACACCCTTTGCACGGCTATTGCCATTTAACACTTATCAAACTAGCAATTAAGGATCTATAATCCCCAAAAAACTATCAAGGGCCAATGAGAAAGTGTTTAGTAAAGCGAGGGTGTCATTATAAAAAAACCAACGAGTTCATGTATCATTTGCCTTATTATATAAATATAATCTCCCACCAATAGCCATCTACATGTGCAAAACAGAAGCAAGGTTTCATTCTTGGTAAGGAGATATTTGGAACTATTTTGGTGAAGTGTCCTTTCCAAGAAATCTTTTCTTTTCGCAACCAAAGAATGTAAAACTTGCATTCTACAACCCTGAAAATGTGCAATCCTAGTTTTAGTTTATAAAATCTAGGTTTTAGCCTGTAAAATCCAGGAATTTTCAATCATGTATTATAAAGTCCAAAAATCTATATAAATTGGAGGGTTAGGATCATCCGTTGCCGGAGATATGTGGACTTCGTAATTCCTTTTATTTAAGGTGGGGTTCTTCTATGAGGAATGATGTGACCCAAGACACACGATATTGCCGGTGGGCCACCAAGAATCGATCCATCTCCACCGGTCCCACTAGGATCAGATAATCCTAACCGTTTGATCACATCTTGATCAAGGATGGTTGGAATTAGGGATTTTGAAAACCCCAAAAATAGTGCCTCTTTGATGCAGATATGATCAATGAATTAGGGACCAGTGGAATGGGCCATACTTGTAGTGGCCCACCAGATTAACGGAATAAGAATGTTAATCGGGTGTGTTACATGCATGTTGGGCCAGGGGGTGTCTTTATCATTTTCCAGTTTAAAATTAGGCTACTGATATTGGCACTGCCATGTTTTAATGATTACACTAACTCACCATGTCTTTTAATTGGCTTTTGAGACATTTTTGGGAATTGTAACAACCTTTGGAAGGTGGTTAGCAATGAAAGACAGTGTAAGTTAGTGCAATTATTAAAACATGGAAGTTCCAGTACCAGTATGACAGTATCAGTAGCCTAAAATTATAATGAGATATTTTTGTTTCACACCATGAATAAAACTCACCTCTGCAACTGCTATGGATTTAGTTGAATGACAGCTTCCCATAGCATAATTTTCACACTCCAGTTGTGGAGATGGTATCTAATGAAATCTGACGTGGGTCCCCTCCAATTTCCTCAAATAGAACCAAGAGGTTTCCTGAAGGAGCGAGAAAGTAGCGAGGAACATGATATCTGCACAAAAGAAACAAACCCATTAAGAGTAATTCAGCATATCTATTTAATCTCTCTATATCTGGCTATCTGCGCTCCCTTGTTTGATAATGGCACTCCTCACTTCATTCACCAATTTTGGGAATGGATGTTGGTAGGGTTCTGAGTATTGTGATAGCTTTTAATATCTAACACGACAAGAAAAACACCCATTTTGGCATGTTATCTAGCATCTATTCTTGTGTCTCTTCTTTGCATCAATGTTTGAAATTTTGTAAGTCTAACTGTAAATCTTATCGTAAGGAAAACTGAGTTTTTGTATAGATAACAGGGTATTTTTTATAATCTTCATGTAATAGCATCCTATTTTCTCTTCTCCAAGGCTTTATTTTCTACCATTCACTTTATCTATTTTTTTTTTTATATATTGAATGAGTTAGTATTTGATAATCACTGTCTCTCTTTTTTGGAATTTGGAGTATCTTTCTGGGTACAAACCGTTATTGGAGAATTGATTCTGGAGTGTAAGAATTTTGTACACTCTCTTGGAGAAACTCAATGTTTCATTCAGTTTTTTCCAACACTATCTATCTATAAACCTATCTTAATTTAAGTTTTTATATTAGATAGATGGGATTTGCTAGCGTCCATCACAAAAGGCATTTTGCAGATGGTCTGTCGCATATCAGACCAGCCACACAGGATCACTTTTCAACAGATTTTGTCTTCATTAACTATGTGGCTGGTCTGACATGCAACAGAACATCTGCGAAATGCCTTTTGCGATGGACACTAGCATTTCCCTAGATGGGATTTTCCCTCTAACTCTATAAAAGATTTTGAAATTAAAAGAAAAATACGAAGAAGAACCAGACACAATCGTAGGTGCCCTTGCATTGTATTCACAGACTTTTTTCAAGTGCTTTACATGAAATATTGAAAAAACCTGTACTAAGCTACCTAAACTATCTATATTTAAAATTCAAAATACATAAGAAAAAATAACTAAAAACTAACTGTTAAGTTGTCTAACCTACCATCCTAACAATCCAACAGTCAGATCATTATAGATCTGATCTGATATCTTCTAACATTATCTATCTATATATCTATCTTAATTAATGTGTATATATTAGATAGAAAGATGATTCATGTATAAATAATGGAGTATAGTAACTAATTAACCCCTAAATTCTGTAATAAGGGTGTTTCGAACTGTAATTTAACCTTCTTAAGTTATAAGTTACTTACAATGTCTGTGAAGGGGTTCCTTTTGCGGTGTGAAACGAAACCCAATAGCGACCGATGCTATGCCCATTGATCCAAGCTTCGCCTTTACCCATACTTCCTAGGTTCAAAGTGACTGGATCATCCCCCAGGGGTGCATCGAAAGTTGTCTGAAAAATAAAGAAATCAATTTAGAGTGACTTTGATTATTCTAAGAACAATATAGATGACCCCAAAGTTTAGAATGATTAAGCTAAACTAGTCCTTAATTTCTACAGTGTTTCAACACCGATTAAAAAAGAAGATGCTTTCATCACCTTGGGAGAAAAACTTAGCTTCTGCAGACAAACCATTGGCTTATGAATATTCATAATAAAATCATATATGTGTTTCTGGTTAAAGCTATATTGGGTTTAACACCTAAATATTACCTTATACCACATAAGGGGTTGATGAGTAGATCCCGCATCAGTACTTTTCCATTCCACTAGCCTTGATCCTTGGTCTGTATATATTTGGAGCTCCTCCCCCAACAAACCAACCTACATTTATTTGAATTTATCTTTATACAAATGCAGAGAGAGGGAGAGAGAGAGAGAGAGAGAGAGAGAGAGAGAGAGAGAGAGAGAGAGAATTAAAATGCAGAAACATTATGATAGGTAAAAGGGGAAACCTGATAGCCCCATGAATAATGAGTTAAATCTTGAGAACCATGTGTTGTGCCTTGAATCGTCACTTCACGTAATCCCAAAACTCTACGCTCAAGATAAGCTCCAGAATCCTTGCATACCATAAAATTAATTAACAAAAAACAAATTAGGTACATCAATCACAATTTTTTTTATGAAGCAATGAAGGAAACAGTAACATGATATAAAATTAGTACCGGTAAACCAACTGATACACTCAACAAGGAAATGTTGTTTTCTCCAGCGTTCAATGAAATGGGGCTCTCAAAAGTAAAGCTTGGAAGTCCATGACTTCCATGTGCACTTCCTGAAAATAAAAATAATCACAGGGATGAAGTTGCAATATATATATGCTTAACAATGGTTAATTCATTAAGTACTTTATATGCTTTGAGATCTAAGATACCAAGATACAGATACAGATTAATGTTATGTTTCCTGTAATCGTTATGGCATCATCTTTTTCTTTTTCTTTTTTATTCTTTTTTGATGACATAGGGTATCCCCACCCCAATTTTTAGGTTGGACTAGGGAACTATTCCCTATGGATGCATGCAATCACCCGTAAACCAAACCCATCGGGTAAGCCCAGGGGATACAAACTCTCGTCAATGGGGAGCATATCCATGACTTTAAGCCAAAGAGCCACGCCCGTACATGTTCTTGCTGTGGCATCATCTTACCATTTCTTAAATGTGGGTCTATCCAATTAGTAATGCTCTTGAAGGGATGCCAAAGTAAATCGGTGTTGGTTAGCAAAATTCAAAGAGATAACTGACATGTATGTGATCTCTCTTTAAATCCCTCCACTATGGGCTTGGTCCTCACCTCTAAACGAGAGAAGAGAGGTAGAGTGCCCATTGTTCTCTTGCCATAAGGAACACTCCGACGGAGATTGAAAAACCAAAGGTGACACTCCGAGGGGTAAGGAGACAACATATACAGCCTCAAAGCAATGGCCATTGTTCTTTTGCCATAAGAAACACTCCCACGGAGATCAAAAAACCAAAGGTGACGCTCTAACGGGTAAGCATAAAGCGTATCAACATCAAAGCAACGTATTATGCTTACGACAATTAAAATCCAAGGACATCATGACTTTAGGTAAAGATCCTAACCCTACAATGTATCCTACAATAGATACATAGCCACAAAATATAGGATGTGGATACACAATGTGACTATTACATATCATGTGAAAGATTATATAAGTATTAAATTGCAAAGGAATAGCAAATATATTTATTATTTTCATCTACCAAACACATACTGAAAGATTAATTTGCAAATGCGGAACACAATCAATCTTGGGTGATGGTTAATTTGACACATAAAAGTTTTCATATTGCATTTGGTACAGGTATCGATGATGTATCATAATGGACATGGTACCAATAAACAAGTATCTCGGTATGATAGACTAGAGTAAGAATCAAAACATTGCCTTATGCTAAATAAAAGGAACTATATACTATACACTCTGTTGTTTACTCTAAGTGTATCATATCAAAAACATAAATGAAAATTTTTATAGTTATACGAGATACTAACGCCATGTTCGGCAGCCATGAAAATTCTTTCCATGGAATATTTTATTTTATCAAGTGGTGGGAGAGGGGCAGCCAGGGTGGGAGATAGACGATTGTGAGGGCATAAGTAATCCACTCTCAATTCTAACCCTCTCCCACTCTCCCTCAAGAAATTTTTTTTTTTCTTGGTTGCCAAACATGGCCTACGTGTAAACTTTAAATCCCAATTAGAAGCAATGTTTTAATGTTGTAAAGTAAGAATTGGAGAAGCTTACCTACAAACTTATTGTTAATGAAAGCAAGAATGACATGCGCTCGAGTTTCCACATGAAGTATAGGTTGAACATCAGTTGGTGTATGATTATAGCTGCATTTTGAGTATATTAAAAGACCATTTTATTATATATTAAATGTTTATGCATTATAAATTCTGCAAAAAAGAAATGCTACTCAATATACCTGCAAAAATCTTGAGAATTTTATGGTATCAACAGTAAAAAAATATTTTCTCACTATTGTGTATATACCTGGAAATATACCAAAGATAATCTGATACATCTTTTGTTATATTTATTTGGTCTAATAGCGTATTTGCTTTTATAGTAGTTTTCCCAAACTTGGGAATGCCATCCATGAAATTTAGCCATCTTTCACTGAGATTGAACATTTGCCTTGACATCATCGATCTCGGAGTATACTTTCTACTTACCTGTGAAAATTCAATTTAGAAATTAAATTACTAGGATGGCAATATTTATGTTGTTTTCAGTGACTTGATTTATTAGAGTTAAAGAGTCACATTAAATTGTACGGTGTCTTCTAATAATTAATATATCCAAATGAGCGAGTAAATGGCAATATAGTAAAACCGTAACAATAGTCACAATGTGATTGTGCAAATATCACATTGTGACATTGATGATAAGCAAGGTTTTAAATTTCAGTTTCAATCCGGTCACCACGGAAATAGAAGCATTTTAGTTTTAGTTTCGGTGAAAATCCGGTAAAATTACAGAAACATAAGGAGACATATGCAAATCATAGAATTTTAAGACGACACTTTAGGTAATGCTGAAATAAGCACAAATACACACTTAGAGACCATTACATAAGTAAGACAACCAATAATAATAGTTTAAAAATATTGAACACCTAGTGACTTGAACTGTCGCACATGTCTGATAATGTAGTGCATAACAAATTCCACATGTAATTCATATAAATATTTGAGATTTGCTAGGGACATCTCAAAAGGCATTTCATGGACCGGCCGTTGCATGAGAGTGCAGCCACCTCAGATGACTTAAATGAATAAGACAAAAAAGTGAGCCTACGTGGCTGCTATGTCATGCAACAGCCAGTCCGCAAAATGTCTTATGCGATGGTCAGGCGCGGAGGCACATATAGCGTTGGGGTGGCCACGGCCCCCAATGACTTGCAAAATCCCTTTGTCATCCTTAGTCCCTAGCCCAATGACCAATGCAGGCAAAGGAATTCTGTGCACCCCCCACTCCCTTCCCAAAAAAAATGTATAATTATATAGCACATATTGATACATTATACTACTATTACACTACATTTCTTTTTATTTTGTTTCCAAATCCACATTTTTGGTTTTAAAACATTTCTGGTCTGATACGATACAGTAACTGAAACATTTCTATCATTTTGTACCAGTTCGAAAGAAATTTAAAACCATTATGATAAGAAATAAGTCTTATAGAAACTTTATATTCCTGGATAATAGGCAATATCTGGTACTATATATAAAAAGAACAGTATTGGAGCTCACCTTTGCAGTATTAAAGATTACACTCTTGCAATCTGGTAGTATACTGATTGACCTTGGAGGCAATTCATATGATAAATTTAGAAAAGTGACAGTAGCACTGTTTCTACTATCACTATTTGAAAGGAAGGCTACGCATTCTCCTGGTTGCCTTCGAAATACATGTGCCTGTGTTGAATATATTTGATATAGTTTATTATTCATCCACAAATAAGAACTTAAAAAAGTAATTATGTGGATATAAGAAAGGAGAGGTAGCATATATCATGAAGGTACATTTCTACTCTTACCTCTTGTAGTTGGCCTAAGGAAAAATTACTTGGAGCTCCCCAGAGTAACGTCTCTGAGCCCAATTTTATCGCAGCATGTAATTCCTTGAGATGACCCCATTTAGGTTGCCTGATCATACCTATATGTAATAGATTAAATGAGTTTAAATCATCTATCATATATTCTTTCCATTCTCATTCGTTTTCTTTTCGATTTTTTTTATTGGAAAACCTTTTTTCCCATAGAAAATGTTAGAGGAATTTTTTCTATGGTAGATTTTTTGCACCTCATGCATAGGAGGGGCGGGGCCTAGTATTTTACAACACATGTTTTGATGGAGGCACATCATTTTACTCTCATGCATCAGTGGGACCCACAATTTTACACATCATGTTTTGATATATAGGACCTACCATTTCTAACCAAGCCCATGCATATAGTGGGACCCACCACTTTTACATCCGCCCCTTTTTTTTTTTTGCCTGGGACTGCCCCTGGTGTATTTATGACTACTCATTTACACCAGGGGGCTGTCCCAAGTAAAAGGGGTTGGTGAACATATCATTTCACATACTTTGATAAGGCGAGGCCCACCATTTTACACCCATGCATAGCATCGGTATGGACCCACCATTTTACACATCATGTTTTGACATATATGGCCCTCCATCTCTAACCAAACCCATGCATATGGTGGGGCCACCATTTTACACAATATTTTGATAGAGTGGGTCCCAGCAACTCCACTCAAATCCATGAATCGAGTCGGGCCATCAACTTTTTTATGACATAGGCTATCCCCACCCCAATTTTTAGGCGGGATTATTCCCTACGGATGCGCGGAATCACCTGTAAACCACGTGCATCGAGTGAGCCTGAGGGGATTCGAACTCGCGTCACTGGGAAGCATACCCATACGGGTTGGGCCTATCATTTTAACTCTTGCTTTGATGGAGTGGATCCCACAATCTCCACCCAAGCCTATACATAGGGTGGGGGCTGCCATTTTACACCTCATGTTTTGATGAGGTGGGGCCTGTTATTTTACACCCTTGCATAGCATGGGCCTAAAATGCTAGGATCTAATTAACAGACCAGTGTACAATAGAATAGAAGATCAGACCAAGTTGTAATTTCAAGTCAACCTACCATACTCATCAAGAGGAGCTTGATCATAGTAACTTGTTGTTACATATGAAGAGGCGGACCTTCCAAAATTTGTTCCTCCATGATACTGTTATAACAACATAACAAAATGCTAAATGCAATTAACTTGTGCTAATATCATGTTTCAAGTACAGCCAACACAACACTACAAGAAAAATACGATTTCGCTTATAAAAGAATGATGGGGATTATTATAATTAGTGATGCCTTTTATAGCGACGGTAATATAATGGTCGCTGACAAGATATCGACAATTTTTTTTTTTTTTTTTTTGTAAATTAGTGGCGGATTTGAGCCCCAATGAGAATATTTCTTATGGTGTAAGATTGAGTTCTATTTTCTTCAAAACATTGAATCTGAAGGTAAAAAAAACATACCATGTAATAATTTACAAAGCTTCCGTTTTTTGCAACAAAAAGCGCAACTGAAAAGGCAATGTCCTCAGCAGACCTTAGATATGGTTCTCCACCATATACTTGATATCTCCAAGGAAAAAGAATTAAATGTTAGTTGTGTTTTGGAGCATAAGATGAATCAAACATTTAAATATGTGCTTTGGCAACTTTGAAATGGAAATGCTATGTACATAGGGTGCGTTTGGCAATGATTCTAATTCTGTTTCTTGATATTTATTTTGATTACCGATTCTGTATCTAAGAAAAAAACTAAAACAATAAAATCCCTCAAAAGTGATCCTTCCTCTTCAATCTTTTTCAACAGACCTCAACCAAAGTAGCTCATGAGTAATGTTAGACATTGCATTTATATTTTTCCTTAGCTCTAGACCTTTTTTTTAAAAAATGGGTTTCTCATAAAAGGTGGTGTTTGACAGTGTAAATGGGAGAAACACATGATTCCTTAGCTCTAGACCTTAACCATAAGTTATTTCTAATTAAGATATTCATATGAGTAGGGGTATTTTCACTAAGTAATTTATGGGCTTTTATGATGTGTACCGATCAAGGGGAAAGGAACTCTCAAAAACAATTCAAAGAAATTTCTGATTCCTTTCAAGTTTGGAATTTGAAAGAGGCTTCTCGATGTGTACCAAACAGAGGCTTGTAGCTCTACATTAAATGAAGCCCCAGGAAAAATTTGTGCAGCAACAGTGACAAAAAAAAAAACCATTGGACATTGTTTCATACTTTCATAGCAAAAGATTATGTAGGCTTGGAATTGCTGCTCTGATTCAATAACTTTTGAGCAAAAAAAAACCCTATACAGAGGAGATCTAAAGTTTCTCTTCGATCTCAGAGTTAGGTTCCTCCTTTCCAAACAATAGCTCTAACCATTTTCAAAATATTGAAATTTCATTATGACATTTTTATAAAATGACAAAATCCGGAATATCAACATTGAGGACAATACATATGTAAATTGGACAAGTGACCCTCACACTAGAAGATCAATGAGTTGTTTTTGTACCATGATGAAGAAAACTTGGTTTCATGAAAAAGTAAGAATCAACAAAAATAGTAAAATCAAATGCAGAGGTTGAATACAGGCAATAGCCACAATTGGTGTTAAAATTGCTTGGATTAGACACTTGCCGCGAGAACTAGATATAAATTCCAACACTCGTGCACTCTGCTGTGATAGCAGGGCACCATCAAGATGTCACGAAATCCAATGTCACAAATATCTCTAACATTTTTAAAATATCTCAATTTTATCCTGACATTTTTATAAAATGACAAAATCCCGAAATAATCTCGTGATTTTAAAAATACAACAATATTTCGTTTTAATCAGTTACCATGAAAAATTCATGATAACATCACAATATTTTTACTATATTTTTTATTTTATATGTTTTTTAAATTATATATTTGTTTAAAAAAATATTTTTTATTATTTTTCCTGGTATAAACTTGAAAAAATAAAATCAATTTATTGTATCCTGAGATTTTCCCTTGTTGAGAAATTCATGAGAATGATATTTGTGACTCAGACAAAATCTAATCTGTCATGCTAGGACAAGGCACATTGAAATAACCATCACTTTCTAGGCACAAGTTTAAGATACATGACTAGAAACTTATTTGAATTGACCAAAACCCCACTAAACATCAGTGGAACCTTATTTGAATTGCCCAACAACCCTGGCTATAACATACATTTGATCAAGTCTCACGACGGTTTGAAAATTCGCCTCCCAATCTATATCTATAATACTCAAAAGGCTCATCTTAATCATTTTCATATCCATAAATAAAATTATGATTTATTCTTATGGGGCTTAGAACCATACTTATCTTCTTATACCTAGTTATGTATTGAATCAAAATATTTTTAATGACTATCAAACAACCTTCAATTACGCTTCAATACTCAAATATGTGAGATGAGTGTTGAAATGTTGACTTGTTTACAAGTGGATCTCAGTCATCTCTATCCCAACTTTGATCTTATTCTTCATCAAGCCTAGATAAGTTCATGTTTGTTTTTCAATCTTATTATGTAACTCTCAAATATTTCATTGATTTATTTTTTCCATACAACTTACATAAATAGAGCATATGTAAATGCTAGACAATTGGTAAACAATCCTAGAAAGTACCATCTTAAAAACAAACAAAAAACAAATGGTTTCTCTAAATCTAAGATAAATATGCAAAGACAGATTTTTTTTAAAACAAGGTTAACAAATGAAGCAAAGAGTCTGATGAAAACATACTGAGATGTCCAATTCTCTGTCCACAAGGATGGCTTGGTGCGTGAGTTGGGCCCAGCAAAAGTTTCTCCACAGTTCAATCCATTGCATGTGTTGATCTGCAAATGTGAATTACAATGGAATTATAGTTGATTGAACTATTGTTCATGCATCTTTACTTTCCTAACTATAAGAAATGTTCAAATGAGACCATTCTCACTGGAAAAAGAACAAGACTTGTCAGTGGGTCCCTTGTATTTTGGTTTTTGATTGAAAAATATTTACGTAGAAAATAAGTTTCCAAAGGTCGAAAAATATTTACCCATTAGGAAAATTATATTTTCACTCCTTTTGTTTGGGAAATGATATATCCGCCCTTTTGATCACTAGGAACACCGCCTGTCCGTGCATCAGTGACTAAAGAGGGGCTGTTGTACTTATGTCGGAAGAATTCAATGCCCCTGATTGCCACAAACACTGACAGGGGGTGTTCCTAGTGATCAAAAGGGGCGGATATATCGCTTCTCTTTTGTTATCCTTTTTCTAAAGTTGACTACCTTTTCACCTCCTATTGTTTGCATTTTTCTTAAAAATGAAGTCATTTCAAAAAAAGATAAACAAAAGGGTGAGGAAATATCATTTCCCTATCATTAATGTAAATTTTATTTTCTTCAAGGGGTTTATAAGAGTCCACTCATCAGTCTGGTTAAACGAGTTTTCTATTCACTTAACCAAGTCTTATATAACTCAGTATTACAAAAGCCGAGTCAACTCGAGATAGTTAACGATTGATCAGATGAGTTTTTAAACATTTTGAATGGGAAATGATATATTCACCTCTTTTCTTTGCCGGGCTACGCTCTTGTAGTGTAGAAAGATTAGTCATAAATAGACTAGAGGAGGGTTGCCAAGGAAGAAAAGGAGGCGAATATATCACTTCCCTTGTTAGTTTACATGGAAGAAGTAGAGACTAACCACTGGGTCAGGAGCATCATCTTGTTTGCACATGACCCACGGAACGCCTGTTTGTTGCCCGACGGCCATATTTGCAGCCCATCGAACATAAGGCGGTCCTTTACTGTGAAAAGCCGGCTCGACATTTTTGTATTCGTTCTCAATCTGCACCGTAGATCGAAAATGTGAGGAGTAGGATTGCATTTGTTATATGTTTTATGTTGGATTTACCTGAGATAGTATGATAGGACCTCCTTGAGAAGCATAGAGACTCTCTGCCTTCATAAAATTTACGATCATCGTCGTAAATTTTTGCATATAAATCTGTATCAAGAGTTGAACAAAATATTACAATTGAAGCTGTAATGATAATTTAGAGCTAAGTCACAAATATCATTCTCGAGAATTTCTCGGTAAGGGAAAATATCAGGATATATACTTTTTTTTTTGGGTTTACACCGTGAAAAAATGACAAAAATAAATTTATTTAAAAATATTATTTAACAAAAATAAAAAATAAAAAATATCGTTAAAATATTACGATATTTTTCACAGTAAATGATGAAAATAAAAATATCACTATATTTTTTAAAATCTCAATTATTTTGGGATTTTGTTATTTTATCAAAATATTACCATAAAATCATGATATTTTGAAAAAGTTGGAGATATTTGTGACTGTGATTTAGAGATAACTATTAGGGAATGAAATCAAATCAAGATCAAATATTCTGAGATTAGAAGATTTGATTTGATTAGGCTATATTGGTTGGTTGGGTTAGATTAGGAAAGTGTATTAGATTAGGATAATGTCTTTCCATAATTATCTTATTCTCTTGCTATGTTTATCATTTGAGTGTTCTATAAAAACACTCATTGTGCTTAATGTAAATTATCCAAGATTAATATAATTTTCTATTATTTTACAATAACAATAGTGCTAATCCTCGATTAGTGACGATAATGATTATAACATTGAATAAATGGCGAGTGGTGGAATATTACTTTAAATGGTTCATTGTCAGATCGGAAGACGATGCCCGGAATGTCTCGTAACCAGATTGGGAAACCCCTGCACCAAAGATATAATTGTTATTTGATCAAAGAATAAAGGAACTGATTAAAATATTATATTCCGATTTAAGGACCACTTTGGATACTCCAAAAATTGTTTGCTTATAGCCTTATAGGCAAATGGTTTAAGTTAAATATGATTATTTACAAACAATGGCTATAATAGTTTTAGAAATGATAGAGTTAATTGCTTCCAAAGAGGGCTTAATGTTCCGTATAAAAGTAAGATTTAATTAGAATATTCTTATTTGCAAATTATGTGCTATCCAAACAGGCCCCAAAAGTTGAGTAAATTGTGGGGTGAATGAGTTCACTCTCTAGGGAAAAGAGAATAATTATCCCTATACACAGGATAGAAACAGTCATACTTTTCCAGGCAGCATTATCTCTCGTATCTTTTGCCTATGATTAAAAAAATTTAAGGTGCTGCCCCAGGTTCCTAAATAAATTTCAGGTATAAAAACATAGGCATGCCCATCACTGGGGCTTGTCTCACACTAAGGGCCCGTTTGGATACCTCATGCATTTGTATTTTAATTTGGATTTGCGTTTTAGGTACAAACTAAATCAATCATCTTCATGATCATGTTTTAAGAGAGAGAGAAAGAGAGAGAGGGAGGGAGGGAGGGATTTCTCGCTGCTGCCAGAGCATCGTCGAGGAGCAGCGACGGTGAAGGAAGTTGCCACAAATAATAGGCACATTTATTGTTATACCTTGTCCATGTTAAAAGGCACATTTTAATAATAGATGAAGACTATAGATAATAAAATGATAGCTCTTTAAAAAAAGTCGCATGTGGGATATATCTTAGTAACTTGTAGAGAACCCGTTGGTTGTATATGACTTTGTATAGTGAATTATCTTTCTGGTAGAACAATTGAGTGATCGAAGACCATTTTTTCTTTATGGCTGATCGAAGACTTTTGGTTATCGATGGTCGGACATAAACTTTGTTGCTGACTTGTTTGATACCGTGCTTCTGTTACATAACTTAATGTAGTCAGAGTAACTATTTGTCATTGTGGTTGATAAACGTAAAGAATGCATTTCTTCATAGTAATGTATAAGAGAAAGTGATGGGGACAACGTCAGAAAGTCTATATGAAGCAACCGCTAGCGTATGTTTAATTAAAGAAATTAGGTAAGTTTCGTTATACTTGTGTTTTCGTTACATAACTTAATTTACTCAGAGTGATTATCTTTGTCTCTACCGACAAAGGTTAGGCAGCTAGATATAAAGAATGCTTTTTTTTCGCATGCACACACATATATGGAGAGAGAGAGAGAGAGAGAGAGAGAGAGAGAGAGAGAGAGAGAGAGAGAGAGAGAGAGAGAGAGTACCCATAACTCCATTCACTCTCAATGAAGGGACCAATTCTAAGGCAAGCATACATGCCTTGAGCTTCAATTTCCTTAAGAAACCCCACCAAATCATACCTTCCTCTGAAGTTATACTGAAAATTTGCATACAACACCGTCACTATTATTTATGTCAATGAGAACTTAAACAAAAAGAAATATAAAAGAAAAAGTCTCACTGACCTCGCCTTGTACAGGCTCATGCACATTCCAAAACACGTATGTTTGGATAACATCAAGTCCTCCTTGCTTGGCTTTAGCTATGAGAGATGGCCACATCTGCAAAAATATTTATTACTAGATTAAACAATCACTAAGTTAAAGAGGTTGGTTTGATATGGTAATGTATTCTTGCAGGCCTGCAATACAATTGGTTTGTCCCGCCATTTCATAGTATGGCCCATTTGTTCATCCAATAGGAACTTGCTAATACTAGGCTCTCAACACATATACAAGTAAATAAAATAAGTCTTTCCTCATTTTTTAGTGTGAGAAATTTTCTCCTTGGAAAACATTAA
Organism: Tasmannia lanceolata; assembly: GCF_043159265.1. Taxonomy (NCBI): domain Eukaryota; kingdom Viridiplantae; phylum Streptophyta; class Magnoliopsida; order Canellales; family Winteraceae; genus Tasmannia; species Tasmannia lanceolata. The sequence continues at coordinate 145,954 of NW_027518693.1, forward strand.
AAATGCAAAATAAATTCACACACACACACACACACACACATATATATATAGAAAACTGTTCTTGTGCTTGAGTGCAAAAAAAGGGTGGGCCCACATTTTTGGGAAAATCCAAAGCAGTCATTTGAAAGGTCTTATTATAGATAGGGTGTCTACAAAAAATCAGGTCAATAGGATTATCCTAACCATTCCATTTGTTGAGAGAAAAATGGTCAGATTTATGGACATATCGTATCTGTCCATTTTTTTCTTCAAAAAATGGACACCCTGAGATGATCTAATAGAGCTGATTTTTGGTACACACCTTATATATGATAGGGCATTTCAAATGAATGCTTTGGATCACCTCAAGAATATGGCCCTACCTTGTTTTTTTGCACACGAACGCATGAACATTTTTCCCATGTGTGTGTGTAAGGGATGCTAAACTCACAGGAGCCCTTGTAGAAACTTGCTACAAGGGCTCCTCCAATGGATCCATCCTAAGTGCATTAATAATGGCATTGATAACCGGTTTCTACTAGGGCTCTTGTGAGTGTAGCATCCTAAAAGAATGTGTATGAAAAGCAAAGAAAGAAGTCCCATTATTAAAACAAAATTAAGGGATTCTTCTACAAAATTATTTAATCATTCTAGCCCTGTCTTGAAAGTACCAAAATAACAGCTTATACTGCAAATAATTACATGCATGCCATTATGCCACTCCAGCCTATTCCCTTGCCTGTACCATGGTTAGAAAATCTATGCCCTGAAAATAACGTAACGCTAACGACAAATTAATTAAAAAATATATATATATATATATATTATACTTTAACAGTACTCAACTCAACTCAACTCAGCTAAGCCTTTGTTATCAATTTATTTATTATTTTTATAATTTGTTCCACAAACGAAATTCAACGGCATCTTGGTTTCTGGGCTGTCCCAAGTAAAAAAAGGGGGAAAATATATACAAAAGATAAGATGAGTTCTGTGCAATTATCAAAACATAGTAATGCAAATATCAGTAGACCTATTTTTATAAAGGGTAGTGATATATTCGCCCCTTCTTTTACTTGAGACAGCCCCCTCTAGTTTAAAAGAGTAGTCATAATTAAACTGGAGGGGGCTGTCCTAAGCAAAAGCAAGGGGCGAATGTATCACTTCCCTTTTCTAAATCAGCAAAAGATTCAACCTATGGAATGATCTGTCCTAAACAACAAAACTAAGCTCTCGGCGAATATATCACTATCCTTTTCTAAATCACCAAAAGATCTACCCTATTGAATGAACTATCCTAAACAGCGAAACTAAGCTCTCTCTCCCTCTCTCTCATGTGCCTGGCCTTCCAAAGATCAAATCCATGGCTCCTTCCATAGAAAAACTCATCTACTACATACAAACTGATCTACTATATGGCTTGTCATTGTATTTAACTTCCTCATTGCCATAGAACATATATATCTTCCAAAACCATTATTTCTAAGGGAATGATATCCCCCGCCCCCCTCTGGCGGATAAAATCCCCCCCCTTTAACGTTATTCGTTAAGTTTTAAAGGCAAAGAAAAACTTTAAAGTGGGTGAATTTATCCTAACGCTTTGAACCATTCTCACAGAAACCGTTAAGGGGGGCTATTTCTAAACTCAAATTCAATTAATCAATTAATATGAACACATACGAAAGAACCCACAAAGAGATTGATAGAGAAAGAGAAATAAGTTTTGATGATCTACCTCAGGAGTGCTACGAGTATAATGAATAGAACCAGAGAATAGTATTTTCCTGCCGCCGTCGATGATGAGTGATCTTCCATCATAAGTCACATTACCTCCATGAACACCACTAATCACCACCAACAAGACCCAAAAAAATACCCAAACCATCTCTCAAAACCAAAGCCCACTTCTACCGTTCAAAACCTTATATGTGTTTTTTATAGCTTGGTCTATAAGATATCTACTTGGATCATTGAAATCTTGGGATATTTTTACGGAGATTTGTAGCAAAGATGGAAAGGTTAACCAAATATGAGATTCTCTATTCCTTTTTTAGCTAATCAAAATAGCCTAAAAAAGGTGAATTATATAAATTCTTCAAATAGAGAGAGAGAGAGAGAGAGAGAGAGAGAGAGAGAGAGAGAGAGACGACAGTGGTGTTGTTGTGCACGTCAAGGGGACGATGTAACCAATTTGCGGGACTTTCATTGTGGGTGAAAAATGGAATAAAATGTGAGGGTTTTGATTTAGAGAGAACCTAACGGTTTTTGTTTTTCTTTGGTGTCGTGACACAGATCTTAACCGTCAAAAATGAATGTGATGGGACCATTTCATTTGAGAACTATCCTAACCATTGGTTATTCATTGTGCCCCATGTTCATGTTATTTCAATTTGTTGTGGTTGCATGTAGGTGGTGGACCCACAACTTATTTTGATTTTAATTTAGGATAGTTACACAAAAAATAGTGCCATTTGATGGAGGTGCATCCGACCCGTTCGTGCAGATCAATAGTTAGAAACATCAAAGCTATGATCGGACCGTTCAAGTTCCCCTGCCCGTTGATCGGACCGCTCCAAACCATCAGATCAATGGTTGGACACAACAGATTGTCAGGAGGTCAGAGCGGCTATAAAAATCGACGGTCTGCGATAAACCCGTCAACATGAGGAAGATTAAATCACTTAGGACAATTTTCTCACTTTAGAATCGTGTGAAATTCCTTTTTAGAAGAATTTTATTTGTTTAAGTCCTTAAGAAGGCAATTAGTATAATAAGTTATTAAAAGAGATAGAGATGAGTCGGAAAGACTCTTAAATAAGTAGTGAGATAAGTCTTGAATTGTGTGAGACGAGTTAGAGATGAGTTTAAATAAGTAGATAGAGATTAGTTTTGAAGAGCCCTGGTGAGGAAAGAGTGTGAGGACTGAGGACGGTGGAGGGTTCTAAGAAATTGATTTTTGTCTTTCTTAATTGAAAGGAATTTGAAATTGAGTTGAAGTAGATAGAGAAGAGTTTTTAACGTTTTATATGGTGTGAGTCCGTAAACTCCAGTGTTTTTTAAAAAGTACTGTACGTGACAACATAGGATGATCCAAACCGTCTATTTGACGGACTACAACATAAACAGGTTGTTGTGCCTAAAAAATCATTTTCATAAGATGATCCTAGCCCTCTGATCTAGAGGATATGCATATCATGAAAAACTATATTGATATGAGGGTTGGCATCAATCTATGGAAATGATTTCGGGGCCACAACCTATTTATGTTGCGGCCCATCAAATGGACGGTTTGGAACATCCTAAGGTGTGCCCCCCCTACAATACTTTAAGAAAAATTATTGGCTACATGGGATTTACCCAGAACAAATTACCCCTATGGTCTCAGCTAGAAGAACCCTTTCAAACTTCGCCCAAAAAATCCCCTTTTTCATTGGTTGTAGGCGTCCAAAACAGCCACCACTAATCACCTTCTTACCTAAACGAAAACCCCTTAACCAAAAAAAAAAATCTTATTTTCCCTATTTTAGCCTAAGCCCTTTACTGCCTTTCATTGGCCTAACCCCTCCTTAACAAAATTTCACCCCTTAGTCCTATATCCAAGCCACTCCTTTGTGTACCTAAAACCCGACCAAATTACCCCCCTTTTTTTTTGCATCACCTCTACCTTTAAAAAAACAAAAAAAATAAAAAAATAAAAAAATCCCCTTTCCCCATTTTCAACGTGGTTCTCCATCTTTTTCCGCATGCTATTCCTACCGCTACTCTGCATCACATCTTGAATATTGTGTCCGTTCAATGTGAAGCTTATGGCACTAGGTCATTGAAATAAGATGAGGTATGCCCACTAATGATATAGTGGCCGTCCAAGTCCTTTCATGTAGCCCTCTTAGTATCCACCTCCCCCCTGTCTCCTAGCAGTAGCTCGGTCCTGTATGATCTTCCTCATCAAAGTCTTCTCCTCTCTGGTGGGGTGGTAACCAGGACCGAATGCATCCTGTACAGCTCACATTTCTGGCCAAGAAGCTACTCCTGGAGCTCTTTGGCCTAACCTCCGTGCTAGGAAATAACCCCATATTGGGGTTCCACACAAAAGCAAAGATCTCACATCGGAAAAAGTAAATGGATGTGGATTGGCTTATAAGGACTAGTGAACCCTCCTTTTAACGCCTAGCTTTAAAGAGTAAGTTCTACCCAGATCCCAATGAGTGGTATTGGAGTCAGGTAGCGGTAACTGTTGCGTGCCCTCGAGGATGGAGGAAATCATTCGGAGAAGATCTAGATAACCCCGGTACACCTTCGAGGATTGATAAATTCCCTTGGAGAAGATCCCGTAATTCCCAGGTTGCTCCCGCATGGAGGGGCAAGATTTTCCACGTTGCTTCCTCGAGGATGGAGGAAATCACTCGGAGAAGATCTAGATAACCCCGGTACACCTTCGAGGATTGATAAATTCCCTTGGAGAAGATCCCATAGTTCCCAGGTTGCTCTCGCGTGGAGGGGCAAGATTGTCCACATTGCTTCCTCGTGGATGGGGAGAATTCCCCGCAAAAGCAAAAATCCTGAAAAAGTGAATGGATGTGTTTGTAAGGACTTGGGCACCCTCCCCTTAACGGTTAGCTTTTTGAGGTGACTTCTATCTTCCAGAGATAGGGTTAAGGCTGCATGGGATAGGTATGGTTTCTTCCATTGCATCGGTCCAAGAGAGCTGAGATACCTCTAGGGTGAATCCAGTGACACTGAGTCCTTCCTGTCCTTTGGGCGGTGCCACAACTTCCTGTGATATTCGATTGATCTGGAGGTCGGAGTCTCCTCTGAGTCCTCTCATTGTTATAATCTTGTTCCCATGATGAATTTGAGGTTTTGGTGGAGGAAGGATGGGACAGGTCTGCATGTAACTCCATTCCAGTTGTATAAATGGAGAGAATTCTTCCATGAGATCAAGATATATTATGGGGATCATCGAGATGAAAAGCCTTCCCTGTTTTGGAGTTGGTTCCTGTTTTTGCCCAAATCTATTTTCTCTCGACGACAACTGAACACCGATTCTATTTTTATTTTCATTTCCCTTTTCATTTCATTATTTTTCTTTTCTTTTTAGGCACGTCATTTCTCAGGGATTCTAACACAAGGAATGCAGCTCAACGGAGCCTAAGTGAAACATGTGTTCGATATAAAAAGGGAAATGATATCTGCGCCAAGGTGTTTCAATAAACATGCGCTCCACTTGTTTGTCGTGTAGTATTTAAAGGGTTTAAAGAGCTTTTTGAGAACCGTAATATCCTCTCAAATCCCTTTAAATACTATACGACAAACAAGTGGAGCGCATGTTTATTGAAACACTTGGCGCATACATCATTTCCCTAAAAAAACATTACATTAATTTTGTTTTTAATTTATCCAATAAAAATTATTAAACCAATCAATTAAAAAGCTTCCAACACTAAGTGTAGTCCCCTCCGGATCAACTATTTCTTCTTAGTAAGATACATTCAGGTGCCTCGTATATGGTCTACAAGATCAATTGTCTTGATCTCACACGCATGCCCCCCTATGCCTACATACTCCTGTGGGACCCCAAAACTCTCTCTCTCTCTCTCTCTCTCTCTCTCTCTCACACACACACACACACACAGACACACACACAAATAGATAAACTTAGAAGCCATAAAGAGTTTGAAAAGGCAGACAAGCCTTTAATCCACAACAAAAGACAAGGAGCTGACTTACATCTTACCAAAGAGTATGCCCTCAACCACAACATTTTACTCGGCCTTTACAAGCCCGTGACACCCTACAATGCTGCCAATGTAAACTCACGGGCACCAAACTTGTGGAAGGGAAGCCTCTAACCCCTTCATGCATGGCCTATTTAAAAACCCACGTTCAATAACTCTCAAACACCTTACTAAAAAATACCCTCAACCAAGCCATGGAGATGAACCTAAGGCTTGCCCTAGTGGCCATAGTTCTAGCATTGGTGTTGGGAACTCAGCATGTACAATGTAAGGCAGAGCCTATATTATGTAACATAAGCCAAGATGGGTTTATGGCTTGCAAGCCATCGGTCACGGGTCCGAACCCCGCCGACCCATCCGCCGCTTGTTGCTCGGCTCTTTCCGCAGCCAACTTAACTTGCCTTTGCTCTTACAAGAACTCCATGGTTTTGCCTGCCTTGGGCATAGATCCTGACCTTTGCATGCAGCTCCCTTCCAAGTGCAAGCTCTCGTCTCCAGCTCAATGCTAAGGTTTGTTCTTTCATTCCCCTTTACCAAGTGTTAATAAAGACACTAATTTTATACTGAAGTGTGAAACAACCATTACTCCAAAAGCTTAAGCTGTTAGAGTTAGTGTTATATAATCATTTATACTTCAAACACTCACCCCACCCTCGCCCCCAACAAACACCCACAAACCAAAGCGTGGCCCCACTTTTTTGGGTGTGCCATGCGTGTGGCACATGCGCCTCTTTTGGGTTGGCCACACATGTGGATTTCTAACACCAATGAGTTATTGGGTTTTAAACCTAGGACCTGCCATGGTGAAATAGCTCTGATGCCATGTGAAACAATTAATAAATTACTCTAAAAGCATTGGAGTTGGTGTTATTTAATCATTTATACTTCAACAAATAGATCTTGTAACAGGGTCTTAAAAATTAGGGATTTGCTGGGCAATTTCGCAGAAAGCCAGTTCCGGGCTCACTTTTGCACAAGAGAACAGCCACCTCAGTCAGCTGATTAATTAAATGAATAGGAACAAAATCTGCTATAAAGCCAACCTGTGTGGCTGTTCTCTCGTGCAAAAGTGAGCCGCTAAATGGTTTTCTGCAAAATTGCCTAGCAAATCCCTAAAACATACTCAGGATCCGCAAACTTGTGGGTTCGAAGAAATGCAAAAATACATTTACATGTTTTGTATGGTTTGGTATAAATATTAAGATTAGTCATTAACTTTCCATAACATGGTTATAAATTGCTAGCATTTTTGGCCTATGCTATGCTATATGCATGGGTGTAAAATAGTGGCCCCGCCCAACCAAAACCTGAGGTGTAAAATAGTGGGGCCCACCACATTAAAATATTAGGTGTAAATTGTGGCCCCGCACCACGCTTTGGTGTTTGTTGTAAATTGTGGCTCCATCCCATCAAAACATGGGGTGTAAAATGGTGAACACCACCCTATGCAAGGGCTTGTGTGGAGAGAGTGGGACACACCGCATCAAACATGAGGTAAAATGGCGGGCCCCACCCACGGCATGGATTTGGGTGTGGATGGTGGGCCCACCCTTGGGTGTAAAATGGTGAGCGCCACCCCATCAAAACATTGGTATAAAAGAGTGACCGCCCTATCATATCAAAACATGAGGTGTGAAATATTGGGGCCCACCCATGCTATGCATCAATGCATGGATGTAAAATGAAGGGCCTCACCTTAAAACATTGTGGTTTAAAATGGTGGGCTCCATCGCAAAAGGCATTTCGAGGACCGGCTGTTGCATAAGAGACCAGCCACCTCAGATGAATTAAATGAATGAGACAAAATCTAAGCCTATGTGGCCGCTCTGTCATTCAACAGCCTGTCCTCGAAATGCCTTCTGCGATTCTCCCTAGCAAACCCATATTAAAGACAACAAATGTTTAAAATTTGCTCTAGGTAACATGGGTGCTAATATAAAAAAGAAAAAAGAAATGCACCTTTTTCTATGGGGTTGAAACCAACTCTCAATTTGTGAATTGGCGTTGGATTTGCAAATCAACAGCTAACTATCACCATAAATGTGGATATCTTGTGTCCAAATTCTTACTACAACCATTGGATCCCAGTGGTAGAAATCTAGTGTTATATCATGGGTGAACTGTTGTTTTGTTCTTCTCTTTTCTTGCAGGATGGGCCAACAAAGACTCCAATCTGCTTCAAGGCTTCCAACTTCACCTGAGATTTTCTCACCTTGTTGTTTCTCATTGTTTAGCTACCTAATTTCTTAGCACTTGTATGTTTTGATTCCCCCTCTGTTCAGATGTAATATTTGTGTAGAGGGAAGCCCTCGTTGTGTTTGATTTTGGACTACTTTGTTCAAATAATGTTGTATTAAGTAGTGCTTACCATGACAAACCTTGTTATTGCCCCAGTAACTATGGACCCTTCATGGCATTATTTGCAGCCTCTCTCTCTCTCTCTCTCTCTCTCTCTCTCTCTCTCTCCATTTTTTTTAAAACAAACGTCAGAATTGGGCAAAATCGGAATAGGATGCCGATTCCCGCTCTGTCACTTCAAAAGATTTTGGTCTACGAAGGTTTTAAAAATAATGAGTTCAAGGTTATGCATTTATGCTATCAAAACTTGGTCAGTCATTGGTAACTTGGTAAGTCTCTAGAGTAATATTTCTTTCGAGGTTTTCAAGCTAATCAATTCTATGTAATTTCAAATCCAATGGTGTAGATCTTTTATTTGAAATTTGAGATTCACGATCTCCCCATTTGAAGACAATTAATTTGACAGTTGGGACCTCTCAAATGGACTTCTGTTTTGGTTCACCATTTCCATCCAACTGATGGAACGGTTAGGATCGTCCGATCAGTAGAGCTTCTCATAGCAGCCCATTATGTACAGTTCAGATCATATATAAACAAGCAATTTGAACTCAAAAAAACCTGTGAAATTTCTGTTTACCTCATCAATGTTATTACTCAATTCTCCCCAAGAAATATCAAATTACGCCTCAAATTCTTGGCAGTGACAAAAGCATCAAACACTCAACATCAATTTAGAGAAAATTACAAATTAATCCATGTATTTGTTTATTTTTTTACTTATGTTTATCTTAGATTACTTAAACAAACATGAATGTAATCAAATCTGAAAGTAGAGAGGCAAACCAGAAGATCAACAGATACAACAAGGCATATGATTTTCAGGTTCTGGGCCAACCAATCAAAGCGAGAATAAGGCCAATTATATCACCATTAAGCAGTGCCCTGAGCAACCTTTTCTCATATGATTTTCAGGTTCTGGGCCAACCAATCAAAGCGAGAATAAGGCCAATTATATCACCATTAAGCAGTGCCCTGAGCAACCTTTTCTTTTTTGGTGTGTAAGGGGGGTACCTTGCTGAAGCTTCGCCGCCAAAGCTTCGGTACAACACGGGCTTCTTGTGGCTAAAACATTCAAATGAGAATTTGCCATGGTAAGACCCCATTCCGCTCGCTCCAACTCCTCCAAATGGTAAGCTGGGAGTCGCAAACTGCACCATACAGCATGAGATTTTACAACACTGGAGAGTGAATTATGTTGAACAGTCCTACATATGAAAATATCTCAGTTTTACAGAGAAAATATTGTAATATTTCACAATATTTTTCATATGACTCAAGTTTTTTTTTTAAATTTTAGATTTTTATATATTTTCTATTTTTTGCCCCGATATAAACCCAAAAATAACAAAAAATACTAAAATCTCCCTAGTTATAACCATAGTTAGCAAAACGGGATGGGAAAAATTCGAGTTTAATACAGTATTGGCTCAAAAACAAAACGTTGTAAAAAACAGTCAAATAAATAGAAACACCATTTAATATGTCAAAAATTGTCATCTGGAAACAATAGCGGGGTAAAATTGGTAATTTCTACCCAAAAAAACACGTTTAATATGTTTAAAATGGGTCTTAAAAGACGTATTAAACGGAGAACCTACAAAATAAGGTTTATTTCGGAAAAAAAATGCAGTTTAAAACTAAGTTTTGCTAACTATGGATATAACCCAGAAAAATCCCTGACTTCACATGTATGTAGATACATGCACATAAGAATATTTGTATTTATGCATAGTAAAGAAGAGGAAAATTACGTGTAAGCAAGTGTCGTTGATGACCAACCCCCCGGCAGAGACAGATTCCACGAACTTTTTCTCAAGCTTCTTGTCCTTGGTGAAAAGATACGCAGAAAGAGGCTTTGATTTAGAATTTATTAAATCAAAACTCTCTTCCAGCTTCTCAACCTTGCAAAATCAGATAAAAAGAGATTCTCACTTGAAACTTCTTTCTTTAGCTAAAGAAGTGAAACACTTCCAAAGATGACATCAGGAAACATTTCAAGGAAAGGTTCTCACTGTGACAATAGGAAGTAATGGGCCAAATATCTCTTCAGTCATTATTAGGGAGTCTTGTGGTACATCTAGTAAGATTGTGGGAGCAATATATCTGTAATGACATGGAAATTCCATTAAAAGATTGATTGTCTGTCTTAAAAATAATTCCGGGAATAATTTTAAATGGAGTGAAACTTACAGAAGTTTTTCGTCCCGTTGACCACCATGGACAATCTTATCAGAAACCTTATCTTCGTCCATGAGCTTCGTCAATCGTGTAAAATGATTGGAATTCACAATGCGAGACAAATCTTTTGATTCCAACGGATCCTTGCCAAAGAAATCCTCCAATGTACTTTTCAAAGCATCTACCTGGTGAAACATTGACATATCAAACAACGAACACCGAAAAACAAAGCTATGTATTGGCACAAATCTTTAACAGAATTCCTACCACTTTTGGAGCAAATGATTTTGTGGTTATAATATAATCTGCGGCAATGCAAGCTTGTCCATTATTCGATGCCCACTTTCCCGCAATAATTCGCTTTGCTGCAACCTTGGAATGCCAAGACAATTTCACATTAGCATCCTGATGTAACCAACCATAATATTCAAGGTGAAAATAAATTGTAATATGATGAAAAATTTTAAGGCTTACATTTAAATTGATGTTTGAATCGACAACAACAGGAGATTTTCCTCCGAGTTCTAAGACTACTGGTGTAAGGTGCTTTACTGCGGCAGCCATCACAATGCGTCCCACTTTTCCATTACCTACACATTTCAAGGTTCAGCGATAAGATGACAAAACCACAAAAGGAATGCTGCATATTCATGCATAAATTGCAAATATGTCCAACACATTCAATGCATTATAACTGAGTTCGTTGAGTTTGGCACAGTTCCTACACCCAAAGACTCAAGTATCAAGAGTCTACCTCATATAGAAATGGATATGCCTATCTAATACGTTCTGTCAACACCTCTTTTAGACTTAGAGCTTCAACTAACAGATAAGAAACATCGAATTTAGTGATCACTTTGGGCGTCTTACAAAATTTCATTTTGGGATCAAATCTGTGTATTATACATAAAACAAGCAAGGCTTTTAGATAGCAGTTTACACACAAATTACACACATTACAAATGGGTTGGACACCCAAAGTGATCTTCAAATCATTATACAAAAACTTTTTTAGTCAATCTTTGATTCGCTGAGGTGATTTGGTTTCAGAATAACCAAGCCAAACAAAGGCTCAAAAACCTCTTCTGAATGAATGAAAATCTCAGCCTGGTATATTAAAAACTATTTCAACTTGACCTGGTTGATAATCAAGTCCTCTAACTCGGCTTTCCCTAGCCATGGGCGAGCCCATCAGTCGGAGTATTTAAATATTTATTAAAATAATGAATCCTTATTAGAGAGGAAACACATCTAATCCTATGGAAACTGCACATATATTGTAATTGTGTAAGTGAATTACATTCAGAATAATCTTAGTTGAATGGCCCAATAATATCCTGGACTTTCAATGGCATTCAACCATCAGATAAAAAATGTGCTAAATCAGTCACACACACAAAAGGAATACTTCTGGAGTGGGGAGAGAACACAGCCCCATTGTTTGGTGTAAAAGTAACATTTTTATATCATTCCATGAATATGAGCAACAGTTCCCATTGGTGTGCTTCCTCCTCTATGTATATACTGTCCAACAGCTAAATTAACATGTACTCACATTAGGGAATCTGCGGGTATCATAGTCAGTCCTTATGAGCCGAGTCTCTCATAGAATTTTTATATTCAACATGGATCCCTCAGCTCGGTTATAGGTGTCTGAATTACAGTACTGACTTTAAAACCCTGAAGAACTATTCTGTTCAGATCTATGATCAATTTTAGATTTCTAATTAGAAATGACTCGAACACTTTACAGACAATTACCTTGTCAAAAAATGATCCTTATTCAGATTGTAAATAACAATCCATATGATTCAAAATGGTCATGAAAACGGTGGGGATAATCAAGCATGAATAGTTTAGTAAGACTCTTTGACTGGCTAACTCATTATGTCATCTTTGAGCAGTACTGTTCGTCCTTTTCTTTTTGGCTGGTTGTTATGCCATAAGAAAAAAAAAAGAGGAACTGAATTCCATTTGTGAATGTAGGTATGGGTCAAAATCCTTCCATCTTATCTTGCATATGATCCCTCACTCTAACTCCAAAATGGCAAGCAATCTTTTAATACTTACTGCCCTATAAACAACTGCCCTGTACAGTCTCAGGAATGCATGACACTGAGGAGACTCCCCAACCATAAATCCTACAAAAACTTAATACTCCGCAAACACAAACTCTACCCTAGAAAGGTCCCCACAAACCTAGATGCTCCAACCCATCCCATATAAATACTTAAATATTTCACATTGAATAGCACCCTTCTCTTCACAAAATGCTAGAAGCCATTTCTCCAAAATATCCTTGTTTCTAAACCTTTGATTGCCATTGCCAAGCCCGATATTCTTCTTTGTAAAGCCTTTTCCTTCCAATAAGATGTCTCCTTTTAGCTTTCAATCTTGACAGGGTTAACTACCCATCTTAAATAGGGATATGAAGTAGATTGAGAGATTAGCAAGGGACAATTTCGTGAGCGCATTACACCCACCAAAAGAAAGGTAGCTAGTTTTTTTATGATGTCCACTTTTCCATTCTTTCAAATGCAGGTCCTTATTAAGATTTCATGAGTGTAATACACCCACCGAAAGAAAGGTAGCTAATGTTTTTTTTATGATGTCCATGTTTCCATTGTTTCAAGTGCAGGTCCTAATTAAGATTTTGAAGTGGGCCCAACAATATCATGAGGAAGACAAGGATAGGAAATGAAGAGGAGTTGTTGGAGGTTAGAGTAGTCGCTCGGTGGTGGTGGTGGTGTGAGGGTGGGGTAGGAGAAAAGAGATGAAGTGAATGGAATAATTCCCTCCCTAAGCTATTCATGTATATTAATGATAAAACACTACATGTAATGGAAAAAAATAAATACCACCCAAATAAAATTTAATAACCCTCATTTCCCATACTTTCCCTCAACCTGGGCATAGATATCAATCATGCCCAGCTTGGATACAATAAAGTTAAAATGGGACTTCACAACTCCCTTTTTCAAGACATCAACGCGTTGATGACTGGTAGGAACAAAGATAAGACAAATCTCTTATATAGAACACATTCACAAATGAAGTATTTGTCCACTTCAATATGCTTCGTGCGATCATGCTGGACAAGGATTATTTACTATGTTGATTGCAACCTGATTGTCACAATAAAACAACAGGACATCCTTCAAAAGATGCCTCAATCAACATATATCTTCCACTCCATGAGTCGTAGCATGTTATTCAGGCTCCATGCTCGATATAGCAAGCACAGACTACTTGCTATGCCAAGTAATGAGGTTGCTACGCCTACACCAATGCATGTCACACTTAGAAACCATCACATAAACAAGACACTCATCCATAACTCTTTAACAACATTTTACACCATGTGATAAAGTGTAAAAGAATAAATAACACCTTCTCCAACAGCTTAAGCTTTTGGAGTAACTGGTTGTTTGACATGGTATCAGAGCCAAAGGTCCTGAGTTCAAACCTCCTTCATAGCAAAAATCCACATGCAATGGCCAAACCCAAAAGAGGGGCCACATGTGCCACGTGTAGGCCAACCCTAGAAAGAGGGGCCACACGTGAGGGGAATGTTAAATAATTCAGTACATACCACATTTCACATGAAATTCATATAAATATTTATATATTATATAATACATACACCACATTTCACATATTGTTCATATAAATATTATTATTTAACACATACTACTAATGTAATATACTACTAATATACTTACGATTTAGGTTTCACTAAGAGTTTTGATTTCAGCATATGTTTAAGTGGGGTTTGCAGTTGTTTCATATCAGTTCCGTTGGAAATTTAGAACCATGGTTTCAAGTTCTTGATGATTATGATTCCTAGGTGTGCAGAAGGGTTTATCCACATCGCTCTATTTTTAATGACCACATGGAAAACCCTCAACATTGATTCAGGTTTATATTGTTGAGAATTCAGGTTTCATTGTTAAGCCCCATGGGAAAAAAGAGCTGGTGTCTAAATCAAACGGTTCAATTGATGCTGATGATTCGTAGTACAAAAAAATCACTAAAGAGTGAAGGATAATGTTCCAAGCATTTATCAAAAACATTTAATGAAGTCAAATTCTAATCATTCCCTCTTATTGTTATTGTTGATAAGTTGGATGAAAGGCCCTTGTCCCTTCAAATTTGAGAATATGTACTTAGAGGTGACGGTTTTAAGAATGTGGTTGAAGAATGGTTGGAATATATAGGTGGAAGGATGGATGGACTTCCGGGTTCATATCCTAATCGAAGATCTTAAAGCAAAATATTAAGACATGGAAATATAGAATCATTGGTGGATTTTATTGAAAAAAAGGTTTTTTTCTCAAAGATATATTGCACTGAAATTTTTGAAGAAAAATAAGATTACCAAAAGAGGAGGAAGCATATAGGGTCAAATAAAGAACATAATTTGATGTCTCCTTAGGTGCAACAATATACATTAATACATACATTTCGGCTATCCATATGCTTTATACGGGCTAGAGTACGATGGATGAAGAACAGAAGCAGGGGCATCACTGCTGAAACCCTAAAACAAAGTAGTGGAACCTCGAGAACTTGTTGTTGCTGACATATGAGAAAACTCTAGGGATCATGGATATATACCAATATTATTCCAGGTACTGGATCAGGCATCTTATGACCGTGCATGACACCGACAAACATGTCCATGTTACATAGAATATAGGAAAAAATAAGAGAAAATAAATATACTAAGTAAATTACAAAATCAACTAATCGTTACTGTTACGTACATCAGAATATTGATTTAGTAAATAGATAAGGATACAAAATGGTAATGTGAAGTGCTAGAAGTTACATCAGCTATCTGGATGAGTGTATTTGTCAAAGCGGAGATGAAGCAAAGGCTATGACACTACCAAAACTGCAGAAGTGAGAAAAGATAAAAAAAAATCTGTCGAAAGTGCATTGCATAAGGGCATTGCTACCAATTATGCCTTTCAGACTTCTTAGGAAAATCCCAATCAGGTTTTCATCCATCTGACCAAGCTATAGGGAGTTTTCCTCCATAATAACACAATGTTGAAATAGTCACACCACCCTTTAGATTCTTATCATTTATTATGGTCAACCATGTCAATAACAAATATTCAGAGTCACATGTATATGTTCCTAAACTAAGGTATGCCTCAGTAATGCTTGCCTTTTACCTCCACTGTGCTTAACAGTGGTAAACATTCCTTTTACATTTTTCGAAGTAAAGAAATGTAGGAATAAAAGTTACACAATCCCTAAGACAGAAAGTAGATGCAGAAGAAAAGGAAGATATGTCATCAGCTTATTTAAGGTTTCCGAGAAGAGTTTAAAGATGAGCAGGAACATCAGTTTTATTACGTTCTCGTGAAAAGAAGCGTCAGAATTTTCAAATATTTATGGGGGGAGGAGGGAATCAAAGTAGAAAAAAGAAATATAAAGAACATTTCACTCTGGCAACATACCTATTCATTACAGCATCTTATAGCAAAAAAAAAAGGAAAAAGAAAAAAGAACATGTCTAATTAATAACCTGTGTAAGATTATACTACTAATAACCTGTGTAGAGTATTTTATCCCACCGCTGCTCCAAAAGTGCAGTTGTTTCGGAAACAGCCCCCTCAACAACTCGTATAGCAGAGGTATCCAGATATTCTGGTAAGAATTTTGCAAGCAATGAGGATGTGGCTGGTGAAATTTCTGATGGCTTTAAGACCACAGCATTACCCGCCGCAATAGCTCCTATGACTGGATCAAGAGATAACACTGGAAAAGAAGGGAATAATTAATAAGCCTGATTTGTGAGCAGCAAATGCTTCAAAGTAGATTTTTTATGATAAACTAAGTATGATAAAATCTAAAATGTTTTTGTAACCAAAAACCAATAAATATGGACACCCCAACAAAGATATATGTTGTGAAGTAGAATTGATAGTGAATGATTCTTGTTTCCTTACTGTGTGAGACTATTGGTTACACAGGTAACCCTTGTGCCCATAGTTACCCATGAGTCATGTATATGTTGGGTAGTTGAATTTTGATGTACGCTACTCCATAATGTTGCATATGGCCATGATTTATGTGATAAAGGAGCATGTTTGGGAAAGCAGTTGAATTGAAGAAAAATAGCATGAATACTGAAGGAAGGCTATTTGTAACCAAGGTTTTAAATTTCGGTTTCGGGATGCGTTTCGGGCGAAATCAGTCCAAACCAAATAAGTTATAATTCTCTCTTCCTAAAATTTCGACCGAAATTATCGAAATTTAGGGAGAATATTAAATAATATTAAAATTGCTGATTTTTTGGGATTTTCCTAAAATTACGGACCGAAATTTCTGGGAAAACGAAATTTCGATCTAAATTTCGAAATTTCGGTCGAAATTTGGTAAGGTTTTGACTTTATCCAATTTCGGTTTCTTTCTCCACTTCGGTCTGAAATTTAGGATTTCAGTCGAAATTTAAAACCTTGTTTGTAACACATTCTTTAATTCATGCATGAATAGCATGAATATGTTATTTTTTTGTTCATTGGTTTCGAATACTATTATTCACCCGCATAAACAAGTATATAATATTTATTCTATGGAAGCATTATTCTGGGCATTGACTATGAGGGATTAGCAAAGGTCCAATCCAATATGACCATATATATATATATATATATATATATATATATATATATATATATATATATATATATATTTGGTGGGCAAACTGGGATATGGCAGGACCCCGACCAGTATACCAATACCAATGAGAAAAAGATATTACAATCTAGTAAATGGGAGAGGGGATGGGATAGAGAGGGCAGATGGCCTCTCCTTTACATGGACAGTCGGATTTGGAAAGAAAGTCGGCTGCCCTATTTGCCATTATTTCGTTTTTCACCATTATTTACAAAATTTCCACCGAAATTCTACAGAATTCCAACGAAATTTTTAAAATTCCAAATGAAGTTTTAAGATTTCCACAGAAATTTCACCCAAAATGGCAGAAATTTCCACCAAAATTACTGAAAATTCCACCGAAATTTTATACTTTTACATGAAATTTTTTTTTAAAAAATGAACTTTTTTTCTAGGTCGGTCTTACATGATTTTGGCCAAAATTTCCACCGGAACCAAAATATTTTGAAATATTTCGGTTTTGGTGGTGGCCGAAACCGACATTTAAATCCTTGGCATGGACTACTCAACCCACTCAACATGAGCTTGCGTAAAAGTAATTTTGCCACAATCATCTGGATTGCCACAATCATCTGGATTGTATGAAATTACTTTTGATTGTTGATGGTTAAGGCTGAAAGAATGATCAGCTAGCAAAAAATGATGAACTGCAGTCGGACATTGATCAACTCAATAAAAATCCTAGGATTTTTCTTAGATTGTTCTAGGGTTAAAGCATAAAAGTCCGTCTCAGTATGCCACGGTAAACACAAAATAAATAAAAACAGAAGTTTCGGACTGAGAGCACATAATTATATTCAGTCAAGGAATTTATCTGAGTATGCAGAGAACAAATTTTGTTTTATGCCTAAAATATCCATACTAAGAACATAAGAAAAATAAATAGCTTAATGAATGTATATAATCCTGGTATTTTAACAAGAAAAAATGTCATCTCAAACGGGCCGTGAATAAAAATATATTGATGGAAAAGCATAAAGAAAAGCATGTTTCCATTTCATTCTTCCGAAGTGTGATTTGAAAAACAAATTCAAATTTATTCCCAGATGCCATTTTGGCACAATGAAATGGGAAGATGCTTTTTGAAATGGGTAGATGCTTTATGCAAGTTTTTTTTTACAATTGTGTCACAAAGAAGAATTCTATTAGCATACATTCTATTGGCCAAAATGTAAACTCTATGAATCATCCATAGTCGTAATAAATGCACCCTTTAATGCAGATATGGGCTGAAGAATAAGGATAGCTAGTAATTACAGAGGCATTGAGCCTTCAAGTAACTTCTAAGTGGAAATATCTAGGAAATATCACTTTTGGGACAGTCCAATATTGAAATAAGCTCATCAGTATTCAATTTCAATCATTTAAGTAATTGGACTTGATACATACAGAAAGGATAGTTCCAGGCTGAAATAATCAACACAACGCCAAATGGTTCTGAAATAATTTCTGCCGACGATGGAGCTGTTGTCAGTTCAGTTTTTGCCTGCACAAATGTCACAAGTTCTCAGAACAATGCACATGCTTTGCATGCCAAAAGCAATCTAGTTATTTGAATAGCAAGGGTCAGCTAAATAATTACCTTTTCTGGTTTCATCCAATGTTTCAATTCCTTAATTACCATCTTACATGAGGCCTTTGATATAGAAATCTGCATAATGAACAACATAAGTCAGGTAAAAAAATGGAGCAGTAGATTTAGATTTTAAAATATAGGTAGCGATAAGATTTTATTGTTTTAGAAATTTTGCAAATACATAGTTTTCATAAACAAAATCTCCCAAGAAAAACTTCAAAACACCAAATAATTATATTAGCTCCAGTCATTGACATCATTCTTCAAACCATTTCACTGTTAGTAATGTATGTAGTTTTAAAAAATACAAAAACATAAGAACAGAAATTATCAATCAAAGAACTACTAAAAGTACCACCAAAACACCCAGAAAGAATGACTCAAATGCATGTAGACTAACATGTATCGATGTAATGAATTGAGCTTTCACTTTACTCCGAACAGGGAAGATTGATTAATTATAAGAATCCATAAATATGATCTACGTTTTGAGATTTAGATTCCTAAAATTGCAATGCTACCTTCTTCAGTTAGAAGACTACAGTAAATTTTGGTGGTTACTTGGTATTTGCTTGTATGAAAATTGATGGCTATATAAACTGCTTTTGAAATTGTTAAAAATGAAAATCATTCTCGTTATCGATGGGGGACCAACCTTCGTATGAATGATACGAATTTAAATGGGAATATGGGGCCCATCATTAGTGTTGAAGAGTATTTTGGTCTTTAAGTGTATGTTGATGGGTATTGTAGTCTTTGTACCATGTAACCCTATTTGGGCTCCTATATATACATCATATTACATGGGAGCTCCCTAGTGGAGAATCCTCATCTTCTCCCTCACTACGTTATCCATTCTAAAATGGTATCAGACCAAAGATCCTGAAGGAAGGAAGGAAGGGAAGAGTCCCTCCATTTTATCTCTCTCTCCCATCTCATTCATTCTCTTTTTTTCCCGCTAACCCATCCCTATCTTCTCTCTTATGAGCGCACGACCCCGACAAAACCTGTTCCCCCACTCCATTAGTAGCATTACTAAAGATATGAATTGTTGGGTGAAATTATTTCTTGATCGATGCATGTTTCAAGACATGGCGACTGGGAGGATGATTCGAGCTACATGAAGCTGGCAACCTTCTACATTCTGAATTCTCCACCATGGTTTTTCTTAAACTCTTCAAGGTAGTAGTTAGGGTCTAAGTGTTAGTACAGACCAAGTAAATTACAGCATATCTGTTTGGCCCATCTATCTTTTCTGTCACTTCATGCTTTGTTTCTTGATCTCTCAAGTCTACAATGTGAAGTCTGTCAGTCGTTTAAACATTGTAAATCTATTTTTTACTGAGCAATAAAAGTTTTTTTTTCCATTTTCACATTGTGCACACTGGTGTGTGGAGCCCTTCCCCAACTATTGCTATGGGTGGTTGTCACTATTTTACTTCGTTTGTGAATGATTATTCTTGATATACTTTGCTATACTTGATGAGATAGTGTGATAAAGTTCGACAAATAGTAAAATTATTTCACAAGATGGTGTTGAGTAAGTTTGACACACAATTGAAAATCTTCAGATCAGACAATGTGAAAGAATACTTCAAATGTGATCTCAAGACTTATTTGGATGATCAGAGAATCCTCTACCAACCAAAGTACATGAACTTACGCACCTCAACAGAATGAAGTTTCCGAGAGGAAGAACCCGTGTTTCAAAACATGAATGAGGGTCAAAACACAAACGAAGAAAATCCTAGTTGACTAGGCACGCCGTGGTCGAGTACTTGGTTGATGGGAATGAGTACCCGGTTGACACGGTCATAATTCGGGAGAGTCAAAGGAGTTTTTAGTGCCTCTGTAGGGCAAAACGTGGAATGCGGCCAAGGTTAAAGGGAGTTGACTCAAGGGAGTCCACGATGACTCGGGGGAGTTTTAAAACTATGGGAAAAACTGTCACGGGCTAGAAGTTACTCGTTGCCTGCTCTTGCCTGTGTCCCAAAAAATTTGGGGGTGATGTGCTTCTCACAAAGGCATGTCTCATCATCAGGATGTCATCCCTTATGCTTCAATTGTTGACTCCGATTCATCTTTATATCCAGATTAGACACCCTTTTTCTTATCTCATCATGAGTTTGGTGCAAGGTTTGAAATTTCGGTTTTAGTTTCAGCCTCAGCTGAAACCGAGGAAACTTCGGTTTCGGTGGAAATCTTAAAATTTCGGTTTCGGTATAAATTTCTATCCCCGCTGAAATCTGAAGTTTCAGTCCGAAATTTTGAATTTCGGACGAAATTTAAAACCATGGTTTGGTGTACCTCTTTTATTCACCTTTTAAGTATGTAGAGATCAAAACTAGATCCTAAGTTCATTTGTGGGGTATTCTTTGGTTATTGTTACAAGTATCCTATCTTACGTGAGAGAAGAGATGAGAAGTGGAGAAGAGTTGAGAGAGCGTTGTCTATCTCTTTCCCACGCAAAAATGATTATATATGTATGTAAAATAGGGTTACATGGAAAGTACAGAAATACCCCCACATAAGTGGATGTAATAAGCCCATTCTCAACACTCCCCCTCAAGCTGTAGTGTATATATCATACATCCCCAGCTTGTTACATAAGTCACTCAACCTTGCTTTGCTTAGGGGTTTGGTAGACATATCTGCTATCCGATTATTTGACCTCGTGACACTGTGCAAATCTCCCTCTTTGAATCCTATGCGGATAAAGCGACAGTCCAGCTCTATGTGTTTTGTCCTCTTATAGAAACTGCATTCTGGGCTATATAAATGGCGGACTTGTTATCACAGTGGAGTGAAGCAGGTGATGAGTAGCGTAGTCCAATCTCTGACATAAATGACCTCAACCAAATCAACTCACATCCTGTATAGGCCATGACTCTATACTCTGCCTCTGCACTCGACCTAGACACAGCAACTTGTTTCTTGCTCTTCCAAGACACAAAATTGCCTCCAACAAACGTACAATAGCCGGTACTAGATCTCCTGTGTGTAGGAGATCCTGCCTAGTCTGCATCTGAATACCCCTCGATCCTCATATGACAATATTTCCTGAAAACTAGTCCTTTACCAGGAGCTTTCTTCTATCTGGGTGACTGCTGACGAGTGAGACATCCGCGGTGTACTCATTAATTGACTGACCACACTAACTGCATAGGAAATGTTTGTGCGTGTGACAATGAGGTAGATCAGCTTCCAGCTTACTCAATAAAAAAAGAAGAAGAAGAGGTAGATCAACTTCCCAACTAAGCGTCTATTTCTGCCTGGGTCCTCCAAAAGCTCCCCTGATCAAGAGAAAGCTTGATGTTTGGGTCCATAGGCGTCTCAACCAACTTTGCTCCCAATAGGCCTGTCTCTTCCAATATATCAAGTGCGTACTTTCTTTATGACAAATATAGCTCCCCACGTGAATATGCTACCTCTATCCCTAGAAAGTATTTGAGGCGAACAAGGTCTTTTGTGCTGAACTCTTTCTGAAGGATATCCTTCAGTCTCTGTATACCTGCACTATCACTACATGTAGTAATGATGCAACTACATAAACAACCAGGAAGATCCGACCATCCTTAGACTAAGAGTTGAATATAGAATGGTACACATCACACTGGGTCATGCCAAATCATACTACTGCCTCACTGAATCTCCCAAACCAGACACGGGGAGTCTATTTAAGGCCATACAATGCATTGCTCAACCTACATGGCACTTATATCACCAACAATCACAAATCCACAAATAAATCCACCAACAATCACTTTCGAAGACATCAAGATGCGGTTCCGGGACAAACAAAGGGCCTAGTATACCCAACAAACATAGGAGAAAGAAAAGAGGACTACCAACCAACTTCCTGGAACCAATTACGGAATAAAAGAGAAGAAATAAGTTTAGAAAATAAAGAAAGAGTGGATTAGGGACTGATTTGAATAGAACGCGGAGTTAAGAGATCATATCAACACAAGAAGAAGAAGAAATTGATGTGAGAGAGGGATCTATGGTTAGGTTTGAGAGAAAATTACATTTAGGAACTTTTAGGGTTAGGATTATAATTCAAAACGGACTTTTGGGATGGGAAAAGGGAGGGTTGGGCGAAAATTATTGGGAGGTCTATTGGGGGTGTTAACTTACCAACTTCTCCAAAAGCTTAAGCTGTTGGAGAAAGGCGTTAGTTGGTTAGTTAACATGGTATCAGAGCCAAAGGTATCGAGCTCAAACCTCCCCGATAGCAAAAATCCACATGCGATGGTCGGCCCAAAGTGGGACCACATGTGCCACGTGTTTGCCGAGTGGGCCACACGTGCGGGGGAGTATTAAAGTATAAAAGATAAATAACGCCTTTCTCCAACAGCTTAAGCTTTTGGAGAAGTTGGTAAGTTAACTTGGTAGCTTTTGGAGAAGTTGGATAGTTAACTTGGTATCAGAGCCAAAGGTCTCGAGCTCAAACCTCCCAGATAGCAAAAATCCACTTGCGATGGTCGGCCCAAAGTGGGACCACATGTGCCACGTGTTTGCCGAGTGGGCCACACGTGCGGGAGAATGTTAAAGTACAAAAGATAAATAACGCCTTTCTCCAACAGCTTAAGCTTTTGGAGAAGTTGGTAAGTTAACATGGGGGAATGGGTTGGAGGAGGGATGAAGGGGGTTGGAGGAGGGATGAAGGGGGCGGCTATGGTAAAATGAGGAAAAACTCAAGAAAGGAAGGTTTCAGCTAGGTTTAGGGTTGAGGGAGGGGGCACATAGGGTTAGGGTAACGGCTAGGGTTGTGTGGTGGAGGGAGAATAGGGAGATAAGGGTAGGTTTAGGTTTTATTGAAAAACCCAAAAAAGAGTGGAGAAGGGGTTCGTCTCGTCTCATCGCATCTTCGAATGGTGGGAGTGGGGCGTCTCGTCTCGCGTCTCGTCACATCGCATCTTCAGGATCACTCTCACTACCATTAGCTCTAATACTATGTTATAGGTATCCTATCTTCCATGAGAGAAGAGATGAGAAGTGGAGAAGACTTGAGAGAGAACTGTCTATCTCTCTCCCACACAAAAATGATTATATGTGTATATATACATGGAAAGTACAGAAATACCCCCGCATAAGTGGGCCTATGTAATAAGCCCATTCTCAACAGTTATTGCTCGTTCAGAATGGGTATTGGTGTCATGATCCTGTGTCTAGGAAGAGAGATGTCATTATGAATATTACCTTCTTCGTGTCCCTTCCATTTTTTCATCTCCCACCTCTCTTCAAAGGAAGAGTAGTTTGTGCATTTTCAAATGTCAAGTGAGCTATCCCGAGGTGGTACACATTCAACCACAGGTTACTGCACATATGTGGTAGTGACTTGGTTATATGGAGGAGAGAAAAACAAGCTCTAGTTGCTCAATCAAGTGATGAAGCAGAATATTGTGCTATGGTTATATAGCATGTAAGTTAGTGTAGTTGAGAAATATTTTATCTGACCTTGGACTTTCAGTTCAGAGATCTGTGGATATGTGATAATCAAGCCATCTTCCATGTTTCAAATAATCTAGTGTTTCACAAGCGAGCCAAACATGTAAAGGTGGACTGACATTTCATTAGGGAGAAAAAGACATCCAAGGAAATTTATACTATAATCAAGAAGCTGGCAAATCAGGTGGTAGATACATTCACCAAGTCCATGAACAAGGGATCATAAAAATTCAATGTAAATAAGTTGACCATGATAGATATATGTGCCCCAGATTGAGGGGATGCTGTGGGAAAGTGTACGCAAATAAGGGTAAAATTGCCTTCTCCTCTTAAATTAGGTTCGTGTGTTCCTTTTTTTCCTTCTCTTTCTGTTTTATAAATAAAAAACGACAATAGTGGAATGACAATTATGTCTCATCTTCTCCCAAGAACTTCTTTCACATTAACATTTTTAACTAAACAAGGAAACATATGGATGAAGAAATGCCATTGTTTATGGTCATGCTAGAATAGACCTTAGGAGGTTTTTCTTCGGATGGGTAAGTTTTTAGACATTTTCTCCAATATATCAAACTGATAAGAGCAAAGAAGGGAATGATGCACAAGTTTAAAACATTGATATTTTCAAAAAGAGAGGCCCAAATGTACAATAGTTAAAAGTATGGAATTAGTTAAGATTTTGTGGTGTCCCTCGAGTACAAGATTCTGCTGAAATGAAAACTGAAAAAATATGGCCTCATGAGCAGTGACTCAGTGAGTCCTACATCTCGTAAACTATCGAATGTTGGCACGGGTGTATAATTCAAAACAGTGAAATACAAGCAGCATAGGTTGCAACCTCTCGTTCCTTAATGAGTATGGACTCCGGTCATCAAGGAACAATTCACCCAAGCTAGTCCTTTAACGGATTTCTCACAGATCATTCTAAGATGTTCACTAAATTCTGTCTATGTAACAATGACACTCCATTTCTTAAAAATTGTCACATCCAGCACAGATACCAGGAAGGCGTATTGGAGAATTATTGATTATTTTAGGGTATTAATTGCATACTAATGATATACTTGAAATGCATTTAACCATGTCTTGGGCATATATAAATCAATGGGTATGTAATATTTTGTCTTTCAACATTACCAGATAACTGCTAATTGTCTTTTTTTTTCAATGATGATATAACTGTCCAAACCTAAAACCTTGCATCCATGTTCAATGATTTACGGTTGCATTTTCAGTAAGAACTGCCTTTGCAACTCATTTATCTAATGTAAAATATTTGGACTTATAAGACCGTAAATCAACAATAAGTTTTTCTCAGAGTCCTTCATATATTGTTCTTCCATCCTTTGAGTATGTTGGCGTTTCTAACCAGTAAGCAATTGGGGTATGGTACACAGATGTAGAATCAATCATCAGATTTACATCAATTACATTGTAATAGGTGTCTCACCATTCCCATCATTACATTTTAGCTTTCTCCACTCTGAAATACCTAAAATTCCAATTTCTAGGGCTTTAACATAATAGAGTTCAATGTCCCTAGACTAGTTTGCATCCTTCACAATTCTTTCTGAAGTAAGGACCAACATCATCAGATAATTGGAGTTCAGTTTAGTATACTTGGCCACTTCATGGCCTGAATTATTCTTGACATCAATAGGTTAACTTATCAGAAGATGCCAGGGATCTTGTAATATAGAAATGTTCGTTGCTTCATCGAATCAAGTTACCCAAGCTACCATATTCTGATCCCTAGTTTAGAGATGTGGAACATCCACATGTTCCACCAAAAAAAAAGGTCTGTGAAGTCCTGGATAATTAGTCAGCTAGCTATATGAGAGTTACCATGTCCTACAGAGAATCATTAGCTACTATGCTAATATTCACACACCACGCATAACTATTACCTATACACCCCCCTCTTTTGGTAATCTTACTCAATATTATTCAAGATTGAGTTTATCCTTTGAAGCAAATTTAAACATATTTCTTTTTTCAATTTTCATTTTCATCCTTATGTAGGTAAGGTGTGCCTCGCGCTACTAGATTTATATTCAGAAAAACAAAGTTACAAACTACATTAGAGTTTGCTTTTAGGCATGCAGAAACACATAAAGCAAATTATGTTCATTACTACCCCATTAGCAACAATTTCCTTTCATGTAATGAATAAAGCCATGCATTCCAGGAAAGCATTCAATAAGCTTCCAGCCTTTCAAATTATAATCCCAGCGATGACAATTACCATCATCATCACCTTAATAGATGCAAAAGAATTACAATGGGAAATTTTACACTTACCATGCTTAAAATCAAGAACAAGAACAAAATTTTAAACTTACCAGTTTCATGCTTACAATCAAGAACAAGAACCAAAAAAGAAGTTCTCCCATATTCAACTTAATTAAGTTCTTTCAAAGCTAAGGCCCTGTTCGTTTTAGATTTTGAGAAATGATTTTGAGTCCAAAACTGATCATTGGACTAAAATTGTGTTTACTTTTGAGTCAAATAATCATAGTTTTGGACTCAAAAGTCAATTCTCAAAATTCAAAAAGAACAGGGCCTATAAGCCTTTCCCAGACTAACAATTATTCATAAAAAATCATGCAGAGCATTACTAGCTAGCACTGTCCTTAGATTTAATCTGTTTAACTGTTATTTGATTTACACCTAAATGTGATGCCATCCCAAGCCAAGACCCCAACTCTAAAATAAACACTAGAATAAGGAAATGCAGAATATTTCCAACAAATACAATAACTCTGTAGAACACACAGGTTGGTTTTTCATTAACCCAAAAAAAACCCAAATCCTGATCTAACTTAAATTCTATGCCATCCCAAGCCAAGACCCTAACTCTAAAATAAACACTGGATTGCAGGAATTTTCTGGAAAAGTTTGGAAAGGAAAAATAATTCCAAAATTTCCTACTTTATTTAAACATGAAAAAGGGCAACTTGAACCAACCATATTCAATTTTTTACTTAAAATTAGCCATAATCATATCATTTCCCTCTAAACTGTGGATAGAAGAATTTTTCTTGAGAAAAAATTTTCCATCAGAAAAGAAAAATATTTCTAAAATTTACTACTTTTCATACACACACACAAAAAAAGGTAATTAGAACCAACCCTATACAATTTTTACTTGAACTTCAATTTACAATAATACCCCACCAAATTAGCCACAATCAAATCATTTCCCTCTATATTGGAAAGTCTTTCAGTCCAAACAGGGCCTAATAAATGTGTAATGTATCCAACAAATACAATAACTATGTAAAACACAGAGATTCCTTAATCAACCCCCAAAAAAAAAACCAAACCCAGATAAAAAATTACAAGCATGCCCAATCAAGAACTTCAAAAATAAAACTAAGAAGAAGAAAAAAACAAAACCTCAGCGATGAATGATTCCAACTCGGGCTTAGAAAGATCATCTTGAAGGGCTTCAATGATATCTGATTCACGTTCATCGATCATCTTAAGAAGATTTTTCATCTGGGTAATTCTCCATTCATAGCTCCGAGTTTTTCCCGATCCAAAACTCGTTCTCAACTCATCAACCAGTAAAGAAGCCTTATGAGAGTCAAACTTAGCCTTCTCTTCCTCCATTAGATGCAAAAATTGAGGAACAAAAACAGTACTATATGAAACAGAGAAAGGAAAATCAAAATGTTATATAGAGAGAGAGAGAGAGAGGGGGGACAAAGGAGTTGGGGTTGGATTGAAAAATGATGGGGGCGTTAGGAAAATTATTCAACCGAGTGTTTTAAGACTTTGATTGAATAAAGTATATAAATGGTAGAGTGTTATCTAAGATTCTTTGCCGTTTCGTATGGTTCATCTTAGTAAAATCCAGCTATGTATACGTATGTACCGTTGTGTGTCGTATTCATTTAAGTCATATATGCATTTGGGTGATGATTTTTTCGCCCCTACTGTAGGATATTACACCCCTTTTGTGACATCAATTCACCTTACAGGTGGTTTGAATTATCCTACAGGAGGTGCGAATTTATCATTTCCCTAAAGTGAATTGTAGGCAGAATTTAACGCTTTTTAAGTCAAATCAAAGTTAAAGGGTATATTATACTAAGGGGGGGGCGGGCGAAAAAATCATTTCTCAAAGGAACATATAGACTTAAATGAATATGACACGAAACGGTGTCAGTTTTTGTTATGTGAAGGGTGTCAGTTTTTTTCCTGAAAAGGGGCTTCAAAATTAGTCTTCCGAAATTGCACCCTACGGTATATAGAAAATGATGTCGAATCCCATTTTGATAACGGCACTCCTTTCTTTATTGGGATTTGCTAGGGACCATCGTAGGAGGAATTTTGCGGGGTGGCTGTCATGAGAGAGCGGCCACATAGGCTCTCTTTTCAACAGATTTTGTCTTATTAATTTAATTCATCTGAGGTGGCTGCTCGCTTATGCTCCGGCCCCCCGCGAAATGGCTTCTAAGATGTTCCCTCGCAAATCCTTTCTTAATCAAACTCTTTTGTGATTGTTTTTCATTTATTTGAATGGTCGTAGATTAGTTAGTAAAGAGACCTACAAGAGGAAGGAATAAATGGCAAAGAAAAATCAAATAGAGCAACAAATCAAGAAAGAAAAAGATTAAATGTCTGGAGACTGGTTCTTCTCTTTTTCTTTTTATTATTGTTGTCAGTAGAATTTTAGAAATTTTGAGCCCTTAAAAGGTAATTATCTATATATTTTATCAATCTATCTAAGTTATAAATTTATATTTGTATTTTTCTTGCGAAAGGGGCCTAGACAATACATTTTATTTCTAATATGATGGTGAATTTTGAATTCATGTAGAATTGAGCCGTACGGTGGCATCCCAATGTTAGAATAGTTGAAAGTACAACCCAACTATCTTTTTAGAAATAAAACGCAACTTATAATTCATGTACCCTAAATAAAGACAATCCTCATGGTAAAAAACACATTGTGAAAATGAAGAAATCGTTGGCCAATTTCACCTTCTTCTTTATTTTCAGAACCAAATCCCATTTGAAAGGTCTCCAATCTACGCTCTATATAATGTGAAGCCCCACAACTATTTTTAAGTCCAGACACGAGAGCAACTAGGGGTGCAACTAGGGCGGGCTCAACCCGAACCCGGCGGGTTCAACCTGGGAAAAACTCTGGTTGGGTTGAGTTCAAGTCGGGTTCGGGTTGAGGGCTTGGGCAACCCGACCTAAATTTAACCCGAAATTTTTAATACTTTTTTTTAGCTTTTAAGCTTAAAATTTCGGGTTGGGTCGGGTTCAGGTTGGCAAAAAGGGCTGTTCGGGTCAGGTCGGGTTGAACCTCGTCGGGTTGCAACTCAGGTCAGGTCGGGTTCAGGTTGAGTAGATGGTTGCTCGGGTTGAGGCCAACCCGAACCCGACCTGCCCGAGTTGCACCCCTAAGAGCAACCCTCCCACTTTTTACGGCTGGGTGAAGAACAAATACACAAAGGCTACTGTTATCTGCAACATCATTTTAATAACGAGGAGAAGCCACGTTGTTTTACATTGTTTAACTAGCTGTCAACAGTCTCCGAAAAATCTGAAAGAGGTTCCTCTCACTTCAAAATGACTATCTCGTATGTAGAAAGTATTTAAAAAAAAGGAAGGAGAGGTTTGAAATGAAATCGAGTTTTTACTGATTGTTGTTTGTTCTCTAAACCTCCGTTTGTTTCTTAGATGCCGACAATCGTCTCAACTTTCTACGAGGGAGAGAGACGGCAAGTATTTGTGCTCTTCAAAGAGGTAGGTTTTGCTCATCATGACATAGTTTGTTCTATCTTTCCTCTCTCCTTGTTCTATATATGTGGAAATACTAGCAGGGTAGAGGCACAAAGAGCATGAGGGGGCCATATAGCATGAGGGGGCCCAATGACTTGCAAAATCCCATTTACATTGCATGGAACTTAGATAGTTTAGTGGAAGTATTTCCACCTAATTAAACACTTAAATTTTTCTAAAAGAACAAAATACTAAGTGCTTCCGTTCACTTTTTGTTTCGTTTCTTTCTTAGTTTCCTTCAAATTTCACTATTTATTTCTTCTCTATTTCGTTTAGTAGCTTTTCAGCAGTTTTTGTCATCATTCACAAGGTGGCTGGTCTGACATGCAACAGACCATCTGTGAAATGCCTTCTGCGATGGTCCCTAGCATATCCCTAGCTATTTTGTCAAGGCCACTATTTTTTAGATAATAAAATCCATATGCTTCTATGAGGGCTGCTAGCAAAACGGGTTTTATTTGGAAGATAAAGACCAAATCCCATATTGTGACACATGCACAAAAGACAAGGTGTGGAATTGACTAAGGGTGTGTTTGGCGTACCGTTTGAAATAGCGTTTGAAACGCCGTTTTGCAAAACGGAGTTTTGGTTCAAAATGGCGTTTTGCCAAACGGTGTTTTCATATTTGGTTGGCCAGATCAAAACGGCGTTTTAAACGGCAAACGGAAGTATTGTGTGTTTGATTGCAAATGCCCCAAAACGAAGTTTTAGTGGTAAAATGACCAAAAAGGGCATTGTTTGGTTTGCCTCAATGTAACTCAACTATTCTCTCATTAGGCCCAACATTAAAAGGTCATTAGGATCTCATTCAAGCACAATTAAAATTAAACATCATTGCCATAAATAGTTATACTATTGTTCACAAAAAATAATTTTAAAAAGTGACAGACTGAGGAGCGGAAGACTTCCGAAAAAAAATTATGTATGACGCCCTAAAAAAAGAATTCGTAAAAATTGGTGAAGCAAAAAAAAAAGTGTAAAAATGGGTTTTGGTGAGGAAAAACATGTAAAAGCCCACAGCAAAAAAACTCCGTTCAAAACGGCGTTTTGCAAACGGACCTCCCCCCCTCCATTTGAAAAACGCCGTTTTGAGGGTTCAAAACGGTGTTTCAAACCGTGGCTGCGCACCCAAACACTCACAAACGGCCATTTGGCCCCAAAACGGTGTTTTAAACGGTACACCAAACACGTACTACATCATTGGTCAATTCCACTCGTCTTTATTTTCCAAATGAAACCTCGTTGTGGGTGTGTTTTTATACTTCTTTTAACCACTAAGGCAAGATACTTAACGTCAAAAATGCCTTTCTACGTGATGGTCTGAGCCAGTAAATATAAATGGCTCAACCTCTTGGATTTTTTGACTCATCTCAAGCCAATTGTGTTTGGAAATTGCACCATATGGTCTTGGTTTCATTTCTTCACGCTCAACCCTCCTTCACTATGGTTTTAGATCAACAAAGAAGAAGAGAGGAGTGCTATTATTAAAACAAGGGGGACCAATTCTCTCATGTCACTTCAGATTTTTCTACATACCCTTTAGAACTTAAAGAGCTAGATCATGACAAGTAAGATATTTGAACGTGATGGATGAAAAATGTGCCATACGACTAATTCAGAGAGGACTTTCTTACACAATTTGCTTTTCAAATATCAAAATTATTTGTCTTCGAGTCAGAGGATAAGACGTGATTTGATAATGACACTTATTATCCTCATCAAGGCCACTCAGATGGTCCTGGTCCCGCGTCTTAAAAAATCAAAGTTTAAAGTTCTCGTGGAAGAGTTTAGGCGGCACATATGGGACCAAGGTTAATAAATTTCTAGTGCCATTATCAATATATGGTAGCACATATTTCAGTCCCCTCTTCGTGCCTAGGC
Source organism: Tasmannia lanceolata (assembly GCF_043159265.1). Classification (NCBI taxonomy): domain Eukaryota; kingdom Viridiplantae; phylum Streptophyta; class Magnoliopsida; order Canellales; family Winteraceae; genus Tasmannia; species Tasmannia lanceolata. The sequence goes on from NW_027518693.1 coordinate 177,607, forward strand.
AATTTTGCAAAGGCAAGTGTTATATTCCCCAACCCTGATCTTCCCTGGCACAGCCAACTCTAGTGTATTTATGAAAATCCTTGTACAATACCAGGCGGTTGCCCAAGGAAGAAAAAGGGGAGAATATATCATTTCCCTTTTCAAAAGAACTTTTGGAGCCCTCTCTTTAAGTGGATATATATATATATATATATATATATATATATATGAGGAAAGTGTTGGTGAGCTTAAGCTCACAAAAGTTCTGGTGAGCTTAAGCGCCCAATCACATTAGGGCCTACTTTGTTAGGATGATCCAAAGCATTCATTTAAAAGGCCCTTACATAGATGAGGTGTGTACCAAAAATCAGCTTCATAGGATCATCCTAACCCATCCATTTGTGGAGGTCAAAATGGACAGACATTATTTGTCCACAAATCTGCCCATTTTTTGTCCTCCACAAATGGAGGAGTTAGGATAATCCTATGGAGCTGATTTTTGGTAGACACCCTATCTACGATAGGGCCTTGCAAATGAATGATCTGGATCACCACAGAAAATGTGGGACCCATGTGATTGGGGCGCTTAAGCTCACTATAAGTTTGGTGAGCTTAAGCTCACCAACACTTTCCTCTATATATATATATATACTTTTACTATCATATAGATAAATACACCCTGGCACATTGGCTTCCGCCAACATTGAACTATTAAGGATCGCATCCCGTACATATTTTACGTTATAGCGTGCAACTGATTCAGCTTCCGCTTTTGGGAGATCAGACGGAGCTCGATTAATTTCTACTAGAAGAGGAATGGCTAATCTAACGAATAGGAGGATCAAAGGAATACCGAACCATTTTTGCTTTTGCACAATGACAATCTCACTCGAATTACAAGGACCTACACATATTAGTACCCCAGTATAAATGGTTTGGATCAGTAAATAGGAGTATATTACAACTCCCAAAAGCGATAAAAAAGTAATGGGAAATAGTATTTTATTCAGTGAGAGGGCCATTATCAATCCAAGGAAGCGATATTAAGTAGTTAGCAGTTGTTAATTGACGTTAGCAACAACCTTGCTTTGTTTCGTGAGGTAGTCCAAGTGGTTGTTCATCCAATCCCATAAAGTCACTCAACAAGACTTTCATTATAGTTAGATGATTACGTGTGATTTCCTATTTGATTCATTTGAATTTCATATTCAAAGTTGCAATCGGATCTATTCATTAAAAAACAATCTATTTTGCATACCTTGTTTGACATCTAAACAAACAGTCTGTATATATGTCCATCATGGGACCCTGTTTGGAGGGGCGCCCATAAAAGACTTCACACCACGGGCTAAAATCAATGGTAAGCTGAGGCCACCATGGTCCGCAACTTGCTCGGCAACCATGGTTTGTGTCATTTGATCTTTCATGGGCCCAACCGAAAGTGGGCTCTTTGTGTCATCCTCTTCCTCTTTTTTTACTCTATTCCTATTTTGGACCTTAATTATGAAACCAACTCCATTAGCCCAAGCCTTCTTCAAGGATTAAGGCACTTGTGACCAAGGTTTTAAATTTCAGTTTCAATACCGGTTTCGGACCCCACCAAAAACGAAATTTCAGTAGAAATCCGGCGAAACAAGAAAAAGAGTATTTTATTTGATATAAAATTTCGGTCAAATTTTCTGTAAAATATTAAAATAATTTTTAAAAAAAGGTTTTTTTGGTAAAATTTTGACCGAAATTCTGAAATTTCAACCTAAATAAAATACCATTTCGGGTAATAGCGATTTCGGTGTCGGTCTCCACGGAAATTTCAGATTTCGATCGAAGTTTAAAATCATGCTTGTGACTTGTGCTTGTTATATAGGGAAAATTATTTAAAAAATGCAAAGTTTATGCTGAATTGTGAATGAAGGGTAGACATTTCAAATTCATGAAAAAAGGCCTGTCATGTACAAAAATATGCCTTTTAGGACAAGTATACCCCCTTGCTTTTTCCCACCATCTTTTTAGGCTCTAATCCCTATGTTATTTTCACCTACCCATTTCACCTTTTTCTTTCTTCTTCTCCGACCCTTCCAACGTGAAAGACAGCCATTGTCATACTTTGCAAGCACCATGCCTATTGTATTTTGGAAAAAAAAACACCATTACATCGTATGTATACTTGGACTCTTGGAACCATTAGTTAGGCCTCGGAACTACAATTTAGTGGTTCCGAGGAGGTTAAATAGCGGTTCCAAGACTGTAAATTATGGTTCCAAAGTAGTTGGTACATTGTAATACTATTTTATTGGTTGTCAAAGTGATCATGACTATATCATTTGTGCTTTAAACATCTTGGAACCATTACGTAGGCATCTGAACCATAATTTAGTGGTTATGAGAGGTTACATAGTGGTTCCAAGAGTGTAAATTATGGTTCCAAGAGTCCAAGTAGTGGTTGGTACATAGTAATAGTATTTTAGTGGTTGTAAAAGTGACCATGACTGTATCATTGGTGTTTTAAACATATTGGAACCATTACATAGGCCTCGAAACTGTAATTTAGTGGCTCCGATAGGTTACCTAGTGGTTCCAAGAGTGTAAATTATGGTTCCAAGAGTCCAAGTAGTGGTTGGTACATTGTAATACTATTTTATTGGTTGTCAAAGTGATCATGACTGTATCATTGGTGCTTTAAACATATTGGAACCATTACGTAGGCCTCGGAACCACAATTTAGTGGTTCCGAGAGGTTACATAGTGGTTCCATGAGTCTAAATTATGGTTCCAAGAGTCCAAGTAGTGGTTGGTACATTGTAATATTATTTAGTGGTTGTAAAAGTGATCATGACTGTATCATTGGTGTTTTAAACATATTAGAACCATTACGTAGGCCTCAGAACCACAATTTAGTGGTTCTGAAGAGGTTAAATAGTGGTTCCAAGACTTTAAGTTATGGTTCCAAAGTGATTGTTACATTGTAATACTATTTTATTGGTTGTCAAAGTGGTCATGACTTTATCATTGGTATTTTAAACATCTTGGAACCATTACGTAGGCATCGGAACCATAATTTAGTGGTTCCGAGAGGTTACATAGTGGTTACAAGAGTGTAAATTATGGTTCCAAGAGTGAATGTGGTGGTTCCTACATTGTAATAGTGATCATGAGTGTATCATTGTTGTCTTAAACATCTTGGAACCATTATGTATGCCTCGGAACCATAATTTACTGATTCTGAGGGGTTAAATACTGGTTCCATGAGTATAAAGTATGGTTTCAAGAGTGCATGTAGTGGTTCCTACATTGTAATAGTATTGTATTGGTTGTAAAATTGATCATGAGTGTATCATTGGTGTTTTAAACATCTAGGAACCATTACGTAGACCTCGGAACCACAATTTAGTAGTTCCGAAAGGTTACATTGTGGTTCTAACATTCTAAAGTGGTTGTATTATTGTAAATGGTTCTAATATTCTAAAACGTGTACATGTGGTCTTTTTGGAAGCATAATTTTTTTATTTGGGCATCATATAATTGATATTGGAGCCACTCTCTTCACATTGGAACCACTATTTCTGAATCGTGACACTGGAAACTCTCTATCGTTATTGGAACCACTCTTTTGACACTGGAACCACTATATTTGACTTCGGAACCACTCTTACCCATAGTGGAATAACGTTTTAGACATAGGAACCACTCTCTATTGATATTGGCACCACTACTCTCGGAAGTCCAAATAATGGTTTGGAACTCCGAATGAATTCCAGTAGTTTTGGCTTCACACTGGAGTGTAATCGGGAGTCCGAATCAATCCATCGGAAGTCCTTGTCGGAAGTCTGTAGGAACATTCAAACTCCTGATTGAGTTCCAGTAGAATTGGCAAGAATTTGCGTTGTAATCGGGAATCCGAATGGTTCCTATTCCCGTATTTCCTAAAACTATGAGTTCAAAGATCTAAAAGACCTAGATTTTCTATGGTGCGATCTAATTGACGTACATGAAGTCCAATATTTTTTTAAAGGTATAGTGAGACCCACTTCAAAGGATGATCCAAGCTGTTTATTTGTTTGGCCACAATGTTGATAGTCTGCACATCACATATCATCTCCATAGGATATAATGATGCTAACCTTCCGATCTATCAAGGTTTCTATAATGTACAGTTGTTGTACAAAAGGGAGGGTTATGATCATTCTGTGGAGATGATCGGTGGGGGACATCCTATTTACATCGTGGCCCAACAAATGAACGGTTTCGAGGTTTCTATATAATGTACAGTTCTTGTACAAAATGGAGGGTTAGGATCTTCACGTGGAGATATGCAGGTACATCCTATATACGTCATGGTCTAACAAATAAACGGTTTGGATCATCCTTTGAAGTGAGCCCCACTATTTGTAGCATACAAAATTCCTGCAGAGAGAGAGAGAGAGAGAGAGAGAGAGAGAGAGAGAGAGAGAGAGAGAGAGAGAGAGATGGGTAAAAAGAAGGTTTTTAAAAGACAAAGGTATTCTTGTAATTTCCCATCCCTGACCGTACCTGCCAGCCCCTCTGTCATTATTTTGAAATGTCTACCCTTCATTCACAATTTAACAAAAACTTTGTATTTTTTTAATAATTTTTCCTTGTATATATGAAATGAAAATTATGGAAAAAAATATTTTTATGGAAAAAAATGGAAAAGTTTGGGAAAAAAAATCAATACATCCAAAGAGCCCCTTGGGGCATATTGGGGTTTAGCAACCCGACTTGTTCTACATGTTTCTTCATATCTGATGCAGGAGCAGCCACTATGAGAAGAAGAACGAGAGCATGCTATCCACGTGATTCTTGCAAAAAATATATGCTTTTATGACTAATGTTTTTGTAGGAAACAAGACGTTCTAGTTGGGTCTCACATGCATGTGGTACTCATGATTACATGAATGGTCCTAGTCCCACGCCAAATGGACCACCAATTTGTAACATCAATAACTACGAAAATAATAACTGTAGTCCAATGCCAAATGGACCATTTATTTGTAACATCAACACCTACGAAAATAATGACTCTTTTGTTGACAGGTTTCCTAAACACGCTTTATTGTTCACAGTCTTTGCAGATGTCTCCTAGACATCTGCAAAGACTGATAAATGTGAATGTCATGTTGTATGAAATTGTACAATGGATGTGAATGTGGATGCTATATTTGCTAGCATCCATCGCAGAAGGCTTTTCGCGGATGGTCTGTTGCATCTGACAGCAGCCACAGAGGCTCACTTTTCAGCAGATTTTGTCTTCGTTCACTCTGTGGCTGCTGTCAGATGCAATAGACCATCCACGAAAAGCTTTATGCGATGGACGCTAGCAAAGTCCTTATTTTGTCTTTTGGTGCATACTTATGCATTTTGTACAAATGATGTGAATGTGAATGTCATTTAACAGGTTATAAATGAATATGAATGTTAACAGGTTCATGTAAAGCTTGAATCTGGGCCATCAACAACCTCAGTGTGGGCCTTAATGAATTATTCTGGACCTTAAAATATATTGCCATGCTATAACTAATCAATTCTGGGCTTTATGCTTGATTATGTACCCGCTTAATAAATCATGGCCCAATACTTAATTTCTAGGCTCAAAAGCTTAGCATTGGGCTTATGGACTGGATCTGGGCCCAAGTCATTGACTTTAAGTCAAAAATCACATAAATGCCCATTTAACTTTAAGATAAAGCATCAGGGTACAAAGTCCTTATTAATCAGTCACCAAACTCCTTTAATTTAAAGTTTTTGAAAAGTTGTAAAAGGCATTGTCATTGATGCAAAAGGTAGGTTTACCATTTTTATCTCATACTTTTTTCAATCTATAGTCAAACATATATGAGATTTTTTATGTGAAGAAACTTGACATCTATGTCCTCTCCACTTTTCCTCTGAAAAAAAAATCCTTCTTCTCTAAGATGTAACTGATAAGCGAGGCAATGACGACCTGAGATTAAATCCTTGTCGCTTGGCGAGGCAATGACGACCTAAGATTGAGTGGCCGGTGACTGCGGTGACAACCTCAAGCCCCTCAAATCCATTCAAAATCATATCCCAATTTCTCCTTTTGTTTTTGTAGGGAATTTAACTAGGTAGAACTCACCCCTAAAAGCTAGCGGTTGGAGGGAGGGTGCCCACTCCCTTATAACCCTGCCCCATCCCCATCACTTTACCGATGTGGGACTATTTGCTTTTGCGTGGAACTCCAACAATCTCCCCCTCCACGCGGAAGCAGCGTTGACCATCTAGCTCCTTCACGCAGTGGCTACGTGGGAACCACGAGATCTTCTCCGAGGGAATTCTACCGTCCTTGGAGGTATACCGGGGTTACCGAGATCTTCCCGGGAGTTAACATGCCCCAACTCTGATACCATTTGCAGGGAATTTAACTGGGTAGAACTCACCCCTAAAAGCTAGCTGTTAGAGGGAGGGTGCCCATTCCCTTATAACACAGCCCATCCCCATCACTTAGAATGGATAAGCGGCATTGCGAAAAGAGGAATAGGGGAAATCCGGCTCCGTAGAGGTGGGTTTTTATATATAGATAGAAAAGACCGCCGGCATCAATGTTTTGACTATATCTCGGTGGTTTAAACCACCAGCGAAAACTAGAGCATATTAAGCAAAGAATTGTGGCTGATATTCGCACGACGGTTTATCATGGCCACCGGGGTAACTGTCGGCAAAAATCATGTTTATTGTAGTGTTGGTAGTCATGGTTTTAAATTTCGACCGAAATCCGAAATTTCGGATTTCGGTGGAGACCGACACCAAAATCGCTATTACCCGAAATGGTATTTTGCTTCGGTTGAAATTTTGTTTTTCCCCGAAATTTCACTCAAAAAACATGTTTTTTTTTAGTTATTTTAATATTTTACAGAGATTTCGACCAAAATTTTATATCAAATAAAATACTCTTTTCCTTGTTCGCCGGATTTCAGCCGGAATTTCGAAATTTCGGTCAAAATTTCGTTTTTGGTGGGGTCCGAAACCAGTATCGAAACCGAAATTTAAAACCTTGTTGGTAGTGTGGCAGAATCTGTGTACCAGTTGGTATCAACAACTAATAATGGGAAAACATGCATAGCCTTTAATTTGAACGGAGGCTTGTTGCCTTGAAATGCATGATGAAAACGATGATAGCACTACAAGTTGTGTATCCAAATACAATTGCATACTTGGCAGTTTGGGCTTAGAAGATTGTAAGACTACATGTTAGGATGAGTCCCACCTAGTCCCATACATAGGCAAGCCCCCACTTAAGACTGTAACATTCCACCACACTTCCCCATCTGCCATCTTCCACAACCCACCTGTGACCGACAATTTTCACTCTGGGCCTTTTTCTAGGTAGCACTTTTCATGGGTAACCCTTTCTACCATACTCTGGCAGCTTTCACTATAGCTTTTTAACTAGGCTGTCCTCTCCCAGGTTGCCCCTTCCATGACTCGAACACTTGATGGCTTCTAGCTAACACCAAACATTAGGTACTTAACCAATACGCCAAAAGTCCAAGAGCTCATTGAACATAATACGCTAAGTCCTTTATATTTAAACCCATCTAATAGGAGACTGAGTCCCACCCAGTCTTATACCTAAGCAGGCCCCACTTGGGACTCTATCACTGAGGTGAAAAGTGGTTGCGATGGAGGGAGATCAGCTGCCTCGACCCATCCATGACCCCAAGTATTGTCAATGTTATGAATCGGATTTCAGGGCCAATTGCTTGAATTGTGCACTAGCTACCCAAAGATTGAAAACAGAAGCTCAGGATGGTTTGATTTTCCTTATCAGATCAGGGTTCTTCATTCTTAGTGGAGCCCAATAAGCCAATGGAATGCTCTTACCTCACAACAGCATAATAACAAACAACTCAATAAAACAACCCATAAGAAAATGAGCAGTGAACACCTTTTAAGAACATCTCATGAACTAGTTTGCTATAAATGTATGAGAATAGAGAGCCATTAATGGCTCCCATGAAACTAAACTACATATAAATAGAAACAGAACGCCATTAATGGCGGCCCAAACACATATATTACATAAATATTTACGGACAAAGAGAGGAGTGCCAGTATCAAACAAGGGAGTACAATATGGGCTCCCTATTTCCACATCATATGCACGTGCGGTATTTCCCAACCTTACTCCGCATGTAAACCTACACCCCAAGCGTACGTTAGCGGAACCCTACGGCTGGAAATGAAATAACCGCCCCGTTTTTTACTTTGGACAGCCTCCTTCTATTGTAAGAGAGTATTCATAAATACACTAGATGGGGCTGTCCCAAGTAACAAGAGAAATGAGATATTAACCCCTTTTTTACTTGGGACACCCCACTCTAGTGTAAAAGAGTATCCACAAATACATTAGCGGGGGCTGTCGCAAATAAAAAAAGGGGGTAAATATATCACTTCCTCAAAAGAATATGATCGCGTGGGGCCCACGTCCTTCTAGAAGGGCTTCTGCAAATACATGAACACGTCTTGGTATGTGTCCCTGAACACGGGAGAGATCTGCTGTAAGGGATCGAATTGCGAGACAAAATTCGTGTTCGGGTTAATGGCATCCATGTTATTATAGGGAAAATCAAGGGCTCTTTCCAAGTTCCTCCACTTGGGTTCGCTTTGGACCTCCCTCTCGCACGTGAAATCTGGAGACCTCACGTGCTCCGAACAGCTCGTGGAATAAAGTCTAGGAACGGAGTCTGACGTGTCAAAATAGGCAAAGTCGGCCATCGCCGGAATATTCGCCGCCGGCAAGCCGTGGCTAAGAATCTCCGGCTTCTGTTCTTCTGCTTCTTCTTCTTCTCTTTCAAAGCTATTTTTAGACACTCTTTCCATGTTTGTTCTCTGTTGAATTTCAACTGCTCCTTTCTTGTTGTAGATTCTACACAAAACCCAATCGTCCAACTGCAAAATTTAACAAACCCACTTCAATGATCGAAATTCTAAAATCTTAATTTCAGCAACAAGAAATGATTTCCATGCCCCTTGATTTTGATAATGGCACTCTTTATACGTAGGAAGATCCAAACCGTTCATTTTATAGGCCACAAAGTGAATAGGTTGTCCCCAAAAAATCATGTCCATTAGATAACCCTAGCCCTCCCATCTATAGAGGTTTCTATCATATGCAGTTCCTCTATAGATCGGAGGGCTAGGATCATCTTATGGACAATGATTTTTTTTGGACAGCCTATTTAAGTTGTGTCCCATCAAATGGACGGTTTTGATCATCCTATGGTGCAAGTCATAGGATACTATTTGAAAAATTTTCTGAAACATGAGAGACTGACACAAATAAAAAAGACAAATCACAATCAGCACATAAGTAGGCCCCACAGTGGATCGCATATCGTCCAAAATAGCACTGATCGTATGATCCTAACCACCCATCTAGCAGAGTGGAACCACTGTGGGACCCAAATTTGTGGAACAAGACAAATATTTATTAGAATTATAAAGCTAAGGACACTCACCCTTAAACTGTGCTTTTTGCGGGCAGAACGATCTACATCTGCAAGTCTATACTCGTGCATAATCCAGTTAGTTTTCTCTCCCTTTGGAGCCTTCCCTGTATAAAAAACCAAAGCTTTCTTTATTCCGACCGCCTTCGGATTTCCGATCGGCTTATCGGCGCCGGTCGCCTTCCAATATCCGGTCCCGGCTGCTCGATTTGGCCGTGAACCGTTTGGGTACTTTCGATCCCTTGGAGAGAAAAAGTACCACTCTTTTTCTCCATATACAGCCATCCCTACTCAAACAAAAAAAAAAATCAAGATCAATTTTCCAAATAAGTAGAAAAATACCCATAAATTTACAACTCTGTTTTGCTTCTTCATAATTAAATTAAATTCCAAGCAATAAAAGACTTGGGTCCTGTTTGGATTGGAAGAAAAATATTTATCAGGAATATTTTTTCTTCGGAAATTTTTTTCTTTTCGTGATTTAGAGTAAAATTATAATATTATTGTTAATTTCAGTCCCTCTTAAATAAAAATTGAATAGGGTTGGTTCAAATTATCTTTTTTTTAGTAAAATGAGTAGGAAATTTCAGATTTTTTTTTCCTTTCCAAACTTTTCTAAAAAGAAATTCCTGCAATCCAAATAGGGCCTTAATTTAGAATTTAAGCCCCATATAAGCTTCAAAATTCCAACAAAAAATGCCAATCAATCAAATATAATTTCCAATAAAAATACCCAGATGACAAAAAAAACAAAATTAAATTCACACAGGGCCAAAAAAAAAAGAAAGAAATATATAAGGCTCTGTGTGGATTGAAAAGGAACAACTTTTCCAGAATTACCACCTTTTCCAGTTTTTTATTTACACATGGAAAATGAAGCTTGAACCAGAGGAAAAAAATTCTGCAAAAAATATTTTCCAGAGAAACTCATGATAGAAACTCATCTCCTTATCTTAAACAAGTTAACAGCAAAAAACCCATGATAGAAAATCCAAATCAATTGAAGAAAAAGAAAGAAAAATCTGAATCTGTTAAAAAAATTTACCTGGAAGCTGCCATGGATCGAATTTGTAAAGATCAATCTCTGCAATAATCGGAACAGAAATAGATTTAGACGCACATTTTCTACACAAATAATCCATCACGAGTTCCTCATCCGTTGGATGAAATCTAAATCCAGGAGGAAGTTCCAAATTGCACGCCATTTCTGAAAAAATAAATTCCTCTGTTTGCTTCTTTTTCTTGTTCTTCTGAAACTTAGAAACTGAGAGCGAACAGAGCATTTATAGAAATCTCAGAAATGACACGTGGCGCAATCAACGGGCGGTTTCTAGAACTACACGTGGGCGTGACTCGCTTCTCACTCAGCCGACGAACCTCGGTCCATCCTGACCAACACGTGTCGACTTTACAGCGGTCCATGTGCCACTTGTCGACTGCGCGTGTTCCCGATTCTGTCACTGCTTACGTCATGTATTTTGGACGGATTCACACGTCGGCATCAGCAGTTTGGTGAGTTGGCTTTCAAACCATACAGGTCAGCATATTACGTGTCATCCAAATCTTGATGACGTCATCTGGCTCCCACGCGACTCTTTGCTCCTGTCGGTAGCTTTGGATGTAAGTAACCTCACCTACATTGGAATGTCGTGGGCCCCACTTTTGGTTGATCTCTTCCGTTCATCTTATGGTTCCTACGCGAAGTAATTTATTTCTGGCTGTTGGATGAGGATGATTGCGCATATGTTAGTTTTAAGATTTTATATGGTGCAAGCCCGTGTTATTAAAAAAAAAGCACTATAGAGCCCACAACATAAGATGATCCAAACCGTCCAACTATAGAGCCCGTCAAATGAACTGTTTGGATCATCTTATGTTGTGGGCTGTACAGTACTATTTTGAAAAATACTGGACCATACTGGCGTGCACCATATAAAAACTCGTTAGTTCTCGACCGTCTATTCAATTGCTCTATGAATAGATAGTTAGAACCGTCAGATCAATATGATTCTGATAGCATGGGTGATCTACAATGGGGACCACCAAGAGTGGGACCACTGTATTACAACTAGATAAACGAGAAATGATATATTCTCCCCCTCTTTTTACTTGGGACAGCCCTCTCTAGTGTAAAAGAGTAGTCATTAATACATCTGACAGGGCGTCCCTAGTCAAAAAAAAGGGGGCGAATTTATCACTTCTATTAATTAATAGAGCAGGAGTAAGTGAGTAACAACTAACAAGCCATAGCATTTAACGTGGGACAGTTGGACAATGAACGTGGTCATTTGATCAGCTGATTAGTCCCATGAATAGGTCTCTATCTAAAAAAGTTGCAACAATTGGGGCAATCTTGACCGTTCGATCATGATAGTTTTAGACACGTGATGCGCCGCATTCACGGTTTGAATGAAGAGGATAAGAGGAAAAGGGATTGGGTTGAAAATAATAAGAAAATGATATAATTAATAGTATTCAAGTTTTCAATTAAGGCCATGTTGCCGTTGAATCTTTTTGGGACCAGTTACGACCAATCGACCTTCGTTACCAAAATTTTGTTTTAAACGGCGCATTTTGTAGCTTCTCCGTTTAATAACCATATTTTCATCCATGGTGGGGCCCACTAGATTGGGTGTATATTACCATCAAATGGACGGTTTGGATCGTCTGATGTTGTGGGCGCTATACAGTACTTTTTTGAAAAACACTGGACCATAAGAGCCTGCACCATATAAAAACACGTTAGTTTTCGACCATCTATTCATAAGCTCAATGATCGGATAGTTAGAACCGTCAGATCAATATGAATCTGATAACATGGGTGATCTACAATGGGGACCACGTTCATTGTTTACTTGGGACAGCCCTCTCTGGTGTAAAAGAGTAGCCATTGATACATTAGAGGGGGCTGTCCCCAGTTAAAAAAATGCGGCGAATATATATCAGTTCCATTAAATAATAGAGCACGAGTAACATGCCATAGCATTTCACGTGCCACAGTGGGACAATGAACGTGGTTATTTGATCATGAAGAGGTCCCTATCTAAAATGTCGCAACGATCGGGGCAATCTTGACCGTTCGATCGAGGTAGGTCTAGACACGTGATGTGCCTCATGTACTTTTGAAGAGGTATAGAGGAAAATGATGTAATTCATGTCTTCAATTAAAGGCCATGTTGGACCACGGATTAAAACAAATATTCCATGGAATATTTTTGGGACCAGTTAGCAAAATTTTGTTTTAAACGGACATTTTGTACCTCCTCCTCCGTTTTATTAACATAGTTTCAAACTTCTACAGCAAAAGGAACTATATATGCATGATGATGGATGATCCATCATCCAGGAGGGGCCCACTTGATCGTAAGGTGGGTGTTAGGTAGCTCATTGGATTGGAAGGTAGCATTGGATCTACGTAACCTCCATTGTAGGTGGACCCCACTTTTGGTTGATCTCGTCCATCCATCATCTTGCCCTACGTACCCTAAGTAATGTATTTGTGGCTATTGGATGAGGATGATTGGTGGTATGTATTAGTTTTCGACCGTATTTTCATGTGCTCTTTGATCGGATTTTTTGAACCGTCGGATCAATAAGAGTCTGATCACATTGGTGATCTACGTTGGGACCGCCAAGATTGGGACCCACTATTGCCTCATGTATTACAATGAGGAAAACACAATTTTAATAATTGAACACGAGTAACATGCCATGGCATTTCACGTGCCACGGTTGTTCAATGAACATGGTCATTGATCAGTTGGCTCGTCCTATGAATTGGTATCTATGTGAAAAGTTGCCACATTCCGGGCGATCTTGACCGTTGGATCAATCTAGTTTTAGACACGTGTGGCATGTACACAGCAGAAGAGGAAAAAAGACTGGGTTGAAAATTATTTTAAGAAAATGAAGAATATGATACTATCCATGGTTAATTGAAAAAATATTCCATGGAATATTTTTGGGACCTGTGACCATAGTTAACAAAATTTCCTTTTAAAGGATGTTTCCTTCTTCTTCTTTTTTGAAAGAAAAACGTGTTTTGTAAAAAATTCCTTTTAATTTTTGAGGAATATGTTTAAAATGTGTTTTAAACACGCTTTAAAGTTTAAATGTCTTAAACACTTTTTTTTTACAACTTTACAATTTTACCATTGCTGTATTTTTTAAATGACAAAATTTTAAATGTATTAAACGATTTTTTTGTGCTATCGTTTATTTTAGCATTTTTTTACAATTTGGGGCCGTTTGGATACGTGGATTTTAGAATCCAGGATTTCTTCAAAATTGTAGCTAAGATACAAGAGAAGAAGTGGACCAGCCGTCGTTTTTTTACTTCTCACCCTTCTTTCCGTCAACAAGAGAGTAGAAGATCCTCCCATATTTCCAGGTTTTAGAAATCTCAGGATGCGGGAGAGATTTTTAAAACCTGAATTTCTCACTTAAAATCCAAGAAACACTGTCAAGACAACATACAGCAGCTTGATCAAGAACCCTCTTTTACACTATTTTCAACCTAAAAACCCAGATTCTAAAACCCGCGTATCCAAACGGCCCCTAAGTGTTTTTTAACCTATACTGTAAAACCTAAATTTTGGTTCGTACTAGATTTGTTAACAAATGACTTGTGAGTGACCAGGTGTTGGTGGAGAAACTTGAGGGGGTGGGAATCAGGGAGCATGAAAAGCTCCTAAAAACTAGTTAAAAAAAACAAATTTAAATAGTTATTTTCATCACTTTTATGGGATTTTTTTATGCTATCTCCACTCTTGGCTAGGGGTACAATTTGGGTTAAGTCTAGTCAAGATTTTGCTAAGAAAATGATTTGGAATCAACCCGAACAAAACCCAATTTTATGGTTGAAGCCCAACTGGAATTTCCAAAAAATGACCTAAATTACTCCCCTACTCTTGAACAGTAAATTGTCTTCCTCTACCTCTTTCGCCCCTCTCACGCATTTGGGCTTACGAATATTCCGTTGAATAAATTTTCATTGTTGCCAAATATAGCCTAATTTTCAAAAGAAAGGAAAAGCTATCTTTGACGACTGGGGCAAAAAAATAATCTTAAATTTAATATTAATTATAGATTGATTTCTCGAATAAATTTTTTGGATTGCCGGAATTTTCTGGAAAATTTTGAAAAAAATATTTTATTTTATTTTTTTTTTTGTTTTTTTAGAGGGGCCAACTTATGATGAAACCCCTCTAAATTAATTATAATTTTATCAATGCTGCTACGGAAACCAGCCGCCTAACTGAGAGTGGAACCGAGCAAATCCGTACATGCCGCATGGCATATTGTTCGATAGTTCTGTTATTTCAAGTAAAAACAAAAGAAAAAGGAACTAAGATAATGGAAGTAGTTGTTAACATGTTAAGAAGATATTGTTGGTTCGTTATGTGCATATAATTATGGTGTATATGGGTAGTTATAATCTAATTATTATCTAGTTGTGAGAATGTGTTTTTAGAGTTATGGGTGTTAGTTATGGTGTATGTGTATATGGTAGTGGGTGTTAGTTGTTGATGGTGTGTGTTGTAAGTGGGGAAGTGGATGGGTGATGTGTAACTACTCTGTTTTAGTATTTAAGTAGTTGTAAAAAGTAGAATGAAGTTGGTTTGTAGATCATTATGAAATTGTTTACAAAAGTCATTAATTAATTTAAAGCATAGGATGGTTCTAAAAGGTAGAATGATTTTGAATAACCTATTCGATCCTTGATTCAGTTCGTAGCAACTCATAACACACTTTCATCACTAGACCACAATTGCATCCCCTGACTAGTGTTATGTCAGATTGTGACAAAATGAAGTGTCTATGCCTACAAGGCGTCCCCTATTAAAACTCTTCTAATATAGGTTACCACTCTGATTAAAATAGGAGTGCATGTATCACCTCCCTATTATAAACTATAGTCCAACACAATTGAGGCACAAGCAAATAAAAAATATGGCTATAGGCCATGTATATCACATGTATATAACTAGTTGGTGAGCAATCAATTCCAACTCATTGCCGATGGTCCAACCATGATTTGTGCTGATCTTAGAACCTTAACCAATAACGTGTCCTAAGGGTCTTGAAAAGAAAAGCAAAATGTTGATGTTTGTTTTATTAGTACTACCCGATGGGACATCCATGTGGAATTGGGCTAAGACTTTGTACCTCAACTCACGGGGAAAACACATGTGCTATGTAAGAACTGAGAACAAAGGTAAAAGTATCGGGTCCCTTATAAACTTGGTCATAAAATTAAGCATAAATCTTTGCATTGAATCACGTACGCCCATAGGGTGATTCATGCAAAAAATATGCGCACATGTATTGACAGTATTGTTTTGTTAGTTTGGGGTTAGCTTTCCAATGGACACCATGACAAATATTAGACTCTTCTTCTAGAATTTTGTCCCATTAATGAAATATCGATCATCACTAACATCCAAATGAGGAGTGACGATAAACCATTAAGAACCTATTTGGTATATTTGACGATAAACCATCTAACATCCTCGGAAAGCCTTAACTTTTCATTAATTTCTACGAAACTACTTTGATTATTTGTTTCAATAAATATGAAAAAGACAATGTATAGAAAAAGCATTTCTCTTGCTACCAGTAGAATGAAAATAAATACTTCAAATAGAATTTTGGTGTAGATCCAGTGATTCTGATCTAAACTAATCTATAGCTCCTGTTGTAACCATGGTTTTAAATTTCGACCGAAATCCGAAATTTCGGACCGAAAATTTGATTTCGGGACCGAAACAAAATGAGTACGAAACTGAAATTTCCGAAATTACAAAATTTCGGTAGAAATTTCGGAAATTTTGGTGAAATAAATGATTATTTTTTATTATTTTAATCCTTTATCAAATTTCGACCGAAATTACTGAAATTTCGGCTGAAAAAACCGGTATTTCGAGGGCCATTACCCAATTTCGACCAAAATTTCATGATTTCAGCCGAAATTTCGGTTTCGGGAAACACCGAAATTTCGCCCGAAATCGAAATTTAAAACCTTGGTTGTAACTGGGTTACAGGGTCAAAATGTGTTACGAATCAACCTCACACGGTTAATAACTTGTCTCTACAACTATTATAATAATTTTCAAAAATAGTTCATATTATCGTGTCATATATATATCGCATGTTTTAATATTCAATGGGATAGAATTCAACATAAGAAAAAACTCTGATAGACATTATGTCATCCATGGTTTTAGGAAACTCACTTAATTCACTCAAGTCATTCTTCCCTTTGACATTTCTGTTTGGATCTAAAACTTTTCGATTAAAATTTCCTAGATAAGGAAAGTATTTCAAATGGAAATTCTAGAGGCTCACATTTCTTGATTTTTTAGATTTATTCAAATTCCAAGAAATTTTTTATGATCAAATAATACATACTTGATGAGCTAAGACAAACAAAACTGATTCAATTAAGAATTGTAAGAAATTTGCAGAATACAAAATCTTATTGAGAAATTTGAAATCAATTCTACAAGATAATGTATGATCTCTTGAAATTCTAAAATAAAATCCTATCAGTTCTAAAAGGAAGATCTAAGAACTTATGAGACATCAAAATCAATTTATATCAATTGAGAAAAAGATTAAACTTTATCAATTTGTATCCATTCTAAGAAAAATAGGTAAGAACTTATGAAGGTTATAAGTCAAATTCCATTTAGAAAACTTGAACTCTGAAATGGAACTGTCATTTTAGTGAAATGTTATCAGCACTACTGTATTTTGATGAGGGCACTCCTCGCTTTATTAAAAGTACGGTATGCCCCACACCATAGGATGATCCAAACCGTCCATTAGATGGGCCACAGCCTAAATAGGTTGTGCCCCAAAAATCATTTTCATAGGTTGATCCTAACCCTCCGATCTGAATGTAAGAGTGTTGATCCTAACCTATGGAAATGATTTTTGGGGCACAGCCTATTAAGGCCGTGGCCCATCTAATGGACGGTTTGGATCACCCAAACAATGTAGGCCCACACTGTATTTTAAGCTAGTGTGTAGATAACTTATCTACACTTGGGTGTAGACACCGTTTTCTCATATATATATATAATGCATAGATATGTTTTTCTTGGGCTTCTTGCAGATGGAAGATAGTTTTTGTATGCACAAATGTTAACAGGTTGTGTTGTTTTATCGTGCAATCGTAGGGTTGAGATGATACTATGGAGCTGATTTTTTGTGCTATGTCAGGGCAATCAAATGAATGCTTTGCATCACCCAAATAAGGTGGGACCCATGTGTTTTACTACAGAATTATTTAATATCTATTATATTATAAGGATACCCTACCCTGATTTTTTTTTCTTTTTTCTCGAAAAATCTAATAGTATGACGAGTATACTTTCGCGTCAAAACACACCGAAAACCCTCTTTCTTTCTTTTCGACAAATCTTGAATGAATGCTTTGCATCACCCAAATAAGGTGGGACCCATGTGTTTTACTATAGAATGATTTAATATCTATTATGTTATAAGGATACCGTACCCTGATACTTTTTTTCTTTTTAAATCCAAAAAATATAACGGAATTAAGCTATTTAAAAGGAAGAATTAAGTTTCATGAGAATGGCATAGAAACAATTGAAGGAATCCGAGCCGACACCTTAAATTTTATGAATAATAAGAGAGAGCCGACCTCTCTCTCTCTCTCTCTCTCTCTCTCTCTCTCTCTCATAACAAATAATTGAATTAAGAAAATCTATATATTGTTTAAATATAGAATTTATCTAGAAATCCGAGCTGACACCTTAAATTTTGTGAATAATAAGAGAAAATACAGAAGAAATTTTTTACCTAATCTACATATTATTATCAAGGAAATGATAAATTCACACTTTGATTCACTCTCCTAGTTCTTTCGTACCTATGGAAAGATGTCGTAAAAACAGTAAAGAAACTAGTGCTATAGTACATAAGTGGTTTGTGGGCCACCACAATTTCATTGTAACCGGTCTAACCAAAGATTGGAATCTTAGAACCTTGATCAATAAGGCTGTTAGTTGTGAAATATGTGATGACCTTTCCCAATGTGGGCTCCTCTTCTGGGAATTAAACAACCAAAGTTTGAAATGACTCTTCCAGATAATGCTTATTCCTTTTTGTTGAGCTGGGTGTCTTAGAATTCAATCCGAAAGTTGGTTTGATAATTAAGTGATTTTGTCCACATTAAAATAAGCTTGTTTTGACCCATTTTGTAAAAGGGGATTTGAGGCTTATTTTCATGTTCAAGTTTTGAGAAGAGGGTTGAGAGCTTAAAAGAGGAAAAGGGTGTACAAGGGTTTCTTGGTGGGTTTGGGTGAGAGATAGCGATTTTCTCTTATAATCTCCAGTTCTTAATAGTGGACTTTCTCGTTGCCTCTGCTGTGGTTGTAGGCTATATGCCAAACCGCTTAAATCTTTGTGTCTTCGTGTGTTTGCTTGTGTTTGCCTATTTCGTTTTGCTTTGCCATTTGAAATTGCATATTGCTATTGTATAGGGGTTTTTCACTACACTTTTCCTTTCATAACATGCCATTTTTAGATAAGATCCTTGCTGAAATGTGTCTTTATATGTTATGTATATTTTCTTATGATGTATGTGGGGTTAGTTAGTGCATAGGTATGTGTTTTAGTGTAATGGATATTAGTTATGGCTAATGTGTTTAGGGTAGTGGGAGTTAGTTATTTATAATGTGTCTTGTTAGTGCGTAGGTGTGCTTGTGATGTGGCATTCCCTCTTTCTTGTATTTATGTAGTAGTAATCTAATGAAATTGAAGAAGAGAAGATTTTTACAACAGCAAAGGAGACTTTGTTTTAGGGAGTAACGGTTCCTCTCGAATCGAGCCGCTAGGAGGTCCGGTTGCCTCGAATCAACCTCTTCACCTTCTCTATTTCTATCTTTTTCTCGTTTATTTGTGTTACGGCCAGTTAGGCACGTAACATTATATGACTGAGCATATTGTCAGAGAAGATGGGAAGCAATTGCTTGCATTTGCAAAATATCCTGGTAGAGTTGGACTAGTAGACATCTTATGTGATCTAGGAAAGCAGAATAGGTCTTTATATGTTTCTCTAAATCATAAGCAAGGAATCTAGGTTCTTAGACCCCAAAAGTGATATCATTATGGGGTAACCATGGTTTTAAATTTCGGCCGAAATCCGAAATTTTGTGAAATACCAAATTTCGTCCGAAATTTTCGGTCCGAAATTTCAACAAAATGCCATTTAAAAAAAAAAATGTTACAAAATTTCGGATTTCGGTGGGGTCCGAAATCGGTACCGAAACCGAAATTTTAAACCTTGGGAGTAACTAGATACAAAATACTTCAAGAGAATTAATTTTAAATATGAAAATAGCGGGGGTACCAAATCAATCAGAAAGAGTGGAGTACCAAATCTATCAAAATTAGTGAGGGTACAAAGTCTCTTTTGATTGATAATTACAACAAATAAAACTTGAAAATCAGTGGATTTACTCTCAAGTTACTAAAATACAGAGGGTAAATGACATATGGACTAACTGAGTGACTTTAATATTAAGCATGGAACTAATAGCCATCTCCAAATTAACGACATTAGAAGTTAGATATTCTTCTCAAGTTAAATAGACCCAAGCATGTTGAGTGTGATAAATGCACTATGCCATAATTTGTTTGTATGATAATGATCTTTTGATTTCTAGATTCGACTTGAAGTAGTTAAAGAATTTAAGAATTTGCAAATGCAAATCTTTGATGTAAAAGACAGAAAAAGGGGGTAGAAATATCACCTTCAAGATACAAAATAACTATTCTCTAAACTGCCTGACATAGACTAGGAAGTGGTTGGGCAACAAGAAGCAAAGGTGGCTTGCATATTCCTTCTGCAAAGGGTGGCCCCTATTTTTCTAGAAAGTGGACTAGGAGTTCATCTGATGTAATAGCCCATGAGAGGGCTTGGATGTGAGATATTTGATTGTGTACAATGTGTATGTCATTTGTGTTGTAATGGGTGTAGGGATTGTACGTGTGAGTGTGTTTTGTAAAGCGAGTGTGATGTAAAGGGGATATGGTGTGATTGTGTGATGGTGAGAAGTGGTTAGCCTTTGCAAGGAGAAGAGGAGATGAAGGCCAGCTGCCACATAAGCAACCCACCTGTCAGAAAGTTCTGCCAAGACAGCTGTCATTAAGCTGTGTTGCCACGTCAGCCATGACAGCTGTTGTTGAGCGGTCATGAGCTGGAAATTCCAGCTGGCCCAAGCTCTCACCCCAAGAAACCCTCCTCTGCATCTATAAATGGGTTGAAGGGCTCATATTTTACTGTCAAACAACCAATTACTCCAAAAGCTTAAGCCGTTGGGGATGGTGTTATTTATTCTTTTATACTTTAACACTCGCCCTCGGCACATATAGCATGAGGGGGGGCCATGCCCCCCCCCCCCCCCCCCCCCCCAATGACCAATGCTTAGCAAGTGTAAATTAGCCCGGGCCCCCCAAGTGTAAATTCCTGGCTCTGCCCCTGCGTGTGGCCCCTTTTTTTAGGGTTGGCCTACGCGTGGTACATGGGTCCCCTCTTTTGGGTTGGCCATTGCACGTGGATTTTTAATATCAAGGAGTTTTAAACCTATACCATGTGAAACAAAAGCTTAAGCAGCTGGAGATGGCATTATTTAATCTTTAATACTTTACATTTACACATGAAACTTCTGAGAGATTTTTTTTTCTGCTAGGGAGATGGGAGCTCCTAAGGATCAGATATCCACCTTGTTCGTCTGGTATAGAGTGAGAGCCTCTTCCATGTAACATCTCTCCTATGTTCTGTTTTACCTTACTAATGCAAGCTGTTCATTCTTCCATTAAAACTCAGAAAGTAATCATGCTTCATTGAAATTATGTTCCACTATTCATGTTCAATCAAATGCCTATTGTTCTCATTTCAACTCTGTTTACCATTCCATCATTTCTATTTTGATCCACCTTTTTTATCTTAAATTAATGATTTTTTTGTAATTGCATTTGAATTCTGGAACTGGAAATACACTACATATCTGTTACACTCAAACACTGCCTGTCATTTCGTTTCTTTATCTCTGTTTCTTTAAACTTACTTCCATTTCTTTTCTTTCCTGCTGTAGAATTTCCATTATATTTCGATAATATGCCAAGTTTTCTCAGTAGGCTAAGCTTTGCTTACCGAATTTTTTTCTTACTTTCTTCTTGGATCTGCAACTAGTGATAACACTTCTCTGTTATAGTTCAGAACTGGCATCCTGGACTAGAAAAATAACTATCTCTTATAGAGATTTCTGAAACTGTAGAATGCATGCGCAATTCTATATTCTTCACTACTTTGTTGCAAAATTCCCTCGGTTAGATTAGTGTTTGGCTATTAAAATTCATTTCTAGATTCTTCCTTACATTTGTAACCCGTATTACATTCCTACTCCAACTATCTTTTACAGTCTTGGTATCAAACTACAGTTCCATTACTTTGAGCTTCATTCTATTATTTATTGGATTTCTTATATTCCTTACACTTAAATTCAGACACTATTGAAATTTAATATATTCCCTCTCAAAGGAGCCCAACTTTCCCAGGATCCATGTACCAGCAGAAAAAGGCCTACAACGGTTCAAAGGGGGCAGCCAAATTGAATTACAGACGACATTTCTATTTTTCCATAACAGATTATTCTTTCCTTCTTTCTATTTTTTTGTCCTGAATTAATTCATAAGAGAAGTTATGCATTGTGATCAGTATTTCTTTGCCCGAATCAAAAAAAAAAGGAGCTTACTTCAGATTAAGATCAAAAGAACAAAAAATGGAGGACATTGTTGTTTCTTTTTCGAAGTCGAGGCTGATTTAAGATAATGATGTTTTGGCTGCAGCCGTGACGACAACATTTTTTAACCCCAGTAAATTTCGACTCACCACCAAAGATGATCAGCAATATCTTTCATTAGCACCCATCCAATTCCTTCTAGACAAAACAAGTTCAGTTAAGACTGTACCTGATGTGGATAAATGAAAAGTAGACCAAGCATATATGTGATTGTGTGGGTTTGATTGTGATGCTGTGCGTGCATGGTGAGGTAAGTGAAGTGAAGAATGGTGAAGGTGTTGAACGATTGGGTATGGAACTCTCTAAGAGAGTTTTTGTAACAAACTCCTTCCACATCAGAAGCTCCATCTGGCAAAGAGCAGGCATTGATCTAGAGCCTTCATCGTCCTCTATAAATAGAGGTGGGAATGCCATGTGAGTTTCTTGATAGAGACTTTTCCTGAATTGTTCTTAGAAGGGAGGGTTCCTTATTGGCTGAGAGTGAGATCCCTTCACAGTAAGGTATCTCATCTCGCTCCTCTACATGTATCTTTCTTTGTAGATTGAAGAAATCCCCTTGCTTATTTGATATGATCAGTAGTTCTGGCATTTCTGTTAATAAAACTTTCTTCATATCTAGTTTTCAAATCTATGTATCTTTCAAGCTCTTTCTTGCACTTCTCTGTCGATTCTTGAACTGAAATCTTACTGTTTCATTTTAATTGCTAGCTTCAAGTTCTGTTTCGAGAATTAATCAGATTAACACACAACAGTCCTCAAGAGTTTTAACAGTTCAGAAGTGAACTTTTAAAATACTGAAACTGTTACTGGTTTTCTTGATAGAATGTGGTTTGAACCATATGTCTGTGTGAATTTTTTAACCAGATCTACCTCCTTGATGACCACCATTTTGATCTAGATTGTGTGCAGTCCTATAATTTTGAACTAATTCCAAAGGACCTTGAAAACAAAGCCAATCCTTAAAAAATAATGATTTGTATGCAATAACAAAAGCATTTCCTATGCATCCACATCATGCAGACGGCCTATACCTAAATGTAAACAGATGCAACTGTCAAGCTTCTATCAAACATAATATCAAACACAATAAGGGGTTGTGCTTTAAAGCTAAAATGTGCTTCAAAATGGAATACCAAATTTCTTATTATGGAATGGTTTGGATCACCCAAATAATGTGCAACATATAATTATGGAATCTGATCTGTAAATATTAAAGGAGCCATAATAGTTATAAGCACAAATCAGATGTATACATGGCATGAGAACTCACTTTAGACACATGATCTATGGAGTTTTAATCCAGTAAAATAGCAAATAATGGGACAGCTCTATTCTTGATTAAATGGTAGGTTGAGCTGGTAATCCACCAAAAGTTGTTGTGGTATGTCAAAATGTCAACTCCATGGCATACACAAGCTAGCCAGCACCCACAGTATCACGCCAAAGCTGTAGAAATTGCATCTGCAAGAAATTAGTGTCCTCTTCAATATCAATTAGAGACAAAATAAAAGGAACGAAAGGGAGCTCCTTATCAATGGTTCCTAAAAGAAACATAGCTAGTACTTACATGAGATTGGAATGGTTCATTTCTTAACACTCCTGGTGCCATCCATTCTGGCTGCAATTAAATGGAAAACACTTAATTTTGACATTACAAGGGAAAAAGAACAAAAGAAAGATAGCTTCATTTAAGCAAAATGCAGATGTCTTAGACTAATTTTAAAGCCAGATAAGAAATTGCCTTATCCTGAATTCGTAATATTACTACCTAACAGTGAAATCCTTCATTTAAATAAGTTGTTCCCTAGATTGGAAATTGACTCAATCACTCAATAGACTATAGAAGATTAACATTTATATGTAAAAGAAATATGTAAAATATGTAGCTTGGGGGAGATATGTGAATTCTTTAGCAAAAGATGATTTGTTTTGGCTTTGAAACAAAAAGTATCCGATTTTGGATTATTTCTTTGGACCCAACATATTCATATAGAGAATTTGACCACATTCTGAGGACCACCTGCACCACTAGACAATCAAATATGGCTCAATGTAACTGTATACTTGAGAATAATGAGATTTTACCTTCGACTAGATCTCTCATTAATCACATCTGCAACTACCAGCACTATTTACTTTGATCAAGGTGAAACGAAGTAACAGAAATATCACAGTAGTCCTATTTCTTTGGAGCCAATATATTCATACATAGAATTGATCACATGAAGAGGACCCCTGCACCACAAGATGACCAAAGCATTTCATTATAAAAAAAAAATTGGTTATATTTAATGATCTAAAAGACAGCAAATCATAAACAACCAACATGAGTTCATAAGAAAAAAGGGCTTTTAAATTTGTAACCCTTGCAGTCAAGTTGCTAACACCACATCAAGCAACTGAAGCAGGCACATTATAAGCAATGATGCAACAGCAAGTGCCAAGTGTTTACGACAAACTCACCGGGAACATTTTCCTCCATCAACACGCTTGATTGATCAATGGCCTAAGATCATCTGATAAAGGTGTTCTCAAATGAATTTGGCCGGACTTGTGGTCGCAGGTCACAGGTCAGATCACCAGATCTGATCACTTACATATATGGCACAAGTGGTGACCCAAAATTTGAATGTTAGGAAGGAGCTTACAACCAGTGTCTTTTACGCATTTTTTATAATTTAAAAAGAAGACTCTTGTTGTCACACTAATTTTTTTTCTTGAATGTTGATTGAGTAAATAAAAAGCCGGATGACCAAAGACTCCTAGAATGTCATCAACTGCATGCCATGTTGCCACACTACTGAACATAGATAACTAATAATTATTGACTCAATATTATTTGTTGTACTTATTTTACTTCTTCTACTTTGGGGTTTTGGATTTGAGAGGGTATGTTAATTTAGGCATTACTGAAAGTGGTTACAAAACCAACTCTACAAGATCCGATCTTCTGATCTCCCTTTGTAGAGGGCATGACGCACTTAATTTTCATGGGCAGTAATGAGTGAGACAAACCTAATTCCAAAGGACCTTGAAAACAAAAGCCAATCTTTAAGAAAAAATGATTTGTAAGCAATAACATAAGCATTTCCTATGCATCCACATCATGCAAACCACCTATACCTAAATGTAAACAGGTGCAACTGTCAAGCTTCTAACAAACATAATATCAAACACAATAAGGGGTTGTGCTTTAAAGCTAAAATGTGCTTCAAAATGGAATACCAAATTTCTTAGGACTTTAAACATCCTTTAATGGTTAGAGAACTGGATGCATAATGCAAAAGAACAATAAGAACTAAGAGAGAATGATACAACAAGAATAATAAAAATTATCATAATTATAGAGTTTTTTCATTCTCTATAAGATAAGAGGCTTGTGGAAGATATGTCACTTTCGTCATCCAAGTCTCCACCTTTGTCATCCGACTCTTGATATGGATCAAAAAGAGGTTGGAGGCGTGACATGTCGCCTAAGTCCTCCCACTCCAACCCTTGGAACCATGCTTCTTCTCCTTGAATCATTTCAAGTTTAGGTGCGTTGTGGGGTCTTACCGGAAACCTCCTTAAATTCGGGCAATCCAATACCTCAATAAATTTCAAGGAAGGGGAATGAAGAAATACATGGGACCCTCCTCCTCCTCTATTGAGATGGCAGCAGAGACTTGTAAGCTTTGGGAGATGGAATAAGAGTAAAGTGCCTAATCGAGGGAGCAGAGTCTCTTCATCCACCACACCCAATTCCTGCTCCTCTTCCTCTCCACTTATTATCACCTCTATTTCTTCACACCGTTTTACAACGAGGTATTCCAATTGTTGGAGGCCTTGTGGCTCGTGCTATGTTCCACGAGAAGACATCCTTTAACCTGGGGCAGGTTTGGATGAATATTGTTCGTAGATTTTGGAAGGTTAGAGGTGGCGGCAATGAGGAGAAATTCTGTCTTGTCTTATTCACTTCCTCATTTCAGATTATTTTCTCCAATCCCAAGCATTCTCGAACAACAAGATGCTTCAATTGTTGAAGGCACTGTGCAAGAACAGGGGAGAATAGACATCGCAATCTATGGCAGTAATCCACATTCAAGTAGCTTAGGTTGTGGAATGTCCCAGTTGGTGGTACGGCCCCCTTCCATATACACGACAGTTTGGGCAGATATCGTAATTTCATTGTTTTCAATGCAGAGAGAGGTGATGTAGTACTTGTTCAACTCGATAAAACTCAAGCAAGATTTGTCCAGTGAATAGATCCTTTTCAAGTATTCCCACATCTCTAAGGTGTAGATTCATTAACCAAGTAATGAATACTCTAACATGCAGAGTTAGAGTAAAATTGAATTTGAGAAATGTACAGTCAAATTGAATTTGAGAAATGATTAAAATGAATATAGCAACTTGTTCTTCAACAAACATTTTTAATGTGTCTTCTAATAGATTTATTTCTCTAACACAACTTAATAAATACAGGTGGCTCCGTACAACGGACTTATTTACTACTAATTTTATGACTGGAAGGGACTCGAATCCTTTAACAACACAGGCCATCCAAGCTAATTATGTCAATCCAAGGGTGGAGAAGGAATGGTTCTTACGTATGGCTATGGTGTTTTGTGAAAGAAGAGAGTCATTTTTGAAGAGAGACTGCGTTGTGTATGCAGCAGCCCCATGAGCATTAGTGTATCATGTAATAAGGGGTAAGTGAGCATGGCATGGGAGTTTGGTGATGTATATGAAGGATGGATAGAGGCTGGCCAATTGGTGATTGCTTAAAAAGCCCCCAAGGGGCTAGACGATCAATTGGAGAATGAGGGAGTCTTTGCAAGTTGCTGCCACATCACCTGCCAAGGAAGCAAAAGTCCAGCTATATTGTAGCTGCCCATGTGGAGTTTGTTACAACAATCTAGTGCCACATCAGCACAACTTGCATAACTGTCACGCCCCGACCCCACTGTGTAAATATTGTCCGATTCTGGGTCTTCCCACCCTCGCCGGTTTTGTTTTCATTTTGATCTTCATTCTAGTCCTCTCTAACTGACATTCAATACGATTTTAACACGTGCTAAGTTGGATATCTCACAAGTGCTACCTTTAGCTATTATTTCTCCATTTTTTTTTCATTTCAAAACAATCAGATTTTAAAAGTCCAGAAAGGATTGCTGTGTGTAGTAACCATATCAAAAGAGGCAATTAAAGATCAATGCACTTAAAATTCTAGATCCAAAGTTCAATTCACAATTGTGAAAACCAAGAACCTCAGATCTTGTAAATTTCGTGATCCATGTTGTTACAACTCAAAGATCGGTTATTCTTGTCATTTTACTATTCTTGGATCAAGTGCTTGAACTTCCTGAGTAGAAATAACACTTGAATTCTGTTAGACATCATTGAATTAAATCTCTGTCGCCGATCTTGAAAATTTGTATGAAATGTTTTTCTACTAATCTTTTATCATTTCTTTTTTCTTCATACTTATACAGTTTAATTGCAAATTTCTGCATTCAATCCATTTTTTTCCGCCTAACTTGTAATCTCATAATTGGAATTCATGTTAATTTCTTGAATTAGCTAAACGCTCTTCACTTCAAGTTCTGGCTGAACTAGTTCTTTACATACACTATATCAAACAATTTCTGTCAGATTGCACAGTGAACATAACAGAAACTTCAACCTTGACTCTTTTTTTTTGGAGTTCTCATCCAATTCCTTTGAATTCATGAACCCTGTCTTGTAGTCTGTCATTTCCTCTATATTATAACTGTTTGGTTAATTGTAATCCCTTGATAGTGTTCTCGTAATTTTGTGCTAAAATTTCAACTTGCTAACGACCTATCTATTTCCTGAAAATTTTCTAACCGTTCACAGGATTCAGCAAAATAAACAAGTTTCTACTCAAATTTATCTACATCAGTATCAATCCACACTAAATCCTCTATTCTATTCACCTCTGAGTTCCACTCATATACCTGATAGGTTCAGGGAGGATATGAAGAAATATGACAAAATTCCATGGTCCAAAATCTACAATGTGCATGCGGTTTCAACATAGAACCAGTGCCCCAAATATACCTCCCAAGCTGCCCATCAATTTGAGGCCACAGTTGCATTTTCTGGTTTTTTCTTTGAGGGAGACTTGAGTCCTATCAGAATTACCAGTCACCTCGTGTCACAGGTAGTTTGGACTTCAAATTTTGGATAGGACTTCCTGACAAATAGGACGACCTTATTAGAGCAGAAGTTCAGACTATGTGCATTTGATTCCAGACTAGTAATTGACGAAATGGTTAAGCCATTTGCATGGACAGTTGTGGCATAAACTGCTTAGTGTAATTGCAGAATTGTTTTCTAATTGGACTTTTACCAGGACAGCCCCTCTCAACTTGAGAATAAACCAATTGTAGTCATTGTTAAAAGCAAAGAGCTATCAACAACCGAGAGGACAGCTACAATTCAGATTATTGGTTAACACTTCTTATCGGTACTCACATATTGGTTAGCCATTGTGGATCGGGCTGACATATCTGGACACAATTTCCAAGCATTACTTGAACAATGCTTCTGCATGTGAGTACTGAATCAGAGATCAAAGCAAAAGATAATTTGTTGGGTGCCGCATGGGGACATTTGCGTGAAATAGAACTGTTGGGATTTTATAGGGGTGCAACTTGGGTCGGGTCGGGTTGAGCTTTTGCTAAAAATTGAATTGGAATCAACCCAAACTCGACCTGATTTTATCATAAGAGCTGAACCTGAATTCCCAAAATCGACCCGAGTTCACAGTTAGTATTGTATAACAGCACAAGACAACCCACATGTCTTGGTCCCATGCAGAACAAACATCCCATACTTAAGATAAAAGGCCTACGAAGAAAATGAACAATTTAGGGAGAAATTTAAATGACGCGTGATTGATCAATGGCGTAAGATCATCTGATCAAGGTGTTCTCAAATGCATTTGGCCGGACTTGTGGTCGCAGGTCACAGGTCCGATCACCAGATCTGATCACTTACATATATGGCACAAGTGGTGACCCAAAAGGTGAATGTTAGGAAGGAGCTTACAACCAGTGCCTTCTAAGCATTTTTTATGATTTAAAAAGAAGACTTTTATTGCCACACTAATTTTTTTTTTCTGAATGTTGATTGAGTTAATAAAAAGCCGGATGCCCAAAGACTCCAAGAATGCCATCAACTGCATGCCATGTTGCCACACTATTGAACATAGATAACTAATAATTATAGACTCAATATTATCTGTTGTACTTCTTTTACTTCTTCTACTTTGGGGTTTTGGATTTGAGAGGGGTAAGTTAATTTAGGCATTACTGAAAGTAGTTACAAAACCAACTCTACAAGATCCGATCTTTTGATCTCCCTTTGTAGAGGGCGTGACACACTTACCCTTGTTTGTTTTGGACTTCGAGAATTGATTTTCAGTCCAAAACAGATTATTGGACTTAAAATTGTATTTGATTTTTAGTCCAATACTCAGATTTTGTTTCAAAATCAATTCTCTTAATCCAAAACAAACAGGGAGTTAATGGATTTGATATAGAACAAAAACAATATGGCATCAAAGAGTCCTATCACCTTTTTTTTTTTTTGAAAGGTTAAGTCTTATCACTTTTCTTATTTAGGATATCATCCCATCCACTTCAGCTTGAAAAATGTGGCATTAAAAGGATGCAAGTTGGCTGGGGATGGCTTGGTCCGTCTCATATTTAGATTGAAATTGGTGATGTTGGAATGGGTCGGCTTAATTTTCATGGGCATTTACTTATTGAGCCAAATCAGTACTAGGACCTAATTCCAAAGGACCTTGAAAACAAAAGCCGATCCCTAAAACAATGATTTGGAAGCAATAACATAAGCATTTCCTATGCATCAACATCATGCAAACCACCTATACCTAAATGTAAACAGATGCAACTGTCAAGCTTCTAACAAACATAATATCAAACACAATAAGGGGTTGTGCTTTAAAGCTAAAATCTGCTTCAAAATGGAATACCAAATTTCTTACTACTTTAAACATCCTTTAAAGAAGGGAGACTTTTCCTGAATTGTTCTTAGAAGGGAGGGTTCCTTATTGGCTGAGAGTGAGATCCCTTCACATTAAGGTATCTCATCTCTCTCCTCTACATGTATCTTTCTTTGTAGATTGAAGAAATCCCTTTGCTTATTTGATATGATCAGTAGTTCTGGCATTTCTGTTAATAAAACTTTCTTCATATCTAGTTTTCAAATCTATGTATCTTTCAAGCTCTTTCTTGCACTTCTCTGTCGATTCTTGAACTGAAATCTTACTGTTTCATTTTAATTGCTAGCTTCAAGTTCTATTTCGAGAATTAATCATATTAACACACAACAGTCCTCAAGAGTTTTAACAGATCAGAAGTGAACTTTTAAAATACTGAAACTGTTACTGGTTTTCTTGATAGAATGTGGTTTGAACCATATGTCTGTGTGAATTTTTTAACCAGATCTACCTCCTTGATGACCACCATTTTGATCTAGATTGTGTGCAGTCCGATAATTTTGAACTAATTCCAAAGGACCTTGAAAACAAAGCCAATCCTTAAAAAATAATGATTTGTAAGCAATAACAAAAGCATTTCCTATGCATCCACATCATGCAGACGGCCTATACCTAAATGTAAACAGATGCAACTGTCAAGCTTCTAACAAACATAATATCAAACACATATGGGGTTGTGCTTTAAAGCTAAAATCTGCTTCAAATACTTTAAACATCCTTTAATGAGTAGAGAAGTGAATGCATAATGCAAAAGAACAATAAGAAGTAAGAGAGAATGAAACAAGAAGAATAATAAAAATAATCATAATTACAGAGTTTTTTCATTCTCTATAAGATAAGGATTGTGGAATCCATGTTGTAGTAACTTAGGAATGCTATTATATCAACAATAAATTAAAGGAAACACAAAAGGCATAATACATCATCAGAAAAGAAAGGAAATGAAAAGAAATTTACCTCATACTGAAACTGCAGTTACATGTCACCTTTGTCATCCGAATCTCCACTTTCGTCATCCGACTCTCCACCTTCGCCATCCGACTCTTGCAATCCATCCGACTCTCCACCTTTGTCATCCGACTCTCCACCTTCGTCATCCGACTCTTGAAATGCATCCGACTCTCCACCTTCGTCATCCGACTCTCCACCTTTGTCATCCGACCATGGAAATGGATGAAAAAGAGGTCGGAGGCGTGACATGTCGCCTTCATCTTCCCACTCCAACCCTTGGAACCATGCTTCTGCTCCTTCAATCTTTTCAAGTTTAGGTGCGTTGTGGGGTCTCACCGGAAACCTCTTTAAATTCGGGCAAGCATTTACCTCAATAAATTTCAAGGAAGGGGAATGAAGAAATACATGGGACCCTCCTCCTCCTCTATTGAGACGGCAGCAGAGACTTGTAAGCTTTGGGAGAAAGGATAACTCTATAGTCTCTAATCGAGGGAGCAGAGTCTCAGCATGAATCTCTTCTCTCATCCCCTCTTCGTACTCAAATTCCTGAACAAGGGAGAATAGACATCGCAAGCTATCGCACGCATACAGAGTCAACCGGGTTAGGTTGTGGAATGTCCCAGTTGGTGGTATGGCCCCCTTCCATATACACGACAGTTTGTCCAGACATGCTAATTTCATTTCTTTCAATGTAGAGAGAGGTGATGTAGTAATAGCAGCATGAATCTCTTCTCTCATCCCCTCAAATACCTCCTCTAACTCTGAGCAATGGCTTACAACAAGTTTCTCCAAGCTTTTCAATCCTTCAAGCAGATCATATGATAGGATATTTTTTAATTTCACACAACTGATAATGTTAAGCTCTATCAGGTTCCCGAAGAATCTATTAGGAAGCCGGCCGTGACAGATTTTCTCTAACCTCGTCATCCAATGGAGGACCAATCGTTGCAATATCATAAAGGCATTTGGTGGAACCCGATGAGATTCTTCCACCGTATTGATAAAATGTTCCATTTCGTCACAATCGTAGAGTTTGAGGAGCTTCACGCTGTTGAAAGAGACACCATCATTCAGGAGGTGTACAATATTGGAGACAGGGACCCTCTCCAACTCAATTTCTTCGCTTCTTTCTACTAAGAGTTTAACCCACTTTGATAAAGGGTATGACATCATGTTGATGGCTGTACACTTCTCGTAGTCGTATGGGTACCATCCGTCCTGAACGCAGATGCTGAATTTCTTTAGTTTCTCCCAACGGCAAGGGTCGGGGACTTCTAGACACAAACAATTCACGTCTATAACATGGATGTATAGAACGGTCAAGCGAGCCAAAGATGCCACCTCTTCAAAGCTTGCTTTACTTCCATCACCGCTGCTGCCTCTTACCTCCCACTCATTGAAGCTATTTCCCATGTACAATTCTTCTAATTTAGTCAACCTTGAAATGACATTTGGTGCTACCATTGTAAGATCATCACTCCCTGTCAAGTCTAAAACCTTCAGTTTGGATAAATGCCTTATTTCTATTGGCAATTCTTTGATCTTAGTTTTTGTCAGGCTAAGTACTTCAAGTTTCTCCAAACCTCCAAGTAGGGATATGTCATTTAAACAGCTGCACTCATCTAAGCATAGTGTCTTGAGGTTTTTTAAGTACAGTAGTGATGGGGGCAATGATGAAATCTTGGTCTCACTTAGATCCAAGACGACAGGGGCTTTCATTCCTTCAAAGAAATTATTTGGGATTTCTTCCCAACGATTCGTTCGTTGTAGTAATAAGGTTGAGAGACGTGGGCAATTTGTCCGCTCAGGGAGCATACCAATTGAAGTTTGAATTAGTGAAAGCCTCTTACATTCATCCAAATTCTCTGGCCACTCTGTCAATTCCTCTCCCACTTTAACTAGAAACCCGTGCTCTTTTCTTGATGCGATCCATATGGCCACATCTCTTACAACATCATGCATTTTTACACAACCTTTCTTGTCACCGTCTAACAACAAACAAGAATCCTTAAGTTTTTCAACCAAGGTATGTATTCTATTCCATGCTTTCTCAAAATTGTTGACACCATTGAAAACGCTCTCCCCCATCATGTATCTCATCAATAGACCCACTTCAATGTTATGATCTTCGGGAAAGACACAACAAAACAAGAAGCACAACTTTGCTTCCTCACTTACGATGTACTTGTAACTCAGCTCGAGACGAGAGTACACCTCTTTTTCAACACCCTCTATGTTTCTTGCAGAAGACTGCTTTAATTCTTCAAGTGCATTATCCCAAATCAATGAGTCTCTGCCTCTTAGTGCCCTTGCAACCGTGACGATGGCTAAAGGCAAGCCCTTGCATTCTTTAGCAACTTCCCTCGCCAAACTCTGCAATTCATTAGTTTCAACAACTTCTGCTTTCTCTTTGAATAGATTCCATGAATTTTGTTCAGATAAGACTTTGACTTCGATAATATTTTTCTGGCAATTCATCATGGAACATACATCTAATCTCCGTGTTGTTATTATAATTTGGCAGCCCTTTTGTGTACCTCCGCAGGGGATTCCGACCTCTGTTAAGTCCAAACTATCCCACAAATCGTCCAAGATTACGAGTACCTTCTTTTCTTGCTTTAATCTCTTCGATAGACGGTCCGCCCGCACGTCCTTATTTTCTTCATCTAATTTCATGCCTAATTTCTCAGCAAGTTCACCTTGGATCTTCTTCAAGTCTTGGTTTTGAGAAACAGTGACCTTTACAACCTCATCACACAACTTTTCATCCTTAGCTTGCTTTCCCACCTGTTCCACTAGGGTCGTCTTGCCAACACCTCCCATCCCGTATACGCCGATGATGTTGATTCCCTCCTCTTTTAATGCCTTGATGACCCGCTCCTTAGCTGATTCTATGCATTCAAAAGCCTCATATTCTCCTGCTGGTTTAAAGCTTGGACAAGGGCGGGGAGCTGCTACATGAGGGAAATGCTCTTTTGCTAGGCCATCAACAACAGCCATCGTCTTTGTTGCTTCTTTACCTAGAGAATAGCGCGAGCTGAAATTGGGGCACCATCCCTTGAAACATCTCTTGTTCTCCATCACCCCCTCTTCCAATCTCTTCAGGATTGCCTCAATGTCATCTACTTCTTTTAGCCATGACCGCACTTCACCAGTGATTTCTTGTCCATTCCTAGTAGCAGCGTCCACTAATTGTCGCACATCATCTCTCCTCAACGTTAGCTTTTCAGCTTTGAGTTTGAGATTTTCAACACTCTTTTTATAGTGAACAAGATAAAGAACACGGCTCTTAAGAGGAGGAAATGAAACCTTCACCGCTTCTATGATGGGTGTTGCAAAAACATCCATGAGGTCGGAAAAAACAAGGGATCTCAAAGAGGAAACTAAGAGTGGAAGGAATAGCAAGTAGACGAGAAGCTCAAGGAACTGAAGAAATGCCTGTCTACCTTATTTCTCTCTCTTCTTCTTGCAAGAGATCACATTGGGAGGCAATAATTGAACCTTTGACAGCTGTAAAGAAAAAAGAAAAAGTCTCCACCATGCAATTTACAAAACATGATCATTATTGCATACTTTCCTTTTCGATTCTTTCATTTTATTCTTTCATTATTGCAAAGTGGATTTTTTATATGGTGTAAGCCCCTATACTCTACTATTTTTCAAAAAGTATTGTACGGCTTACACTCTAGGATGATCCAAACCGTCCATTTGATGGGCTAAAATGTAAATAGGGTGTGCAAAAAAAAAAACAAAAAAACATTTCCATAGGATGATCCTAGCCCTATGATCATTAGAGGAACTTCATATGATGGAACCTCTATAGATCGAATGGTTGGGATCATCCTATGGAAATGATTTTTTGTGCTTAATGTATTTCTGTTGTGGTCCATCAAATGGACGGTTTGGATCATCCTAGAGTGTAAGCCGTACAGTATTTTTTTGAAAAATATTGGACGATACAGTATGGAAGCAGACCCAGCTTTGTGTGGGATGGGACAGGTCTCTAAAAAGCAATTACGCCGGTTGTCCCCTTGTGGGGTCAGCATCCTCTATTCCTCTTTTCCCATCTTTTTTCCTTTATTTTTTGTGTACACCCTTTAAGAGGTCCAAGTGAGCGAGGTGCTCCCATCTTTGATTGATCGGAACCCTCCATCTAATAGGCCTTAATCTGGATCTCATATGGCCAATAAATCACGATTTCTTAAAGGCCTATCTAGGCTTTCAATTTATCACAATCGGGTCGCTCAATTTGTACTAGCTTCTTAGGTTTTGCCTTATTCTCAATTTTTAAGAGTGGATTTTCATATGGGGGAAGCAACTATAGTCTAGTATTTTTCAAAAACTATGATCCAAACCGTCCATTTGATGGGCTATAATGTAAATAGGGTGTGCCAAAAAAATCATTTTCATAGAATAATCCTAGCTCTATGATCATTAGAGGAACTTCGTATCATGAGAATCTCTATAGATCGGAGGGTTGGGATCATCCCATGGAAATGATTTTTGGGGCACAACGTATTTATGTTGTGGCCCATCAAAAGGTTTGCCTGGATCATCCTATGGTGCAAGCCGTACAGTGAAGGACATTCCATGTCATGCATCTCTGGATCAAGAAGCACATATCAAACACCCATTGTAGCCATACACATACAGATGGGTTCCCTGGGCAAGCCCATTTTGCTACCTAAAAATGTGAATAAAACAAAACGTAAGCCCACTTTTTTCTACCAAAAATGGGCGTAAAATTTATTTTACTTACACGCATGGAAGAAATGGAGTCTTAGATAAAAATGATGATGCTAAGGTACAAAATTAGGTGGGACCCAGCATATTGTGGGATGGGACAGGTCTTTAAAGGGCCATTACGCAAGTCGTTTGGGGTTCTCCCTCTCTCTCTATGTCCCTTTCGCTCCTCCCTCTCTCTACTATTATTCTAGCTTTAGTCACCATCTATTTGAGCCTCCTCTTCTCCCGTCTTTCTTTATTTCTTTTGTTTTGTTTTTGGGAAATGGATCGACCCCCAAAACATTGCTGAGTAAAAATCTTGTGTGAAAATTACATATATGCTGCTTGCTTTAATTCCTGGTCCGTGTATTTGATTTGGACGTGTGTTACTCGATTTCTGTCATTTTTCTTACTTTTGTTATTTCTTTACTATCTCTACCAGGCAATCTACAAACAAGATCATTGTTGCAGACTTTCTTTTTTTAGATAAAAGATGGGATTTCTCTCTTTTGGATGGTACTCCAGGCATTTTGTGTTACTTCATTGAGAAACAATCCATATGAACCGTGAGATCAAAGAAAAAGAGAAATGGACAATATAGATTAAGAAGAAATGCAACCTAATATAAAAGGGACAAGGGTTCGTTAGCAATTTTTTTTTTTTTTTTTTTTTTTTTTTGTGCAGGGGGGGGGGTGTATCTCATTCTCATGTTTTAGGGTTTTGAGAGAAATCAATGAGAGTGAGAGAGAAGAGGAAGATAGAGAGAGGGGCCAGCCGAACATGTTTCCCAACCCACGCGCAATGGGTGCGGGTCACCTAAGTGCTAACCCGTAGGGATGTGGGTCCTTTTTTACGCAACCCGTTTGACCCTTACCCGCATGACCTGCGGGTAACCCAACCCAATCCGCCAATTTGCCAGGTCTATACGGCTTACACTCTATGATGATCCAAACTGTCCATTTGATGGGCTACAATGTAAATAGAGTGTGCCAAATAAATCATTTTCATAGGATGATCCTAGCCCTATCTTCGTTAGAGGAACTTCATGTTGTGGGAATCTCTATAGATCGGAGGGTTGTGATCATCCTATGAAAATGATTTTTGGTACACAACATATTTACGTTGTGTGTTACGTACCTACATGGCCCTCCGGGTTGAATAAATTAATTAGGTTTGTGTGGAGTTTGCTATGCGTAGGAGTCTTTTGTTGTTGTCTAATAAAGTGGAACGTGTCTTGATGTTAGTTATGATAAGAGTTATCTTGGGTGAATCTTCAAAGTTTATTTAGAGATAGGTATTAGTGGAGAATTTATAGGAAGATGAAACATGGATGTTTTCTTGTATTTAATGTTGCTTATGAATAAAATATGTATGTAGAAATTTATTCCAAAAATTGTGTTTTGTGCATAAAAGAGGATTGATCCTTCCCTCGAAGTGGATCTAGAGGCTGATCTTCCCTCTAATAAAATCAAATCCGTTGCAAACCGATCTAGGTTCGTAACAAGTGGTATCAGAGCAGTCGTTCTTGCGCCATAGCTACATACCACGAGATTTTGTATTTCATGCGCGGTGATTTTTGTAAGTTTTTTTCAGAATTTATGGAAGAACAACGACAATTTTCAAAAGGCTTGATCAAAATCAGCACGCTGATGAAGGAAATGTGAGTAGAAAGAAAGCTAAATTTAAAAAATGTGCAAACTGATACTAGTGAAGGTGATTTAGTTGAACACCATGCAAAGATTTATCTTGATTTTGTCGACCCATTCGACCATCCCATCTCTTCGGTGCTCCGCAATGAAAGATCGTATTTTTTTCCTGTTTGATCACAAGAGATTTTGAAGGTGGAGTTCAAAGGATCACGGCCGTTGTTTTTTAAGGTGGAAGTCCAACGTCAAATATGTTGCTCAACAAAATCATGCCCAGTACGATTTGGGATCCCGGTGGAATAAATTGTTTTTTTTGTGTGTGTCAATAATCGAACCTTGATTTCAAGGGGGGAGGGATGTTACGTACCTACATGGCCCTCCGGGTTGAATAAATTAATTATGTTTGAGTGGAGTTTGCTATGCCTAGGAGTCTATTGTTGTTGTCTAATAAAGTGAAACGTGTCTTGATGTTTAGATAAGAGTTATCTTGGGTGAATCTTCAAAGTTGATTTAAAGATAGTTATTAGTGGAGAATTTATAGGAAGATGAAACATTGATGTTTTCTTGTATTTAATGTTGCTTATGAATAAAATATGTACGTAGAAATTTATTCCAAATATTGTGTTTTGTGCACAAAGGAGGATTGATCCTTCCCTCCAAGTGGATCAAGAGGCTGATCTTCCCTCTAAGAAATCTACGTTTGTAACACTGTGGCCCGTCATTGGACAGTTCGGATCATCCTATGGTGCAAGCCGTACAGTTCTTTTTGAAAAAGGTGGACTATACGGGCTTACACCATAGCATTTCTATTATTTTGGGGTTTTTATGTGGTGTAAGCCCCCATTTTAGAATGAATTGTTAAAGTATAAACGATAAATAACACATTTCTCCAACAACTTAAGCTTTTGGAGAAGTTGGTAAGGGGGAGTGTTAAAGTATGTTAACTTACCAACTTCTCCAAAAGCTTAAGTTGTTGGAGAAATGTGTTATTTATCTTTTATACTTTAACACTCCTCCGCAAGTGTAAGTCACTTGGCAAACACTTGGCACATGTGGTCCCACTTTGGGCATACCATCGCATGTGAAGTTTTACTATCCGGGATGTTTGAACTCGAGACTTTTGGCTATGATACCATGTTAACTTACCAACTTCTCCAAAAGCTTAAGGTGTTATTTATCTTTTATACTTTAACATGAATCACTGGTATGGAGAAATCTAAAATGATGTTCTTTTCTCCTCAACCTTGATCAAGAAGCACAGATCAAGCACAGATCAAGCAGCCGTACACATGCTGCTTTGGGCAGATCATCTTACTATCTTAGAATGATCTCCTCAAAATGAACAGCCAAACAGAGCAATAATTCACTTGGTACAGCGCCAATCCTCCTTGGCTCAATAGATTCTTTCAAAGTAAAATGGGCATAAGACAAGACACAAGGCCATTTTTTTCTAATTAAAATGGGCGTAGAATTTGTTTTACTTATGCTCATGAAAGAAATGGAGTCAAGATAAAAATGGTGATGCTACCGTCCTCAGCTGGAGCCTGCCTATGTTTGGGACTAGGTGGAACCCAGCTTGGTGTGGGATGGGACAGGTCTATAAAGAGCCATTAAGTCCGGTTGTTGCCTTGCCTTGAACTCAGATTCTTAGGTAATTAATCTATGGGCTGGATGGGTATTGCTGGGTTTTTATCATTTTTCTTACTCTTGATTTTTCTTCCACTCAATTTGCAAACATGACCATCGTTGCAGACTTTCTTTTATGACTCTTTCATTTTATTATTTTCTTTTCTGTCACACACTTTAAAAGAGGGGTCACAACTGATAGAGGTGTGTCTGCTACGGCAAGGTGGTCCCATCTTTGATTGATCAGAACCCTCCATCTAATAGGCCTTAATTGATCAGAACCCTCCATTTCTCACAATGGGGTCGCTCAATTTGTACAAGCTTCTAAGGTTCTTTCTCAATTTTTAGTAGTGGAGTTTTTTTTAATATTTTTCAAGAAGTACTGTACTGTTTACACTCTAGGATGATCCAAACCGTCCATTTGATCTTAGCCCTATGATCATCAGAGGAACTTCATAATATGAGAATCTCTATAGATCGGCGGGTTGGGATCATCCTATGGAAATGATTTTTAGGGCACGACATATTTACTTTGTGGCCCATCAAATGGACGGTTTGGATCATTCTATGGTGCAAGCCGTACAGTTCTTTTTGAAAAATACTGGACTATACGGGCTTCACACCGTAGCATTTCTATTATTTTGTAGTTTTTAAACGGTGTAAGCCCCCATTTTAGAATGAATCACTGGTGTGGAGAAATCTTAAATGATGCTCTTTTTCTACCAAAAAAATGGGCGTAAAATTAGTTTTAATTACGCCCATGGAAGAAATGGAGTCTAGATAAAAATGGTGGTGCCACGGTCCAGAGATGGAGCCAGCATAGAGGTGGGACCCAGCTCGGTATGGGATGGTACATGTCTCTGAATGTCAGTTGTCGTCTTGTGGGAGAAATGGGGTCGAGATAAAAATGGTGATTGGACATGTCTCTACCTTTAGTCAACATCCATTGAGCATCCTCTTTTCCAGTCTTTCTTTATTTCTCTTCTTTTCTTTTTGGGAGTTGGGAATGTGTTTCGGTACCCCGAAATTTCGAAATTTCATTCCAAATCTTTCGAAATAAATTTAGCTAGTATTTTACCCCGTACGAAATTTCGTGGAAATCACCGTCGCAGATATTTCGGTAATTTCGGCTGAAATTTCAGGATAATAACAAATAATAAATAAAAAACAGATTTTTTGGAGTTATCCCTTAAATTTTGCCCAATTTCGGGGAAAACAAAATTTCAATTAAACCTAATTTCGATTTCGGTCTCGACTGAAACCCAATTCAGGATGAAATTTAAAACCTTTTCCCCAAGACATTGCTGAATCAATATCTTGTATCAGAATTACATATATGTTGCTTGCTTTAATTTCTGGTTGGCCGTGTATTTGATTTGGATAGTTGTTACTGGGTTTCCTCTGAAATTAAGGGCTTTAGATTGTGGATAATTACTTAAATATTTTCCCGAAATTTGCCAAAATTCTATACGGGATAAAATATTATGTATTGTATTTCGGCTGAAATTTGTTTCGGTGAAGGCTGAAACGCATTCTTGAAACTGAAATTTGAAACCACTGGGGAAATTACCAATGGGTAGACCAAAATGAGAGAATTGCCAAAGGTGGGACACTCTTTTGAAAAATTATAAAAGGGTCAAAAACGGAATTTGTGGGATACCCTTTCCAAAATACCCCTAGGGGCTATCAAGTCTAAAATAGCGTTATCAAGTCTAAAAAGGGATTATCAAGTTCATAGAGACTCGATAACCCCTGTTTAGACTTGATGTTGTGGCCTTATGGGCTAATCTCTCTCCCCCTCCCTTTCCCCTCTCACTCTACTATTATTCTAACTTTAGTCACCATCTATTGAGCATCCTCTTTTCCCACCTCTCTTTATTTCTTTTCTTCTTGGGAAATGGACCCAAAACATTTCTGTTAAAGGAGGTCAGAAGTGATCGAGGTGCTCCCATCTTTGATTGATCGGAACCCTAATATCTAATAAACGTTAATTTACTTCTCATATGGCCATTAAATCACGATTTCTTAAAGGCCTATTTAGGCTTTCAAATTTATCACAATGGGGTCGCTCAATTTGTACAACTTTCTTAGGTTTTGCCTTGTTCTCAATTTTTATGAGTGGAGTTTTTATATGATGTAATCTCCCCATAGTCTAGTATTTTCAAAATATATTGTACGGGTTACACTCTATGATGATCCAAACCGTCCATTTGATGGGCTACAATGTAAAGAGGGTGTGTCAAAAAATCATTTTCATAAGATGATCCTAGCCCTACGATCATTATAGGAACTTTATATTATGTGAATCTCTATAGATCGGAGGATTGGGATCATCCCACGGAAATGATTTTTTTACGTTGTGTCATGGACGGCCTGGATCATCCTACGGTGCAAGCCGTACAGTTCTTTTTGAAAAATATTGGACTACACGGGCTTACACCATAGCATTTCTATTATTTTGGAGTTTTTATAGGGTGTAAGCCCCCAGTTTAGTATGAATAACTGGTTTGGAAAAATCTTAAATGATCTTATTTTCTCCTCAACCATGATCAAGGAGTACAGATCAAGTGCCCATTCTCCATACACAGATTCACGGTACAATTCAAATTCTTGAGATGGTTTCACTAGTTACAATGCAAATCCTCCTTGGCTCTGCTGATTCATTCGACTTAAAATGGGCGTAAAACAAAACATAAGCCCATTTTTTCTACTTAGAAGTGGGCGTAACATTTGTTTTATGCCCATGGATGAAATGGAGTCTAGATAAAAACGGTGATGCTACGGTCTTGACTTGGAGCCGTTCTGGGTCTGGGTGGACCCAGCTTGGTGTGGGATGGGACAGGCCATTATGCCGGTTGTCTCCTTGTGGGGTAGTCCCTCTCTCTACTATTATTCTACCTTTAGGGTGTGTTTGGCGTACCGTTTGAAATAGCGTTTGAAACGCCGTTTTGCAAAACGGCGTTTTGGTTCAAAACGGCGTTTTGCCAAACGGCGTTTTGGTGTTTGGTTGGCCAGATCAAAACGGTCTTTTAAACGGCAAACGGAGGTATTGTGTGTTTGGTTGCAAATGCCCCAAATCGGAGTTTTAGT
Source organism: Tasmannia lanceolata (assembly GCF_043159265.1). Taxonomy (NCBI): domain Eukaryota; kingdom Viridiplantae; phylum Streptophyta; class Magnoliopsida; order Canellales; family Winteraceae; genus Tasmannia; species Tasmannia lanceolata. The sequence goes on from NW_027518693.1 coordinate 219,977, forward strand.
GGTTAAATGACCAAAAAGGGCATTATTTGGTTGGCCTCAATGTAACTCAATTATTCTCTCATTAGGCTCAATATTAGAAGGTCATTAGAGAAAATTGGCCTCAATGTAACTCAATTACAATGCAAAACCAAAAGCTTACAAACCAGAGAAAATGAGAAACACCACTTAAATCAATAAAAAAATCGGATTTTGGACGTGGGTTTTTAAAATCAAACTGGGCTTTTGCTATCAAGATTCTAATAAATGAATGGAGAAAAAACCATTGAATCTAACCCAGAAAATAGGCATTTAAACAGAACCCACCATGAGAATGAACAAGAGAAAGATAAAAAGAAGATAGAAAAAGGAGTCCCAATGCCTTTTGATTAGCTTTCTCTACCCACCATGAAAATTAACAAGAGAAAGATAAAAAAGAAGAAAGAAAAAGGAGTCCCAATGCCTTTTGATTAGCTTTCTCTACCCACCATGAGAATTAACAAGAGAAAGATAAAAAAAAGAAAGAAAAAGGAGTCCCAATGCCTTTTGATTAGCTTTCTCTGCATTCACACTAAAACCATACAACCGTAGCAGCTTTGAATGGCTTTTGCCCATTTAACGTCCAAAGAAACAAATGCTTCCAAAGAAACAGAGGCTTCCTTTCAATCAAAGATATAATAGCAGGAAAACAGATACAGGAACCTTCACTTGTTTCTCTCACCCCCTCACCAAGATGAGAAAAAACTCACGTTTTTCTCCTCTGTTTTATAAGGTATCCTCAAACAGAGAACCACAACAAACAGAGAGAACCACAAAACCCTATTTTGGGTTTTTCACCAAGATAACAGATACAGGAACAATAAAAAAACATGAAACCCCAACAAACAGAGAACCACAAAACCCTATTTTGGGTTTTTAGAAACCCTATTTTATGAGATTTAACAAGATAAAAAAAAGGAAAAATAAACGGAAAGAAGAGAGAGATCTCCGTAACTGCTATGAAGCTTGGAGAGTCTGAGGTTGCAAAGAGACGTCTGGAGGTGGAAGACAAGTCTCGTGTCTTCTTTCTTTGGAGCACAGCGAGAGTCAGGGAAAATTTTGTTTTTAACTTGTGCAAAAAAAAACGAAGTGTAAAAATGGGTTTGTTGAGGGTAAACATGTAAAAACCCAAGCCCCAAAAACTCCGTTCAAAACGGCGTTTTGCAAACGGACCTCCCTCCCTCCGTTTGCAAAACGCCGTTTTGAGGGTTCAAAACGGTGTTTCAAACGGAGTTTCAAACGGTGGCTGCGCACCCAAACACTCCCAAACGGCCGTTTGGCCCCAAAACGGTGTTTCAAACGCCAAACGGCGTTTTAAACGGTACGCCAAACACGCACTTAGTCACCATCTAATTGTGTTAGTGGTTTCTATCATTTTTCTTACTTTTGATATTTCTTTACCATCTCAAGATTCTCTACCAGGTAATTTACAAACATGATGATTGTTGTAGGCTTTCTTTTTTTACTCTTTTCTTTTATTCTTTTCTTTTTTGTCCACACTATAAAGGAGGTCACAACTGATCGAGGTGTGTCTGCTATGCAACGTGGTCCCATTTTAAGGGAAACTGATTTAAAATGGAATCTTCAGACCTGCCAAACCTAAATTTCAAACTAACTTACATAGTTAGGACTCCACTAACAAAATCTTTCGTTTTTACTATATTCATTGGTAAGAACAGTTACCATATAGCAAGAACCAACTACTATTGAGTTGATTGGAGTAAGAATCATCTTGGCTCATTCTATTTATTGCATTTTCCATTAGTATACAAATGGGGAAAATTAAGGAAAATTAATTATCAAAAGAAGTATCTAAACATAAAATCTCTGAAAACTTAGTATACTGACAGAAAAATTTGAGGAAAATTGAGTACAAATTTCAGTGATCAAACCTTGAGCATATCAATACTCAGATAGGGTCAAGGATATTGCTGACAAATACTATCACAAGGCCAGTCATCCAAAGATCTTTAGGAAATCGAAGCATCTCTCAGATCGACGATCCTTGTCGATTTAGGCCAAATGAAGTGTTTTCAGTGTGAAAATCCAAATGGTTTCCGGCGTGAAAAAACCCGTCCAGTGTGAACACCCCAAGGTGTTTCTAGAGTGAACACCCAAAGTGCTTCTAGTGTGAACACTCATGGTGTTTCCAATGTCAACACCCAAGGTGTTCTAGTGTGAAAACATAAAGCGCTTCAAGTGTGAAAGATGGAAATAAGGAAACCAGTTCCAATGTGAACACCCGAAGTTAGGTAAGACGTGTGTGTAAAAGCTGAAAATGTCTCTTTTTGTCTGTAGAATATTTATTATGTATGACTTGTGTGTGAAAGCTGAAAAGTATCTCTTTTTGCTTGTAGGCTATGTATTGCCGTAAGGAGATTCTACCTCTATAAAAGGGAGTAAGGGACTACATATCTCAATGAACGGCATTCCACTTTGAGTTAAAATTACATGTTTGGAGAAGTGTTCTCCTCTTTTATCTTCTTCCACCAAATTTACATACCTTCCGTCTGGGCATTATGTCATGATATGACCAAAACAGGACCACTTGAAGCACATTTCGATATCTCATTAGGCCTAATTAGGATCCGTCTGATCATGAACTTCCTTTTAACCTGGCTCATCCCACGAAGCACGATGATAAAAAGTGCCAACACCCTCCAAGACAAGATTATTGTCATCCTGATTCAAAGTTTCAAAACGTGCAACATGCCTCCTTAATTCTTCGACTTCATTGATATGGTGATCATGATGAGGAGCCTCCATACGAACACATGATTCCTAGCCATAGTAGTCGCCTCTTCACAACAAGCACCAAGGATCAATGAGAGCTATGATACTAAATTAGTGGAGCAGCAGAAGAAGAAATTGCAAAATCCAAAACCCAAATAACATTCACCACTTTGATTTTATGGTTTTTGCGGATAGAAACCTCACAACACAAAGATAGAGGAAGTGTATTATTACTTAAAAAAATGTCCAAAAGTTCTTCCACTTCTCACCTTCACAAACAACATAAAGTCCCCTTTGACCCAAAGACTCCTAACTATTATTAATTAGTAATTACTATAAAATATACTCAACTCAACTCAACTCAACTAAGCCTTTGTCCCTAACCAGTTGGGGTAGGCTAATGAATCCTTTAGAAAATTTTCGTGATGAATGTGAAAGAATCTCCTCGGTTCAAATTAACCAAGTCTACTCCTGACACTAGTTGGATTCATCTACATGGATAATTTCTTCCATTCTCTCTTATCCAAGGTCATGTTCTCTATTATGTTCCTAACCATCAAGTCTTTCCTCATTGTTTGTACCCAAGTTGTTTTCGGTCTGCCCCAACCTCTTTTTACTCCATCAACTTGGCATGAGTCGCCTCATCTCACTGGAGCATCCAAAAGCCTACGTTGGATATGTCCAAACCATCTTAAGCGGTGCTCTCTCATCTTCTCCTCAATTGGTGCCACCCCCACCTTTTTACGAATGTCTTCATTTTTAATTCTATCTAAGCTTGTGCGGCCGCACATTCATCTAAGCATTCGCATCTCCGCTACACTCATCTTATGCACATACAGCTTCTTAGTGGCCCAACATTTTGAGTCGTACAACATGGCTGGCCTACTGTCTGATAAAACTTTCCCTTCAACTTGGTAGGGATTCTACGGTAGCACAGAACTCCTGAGGCAAGCTTCCACTTCAACCTGCTCTTATTCTATGGTTAACATCCTCTTCAATCCCTCATTCCTTATGTGGAATTGAACGAAGATAGTGTAAAAAAAAGGACAACTACTTGATTTAATTATTAACACAAATAAAACTCCTCAAAAATATCCTATACTTTAGGAATGCTAACTGTGGCTAGCTAAAGATAAGAATGAAAATTAGGAAAATATATCTTTTAGGTAAGTTGGTTTCCTAAAACTTCTTGGCTTGCTTTTTCGGCTCCAATTTCCGAAAGATGTGTCTGCATTAGCTCCCCATTACTGTCCATCGATTGAAGCGATCTAGTTGTGTTGCAAGATCAGATCGAACTATGAGTGGTAGATGAAGATCCAGGCTATCAAAAGATTGTATAGATACCCAAACGAGGTAAGTTCTAAGATTTGTTTTGTATTCCAGTAATCGATGTAATTAAATTAGTTAGATTGGTATAGATCTAACGATAGATTAATCAGATTAAACATAGATCTAAAGATAGAATATTAAATTGTTAGATCTATTTGGTCAATTAGATTAGATGTGTTTATATGTTAGTTCATAAAGTTAATCTGAATTATAGATGCATAATATTCTTATGGAATCTATTAAATAGTATGGGGGCATGCGCATGACAACCCATGTTTCCTAATATATCCAAGAAAACTGCACGCACTATGTGCAAATATTACTCTTGAGAGAAAATATATGGTTCTATGAGTCTATTTTATTTGAAAAAGTAATGCTAACTAATTTGTATCCAACAAAGTCCCACAAATCACCAGCGTTTATTAACCGCCGGGCAATGATTAATCACCGGCGTTCACAAATGCCAGTAATTATTGGAAACCGTGTCCAGTGAGAAATTAAAAAAAATTATTTAAAAAAAAATTATTTTAAAAACCCCAATAATGGGTACATCCATATTATACGCACACGCACAAGCACACACAATAGGAAACCCCGTTCGCACAGGGCAACAAAGAAATCATGAATTATTAATAAGAGTGGGGACATGTGGCAAGTAGAATTGTAGAGGGAGAGTTGGGTGTGATGGATAATATGTGGATTCAATTATTGAGTTTTCAAGTTTACAAAATGCAATCAATATATTTGTAGAGCATAGCTTATATAATCAGATAATAGTTTTACACCAGCCCCAATGTTCCACCAAGAAAGAGTTTCCAACCAGTGCAGTGTCCGTAAGTGCAGAAATGTCAGCACAGTCAAGATTGTCAAACACCACAGAAAAATAACTTATTGAAAGATCCAAGACGTCAATTCGAACAGAAAACTACCTGATTTCAAAGCATAAAAATGATCCAAAGCAACAATTCTTAGTAATCCATGGGTTTAAATATATCCTTAACAAAGAAAGAAAATCAGGTTTAAATATATCAACTGTTAGTTACATCAGAAATGATAAGGTGTGGCACATAAAGAAAAATAACTGACCTTGTTGCAGGCAAGGACCAGCTATTGAAGGAGATACACTTTCGAAAATCATTGCACTTTTGACATCTTTATTGTTTCACAACCTATCTTAGCCAAATAAATGTAACAAACTTAAATCACAAGTCCCATAGTATGAAGCCCAAATCCCACAACGGTCAATGTGATTCAATGATCGGTATCACTTTGAGCATCCCCACCCAACAACCCACAAAAAAGTACAAAGTTGCTCTGTCATTTCCCTTGTAACCCCACCACCACCCACCATGCTGTTGGGGGTTGCTCTTCAAGCTTCATGTATATCTTCTCTATTATATTATCTAATATATCTGGTCGAGGTCTTGCCTAACCCAACTTACGCATCCAAAAAAAGAAAAAAAAGAATACAAAGTTAAAAATATCCAAGAAGAAGCGTCAATGAGCCAACAAAATAAATAAATGCAATAGTCGCAGAATCCAAGAACTTAACTTTAATGGTTAATCCGTACCCTCCTTATTTCATTTCCCCGTACTTATGGGAGAAGTGTTAGAAAAATCCGAAGGAGGCGATGAGATGTTACTCCCCTTTCGCATGTCCTCATACATCTAATAGATTATAATAGTTTTGAATGTCAGTGAAAGAGTGGTCATTTTCCTATAGAGAAAACGTTAGAGTTGGAGCTCTAATTGATCAAAATATGTTTTTGTTTTAGCCTTTAAGAATCTTATCATTTTCTCTATAAATCTACCCTATATTCTATAGGATTCTTCTCTCGAGACAAATGACCCATAATGAAAATGGTTGAGTAAAAGAAATGCTACCATGAGTCTAAAAACTACATTACACCATTTTTCTTTAAGTTTCCGATTACTGTTCCAAATAAATGAATTTAGAGAATTAGAATGTGACCACCAACTCCTATTGCGAAGCAGAACTAATTTCTCTTTAAGCTGGAAATCTATTATGTTTTTTGCATGTGACAAAGTTGAAGCATTCGTATTCTGCAAAACATAGCAGAAAAAGACATAAAATTAAGTGGGTAAGTATAAGAGGCACTCAAGTCTCCTGTCGTTTAGTATTTAAAGGCCTTGAAAGAGCTTTTTGAAAACTGTAATATCTTTCTGAAAGCCCTTAAAATACTAAACGATAAGAGAGTTGAGCGCCTGTTATAAAAACGTTTGAGTGTTCATATCATTTCCCTTTATAAAATAGAGAAAACTTATGTTTCTAAGGATTTAGACTCCCAAATTATTTCCTGACTTCGTGAAGATCCTTTTTTTATTTATTGTAGATCCTTATATGGTTAAGAGTGTGTTATTGTAAATTTAGATAATTTGGATATTATAATTTTTCTAGAAAATTCCGTTGGTGAATGGTAGTCAGAAATCTGTACATGACATCCTGAATTTGACTACTGTCTAGTATTTTTTATATAGCTACTTCTGTTTTTACCAAATGGAAATTATATCTTCACTACTTCTATTCTACAAAACAACATCTTTCAAATGACACTAATTTCTTGAATTTTCTATATCACTTGATAAACATTTGACTGAACCTAAGTTTAGTTACATAATCTGTTTTGTTGTCTAACCCTGACATTTGAACTTAGTTTCCAAGAATTCTGGTACTTCTGTAGAAAGAATTTGATGAGGAAATTTTTGTCATATTATAATTTGGTTATCTAGTTTCATGAGAAATTGTAATCATCATTTTTGGAATTGTATATTTATATGCAGATTTTACAAAATTGAGTGATGGACAATTATAAACTGAGTAGTGGACCGTTAAACTATTGAGCGGAGAATTCAGATTAAAATAGTAAGCTGCTGATTTTAAATTTGATTATTTGTATAATATTTTTTGTATTTATGATATGTTCATGTGCAAAAGTTTATACGGAGAATCATTCTTGACAAACTAAAAAAAGACCTATGAATTATCAACAATATATATGTTACTACCACATTTTTTATGATTATTGTTTGATTGATAACTGATTTACAGCCCATTGATCATTCTGGAGAGACCTTGAAATACCAAAGTATATGTTGATATTCTAAAGTTAAATCTCACTTTGGAAAAAAAACTTGAAAGTTGTATTATCGAAATTAAGTGTTGAGGAAGTGCACCCTCTTGGATTCCATCTTTAGTTGCACTCCACCTCATTTCTTTCTTTGAGGTTTCCATTTTGGACAACCGAATCAAAATCTTATATCCCACACAATCTTCCTTTAGCATTTCATTTCATTTTTTTTTTTGCTCTTGGTTTTTTTGTTTTCTGGGTTTCTCAATCTTCTATGGTAATTTTCCTTTTTTTTAACTTTTTTTTTTGTGTATATTTTTTTGAAATATTGGATTTTATTATTAGTGTAAGAAGTACTAGTTCTTTTTTTCTTTTTTTCTTTTTTCTTTTTTTATAATTTCCTGATTGAGTTAGGGTTTTATCTTCCCACTTTTTGATACTCTGCTTTTGATTTTCCAGTAAGAAGTACTAGTTCTTGGTTTTTTTTTTTTTAGCTCTGTTTTTATTTCCTGATTAAGCTAGGGTTTTTTTTTTATCTTCCCTCTTTTTGAAACTCTGCTTTTGATTTTCAGGCTTCGAAATTTAACATCCTGCGTTTACTCTAATTCAGTACAGAAACAAGATAAAGGGCAAATTCATGAGTGGGGGAAACAGCAAAAACACCAACCCAAACTAAGGATCCAAATCTACTGGAAAAACTTCTTCTTCCTTGTATTAGAAAAAAGAAGACAGACTACATTCACAGTATGAGCTGGTCATGAGTGGGGGAATCAAGTCAATCAACGAAAACACCAACCCGAACTAAGGATCCAACTCTATTGGAAACACAACTGCTTCCTTGTCGGCAGGGCGATGAGTGTGTTAGAACACAATGCTATGCCCATCCACTTCTCAAAATGGTTCACAAAGTGCCAACAATAAGCATCCTTATCCTGGACACTTTTGATGACATTCCTTGGTCAAAGGTTTGAATCCTAGAATCTAACTCCCCGCTAGTGAGCAAACTTTTTCACTTATAAGTTTTTGGAGTTCCTTTGGCATGTGTTCTGCACTTTGCAGTTATATTTTGTTAATCTAAGGGAACTTTACTTGGATGTTTTTCTATGTTATTTGGTGGTTTCGTACTGATGGAAAATGATATGGTAACCGATGGGAGAAGCTAACGATGAGAATGTGAAGTGTGGGCAAAAAAATAAATTGCCTTTTTGGTATTTTCCTAAACGAAAGGACTGGTTATTTTTCACTTGTGATGCTGTGGCAACAACACATTTGTTCGGTCCCCTGCTTGTTGTAAAACCGGTTTCCCTAGCATTACTCTTAAATGATATTTGATTTACTAATTGCGTTGGACCTACGCCAAACTCTTTGATTCTACTTGGCATATGTAGAAGTGATGCCAGCTATAGCTTTTATAGCTGTTACTATTATATATGTTTGAGCAAGATATGTATGCCCTAAATGAGACAATGATTGAATGCGATGGCATTTTTAAGATTGGCATGCTCTTTCTTTTACCTTCCCATAGACATGGTGAAAGGGACTGCTGATATTTTTTCCAGTAGTAGCTGTATGTCTTCAAAACCTGGCTCTTGACAAGCATTGTGACAATGGATGGATTTTCGTCTCTGCTGTAAGGTGATAGGAAATATAACTAAGTTTAATTTAACAAAAAAGTAGGAGGCTAATTGTGCATGGGCCAAAAATAACATGCAGGTTTTAATATATTTGAAGTTCGTCCAAGCAAAATTTACATTGGAGTTGAAGATTTTGAAAGCTAAATATGAGAAAAAGGTCACCTTTTGAGACCGGAAGGCTATGTTACGACCGAATCAACATTTGGACAATCTAAAGTGTAGTCTACTCTATTTTTTCTCTAGCATGGGATGAAATAGGAGATGCGAGTTATCTTTTAACTTGGAGGGATAGATGGTTCATAACTTCCAATCCAGTTTGACATAAAAAATTGAGAAATAAAAAAAGAGGGTTCATATCTACATTTGTTTAGGACTCAAAATCAATGGATCTTAGTCTCAAATTATGAAGAATGGTCTTGCAATAGGCATGCTAAGAAATGTATCTGAATGAATCTGAACGAGGGAATATACTTATTGGAATTTGTTAATGTTAGTGGTCCTACACATCATTTTTCATTCTAACTCGGCCTTTCATACCTACTGCTAGTCACACTAGAAAATGTCTCAAAACCCCGATTTGCTTTTGATGTTCCCGTTAACTTGAGAGCAGTTATTAGATATGTCTTGCTTCAGTTGTATGTTGGAGGCGAGAACCAGTTACCAAGTTTTGTCATTGACATCGAGAATTTGACATGAGAAAAATATAAAGGGTCTCTAAAGCACGGCAATGAAAGATGTTCCATGGCATCACATCTTTGGATCCCAGGGCATCATACCTTAGGTTGGATTAGAGGATCTCACCCAAAACCCATCGAAGAGAAATCCACCATGAAATTTCAAAGCAAAGCTTCCTTTCATTCGTAATATCATAAACTTTCTTGTATCCCTAAGGCTTTATATTATATAAATCGATTCATAAAGGACTTTTATAAAGTTTTTTATCTTGACTCAAGATAACCTGATGTAGAACGATCGAAGGTTGAACTAATACTTCAATTTCATACCAAATATGAGCCTAGATGGATCTATAGAAGGGGTGTTGGGGGTGTAAAAATTAGGGTTTCGAGTCCTAAAATTTATGATTAAATTAGAAAAATATTTCTACTAGGTTTATGATAGGTTTAGAAGATGCCGAGAAGATTTAAAATTAGTTTTGGGACAATAAAATGGGTGTAGTGTATGAATGGATTTGAATGTTGTTTCTAAGGTAGAGAAATTTTTATAATATGTGTTTTAGGGTTTTGCCTAGATGATAGCTGAAAATAATGCAAGAGAGGTCTTGGGTGAGATTAATGGAGGTCTGGGTTCCCGGGAAGGTGGTTTATGGGAAAAAAGCAAAAAAGAAAGATGAAATAAATCAATAGCATAGTTGGAATATCACCAACCAAAACCCATTGCACCTTAGGTAAGATCAAGGCATCACACCATGGCAAGGAGTATGAATCACATCTACACAATAGAAGAAGCTTTCCAAATGTTTGTTCAATCACCATCCATCCATCATTCATTTCATCATCGCTTTATGAAAAGTGCCCTGGGGCTACAAATATATGCGAAAAAAGAGAACTAGAAACTTCTAAAACCCTAGACAAAAACCTAACACTTTGACTATAATGCTCTCTAATGACTTAAAAACTTGCCATCCATGTAAAATTCCCATAATACATGTGTGGGGCCTATTTGAAACCACTCAAAGAAACCAAATCATATTGGTAGGAAAAGATCGTGATACCTTTCCTATAACTTAACGGACATAAAAGACACTTAAAATTAAAATACGAGCCTAGAATTGTCCCCGTCGTACTCCCATTGCTTGAAAAGATTCGACCTCTTCAGGCGAGAACTTGTCGGCTCTGATCCTTGCGCAATCTACTACTAGCTAGCATTTCCAACAGACTAAGTATTTCCAAGGCAGAAGAAGCTTTGGACAGCCATGCCATTGGTTTGAAGTAGTGTGATCACAGGGTGCACATTTGATGTGATCATTATAACGTGTCTGCTTAGGCAAAATGTAACACAGGTCTTCTGCTTCATTATGCCTATAAACTTCTGTTCTCATGTTCATGATTACGTAGTAAAACTTTGCAAGAGGGCCAAATACTAAGATTGGTTAATTCGTTAAATGCATATCGATAGAATTATCATCTTGGATCTCCTTTCTTGTTGTAGTTGTTGTATAAGCTCTTCCTGCTGAGTATGATTGATGAGTGATTCACCTCTTCCGGGCGTGTTGGATAACGATTGTTGCTCTTTAATTTCTCAGGTAGTGTTCACGGGTTAATGCATATCGGAACTGGCTTTGTATGACAATAGTGGCTCTGGTCTGTTGCTCTAATTCAGTGCTCTCTAAAGATGGTATCAATAATGATTGTTCCGGCATGAACTCCCGACCCTGTATATTTTGGATGTCACACATTTTATGAAAGATAAAGAATTTTATTACGGAAAGAAAGGAGGAACCCAACAACCGAGCTATATAACAAATATCTCCGATATTTTCAAAATATCACATTTTGACCACGACATTTTTGATAAAATGACAAAATCCCAAAATAATCCCGAGATTTTAAACATATAGAGATATTTTCATTTCTATCATAAAGTATTGCAATAATATCACGATATTGTCCCGTTATTTGTACGATATTTTTATTTTATATTTTTTCTTAAATTTTATATATTTATTTTTTTAAATAATTTTATTTTTGTCGTTTTTCCCTGATATAATCCTGAGAAAAAAAAATATTTTTTAATATATCCTGACATTTCCCTTGCCGAGAAATGGTCAAAAACAAAGAGAAGAAACCATAAAAACAAAAAGGATTGCAACAAGAAACAAGGGAACTCAAGGGGGAAGGAAACCAAAAGTCTGCAAAGACTCCTTCCAAGTCCCGCACGGGCTAACCTATATACATCACTGTTGGCAGATCTAACATCCTGGAAATGAACTGGGAAATCCACCACTTGATGATGGCTCCAATCTAGCCACTTGATGGCATTTAACAAATAATATCAAGTTGGCCAGGTCTCTGCTCTTGGTAATATTGATGCCCTGAAGAACAAGCATCAATTCCACTTCATTGGAATCCGTAATCCCAAAAGGAACAGAGAAAGACCAACTAGTTTGACCCCTCTCATCCTTGAGAACTCCACCTGGGCCTACAAGCCCTGGATTGCCTGAACTCGAACCATCGAAATTAAGCTTCATCAATATTGGGTAAGGAGGAATCCACTGCAGAGATAGAACCACCTTGCACCACTAGAGCAAATCTCTCTCCAGCAACGCCTCATATCGAGCATGAGATGAACCTGAAGCAAGGGAGGATCTTCACCCATGCAATGGTGAGCAATATAGAGAATGGTTTTCTATTTAAACCTCTGAACGTTTAGGAGAGTTGTCGTGCTATGTTGGGTCTTTTCCCTAGGGCACTTTCCTTTTTGTTTGGGGTTGCCATTCATGGATGACAGGTAAAAGACCCACTTGCCCTTGTTTCCCAAGTGGCAAGTACGGTTACAAAAGTAGTCTAGGCGCCATGCGCCTGGTGTTTAGTGGATGGATGGATTTTACCCCTAACTGTATTCATGGCCATGACCATAGCCTTATATTCCAGGATAGATTGATCTGGATAAGTTGTACCCAAATGATACTTATTATTTATCTCTAAAAAAATAGTTTATCTTCAAAAAAGAAGGTTAAATGCAATTCCATCTTTTGGTAGGAATTACAATCATCTTAATTTTCAAAGATTAAGGTCCTGTTTGTTATTGATTATGATAACAGATTGTTAGTCCAAAACCTATTATTGGGTAATTTTGAGTCCAATAATAAGTTTTGAACTAACAATCGGTTGTCATAATCTGGAAAAGACAGGGCTTAAATATTTTTGAGGAGAGATCTTATCATATAGTTGTGCAACAAACAATACATACTTATCCTATATATATAAGTAAAGCGGAATCCTCTAAGCTGTGGTGGTGCCACGTGTCAGCCCCTCCTCTATCCCGCAATTTTACTTGCATACGGAAGAAACCTATTATATCTCCATTTAAAAGCTATTAAATCTCATATTATATCTCACCCTCTATAGAAGCCCACTAAAAACGTTTTTACTTTCCAATAATAATGGATATTAAAAGATATCCCATGTCTATCTTGAATACCTTTCAAAAGAAGCCCACTAAACAAAGTTTCTCCTATTCTAATCGTGACTTTTAGTTTCCTAAAAAAAACGAAAAAAAAGGAAATAAATCCCGAAAATGCTTTAAAAAGTAGAAAATAAAATTTAAAACCTAAACATCAGCCAAGAAAATGTCTCTGTATGGATCTTTTACTTCTTTTTTTATAATTTTTAAATAGGGAATGTTGGTGAAATAGAGGTTCTAAAGGAGTTACAGTCCAGTGGTAAAAGAATGTTAATTTCTGCATTTTAATCAACACAAGTTCCTTAAGTTTAAAATTCAATGTTTCTTAAGATGTATATCAGTTGTTTGATTGAATGTTTAAAAGAATTTAGATACAATGATTTTTTATTTCATTTCTTAATATTAACATTTTTATATAAACTGACTGTATTCTTTTCAGTTGTCTTAGTTAATGGGAAACACTTCCAGATATAAGAGATGATAGCCCATCGATCAAGTGAGATAAAGAAGGCATCTTTTTGTGCCTCCTTTTGTCCTCTAGACATCATGTTTCTTCTTCTCAAGTGGTGACGTCACTCGGTTTGGTATGGTGGATCCCTTGGGCACGGCGGCTGGAAGAACCTGATGATGCTATGGCGATTGGGTGATGCTATTAGCTTTTTATTGTTGATGGTTTTAAGACATCTCATTCTCTTCTATTTTTCAGGCTCAAATCCTTGCTTCTCATTTGTTGCAGGTCCTTCTGTCTTCCATCTTCGATATTTTACCCTTTTTGTGGCATGTCTCTTAACTACATTGTCCGAAGAGGATGCTTGGCTATTATCTATTGCATATGAATTTAACATCTCTCATACCTATTTTAGCAATTTAATCTACAGAATTGCACACCAATATCTTCTTCGTGGGGCACTTGGCTCAACTGATTCATGTTGTTCAGAAATATATTATGACCCGTTTTGGTTACAATCTGATATTAGCACTTGGCTCGACTGATTCATGTTCAGAAATAATGGAATTAGAGCCCAGGTTCTAAAATTGAAGTTACAACGTTGTGTTTATTTGGAGATGTTTTGTGCACTTGGATGTTAGGTGACATGGGTTATTATGTATCACAAGGAGGAGGTTGCTAAAATTAGACAAATAATGAGAAGAGGAAGTTTGTTCACGGGGAATACAAGGCCAAGTGAGGGGTCTAAATGTTATTTTATCATCTATGAAATTGAAAATTTAAAAACTTATATTCTCAAATTATTTTCAAATACCCAACTTCAGTATTATCATATGGTCTTCTGATCTATGTTCATGAATGTTACCTAGATCTTTTCTTCTGTTTTTTTAATCAAGCCTACCTATATGCCCTTTCATTAGACATGCTATTCAGATTTCACGTCGAAGTTCTATTCTAGAATTGAAAATTCAGAGTTTAGGACTTGAACATGACTTCTTCCATGTGTGAGAAGATGGAATTTTTGTTTGATTCTTACGTTTTTATTTGTTTTTCGTTTTTGTTTCCGTTTTTTGTTCCCGTGCAACGCACGGGTCTGCAACTAGTTATCTTGGAATATACCTGGATCGAGGACAGTCTGTACGACTATACCACAAACAAACAGGTCCTATGCAACCCAGATTATATGTTTGGAATGGAAAACCCAAATCACTGAATTTGAAATTCGACCTCGTACCATGGATGGCCCCATGGTACAAAATCCCAAAATAATCCCGAGATTTTAAACATATAGAGATATTTTCATTTTTATCATAAAGTATTACAATAATATCACGATATTGTCCCGTTATTTTTAAGATATTTTTATTTTATATTTTTTCTTAAAATTTATATATTTATTTTTTTAAATAATTTTATTTTTGTCGTTTTTCCTTGATATAATCCTGAGAAAAAAAATATTTTTTAATATATCCTGACATTTCCCTTGCCGAGAAATGGTCAAAAACAAAGAGAAGAAACCATAAAAACAAAAAGGATTGCAACAAGAAACAAGGGAACTCAAGGAGGAAGGAAACCAAAAGTCTGCAAAGACTCCCTTCCAAGTCCCGCACTGGCTAACCTACATACATCACTATTGGCAGATCTAACATCCTGGAAATGAACTGGGAAATCCACCACTTGATGATGGCTCCAATCTAGCCACTTGATGGCATTTAACAAATAATATCAAGTAGGCCAGGTCTCTACTCTTGGTAATGTTGATGCCCTGAAGAACAAGCATCAATTCCACTTCATTGGAATCCGTAATCCCAAAAGGAACAGATAAAGACCAACTCGTTTGACCCCTCTCATCCTTGAGAACTCCACCTGGGCCTACAAGCCCTGCATTGCCTAAACTCGAACCATCGAAATTAAGCTTCATCAATATTGGGTCAGGAGGTATCCACTGCAGAGATAGAATCTCCTTGCACCACTAGAGCAAATCTCTCTCCAGCAACGCCTCATATCGAGCATGAGATGAGCCTGAAGCAAGGGAGGATCTTCACCCATGCAATGGTGAGCAATATAGAGAATGGGTTTCTATTTAAACCTCTGAACGTTTAGGAGAGTTGTCGTGCTATGTTGGGTCTTTTTCCTAGGGCACTTTCCTTTTTGTTTGGGGTTGCCATTCATGGATGACAGGTAAAAGACCCACTTGCCCTTGTTTCCCAAGTGGCAAGTACGGTTACAAAAGTAGTCTAGGCGCCATGCGCCTGGTGTTCAGTGGATGGATGGATTTTACCCCTAACTGTATTCATGGCCATGACCATAGCCTTATATTCCAGGATAGATTGATCTGGATAAGTTGTACCCAAATGATACTTATTATTTATCTCTAAAAAAATAGTTTATCCTCAAAAAAGAAGGTTAAATGCAATTCCATCTTTTGCTAGGAATTACAATCATCTTAATTTTCAAAGATTAAGGTCCTGTTTGTTATTGATTATGATAACAGATTGTTAGTCCAAAACCTATTATTGGGTAATTTTGAGTCCAATAATAAGTTTTGGACTAACAATCGGTTGTCATAATCTGAAAAAGACAGGGCTTAAATATTTTTGGGGAGAGATCTTATCATATAGTTGTGCAACAAACAATAAATACTTATCCTATATATATATATATATATATATATATATATATATATATATATATATATATATATATATATATATATATATATATATATATATATATATAAGTAAAGCGGAATCCTTTAAGCTGTGGTGGTGCCACGTGTCAGCCGCTCCTCTATCCCGCAATTTTACTTGCATACAGAAGAAACCTATTATATCTCCATTTAAAAGCTATTAAATCTCATATTATATCTCACCCTCTATAGAAGCCCACTAAAAACGTTTTTACTTTCCAATAATAATGGATATTAAAAGATATCCCATGTCTATCTTGAATACCTTTCAAAAGAAGCCCACTAAACAAAGTTTCTCCTATTCTAATCGTGACTTTTAGTTTCCTAAAAAAAGGAAATAAATCCCGAAAATGCTTTAAAAAGTAGAAAATAAAATTTAAAACCTAAACATCAGCCAAGAAAATGTCTCTGTATGGATCTTTTACTTCTTTTTTTATAATTTTTAAATAGGGAATGTTGGTGAAATAGAGGTTCTAAAGGAGTTAGAGTCCAGTGGTAAAAGAATGTCACTTTCTGCATTTTAATCAACACAAGTTCCTTAAGTTGTTCAATACCGTGTTATATCATAATCTGGAAAAGACAGGGCTTAAATATTTTTGAGGAGAGATCTTATCATATAGTTGTGCAACAAACAATACATACTTATCCTATATATATAAGTAAAGCGGAATCCTTTAAGCTGTGGTGGTGCCACGTGTCAGCCCCTCCTCTATCCCGCAATTTTACTTGCATACGGAAGAAACCTATTAAATCTCCATTTAAAAGCTATTAAATCTCATATTATATCTCTCCCTCTATAAAAGCCCACTAAAAGCAATTTTACTTGCATAGGGAAGAAACATATTAAATCTCATATTATTTCCAGATATAAGAAATGATAGCCCATCGATCAAGTGAGATAAAGAAGGCATCTTTTTGTGCCTCCTTTTGTCCTCTAGATTTGCTCGTGACATCATGTTTCATCTTCTCAAGTGGTGACGTCACTCGGTTTGGTATGGTGGATCCCTTGGGCACGGCGGCTGGAAGAACCTGATGATGCTATGGCGATTGGGTGATGCTATTAGCTTTTTATTGTTGATGGTTTTAAGACATCTCATTCTCTTCTATTTTTCAGGCTCAAATCCTTTCTTCTCATTTGTTGCAGGTCCTTCTGTCTTCCATCTTCGATATTTTACCCTTTTTGTGGCATATCTCTTAACTACATTGTCCGAAGAGGATGCTTGGCTATTATCTATTGCATATGAATTTAACATCTCTCATACCTATTTTAGCAAATTAATCTACAGAATTGCAACACCAATATCTTCTTCGTGGGGCACTTGGCTCAACTGATTCATGTTGTTCAGAAATAAATTATGACCCGTTTGGGTTACAATCTGATATTAGCACTTGGCTCAACTGATTCATGTTCAGAAATAATGGAATTAGAGCCCAGGTTCTAAAATTGAAGTTACAACGTTGTGTTTATTTGGAGATGTTTTGTGCACTTGGATGTTACGTGACAGGGGTTATTATGCATCACAAGGAGTAGGTTGCTAAAATTAGACAAATAATGAGAAGAGGAAGTTTGTTCACGGGGAATACAAGGCCAAGTGAGGTGTCTAAATGTTATTTTATCATATATGAAATTGAAAATTTAAAAACTTATATTCTCAAATTATTTTCAAACACCCAACTTCAGTATTATCATATGGTCTTCTGATCTATGTTCATGAATGTTACCTAGATCTTTTCTTCTGTTTTTTTAATCAAGCCTACCTATATGCCCTTTCATTAGACATGCTATTCAGATTTCACGTCGAACTTCTATTCTAGAATTGAAAATTCAGAGTTTAGGACTTGGACATGACTTCTTCCATGTGTGAGAAGATGGAATTTTTGGTTGATTCTTATGTTTTTATTTGTTTTTCGTTTTTGTTTCCGTTTTTTGTTCCCGTGCAACTAGTTATCTTGGAATATACCTGATCGAGGACAGTCTGTACGACTATACTACAAACAAACAGGCACCAAGGTCCTTGTTAATAGGTCCTATGCAACCCAGATTATATGTTTGGAATGGAAAACCCAAATCATGGAATTTGAAATTCGACCTCGTACCATGGATGGCCCCATGGTACAAAATCATCATCCAAAGATGAGATCTTAACCGTCCTATCATTGGATCAACTGATCTTCAGTGCCCTTGATTAGACACTTGTCATGTCCCACTAATAAGTAGAGGGAAATGATATATTTGCTCCCTTTTGTTCCCCGGTTCAGCCCTTTTAGTGTAAAAACTGTAATCATAAATAGAATAAAGGGAGTGGCCCGGAGAAGAAAAGGGAGCAAATATATCATTTCCCTTTGCGTATTCGACATTTAGGATAGAAACATGGTCCAACACCATAAGATGGGGTCCACCAAAAAAAACCACAGCACCAAATTCTTACAATCTTTGAATTCCTAATCATCCAATCAATGATCGGTGGATTTTAAAATTAATACTTGCATCCCACTAAGGCCCAGATTTGGTTGAAGGAATGTCATGAAAAAAATTTGACAAGGAAAAATATTTCTAAAAGTTCCTACAGCTTTTTACACACAAAAAATGATAACGGTAACTATTCTATTCAATTTTTACTTATTAAGGGCAAATGTAATGTATAGGGGAAACGGGCTGCCTAACTAAGAACAAAACTGAACAAATCCCCACATGCCACATGGCATAAAGAGGATTAGTTTTGTCATTTTAATTAAAAGCAAATAAAAAAAGAAACTATTGGAGGACATTTCTGGAAAAGTTACTTTTCCAGTGTTTGATTACGAATGAAAAGAAAGTAACTTGAACCACTTCAATTTAAGTTTTATTTAATTGGACCTCCAGTTATATTGATATCCCTCTAAATAAGCCATAATTATACCATTTCCCTGAAATTGTGGAGATAAAAAATTTTAAAGTTTTTTCCTACAATCCAAATAGGGCCTAAGATAGGGAAGTAGTTGTAAGCGTGTTACGAGGCTATATTGCTGGTTCCATACCTAGATTTCCAATATGGTTTCCATATCAGAGTTTTTATATGGTGGCCGACCGTGAAAATCACAAGGGCAGAGTGTCAAAACTTTGCCCTTAATTTTTTTATTCTGGTCAAAGCTCCTTTTTTGACTACCACTAAGATAAAAAATCAAGGGGCAGAGTGTTGTGATTTTCACCCACCATATAA
Source organism: Tasmannia lanceolata (assembly GCF_043159265.1). Lineage (NCBI taxonomy): Eukaryota > Viridiplantae > Streptophyta > Magnoliopsida > Canellales > Winteraceae > Tasmannia > Tasmannia lanceolata. The sequence goes on from NW_027518693.1 coordinate 239,257, forward strand.
AAACTCTCCATATCACTATTATTCATCTATTATTGGTCTCACAATTAGGCATGGAGCAAAAATACCTCTTCTTACTTATACTTTACCCGTGCTTATTTCTCGTTGAGCTAGATTCGGGTCTGTTTGGATGTACACAATATTGAAATAGAAGGGGGGTGGAGGGAACAGATTCTAGTTACTTTCCTTTTCTTTATTTGGAAAAGAGAGCTTTCGTTTGGAAAAATAACAACCAACAATTACCATCATGTGAATAGTAGATGGCAACCAAACAGTTCTATGTCTTTTACTTGGATTTTCCATATTTTTCATGCAATCAAACGGAGTCCCGGTTGAATTCCTGTTAAAAACTTTCTTCCTTTACAAGTGGAATTATAGTTGTGCATCAAAATAAAGCATTGTTATTATAAGGGCAAATGATGAAAAAAATGCAATGTTTATTCGAAATTCTGAAAAAAGGGTAGCAATTTGTAAATTATAAAAAAAGGGTGTGAGGTGAGAGAAGATTTGCATGAAGACAAATATACCCTTATATTTGGTTTTTACCATTTACACTGTTTTTTCTTACTTTCGTTTTTAACATTTGACACTTTGTTTTTTTTACGTTTGTCTTCTCCGACGAGAGTTGTCACTGCCGGTGGAGAGACGACCTTTGTCACCGTCGTACGTCGGCGTGAATGTCGGTGACGCACGAGGTACTCGCCGGAAAGCTTCCTCTCATGGCGGAAATCTGTTTCGTGCACTATTCGAAGGTAATTTTTCAACATTTTCATCTAGGGTTTTGTTAATTTGGGGTTTTTTTCGTCATGGGTTGGATCTCACATAGAAAGCTTCCCTTCTTGCCGGAAATCTGTTTCGTGCACTATTCCAAGGTAATTTTTAAACATTTTCATCTACGGTTTAGTTAATTTGGGGTTTGTTTCGTCATGGGTTGGATCTCACATACCAGGAACTAAGTTTGTTGGTATTTGAAGCTCTTTTAAGTACCTCTTTGGTAGTTTGTGAGAGGAATTTGCATGAGTATGTAGTTTTGAAGCCTTTGAAATGCTTTGCAAGGGGTTTCATTTGTATGGATTTAGAGAATTTTGGGTTTTAATGGGCTGGAACCATTAATTGTTAGAAAGAAAATATTTTGATATAGGGTTTATAGGTTTTCATGTATTTGTCACAAATTCATGTTTTTCTTTAGCTATCATTGGACTGCATTATGAGAGTGGGGTCTTGAGTTCATTGGTGGAAGAGATTTTAATCTCTTTTCTTTTTCTTTATTTTTTTGAAACTAAGCCTTTTCTTTTTAAAAAATTCTTTTTTCTGTGTTTCAGGATTTAGAGGAGGAAATAACTGTCATGTCTTATTGGCCCAAAAGAATTATGATATTCCTTCGTTTGATAGCTTTACCAGTGATTTTATTAGATGTTTCATAGTTAGTACTAATATAATTGATAGTTGTGTGCTTGAGTATATGATCCAGGTCTCTTTGATTCGGTAGAGCATCAAAGAATGGAATGATTCAACAGTTACCCTTATCACGTATAGATCCCATCATATCAATGCTGATATACTTGATAGTTGTGTGCTGAAGTCATGTGTGCCAATTTGTTTGGTTGTTACCGTCATTCCTTGAAGGTGTTTATTGTAATTTGTTAGAGAAATCCATCCATCTATTGTGTTAGCAAATGTGGGGATGCTTTCGTCATATTAAGTATTGTGAATGAGGTGGGATCCACAATTGGATGATCAGGATCAGATCAGGATCAAAGATCATATCATCCATACAGTTGTTATACTAAGAATAGGGGAAGAAGAGATATAGAATGCCTTACCATTCATTTAGATAGTATTGGAAGGAAAGATGAAGAGGTGGGTCTGTTCTGCAGCTTCTCGTAGCATTGTTTTCGAATTTCTGTTCATAGTGCTTATTGAATATGGAATTATACATATTAATTGAACAGGGAGTTTGGACTTTAATCTGATTTTTTTGCAAATAACAGTTATTATAGTTTTAGAAACAATATAGTTATTGCCTTCCAAAAAGTATTTATTGTCCCATTTACAAATAAGAACTAATTTTGGTGGCAGCCAAAGAGGTCCATGGAGTATGTTCATCATCTTCTTGTGCCTGATTGGATGATCTTAACCATCCAATCAATTGCCTACGAATGAACAGTAATAGAAATTTGATAAGTTTTGATCCATATTCAACAACTCAAATGCATTTAATCAAATAGTTTGAATTTTCCATTATATGTGATTTTGGGGCCTTGGAGGATCAGAGACGTACTCTGGCCGATGGGTGGTATGAAATGATCTACACTAGAGCTCGATATGCACTACATATGCACACCATTGTAACTTAATGAGGTTGCTGCTCAATCGATCTTTCCTCTTTAACCTTTAAACTTAGAAAAACTCTTCTTTCATATTAGTAAATGCATAGGAAAGGTCATGTTATTTAATATTCAAAAAAAAGAAGGAAAATAATAGGTTGATTGAAGGAAACGATTATGGATCACTATCACCGGCTTGAATTTTAGATCCAATAATATTTTCCCCATAATTCCATTTTTTATGATTATTTATGCGTGGTTATTTTCTTATTGTTCTATTAGGCTCAACATACAAAATTTCACATATGGCAGTGAAAAGTAGTTGAAGCTGTGTGATCTTTTGTATAAGATTTTGAGGATGTTGCCCATTGACCCAACAAAGAGGAACTCTTTCGAGCGCTGCATATGCAATGGGGACCTGGTTCTCGTGTATGAGAGGCATGACATCATGAAGGCCATCAAAGTATGTGAAGGTTCAGAGCTCCAGAATTGATTTGGTGTCTTTAGGCATTCTGATTGGGTTGGGAGGCCTTTTGGATCCAAGGTGCTGAGCAATAAGGGGGGATTTGTTTATATGTTTCCTCCTACTCCTAGTTGTGGACTCTGGTTCTAAGCCATAGGACCCAGATTTTATATATTGCGGATTTTAGCTTTGTGATTTCATACTTGGAAGTTATCCCTGGCTGTCTGGTTCTTGAGTCGGGCACTGGAAGTGGTTCTCTAACAACCTCTCTTGCAAGGGCTGTTGCTCCTGTTGGCCATATCTATACATTTGACTTTCACGAACAGAGGGCTGCCTTAGCCAGGTAATCCATTGACTCACTGGATGACATTGATAGAATAATGTTGCTGTCTTGTGAGACATTCGATATGCCAGTTTGTAATATGTATGTTTGTTTTTCTTATTCCCTGTTGGAAATATAAAGGATAGTCTTTGTTATTTATAGATCTTTGTTTTTCAGTAAGAGTTGAGGATAAAATGGAGGGAAAGAAGAGGGAATTTGTGGTTCATTTGGCGGGAATTGGAGGCGAGAAGACAGGAGCTGCGAGAGCCATTGAAAACTTTGCCTTTTCCCTTTTTTCCTGCTTCGGAGAAGACGAATGAATTGGGTAGTAAATGGAAGCGAATCTTTTCAAAGGAGATTATGTTTGGACCCCGTTGTTTTATGCAGGGCACCCCCCTCCTTCCTGTATTTGACTACTTTGTAAGGTAAATAAATGAGAAAATCATACATGTGCATAAGTTGGTGCTTGGTGGTTGTCAGCTATCCCTGCTCACTGTGACATTCTGTTTTTGGAATCTATAAGCGCTATTGAAGAGTGAACAACTCACTGGCCGAGTCATCGAGTCAATGAGCATTTGGACCTTTTAATTACTAGCATGTTTCATTGGATTTAGTATTGCCCAAAAAAGCCTATCGGTTCTTATATTTAGCTGTTTATGAATGCTAACCCAGTCATGATGTGAGTTTGGACCGTTTGGTAATTGGTTGAATAGTGCCCCAAGTTAATCGTTAACTTGAACGACTCGACTAGGTTTTACTTTGGCCATGTTTTTTCACTACAAAATCAATCAACTTTTTTTTCCTTTTGGGTGGCCTAAATTAGTAAAAGGTTGGCAATGTCAGTTCATAAACTCGTACAATTAGACTCTTTTCACCTGTACCGAGTTCTCATTAGGAGGAATGATAGATAGAAGGGAGCATACAATCATGTTTGGTTACATGTTAGAATGTAGTGGAAACGGGGTATAAAATGTGGTTCGAAAGGGGTTCCGGAGTAGAAAAGCCCAATTGTTTTGTGTTGAAAAAAACAGAGAAATTACCGAAGTTGTTGTAGGTTGTATAGTTGTTTTCATTCTTTTCTTGCGTTTTAAAAGAAAGTCAGAACCACCATTTTCTCTGTTGGAGAAAGACCATTACTTGTTTCTACCCAATTTGGTTCGTACTGGTTTTGGGGTAGAAAATGTCGCTCCGTACTGGTTCCGGCGTATAAAATGTGGTTCCCAAGTGGTTCCGAGTTATAAAATTTGGTTTCGTACTAGGTTCAAGGGTAAAAAATGTGGTTCCCTTCTGGTTCTGGGGTATGAAATGTGGTTCCCTAGTGGTTCCAGCATATAAAATGTGGTCCCGAAGTTGTTCAAGGGTTGAAAATGTGGTTCCCTAGTGGTTCCAGGGTATAAAATGTCGTTCCCTAGTGGTTACGAGGTATAAAATGTGGTTCCATAATGGTTCTGGAGTATAACATGTGGTTCCGTAGTGGTTCCGGGGTAGAAAATGTGGTTCCGTAGTGGTTACCGGGTATAAAATGTGGTTCCGGGGTAGAAAATGTGGTTCGGTATTTCTTCGGAGGTAGAAAATGTGGTTCCCTAGTGGTTCCGAGGTATGAAATGTGGTTCCCGAGTGGTCCCGGGGTAATAAATGTGGTTCCGTAGTGGTTCCGGGGTAGAAAATGTGGTTCCCTACTGGTTCGGAGGTATAAAATGTGGTTCCGTACTGGTTGTGGGGTAGAAAATGTGGTTCCCTAGTGGTTCTGGGGTATGAAATGTGGTTCCCTAGTGGTTCCAGCGTATAAAATGTGGTCCCGAAGTGGTTCCAGGGTTCAAAATGTGGTTCCCTAGTGGTTTGAGGATATAAAATGTCGTTCCGTAGTGGTTACAAGGTATAAAATGTGGTTTCGTAGTGGTCCCGGGGTATAAAATGCGGTTCCCTAGTGGTTCCGGGGTATGAAATGTGGTTCCCGAGTGGTCCCGGGGTAATAAATGTGGTTCCCTGCTGGTTCCGTGGAAGAAAATGTGGTTCCGTAGTGGTTCCGGGCTATGAAGTGTGGTTCTCTAGTGGTTCCGAGGTTGAAAATGTGGTTCCTTAGTGGTTCGGAGGTATAAAATGTGGTTCCGTAGTAGTTATGTCGTATAAAATGTGGTTCCGTAGTAGTTATGTCGTATAAAATGTGGTTCCGTACTAGTTGTGGGGTAGAAAATGTGGTTCCCTAGTGCTTCCGGGGTAGAAAATGTGGTTCGAAAGTGGTTCCGAGGTATAAAATGTGGTTCCGTAGAGGTTACTTGGAATAAAATGTGGTTCCATAGTGGTTGTGGGGTATAAAATGTGGTTCCCTAGAGGTTCCGGGGTAGAAAATGTGGTTCCGTAGTGGTTGTGGGGTATAAAATATGGTTCCGTAGTGGTTCCGGGGGTATAAAATGTGGTTCCCTAGAGGTTCTGGGGTAGAAAATGTGGTTCCGAGGTATAAAATGTGGTTCCATAGTGGTAGTGGGGTATAAAATGTGGTTCCGTAGTGGATAAGTGGTTATAAAATGTGGTTCCGAGGTATAAAATGTGGTTCCGTAGTGGTTCCGAGATATAAAATGTGGTTCCGTACTGGTTACGTGGTATAAAATGTGGTTCCATTGTGGTTGTGGGGTATAAAATGTGGTTCCGTAGTGGTTCCATGGTATAAAATGTGGTTCCGTAGAGGTTCCGGGGTAGAAAATGTGGTTCCATAGTGGTTCCGAGATATGAAATGTGGTTCCCTAGTGGTTCTAGCGTATAAAATGTGGTCCCGAAGTGGTTCGAGGGTTGAAAATGTGGTTCCCTAGTGGTTCGGAGGTATAAAATGTGGTTCCGTAGTAGTTACGTCGTATAAAATGTGGTTCCATAGTGGTTGTGGGCTAGAAAATGTGGTTCCCTAGTGCTTCCTGGGTAGAAAATGTGGTTCCAAAGTGGTTCGGAGGTATAAAATGTGGTTCCGTAGAGGTGACTTGGTATAAAATGTGGTTCCATAGTGGTTGTGGGGTATAAAATGTGGTTCCGTAGTGGTTCCGGGGGTATAAAATGTGGTTCCCTAGAGGTTCCGGGGTAGAAAATGTGGTTCCCTAGAGGTTCCGGGGTAGAAAATGTGGTTCCGTAGTGGTTGTGGGGTATAAAATATGGTTCCGTAGTGGTTCCGGGGGTATAAAATGTGGTTCCCTAGAGGTTCTGGGGTAGAAAATGTGGTTCCGAGGTATAAAATGTGGTTCCATAGTGGTAGTGGGGTATAAAATGTGGTTCCCTAGAGGTTCCGGGGTAGAAAATGTGGTTCCGTAGTGGTTGTGGGGTATAAAATATGGTTCCGTAGTGGTTCCGGGGGTATAAAATGTGGTTCCCTAGAGGTTCTGGGGTAGAAAATGTGGTTCCGAGGTATAAAATGTGGTTCCATAGTGGTAGTGTGGTATAAAATGTGGTTCCCTAGTGGATAAGTGGTTATAAAATGTGGTTCCGAGGTATAAAATGTGGTTCCGTAGTGGTTCCGAGATATAAAATGTGGTTCCGTACTGGTTACGTGGTATAAAATGTGGTTCCATTGTGGTTGTGGGGTATAAAATGTGGTTCCGTAGTGGTTCCATGGTATAAAATGTGGTTCCGTAGAGGTTCCGGGGTAGAAAATGTGGTTCCATAGTGGTTCCGAGATATGAAATGTGGTTCCCTAGTGGTTCTAGCGTATAAAATGTGGTCCCGAAGTGGTTCGAGGGTTGAAAATGTGGTTCCCTAGTGGTTCGGAGGTATAAAATGTGGTTCCGTAGTAGTTACGTCGTATAAAATGTGGTTCCATAGTGGTTGTGGGCTAGAAAATGTGGTTCCCTAGTGCTTCCGGGGTAGAAAATGTGGTTCCAAAGTGGTTCGGAGGTATAAAATGTGGTTCCGTAGAGGTGACTTGGTATAAAATGTGGTTCCATAGTGGTTGTGGGGTATAAAATGTGGTTCCGTAGTGGTTCCGGGGGTATAAAATGTGGTTCCCTAGAGGTTCCGGGGTAGAAAATGTGGTTCCATAGTGGTTGTGCGGTATAAAATGTGGTTCCGTAGTGGTTCCGGGGGTATAAAATGTGGTTCCCTAGAGGTTCCAGGGTAGAAAATGTGGTTCCGTACTGGCTGTGGGGTAGAAAATGTGGTTCCGTAGTGGTTCCGAGGTATAAAATGTGGTTCCGTAGTGGTTCCGTAGTGGTTCCGGGGTAGAAAATGTGGTTCCGTAGTAGTTCCGAGATATAAAATGTGGTTCCGTACTGGTTACGTGGTATAAAATGTGGTTCCGTAGTGTTCCATGGTATAAAATGTGGTTCCGTAGTGGTTCCGAGATATAAAATGTGGTTCCGTAGTGGTTCTGGGGTATGAAATGTGGTTCCCTAGTGGTTCTAGCGTATGAAATGTCGTTCCGTAGTGGTTCTAGCGTATAAAATGTGGTCCCGAAGTGGTTCGAGGGTTGAAAATGTGGTTCCCTAGTGGTTCGAGGGTATAAAATGTACTTCCCTAGTGGTTCTGGGGTAGAAAATGTGGTTCCGGAGTGGTTGCGGAGTAGAAAATGTGATCCCGTTGTGGTTACGTGGTATAAAATGTGGTTCCATAGAGGTTCCAGGGTAGAAAATGTGGTTCCATATTGGTTGTGGGGTATAATATGTGGTTCCGTAGTGGTTCGGAGGTATAGAATGTGAATCCGTAATGGTTCCCAGGGTATAAAATGTTGTTCCGAGGTATAAATTGTGGACCCGCTGTGGTTCGAAGGAATTAAAGTGTGCTTCCATGAGTGTAACTTATTGTTCCAATTGTGGTTGTATCATTGTAAATGGTTGTTCATATATTACTTTGTATTCTAATTTTATGGGGGTTTAATATTGGTTCTTATCCTACTAGGGTTTGCGAAAATGGTGGAAAGAATGGCTTCTTTTATGTTACACGTTGATGGGTACTTGAAGGATAAAGTATCATTTGAGTATATTGGCGGGACGAAGATGTCTTTAATTGTGAATCGGAATATAAAATTTGCAGAATTTGAGTCTCTAGTTCACCAAAAAATCCATACCACAGCAACCGGTATCTCACAATCTATACAATGTCGATATGTCGTGGATCCATATCAAATCGTGTTGTACGACATTCGAAATGACGATGACGTAGCTATGGTGATGATGCTTTTTGAGAATAGCCTCTTCAATTGTATGAGCCTGTACATAACCAAAGAGTACAGAGTAGGAGGAATTAGTTCTTCACCGATCCCCATCCGGAGGTAAAATATTCAGTAAGGTGGAAATTTTCATTCTTTCAACTCTCATTCCATTACACTATTAGGTGATGTGAAATTTGTCATTGCTCAGGAATATGAGGGATCGAATTCAACATTATGAATATCCTATTTTATATGGAAATATTTGTGAACCTTCTTCTCGTCCTCTTGAACCGCCATTGAACCTCATAAATAAATCCATCCGTGCAGCGTCAGCAACACCTAATCGAAATGACGTTGGTGCTCCGAAGAACATACAAATATTGGGCAGAAACCGAGAAGATACCAATATTCCTCGGAATCCGAACAGATATTCCGTGGACTTGAACGAAGACTATGAGGACCCTATTTTTAATGTGGCAGACGAAAATACATGGTAACATATGAGCACTGCCATGTAATCTTGTAATTACTAATTACATTTACTTCGCCAGTTCTATGTTTCTCTCATACAATATTCATTCTAACGTAGTCCCTACTGTGCAGGCACGATGCAGAGTTCAGCAGGGATTTCCATAGTGATATGCATGTTAGTAATGGCATTGAATGCGAGGATGGTAATAGTATAAAGGGTGATGATTCATTTGGTGATGATGACTTCGTTGAGGACAGTGTGCGCGAAGGTGACTTTGGTAAGGAAGATGAGTGCGAAGCTGTACGCCCCCTCGTTGGTCTACAGAACGTTGTGGGCGACCCGTTGTGTAATACATATAGAAGGGAGCTGTTGGAAGTAGATGAGATGGTTGTAGATGAATTAAATGAGGGACGTATAGGACTTGAGGAGATGAAGGTGGGGGGAATCTTCCCGAATTTGAAAGTATTTAAGAACAAAGTGAAAGAGTACGCAATTGAACGGAAGTTTGTATTCGTCCCAGTAGATTCAAAGCCTACAAAATATGCTGTTAGATGCAAGGATAAAAGTTGCCCCTTCAGAATCAGTGGGAGAATTTGTTTGGATCATGTTATGGTAAAACGGTTTGTGCCAGAGCATACATGCTCAGGTACTATGAGGGGTAATGACCATCCCCTTGTCACAGCAGCTTGGGCAGCAGACACCTGTCTTGGGTTATTTCCCTGCCCAGGAGACGTGAGGCCTACTCTGATAAGAGCATACATCAAGGATAAGTGGGGTATAACCATAAGCTATGTGAAGGCTTTCAATGCGAAGGTCATTATACACGAAAAAATGTGTGGAAATGCCGAAGCGTCTTACCGCATCCTTCCTGCATATGCTGAAGAGATGGAGAGATGCAATTCTGGCACCATTATGTGTGTATATCGAAGTCGTCAGCTATGGACCGGTGGAGATAATACATTTGCTCGTTTATTTTGGTCATTCGGCCCTAGCATTCGCGCATTCAGTCGAACAATTAGACCACTGATACTAATTGATGGGACACATTTGCGAGGCAAGTATAAAGGAATTTTATTAGCTGCCACTGCAGTAGATGGTGACGGTGGATTATTTCCGTTAGCATATGCAGTGGTTGAGAATGAGATGTATGAGAGCTGGCTATGGTTTCTTCGTTTACTCCGCCAAAGGGTGATACCAGCCGAAAAAAACAACAACGAATTCACTATTTCCTCTGATAGGATGAAGGGTTTGCCTAGAGCTATAGACGAAGCATTGCCGGGATCATACCATAGCTACTGTATTCGTCACCTCAATGCCAATTTTCTGAAGACCTTTAAGAGTCAAATACTTTGTAAACTATTTTCGAGAGCCGCATATGCTTTAAGGGAGAGAGAATATAAGGAGACGATGGAATGTATTAAAGAGAAGAATGCAAAAGCAGAGAAATGGATATCTGAGATTCCTAAAGAAAAGTGGGCTAATGTATACTTTAAAGGGTCTAGGTGGAATATGTTGACAACTAATGCAGCGGAGTCCTTCAACAACGTATTAAAGGGCGCACGGGAGTTACCCATCGCGGCTCTAGTCGATCACACTAGATGGAAAGTACAAGAGTACTTCCACCTTCGCCGCAAGGCTGCTTCTGAATGGAAAATGCATTTGACCCATAATGCAGAAAAATGGTTAGCCAGATCATGTCTGTATGGCAGTAAGTTCACACCCCGGCCGTGTAGTTGGAATGAATATGAAGTTATATCGTCAACTAATACGGATCGTGTGGACTTAGAGCAGAGAACGTGTACGTGTGGTCTGTTCCAAATTATGGGATTGCCGTGTGGGCATGCCATAGCAGCCATGGGAGTCAACAAGCTGGACAAATATAGGTACTGTCAGGATTGGTTTTTGGCTTCAACTTATCGGACTACATATGACGACGTGATTCACCCTACTTTAGATCGCACACAATGGCCGGAGCCATCCCATGTTTTAGAAGTAGTGTTGCCACCACGAGTAAGAAGACAGCCTGGACGACCCAAAAAAGTACGAATGGAAAGAGGGCTACAATTTGGACAACATCACAACTGCAAATCATGTGGGGAACCTGGACACAACAAAAGAACGTGCAAAAATCCCCCCCTTGTAAATCTTCAGTTAAATATGACGCCCATCGGTCCATCCGCACCTACAGAAAATACGTATGTTCCATTATGACTCACTTGATATGATTTCTCTATCAAACCCATCATTTTATTGATTGTTGCATGTTTTTCTTGTAGGTCCGGTGTCTCATTCGCACCTCCTTTCTTTGCTTAGGGATGGAGTTGTTGGTTTGTTTGTACAAAGTGGCATTGATTTTGGGACTCTTCATACTGCACATAAATATTTACTCACACAGAATTTGTATAAATTAAACGTTATTATAGACTTATAGTATTACATTGGTTGTACAGCTGACCGTGACTGTTGTAAAACTTATCATTAATGTATCATTGGTGTTGGCAATATCATTGGTTTTTACTCACTACCGAAAAGTCAGTCGGCCCACATTGTTTGGATCATCTAAATCGTTCATTTGATACGACATCACATATATTGGGTGTGCTCAAATAATCAGGTCCATCGAATGGAGGTAATCCTTCCATCTGTGGACGAACAAAGTGTACATACGATTACTCGAAAGTCTGAACCTAGCGTTGGACTTCCCAATGACGAGAGCGGAAGCGCAATATCACTTCTTTCCCGTCCGGACGAACAGTAGAGTTGCAAAGTCTACTGGCCGTCCGACGGAAGTCCAGTAGACTTTGCATCTCTAATGGGCATCATTCGGAATTCCGAACCAATTTCCGGACTTCCGACGGAAGCCCAGTAGGTTGGCAACTCTACTGGACATATTTCGGAAGTCCGGACTTTGGTTCGGAGTTCCGACGCGGATTTCCGAACCAGTACTCGGATTTCCGACGGAAGTCCAGTAGACTTTGCATCTCTACTGGGCTTCATTCGGAAGTCCGAGTGTTGCTTCGGCATTCCGAGTCCTTCGGACCACCGATTGAACTTTGGATATCCGCGTCGGAAGTCCGAACCACTTCCGGACTTCCGACGGAAGTCCAGTAGGTTGGCAACTCTACTGGACATAATTCGGAAGTCCGGCCGTTGGTTCGGAGTTCCGACGCGGATTTCCGAAGCAGTACTCGGATGTCCGACGGAAGTCCAGTAGACTTTGCATCTCTACTGGGCATCATTCGGAAATCCGAGTGTTGTTTAGGCATTCCGAGCCCTTCGGACTACCGATTGAACTTCGGAAATCCGCGTCGGAATTCCGAACCAATTTCCGGACTTCCGACGGGAGTCCAGTAGTTTGGCAACTCTACTGGACATCATTCGGAAGTCCGGACGTTGGTTCGGAGTTCCGACGCGGATTTCCGAAGCAGTACTCGGATGTCCGACGGAAGTCCAGTAGACTTTGCATCTCTACTGGGCATCATTCGGAAGTCCGATTGAACTTCGGAAATCCGCGTCGGAATTCCGAATGAAGTTCCGGACTTCCGACGGGAGTCCAGTAGGTTGGCAACTCTACTGGACATCATTCGGAAGTCCGGACGTTGGTTCGGATTTCCGACTCGGAATTCCGAACCAACTTCCGGACTTCCGAATGATGTCCAGTAGAGTTGCCAACCTACTGACTCCCGTCGGAAGTCCGGAAATTGGTTCGGAATCCGACGCGGATTTCCGAAGTTCAATCGGTAGTCCGAAGGAGTCCAGTACAACAGCATATATGGTTCCGGACCGGGTTCATGTACGTTACTACACGAGGATCTACCAATTCAATGGGCTTGATCACATGTATACATCATTTGTGGCGCAAGATCATTCAGATTATATATTAATGATGATCATTTGGGTGATGAACTCGTAATGTTAAGAACTTGATGTTTAAAGCACATATCTTTTGTGTCGGATGGAGAAAAGAGTGGAATTGTGGAACATGTCAGTTTACCGGTCCCCACTACATTTTTCATCTTTACCCCAGTACAAAGAGCTTTTTCCCGATCCTGGTCACTCAGAAGCTTTTTTGTGTTTGTTGTTTTTTAAAATATGTTTTATGAGTAAGCTGGGGTTAGGCAGGACCCCGACCAGATATATTTATGGAAACCAAAGATATACATGAAGGAAGAAAACAACCTCCTTACATAAAAGGGGGGAACAAAAAGAGGCAAGAAGCCCAAACAACAACATCCAAACACAGGACAGAACCTGCAAAAACAGCCCAAAACAAAAAAACAAAGCTCGAAGTGATTTCTTTGCGTTTGGTAGGGGCAGAATAGCTTGGAGATGAAGGGGTGGATTTCTGATCATTGAAAAGATTTGCCCAAGGGAGACTTGCAGACCATATAGATCAATCCTCATCCAGAAGGTTGCTATTCAAGGACCAGATGTTGAAGCCATTCCTCATCCACGACTTCTTCAAGTTGCCAGAAACGCTGAAGAGAGCCCGGATTTGGAAGAAGCCTTACCTGCAAACAACCACAATTATCATAATGAATAAGTAGAACATTTTGGTGTTTCCCAATTGTGTGCAAAATATCCACTCACCCTAGCAGGTTGATTTCCGCCACCTACTTCAGGAACGAGGAGAGCAAGTATCGGATCACCCGCGAAGCAATTGAACTCTAATGCATGTACAACCAACAACAATGACTCCCAGGTAAGAATGTGAACAACTTATAGGGATACTTTCCCATAGACCCCATTCAACATTTCCGAAAGTAGGGAAGCTCGCATAGCTGTAATATCTTTCTGGGTGAAATCGAGGCTAGCGTCACGGGTAATGTATTCCATCTCTTTCAAAACGAACAGCCCACAGTCGTGGCTGCAAAACATCAAGCAAAACCGAGAAGAAGAATTAATCGTTTACGGAGGTATCGTAAACTGAAGTAATTGCACGTAACATACATGTTACCTTGTAGGGGCCGATCGACCACTACATCAATGGGGAATGCACTTATATCAATGTCTTTGACCATTCTGAACCATTTAACAAAGTAATCGACCTACAAATCAAGAATTCCGTACGTTAGGGCAGTAGTAAGAAAAAATTAATTACTAATTGCCATACGAATCAAGAGTAGTACTCACAAGGGGTTGCACCTTCCTACAATCTGTGTGACTGTAAAGAGAATCGTAAAGAAGGAAGGTACGATGCCCCATATCCAACACGAGAAGTACCCAATGAACCATATCAATGTTAATTGGAATGAGTACTTTTCGTATCTCTTGAAGAGGGGTGTTCTCTACACGAGTTACGAATCTGGAACATGCATCGGGACGTTCACATCTTTCGTCAAGAATAACTTGCTGCAACCAAAACAAGAAATGTTAGAATTGCCCGCAGCTTGGGAAACAAAAATCACTACTTATAAGTTAATTTAATCTCACAGGTAGATGGGTAGCAAGGCAAATGCATGATCCCTTTTTTTTTGTTCGCCAACATTCGTCCCGCAAGTTCAAGTAATCCGTATATACATTAACAATCTACATAACAGACCATAGGTCAACGAGAAGGAATTCTAAGAAGATATGTGTACCAACGCATTATTCACGCTTTACGTTACTAACTGAACCATATAACATCTTACCGGAGATGATATCCACCCTCTACGATCGGTTAGTATAAGCAAGTCTTCTTTACACATGTGGTACCCATCACTGTGAATGACTCTCTCACTGCAAATCGAGTAAAAAGTCAGCTACCTCTATGGTCCTTTGGTCATATAATTGTACTTAAACAACCTATGTATGCAATTAATCGGAGATATTAGAATTAAAAAACAATGTAGGTTGTACGAAAATTTACCTAGGTGGTAGCGCTGCCAATGCATCCACCTTCATCGCTGCAGGCCCGGTGATATTGCGACGAGCATACATGCTTTTCCGGTTGCTTATGACATACGGTGAACTGACTGCTCTACTAGGTTGTAACTTCCTTCGACGTTGCTTCACATTTTTTTCAATGCTCCCAATAACTTTTTCATCTTCTTTCTTATTTGATTTCTTACTCTTACTGAGGTTCAAATCAGGAGTGTCAACCAAGATAACCATTTTAGCTGCAGCATCCCTGACATCCCTAGTAATTAGGCTATCAATAGAGATATGTTCTACGCTATCATCAACTATGTGTTTCCCCATATCATCTACAAAAACACCATCCCCTACTTCCCCCTTCGCAGTCACTATCTCGGGTTCCCCATCCATATTGTCGGCCTCTCGTTCCCTCTTTCTCGTTATCTTCGTTGGGATATTATTCCCTGACTCCAAACCTTCCCTCTTTCTGGAACCTCTCCCGAACAAATGAATTTTTACCTCCCTCATTTCACGTTCAACTCTGGTTAACCTCTCCAACAATGAACTATTTGTAACAGATTCATCTACTTCGGACTTCCCATGTTCCCCTCTTCCTCTCGTACTTCTCCTCCTTCGTTCCCTCCTCTGATATGTCGCAATTGGCCTCATTGGATCCCTCAGTACAGGCAGAGTTTGACCCCTGCAATCCCCCACTGGGACCACAATTGAACCGACTGAATCGCAAGGAATACTACCATCGTCGTGTTGATCATCGAGTCGAAGTAGAGATTCTTCCCTTGCCGTAGCTTCGACCCTCCTAACCACCTGGAATACATTCCATATTACTAATTACAAATACGACTGTAAAAATAACACGAAAGACATACAACGACCAACATGCATTATACTCTCACCTCTACGGCTTTCACCGTCCCATGAATAATAGAGTTAATCAACTGTTGATGCTCCATCTTCTTCGTATTCATCTGAGCGGTCCACTTAAATAGACGCGGATACGCATCAGGAGAATTAGGTGCCCATAACGTGGTATGCTCAAATAGCCATACCTGATATCAAAGTAGATTAGATCCGCATAAGATAGAAAGAAAAAAACTATATGCAATGAATGGAAAATTACCTGTAAAATGATAGAGCAACCCAATATATGTCCCTTTCCACCGAGTGCAGCATGTGAATCTAATGATCTGACCAAGAACTCATGAACGGGAAAAGCCCATGCAACATTTCCTATAGTCTGCAGATCAATATACGGGAAGAGGCAAGAACATGCCTTCTGGTCCCTCTGCGCAAACAAGACAGTGCTGCAGAATAACAATATCAAATGCTTCACAGTCGACTTCACCAAGTCTTCTTCGTCTGAATCCATATCGGCATGAATAACCTTGACCACCTCGTCATAGGTGGCGGTTGGACCCCCAAACCTCCAACCATCCACAGTATCACTGCTAGACCAATCAAATTGCGGCCTTTCCCCAATCATACTTAAACCTAATATTTTAGCTACATCACTAACTAGAAATGGGAGTACGATGCCGCCCAAACAAAAACCTTTCCGTTTGGGATCCCATTTATTTACCATTGTCGTCAAAATCTTCTTCCGCAACTCGACATCTTCGAGGCCCTCATGCAGAACCAAATCTGTAAATGGGGTATCCTTTATGAAATCCCTATGCACATCCCGTAACCGAATATTTTGTAGGGACTCGTGAAAGCGTGATGGACAGCATCTAGATAAGACATATTTCGCCTGCAAAAATGGCACTATTAAACAGTTGAGCGAGAAACAGCAGGAGATGCAGACGGAAAATATAACAGTTACTCACCATCACGAAAAAGGAAACAATTGTTGGGAAAGATCAACAATTTTGTTTACTTCGTATGTATCTGTCGAAACCACCAACAATCACTTGAAACACAATATTAGTCTATTCAAACACAGTATTACTCCATTGAAACAACAAGGATAAAGAAACCATATGTAATCACTTTAAACAACACAGGGCTCCCCAAATAACTGGAAACAACCAGACGTAAAGATCATGAACACCATATATGACAACCGTAGCTAATCCCTTCAAATTTAAACAATCAAACATCGGTTCAAACAACATATGGCTCCCCAAGTAATAGCAACCATAACAAACCGTACGAGAGTCAAGCAAAACCATTCAAACTTAAACCACCAAAAATCACTTAAAACAACCATAGCTATATAGATACTTGAATCAAATTCATAAGAACCATCATAAACATACCATGCAAGCAAGACACACAATATAACGATAATAACATATAATCCATCCATCCATAATAACATATCAAACCCGTATATAACATAACATCCATGAACCATTAAAAAAAAAAAAATTTAAAAGAAACATAACATCCATCTATCCATAAATCAACCACAGCAACGCTCTAATGATCTGGGGGCAACAGATGGTGGACCAAGTTGGTCAATGAAGAAAGCTGCTCCGTGAGTGAGGTGACCGCTGTGCCCAAGTCCTGGCGGAGGGTGGAGATCTCGGTGCGTACCCCAGTCAAAGCTTGCTGAGTCGCCAATTGCTCTTGATGATGGGATTGTAAAAGCTGATTAACCGCGGTAAAGTGCCCGTCAAGGTGCTGACGATGTGCACGAAGCTCCTGCGCAACAAACTCCTGTGATGCAAAACGCTGAGCCGGCTGACGAGGAGGGGGAGCAGGGCCCTGTATATGAAGCCGCATGGCCTTTATAGTTTTAGCATTGAACACAGTTGCGGGACTAAGGCGTTCTTCACCACCTTGTATCAACTTCTCATGGTTGAAGACATGCGTGAGAAGCATCCCGAATGGTAGACTAGCCAAGGCCTTTGTCCTCGTGTCCTCCATGAACCTAAGGAGGATATAGCCAAGGTGAAGGGGCGTGCCGCGAAGAAGTCGGTGCATAATAAAAGCCTCAAAAGGCCGGACCATGTCAGCATTGCCTCCGCGAGGCGTGATATTGCTCGTCAGAATCTTGTGTAGGACTTTGCACATAGGGGTCAGGGAATTGTAGGATACGTTGGTTGACCCGTCAGTAGGTGGGCCTTCGCAACCAAGCTCCCCATAGGCGGCGACCGGATCATCTATACAGGCACTAATGTCATCCATGGTTCCGGGCCAAAAGTAGATTTCGTCGCCTGTGGTGGGAAGAGAGACAACTTCACAAAACTTTTGAACTGTCATATGGATGGTTTTGTTGTTTACTCTGGATTGGAAGACCTTCAAATCTCTGTCGAATCTGTAATTGGCATAGAATTGCTTGACGAGAGTCGGGTACGAGTCACAGTGAATTTCGAGAAAATTGACCCATCGAAAGGCCAGAAATAAGGGTTTCACATTATAAACTTCGACATCTTTAAAAATGACTTTCCTACCTCGGAGTATGCCCTTCCTTTCTATACGACCGAGGGACCCAACCTCTACATCTGCATCCTCATTGCCCATATCCTCATCGGAGGCAGGAGGACTAGGGGAGGGCTCACGGATAGCCTTCCCACGCCGTTTGCGGGTGGAAGACCCTGCATCTACATTCACATTCTTCTTTCTTTGCTTCGCGCGCTGCATGACTATAGGGGTTTTGGGTTAGGTGGTTAGTGGGGTTCACAAAGTAAAAGGGGAGCCGCTTCCGGTCCTTATCTGCACAAAGCAGGAGAATAACTTGGAGGGGAAGATACTTTAAGTAGGAGATAGTTGAAAAGTTGAAATTAAAGATACTTCAAAGAAAACCATGTTTCAGAAAGTTTGTACAAACACACTATTTAGAGACTTCGAACAACTTGAAACCAATGTTAGGATAGACGAACTACGGAACCACATATTAGAAAGTTCACAAATATGATTAGTGGAACCATATATTAGAAAGTTCAAACCACAATAACTGGATAGATGAAGTACAGAACCACAAATTACACAGTTTGAACCAGTAATACTGGATACAGGGTCCATGGAATACTGGTTCCAACTTCGGCAGAATAAGTGGTTTCATGGATGCAACTTCCATGGAATAACGGTTCTAACTTTCAAACCCCTAATTGAAACCCTTCAAACAAATTCAAAACAATGCAACCATTGAAAAGCATTGAAAACCATGGAAACCCCAAATGATACCCTTGAAACCATTGGAAACCTATATGCAACCATTTAAACCCTAAATGAAACCAGCCAAACCATTGAAACCATAAATGCGAGCCTAAACCATTGAAACCCTTTCAAACAAAAAATTATACTATTGAAACCCTTTGGAACTAAAATTGGTTCGAACTATATACAAAAAGAGAAACCAGATGAACCTATTGAAAAATGCCAAAATAGAGGATCCTTGTTACGTGCAGAATCTGTACCACTTATTTAGTTATTTTCCTTTATGTTAATTTTCCCGTAGGGTCACTCCCATCTATGTAATGGAGTTGGTTTTGAGTGATTGTGGTGTCAGTTATGGAGAGTAAGTTAAATTTTGGTCCCATCCCATGTTTGGTTGCCTTTTAGCACTAGGTATTTTTTAATCCCACTCTTCTAATCATTACTTCTGGGGTGAAATTTTTAATCCCACTTTTGTAATGATTGAAATGTCATCCCATCCCAAGATAACCCCAGGAACAAAAATAAACTCAGGAACCAAAAATAAGCTTCAGCAGATATTTTTTCTACCCAACAGTGCAAACAACCAAACAAAGGTTTTTTTTTTCCCAACATATCTCCCAGGGTATTTTTTTCTCCCACATAACCAAACATGGGATTTTTATTTTACCGGGATACTTCTACGACTTTTTTTTTCCCACCTATCTCCCAGGGTATTTTTTTCTCTCACATAACTCCCAGGAACAAAAAAAACCTGGCAACCATACAGAGCACAAAGAGTTCTTATTTTGGTGTTACATTTCTTGTTTTTGGTGGAGTTAAGACAGAAGCCTCTGGTTTGGCCATTTCCCACTTTTAACCTCGTGGTTTGGAAGTTACCAACGACACCACCAGGTATGTGGCATGCAACAAAAGCGAAGAATCCTAAGATCATCTCCTGCTGACTTACCAATTCTCCTATCAACTGTGGATGCACGTTATCAAGAGTTTTGGCATAGGTAGGGTATCTCAAGGATCAATCAAGAAAGTCATTCTTAATTGGAGTATACGCCCTTTCGGCGAAGCTGGTTGAATCACATGGAAGAATGTCCCATTTGTTTTGATATGTCAACTTTCGAAATAAGGAACAACTGAATAGTGAAGGAGCGCGAGAGAGAAATAGGAAGAATACTGCTAGATATCAACATTGTTATACTATGGGGAAGAGGGAACAAGCTCAAACCCACAAACACGGTGAGTGATATTCTAAGGGGTCGGACAACGAATCTCATGGAGAAGAGTGGAAAACCTAAAACCTCACTAAAGTGGTACACCCCACCCCTTGGATCAATCAAATTCAATTTTGACAGAAGCTAAAAAGGAAGCCCGGGCTGGGTAAGGATTGGGGTAATCTTCCGTAACTACGATGGGTAAACAATCCCATGCCATTAAAAAAATATCTTTAAAAATCTTTTCTTTTTCTGTATCACTGGGCATATGTGATGCAAATGAAGTAGAAGCCCATGCCTTAATTCTTCTTCTTTTTTGAATGTTGAAGCTTTCATTAAAAGGAAGAAGACCAAGATGGTCGAAACTCCAAAGATTACAAGGACAGAAAAACAAGAGAAGCCCGTGCCTTACTATGGGGGCTGAAATGGTATTCGAATGCTAGACTAGAGGCACTGATCATCGAAGGGGACTCCTCTAACGCCATCGCTTGGACTGCTACTAAATCGTCAGGACCTTGGAAGCAAGATGACGTAATAGCAGAGATTAGATATTTGTGCTTATTCTAGCAGTTCCTAAATCTCATCTTACATGTCCAGCATTTCCATAGGTTTTCATGATTTTATCAGGATTTCCAGCAAAATTCCGAACCAAAACATTTATGTTTCTCTCACAACTGAAACCGAATTCAAAACTGAAGTTGGGTATAACCATAACCTTGGTTGAGCCTCGTTTAGGCCTATAAAATGATATGAAGGGAGACCAATTGTCATCGCAGGACAATCCTCCCCTACCAAATCTCGTTGACGTCCTTTTCTTTCCTTCAGCATACCACCTCCTTCAACGATTCCTCCATCAATTCTTCCGATGAGGAGCTCGATCCTCCCATCGACTCTTCAACCGACTGGGACACTCCAAGCGCCCATTCCTTGTTGCCCATATTGCTCTTTCCATCATAGGGCCTTCAACTAATTGTAAGGTTGAGACTCTCCCATCCTTGCCATTCTTCGTATGTACAATGGGGAACATGTATGGGAACCACTCGCCCATGGTACTTACCACTACAAGATGAGGTATGGGAACTACCTACCTTTGCTGCACATGAGAACTCCATTCCTTGTATCACCTGGTAGTCGTACAAGGGCATTGTCGTGAGGTTGATGGAACTCTACGAACTTTACTTCCACACCTTTTCCACCCTAGGGTGGGCCTCCAAGTTTACGACCTTCACGGGTGTAAAGTCATTCGCAAATTGTAGGCCTAACGGCATACCATCCTCCAACACGAAGTTGCGAGTTATGCATATGTACACTGAAGCCTCGTGGTCTTCCCGTTAATGAGCACGTCCAAATATCATGATTTTCACAAAAACCCTAATATTTTAGGGCTTTTTTTGTTTTTATCAATGTTCTCTTTCTTAAAATGTGGGTTTAATGTACCCATGGGGTGGGGTTTCATTGTCTGTGGTGGAGGTGACGGCGGTGGCCGGAGATGGCGAAGGTGGCGGTGGAAGGAGGTGGCGGTGGCAAATGGCTTCAAACCACTGATAAGGGTATTTCTGTCCTCAATATATTAACCATGTTTAGTTTTACTCATTCCGTCAGGTTAAACTAACGGACCGTCAACAGCGGGGGTCTACTAAAAAATGTCATAAAGTTGAGGGGGTGTCATTGCTAACTTCCAAACCACGGGGTTAAAAGTGGAAAATGGCCAAACCACAAGGGGTGTATCTGTATTTTTCCCTTTTTAAAAAAAAATACATTAACTACATGAAAGTTTCATTATAGATGTTGAAGAACAAAAGGGACAACAAATATTCATCACAATGCCAATTAGAACTTCAAATCATCAACTTTGTTCGAGGCTAGCATTACCTTAACCAACAAAAAGAAATTCAAGAACAGGAGGGAATCTTAAAAGGGAAAAAATACAGCCAAAGTTGCTCCATGATTACCAGGTTGTTCTGTAACTCAGTATGGATCAGTTTTTCAAAATGCCGATGGGGTGAAAATGCAGCGAAAGTGAATCCTAGTCGACTTGGTTGATGCGGCTGAGTACTTGGTTGATGAGACTGAGTAATCGGTTGACTCCCCCACATAAATCAGGACAATCAGAGGAGCTTTGATGGACTTTGTAGGACAAAACGCGGACTCGGCCAAGAACACAGCCAAGTTAAAAAGAGTTCACTTGGGTGAGTCCATGATGATGTGGGGGAGTTTTGAAACTATGGCATGGATTAAACATTTAATGGAATTGAAGGGGGTAATACAGAACAAGTTTGAGAGGGGGTAATATAGAACAACTTTGACATGGTTCTTGTCTACTTCAGTTTCCATTTGCTAGAGTGCTAAATTGTTGCATAGGTTGTCATAAGTTTGAGATGGAAAATATTCCTTTTTTTCTTATATTTACTTGAAGCGTAAGCTAATCTTGGAACTGATATTAAGTGAAGACATCTCTCTCAAGAAAGTTTTGGTAAATGCTTCTAAAAGTAAGTAGGTCTGGGAAAGTTGTATTGACTTATAAATCCCTATCGTCGAGTTCTGAACCGTGGGAATCGAACCATGACTGAAGTGGTAGTGAAATGGCAAGGAGCTGAAGTTGAAGATGCAACATGGGAGCGCTACCATGATCTATTGAAGAGGTTTCCAGATTCAAACCTTGAGGACAAGGTTGCTTGAAGTGGAGGGGAATGTTACGTGCACAATCTGTACCAGTTATTTAGTTATTTTCTGTAGGGTCAGACCCATGTATGTAATGGAGTTTGTTTTGAGTCATTGTGGTGTCAGTTATGGAGTCCTGTTACTAGTACGTGGAGTCAGTTGTCGTACTTGTCATTTGGAGAATTGTATTCTACTTAAACTCTTCTCTCATGAATGAAAGATATACAACTTTCTTCTCTTAAAAAGTATACTCTTTCATGGAGGTTGGCTCCCTCCAAGTAGCCATTTTTCACCATAGGAAAATCCAAGAGAAAGACGTAACAATCCTTGCAACCACAAATATGAGGGTTCGAACCAGAAATAGTTACAACCACAATTGAACCAAAATTGACAATTGAGATAATTATTTCCACAGAAGGAATAATAGGAACCACTATTTTCAGACTTCGAACCACTTCAAACACACTATTAGACAGTTCGAATGAAAATCATTGCTTACAAGGATCCTTGGAACCATACTTACTGGTTTCAAGGGTTCGAAAGTCTCAAAAATCCCAAAATAAATGCTTATGCCTCTTTCCCTTCTGTCAAAAGAGTGCAAAACAAAATCGATAACGGTCCTTCTCCCAATAAAATCAAATGAAACCCTTTGCAAACAAAAATAAAACCCTTCACTACCAAAATGAAACCCTTCAAAACCTACAAATCCTGAATCAAATCCTAACAAACCACAGTTACACCTTTCAAAACAAATGGAACCCTTTTGAACCCTAAATGAAACCCTAATTTGGTTTCTAAAATTGATTTCTTTCAATCCATCGAAACCCTAACAAAATGAAACCCTTTGCAAACCATGGATAAACTAGAAATCAAATGAAACCTTTTCAAACCCTAACACAGGAACTAATTATAGCTTTATACAATTTCAATAATGGTTCCAAGTATTTCATCTCCAACACCCAAAGAAGAAAACCCAAAAAATGAAACCCTACATTAAATGGTTTAAAAAATACCTTGGAGAGTTGAAGTACGGGTTTTGGCAAGAGGAGCAACACTTTCCGGCGACAACCTAAACTTTCCGACGCGTATGCAACCTTCCCGGCAAGAATAGTATTTTCCGGCGAGGTCAAAGGGAGAGAACGAGTGAAAAAAACGAGTGAAAAAAAGGAGAAAAAGACTGAAAAAGGGTAAAAGAGGGTGAGAGGGTGAGAGGGTAAAACGAGAGGTTAAATGGATGGAAGGGTATTTTACTTATCTTCCTCTCCCAACCGTCTCTTTTCTCCACCGACGGTGAGAAGTCTCGTCTGAGAAGAGAGAGGTAAAAAAAAAAACAGTGTAAAAGATAAAAAACGAAAGTAAGAAAAATTAAGTTACAAAAGGGTATATTTGTCTTCAAACACAGTTTCTCTCACCTCACACCCCTTATTTTATAATTTTCGAATCCCTACCCTTTATTAACAATTTCCATAAAACTTTGCATTTTTTTCATCATTTACCCTTATTATAATTTAATAAATCTTTTTATTAATTTAGTAAAATAGCAAATAATGGAACAACTCTATTCAACAGAATGTTAAAATTTATCAATGATTAAATGGTAGGTTGAGCTGGTAATCCACCAAAAGTTGTTGTGGTATGTCAAAATGTCAACTCCATGGCATACACAAGCTAGCCAGCACCCATAGTATCACGCCAAAGCGGTAGAAATTGCATCTGCAAGAAATTAGTATCCTCTTCAATATCAATTAGAGACAAAATAAAAGGAATGAAAGGGAGCTCCTTATCAATGGTTCCTAAAAGAAACATAGCTAGTACTTACACGAGATTGGAACGGTTCATTTCTTAACATTTCGAGGGTTACACGTCACCGACAATCGCCCGACATAACCGGCGGTCAAAATTCCACTCTTTTGCTAAATCCCTACCAAACACCCCTCGGGTAATCAGGAGAATTACATTCCCTGCTATTTTACTCAAAAAAACGTAACCAAACAGAGCTGGAATTTGACCACATTCTGAGGACCATCTGCACCACTAGACAATCAAATATGGCTCAATGTAACTGTATACTTGAGAATAATGAGATTTTACCTTCGACTAGATCTCTCATTTAATCACATCTGCAACTACCAACACTATTTACTTTGATCAAGGTGAAACAAAGTAACAGAAATATCACAGTAGTCCTATTTCTTTGGAGCCAATATATTCATACATAGAATTGATCACATGAAGAGGACCCCTGCACCACAAGATGACCAAAGCATTTCATTATAAAAAAAAAATTGGTTATATTTACGGATCTAAAAGACAACAAATCATAAACAACCAACATGAGTTCATAAGAAAAAAGGGCTTTTAAATTTGTAACCCTTGCAGTCAAGTTGCTAACACCACATCAAGCAACTGAAGCAGGCACATTATAAGCAATGATGCAACAGCAAGTGCCAAGTGTTTACGACAAACTCACCGGGAACATTTTCCTCCATCAACACGCTTGATTGATCAATGGCCTAAGATCATCTGATAAAGGTGTTCTCAAATGAATTTAGCCGGACTTGTGGTCGCAGGTCACAGGTCAGATTACCAGATCTGATCACTTACATATATGACACAAGTGGTGACCCAAAATTTGAATGTTAGGAAGGAGCTTACAACCAGTGTCTTTTAAGCATTTTTTATAATTTAAAAAGAAGACTCTTATTGTCACACTAATTTTTTTTTCTGAATGTTGATTTAGTAAATAAAAAGCCGGGTGACCAAAGACTCCTAGAATGTCATCAACTGCATGCCATGTTGCCACACTACTGAACATAGATAACTAATAATTATAGACTCAATATTATTTGTTGTACTTATTTTACTTCTTCTACTTTGGGGTTTTGGATTTGAGAGGGGTATGTTAATTTAGGCATTATTGAAAGTGGTTACAAAACCAACTCTACAAGAGCTGATCTTCTGATCTCCCTTTGTAGAGGGCATGACGCACTTAATTTTCATGGGCAGTAATGAGTGAGACAAACCTGATTCCAAAGGACCTTGAAAACAAAAGCCAATCTTTAAGAAAAAATGATTTGTAAGCAATAACATAGGCATTTCCTATGCATCCACATCATGCAAACCACCTATACCTAAATGTAAACAGGTGCAACTGTCAAGCTTCTAACAAACATAATATCAAACACAATAAGGGGTTGTGCTTTAAAGCTAAAATGTGCTTCAAAATGGAATACCAAATTTCTTAGTACTTTAAACATCCTTTAATGGTTAGAGAACTGGATGCATAATGCAAAAGAACAATAAGAACTAAGAGAGAATGATACAACAAGAATAATAAAAATTATCATAATTATAGAGTTTTTTCATTCTCTATAAGATAAGAGGCTTGTGGAAGATATGTCACTTTCGTCATCCAAGTCTCCAGCTTCGTCATCCGACTCATGATATGGATCAAAAAGAGGTTGGAGGCGTGACATGTCGCCTACGTCCTCCCACTCCAACCCTTGGAACCATGCTTCTTCTCCTTGAATCATTTCAAGTTTAGGTGCGTTGTGGCGTCTTACCGGAAACCTCCTTAAATTCGGGCAATCCAATACCTCAATAAATTTCAAGGAAGGGGAATGAAGAAATACATGGGACCCTCCTCCTCCTCTATTGAGATGGCAGCAGAGACTTGTAAGCTTTGGGAGATGGAATAAGAGTATAGTGTCTAATCGAGGGAGCAGAGTCTCTTCATCCACCACACCCAATTCCTGCTCCTCTTCCTCTCCACTTATTATCACCTCTATTTCTTCACACCGTTTTACAACGAGGTATTCCAATTGTTGGAGGCCTCGTGGCTCGTGCTATGTTCCACGAGAAGACATCCTTTATCCTGGGGCAGGTTTGGATGAATATTGTTCGTAGATTTTGGAAGGTTAGAGGTGGTGGCAATGAGGAGAAATTCTGTCTTGTCTTATTCACTTCCTCATCTCAGATTATTTTCTCCAATCCCAAGCATTCTCGAACAACAAGATGCTTCAATTGTTGAAGGCACTGTGCAAGAACAGGGGAGAATAGACATCGCAATCTATGGCAGTAATCCACATTCAAGTAGCTTAGGTTGTGGAATGTCCCAGTTGGTGGTACGGCCCCCTTCCATATACACGACAGTTTGGGCAGATATCGTAATTTCATTGTTTTCAATGCAGAGAGAGGTGATGTAGTACTTGTTCAAGTCGATAAAACTCAAGCAAGATTTGTCCAGTGAATAGATCCTTTTCAAGTATTCCCACATCTCTAAGGTGTAGATTCATTAACCAAGTAATGAATACTCTAACATGCAGAGTTAGAGTAAAATTGAATTTGAGAAATGTACAGTCAAATTGAATTTGAGAAATGATTAAAATGAATATAGCAACTTGTTCTTCAACAAACATTTTTAATGTGTCTTCTAATATATTTATTTCTCTAACACAACTTAATAAATACAGGTGGCTCCGTACAACGGACTTATTTACTACTAATTTTATGACTGGAAGGGACTCGAATCCTTTAACAACACAGGCCATCCAAGCTAATTATGTCAATCCAAGGGTGGAGAAGGAATGGTTCTTACCTATGGCTATGGTGTTTTGTGAAAGAAGAGAGTCATTTTTGAAGAGAGACTGCGTTGTGTATGCAGCAGCCCCATGAGCATTAGTGTATCATGTAATAAGGGGTAAGTGAGCATGGCATGGGAGTTTGGTGATGTATATGAAGGATGGATAGAGGCTGGCCAATTGGTGATTGCTTAAAAAGCCCCCAAGGGGCTAGACGATCAATTGGAGAATGAGAGAGTCTTTGCAAGTTGCTGCCACATCACCCGCCGAGGAAGCAAAAGTCCAGCTATATTGTAGCTGCACATGTGGAGTTTGTTACAACAATCTAGTGCCACATCAGCACAACTTGCATAACTGTCACGCCCCGACCCCACTGTGTAAATATTGTCCGATTCTGGGTCTTCCCACCCTCGCCGGTTTTGTTTTCATTTTGATCTTCATTCTAGTCCTCTCTAACTGACATTCAATACGATTTTAACACGTGCTAAGTTGGATATCTCACAAGTGCTACCTTTAGCTATTATTTCTCCATTTTTTTTTCATTTCAAAACAATCAGATTTTAAAAGTCCAGAAAGGATTGCGGTGTGTAGTAACCATATCAAAAGAGGCAATTAAAGATCAATGCACTTAAAATTCTAGATCCAAAGTTCAGTTCACAATTGTGAAAACCAAGAACCTCAGACCTTGTAAATTTCGTGATCCATGTTGTTACAACTCAAAGATCAGTTATTCTTGTCATTTTACTATTCTTGGATCAAGTTCTTGAACTTCCTGAGTAGAAATAACACTTGAATTATGTTAGACATCATTGAATTAAATCTCTGTCGCCGATCTTGAAAATTTGTATGAAATGTTTTTCTACTAATCTTTTATCATTTCTTTTTTCTTCATACTTATACAGTTTAATTGCAAATTTTTGCATTCAATCCATTTTTTTCCGCCTAACTTGTAATCTCATAATTGGAATTCATGTTAATTTCTTGAATTAGCAAAACGTTCTTCACTTCAAGTTCTGGCTGAACTAGTTCTTTACATACACTATATCAAACAATTTCTGTCAGAATGCGAGTGTGGAAAGAGCGGAAGAGAGGAATGTGGCTGGTGGATTTCTGTCAGAATGCGCAAGACGATGGATTTCTTGCGGAAGAGAGGAATGTGGCTGGTGGATCACTGCCCCCTATGTCTATTCGCCGGGGAATCCATCGACCACCTCTTTATACATTG
Organism: Tasmannia lanceolata; assembly: GCF_043159265.1. Lineage (NCBI taxonomy): Eukaryota > Viridiplantae > Streptophyta > Magnoliopsida > Canellales > Winteraceae > Tasmannia > Tasmannia lanceolata. The sequence goes on from NW_027518693.1 coordinate 267,594, forward strand.
CAAGGTTGCTTCTCATATTTGGGGTCATCTCTTTACTAGATTTGGAGTCAGTTGGGTTCCTTCCAATTCTATGGCCGAATTTATTCGGAGTTGGGACTGGGCTCCGTGGAAGAGGAAAGGCAGAATTTTGTGGAAGATGTATCTATTAGCCTCCTGGTGGTTCTTGTGGAAAGAGCGGAATGCGTGTGTCTTCGAAGGGAAGGTCAGGTCCCCATATTGGATTTATATACAGGTGGTAGCAGCGGTCATCTCCTGGGCCCGTTCACTTCCTCTTTTTCGGTTTGTTTCTGCTTATGCCCTCTGGGAAGGGTGGCCAACCATATGTATGGAATCAGTTACCAAAGTGAAATCTCGGCCCTCCTGGTCTCCCCCTCCGCCGGGGTCTCTGAAGCTCAATTTTGACGGTTCCTCTATCGGCAACCCAGGAGCGGCTGGAGTGGGGGGGTTATGTCGGAATCACAAAGGGGAAGTCATTTGGGCCTATTCGGGGCCTCTTGGATTTGCCGACTCGACTGAGGCGGAGGTTAGAGCCGTTCACAGCGGGATTCTCTCCATGCCTTGCTTGGAGTGCGACAGACTGATAGTCGAAGGCGACTCCGTAAATGTTATTCGCTGGCTTTCGGGAGCCGCTTCTCCCCCTTGGCGACTTGTGCCTTTCTTTGAGGAGATAGAGGATAGAGCAAAGGGCTACTCCATGGTCTTTCAGCATATCTGGAGATCGGCCAATGTGGCAGCCGACTCCCTGGCTAAGAGCGGTGTTTCTCGGGCCGATCTGGAGTGTTTTGACTATCTCCCCCCTTGAGTTATTGTCTTGCTATTTTCTTTTCTCATTGTTCCTACAGGACCATCTCGGTTCTGCTTATTCATCTATATATACATATTCTGTTGCCTTCTTCAAAAAAAAAAAAATTCTGTCAGATTGCACAGTGAACATAACAGAAACTTCAACCTTGACTCTGTTTTTTTGGGGTTCTCATCCAATTCCTTTGAATTCATGAACCCTGTCTTGTAGTCTGTCATTTCCTCTATATTATAACTGTTTGGTTAATTGTAATCCCTTGATAGTGTTCTCGTAATTTTGTGCTAAAATTTCAACTTGCTAACGACCTATCTATTTCCTGAAAATTTTCTAACCGTTCACAGGATTCAGCAAAATAAACAAGTTTCTACTCAAATTTATCTACATCAGTATCAATCCACACTAAATCCTCTATTCTATTCACCTCTGAGTTCCACTCATATACCTGATAGGTTCAGGGAGGATATGAAGAAATATGACAAAATTCCATGGTCCAAAATCTACAGTGTGCATGCGGTTTCAACATAGAACCAGTGCCCCAAATATACCTCCCAAGCTGCCCATCAATTTGAGGCCACAGTTGCATTTTCTGGTTTTTTCTTTGAGGGAGACTTGAGTCCTATCAGAATTACCAGTCACCTCGCGTCACAGGTAGTTTGGACTTCAAATTTTGGATAGGACTTCCTGACAAATAGGACGACCTTATTAGAGCAGAAGTTCAGACTATGTGCATTTGATTCCAGACTAGTAATTGACGAAATGGTTAAGCCATTTGCATGGACAGTTGTGGCATAAACTGCTTAGTGTAATTGCAGAATTGTTTTCTAATTGGACTTTTACCAGGACAGCCCCTCTCAACTTGAGAATAAACCAATTGTAGTCATTGTTAAAAGCAAAGAGCTATCAACAACCGAGAGGACAGCTACAATTCAGATTATTGGTTAACACTTCTTATCGGCACTCACATATTGGTTAGCCATTGTGGATCGGGCTGACATATCTGGACACAATTTCCAAGCATTACTTGAAAAATGCTTCTGCATGTGAGTACTGAATCAGAGATCAAAGCAAAAGATAAATTTTTGGGTGCCGCATGGGGACATGTGCGTGAAATCGAACTGTTGGGATTATATAGGGGTGCAACTTGGGTCGGGTCGAGTTGAGCTTTTGCTAAAAATTGAATTGGAATCAACCCAAACTCGACCTGATTTTATCATAAGAGCTGAACCTGAATTCCCAAAATCAACCCGAGTTCACAGCTAGTATTGTATAACAGCACAAGACAACCCACATGTCTTGGTCCCATGCAGAACAAACATCCCATGCTTAAGATAAAAGGCCTACGAAGAAAATGAACAATTTAGGGAGAAATTTAAATGACGCGTGATTGATCAATGGCGTAAGATCATCTGATCAAGGTGTTCTCAAATGCATTTGGCCGGACTTGTGGTCGCAAGTCACAGGTCAGATCAACAGATCTGATCACTTACATATATGGCACAAGTGGTGACCCAAAAGGTGCTTACAACCAGTGCCTTCTAAGCATTTTTTATGATTTAAAAAGAAGACTTTTATTGCCACACTAATTTTTTTTTTCTGAATGTTGATTGAGTTAATAAAAAGCCGGATGCCCAAAGACTCCAAGAATGCCATCAACTGCATGCCATGTTGCCACACTATTGAACATAGATAACTAATAATTATAGACTCAATATTATCTGTTGTACTTCTTTTACTTCTTCTACTTTGGGGTTTTGGATTTGAGAGGGGTAAGTTAATTTAGGCATTACAGAAAGTAGTTACAAAACCAACTCTACAAGATCCAATCTTTTGATCTCCCTTTGTAGAGGGCGTGACACACTTACCCTTGTTTGTTTTGGACTTTCAGAATTGATTTTCAGTCCAAAACAGATTATTGGACTTAAAATTGTATTTGATTTTTAGTCCAATACTCAGATTTTGTTTCAAAATCAATTCTCTTAATCCAAAACAAACAGGGAGTTAATGGATTTGATATAGAACAAAAACAATATGGCATCAAAGAGTCCTATCACCTTCTTTTTTTTTTTGAAAGGTTAAGTCTTATCACTTTTCTTATTTAGGATATCATCCCATCCACTTCAGCTTGAAAAATGTGGCATTAAAAGGATGCAAGTTGGCTGGGGATGGCTTGGTCCGTCTCATATTTAGATTGAAATTGGTGATGTTGGAATGGGTCGGCTTAATTTTCATGGGCATTTACTTATTGAGCCAAATCAGTACTAGGACCTAATTCCAAAGGACCTTGAAAACAAAAGCCGATCCCTAAAAAAATGATTTGGAAGCAATAACATAAGCATTTCCTATGCATCCACATCATGCAGACGGCCTATACCTAAATGTAAACAGATGCAACTGTCAAGCTTCTAACAAACATAATATCAAACACATATGAGGTTGTGCTTTAAAGCTAAAATCTGCTTCAAATACTTTAAACATCCTTTAATGGGTAGAGAAGTGAATGCATAATGCAAAAGAACAATAAGAAGTAAGAGAGAATGAAACAAGAAGAATAAAAAAAATAATCATAATTACAGAGTTTTTTCATTCTCTATAAGATAAGGATTGTGGAATCCATGTTGTAGTAACTTAGGAATGCTATTATATCAACAATAAATTAAAGGAAACACAAAAGGCATAATACATCATTAGAAAAGAAAGGAAATGAAATGAAATTTACCTCATACTGAAACTGCAGTTACATGTCACCTTTGTCATCCGAATCTCCACTTTCGTCATCCGACTCTTGAAATGCATCCGACTCTCCACCTTCGTCATCCGCCTCTTGAAATGCATCCGACTCTCCACCTTAGTCATCCGACTCTTGAAATTGATGAAAAAGATGTCGGAGGCCTGACATGTCGCCATCCGACTCTCCACCTTCGTCATCCGACTCTTGAAATGGATGAAAAAGAGGTTGGAGGCGTGACATGTCGCCTTCATCCTCCCACTCCAACCCTTGGAACCATGCTTCTTCTCCTTGAATCATTTCAAGTTTAGGTGCGTTGTGGGGTCTCACCGGAAACCTGTTTAAATTCGGGCAAGCATATACCCGAATAGATATCAAGGAAGGGAAATCGAGAAATACGTGGGACCCTCCTCCTCCTCTATTGAGATGGCAGCAGAGACTTGTAAGCTTTGGGAGATGGAATAACTTTATAGTCTCTAATCGAGGGAGCAGAGTCTCTTTATCCACCACACCCAATTCCTCTCCACTTATTATCACCTCTATTTCTTCACAATCAAATACACTGAGGTATTCCAATTGTTGGAGGCCTCGTGCCATGTTCCACGAGAAGACATCCTTTAACCTGGGGCAGTTTTCGATGGTTATTCTTCGTAGATTTTGGAAAGTTAGAGGAGGTGGCAATGATGAGAAATTCTGACTTGTCTTATTCGCCAACATCACTTCCTCATCCTCCGAGATTATTTTCTCCAATCTTAAGCATTTGCTAACAATAAGTTCCTCCAATTGTTGAAGGCAGTGTGCAAGAACAGGGGAGAATAGACATCGCAAGCTAGGGCACTCATACACAGTCAACCGGGTTAGGTTGTGGAATGTCCCAGTTGGTGGTATGGCCCCCTTCCATATACACGACAGTTTGGGCAGATCGAATAATATCATTTCTTTCAATGTGGGAATCTCTAACTCTTCACATCTTTGTACTCTGAGTTTCTCCAAGCTTTTCAATCCTTCAAGCAGATCATATGATAGGATATTTTTTAATTTCCTACAACGGTAGATGTTCAGCTCTGTAAGGTTCCCAAAGAATCCAATAGGAAGCCGATGAGATTCTTCCACCGTGTTGATGAAATGTTCCATTTCGTCACAATCGTAGAGATTGAGGCGCTTCACGCTGTTGAAAGAGACACCTTCATAATCTATGAGGTGTACAATATCGGAGACGCCCCTCAAGTCAATTTCTTCGCTTCTTTCTAGTAACAGTTTAACCCACTCTGATAAAGGGTATGAAATTATGTTGATGGATGTACACTTCTCGTAGTAGCTATATGAGCACTCTCCTTCCCAAACGCAGATGTAGAATTTCTTTAGTTTCTTCCAAGGGCCGGGGACTTCTATAGACAAACAATTCACGTCTGTAACACGGATGTATAGAACGGTCAAGCGAGCCAAAGATGCCACCTCATCAAAGCTTGCTTTTCTTCCATCACCGCTGCTGCCTCTTACCTCCCACTCACTGAAGCTACGTCCCATGTACAGTTCTTCTAATTTAGACAACCTTGAAATGACATTTGGTGCCACCATTGTAAGAGCATCACACCATGTCAAGTCCAAAACCTTCAGATTGGATAATTGCCCTATTTCTTTTGGCAATTCTTTGATCTCAGTTTCCCTTAGGCTAAGTACTTCAAGTTTCACCAAACCTCCAAGTAGGGATATGTCATCTAAACGCATGCACCCATCTAAGCATAGTGTCTTGAGGTTTTCTAAGTACGGTAGTGATGGGGGCAATGATGAAATCTCGGTATTGCTTAGATCCAAGACGACAAGGGCTTTCATTCCTTCAATGAAAATATTTGGAATTTCTTCCAAACCATTCATTTGTTGTAGTAATAAGGTTGAGAGACGTGGGCAATTCGGCGGCTCAGGGAGCACACCCATTGAAGTTCCCATAAGTGAAAGCCTCTTACATTCATCCAAATTCTCCGGCCACTCTGTCAATTCCACTCCCACTTTAACTAGAAATCCATGCTCTGTTCTTGATGCAATCGATATGGCCACGTCTCTAACAACATCGTGCATTTTTACACAACCTTTATAGTCACCGTCTAACAACAAACAAGAATCCTTAAGTTTTTCAACCAAGGTATTTATTCTATTCCATGCTTCCTCAAAATTGTTGACATCCTTGAAATCCCTCTCGCCCATCATGTATCTCATCAATACACCCACGTTAATGTTATGATCTTCAGGAAAGACACAGCAAAACAAGAAGCACAACTTTGCTTCCTCACTTTCGATGTAGTTGTAACTCAGCTCGAGACGAGAGTACACCTCTTTATCAACACCCTCGATGTTTCTTGGAGAAGACCGCCTTAATTCTTGCAGTGCATTAGCCCAAATTGATGAGCCTCTACCTTTTAGTGCCCTTGCAACCGTGACAATGGCTAAAGGCAAGCCCTTGCATTCTTTAGCAACTTCCCTTGCCAAACTCTGCAATTCATCAGTTTCAACAACTCCTGATTTCTCTTTGAATAGATTCCATGAATCTTGTTCAGATAAGACTTTGACTTCGATATTTTTCTGGCAATTCATCATGGAACACACATCTAATCTCCGTGTTGTAATTATAATTTGGCAGCCCTTTTGTCCACCTCCGCAGGGGATTCCGACCTTTGTTAAGTCCAATCTATCCCACAAATCATCCAAGATTATGAGTACCTTCTTTTCTCTATTTAATCTCACCAACAACCGGCTCGCCCGCACTTCCTCATGATCTTCTTCAAATTTCATGCCTAATTTCTCAGCAAGTTCACCTTGGATCTTCTTCAAGCCTTGGTTTTGGGAAACAGTGACCTTTACAACCTTATCACACAGCTTTTCATCCTCACCTTGCTTTCCCACTCGTTCCACTAGGGTCGTCTTGCCAACACCTGCCATCCCATATACCCCGATGATGTTGATTCTCTCATCTTTTAATGCCTTGATGATCAGCTTCTTAGCTGATTCTGTGGATTTAAAAGACTCAAATTCTCCTGCTGGGTTAAAGCTTGGACAAGGGCGGGGAGTTGCTACATGAGTGAAATTCCCTTTTGCTAGCAGGACATGAACATCAACCATCTTCTTCGTTGCTTCTCTACCTAGAGAAAAGCGCGAGCTGAAATTGGGACACCATCCCTTGAAACATCTCTTGTTCTCCTTCATCCCCTCTTCCAATCTCTCCGTGATTGCCTCAATGTCATCTACTTGTTGTAGCCATAACTGCACCACACGAGTGATTTCTTCTCCATTCCTAATAGCAGCGTCCACTAATTGTCGCACATCATCTCTCGTCGACCTTAGAGTCTCAGCTTTGAGTTTAAGATTTTCAACACTATTTTTATAGTGAACAAGATAATCATAACGGCGCTTAACAGGAACATATAAAATTTTCGTCACTTGTAAGATGAGTGAAGCTATAGCAGCCATGATGTTGGAGAAAACAAGGGATCTCAAAGAGGAAACTAAGAGTGGAGGGAATAGCAAGCAGATGAGAAGCTAAAGGAACTGAAGAAATGCCTGTGTAACTGATTTGTCTTTCTTCTTCTTGTAATAGTTGAACCTTTGACAGCTGTAATTAAAAAATAAAAGTCTCAAAAGCTGTCCTAACTGTCGAATACTACCTCCACCAGGCAATTTACAAATATGATCATAGTTGCAGACTCTCTTGTTTTTACTCTTTTATTTTTTACTTTAAAGAAGGTCACAACTGATGGAGGTGTGTCTACTATGGCAAAGTCGTCCCCATCTTTCCATCTAAGCTTTCTCTTTATCACAATGTGGTCGATCGATTTGTAGAAGTTTCTTAGTTTTTGCCTCCTTCTTTCTCGATTTTTAAGAGTGGAGTTTTTATATGGTGTAAGCCCCTATAGTCTAAGTATTTTTCATAAACTAGTGTACGGCTAACACTTTAGATTGATCCAAACCGTCCATTTGATGGGCTTTTGTGCAGAAAAAAATCATTTACATAGGATGATCCTAGCCCCATGATCTTTAGAGGAACTTCATATTATGGGAACCTCTATAGATCAGAGGGTTGGGATCATCCTATGAAAATGATTTTTGGCGCACAATGTATTTACATTGCGGCCCATCAAATGGACCGTTTGGATCTTCCAATGGTGTAAGCTGTATAATACTTTTTGAAAAATAGTAGACTACACGGGCTTACAACATGGCATTTCTATTATTTTGGAGGTTTTATATGGTGTAAGCCCCGTAGTCTAGTTTTTTTCAAAGAGCATTTTTCTTTTTATAGTCTAGTTTTTTTCAAAGAGCATTTTTCTTTTTATATAATTTTTTTTCGTCTTTTTCTTCTTCTTTTTTCTACGTCTGACTTGGGGTGGTCCCTAACCTTGGAAGAAATGGAGTCTTGATAAAAAAAAAATGGTGTGTCTACTATGGCAAAGAGGTCCCATCTTTGATTCATCCGAACCCTCCATCTAATAGGCCTTAATTTGGATAGTTTCTTGGTTTTTGCCTCAATTCTTTCTCGATTTTTAAGAGTGGAGTTTTTATACATTGTTAGCCCCTATGGTCTAGTATTATTCATAAAGTAGTGTACGGCTAACACTTTAGGTTGATCCAAACCGTCCATTTGTGGGCTTTTGTGTGAAAAAAATCATTTACATAGGATGATCCAAGCCCTATGATCTTTAGAGGAACTTCACATTATGGCAATCTCTCAACATCGGAGGGTTAGGATCATCCTATGGAAATGATTTTTGACGCACAATGTATTTACGTTGCAGCCCATCAAATGGACGGTTTGGATCTTCCAATGCTGTACGCCGTATGGTACTTTTTGAAAAGGCTTACAACAAGGCATTTCTATTATTTTGGAGCTTTCATATGGTATAAGCCCTATAGTCCAGTGTTTTTCAAAAAAGCTTTTTTCTTTTAATATAATTTTTTTGTTTCTTTCTTCTTTCTATTTCTTCGTCCCAATGCAAATAGGGTGTGCCAAAAAAAATCATTTTCATAGGATGATCTTAGCCCTATGATCATTAGAGGAACTTCATATTGTGGGAACCTCTATGGATCGGAGGGTTGGGATCATCCTATGGAAATGAATCTTTTCGCACAATGTATTTATGTTGTGGCCCATCAAATGGACGGTTTGCATCATCCAATGGTGTAAGCCTTACAGAATTTTTTGAAAAATAATGGACTACACAAGCTTACATCATACAATTTCTATTATTTTGGAGCTTTTAGCCTTTTATATGGTGTAGAGCTCGTAGTCTAGTTTTTTCGAAAAAGCATTTTCCTTTTAATATATTTTTTCATCTTTTTCTTCTTTCGTTTTCTTGGTCCTAGTGTTTAATAGTTTTTTCTGACTCGGGGTGGTCCCTAACCTTGGAAGAAATGGAGTCTAGATAAAAAATGGTAATGCTACCGTCCTGGTTGGAGCCTGCCTAGAAGCATGTATGGAACTCGGTTGGACCCAGCTTGATGTGGGATGAAACAGGGTGGTTGTCGCCTTATGCGGTCTCTCTCTCTCTCTCTCTCGCCCTTTCCCTCTCTCTCTCTACTATCACTCGCCTTATGCTGGATTTGTAGAAGTTTCTTAGTTTTTGCCTTAGTTCTTTCTCGATTTTTAAGTGTGGAGTTTTTATATGTTGTAAGTCCCTATGGTCTAGTATTTTTCATAAAGTAGTGTACGGTAACACTTTATGTTGATCCAAACCGTCCATTTGATGGGTTTTTGTGCAAAAAAAAATCATTTACATAGGATGATCCTAGCCCTATGATCTTTAGAGGAACTTCACATTATGAGAACCTCTATAGATCGGAGGATTAGGATCATCCTATGGAAATGATTTTTGACGCACAATGTATTTACGTTGCGGCCCATCAAATGGACGGTTTGGATCTTCCAATGGTGTAATCCGTATAGTACTTTTTGAAAAATAGTCTACTACACAGGCTTACAACATGGCATTTCTATTATTTTGGAGCTTTTATATGGTATAAGCCCTATAGTACAGTTTTTTTCAAAAATCATTTTCCTTTTAATATAATTCTTTTGTTTCTTTCTTCTTTCTATTTCTTTGTCCCAAGTGTTTAATAGTTTTTTCTGACTCCGGGTGGTCCCTAACCCTAGAAGAAGTGGAGTCTATATAAAAATGGTGATGCTACCGTCTTGGGTTGGAGCCTGCCTAGAGGCAGGTATGGAACTCGGTGAGACCCAGCTTGGTGTGTAATGAGACAGGGCGATTGTCGCCTTATGCGGTACTCTCTCTCTCTCTCTCTCTCTCTCTCTCTACTATTAGTAAATGGATCCCTCCATTGGGCATCCTCTTTTCCCATCTTTCTTTATTTCTTTTCTTTTCTATTCTTTTTGGGAGATGGACCCGAAACATGCATTGCTGAATAAATATTTTGTATCCGAACTGCACATGCGTTGCTTGCATTAATTCCTGGTTGGCCGTGTATTTTATTTGGATGTGTGTTGCCCTATCGTTTTTCTTACTTCTGAATTATTATTTTTACCATCTGTGTGAGGCAATTTGCAAACATGATCATTGTTGCATACTATCTATTTTGACTTTATCATTTTATTCATCCATTAAAGCAGGTCACAAGTGGGGAGGTGTGTCTACTATAGCAAAGAGGTCCCATCTTTGATTCATCCGAACCCTCCATCTAATAGGCCTTAATTTGGATCTCATGTAGCCAATAATTCACGATTTCATAAAAGGCTTATATAGACTTTCAATTTATCACAATGTGGTCGCTCAATTCGTACAAGTTTCTTAGGTTTTCCCTTTTTCTGAAATTTTAAGATTGTAGCTTTTATATGCTGTAAGCCCCAATAGTCTAGTATTTTTCAAAAAGTACTGCATGGCTTACCCTCTATGATGTGATCCAAACCGGCCATTTCATCGGCTACAATGCAAATAGGGTGTGCCCAAAAAAAAATCATTTTCATAGGATGATCTTAGCCCTATGATCATTAGAGGAACTTCATATTGTGGGAACCTCTATAGATCGGAGGGTTGGGATCATCCTATGAAAATTAATTTTTTCGCACAATGTATTTATGTTGTGGCCCATCAAATGGACGGTTTGCATCATCCAATGGTGTAAGCCTTACAGTATTTTTTGAAAAATAATGGACTACACAAGCTTACATCATAGCATTTCTATTATTTTGGAGCTCTTAGCCTTTTATATGGTGTAGAGCTCGTAGTCTAGTTTTTTTGAAAAAGCATTTTCCTTTTAATATATTTTTCGTCTTTTTCTTCTTTCGTTTTCTTGGTCCCAGTGTTTAATAGTTTTTTCTGACTCGGGGTGGTCCCTAACCTTGGAAGAAATGGAGTCTAGATAAAAAATGGTGATGCTACCGTCCTGGTTGGAGCCTGCCTAGAAGCAAGTATGGAACTCGGTTGGACCCAGCTTGATGTGGGATGAAACAGTGCGGTTGTCGTCTCTCTCTCTCTCTCTCCCTCTCTCTCTCTACTATCACTCGCCTTATGCTGGATTTGTAGAAGTTTCTTAGTTTTTGCCTTAATTCTTTCTCGATTTTTAAGAGTGGAGTTTTTATATGTTGTAAGTCCCTAAGGTCTAGTATTTTTCATAAAGTAGTGTACGGCTAACACTTTAGGTTGATCCAAACCGTCCATTTGATGGGCTTTTGTGCGAAAAAAAATCATTTACATAGGATGATCCTAGCCCTATGATCTTTAGAGGAACTTCACATTATGGGAACCTCTATAGATCGGAGGATTAGGATCATCCTATGGACTTTTTGACGCACAATGTATTTACGTTGTGGCCCATCAAATGGACGGTTTGGATCTTCCAATGGTGTAAGCCATATAGTACTTTTTGAAAAATACTCGACTACACAGGTTTACACCATGTCATTTCAATTATTTTGGAGGTTTTATATGGTGTAAGCCCTGTAGTCTAGTTTTTTTCAAAAAGCATTTTTCTTTTTATATAATTTTTTTTCGTCTTTTTCTTCTTTCTTTTTCTACGTCTGACTTGGGGTGGTCCCTAACCTTGGAAGAAATGGAGTCTAGATAAAAAAAAAATGGTGATGCTACCGTCCTGGTTTGGAGCCTGCCTAGAGGCAGGTATGGAACTCGGTGGGACCCAGGTTGGTGTGGGATGAGACAGGGCAGTTGTTGCCTTATGCGCTAATTTTGACTCTTTCATTTTATTCATCCATTAAAGCAGGTAACAGGTGATCGAGGTGTGTCTACTATGGCAAAGAGGTCCCATCTTTGATTGATCGGAGCCCTCCATCTAATAGGCCTTAATTTGGATCTAATATGGCCAATAAATCACGATTTCTTAAAGGCCTATCCAGGCTTTTTATTTATCACAATGGGGTCGCTCGATTTGCACAATGGGGTCTACAATGTAAATAGGGTGTGCCAAAAAAAATCATTTTCATAGGATGATCCTAGCCCTATGATCATTAGAGGAACTTCATATTATGGAATCGGAGGGTTGCGATCATCCTATGGAAATGATTTACATTGTGGCCCATCAAATGGACAGTCTAGATCATCCTATAGTGCAAGCCATACAGTTCTTTTTGAAAAATACTGGAATATACAGGTTTACACCATAGCATTTCAATTATTTTGGAGTTTTAATATGGTGTAAGCCCCCATTTTAGAATGAATACTAGGGCCGCCACGGCACTCTTCATGTAGAAAACGCAACCCTTTTGCCGTTCCAATGGCAATAGCATGTGGGCAATAGCATGTCTTTGGTGCCACTCAAGTACAGTTCCAGGTTTACCTAATAATATCAATAACATAAACGATCAGTATTAAAAGTGAAGCAGATCAAAGAAATTTTGTCCAAAGTAAATGAGAATCTACTATTGTAGCATGGAATTCAAGCCTGTTTAAAAACCAAAAAACTTAATAAGTGTGACTCCAGAGATTTGCATGTTGCAGATATACTCGTACACCAAAATAGTGTGGTTCTCTTGGGAACAATAACCCGAGAGCATAACAATATTTTTATGGCGTGCAAGGCTCAGAACATGTACATCAAAATGAAATTCAGTATATCGCTGTCCCGCCACTTTCTTCTTTCCATAGCTTGGCAGCAATAACTTGTCCCTCTTTAAGTCGTCCTTTATATACACGGCCAAATCCACCTTCTCCCACCAGGTTCTCTTTTGAGAAGTCAGATGTTGCAGCTTGAATTTCGGATAATTCGAATTTCATTGACTCCTTGGCATACAATATAGTCCTCAGCCCACAGCCAGTGCAAAGGATTGGCTGTTCCACATATTGATGTCGAAAAACATTATTGTGTTGGTTCGAGAGAATATCAGAATCAGAACGGTTCTGTTGTTTTCCTTTCAAATTTTTTCCTGTATTAAGTTCTATTCGATTTGGGAAGCGGTACCATTAAAAACTATTCTGGATGAGAGATGGAGAAGAGAAGAGATTGTAGTTCTATATATTCCGAGTTTTTTAGTGCTACAAAAACAATAACAGCTGCTGTTTGATTATTTGTTTTCCATTTTCTACTCTAAATTCTGATGGAATTCTTGTTCTATTGGAGCTGAATCAATTTGAATCAAGCCTCTTAAATTTTTTTTTTTCATTGTGACTTTACTATGGCAGAATCTGTTAAAACTTTGAGTCAAACCAAGGCGATGTTCTGATGTCGACGGGAGGAAATTGGCTAGAGTTCATGGGAAGAGAATAACTCCTATATGCTATAACTTTGTTTGCAATATCAAGCAACCACTTAATATTTGAGGTCTATGATTGAGGACCTTACCAGCAAAGTCAGAGAAACTTGGGTAAATGGTACAGATGCGACAATTGGCACACAACCACATCTTGTTCAACCCCCTATTCATCACCACATAATACACTGATCAATCAATCTCTTGAGACAACATGAGTCAATTATAGTAGTATTAACTCAGCTACCAATTTCCAGTAATATGACATATGTCTTCATGATTATTTAGTACATTTATTGTTATCTACGTGAAATTTTAGAGCATGGGCATTTGCATATACTGAAACTTCACAATTAATCAATTATGGTATTACAAGCACCAGCACACAAGAACGTAACTGATGACTACTTTTAGAGGTATATTTTGGATGTCACATTTTATGAAAGATAAAGAATTTTATTACGGAAAGAAAGGAGGAACCCCACAACCGAGCTATGTCACAAATATCTCCGATAATTTCAAAATATCACATTTTGATCGCGACATTTTGATTAAACGACAAAATCCCAAAATAATCCCGAGATTTTAAAAATATAGAGATATTTTCATTTTTATCATAAAATATCGCAATAATATCACGATATTGTCCCGTTATTTTTATTTTATATTTTTTCTTAAAATTTATATATTTATATTTTTCAAATAATTTTATTTTTCTTGTTTTTCCCCGATATAATCCCGATTTTTTTTTTTTTTTAATATATCCTGAGATTTCCCTTGCCGAGAAATAGTCAAAAACAAAGAGAAGAAACCACAAAAACAAAGAGGATTGCAACAAGAAACAAGGGAACTCAAGGTGGGAGGAAATCAAAAGTCTGCAAAGACTCCTTTCCAAGTCCCGCACGGGCTAACATGTAAACATCTCTATTGGCCGATCTAACTTGCTGGAAATGAACTGGGAAATCCACCACTATCTCATCGACCATATAATCGAATCCCTAGGAATGATGATGGTTCCCATCTAGCCACTTGATGGCATTTAACAAATAATATCAACTTGGCCAGGTCTCTCCTCTTGCTAATATGGATGCCCTGAAGAATAGGCATCAATTCCACTTCATTGGAATCTGTAATCCCAAGAGGACCAAAGAAAGACCATCTAGTTTGACCCCTCTCGTCCCTGAGAACTCCACCTTTGCCTACAAGCCCCGGATTGCCTAAACTCGAACCATTGAAATTAAGCTTCGTCAATATTGGGTCAGGAGGAATCCACTGCAGAGATAGAACCTCCCTGTCACCACTAGAGCAAATCTCTCTCCAGCAACGCCTCAGATCGGAGCATGAGATGAACCTGAAGCAAGGGAGGCTTCACCCATGCAATGGTGAGCAATAGCCTTCACATAAATATATAAAGGATTTTTGGCCAAGCTTCTAAAAACATATTGTTTATTTCCTTCCAAATAAGTAAATAACCCATACAATGACCAGCAATACTACTCACAACAAAATCCTTCCCTCCCCCCTCCATGGGGCACAAGCCCAATTAACCAAGAGGTTGGCTAGCCTCGAACGGAAAACCGAAGATATCCCAAACCTCATAAGGATGCAACTCCAGACTTCTCTTGCGAGCCTGCAGTGAAGGAAAATGTGATATACATATAAGCCGGCCTCCACACAAAGCACAATGGTTAATAATATGCATCTTCCGTTTTCAAAAGTGGTCAACCATCAAATCCAATTTCACAATTGTCAATATTTTTGTTGTGACATACTTTCATATTGTAGATGCAATTCTGATGTATACATTTAAGCATCTATGCATGTGACCCTGCATGTTACATGCCAAGTTATATTTTATAGACGATACTTGTTGTGAAATAGGCTAGAAGTAAGCCTTTAAAGCTAATTTTCAAAAGAATATCACACATCTAGGTCTAGGAAAAAGTTTCAGATTCAACAATCAACCCCTACCGAATAGCTCTCGATGTGTTTGATCAAGATGTGGTATTTTCAACATGTGTCATACAAAACCTATCTCTAGACTTTTTTGCTCTGTTACTGAACAGGAAAATAACAAAATAAGAGAAAGATGTTTGGAAAACCTTTTGAAACTTGGCAGCCTAATATCACAAGGAACCAATTTGGCTGACCACATCTCTTTTTAGTCTCATAAAGGAGGGTCAAAGCAGCCTTGACAAAGCGGAGAACATTCCAAAACTCCATAAACGTATAGAAGACTCTTCAAGACAGACAGAAGTGTCTAGATATTTGTAGGAATTCTAATGTAATCTTGTAGTCTCTTGGTAGAGACATGTACGGAGAATTCTAAACGGCGTAGAAGTTTCTAGGAGGGCCTAAGTGTCCTACTTGCCTTTGGTACAAGACTAGGCCATTTGAGGTAGACTAACTCCGGACTAATGTTGGAGTGTAGCAGAAGTGTCGCAGGGGTGTGAGGCTAAGGATTAGGCCTGGTGATAAATGGTATCAAAGACTTGTGTTCATAGACGAGAGAAGAACAATGGCAACTTTGAAGGTCACTATGTCAGAGATGAGTATTGAACAGTTGAGTAATCATTAGAGACGCCAATAAGGTATGAATTCTTGAGCGTAAGTGTTATAGGGGAGTTAAAAATGGCAGGATGATTGCCATTCAAATGCCAAGGAGATGGGGAACCTCTTGCAAAATTTGGAACAGTACCTTGAGGCTATTAGGATTGAGGATGAGGAAGACAAGGTGTACACGACCACCCTATACCTCATTGATGACTCCAAGCTATGGTGGCGTAGGTGACATGGTGACATAGCAAGGGGACTATGCACCATCAGACCATGAGAAGATCTCAAGAAGGAATTGACCCGTCAATTCCTTCCTAAGAACATAGAATACTTCGCTCAAAAGAGACCAGTGTGCCTCAAGCACACGAGGTCAATTTGTAAGTATGTGAAGGAGTTCACAACACTCACACTTGACCTTCCAGACATGGCAGAGAAGGACAAACCCTTCTTTAAGTACACATATTATAGTATTTTGGTCAAAACTTTGGCATATGTCGATTTTAGTCAGAAATATCAGTGAAATCTTATAAATTTAGAAAAAAACATACGAAAATATAGTCAAATGATGGATATTTAAGATGAAACCCTTGGAAATGCTAGAAATCAAAATCTTATAAATTTAGAAAAAAAACATACGAAAATATAGGCAAATGATGGATATTTAAGATGAAACCTTTGAAAATGCTAGAAATACATGTGGAATTTGGCACGTACAGTATTATCAGGCATACACGACAATGTATCCCACTAGTTGTTAGATGTTGTAAACCCCTTATAGGTTGCGATTTTGCTTATGTGATGGTTTTGTAGAGTGTATTTGTGCTTATTCTAGAACTTCCTAAAGTTTCGAACGTGCTCGGCAACCATTCTAAAAGTAGGTTTTCCTATTTTTTAGGCGTGGAGAATGACGTGCGCTATTAAAATGAAGAAAATCTCGTTCGGCAAATTCGGCCCACCAAGCCTGTTTCTATCTTTTCCTATTTTATAGCCCTAAATTGATGAGATTCTACGGAGCGACTCGGAGTCACTTCCTAGATTCTCATCTACCCATTTCCGCCCGATTTTACTGTAAAGAATGAGAATGGTTGCCGAACACCCCCTTTATCTTTAATGACCATCATTTGCATATGTCTGCATATATTTTTGTGATTGTACAAGATTTTCACCGAAATTTTCATCTGAAATCAACATGCTTCCATTGAAATTGAAACCTAAAAGCTTGGATGCACAAGTACGTGCACATCAACGGCAAGGTTACAAGGGCCTTGCTGGACACAGGCACAACTCACAACTTTGTATCGAAGGACAAGGCCAAGTGGTTAGGCCTTCAACTTGAGATGGAGACAATGTCGGAAAAAGCCATCAACTTGGAGGCCAAGCCCATCGGTGGGGAAGCCAAAGGAGTGGAGCTCAACATCAGTGGATGGAATGGTGTAATCAACCTTGCGACAATTCCATTGAATGACTACCAGGTAATATTAGGCATGGAATTTCTGTGCGCAACAAAGGCAATTAGCGGTGACCATCATGGATGATAGGTTCCCATGTATGGTTCTCATACACACGGATGGTTGGGAGGCTCTCAACATTACAATTAAGCGATAGGCCTACAAAGATGTGCATGAGCTACAGGGATTGGATGCTTTCAAGCACTTCATTGGAAGAGCGAAGGAGGTGTCTAAGGAATCAATACAATGAAGTTGCAGCGAGGATGTCAACAAAATCAAGTTGGAGGAGGGAGGAGGATGGACATTTCACGGGGTTAAAATTTGGCTCACCATGACTACTTCTATAGGCCTTAAGGATGCTCAAGCAAGGCTTAAAGAAGTGGAGAGTATTTCAAAACTATAGAAAGGTGTAGAAGACTCTTGGAGAAGTTTAGAAGTATCTAGAAACTTGTAGGTAGTTGTAGGTATTCTACTATATTCTTGTAGTCTCTTGGTAGAGACATGTATGGAGAATTCTAGATAGCCTAAAAAATTCTAGGAAGGTCCTAGACCATTGGATGAATGCCAACTTGCAAGATCCCAATAATTTGTATGAGGGGATACCCTATAAATTATGTCAGGCCTCCATATTCTCAAATCATTTATGAACCTCGAGACCTTTGAATATGTAAGCATTTTTCCCGAGAGTAATAAAAGGCATTCATTCTATGATTTGTGGACACGGACAAAGCAGACCCTCAAACTTTAGAAACGGGGACACGGCTAAAATAGAAAGTATATGTAATCATGATTTGTGGATATGGATTCGTGTGTCCAATTTCGACATGGATACGAGTTGTCCAAATGAGGCAAACACAATATTCAATAAAAAATCAGAATGCCACACTTGACACAATACAAAAACATGTCCACACACCCGCATTAAGTCTAACACTTCCGGCAATACAAGTAAAAGTGTCCAAATGAGTGTGGACACGTGTGGACACGCGTGTCGTGTCGGACACGGAAGGACATGTGAGTCGGCAATAAATTAGAAGTGTCGGCCAAATCATAGCATCATTCTATTCTTGTGCGCTTCCTTCTGGTAGCGTCTAAGTGTCCTACTTGCCTTAGGTATTCAGCTAGGCCATTTGGGGTAGCTGATTCAGGGCTAATGTAAGAGTGTTGCACGAGTACCACATGGTTGCGAGGCCACACTGTCACAATACTCATAATTTATTAATCTAAGTTGGAATGTATAATAAATTACAAAAATGCGCTTCATTAAATGAAATAGGTAAAATTGGACGAAATGACTTAATGCTCGCAAAAGACTAGTAACATCACATCTCTCAACAAATTTGCCATTGATACTAGCAAATAAAATCAATACTAAAGCCTCCTTCATGTAGGTATATTCCAATTTCCAACTTGCAGATCTTTAACTATCAACTCCAAAATATGAATGTCAATATCTCTTCGGCTCCTAATCTATGAAACCACAACAACATATAGATAGTTAAATTTTAAACTAAGGCATTATCAAATATATATTTTCTGCGAATAATGACAAGATTAGTTCTCAACTTTATAAAATAAAAAAGGAAAACACAACACCAATGCTCAACTCAACTCAACTAAGCCTTTGCCCCAAACTAGTTGGGGTCGGCTAATGAATCCTTTAGAAAATTTTCAAGAAGAAGGTGAAAGGGTCTACCCGGTTCAAAATGACTAATTCTACTCCTGACACTATTTGGGTTCGTCTACATGGATCATTTTCTTCCATTCTATCATATCCAAGGTCATGTTATCTATTATGTCCCTAGCCCTCAAGTTTTTCCTCACTATTTCTACCCAAGTTGTTTTCGGTCTGCCCTACCTCTTTTTACTCCATCAACTTGGCACAAGTCACTTCTTCTCACTGGCGCATCCAAGGACCTACGTTGGATATGCCCAAACCATCTTAGGCGGTGCTCTCTCATCTTCTCCTCAATTGGTGCCACCCCCACCTTTTTACGGATGTCTTCATTTTTAATTCGATCTAACCTAGTATGGCCGCACATCCATCTAAGCATTCGCATCTCTGCTACACTCATCTTATGTACATACTGCTTCTTGGTGGCCCAACATTCTGAGCCATGCAACATGGCTGGCCTCACAGCTGTCTTATAAAACTTTCCCTTCAACTTGGTAGGGATTTTACTATCGCACAGAACTCCTGAGGCAAGCTTCCACTTCAGCTAACCTGCTCTTATTCTATGGTTAACATCCTCTTCAATCTCTCCTTCCTTATGTAGAATTGAAACAAGATAGCGAAAGATATCCCTCTTAGGTACCTCCTGTCCAGTCATATTTACTACATCCTCGTCCCGCCTCCTTACATTACTAAAGTTGCACTTCATATACTCTATCTTAGTCCTACTTAGTCTAAAACCTTTGGATTCCAAAGTAGTTCTCCATAACTCTAACTTACCATTTACTCCTGTTTTGGTTTCGTCAATTAATACTATGTCATCTGCAAATAACATACACCATGGTACCTCATCTTGGATACCCTCCGTAAGTTCATCCATAACTAGCGTAAAAAGATAAGGGCTTAGAGCCGATCCTTAGTGCAATCCTATTGTAATTGGAAACTCACTAGACGTGCCATCTGTGGTTTCGACACTAGTTACTGCTCCATCATACATATCCTTAATCACATCAACATATTTTGTAGGCACAAAATCCAATAAACATTAGAAATTGGTATAGGTACAAATGCAACTATCAAAATCCAATTAGAAATGTTGATGCATCAAAAGAACATATGACATAATGCACCAAAAGTTCGACCAATAGGAATTGTTCAATGCGAAAATAGAACAAACAATAAGGAGAAAAAAAATGAAGTTACTACACATTTTGGATTGATGCATGGAAAGAATTGTAGAAAGGAATGCACCCTATGTGACTAATAACACAAACCTTAATAAATGAAAAGGAAACCCAAGTTGCTTTACAAGATACAATCTCTTTCGAGATAATTTTCTTCATAGGAGTTCGAGCAGTAATTTTGACGTCAATGCATACCTAAGCATAATTAAAGAATTACTAGATCTTAACATCAAAGAAATAATATGTCATTGAATCAAAATTGGAACAACATCATGGCAATTGAATTAGTTAGGTCCATGACTGGAGTGTGTTACTATTTTTTTCATAATTAGTGTCATTTCAAGTTAATCAAGCAGTTAAGCAAGGTTAGATTCCTTTGAGGGATTTATGCGTTCACCTACGACACTAGTCCACATGAATAAAATACAGCGCATGTTACAGTAACCTCCAATTATCTATAGAAGTTTCAGTCACAAGTACTAGGATATTAGAATTCTAAAAAGAAAAAAAAAAGGATGGTGCATCTTCAAAAGTTACAGATTTCTTTGTGCGGGGTGAGAAATGAATGGTGTAGCTAACTCATCACCACCGCACAACTAAGCATTCGTTCATTTGTTTCATATGTAAAGTAACTTAATTTATACAGGGGTAAAAAGCATAGTTTGGAATTGCAAAAATTGGACACAATGCTTCTATCTAATTAGGCCAATCATTGCAGTGGTATCATCTTCATATGCATGGACTTTTGTAGTGAATGGGGTCATCAACAACAAAACAAAGGTACTAGGCAAATATACAAGCTTATTAGGCATTTTACTCAGTGCATGAGCATGAATGTACTTTATTTCTGTTACAGAATAAAAGATTAACTAACGCAATCCCCAACGGCTTAAGCTTTTGGAGTAATTGGTTGTTTCACATGGCATAAAAAAAACAGGTTCTGGGTTCAAAACTCCTTGATATTAAAAAATCCACATGTGACGGCCAACCCAAAAGAGGGCCACATGTGTCACATGTAGGACAGCCCTAAAAAGAAGGGCCACATGTGAGAGGGAGTGTTAAAGTATAAAAGATTAAATAATGCCATCTCAAACGGCTTAAGCTTTTGGAGTAATTGCTTGTTTCACAATTTCATGCAAGATACGGTGTTTAGCATAAACTGCAAGCATATTCATCAATAAAATAGCAAATATAAATCAAATGATGCATTTGTATTAGTTGAATGTTTTTTAATATTAGATGGTTATCAAATTATGCATAATTATAATCCAAGAAGCATTGGACAATCTAAAATGTCATCATATAACCATAATCGATGTGTTTATGTGGCTAAATAGGGGTTAGGCTACCTATAGAGCACTGATAATTGACCGATTGTTCCCAAAGAAACTAATACTCCGTAAAATAGATCTTGACAGTTTTTGTTCCACTCTAAGCTAAGTAATATTAATTGCAGCACAAATATTAAATATGGATCGGCACTATAATAAATTTCTCACACATAGATGGCTGGTTTATTTTGAAGTGTTTAAGATAAAATTCATGTTTATCCTACCTCTGGAATTAAGAATGTGCCAAGCAAATAATTTAAACCAGGTGTTCAGTTGTGCTTGTTACAAAAAATAACCATGCTGACAGTTTGAGAAAATAAAAGCAGTAACAAAAACTATCCCATCGGCTGAAATGTCTTTGGCTATTAACATCGATGGCAAATCACCACAGCAATAGAATCGATCATCAAGAACCCTAGAAATGTATCTAAGGAAAGCATCATACATAGCTATGACATTATCAGTCAACCCATACAAGCTGCTAATTGCTACAATTCTTACACAGAGAAGCATGGGGGGCATATGTGAGAGGAACTACAAGTATGAAAAAATTAAAATAATAATAATAATAATAGAGAAAAGAAAGTTGATAACATATCTTAACCTGTAAAACATTTTAATTAGAAATCTTTAGCTTGAGTTTAGCATTCTGACTAGAAAACCTAGGACAATAATAAGAAAGATTTAACTTTCAATCAAGTGTTCCTTACAATAAGAGCACTCACTTGGGGGTGGTACACTTTGCAAAATGCCAAGTACGAGAAGAGTGTCACCTCTAATAAGTATGTCCCCTCTCATCCTTATATGATCAATTGCCAACTGAAGCTCGTGCTCTTTGAGATCCTTAGTTGCATCATATGCAACAACCACATGGGATGGAGACCGAGAATCGGAACCCTCCATCTAATAGGCCTTAATTTGGATCATGATTTCTTAAAGGACTATCTAGGCTTTCCATTTATCACAATGGGGTCGCCCCGATTTGTACAAGTTTCTAACTTAGGTTTTGCCTTACTATCAAAATTTTTAGGAGTGGAGTTTTTATATGGTGTAAGCCCGTATAGTCAAGTATTTTTGAAAAATTACTGTACGGATTACACTCTAGTATGATCCAAACCGTCCATTTGATGTGCTACAATGTAAATAGGGTGTGCCAAAAAAAACATTTCCATAGGATGATCCTAGCCCTATGATCATTAGAGGAACTTCATATTATGGGAACCTCTATAGATTGGTAGGTTGGGATCATCCTATGGAAATGATTTTTTGTGCTTAATGTACTTACGTTGTGGCCCTTCAAATGGACGGTTTGGATCATCCAATTGTGTAAGCCGTACAGTATTGTTTTTGAAAAATATTGGACCATGCTTTGTGTGGGATGGGACAGGGGTTGGCCACGTATTTGATTTCTATGGGTGTTACTTTTTCTTACCTTTGATTTTTCTTTACTATATCTGACATTATCATTGTTGTAGACTTTCTTTTTTGACACTTTCATTTTTTCCCTTTTTTTTGTACATCCTTTAGGAGGTCACAACCATGGTTTTAAATTTCGACCGAAATCCGAAATGCATCAAAACCGAAACGGTCATTTATTTCGGCTGAAATTTTGGAATTTCGGTCAAAAATTTCTACCGAAATTTAATATGGAATAAAATATTCGTTTCGGGTTATGTGCCAGATTTCGACCGAAATTTCAAAATTCCAGGGGCCGAAACCGGTACCGAAACCAAAATTTTAAATCCTGTCACAACTCACAAGTGATCGAGGTGCTCCCATCTCTTCTTTTTTTTTTGGTAACGAAGGGTGTCCCCACCCCGGGGTAGGACGATTTCCCTACGGATGCGCGCGATCAACCAGAAACCACGCGCATCGGGTTAGCAAGGGGGAGTTGAACGCTCGTCACTGGGGAGCAAACCCATGACTTTACGCCAAAGAGCCACACCCTTCCGGGTTAGGTGCTCCCATCCTTGATTGATCGGAACCCTCCATCTAATAGGCCTTAATTTGGATTTCATATGGTTTATAAATCACGATCTTAAAGGCCTATCTAGGCTTTCAATTTATCACAATGGGGTCACTCAATTTGTACTAGTTTCTTAGGTTTTGCCATATTTTAAATTTTTTGGAGTGGATTTTCATTTGGGGGAACCAACTATAGTCTGGTATTTTTCAAAAATATTGCACGACTTACACTCTTATGATCCAAACCATCCATTTGATGGGCTATAATGTAAATAGGGCGTGCCAAAAAAATATCATTTTCATAGAATAACCCTAGCCCTATGATCATTAGAGGAACTTCATACTATGGGAATCTCTATAGATCGGAGCGTTGGGATCATCCCACAGGAATGATTTTTGGGGCACAACGTATTTATGTTGTGGGCCATCAAATGGATGACCTGGATCATCCTATGGTTCAAGCCGTACAGTTCTTTTTGAAAAATATTGGACTATACGGGCTTACACCATAGCATTTCTATAATTTTGGAGTTTTTATATGGTGTAAGCCCCTATTTTAGAATGAATCACTGGCTTGGAGAAATCTTAAATGATGTTCCTTTCTCCTCATCCTTGATCAAGAAGCACAGATCAAGCACCCATTCTAGCCATACACATAGAGATGG
This sequence comes from Tasmannia lanceolata, assembly GCF_043159265.1. Classification (NCBI taxonomy): domain Eukaryota; kingdom Viridiplantae; phylum Streptophyta; class Magnoliopsida; order Canellales; family Winteraceae; genus Tasmannia; species Tasmannia lanceolata. Next base: position 291,645 of record NW_027518693.1, read on the forward strand.
GTTCACTGGGTAAGCCCATTTTTTCTACCTAAAAATGGGAATAAAACAAAACGTAAGCCCATTTTTTTCTACCAAAAATGAGCTAAGATTTATTTTACTTACACGCATGGAAGAAATGAAGTCTAGATAAAAATGGTGATGCTACGGTCCTGAATTAGAGTCAGCCGAGGTACGAAATTAGGTGGGACCCAGCTTGGTGTGGGATGGGACAGGTCTCTAAAGGGCCATTACGCCGGTCCTGAGGGGTACTCCCTCTCTCTATGTCCCTTTCCCCCCCTCTCTCTCTACTATTATTCTAGCTTTAATCACCATCTATTGAGCATCCTCTTCTCCCATCTTTCTTTATTTGTTTTGTTTTGTTTTTTGGAAATGGACCCCCAAAACATTGCTGAATAAAAATAAAACAAAACGTAAGCCCATTTTTATTACCTAAAAATGAACGTAAAATTTATTTTACTTACCCACACGGAAGAAATGGAGTTTAGTTTAAAATGGTGATGCTACTGTCATGAATTGGAGCCAGCCTATGTATGGGAATAGGTGGGACACAACTTGGTATGGGATGGGACTGGTCTCTAAAGGGCCTTTACGCCAGTCCCGAGGGGTACTCCCTCTCTCTATATCCCTTTCCCTCTCTCTCTACTATTATTCCCACTTTAGTCACCATCTATTGAACATCCTCTTTTCCCATCTTTCTTTATTTCTTTTGTTTTGTTTTTGGGAAATGGACCCCCAAAACATTGCTAAATAAATATCTAGTGTCAAAATTACATATATGTTGCTTGCTTTAATTCCTGGTCCGTGTATTTGATTTGGATGTGCGTTACTGGGTTTCAATCATTTTTCTTACTTTTGTTATTTCTTTACTATCTCTACCAGGCAAATTTACAAACAAGATCATTGTTGCAGACTTTCTTTTTTTAGTCTTTTATTTTATTCTTTTCTTTTTTGTCCACCCTCTAAAGGAGGTTACAACTGTAGAGGATAATATGTAATTTGGGATCCGAAATATACCGCTAATTTAAAGTTCCACTGTAGATGAACCAATATCAACATATGTAATAGACCAGCAAAATTAGACCTGTAAATAAAACAAGGAAAAAGATGACTTATCGAGTTGAGGTGCGAAATAATTCGTTGTCCTTGAGGCAAATCTCGCCCCCACTATGACAAATCAATGGTACAGATGAGCTTCTAAAAATCAGAAGAACAAAAGAAGAAGACATAAAGCCCTTTTCCTGAAGGATGATATCTCTTCTCTCTGGAAATCCGATTTATACAAAAGAAAAGAGAGATCCGCTAGGTGAAATGTTGCACCCTTTTAATGCGTAAATGACGTTTCCTAAACGGCCACTTAGCCACATTTTGTAATATTTAATCGGTAACGAAATATATAAAAGAACTGTTAAAAGGAAAATAAAAAAATGAAAAATAAAGAGAACTTGGGCCCACACGCACGCGGCCGGCCAAACGGCACCGGGCTGGACGCACGTGTGGTATATCCAAAAACCCACCGAGCCAAATGGGTGGTCCGTTCGCGTCGACCCAACCCACCTGCAAATTTGCTGGTATGGGTTGGCTTTGATGACCCGCCAAAATTGACACGCGGGTTACCCAACCCGCGAAAACATGGATTGGATTGTGTGAACCCATGGGTGCCCGCATTTCGTTTTTTGGTGTTTTTTTTTTTTTTTTCGAGTAGAAACCGACCGCATTTCCTAACTCCCAACAAAGGGCAACTTTCAGATAAAAGATGAGATTTCTCTCTTTTGAATGGTACTCCAGGCATTTTGTGTTACTTCATTGAGAAACAATCCATACGAACCGTGAGATCAAAGAAAAAGAGAAATGGACAATCTAGATTAAGAAGAAATGCAACCTAATATAAAAGGGACAAGGGTTCGTTTGCAATTTTTTTTTTTTTTTTTTTTTTTGTTTTTTTGCGGCGGGCGGGGGGGGTAGTCCCTCTCTCTACTATTATTCTAGCTTTAGTCACCATCTAATTGTGTTAGTGGTTTCTATCATTTTTCTTACTTTTGATATTTCTTTACAATCTCCAGATTCTCTACCAGGTAATTTACAAACATGATGATTGTTGTAGGCTTTCTTTTTTTACTCTTTTATTTTATTCTTTTCTTTTTTGTCCACACTTTAAAGGAGGTCACAACTGATATGCAAAGTGGTCCCATTTTAAGGGAAACAGATTTAAAATGGAATCTTCAGACCTGCCAAACCTAAATTTCAAACTAACTTAAATAGTTAGGACTCCACTGACAAAATCTTTCTGTTTTCCTATATTCATTGGTAAGAACAGTTACCATATAGCAAGAACCAACTACTATCGAGTTGATTGGAGTAAGAATCGTCTTGGCTCATTCTATTTTTTGCATTTTCAATTAGTATACAAATGGGGAAAATTAAGGAAAATTAATTATCAAAAGAAGTATCTAAACATAAAATCTCTGAAAACTTAGTATACTGACAGAAAAATTTGAGGAAAATTGAGTACAAATTTCAGTGATCAAACCTTGAGCATATCAATACTCAGATAGGGTCAATGATATTGCTGACAAATACTATCACAAGGCTAGTCATCCAAAGATCTTTAGGAGATCGAAGCATCTCTCAGATCGACGATCCTTGTCGATTTAGGCCAAATGAAGTGTTTTCAGTGTGAAAATCCAAATGGTTTCCGGCGGGAAAAAACCCGTCCAGTGTGAACACCCCAAGGTGTTCCTAGAGTGAACATCCAAAGTGCTTCTAGTGTGAACACTCATGGTGTTTCCAATGTCAACACCCAAGGTGTTCTAGTGTGAAAACATAAAGCGTTTCAAGTGTGAAAGATGGAAATAAGGAAACCAGTTCCAATGTGAACACCTGAAGTTAGGTAAGACGTGTGTGTAAAAGCTGAAAAATGTCTCTTTTTGTCTGTAGAATATTTATTATGTATGACTTGTGTGTGAAAGCTGAAAAATATCTCTTTTTGCCTGTAGGCTATGTATTGCCGTAAGGAGATTCTACCTCTATAAAAGGGAGTAAGGGACTACATATCTCAATGAACGGCATTCCACTTTGAGTTAAAATTACATGTTTGGAGAAGTGTTCTCCTCTTTTATCTTCTTCCACCAAATTTACATACCTTCCGTCTGGGCATTATGTCACGATATGACTAAAACAGGAGCACTTGAAGCACATTTCGATATCACAATAGGCCTAATTAGGATCCGTCTGATCATGAACTTCCTTTTCACCTGGCTCATCCCACGGAGCACGATGATAAAAAGTGCCAACACCCTCCAAGACAAGATTATTGTCATCCTGATTCAAAGTTTCAAAACGTGCCACACGTTCCATAAGTTGATGGACATGCCTCCTTAATTCTTCGACTTCATTGATATGGTGATCATGATGAGGAGCCTCCATACGAACACATGATTCCTAGCCATAGTAGTCGCCTCTTCACAACAAGCACCAAGGATCAATGAGAGCTATGATACTAAATTAGTGGAGCAGCAGAAGAAGAAATTGCAAAATCCAAAACCCAAATAACATTCACCACTTTGATTTTACGGTTTTTGCGGGTAGAAACCTCGCAACACAAAGATAGATAAAGTGTATTATTACTTAAAAAAATGTCCAAAAGTTCTTCCACTTCTCACATTCACAAACAACATAAAGTCCCCTTTGGCCCAAAGACTCCTAACTATTATTAATTAGTAATTACTATAAAATATACTCAACTCAACTCAACTAAGCCTTTGTCCCTAACCAGTTGGGGTAGGCTAATGAATCCTTTAGAAAATTTTCATGATGAATGTGAAAGAATCTCCTCGGTTCAAATTAACCAAGTCTACTCCTGACACTAGTTGGATTCATCTACATGGATAATTTCTTCCATTCTCTCTTATCCAAGGTCATGTTCTCTGTTATGTTCCTAACCATCAAGTCTTTCCTCATTGTTTGTACCCAAGTTGTTTTCGGTCTGCCCCAACCTCTTTTTACTCCATCAACTTGGCACGAGTCGCCTCATCTCACTGGAGCATCCAAAAGCCTACGTTGGATATGTCCAAACCATCTTAAGCGGTGCTCTCTCATCTTCTCCTCAATTGGTGCCACCCCCACCTTTTTACGAATGTCTTCATTTTTAATTCTATCTAAGCTTGTGCGGCCGCACATTCATCTAAGCATTCGCATCTCCGCTACACTCATCTTATGCACATGCAGCTTCTTAGTGGCCCAACATTCTGAGTCGTACAACATGGCAGGCCTACTGTCTTATAAAACTTTCCCTTCAACTTGGTAGGGATTCTACGGTCGCACAGAACTCCTGAGGCAAGCTTCCACTTCAACCTGCTCTTATTCTATGGTTAACATCATCTTCAATCCCTCCTTCCTTGTGTAGAATTGAACGAAGATAGCGTAAAAAAAAGGACAACTACTTGATTTAATTCTTAACACAAATAAAACTCCTCAAAAATATCCTATACTTTAGGAATGCTAACTGTGGCTAGCTAAAGATAAGAATGAAAATTAGGAAAATATATCTTTAAGGTAAGTTGGTTTCCTAAACCTTCTTGGCTTGCTTTTTCGGCTCCAATTTCCAAAAGATGCGTCTGCATTAGCTCCCCATTACTGTCCATTGATTGAAGCGATCTAGTTGTGTTGCAAGATCAGATCGAACTATGAGTGGTAGATGAAGATCCAGGCTATCAAAAGATTGTATAGATACCCAAACGAGGTAAGTTCTAAGATTTGTTTTGTATTCCAGTAATCGATGTAATTATATTAGTTAGATTGGTATAGATCTAACGATAGATTAATCAGATTAAACATAGATCTAAAGATAGAATATTAAATTGTTAGATCTATTTGGTCAATTAGATTAGATGTGTTTATATGTTAGATCATAAAGTTAATCTGAATTATAGATGCATAATATTCTTATGGAATCTATTAGATAGTATGGGGGCATGCGCATGACAACCCATGTTTCCTAATATATCCAAGAAAACTGCACGCACTATGTGCAAATATTACTCTTGAGAGAAAATATATGGTTCTATGAGTGTATTTTATTTGAAAAAGTAATGCTAACTAATTTGTATCCAACAAAGTCCCACAAATCACGAGCGTTTATTAACCGCCGGGCAATGACTAATCACCGGCGTTCACAAATGCCAGTAATTATTGGAAACCGTGTCCAGTGAGAAATTTAAAAAAAAAAGTAATTTAAAAAAAATTATTTTAAAAACCCCAATAATGGGTACATCCATATTATACACACACGCACACGCACACGCATACGCACACACACTAGGAAACCCCGTTTCGCACGGGGCAACAAAGAAATCATGAATTATTAATAAGAGAGGGGACATGTGGCAAGTAGAATTGTAGAGGGAGAGTTGGGTGTGATGGACAATATGTGGATTCAATTATTGAGTTTTCAAGTTTACAAAATGCAATCAATATATTTGTAGAGCATAGCTTATATAATCAGATAATAGTTATACACCAGCCCCAATGTTCCACCAAGAAAGAGTTTCCAACCAGTGCCGTAAGTGCAGAAATGTCAGCACAGTCAAGATTGTCAAACACCACAGAAAAATAACTTATTGAAAGGTCCAAGACGTCAATTCGAACAGAAAACTACCTGATTTCAAAGCATAAAAATGATCCAAAGCAACAATTCTTAGTAATCCATGGGTAAGTGAATTTATTCAAAGAAGCAAAGCCAATTCAAGCTACAGGTAACCAATATCCTTAACAAAGAAAGAAAATCAGGTTTAAATATATCAACTGTTAGTTACATCAGAAATGATAAGGTGTGGCACATAAAGAAAAATAACTGACCTTGTTGCAGGCAAGGACCAGCTATTGAAGGAGATACACTTTCGAAAATCATTGCACTTTTGACATCTTTATTGTTTCACAACCTATCTTAGCCAAATAAATGTAACAAACTTAAATCACAAGTCCCATAGTATGAAGCTCAAATCCCACAACGGTCAATGTGATTCAATAATCGGTATCACTTTGAGCATTCCCACCCAACAACCCACAAAAAAGTACAAAGTTGCTCTGTCATTTCCCTTGTAACCCCACCACCACCCACCATGCTGTTGGGGGTTGCTCTTCAAGCTTCATGTATATCTTCTCTATTATATTATCTAATATATCTGGTCGAGGTCTTGCCTAACCCAACTTACGCATCAAAAAAAAAAAAAAAAGAATACAAAGTTAAAAATATCCAAGAAGAAGCGTCAATGAGCCAACAAAATAAAAAAATGCAATAGTGGCAGAATCCAAGAACTTAACTTTAATGGTTAATCCATACCCTCCTTATTTCATTTCCCCGTACTTATGGGAGAAGTGTTAGAAAAATCCGAACGAGGCGATGAGATGTTATTCCCCTTTCGCATGTCCTCATACATCTAATAGATTATAATAGTTTTGAATGTCAGTGAAAGAGTGGTCATTTTCCTATAGAGAAAACGTTAGAGTTGGAGCTCTAATTGATCAAAATATGTTTTTGTTTTAGCCTTTAAGAATCTTATCATTTTCTCTATAAATCTACCCTATATTCTATAGGTTTCTTCTCTCGAGACAAATGACCCATAATGAAAATGCTTGAGTAAAAGAAATGCTACCATGAGTCTAAAAACTACATTACACCATTTTTTATCCTTCTTCCTTTCTCTTCCCTCTTTTCCCAAAAAAATGAAGAAGAATTTTTTTTTATTCAATTTCTTCCAGTGAAGACTTTGGTGAGACAGAGCAATTGAAGGTAATGGCGAGAAGGGTTTTGCTCAGAAATCGCATGCATATTTGTAATAAAATAACAAAAAATAACAAAATAGAAGGCATGCTTAGTAAATAAACCATGGCGTAGCATTTAAAATGGCCAGATATCAGTTACAAATCCATGTGGTGAAAGAAAGATGCATATAAAATAACAAATCCATGTGGCCAAATAATGTTTTTTCAATCCTTAACGATTAAAAAACAGCAAAAAAACATAAACTGTAAAAATAAAAAAGAGGTGGTTCGAAAATGCAGATTTTTTTACACCACCGAGGATATTCACTGCTTGGATGCTCATGATCCAGAACTGAAACAAAACATAGCAGAAAAAGACATAAAATTAAGTGGGTAAGTATAAGAGGCACTCAAGTCTCCTGTCGTTTAGTATTTAAAGGCCTTGAAAGAGCTTTTTGAAAACTGTAATATCTGTCTGAAAGCCCTTAAAATACTAAACGATAAGAGAGTTGAGCGCCTGTTATAAAAACGTTTGAGTGTTCATATCATTTCCCTTTATAGAATAGAGAAAACTTATGTTTCTAAGGATTTAGACTCCCAAATTATTTCCTGACTTCCTGTAGATCCTTTTTTTATTTATTGTAGATCCTTATATGGTTAAGAGTGTGTTATTGTAAATTTAGATAATTTGGATATTATAATTTTTCTAGAAAATTCCGTTGGTGAATGGTAGTCAGAAATCTGTACATGACATCCTGAATTTGACTACTGTCTAGTATTTTTTATATAGCTACTTCTGTTTTTACCAAATGGAAATTATGTCTTCACTACCTTGATTCTACAAAACAACATCTTTCAAATGACACTAATTTCTTGAATTTTCTATATCACTTGATAAACATTTGACTGAACCTAAGTTTAGTTACATAATCTGTTTTGTTGTCTAACCCTGACATTTGAACTTAGTTTCCAAGAATTCTGGTACTTCTGTAGAAAGAATTTGATGAGGAAATTTTTGTCATATTATAATTTGGTTAACTAGTTTCATGAGAAATTGTAATCATCATTTTTGGAATTATATATTTATATGCAGATTTTACAAAATTGAGTGATGGACAATTATAAACTGAGCAGTGGACCGTTAAACTATTGAGCGGAGAATTCAGATTAAAATAGTAAGCTGCTGATTTTAAATTTGATTATTTGTATAATATTTTTTGTATTTATGATATGTTCATGTGCAAAAGTTTATACGGAGAATCATTCTTGACAAACTAAAAAAAGACCTTGAAATACCAAAGCATATGTTGATATTCTAAAGTTAAATCTCACTTTGGAAAAAAAACTTGAAAGTTGTATTATCGAAATTAAGTGTTGAGGAAGTGCACCCTCTTGGATTCCATCTTTGGTTGCACTCCAACTCATTTCTTTCTTTGAGGTTTCCATTTTGGACAACCGAATCAAAATCTTATATCCCACACAATCTTCCTTTAGCATTTCATTTCATTTTATTTTTTTTGGCTCTTGGTTTTTTTGTTTTCTGGGTTTCTCAGTCTTCTATGGTAATTTTCCTTTTTTTTTTAACTTTTTTTTTTGTGTATATTTTTTTGAAATATTGGATTTTATTATTAGTGTAAGAAGTACTAGTTCTTTTTTTCTTTTCTTTTTTATAATTTCCTGATTGAGTTAGGGTTTTATCTTCCCACTTTTTGATACTCTGCTTTTGATTTTCCAGTAAGAAGTACTAGTTCTTGGTTTTTTTTTTTAGCTCTGTTTTTATTTCCTGATTAAGCTAGGGTTTTTTTTTTTATCTTCCCTCTTTTTGAAACTCTGCTTTTGATTTTCAGGCTTCAAAATTTAACATCCTGCGTTTACTCTAATTCAGTACAGAAACAAGATAAAGGGCAAATTCATGCCTTCTTGTATTTTTTGGATGGATTTTTTTTCCAGCATTATCAGTACGTTTGGCTACTAAAATTTTATAATCCAGGACTGTAAAATCCTGGATTTACAAGCTATAGCTGGGTTTTATAAGCTAAAGCCCGGATTTTATAAGCTTAGAAATGGATTGTACTTTTTTAGGATTGTGAAATCCAGGTTTTAGAATATAAAATCCAGAATTTAACTTATAAAATCGACGTTTTAGCTTGTAAAATCCATATGTCCAAACGGCCCCTTTATATCTGGGAAGTTGAAATCCTTGTTGTTATTGGCAGTTTTGTACTACTTATTATCGTGATGAATGGAGAAAAGTTGGGAACAGAGCATTTGGACGTGTGTTTTCGTAACCTAGTTGTTGGTGGGGGAGGAAACATGGAAGTGGGAAGAGTAAAGATGGCCGATTTGGAGCTTCTCTTGCGTATTGTTTCAATGGTGGATGATCGGACTGTTATCATGGCTTCCGGTGTGTGTACTGGGTGGAGAGATGCTGTTTGTTTGGGGCTCGCCCATCTCTCTTTGTCGTGGTAATGCTTGTTTCTTTCTTTTCTTTCGTTCCCCCCTCTTGTTTTTTTACATGTGATCTATTTAATTTCTTTCAAATTATGCGAGGTCCCAATTTTAGACCTAGCTATTGGACACAGCTTCACGATCTTGTTGATAATGCTCCTCCATATGCATTTTCTAGTAGATAGTTGTCCTGTTTAGAGGTTGTTTATGTATTTTCTTTTTAATCATCGGGAAGTAGAGGACAAACGTATTGGTAGGATGCAATTTTCTTTTCTTTTTTATGCTCCTATTAACTTTCTCGAGTGACATTAGTTTGAGCTTGTGCCATTTGTAGAGGATTGTGAAGATCACGACAATGGGGCAATGCCAATAGTTCGATTTTCATGATATATCACTTTCACTTTTTATTTACCCACAGACCGAGCTGATCTTGAGTGGGGGAAACAGCAAAAACACCAACCCAAACTAAGGATCCAAATCTACTGGGAAAACTTCTTCTTCATTGTATTAGAAAAAAGAAGACAAACTACATTCACAGTATGAGCTGGTCATGAGTGGGGGAATCAAGTCAATCAACGAAAACACCAACCCGAACTAAGGATCCAACTCTATTGGAAACACAACTGCTTCCTTGTCGGCAGGGCGATGAGTGTGTTAGAACACAATGCTATGCCCATCCACTTCTCAAATGGTTCACAAAGTGCCACCAATAAGCATCCTTATCCTGGACACTTTTGATGACATTCCTTGGTCAAAGGTTTGAATCCTAGAATCTAACTCCCCGCTAGTGAGCAAACTTTTTCACTTATAAGTTTTTGGAGTTCCTTTGGCATGTGTTCTGCACTTTGCAGTTATATTTTGTTAATCTAAGGGAACTTTACTTGGATGTTTTTCTATGTTATTTGGTGGTTTCGTACTGATGGAAAATGATATGGTAACCGATGGTAAGACCGATGGGAGAAGCTAACGATGAGAATGTGAAATGTGGGCAAAAAAATAAATTGCCTTTTTGGTATTTTCCTAAACGAAAGGACTGGTTATTTTTCACTTGTGATGCTGTGGCAACAACACATTTGTTCGGTCCCCTGCTTGGTTGTAAAACCGGTTTCCCTAGCATTACTCTTAAATGATATTTGATTTACTAATTGCGTTGGACCTACGCCAAACTCTTTGATTCTACTTGGCATATGTAGAAGTGATGCCAGCTATAGCTTTTATAGCTGTTACTATTATATATGTTTGAGCAAGATATGTATGCCCTAAATGAGACAATGATTGAATGCGATGGCATTTTTAAGATTGGCATGCTCTTTCTTTTGTCGATGTATTGATTAATGTGGAACTGAATGTTAGCCAAATGGATTTAGAGGTGTAGAAGTGATTTTGAATTGGATCTATATTCATGGAAGGTAATAAGGCTATTATATGTTCATGCATGAAAGTGAACTCGTTACTCTATATATGTGCCACAGTGCCATTATATGCTCATGCAACAAATTTTATCAATTCTAGAAATATAGTTCAGGAGGGGTCCAAAGTTTCGTTACATTTAAAGTCAATTAGATTATGCTAATTTTGGAAGCATGCATATTCTCATTTACCTTCCCATAGACATGGTGAAAGGGACTACTGATATTTTTTCCAGTAGTAGCTGTATGTCTTCAAAACCTGGCTCTTGACAAGCATTGTGACAATGGATGGATTTTTCGTCTCTGCTGTAAGGTGATAGGAAATATAACTAAGTTTAATTTAACAAAAAAGCAGGAGGCTAATTGTGCATGGGCCAAAAATAACATGCAGGTTTTAATATATTTCAAGTTCGTCCAAGCAAAATTTACATTGGAGTTGGAGATTTTGAAAGCTAAATATGAGAAAAAGGTCACCTTTTGAGACCGGATGGCTGTGTTACGACCGAATCAACATTTGGACAATCTAAAGTGTAGTCTACTCTATTTTTTCTCTAGCATGGGATGAAATAGGAGATGCGAGTTATCTTTTAACTTGAAGGGATAGATGGTTCATAACTTCCAATCCAGTTTGACATAAAAAAATATATCTAGATTTGTTTAGGACTCAAAATCAATGGATCTTAGTCTCAAATTATGAAGAATGGTCTTGCAATAGGCATGCTAAGAAATGTATCTGAATGTTATCTGAATTTTGTCTGAGGCATATTAAGAAACGTAATGTACTTTTTTAAATATAAGATCATTCATTGCTAATGCATTACAAGTAAGGCATATAAGCATAAATTTCTGTATAGATTCTTCACCTTGTACCATTGTTATAAGATCTCGATCTAATTGGTCAAAAAATGAGCATTTCAATTTTTTGCATTAAACTACGTAAGATTTGTGGCTTGCTCAAATCAACGAAGCTTGAAGTTGAATTTTGGCATCGTTGATATGGTACTAAATGTAGTTATGCTTGTCATTAACATCAAATTTGATTCATCAACGATATTTCATTGTGATTATCTCTCTCTCTCACTCACTCTCAGTGACATTGGTTTAGAATGAATCTGAACGAGGGAATAAACTTATTGGAATTTGTTAATGTTAGTGGTCCTACACATCATTTTTCATTCTAACTCGGCCTTTCATACCTACTGCTAGTCACACTAGAAAATTTCTCAAAACCCCGATTTGCTTTTGATGTTCCCGTTAACTTGAGAGCAATTATTAGATATGCCTTGCTTCAGTTGTATGTTGAAGGCGAGAACCAGTTACCAAGTTTTGTCATTGACATCGAGAATTTGACATGAGAAAAATATAAAGGGTCTCTAAAGCACGGCAATGAAAGATGTTCCGTGGCATCACATCTTTGGATCCCAGGGCATCATACCTTAGGTTGGATTAGAGGATCTCACCCCAAACCCATCGAAGAGAAATCCACCATGAAATTTCGAAGCAAAGCTGCCTTTCATTCGTAATATCATAAACTTTCTTGTATCCCTAAGGCTTTCTTGACTCAAGATAACCTGATGTAGAACGATCGAAGGTTGAACTAATACTTCGCTTTCATACCAAATATGATGCTAGATGGATCTATACTAGGTTTGGGGGTAAAAATTAGGGTTTCGAGTCCTAAAATTTATGATTAAATTAGTAAAATATTTCTACTAGGTTTAGGATAGGTTTAGAAGGTTGCAAACGATGCGGAGAAGGTTTAAAATTAGTTTTGGGGCAATAAAATGGGTGTAGTGTATGAATGGATTTGAATGTTGTTTCTAAGGTAGAGAAATTTTTATAATGTGTGTTTTAGGGTTTTGCCTAGATGATAGTTGAAATAATGCAAGAGAGGTCTTGGGTGAGATTAATGGAGGTCTGGGGTTCCCGGGAAGGTGGTTTATGGGAAAAAAGCAAAAAAAAAAAAAAAAAAAGGATGAAAGAAATAGATAGCATAGTTGGAATATCACCAACCAAAAACCATTGCACCTTAGGTAAGATCCAGGCATCACACCATGGCAAGGAGTATAAATCACATCTGCACAAGAGAAGAAGCTTTCCAAATGTTTGTTCAATCATCATCCATCCATCATTCATTTCATCATCGCTTTATGAAAAGTGCCCTGGGGCTACAAATATATTCGAAAATAGAGAACTAGAAACTTCTAAAACCTTAGACAAAAACCTAACACTTTGACTATAATGCTCTCTAATGACTTAAAAACTTGCCCTCCACGTAAAATTCCCATAATACATGTGTGGGGCCTATTTGAAACCACTCAAAGAAACCAAATCATATTGGTAGGAAAAGATCGTGATACCTTTCCTATAACTTAACGGACATAAAAGACACTTAAAATTAAAATACGAGCCGAGAATTGTCCCCATCGTACTCTCATTGCTTGAAAAGCTTCGACCTCTTCAGGCGAGAACTTGTCGGCTCTGATCCTTGCGCAATCTACAACTAGTTAGCATTTCCAACAGACTAAGTATTTCCAATGCACAAGAAGCTTTGGACAGCCATGCCATTGGTTTGAAGTAGTGTGATCACAGGGTGCACATTTGATGTAATCATTAAAACATGTCTGCTTAGGCAAAATGTAACACAGGTCTTCTGCTTCATTATGCCTATAAACTTCTGTTCTCACGTTCATGATTACATAGTAAAACTTTGCAAGAGGGCCAAATACTAAGATTGGTTAATTCGTTAAATGCATATCGATAGAATTATCATCTTGGATCTGCCTTTCTTGTTGTAGTTGTTGTATAAACTCTTCCTGCTGAGTATGATTGATGAGTGATTCACCTCTTCCGGGCGTGTTGGATAACGATTGTTGCTCTTTAATTTCTCAGGTAGTGTTCACGGGTTAATGCATATCGGAACCGGCTTTGTATGACAATAGTGGCTCTAGTCTGTTGCTCTAATTCTGTGCTCTCAGGTAGTGGTTCACGGGTTAATGCGTATAGAAACCGGCTTTGTATGACAATAGTGGCTCTGGTTTGTTGCTCTAATTCAATGCTCTCTAAAGATGGTATCATTAATGATTGTTCCGGCATGAACTCTCGACCCTGTATATTTTGGATGTCACACATTTTATGAAAGATAAAGAATTTTACTACGGAAAGAAAGGAGGAACCCAACAACCGAGCTATATAACAAATATCTCCGATATTTTCAAAATATCACGTTTTGATCGCGACATTTTTGATAAAATGACAAAATCCCGAAATAATCCCGAGATTTTAAACATATAGAGATATTTTCATTGTTATCATAAAGTATTGCAATAATATCACGATATTGTCCCGTTATTTTTACGATATTTTTATTTTATATTTGTTCTTAAAATTTATATATTTATTTTTTTTAATAATTTTATTTTTGTCGTTTTTCCCTGATATAATCCTGAGAAAAAAAATATTTTTTAATATATCCTGACATTTCCCTTGCCGAGAAATGGTCAAAAACAAGGAGAAGAAACCATAAAAACAAAAAGGATTGCAACAAGAGACAAGGGAACTCAAGGGGGAAGGAAACCAAAAGTCTGCAAAGACGCCCTTCCAAGTCCCGCACGGGCTAACCTATATACATCACTATTGGCAGATCTAACATCCTGGAAATGAACTGGGAAATCCACCACTTGATGATGGCTCCAATCAAGCCACTTGATGGCATTTAACAAATAATATCAAGTTGGCCAGGTCTCTGCTCTTGGTAATATTGATGACCTGAAGAACAAGCATCAATTCCACTTCATTGGAATCCGTAATCCCAAAAGGAACAGAGAAAGACCAACTAGTTTGACCCCTCTCATCCTTGAGAACTCCACCTGGGCCTACAAGCCTGGATTGCCTAAACTCGAACCATCGAAATTAATCTTCATCAATATTGGGTCAGGAGGAATCCACTGCAGAGATAGAACCTCCTTGCACCACTAGAGCAAATCTCTCTCCAGCAACGCCTCATATCGAGCATGAGATGAACCTGAAGCAAGGGAGGATCTTCACCCATGCAATGGTGAGCAACATAGAGAATGGGTTTCTATTTAAACCTCTGAACGTTTAGGAGAGTTGTCGTGCTATGTTGGGTCTTTTTCCTAGGGCACTTTCCTTTTTGTTTGGGGTTGCCATTCATGGATGACAGGTAAAAGACCCACTTGCCCTTGTTTCCCAAGTGGCAAGTAAGGTTACAAAAGTAGTCTAGGCGCCATGCCCCTGGTGTTCAGTGGATGGATGGATTTTACCCCTAACTGCATTCATGGCCATGACCATAGCCTTATATTCCAGGATAGATTGATCTGGATAAGTTGTACCCAAATGATACTTATTATTTATCTCTAAAAAAATAGTTTATCTTCAAAAAAGAAGGTTAAATGCAATTCCATCTTTTGGTAGGAATTACAATCATTTTAATTTTCAAAGATTAAGGTCCTGTTTGTTACTGATTATGATAACAGATTGTTACTCCAAAACCTATTATTGGGTAATTTTGAGTCCAATAATAGGTTTTGGATTAACAATCGGTTGTCATAATCTGAAAAAGACAGGGCTTAAATATTTTTGGGGAGAGATCTTATCACGGATAGTTGTGCAACAAACAATAAATACTTATAATCTTGGAATATACCTAATCGAGGACAATCTATACTACAAACAAACAGGCACTAAGGTCCTTGCTGCACCTAGGTATGGCTTCCTTTGCAACCCAGATTATATGTTTGGAATGGAAAACCCAAAATCATTGAATTTGAAATTCGACCTCGTACCTTGGATGGCCTCATGGTACAAAATCATCATCCAAAGATGAGATCTTAACCGTCCTATCATTGGATCAACTGATCTTCAGTGCCCTTGATTAGACACTTGTCATGTCCCACTAATAAGTAGAGGGAAATGATATATTTGCTCCCTTTTGTTCCCCGGTCCAGCCCTTTTAGTGTAAAAACTGTAATCATAAATAGAATAAAGGGGGTGGCCCGGAGAAGAAAAGGGAGCAAATATATGATTTCCCTTTGCTTATCCTACATTTAGGATAGAAACATGGTCCAACACCATAAGATGGGGTCCACCAAAAAAAAACACAGCACCAAATTCTTACAATCTTTGAATTCCTAATCATCCAATCAATGATCGGTGGATTTTAAAATTAATACTTGCATCCCACTAAGGCCCAGATTGGGTTGAAGGAATGTTATGAAAAAAATTTGACAAGGAAAAATATTTCTAAAAGTTCCTACAGCTTTTTACACACAAAAAATGATAACGGTAACTAACTATTCAATTTTTACTTATTAAGGGCAAATGTAATGTATACGGGAAACGGGCTGCCTAACTAAGAGCAAAACTGAACAAATCCCCACACATGGCATAAAGAGGATTAGTTTTGTCATCAATTTAAGTTTTATTTAGATGGACCTCCAGTTATAATGATATCCCTCTAAATAAGCCATAATCATACCATTTCCCTGAAATTGTGGAGACAAAAAATTTTAAAGTTTTTTCCTAGATTTCCAATATGGTTTCCATATCAAAGTTTTTATATGGTGGCCGACCGTGAAAATCACAAGGGCGTGTCAAAACTCTACCCCTTGATTTTTTTTTTTGGTCAAAGCCTCTTTTTGGACTTACCACTTAGATAAAAAATCAAGGGGCAGAATTTTAACACTGCCCTTGTGATTTTCACGGTCGGCCACCATATAAAAACTCTCCATATCACTCTTATTCATCTATTATTGGTCTCACAATTAGGCATGGACCAAAAATACCTCTTCTACTTATACTTTACCCGTGCTTGTTTCTCGTTGAGCTAGATTCGGGTCTCTTTGGATGTACAAAATATTGAAATAGAAGGGGGGAAAACAGATTCTAGTTACTTTCCTTTTCTTTATTTGGAAAAAAGAGAGCTTTCGTATTCCAATTGTTGAAGGCACTGTGCAAGAACAGGGGAGAATAGACATCGCAAGCTATGGCACCTAACCACAGTCAACTGGGTTAGGTTGTGGAATGTCCCAGTTGGTGGTATGGCCCCCTTCCATATACACGACAGTTCGGGCAGACTTCGTAATTCCATTTTTTTCAATGTAGAGAGAGGTGATGTAGTAATAGCAGCATGATCCTCTTCTCTCATCCCCTCTTCGTAGTCAAATACCTCCTCTAACTCTTCACAACCGACTACTCTGAGTATCTCCAAGTTTTTCAATCCTTCAAGCAGATCATATGATAGGATATTTTTTAATTTCCTACAACCGGAGATGTTCAGCTCTGTAAGGTTCCCAAAGAATCTATTAGGAAGCGGGCCGTGACAGATCTTCTCTAATTTCTCCGTGTCAAAGAGGTCCAATCGTTGCAATATCCTAAAGGCATTTGGTGGAACCCGATGAGATTCTTCCACCGTGTTGATGAAATGTTCCATTTCGTCACAATTGTAGAGACGGAGGTACTTCACGCTGTCGAAAGGTCTACCTTCATCATCTATGAGGTGTACAATATTGGAGACGCCCTCCAATTCAATTTCTTCGCTTCTTTCTAATAACAGTTTAACCCACTTTGATAAAGGGTATGAAATGTTGATGGATGTACACTTGTCGTAGTCGCTCATGAAGCTCCGTCGGTACCAAACGCGGATGCGGAATTTCTTTAGTTTCTCCCAAGGGCCGGGGACTTCTAGAGACAAACAATTCACGTCTTCAACATCAATTTGTAGAACGGTCAAGCGAGCCAAAGATGCCACCTCATCAAAGCTCGCTTTACTTCCACCACCGCTGCTGCCTCTTACCTCCCACTCATTGAAGCTATCTCCCATGTACAGTTCTTCTAATTTAGTCAACCTTGAAATGACATTTGGTGCCACCATTGTAAGAGCATGACACCATCTCAAGTCCAAAACCTTCAGATTGGATAATTGCCCGATTTCTATTGGCAATTCTTTGACCGCAGTTTTCCTTAGGCTAAGTACTTCAAGTTTCACCAAACCTCCAAGTAGGGATATGTCATCTAAACGCATGCACCCATCTAAGCATAGTGTCTTGAGGTTTTTAAAGTACGGTAGTGATGGGGGCAATGATGAAATCTTGGTATTGCTTAGATCCAAGACGACAAGGGCTTTCATTCTTTCAATGAAATTATTTGGAATTTCTTCCCAACCATTCGTTCGTTGTAGTAATAAGGTTGAGAGACGTGGGCAATTTGGCCGCTCGGGGAGCATACCAATTGAAGTTCCCATAAGTGAAAGCCTCTTACATTCATCCAAAGTCTCTGGCCACTCTGTCAATTCCTCTCCCACTTTAACTAGAAACCCATTCTCTTTTCTTGATGCGATCAATATGGCCAGATCTCTAACAACATCGTGCAGTTTTACAAAGCCTTTTTTGTCACCGTCTAACAACAAACAAGAATCCTTAAGTGTTTCAACCAAGGTCTGTATTCTATCCCACGCTTCCTCAAAATTGTTGACATCCTTGAAAACCCTCTCCCCCATTATGTATCTAATCAATACGCCCACTTCAATGTTATGATCTTCGGGAAAGACACTGCAAAACAAGAAGAACAACTTTGCTTCCTCACTTCTAATGTGGTTGTAACTCAGCTCGAGACGAGAGTACACCTCTTTATCAACACCCTCTATGTTTCTTGCAGAAGACCGCTTTAATTCTCTCAATGCATTAGCCCAAATAGATGAGCCTTTGCCTTTCAGTGCCCTTGCAACCGTGATAATGGCTAAAGGCAAGCCCTTGCATTCTTTAGCAACTTCCCTTGCCAAACTCCGCAATTCATCAGTTTCAACAACTTCTGCTTTCTCTTTGAATAGATTCCATGAATCTTGTTCAGATAAAACTTGGACTTCGATATTTTTCTGGCAATTCATCATGAAACATACATCTAATCTCCGTGTTGTCATTATAATTTGGCAGCCCATTTGTGTACCTCCGCAGGGGATTCCGACCTTTGTGAAGTCCAATCTATCCCACAAATCGTCCAAGATTATGAGTACCTTCTTTTCTTGCTTTAATCTCTCCAACAGCGGGCCTGCCCGCACTTCTTCATTAGTTTCTTTCAATTCCATGCCTAATTTTTCTGCAAGTTCGTCTTGGATCTTTTGCAAGTCTTGCTTTTGGGAAACAGTGACCTTTACAACCTTATCACACAACTTTTCATCCTTAGCTTGCTTTCCCACTTGTTCCACTAGGGTCGTCTTGCCAACACCTCCCATCCCATATACCCCGATGATGTTGATTCTCTCCTTTTTTAATGCCTTGATGATCAGCTTCTTAGCTGATTCTGTGGATTCAAAAGATTCAAATTTTCCTGTTGGGTTAAAGCTTGGACAAGGGCGGGGAGTTGCTACATGAGTGAAATTCCCTTTTGCTAGCAGGACATGAACATCAACCATCTTCTTCGTTGCTTCTCTACCTAGAGAAAAGCGCGAGCTGAAATTGGGACACCATCCCTTGAAACATCTCTTGTTCTCCTTCATCCCCTCTTCCAATCTCTCCGTGATTGCCTCAATGTCATCTACTTGTTGTAGCCATAACTGCACTACACGAGTGATTTCTTCTCCATTTCTAATAGCAGCGTCCACTAATTGTCGCACATCATCTCTCGTCGACCTTAGATTCTCAGCTTTGAGTTTAAGATTTTCAACACTCTTTTTATAGTGAACAAGATAATCATAACGGCGCTTAAGAGGACAATATAAAATCTTCGCCACTTCTAAGATGAATGTAGCTACATCAGCCATGATGTTGGAGAAAACAAGGGATCTCAAAGAGGAAACTAAGAACGGAAGGAATAGCAAGTCTCCCTTATTTCTCTCTCTTCTTCTTGCAAGAGATCACATTGGGAGGCAATAATTGAACCTTTGACAGCTGTAAAGAAAAAAGAAAAAGTGTCAAAACCTATTCTAACTGTTGAGTACAAAACATGATCATTATTGCATACTTTCCTTTTCGATTCAGAGTAGATTTTTTATATGGTGTAAGCCCCTATACTCTAGTATTTTTCAAAAAGTATTGTACGGCTTACACTCTAGGATGATCCAAACCGTCCATTTGATGGGCTAAAATGTAAATAGGGTGTGCAAAAAAAAAAAAAAAAATTTCCATCGGATGATCATTAGAGGAACTTCATATAATGGAACCTCTATAGATCGAATGGTTGGGATTATAGGAAAATGTTGGTATGGAACCAGACCCAGCTTTGTGCGGGATGGGACAGGTCTCTAAAGAGCCATTACGCCGGTTGTCCCTTGTGGGGTCAGCATCCTCTATTCCTCTTTTCCCATATTTTTTCCTTTATTTTTTGTGTACACCCGCTCTGTTTGGTTGCCGGGTTTTTTTTGTGCCTGGGAGTTTTGTGGGAGAGTAAGTTAAATTTTTGTCGCATCCCATGTTTGGTTGCCTTTTAGCACTAGGTTTATTTTAATCCCACTCTTGTAATGATTACTTGTGGGGTGAATTTTTTAATCCCACTTTTGTAATGATTGCCTTTTCATCCCATCCCAAGATAACCCGAGGAACAAAAATAAACTCAGGAACCAAAAATAAGCTTGAGAAGAATTTTTTTCTACCCAACAGTTCAAGCAACCAAACAAAAGTTTTTTTTTCTCCCACCATATCTCCCAGGGTATTTTTTTCTCCCACATAACCAAACATGGGATTTTTATTTTACCAGGATACTTCCAGGACTTTTTTTTTCCCACCTATCTCCCAGGGTATTTTTTTCTCCCACATAACTCCCGGGAACAAAAAAAACCCGGCAAGGGGTCACAAGTGATCGAGGTGCTCCCATCTTTGATTGATCGGATCCCTCCATCTAATAGGCCTTAATCTGGATCTCATATGGCCAATAAATCACGATTTCTTAAAGGCCTATCTAGGCTTTCAATTGATCACAATCGGGTCGCTCAATTTGTACTAGCTTCTTAGGTTTTGCCTTATTCTCAATTTTTAAGAGTGGATTTTCATATGGGGGAAGCAACTATAGTCAAGTATTTTTCAAAAACTATGATCCAAACCGTCCATTTGATGGGCTATAATGTAAATAGGGTGTGCCAAAAAAATCATTTTCATAGAATAATCCTAGCTCTATGATCATTAGAGGAACTTCGTATCATGGGAATCTCTATAGATTGGAGGGTTGGGATCATCCCATGGAAATGATTTTTGGGGCACAACGTATTTATGTTGTGGCCCATCAAAAGGTTTGCCTGGATCATCCTATGGTGCAAGCCGTACAGTTATTTTTGAAAAATATTGGACTATACGGGCTTACACCATAGCAATTCTATTATTTTGGAGTTTTTATATGGTGTAAGTCCTCATTTTAGAATGAATAACTTGTTTGGAGAAATCTTAAATGGTGTTCCTTTCTCCTCATCCTTGATCAAGAAGCACATATCAAACACCCATTGTAGCCATACACATACAGATGGGTTCACTGGGCAAGCCCATTTTTTCTACCTAAAAATGTGAATAAAACAAAACGTAAGCCCATTTTTTCTACCAAAAAATGAGCGTAAAATGTAAAATTTATTTTACTTACACGCATGGAAAAAATGGAGTCCAGCTACGGTCCTAAATTGAAGCCAGCCAGCCTAGGTACAAAATTAGGTGGGACCCAGCATGGTGTGGGATGGGACAGGTCTTTAAAGGGCCATCCCTCTCTCTCTCTGTCCCTTTCCCTCCTCCCTCTCTCTCTCTCTCTCTCTCTACTATTATTCTAGCTTTAGTCACCATCTATTGAGCATCCTCTTCTCCCATCTTTCTTTATTTCTTTTGTTTTGTTTTTGGGAAATGGATCGACCCCCAAAACATTGCAGAATAAAAATTTTGTGAGAAAATTACATATATGTTGCTTGCTTTAATTCCTGGTCCGTGTATTTGATTTGGATGTGTGTTACTCGATTTGTGTCATTTTTCTTACTTTTGTTATTTCTTTACTATGTCTACCAGGCAATCTACAAACAAGATCATTGTTGCAGACTTTCTTTTTTTAGATAAAAGATGGGATTTCTCTCTTTTGGATGGTACTCCAGGCATTTTGTGTTACTTCATTGAGAAACAATCCATACGAACCATGAGATCAAAGAAAACGAGAAATGGACAATCTAGATTAAGAAGAAATGCAACCTAATATAAAAGGGACAAGGGTTCGTTAGCATTTTTTTTTTGCAGGGGGGGGGGGGGGGGTATCTCATTCTCATGTTTTAGGATTTTGAGAGAAATCAATGAGAGTGAGAGAGAAGAGGAAGATAGAGAGAGGGGCCAGCCGAACATGTGTTCCCTCCGGAAAAAAACTTAGGAAAATAATTGTGGGTTACCCAACCCACGCGCAATGGGTGCGGGTCACCTAAGTGCTAACCCGTAGGGATGTGGGTCCTTTTTTACCCAACCCGTTTGACCCTTACCCGCATGACCTGCGGGTAACCCAACCCAATCCGCCAATTTGCCAGGTCTATACGGCTTACACTCTATGATGATCCAAACTGTCCATTTGATGGGCTACAATGTAAATAGGGTGTGCCAAATAAATCATTTTCATAGGATGATCCTAGCCCTATGTTCGTTAGAGGAACTTCATGTTGTGGGAATCTCTATAGATCAGAGGGTTGTGATCATCCTATGAAAATGATTTTTGGGGCACAACATATTTACGTTGTGTGTTACGTACCTACATGGCCCTTCGGGTTGAATAAATTAATTAGGTTTGTGTGGAGTTTGCTACGCGTAGGAGTCTTTTGTTGTTGTCTAATAAAGTGGAACGTGTCTTGATGTTAGTTATGATAAGAGTTATCTTGGATGAATCTTCAAAGTTTATTTAGAGATAGGTATTAGTGGAGAATTTATAGGAAGATGAAACATGGATGTTTTCTTGTATTTAATGTTGCTTATGAATAACATATGTACGTAGAAATTTATTCCAAAAATTGTGTTTTGTGCATAAAAGAGGATTGATCCTTCCCTCGAAGTGGATCTAGAGGCTGATCTTCCCTCTAATAAGATCAAATCCGTTGCAAACCGATCTAGGTTCGTAACAAGTGGTATCAGAGCAGTCGTTCTTGCGCCATGGCTACATACGACGAGATTTTGTATTCCATGCGCGGTGATTTTTGCAAGTGTTTTTCAGAATTTATGGAAGAACAACGACAATTTTCAGAAGGCTTGATCAAAATCAGCACGCTGATGAAGGAAATGTGAGTAGAAAGAAAGCTAAATTTAAATAATGTGCAAACTGATACTAGTGAAGGTGATTTAGTTGAACACCATGCAAAAATTTATCTTGATTTTGTCGACCCATTCGATCATTCCATCTCTTCGGTGCTCCGCAATGAAAGATCGTATTTCTTTTCCTGTTTGATCACAAGAGATTTTGAAGGTGGAGTTCAAAGGATCACGGCCGTTGTTTTTTAAGGTGGAAGTCCAACGTCAAATATGTTGCTCAACAAAATCATGCCCAATACAATTTGGGATCCGAGTGGAATAAATTGTTTTTTTTTTTTGTGTGTCAATAATCCAACCTTGATTTCAAGGGGGGAGGGATGTTACGTACCTACATGGCCCTCCGGGTTGAATAAATTAATTATGTTTGAGTGGAGTTTGCTATGGGAGTCTTTTGTTGTTGTCTAATAAATTGAAACGTGTCTTGATGTTAAGATAAGAGTTATCTTGGGTGAATCTTCAAAGTTGATTTAGAGATAGTTATTAGTGGAGAATTTATAGGAAGACGAAACATGGATGTTTTCTTGTATTTAATGTTGCTTATGAATAAAATGTGTACGTAGAAATTTATTCCAAAAATTGTGTTTTGTGCACAAAGGAGGATTGATCCTTCCCTCGAAGTTGATCAAGAGGCTGATCTTCCCTCTAAGAAATCTAAGTTCGTAACATTGTGGCCCATCATTGGACAGTTTGGATCATCCTATGGTGCAAGCCGTACAGTTCTTTTTGAAAAAGGTGGACTATACGGGCTTACACCATAGCATTTCTATTATTTTTGGGTTTTTATGTGGTGTAAGCCCCCATTTTAGAATGAATTGTTAAAGTATAAACGATAAATAACACCTTTCTCCAACAACTTAAGCTTTTGGAGAAGTTGGTAAGGGGGAGTGTTAAAGTATGTTAACTTACCAACTTCGCCAAAAGCTTAAGTTGTTGGAGAAATGTGTTATTTATCTTTTATACTTTAACACTCCTCCGCACGTGTAGCCCACTTGGCAAACACGTGGCACATGTGGTCCCACTTTGGGCCGACCATCGCATGTGAATTTTTACTATCCGGGAGGTTTGAACTCGAGACTTTTGGCTATGATACTAAACGTGTTATTTATCTTTTATACTTTAACATGAATCACTGGTCTAGAGAAATCTAAAATGTTGTTCTTTTCTCCTCAACCTTGATCAAGAAGCACAGATCAAGCACTCGTAGCCGTACACATGTTGCTTTGGGCAGATCATCTTAGAATGATCTCCTCAAAATGAACAGCCAAACAGAGCAATAAAGACGGGTTCACTAGGTACAGTCACCATCTATTGAGCATCCTCTTTTCCAATCTTTCTTTATTTCTTTTTATTTCTTTTTGGGAAATGGACCCCCAACTTGGGAAGTTGGGAATGCGTTTCGGTCCCCCGAAATTTCATTCGAAATCTACCAAATAAATTTAGCTAGTATTTTATCCCGTACGAAATTTCGTGGAAATTACCGTCGGTCGATGTTTCGGTAATTTCGGCTGAAATTTGGGGATAATATCAAATAATAAATAAAAAACAGATTTTTTTGGAGTTATCCTTTAAATTTTGTCTAATTTCGGGAAAAACAAAATTTCGATCCAAATTTTGTAACGTTTCGATTAAACCCAATTTCGATTTCGGTCTCGACTAAAACCTGATTTCGGTCCAAAATTTCGGGCTGCGGTCGAAATTTAAAACCTTTCCCCCAAGACATTGCTGAATCAATATCTTGTATCAGAATTACATATATGTTCCTTGCTTTAATTTCTGGTTGGCCGTGTATTTGATTTGGATAGTTGTTATTGGGTTTCCTCCGAAATTAAGGGATTTCACCCAAAAATCTAGATTGTGGATAATTACTTAATATTTTCCCGAAATTTGCCGAAAATCTATACGGGATAAAATATTATGTATTGTATTTCGGCTGAAATTTGTTTCGGTGAAGGCTGAAACACATTCTTGAAACTGAAATTTGAAACCACGGGGGAAATTACCAATGGGTAGACCAAAATGAGAGAATTGCCAAAGGTGGGACACTCTTTTGAAAAATTATAAAAGGGTCAAAAACAGAATTTGTGGGATAACCTGACCAAAATACCCCTAGGGGTTATCAAGTCTAAAATACGGTTATCAAGTCTAAAAAGGGATTATCAAGTTCATAGAGACTTGATAACCCCTGTTTAGACTTGATGTTGTCGCCTTTGGGCTAATCTCTCTCCCCATCCCATTCCCCTCTCACTCTACTCTTATTCTAACTCTAGTCACCATCTATTAAGCATCCTCTTTTCCCACCTCTCTTTTTTTCTTTTCTTCTTGGGAAATGAACCCAAAACATTGCTGAATAAATTTCTGGTATTAGAATTAGGAAAAAATTGCCAATGGGGGACACCAAAATACAAGAATTGTGAATGGGGGACACAGTATTGAAAAATTGTTAAAGAGGGTTGATAACCACTTTTTGAGAGTTTGTTATCCCCATTTAGAGGATGTTATCCTCATTTAGAGGATTGATAACTAAGGGTGGCAACGGTTCGGTTTCGGTTCTGTTTGACCCCCAAACCGAAACCGAACCGAACATGCTTACCTCCGAACCGAACCGAGCCGAAATCGAAACACTCCAACCTAACCGAACCGATCATACATTCCAACCGAACCGAACTGTGGACCCCGATCCGATAGAGGCGGGGGACGAGCCCCCACGAACAGTCTCAGGATCATCCACGTGAATGGAGAGCTCTACCAAGGAACTCTCGAAAGAATGTGCCTCTCACAGCATGAGTGGCGATACAAAGGGAGATACCTCTCGATTCGGGGACTAGCCCAGATTCGAGGCGTACCTTAAACAAAGAAGAGTCGCCATCCAAGGAAGTGGGCCATGGATCCCACACTATGCTCTGTTGCAACGGATAACCAGAGATATAAAAAGAAGGTTCGTGCCTGGTTACGAATTTGGAAGGTCCGAAGAGCACCTCGTCCGCCCAAGTGCAAGCACCTGGTCTCTTATGATATTTACTTATTGATTTTGAAGAGTTTTGGACGGAAGTCATGTGAAATGAGAACATATATCTCCGAGAAGACGTCTACCTAATCATGCACGTCTCAGAGATGAATAATAAACACACACAAAATAAATGAAAGAAGTGTCGCCTGAGAATAACTAGGTTATGAGTGTCATACCTAATTGGTGTCTGAGTTCTGGTGTGCAAACACATGCATGCTACAGCTAAAGGTATAGGATCTGTACATGAAAGTAAGAAAACACAGTAAAATACACAACACAAATCAATTCTATACACGACTGGACAAGACAAATCCTAAAACTCTAATGCAGGACTTGACTCGGACCAAGATGGCCATCCACCTCGGCTGCACTACGTATCCCTGCCTCGGGAAGAATCGGAGTCAACGTAGTTCGATGTCCTATTCTAAACTACGATGCCTAACCATCTAGAACTGCTATTCTAGACTCGATCCACCAGACTCGACTGATTCTTAAAGCTTTTTGTACCATTGCTTAAATTCAAGTGAATTGTAATTTTTAGGACTCTATATGCCCTAACTAATGCAAGATGATTATCCTTAAGCTAATGCAGGTGGACCCTACATCCTATGTATTTGGGCTGTGCATCCTAAAGAAAACCATGGGCTGACTATATGCTTCCTAGTCTAGCCATCGGTTCGACAAAATGTCTAACCGATCGACTCGAGGCCTCCTAACTCTAGGGACACTTACACGACAGGACACACCATATCAATCGAAGAGTTAGGATCATCCTGTGGAGAACATTGTCTGGGCACACCCTATCTACGTCAGGCCCAGAAAACAAATGGTTTCGATCACCCAAATAATGTGCACCATATAATTATGGAATCTGATCTGTAAATATTAAAGGAGCCATAATAGTTATAAGCACAAATCAGATGGATACATGGCATGAGAAGTCACTTTAGACACATGATCTATGGAGTTTTAATCCAGTAAAATAGCAAATAATGGAACAACTCTATTCAACAGAATGTTAAAATTTATCAATGATTAAATGGTAGGTTGAGCTGGTAATCCACCAAAAGTTGTTGTGGCGTGTCAAAATGTCAACTCCATGGCATACACAAGCTAGCCAGCACCCATAGTATCACGCCAAAGCGGTAGAAATTGCATCTGCAAGAAATTAGTATCCTCTTCAATATCAATTAGAGACAAAATAAAAGGAATGAAAGGGAGCTCCTTATCAATGGTTCCTAAAAGAAACATAGCTAGTACTTACACAAGATTGGAATGGTTCATTTCTTAACATTTCAAGGGTTACACGTCACCGACAATCGCCCAACATAACCGGCGGTCAAAATTCCACTCTTTTGCTAAATCCCTACCAAACACCCATCGGGTAATCAGGAGAATTACATTCCCTGGTATTTCACTCAAAAAAACGTAACCAAACAGACCTGGAATTTGACCACATTCTGAGGACCACCTGCACCACTAGACAATCAAATATGGCTCAATGTAACTGTATACTTGAGAATAATGAGATTTTACCTTCGACTAGATCTCTCATTTAATCACATCTGCAACTACCAGCGCTATTTACTTTGATCAAGGTGAAACAAAGTAACAGAAATATCACAGTAGTCCTATTTGTTTGGAGCCAATATATTCATACATAGAATTGATCACATGAAGAGGACCCCTGCACCACAAGATGACCAAAGCATTTCATTATATAAAAAAATTTGGGTTATATTTAAGGATCTAAAAGACAGCAACTCATAAACAACCAACATGAGTTCATAAGAAAAAAAGGGCTTTTAAATCTGTAACCCTTGGAGTCAAGTTGCTAGCACCACATCAAGCAACTGAAGCAGCACATTATGAGCAATGATGCAACATCAAGTGCCAAGTGTTTACGACAAACTCACCGGGAACATTTTCCTCCATCAATACGCTTGATTGATCAATGGCCTAAGATCATCTTATCAAGGTGTTCTCAAATGAATTTGGCCGGACTTGTGGTCGCAGGTCACAGGTCAGATCACCAGATCTAATCACTTACATATATGGCACAAGTGGTGACCCAAAAGATGAATGTTAGGAACGAGCTTACAACCAGTGTCTTTTAAGCATTTTTTATAATTTAAAAAGAAGACTCTTATTGTCACACTAATTTTTTTTCTGAATGTTGATTGAGTTAATTTTTTTTGAAAAGGCAACAGAATATATATATATATATATATATATATATATATATATATATATATATATATATATATGTAAAAACAGAACCGAGGTGGTCCTGAAGAAACAAAGATAATACAAAGATAGCAGTACAATAATTCAAGGAGGTAGATAGTCCTATAACTAAAGAGTCCAAGAATGTCATCAACTGCATGCCATGTTGCCACACTATTGAACATAGATAACTAATAATTATAGACTCAATATTATTTGTTGTACTTATTTTACTTCTTCTACTTTGGGGTTTTGGATTTGAGAGGGGTATGTTAATTTAGGTATTACTGAAACTCGTTACAAAACGAACTCTACAAGATCTGATCTTTTGATCTCCCTTTGTAGAGGGCATGACGCACTTAATTTTCATGGGCAGTAATTAGTGAGACAACCTAATTCCAAAGGACCTTGAAAACAAAAGCCAATCTTTAAAAAAAATGATTTGGAAGCAATAACATAAGCATTTCCTATGCATCCACATCATGCAGACTGCCTATACCTAAATGTAAACAGATGCAACTGTCAAGCTTCTAACAAACATAATATCAAACACAATAAGGGGTTGTGCTTTAAAGCTAAAATATGCTTCAAAATGGAATACCAAATTTCTTACTACTTTAATATCCTTTAATGGGTAGAGAAGTGGATGCAAAATGCAAAAGAACAATAAGAAGTAAGAGAGAATGATACAACAAGAATAATAAAAATTATCATAATTATAGAGTTTTTTTCATTCTCTACAAGATAAGGATTGTGGAAGACATGTGGTAGTAACTTGGAATGCTATTATCTCTACAATAAATTAAAAGAAACACAAATAATCATATTGGGCCGAGACAAATCGCCTGTCGTCCTCCCGCTGTTGAAATGGATGAAAACGAGGTTGGAGGCGTGACATGTCGCCTTCGTCCTCCCACTCCAACCCTTCAAACCATGCTTCTTCTCCTCTAATCTTTTCAAGTTTAGGTGTGTTGTGGGGTCTCACCGGAAACCTCTTTAAATTCGGGCAAGCATTTACCCAAATAGATATCAAGGAAGGGAAATGGAGAAATACATGGGACCCTCCTCCTCCTCTATTGAGACGGCAGCAGATACTTGTAAGCTTTGGGAGATGGAATAACTCTGTAGTCTCTAATCGAGGGAGCAGAGTCTCTTTATCCACCACACCCAATTCCTGCTCCTCTTCCTCTCCACTTATTATCACCTCTATTTCTTCACACTCTTCTACATGGAGGTATTCCAATTGTTGAAGGCACTGTGCAAGAACAGGGGAGAATAGACATCGCAAGCTATGGCACCTAACCACAGTCAACTGGGTTAGGTTGTGGAATGTCCCAGTTGGTGGTATGGCCCCCTTCCATATACACGACAGTTCGGGCAGACTTCGTAATTCCATTTTTTTCAATGTAGAGAGAGGTGATGTAGTAATAGCAGCATGATCCTCTTCTCTCATCCCCTCTTCGTAGTCAAATACCTCCTCTAACTCTTCACAACCGACTACTCTGAGTATCTCCAAGCTTTTCAATCCTTCAAGCAGATCATATGATAGGATATTTTTTAATTTCCTACAACCGGAGATGTTCAGCTCTGTAAGGTTCCCAAAGAATCCATTAGGAAGCGGGCCGTGACAGATCTTCTCTAATTTCTCCGTGTCAAAGAGGTCCAATCGTTGCAATATCCTAAAGGCATTTGGTGGAACCCGATGAGATTCTTCCACCGTGTTGATGAAATGTCCCATTTCGTCACAATCGAAGAGACGGAGGTACTTCACGCTGTCGAAAGAGACACCTTCATCATCTATGAAGTGTACAATATTGGAGACGCCCTCCAATTCAATTTCTTCGCTTCTTTCTAATAACAGTTTAACCCACTTTGATAAAGGGTATGAAATGTTGATGGATGTACACTTGTCGTAGTCGCTCATGAAGCTCCGTCGGTACCAAACGCGGATGCGGAATTTCTTTAGTTTCTCCCAAGGGCCGGAGACTTCTAGAGACAAACAATTCACGTCTTCAACATCAATTTGTAGAACGGTCAAGCGAGCCAAAGATGCCACCTCATCAAAGCTCGCTTTACTTCCATCACCGCTGCTGCCTCTTACCTCCCACTCATTGAAGCTATCTCCCATGTACAGTTCTTCTAATTTAGTCAACCTTGAAATGACATTTGGTGCCACCATTGTAACAGCATGACACCATGTCAAGTCCAAAACCTTCAGATTGGATAATTGCCCGATTTCTATTGGCAATACTTTGATCGCAGTTTTCCTTAGGCTAAGTACTTCAAGTTTCACCAAACCTCCAAGTAGGGATATGTCATCTAAACGCATGCACCCATCTAAGCATAGTGTCTTGAGGTTTTTTAAGTATGGTAGTGATGGGGGCAATGATGAAATCTTGGTATTGCTTAGATCCAAGACGACAAGGGCTTTCATTCCTTCAATGAAATTATTTGGAATTTCTTCCCAACCATTCGTTCGTTGTAGTAATAAGGTTGAGAGGCGTGGGCAATTTGGCCGCTCGGGGAGCATACCAATTGAAGTTCCCATAAGTGAAAGCCTCTTACATTCATCCAAAGTCTCTGGCCACTCTGTCAATTCCTCTCCCACTTTAACTAGAAACCCATTCTCTTTTCTTGATGCGATCAATATGGCCACATCTCTAACAACATCGTGCAGTTTTACAAAACCTTTTTTGTCACCGTCTAACAACAAACAAGAATCCTTAAGTGTTTCAACCAAGGTCTGTATTCTATCCCACGCTTCCTCAAAATTGTTGACATCCTTGAAAACCCTCTCCCCCATCATGTATCTAATCAATACGCCCACTTCAATGTTATGATCTTCGGGAAAGACACTGCAAAACAAGAAGAACAACTTTGCTTCCTCACTTCTAATGTGGTTGTAACTCAGCTCGAGACGAGAGTACACCTCTTTTTCAACACCCTCTATGTTTCTTGCAGAAGACCGCTTTAATTCTCTCAATGCATTAGCCCAAATAGATGAGCCTTTGCCTTTCAGTGCCCTTGCAACCGTGATAATGGCTAAAGGCAAGCCCTTGCATTCTTTAGCAACTTCCCTTGCCAAACTCCGCAATTCATCAGTTTCAACAACTTCTGCTTTCTCTTTGAATAGATTCCATGAATCTTGTTCAGATAAGACTTGGACTTTGATATTTTTCTGGCAATTCATCATGAAACATACATCTAATCTCCGTGTTGTCATTATAATTTGGTAGCCCATTTGTGTACCTCTGCAGGGGATTCCGACCTTTGTGAAGTCCAATCTATCCCACAAATCGTCCAAGATTATGAGTACCTTCTTTTCTTGCTTTAATCTCTCCAACAGCCGGCCTGCCCGCACTTCTTCATTAGTTTCTTTCAATTCCATGCCTAATTTTTCTGCGAGTTCGTCTTGGATCTTTTGCAAGTCTTGCTTTTGGGAAACAGTGACCTTTACAACCTTATCACACAACTTTTCATCCTTAGCTTGCTTTCCCACTTGTTCCACTAGGGTCGTCTTGCCAACACCTCCCATCCCATATACCCCGATGATGTTGATTCTCTCCTTTTTTAATGTCTTGATGATCAGCTTCTTAGCTGATTCTGTGGATTCAAAAGCTGTGGATTCAAAAGCCTCAAATTCTCCTGTTGGGTTAAAGCTTGGACAAGGGCGGGGAGTTGCTACATGAGTGAAATTCCCTTTTGCTAGCAGGACATGAACATCAACCATCTTCTTCGTTGCTTCTCTACCTAGAGAAAAGCGCGAGCTGAAATTGGGACACCATCCCTTGAAACATCTCTTGTTCTCCTTCATCCCCTCTTCCAATCTCTCCGTGATTGCCTCAATGTCATCTACTTGTTGTAGCCATAACTGCACTACACGAGTGATTTCTTCTCCATTTCTAATAGCAGCGTCCACTAATTGTCGCACATCATCTCTCGTCGACCTTAGATTCTCAGCTTTGAGTTTAAGATTTTCAACACTCTTTTTATAGTGAACAAGATAATCATAACGGCGCTTAACAGGACCATATAAAATCTTCGCCACTTCTAAGATGCATGTAGCTACATCAGCCATGATGTTGGAGAAAACAAGGGATCTCAAAGAGGAAACTAAGAGTGGAAGGAATAGCAAGTCTACCTTATTTCTCTCTCTTCATCTTGCAAGAGATCACATTGGGAGGCAATAATTGAACCTTTGACAGCTGTAAAGAAAAAAGAAAAAGTGTCAAAACCTATTCTAACTCTTGAGTACTCTCTCCAGTTCTCCACCATGCAATTTACAAAACATGATCATTATTGCATACTTTCCTTTTCGATTCTTTCATTTTATTCTTTCATTATTGCAAAGTGGATTTTTTATATGGTGTAAGCCCCTATACTCTGCTATTTTTCAAAAAGCATTGTACGGCTTACACTCTAGGATGATCCAAACCGTCCATTTGATGGGTTAAAATGTAAATAGGGTGTGCCAAAAAAAAAAAAAAAAAACATTTCCATAGGATGATCCTAGCCCTATGATCATTAGAGGAACTTCATATAATGGAACCTCTATAGATCGAATGGTTGGGGTCATTCGATCCAAACCGTCCATTTTTTTCCCATTTTGCTTCATTTAAGGGCAGGGCTAGTCTCGTAATTAAATTTAAAAAAGAGGGTAATGTTTGCTGGGTAAGCTTTATCTAACCATAATTTTAATTTTTATATGGCATACACACATAAATATTGTTGGATAATCCAAATGGAAATGATATATTCTCCCCTTTTTTTTCTACCTGGGGACAATCCCCTCTAGCGTAAAAGAGAAGTGATAACTGATAAATACACTAGAGGGGGCTGTCCCAAGTAAAAAAGAGGGGCAAATATATCAATTTCCTAATCCAAAATATTCAATTGTTTGCCCCTAACATAAAGAGGCAGATCCCGAGAATATTCTCCATAGGATGATCCTAACCCTCTGATCCATAGAGGTTTTTTTTTAATGTGCTGTTCTTCGGATCAAATGGCTTGAATGATTAAACTATTTGGGTCCCACTATAACTTTGTTTTTAAAAATATGAGCAATGATAGATACAAGGGAGCCCCTGCATAAAGAGCCGCAGAAGGGCTCTTCATTGGATCCACGTCATTTTCAGTTACATTTTAAAATAGGTTGAAAAAGTAAAATCAGTTACATTTCATGACCTGGATCCATTCAAGAGCCCTTTTTTGGCTCTTTATGCAAGGGCTCCCTTGTATCTATCAGTCCTCTTTAAATATATACACCTACGCATACGCATGGACATAATATAAAAACTCTAATTCTAGAAGGCATGTATGTTAAAAAATGAAGGGAAACTTTAACGAGGAGGAAACACAAGTATTTGTTTTTTTTTTTTTAAAAAAAAAAAAAAACCTATAAATATAAAATTTAATTAGTTACTCACGTTTAATTTGCATTTCTTTCAAAATTATATTGTACGGCTTACACTCTATAATGATCCAAACCGTCCATTTGATGGGCTACAATGTAAATAGGGTGTGCCAAAAAATCATTTTCATAGGATGATCCTAGCCCTACGATCATTATAGGAACTTTATATTATGGGAATCTCTATAGATCGGAGGGTTGGGATCATCTCGCGGAAATGAGTTTTTTATGTTGTGTCATGGACGGCCTGGATCATCCTATGGTGCAAGCCGTACAGTTATTTTTGAAAAATATTGGACTATACGGGCTTACACCATAGCAATTCTATTATTTTGGAGTTTTTATATGGTGTAAGCCCCCATTTTAGAATGAATAACTTGTTTGGAGAAATCTTAAATGGTGTTCCTTTCTCCACATCCTTGATCAAGAAGCACATATCAAACACCCAGTGTAGCCATACATATACAGATGGGTTCACTGGGCAAACCCATTTTTTCTACCTAAAAATGTGAATAAAACAAAACGTAAGCCCACTTTTTTCTACCAAAAAGTGAGCGTAAAATTTATTTTCCTTACACGCATGGAAGAAATGGAGTCTAGATAAAAATGATGATGCTACGGTCCTAAATTGGAGCCAGCCTAGGTGGGACCCAGCATGGTGTGGGATGGGACAGGTCTTTAAAGGGCCATTACGCCGGTCGTTTGGGGTTCTCCCTCTCTCTCTCTATGTCCCTTTCCCTCCTCCCTCTCTCTCTCTCTCTCTCTCTCTCTCTCTACTATTATTCTAGATTTAGTCACCATCTATTGAGCATCCTCTTCTCCCATCTTTCTTTATTTCTTTTGTTTTGTTTTTTGGGAAATGGATCGACCCCCAAAACATTGCTGAATAAAAATCTTGCGTGAAAATTACATATATGCTGCTTGCTTTAATTCCTGGTCCTTGTATTTGATTTGGATGTGTGTTACTCGATTTCTGTCATTTTTCTTACTTTTGTTATTTCTTTACTATCTCTATCAGGCAATCTACAAACAAGATCATTGTTGCAGACTTTCTTTTTTTAGATAAAAGATGGGATTTCTCTCTTTTGGATGGTACTCCAGGCATTTTATGTCACTTCATTGAGAAACAATCCATACGAACCGTGAGATCAAAGAAAAAGAGAAATGGACAATCTAGATTAAGAAGGAATGCAACCTAATATAAAAGGGTCAAGGGTTCGTTAGCAATTTATTTTTATTTTTTTGCTTTTTTTTTTTGTAGGTGGGGGTGTATCTCATTCTCATGTTTTAGGGTTTTGAGAGAAATCAATGAGAGTGAGAGAGAAGAGAAAGATAGAGAGAGAGGGGCCAGCTGAACATGTTTCCCTCCGGAAAAAAACTTTGGAAAATAATTGTGGGTTACCCAACCCACGTGCAATGGGTGCGGGTCACCTAAGTGCTAACCCGTAGGGATGTGGGTCCTTTTTTACCCAACCCGTTTGACCCTTACCCACATGACCTGCGGGTAACCCAACCCAATCCGCTAGTTTGGCAGGTCTATACGGCTTACACTCTATGATGATCCAAACTGTCCATTTGATGGGCTACAATGTAAATAGGGTGTGCCAAATAAATCATTTTCATAGGATGATCCTAGCCCTATGTTCGTTAGAGGAACTTCATGTTGTGGGAATCTCTATAGATTGGAGGGTTGTGATCATCCTATGAAAATGATTTTTGGGGCACAACATATTTACGTTGTGTGTTACGTACCTACATGGCCCTCCGGGTTGAATAAATTAATTAGGTTTGTGTGGAGTTTGCTATGCGTAGGAGTCTTTTGTTGTTGTCTAATAAAGTGGAACATGTCTTGATGTTAGTTATGATAAGAGTTATCTTGGGTGAATCTCCAAAGTTTATTTAGAGGTAGGTATTGGTAGAAAATTTATAGGAAGATGAAACATGGATGTTTTCTTGTATTTAATGTTGCTTATGAATAAAATATGTACGTAGAAATTTATTCCAAAAATTGTGTTTTGTGCATAAAAGAGGATTGATCCTTCCCTCGAAGTGGATCTAGAGGCTGATCTTCCCTCTAATAAGATCAAATCCGTTGCAAACCGATCTAGGTTCGTAACAAGGGGTATCAGAGCAGTCGTTCTTGCGCCATGGCTACATACCACGAGATTTTGTATTCCATGCGCGGTGATTTTTGCAAGTTTTTTTCAGAATTTATGAAAGAACAACGATAATTTTCAGAAGGCTTGATCAAAATCAACACGCTGATGAAGGAAATGTGAGTAGAAAGAAAGCTAAATTTTAAAAATGTGCAAACTGATACTGGTGAAGGTGATTTAGTTGAACACCGTGCAAAGATTAATCTTGATTTTGTCGACCCATTCGATCATTCCATCTCTTCGGTGCTCCACAATGAAAGATCGTATTTCTTTTCCTGTTTGATCACAAGAGATTTTGAAGGTGGAGTTCAAAGGATCACGGCCGTTGTTTTTTAAGGTGGAAGTCCAACGTCAAATATGTTGCTCAACAAAATCATACCCAATATGATTTGGGATCCCGGTGGAATAAATTGGTTTTTTTTGTGTGTGTCAATAATCCAACCTTGATTTCAAGGGGGGAGGGATGTTACGTACCTACATGGCCCTCCGGGTTGAATAAATTAATTATGTTTGAGTGGAGTTTGCTATGCCTAGGAGTCTTTTGTTGTTGTCTCATAAAGTGAGACGTGTCTTGATGTTAAGATAAGAGTTATCTTGGGTGAATCTTCAAAGTTGATTTAGAGATAGTTATTAGTGGAGAATTTATAGGAAGTTGAAACATGGATGTTTTCTTATATTTAATGTTGCTTATGAATAAAATATGTACGTAGAAATTTATTCCAAAAATTGTGTTTTGTGCACAAAGGAGGATTGATCCTTCCCTCGAAGTGGATCAAGAGGCTGATCTTCTCCCTAAGAAATCTAAGTTCGTAACATTGTGGCCCATCATTGGACAGTTCGGATCATCCTATGGTGCAAGCCGTACAGTTCTTTTTGAAAAAGGTGGACTATACGGGCTTACACCATAGCATGTCTATTATTTTGGGGTTTTTATGTGGTGTAAGCCCCCATTTTAGAATGAATTGTTAAAGTATAAACGATAAATAACACCTTTCTCCAACAACTTAAGCTTTTGGAGAAGTTGGTAAGGGAGAGTGTTAAAGTATGTTAACTTACCAACTTCTCCAAAAGCTTAAGTTGTTGGTGAAATGTGTTATTTATCTTTTATACTTTAACACTCCTCCGCACGTGTAGCCCACTTGGCAAACACGTGGCACATGTGGTCCCACTTTGGGCCGACCATCGCATGTGAATTTTTACTATCCGGGAGGTTTGAACTCGAGGCTTTTGGCTATGATACCATGTTAACTTACCAACTTCTCCTCAACCTTGATCAAGAAAGGTGTTATTTATCTTTTATACTTTAACATGAATCACTGGTCTGGAGAAATCTAAAATGATGTTCTTTTCTCCTCAACCTTGATCAAGAAGCACAGATCAAGCACTCGTAGCCATACACATGCTGCTTTGGGGAGATCATTCGAAAATGATTTCCTCAAAATGAACAGCCAAACAGAGCAATAAAGACGGGTTCACTTGGTACAGTGCCAATCCTCCTTGGCTCAGTAGATTCTTTCAAAGTAAAATGGGCATAAAACAAGACACAAGCCCATTTTTTTCTAATTAAAATGGGCGCAGAATTTGTTTTACTTATGCTCATGAAAGAAATGGAGTCTAGATAAAAATGGTGATGCTACCACCCTCAGTTGGAGCCTGCCTATGTTTGGGACTAGGTGGAACCCAGCTTGGTGTGGGATGGGACAGGTCTATAAAGAGCCATTAAGTCCGGTTGTTGCGTTGCCTTGAACTCAGATTCTTAGGTAATTAATCTATGGGCTGGATGGGTGTTGCTGGGTTTTTATCATTTTTCTTACTTGATTTTTCTTCCACTCAATTTGCAAACATGACCATCGTTGCAGACTTTCTTTTGTGACACTTTCATTTTATTATTTTCTTTTCTCTCCACACTTCAAAGGAGGGGTCACAACTGATAGAGGTGTGTCTGCTACGGCAAAGTGGTCCCATTTTTGATTGATCAGAACCCTCCATCTAATAGGCCTTAATTGATCAGGACCCTCCATTTCTCACAATGGGGTCGCTCAATTTGTACAAGCT
This sequence comes from Tasmannia lanceolata, assembly GCF_043159265.1. Lineage (NCBI taxonomy): Eukaryota > Viridiplantae > Streptophyta > Magnoliopsida > Canellales > Winteraceae > Tasmannia > Tasmannia lanceolata. Next base: position 329,372 of record NW_027518693.1, read on the forward strand.
TCTAAGGTTCTTTCTCAATTTTTAGTAGTGGAGTTTTTTTTAGTATTTTTCAAGAAGTACTGTACTGTTTATACTCTAGGATGATCCAAACCGTCCATTTGATCCTAGCCCTATGATCATTAGAGGAACTTCATAATATGAGAATCTCTATAGATCGGAGCGTTTGGATCATCCTATGGAAATGATTTTTGGGGCACGACATATTTACTTTGTGGCCCATCAAATGGACGGTTTGGATCATTAGATGGTGCAAGCCGTACCGTTTTTTTGAAAAATACTGAACTATACAGGCTTACAGCATAGCATTTCTATTATTTTGTAGTTTCTATAAGGTGTAAGCCCCCATATCAAGCACCCATTAGCCATACACCTAGAGATGGGTTCTCTGGATACAATGCCAATCCTCCTTGGCTATTCCAAACCGTCCATTAGATGGGCCACAGCCTAATTAGGTTGGGACCCAAAAATTAAAATAACATTTACCTAACAAAATAAAGAAAAATATTGGGTCGTCTCTTCTTTTCTGTATGGAGTAGTATTGCTTCTATTAGATTTTCATTAAAACTGAGTCAAACAGGTTACGACTTTTATTATCTGATTTATAAATTTCTTGGTTTGCGTGCAATAAGGACAACATGCTCTTCTTTTCATTGACTTGAATCTTATCTGAGGAGATGATATGACATCCATTTTTCTTGAAATTAAATCGCATTAATACCCCACCGAAATACATCATTTACTTCCAACCTGAAATCAGTTTCTTATGAGTACAAACGGAATGGGCCCAAATATAAACCATCTTACAATTTAAAGATGCCAAAGACTGAATGCTTCGCTCCCATCATGTTTTGTCAATGTGAAAATTATGCAATTGAAATGTATGTTCTTCCAGCTTGGGCAATTGTAGATATGCAGTAGTTTGTTTATATGCACATGGTTAACCGAAACTTAAAGAATATCACTTGGTTTTTTTTTTCTCATTTCAGAACCCACAATCTGATTGATTGTATTCAATTCCTTTGTTTACTTTAATATATTTATTTATAATGTCAATGGAATATGGCATTTCTTTTTAGGTTTATCAACTTATGACGCTCTGTAAGTTGTTTTAAATATCATATTCAGCTTAGGATGATTTTTGGGCCTTTCGGCGGGCATTCTTCTACAGGTTCCTTGCACAACCTGTACCTACTTGAAATTGCTTTGTTCTTGATTTTAGCAGTCAGATTTTCAATTTTATGTTCTTCAGTTTCTTCTATAATCACCGCATATAGCTGAACAATCTCTTTATTATGAAATTATTTTCAAGAAAGATGCCATATTCTTTCCTATGATATCATCGGATTGGATTGGGTTACTTAGAATATGTATGTTCTAATGTGGGAATTTTTTCTTGCACTTTTCTTTTGGTCTTAATTCTTCTGTATGGTTGTTGGCATTACTGATTTCTTATATTGTGTTATTGAAATTTAGGTTACTGTTATGTTTCCTTTTTCTAATAAATACATGGTCTTTATATTGTTTTAAATTTTTTTTATGATTAAGATATTGAGTTTTGTTCCATTTCAACAAAAAAAAAAGATAATTGAGTTTTGTTAGTTAAATTACCACTATTATTGTAAGAAAAGTTGAAACTTAATCTACACAAGGTAAAGACTTGAATTGACAAATATCTGTTAAGCTGTTTTTTTTTAAATTTTAATTTTCCTGAATTTTATTCTCTTGGTAACTTCTATAAATCATATCAGCCGCTGATTTTCTTGATTTTTCATATTTTTATATTTTTTACGTATTTTTTTACGCACAACATGCCTTTCCAAATTGCATCTTTTTAAGACAAATATTTCAAGATCATAATTTTTTCTTCGCCCTGTGCATCGCACGGGACTGCAACTAGTTTTAAGTAAAAGAAAAGAAAAAGAAACAAAGATAATGGAAATAATTGTTAACGTGTAAAGAGGCTATTGTTGGCTCGTTCTCAGGTTCCCAATTCGGTTTTCGTATCACTATTTTAATTAGGGCGCAATTAGGGCGCTGATATCTCACCCCTCGACACCCCCCCCCCCCCCCCCCCCCAAACGGCTGGCTAACGTTAAACGTTAGGATTTAACGTATGTGTCACTTTCCCACCATTTGACCTCTCTCTCTCTCTCTCTCTCTCTCTCTCTCTCTCTCTCCACACACACACAACAGGAACAGTTGGTGGGCCCAACAAAAACCGTTGGTGGAATGGTGGGCCCATCTTTGAACAACGCAGGCCCCACCCATACCACACCGTAGGATAATCCAAACCATCCATTTGATGGGCCATAAACGTAAATAGGTTGCGTCCCAAAATATTATTTTCATAGGCTGATCCTAGCCCCTCCGATCTAAATAGAAACTACATCTTATGCAACCTCTATAGATTGTGGGGTTGTGATCATCCTATGGAAATGATTTTTGGGGCACAACCTATTTACATTGTGGCCCATCAAATGAATGGTTTGGATCATTCTATGGAGTTGGTCGTAAAGTAACATTAAGGCCCGTCCACAACATAGGACGATCCAAGCCGTTCATAGTTTGGATAATCCTATGGAGTTGGTCGTACAGAACATTAAGGCCCAATCGTAGGCCCCACTGATATTTTTTCAAATTGAAGCGTTCCTTCCACAACATAGGATGATCCAAGCCGTCCATGGTTTGGATCATCCTATGGTGTGGTTCGTACAGTAACATTAAGGCCCAATTTAGGCCCCACCCATATTTTTGAAAATGAAGTGTACCGTCCAAACCATAGGATGATCCGAGTCGCCCATTTGATGGGCCATAACGTATTGTGCCCCCAAAAAGGTTGGCCCATCAAATGAATGGTTTGGATCACCCTGTGGTCGTACAGTAACATTAAGGCCCGTCCACAACATAGGATGATCCAAGCCGTCCATGGTTTGGATAATCCTATGGAGTTGGTCGTACACTAACATTAAGGTCCAATCGTAGGCCCCACCGATATTTTTCAAATTGAAGCGTACCGTCCACAACATAGGATGATCCAAGCCGTCCATGGTTTGGATCATCCTATGGTGTGGTTCGTACCAATTTAGGCCCCACCCATATTTTTGAAAATGAAGTGTACCGTCCAGACCGTAGGATGATCCGAGCCCTCCATTTGATGGGCCACAATGTAAATAGGTTGTGCCCCAAAATCATTTCCGTAAGATGATCACAACCCTACAATCTATAGAGGTTGCAAAAGATGTAGTTTCTATTTAGATCGGAGGGCTAGGATCAGCCTATGGAAATAATATTTTGGGACGCAACCTATTTACGTTTATGGCCCATCAAATGGACGGTTTGGATTATCCTATGGTGTGATATGGGCGGGGCCTACGTTGTTCAAAGATGGGCCCACCATTCCACCATCAGTTTCTGTTGGGCCCACCAACTGTTCATGTTGTGTGTGCTTGGAGAGAGAGAGAGAGAGAGAGAGACCGGTCAAATGGTGGGAAAACGTTAGCCAGCCTTGAGGGGCGGGAGGAATATCAGCGCCCTGTAATTATATCGTTTTCTCCCTAAATTATGGAAAGAAAAAATTTTCCAAGACAAAACTTTACGTCATAGATGATTTTCTTGAAATCCAAATAGGGCCCAAGTTTTATTGAGTTCAACATTTTCAATTACTAATTAGACAATATTTTGCAAATTGAGAAAACGGTTTCTGCACACAAGTGTAGATAAGTTATCTACACACTAGCTTAAAATACAGTGGGGCCCCACATTGTTTGGGTGATCCAAAGCATTCATTTGATGGGCCTTTCACATAGATAGGGTGTGCCCAAAAGATCATCCAAACCCTTAAAACCATGGGGGCAAAAAATGGACAGATTTGTGAAGGTTTATACACGTCTATTTTACCTCCACAAATCATAGGGTTGGGATGATCCTATGGAGCTGATTTTTTGTGGACACCCTATCTATGTGAGGTCCAATCAGATGAATGGCTTGGATCACCCATACAATATACCCTCCAATGTATTTTAAGCTACTGTGTAGATAACTTAACTACACTTTCAAATTAGGTTTTGTAGGCAAAAACAAAAAACAAAATCCTTCTCAATTTTCTGTCAATTCGCAAGCTATTATTTTAGATGGCTAAGACCATCTGATCAACATGATTTTTTATGGCCCCACACAATCAATTTTCTACACAATATACACTTGAGCCTCAATTAGGTATGGTTAATTTCACCCCTTGCAGGCTTGATTGGTGATGGTATTTGTTTGAAAATTTAATCCTAAATGATGGCCAATTTTGTAATTTTCCATCGAAGGGACCCGCATTTTAGAAGTCCTTTTTTTCCTATTGCACGTAAACAGCTGAGAATTTCTGCATTGGCTTGTTTGCATTCATCTTGTAGTTCAACATATACCAAGTATGGATAGTGATCCATCATCCATGGTGGGGCCGATGGAGATAATACATGAGTGGTAGCTTTCTATCTATTACATATACACGATAGTTGCCGAATCGAAAGAGGTACATCATCTAATCTTCACAATTTATCATGTCACAATCAGTGAGCGATCTGGGCCGTTCATCGTATACCACATTGAAAAATTTGCACTTACAAACAATTGAAGTTACTAAATCGATGAATCTGACGATTCAAACAAAAATTGAGTGAGGATCGATATCCGATGTTGTGGAAAGGCCCATTGATTGTGGTGTGGCCCACAAACCAAGGGTTTAGATTACCGTTCAAAAAAAAAGAAAAAGACCAAGGGTTTAGATCATCTAGATAGAGATGTATTTCAGGTGGGAAGGATTTGACGGGGCAGATTTATCATTTCCTTAAAACAGTTTAATTAGGAATATCATTATAAATTTTGAAAATAAAACTTGTACAACGGTGGTTCAAGTCACTTTTACGAATGAAATTGGGAAAAAGATTCATTAATTTGCCAACTTTTCTAGAAAATTCTTGCAATCCAAACAGAGCCTTATGTAACTATGAATTCGTATCAGGTTTGTTAACTAATGACTTGTGAGTGACCTGGTGTTGGTGGAGAGACTTGACGGGGTGGGGGATAAGGGAGCATGAAAAGCTCCTAAAAACTAGTTAAAAAACAAACAATTTTAAGTAGTTATTTTTCATCACTTTTATAGTTTTATGGGATTCTTTTATGCTATCTCGTCCAACTTATGATGAAACCCTCTAAATTAATCATAATTTTATCAGTGCTGCTATGGAAACTAGCTGCCTAACTGAGAGTGGAACCAAGCAAATCCTTACACGTCACATGACATATTGATCGATAGCATGGTTTTAAATTTCGACCGAAATCTGAAATTTCCCGAAATTCCATTTTTTGCCATTTACCAAATTTTGGACCGAAATTTCGGATTTCGGTCCTAAATTTCAGTAATTTTGGTCCGAAATTTCGATTAAATGCCATTATTTATTAGAAAAAAAAAGTGCTACAAAATTTCGGAATTTCGGTCCGAAATTTCAAAAATTCAGTCCGGAATTTCGAACCAAATTACAAAATTTCGGACTGAAATTTCAGATTTTGCCAAAATTTCGGTTTTCGGTGCGGTCCGAAACGGTTACCGAAACCGAAATTTTAAACCATGATCGATAGTTGTGTTATTTTAGGTAAAATCAAAAGAAAAAGAAACTAAGAAAATGGAAGTAGTTGTTAACGTGTTAAGAGGCTATTTTGTTGGTTCCATACTCAGGTTCCCAATTCGGTTTTCGTATCAGTGTATCACTATTTTTAATTATATAGTTTTTCTCTAAATTGTGGAAAGAGAAAATTTTCCATGGAAAAACTTTCCGTCATAAATGATTTTCTTGCAATCCAAATAGGGCCAAAGCTTTTATTGATTTCAACATTTTTGATGACTAATTAGACAATATTTTGCACTTACAAACAATTGAAGTTACTAGATCGATGGATCAGATGGTTGAAACAAAAATTGAGCCAGGGCCGATATTCGATGTTGTGGAAAGGCCCATCGATCGTGGCATGGCCCACAAACCAAGGTTTAAGATTACCCTTCAAAAAAAGACCAAGGGCTTAGATCATCTAGATAGAGATGTATTTCAGGTGGGAAGGATTCAACGGGCGTGATCGCTACGTACACTGGAGTTGGCTGTCCCATGTAAAGAAAAAGCGTAGATTTATCATTTCCCTAAAAAAGTTTAGGAATATCATTATAAATTAAAGGTTCTTGTAAATAAAACTTGTACCACGGTAGTTGAAGTCACTTTTAAGCATGAAATTTGGGGAAAATTTTCATTAATTTGCAAACTTTTCTAGAATCCAAACAGGGCCTTATGTAACCATGAATTCAATGCCAACTTTTGCTATCCCTGTTTTGAGAACTAATGGTGAGGGTCCTAACCGATTATTCGCCCAAAATTAACATATACTAAGAATAATCGGTTAATTTTGGGCGAATAATCGGTTAGGGTCACAATCTGAAACGAACAGGGCCATATATGATTCAGTAAACATATACTAAGAATTAAACAGCCCTATCATGGAGATCTTAGAAACTAGAAATTAGACTACGCACTCTACTTAGTAAATTTAAGAAAAAAAAACTAACTAAAAATTAAAGATAGAAGTAGTGCTCCTTAGTTCTTCCAAAACTCCAGAAATTAATCCAAGTTTGAATTGTTCTTGAAGCTTAAGCTTGAAATTTCCAAATTTATGGAATTTTCAGGAGATTTCTTTAAGAATTATTGAAGTAATAGTATATCCCTGAGTGTTTGAATTGATCTCCTTTATCGACCTATATTTTTTAGATTGGAAATGGTATTTTTTGACAAATTTCTTCTATAAAAATGAATAACATGTTTGATTTTATGTACTTTTAGATATTTGTTGCTTTTTAAATGTTGAATTGAAGTTGGTTTGTGCTTTTTAAATGTTGAATTGAGGTTGGTTTGTGGATCATTATGAAATTGTTTACAAAAGTCATTAGTTAATTTAAAGCATAGGATGGTTCTAAAAAGTAGAATGATTTTGAATAACCTATTCGATCCTTGATTAAGTGATCAGAGATCCACCTTGTTCGTCTTGTATAGAGTGAGAGCCTCTTCCATGTAAGAACATCTCTCCTATGTTTTGTTTTACCTTACTAATGCCAGCTGTTCATTCTTCCATTAAAACTCAGAAAGTAACCATGCTTCATTGAAATTATGTTCCACTATTCATGTTCAATCAAATGCATATTGTTCTCATTTCAACTCTGTTTACGATTCTATCATTTCTACTTTGATCCACCTTTTTTCTCCTGAATCAATGAATTTTTTGTAATTCAATTTGAATTCTGGAACTGGAAATACACTACATATCTGTTACACTCAAACACTGCCTGTCATTTCGCTTCTCTGTCTCTGTTTCTTTAAACTTACTTCCATTTCTTTTCTTCCCTGCTGTAGAATTTCCATTATGTTTTGATAATATGCCATGTATGCGCAATTCTATATTCTTCACTACTTTGTTGCAAAATTCCCTCGGTTAGATTAGTGCTTGGCTATTAAAATTCATTTCTAGATTCTTCCTTACATTTATTTGTAACCTGTATTGCGTTCCTACTCCAACAATCTTTTACAGTCTTGGTATCAAACTACAGTTCCATTACTTTGAGCTTCATTCTATTATTTATTGGATTTCTTATATTCCTTACACTTAAATTCAGACACTATTGAAGTTTAATATATTCCCTCTCAAAGGAGCCCAACTTTCCCAGGATCCATGTACCCGCAGAAAAAGGCCTACAACGGTTCAAAGGGGGCAGCCAAATTGAATTACAGACGACATTTCTATTTTTCCATAACAGATTATTCTTTCCTTCTTTCTATTTTTCTGTCCTGAATTAATTCATAAGAGAAGTTATGCATTGTGATCAGTATTTCTTTGCCCGAATAAAAAAAAAGGAGCTTACTTCAGATTAAGATCAAAAGAACAAAAAATGGAGGACATCGTTGTTTCTTTTCTGAAGTCGAGGCTGATTTAAGGTAATGATTCAACATTTTTTAACCCCAGTAAATTTCGACTCACCGCCAAAGATGATCGGCAGTATCTTTCATTAGCACCCATCCAATTCCTTCTAAACACAACAAGTTCAGTTAAGACTGTACATGATGTGGATAAATGAAAAATAGACCAAGCATATATGCGAGAGATACTACGTCAGGTGCCAACCCACAATTAATTATGTATTCTCATCTTGGTTTATCTTGCATCGACAATTTATCTTTAAATTCTATCGAAAGGAAAGAGAAAAGGGTAAATGGTATTTCGACCCTTTTCAAGCATCTTGACCCCCTCTTCTGTCTTTTTCTAATAATGGCCCAATTCCGACCTCCTTTTCTTCGTCTTTTCCTTAATTTTCAGGAAAATAAATACAAAAGGAGTTAGAAATATCATCTTCAACAGACAAAATAACTATTCTTTTAACTTCTGGTATAGATGAGAAATGGCCGACTTAAACCAAGCCACATTGATGAGTACCAATGATTATCCGAGTGAGCCCTGTCGATCCAAGTGTGGAGAATAAGGACTTAAGTACCTATACTCGAGGTCTTGTGGGAGTAAGTGTTTGTGTAATGGGAGTGTGTAGTTTGTATGTACATTGGGAGGTTGAGTGAGTGTGTGCTGCCCAACATTTATTTTTTTAAAAGAAAAGACTTAGCAACATGAACCTATCATCTACAATATTATTCGAAATAGAAATAGTCTTAACAACAATTATCAACTCAACTCAACAAAGCCTTTGTCCCAAACTAGTTGGGGTCGGCTAGTCTTAACAACAATTAATTAAAGAAGATCATAGGTAGTCTGAAACCCAACATAAACTCAAAGTCTCAAAACAAACATATGAAACTCCACTAGTAAAAGAAGTAAACATCCATTTATTTATTTTTTTAAAAGAAAAGACTTAGCAACATGAACCTATCATCTACAATATTATTCGAAATAGAAATAGTCTTAACAACAATTATCAACTCAACTCAACAAAGCCTTTGTCCCAAACTAGTTGGGGTCGGCTAGTCTTAACAACAATTAATTAAAAAAAATCATAGGTAGTCTGAAACCCAACATAAACTCAAAGTCTCAAAACAAACATATGAAACTCCACTAGTAAAAGAAGTAAACATCCAAAGAAGTTGACGAACATCGCCGTCTCTCTCTTCTTCACTATTATTTTTTTCCCACTCTTCGTTTCAAGTCTCCTCATCTACGAACGCTCTCCCTTCCAAGTTCTCCATATCTGGTGGGAAAAATTGGATTACACAGCAGTTTGTGATAGAGATGATATCAATATTGGGTACCAATTAAGACAACAAATTTAAATAACTGTATATAGGTTAGAATCAAGAAACAAAGATAAATAATAGGAATGAATGCTGAGTAACAACATGCTGGAAACAGTAAATCCACAACGCACAAGAATCAATTAAGGATAATTAAAACTATAAGAACGGAATAAAATCGACTATATCCTCATAAAGAAATCTGAACTTATTTAATCCTTTTCTGGTTGATTATTATTGACATATCTTTTAACCCAAGAAACTCTAGCTCCCATTAGCTTATTGTCTTTGCCCACACGGTCCATTCCGCGGAGACGTTTTTCGATAGATCATACCGCCTAGAGACTTATAGTCTTCATAGAATTCCAACATCAACGAGGGAGTTGCGCGACCCTCTCAAGTAGTATATTTATTTACTTTCCTTTTCTTAATTATCCGGGGATGGCTCTACGGCCTCCCATCACCCTTCCCCATTTTCATCTTCATTTCTTCTTTCATGTATTTCTTTCATTTATCTTCTTAATCATTTCATATGCTTAAATAGGGGTGGTTATTGGGTTCATATCTTAATAAGCAATTAAAATTCTAGATGACATATGGTTGAACAATTTAAAATAAGTTAACGAAAAGTAAATACCATCTAGCACCATACACAAGTCTTTATCACTATTGAATTAATTGAATATCCATACTGATGAGGTCTAACTATTACCTGCCTTTTAAACTTACGAACGTGGAAGAACACAATGGTCTCTATTAGGGAGTAGAGTGAAGTAGAAGTCAAATAATAGAGTGTAACAGTGTGACTTTAATTAAATCTAAATTTTCCAAACACCCACACACCTACACTACTAACTGCTGCCCTGTTTTGGGGCGCCAATACACACAGAACACTAAGAGCTGCTGCCTAGTTTTGAGGCATAGAACACACATAATCACACATAAAATCATTAAGGGGTTTTATAAGAATTTCGCTGTTGGAATAGGCAACACGCACAAGCGATGAAATCATTTTTAAGGGTCCTTCGCATATCCACATCAAAATTAACTTAAAAGTCCTTTGCGCATAACACTTTAAAGTCCTATGCGTATAGTACTGATGAGCTAAGAAATACATACAAATCATCTAACACCTATGCGCATACCACAATGAAATAAGAAATGAAAGAAAATCATTTAAGGGTTTACACGCATGTCACTGATGAAATAGGGAATACACAAAAATCATTTATTGGCTTACATGCATGTCACTGATGAGATAGAAAATACAAAAAATTCATTTAGTGGCGTATGCGTACATCACTGATGAGATAGGGAGTATATAAAAATCATTTATTGGCTATGCGTACATCACTATAGGGAATACATAAAAATTATTTATTGACTTATGTGTATACCACTGATGGAATAAAAAAAATCTATTGGCTTAACCCTATGTGCATGATTCTATTGAGATTAAGTAAAAATATTGCGAAAAGTACTGATATATCCTTATAGGCATACTACTGAAGAGACATAAAATACACTATAAATCATTCTTTGACCTTATGCACATATACACTGATAAATTCGAAAACCATATTAAAATTTCATTCTTTTGTAACCCTATACAAAAATTTATATTTGCAAGTCTATATACATATAACTATGTGGAGATAAGAAGACTATATAAGTTTTTTTTTAACACTCTACACACACTGTTGAAAATTGAAAACCATAACAATTTCTTTTTTTTATGTACTTACCACTGTAGAAATCAAAAACTATTTAAAATTTCCTTTCAAAACTTGTATAGAATTTCCTTTCCACAGCCTATCCGTATAAATCTGATTAGAAGGGAAAAAAACACCCAAACACACACTCGTACATGGATTTTGGTTTGATACGAGATAGGGATAGGGGACTTACGTGTTCAAAGAAGAAAGAAAACAAAAGAGTTGAGTCTTCCCCTAAATATCAAGCCAACATTCAATGGATTACTTCTTCCTTCTAGTCCCTTCTTTTTTTTTCAATTCTATTCCCTCTCTTCTTCTCAGAACTGGGCGTGCGTTAAGAGGTTTTGGGTTATCATGCATGTTTTCCAAACGTGTACTCCTTTGTTTTTTTTAATTATTTTGGTTGTTTCTCATTCTTATCTCTACCCATATGGAAGGTTAGTATATTCCCCCGTTTCAATCAATCTTTAATTGAGATTTTCCATTATGCCACGCCCCGGCCCCACTGTGCAGATATTGTCCGATTCTGGGCCGCAGCCCTCCCCGGTTTTGTTTTTTCGCAGAAAACGCGTCTACACAGGGAAGGGGGCAATCCACATATATAGCCCAGTAACTTTTCCTCCCTTTCAGATGTGGGATCTCACAATCCCCCCCTCCTCCCCCCCCCCCCCCACACCCTTAGGGCCCAGCATCCTTGCTGGCACACCGTACTGGATGGGAGGTCCCGCTCTGATACCATTATGTCACGCCCTGACCCCACTGTGTAGATATTGTCCGGTTCTGGGCCGCAGCCCTCCACGGTTTTGTTTTTCTGCAGAAAACGCGTCTACACAAGGATGGGGGAACTCCACATATATAGCCCAGTAACTTTTCCTCCCTCTCCGATGTGGGATCTCACATTTGTATTGAGTGAAGGTTCAATGGATGTGTGTATGTATCAAGCATGGAAGAAAGTAAGGGGGTAATAGAGCTTTGGTGTGTGATTGTGTGGGTTTGATTGTGAAGCTGTGCATGCATGGTGAGGTAAGTGAAGTGAAGAATGGTGAAGGTGTTGAGCGATTGAGTATGTAACTCTCTGAGAGTTTTTGTAACAAACTCCTTCCACATCAGTAGCTCCATCTGGCAAAGAGCGGGCATTGATCTAGAGCCTTCATCTTCCTCTATAAATAGAGGTGGGGATGTCATTTGAGCAGTTTCTGATGTTGCAAACAGGACCTGTGAGTTTCTTGATAGAGACTTTTCCTGAATTGTTCTTAGAAGGGAGGGTTCCTTATTGGCCGAGAGTGAGATCCCTTCACAGTAAGGTATTTCATCTCTCTCCTCTACATGTATCTTTGTTTGTAGATTGAAGTAATCCCCTTGCTTATTTGATATGATCAGTAGTTCTGGCATTTCTGTTAATAAAACTTTCTTCATATTTAGTTCTCAAATCTATGTATCTTTCAAGTTCTTTCCTGCACTTCTCTGTCGATTCTTGAACTGAAATCTTACTGTTTCATTTTAATTGCTAGCTTCAAGTTCTGTTTCGAGAATTAATCAGATTAACACACAACAGTCCTCAAGAGTTTTAACAGATCAGAAGTGAACTTTTAAAATACTGAAACTGTTACGGGTTTTCTTGATAGAATGTGGTTTGAACCATATGTCTGTGTGAATTTTTTAACCAGATCTACCTCCTTGATGACCACCATTTTGATCTAGATTGTGTGCAGTCCTATAATTTTGAACTAATTCCAAAGGACCTTGAAAACAAAGCCAATCCTTAAAAAATAATGATTTGTAAGCAATAACAAAAGCATTTCCTATGCATCCACATCATGCAGACGGCCTATACCTAAATGTAAACAGATGCAACTGTCAAGCTTCTAACAAACATAATATCAAACACATATGGGGTTGTGCTTTAAAGCTAAAATCTGCTTCAAATACTTTAAACATCCTTTAATGGGTAGAGAAGTGAATGCATAATGCAAAAGAACAATAAGAAGTAAGAGAGAATGAAACAAGAAGAATAATAAAAATAATCATAATTACAGAGTTTTTTCATTCTCTATAAGATAAGGATTGTGGAATCCATGTTGTAGTAACTTAGGAATGCTATTATATCAACAATAAATTAAAGGAAACACAAAAGGCATAATACATCATTAGAAAAGAAAGGAAATGAAATGAAATTTACCTCATACTGAAACTGCAGTTACATGTCACCTTTGTCATCCGAATCTCCACTTTCGTCATGCGACACTCCACCTTTCGTCAACTGTATGAAAAAGAGGTTGGAGGCGTGACATGTCGCCTTCATCCTCCCACTCCAACCCTTGGAACCATGCTTCTGCTCCTTTAATCATTTCAAGTTTAGGTGCGTCGTGGGGTCTCACCGGAAACCTCTTTAAATTCAGGCAAGCATTTACCGAAATAGATATCAAGGAAGGGAAATGGAGAAATACATGGGACCCTCCTCCTCCTCTATTGAGACTTGTAAGCTTTGGGAGAACTATTAACTCTATAGTCTCTAATCGAGGGAGCAGAGTCTCTAATCGAGGGAGCAGAGTCTCTTTATCCACCACACCCAATTCCTCTCCACTTATTATCACCTCTATTTCTTTACACTTACGTACACAGAGGGATTCCAATTGTTGGAGGCCTCGTGCTATGTTCCACGAGAAGACATCCTTTAACTTGGGGCAGGTGTCGATGGTTATTCCTCGTAGATTTTGGAAGGTTAGAGGTGGCGGCAATGAGGAGAAATTCTGTCTTGTCTTATTCGCCAACATCACTTCCTCATCCTCCGAGATTATTTTCTCCAATTCCAAGCATTTTCGAACAACAAGATGCCCCAATTGTTGAAGGTACTGTACAAGAACAGGGGAGAATAGACATCGCAAGCTATCGCACCTAACCACACTCAACTGGGTTAGGTTGTGGAATGTCCCAGTTGGTGGTATGGCCCCCTTCCATATACACGACAGTTTGGGCAGATCTCCTAATTCCATTTCTTTCAATGTAGAGAGAGGAGATGTTGTAGTAATAGCAGCGTGAATCTCTTCTCTCATCCCCTCTTCGTAGTCAAATACCTCCTCTAACTCTTCACAATAATCTACTTTGAGTATCTCCAAGCTTTTCAATCCTTCAAGCAGATCATATGATAGGATATTTTTTAATTTCCTACAACGGCAGATGTTCAGCTCTGTAAGGTTCCCAAAGAATCCAATAGGAAGCCGATGAGATTCTTCCACCGTGTCGATGAAATGTTCCATTTCGTCACAATCGTAGAGATTGAGGCGCTTCACGCTGTTGAAAGATACACCTTCATAATCTCGGAGATTCTTGGAGACGCTGTTCAAGGCAATTTCTTCGCTTCTTTCTAATAAGAGTTTAACCCACTTTGATAAAGGGTATGAAATTCTGTTGATGTTGATGGATGTACACTTGTCGTAGTCGCTATTTGAGTACCCTCCTTCGCAAACGCAGATGCAGAATTTCTTTAGTCTCTCCCAAGAGCCGGGGACTTCTAAAAACAAACAATTCACGTCTTTAACATGGATGTATAGAACGGTCAAGCGAGCCAAAGATACCACCTCATCAAAGCTTGCTTTACTTCCATCACCGCTGCTGCCTCTTACCTCCCACTCACTGAAGCTACGTCCCATGTACAGTTCTTCTAATTTAGACAACCTTGAAATGACATTTGGTGCCACCATTGTAAGAGCATCACACCGTTGCAAGTCCAAAATCTTCAAATCGGATAATTGCCCTATTTCAACTGGCAATTTTTTCAGCCTAGTTTGCCTTAGGCTAAGTACTTCAAGTTTCTCCAAACCTCCAAGTAGGGATATGTCATCTAAACAGCTGCACTCATCTAAGCATAGTGTCTTGAGGTTTTTTAAGTACGGTAGTGATGAGGGTAATGATGAAATCTCGGTATCACTTAGATCCAAGAAGACAAGGGCTTTCATTCCTTCAATGAAATTATTTGGAATTTCTTCCCAACCATTTATTTGTTGTAGCAATAAGGTTGAGAGACGTGGGCAATTCGGCGGCTCAGGGAGCACACCCATTGAAGTTCCCATAAGTGAAAGCCTCTTACATTCATCCAAATTCTCCGGCCACTCTGTCAATTCCACTCCCACTTTAACTAGAAACCCACGCTCTTTTCTTGATGCGATCAATATGGCCACATCTCTTACAACATCATGCATTTTTACATAACCTTTCATGTCACCGTTTAACAGCAAACAAGAATCCTTAAGTTTTTCAACCAAGGTATGTATTCTATCCCATGCTTCCTCAAAATTGTTGACATCACTGAAAGCCCTCTCGCCCATCATGTATCTCATCAATACACGCACTTCAATGTTATGATCTTCGGGAAAGACACAGCAAAACAAGAAGCACAACCGTGCTTCCTTACTTTCGATGTAGTTGTAACTCAGCTCGAGACGAGAGTACAGCTCTTTATCAACACCCTCTATGTTTCTTGGATAAGACCGCTTTAATTCTCTCAATGCATTAGCCCAAATAGACAAGTCTTTGCCTTTTAGTGCCCTTGCAACCGTGACAATGGCTAAAGGCAAGCCCTTGCATTCTTTAGCAACTTCCCTTGCCAAACGCTGCAATTTATCAGTTTCAACAGTTTCAACAACTTCTGCTTTCTCTTTGAACAGATTCCATGAATCTTGTTCAAATAAGACATTGACTTTGATATTTTTCTCGCAATTCATCATGGAACATACTTCTAATCTCCGCGTTGTCATTATAATTTGGCAGCCCTTTTGTGTACCTACGCTGGCGATTCCGACTTTTGTTAAGTCCAATCTATCCCACAAATCGTCCAAGATTATGAGTACCTTCCTTTCTTGTTTTATTCTCTTCAACAGTAGGCCCGCCCGCACTTCTTCAGTATCTTCTTCAAATTTCATGCCTAATTTCTCAGCAAGTTCACCTTGGATCTTCTTCAAGTCTTGGTTTTGGGAAACAGTGACCTTTACGACCTCATCACACAGCTTTTCATCCTTAGCTTGCTTTCCTACCTGTTCCACTAGGGTCGTCTTGCCAACACCTCCCATCCCATATACCCCAATGATGTTGATTCTCTCCTCTTTTAATGCGTTGATGACCAGCTTCTTAGCTGATTCTGTGGATTCAAAAGCCACAAATTCTCCTGCTGGTTTAAAGCTTGGACAAGGGCGGGGAGTTGATACACGAGTGAAACCCCCTCTTGCTAGGAGGCCATCAACATCAACCATCGTCTTCGTTGCTTCTTTACCTAGAGAATAGCGTGAGCAGAAATTGGGACACCATCCCTTGAAACATCTCTTGTTCTCCATCACCCCTTCTTCCAATCTCTTCAGGATTGCCTCAATGTCATCTACTTGTTTTAGCCATAACTGCACTTCACCAGTGATTTCTTTTCCATTCCTAGTGGCAGCCTCCACTAATCCTTGCACAACTTCTCTCCTCAACCTTAGATTTTCAGCTTTGAGTATAAGATTTTCAACACTCTTTTTATAGTGAACAAGATAAAGAACACGGCGCTTAAGAGAACGAAATGAAACCTTCACCGCTTCTCTGATGGGTGTAGCTAAAACATCCATGATGTCGGAAAAAACAAGGGATCTCAAAGAGGAAAGTAACAGTGGAAGGAACTGAAGAAATGTCTGTGTAGCTATTACTCTTTCTTCTTCTTGCAAGAGATCACATTGAGAGGCAATAATTGAACCTTTGACAGCTGTCAAGACAAAACATGATCATTATTGCATACTTTCTTTTTCGATTCTTTCATTTTATTCTTTTCATTTTTTTGTCTACGATCGCAAAGTGGATTTTTTATATGGTGTAAGCCCCTGTACTCTAGTATTTTTCCAAAAGTATTGTACGGCTTACACTCTAGGATAATCCAAACCGTCCATTTGATGGGCTACAATGTAAATAGGGTGTGCAAAATTTTTTTTTCCATAGAATGATCATAGCCCTGTGAGCATTAGAGGAACTTCATATTATGAGAACCTCTATAGATTAGAGGGTTGATCATCCTAGCCCTATGATCATTAGAGGAACTTCATATTATGGGAACCTCTATAGATCGAATGGTTGGGATCATCCTGTGGAAATAATTTTTTGTGCTTAATGTATTTACGTTGTAGCCCATCAAATGGAAGGTTTGGATCATCCAATTGTGTAAGCCGCACAGTATTTTTTTTGAAAAATATTGGACTTTGCGGGCTTTCACCGTATTTTGAAAAGAATGGTAGAAAAAAAATGGGCGTAAAATTTGTTTTACACCGATGGAAAAAATAGAGTCTAGATAAAAATGGTGATGAGATGGTACGGAACCAGACCATCTTTGTGTGGGATGGGACAGGTCTCTAAAGAGCCATTACGCCGGTTGTCCCCTTTGGGGTACTCCCTCACTCTGTCCCTTTCCCTCTCTCTCTCTCAGCTATTACTCTAACTTTAATCACCATCTATTCAGCATCCTCTTTTCCCATCTTTTTATGGAAAAATTCTTAAAAAAATATGATTTTTATCTGAAATTCTCAAAAAAGGGTTAAGTTGGCTAATTTCTCAAAAAGGGGTGAAACGCATCCCAATGAGTGTTTTTGGACAAAAATGCCCTTGTATTGGTTTTCCCTCCAAAAAAGTAAGCAACACCTAACATTTTGACCTTTTTACCTTCTTCCTCATGCCAAAATCAAACTCCATTCTCTTTATAAAAAATCCAAACGAAATTCCATTGCAGAGAGGTGAAACTCCTCCCTCATAAAATGTAGATTTTATTGGATCTTTTATTTTTCTTTGGCTATCAAACCTAAGCTTCTCAAGTAGGTCAATTGTGATACATTTGCATAGGCTTAACATGTTCCTTACAATGCTATGATGTATTGTCATCATCTTGTTTATTTGTTAGGGATTTGTTATGGTTTTGTTAAGCATTTGTTATAGTTATCATCGTCTTTACAATGCTATGGTGTATTGTTTAGATGGCCTAATACTTGGATGTATGGTGTATTGTCACTCGGATGTTATGGTGGTTCATAGTTTAGATGGCCTAATACTTGTGAGAATGACTGCATTTATAGGGTTTTAAACACTCAGAAGAACTCATTATACCTAGGAACCACTAATTATACTTAGGAACCACTAATTATACATAGGAACCGCTATTTACCATTATGTAGTGGTTCCAAGCTATAAATAGTGGTTCCAAAGTATAAATAGTGGTTTCAAAGTAGAAATATTGCTTCACACATTCTAATAGTACTTCATTAGGTGTCAATGTTGCAATGAATTTATGAACAATGGGTTAAATAGTTTTCTAAACACTCGGATGTTATGGTGGTTCATAGTTTAGATAGCCTAATACTTGTGAGAATGACTGTATTTATAGGGTTTTAAACACTCAAAAGCACTCATTATGCCTAGGAACCACTAATTATACCTAGGAACCAATATTTACCATTATGTAGTAGTTCTAAGGTATAAATATCGGTTCTAGAGTAGAAATATTGCTTCACACAATCTAATAGTGCTTCATTGGGTGTCAATGTTGCAATGAATTTATAAACAATGGGTTAAATAGTTTTCTAAACACTCGGATGTTATTGTGGTCCATAGTTTAGATGGCCTAATACTTGTGAGAATGACTGTATTTATATGGTTTTAAACACTCTGAAGTACTCATTATACCTAAGAACCACTAATTATACTTAGGAACCACTAATTATACCTATGAACCACTATTTATCATTATGTAGTGGTTCAAAGCTATAAATAGTGGTTCCAAGGTATAAATAGTAGTTTCAGAGTAGAAATATTGCTTCACATAATCTAATAGTACTTCATTGGGTGTCAATGTTGCAATGAATTTATGAACAATGAGTTAAATAGTTTTCTAAACACTCGGATGTTATGGTGGTTCATAGTTTAGATTGCATAATACTTGTAAGAAATGACTGTATTTATAGGGTTTTAAACACTCAGAAGCACTCATTATACCGAGGAACCACTAATTATACTTATGAACCACTAATTATACATAGGAACTACTATTTACCATTATGTAGTGGTTCCAATCTATAAATAGTGGTTTCAAGGTATAAATAGTGGTTCCAGAGTAGAAATATTGCTTCATACAATCTAATAGTACTTCATAGGGTGTCAATGTTGCAATGAATTTATGAACACCTGTATGACAGAATGGTAGAAAGGCCGAGCTTTTCACATGTTTTACACCTGTCTGACGGAATGGTGGAAAGATCGACCTGCAGGTCGATCTGTAATTGGCCTTCCTACCTGTTTGGTCAAATGTTGAAAAGGTCGACCAATCAAGGCAAATTTTCACCTGTCTGTACATATGCTATAAAGGTCGACCTGCAGGTCGACCTATTATGGTAAATTCACACCTGTTTGCGAGGAATGTAAAAAGGTCGACCTTCAGGTGTGACCCGTATAATACTATTTGCATTGTATTTCATTAGATCACCCTGTGGAAATGATTTTTTAGGCATAACCTATTTGCATTGTGGCTTATCTAATGGACGGTTTGGATCATCCTATGGTGTGACCCGTACAATACTGATGGGTGTAGCTAAAACATCCATGATGTCGGAATAAAAACAAGGGATCTCAAAGAGGAAACTAAGAGTGGAAGGAATAGCAAGTAGATGAGAAGCAAAAGAAACTGAAGAAATGCCTGTGTAACTGATTTGTCTTTCTTCTTCTTGTAATAATTGAACCTTTGACAGCTGTAATTAAAAAATAAAAAGTCTCAAAAGCTGTCCTAACTGTCGAATACTACCTCCACCAGGCAATTTACAAATATGATCATAGTTGCAGACTCTCTTGTTTTTACTCTTCTATTTTTTCCTTTAAAGAAGGTCACAACTGATGGAGGTGTGTCTACTATGGCAAAGTCGTCCCCATCTTTCCATCTAATAGGCCTTAAGCAAATAAATCACGATTTCTTAAAAGCCTATCTAGGCTTTCTCTTTATCACAATGTGGTCGATCGATTTGTAGAAGTTTCTTAGTTTTTGCCTCCTTCTTTCTCCATTTTTAAGAGTGGAGTTTTTATATGGTGTAAGCCGCTATAGTCTAAGTATTTTTCATAAACTAGTGTACGGCTAACACTTTAGATTGATCCAAACCGTCCATTTGATGGGCTTTTGTGCAGAAAAAAATCATTTACATAGGATGATCCTAGCCCCATGATCTTTAGAGGAACTTCATATTATGGGAACCTCTATAGATCGGAGGGTTGGGATCATCCTATGAAAATGATTTTTGGCGCACAATGTATTTACATTGTGGCCCATCAAATGGACCGTTTGGATCTTCCAATGGTGTAAGCTGTATAATACTTTTTGAAAATAGTAGACCACAGGGGCTTACAACCTGGCATTTCTATTATTTTGGAGGTTTTATATGGTGTAAGCCCCGTAGTCTAGTTTTTTTCAAAAAGCATTTTTCTTTTTATATAATTTTTTTTCGTCCTTTTCTTCTTTCTTTTTCTACGTCTGACTTGGGGTGGTCCCTAACCTCGGAAGAAGTGGAGTCTAGATATAAAAAAATGGTGATGCTACCGTCCTGGGTTGGAGCCTGCCTAGAGGCAGGTATGGAACTCGGTGGGACCCAGCTTGGTGTGGAATGAGACAGGGCGATTGTCGCCTTATGCTGTACTCTCTCTCTCTACTATTAGTAAATGGATCCCTCCATTGGGCATCCTCTTTTCCCATCTTTCTTTATTTCTTTTCTTTTCTTTTCTATTCTTTTTGGGAGATGGACCCGAAACATGCATTGCTGATTAAATATTTTGTATCCGAACTGCACATGCGTTGCTTGCATTAATTCCGGGTTGGCCATGTATTTTATTTGGATGTGTGTTGCCCTATCATTTTTCTTACTTTTGAATTTATTTTTACCATCTGTGCGAGGCAATTTGCAAACATGATCATTGTTGCAGACTATCTATTTTTACTCTATCATTTCATTCATCCATTAAAGCAGGTCACAAGTGGGGAGTTGTGTCTACTATAGCAAAGAGGTCCCATCTTTGATTCATCCGAACCCTCCACCTAATAGGCCTTAATTTGGATCTCATATGGCCAATAATTCACGATTTCATAAAAGGCTTATATAGGCTTTCAATTTATCACAATGTGGTCGCTCAATTCGTACAAGTTTCTTAGGTTTTCCCTTTTTCTGAATTTTTAAGATTGTAGCTTTTATATGCTGTAAGCCCCTATAGTCTAGTATTTTTCAAAAAGTAATGCATGGCTTACCCTCTAAGATGTGATCCAAACCGGCCATTTCATCGGCTACAATGCAAATAGGGTGTGCCAAAAAAAAAATCATTTTCATAGGATGATCTTAGCCCTATGATCATTAGAGGAACTTCATATTGTGGGAACCTCTATAGATCGGAGGGTTGGGATCATCCTATGGAAATGAATTTTTTCGCACAATGTATTTATGTTGTGGTCCATCAAATGGACGGTTTGCATCATCCAATGGTGTAAGCCTTAAAGTATTTTTTGAAAAATAATGGACTACACAAGCTTACATCATAGCATTTCTATTATTTTGGAGCTTTTAGCCTTTTATATGGTATAGAGCTCGTGGTCTAGTTTTTTTGAAAAAGCATTTTCCTTTTAATATATTTTTTCGTCTTTTTCTTCTTTCGTTTTCTTGGTCTCAGTGTTTAATAGTTTATTCTGACTCGGGGTGGTCCCTAACCTTGGAAGAAATGGAGTCTAGATAAAAAATGGTGATGCTACCGTCCTGGTTGGAGCCTGCCTAGAAGCAGGTATGGAACTCTGTTGGACCCAGCTTGATGTGGGATGAAACAGTGCGGTTGTCGCCTCTCTCTCTCTCTCTCTCTCTCTCTCTCTCTCTCGCGCGCGCCCTTTCCCTCTCTCTCTCTCTACTATCACTCGCCTTATGCTGGATTTGTAGAAGTTTCTTAGTTTTTGCCTTATTTCTTTCTCGATTTTTAAGAGTGGAGTTTTTATTTGTTGTAAGTCCCTATGGTCTAGTATTTTTCATAAAGTAGTGTACGGCTAACACTTTAGGTTGATCCAAACCGTCCATTTGATGGGCTTTTGTGCGAAAAAAAATCATTTACATAGGATGATCCTAGCCCTATGATCTTTAGAGGAACTTCACATTATGGGAACCTCTATAGATCGGAGGATTAGGATCATCATATGAAATTTTTGACGCACAATGTATTTTCGTTGCAGCCCATCAAATGGACGGTTTGGATCTTCCAATGGTGTAAGCCGTATAGTACTTTTTGAAAAATACTCGACTACACAGGTTTACAACATGGCATTTCTATTATTTTGGAGGTTTTATATGGTGTAAGCCCCGTAGTCTAGTTTTTTTCAAAAAGCATTTTTCTTTTTATAAATTTTTTTTTCGTCTTTTTCTTCTTTCTATTTCTACGTCTGACTTGGGGTGGTCCCTAACCTTGGAAGAAATGGAGTCTAGATATAAAAAAAATGGTGATGCTACCTTCCTGGTTTGGAGCCTGCCTAGAGGCAGGTATGGAACTCGGTGGGACCCAGGTTGGTGTGGGATGAGACAGGGCAGTTGTCCCCTTTTGTGGTAATTTTGACTCTTTCATTTTATTCATCCATTAAAGCAGGTAACAGGTGATCGAGGTGTGTCTACTATGGCAAAGAGGTCCCATCTTTGACTGATCCGAACCCTCCATCAAATAGGCCTTAATTTGGATCTAATATGGCCAATAAATCACGATATCCAGGCTTTTTATTTATCACAATGGGGTCGCTCGATTTGCACAATTTCTAACTTAGGTTCTGCCTAATTCTCAATTTTTAGGAGTGGAGTTTTTATACGGTGTATGCCCCTATAGTCTAGTATTTTCAAAATGTACTATATGGCTTACACTCTATGATGATCCAAACCGTCCATTTGATGGGCTACACTGTAAATAGGGTGTGCCAAAAAAATCATTTTCATAGGATGATCCTAGCCCTATGATCATTAGAGGAACTTCATATTATGGGAATCTCTATAGATCGGAGGGTTGCGATCATCCTATGGAAATGATTTACATTGTGGCCCATCAAATGGACAGTCTAGATCATCCTATAGTGCAAGCCATACAGTTGTTTTTGAAAAATACTGGAATATACAGGTTTACACCATAGCATTTCAATTATTTTGGAGTTTTAATATGGTGTAAGCCCCCATTTTAGAATGAATAATAGGGCCGCCACGGCACTATTCATGTAGAAAACGCAACCCTTTTGCCGTTCCAATGACAATGCATGTGGGCAATAGCATGTCTTTGGTGCCACTCAAGTACAGTTCCAGGTTTACCTAATAATATCAATAACATAAACGATCAGTGTTAAAAGTGAAGCAGATCAAAGAAATTTTGTCCAAAGTTAATGAGAATCTACTATTGTGGCATGGAATTCAAGCCTGTTTAAAAACCAAAAAACGTAACCGATGGTATTTGCACCAAAAAAGTGAAGCAGATCAAAGAAATTAGGATATGGGCATTTGCACATACTGAAACTTCACAATTATGGTATTACAAGCACCTGCACACAAGAACGTAACCCACGACTACTTTTAGAGGTATATTTTGGATGTCACACACTTTATGAAAGATAAAGAATTTTATTACGGAAAGAAAGGACGAAACCCCACAACCGAGCTATGTCACAAATATCTCCGATAATTTCAAAATATCACATTTTGATCGCGACATTTTGATAAAACGACAAAATCCCCGAGATTTTAAAAATATAGAGATATTTTCATTTTTATCATAAAATATCGCAATAATATCACGATATTGTCCCGTTATTTTTATTTTATATTTTTTCTTAAAATTTATATATTTATATTTTTTAAATAATTTTATTTTTCTTGTTTTTCCCCGATATAATCCCGAATTTTTTTTTAATATATCCTGAGATTTCCCTTGCCGAGAAATGGTCAAAAACAAAGAGAATAAACCACAAAAACAAAGAGGATTGCAACAAGAAACAAGGGAACTCAAGGGGGGAGGAAATCAAAAGTCTGCAAAGACTCCCTTCCAAGTCCCGCATGGGCTAACCTGTATACATCTCTATTGGCCGATCTAACATGCTGGAAATGAACTGGGAAATCCACCACTATCTCATCGATCATATAATCGAATCCCTAGGAATGATGATGGTTCCCATCTAGCCACTTGATGGCATTTAACAAATAATATCAACTTGGCCAGGTCTCTCCTCTTGCTAATATGGATGCCCTGAAGAACAGGCATCAATTCCACTTCATTGGAATCCGTAATCCCAAGAGGACCAGAGAAAGACCAACTAGTTTGACCCCTCTCGTCCCTGAGAACTCCACCTTTGCCTACAAGCCCCGGATTGCCTAAACTCGAACCATTGAAATTAAGCTTCGTCAATATTGGGTCAGGAGGAATCCACTGCAGAGATAGAACCTCCCTGTCACCACTAGAGCAAATCTCTCTCCAGCAACGCCTCAGATTGGAGCATGAGATGAACCTGAAGCAAGGGAGGCTTCACCCATGCAATGGTGAGCAATAGCCTTCACATAAATATATAAAGGATTTTTGGCCAAGCTTCTAAAAACATATTGTTTATTTCCTTCCAAATAAGTAAATAACCCATACAATGACCAGCAATACTACTCACAACAAAATCCTTCCCTCCCCCCTCCATGGGGCACAAGCCCAATTAACCAAGAGGTTGGCTAGCCTCGAACGGAAAACCGAAGATATCCCAAATCTCATAAGGATGCAACTCCAGACTTCTCTTGCGAGCTTGCAGTGAAGGAAAATGTGATATACATATAAGCCGGCCTCCACACAAAGCACAATGGTTAATAATATGCATCTTCCGCTTTCAAAAGTGGTCAACCATCAAATCCAATTTCACAATTGTCAATATTTTTGTTGTGACATACTTTCATATTGTAGATGCAATTCTGATGTATACATTTAAGCATCTATGCATGTGACCCTGCGTGTTACATGCCATGTTATATTTTATAGACGATACTTGTTGTGAAATAGGCTAGAAGTAAGCCTTTAAAGCTAATTTTCAAAAGAATATCACACATCTAGGTCTAGGAAAAAGTTTCAGATTCAACAATCAACCCCTACCGAATAGCTCTTGATGTGTTTGATCAAGATGTGGTATTTTCAACATGTGTCTTACAAAACCTATCTCTAGACTTTTTTGCTCTGTTACCGAACATGAAAATAACAAAATAAGAGAAAGAGTTTTGGTAAACCTTTTGAAACTTGGCAGCCTAATATCACAAGGAACCAATTTGGCTGACCACATCTCTTTTTAGACTCATAAAGGAGGGTCAAAGTAGCCTTGACAAAGCGGAGAACATTCCAAAACTCCATAAACGTATAGAAGACTCTTGAAGACAGACAGAAGTGTCTAGATATTTGTAGGAATTCTTGTAATCTTGTAGTCTCTTGGTAGAGACATGTACGGAGAATTCTAAAGGGCGTAGAAGTTTCTAGGAGGGCCTAAGTGTCCTACTTGCCTTTGGTACAAGACTAGGCCATTTGAGGTAAACTGACTCAGGACTAATGTTGGAGTGTAGCAGAAGTGTCGCAGGGGTGTGAGGCTAAGGATTAGGCCTAGTGATAAATGGTATCAGAGACTTGTGTTTATAGACGAGAGAAGAACAATGGCAACTTTGAAGGTCACTATGTCAGAGATGAGTATTGAACAGTTGAGTAATCACTAGAGACGCCAATAAGGTATGAATTCTTGAGCGTAAGTATTATAGGGGAGTTAAAAATGGCAGGATGATTGCCATTCAAATGCCAAGGAGATGGGGAACCTCTTGCAAAATTTGGAACAGTACCTTGAGGCTATTAGGATTGAGGATGAGGAAGACAAGGTGTACACGACCACCCTATACCTCATTGATGACTCCAAGCTATGGTGGCGTAGGTGACATGGTGACATAGCAAGGGGACTATGCACCATCAGACCATGAGAAGATCTCAAGAAGGAATTGACTTCCTACGAACATAGAATAATTCGCTCAAAAGAGACCAGTGTGCCTCAAGCACACGAGGTCAATTTGTAAGTATGTGAAGGAGTTCACAACACTCACACTTGACCTTCCAGACATGGCAGAGAAGGACAAACCCTTCTTTAAGTACACATATTATAGTATTTTGGTCAAAACTTTGGCATATGTCGATTTTAGTCAGAAATATCAGCGAAATCTTATAAATTTAGAAAAAAACATACGAAAATATAGTCAAATGATGGATATTTAAGATGAAACCCTTGGAAATGCTAGAAATCAAAATCTTATAAATTTAGAAAAAAAACATACGAAAATATAGGCAAATGATGGATATTTAAGATGAAACCTTTGGAAATGCTAGAAATACATGTGGAATTTGGCACGTACAGCATTATCAGGCATACACGACAATGTATCCCACTAGTTGTTAGATGTTGTAAACCCCTTATAGGTTGCGATTTTGCTTATGTGATGGTTTTGTAGACTGTATTTGTGCTTATTCTAGAACTTCCTAAAGTTTTGAGCGTGCTCGGCAACCATTCTAAAAGTAGGTTTTCCTATTTTTTAGGCGTGGAGAATGACGTGCGCTATAAAAATGAAGAAAATCTCGTTCGGCAAATTCGGCACATCAAGCCTGTTTCTATCTTTTCCTATTTTATAGCCCTAAATTGATGAGATTCTACGGAGCGACTCGGAGTCACTTCCTAGATTCTCATCTACCCGTTTCAGCCCGATTTTATTGTAAAGAATGAGAATGGTTGCCGAACACCCCCTTTATCTTAAATGACCATCATTTGCATATGTCTGCATATATTTTTGTGATTGTACAAGATTTTCACCGAAATTTTCATCTGAAATCAACATGCTTCCATTGAAATTGAAACCTAAAAGCTTGGATGCACAAGTACGTGCACATCAACGGCAAGGTTACAAGGGCCTTGCTGGACACAGGCACAACTCACAACTTTGTATCGAAGGACAAGGCCAAGTGGTTAGGCCTTCAACTTGAGATGGAGACAATGTCGGAAAAAGCCATCAACTTGGAGGCCAAGCCCATCGGTGGGGAAGCCAAAGGAGTGGAGCTCAACATCAGTGGATGGAATGGTGTAATCGACCTTGCGACAATTCCGTTGAATGACTACAGGTAATATTAAGCATGGAATTTCTGTGCGCAACAAAGGCAATTAGCGGTGACCATCATGGATGATAGGTTCCCATGTATGGTTCTCATACACACGGATGGTTAGGAGGCTCTCAACATTACAATTAAGCGATAGGCCTACAAAGATGTGCATGAGCTACAGGGATTGGATGCTTTCAAGCACTTCATTGGAAGAGCGAAGGAGGTGTCTAAGGAATCAATACAATGAAGTTGTAGCGAGGATGTCAACAAAATCAAGTTTGAGGGGGGAGGAGGATGGACATTTCACGGGGTTAAAATCTGGCTCACCATGACTACTTCTATAGGCCTTAAGGATGCTCAAGCAAGGCTTAAAGAAGTGGAGAGTATTTCAAAACTATAGAAAGGTGTAGAAGACTCTTGGAGAAGTTTAGAAGTATCTAGAAACTTGTAGGTAATTGTAGGTATTCTACTATATTCTTGTAGTCTCTTGGTAGAGACATGTATGGAGAATTCTAGATAGCCTAAAAAATTCTAGGAAGGTCCTAGACCATTGGATGATTGCCAACTGGCAAGATCTAAATAATCTGTATGAGGGGATACCCTATAAATTATGTCAGGCCTCCATATTCTCAAATCATTTATGAACCTCGAGACCTGTGAATATGTAAGCATTTTTCCCGAGAGTAATAAAAGGCATTCATTCTATGATTTGTGGACACGGACAAAGCAAACCCCTAAACTTTAGAAACGGGGACACAGCTAAAATAGAAAGTATATGTAATCATGATTTGTGGATATGGATTCGTGTGTCCAGTTTCGACATGGATACGAGTTGTCCAAATGAGGCAAACACAATTTCAATAAAAAATCAGAATGCCACACTTGACACGATACAAAAACATGTCCACACACCCGCATTAAGTCTAACACTTCCAGCAATACAAGTTAAAGTGTCCAAATGAGTGTCGACACGTGTGGACACGCTTGTCGTGTTGGACACGGAAGGACATGTGAGTCGGCAATAAATTAGAAGTGTCGGCCAAATCATAGCATCATTCTATTCTTGTGCGCTTCCTTCTGGTAGCGTCTAAGTGTCCTACTTGCCTTAGGTATTCAGCTAGGCCATTTGGGGTAGCTGATTCAGGGCTAATGTAAGAGCGTTGCACGAGTACCACATGGTTGCGAGGCCACATTGTCACAATACTCATAATTTATTAATCTAAGTTGGAATGTATAATAAATTACAAAAATGCGCTCCATTACATGAAATAGGTAAAATTGGAGGAAATGACTTAATGCTCGCAAAAGACTAGTAACATCACATCTCTCAACAAATTTGCCATTGATACTAGCAAATAAAATCAATACTAAAGCCTCCTTCATGTAGGTATATTCCAATTTCCAACTTGCATATCTTTAACTATCAACTCCAAAATATGAATGTCAATATCTCTTCGGCTCCTAATCTATGAAACCACAACAACATATAGATAGTTAAATTTTAAACTAAGGCATTATCAAATATATATTTTCTGCGAATAATGACCAGATTGGTTCTCAACTTTATAAAATAAAAAAGGAAAACACAACACCAATACTCAACTATTCTCAGGATTCTTTTCTGCCCGAAAGGGGCTTTCCACAGACCGTATTGGAATATATTGAAAGACAATGGAGGATAAGTTTCAATACCTGAAACCTCTGGACTTGGAAAAGATTATTGAGAGAAAATCTTCCTAAAGCTCACCTGAACTAGTTCACCTTTTACAAAATTGCAGGACATAAACAACATGAAATAGATTTTAGTCAGGAACGATGGCTGGAATAGGGAACGGAAAATGTTGTGGGAGAGAGGGAGGGGTTAGGGAAGAAAGGCAAGATTTGTCGAGAAGAGAGAAAGAGGGTTTTCGGTGTGTTTGACGCGAAAGTATACTCGTCATACTATTAGATTTTTCGAGAAAAAAGAAAAAAAAATCAGGGTAGGGTATCCTTATAATATAATAGATATTAAATCATTCTGTAGTAAAACACATGGGTCCCACCTTATATGGGTGATGCAAAGCATTCATTTGATTGCCTGACATAGCATCAAAAATCAGCTCCATAGGATCATCTCAACCCTACGATTTGGGGACCTTAAAATGGACGGCTATATTTGGGGCCTATCAAATGAATGTTGTGGATCATCCAAACAATGTCCCCCCGCTCCATGTTTGTGAGCTCTGCTCAGATAAGCTTATATGAGGCTGCTCACAAACCATTCCCTCTCTCTCTCTATCTATCTATCTTTTCACATATATATATATATGAGGCTGCTCATATAACATTATAACTTGTTCGCAATTGCACGATAAAACAACACAACCTGTTAACATTTGTACATACAAAAACCATCTTCCATCTGCAAGAAGCCCAAGAAAAACACATCTGACACCGTGCAGCAAAAGATATATGAATTGCAGAATTGAGGAAGGCTTGAGCAAAAAAGTATGCATCAAAAAAATGATAATTAGTAGTAAATATGTAGATAAGGAGAGAAAATCATTCATAAGAAAAAAGCTTTTTATATGGGAGGTGGTGATAAAAAAATCCTAAATTAATAAATAAATGATCAAGAAACAAAACATGGTAACTAAAATAAGAGATGTTTTGGGCACAACCTGTTTACGTTATGGACCATCATATGGACGGTTTGGATCATCCTATACTGTTGTCCGTCTCGAAAAATAAGGGACTGTAAGAGCTTACATCGTATAAAATCTCCTGAAATATAGTAGTTTTACACAGATGAACTGCTGAAGAAATGCCAACCATTTTAGTCCCATACGATAATAAGTGGGAAAAAATGACAGAAGCATTGTTATGACGAATAAAGGGCAGAATGTTATACATAATTGTGACAGTTTTGAATGGAAGTGTGATCGGCATTGCTACTATCACATAAAGTCAAGGCCATTATAATTTTTCCATCCAAAAATATAAATCTCAATTGTAATAATGCTAGAAAATGAGGCATAAAAAGCAGACACATAAAAAACCAGCCACATAAATCTTAAGATCTAAAATAGCCACATGTACTTGGTAATGGTACATATAGCATCTGTTTGGGGTGGGTGATAAAACACTTCATTTATCTCCTTCTGTCAACATACTCTAGAGATCTCCCATAAACTCACCTTCGCCTAACTTATATGACCTAGCCAACTTATATGACATAGCTAGTAGAAGCTCCTCCAGATCTACCAAATTTCTGGCCAATTCAAAAACAAAAAACAAATAGAATGTTGTGAAAGGAAGGAGCAATAAGCGGATCCGTTTGGTTGCTGGATTTTTTTTTGTTCTTGATTTTTGTGGAACAAAAAACTTCCTGGGAGATTGGTGGTAAAAAAAAAACTCCCTGGAAGTATCCCGGTAAAATAA
Source organism: Tasmannia lanceolata (assembly GCF_043159265.1). Classification (NCBI taxonomy): domain Eukaryota; kingdom Viridiplantae; phylum Streptophyta; class Magnoliopsida; order Canellales; family Winteraceae; genus Tasmannia; species Tasmannia lanceolata. Next base: position 359,997 of record NW_027518693.1, read on the forward strand.
AAACCCATGTTTGGTTGACTGGACTATGGTGGAAAAAAAAATACTTTGTTTGGTTGCTTGAACTGTTGGGAAGAAAAAAAAAAATTCTTCTGCAAGCTTATTTTTGGTTCCTGGGATTATTTTGGTCATGGGAGTATTTTTTTTCCTTCCTGGGGTTTCGTGCGGGGTTATTTGGGTTCCTGGGATTATTTTGGGCCCACCAACCAAACGTGGGTTTCCTGCGGAAATTCCACAAAAGTCCTAAGAACCAAAAAAATTCCGGCAACCAAACGTAGAAGAAGTAAATGATGGAAGATTTAATAGTTATTGGCGGGTTAAATGAGAGATAAGGAATAAAACGTCAAAAATAGACTTATAATTTGACCCCTTGTTTTCAAATAAAGGATAGACTTATAATTTGGTAGGAAGAATTTAAAAGAAAGATTAAAACAAAAGGCAAAATTCCACTAACCCAGGATGCCAAGAGAGAGAGAGTGTGTGTAATATGCAGAGCATACAACCCTTTGATGTTTGCTTGAAGTTTGAATTGATTGTTTAACATTTTGCCGAAATGGTGAGGAAAAAAGTTTTATGTGGGATGGCTGTGAGGAACGCATGGCAACTGGGGAAGAAGAGTTCATTTAGGTTGAGAATATGAAGAGATAGGAAAGAGTCCCAAATAAAAAACCTTCAAAGAAATAGAAAAGCAAACCATGTAGATTCGTTTCTTTTAAAGGAAGGGTGAGATTTACTCCAATAAGGAAAAAAAGGGCGAGATAGAAAACTGATACAATTTCTATGTTTTTCTTTGCATATTTTGTTTGTGGGTGCCACGTATATCAAACGCTTAGGATTTAATGGCGTGTTTATTATAGATATAAAAGGAATTTAATTGGGGGTGTTGAAACGTTGCAAAAACCGAAATGGGTAGAGGTGGAAACCTTCCAGTTTTATTGCATTAGTTAAGTAATTAATGGATCTTTATTATAGGTATCAAATTTCATGGAAATTGTGTAACCTGATAAAAATGGAAAGATGAAATAAATTAAAAGAAGTGGAAACGGATGTACTTGCCAAAAGCAAAAAGATATCAAATTTCATGGAAATTGTGTAACCTGATAAAAATGTAAAGATGATATAAATCAAAAGAAGTGGAAACCGATGTACTTGCCAAAAGCAAAAAGATAAACTAAAAAGGGTTTTCGTAGAGAGAAATTTGGGATTCGTAGAGATTTTCCTCTCTTATTGAAATCGTTTCTATGCGTTTTAAACTGGGATGCCATGTAGATCATATGCCGGATGGGGGGACTGTCCACGTGGGCGTGAACAGTGAAACCCCCATCCAGCTATATATATATATATATATAACATTATAACTTGTTCACAATTGCACGATAAAACAACACAACCTGTTAACATTTGTACATACAAAAACCATCTTCCATCTGCAAGAAGCCCAAGAAAAACACATCTGATATGCATTATATATATATATATATATATATATATGAGAAACGGTGTCTACACACAAGTGTAGATAAGTTATCTACACACTAGCTTAAAATACAGTGTGGGCCCACATTGTTTGGGTGATCCAAAGCATTCATTTGATGGGCCCTCACATAGATAGGGTGTGCCCAAAAAATCAGCTTCATAGGATCATCCTAACCCTTCGAACCGTGGAGGCAAAAAATGGACAGATTTGTGAAGGTTTATACACGTCCATTTTACCTCCACAAATCGTAGGGTTGGGATGATCCTATGGAGCTGTTTTTTTGTGGACACCCTATCTATTTGAGGACCAATCAAATGAATGGTTTGGATCACCCAAACAATATGCCCTCCACTGTATTTTAAGCTAGTGTGTAGATAACTTATCTACACTTGTGTGTAGAAACCGTTCTCTCTCTCTCTCTCTCTCTCTCTCTCTCTCTCTCTCTCTATATATATATATATATATATATATATATATATATATATATATATATATATGAGGAAAGTGTTGGTGATTTGGTGAGCTTAAGCGCCTCAATCACATGGGTCCCACATTTTCTGTGGTGATCCAAACCATTCATTTGTAAGGCCCTATCATAGATAGGGTGTGTACCAAAAATCAGCTCCATAGGATCATCCTAACCCCTCCATTTGTGGAGGACAAAAATGGGCAGATTTGTGGACAAATAATGTATGTCCATTTTGACCTCCACAAATGGATGGGTTAGGATGATCCTATGGAGCTGATTTTTGGTACACACCCCATCTATGTAAGGGCCTTTCAAATGAATGCTTTGGATCATCCTAACAAAGTAGGCCCCAATGTGATTGGGTGCTTAAGCTCACCAAACTTATGGTGAGCTTAAGCTCACCAACACTTTCCTCTATATATATATATATATATATATATATATATATATGAGGAAAAAGAGTGTGCGGTTGACCGCACCTAGGCTTTGGTGCGGTCGAGGGCTTAAACACATGGGTCCCACAAGTTTGGTGGTGATCAAAACCATTCATTTGCAAGGCCCCATCATATATAGGGTGTGTACAAAAAATCAGCTCCATTGGATCATCTTAACCCCTCCAAAAGTTGAGGGCAAAAATGGGCAGATTTGTGGCAAACAGTGTCTGTCCATTTTGCCCTCCATTTTTGGATGGGTTAGGATGATCCTATGGAGCTGATTTTTTGTACACACCCTATCTATGATGGGGCCTTGCAAATGAATGCTTTGGACCATCCTAACAATGTGGGACCCATGTGTTTTGGGCCCTCGACCGCACCTAAGCTTGGTGCGGTCGAGCGCACACTCTTTTTCCTCTATATATATATATATATATATATATATATATAACTTGTTCACAATTGCACGATAAAACAACACAACGTATATATATATATATATATATATATATATATATATATATATATATATATATATATATATATATATATAACTTGTTCACAATTGCACGATAAAACAACACAACCTGTTAACATTTGTACATACAAAAACCATCTTCCATCTACATACTAGCATTCCGGACCCATGCTATGCATGGGTGTAAAATAGCGGGCCCTACCCATTAAGACATGGCGTAAAGTAGTACACCTACCACATAAAAATATGAGGTGTGAATGCTTGCCCTAACTATGGATTGGTGGAGATGTTGGGTCCCACACATCAAAACATGTGGTGGAAAATGATGGACCCCACGGTGCTATGCATTGGTGTATTATGGTGGCCCCACCATGCTATGCATGAGGCGTAAAAATGCACGATGGAAAAATTCCCATTAAATTTTCTAATAAAAAAATCCATAGAAAATAAAAAATAAATTCAGTAACTAGTACAGATCATGCAACTTTGAATAATTTTTTCTCGGGGATATTTTTTTTCAATCCTTAACTTGTTAAGGTTGTTTATTGGAACTATCATAACCAAATCCAATTTGATAGTTGAATCTTAGATTTAATAGCAAATATCATAACCAAATCCAATTGTTAAGGATATTTTTACTCCACCAAGGATATTCACTGCTTAGATGCCCATGATCCAGAACTGAAACAAAACATAGCAGAAAAAAGACATAAAATTAAGTATACATATAGATATGGTCGAGAATAAAAAAAAATGAAAGAGAAGAGAAATGTACAGGGCGGGATGGGAGAGATTTTAGGGAAAGAGAGTAGAAAGTGGCTGATTTTTTGCAATTTGAATTTTAAATGGATTTACCCTAGTTAGAAGCAAGATGTGATTAGTCATGAGAAACCAAATTTATAGGGAAGAAACTAGACACGTATGACTGAAAGTTATTCTCAAATCTAATTAGTAGGGGATGAAAACCGAATTAGTAGGATATCTTAGTTAACCTCGAAACTGTTAAATCCCAAATTATAGGGGGGCATTTAAATTTCGAATGTAAAACCGTATTAGTAACATGATATTCAACTTTGTGGGGACGTGGCTACCAAATTTATTGCGGCAAATTCAGTTTGGTACGGTGGCAAACCAAAATTAATGGTGACAAAACTATAGGGGATTTAAATTTAAAATGTAAAACCGTATTGATAGCATGATATTCAGTTTTGTGGGGACGTGGCAACCAAACTTATTGGGGCAAATTCAGTTTTGTACGGGTGGCAAACCAAAATTAATGCCACCAAACGATTTTTAAGGGGGGAAACTTTTTCCAGAAAAAAAAATTCTTGGAAAAAAGACGAATGACAACGGAAAGAAACATGTGTAGTATAATATATTATAGATAGATAGATTATAGATAGATAGATAGATACATGTAACCGATTGCAGTTTCTCAAGGTCTATAACCTAGTTATGAAAACACACACAGAAAGATCTAGAGATCAATTAACGAAGAACATTGATACTCCATATATAAAATCACCATAGGAAAAAATCATCAAGATGATTTCATTGCGAAAAGAAACTAACCCTGGCAAAGTTGTAAGTATATAAGAAAAAATCCATAGACTAACTCGAAATATGAATACCTTGAATACAATATATAGTTATATATACTCCGTATATAAGCTCACCATAGAGAGCCCTTGCCTAAAAAGCCAGAAAATTGCCGTTGATTGGATCCACGCCATTTTTGGTTACTTTTTAAAGTCAGTTGAAAAAGCAAATGCTAGCTTCACTTAATGACGTGGATCGAATCAAAAGCCCTTTTCTGGCTCTTTATTCAAAGGCGCCCTTGCCTCTATCATTCCTCATATATATAGTAAAAGCCTGCCAAGGTTAAGAAAGAATAAAAAGATCTCATCAAGATCATCCCCATCAATAGCATAGAGCAAACGCTAATGACTATTGCTCCTGAACCATGTTCAAATTTTTGTGCAAGATCTATCAACTAGCCACCCAAGATACTAACAGAAGTAGAGAATTGTACTTGAACAATCATAAATGAGTCATTCACAAGAACAATCAGCGACTAATAGAAAAAGTGAAAGTTAATTATATCTCAATTTGAAACTCTCTGCTATTAAGAACTGATGATTGTGCAATTCCTCTGCATCATCTTCCATTGCTATAAATTTTGTTTATCAGATATACCCACTTCCACTACAAGATAGTTAAACATAAAAGAGAAAACACTAGATCTAGAATATTCACGATTCATGAATAGATCTAACCTAATAACATGCCTCAAACATAGATCTTATTCGGGCACAAGGAATTGTGTTGTAAAAATTCTGAAGATTAAACATTTCATTGAAAAGCGAAAAATACCAAAAAATGAAAATATCTCTTCATGCTTCTTCCTCACTAAAATTCATTAAAATGGAAAAAACGAAACTATATACCTCTTTTTTCTTCTTCCTCTCTCTCTCCTTCCTCAACTTCTTCTTCTTCCACCTAGCCTCTTTCAGAAGTGGAAATGAAGAAACCCTAGTGCACATCGAAGAAACCCTAGAGAGAAGGAAAGGAGAGGAAAAATATAAAAGCCAAAAACGAGACAAATGAAAAATCAGAGAAAACAGGTGATCTTCAAATAATTTCAGACAAATCAAAATGCCTGCAGATTAAAATAATTTTAATGGATTTAATCCCAAACAAATTAAAAGGACAACTTACCTCTTTTTATTCAACGAAGTCTCCCTCCTGGAAACACAGATCCAAACCTGGAAAGAATGGCGACAAATGAGAAAACGAGGGCTGGTCTCCTTCTTCTCTCGTCCTCTTATGCTCTGTTTGGATGCAGGGTTTTTTTTTTTCCTGGGATTTATGTGGGTAAAGGTAGGAGACAAAAGAGGGGACAAGCATTAATTAGAGAAAGATATTATGATGAGTGGAGAGAGAGGGTAGAGAGAGAAAGAGAGAACACCCTTTTCAAGACAAGATTTTACTGATGTCAGCAAGAAAAAGCTGATGTGACCACTAAACCTTTACCCACATAAATCCTGGGAACAAAAAAAACCCAGCAACCAAACAGAGCATTAGGGTTTTGTTTCCTTCATTTAGGGTTAACATTTGTTTCGTTTTTTATGAATATTACAGACTATGAGAACATAAGAGGAGGGAAATCAGTTTCTTTTCGCAGGGAGAAAAAACAAGGAATATAACTCACGAGTACAACTCACAGGCTAGTCTAAAGCTTTAGACTCGTGGCCCCAAACGAATATAACTCACGGGCTAGGCTAGACGAGTGCTTCATGAATTGCACCAACAGAACTGCCTAGCAGCCTAGGTAAGTACATCTCACCAGCTAATCGAGTGCTTCAAGAACCCGTTTTAAAGCCACCTCGACTTCACCCATCTCCATAACTCTCACAGACCTCTCCACACTCCTCCCCGAACACTTAACTCTCTCCTAGTCTCCCTAGAGTACGAATATTCGGCAGTATGCACTCAAACAAGCGAAGAAAATAACAAGATTTTTTGTGTATATTTTTTTGAAATATTGGATTTTATTATTAGTGTAAGAAGTACTAATAATAAAATCCATTTCGTGTGATGGTGTTCTTCACCATCACACGTCAGCTTGAAGGGGAGTATTGAGGAGATCTCATCTTATCTTATCCGGCCAGCCAACTCAGCTTGGATTCAAATTTAAAATACACTTTTTCTTTTGTTGGAACTGCATAACAGTGTATGATTAGGATCCCTCATTATCAGGGGATTGCTATTGGCTCCCTGTTTTTCAAATTCATTTACTTACTGTATATATAGTTGTACACTTTACCCTTAATGAAGTTAACAAAGTTTACATCAAACTTCTGTTCTCTGCACATTTTTCTTCACAATAACTGTTTGTACTTACTTGCTATGTTTTGTTTAGTCAGTTATAGAATATGTTTCTGAGTATTATAAGGTTTGTAATGGTTGAAGCAAGAGCAGGAAATGCTATCAATTTTTAGTAATTCTTGATGTCATCCCCCCCAAAAGCGGGATCTTTCCTATGTTGCTTGAGTCCAAACATGTGTGAAACAACCAATTACTAGAAAACCTTAAGCTCTTAGAGTTGGTCTTATTTAATCATTTATACTTCAACATGTAGTCCAAAGCAATGTATAAAAACCAGAACAGAAAAAAAAATGGAAAGCTAATCAATAAGAGCACTCACTTGGGTGTGGAACACTTTGCAAAATGCCAAGTACGAGAAGAGTGTCACCTCTAATAAGTATGTCCCCTCTCATCCTTATATCATCAATTGCCAACTGAAGCTGGTGCTCTTTGAGATCCTTAGTTGCATCATATGCAACAACCACATGGGATGGAGACCGAGAATCGTTCTTCATCGATTATTCAAAAATGGGTAGATGGGTTTTTGGTATTTTCCTAAACGAAAGGACTGGTTATTTTTCACTTGTGATGCTGTGGCAACAACACATTTGTTCGGTCCCCTGCTTGGTTGTAAAACCGGTTTCCCTAGCATTACTCTTAAATGATATTTGATTTACTAATTGCGTTGGACCTACGCCAAACTCTTTGATTCTAATTGGCATATGCAGAAGTGATGCCAGCTATAGCTTTTATAGCTGTTACTATTATATTTGTTTGAGCAAGATATGTATGCCCTAAATCAGACAATGATTGAATGCGATGGCATTTTTAAGATTGGCTTGCTCTTTCTTTTGTCTATGTATTGACTAATGTGGAACTGAATGTTAGCCAAATGGCAAACATGGATTTGGAGGTGAAGAAGTGATTTTGAACAATCATAAATGAGTCATTCACAAGAACAATCAGCTCTTAAGAACTGATGATTGTGCAATTACTCGGCATCATCTTCCATTGCTATAAATTTTGTTTATCAGATATACCCACTTCCACTACAAGATAGTTAAACATAAAAGAGAAAACACTAGATCTAGAATATTCACGATTCATGAATAGATCTAACCTAATAACATGCCTCAAACATAGATCTTATTCGGGCACAAGGAATTGTGTTGTAAAAATTCTGAAGATTAAACATTTCATTGAAAAGCGAAAAATACCAAAAAATGAAAATATCTCTTCATGCTTCTTCCTCACTAAAATTCATTAAAATGGAAAAAACGAAACTATATACCTCTTTTTTCTTCTTCCTCTCTCTCTCCTTCCTCAACTTCTTCTTCTTCTTCCACCTAGCCTCTTTCAGAAGTGGAAATGAAGAAACCCTAGTGCACATCGAAGAAACCCTAGAGAGAAGGAAAGGAGAGGAAAAATATAAAAGCCAAAAACGAGACAAATGAAAAATCAGAGAAAACAGGTGATCTTCAAATAATTTCAGACAAATCAAAATGCCTGCAGATTAAAACCCCCCAAAACACAGATCCAAACCTGGAAAGAATGGCGAGAAATGAGAAAACGAGGGCTGGTCTCCTTCTTCTCTCGTCCTCTTAGGGTTTTGTTTCCTTCATTTAGGGTTAACATTTGTTTCGTTTTTTATGAATATTACAGACTATGAGAACATAAGAGGAGGGAAATCAGTTTCTTTTCGCCGGGAGAAAAAACAAGTAGTACAACTCACAGGCTAGTCTAACGCTTTAGACTCGTGGCCCCAAACGAATATAACTCACGGGCTAGGCTAGATGAGTTCTTCATGAATTGCACCAACAGAACTGCCCTGCAGCCTAGGTAAGTACACCTCACCGACTAACCGAGTGCTTCAAGGACCTCACCAACTAGACTGCTCCATGACCTAATCAACTCCTTTACAAGCCTCTTTACAGACCCATCTCCATGACTCTTACAGAGCTCTCCACACTCCTCCCTGAACACTTAACTCTCTCCTAGCCTCCCTAGAGTACGAATATTCGGCAGTATGCACTCAAACAAGCGAAGAAAATAACAAGATTTTTTGTGTATATTTTTTTGAAATATTGGATTTTATTATTAGTGTAAGAAGTACTAGTTCTTGTTTTTTTTTTTTTTTTTTTTTTTTTTTTTTGAGTTAGGGTTTATCTTCCCACTTTTTGATACTCTACTTTTGATTTTCCAGTAATAAGTACTAGTTCTTGGTTTTGTTTTTTCTTGCTCTGTTTTTTATTTATTTGTTTTTATTTCCTGATTAAGCTAGGGTTTTTTTTTATCTTCCCTCTTTTTGAAACTCTGCTTTTGATTTTCACGCTTCGAAATTTAACATCCTGTGTTTACTCTAATTCAGTATAGAAACAAGAAAAAGGGCAAATTCATGCCTTCTTGTATTTTCTGGATGGATTTTTTTTTCAGCATTATCACTACGTTTGGATACTAAAATTTTATAATCCAGGATTTTACAAGCTATAGCTTGGTTTTATAAGCTAAAGCCCGGATTTTATAAGCTTAGGAATAGATTGTACTTTTTTAGGATTGTAAAATCCAGATCCAGAATTTAGCTTGTAAAATCCATATGTCCAAATCCTTGTTGTTATTGGCAGTTTTGTACTAATTATTGTGATGATCGGAGAAAAGTTGGGAACAGAGCATTTGGACGTGTGTTTTCGTAACCTAGTTGTTGGTGGGGGAGGAAACATGGAAGTGGGAAGAGTAGAGATGCCCAATTGGAAAGATCTTCCGATGGAGCTTCTCTTGCCTATTGTCTCAATGGTGGATGATCGGACTGTTATCATGGCTTCCGGTGTGTACTGGGTGGAGAGATGCTATTTGTTTCGAGCTCACCCATCTCTCTTTGTCGTGGTAATGCTTGTTTCTTTCTTTCTTTCTTTCCCCTCTTGTTTTACATGTGCTCTATTTAATTTCTTCCCCAATTTTAGACCTAGCAGTTGGAACACAATGCTATGCCCGTCCACTCCTCAAAATTGTTCACAACGTGCCAACAATAATCATCCTTGTCTTGGACACTTTTGATGACATTCATGTTAGAGGAATTAGGTGAAGCAAGAGGTTGCTTGAAGCATTACACCAAAGGTATTTAGTTTGGAATACTATGTTTGTTGCCTCTAGCTCCTATATATAGAGATACACTAGGGTTAATGACTGGTTAATGGACTCTAGCCCATGTAAGCCCACTACACCGGTCCATTATCTTATTGGGCTTATATTAGAACATACATGGGTTATATTATATACCCAACAATTCCTTGGTCAAAGGTCAAAGGTTTGAATCCCAGAATCTAACTCCCACTTGAGAGCAAACTTTTTCTTTTCTTTTTTTGAAAAATGACAAGTACATATGTGTGTGTGTATGAGAAAAGTGTCGGTGCACTTAAGCGCACCATTTTTTTGGTGCGCTTAAGTGGTTATGACGCCTCCCATTCGTTTAAATGTTTGGGTCCCACATACAGGAACCAATGGGAGGCGTTATAACCACTTAAGTATTTATAGGCCTTTAAACCAATTGTGATTTATAACCAATGGGAGGTGTGATTTATTGGCCATATGAGGAAAGTGTTTCTAGTCGGCCGACTAGAGATCATTCTCTAGTCCGCCGACCAAAAACACATGGGTCCCACATTTTTCTGGTGATCTAAAGCATTCATTTGATAGGCCTCATCATAGATAGGGTGTCCACAAAAAATCAGCTTCATAGGATCATCTTAACTCTTCGATTTGTGGAGCTAAAAAATGGACAGATTTGTGGCGGTTTATAACCGTCCATTTTAAGCTCCACAAATCATAGGGTTGAGATGATTCTATGGAGCTAATTTTTGTGGACGTCGTCTCTATGTCAAGGCCCATCAAATGAATGCTTTGCATCCCCTCAAATAAGATGGGACCCATGTGTCTTTGGTCGGCGGACTAGATCAGAATGATCTCTAAGTGTTTCTAGTCGGCCGACTAGAGATTATTCTCTAGTCCGCCGACCAAAAAAGATTTATATAGCTAGAGAAAAAAAGATTTCTTTTCTTTTTATTTGGGAATTACATATCAGTATTAGATAATTACATCTACTGCCCTTCTAAATTCTCCTTCAATGACCTTAGCCTTATTTACAACTATATAGTATTGTATATAGTAGAGGACAAATTCGGAAAATAATGCCGCGACATCCTTACTATAGCAGAAGAGAAAAGGAGAGAATTATTTGAATTTCTCCCAAAATTCTAATAGAATTACACATCACTTTTTTTTACTTTTTTTAACAAAGGCATCCAGTCAACCCACATATTTTCAATCCTACCCCTCGTTTATGCTTTTTAACAAATGCACACATTAAAGCCACATAATTTCAATACCACCCCCCTCCTTAATGTTTTCTAATAAAAAATCTATAGGGTGATCTTAACCATCCGATTTAAGAGGAACAACATATTATGGAAACCTTTATGGATTGGAGGGCTAGGATCAGCCTATGGAAATGATTTTTGGAGCACAACCTATTTATGTTGTGTTCCATCACATGGACGGTTTGGATCAACCTATGATATGGTCCGTACAGTTCTTTGTCGGCCCATGCATCGCATAGTGTTTTTTACTAGTGTGTGTGTGTGTATATATATATATATATATCAGAACCCTCAATCTACGAGGCCTTAATCTAGATCTCATATGGCCAATAAATTACGATTTCTTGAAGGCCTATCTAGGCTTTCAATTTATCACAACGGTTGCTCAATTTGTACTAGCTTCTTAGGTTTTGCCTTATTCTCAATTTTTAAGAGTGGATTTTCATATGGGGGAAGCAACTATAGTCTAGTATTTTTCAAAAAGTATTGCACGGCTTACACTCTGATGATCCAAACCGTCCATTTGATGGGCTATAATGTAAATAGGGTGTGCCAAAAAATCATTTTCATAGAATAATCCTAGCTCTATGATTATTAGAGGAACTTCGTATCATGAGAATCTCTATAGATCGGAGGGTTGGGATCATCCCATGGAAATGATTTTTGGGGGACAACGTATTTATGTTGTGGCCCATCAAAAGGTTTGCCTGGATCATCCTATGGTGCAAGCCGTACTGTTATTTTTGAAAAATATTGGACTATACGGGCTTACACCATAGCAATTCTATTATTTTGGAGTTTTTATATGGTGTAAGCCCCCATTTTACAATGAATCTCTTCTTTGGAAATCCCCGCCATTTGTTTTTTTTGCCCTTTATTCTCCTTCGAGTTTTTACTGCTATATTTACACGTACTCATTACTTGGTGCTATTTTTACCCCTGATATGCACGCCCTTCCATATCCCATGACCATCTACACCTGACACGTACTCGTATTGTCTCTGTTTTTCTTCTTCTCCATGTCTCGAGCAGGAATTGGAGAAAACCCTAGGCAGGTAAATCGCTTTTTATTCCTCTATGCAATTTACCAAACCCTAACTCAGTTCTATTGCCAATCGACCCACTCTGAAAGACCTACTCAGTGTTTATAAATTTTGTTGTCATTAGTTTCTTGATCTCTTCACATAGATTAAAGGTTTTCTATGTACATGCCGACTGTTTGATAAAATGGATAGCAGATTTTGCATAGATTGGATGGATTAACTTGGACACACATGTTGTATAGCAGGTTTTGCATGCATTGGATGGATTAACTTGGACACACATGTTGTATAGCAGATTTTGCATAGATTGGATGGATTAGCTTGGACACACATGTTGTTTTGCTGGTTCTATTTCATTCTTCAAGTTCTGTATACAAACTGAACTGAATTAATGGGTATCGGTATCGGGTTCCTTCACAAACCTAGAGTATTATTTTCTTGAATATCATGATCAGGTTCGTAGTACTCATACCTGATTTTTTTTCCTTCTCTCCACTAAATCTACATGGGGTATGCTCATTTTGAACACATGGAACTGTCTTAATGTTTTGAATTCTGTTGGGCCGCACCAAATGGAAATAACTTTCAAAGGAATGAATAGGGTAATTGATTTTATTAATATAAAATGACATTCTTTTCTTCATTTCTGACTTCTCTAATTACTTGCTTAGGGCTATAGTTGATAGGAAAGCCTCTTACTGGCCATTCTATGAACCTAAGTGAGTACACCAAGGGAACATGAAAAGAAATAATAACAGTTTAGATATATAAGAGGGGGTGTTTCTTTCAACATATTGAACACTTCTACAGGTATTACAATGGGCACATTTAGTAGTTAAGTGCCAATTGAATACATTTAAAGGCTCAACATTTCTCTAATAGGATCCCTAATCAGCTCTCAAAATCCAAAGGCCCCGTTTGTTTTGGATTTTGAGAATCGATTTTGAGTCCAAAACTGATTATTGGACTCAAAATTAAAGGCAGTTTTCAATATAGTAATCAGTTTTGTACTGACAAACGTAAATTTTATGAAAAGTATTTGAAGATGAAGAGTTAAGCCGGAGTTGTACAGGAGGGCGCTGATGTGTTGTTATTTATGTTCCTCCTTTTTTCTTTTACTCATATTCTTGGATTCTATATTGTACTTGGGATGCATTATATCTCTTGGCTGTCTTTTGATGTATATGCTCATTGAATCGATGTTCGAGAAGATAAAAAAAATGTATATTCTTACTGCATCATGATTAATCACTACTATTAGTGTCATTTCAAAACATGTTTCTGAATAGTATGTTCCTCTTTACTTTTTTTCCAAAATGTAATATGCTTCAAATGCTCTTTCATTATTAAATTTTTTTTAGCAGAAGCGCGATGCTATTAGCACAAGTTCAGCTGTTGTATGTTTATCTTTACATTTCCCCCCTTATTTTGAAAGGATATTTGATTATTTAGAAAAATTTAGCAAAGCACAATGCCATTACCACATGTTTAGCTGTTTCTTGTCTTCATATTTGATATAGGTTTAATTCCAAGGCTTGGTTCTTCAATGGTCGAGGCTTTGTTCTTCAACCCAGAGGTCGGAGGTTCAATCCCAGCTTAGCTACCAAAAAAAAGTTTAACTTCATTTTTTGTGGTGCAACTTTGTTCCTCCAATGATTTTTTTCTACTTTCCAAATTTAACTAGACGTATAATGTTGTTACTGTTTACTGTGATCTGCAAACATTTTGCTATTTGAACCTTTTAATTGATTCTATAAATGTGAGTTTCTCTTCTTTTGTCATTCATTATTTGGATATATAGTTTTTTGTATTGTAGCCTATTAGATAGCCCTTTGCATTTTGGTTGCCCCGTGCATCGCACGGGTTTTTTTACTAGTTACATATATGTTGCATGCTTTAATTCCTGGTCGGTGTATTTGATTTGGATGTGTGTTACTGGGTTTCTATCATTTTTCTTACCTTTGTCATTTCTTTACTATCTCTACCTGGCAATTTACAAACATGATCATTGTTGCAGACTTTCTTTTTTTAGTCTTTTATTTTGTTCTTTTCTTTTTTGTCCACACTCTAAAGGAGGTCACAACTGAGGTGTGTCTTGTTATAAATAATGGTATGATAATATGTAATTTGGGATCGGAAATACCGCTAATTTAAAGTTCCACAGTAGATGAACCAATATCAACATATGCAATAGACCAACAAAATTAGATTCGTAAATAAAAGAGGAAAATGATGACTTATCGAGTTGAGGTGCGAAATAATTCGTTGTTCCTAAGGCAAATCTCGCCCCCACTATGGACCAGCAAAATTAGATCTGTAAATAAAAGAGGAAAATGATGACTTATCAAGTTGAGGTGCGAAATAATTCGTTGTTCTTAAGGCAAATCTCGCCCCTACTATGACGAATCAACCGTACATATGAGCTTCATGGCGTATGCCTCCAAGATACATCAACTCTCGCTCTAGGGGTGTGCACTCACGCTTCATGGCGTATCTTTTCACTGATGTTGGAATGGGTCGGCTTAATTATCATGGGCATTTACTTATTGAGCCAAACTAGTACTAGGACCTAATTCCGAAGGACCTTCAAAACGAAAGAAAATCCTTAAAAAAATTATTTGTAAGCAATAACATAAGCTTTTCCTATGCATCAATATCATGCAGACCACCTATACCTAAATGTAAACAGATGCAACTGTCAAGCTTCTAACAAACATAATATCAAACACATAAGGGGTTGTGCTTTAAAGCTAAAATCTGCTTCAAAATGGAATACCAAATTTCTTATGACTTTAAACATCCTTTAATGGGTAGAGAACTGGATGCGTAGTGCAAAAGAACAATAAGAACTAAGAGAGTGATACAACAAGAATAATCAAAATTATCATAATTATAGAGTTTTTTCATTCTCTATAAGATAAGGATTGTGGAATCCATGTCGTAGTAACTTGGAATGCTATTATCTCTACAATAAATTAAAGGAAACACAAAAGGCATAATACATCATTAGATAAGAAAGGAATTTAAATGAAATTTACCTCATACTAAAACTGCAGTTACCATCACCATCGATATGGATCAAAAAGAGGTAGGAAGCGTGACATGTCGCCTTCGTCCTCCCACTCCAACCCTTCAAACCATGATATTCTTCCTTGAATCTTTTCAAGTTTAGGTGCGTTGTGGGGTCTCACCGGAAACCTCTTTAAATTCGGGCAAGCATATACCCAAATAGATATCAAGGAAGGGAAATCGAGAAATACATGGGACCCTCCTCCTCCTCTATTGAGATGGCAGCAGAGATGCTTAAGCTTTGGGAGTGCGATTAAGTTTATAGTCTCTAATCGAGGGAGCAGACTCTCTTTATCCACCACACCCAATTCCTCTCCAGTTATTATCACCTCTATTTCTTCACACTCATATACATAGAGGTATTCCAATTGTTGGAGGCCTCGTGCTATGTTCCACGAGAAAACATCCTTTAACCTGGGGCAGCCTCTGATGGTTATTCTTCGTAGATTTTGGAAGGTTAGAGGTGGTGGCAATGAGGGGAAATTCTGTCTTGTCTTATTCACTTCCTCATCCCAGATTATTTTCTCCAATTTTAAGCAATCTGTAACATGAAGATGCTCCAATTGTTGAAGGCACTGTCCAAGAACAGGGGAAAATAGACATCGCAAGCTATGGCACCTAACCACACTCAACTGGGTTAGCTTGTGGAATGTCCCACTTGGTGGTATGGCCCCCTTCCATATACACGACAGTTTGGGCAGATTTAGTAATCTCATTTCTTTCAAAGTAGAGAGAGTTGACGTAGTAATAGCATGAATCTCTTCTTCGTAGTCAAATACCTCCTCTAACTCTTCACAATTTTGTACTTCGAGTTTCTCCAAGCTTTGCAATCCTTCAAGCAGATCATATGGTAGGATATTTTTTAATTTCCTGCAACTGTCAATGTTCAGCTCTATCAGGTTCCCAAAGAATCTATTAGGAAGCGGGCCGTGACAGATTTTCTCTAATTTCTCCATGCCAATGAGGTCTAATCGTTGCAATATCTTAAAGGCATTTGGTGGAACCCGATGAGATTCTTCCACCGTATTGATGAAATGTTCCATTTCGTCACAATAGTAGAGATTGAGGCACTTCACGCTGTTGAAAGAGACACCTTCATCATCTAGGAGGCGTACAATATTGGAGACCCTCTTCAAGTCAATTTGTTCGCTTTTTTCTAATAAGAGTTTAACCCACTTTGATAAAGGGTATGAAATTATGTTAATGGATGTTCACTTCTCGTAGTCACTAGACGAGTACTCTCCTTCCCACACACAGATGCGGAATTTCTTTAGTTTCTCCCAAGGGCCAGGGACTTCCACGGACAAACATTTCACGTCTTTACAATGAATGTATAGAACAGTCAAGCGAGCCAAAGATGCCACTTCATCAAAGCTAGCTTTACTTCCATCTCCGCTGCTACCTCTTACCTCCCACATATTGAAGCTATCTCCCATGTACAGTTCTTCTAATTTAGACAACCTTAAAATGACATTTGGTGCTACCATTGTAAGAGCGTCACTCCCTGTCAAGTCCAAAACCTTCAGATTGGATAGTTGCCCTATTTCTTTGGCAATTCTTTGATCGCAGTTTGTCTTACACTAAGTACTTCAAGTTTCTCCAAACCTCCCAGTGGGGATATGTTATCTAAACACTGGCATTTATCTAAGCATAGTGTATTGAGGTTTTTTAAGTACTGTAGTGATGGGGGCAATGATGAAATCTTGGTATTGCTTATATCCAAGACGACAAGGGATTTCATTCCTTCAATGAAATTATTTGGGACTTCTTCCAAACCCTTCTTCCGTTGCAGTAATAAGGTTAAGAGACATGGGCAATTCGGCGGCTCAGGGAGCATACCAATTGAAGTTCCCATAAGTGAAAGCCTCTTACATTCATCCAAATTCTCTGGCCACTCTGTCAATTCCTCTCCCACTTGACTATAAACCCATTCTCTTTTCTTGATGCGATCAGTATGGCCACATCTCTAACAACATCGTGCATTTTTACACAACCTTCGTTGTCACCGTCTAACAACAAACAATAATCCTTGAGTTTTTCAACCAAGGTATGTATTCTATTCCATGCTTCCTCAAAATTGTTGACACCCTTCAAAACCCTCTCCGCCATCATGTATCTCATCAATACACCCACTTCAATGTTATGATCTTCGGGAAAGACACAACAAAACAAGAAGCACAACTTTGCTTCCTCACTTTCGATGTAGTTGTAACTTAGCTCGAGACGAGAGTACACCTCTTTATCAACACCCTCTATGTTTCTTGGAGAAGACCGCTTTAATTCTTGCAGTGCATTAGCCCAAATTGATGAGCCTTTCCCTTTTAGTGCCCTTGCAACCGTGACAATTGCTAAAGGCAGACCATTGCATTCTTTAGCAACTTTCCTTGCCAAAGTATGTAATTCATCAGTTTCAACAACTTCTGCTTTCTCTTTGAATAGATTCCATGAATCTTGCTCAGATAAGACTTTGACTTCGATATTTTTCTGGCAATTCATCATGGAACATACATCTAATCTCCGTGTTGTCATTATAATTTGGCAGCCTTTTTGTGTCTCTTCGCAGGGGATTCCGACCTTTGTTAAGTCCAATCTATCCCACAAATCGTCCAAGATTATGAGTATCTTCTTTTCTTGCTTTAATCTCTCCAACAGCCGGCCCGCCCGCACTTCTTCATTATTTTCTTTCAATTCCATGCCTAATTTTTCTGCAAGTTCATCTTGGATCTTTTGCAAGTCTTGCTTTTGGGAAACAGTGACCTTTACAACCTTATCACACAGCTTTTCATCCTTGGCTTGCTTTCCCACTTGTTCGACTAGGGTCGTCTTGCCAACACCTGCCATCCCATATACCCCGATGATGTTGATTCTCTCCTCTTTCAATGCCTTGATGATCAGCTTCTTAGCTGATTCTGTGGATTTAAAAGACTCAATTTCTCCTGCTGGGTTAAAGCTTGGACAAGGGAGGAGAGTTGATACATGAGTGAAATCCCCTCTTGCCAGTAGGCCATCAACATCAACCATCTTCTTTGTTGCTTCTTTACCAAGAGAATAGCGCGAGCTGAAATTGGGACACCATCCCTTGAAACATCTCTTGTTGTCCATCATCCCCTCTTCCAATCTCTTCGTGATTGCCTCAATGTCATCTACTTGTTGTAGCCATGACTGCACTTCACCAGTGATTTCTTCATTCTTATTAGCAGCGTCCACTAATCGTTGCACGTCATCTCTCCTCAACCTTAGATTTTCAGCTTTGAGTTTAAGATCGTCAACACTCTTTTTATAGTGAACAAGATAATCAACACGGCGCTTAAGAGGAGTAAATGAAATCTTCACCACTTCTATGATGAGTGAAGCTAAAACATCCATGATGTTGGACAAAACAAGGGATCTCAAAGAGGAAACTAACAGTGGAAGGAATAGCAAGCAGATGAGAAGCTATAGGAACTGAAGAAATGCCTCTGGACCTGATTTGTCTTTCTTCTTCTTGCAAGTAAAGAAAGAAGACTAACTGTTGAATACTATCTCCACCAGGCAATTTACAAACATATTAATTGTTGCAGACTTTCTTTCCTGACTCTTTGATTTTATTATTTCCTTTTTTGGTCCACCCTTAAAGGAAGCCACAAGTGATCGAGGTGCGTCTACTATGGCAAAGTGGACCCACCTTTGATTGATGGGAACCCTCCATCTAATAGGGCTTAATTTGGATCTCATATGGCAAATAAATCAAAATTTCTTAAAGGCCTGTCTAGGCTTTCCGTTTTATCAAAATGGGGTCGCTCCATTTGTAGAAGTTTCGGTTTTACATTTCGGCCGACGTTTCAAAATTTTGGTTACAGCGAGGACAAACACATTCTGAAACCGAAATTTTAAACCATGTTTCTTACTGACTTTTTGCCTTATTCTTTCTCAATTTTTAAGAGTGGATTTTTTATATGGTGTAAGCCCCTATAGTCTAATATTTTTCCAAAAGTATTGTACGGCTTACACTCTTAGGATGATCCAAATCGTCCATTTGATGGGCTACAATGTAAATAGGGTGTGCAAAAAAAAAAAAAAACATTTCCATAGGATGTTCCTAGCCCTATGATCATTAGAGGAACTTCATATTATGAGAACCTCTATAGATTAGAGGGTTGGTCATCCTAGCCCTATGATCATTAGAGGAACTTCAGATTATGGGAACCTCTATAGATCGGAGGGTTGGGATCATCCTATGGAAATGATTTTAGGCGCACAATGTATTTTTTCAAAAAGCTCTTTTAATATAGTTTTTGGGATATGATATTTTCACCACTGCATTACGCATGCGCTCCCCTTGTAAGGTGCTTTCATGTCAAGAAGCGTTAAAGTTGCACGCTGCTCACGTCAAATTAAGGGGAGCGCATGCATAATGGGGGGGTTATAAAAATGGTGATGCTACAGTTCTGAGTTGGAGCCAGCCTAAATATTGGACTAGGTGGGACCCAGCTTGGTGTGCATGAGAAGGCCGGTTGTCACCTTGGGGGCGGTACTCTATCTCCGTTTCCCAAGGCGGTACTCTCGCTCTCTCCCGCTTCTATTATTCTAACTTCAGTCAATGGATCCATCCATTGACATTGAGCATTCTCTTTTCCCATCTTTCTTTATTTCTTATCTTTTCTATTCTTTTTGGGAAATGGACTTAAAACATTGCTGAATGAATATTTTGTATCAGAATTGCCCATGCGTTGGTTGCTTTAATTCCGGGTTGGCCGTGTATTCAATTTGGATGTGTGTTACTCTATCGGTTTTCTTACTTTTGATTTTTTTTTCTTTTTTTCTTTTTGGAGAAATGACTTTTAAAAGTCACCAACTATACCCCCGATGTTTCAATTTTTATAACGTAGTCCCCCTTAGTTGACGTTTTGTCCACAGATCGAAGGGTTAGGATGATCTTATGGAGCTGATTTTTTGGGCACACCCTATTTTTGTCAGGGCCTATCAACTGAACGCTTTGGATCATCCAAACAATGTAGGCACACTGTGTTTTTGGTAGTGTTTGGATTCAGTTATGGGTTTGGAGGGAGGTATGGGGTTTTCATTAGCATTGCTAGTGTTTCAAAAGAGATGGTTTACCTTACATAAATTGAAACCACAGGGGGTGCAGTTGGTGACTTTTAAAAGTCAGGGTTAGAGTTGAAAATGTCAGAAAGTTGAGAGGGTGTAACTGTATTTCTCTCTCTTTTTCCTACCATCTCTGCGAGGCAATTTGCATACATGAATATTGTTGCAGAGTATCTTTTTTTACTCTTTCATTTTATTAATCCTTTAAAAGAGGTCACAAGTGGTCCCATCTTTGATTGATCCGAACCCTGCATCTAATAGGCCTTAATTTGGATCTCATATGGCCGATAAATCACGATTTCTTAAAGGCCTATCTAGGCTTTCAATTTATCACAGTGGGGTAGCTCAATCTGTACAAGTTTATTAGGTTTTGCTTTATTCTCAATTTTTAAGAGTGGAGTTTTTATATAGTGTAAGCCCCCCCACCGTCTAGTATTTTTCAAAAAGTAATTATTCCAGACCGTCCATTTGATGTGCTACAATGGAAATAGGATGTGCCAAAAAAAATCATTTTTCATAGGATGTTCCGAGCCCTATGATCATTAGAGGAACTTCATATTATGAGAATTTCTATAGATCTGAGGGTTGGGATCATCATTAGAGGAACTTAATCTGCGCATTCCGTAGTAATGCCTATGGAAATGAACGGTTCACATCAATATGCAAAATCTGGGACCCATTATGCCTTGTTGAATGTAGGGCTTTAGCTAAAAGTTGCTTTTAGAGTGCCATATATTCCTCTATTAAACTTAGGTAACCTGTACAAGCTACCAAGGACATAGGCTTAGCTTCATGCAGCTCTAGTTCTGCCACAGTGCCACTAGCCATGGTGTCCAAAGCAACTCCAAATTCTTGTGCTTAGCGATGTGGGTATATGACTAGATAAACAAGCAGTTCAAGTGGGTATGAAGTTCATATGACTGGATTAGTATAAAGAAAAAGTAATCTAGTTACAGCATTGCTAACTTACCTTGTGTTTGCTCTACACAAAGTTGCAACTACAGCGTGTAAAAGCTAATTTCTTTTGTTTTCTTGATAGATCACTTTGGCCCATTTTGTTTTCGATTTTAAGAATTGATTTTGCTGCCAAAACTGATTATTAGATGCAAATATTAAACACAATTGATTGATCTACCTTTGATTGATCTGAACCCTTCATTTGATTGCCCTTGATTTGGATCTCCTATGACTCAAAATTATGCATTTATATATACAGCTTTGACCGTTCATTTTAGGGCCATAGGAGAGAGAGAGAGAGAGGGAGAGAGAGAGAGAGAGAGAGAGAGAGATGGCAAATTAGCATCCCATAATTAATGGGAGGGGGGGTTTCTTTTGTGACTACTACTACAATTAAGGGTGTCAATTTTGGCTCGGGCTCGGTGGCTCGCTCGAGCTTGGCTCGAATCCTTAACCAGCCGAGCCGAGCCGGCTTACCAGGCTCGTTTAGCTTAACGAGCCGAGCCTAATTTAGGCCAGGCTCGGCTCGGCTCGGCTCGTTAAGGCTCGTTAAGAATTTAATATATTTAAATATATATATTATATATTAATTTATGCATTAAAAGGGTTGTCCAGGGAGTGAAAGGGGGGGGGCAAAATATATCACTTCATTTTTGGAACCCCATTTGTTACTAGGACCACCCCCCATAGTGTAAAAAAAGTAGTCAAATTACACTAGTAGGGCTGTCCAGGGAAGATGAGGGGTGTGAACATAATATAACCCGAGCTCGGTAAGGCTCGCGAGCCTGGCCGAGCCTGACCGAGCCGAGCCGAGCTTTTGAGCTTAACGAGCCGAGCCGAGCCTGGCCAAGCTCGGCTCGGCTCGGCTCGTTTACACCCCTAACTACAATTACAACAAGAGTTTGGTTCTTCCACAAGAATCTATTGAAAGAAACAGAGCCTTACATTTTACATGGGACTATGTTGCCATGTTCAAATTTGTAAGTTTAAATACATTACATTATATTTTTATTCTAAGAACTGTGTGAAATGAATGAAAATAGTTGTTTGTTGGTGAAAATCCTCTGTTTTTACTACACTTAATTACCAATTTCCTGATAATTCATTAGGAGAGATGATATTCAAACAAATATTTCAAGTAAAATCAACCACTTTACATTGAATTCAACCATTTTTCTTCCCTATTTTTGACAAAGAGAAAACATGATATTTACCACCCCCGTTTTTAATAGATACAATCTTCTCTACAAGAGCTCATATATGATGTTTGCGCGTAAAGAAAAATACGTGCAAAAAAAATTTCAAGTAGTGTTCATCTGTTTGATAAGAATAAGAATAGCTAGGATCTTCCGTTGGAGAAGATTTTTGGTGAATGGCCTATATACGGTGAGGACAAACACATATGCAGCTAATGTTGTAATGCATAAAAGCAAGGTAAGGGAGCTGGGAGATACAATGCCAAAGGGCCCATGTAGAGCTCCACTAAAAACACAAATAAACACTAAAATAAAAGACTTTTATACATCTCAAAAAACACACTTACTATTAACTTATGTTCTTGTCCTCCCTTCTCCTTAACCTCTACACTTCTTCTTCTCTCTTATTTTCACCCTTTTTCAACTTATAATCTCTACACATATGAATATTTACTTACAGACAAAAAACACTCCTAAAATAGCTAATTACACTAACCACTTAGTTGTAGTTGATGCGGACGCATCCTTTGACAAAAAATTACACGGAAATATCCTTATTTTGAGAATTTTGTTTGCTAATTTTTATCTTATCTTTAGTTAGCATAGTTACTTAGTTAGCAGTCCTAGATTTTAAGTTACCTTTTGAGAGTTTCTTTTCTTGTTGGGACTTAAAATTGTAGTTTTTAATCGTTCTTTCTAATTTGTAGCAGTTATTGTTGGGACAAATTGGTATGGTGGATGAACAAATGGTGTGGATGTAAATAATAAAAGTAAGAAACACAAAGAAAATTAGAAAGAAGATAAGAAGAGAAAGGGAAATAGGCATGGCAAGCCAAAGCTTTCTCCTAAAGACTTTAATTTCCCCACTTATGCAGGTGGCTACTATGAAAATAAGTCCCGATGATACAATGCCTACACTAAGAACAAGGGCTGCAACCCAAGTTCAAAGCAACCAGTATGCCCTTGAAATAACAAGAAATAGAGAATAGTAAAAGTGAAGGAAGAAGATTTTCAAATGAGACCGCAACCCTTCTTTTATAGGAGATGAAAGGATATAAGGCACCCCTACAAATAAAGTACCCTTTCATTTTAAAAATAATACCCTTTTACAACAAAAGTGTCTTTTGATTGGAAATACCATTTCACATAGAGAAAAGTCTCTTTGAAAAAGAAAAAAAAAACATTTTTCTACTGTAAAAAATAGTATAGTTTAAAAGTATCCAACAGTCATTAGGAGTTAGGAATCTTGAATGAGTAGGGCTTTTATTTTATATGTGGACGTTTGAAGAGGGAAGTTGGTCATCATCTTCCATTCAAAACAAGGGACTTTTGGATAATCTAGCCTAAATATAAAGGACCGTAGAAAACATACAAGGACTCTTCCATTTTCACTACATAATACCTATCCTAGAACATCACAATGACTTTTCAGAAAATAAGAAACAATGATTTTGATATACAATTTCCAAAGGGACGTGATATATCCGCCCCTTTTGATCACCAGGAATACCCCCGTCAGCGTCTGTGGCAATCGGGGGCATTGAATTCTTCTGACATAAGTACAACAGCCCCTCTTTAGTCATTGATACACTGACAAGGGGTGTTCCGTGATCAAAATGGTGGATAAATCACTTCCCTGTCCAAAAGGCGAGGATTTTCCATAAGACAAGATATTTTGTGCATGGCCTAGGTATCTACGGGACGAAAAACAACTAATATATATTTCTGCATGCTCGTATTTTCTCTTCTAAAAATAACACCGGACATCATATCATTTCTCTCTTCAGTGTGTCATTTTCAGCACTTTTATGGGGGGCCAACTCCCAATTGTTCAGGGTCCAATCAATGTTATTTGGATTGGACTCGGAATCGAATTCAAATATTGGCGGGTACGATCTTTCTGTGGAGAAGATCTTTTGTATACGGCCTGTCTACGGTGAGGAAAAAGTGAAAAACAAATGAACATTTTAGGTCATTGAAAAGTGGTCTCCACCTATGTTCGTACCGGGTCATATATCGTTTTCGATACTTTAAAGGGCGGTCCAAGGTCCAATCAATGTTATTTGAATTGGGCTATAACCAAATTCAAATATGGGTGGCCCAAGTCCCAGTTGTTCAAAGTGCAATCAATGTTTGTTTGATTGGACTCTGACTAAATTGAAATATGGATGGCTAGGATCTTTCAATAAAACATTTTAGATCATTGAAATGGGTCTCCACCTATATATGTTTATGCCTGCACAAAATATACGGCCGGACATCATATAATTTCTCTCTCTCTCTCTCTCTTCAATGAGTAATGCTTTTGCGAGCGGGCCAAGTCCCACTTGTTCAGTGTCCAATCAATGTTATTTCTATCAGTTCCCACTTGTTCAGTGTCCAATCAATGTTATTTCTATCAAATAACGCATGTCCTAATGAAATTGTGACCCAAACTTACTTGGGTCCAGCCCAAACCCTAACAAATTTTGAACATTTCTATCTTTAACAATCCCTACTCCAAATT
This sequence comes from Tasmannia lanceolata, assembly GCF_043159265.1. Classification (NCBI taxonomy): domain Eukaryota; kingdom Viridiplantae; phylum Streptophyta; class Magnoliopsida; order Canellales; family Winteraceae; genus Tasmannia; species Tasmannia lanceolata. Next base: position 384,945 of record NW_027518693.1, read on the forward strand.
CTAAGCAATACCATGTGGGATTAGAATCCATTGCTAAACCCATTTAAGAATATGGACAAGAAGGTGGCAGCTGGGCCATATATGAACACAACTAGAATTGGAAACCCAGGATGGGAAATTCTCTACATCAACTATTATTGAATATCCTCTTTAAACAGCCCTAACATGTGAAGAGAACGAAAAAAGCTCAAAATGCACGAGGGATGCAACTACATATGTTGCTTATTTTTCCAACATCTCGATCATGCCTCATTCTCTCAACATCTTTTAAAGGGCCCCAAACCTTGTGATTTTTGTCCAGAAAAAACCCAAGATAACTTCTTGTGTTTTTCATGATAACTTACTCTTTTTTGCATGTCCTTGCTTTTACTTAAAAGGTCTCCAACCTAGGGAAATGATTAAATATGTAAAAGGGTAGTCATAACTCATAACTCATAAGTACACTAGAGGGGGCTGTCCCAAGTAAAAAAAAATGGTTAAATATAACTTCCCTACGATCAAAATAGGATAACTTTCCATCCTGTGTGTCCCCACCATATATATCTTCAGTACAAGTAGATAGTTGACAGTAATGTAAGTAACATGGGAAATGATATATTCAACCCCTTTTCTTTCCCGGGCCACCCTGTTGTACTGTAAAAGTAGTCATAAATACACTAGCTAGAGAGGGCTGCCCAGGAAGAAAAGGGGGCGAATATATCACATCCCAATAGGCATTGTTCCCATTATAATTGATAGACCCTTTGTTATCTGCAAATTAATCTCGAAAGATACCCATTTATAAGTTTTATATTATAAGAAATTGTTCGATAAAAATGTCATTTTATAGGATTTTATATCCTATAAGCTATATATTGATAATTTGATGTTTTATTATTTGTTTGCCATGTTATCCTGGTATAGTGCTAATTTAAAGCAAAGTTCTAGTTTTAATTATATATATATATATATATATATATATATATATATATATATATATATATATATATATATTAACTATTTAACTATGTTATAATGTTACTGAACTTATTTATTTTTAAGAGAAAAGTGTTTCTAGTCTGCCGACTAGAGATCATTCTCTAGTCCGGCGAAAAAAAACACTTGGGTCCCACATTTTTTGTGGTGATCTAAAGCATTCATTTGATAGGCCCCATCATAGATATGGTGTCCACAAAAAATCAGCTTCATAGGATCATCTTAACCCTTCCATTTGTGGAGCTAAAAAATGAACAGATTTGTGCCGATTATAGCCGTCCATTTTAAGCTCTACAAATCACAGGGTTGGAATGATCCTATGGAGCTGATTTTTTGTCGATGTAGTATGCATGTGTTATTGATTGCCGATGTAGTCCACAAATCGCTGGACTAGAGAATGATCTCTAGTCAGCAGACTAGAAACACTTTTCTCTATTTTTAAATATCGATTGCCGATGTAGTATGCATGTGTTATTGATGTGCAACCAATAAATTAATCAATTGATGTCAAATGATATATAATGTTGTCAACAGATATTGTATAAACTTATTTGTGAACATTTTTTTTTTACAATTTCAAATGTAAAAATGTACTTTCTAATAATTTTTTATTTATTGAAAAGATAAATTCCAAGATGAACTTGTTTTTCTATAGAATTTTTTATTACATGCATGTTTGGCAACCATGTAAAAAATACGTGGAATGTTTGTTTACCCAAAGGTAGAGAGGGCTTGAGAGAGAGAGGGAGAGAGAAAAGAGAGGGGGGGTGACTGCGGAGAGCATGTGATAAGGTTGGGGCAATTAATGTACCCATGTTAGGGTGTTTTTGTGTTCTCATTAGGAGAGCATACCCATCAAAGGTGTTTGATGTTCTCTACCTTGATGAACTAACCATGCATTCCATGCTCAACATTAACAGATTGGTAGAACTATATGGTCACTATGCATGAAGTTTTTTTTCGGCAATTAATCCTTCTTTGTAAGCTTCACTAGTAGATCACCAATTTTTTTTTGGAAAATGATATCCCACAGCCATATTTTGATAATAGGTGCGAACTCACCTTGTCCTATATGCTTAGCCAGCTGTTACAATTCCTAAAACCCTATCAGCAGCCTTTTGACAGTAAGTTCAAGCATATGCGGCTGATTGAGCTCGTGCCTATTATCAAAAGATCTTGGTGCTTATTTCATTTGCCTTTTTTGTCATTGTACCCTCCATTTGAGCCTCCAAAGTGTAAATTAGTCTGCCCCCAAGGTGTAAATTCCTGGCTGTGCTCTGGTGTATGCGGTACGAGAGAAGTACCACCCTTGATATTTGATCCAGCAGCACCACCTTAAAAAGTGTGCTGCTGTTGGATCAAATATCAAGGGTGGTAGTGCCTACTCCGATCTACATGCACATTTACCATAGAAAATCTCCTGTGTGTATGTGCACATTTGAGAAATTATATGATGAAAGGTCGTATGAACACATAAAAGTGGTACGGTAAAGGTACCACCCTTGATATTTGATCCGACAGCAGCTCCTTAAAAAGTGACTTGTTGTTGGATCAAATATCAAGGATGGGATGATGAGAGATGCTAAACTGAATTATTTTTGCCAATAAAAATGCAATAGGTGAGATGGTCTAATGGGGGACCGTTTGTAGTTGGTCTTTTCTCATGCTATACCAACTAAGGCTGAAAGAGCTAAATGCAAAATTACCAGTCGGGATTCTCCATCCACGTGTTGATGTTCAAGGTGATCTGAACCGTCTATCTGGTGGCTTGAACATTGAGTACGCACAGCCGAAGGATTAAGACATGGAGCAAGGGAGCAAGGACTCTAAGTGATCAATTAGGCCATGCATGTTTAGCAACCATGATTTTTTTTTTCATGGAATATTATCTTACGAAGGGTTGAGAGAGCTACAAGGAGGTTGAGAGAGGGAGACAATTGAGAGGAGGTGAGTGAGGAAATGGTGCGAAGTGGCTGAAAAATAAGTAAAACCAAAATATATTTTGAGTGGAGTTTTACTCTTCCCTGTCTCGGCCACTTCTCACCCTCTCCTAAGTCCTAACTCATACCCTCTCTCTAACTCTCCTCGCCCCTCTCCCACCACTTGGTAAACAATTATTTCATGAAAATAAATTTCCTGACTAACATGCCCATAGTGTCTTGTAAACAGACGATTGAAAGTTTATAATAAAAAGGGGGATGATACAGTAACAGGGATAACGCCAAAGAAAGACCTTCCATGTAAAGCCAAAAGAAAAGAAAAAACAACACAAAGGCTAAAACAAATTTATGAATCGTGTACAGTATACATCATTGTCGATTTGGTTTTGGTTTTTGTTATGGCCTATCCAAGGTTTGGGTGCCTGGATAAATCCAAATCGCATATACATCTCTCTCTCTGCTCCCCCCATTGCGGGGTATGAGGAGGGCTAGATGTACGCAGCCTTATCCTTGCTTTGCAGAGATGCTATTTTCGTGACTCAAACCCGTGACCACCAAGTCAAATCGCATATACATCTCTCTCTCTCTCTCTCTCTCTCTCTCTCTCTCTCTCTCTCTCTCTCTGCTCCCCCCATTGCAGGGTATGAGGAGGGCTAGATGTACGCAACCTTACCCTTGCTTTGTAGAGATGCTGTTTCCATGACTCAAACCCGTGATCACCATATCACAATGGAGCAACCTTACCGTTGCATCTTTATGCATGCTTCCATATAAATATACATATTATGGGACACATGATGGGTGTAAAATGATGGGCCCCACACCATCAAAACATTGAGGCGTAAAATGTGGGGCCCACCATAATACATAGGTTTGGATAGAGATGGTGGAGTCCACATCGTCAATAACATTGGGGGTAAAATGGTGGGCCCCACCCTATGCATAGGTTCAGGTAGAGATGGTGGGACCCACCCTAAACTTGAGGTGTAAAATGGCAGGCCTCATCCCATAAAAAACATGAGGTGTAAAGCAAGTCAGCCAAGCAGAGATTTAAGACTTAAACTTACCAAGAAGAGCACAAAAGGGAAACTAACTACACAAGCACACAAAGTGCAAATGGGCACAAAGGGTCAAGTAGTAATCTTTATTGTTGATTCTGAAACAAGTTACTGTAGGACCAAGCCAAAATGCTAAAACTCCTAAAGGGGCTCGATCACCCGTTGGCTAGAATGGGATCCCTGCTAGGATATGCACTAGCAATGCACCACTCGATGGCCAAGCAAGCTTTCATGGTAAAGAGCTTTAGTAACCAACTCGCTTAGCCAGGAGTGCCCATTAAAGGTGCAGTAAAAGACTACTTTCAAAGATGCAACGAGACGAGGCAAGATTGGGGTGCCCATAATATCGACTACTTCCCTACTACTGACAAAAACACACTCAGTACATATTACATAAGTCAAGGATCATAGGCCATGCGAACATCGCCAGACGAAATGGCCCTTTGACATTGGTTTTAAATTTCGGTTTCAGTACTGGTTTCGGACCCCACCAAAATCAAAATTTCGGCCGAAATAAAATTCCATTTCAGGTTTTTGGGTGAAATTTTGGGAAAAAATGAAATTCCAACCAAAATTTCGGACGAAATAAAATACCATTTCGGGTTTTAGTGATTTCAGTGTCGGTCTCGACCGAAATTTAAAACCATGCCTGTGACAATTGCTCGCTCCAATCCGATGATGATCCACTTGCCTTTCCTGACCTTGAAGATGACCCGGAAAACGCCCCTTAGTCTTCTCTTCCTTCCACACACTCTAGGTTTAGGAAGAACCTTGCCTTTGACATGAATCTCTCTCTCAATTTGGCGGCCCAAAACAAAGTGAGGAAGAGGGGCCAAGAGCTGTATATGTAAGCAAGGATATCTCCCATTAAGCTTTCTGAACATTGTCATTTTCGTTTTTCTCTTGGGGTTAACTTTAGCAACATGCTAGAGTCAAAACTTCTAAGCCCAAGAACTTCCAAAACCGTGTGCACTTGCCAATCTTAGAATTTTCAATACAGGGACATTAATGTTAGAAACTTCTGACAAAAAACTACATGGTAAATGAGTTAACCATATAGTGGAAAACAAATTGTTACCCAAAGTTTGTTTCCCAGAAAATAGAATCCATACATCCAAACATGCATCTAGAGCTCGAACCTCTAAAGGCATTACTGGAGTGGTTGTTAGATCCTTGGATAAGACATTCCATAGAAAATATGTTCATGGGATTAGCTATCTTCCTTCTATTCTGTCATTGTAGTCATAGTTAAGAATGAGAATATTAATAGAGGACTAAATTTGCCACTTCTAAAATTAAGGCAATTCCACATTTTTGTTAGTGGGTAATTACTAAGGGCATGTGTTTTTTTTTTTGAAATAGGTAAGCTAGGGTTAGGCGGACCCCGACCAGATATATTAAAAAGATCAATAAAGATACTACAAGAAAACAGAAAAGCAAGCCCCTCGCACATCAGAAGAAGGGCAAACAAACTATCAAAAGGGAGCCAAAGGCCACCCAACAAAACGGCAAAGACAAAAACCTAACCGCTTCAGCAAAATGAAAACAACAGCCACAACACTGCCAGAATTCGAACAGCTACCACAAAAACAAATAGCACCAGAGCTAACAGCAGAACCAAAAACACCAGCACCAAAAGCAGACCCCAATTCTCAGCCTCCCGGAATGAGCCCACGAAATGGGGACCTTATTCCAGTAGAGGGGATCGGGGAGATAGATGGCGGCTTAAGGAGGGGAGATAGATGTGTTGTCAACTACAAAAATTATTCCATGGAATATTGGTGGGCCCAATTGTGAGAGAGGTATTGGGAAGAAGGGTGGGGGAGACTCTTGAGAATACATGAGTGGAGAGAGAATGAGAAATCCGCAAAAACAGTGAAAGAGAATACCCTACTTGAAATTGGTTTTTTCCCCTGTTTTTAGGGGATTTTCTTGCTCTCCTCACTCCCACCCTTTGAAGTCTCTCCCTCTCTGCCCATCTCTCACAACTGGTCCCACTAATATTTCATGGATTTTTTTCATAATTGCCAAACATGCACTAAGATAAGATTATTCTTGGGATTATCTACAAAGAAATGTGTTAGTTATAATTTACATGTTTAAGAGGATGTTGTTACGATATAGTACATTTGTAGGGTCTTTTTTTTGTTGTAGAAACTCTGTTTTTCATACCTTTAAGAATGTTATTAACAACAAGGAGATTGATATTGCCACAGTTAAAATAGGCAATTCCACCCATATCACTTTGTTCAATATGCCAAAAAAAAAAAGATCAGATAAAAAAACAAAAAGAAGAGAGAGAGTGAACAGGATAAACAAACATGATGGCCTACCCTTAAATTTATGGATGCCAATGCTTGCCCCCAAAAGAAATCAGTTTTTTTATCATGCTTTTGTCAATGAACTTGAAGAGAGGCATCTTTAGAAAACCTTATTTATTCACGTAAGGAGATAAAAAGCAACATAAGTAGATGATAGTCAGAACTGTGGCTTATGATTCACCAAATCTAAATCACACACAACCAGAGTCTCCACAGGGAGAGATAAAATCATAAAAATAAAAATGATCTACAAGGTTCCAAGGAAGCTGGTTATGTTGTTGGGGATGAAAGCCATTGAGAAAAGTTTTGGAGTGTTCTTATGTCTGCTCTGTAGTGCTTTTGTGTGAACTCTAGCAAAGCCGACCATGTGAAATCCGGGTACATCCTTGGACCATCTCTGCCAATAAGATCCTGTGGGGGGCTCACCACTTTATCCTCTTTTGGGCACAAGAAGAAAGCTAGAGATATCCTCTGTTCGTATCTGTTAACCACTGCCCTATGCAAACAACTCTTATATTTCCCATTTGACAATGCCTACAAAAACAAATCAGAAAAAAACAGATTAGTTTAGATCAGCTAGCATTTATCTTCTTCTTATTCTATCTTTTCTTCTCCATTGATCAAAACCCATTTAAGAAATTCTTTAATACAAAAAAAAAACAGAAAAACAGATTTAGTTTAGATCAACTAGCAAATTAATTTCCTCTTCTCAATTGATCAAATCCCATTTAGGAAATTGATTAATATCTATAAATCTTATTACTTTCAAGTTTCAAGCCATCCAAACTCCAAGTATTCTGCTGGCACCAAGGACAAACTGGCTAGTAGATGTGACACTTAACTACCAATTTATCTTCTTCTTAATATATTTTTGCACCCCAATGATCAAAACCCAATTAGGAAATTGATTATTATCTTTGATTCCTACTAGTTTCGAGCGATCCGCCGTTGCACCCTTATGGGGTCCAAAATCTGCAACCAATCGGCTGTTGACACGTGGCCCTCACAGGGCCACTGCAAAACCAACACTTGTCCCTGCTAGGTATGACGCGTGGAACAATCGGGGCCTTCCACCTGCCCCTCCTAGGTATGAAACCTGGTCCTTACAGGGGCTACACACCCCATCAAATCATCTTGTCAATTTGAAACTTAACTACCCATATCATTCTAAGTATAGCTTCTCTATCCATGTCATGAAACAAACAAAAAAGGGAGAAAATGGAATCAAATTAAAGGTGCGCAATCGGAGACGAGCATGAGCAATGGATTAAATACCATGAAGGTATCGCCGATGTTGACGACGAGAGCGTCGGGTCTCGGTCTGATAGAGTTCCATCTATTGTTGGAGAAAACTTGAAGGCCCTCCACTTGATCTTGATGCAGAATGGTTATGGATGTAGGATCACAGTGAGGCCAGGCCCTGTTCCAAGGGTGAGACTTGGCTCTTGGCAAGGAGGATAGTAATTGCATCTCATTATAGAGGAGCTGTCTTGGAAAAATTGTTTGAAATGCAAGGGATCTACTCCCAAACTTATAGCCAATAGCTCCATAATCACAAGGGATAGCTCCTTCATTGCCTTACAGTATCTTTGGTAAACAAACCTGCAAAATCAAATACTACTACTGTCAATTTTCTTGTACTTCATGTTTCAGTCAACATAAGTTAAACATTTTTTTAAGATTAAGGGCCTCTTTAGATACCCCTAAAAAATTATTTTCATATAAGATGATATGCAAATTGTTTAGATAATAATAGTTTTAGAAATGATATATTTATTGGCATCTAAAGAGGTCTTATATTCCCATTTCTAAATAAGATTTAGCTAGGATCATTTGCAATTTTGGTGGCATCCAAAAAAGCCATAAAAGGAAGAGAAAATAGAGAATATTGGGTACCCTGTTTCCTCAAAATCTTGCCCTAAAACCGATGTGAAGTAGTCGGTGACAACGTGTTGGGGACCATTATCATGATACCCAAAAGAAAGAGTCTCCTTCCATGGCAATTTAGAGGAGAATCTATCAGCATGAGCGCCGGCATAACCCCACATACTCCCGGGCTTTCGTCCGGCGCTCAGCTTACGATTAAGGGGAAGCTTAAAGAATGCTTCGATGTGATCGCGAGCGGATTGGATGAGAGAAGGATCAATTCCATGGTTGATCACTTGGAAGAAACCATGGGATTGGCATGAGGTTCTAACGAGCTCGGCTGCATGCCTCTTAGCCTCCTCGTTGCCTCGGAGGAATCCTCGGAGGTCAACTAGAGGCTCATGGAGCTCACCTAGTGTGTGGGCTCTATCGATCGTTGGCCAAATGAATTGTTTTGGTATGTTGGATTGTTTTGGCATCAAAGAGGAATCAAAGATCACACCACCATTGTCTCTTTGGTTCTTTAGTTCTAAGGAGGGTGGGGAGAGGAGGGTGGTGGCACTTGAGTTCATTGGGAGAGACACATTTCAAAAGAGTTGGGACCAATGTAGGGTATATATAGGATCCAAAAGCAATAAGATTAAATATAAACAAAAAAGAAGAGGAGGATCTTTTGTGTGAAGATAGGGAGTAAATAAGAGTTTAACAGAGTGGAAAAGGTTAAAGACTGACCATTGGGAAGGTCGAAGGGAGATTGGAATTTACGGCTCTACTCATCGAGCTTAGATGGTACGAAAAGAATAATTTGGGACCTCTTATTGTCGAAGGAGATTCCTTGAAAACGATAGCATGGGCGAGCAACCGGAGTGGTGGGCCATGGCAAATGGCGTCTATTATCGATGAGGTAAGAGACCTTGTTCGCGTGATCCGGCCGCAACTGCAATGAACTGTAATTTTGGATATTTTGGGTTTTGGAATTACATGTATGTTTGGGGTTTCTTAGCGTCCGACTGGGGACATCTTGTCCCTCCCATGTAATGATTATATATTAATAAAGTTATTGTTACCTGTTCAAAAAAAAGAAAAAAAAAGGAAGGGAGATTGGAATTTTGTTAAAAGCAGCCAACAGGAGGGACGAGAGAGAAGCCTTTTAACTCCATTTTTTTAAATTCGAACTCACATGTTGCCTAGTAAAACTAAGTCGAGTTGGGGGAGTCAATAATTAACTCGGTGATGGGTGTGTCAATGAATGATTAACTCGTGAGTCGAAGGAGTTTTTTATTGAAACAGTTGGGGCATAACTGATTTGACTCAGGCGAGTCAATGATTGACTCATCGAGTCAATGATTGCCTCCTCGAGATTTTAAAGTGTTTTTAACCCTGTGGTCATTTTCCTAAAATCATCCACAACCATGCAATCCCTCTCTCTCCCCCTGTGGTCATTTTCCCAAAATCATCAATAACCATGCAATCTCTCTCTCTCTCTCTCTGTTTACCCTTGTTTGTCCTACTCCCAAATGAATTCGCATGTTTCCAAAGTGCTCAAGAATATTAATATTTTGTTTACCATATCCATTCAAATTCTCCTTTGGACTGATGTGACTGGTCTATTCCAAACTGATTAATTTAATAGGCTTCCATTTCTTGACATATCTACAAAAATCAGCAAACTTTCATGTGAGATCATATACATATCTACAAAAATCACCAAACTTTCATTGTAAATAGGTGGCGTCCCAAAAATCATTTCCATATGATGAACCCAACCCTTAGATCTATAGAATTTCCCATAATATGTAGCTCCTCAATAGATCGTGGGGCTAAGATCATCCTATGGAAATGATTTTTTGGGCATAATATTTATGTTGTGCTCATCAAATGGACGGTTTGGATCATCCTATAGTGTTAGCCGTACAGTACATTTTTTGAAAAACATTGGACTATACGGCCCTACACCACATAAAATCACATATATATACAAAAAAGTGTTTAATAAAGTGATGGTGTGAATATTAAACACCTTTTTTGGTCTGTTTGAATGCTTTATGGGAATTATAAGAGCTTTAGCATAAAGTTAAGAAGCATAAGTAAAAATAAGTGATATTAAAACAAAGTAGAACAGGTATAAATTCCCTATGTATAGATATGAAAGGACAGCGAAGACCTATATTATATGTTAAAGTCATTGATTTTCGCAAGCTTCAATCTTAGGAATGGGATCACTATTCCGTAAGGAACTTGGATTTGATAGGTGTTGGGGGTTCCACGCAAAGGCAAAGATCCCACATTGGAAAAGTGAATAGATGTGGATGGGCTTATAAGGGCTCGGGCACCCTCCCCTTAACGGCTAACTTTTCCGGGCGAGCTCTACCCAGGTCCCAACAAGTGGTATCAGAGTCGGGGTACGGTAACTCTGGTGTCGTCCCGATGGCAGTGAAATTCCCTCAGAGAAGATCTCATAGGTCCCACGATTGCTTTCATAAAAGTAAGGAGATGTGGTTGGGGTTAAAAGGACTTAGCCACCCTCCCCTTAACGGCTAGCTTTTAAGGGTGAGTTATGCCCGGGTCCCAACAAGTGGTATCAGAGTCGGAGCGCGGTAACCCCGGTGTACCCTCAAGGATGGCAGAATTACCTTTGGGAAGATCTCAATAAGCCTGTGTACCTTCGAGGATGGTGAAATTCCCTCAGAGAAGATCTCGTAGTTCCCACGTTGTAGTTGCCTCCGTGTCGAGGGGTGAGATTATTCACGTTCCATCGGCATGGAGGGGGAGATTCTTGGGGTTTCCATGCAAAATCAAAGATCCTACATCAGAAAAGTGAAAGGATGTGGACGGGCTTATAAGGCTGGGGCACCCTCCCCTTGATGGCTAGCTTTCAATGGTGAGTTCTACCCGAGTCCCAACAAATGGTATCAGAGTCGGGGCGTGGTAACTCCGGTGTACCCTAGAGGACGGTGAAATTCCCTTGAGAAAATCTCGCTAACCCCGGTGTACCTTTGAGGATGGTGAAATTCCCTCGGAGAAGATCTCGTAGTTCCCACGTTGTAGCCGTGTGGACGGGCGAGATTGTCCACGTTGTTTCCACGTTGAGGGGGGAGATTGTTGGGGGTTCCACGCAAAAAGGAAAAGATCCCACGTCGGAAAAGTAAGGAGATTTGGATGGGGTTATAAAGACTAAGGCACCCTCCCCTTAATGGCTAGCTTTTAAGAGTGAGTTCTATCCGTGTCCCAAAAAGTGGTATCAGAGTCAGGGCATGATAACTCCAGTGTACGCCCAAGGATGGTGAAATTCCCTCAGGATGATCTCGGTAACCTCGGTGTACCTTTGAGGATGGTGAAATTCCCTCAGAAAAGGTCTCGTAGTTCCCATGTTGCTGCTGCAAAATCAAAGCATGAGGTGAAAAAGGAAGGCTCCACCCATGCTCTGCCCGGGTGTAAAATGTTGGGCCTCACCTATCTCCACTTTTGATCTGTCACTTATATAACACCTACTCAAATCCCACTCTTCCACGCCTCCCAGATTGTCCTCTCTCACTCAAAACAAATCAAAGTAGTTGAATGAAAAGTGAAGTTCGCAGCAAAATATAAATAATAGCGGGAAAAGGTAAAACATAATTTTTGAAAAAGATTTCCACACACGTGTGTGGGATTTGCTTGCGTCCATAGCAGAAGGCATATCCCGGACGGCCTGTTGCATGTGACAGCAGCCACACATGCTCACTTTTCAACACATTGTGTCTTTATTCATGAGGTGACTGCTCTCACATGATAGCTAATCCCTGTATATAGATGCGCACACACACTAAGAATGTTTCTTTTCATCTCATACGCTTTATTTATTTCCAAGAAAATTTTTGTTGGAAAACCTTTTCTTTATACCTCATGTTGAGTTCTGATAGAGCGAGGCCAAACATTTTATGCCAAAGCATAGCATAGGTGGGGGCCACCATTTTACACTTGATGGGCCCACTATTTTACACTTCATGTAATGATGGGATAGGCCAAACATTTCACACCTTATATTTTTATGGGATGGGGCCTGCCATTTTCCAGCTCGGGTTTTGATGGGTGGGGCCACCATCTCTCTACCCAAACTATGCATAGGGTAGAGCCCACAATGTTACCCCTAATGTTATTGGTGAGCTGGGGTCCACTTTCCAAATCTATGCCCTAGGGTGGGCCCCACTTTTTTACACCTCATGTTTTAATGGTGTAGGGCCCATCATTTCACACCATAGCATGGCGGAGAATACTAGTATATATATATTTATATTATATTATATATTAATGCTACTGAAATAGGCAGGACCATGATTTTGGCACTCTCTGGTGTTGTGTGGTGACTCTTCTGAGAAAGAGAAAAAGGAGGGGTCTCTTTCTAGGCCAAAAATCACCAAAGAAGAAGACATGGAGGAGTGAAATGAATGTTGCTTATTTTCTCCCTCTCCAAAGCTAACTTTGTCCGAGAAACAAAAAAGACAGACATATTCACGTGGACTGATGGTCTTTTAGCCAAGATAGATATTATTCCTTCATAGGACAACTCCAAACCTTTCTCACTTCCTCTCTCTTGGTGGCATTGCCCCCATTTGTCTACATCATCACTTTTTCTATAGGACCAATTACCAATGGGAGACAAACATTAGGCAAAATTATCAATAGAACACATGCTTTTCAAAAATTATCAATGGGGGACAAAAAAGGTCTTGTCAGTAAAAGCTAGACGAAAATGCCCTTGGCATTTACAACACATTTTGACCTTGGTTTTTCCTTCTTCCCTCTTCTTTTACTATTCCGTTATCACCTTTTTTATTTTTTACCATACCAGTCATCTTCCTCCTTGTTCAGCCACCATTGTTGTTGACAAATCTTGAAAACTTGAATGTTGAGTTCTTACCATGTATCTCTTTGTATTTAGGTTTTATTATTATTATTTTTTTTAAGGTTTTGCACTATTTTTCATTCCTCTGTTTCTGATTTATCTTGTTTAGGGTTTAAGCTATTTTTTTTAGGGTGAATTCTGGAGATAATGCATGGATGGCTTCACTCACTTTTTTGGAAGACAAGTGATTGTATAAGAAAAAGTTGATGTAATATATGAATGGATGGCTACACATTTTTTATTTACTTAATTTTTTATTTTTTTTGTAATACACAAATTGTGATGTAATACATGAAGCACATTTAATGAAAACAACATCCATATCTTTTGTTATTTCTATCATGAGCAGAATTGTAATGCCATTAGAAGAGTTGCTATAGGCAGGGGGTTTTGTAGCAGAAGGGGTTTATCAACTCTCTGGAAGAGGGTTAGTAACTCTCAAAAGTAGGGTTACCAATTTTCGAATGGGCTTATCAAGTGCTTGAAAATTGGCCGAGAGTTTTGGAGTTTTGGAAGAGGGTTTTCAAGTCTCTAGGAATGGGGTTATCTAGTATAAAAAATGGGGTTACTAATTTCCGAATGGGGTGATCAAGTCCTTGAAAATTGGCCAAGGATACTAGAGTTTTGGAAGGGGGATTTCAAGTCTCTGGGATTGAGGTTATCTAATATAAAAAATGGGGTTATCGATTTCTGAATGGGCTTATCAAGTCTTTGAAAATTGGCCGAGGGTACTGGAGTTTTGGAAGTGGGTTTTCAAGTCTATAGGATTGGGGTTATCAAGTATCAAAATGGGGTTACCAATTTCCGAATGGGCTTATCAAGTCCCTAAAAATTGGCCGAGAGCACTATAGTTTTGGAAAGGGGTTTTCAAGGATTTGGGATTGGGGTTATCCGGTATCAAAATAGGGTTACCAATTTACGAATGGGCTTATCAAGTCCCTTAAAATTGCCCAAGGGTACTGGAGTTTTGGAAGGGGGTTTTCAAGTCACTTGAGTTGGGGTTATCCAGTATCAAAATGGGGTTACCAAATTTCGAATGGGCTTATCAAGTCCCTTATGAACACGTTTTTACTTCCTGTTTTTTTTTCACTCATTCATTTTCACGTTTTTTTCTTTCTACCGTACGATTCATCTTCCTTATCCTCCATTGAAAGGGAGAAGGAGAAATGCAAAACCCTAAAACAAATGAAAAACAAAACCTAGATATTGAGAGATAGATGGGAATGAACTCACGTTTCAAATTTTCGAGTTTTCCCGCCTCCAATGGTGGCTAAATGATGAAGAAGGTGACTGGTAAGATAAAAAAACAAAGTTGAAAATGAAAAAGTAAAAAAAAAAAGAGGAAAAGAAGAGAGAAGAGGGAAAAGTGGAAAAGCAAAACGTGTTGCTTAAGAAAAGGGCATTTTCGTCCAGCTTTTAATGACAAGACCTCTTTTGTTCCTCGTTGATAATTTCTTAAAAGCATGGGTCTTGTTAATAATTCCACCTAATTTTTGTCCCCCATTGGTAATTGATCCTTAGTACATTTGACATTTGACAGGGCGTTCGATCATGATAGTTTTAGACACGTGATGAGCCGCATTCACGGTTTGAATGAAGAGGATAAGAGGAAAAGGGATTGGGTTGAAAATAATAAGAAAATGATATAATTAATACTATTCAAGTTTTCAATTAAGGCCATGTTGCCGTTGAATCTTTTTGGGACCAGTTACGACCAATCGACCTTCGTTACCAAAATTTTGTTTTAAACGGCGCATTTTGTAGCTTCTCCGTTTAATAACCATATTTTCATACATGGTGGGGCCCACTAGATTGGGGGTATATTACCATCAAATGGACGGTTTGGATCGTCTGATGTTGTGGGCTATACAGTACTTTTTTGAAAAAACACTGGACCATAAGAGCTTGCATTAGGGCTACAACTCGGGTCGGGCGGGTCGAGTTTTGGAGAACCCAACCCTACCCGAGAAATATCTTGGGTTGGGTTTTTTTCGGAAAACCCACGATTCCCAAACCCGGCCCTACCCATGATAAATCTCGGGTCGGGTTTTTTCATGTTGACGCAATTTTTTAAGGAAAATTCTTGTTTGGCAAGGCAACTAAACTCATAGAAGCAGAAATTACACTCACATTACACTTGAGTCAAACAATGATGTAATTACACTCACATTACACTTGAATCAAACAATGTTGTAATTACAATCAAACAATGCTGAATCAAACACTTAATCAACTCAACTCATAGAAGCAGAAATTACACTCACATACTATTTGAAAAAACACTGGACCATAAGAGCTTGCAGCCTTGCACCGTATAAAAACACATTAGTTTTCGACCATCTATTCATAAGCTTAATGAGCGGATAGTTAGAACCTTCAGATCAATATGAATCTGATAACATGGGTGATCTACAATGGGGACCACGTTCATTGTTTACTTGGGACAGCCCTCTCTGGTGTAAAAGAGTAGCCATTGATACATTAGAGGGGGCTGTCCCCAGTTAAAAAAATGCGGCGAATATATATCACTTCCATTAAATAATAGAGCACGAGTAACATGCCATAGCATTTCACGTGCCACAGTGGGACAATGAACGTGGCATGAAGAGGTCCCTATCTAAAAAGTCGCAACGATCGGGGCAATCTTGACCGTTCGATCGAGGTAGGTCTAGACACGTGATGTGCCTCATGTACTTTTGAAGAGGTATAGAGGAAAATGATGTAATTAATACTATTCATGTCTTCAATTAAAACAAATATTCCATGGAATATTTTTGGGACCAGTTAGCAAAATTTTGTTTTAAACGGACATTTTGTACCTCCTCCTCCGTTTTATTAACATAGTTTCAAACTTTTACAGCAAAAGGAAGTATATATGCATGATGATGGATGATCCATCATCCAGGAGGGGCCCACTTGATCGTAAGGTGGGTGTTAGGTAGCTCATTGGATTGGAAGGTAGCATTGGATCTACGTAACCTCCATTGTAGGTGGACCCCACTTTTGGTTGATCTCGTCCATCCATCATCTTGCCCTACGTACCCTAAGTAATGTATTTGTGGCTATTGGATGAGGATGATTGGTGGTATGTATTAGTTTTCGACCGTATTTTCATGTGCTCTTTGATCGGATTTTTTGAACCGTCGGATCAATAAGAGTCTGATCACATTGGTGATCTACGTTGGGACCGCCAAGATTGGGACCCACTATTGCCTCATGTATTACAATGAGGAAAACACAATTTTAATAATTGAACACGAGTAACATGCCATGGCATTTCACGTGCCACGGTTGTTCAATGAACATGGTCATTCATCAGTTGGCTCGTCCTATGAATTGGTATCTATGTGAAAAGTTGCCACATTCCGGGCGATCTTGACCGTTCGATCAATCTAGTTTTAGACACGTGTGGCATGTACACAGCAGAAGAGGAAAAAAGACTGGGTTGAAAATTATTTTAAGAAAATGAAGAATATGATACTATCCATGGTTAATTGAAAAAATATTCCATGGAATATTTTTGGGACCTGTGACCATAGTTAACAAAATTTCCTTTTAAAGGATGTTTCCTTCTTCTTCTTTTTTGAAAGAAAAACGTGTTTTGTAAAAAATTCCTTTTAATTTTTGAGGAATATGTTTAAAATGTGTTTTATACACGCTTTAAAGTTTAAATGTCTTAAACACTTTTTTTTACAACTTTACAATTTTATCATTGCTGTATTTTTTAAATGACAAAATTTTAAATGTATTAAACGATTTTTTTTGTGCTATCGTTTATTTTAGCATTTTTTTACAATCTGGGGCCGTTTGGATACGTGGATTTTAGAATCCAGGATTTTTTCAAAATTGTAGCTAAGAGACAAGAGAAGAAGTGGACCAGCCGTCGTTTTTTACTTCTCGCCCTTCTTTCCGTCAACAAGAGAGGAGGAGATCCTCCCATATTTCCAGGTTTTAGAAATCTCAGGATGCGGGAGAGATTTTTAAAACCTGAATTTCTCACTTAAAATCCAAGAAACACTGTCAAGACAACATACAGCAGCTTGATCAAGAACCCTCTTTTACACTATTTTCAACCTAAAAACCCAGATTCTAAAACCCGCGTATCCAAACGGCCCCTAAATTTTGGTTCGTACCAGATTTGTTAACAAATGACTTGTGAGTGACCAGGTGTTGGTGGAGAAACTTGAGGGGGTGGGGATCAGGGAGCATGAAAAGCTCCTAAAAACTAGTTAAAAAAAACAAATTTAAATAGTTATTTTTCATCACTTTTATGGGATTTTTTTATGCTATCTCCACTCTCGGCTAGGGGTACAATTTGGGTTAAGTCTAGTCAAGATTTTGCTAAGAAAATGATTTGGAATCAACCCGAACAAAACCCAATTTTATGGTTGAAGCCCAACTGGAATTTCCAAAAAATGACCTAAATTACTCCCCTACTCTTGAACAGTAAATTGTCTTCCTCTACCTCTTTCGCCCCTCTCACGCATTTGGGCTTACGAATATTCCGTTGAATAAATTTTCATTGTTGCCAAATATAGCCTAATTTTCAAAAGAAAGGAAAAGCTATCTTTGACGACTGGGGCAAAAAAAAAATCTTAAATTTAATATTAATTATAGATTGATTTCTCGAATAAATTTTTTGGATTGCCAGCATTTTCTGGAAAATTTTGAAAAAAATATTCTATTTTTTTTTTTTTTTTTTTTAGAGGGGCCAACTTATGATGAAACCCCTCTAAATTAATTATAATTTTATCAGTGCTGCTACGGAAACCAGCTGCCTAACTGAGAGTGGAACCGAGCAAATCCGCACACGCCGCATGGCATATTTTTCGATAGTTCTGTTATTTCAAGTAAAAACAAAAGAAAAAAAAAGAACTAAGATAATGGAAGTAGTTGTTAACGTGTTAAGAGGATATTGTTGGTTCGTTATGTGCATATAATTATGGTGTATATGGGTAGTTATAATCTAATTATTATCTAGTTGTGGGAATGTGTTTTTAGAGTTATGGGTGTTAGTTATGGTGTATGTGTTTATGGTAGTGGGTGTTAGTTGTTGATGGTGTGTGTTGTAAGTGGGGAAGTGGATGGGTGATGTGTAACTACTCTGTGTTAGTATTTAAGTAGTTGTAAAAAGTAGAATGAAGTTGGTTTGTAGATCATTAAGAAATTGTTTACAAAAGTCATTAATTAATTTAAAGCATAGGATGGTTCTAAAAAGTAGAATGATTTTGAATAACCTATTCGATCCTTGATTCAGTTCATAGCAACTCATAACACACTTTCATCACTAGACCACAATTGCATCCCCTGACTAGTGTTATGTCAGATTGTGACAAAATGAAGTGTCTATGCCTACAAGGCGTCCCCTATTAAAACTCTTCTAATATAGGTTACCACTCTGATTAAAATAGGAGTGCATGTATCACCTCCCTATTATAAACTATAGTCCAACACAATTGAGGCACAAGCAAATAAAAAATATGGCTATAGGCCATGTATATCACATGTATATAACTAGTTGGTGAGCAATCAATTCCAACTCATTGCCGATGGTCCAACCATGATTTGTGCTGATCTTAGAACCTTAACCAATAACGTGTCCTGAGGGTCTTGAAAAGAAAAGCAAAATGTTGATGTTTGTTTTATTAGTACTACCCGATGGGACATCCATGTGGAATTGGGCTAAGACTTTGTACCTCAACTCACGGGGAAAACACATGTGCTATGTAAGAACTGAGAACAAAGGTAAGAGTATCGGGTCCCTTATAAACTTGGTCATAAAATTCTGATCGACATTATGACATCCATGGTTTTAGGGAACTCACTTAATTCACTCGAGTCATTCTTCCCTTTGACATTTCTGTTTGGATCTAAAACTTTTCGATTAAAATTTCCTAGATAAGGAAAGTATTTCAAATGGAAATTCTAGAGGCTCACATTTCTTGATTTTTTAGATTTATTCAAATTCCAAGAAATTCTTTATGATCAAATAATACATACTTGATGAGCTAAGACAAACAAAACTGATTCAATTAAGAATTGTAAGAAATTTGCAGAATACAAAATCTTATTGAGAAATTTGAAATCAATTCTACAAGATAATGTATGATCTCTTGAAATTCTAAAATAAAATCCTATCAGTTCTAAAAGGAAGATCTAAGAACTTATGAGACATTGAAATCAATTTATATCAATTGAGAAAAAGATTAAACTTTATCAATTTGTATCCATTCTAAGAAAAATAGGTAAGAACTTATGAAGGTTATAAGTCAATCCATTTAGAAAACTTGAACTCTGAAATGGAACTATCATTTTAGTGAAATGTTATCAGCACTACTGTATTTTGAGGAGGGCACTCCTCACTTTATTAAAAGTACGGTATGCCCCGCACCATAAGATGATCCAAACCGTCCATTAGATGGGCCACAGCCTAAATAGGTTGTGCCCCAAAAATCATTTTCATAGGTTGATTCTAACCCTCCGATCTGAATGTAAGAGTGTTGATCCTAACCTATGGAAATGATTTTTGGGGCACAGCCTATTTAGGCTATGGCCCATCTACCCAAACAATGTAGGCCCACATTGTGTTTTAAGCTAGTGTGTAGATCAATTATCTACACTTGTGTGTAGACACCGTTTTCTCATATATATATATGTGTACAAATGGTTTTCTTGGGCTTCTTGCAGATGGAAGATAGTTTTTGTATGTACAAATGTTAACAGGTTGTGTTGTTTTATCGTGCAATCGTAGGGTTGAGATGATCCTATGAAGCTGATTTTTTGTGCTATGTCAGGGCAATCAAATGAATGCTTTGCATCACCCAAATAAGGTGGGATCCATGTGTTTTACTACAAAATGAATTAATATCTATTATATTATAAGGATACCCTACCCTGATTTTTTTTTTCTTTTTAAATCCATAAAATCTAACGGAATTAAGCTATTTAAAAGGAAGAATTAAGTTTCATGAGAATGACATAGAAACAAATGAAGGAATCCGAGCCGACACCTTAAATTTTATGAATAATAAGAGAGAGCCGACCTCTCTATCTCTCTCTCTCATAACAAATAATTGAATTAAGAAAATCGATATATTTTTTAAATATAGAATTTATCTAGAAATCCAAGCTGACGCCTTAAATTTTGTGAATAATAAGAGAAAATACAGAAGAAATTTTTTACCGGATCTACATATTATTATCAAGGAAATGATAAATTCACGCTTTTATTCACCCGGGTCACTCTCCTAGTTCTTTCGTACCTATGGAAAGATGTCGTAAAAACAGTAAAGAAACTAGTGCTATAGTACATAAGTGGTTTGTGGGCCACCACAATTTCATTGTAACCGGTCTAACCAAAGATTGGAATCTTAGAACCTTGATCAATACGGCATCTTTAGGGGCTTGAAAAGAAAAGCTGGTTGCCTCTGCTGTGGTTGTAGGCTTTATGCCAAACCGCTTAAATCTCTGTGTCTTCGTGTGTTTGCTTGTGTTTGCCTATTTCGTTTTGCTTTGCCATTTGAAATTGCATATTGCTATTGTATAGGGGTTTTTCACTACACTTTTCCTTTCATAACATGCCATTTTTAGATAAGATCCTTGCTGAAATGTGTCTTTATATGTTATGTATATTTTCTTATGATGTATGTGGGGTTAGTTAGTGCATAGGTATGTGTTTTAGTGTAATGGATATTAGTTATGGCTAATGTGTTTAGGGTAGTGGGAGTTAGTTATTTATAATGTGTCTTGTTAGTGCGTAGGTGTGCTTGTGATGTGGCATTCCCTCTTTCTTGTATTTATGTAGTAGTAATCTAATGAAATTGAAGAAGAGAAGATTTTTACAACAGCAAAGGAGACTTTGTTTTAGGGAGTCACGGTTCCTCTCGAATCGAGCCGCTAGGAGGTCCGGTTGCCTCGAATCAACCTCTTCCCCTTCTCTATTTCTATCTTTTTCTCGTTTATTTGGATAACATTATATGACTGAGCATATTGTGAGAGAAGATGGGAAGCAATTGCTTGCATTTGCAAAATATCCTGGTAGAGTTGGACTAGTAGACATCTTATGTGATCTAAGAAAGCAGAATAGGTCTTTATATGTTTCTCTAAATCATAAGCAAGGAATCTAGGTTCTTAGACCCCAAAAGTGATATCATTATGGAGTAACCATGGTTTTAAATTTCGGCCGAAATCTGAAATTTTGTGAAATACCAAATTTCGTCCGAAATTTTCGGTCCGAAATTTCAACAAAATGCCATTTAAAAAAAAAAAAATGTTACAAAATTTCGGATTTCAGTGGGGTCCGAAATCGGTACCGAAACCGAAATTTTAAACCTTGGGAGTAACTAGATACAAAATACTTCAAGAGAATTAATTCTAAATATGAAAATAGCGGGGGTACCAAATCAATCAGAAAGAGTGGAGTACCAAATCTATCAAAATTAGTGAGGGTACAAAGTCTCTTTTGATTGATAATTACAACAAATAAAACTTGAAAATCAGTGGATTTACTCTCAAGTTACTAAAATACAGAGGGTAAATGACATATGGACTAACTGAGTGACTTTAATATTAAGCATGGAACTAATAGCCATCTCCAAATTAACGACATTAGAAGTTAGATATTCTTCTTAAGTTAAATAGACCCAAGCATGTTGAGTGTGATAAATGCACTATGCCATAATTTGTTTGTATGATAATGATCTTTTGATTTCTAGATTCGACTTGAAGTAGTTAAAGAATTTAAGAATTTGCAAATGCAAATCTTTGATGTAAAAGACAGAAAAAGGGGGTAGAAATATCACCTTCAAGATACAATATAACTATTCTCTAAACTGCCTGACATAGACTAGGAAGTGGTTGGGCAACAAGAAGGAAAGTATTTCAAATGGAAATTCTAGAGGCTCACATTTCTTGATTTTTTAGATTTATTCAAATTCCAAGAAATTCTTTATGATCAAATAATACATACTTGATGAGCTAAGACAAACAAAACTGATTCAATTAAGAATTGTAAGAAATTTGCAGAATACAAAATCTTATTGAGAAATCTGAAATCAATTCTACAAGATAATGTATGATCTCGTGAAATTCTAAAATAAAATCCTATCAGTTCTAAAAGGAAGATCTAAGAACTTATGAGACATTGAAATCAATTTATATCAATTGAGAAAAGATTAAACTTTATCAATTTGTATCCATTCTAAGAAAAATAGGTAAGAACTTATGAAGGTTATAAGTCAAATTCCATTTAGAAAACTTGAACTCTGAAATGGAACTATCATTTTAGTGAAATGTTATCAGCACTACTGTATTTTGATGAGGGCACTCCTCACTTTATTAAAAGTATGGTATGCCCCGCACCATAGGATGACCCAAACCGTCCATTAGATGGGCCACAGCCTAAATAGGTTGTGCCCCAAAAATCATTTTCATAGGTTGATCCTAACCCTCCGATTTGAATGTAAGAGTGTTGATCCTAACCTATGGAAATGATTTTTGGGGCACAGCCTATTTAGGCTGTGGCCCATCTAATGGACGGTTTGGATCACCCAAACAATGTAGGCCCACACTGTGTTTTAAGCTAGTGTGTAGATCAGTTATCTACACTTGTGTGTAGACACCGTTTTCTCATATATATATATATATATATATGAGGAAAAGGATTGTACGCTCGACCGTACCTAAAGTTAGGTACGGTAGAGTGCCAAATCACATGGGTCCCCCATTTTTGGTGGGCATCTAAACCATTCATTTGCAAGGCCCCATCATAGATAGGGTGCATACCAAAAATCAGCTCCATAGGATCATCCTAACCCATCCATTTGTGGAGGGCAAAATGGGCAGATAGTGTTTGTCCACAAATCTGCCCATTTTGCCCTCCAGTTTTGGAGGGGTTAGGATGATTCAATGGTGCTGATTTTTGGTATGCACCCTATCTATGATGGGGCCTTGCAAATGAATGGTTTAGATGCCCACCAAAAATGGGGGACCCAAGTGATTTGGCACTCTACCGTACCTAACTTTAGGTACGGTCGAGCGTACAATCCTTTTCCTCTCTCTCTCTCTCTCTCTCTCTCTCTATATATATATATATATATATATATATATATATATATATATATATATATAATGCATATCATAGGTGTTTTTCTTGGGATTCTTGCAGATGGAAGGTAGTTTTTGTATGTACAAATGTTAACAGGTTGTGTTGTTTTATCGTAGGGTTGAGATGATCATATGGAGCTGATTTTTTGTGCTATGTCAGGGCAATCAAATGAATGCTTTGCATCACCCAAATAAGGTGGGACCCATGTGTTTTACTACAGAATGATTTAATATCTATTATATTATAAGGATACCCTACCCTGATTCTTTTTTCTTTTTTCTCGAAAAATCTAATAGTATGACAAGTATACTTTCGCGTCAAAACACACTGAAAACCCTCTTTCTTTCTTTTCGACAAATCTTGAATGAATGCTCTGCATCACCCAAATAAGGTGGGACCCATGTGTTTTACTACAGAATGATTTAAAATCTATTATGTTATAAGGATACCCTACCCTGATTTTTTTTTCTTTTTAAATCCAAAAAATCTAACGGAATTAAGCTATTTAAAAGGAAGAATTAAGTTTCATGAGAATGACATAGAAACAATTGAAGGAATCCGAGCCGACACCTTAAATTTTATGAATAATAAGACAGAGCCGACCTCTCTCTCTCTCTCTCTCTCTCTCTCTCTCTCTCATAACAAATAATTGAATTAAGAAACTCTATATATTTTTTAAATATAGAATTTATCTAGAAATCCGAGCTGACGCCTTCAATTTTGTGAATAATAAGAGAAAATACAGAAGAAATTTTTTACCTAATCTACATATTATTATCAAGGAAATGATAAATTCACACTTTTTATTCACCCGGGTCACTCTCCTAGTTTTTTCGTACCTATGGAAAGATGTCGTAAAAACAGTAAAGAAACTAGTGCTATAGTACATAAGTGGTTTGTGGGCCACCACAGTTTCATTGTAACCGGTCTAACCAAAGATTGGAATCTTAGAAAAGCTCAATGTTGATTTTCGCAGCGGAAGGGGTAGCATATCCATCATGGTGCTCAGTATAAGGCTGTTAGTGTTAGTTGTGAAATATGTGATGACCTTTCCAATGTGGGCTCGTCTTCTGGGGATTAAACAACCAAAGTTTGAAATGACTCTTCCAGATAATGCTTATTCCTTTTTGTTGAGCTGGGTGTCTTAGAATTCAATCCGAAATTTTGTGTGCGACCCGAAGCAGCCCGGCAGCCCGTTTATAATTAAGTGATTTTGTCCACATTAAAATAAGCTTGTTTTGACCCATTTTGTAGAAGGGGATTTGAGGCTTATTTTCATGTTCGAGTTTTGAGAAGAGGGTTGAGAGCTTAAAAGAGGAAAAGGGTGTACAATGATTTCTTGGTGGGTTTGGGTGAGAGATAGCGATTTTCTCTTATAATCTCCAGTTCTTAATAGTGGACTTTCTCGTTGCCTCTGCTGTGGTTGTAGGCTTTATGCCAAACCGCTTAAATCTTTTTGTCTTCGTGTGTTTGCTTGTGTTTGCCTATTTCGTTTTGCTTTGCCATTTGAAATTGCATATTGCTATTGTATAGGGGTTTTTCACTACACTTTTCCTTTCATAACATGCCATTTTTAGATAAGATCCTTGCTGAAATGTGTCTTTATATGTTATGTATATTTTCTTATGATGTATGTGGGGTTAGTTAGTGCATAGGTATGTGTTTTAGTGTAATGGATATTAGTTATGGCTAATGTGTTTAGGGTAGTGGGAGTTAGTTATTTATAATGTGTCTTGTTAGTGCGTAGGTGTGCTTGTGATGTGGCATTCCCTCTTTCTTGTATTTATGTAGTAGTAATCTAATGAAATTGAAGAAGAGAAGATTTTTACAACAGCAAAGGAGACTTTGTTTTAGGGAGTCACGGTTCCTCTCGAATCGAGCCGCTAGGAGGTCCGGTTGCCTCGAATCAACCTCTTCCCCTTCTCTATTTCTATCTTTTTCTCGTTTATTTGTGTTACGGCCAATTAGGCACGTAACATTATATGACTGAGCATATTGTCAGAGAAGATGGGAAGCAATTGCTTGCATTTGCAAAACATCCTGGTAGAGTTGGACTAGTAGACATCTTATGTGATCTAGGAAAGCAGAATAGGTCTTTATATGTTTCTCTAAATCATAAGCAAGGAATCTAGGTTCTTAGACCCCAAAAGTGATATCATTATGGAGTAACCATGGTTTTAAATTTCGGCCGAAATCCGAAATTTTGTGAAATACCAAATTTCGTCCGAATTTTTCGGTCCGAAATTTCAACAAAATGCCATTTAAAAAAAAAAATGTTACAAAATTTCGGATTTCGGTGGGGTCCAAAATCGGTACCGAAACCGAAATTTTAAACCTTGGGAGTAACTAGATACAAAATACTTCAAGAGAATTAATTTTAAATATGAAAATAGCGGGGGTACCAAATCAATCAGAAAGAGTGGAGTACCAAATCTATCAAAATTAGTGAGGGTACAAAGTCTCTTTTGATTGATAATTACAACAAATAAAACTTGAAAATCAGTGGATTTACTCTCAAGTTACTAAAATACAGAGGGTAAATGACATATGGACTAACTGAGTGACTTTAATATTAAGCATGGAACTAATAGCCATCTCCAAATTAACGACATTAGAAGTTAGATATTCTTCTTAAGTTAAATAGACCCAAGCATGTTGAGTGTGATAAATGCACTATGCCATAATTTGTTTGTATGATAATGATCTTTTGATTTCTAGATTCGACTTGAAGTAGTTAAAGAATTTAAGAATTTGCAAATGCAAATCTTTGATGTAAAAGACAGAAAAAGGGGGTAGAAATATCACCTTCAAGATACAAAATAACTATTCTCTAAACTGCCTGACATAGACTAGGAAGTGGTTGAGCAACAAGAAGCAAAGGTGGCTTGCATATTCCTTCTGCAAAGGGTGGCCCCTATTTTTCTAGAAAGTGGACTAGGAGTTCATCTGATGTAATAGCCCATGAGAGGGCTTGGATGTGGGATATTTGATTGTGTACAATGTGTATGTAAAGCGAGTGTGTTGTAAAGGGGATATGGTGTAATTGTGTGATGGTGGGAAGTGGTTAGCCTTTGCAAGGAGAAGAGGAGATGAAGGCCAGCTGCCGCATAAGCAACCCACCTGTCAGAAAGTTCTGCCAAGACAGCTGTCATTAAGCTGTGTTGCCACGTCAGCCATGACAGCTGTTGTTGAGCGGTCATGAGCTGGAAATTCCAGCTGGCCCAAGCTCTCACCCCAAGAAACCCTCCTCTGCATCTATAAATGGGTTGAAGGGCTCATATTTTACTGTCAAACAACCAATTACTCCAAAAGCTTAAGCCGTTGGGGATGGTGTTATTTATTCTTTTATACTTTAACACTCCCCCTCGACACATATAGCATGAGGGGGGCCATGCCCCCCCCCAATGACCAATGCTTAGCAAGTGTAAATTAGCCCGGCCCCCCAAGTGTAAATTCCTGGCTCTGCCCCTGTGTGTGGCCCCTTTTTTTAGGGTTGGCCTACGCGTGGTACATGTGTCCCCTCTTTTGGGTTGGCCATTGCACGTGGATTTTTAATATCAACGAGTTTTAAACCTAGGACCTTTGCTCTGATACCATGTGAAACAAAAGCTTAAGCAGCTGGAGATGGCATTATTTAATCTTTAATACTTTACATTTACACATGAAACTTCTGAGAGATTTTTTTTTCTGCTAGGGAGATGGGAGCTCCTAAGGATCAGATATCCACCTTGTTCGTCTGGTATAGAGTGAGAGCCTCTTCCATGTAACATCTCTCCTATGTTCTGTTTTACCTTACTAATGCAAGCTGTTCATTCTTCCATTAAAACTCAGAAAGTAATCATGCTTCATTGAAATTATGTTCCACTATTCATCTTCAATCAAATGCATATTGTTCTCATTTCAACTCTGTTTACCATTCCATAATTTCTATTTTGATCTACCTTTTTTATCTTAAATTAATGATTTTTTTGTAATTGCATTTGAATTCTGGAACTGGAAATACACTACATATCTGTTACACTCAAACACTGCCTGTCATTTCGTTTCTTTATCTCTGTTTCTTTAAACTTACTTCCATTTCTTTTCTTTCCTGCTGTAGAATTTCCATTATGTTTCGATAATATGTCAAGTTTTCTCAGTAGGCTAAGCTTTGCTTACCGAATTTTTTTCTTACTTTCTTCTTGGATCTGCAACTAGTGATAACACTTCTCTGTTATAGTTCAGAACTGGCATCCTGGACTAGAAAAATAACTATCTCTTATAGAGATTTCTGAAACTGTAGAATGCATGCGCAATTCTATATTCTTCACTACTTTGTTGCAAAATTCCCTCGGTTAGATTAGTGTTTGGCTATTAAAATTCATTTCTAGATTCTTCCTTACATTTGTAACCCGTATTACATTCCTACTCCAACTATCTTTTACAGTCTTGGTATCAAACTGCAGTTCCATTACTTTGAGCTTCATTCTATTATTTATTGGATTTCTTATATTCCTTACACTTAAATTCAGACACTATTGAAATCTAATATATTCCCTCTCAAAGGAGCCCAACTTTCCCAGGATCCATGTACCAGCGGAAATTGAATTACAGACGACATCTCTATTTTTCCATAACAGAAGCTATGCATTGTGATCAGTATTTCTTTGCCCGAATTAAAATAAAAAATAAAAAAATTGAGCTTACTCCAGAGTTCAGATTAAGATCAAAAGAACAAAAAATGGAGGACATTGTTGTTTCTTTTTCGAAGTCGAGGCTGATTTAAGGTAATGATGTTTTGGCTGCTGCCGTGACGACAACATTTTTTAACCCCAGTAAATTTCGACTCACCACCAAAGATGATCAGCAATATCTTTCATTAGCACCCATCCAATTCCTTCTAGACACAACAAGTTCAGTTAAGACTGTACCTGATGTGGATAAATGAAAAGTAGACCAAGCATATATGTGATTGTGTGGGTTTGATTGTGATGCTGTGCGTGCATGGTGAGGTAAGTGAAGTGAAGAATGGTGAAGGTGTTGAACGATTGGGTATGTAACTCTCTAAGAGAGTTTTTGTAACAAACTCCTTCCACATCAGAAGCTCCATCTGGAAAAGAGCAGGCATTGATCTAGAGCCTTCATCGTCCTCTATAAATAGAGGTGGGAATGCCATTTGAGCAGTTTCTGATGTTGCAAACAGGACCTGTGAGTTTCTTGATAGAGACTTTTCCTGAATTGTTCTTAGAAGGGAGGGTTCCTTATTGGCTGAGAGTGAGATCCCTTCACAGTAAGGTATCTCATCTCTCTCCTCTACATGTATCTTTCTTTGTAGAATGAAGAAATCCCCTTGCTTATTTGATACGATCAGTAGTTCTGGCATTTCTGTTAATAAAACTTTCTTCATATCTAGTTTTCAAATCTATGTATCTTTCAAGCTCTTTCTTGCACTTCTCTGTCGATTCTTGAACTGAAATCTTACTGTTTCATTTTAATTGCTAGCTTCAAGTTCTGTTTCGAGAATTAATCAGATTAACACACAACAGTCCTCAAGAGTTTTAACAGATCAGAAGTGAACTTTTAAAATACTGAAACTGTTACTGGTTTTCTTGATAGAATGTGGTTTGAACCATATGTCTGTGTGAATTTTTTAACCAGATCTACCTCCTTGATGACCACCATTTTGATCTAGATTGTGTGCAGTCCTATAATTTTGAACTAATTCCAAAGGACCTTGAAAACAAAGCCAATCCTTAAAAAATAATGATTTGTATGCAATAACAAAAGCATTTCCTATGCATCCACATCATGCAGACGGCCTATACCTAAATGTAAACAGATGCAACTGTCAAGCTTCTATCAAACATAATATCAAACACAATAAGGGGTTGTGCTTTAAAGCTAAAATGTGCTTCAAAATGGAATACCAAATTTCTTATTATGGAATGGTTTGGATCACCCAAATAATGTGCAACATATAATTATGGAATCTGATCTGTAAATATTAAAGGAGCCATAATAGTTATAAGCACAAATCAGATGTATACATGGCATGAGAAGTCACTTTAGACACATGATCTATGGAGTTTTAATCCAGTAAAATAGCAAATAATGGAACAGCTCTATTCTTGATTAAATGGTAGATTGAGCTGGTAATCCACCAAAAGTTGTTGTGGTATGTCAAAATGTCAACTCCATGGCATACACAAGCTAGCCAGCACCCACAGTATCACGCCAAAGCTGTAGAAATTGCATCTGCAAGAAATTAGTGTCCTCTTCAATATCAATTAGAGACAAAATAAAAGGAATGAAAGGGAGCTCCTTATCAATGGTTCCTAAAAGAAACATAGCTAGTACTTACATGAGATTGGAAAGGTTCATTTCTTAACATTCCTGGTGCCATCCATTCTGGCTGCAATTAAATGGAAAACACTTAATTTTGACATTACAAGGGAAAAAGAACAAAAGAAAGATAGCTTCATTTAAGCAAAATGCAGATGTCTTAGACTAATTTTAAAGCCAGATAAGAAATTGCCTTATCCTGAATTCGTAATATTACTACCTAACAGTGAAATCCTACATTTAAATAAGTTGTTCCCTAGACTGGAAATTGACTCAATCACTCAATAGACTATAGAAGATTAACATTTATATGTAAAATAAATATGTAAAATATGTAGCTTGGGGGAGATATGTGAATTCTTTAGCAAAAGATGATTTGTTTTGGCTTTGAAACAAAAAGTATCCGATTTTGGATTATTTCTTTGGACCCAACATATTCATATAGAGAATTTGACCACATTCTGAGGACCACCTGCACCACTAGACAATCAAATATGGCTCAATGTAACTGTATACTTGAGAATAATGAGATTTTACCTTCGACTAGATCTCTCATTAATCACATCTGCAACTACCAGCACTATTTACTTTGATCAAGGTGAAACGAAGTAACAGAAATATCACAGTAGTCCTATTTCTTTGGAGCCAATATATTCATACATAGAATTGATCACATGAAGAGGACCCCTGCACCACAAGATGACCAAAGCATTTCATTATAAATAAAAAATTGGTTATATTTAAGGATCTAAAAGACAGCAAATCATAAACAACCAACGTGAGTTCATAAGAAAAAAGGGCTTTTAAATTTGTAACCCTTGCAGTCAAGTTGCTAACACCACATCAAGCAACTGAAGCAGGCACATTATAAGCAATGATGCAACAGCAAGTGCCAAGTGTTTACGACAAACTCACGGGAACATTTTCCTCCATCAACACGCTTGATTGATCAATGGCCTAAGATCATCTGATAAAGGTGTTCTCAAATGAATTTGGCCGGACTTGTGGTCGCAGGTCACAGGTCAGATCACCAGATCTGATCACTTACATATATGGCACAAGTGGTGACCCAAAATTTGAATGTTAGGAAGGAGCTTACAACCAGTGTCTTTTAAGCATTTTTTATAATTTAAAAAGAAGACTCTTGTTGTCACACTAATTTTTTTTTCTGAATGTTGATTGAGTAAATAAAAAGCCGGATGCCAAAAGACTCCAAGAATGCCATCAACTGCATGCCATGTTGCCACACTATTGAACATAGATAACTAATAATTATAGACTCAATATTATTTGTTGTACTTATTTTACTTCTTCTACTTTGGGGTTTTGGATTTGAGAGGGGTATGTTAATTTAGGCATTACTGAAAGTGGTTACAAAACCAACTCTACAAGATCCGATCTTCTGATCTCCTTTTGTAGAGGGCATGACACACTTAATTTTCATGGGCAGTAATGAGTGAGACAAACCTAATTCCAAAGGACCTTGAAAACAAAAGCCAATCTTTAAGAAAAAATTATTTGTAAGCAATAACATAAGCATTTCCTATGCATCCACATCATGCAAACCACCTATACCTAAATGTAAACAGGTGCAACTGTCAAGCTTCTAACAAACATAATATCAAACACAATAAGGGGTTGTGCTTTAAAGCTAAAATGTGCTTCAAAATGGAATACCAAATTTCTTAGGACTTTAAACATCCTTTAATGGTTAGAGAACTGGATGCATAATGCAAAAGAACAATAAGAACTAAGAGAGAATGATACAACAAGAATAATAAAAATTATCATAATTATAGAGTTTTTTCATTCTCTATAAGATAAGAGGCTTGTGGAAGATATGTCACTTTCGTCATCCAAGTCTCCACCTTCGTCATCCAACTCTTGATATGGATCAAAAAGAGGTTGGAGGCGTGACATGTCGCCTACGTCCTCCCACTCCAACCCTTGGAACCATGCTTCTTCTCCTTGAATCATTTCAAGTTTAGGTGCGTTGTGAGGTCTTACCGGAAACCTCCTTAAATTCGGGCAATCCAATACCTCAATAAATTTCAAGGAAGGGGAATGAAGAAATACATGGGACCCTCCTCCTCCTCTATTGAGATGGCAGCAGAGACTTGTAAGCTTTGGGAGATGGAATAAGAGTATAGTGTCTAATCGAGGGAGCAAAGTCTCTTCATCCACCACACCCAATTCCTGCTCCTCTTCCTCTCCACTTATTATCACCTCTATTTCTTCACACCGTTTTACAACGAGGTATTCCAATTGTTGGAGGCCTCGTGGCTTGTGCTATGTTCCACGAGAAGACATCCTTTAACCTGGGGCAGGTTTGGATGAATATTGTTCGTAGATTTTGGAAGGTTAGAGGTGGCGGCAATGAGGAGAAATTCTGTCTTGTCTTATTCACTTCCTCATCTCAGATTATTTTCTCCAATCCCAAGCATTCTCGAACAACAAGATGCTTCAATTGTTGAAGGCACTGTGCAAGAACAGGGGAGAATAGACATCGCAATCTATGGCAGTAATCCACATTCAAGTAGCTTAGGTTGTGGAATGTCCCAGTTGGTGGTACGGCCCCCTTCCATATACACGACAGTTTGGGCAGATATCGTAATTTCATTGTTTTCAATGCAGAGAGAGGTGATGTAGTACTTGTTCAAGTCGATAAAACTCAAGCAAGATTTGTCCAGTGAATAGATCCTTTTCAAGTATTCCCACATCTCTAAGGTGTAGATTCATTAACCAAGTAATGAATACTCTAACATGCAGAGTTAGAGTAAAATTGAATTTGAGAAATGTACAGTCAAATTGAATTTGAGAAATGATTAAAATGAATATAGCAACTTGTTCTTCAACAAACATTTTTAATGTGTCTTCTAATAGATTTATTTCTCTAACACAACTTAATAAATACAGGTGGCTCCGTACAACGGACTTATTTACTACTAATTTTGTGACTGGAAGGGACTCGAATCCTTTAACAACACAGGCCATCCAAGCTAATTATGTCAATCCAAGGGTGGAGAAGGAATGGTTCTTACCTATGGCTATGGTGTTTTGTGAAAGAAGAGAGTCATTTTTGAAGAGAGACTGCGTTGTGTATGCAGCAGCCCCATGAGCATTAGTGTATCATGTAATAAGGGGTAAGTGAGCATGGCATGGGAGTTCGGTGATGTATATAAAGGATGGATAGAGGCTGGCCAATTGGTGATTGCTTAAAAAGCCCCCAAGGGGCTAGACGATCAATTGGAGAATGAGGGAGTCTTTGCAAGTTGCTGCCACATCACCCGCCAAGGAAGCAAAAGTCCAGCTATATTGTAGCTGCCCATGTGGAGTTTGTTACAACAATCTAGTGCCAGCACAACTTGCATAACTGTCACGCCCCGACCCCACTGTGTAAATATTGTCCGATTCTGGGTCTTCCCACCCTCGCCGGTTTTGTTTTCATTTTGATCTTCATTCTAGTCCTCTCTAACTGACATTCAATACGATTTTAACACGTGCTAAGTTGGATATCTCACAAGTGCTACCTTTAGCTATTATTTCTCCATTTTTTTTTCATTTCAAAACAATCAGATTTTAAAAGTCCAGAAAGGATTGCTGTGTGTAGTAACCATATCAAAAGAGGCAATTAAAGATCAATGCACTTAAAATTCTAGATCCAAAGTTCAGTTCACAATTGTGAAAACCAAGAACCTCAGATCTTGTAAATTTCGTGATCCATGTTGTTACAACTCAAAAATCGGTTATTCTTGTCATTTTACTATTCTTGGATCAAGTGCTTGAACTTCCTGAGTAGAAATAACACTTGAATACTGTTAGACATCATTGAATTAAATCTCTGTCGCCGATCTTGAAAATTTGTATGAAATGTTTTTCTACTAATCTTTTATCATTTCTTTTTTCTTCATACTTATACAGTTTAATTGCAAATTTCTGCATTCAATCCATTTTTTTCCGCCTAACTTGTAATCTCATAATTGGAATTCATGTTAATTTCTTGAATTAGCTAAACGCTCTTCACTTCAAGTTCTGGCTGAAGTAGTTCTTTACATACACTATATCAAACAATTTCTGTCAGATTGCACAGTGAACATAACAGAAACTTCAACCTTGACTCTGTTTTTTTGAGGTTCTCATCCAATTCCTTTGAATTCATGAACCCTGTCTTATAGTCTGTCACTTCCTCTATATTATAACTGTTTGGTTAATTGTAATCCCTTGATAGTGTTCTCGTAATTTTGTGCTAAAATTTCAACTTGCTAACGACCTATCTATTTCCTGAAAATTTTCTAACCGTTCACAGAATCAGCAAAATAAACAAGTTTCTACTCAAATTTATCTACATCAGTATCAATCCACACTAAATCCTCTATTCTATTCACCTCTGAGTTCCACTCATATACCTGATAGGTTCAGGGAGGATATGAAGAAATATGACAAAATTCCATGGTCCAAAATCTACAATGTGCATGCGGTTTCAACATAGAACCAGTGCCCCAAATATACCTCCCAAGCTGCCCATCAATTTGAGGCCACAGTTGCATTTTCTGGTTTTTTCTTTGAGGGAGACTTGAGTCCTATCAGAATTACCAGTCACCTCGTGTCACAGGTAGTTTGGACTTCAAATTTTGGATAGGACTTCCTGACAAATAGGACGACCTTATTAGAGCAGAAGTTCAGACTATGTGCATTTGATTCCAGACTTAGTAATTGACGAAATGGTTAAGCCATTTGCATGGACAGCTGTGGCATAAACTGCTTAGTGTAATTGCAGAATTGTTTTCTAATTGGACTTTTACCAGGACAGCCCCTCTCAACTTGAGAATAAACCAATTGTAGTCATTGTTAAAAGCAAAGAGCTATCAACAACCGAGAGGACAGCTACAATTCAGATTATTGGTTAACACTTCTTATCGGTACTCACATATTGGTTAGCCATTGTGGATCGGGCTGACATATCTGGACACAATTTCCAAGCATTACTTGAACAAAGATTCTCCATGTGAGTACTGAATCAGAGATCAAAGCAAAAGATAATTTTTTGGGTGCCGCATGGGGACATTTGCGTGAAATCGAACTGTTGGGATTGTATAGGGGTGCAACTTGGGTCGGGTCGGGTTGAGCTTTTGCTAAAAATTGAATTGTAATCAACCCAACCTCGACCTGATTTTATCATAAGAGCTGAACCTGAATTCCCAAAATCGACCCGAGTTCACAGCTAGTATTGTATAACAGCACAAGACAACCCACATGTCTTGGTCCCATGCAGAACAAACATCCCATACTTAAGATAAAAGGCCTACGAAGAAAATGAACAATTTAGGAAGAAATTTAAATGACGCGTGATTGATCAATGGCGTAAGATCATCTGATCAAGGTGTTCTCAAATGCATTTGGCCGGACTTGTGGTCGCAGGTCACAGGTCCGATCACCAGATCTGATCACTTACATATATGGCACAAGTGGTGACCCAAAAGGTGAATGTTAGGAAGGAGCTTACAACCAGTGCCTTCTAAGCATTTTTTATGATTTAAAAAGAAGACTTTTATTGCCACACTAATTTTTTTTTTCTGAATGTTGATTGAGTTAATAAAAAGCCGGATGCCAAAAGACTCCAAGAATGCCATCAACTGCATGCCATGTTGCCACACTATTGAACATAGATAACTAATAATTATAGACTCAATATTATCTGTTGTACTTCTTTTACTTCTTCTACTTTGGGGTTTTGGATTTGAGAGGGGTAAGTTAATTTAGGCATTACTGAAAGTAGTTACAAAACCAACTCTACAAGATCCGATCTTTTGATCTCCCTTTGTAGAGGGCGTGACACACTTACCCTTGTTTGTTTTGGACTTTCAGAATTGATTTTCAGTCCAAAACAGATTATTGGACTTAAAATTGTATTTGATTTTTAGTCCAATACTCAGATTTTGTTTCAAAATCAATTCTCTTAATCCAAAACAAACAGGGAGTTAATGGATTTGATATAGAACAAAAACAATATGGCATCAAAGAGTCCTATCACCTTTTTTTTTTTTTTGAAAGGTTAAGTCTTATCACTTTTCTTATTTAGGATATCATCCCATCCACTTCAGCTTGAAAAATGTGGCATTAAAAGGATGCAAGTTGGCTGGGGATGCCTTGGTCCGTCTCATATTTAGATTGAAATTGGTGATGTTGGAATGGGTCGGCTTAATTTTCATGGGCATTTACTTATTGAGCCAAATCAGTACTAGGACCTAATTCCGAAGGACCTTGAAAACAAAAGCCGATCCCTAAAAAAATGATTTGGAAGCAATAACATAAGCATTTCCTATGCATCAACATCATGCAAACCACATATACCTAAATGTAAACAGATGCAACTGTCAAGCTTCTAACAAACATAATATCAAACAACATCATGCAAACCACATATACCTAAATGTAAACAGATGCAACTGTCAAGCTTCTAACAAACATAATATCAAACACATATGGGGTTGTGCTTTAAAGCTAAAATCTGCTTCAAATACTTTAAACATCCTTTAATGGGTAGAGAAGTGAATGCATAATGCAAAAGAACAATAAGAAGTAAGAGAGAATGAAACAAGAAGAATAATAAAAATAATCATAATAACAGAGTTTTTTCATTCTCTATAAGATAAAGATTGTGGAATCCATGTTGTAGTAACTTAGGAATGCTATTATATCAACAATAAATTAAAGGAAACACAAAAGGCATAATACATCATTAGAAAAGAAAGGAAATGAAATGAAATTTACCTCATACTGAAACTGCAGTTACATGTCACCTTTGTCATCCGAATCTCCACTTTCGTCATCCGACTCTCCACCTTCGTCATCCGACTCTTGCAATGCATCCGACTCTCCAC
Organism: Tasmannia lanceolata; assembly: GCF_043159265.1. Classification (NCBI taxonomy): domain Eukaryota; kingdom Viridiplantae; phylum Streptophyta; class Magnoliopsida; order Canellales; family Winteraceae; genus Tasmannia; species Tasmannia lanceolata. The sequence goes on from NW_027518693.1 coordinate 421,294, forward strand.
CTTCGTCATCCGACTCTGGAAATGGATGAAAAAGAGGTTGGAGGCGTGACATGTCGCCTTCATCCTCCCACTCCAACCCTTGGAACCATGCTTCTGCTCCTTCAATCATTTCAAGTTTAGGTGCGTTGTGGGGTCTCACCGGAAACCTCTTTAAATTCGGGCAAGCATTTACCCAAATAGATATCAAGGAAGGGAAATGGAGAAATACATGGGACCTTCCTCCTCCTCTCTTGAGACGGCAGTAGAGACTTGTAAGCTTTGGGAGTTCGTCTAACTCTATAGTCTCTAATCGAGGGAGCAGAGTCTCTTTATCCACCACACCCAATTCCTGCTCCTCTTCCTCTCCACTTATTATCACCTCTATTTCTTCACACCCTTTTACCTCGTGGCATTCCAATTGTTGGAGGCCACGTGCTATGTTCCACGAGAAGACATCCTTTAACCTGGGGCAGCCTCTGATGGTTATTGTTCGTAGATTTTGGAAGGTTAGCGGTGGCGGCAATGAGGAGAAATCCTTTCTTGTCTTATTCGCCAACATCACTTCCTCATCCCAGATTATTTTCTCCAATCCAGAGCAATCTAGAACATTAAGTTCCTCCAATTGTTGAAGGCACTGTGCAAGAACAGGGGAGAATAGACATCGCAAGCTAGGGCACTCATCCACAGTCAAGTGGGTTAGGTTGTGGAATGTCCCAGTTGGTGGTATGGCCCCCTTCCATATACACGACAGTTTGGGCAGATTTCGTAATTCCATTCCTTTCAATGTAGAGAGAGGTGATGTAGTAATAGCAGCATGAATCTCTTCTCTCATCCCCTCTTCGTACTCAAATACCTCCTCTAACTCTGAGCAATTTCGTACATCGAGTATCTCCAATTGTTGAAGGTACTGTACAAGAACAGGGGAGAATAGACATCGCAAGCTAGGGCACTCATCCACAATCAAGTCGGTTGGGTTGTGGAATGTCCCAGTTGGTGGTATGGCCCCCTTCCATATACACGACAGTTTGGGCAGATCGAATAATTTCATTGCTTTCAATGTAGAGAGAGGTGATGTAGTAGGATGAATCTCTTCTCTCATCCCCTCTTCGTACTCAAATACCTCCTCTAACTCTGAGCAATTTCGTACATAGAGTATCTCCAATTGTTGAAGGTACTGTACAAGAACAGGAGAGAATAGACATCGCAAGCTAGGGCACCCATACACAGTCAACCAGGTTAGGTTGTGGAATGTCCCAGTTGGTGGTATATCCCCCTTCCATATACACGACAGTTTGGGCAGATCTCCTAATTCCATTCGTTTCAATGTAGAGAGAGGTGATGTAGTAATAGCAGCATGAATCTCTTCTCTCATCCCCTCTTCGTACTCAAATACCTCCTCTAACTCTTCACATTCTTCTACTTCGAGTGATTCCAAGCTTTGCAATCCTTCAAGCAGATCATATGATAGGATATTGTTTAATTTCCCACAATTGTAAATGGTCAGCCCTATCAGGTTCCCAAAGAATCTATTAGGAAGCGGGCCGTGACAGATTTTCTCTAATTTCTCCATGCCAATGAGGTCCAATCGTTGCAATCTCCTAAAGGCATTTGGTGGAACCCGATGAGATTCTTCCACCGTGTTGATGAAATGTTCCATTTCGTCACAATCGAAGAGATTGAGGCGCTTCACGCTGTTGAAAGAGACACCATCATTCAGGAGGTGTACAATATTGGAGACAGGGACCCTCTCCAAGACAATTTCTTCGCTTCTTTCTAATAAGAGTTTAACCCACTTTGATAAAGGGTATGACATTATGTTGATGGCTGTACACTTCTCGTAGTCGCTATATGGGTACCATCCGTCCTGAACGCAGATGCTGAATTTCTTTAGTTTCTCCCAAGGGCAAGGGCCGGGGACTTCTAGAGACAAACAATTCACATCTTTAACATGGATGTATAGAACGGTCAAGCGAGCCAAAGATGCCACCTCATCAAAGCTTGCTTTACTTCCATCACCGCTGCTGCCTCTTACCTCCCACTCATCGAAGCTAAATCCCATGTCCAGTTCTTCTAATTTAGTCAACCTTGAAATGACATTTGGTGCCACCATTGTAAGAGCATTACACCGTCCGAAGTCCAAAACCTTCAGATTGGATAATTGCCCAATTTCTATTGGCAATTCTTTGATCTCAGTTTCCCTCAGGCTAAGTACTTCAAGTTTTTCCAAACCTCCAAGTAGGGATATGTCATCTAAACACTTGCACTCATCTAAGAATAGTGTCCTGAGGTTTTTTAAGTACGGTAGTGATGGGAGCAATGATGAAATCTTGGTTTTCCTTAGGCTAAGTACTTCAAGTTTCACCAAACCTCTAAGTAGGGATATGTCATCTAAACAGCTGCACTCATCTAAGCATAGTGTCTTGAGGTTTTTTAAGGACAGTAGTGATGGGGGCAATGATGAAATCTTGGTCTCACTTAGATCCAAGACGACAAGGGCTTTCATTCCTTCAAAGAATTTTTTTGGGATTTCTTTCCAACCATTCATTCGTTGTAGTAATAAGGTTAAGAGACGTGGGCAATTCGGCTGCTCAGGGAGCCCACCAATTGAAGTTCCCATAAGTGAAAGCCTCTTGCATTCATCCAAATTCTCTGGCCACTCTGGCAGTTCCGCTCCCACTTTAACTAGAAACCCATGCTCTTTTTCTGATGCGGTCAATATGGCCACATCTCTTACAACATCATGCATTTTTACACAACCTTTCTCGTCACCATCTAGCAACAAACAAGAATCCTTAAGTATATCAACCAAGGTATGTATTTTGTCCCATGCTTCCTTAAAATTGTAGACATCCTTGAAAACCCTCTCCCCCATCATGTATCTCATCAATACACCGTCTTCAATGTTATGATCTTCAGGAAAGACACAACAAAACAAGAAGCACAACTTTGCTTCCTCACTTTCGATGTAGTCGTAACTCAGCTTGAGACAAGAGTACACCTTTCTATCAACACCATATATGTTTCTTGCAGGACCCCGCTGTAATTCTCTCAGTGCATTAGCCCAAAATGATGAGTCTTTCCCTTTTAGTGCCCTTGCAACTGTGACAATCGCTAAAGGCAAGCCCTTGCATTCTTCAGCAACTTCCCTTGCCAAACTCTGCAATTCATCAGTTTCACGAATTTCTGCTTTCTTTTTGAATAGATTCCATGAATCTTGTTTAGATAAGACTTGGACTTCGATCTTTTTATGGCACTCCATCATGGAACATACATCTAATCTCCTCGTTGTCATTATAATTTGGCAGCCCTTTTGTGTACCTCCGCAGGGGATTCCGACCTTTGTTAAGTCCAATCCATCCCACAAATCGTCCAAGATTATGAGTACCCTCTTTTCTTGCTTTAATCTCTTCAACAGTAGGCCTGCCCGCACTTCTTCATAATCTTCTACAAATGTCAAGCCTAATTTCTCAGCAAGTTCACCTTGGATCTTCTTCAAGTCTTGGTTTTGGGAAACAGTGACCTTTACAACCTCATCACACAGCTTTTCATCCTTAGCTTGCTTTCCCACCTGTTCCACTAGGGTCGTCTTGCCAACACCTCCCATCCCGTATACGCCGATGATGTTGATTCCCTCTTTTAATGCCTTGATGACCCGCTCCTTAGCTGATTCTATGCATTCAAAAGCCTCATATTCTCCTGCTGGTTTAAAGCTTGGACAAGGGCGGAGAGCTGCTACATGAGGGAAATGCACTTTTGGTAGCAGGCGCTCAACACGCAGGCCATCAACAAGCAGGCCATCAACAACAGCCATCTTCTTTGTTGCTTCTTTACCTAGAGAATAGCGCGAGCTGAAATTGGGGCACCATCCCTTGAAACATTTCTTGTTCTCCATCACCCCCTCTTCCAATCTCTTCAGGATTGCCTCAATGCCATCTACTTTTTCTAGCCCGTCTACTTTTTCTAGCCATAACTGCACTTCACCAGGGATTTCTTGTACATTCCTAGTAGCAGCGTCCACTGATCGTTGCACATAATCTCTCCTCACCCCTAGTTTTTCAACTTCGAGTTGAAGTTTTTCAACACTGTTTTTATAGCGAACAAGATAATCAACACGGCGCTTAACAGGACCATATAAAATCTTCGCCACTTCTAAGATGCATTTAGCTACATCAGCCATGATGTTGGAGAAAACAAAGGATCTGAAAGAGGAAAGTAAGAGTGGAAGGAATAGCAAGTAGATGAGAAGCTCAAGGAACTGAAGAAATGCCTGTCTACCTTATTTCTCTCTCTTCTTCTTGCAAGAGATCACATTGCGAGGCAATAATTGAACCTTTGACAGCTGTAAAGAAAAAAGAAAAAGTCTCCACCATGCAATTTACAAAACATGATCATTATTGCATACTTTCCTTTTCGATTCTTTCATTATTGCAAAGTGGATTTTTTATATGGTGTAAGCCCCTATACTCTAGTATTTTTAAAAAAGTATCGTACGGCTTACACTCTAGGATGATCCAAACCGTCCATTTGATGGGCTAAAATGTAAATAGGGTGTGCAAAAAAAAAAAAAAAAACATTTCCATAGGATGATCCTAGCCCTATGATCATTAGAGGAACTTCATATAATGGAACCTCTATAGATCGAATGGTTGGGATCATCCTATGGAAATGATTTTTTGTCCTTAATGTATTTACGTTGTGGTCCATCAAATGGACGGTTTGGATCATCCAATTGTGTAAGCCATACAGTATTTTTTTTGAAAAATATTGGACGATGCGGGCTTTCACCATATTTTGAAAAGAATGGTAGAAAAAAATGGGCGTAAAATTTGTTTTACACCCATGGAAAAAATAGAGTCTAGATAAAAATAGTGATAAGTTGGTATGGAACCTCTATAGATCGAAGGGTTGGGATCATAGGAAAATGTTTGTACGGAACCGGACCCAGCATTGTGTGGGATGGGACAGGTCTCTAAAGAGCCATTACGCCGGTTGTCCCCTTGTGGGGTCAGCATCCTCTATTCCTCTTTTCCCATCTTTTTTCCTTTATTTTTTGTGTACACCAAGTGATCGAGGTGCTCCCATCTTTGATTGATCGGAACCCTCCATCTAATAGGCCTTAATCTGGATCTCATATGGCCAATAAATCACGATTTCTTAAAGGCCTATCTAGGCTTTCAATTTATCACAATCGGGTCGCTCAATTTGTACTAGCTTCTTAGGTTTTGCCTTATTCTCAATTTTTAAGAGTGGATTTTCATATGGGGGAAGCAACAATAGTCTAGTATTTTTCAAAAAGTATGATCCAAACCGTCCATTTGATGGGCTATAATGTAAATAGGGTGTGCCAAAAAAATCATTTTCATAGAATAATCCTACCTCTATGATCATTAGAGGAACTTCATATCATGGGAATCTCTATAGATCGGAGGGTTGGGGTCATCCCATGGAAATGATTATTGGGGCACAACGTATTTATGTTGTGGCCCATCAAAAGGTTTGCCTGGATCATCCTATGGTGCAAGCTGTACAGTTATTTTTGAAAAATATTGGACTATACGGGCTTACACCATAGCCATTCTATTATTTTGGAGTTTTTATATGGTGAAAGCCCCCACTTTAGAATGAATAACTTGTTTGGAGAAATCTTAAATGGTGTTGCTTTCTCCTCATCCTTGATCAAGAAGCACATATCAAACACCCATTGTATCAAACACCCATTATAGCCATACACATACAGATGGGTGCACTGGGCAAGCCCATTTTTTCTACCTAATAATGTGAATAAAACAAAACGTAAGCCCACTTTTTCTACCAAAAATGAGCGTAAAATTTATTTTACTTACACGCATGGAAGAAATGGAGTCTAGATAAATATGATGATGCTACGGTCCTAAATTGGAGCCAGCCTAGGTACAAAATTAGGTGGGACCCAGCATGGTGTGGGATGGGACAGGTCTTTAAAGGGCCATTACGCCGGTCGTTTGTGTCCTCCCTCTCTCTCTCTGTCCCTTTCCCTCCTCCTCTCTCTCTCTACTATTATTCTAGCTTTAGTCACCATCTATTGAGCATCCTCTTCTCCCATCTTTCTTTATTTCTTTTGTTTTGTTTTTGGGAAATGGATCGATCCCCAAAACATTGCTGAATAAAAATCTTGTGTGAAAATTACATATATGCTGCTGGCTTTAACTCCTGGTCCGTGTATTTGATTTGGAAGGGTGTTACTCGATTTCTGTCATTTTTCTTACTTTTGTTATTTCTTTACTATCTTACGAGGCAATCTACAAACAAGATCATTGTTGCAGACTTTCTTTTTTTAGATAAAAGATGGGATTTCTCTCTTTTGGATGGTACTCCAGGCATTTTGTGTTACTTCATTGAGAAACAATCCATACGAACCGTGAGATCAAAGAAAAAGAGAAATGGACAATCTAGATTAAGAAGAAATGCAACCTAATATAAAAGGGACAAGCGTTCGTTAGCAATTTTTTTTTGGTTGTTTATTTTTTTTTTTTTTGCAAGGGGGGGGGGTTTAGGGTTTTGAGAGAAATCAATGAGTGTGAGAGAGAAGAGGAAGATAGAGAGAGGGGCCAGCCGAACATGTTTCCCTCCGGAAAAAAACTTTGGAAAATAATTGTGGGTTACCCAACCCACGCGCAATGGGTGCGGGTCACCTAAGTGCTAACCCGTAGGGATGTGGGTCCTTTTTTACCCAACCCGTTTGACCCTTACCCGCATGACCTGCAGGTAACCCAACCCAATCCGCCAGTTTGCCAGGTCTATACGGCTTACACTCTATGATGATCCAAACTGTCCATTTGATGGGCTACAATGTAAATAGGGTGTGCCAAATAAATCATTTTCATAGGATGATCCTAGCCCTATGTACGATTTGTGGAGGCAAAAATGGACGTGTAAAAGCCTTCACAAATTTGTCAATTTTTGCCTCCACAGTTTGAAGGGTTGGGATAATCCGATGGAGCTGATTTTTTAGGCACACCCTATCAATGTGAGGGCCTATCAAATGAATGGTTTGGATCACCCAAACAATGTGGGCCCACTGAATTTTAAGGCGTCGGTGTAGCTAAGTTAGCTGCACGTATGTGTAGCTACACTTTTCTCATATGTGTGTATATATATATATATATATATATATGAGGAAAGTGAAGCTACACCGCCGGCTTAAAATACAATGGGCCCACATTGTTTTGGTGATCCAAACCATTCATTTGATAGGCCCTCACATAGATAGGGTATCCACCAAAAATCAGCTCCATAGGATCATCCCAACCCTTCAAACTGTGGAGGCAAAAATGGACAAATTTGTGAAGGTTTTTACATGTTCATTTTTGCCTCCACAAATCGTAGGGTTGGGATGATCCTATGGAGCTGATTTTTGGTGGACACCCTATCTATGTGAGGTGTAGCTAACTTAGCTACACCGCCGGCTTAAAATACAATGGGCCCACATTGTTTTGGTGATCCAAAGAATTCATTTGATTGGCCCTCACATAGATAGGGTGTCCACCAAAAATCAGCTCCATAGGATCATCCCAACCCTACGATTTGTGGAGGCAAAAATGAACGTGTAAAAACCTTCACAAATTTGTCCATTTTTGCCTCCACAGTTTGAAGGGTTGGGATGATCCTATGGAGCTGATTTTTGGTGGACACCCTATCTATGTGAGGCCCAATCAAATGAATGGTTTGGATCACCAAAACAATGTGGGCCCATTGTATAGCTACACTGGCGGTGTAGCTTCACTTTCCTATATATATATATATATATATATATATATATATATATATATATATATATATATATATATAGGAAACTGTTGGTGAGCTTAAGCTCACCAAACTTATGGTGAGCTAGCTTGCCCAATCACATGGGGGCCCACTTTGTTAGGATGATCCAAACCATTCATTTGAAAGTCCCTTACATAGATGGGGGGTGTACCAAAAATCAGCTCCATAGGATCATCCTAACCCCTCCATTTGTGGAGGACAAAAATGGGGCAGATGTGTCTGTCCATTTTTGTCCTCCACAAATGGAGGGGTTAGGATGATCCTACGGAGCTGATTTTTGGTACACTCCCTATCTATGATAAGGCCTTGCAAATGAATGGTTTGGATCACTCCCCAAAATGTGGGACCCATGTGATTGGGCAAGCTAGCTCACCATAAGTTTGGTGAGCTTAAGCTCACCAACAGTTTCCTCATATATATATATATATATATATGAGAAAACGGTTCCTACACATATGTGTAGAGAGTTCTCTACACACTAGCTTAAAATACAGTGGGGGCCCACATTGTTTGGGTGATCCAAGCCATCCATTTTAAAGGCCCTTACATAGATAGGATGTCTACAAAAAATTAGATCCATAGGATCATCCCAACCCTACGATTTGTGGAGGTAAAATGGATGTCTTTAAACCTTCACAAATTAGTCCATTTTTTGCCTCCACAGTTCGAATGGTTAGGATGATCCTATGGATCTGATTTTTTGTGGACACCCTATCTATGTGAGGGCCTTAAAAATGAATGGTTTGGATCACCCAAATAATGTGGCCCCCACTGTATTTTAAGCTAGTGTGTAGATAACTTATCTACACATATGTGTAGGAACCGTTTTCTCTCTCTCTCTCTCTCTCTCTCTATATATATATATATATATATATATATATATATATATATATATATATATATATATTTTAAGGCGTTGGTGTAGCTAAGTTAGCTACACGTATGTGTAGCTTCACTTAACTCTCTCTCTCTCTCTCTATATATATATATATATATATATATATATATATATATATATATATATATATATATATATATATATATGAGGAATAAGATTGTACGCTCGACCGTACCTAAAGTTAGGTACGGTAGAGTGCCAAATCACATGGGTCCCACATTTTTGGTGAGCATCTAAACCATTCATTTGCAACGCCTCATCATAGATAGGGTGCATACCAAAAATCAGCTCCATAGGATCATCCTAACCCATCCATTTATGGAGGCGAAAATGGACAGACAGTGTTTGTCCACAAATCTGCCCATTTTGGCTTCCAATTTTGGAGGGGTTAGGATGATTCAATGGTGCTGATTTTTGGTATGCACCCTATCTATGATAGGGCCTTGCAAATGAATGGTTTAGATGCCCACCAAAAATGGGGGACCCATGTGATTTGGCACTCTACCGTACCTAACTTTAGGTACGGTCGAGCGTACAATCCTTTTCCTCTATATATATATATATATATATATATATATATATATATATATATATATATGAGAAAATCAAATCCATTGCGAACCATAGGCTGATCCTTCCCTCGAAGTGGATCAAGGGGCTGATCTTCCCTCTAGAAGATCAAATCCATTGCGAACCAAGCTAGGTTCGTAACATTGTGGCCCATCAATGGACAGTTCGGATCATCCTATGGTGCAAGCAGTACAGTTCTTTTTGAGAAATATTGGATTATATCGGCTTACACCATAGCATTTCTATTATTTTGGAGTTTTTATGTGGTGTAAGCCCCCATGTTGCTTTGGGCAGATCTGGGAATAAATGGGCATAAAACAAGACATAAGCCCATTTTTTTTAAATTAAAATGGGCGTAGAATTTGTTTTACTTATGCTGATGAAAGAAATGGAGTCTAGATAAAAAATGGTGATGCTACCGTCCTCAGTTGGAGCCTGCCTAGGTTTTGAAACTTTCTTTTTTGACTCTTTTATTTTAATCTTTTCTTTAATAAAATGAAAAGAGCTTTAATTCCTCGTCGGCCGTGTATTTGATTTGGATGGGTGTTGCTGGGTTTCTATCATTTTTCTTCCACTCAATTTTCAAACATGACCATCGTTGCAGACTTTCTCTCCACAAAAAAGGAGGGGTCACAACTGATCGAGGTGTGTCTACTGCGGCAAAGTGGTCCCATCTTTGATTGATCAGAACCCTCCATCTAATAGGCCTTAATTGATCAGAACCCTCCATTTCTCACAATGGGGTCGCTCAATTTGTACAAGCTTCTAACTTAGGTTCTTTCTCAATTTTTAGTAGTGGAGTTTTTTTTAGTATTTTTCAATTGTACTGTTTATACTCTAGGATGATCCAAACCGTCCATTTGATCCTAGCCCTATGATGATTCGAGGAACTTCATAATATGAGAATCTCTATAGATCGGAGGGTCAGGATCATCCTATGGAAATGATTTTTGGGGCACGACATATTTACTTTGTGGCCCATCAAATGGACAGTTTGGATCATTCTATGGTGCAAGCCGTACAGTTTTTTTGAAAAATACTGGACTATACGGGCTTACACCGTAGCATTTCTATTATTTTGTAGTTTCTACAAGGTGTAAGCCCCCATTTTAGAATGAATAAGTGGTGTGGAGAAATCTTAAATGATGCTCTTTTCTCCTCTTCCTCGATCAAAATTCTATACGGGATAAAATATTATTTATTGTATTTCGGCTGAAATTTGTTTCGGTGAAGGCTGAAACGCATTCTTGAAACCGAAATCTGAAACCACGGGGGAAATTACCAATGGGTAGACCAAAATGAGAGAATTGCCAAAGGGGGGACACTCTTTTGAAAAATTATAAAAGGGTCAAAAATGGAATTTGCGGGATAACCTTACCAAAATACCCCTAGGGGTTATCAAGTCTAAAATAGGGTTAACAAGTCTAAAAAGGGATTATCAAGTTCATAGAGACTTGATAACCCCTGTTTAGACTTGATGTTGTGGCCTTATGGGCTAATCTCTCTCCTCCTCCCTTTCCCCTCTCCCTCTACTATTATTCTAACTTTAGTCACCATCTATTGAGCATCATCTTTTCCCACGTCTCTTTATTTCTTTTCTTCTTGGGAAGTGGAGTTTTTATATGATGTAATCCCCCCATAGTCTAGTATTTTCAAAATATATTGTACGGGTTACACTCTATGATGATCCAAACCATCCATTTGATAGGCTACAATGTAAATAGGGTGTGCCAAAAAATCATTTTCATAGGATGATCCTAGCCCTACGATCATTATAGGAACTTTATATTATGGGAATCTCTATAGATCGGAGGGTTGGGATCATCCCACGGAAATGATTTTTTACGTTGTGTCATGGACGGCCTGGATCATCCTATGGTGCAAGCCGTACAGTTCTTTTTGAAAAATATTGGACTACACGGGCTTACACCATAGCATTTCTATTATTTTGGAGTTTTTATATGGTGTAAGCCCCCAGTTTAGTATGAATAACTGGTTTGGAAAAATCTTAAATGATGTTATTTTCTCCTCAACCATGATCGAGGAGTACAGATCAAGCACCCATTCTCCATACACAGATTCATTCGACTTAAAATGGGCGTAAAACAAAGCATAAGCCCATTTTTTCTACTTAGAAGTGGGTGTAAATTTCAAATGGTCCCATTTTAAGGGAAACAGATTTAAAATGGAATCTTCAGACCTGCCAAACCTAAATTTCAAACTAACTTACATAGTTAGGACTCCACTAACAAAATCTTTCTTTTTTCCGATATTCATTGGTAAGAACAGTTACCATATAGCAAGAACCAACTACTATCGAGTTGATTGGAGTAAGAATCGTCTTGGCTCATTCTATTTATTGCATTTTCCATTAGTATACAAATGGGGAAAATTAATTATCAAAAGAAGTATCTAAACATAAAATCTCTGAAAACTTAGTATACTGACAGAAAAATTTGAGGAAAATTGAGTACAAATTTCAGTGATCAAACCTTGAGCATATCAATACTCAGATAGGGTCAAGGATATTGCTGACAAATACTATCACAAGGCCAGTCATCCAAAGATCTTTAGGAGATCCAAGCATCTCTCAGATCGACGATCCTTGTCGATTTAGGCCAAATGAAGTGTTTTCAGTGTGAAAATCCAAATGGTTTCCGGTGTGAAATAACCCGTCCAGTGTGAACACCCCAAGGTGTTTCTAGAGTGAACACCCAAAGTGCTTCTAGTGTGAACACTCATGGTGTTTCCAATGTCAACACCCAAGGTGTTCTAGTGTGAAAACATAAAGCGTTTCAAGTGTGAAAGATGGAAATAAGGAAACCAGTTCCAATGTGAACACCCGAAGTTAGGTAAGACGTGTGTGTAAAAGCTGAAAATGTCTCTTTTTGTCTGTAGAATATTTATTATGTATGACTTGTGTATGAAAGCTAAAAAATATCTCTTTTTGCCTGTAGGCTATGTATTGCCGTAAGGAGATTCTACCTCTATAAAATGGAGTAAGGGACTACATATCTCAATGAACGGCATTCCACTTTGAGTTAAAATTACATGTTTGGAGAAGTGTTCTCCTCTTTTATCTTCTTCCACCAAATTTACATACCTTCCGTCTGGGCATTATGTCACGATATGACCAAAACAGGAGCATTTGAAGCACATTTCGATATCACAATAGGCCTAATTAGGATCTGTCTGATCATGAACTTCCTTTTCACCTGGCTCATCCCACGGAGCACGATGATAAAAAGTGCCAACATCCTCCAGGACAAGATTATTGTCATCCTGATTCAAAGTTTCAAAACGTGCCACACGTTCCATAAGTTGATGGGCATGCGACTTCATTGTATGGTGATCATGATGAGGAGCCTTCATACGAACACATGATTCCTAGCCATAGTAGTCGCCTCTTCACAACAAGCACCAAGGATCAATGAGAGCTATGATACTAAATTAGTGGAGCAGCAGAAAAAGAAATTGCAAAATCCAAAACCCAAATAACATTCACCACTTTGATTTTACGGTTTTTGCGGGTAGAAACCTCGCAACACAAAGATAGAGAAAGTGTATTATTACTTAAAAAAATGTCCAAAAGTTCTTCCACTTCTCTCATTCACAAACAACATAAAGTCCTCTTTGACCCAAAGACTCCTAACTATTATTAATTAGTCATTACTATAAAATATACTCAACTCAACTAAGCCTTTGTCCCTAACCAGTTGGGGTAGGCTAATGAATCCTTTAGAAAAATTTCATGATGAATGTGAAAGAATCTCCTCGGTTCAAATTAACCAAGTCTACTCCTGACACTAGTTGGATTCATCTACATGGATAATTTCTTTCATTCTCTCTTATCCAAGGTCATGTTCTCTGTTATGTTCCTAACCATCAAGTCTTTCCTCATTGTTTGTACCCAAGTTGTTTTCGGTCTGCCCCAACCTCTTTTTACTCCATCAACTTGGCACGAGTCGCCTCATCTCACTGGAGCATCCAAAAGCCTACGTTGGATATGTCCAAACCATCTTAAGCGGTGCTCTCTCATCTTCTCCTCAATTGGTGCCACCCCCACCTTTTTACGAATGTCTTCATTTTTAATTCTATCTAAGCTTGTGCGGCCGCACATTCATCTAAGCATTCGCATCTCCGCTACACTCATCTTATGCACATGCAGCTTCTTAGTGGACCAACATTCTGAGTCGTACAACATGGCTGGCCTACTGTCTTATAAAACTTTCCCTTCAACTTGGTAGGGATTCTACGGTCGCACACAACTCCTGAGGCAAGCTTCCACTTCAACCTGCTCTTATTCTATGGTTAACATCCTCTTCAATCCCTCCTTCCTTATGTAGAATTGAACGAAGATAGCATAAAAAAAGGACAACTACTTGATTTAATTCTTAACACAAATAAAACTCCTCAAAAATATCCTATACTTTAGGAATGCTAACTGTGGCTAGCTAAAGATAAGAATGAAAATTAGGAAAATATATCTTTAAGGTAAGTTGGTTTCCTAAAACTTCTTGGCTTGCTTTTTCGGCTCCAATTTCCAAAAGATGCGTCTGCATTAGCTCCCCATTACTGTCCATCGATTGAAGCGATCTAGTTGTGTTGCAAGATCAGATCGAACTATGAGTGGTAGATGAAGATCCAGGCTATCAAAAGATTGTATAGATACCCAAACGAGGTAAGTTCTAAGATTTGTTTTGTATTCCAGTAATCATTGTAATTAAATTAGTTAGATTGGTATAGATCTAACAATAGATTAATCAGATTAAACATAGATCTAAAGATAGAATATTAAATTGTTAGATCTATTTGGTCAATTAGATTAGATGTGTTTATATGTTAGATCATAAAGTTAATCTGAATTATAGATGCATAATATTCTTATGGAATCTATTAAATAGTATGGGGGCATGCGCATGACAACCCATGTTTCTTAATATATCCAAGAAAACTGCACGCACTATGTGCAAATATTACTCTTGAGAGAAAATATATGGTTCTATGAGTGTATTTTATTTGAAAAAGTAATGCTAACTAATTTGTATCCAACAAAGTCCCACAAATCACGAGCGTTTATTAACCGCCGGGCAATGACTAATCACCGGCGTTCACAAATGCCAGTAATTATTGGAAACCGTGTCCAGTGAGAAATTAAAAAAAAATTATTTAAAAAAAATATTATTTTAAAAACCCCAATAATGGGTACATCCATATTTTACGCACACGCACACGCACACACACTAGGAAACCCCGTTCGCACAGGGCAACAAAGAAATCATGAATTATTAATAAGAGTGGGGACATGTGGCAAGTAGAATTGTAGAGGGAGAGTTGGGTGTGATGGATAATATGTGGATTCAATTATTGAGTTTTCAAGTTTACAAAATGCAATCAATATATTTGTAGAGCATAGCTTATATAATCAGATAATAGTTATACACCAGCCCCAATGTTCCACCAAGAAAGAGTTTCCAACCAGTGCAGTGTCCGTAAGTGCAGAAATGTCAGCACAGTCAAGATTGTCAAACACCACAGAAAAATAACTTATTGAAAGATCCAAGACGTCAATTCGAACAGAAAACTACCTGATTTCAAAGCATAAAAATGATCCAAAGCAACAATTCTTAGTAATCCATGGGTTTAAATATATCCTTAACAAAGAAAGAAAATCAGGTTTAAATATATCAACTGTTAGTTACATCAGAAATGATAAGGTGTGGCACATAAAGAAAAATAACTGACCTTGTTGCAGGCAAGGACCAGCTATTGAAGGAGATACACTTTCGAAAATCATTGCACTTTTGACATCTTTATTGTTTCACAACCTATCTTAGCCAAATAAATGTAACAAACTTAAATCACAAGTCCCATAGTATGAAGCCCAAATCCCACAACGGTCAATGTGATTCAATGATCGGTATCACTTTGAGCATCCCCACCCAACAACCCACAAAAAAGTACAAAGTTGCTCTGTCATTTCCCTTGTAACCCCACCACCACCCACCATGCTGTTGGGGGTTGCTCTTCAAGCTTCATGTATATCTTCTCTATTATATTATCTAATATATCTGGTCGAGGTCTTGCCTAACCCAACTTACGCATCCAAAAAAAAAAAAAAAGAATACAAAGTTAAAAATATCCAAGAAGAAGCGTCAATGAGCCAACAAAATAAATAAATGCAATAGTCGCAGAATCCAAGAACTTAACTTTAATGGTTAATCCGTACCCTCCTTATTTCATTTCCCCGTACTTATGGGAGAAGTGTTAGAAAAATCCGAAGGAGGCGATGAGATGTTACTCCCCTTTCGCATGTCCTCATACATCTAATAGATTATAATAGTTTTGAATGTCAGTGAAAGAGTGGTCATTTTCCTATAGAGAAAACGTTAGAGTTGGAGCTCTAATTGATCAAAATATGTTTTTGTTTTAGCCTTTAAGAATCTTATCATTTTCTCTATAAATCTACCCTATATTCTATAGGATTCTTCTCTCGAGACAAATGACCCATAATGAAAATGGTTGAGTAAAAGAAATGCTACCATGAGTCTAAAAACTACATTACACCATTTTTCTTTAAGTTTCCGATTACTGTTCCAAATAAATGAATTTAGAGAATTAGAATGTGACCACCAACTCCTATTGCGAAGCAGAACTAATTTCTCTTTAAGCTGGAAATCTATTATGTTTTTTGCATGTGACAAAGTTGAAGCATTCGTATTCTGTAAAACATAGCAGAAAAAGACATAAAATTAAGTGGGTAAGCATAAGAGGCACTCAAGTCTCCTGTCGTTTAGTATTTAAAGGCCTTGAAAGAGCTTTTTGAAAACTGTAATATCTTTCTGAAAGCCCTTAAAATACTAAACGATAAGAGAGTTGAGCGCCTGTTATAAAAACGTTTGAGTGTTCATATCATTTCCCTTTATAAAATAGAGAAAACTTATGTTTCTAAGGATTTAGACTCCCAAATTATTTCCTGACTTCGTGTAGATCCTTTTTTTATTTATTGTAGATCCTTATATGGTTAAGAGTGTGTTATTGTAAATTTAGATAATTTGGATATTATAATTTTTCTAGAAAATTCCGTTGGTGAATGGTAGTCAGAAATCTGTACATGACATCCTGAATTTGACTACTGTCTAGTATTTTTTATATAGCTACTTCTGTTTTTACCAAATGGAAATTATGTCTTCACTACTTCTATTCTACAAAACAACATCTTTCAAATGACACTAATTTCTTGAATTTTCTATATCACTTGATAAACATTTGACTGAACCTAAGTTTAGTTACATAATCTGTTTTGTTGTCTAACCCTGACATTTGAACTTAGTTTCCAAGAATTCTGGTACTTCTGTAGAAAGAATTTGATGAGGAAATTTTTGTCATATTATAATTTGGTTATCTAGTTTCATGAGAAATTGTAATCATCATTTTTGGAATTATATATTTATATGCAGATTTTACAAAATTGAGTGATGGACAATTATAAACTGAGCAGTGGACCGTTAAACTATTGAGCGGAGAATTCAGATTAAAATAGTAAGCTGCTGATTTTAAATTTGATTATTTGTATAATATTTTTTGTATTTATGATATGTTCATGTGCAAAAGTTTATACGGAGAATCATTCTTGACAAACTAAAAAAAGACCTATGAATTATCTACCACATTTTTTTATCATTATTGTTTGATTGATAACTGATTTACAGCCCATTGATCATTCTGGAGAGACCTTGAAATACCAAAGCATATGTTGATATTCTAAAGTTAAATCTCACTTTGGAAAAAAAACTTGAAAGTTGTATTATCGAAATTAAGTGTTGAGGAAGTGCACCCTCTTGGATTCCATCTTTGGTTGCACTCCAACTCATTTCTTTCTTTGAGGTTTCCATTTTGGACAACCGAATCAAAATCTTATATCCCACACAATCTTCCTTTAGCATTTCATTTCATTTTTTTTTTTTGCTCTTGGTTTTTTTGTTTTCTGGGTTTCTCAATCTTCTATGGTAATTTTCCTTTTTTTTAACTTTTTTTTTTGTGTATATTTTTTTGAAATATTGGATTTTATTATTAGTGTAAGAAGTACTAGTTCTTTTTTTCTTTTTTCTTTTTTTATAATTTCCTGATTGAGTTAGGGTTTTATCTTCCCACTTTTTGATACTCTGCTTTTGATTTTCCAGTAAGAAGTACTAGTTCTTGGTTTTTTTTTTTTTTAGCTCTGTTTTTATTTCCTGATTAAGCTAGGGTTTTTTTATTTATCTTCCCTCTTTTTGAAACTCTGCTTTTGATTTTCACGCTTCGAAATTTAACATCCTGCGTTTACTCTAATTCAGTACAGAAACAAGATAAAGGGCAAATTCATGGCTTGCGTATTGTTTCAATGGTGGATGATCGGACTGTTATCATGGCTTCCGGTGTGTGTACTGGGTGGAGAGATGCTATTTGTTTGGGGCTCGCCCATCTCTCTTTGTCGTGGTAATGCTTGTTTCTTTCTTTTCTTTCATTCCCCCCTCTTGTTTTACATGTGATCTATTTAATTTCTTTCAAATTATGCGAGGTCCCAATTTTAGACCTAGTGGTTGGACACAGCTTCACGATCTTGTTGATAATGCTCCTCCATATGCATTTTCTAGTAGATATTTGTCCTGTTTAGAGGTTGTTCATGTATTTTTTTTTAATCAACGGGAAGTAGAGGACAAACGTATTGGTAGGATGCAATTTTCTTTTCTTTTTTATGCTCCTATTAACTTTCTCGAGTGACATTAGTTTGAGCTTGTGCCATTTGTAGAGAATTGTGAAGATCACGACAATGGGGCAATGCCAATAATTCGATTTTCATGATATATCACTCTCACTTTTTATTTACCCACAGACCAAGCTGATCTTGAGTGGGGGAAACAGCAAAAACACCAACCCAAACTAAGGATCCAAATCTACTGGGAAAACTTCTTCCTCCTTGTATTAGAAAAAAGAAGACAAACTACATTCACAGTATGAGCTGGTCATGAGTGGGGGAATCAAGTCAATCAACGAAAACACCAACCCGAACTAAGGATCCAACTCTATTGGAAACACAACTGCTTCCTTGTCGGCAGGGCGATGAGTGTGTTAGAACACAATGCTATGCCCATCCACTTCTCAAAATGGTTCACAAAGTGCCAACAATAAGCATCCTTATCATGGACACTTTTGATGACATTCCTTGGTCAAAGGTTTGAATCCTAGAATCTAACTCCCCGCTAGTGAGCAAACTTTTTCACTTATAAGTTTTTGGAGTTCCTTTGGGATGTGTTCTGCACTTTGCAGTTATATTTTGTTAATCTAAGGGAACTTTACTTGGATGTTTTTCTATGTTATTTGGTGGTTTCGTACTGATGGAAAATGATATGGTAACCGATGGTAAGACCGATGGGAGAAGCTAACGATGAGAATGTGAAATGTGGGCAAAAAAATAAATTGCCTTTTTGGTATTTTCCTAAACGAAAGGACTGGTTATTTTTCACTTGTGATGCTGTGGCAACAACACATTTGTTCGGTCCCCTGCTTGGTTATAAAACCGGTTTCCCTAGCATTACTCTTAAATGATATTTGATTTACTAATTGCGTTGGACCTACGCCAAACTCTTTGATTCTACTTGGCATATGTAGAAGTGATGCCAGCTATAGCTTTTATAGCTGTTACTATTATATATGTTTGAGCAAGATATGTATGCCCTAAATGAGACAATGATTGAATGCGATGGCATTTTTAAGATTGGCATGCTCTTTCTTTTGTCGATGTATTGATTAATGTGGAACTGAATGTTAGCCAAATGGATTTAGAGGTGTAGAAGTGATTTTGAATTGGATCTATATTCATGGAAGGTAATAAGGCTATTATATGTTCATGCATGAAAGTGAACTCGTTACTCTATATATGTGCCACAGTGCCATTATATGCTCATGCAACAAATTTTATCAATTCTAGAAATATAGTTCAGGAGGGGTACAAAGTTTCGTTACATTTAAAGTCAATTAGATTATGCTAATTTTGGAAGCATGCATATTCTCATTTACCTTCCCATAGACATGGTGACAGGGACTACTGATATTTTTTCCAGTAGTAGCTGTATGTCTTCAAAACCTGGCTCTTGACAAGCATTGTGACAATGGATGGATTTTTCGTCTCTGCTGTAAGGTGATAGGAAATATAACTAAGTTTAATTTAACAAAAAAGCAGGAGGCTAATTGTGCATGGGCCAAAAATAACATGCAGGTTTTAATATATTTCAAGTTCGTCCAAGCAAAATTTACATTGGAGTTGGAGATTTTGAAAGCTAAATATGAGAAAAAGGTCACCTTTTGAGACCGGATGGCTATGTTACGACCGAATCAACATTTGGACAATCTAAAGTGTAGTCTACTCTATTTTTTCTCTAGCATGGGATGAAATAGGAGATGCGAGTTATCTTTTAACTTGGAGGGATAGATGGTTCATAACTTCCAATCCAGTTTGACATAAAAAAATATATCTAGATTTGTTTAGGACTCAAAATCAATGGATCTTAGTCTCAAATTATGAAGAATGGTCTTGCAATAGGCATGCTAAGAAATGTATCTGAATGTTATCTGAATTTTGTCTGAGGCATATTAAGAAACGTAATGTACTTTTTTAAATATAAGATCATTCATTGCTAATGCATTACAAGTAAGGCATATAAGCATAAATTTCTGTATAGATTCTTCACCTTGTACCATTGTTATAAGATCTCGATCTAATTGGTCAAAAAATGAGCATTTCAATTTTTTGCATTAAACTACGTAAGATTTGTGGCTTGCTCAAATCAACGAAGCTTGAAGTTGAATTTTGGCATCGTTGATATGGTACTAAATGTAGTTATGCTTGTCATTAACATCAAATTTGATTCATCAACGATATTTCATTGTGATTATCTCTCTCTCTCACTCACTCTCAGTGACATTGGTTTAGAATGAATCTGAACGAGGGAATAAACTTATTGGAATTTGTTAATGTTAGTGGTCCTACACATCATTTTTCATTCTAACTCGGCCTTTCATACCTACTGCTAGTCACACTAGAAAATTTCTCAAAACCCCGATTTGCTTTTGATGTTCCCGTTAACTTGAGAGCAGTTATTAGATATGCCTTGCTTCAGTTGTATGTTGGAGGCGAGAACCAGTTACCAAGTTTTGTCATTGACATCGAGAATTTGACATGAGAAAAATATAAAGGGTCTCTCAAGCACGGCAATGAAAGATGTTCCATGGCATCACATCTTTGGATCCCAGGGCATCATACCTTAGGTTGGATTAGAGGATCTCACCCCAAACCCATCGAAGAGAAATCCACCATGAAATTTCAAAGCAAAGCTTCCTGTCATTCGTAATATCATAAACTTTCTTGTATACCTAAGGCTTTATATTATATAAATCGATTCATAAAGGACTTTTATAAAGTTTTTCATCTTGACTCAATATAACCTGATGTAGAACGATCGAAGGTTGAACTAATACTTCACTTTCATACCAAATATGAGCCTAGATGGATCTATAGAAGGGGTGTTGGGGGTGTAAAAATTAGGGTTTCGAGTCCTAAAATTTATGATTAAATTAGAAAAATATTTCTACTAGGTTTAGGATAGGTTTAGAAGGTTGCAAACGATGCGGAGAAGGTTTAAAATTAGTTTTGGGGCAATAAAATGGGTGTAGTGTATGAATGGATTTGAATGTTGTTTCTAAGGTAGAGAAATTTTTATAATGTGTGTTTTAGGGTTTTGCCTAGATGATAGTTGAAATAATGCAAGAGAGGTCTTGGGTGAGATTAATGGAGGTCTGGGGTTCCCGGGAAGGTGTTTTATGGGAAAAAAGCAAAAAAAAAAAAAAAAAAAAAGGATGAAAGAAATAGATAGCATAGTTGGAATATCACCAACCAAAAACCATTGCACCTTAGGTAAGATCCAGGCATCACACCATGGCAAGGAGTATAAATCACATCTGCACAAGAGAAGAAGCTTTCCAAATGTTTGTTCAATCATCATCCATCCATCATTCATTTCATCATCGCTTTATGAAAAGTGCCCTGGGGCTACAAATATATTCGAAAATAGAGAACTAGAAACTTCTAAAACCTTAGACAAAAACCTAACACTTTGACTATAATGCTCTCTAATGACTTAAAAACTTGCCCTCCACGTAAAATTCCCATAATACATGTGTGGGGCCTATTTGAAACCACTCAAAGAAACCAAATCATATTGGTAGGAAAAGATCGTGATACCTTTCCTATAACTTAACGGACATAAAAGACACTTAAAATTAAAATACGAGCCGAGAATTGTCCCCATCGTACTCTCATTGCTTGAAAAGCTTCGACCTCTTCAGGCGAGAACTTGTCGGCTCTGATCCTTGCGCAATCTACAACTAGTTAGCATTTCCAGCAGACTAAGTATTTCCAATGCACAAGAAGCTTTGGACAGCCATGCCATTGGTTTGAAGTAGTGTGATCACAGGGTGCACATTTGATGTAATCATTAAAACATGTCTGCTTAGGCAAAATGTAACACAGGTCTTCTGCTTCATTATGCCTATAAACTTCTGTTCTCACGTTCATGATTACATAGTAAAACTTTGCAAGAGGGCCAAATACTAAGATTGGTTAATTCGTTAAATGCATATCGATAGAATTATCATCTTGGATCTGCCTTTCTTGTTGTAGTTGTTGTATATGCTCTTCCTGCTGAGTATGATTGATGAGTGATTCACCTCTTCCGGGCGTGTTGGATAACGATTGTTGCTCTTTAATTTCTCAGGTAGTGTTCACGGGTTAATGCATATCGGAACCGGCTTTGTATGACAATAGTGGCTCTAGTCTGTTGCTCTAATTCTGTGCTCTCAGGTAGTGGTTCACGGGTTAATGCGTATAGAAACCGGCTTTGTATGACAATAGTGGCTCTGGTTTGTTGCTCTAATTCAATGCTCTCTGTTAGGTCTAAAATTGGTAACAGGTTATGGTAGGGCCGGAAAGGCTGATCTGTGCGTGAAGGGCTGATCTGGACCTGAAGGGCTGATCTGGGCCTGAAGGGCTGATCTGGACCTGAAGGGCTGATCTGGACCTGAAGGGCTGATCTGGACCTGAAGGGCTGATCTAGGCCTGAAGGGCTGATCTGGGCCTGAAAGGCTGATCTAGGCCTAAAGGACTGATCTGGACCTGAAGGGCTGATCTGGACCTGAAGGGCTGATCTAGGCCTGAAGGGCTGATCTAGGCCTGAAGGGCTGATTTGGACCTGAAGGACTGATCTGGGCCTGAAGGACTGATCTGGACCTGAAGGGCTGATCTGGACCTGAAGGGCTGATCTAGGCCTGAAGGGCTGATCTGGGCCGAAGGACTCATCTGGACCTGAAGGGCTGATCTGGACCTGAAGGACTGATCTGGACCTTAAGGACTCATCTGGACCTGAAGGACTCATCTGGACCTGAAGGGCTGATCTGGACCTGAAGGACTGATCTGGGCCGAATGACTCATTTGGACCTGAAGGGCTGATCTGGACCTGAAGGGCTGATTTGTGCCTGAAGGGCTGATGGAGTCCTGCGCTGTTAGGGCCTGACAAGAAGACAAAGGGTCAGAAGACCAGCCCGGAGTGGTGCTCCGGACGGGCGCTTCGACACTCAAGTCAGTATGAGCAGGAGTGCAGAGCAATTCCGAACTGAGGAGCTTAGGATTTTGGATTTCAGATCTTAGATCTTAGATCCCTCACCTTAGCACAAGTGAAGGCTATTTATAGTGATTCTGAGCCACCTGTCCAGGACAGGTGGTAACACCTGACTAGACCAGGTTTCATGCCTAGTAAGGGCAGGTGGAAGTCCCTGATTGGTCCAGGCAGCATACCTAGCAGGGGACAGGTGTGGGCTTTGCAGTGGTCCCTGTGCAGGCCACGTGTCAACAGCCGATTGGTTGCATATTTTGGACCCCATCAGTTGCCCCCTGGTTCTTCGAGCCATGAGAGTGGCTGGGAGAAGCAAAGAGAGGGTTAAAAACAGCATCTGGCCGGCCTTAAGGCCTCTGGGCAGCTCAGGCCGGCCTCAGACTGGGCCTGAAGAAACTGCGGCCGGACAGGGGCCTCCGGGCGCCCTGGTCTGGCCTTGAAGTTTGGCCTGAAGGAGCACGGCCGGATAGGAGCCTCTGAGCTATCCAGTACGGCCAAATTTTGGAACAGAAGTCTCGCCGGCCAAGCCCTTCTGGGCGGCCTGAAAGGGCAGAAACTGCGCTGGAGGTCTGTCCGTCTAAGCCTTCTGGGCGGCTCGGCCGGGCAGGTCTTTGTCTTCTAGCGCTTTTGTCGTCTAGCGATTGCGCCATATCCTGTCCGGCCAGCCGGACAGGTCTTTTGTCTTCTAGCGCTTTTGTCGTCTAGCGATTGCGCCATATCCTGTCCGGCCAGCCGGACAGGTCTTTTGTCTTCTAGCGCTTTTGTCGTCTAGCGATTGCGCCATATCCTGTCCGGCCATACGGACAGGTATTTTGTCTTCTTCAGATGACCAGATTTTCTGGTCGGCCTGCGATGACCAGGATTTTCTGGTCGGCATGAGATGACCAGGATTTTCTGGTCGGCCTGAGATGACCTCATTTTCTGGTCGGCCGGGCAGGTCTTTTGTCTTCTAGCGAACGCGTCATATCCTGTCCGGCTAAGCCTTCTGGGCGGCTCGGCCGGGCAGGTCTTTGTCTTCTAGCGAACGCGTCATATCCTGTCCGGCTAAGCCTTCTGGGCGGCTCGGCCGGGCAGGTCTTTGTCTTCTAGCGAACGCGTCATATCCTGTCCGGCTAAGCCTTCTGGGCGGCTCGGCCGGGCAGGTCTTTGTCTTCTAGCGCTTTTGTCGTCTAGCGATTGCGCCATATCCTGTCCGGCCAGCCGGACAGGTCTTTTGTCTTCTAGCGCTTTTGTCGTCTAGCGATTGCGCCATATCCTGTCCGGCCAGCCGGACAGGTCTTTTGTCTTCTAGCGCTATTGTCGTCTAGCGATTGCGCCATATCCTGTCCGGCCATACGGACAGGTCTTTTGTCTTATTCAGATGACCAGATTTTCTGGTCGGCCTGCGATGACCAGGATTTTCTGGTCGGCATGAGATGACCAGGATTTTCTGGTCGGCCTGAGATGACCTCATTTTCTGGTCGGCCGGGCAGGTCTTTTGTCTT
Source organism: Tasmannia lanceolata (assembly GCF_043159265.1). NCBI lineage: Eukaryota > Viridiplantae > Streptophyta > Magnoliopsida > Canellales > Winteraceae > Tasmannia > Tasmannia lanceolata. Next base: position 445,737 of record NW_027518693.1, read on the forward strand.
CTAGCGAACGCGTCATATCCTGTCCGGCTAAGCCTTCTGGGCGGCTCGGCCGGGCAGGTCTTTGTCTTCTAGCGAACGCGTCATATCCTGTCCGGCTAAGCCTTCTGGGCGGCTCGGCCGGGCAGGTCTTTGTCTTCTAGCGAACGCGTCATATCCTGTCCGGCTAAGCCTTCTGGGCGGCCAGCCGGGCAGGTCTTTGTCTTCTAGCGCTTTTGTCGTCTAGCGATTGCGCCATATCCTGTCCGGCCAGCCGAACAGGTCTTTTGTCTTCTAGCGCTTTTGTCGTCTAGCGATTGCGCCATATCCTGTCCGGCCAGCCGGACAGGTCTTTTGTCTTCTAGCGCTTTTGTCGTCTAGCGATTGCGCCATATCCTGTCCGGCCATACGGACAGGTCTTTTGTCTTCTAGCGCTTTTGTCGTCTAGCGATTGCGCCATATCCTGTCCGGCCAGCCGGACAGGTCTTTTGTCTTCTAGCGCTTTTGTCGTCTAGCGATTGCGCCATATCCTGTCCGGCCATACGGACATGTCTTTTGTCTTCTTCAGATGACCAGATTTTCTGGTCGGCCTGCGATGACCATGATTTTCTGGTCGGCATGAGATGACCAGGATTTTCTGGTCGGTCTGAGATGACCTCATTTTCTGGTCGGCCGGGCAGGTCTTTTGTCTTCTTCAGATGACCAGATTTTCTGGTCGGCCTGCGATGACCTCATTTTCTGGTCGGCCCCAAGTCTTCAGAACTTGAGCTTTATAAGGTGGTTTTTCACTGGGTGTCCTTGGCCGGAACTGGTCTTTTATCCTTTAGCTGACGTGCCGGAGTGAACCACTTCTGCTCTCTAAGTCTGCAATCTTTGAAGGTGGTCTCCACTGCTGGCGTCCTCGGCTGGAACTGATCTCCAAGCCACCAGGATGAGCCGGAGTGGGCCACTGCTGGGCTTCTAAGTCTGCAACCACCTAGCTGTGAGCTAAGTATGCAAACACTTAGAGTCTTTGAAGGTGGTTTCCACTGCTGGCGTCCTCGGCTGGAACTGATCTCCAAGCCACTAGGATGAGCCGGAGTGGGCCACACTACTGGCGTCCTCGACTGGAACTGATCTCCAAGCCACTAGGATGAGCCGGAGTGGGCCACACTACTGGCGTCCTCGACTGGAACTGATATTCACTGCTGGCGTCCTCGACTTGAACTGATCTCCAAGCCACTAGGATGAGCCGGAGTGCACCACTGCTGGGCTTCTAAGTCTACAAGCACCGAGCTGAGAGCTAAGTATGCAAACACTTAGAGTCTTCAAGGTGGTCTTCACTGCTGGCGTCCTCGGCTGGAACTGATCTCCACACCAAACAGGATGAGCCGGAGTGCACCACTGCGGGGCTTCTAAGTCTGCAAGCACCGAGCTGAGAGCTAAGTATGCAAACACTTAGAGTCTTTGAAGGTGGTTTCCACTGCTGGCGTCCTCGGCTGGAACTGATCTCCAAGCCACTAGGATGAGCCGGAGTGGGCCACACTACTGGCGTCCTCGCCTGGAACTGATATTCACTGCTGGCGTCCTCGGCTGGAACTAATCTCCAAGCCACTAGGATGAGCCGGAGTGCACCACCGCTGAGTCTGCGCTTCAAACAGGTTCTACGGAGTGAACCTCTGCACCGCTGCTGAGTCTGCGCTGCAAACAGGTTCTACGGAGTGAACCTCTGCACCGCTTCTGAGGTCTAAGTCTGCAAGCACTGCAAACACTTAGACTCGGGACGCACATGCCTGTCCCGGAGGCTGTTGTCTCGTCATGTGAAATGACGAGTCTGATTCCGGTCCGGGGGCGTGTGTTCTCCGTGCCAATCCGTCCTACCATTTTTGTCTGAGTGAGATTTCGAACAGCTTTTTGTTGCGGGGTCCCACGGATGGCGCCAAATCTGTTAGGTCTAAAATTGGTAACAGGTTATGGTAGGGCCAGAAAGGCTGATCTGTGCGTGAAGGGCTGATCTGGACCTGAAGGGCTGATCTGGGCCTGAAGGGCTGATCTGGACCTGAAGGGCTGATCTGGACCTGAAGGGCTGATCTGGACCTGAAGGGCTGATCTAGGCCTGAAGGGCTGATCTGGGCCTGAAAGGCTGATCTAGGCCTAAAGGACTGATCTGGACCTGAAGGGCTGATCTGGACCTGAAGGGCTGATCTAGGCCTGAAGGGCTGATCTGGACCTGAAGGACTGATCTGGGCCTGAAGGACTGATCTGGGCCTGAAGGGCTGATCTGGACCTGAAGGGCTGATCTGGACCTGAAGGGCTGATCTAGGCCTGAAGGGCTGATCTGGGCCGAAGGACTCATCTGGACCTGAAGGGCTGATCTGGACCTGAAGGACTGATCTGGACCTGAAGGACTCATCTGGACCTTAAGGACTCATCTGGACCTGAAGGACTCATCTGGACCTGAAGGGCTGATCTGGACCTGAAGGACTGATCTGGGCCGAAGGACTCATTTGGACCTGAAGGGCTGATCTGGACCTGAAGGGCTGATCTGTGCCTGAAGGGCTGATGGAGTCCTGCGCTGTTAGGGCCTGACAAGAAGACAAAGGGTCAGAAGACCAGCCCGGAGTGGTGCTCCGGACGGGCGCTTCGACACTCAAGTCAGTATGAGCAGGAGTGCAGAGCAATTCCGAACTGAGGAGCTTAGGATTTTGGATTTCAGATCTTAGATCTTAGATCCCTCACCTTAGCACAAGTGAAGGCTATTTATAGTGATTCTGAGCCACCTGTCCAGGACAGGTGGTAACACCTGACTAGACCAGGTTTCATGCCTAGTAAGGGCAGGTGGAAGTCCCTGATTGGTCCAGGCAGCATACCTAGCAGGGGACAGGTGTGGGCTTTGCAGTGGTCCCTGTGCAGGCCACGTGTCAACAGCCGATTGGTTGCATATTTTGGACCCCATCACTCTCTAAAGATGGTATCATTAATGATTGTTCCGGCATGAACTCTCGACCCTGTATATTTTGGATGTCACACATTTTATGAAAGATAAAGAATTTTACTACGGAAAGAAAGGAGGAACCCAACAACCGAGCTATATAACAAATATCTCCGATATTTTCAAAATATCACGTTTTGATCGCGACATTTTTGATAAAATGACAAAATCCCGAAATAATCCCGAGATTTTAAACATATAGAGATATTTTCATTGTTATCATAAAGTATTGCAATAATATCACGATATTGTCCCGTTATTTTTACGATATTTTTATTTTATATTTGTTCTTAAAATTTATATATTTATTTTTTTTAATAATTTTATTTTTGTCGTTTTTCCCTGATATAATCCTGAGAAAAAAAATATTTTTTAATATATCCTGACATTTCCCTTGCCGAGAAATGGTCAAAAACAAGGAGAAGAAACCATAAAAACAAAAAGGATTGCAACAAGAGACAAGGGAACTCAAGGGGGAAGGAAACCAAAAGTCTGCAAAGACGCCCTTCCAAGTCCCGCACGGGCTAACCTATATACATCACTATTGGCAGATCTAACATCCTGGAAATGAACTGGGAAATCCACCACTTGATGATGGCTCCAATCAAGCCACTTGATGGCATTTAACAAATAATATCAAGTTGGCCAGGTCTCTGCTCTTGGTAATATTGATGACCTGAAGAACAAGCATCAATTCCACTTCATTGGAATCCGTAATCCCAAAAGGAACAGAGAAAGACCAACTAGTTTGACCCCTCTCATCCTTGAGAACTCCACCTGGGCCTACAAGCCTGGATTGCCTAAACTCGAACCATCGAAATTAATCTTCATCAATATTGGGTCAGGAGGAATCCACTGCAGAGATAGAACCTCCTTGCACCACTAGAGCAAATCTCTCTCCAGCAACGCCTCATATCGAGCATGAGATGAACCTGAAGCAAGGGAGGATCTTCACCCATGCAATGGTGAGCAACATAGAGAATGGGTTTCTATTTAAACCTCTGAACGTTTAGGAGAGTTGTCGTGCTATGTTGGGTCTTTTTCCTAGGGCACTTTCCTTTTTGTTTGGGGTTGCCATTCATGGATGACAGGTAAAAGACCCACTTGCCCTTGTTTCCCAAGTGGCAAGTAAGGTTACAAAAGTAGTCTAGGCGCCATGCCCCTGGTGTTCAGTGGATGGATGGATTTTACCCCTAACTGCATTCATGGCCATGACCATAGCCTTATATTCCAGGATAGATTGATCTGGATAAGTTGTACCCAAATGATACTTATTATTTATCTCTAAAAAAATAGTTTATCTTCAAAAAAGAAGGTTAAATGCAATTCCATCTTTTGGTAGGAATTACAATCATTTTAATTTTCAAAGATTAAGGTCCTGTTTGTTACTGATTATGATAACAGATTGTTACTCCAAAACCTATTATTGGGTAATTTTGAGTCCAATAATAGGTTTTGGATTAACAATCGGTTGTCATAATCTGAAAAAGACAGGGCTTAAATATTTTTGGGGAGAGATCTTATCACGGATAGTTGTGCAACAAACAATAAATACTTATAATCTTGGAATATACCTAATCGAGGACAATCTATACTACAAACAAACAGGCACTAAGGTCCTTGCTGCACCTTTATTTCAAAAAAAAAGGTCCTTGCTGCACCTAGGTATGGCTTCCTATGCAACCCAGATTATATGTTTGGAATGGAAAACCCAAAATCATTGAATTTGAAATTCGACCTCGTACCTTGGATGGCCTCATGGTACAAAATCATCATCCAAAGATGAGATCTTAACCGTCCTATCATTGGATCAACTGATCTTCAGTGCCCTTGATTAGACACTTGTCATGTCCCACTAATAAGTAGAGGGAAATGATATATTTGCTCCCTTTTGTTCCCCGGTCCAGCCCTTTTAGTGTAAAAACTGTAATCATAAATAGAATAAAGGGGGTGGCCCGGAGAAGAAAAGGGAGCAAATATATGATTTCCCTTTGCTTATCCTACATTTAGGATAGAAACATGGTCCAACACCATAAGATGGGGTCCACCAAAAAAAAACACAGCACCAAATTCTTACAATCTTTGAATTCCTAATCATCCAATCAATGATCGGTGGATTTTAAAATTAATACTTGCATCCCACTAAGGCCCAGATTGGGTTGAAGGAATGTTATGAAAAAAATTTGACAAGGAAAAATATTTCTAAAAGTTCCTACAGCTTTTTACACACAAAAAATGATAACGGTAACTAACTATTCATTTTTTACTTATTAAGGGCAAATGTAATGTATAGGGGAAACGGGCTGCCTAACTAAGAGCAAAACTGAACAAATCCCCCCACATGGCATAAAGAGGATTAGTTTTGTCATCAATTTAAGTTTTATTTAGATGGACCACCAGCCTCTAAATAAGCCATGATCATACCATTTCCCCGAAATTGTGGAGACAAAAAATTTTAAAGTTTTTTCCTAGATTTCCGATATGATTTCCATATCAAAGTATTTATATGGTGGCCGACAGTGAAAATCACAAGGGCGTGTCAAAACTCTGCCCCTTGATTTTTTATTTTGGTCAAAGCCTCTTTTTGGACTTACCACTTAGATCAAAAATCAAGAGGCAGAGTTTTGACACTCTGCTCTTGTAATTTTCACGGTCGGCCACCATATAAAAACTCTCCATATCACTCTTATTCATCTATTATTGGTCTCACAATTAGGCATGGAGCAAAAATACCTCTTCTTACTTATACTTTACCCGTGCTTATTTCTCGTTGAGCTAGATTCGGGTCTGTTTGGATGTTCACAATATTGAAATAGAAGGGGGGAAAACAGATTCTAGTTACTTTCCTTTTCTTTATTTGGAAAAAGAGAGCTTTCGTTTGGAAAAATAACAGTCAACAATTACCATCATGTGCAAAAGAAAGTATGTCTTTTACTTGGATTTTCCATATTTTTCATGCAATCAAACGGAGGCCCGGTTGAATTCCTGTTAAAAACTTTCTTCCTTTATAAGTGGAATTATAGTTGTGCATCAAAATAAAACATTGGTATTATAATTTAATAAATCTTTTTTAGAGAGGCAAATTCAACCCTCCACAAGAGGTTGCTCATTAAAGCAATTGGAACACATGTAACTTATAAGCAAAAAGCTTATAAGTTAAATGTTATTATTTGTAAATAATGTTGATTGTTGTGAAAAGGACGATCTAGGGTTGGGTGTAAATAAAAAATAAACAGAAAAAAAGAAAAATCAAACAAGGACATACTATAAGACGAAAAAATTATGTGGATCAATGGTGCGAAAGTGATCAAAGAGTTATCTATGCAATAATTATAAATTTACATAATTATAAGCACAAATCAGATGTATACATGGCATGAGAAGTCATTTAGACACATGATCTATGGAGTTTTAATCCAGTAAAATAGCAAATAATGAAACAGCTCTATTCAACAGAATGCTAAAATTCATCAATGATTAAATGGTAGGTTGAGTTGGTAATCCACCAAAAGTTGTTGTGGTATGTGAAAATGTCAACTCCATGGCATACACAAGCTAGCCAGCACCCATAGTATCACGCCAAAGCTGTAGACATTGCATCTGCAAGAAATTAGTGTCAACTTCAATATCAATTAAAGACAAATAAAAGGAATGAAAGGGAGCTCCTTATCAATGGTTCCTAAAAGAAACATAGCTAGTACTTACATGAGATTGGAATGGTTCATTTCTTAACACCTTCTGGTGCCATCCATTCTGGCTGCAATTAAATGGAAAACACTTAATTTTGACATTACAAGGGAAAAAGAACAAAAGAAAGATAGCTTCATTTAAGCAAATTGCAGATGTCTTAGACTAATTTTAGATAAGAAATTGCCTCATTCTGAATTCATAATATTACTACCTAACAGTGAAATCCTACATTTGAAAAAGTTGTTCCCTAGACTGGAAATTGACTCAATAGACTATAGAAGAATAACATTTATATGTAAAAGAAATAACTTGGGGGAGATATGTTAATTCTTTAGCAAAAGATGATTTGTTTTGGCTTTGAAACAAAAAGTATCCGATTTTGGATTATTTATTTGGACCCAACAACTCATATAGAGAATTTGACCACATTCTGAGGACCACCTGCACCACTAGACAATCAAATATGGCTCAATGTAACTGTATACTTGAGAATAATGAGATTTTACCTTCGACTAGATCTCTCATTAATCACATCTGCAACTACCAGCACTATTTACTTTGATCAAGGTGAAACAAAGTAACAGAAATATCACAGTAGTCCTATTTCTTTGGAGCCAATATATTCATACATAGAATTGATCACATGAAGAGGACCCCTGCACCACAAGATGACCAAAGCATTTCATTATAAATAAAAAAAATTGGTTATATTTACGGATCTAAAAGACAACAAATCATAAACAACCAACATGAGTTCATAAGAAAAAAGGGCTTTTAAATTAGTAACCCTTGCAGTCAAGTTGCTAACACCACATCAAGCAACTGAAGCAGGTACATTATGACAATGATGCAACAGCAAGTGCCAAGTGTTTACAACAAACTCACTGGGAACATTTTCGTCCATCAACACGCTTGATTGATCAATGGCCTAAGATCATCTGATAAAGGTGTTCTCAAATGAATTTGGCCGGACTTCTGATCGCAGGTCACAGGTCAGTTCACCAGATCTGATCATTTACATGTATGGCACAAGTGGTGACCCAAAAGGTGAATGTTAGGAACGAGCTTACAACAAGTGTCTTTTAAGCATTTTTTATAATTTAAAAAGAAGACTCTTATTGTCACACTAATTTTTTTTCCTGAATGTTGATTGAGTTAATAAAAAGCCGGATGACCAAAGAGTCCAAGAATGTCATCAACTGCATGCCATGTTGCCACACTATTGAACATAGATAACTAATAATTATAGACTCAATATTATTTGTTGTACTTATTTTACTTCTTCTACTTTGGGGTTTTGGATTTGAGAGGGGTATGTTAATTTAGGCATTACTGAAACTGGTTACAAAACGAACTCTACAAGATCTGATCGTTTGATCTCCCTTGGTAGAGGGCATGACGCACTTAATTTTCATGGGCAGTAATTAGTGAGACAACCTAATTCCAAAGGACCTTGAAAACAAAAGCCAATCTTTAAAAAAAATGATTTGGAAGCAATAACATAAGCATTTCCTATACATCCACATCAAGCAGACTGCCTATACCTAAATGTAGACTGCCTATACCTAAATGTAAACAGATGCAACTGTCAAGCTTCTAACAAACATAATATCAAACACAATAAGGGGTTGTGCTTTAAAGCTAAAATATGCTTCAAAATGGAATACCAAATTTCTTACTACTTTAAACATCCTTTAATGGGTAGAGAAGTGGATGCAAAATGCAAAAGAACAATAAGAAGTAAGAGAGAATGATACAACAAGAATAATAAAAATTATCATAATTATAGAGTCTTTTCATTCTCTATAAGATAAGGATTGTGGAAGACATGTGGTAGTAACTTGGAATGCTATTATGTCTACAATAAATTAAAAGAAACACAAATAATCATATTGGGCCGAGACAAATCGCCTGTCGTCCTCCCGCTCATGGAATGGATGAAAAAGAGGTTGGAGGCGTGACATGTCGCCTTCGTCCTCCCACTCCAACCCTTCAAACCATGCTTCTTCTCCTCTAATCTTTTCAAGTTTAGGTGCGTTGTGGGGCCTCACCGGAAACCTCTTTAAATTCGGGCAAGCATTTACCCAAATAGATATCAAGGAAGGGAAATGGAGAAATACATGGGACCCTCCTCCTCCTCTATTGAGACGGCAGCAGATACTTGTAAGCTTTGGGAGATGGAATAACTCTATAGTCTCTAATCGAGGGAGCAGAGTCTCTTTATCCACCACACCCAATTCCTGCTCCTCTTCCTCTCCACTTATTATCACCTCTATTTCTTCACACTCTTCTACACGGAGGTATTCCAATTGTTGAAGGCACTGTGCAAGAACAGGGGAGAATAGACATCGCAAGCTATGGCACCTAACCACAGTCAACTGGGTTAGGTTGTGGAATGTCCCAGTTGGTGGTATGGCCCCCTTCCATATACACGACAGTTCGGGCAGACTTCGTAATTCCATTTTTTTCAATCTAGAGAGAGGTGATGTAGTAATAGCAGCATGATCCTCTTCTCTCATCCCCTCTTCGTAGTCAAATACCTCCTCTAACTCTTCACAACCGACTACTCTGAGTATCTCCAAGCTTTTCAATCCTTCAAGCAGATCATATGATAGGATATTTTTTAATTTCCTACAACCGGAGATGTTCAGCTCTGTAAGGTTCCCAAAGAATCCATTAGGAAGCGGGCCGTGACAGATCTTCTCTAATTTCTCAATGTCAAAGAGGTCCAATCGTTGCAATATCCTAAAGGCATTTGGTGGAACCCGATGATGCCACCTCATCAAAGCTCGCTTTACTTCCATCACCGCTGCTGCCTCTTACCTCCCACTCATTGAAGCTATCTCCCATGTACAGTTCTTCTAATTTAGTCAACCTTGAAATGACATTTGGTGCCACCATTGTAAGAGCATGACACCATGTCAAGTCCAAAACCTTCAGATTGGATAATTGCCCTATTTCTATTGGCAATTCTTTGATCGCAGTTTTCCTCAGGCTAAGTACTTCAAGTTTCACCAAACCTCCAAGTAGGGATAGGTCTTCTAAACGCATGCACCCATCTAAGCATAGTGTCTTGAGGTTTTTTAAGTACGGTAGTGATGGGGGCAATGATGAAATCTTGGTATTGCTTAGATCCAAGACGACAAGGGCTTTCATTCCTTCAATGAAATTATTTGGAATTTCTTCCCAACCATTCGTTCGTTGTAGTAATAAGGTTGAGAGAAGTGGGCAATTTGGCCGCTCGGGGAGCATACCAATTGAAGTTCCCATAAGTGAAAGCCTCTTACATTCATCCAAAGTCTCTGGCCACTCTGTCAATTCCTCTCCCACTTTAACTAGAAACCCATTCTCTTTTCTTGATGCGATCAATATGGCCACATCTCTAACAACATCGTGCAGTTTTACAAAACCTTTTTTGTCACCTTCTAACAACAAACAAGAATCCTTAAGTGTTTCAACCAAGGTCTGTATTCTATCCCACGCTTCCTCAAAATTGTTGACATCCTTGAAAACCCTCTCCCCCATTATGTATCTAATCAATACGCCCACTTCAATGTTATGATCTTCGGGAAAGACACTGCAAAACAAGAAGAACAACTTTGCTTCCTCACTTCTAATGTGGTTGTAACTCAGCTCGAGACGAGAGTACACCTCTTTTTCAACACCCTCTATGTTTCTTGCAGAAGACCGCTTTAATTCTCTCAATGCATTAGCCCAAATAGATGAGCCTTTGCCTTTCAGTGCCCTTGCAACCGTGATAATGGCTAAAGGCAAGCCCTTGCATTGTTTAGCAACTTCCCTTGCCAAACTCCGCAATTCATCAGTTTCAACAATTTCTGCTTTCTCTTTGAATAGATTCCATGAATCTTGTTCAGATAAGACTTGGACTTTGATATTTTTCTGGCAATTCATCATGAAACATACATCTAATCTCCGTGTTGTCATTATAATTTGGCAGCCCATTTGTGTACCTCCGCAGGGGATTCCGACCTTTGTGAAGTCCAATCTATCCCACAAATCGTCCAAGATTATGAGTACCTTCTTTTCTTGCTTTAATCTCTCCAACAGCCGGCCTGCCCGCACTTCTTCATTAGTTTCTTTCAATTCCATGCCTAATTTTTCTGCGAGTTCGTCTTGGATCTTTTGCAAGTCTTGCTTTTGGGAAACAGTGACCTTTACAACCTTATCACACAACTTTTCATCCTTAGCTTGCTTTCCCACTTGTTCCACTAGGGTCGTCTTGCCAACACCTCCCATCCCATATACCCCGATGATGTTGATTCTCTCCTTTTTTAATGTCTTGATGATCAGCTTCTTAGCTGATTCTGTGGATTCAAAAGCTGTGGATTCAAAAGCCTCAAATTCTCCTGTTGGGTTAAAGCTTGGACAAGGGCGGGGAGTTGCTACATGAGTGAAATTCCCTTTTGCTAGCAGGACATCAACATCAACCATCTTCTTCGTTGCTTCTCTACCTAGAGAAAAGCGCGAGCTGAAATTGGGACACCATCCCTTGAAACATCTCTTGTTCTCCTTCATCCCCTCTTCCAATCTCTCCGTGATTGCCTCAATGTCATCTACTTGTTGTAGCCATAACTGCACTACACGAGTGATTTCTTCTCCATTTCTAATAGCAGCGTCCACTAATTGTCGCACATCATCTCTCGTCGACCTTAGATTCTCAGCTTTGAGTTTAAGATTTTCAACACTCTTTTTATAGTGAACAAGATAATCATAACGGCGCTTAAGAGGACAGTATAAAATCTTCGCTACTTCTAAGATGAATGTAGCTACATCAGCCATGATGTTGGAGAAAACAAGGGATCTCAAAGAGGAAACTAAGAGCGGAAGGAATAGCAAGTCTCCCTTATTTCTCTCTCTTCTTCTTGCAAGAGATCACATTGGGAGGCAATAATTGAACCTTTGACAGCTGTAAAGAAAAAAGAAAAAGTGTCAAAACCTATTCTAACTGTTGAGTACTATCTCCAGTTCTCCACCATGCAATTTACAAAACATGATCGTTATTGCATACTTTCCTTTTCGATTCTTTCATTTTATTCTTTCATTATTGCAAAGTGGATTTTTTATATGGTGTAAGCCCCTATACTCTACTATTTTTCAAAAAGTATTGTACGGCTTACACTCTAGGATGATCCAAACCGTCCATTTGATGGGCTAAAATGTAAATAGGGTGTGCAAAAAAAAAAAAAAAAATTTCCGTAGGATGATCCTAGCCCTATGATCATTAGAGGAACTTCATATAATGGAACCTCTATAGATTGGTTATTTTCAAGTCTCCCCTCTTCATATGTCATAGTCAGTAGAAAGTCCTTTCATTTGGTCATTTTCCCTTTTTTATATGGTGTAAGCCCCTATACTCTACTATTTTTCCATAGAGGTTTTTTTTAATGTGCTGTTCTTCTGTATCAAAGGTTTAGGATAAAGTTATGGAGAATTGGAGATGATTTTTGAGGCGCTGCCTATCTTAATTGAGGCAAAATGAATGGCTTGAATCATTAAACTATTTGGGTCCTACTATAACTTTGTTTTTAAAAATATGAGCAATGATAGATACAAGGGAGCCCCTGCATACAGAGCCGCAGAAGGGCTCTTCATTGGATCCAAGTCATTTTCAGTTACATTTTAAAATAGGTTGAAAAAGTAAAATCAGTTACATTTGATGACCTGGATCCATTCAAGAGCCCTTTTCTGGCTCTTTATGCAAGGGCTCCCTTGTATCCATCAGTCCTCTTTAAATATATACACCTACGCATACGCATGGACATAATATAAAAACTCTAATTCTAGAAGGCATGATGTATGTTAAAAAATGAAGGGAAACTTTAACGAGGAGGAAACACAAGTGTTTGTTATTTTTTAAAAAAACCTATAAATATAAAATTTAATTAGTTACTCACATGGTATGGTGTGATTAAGTGCTTTTATTTAATAATTTAGCTTTAAAAATTCTGAATTTCTCATGAGACAATGAACTATTCACAAAATTATAAAAAAAGTTACGTTTAATTTGCATTTCTTTCAAAATTATATTGTACGGCTTACACTCTATGATGATCCAAACCGTCCATTTGATGGGCTACAATGTAAATAGGGTGTGCCAAAAAATCATTTTCATAGGATGATCCTAGCCCTACGATCATTATAGGAACTTTATATTATGGGAATCTCTATAGATCGGAGGGTTGGGATCATCTCGCGGAAATGAGTTTTTTATGTTGTGTCATGGACAGCCTGGATCATCCTATGGTGCAAGCCGTACAGTTATTTTTGAAAAATATTGGACTATACGGGCTTACACCATAGCAATTCTATTATTTTGGAGTTTTTATATGGTGTAAGCCCCCACTTTAGAATGAATAACTTGTTTGGAGAAATCTTAAATGGTGTTCCTTTCTCCACATCCTTGATCAAGAAGCACATATCAAACACCCAGTGTAGCCATACATATACAGATGGGTTCACTGGGCAAACCCATTTTTTCTACCTAAAAATGTGAATAAAACAAAACGTAAGCCCACTTTTTTTCTACCAAAAAATGAGCGTAAAATTTATTTTACTTACACGCATGGAAGAAATGGAGTCTAGATAAAAATGATGATGCTACGGTCCTAAATTGGAGCCAGCCTAGGTGGGACCCAGCATGGAGTGGGATGGGACAGGTCTTTAAAGGGCCATTACGCCGGTCGTTTGGGGTTCTCCCTCTCTCTCTATGTCCCTTTCCCTCCTCCCTCTCTCTCTCTCTACTATTATTCTAGCTTTAGTCACCATCTATTGAGCATCCTCTTCTCCCATCTTTCTTTATTTCTTTTGTTTTGTTTTTTGGGAAATGGATCGACTCCCAAAACATTGCTGAATAAAAATCTTGTGTGAAAATTACATATATGCTGCTTGCTTTAATTCCTGGTCCGTGTATTTGATTTGGATGTGTGTTACTCGATTTCTGTCATTTTTCTTACTTTTGTTATTTCTTTACTATCTCTACCAGGCAATCTACAAACAAGATCATTGTTGCAGACTTTCTTTTTTTAGATAAAAGATGGGATTTCTCTCTTTTGGATGGTACTCCAGGCATTTTGTGTTGCTTCATTGAGAAACAATCCATACGAACCGTGAGATCAAAGAAAAAGAGAAATGGACAATCTAGATTAAGAAGGAATGCAACCTAATATAAAAGGGTCAAGGTTTCGTTAGCAAATTTTTTTTTTTTTGCAGGTGGGGGTGTATCTCATTCTCATGTTTTAGGGTTTTGAGAGAAATCAATGAGAGTGAGAGAGAAGAGGAAGATAGAGAGAAGGGCCAGCCGAACATGTTTCCCTCTGGAAAAAAACTTTGGAAAATAATTGTGGGTTACCCAACCCACGTGCAATGGGTGCGGATCACCTAAGTGCTAACCCGTAGGGATGTGGGTCCTTTTTTACCCAACCCGTTTGACCCTTACCCGCATGACCTGCAGGTAACCCAACCCAATCCGCCAGTTTGGCAGGTCTATACGGCTTACACTCTATGATGATCCAAACTGTCCATTTGATGGGCTACAATGTAAATAGGGTGTGCCAAATAAATCATTTTCATAGGATGATCCTAGCCCTATGTTCGTTAGAGGAACTTCATGTTGTGGGAATCTCTATAGATCGGAGGGTTGTGATCATCCTATGAAAATGATTTTTGGGGCACAACATATTTACGTTGTGTGTCACGTACCTAAATAGCCCTCCGGGTTGAATAAATTAATTAGGTTTGTGTGGAGTTTGCTATGCGTAGGAGTCTTTTGTTGTTGTCTAATAAAGTGGAACGTGTCTTGATGTTAGTTATGATAAGAGTTATCTTGGGTGAATCTCCAAAGTTTATTTAGAGATAGGTATTAGTGGAGAATTTATAGGAAGATGAAACATGGATGTTTTCTTGTATTTAATGTTGCTTATGAAAAAAATATGTACGTAGAAATTTATTTCAAAAATTGTGTTTTGTGCATAAAAGAGGATTGATCCTTCCCTAGAAGTGGATCTAGAGGCTGATCTTCCCTCTAATAAGATCAAATCCGTTACAAACCGATCTAGGTTCGTAACAAGTGGTATCAGAGCAGTCGTTCTTGCGCCATGGCTACATACCACGAGATTTTGTATTCCATGCGCGGTGATTTTTGCAAGTTTTTTTCAGAATTTATGGAAGAACAACGACAATTTTCAGAAAGCTTGATCAAAATCAGCACGCTGATGAAGGAAATGTGAGTAGAAAGAAAGCTAAATTTTAAAAATGTGCAAACTGATACTAGTGAAGGTGATTTAGTTGAACACCATGCAAAGATTAACCTTGATTTTGTTGACCCATTCGTTCATTCCATCTCTTCGGTGCTCCGCAATGAAAGATCGTATTTCTTTTCCTATTTGATCACAAGAGATTTTGAAGGTGGAGTTCAAAGGATCATGGCCGTTGTTTTTTAAGGTGGAAGTCCAACATCAAATATGTTGCTCAACAAAATCATCCCCAATACGATTTGGGATCCCGGTGGAATAAATTGGTTTTTTTTTGTGTGTCAATAATCCAACCTTGATTTCAAGGGGGGAGGGATGTTACGTACCTACATGGCCCTCCGGGTTGAATAAATTAATTATGTTTGAGTGGAGTTTGCTATGCCTAGGAGTCTTTTGTTGTTGTCTCATAAAGTGAGACGTGTCTTGATGTTAAGATAAGAGTTCTCTTGGGTGAATCTTCAAAGTTGATTTAGAGATAGTTATTAGTGGAGAATTTATAGGAAGTTGAAACATGGATGTTTTCTTGTATTTAATGTTGCTTATGAACAAAATATGTACGTAGAAATTTATTCCAAAAATTGTGTTTTGTGCACAAAGGAGGATTGATCCTTCCCTCGAAGTGGATCAAGAGGCTGATCTTCCCTCTAAGAAATCTAAGTTCGTAACATTGTGGCCCATCATTGGACAGTTCGGATCATCCTATGGTGCAAGCCGTACAGTTCTTTTTGAAAAAGGTGGACTATACGGGCTTACACCATAGCATTTCTATTATTTTGGGGTTTTTATGTGGTGTAAGCCCCCATTTTAGAATGAATTGTTAAAGTATAAACGATAAATAACACCTTTCTCCAACAACTTAAGCTTTTGGAGAAGTTGGTAAGGGGGAGTGTTAAAGTATGTTAACTTACCAACTTCTCCAAAAGCTTAAGTTGTTGGAGAAATGTGTTATTTATTTTTTATACTTTAACACTCCTCCGCACGTGTAGCCCACTTGGCAAACACGTGGCACATGTGGTCCCACTTTGGGCCGACCATCGCATGTGAAGTTTTACTATCCGGGAGGTTTGAACTCGAGACTTTAGGCTATGATACAATGTTAACTTACCAACTTCTCCAAAAGCTTAAGCTTTTGGAGAAAGGTGTTATTTATCTTTTATACTTTAACATGAATCACTGGTCTGGAGAAATCTAAAATGATGTTCTTTTCTCCTCAACCTTGATCAAGAAGCACAGATCAAGCACTCGTAGCCATACACATGCTGCTTTGGGCAGATCATCTTCGAATGATCTCCTCAAAATGAACAGACAAACAGAGCAATAAAGACGGGTTCACTTGGTACAGTGCCAATCCTCCTTGGCTCAGTAGATTCTTTCAAAGTAAAATGGGCATAAAACAAGACACAAGCCCATTTTTTTCTAATTAAAATGGGCGTAGAATTTGTTTTACTTATGCTCATGAAAGAAATGGAGTCTAGATAAAAATGGTGATGCTACCACCCTCAGTTGGAGCCTGCCTATGTTTGGGACTAGGTGGAACCCAGCTTGGTGTGGGATGGGACAGGTCTATAAAGAGCCATTAAGTCCGGTTGTTGCCTTACCTTGAACTCAGATTCTTAGGTAATTAATCTATGGGCTAGATGGGTGTTGCCGGGTTTTTATCATTTTTCTTACTTGATTTTTCTTCCACTCAATTTGCAAACATGACCATCGTTGCAGACTCTCTTTTATGACTCTTTCATTTTATTATTTTCTTTTCTCTCCACACTTCAAAGGAGGGGTCACAACTGATAGAGGTGTGTCTGCTACGGCAAAGTGGTCCCATCTTTGATTGATCAGAACCCTCCATCTAATACTAATAGGCCTTAATTGATCAGGACCCTCCATTTCTCACAATGGGGTCGCTCAATTTGTACAAGCTTCTAACTTAGGCTCTTTCTCAATTTTTAGTAGTGGAGTTTTTTTTAGTATTTTTCAAGAAGTACTGTACTGTTTATACTCTAGGATGATCCAAACCGTCCATTTGATCCTAGCCCTATGATCATTAGAGGAACTTCATAATATGAGAATCTCTATAGATCGGAGGGTCGGGATCATCCAATGGAAATGATTTTTGGGGCACGACATATTTACTTTGTGGCCCATCAAATGGACGGTTTGGATCATTAGATGGTGCAAGCCGTACAGTTTTTTTGAAAAATACTGGACTATACGGGCTTACACCATAGCATTTCTATTATTTTGTAGTTTCTATAAGGTGTAAGCCCCCATTTTAGAATGAATCACTGGTGTGGAGAAATCTTAAATGATTCTCTTTTCTCCTCTTCCTCGATCAAGGACATATCAAGCACCCATTAGCCATACACCTAGAGATGGGTTCACTGGATACAATGCCAATCCTCCTTGGCTATTCCAAACCGTCCATTAGATGGGCCACAGCCTAATTAGGTTGGGACCCAAAAATTAAAATAACATTTACCTAACAAAATAAAGAAAAATATTGGGTCGTCTCTTCTTTTCTGTATGGAGTAGTATTGCTTCTATTAGATTTTCATTAAAACTGAGTCAAACAGGTTACGACTTTTCTTAGCCGATTTATAAATTTCTTGGTTTGCGTGCAATAAGGACAACATGCTCTTCTTTTCATTGACTTGAATCTTATCTGAGGAGATGATATGACATATATTTTTCTTGAAATTAAATCACATTAATACCCCACCGAAATACATCATTTACTTCCAACCTGAAATCAGTTTCTTGGCGCCACGTGTCAGCCCCTCCGTATATTAGAAAGGTTTCTAAAATCGCAATTACCAAATGATTCATTTATGAAATTTCATACAAAGTTTTTATTATTATTTATCATATATAGGATGCATATTAGGGCTGCAACTCGGGTCGAGCGGGTCAGGTTTTGGAGAACCCAACCCTACCCGAGAAATATCTCGGGTCGGGTCGGGTTTTTTTTCGGAAAACCCACGATTCCCAAACCCGGCCCTACCCATGATAAATCTCGGGTCGGTTCGAGTCGGGTCGGGTTTTTTCACGTTGACGCAAATTTTTAAGGAAAATTCTTGTTTGGCAAGGCAACTCAACTCATAGAAGCAGAAATTACACTCGCAATACACTTGAATCAAACAATGATGTAATTACACTCACATCACACTTGAATCAAACAATGCTGTAATCAAACAATGTTGTAATTACAATCAAACAATGCTGAATCAAACACTTGAATCAACTCAACTCATAGAAGCAGAAATTACACTCACATACAGTAACAGTGGGTGCGTGGGTTTTCACTTTTAACTTTGGGATTATTACATTTACACCCCCTCTAGTTTCTGACACATCCACTTCCACCCCTATAGTTTAAAACGTGACAAATACACCCCTGTAGTTTCAATTTGTTTAAGGTTTGCCCCCTCAGCAGAAGGTTCGTCCATAGATTGAAGGGTTAGGATGATCTGATGGAGCTGATTTTTTGGACACACCATATCTATGTCAGGACCCATCAAATGAACGCTTTGGATCATCCAAATAATGTGGGCCCCTACCCGAATCCAAACACTACCAAAAAATCATCCAAATAATGTGGGCCCACATTGTTTGGATGATCCAAAGCGTTCATTTGATGGGTCCTGACATAGATAGGGTGTGCCCAAAAAATCAGCTCCATCGAATCATCCTAACTCTTCAATCTATGGACGAACCTTCAGCTGAGGGGGCCTACCTTAAACAAATTGAAACTACAAGGGTGTATTTGTCACGTTTTAAACTATAGGGGTGGAAGTGGATGTGTCAGAAACTAGAGGGGGTGTAAATGTAATTATCCCTTTAACTTTTAACTAACAATAGAAAAAAATGTACATACTATAACTTATGTAACTCGGGTCGGGTCGGGTCGGGCCCCTTCAAACCCGGCTCGACCCGAGATTCATGCGGGCTTTTGAATGCTGAACCCGGCTCGACCCGAAACTCATGAAACCTGAACCCGACCCAGGCTATTTTCGGGTCGGGTCGATGCGGGTCGGGTAAAACCCGGCTCGAGTTGCAGCCCTAATGCATATATCGGAAAACATGCTACTTCCCTCATTACTTCATTTGTTGAACCATATTGGGTAAGTTGCAATTTAGCCTTCCTTATGAGTACAAACAGAAAGGGCCCAAATATAAACCATCTTACAATTTAAAGATGCCAAAGACTGAATGCGGGACAGATCATCTTCATTGCTTCGCTTCCATCATGTTTTGTCAATGTGAAAATTATGCAATTGAAATGTATGTTCTTCCAGCTTGGGCAATTGTAGATATGCCGTAGTTTGTTTATATGCACATGGTTAACCGAAACTTAATTAGAATCACTTCGTTTTTTTTTTCTCATTTCAGAACCCACAATCTGATTGAATTCAATTCCTTTCTTTACTTTAATATATTTATTTATAATGTCCATGGAATAGGGCATTTCTTTTTAGGTTTATCAACTTATGACGCTCTGTAAGTTGTTTTAAATATCATATTCAGCTTAGGATGATTTTTGGGGCATGTTCTATGTAACGGCGGCCCAAGAAATGGATGAATTCGATCATCCAATAATATGCCCAAGAAATGGAATTTTTATGACTTTTTGTTTTCCCTTTCGGCGGGCATTCTTCTACAGGTTCCTTGCACAACCGGTACCTACTTGAAATTGCTTTCTTCTTGATTTTAGCAGTCAAATTTTCCATTTTATGTTCTTCAGTTTCTTCTATAATCACCGCATATAGCTGAACAATCTCTTTATTATGAAATTATTTTCAAGAAAGATGCCATATTCTTTCCTATGATATCATCGGATTGGATTGGGTTACTTAGAATATGTATGTTCTAATGTGGGAATTTTTTCTTGCACTTTTCTTTTGGTCTTAATTCTTCTGTATGGTTGTTGGCATTACTGATTTCTTATATTGTGTTATTGAAATTTAGGTTACTGTTATGTTTCCTTTTTCTAATAAATACATGGTCTTTATATTGTTTTAAATGTTTTTTATGATTAAGATATTGAGTTTTGTTCCATTTCAACAAAAAAGAAAAAGAAAATTGAGTTTCGTTAGTTAAATTACCACTATTATTGTCAGAAAAGTTGAAACTTAATCTACATAGGGTAAAGACTTGAATTGACAAATATCTGTTAAGCTGCTTTTTTTTAATTTTAATTTTCCTGAATTTTATTCTCTTGGTAACTTCTATAAATCATATCAGCCGCTAATTTTCTTGATTTTTCATATTTTTATATTTTTTATGTATTTTTTTACGCACAACATGCATTTCCAAATTGCATCTTTTTAAGACAAATATTTCAAGATCATAATTTTTTCTTCGCCCTGTGCATCGCACGGGACTGCAACGTTAAACGTTAGGATTCGGTTTTCGTATCACTATTTTAATTAGGGCGCTGATATCTCACCCCTCGACCCCCCACCCCCCAACGGCTGGCTAACGTTAAACGTTAGGATTTAACGTATATGTCACTTTCCCACCATTTGACCTCTCTCTCTCTCTCTCTCTCTCTCTCTCTCCACACACACACACAACAGGAACAGTTGGTGGGCCCAACAAAAACCGTTGGTGGAATGGTGGGCCCATCTTTGAACAACGCAGGCCCCACCCATACCACACCATAGGATAATCCAAACCATCCATTTGATGGGCCATAAACGTAAATAGGTTGCGTCCCAAAATATTATTTCCATAGGCTGATCCTAGCCCCTCCGATCTAAATAGAAACTACATCTTATGCAACCTCTATAGATTGTGGGGTTGTGATCATCCTATGGAAATGATTTTTGGGGCACAACCTATTTACATTGTGGCCCATCAAATGAATGGTTTGGATCATTCTATGGAGTTGGTCGTAAAGTAACATTAAGGCCCGTCCACAACATAGGACGATCCAAGCCGTCCATGGTTTGGATAATCCTATGGAGTTGGTCGTACAGAACATTAAGGCCCAATCGTAGGCCCCACCGATATTTTTTCAAATTGAAGCGTTCCGTCCACAACATAGGATGATCCAAGCCGTCCATGGTTTGGATCATCCTATGGTGTGGTTCGTACAGTAACATTAAGGCCCAATTTAGGCCCCACCCATATTTTTGAAAAGTGTACCGTCCAAACCATAGGATGATCCGAGTCGTCCATTTGATGGGCCATAACGTATTGTGCCCCCAAAAAGGTTGGCCCATCAAATGAATGGTTTGGATCGCCCTGTGGTCGTACAGTAGTATTAAGGCCCGTCCACAACATAGGATGATCCAAGCCGTCCATGGTTTGGATAATCCTATGGAGTTGGTCGTACACTAACATTAAGGTCCAATCGTAGGCCCCACCGATATTTTTCAAATTGAAGCGTACCGTCCACAACATAGGATGATCCAAGCCGTCCATGGTTTGGATCATCCTATGGTTTGGTTCGTACCAATTTAGGCCCCACCCATATTTTTGAAAATGAAGTGTACCGTCCAGACCGTAGGATGATCCGAGCCCTCCATTTGATGGGCCACAATGTAAATAAGTTGTGCCCCAAAATCATTTCCGTAAGATGATCACAACCCTACAATCTATAGAGGTTGCAAAAGATGTAGTTTCTATTTAGATCGGAGGGCTAGGATCAACCTATGGAAATAATATTTTGGGACGCAACCTATTTACGTTTATGGCCCATCAAATGGACGGTTTGGATTATCCTATGGTGTGATATGGGCGGGGCCTACGTTGTTCAAAGATGGCCCACCATTCCACCATCAGTTTCTGTTGGGCCCACCAACTGTTCATGTTGTGTGTGTTTGGAGAGAGAGAGAGAGAGAGAGAGAGAGAGAGAGAGAGAGACCGGTCAAATGGTGGGAAAACGTTAGCCAGCCTTGAGGGGCGGGAGGAATATCAGCGCCCTGTAATTATATCGTTTTCTCCCTAAATTGTGGAAAGAAAAAAAATTTCCAAGACAAAACTTTACGTCATAGATGATTTTCTTGAAATCCAAATAGGGCCCAAGTTTTATTGAGTTCAACATTTTCAATTACTAATTAGACAATATTTTGCAAATTGAGAAAACGGTTTCTGCACACAAGTGTAGATAAGTTATCTACACACTAGCTTAAAATACAGTGGGGCCCCACATTGTTTAGGTGATCCAAAGCATTCATTTGATGAGCCTTCACATAAATAGGGTGTGCCCAAAAGATCATCCAAATCCTTCGAACCATGGGGGCAAAAAATGGACAGATTTGTGAAGGTTTATGCACGTCCATTTTACCTCCACAAATCATAGGGTTGGGATGATCCTATGGAGCTGATTTTTTGTGGACACCCTATCTATGTGAGATCCAATCAAATGAATGGTTTGGATCTCCCATACAATATGCCCTCCACTGTAGCTACTGTGTAGATAACTTATCTACACTTGCAAATTAGGTTTTGTAGGCAAAAAAAAAACAAAATCCTTCTCAATTTTCTGTCAATTCGCAAGCTATTATTTTAGATGGCTAAGACCATCTGATCAACATGATTTTTTATGGCCCCACACAATCAATTTTCTACACAATATACACTTGACTACTTGAGCCTCAATTAGGTATGGTTAATTTCACCCCGTGCAGGCTTGATTGGTGATGGTATTTGTTTGAAAATTTAATCCTAAATGATGGCCAATTTTGTAATTTTCCATCGAAGGGACCCGCATTTTAGAAGTCCTTTTTTTCCTATTGCACGTAAACAGCTGAGAATTTCTGCATTGGCTTGTTTGCATTCATCTTGTAGTTCAACATGTACCAAGTATGGATAGTGATCCATCATCCATGGTGGGGCCGATGGAGATAATACATGAGTGGTAGCTTTCTATCTATTACATATACACGATAGTTGCCGAATCGAAAGAGGTACATCATCTAATCTTCACAATTTATCATGTCACAATCAGTGAGCGATCTGGGCCGTTCATCGTATACCACATTGAAAAATTTGCACTCACAAACAATTGAAGTTACTAAATCGATGAATCTGACGATTCAAACAAAAATTGAGTGAGGACCGATATCCGATGTTGTGGAAAGGCCCATTGATTGTGGTGTGGCCCACAAACCAAGGGTTTAGATTACCGTTCAAAAAAAAGAAAAAAGACCAAGGGTTTAGATCATCTAGATAGAGATGTATTTCAGGTGGGAAGGATTTGAAGGGGCAGATTTATCATTTCCTTTTGTAATTGCGCGTAAACCGCTGCTTATTTCTGCATTGGCTTGTTTGCATTCATCTTATAGTTCAACGGTCAGGATTGTTCAACATGTACCAAGTATGGATAGTGATCCATCATCCATGGTGGGGCCGGTGGAGATAATACATGAGTGGTAGCTTTCTATCTATATTATATACACGATAGTTGCCCAATAGAAAGAGGTACATCATTTTAATCTTCACAATTTATCATGTAACAATTGGCGAGCGATCTGGGCCGTTCATTCTATACCACATTAAAATTTTTGCACTTACAAACAATTGAAGTTACTAGATCGATGGATCAGATGGTTGAAACAAAAATTGAGTCAGGGCCGATATTCGATGTTGTGGAAAGGCCCATTGATCGTGGCGTGGCCCACAAACCAAGGTTTAAGATTACCCTTCAAAAAAAGACCAAGGGCTTAGATCATCTAGATAGAGATGTATTTCAGGTGGGAAGGATTCAACGGGCGTGATTGCTACGTACACTGGAGTTGGCTGTCCCATGTACAGAAAAAGGGCAGATTTATCATTTCCCTAAACAAGTTTAGGAATATCATTATAAATTAAAGGTTCTTGTAAATAAAACTTGTACCACGGTGGTTGAAGTCACTTTTAAGCATGAAATTTTGGGAAAATTTTCATTAATTTGCAAACTTTTCTAGAATCCAAACAGGGCCTTATGTAACCATGAATTCAATGCCAACTTTTGCTATCCCTGTTTTGAGAACTAATGGTGAGGGTCCTAACCGATTATTCGCCCAAAATTAACATATACTAAGAATAATCGGTTAATTTTGGGCGAATAATCGGTTAGGGCCCTCACCATCAGTTCTCACAATCTGAAACGAACAGGGCCATATATGATTCAGTAAACATATACTAAGAATTAAACAGCCCTATCATGGAGATCTTAGAAACTAGAAATTAAACTACGCACTCTACTTAGTAAATTTAAGAAAAAAAAACTAACTAAAAATTAAAGAATTATTGGGATGGGCCAAAACTAACTAAAAAACTAACTAAAAATTAAAGAATTTAAGCAGTGCTCCTTAGTTCTTCCAAAACTCCAGAAATTAATCCAAGTTTGAATTGTTCTTGAAGCTTAAGCTTGAAATTTCCAAATTTATGGAATTTTCAGGAGATTTCTTTAAGAATTATTGAAGTAATAGTATAACCCTGAGTGTTTGAATTGATCTCCTTTATCGACCTATATTTTTTAGATTGGAAATGGTATTTTTTGACAAATTTCTTCTATAAAAATGAATAACATGTTTGATTTTATGTACTTTTAGATATTTGTTGCTTTTTAAATGTTGAATTGAAGTTGGTTTGTGCTTTTTAAATGTTGAATTGAGGTTGGTTTGTGGATCATTATGAAATTGTTTACAAAAGTCATTAGTTAATTTAAAGCATAAGATGGTTCTAAAAAGTAGAATGATTTTGAATAACCTATTCGATCCTTGATTAAGTGATCAGAGATCCACCTTGTTCGTCTTGTATAGAGTGAGAGCCTCTTCCATGTAAGAACATCTCTCCTATGTTTTGTTTTACCTTACTAATGCCAGCTCTTCATTCTTCCATTAAAACTCAGAAAGTAATCATGCTTCATTGAAATTATGTTCCACTATTCATGTTCAATCAAATGCATATTGTTGTCATTTCAATATGACACTATTGAAATTTAATATATTCCCTCTCAAAGGAGCCCAACTTTCCCAGGATCCATGTACCAGCAGAAAAAGGCCTACAACGGTTCAAAGGGGGCAGCCAAATTGAATTACAGACGACATTTCTATTTTTCCATAACAGATTATTCTTTCCTTTCTATTTTTCTGTCCTGAATTAATTCATAAGAGAAGTTACGCATTGTGATCAGTATTTCTTTGCCCGAATAAAAAAAAAAGGAGCTTACTTCAGATTAAGATCAAAAGAACAAAAAAGTATTTCTCTGTCTTTTTCTAATAATGGCCCAATTCCGACCTCCTTTTCTTCGTCTTTTCCTTAATTTTCAGGAAAATAAATACAAAAGGAGTTAGAAATATCATCTTCAACAGACAAAATAACTATTCTTTTAACTTCTGGTATAGATGAGAAATGGCCGACCTAAACCAAGCCACATTGATGAGCACCAATGATTATCCAAGTGAGCCCTGTCGATCCAAGTGTGGAGAATAAGGACTTAAGTACCTATACTCGAGGTCTTGTGGGAGTAAGTGTTTGTGTAATGGGAGTGTGTAGTTTGTATGTACATTGGGAGGTTGAGTGAGTGTGTGCTGCCCACAATGGGCATGTGTATGTGTGTTTTGTTGTAACAACCCAATCTGACGGGTCGCTACGAGCAACTCAACCCGTCAAAATTACCATATATTTTTTTTTAAAAGAAAAGACTTAGCAACATGAACCAATCATCTACAATATTATTCGAAATAGAAATAGTCTTAACAACAATTATCAACTCAACTCAACTCAACTCAACAAAGCCTTTGTCCCAAACTAGTTGGGGTCGGCTAGTCTTAACAACAATTAATTAAAAAAAATCATAGGTAGTCTGAAACCCAACATAAACTCAAAGTCTCAAAACAAACATATGAAACTCCACTAGTAAAAGAAGTAAACATCCAGAGAAGTTGACGAACATCGCCGTCTCCCTCTTCTTCACTATTATTTTTTTCCCA
This sequence comes from Tasmannia lanceolata, assembly GCF_043159265.1. NCBI lineage: Eukaryota > Viridiplantae > Streptophyta > Magnoliopsida > Canellales > Winteraceae > Tasmannia > Tasmannia lanceolata. Next base: position 471,566 of record NW_027518693.1, read on the forward strand.
CTCTTCGTTTCATGTCTCCTCATCTACGAACGCTCCCCCTTCCAAGTTCTCCATATCTGGTGGGAAAAATTGGATTACACAGCAGTTTGTGATAGAGATGATATCAATATTGGTTACCAATTAAGACAACAAATTTAAATAACTGTATATAGGTTAGAATCAACAAACAAAGATAAATAATAGGAATGAATGCTGAGTAGAAACATGCTGGAAACAGTAAATCCATAACGCACAAGAATCAATTAAGGATAATTAAAACTATAAGAACGGAATAAAATCGACTATATCCTCATAAAGAAATCTGAACTGATTTAATCCTTTTCTGGTTGATTATTATTGACATATCTTTTAACCCAAGAAACTCTAGCTCCCATTAGCTTATTGTCTTTGCCCACACGGTCCATTCCGCGGAGACGTTTTTCGATAGATAGAGACTTATAGTCTTCATAGAATTCCAACATCAACGAGGGAGTTGCGCGACCCTCCCAAGGAGTATATTTATTTACTTTTCTTTTCTTAATTATCCAGGGATGGCTCTACGGCCTCCCATCACCCTTCCCCATTTTCATCTTCATTTCTTCTTTCATGTATTTCTTTCATTCATCTTCTTAATCATTTCATATGCTTAAATAGGGGTGGTTATTGGGTTCATATCTTAATAAGCAATTAAAATTCTAGATGACATATGGTTGAACAATTTAAAATAAGTTAACGAAAAGTAAATACCATCTAGCACCATACACAAGTCTTTATCACTATTGAATTAATTGAATATCCATACTGATGAGGTCTAACTATTACCTGCCTTTTAAACTTACGAACGTGGAAGAACACAACGGTCTCTATTAGGGAGTAGGGTGAAGTAGAAGTCAAATAATAGAGTGTAACAGTGTGAGTTTAATTAAATCTAAATTTTCCAAACACCCACACACCTACACTATTAACTGCTGCCCTGTTTTGGGGCGCCAATACACACAGAACACTAAGAGCTGCTGCCTAGTTTTGAGGCATAGAACACACATAATCACACATAAAATCATTAAGGGGTTTTATAAGAATTTCGCTGTTGGAATAGGCAACATGCACAAGCAATGAAATCATTTTTAAGGGTCCTTCGCATATCCACATCAAAATTAACTTAAAAGTCCTTTGCGCATAACACTTTAAAGTCCTATGCGTATAGTACTGATGAGCTAAGAAATACATACAAATCATCTAACACCTATGCGCATACCACAATGAAATAAGAAATGAAAGAAAATCATTTAAGGGTTTACACGTATGTCACTGATGAAATAGGGAATACACAAAAATCATTTATTGGCTTACACGCATGTCACTGATGAGATAGAAAATACAAAAAATTCATTTAGTGGCGTATGCGTACATCACTGATGAGATAGGGAGTATATAAAAATCATTTAATGGCTATGCGTACATCACAATAGGGAATACATAAAAACTATTTATTGACTTATGTGTATATCACTGATGGAATAAAAAAAATCTATTGGCTTAACCCTATGTGCATGATTCTATTGAGATTAAGTAAAAATATTGTGAAAAGTATTGATATATCCTTATAGGCATACTACTGAAGAGATATAAAATACACTATAAATCATTCTTTGACCTTATGCACATATACACTGATAAATTCGAAAACCATATTAAAATTTCATTCTTTTGTAACCCTAACACACAAACTACTGTTGGAAAAGAACTATACAAAAATTTATATTTGCAAGTCTATATACATATAACTATGTGGAGATAAGAAGACTATATAAGTTTTTTTAAACACTCTACACACACTGTTGAAAATTGAAAACCATAACAATTTCTTTTTTTTATGTACTTACCACTGTAGAAATCAAAAACTATTTAAAATTTCCTTTTTATTATTCTATGTATATACAACTGTACAAATCAAAACTTGTATAGAATTTCCATTCCACAGCCTATCCGTATAAATCTGATTAGAAGGGAAAAAAACACCCAAACACACAATCATACATGGATTTTGGTTTGATACGAGATAGGGATAGGGTACTTACGTGTTCAAAGAAGAAAGAAAACAAAAGAGTTGAGTCTTCCCCTAAATATCAAGCCAACATTCAATGGATTACTTCTTCCTTCTAGTCCCTTCTTTTTTTTTCAATTCTATTCCCTCTCTTCTTCTCAGAACTGGGCGTGCGTTAAGAGGTTTTGGGTTATCATGCATGTTTTCCAAACGTGTACTCCTTTATTTTTTTTAATTATTTTGGTTGTTTCTCATTCTTATCTCTACCCATATGGAAGGTTAGTATATTCCCCCGTTTCAATCAATTTTTAATTGAGATTTTCCATTATGCCACGCCCCGGCCCCACTGTGCAGATATTGTCCGATTCTGGGCCGCAGCCCTCCCCGGTTTTGTTTTCTCGCAGAAAACGCATCTACACAGGGAAGGGGGAAATCCACATATATAGCCCAGTAACTTTTCCTCCCTTTCAGATGTGGGATCTCACAATCTCCCCCCCCCCCTTAGGGCCCAACATCCTCGCTGGCACACCGTACTGGATGGGAGATCCCGCTCTGATACCATTATGTCATGCCCTGACCCCACTGTGTAGATATTGTCCGGTTCTGGGCCGCAGCCCTCCACGGTTTTGTTTTTCTGCAGAAAACGCGTCTACACAAGGATGGGGGAACTCCACATATATAGTCCTGTAACTTTTCCTCCCTCTCCGATGTGGGATCTCACATTTGTATTGAGTGAAGGTTCAATGGATGTGTGTATGTATCAAGGATGGAAGAAAGTGAGAGGGGTAATAGAGCTTTGGTGTGTGATTGTGTGGGTTTGATTGTGAAGCTGTGCATGCATGGTGAGGTAAGTGAAGTGAAGAATGGTGAAGGTGTTGAGCGATTGAGTATGTAACTCTCTGAGAGTTTTTGTAACAAACTCCTTCCACATCAGTAGCTCCATCTGGCAAAGAGCGGGCATTGATCTAGAGCCTTCATCTTCCTCTATAAATAGAGGTGGGGATGTCATTTGAGCAGTTTCTGATGTTGCAAACAGGACCTGTGAGTTTCTTGATAGAGACTTTTCCTGAATTGTTCTTAGAAGGGAGGGTTCCTTATTGGCCGAGAGTGAGATCCCTTCACAGCTTATTGGCCGAGAGTGAGATCCCTTCACAGTAAGGTATCTCATTTCTCTCCTCTACATGTATCTTTGTTTGTAGATTGAAGAAATCCCCTTGCTTATTTGATATGATCAGTAGTTCTGGCATTTCTGTTAATAAAACTTTCTTCATATCTAGTTCTCAAATCTATGTATCTTTCAAGCTCTTTCTTGCACTTCTCTGTCGATTCTTGAACTGAAGACATATCTTTCAAGCTATGTTCCACGAGAAGACATCCTTTAACCTGGGGCAGGTTTGGATGAAAATTGTTCGTAGATTTTGGAAGGTTAGAGGTGGCGGCAATGAGGAGAAATTCTGTCTTGTCTTATTCACTTCCTCATCTCAGATTATTTTCTCCAATCCCAAGCATTCTCGAACAACAAGATGCTTCAATTGTTGAAGGCACTGTGCAAGAACAGGGGAGAATAGATATCGCAATCTATGGCAGTAATCCACATTCAAGTAGCTTAGGTTGTGGAATGTCCCAGTTGGTGGTACGGCCCCCTTCCATATACACGACAGTTTGGGCAGATATCGTAATTTCATTGTTTTCAATGCAGAGAGAGGTGATGTAGTACTTGTTCAAGTCGATAAAACTCAAGCAAGATTTGTCCAGTGAATAGATCCTTTTCAAGTATTCCCACATCTCTAAGGTGTAGATTCATTAACCAAGTAATGAATACTCTAACATGCAGAGTTAGAGTAAAATTGAATTTGAGAAATGTACAGTCAAATTGAATTTGAGAAATAATTAAAATGAATATAGCAACTTGTTCTTCAACAAACATTTTTAATGTGTCTTCTAATAGATTTATTTCTCTAACACAACTTAATAAATACAGGTGGCTCCGTACAACGGACTTATTTACTACTAATTTTATGACCGGAAGGGACTCGAATCCTTTAACAACACAGGCCATCCAAGCTAATTATGTCAATCCAAGGGTGGAGAAGGAATGGTTCTTACCTATGGTTATGGTGTTTTGTGAAAGAAGAGAGTCATTTTTGAAGAGAGACTGCGTTGTGTATGCAGCAGCCCCATGAGCATTAGTGTATCATGTAATAAGGGGTAAGTGAGCATGGCATGGGAGTTTGGTGATGTATATGAAGGATGGATAGAGGCTGGCCAATTGGTGATTGCTTAAAAAGCCCCCAAGGGGCTAGACGATCAATTGGAGAATGAGGGAGTCTTTGCAAGTTGCTGCCACATCACCCGCCAAGGAAGCAAAAGTCCAGCTATATTGTAGCTGCCCATGTGGAGTTTGTTACAACAATCTAGTGCCACATCAGCACAACTTGCATAACTGTCACGCCCCGACCCCACTGTGTAAATATTGTCCGATTCTGGGTCTTCCCACCCTAGCCGGTTTTGTTTTCATTTTGATCTTCATTCTAGTCCTCTCTAACTGACATTCAATACGATTTTAACACGTGCTAAGTTGGATATCTCACAAGTGCTACCTTTAGCTATTATTTCTCCTCTTTTTTTTTCATTTCAAAACAAACAGATTTTAAAAGTCCAGAAAGGATTGCTGTGTGTAGTAACCATATCAAAAGAGGCAATTAAAGATCAATGCACTTAAAATTCTAGATCCAAAGTTCAGTTCACAATTGTGAAAACCAAGAACCTCAGATCTTGTAAATTTCGTGATCCATGTTGTTACAACTCAAAGATCGGTTATTCTTGTCATTTTACTATTCTTGGATCAAGTGCTTGAACTTCCTGAGTAGAAATAACACTTGAATTCTGTTAGACATCATTGAATTAAATCTCTGTCGCCGATCTTGAAAATTTGTATGAAATGTTTTTCTACTAATCTTTTATCATTTCTTTTTTCTTCATACTTATACAGTTTAATTGCAAATTTCTGCATTCAATCCATTTTTTTCCGCCTAACTTGTAATCTCATAATTGGAATTCATGTTAATTTCTTGAATTAGCTAAACTCTCTTCACTTCAAGTTCTGGCTGAACTAGTTCTTTACATACACTATATCAAACAATTTCTGTCAGATTGCACAGTGAACATAACAGAAACTTCAACCTTGACTCTGTTTTTTTGGGGTTCTCATCCAATTCCTTTGAATTCATGAACCCTGTCTTGTAGTCTGTCATTTCCTCTATATTATAACTGTTTGGTTAATTGTAATCCCTAGATAGTGTTCTCATAATTTTGTGCTAAAATTTCAACTTGCTAACGACCTATCTATTTCCTGAAAATTTTCTAACCGTTCACAGGATTCAGCAAAATAAACAAGTTTCTACTCAAATTTATCTACATCAGTATCAATCCACACTAAATCCTCTATTCTATTCACCTCTGAGTTCCACTCATATACCTGATAGGTTCAGGGAGGATATGAAGAAATATGACAAAATTCCATGGTCCAAAATCCACAATGTGCATGCGGTTTCAACATAGAACCAGTGCCCCAAATATACCTCTCAAGCTGCCCATCAATTTGAGGCCACAGTTGCATTTTCTGGTTTTTTCTTTGAGGGAGACTTGAGTCCTATCAGAATTACCAGTCACCTCGTGTCACAGGTAGTTTGGATTTCAAATTTTGGATAGGACTTCCTGACAAATAGGACGACCTTATTAGAGCAGAAGTTCAGACTATGTGCATTTGATTCCAGACTAGTAATTGACGAAATGGTTAAGCCATTTGCATGGACAGTTGTGGCATAAACTGCTTAGTGTAATTGCAGAATTGTTTTCTAATTGGACTTTTACCAGGACAGCCCCTCTCAACTTGAGAATAAACCAATTGTAGTCATTGTTAAAAGCAAAGAGCTATCAACAACCGAGAGGACAGCTACAATTCAGATTATTGGTTAACACTTCTTATCGGTACTCACATATTGGTTAGCCATTGTGGATCGGGCTGACATATCTGGACACAATTTCCAAGCATTACTTGAACAACGCTTCTGCATGTGAGCACTGAATCAGAGATCAAAGCAAACGATAAATTTTTGGGTGCCGCATGGGGACATGTGCGTGAAATCGAACTGTTGGGATTGTATAGGGGTGCAACTTGGGTCGGGTCGGGTTGAGCTTTTGCTAAAAATTGAATTGGAATCAACCCAAACTCGACCTGATTTTATCATAAGAGCTGAACCTGAATTCCCAAAATCGACCCGAGTTCACAGCTAGTATTGTATAAAAGCACAAGACAACCCACATGTCTTGGTCCCATGCAGAACAAACATCCCATACTTAAGATAAAAGGCCTACGAAGAAAATGAACAATTTAGGGAGAAATTTAAATGACGCGTGATTGATCAATGACGTAAGATCATCTGATCAAGGTGTTCTCAAATGCATTTGGCCGGACTTGTGGTTGCAGGTCACAGGTCAGATCACCAGATCTGATCACTTACATATATGGCACAAGTGGTGACCCAAAAGGTGAATGTTAGGAAGGAGCTTACAACCAGTGCCTTCTAAGCATTTTTTATGATTTAAAAAGAAGACTTTTATTGCCACACTAATTTTTTTTTTCTGAATGTTGATTGAGTTAATAAAAAGCCGGATGCCCAAAGACTCCAAGAATGCCATCAACTGCATGCCATGTTGCCACACTATTGAACATAGATAACTAATAATTATAGACTCAATATTATCTGTTGTACTTCTTTTACTTCTTCTACTTTGGGGTTTTGGATTTGAGAGGGGTAAGTTAATTTAGGCATTACTGAAAGTGGTTACAAAACCAACTCTACAAGATCCGATCTTTTGATCTCCCTTTGTAGAGGGCGTGACACACTTACCCTTGTTTGTTTTGGACTTTCAAAATTGATTTTCAGTCCAAAACAGATTATTGGACTTAAAATTGTATTTGATTTTTAGTCCAATACTCAGATTTTGTTTCAAAATCAATTCTCTTAATCCAAAACAAACAGGGAGTTAATGGATTTGATATAGAAAAAAAACAATATGGCATCAAAGAGTCCTATCACCTTTTTTTTTTTTTGAAAGGTTAAGTCTTATCACTTTTCTTATTTAGGATATCATCCCATCCACTTCAGCTTGAAAAATGTGGCATTAAAAGGATGCAAGTTGGCTGGGGATGACTTGGTCCGTCTCATATTTAGATTGAAATTGGTGATGTTGGAATGGGTCGGCTTAATTTTCATGGGCATTTACTTATTGAGCCAAATCAGTACTAGGACCTAATTCCAAAGGACCTTGAAAACAAAAGCCGATCCCTAAAAAATGATTTGGAAGCAATAACATAAACATTTCCTATGCATCAACATCATGCAAACCACCTATACCTAAATGTAAACAGATGCAACTGTCAAGCTTCTAACAAACATAATATCAAACACAATAAGAGGTTGTGCTTTAAAGCTAAAATCTGCTTCAAAATGGAATACCAAATTTCTTACTACTTTAAACATCCTTTAAAGAAGGGAGACTTTTCCTGAATTGTTCTTAGAAGGGAGGGTTCCTTATTGGCTGAGAGTGAGATCCCTTCACAGTAAGGTATCTCATCTCTCTCCTCTACATGTATCTTTCTTTGTAGATTGAAGAAATCCCCTTGCTTATTTGATATGATCAGTAGTTCTGGCATTTCTGTTAATAAAACTTTCTTCATATCTAGTTTTCAAATCTATGTATCTTTCAAGCTCTTTCTTGCACTTCTCTGTCGATTCTTGAACTGAAGTCTTACTGTTTCATTTTAATTGCTAGCTTCAAGTTCTGTTTCGAGAATTAATCAGATTAACACACAACAGTCCTCAAGAGTTTTAACAGATCAGAAGTGAACTTTTAAAATACTGAAACTGTTACTGGTTTTCTTGATAGAATGTGGTTTGAACCATATGTCTGTGTGAATTTTTTAACCAGATCTACCTCCTTGATGCCCACCATTTTGATCTAGATTGTGTGCAGTCCTATAATTTTGAACTAATTCCAAAGGACCTTGAAAACAAAGCCAATCCTTAAAAAATAATGATTTGTAAGCAATAACAAAAGCATTTCCTATGCATCCACATCATGCAGACGGCCTATACCTAAATGTAAACAGATGCAACTGTCAAGCTTCTAACAAACATAATATCAAACACATATGGGGTTGTGCTTTAAAGCTAAAATCTGCTTCAAATACTTTAAACATCCTTTAATGGGTAGAGAAGTGAATGCATAATGCAAAAGAACAATAAGAAGTAAGAGAGAATGAAACAAGAAGAATAATAAAAATAATCATAATTACAGAGTTTTTTCATTCTCTATAAGATAAGGATTGTGGAATCCATGTTGTAGAAACTTAGGAATGCTATTATCTCAACAATAAATTAAAGGAAAAACAAAAGGCATAATACATCATTAGATAAGAAAGGAAATGAAATGAAATTTACCTCATACTAAAACTGCAGTTACCATCATCATCGAAGTGGATGAAAAAGAGGTTGGAGGCGTGACATGTCGCCTTCATCCTCCCACTCCAACCCTTGGAACCATGCTTTTTCTCCTTGAATCATTTCAAGTTTAGGTGCGTTGTGGGGTCCCACCGGAAACCTCTTTAAATTCGGGCAATCCTCTAGGCAAATAGATTTCAAGGAAGGAAATTCGAGAAATACATGGGACCCTCCTCCTCCTCTATTGAGACGGCAGCAGAGACTTGTAAGCTTTGGGAGATAGGATAACTCTATAGTCTCTAATCGAGGGAGCAGAGTCACTCTATCCACCACACCCAATTCCTGCTCCTCTTCCTCTCCACTTATTATCACCTCTATTTCTTCACAAAATTGTACCTGGAGGTATTCCAATTGTTGAAGGCGCTGTACAAGAACAGGGGAGAATAGACATCGCAAGCTAGGGCAGTAATCCACAGTCAAGCGGGTTAGGTTGTGGAATGTCCCAGTTGGTGGTATGCCCCCCTTCCATATACACGACAGTTTGGGCAGAACGGATAATTCCATTTGTTTCAATGTAGAGAGAGGTGATGTAGTAATAGCAGCATGATCCTCTTCTCTCATCCCCTCTTCGTACTCAAATACCTCCTCTAACTCTTCACAATCGCCTACTTCTAGTTTCTCCAAGCTTTGCAATCCTTCAAGCAGATCATATGATAGGATATTTTTTAATTTCCCACAACCGTAAATTCTCAGCTCTATCAGGTTCCCAAAGAATCTATTAGGAAGCGGGCCGTGACAGATTTTCTCTAATTTCTCCATGTCATAGAGGACCAATCGTTGCAATATCCTAAAGGCATTTGGTGGAACCCGATGAGATTCTTCCACCGTGTTGATGAAATGTTCCATTTCGTCACAATCGAAGAGATTGAGGCGCTTCACGCTGTTGAAAGAGACACCATCATTCAGGAGGTGTACAATATTGGAGACAGGGACCCTCTCCAAGACAATTTCTTCGCTTCTTTCTAATAAGAGTTTAACCCACTTTGATAAAGGGTATGACATTATGTTGATGGCTGTACACTTCTCGTAGTCGCTATATGGGTACCATTCGTCCTGAACGCAGATGCTGAATTTCTTTAGTTTCTCCCAATGGCCGGGAACTTCTAGGGACAAACAATTCACGTCTTTAACATGGATGTATAGAGTAGTCAATCGAGCCAAAGATGCCACCTCATCAAAGCTCGCTTTACTTCCATCACCGCTGCTGCCTCTTACCTCCCACTCATTGAAGCTATCTATCATGGACAATTCTTCTAATTTAGTCAACCTTGAAATGACATTCGGTGCCACCATTTTAAGATCACCACTCCCTGTCAAGTCCAAAACCTTCAGATTGGATAATTGCCCTATTTCTATTGGCAATTCTTTGATCTTAGTTTTTATCAGGCTAAGTACTTCAAGTTTCTCCAAACCTCCTAGTAAGGATATGTCATCTAAACACTTGCACTCATCTAAGCATAGTGTCTTCAGGTTTTTTAAGTACGGTAGTGATGGGGGTAATGATGAAATCCCGGTATCACTTAGATCCAAGACGACAAGGGCTTTCATTCCTTCAATGAAATTATTTGGAATTTCTTCCCAACCATTTATTTGTTGTAGCAATAAGGTTGAGAGACGTGGGCAATTCGGCAGCTCAGGGAGCACACCCATTGAAGTTCCCATAAGTGAAAGCCTCTTACATTCATCCAAATTCTCCGGCCACTCTGTCAATTCCACTCCCACTTTAACTAGAAATCCATGCTCTGTTCTTGATGCAATCGATATGGCCACATCTCTAATAACATCGTGCATTTTTACACAACCTTTATAGTCACCGTCTAACAACAAACAAGAATCCTTAAGTTTTTCAACCAAGGTATTTATTCTATTCCATGCTTCCTCAAAATTGTTGACATCCTTGAAATCCCTCTCGCCCATCATATATCTCATCAATACACCCACTTCAATGTCATGATCTTCAGGAAAGACACAGCAAAACAAGAAGCACAACTTTGCTTCCTCACTTTCGATGTAGTTGTAACTCAGCTCGAGACGAGAGTACACCTCTTTATCAACACCCTCGATGTTTCTTGGAGAAGACCGCCTTAATTCTTGCAGTGCATTAGCCCAAATTGATGAGTGTCTGCCTTTTAGTGCCCTTGCAACCGTGACAATGGCTAAAGGCAAGCCCTTGCATTCTTTAGCAACTTCCCTTGCCCAACTCTGCAATTCATCAGTTTCAACAATTTCTGCTTTCTCTTTGAATAGATTCCATGAATCTTGCTCAGATAAGACTTGGACTTCGATATTTTTCTGGCAATTCATCATGAAACATACATCTAATCTCCGTGTTGTCATTATAATTTGGCAGCCCATTTGTGTACCTCCGCAGGGGATTCCAACCTTTGTTAAGTCCAATCTATCCCACAAATCGTCCAAGATTATGAGTACCTTCTTTTCTTGCTTTAATCTCTCCAACAATCGGCCCGCCCGCAATTCTTCATTATCTTCTTCAAATTTCATGCCTAATTTCTCAGCAAGTTCACCTTGGATCTTCTTCAAGTCTTGGTTTTGGGAAACAGTGACCTTTACAACCTCATCACACAGCTTTTCATCCTTAGCTTGCTTTCCTACCTGTTCCACTAGGGTCGTCTTGCCAACACCTCCCATCCCATATACCCCAATGATGTTGATTCTCTCCTCTTTTAATGCCTTGATGACCAGCTTCTTAGCTGATTCTGTGGATTCAAAAGCCTCAAATTCTCCTGCTGGTTTAAAGCTTGGACAAGGACGGGGAGTTGATACACGAGTGAAACCCCCTCTTGCTAGGAGGCCATCAACATCAACCATCGTCTTCGTTGCTTCTTTACCTAGAGAATAGCGTGAGCAGAAATTGGGACACCATCCCTTGAAACATCTCTTGTTCTCCATCACCCCTTCTTCCAATCTCTTCAGGATTGCCTCAATGTCATCTACTTGTTTTAGCCATAACTGCACTTCACCAGTGATTTCTTTTCCATTCCTAGTGGCAGCCTCCACTAATCCTTGCACAACTTCTCTCCTCAACCTTAGATTTTCAGCTTTGAGTATAAGATTTTCAACACTCTTTTTATAGTGAACAAGATAAAGAACACGGCGCTTAAGAGAAGGAAATGAAACCTTCACCGCTTCTATGATGGGTGTAGCTAAAACATCCATGATGTCGGAAAAAACAAGGGATCTCAGAGAGGAAAGTAACAGCGGAAGGAACTGAAGAAATGTCTGTGTAGCTATTACTCTTTCTTCTTCTTGCAAGAGATCACATTCAGAGGCAATTATTGAACCTTTGACAGCTGTCAAGACAAACCATGATCATTATTGCATACTTTCCTTTTCGATTCTTTCATTTTATTCTTTTCTTTTTTTTGTCTACTATGGCAAAGTGGATTTTTTTTATGGTGTAAGCCCCTATACTCCAGTATTTTTCCAAAAGTATTGTACGGCTTACACTCTAGGATGATCCAAACCGTCCATTTGATGGGCTACAATGTAAATAGGGTGTGCAAAAAAAAAAAATTCCATAGGATGATCCTAGCCCTATGATCATTAGAGGAACTTCATATTATGAGAACCTCTATAGATTAGAGGGTTGATCATCCTAGCCCTATGATCATTAGAGGAACTTCATATTATGGGAACCTCTATAGATCGAATGGCTGGGATCATCCTATGGAAATAAATTTTTGTGCTTAATGTATTTACGTTGTGGCCCATCAAATGGACGGTTTGGATCATCCAATTGTGTAAGCCGTACAGTATTTTTTTTGAAAAATATTGGACTTTGCGGGCTTTCACAGTATTTTGAAAAGAATGGTAGAAAACAAATGGGCGTAAAATTTGTTTTACACCCATGGAAAAAATAGAGTCTAGATAAAAATGGTGATGAGTTAGTATGGAACCAAACCATCTTTGTGTGGGATGGGACAGGTCTCTAAAGAGCCATTACGTCGGTTGTCCCCTTGTGGGGGTACTCCCTCACTCTGTCCCTTTCTCCCTCTCTCAACTATTACTCTAACTTTAATGACCATCTATTCAGCATCCTCTTTTCCCATCTTTTTATGGGAAAATTCTCAAAAGAATATGATTTTTATCGAAATTCTCAAAAAGGATTAAGTTGGCTAATTTCTCAAAAAGGGGTGAAACGCATCCCAATGAGTGTTTTTGGACAAAAATGCCCTTGTGTTGGTTTTCCCTCCAAAAAAGTAAGCAACACCTAACATTTTGACCTTTGTACCTTCTTTCTCATGCCAAAATCAAACTCCATTCTCTTTGTAAAAAACCCAAACGAAATTCCATTGCAGAGAGGTGAAACTCTCCCCTCCTAAAATGTAGATTTTATTGGATCTTTTATTTTTCTTTGGCTATCAAACCTAAGCTTCTCAAGTAGGTCAATTGTGATACATTTGCATAGGCTTAACATGTTCCTTACAATGCTATGGTGTATTGTCATCATCTTGTTTATTTGTTAGGGATTTGTTATGGTTTTGTTAAGCATTTGTTATAGTTATCATCCTCTTTACAATGCTATGGTGTATTGTTTAGATGGCCTAATACTTGGATGTATGGTGTATTGTCACTCGGATGTTATGGTGGTTCATAGTTTAGATGGCCTAATACTTGTGAGAATGACTGCATTTATAAGGTTTTAAACACTCAGAAGAACTCATGATACCTAGGAACCACTAATTATACTTATGAACCACTAACTATACCTAGGAACCACTATTTACTATTATGTAGTGGTTCCAAGCTATAAATAGTGGTTCCAAAGTATAAATAGTGGTTTCAAAGTAGAAATATTGCTTCACACATTCTAATAGTACTTCATTAGGTGTCAATGTTGCAATGAATTTATGAACAATGGGTTAAATAGTTTTCTAAACACTCGAATGTTATGGTGGTTCATAGTTTAGATAGCCTAATACTTGTGAGAATGACTGTATTTATAGGGTTTTAAACACTCAAAAGCACTCATTATGCCTAGGAACCACTAATTATACCTAGGAACCACTATTTACCATTATGTAGTGGTTCCAAGGTATAAATAGCGGTTCTAGAGTAAAAATAATGCTTCACACAATCTAATAGTGCTTCATTGGGTGTCAATGTTGCAATGAATTTATAAACAATGGGTTAAATAGTTTTCTAAACACTCGGATGTTATTGTGGTCCATAGTTTAGATGGCCTAATACTTGTGAGAATGACTGTATTTATATGATTTTAAAGACTCTGAAGTACTCATTATACCTAGGAACCACTAATTATACTTAGGAACCACTAATTATACCTATGAACCACTATTTATCATTATGTAGTGGTTCAAAGCTATAAATAGTGGATCCAAAGTATAAATAGTAGTTTCAGAGTAGAAATATTGCTTCACATAATCTAATAGTACCTCATTGGGTGTCAATGTTGCATTGAATTTATGAACAATGGGTTAAATAGTTTTCTAAACACTCGGATGTTATGGTGGTTCATAATTTAGATTGCATAATACTTGTGAGAAATGACTATATTTATAGGGTTTTAAACACTCAGAAGCACTCATTATACCGAGGAACCACTAATTATATTTATGAACCACTAATTATACCTATGAACCACTATTTACCATTATATAGTGGTTCCAATCTATAAATAGTGGTTTCAAGGTATAAATAGTAGTTCCAGAGTAGAAATATTGCTTCACACAATCTAATAGTACTTCATAGGGTGTCAATGTTGCAATGAATTTATGAACACCTGTATGACGGAATGGTAGAAAGGCCGAGCTTTTCACATGTTTTACACCTGTCTGACGGAATGGTGGAAAGATCGACCTGCAGGTCGATCTGTAATTGGCCTTCCTACCTGTTTGGTCAAATGTTGAAAAGGTCGACCTATCAAGGCAAATTTCCACCTGTTTGTACCTATGCTATAAAAGTCGACCTATTATGGTAAATTCGCACATATTTGCGAAGAATGTAAAAAGGTCGACCTTCAGGGCCCGTACAATACTATTTGCATTGTATTTCAGTAGATCACCCTGTGGAAATGATTTTTTAGGCACAACCTATTTGCATTGTGGCTTATCTAATGGACGGTTTGGATCATCCTATGGTGTGACCGGTACAATACTGATGGGTGTAGCTAAAACATCCATGATGTCGTAAAAAAAACAAGGGATCTCAAAGAGGGAGTGGAAGGAATAGCAAGTAGATGAGTAGCTAAAGGAACTGAAGAAATGCCTGTGTAACTGATTTGTCTTTCTTCTTCTTGTAATAATTGAACCTTTGACAGCTGTAATTAAAAAATAAAAAGTCTCAAAAGCTGTCCTAACTGTCGAATACTACCTCCACCAGGCAATTTACAAATATGATCATAGTTGCAGACTCTCTTGTTTTTACTCTTCTATTTTTATCTTTAAAGAAGGTCACAACTTAAGGAGGTGTGTCTACTATGGCAAAGTCGTCCCCATCTTTCCATCGAATAGGCCTTAAGCAAATAAATCACGATTTCTTAATAGCCTATCTAGGCTTTCTCTTTATCACAATGTGGTCGATCGATTTGTAGAAGTTTCTTAGTTTTTGCCTCCTTCTTTCTCGATTTTTAAGAGTGGAGTTTTTATATGGTGTAAGTATTTTTCATAAACTAGTGTACGGCTAACACTTTAGATTGATCCAAACCGTCCATTTGATGGGCTTTTGTGTAGAAAAAAAGCATTTACATAGGATGATCCTAGCCCCATGATCTTAAGAGGAACTTCATATTATGAGAACCTCTATAGATCGGAGGGTTGGGATCATCCTATGAAAATGATTTTTGGCGCACAATGTATTTACATTGTGGCCCATCAAATGGACCGTTTGGATCTTCCAGTGGTGTAAGCTGTATAATACTTTTTGAAAAATAGTAGACTACATGGGCTTACAACCTGGCATTTCTCCATTTAAAAAAAAAACAACCTGGCATTTCTATTATTTTGGTGGTTTTATATGGTGTAAGTCTCGTAGTCTAGTTTTTTTCAAAAAGCATTTTTCTTTTTATATAATTTTTTTTCGTCTTTCTTTTTTCTACGTCTGACTTGGGGTGGTCCCTAACCTTGGAAGAAATGAAGTCTAGATAGAAAAAAAAATGGTGATGCTACCGTCCTGGTTTGGAGCCTGCCTAAAGGCAGGTATGGAACTCGGTGGGACCCAGGTTGGTGTGGGATGAGACAGAGCAGTTATTGCCTTATGCGCTAATTTTGACTTTTCATTTTAGGGAAAATTACATTTACACCCCCTATGGCCCTTAGCATTTCTATTATTTTAGCCTTTTATACGGTGCAGAGCTCGTAGTCTAGTTTTCTTGAAAAAGCATTTTCCTTTTAATATATTTTTTCGTCTTTTTCTTCTTTCGTTTTCTTGGTCCCAGTGTTTAATAGTTTTTTCTGACTCGGGGTGCTCCCTAACCTTGGAAGAAATGGAGTCTAGATAAAATATGGTAATGCTGCCGTCCTGGTTGGAGCCTGCCTAGAAGTAGGTACGGAACTCGGTTGGACCCAGCTTGATGTGGGATGAAACAGGGCGGTTGTCGCCTTATGCGGTCTCTCTCTCTCTCTACTATCACTCGCCTTATGCTGGATTTGTAGAAGTTTCTTAGTTTTTGCCTTAATTCTTTCTCGATTTTTAAGAGTGGAGTTTTTATTTGTTGTAAGTCCCTGTGGTCTAGTATTTTTCATAAAGTAGTGTACGGCTAACACTTTAGGTTGATCCAAACCGTCCATTTGATTGGCTTTTGTGCGAAAAAAAATCATTTACATAGGATGATCCTAGCCCTATGATCTTTAGAGGAACTTCACATTATGGGAACCTCTATAGATCGGAGGATTAAGATCATCCTATGCAAAATGATTTTTGACGCACAATGTATTTACGTTGCGGCCCAGCAAATGGACGGTTTGGATCTTCCAATGGTGTAAGCCGTATAGTACTCTTTGTACACAGGCTTACAACATGGCATTTCTATTATTTTGGAGCTTTTATATGGTATAACCGTATAAGCTCTATAGTCCAGATTTTTTCAAAAATCATTTTCCTTTTAATATGAATCTTTTGTTTCTTTCTTCTTTCTATTTCTTTGTCCCAAGTGTTTAATAGGTTTTTTTGACTCCGGGAGGTCCCTAACCTTAGAAGAAGTGGAGTCTATATAAAAATCGTGATGCTACCATCCTGGTTGGAGCCTGCCTAGAGGCAGGTATGGAACTCGGTGGGACCCAGCTTGGTGTGGAATGAGACAGGGCGATTGCCGCTTTATGCGGTACTCTCTCTCTCTCTCTCTCTACTATTAGCAAATGGATCCCTCCATTGTGCATCCTCTTTTCCCATCTTTCTTTATTTCTTATCTTTTCTATTCTTTTTGGGAGATGGACCCGAAACATGCATTGCTGAATAAATATTTTGTATCCGAACTGCACATGCGTTGCTTGCATTAATTCCGGGTTGGCCGTGTATTTTATTTGGATGTGTGTTGCCCTAACGTTTTTCTTACTTTTGAATTTATTTTTACCATCTGTGCGAGGCAATTTGCAAACATGATCATTGTTGCAGACTATCTATTTTGACTCTTATCATTTTATTCATCCATTAAAGCAGGTCACAAGTGGGGAGTTGTGTCTACTATAGCAAAGAGGTCCCATCTTTGATTCATCCAAACCCTCCATCTAATAGGCCGTAATTTGGATCTCATATGGCCAATAATTCACGATTTCATAAAAGGCTTATATAGGCTTTCAATTTATCACAATGTGGTCGCTCAATTCGTACAAGTTTCTTAGGTTTTCCCTTTTTCTGAATTTTTAAGATTGTAGCTTTTATATGCTGTAAGCCCCTATTGTCTAGTTTTTTCAAAAAGTACTGCATGGCTTACCCTCTATGATGTGATCCAAACCGGCCATTTCATCGGCTACAATGCAAATAGGGTGTGCCCAAAAAAAAATCATTTTCATAGGATGATCTTAGCCCTACGATCATTAGAGGAACTTCATATTGTGGGAACCTCTATAGATCGGAGGGTTGGGATCATCCTATGGAAATTAATTTTTTCGCACAATGTATTTATGTTGTGGCCCATCAAATGGACGGTTTGCATCATCCAATGATGTAAGCCTTACAATATTTTTTGAAAAATAATGGACTACACAAGCTTACATCATAGCATTTCTATTATTTTGGAGCTTTTAGCCTTTTATATGGTGTAGAGCTCGTAGTCTAGTTTTTTTGAAAAAGCATTTTACTTTTAATATATTTTTTCGTCTTTTTCTTCTTTCGTTTTCTTGGTCCCAGTGTTTAATAGTTTTTTCTGACTCGGGGTGATCTCTAACCTTGGAAGAAATGGAGTCTAGATAAAAAATAGTGATGCTACCGTCCTGGTTGGAGCCTGCCTAGAAGCAGGTATGGAACTCGGTTGGACCCAGCTTGATGTGGGATGAAACAGGGTGGTTGTCGCCTCTCTCTCTCTCTCTCTCTCTATTATCACTCGCCTTATGCTGGATTTGTAGAAGTTTCTTAGTTTTTGCCTTAGTTCTTTCTCGATTTTTAAGAGTGGAGTTTTTATATGTTGTAAGTCCCTATGGTCTAGTATTTTTCATAAAGTCGCGTACGGCTAACACTTTAGGTTGATCCAAACCGTCCATTTGATGGGCATTTGTGCAGAAAAAAATCGTTTACATAGGATGATCCTAGCCCCATGATCTTTAGAGGAACTTCATATTATGGGAACCTCTATAGATCGGAGGGTTGGGATCATCCTATGAAAATGATTTTTGGCGCACAATGTATTTACACTGCGGCCCATCAAATGGACCGTTTGGATCTTCCAATGGTGTAAGCTGTATAACTTGAAATACTTCCCTATGGTCTAGTATTTTTTCAAAAAGCATTTTTCTTTTTATATAATTTTTTTTCGTCTTTTTCTTCTCTCTTTTTCTACGTCTGACTTGGGGTGGTCCCTAACCTTGGAAGAAATGGAGTCTAGAAAAAAAAAAAAAAAATGGTGATGCTACCGTTCAGGTTTGGAGCCTGCCTAGACGCAGGTATGGAACTCGGTGGGACCCAGGTTGGTTTGGGATGAGACAGGGCAGTTGTTGCCTTATGCGCTAATTTTGACTCTTTCATTTTATTCATCCATTAAAGCAGGTAACAGGTGATCGAGGTGTGTCTACTATGGCAAAGAGGTCCCATCTTTGATTGATCGGAGCCCTCCATCTAATAGGCCTTAATTTGGATCTAATATGGCCAATAAATCACGATTTCTTAAAGGCCTATCCAGGCTTTTTATTTATCACAATGGGGTCGCTCGATTTGCACAATTTCTAACTTAGGTTCTGCCTTTTTCTCAATTTTTAGGAGTGGAGTTTTTATACGGTCTATGCCCCTATAGTTTAGTATTTTCAAAATGTACTATATGGCTTACACTCTATGATGATCCAAACCGTCCATTTGATGGGCTACAATGTAAATAGGGTGTGCCAAAAAAATCATTTTCATAGGATGATCCTAGCCCTATGATCATTAGAGGAACTTCATATTATGGGAATCTCTATAGATCGGAGGGTTGCGATCATCCTATGGAAATGATTTACATTGTGGCCCATCAAATGGACAGTCTAGATCATCCTATAGTGCAAGCCATACAGTTCTTTTTGAAAAATACTGGAATATACAGGTTTACACCATAGCATTTCAATTATTTTGGAGTTTTAATATGGTGTAAGCCCCCATTTTAGAATGAATAATAGGGCCGTCACGGCACTCTTCATGTAGAAAACGCAACCATTTTGCCATTCCAATGGCAATAGCATGTGGGCAATAGCATGTCTTTGGTGCCACTCAAGTACAGTTCCAGGTTTACCTAATAATATCAATAACATAAACGATCAGTATTAAAAGTGAAGCAGATCAAAGAAATTTTGTCCAAAGTAAATGAGAATCTACTATTGTAGCTTGGAATTCAAGCCTGTTTAAAAACCAAAAAACGTAACCGATGGTATTTGCACCAAAAAAGTGAAGCAGGTCAAAGAAATTAGGGCATGGGCATTTGCACATACTGAAACTTCACAATTATGGTATTACAAGCACCTGCACACAAGAACGTAACCGATGACTACTTTTAGAGGTATATTTTGGATGTCACACACTTTATGAAAGATAAAGAATTTTATTACGGAAAGAAAGGAGGAAACCCCACAACCGAGCTATGTCACAAATATCTCCGATAATTTCAAAATATCACATTTTGATCGCAACATTTTGATAAAACGACAAAATCCCAAAATAATCCCGAGATTTTAAAAATATAGAGATATTTTCATTTTTATCATAAAATATCGCAATAATATCACGATATTGTCCCGTTATTTTTATTTTATATTTTTTCTTAAAATTTATATATTTATATTTTTTAAATAATTTTATTTTTCTTGTTTTTCCCTGATATAATCCCGAAATTTTTTGTTTAATATATCCTGAGATTTCCCTTGCCGAGAAATGGTCAAAAACAAAGAGAAGAAACCACAAAAACAAAGAGGATTGCAACAAGAAACAAGGGAACTCAAGGGGGGAGGAAATCAAAAGTCTGCAAAGACTCCCTTCCAAGTCTCGCACGGGCTAACCTGTATACATCTCTATTGGCCGATCTAACATGCTGGAAATGAACTGGGAAATCCACCACTATCTCATCGATCATATAATCGAATCCCTAGGAATGATGATGGTTCCCATCTAGCCACTTGATGGCATTTAACAAATAATATCAACTTGGCCAGGTCTCTCCTCTTGCTAATATGGATGCCCTGAAGAACAGGCATCAATTCCACTTCATTGGAATCCGTAATCCCAAGAGGACCAGAGAAAGACCAACTAGTTTGACCCCTCTCGTCCCTGAGAACTCCACCTTTGCCTACAAGCCCCGGATTGCCTAAACTCGAACCATTGAAATTAAGCTTCGTCAATATTGGGTCAGGAGGAATCCACTGCAGAGATAGAACCTCCCTGTCACCACTAGAGCAAATCTCTCTCCAGCAACGCCTCAGATCGGAGCATGAGATGAACCTGAAGCAAGGGAGGCTTCACCCATGCAATGGTGAGCAATAGCCTTCACATAAATATATAAAGGATTTTTGGCCAAGCTTCTAAAAACATATTGTTTATTTCCTTCCAAATAAGTAAATAACCCATACAATGACCAGCAATACTACTCACAACAAAATCCTTCCCTCCCCCCTCCATGGGGCACAAGCCCAATTAACCAAGAGGTTGGCTAGCCTCGAAAGGAAAACCGAAGATATCCCAAACCTCATAAGGATGCAACTCCAGACTTCTCTTGCGAGCCTGCAGTGAAGGAAAATGTGATATACATATAAGCCGGCCTCCACACAAAGCACAATGATTAATAATATGCATCTTCCGCTTTCAAAAGTGGTCAACCATCAAATCCAATTTCACAATTGTCAATATTTTTGTTGTGACATACTTTCATATTGTAGATGCAATTCTGATGTATACATTTAAGCATCTATGCATGTGAACCTGCGTGTTACATGCCATGTTATAATTTATAGACGATACTTGTTGTGAAATAGGCTAGAAGTAAGCCTTTAAAGCTAATTTTCAAAAGAATATCACACATCTAGGTCTAGGAAAAAGTTTCAGATTCAACAATCAACCCCTACCGAATAGCTCTTGATGTGTTTGATCAAGATGTGGTATTTTCAACATTTGTCTTACAAAACCTATCTCTAGACTTTTTTGCTCTATTACCGAACATGAAAATAACAAAATAAGAGAAAGATTTTTGGTAAACCTTTTGAAACTTGGCAGCCTAATATCACAAGGAACCAATTTGGCTGACCACATCTCTTTTTAGACTCATAAAGGAGGGTCAAAGCAGCCTTGACAAAGCGGAGAACATTCCAAAACTCCATAAACGTATAGAAGACTCTTGAAGACAGACAGAAGTGTCTAGATATTTGTAGGAATTCTAGTGTAATCTTGTAGTCTCTTGGTAGAGACATGTACGGAGAATTCTAAAGGGCGTAGAAGTTTCTAGGAGGGCCTAAGTGTCCTACTTGCCTTTGGTACAAGACTAGGCCATTTGAGGTAGACTGACTCAGGACTAATGTTGGAGTGTAGCAGAAGTGTCGCAGGGGTGTGAGGCTAAGGATTAGGCCTGGTGATAAATGGTATCAGAGACTTGTGTTCATAGACGAGAGAAGAACAATGGCAACTTTGAAGGTCACTATGTCAGAGATGAGTATTGAACAGTTGAGTAATCACTAGACACGCCAATAAGGTATGAATTCTTGAGCATAAGTATTATAGGGGAGTTAAAAATGGCAGGATGATTGCCATTCAAATGCCAAGGAGATGGGGAACCTCTTGCAAAATTTGGAACAGTACCTTGAGGCTATTAGGATTGAGGATGAGGAAGACAAGGTGTACACGACCACCCTATACCTCATTGATGACTCCAAGCTATGGTGGCGTAGGTGACATGGTGACATAGCAAGGGGACTATGCACCATCAGACCATGAGAAGATCTCAAGAAGGAATTGACTTGCTAAGAACATAGAATACTTCGCTCAAAAGAGACCAGTGTGCCTCAAGCACACGAGGTCAATTTGTAAGTATGTGAAGGAGTTCACAACACTCACACTTGACCTTCCAGACATGGCAGAGAAGGACAAACCCTTCTTTAAGTACACATATTATAGTATTTTGGTCAAAACTTTGGCATATGTCGATTTTAGTCAGAAATATCAGCGAAATCTTATAAATTTAGAAAAAAACATACGAAAATATAGTCAAATGATGGATATTTAAGATGAAACCCTTGGAAATGCTAGAAATCAAAATCTTATAAATTTAGAAAAAAAACATACGAAAATATAGGCAAATGATGGATATTTAAGATGAAACCTTTGGAAATGCTAGAAATACATGTGGAATTTGGCACGTACAGCATTATCAGGCATACACAACAATGTATCCCACTAGTTGTTAGATGTTGTAAACCCCTTATAGGTTGCGATTTTGCTTATGTGATGGTTTTGTAGAGTGTATTTGTGCTTATTCTAGAACTTCCTAAAGTTTTGAGCGTGCTCGGCAACCATTCTAAAAGTAGGTTTCCTATTTTTTAGGCGTGGAGAATGACGTGCGCTATAAAAATGAAGAAAATCTCGTTTGGCAAATTCGGCCCACCAAGCCTGTTTCTATCTTTTCCTATTTTATAGCCCTAAATTGATGAGATTCTACCGAGCGACTCGGAGTCACTTCCTAGATTCTCATCTACCCGTTTCAGCCCGATTTTACTGTAAAGAATGAGAATGGCTGCCGAACACCCCCTTTATCTTAAATGACCATCATTTGCATATGTCTGCATATATTTTTGTGATTGTACAAGATTTTCACCGAAATTTTCATCTGAAATCAACATGCTTCCATTGAAATTGAAACCTAAAAGCTTGGATGCACAAGTACGTGCACATCATCAGCAAGGTTACAAGGGCCTTGCTGGACACAGGCACAACTCACAACTTTGTATCGAAGGACAAGGCCAAGTGGTTAGGCCTTCAACTTGAGATGGAGACAATGTCAGAAAAAGCCATCAATTTGGAGGCCAAGCCCATCGGTGGGGAAGCCAAAGGAGTGGAGCTCAACATCAGTGGATGGAATGGTGTAATCGACCTTGCGACAATTCCGTTGAATGACTACAGGTAATATTAAGCATGGAATTTCTGTGCGCGACAAAGGCAATTAGCGATGACCATCATGGATGATAGGTTCCCATGTATGGTTCTCATACACATGGATGGTTAGGAGGCTTTCAACATTACAATTAAGCGATAGGCCTACAAAGATGTGCATGAGCTACAGGGATTGGATGCTTTCAAGCACTTCATTGGAAGAGCGAAGGAGGTGTCTAAGGAATCAATACAATGAAGTTGCAGCGAGGATGTCAACAAAATCAAGTTGGAGGGGGGAGGAGGATGGACATTTCACGGGGTTAAAATCTGGCTCACCATGACTACTTCTATTGGCCTTAAGGATGCTCAAGCAAGGCTTAAAGAAGTGGACAGTATTTCAAAACTATAGAAAGGTGTAGAAGACTCTTGGAGAAGTTTAGAAGTATCTAGAAACTTGTAGGTAATTGTAGGTATTCTACTATATTCTTGTAGTCTCTTGGTAGAGACATGTATGGAGAATTCTAGATAGCATAAAAAATTCTAGGAAGGTCCTAGACCATTGGATGATTGCCAACTGGCAAGATCTAAATAATTTGTATGAGGGGATACCTTATAAATTATGTCAGGCCTCCATATTCTCAAATCATTTATGAACCTCGAGACCTGTGAATATGTGAGCATTTTTCCCGAGAGTAATAAAAGGCATTCATTCTATGATTTGTGGACACGGACAAAGCAAACCCCCAAACTTTAGAAACGGGGACACGGCTAAAATAGAAAGTATATGTAATCATGATTTGTGGATATGGATTCGTGTGTCCAGTTTCGACATGGATACGAGTTGTCCAAATGAGGCAAACACAATATTCAATAAAAAATCAGAATGCCACACTTGACACGATACAAAAACATGTCCACACACCCGCATTAAGTCTAACACTTCCAGCAATACAAGTTAAAGTGTCCAAATGAGTGTCGACACGTGTGGACACGCGTGTCGTGTTGGACACGGAAGGACATGTGAGTCGGCAATAAATTAGAAGTGTCGGCCAAATCATAGCATCATTCTATTCTTGTGTGCTTCCTTCTGGTAGCGTCTAAGTGTCCTACTTGCCTTAGGTATTCAGCTAGGCCATTTGGGGTAGCTGATTCAGGGCTAATGTAAGAGCGTTGCACGAGTACCACATGGTTGCGAGGCCACATTGTCACAATACTCATAATTTATTAATCTAAGTTGGAATGTATAATAAATTACAAAAATGCGCTCCATTACATGAAATAGGTAAAATTGGAGGAAATGACTTAATGCTCGCAAAAGACTAGTAACATCACATCTCTCAACAAATTTGCCATTGATACTAGCAAATAAAATCAATACTAAAGCCTCCTTCATGTAGGTATATTCCAATTTCCAACTTGCAGATCTTTAACTATCAACTCCAAAATATGAATGTCAATATCTCTTCGGCTCCTAATCTATGAAACCACAACAACATATAGATAGTTAAATTTTAAACTAAGGCATTATCAAATATATATTTTCTGCGAATAATGACCAGATTGGTTCTCAACTTTATAAAATAAAAAAGGAAAACACAACACCAATACTCAACTATTCTCAGGATTCTTTTCTGCCCGAAAGGGGCTTTCCACAGACCGTATTGGAATATATTGAAAGACAATGGAGGATAAGTCTCAATACCTGAAACCTCTGGACTTGGAAAAGATTATTGAGAGAAAATCTTCCTAAAGCTCACCTGAATTAGTTCACCTTTTACAAAATTGCAGGACATAAACAACATGAAATAGATTTTAGTCAGGAACGATGGCTGGAATAGGGAACGGAAAATGTTGTAGGAGAGAGGGAGGAGTTAGGGAAGAAAGGCAAGATTTGTCAAGAAGAGAGAGAGGGTTTTCGGTGTGTTTGACGCGAAAGTATACTCGTCGTACTATTAGATTTTTCGAGAAAAAAGAAAAAAAAAATCAGGGTAGGGTATCCTTATAATATAATAGATATTAAATCATTCTGTAGTAAAACACATGGGTCCCACCTTATATGGGTGATGCAAAGCATTCATTTGATTGCCCTGACATAGCACAAAAAATCAGCTCCATAGGATCATCTCAACCCTACGATTGTGGACCTTAAAATGGACGGCTATATTTGGGGCCTATCAAATGAATGTTGTGGATCATCCAAACAATGTCCCCCCGCCCCATGTTTGTGAGCTCTGCTCAGATAAGCTTATATGAGGCTGCTCACAAACCATTCCCTCTCTCTCTCTCTCTCTCTATCTATCTTTTCCCATATATATATATATATATATAACATTATAACTTGTTCGCAAATGCACGATAAAACAGCACAACCTGTTAACATTTGTACATACAAAAACCATCTTCCATCTGCAAGAAGCCCGAGAAAAACACATCTGACACGGTGCAGCAAAAGATATATGAATTGCAGAATTGAGGAAGGCTTGAGCAAAAAAGTATGCATCAAAAAAATGATTATTAGTAGTAAATATGTAGATAAGGAGAGAAAATCATTCATAAGAAAAAAGCTTTTTATATGGGAGGTGGTGATAAAAAAATCCTAAATTAATAAATAAATGATCGAGAAACAAAATATGGTAACTAAAATAAGAGATTTTTTGGGCACAACCTGTTTACGTTATGGACCATCATATGGACGGTTTGGATCATCCTATACTGTTGTCCATCTTGAAAAATAAGGGACTATAAGGGCTTACACCGTATAAAATCTCCTGAAATATAGTAGTTTTACACAGATGAATTGCTGAAGAAATGCCAACCATTTTAGTCCCATACGATAATAAGTGGGAAAAAATGACAGAAGCATTGTTATGACGACTAAAGGGCAGAATGTTATACATAATTGTGACAGTTTTGAATGGAAGTGTGATCGGCATTGCTACTATCGCATAAAGTCAAGGCCATTATAATTTTTCCATCCAAAAATATAAATCTCAATTGTAATAATGCTAGAAAATGAGGCATAAAAAGCAGACACATAAAAAACCAGCCACATAAATAATTCCTAAATCTTAAGATCTAAAATAGCCACATGTACTTGGTAATGGTACATATAGCATCTGTTTGGGGTGGGTGATAAAACACTTCATTTATCTCCTTCTGTCAACATACATACTCTAGAGATCTCCCATAAACTCACCTTCGCCTAACTTATATGACCTAGCCAACTTATATGACATAGCTAGTAGAAGCTCCTCCAGATCTACCAAATTTCTGGCCAATTCAAAAACAAAAAACAAATAGAATGTTGTGAAAGGAAGGAGCAATAAGCGGATCCGTTTGGTTGCTGGATTTTTTTTGGTTCTTGAGATTTTTGTGGAACAAAAAACTTTCTGGGAGATTGGTGGTAAAAAAAAAACTCCCTGGAAGTATCCCGGTAAAATAAAAACCCATGTTTGGTTGACTGGACTATGGTGGGAAAAAAAATACTTTGTTTGGTTGCTTGAACTGTTGGGAAGAAAAAAATAATTCTTCTGCAAGCTTATTTTTGGTTCCTGGGATTATTTTGGTCATGGGAGTATTTTTTTTCCTTCATGGGGTTTCGTGCGGGGTTATTTGGGTTCCTGGGATTATTTTGGGCCCACCAACCAAACGTGGGTTTCCTGCGGAAATTCCACAAAAGTCCTAAGAACCAAAAAAATTCCGGCAACCAAACGTAGAAGAAGTAAATGATGGAAGATTTAATAGTTATTGGCGGGTTAAATGAGAGATGAGGAATAAAACGTCAAAAAATAGACTTATAATTTGACCCCTTGTTTTCAAATAAAGGATAGACTTATAATTTGGTAGGAAGAATTTAAAAGCAAGATTAAAACAAAAGGCAAAATTCCACTAACCCAAGATGCCAAGAGAGAGAGAGTGTGTGTAATATGCAGAGCATACAACCCTTTGATGTTTGCTTGAATTTTGAATTGATTGTTTAACATTTTGCCGAAATAGTGAGGAAAAAAGTTTTATGTGGGATGGCTATGAGGAACGCATGGCAACTGGGGAAGAAGAGTTCATTTAGGTTGAGAATATGAAGAGATAGGAAAGAGTCCCAAATAAAAAACTTTCAAAGAAATAGAAAAGCAAACCATGTAGATTCGTTTCTTTTAAAGGAAGGGTGAGATTTACTCCAATAAGGAAAAAAAGGGCGAGATAGAAAACTGATACAATTTCTATGTTTTTCTTTGCATATTTTGTTTGTGGGTGCCACGTATATCAAACGCTTAGGATTTAATGGCGTGTTTATTATAGATATAAAAGGAATTTAATTGGGGGTGTTGAAACGTTGCAAAAACCGAAATGGGTAGAGGTGGAAACCTTCCAGTTTTATTGCATACGTTAAGTAATTAATGGATCTTTATTATAGGTATCAAATTTCATGGAAATTGTGTAACCTGATAAAAATGGAAAGATGAAATAAATCAAAAGAAGTGGAAACGGATGTACTTGCCAAAAGCAAAAAGATATCAAATTTCATGGAAATTGTGTAACCTAATAAAAATGTAAAGATGATATAAATCAAAAGAAGTGGAAACAGATGTACTTGCTAAAAGCAAAAAGATAAACTAAAAAGGGTTTTCTTAGAGAGAAATTTGGGATTTGTAGAGATTTTCCTCTCTTATTGAAATCATTTCTATGCGTTTTAAACTGGGATGCCATGTAGATCATATGCCGGATGGGGGGACTGTCCACGTGGGCGTGAACAGTGAAACCCCCATCCAGCTATATATATATATAACATTATAACTTGTTCACAATTGCACGATAAAACAACACAACCTGTTAACATTTGTACATACAAAAACCATCTTCCATCTGCAAGAAGCCCAAGAAAAACACATCTGATATGCATTATATATATATATATATATATATATATATATATATATATCTATATGAGGAAAGTGAAGCTACACCGCCGGTGTAGCTAACTTAGCTACACCGCCAGCTTAAAATACAATGGGCCCACATTGTTTTGGTGATCGAAAGAATTCATTTCATTGGCCCTCACATAGATAGGGTGTCCACCAAAAATCAGCTCCATAGAATTCACTTTCCTCTATATATATATATATATATATATATATATATATATGAGAAAACGGTGTCTACACACAAGTGTAGATAAGTTATCTACACACTAGCTTAAAATACAGTGTGGGCCCACATTGTTTGGGTGATCCAAAGCATTCATTTGATGGGCCCTCACATAGATAGGGTGTGCCCAAAAAATCAGCTTCATAGGATCATCCTAACCCTTTGAACCGTGGAGGCAAAAAATGGACAGATTTGTGAAGGTTTATACACGTCCATTTTACCTCCACAAATCGTAGGGTTGGGATGATCCAATGGAGCTGTTTTTTTGTGGACACCCTATCTATGTGAGGGCCAATCAAATGAATGGTTTGGATCACCCAAACAATATGCCCTCCACTGTATTTTAAGCTAGTGTGTAGATAACTTATCTACACTTGTGTGTAGAAACCGTTCTCTCTCTCTCTCTCTCTCTCTCTCTCTCTCTCTCTCTCTCTCTCTCTCTCTCTCTCTCTCTCTATATATATATATATATATATATATATATATATATATATATATATAACTTGTTCACAATTGCACGATAAAACAACACAACCTGTTAACATTTGTACATACAAAAACCATCTTCCATCTACATACTAGCATTCGGACCCATGCTATGCAAGGGTGTAAAATAGCGGGCCCTACCCATTAAGACATGGCGTAAAGTAGTACACCTACCACATAAAAATATGAGGTGTGAATGCTTGCCCTAACTATGCATCGGATCGGTGGAGATGTTGGGTCCCACACATCAAAACACGTGGTGGAAAATGATGGACCCCACCGTGCTATGCATTGGTGTATTATGGTGGCCCCACCCATGCTATGCATGAGGCGTAAAAATGCACGATGGAAAAATTCCCATTAAATTTTCTAATAAAAAAATCCATAGAAAATAACAAATAAATTCAGTAACTAGTACAGATCATGCAACTTTGAATAATTTTTTCTCGGGGATATTTTTTTTCAATCCTTAAATTGTTAAGGTTGTTTATTGGAAGTCTGTCCAATAGCAAATATCATAACCAAATCCAATTTGATAGTTGAATCTTAGATTTAATTGCAAACAACTGTAAGGAAACCCCAATTTTGCACTTACCCATATTCCTCTAATTGCTTTGCTTTAAGCAGCAAATCCTCAACCTTCACCTTTTCGATGCCTCGCACATGTGAAAAAAAAAATCACCTAATTGGTAATGTAACTGCAATAATAGAAAAAATGTAACATTAGCCTCTATGCATCTGCAGAATCGGAAAGCACAATTAATTAAAAAACAGCAAAAAAACATAAACTATAAAAATAAAAAAGAAGTGGTTCGAAAAGGCAGATATTTTTACTCCACCAAGGATATTCACTGCTTAGATGCCCATGATCCAGAACTGAAACAAAACATAGCAGAAAAAGACATAAAATTAAGTGGGTAAGTATACATATAGATATGGTCGAGAATATAAAAAAATGAAAGAGAAGAGAAATGTACAGGGCGGGATGGGAGAGATTTTAGGGAAAGAGAGTAGAAAGTGGCTGATTTTTTGCAATTTGAATTTTAAATGGATTTACCCTAGTTAGAAGCAAGATGTGATTAGTCATGAGAAACCAAATTTATAGGGAAGAAACTAGACACGTATGACTGAAAGTTATTCTCAAATCTAATTAGTAGGGGATGAA
This sequence comes from Tasmannia lanceolata, assembly GCF_043159265.1. NCBI lineage: Eukaryota > Viridiplantae > Streptophyta > Magnoliopsida > Canellales > Winteraceae > Tasmannia > Tasmannia lanceolata. The sequence continues at coordinate 501,675 of NW_027518693.1, forward strand.
AACCGAATTAGTAGGATATCTTAGTTAACCTCGAAACTGTTAAATCCCAAATTATAGGGGGGCATTTAAATTTTGAATGTAAAACCGTATTAGTAACATGATATTCAACTTTGTGGGGACGTGGCTACCAAATTTATTGCGGCAAATTCAGTTTGGTACGGTGGCAAACCAAAATTAATGGTGACAAAACTATAGGGGATTTAAATTTAAAATGTAAAACCGTATTGATAGCATGATATTCAGTTTTGTGGGGACGTGGCAACCAAACTTATTGGGGCAAATTCAGTTTTGTACGGGTGGCAAACCAAAATTAATGCCACCAAACGATTTTTAAGGGGGGAAACTTTTTCCAGAAAAAAAAATTCTTGGAAAAAAGACGAATGACAACGGAAAGAAACATGTGTAGTATAATATATTATAGATAGATAGATTATAGATAGATAGATAGATAGATACATGTAACTGATTGCAGTTTCTCAAGGTCTATAACCTAGTTATGAAAACACACACAAAAAGATCTAGAGATCAATTAACGAAGAACATTGATACTCCATATATAAAATCACCATAGGAAAAAATCATCAAGATGATTTCATTGCGAAAAGAAACTAACCCTGACAAAGTTGTAAGTATATAAGAAAAAATCCATAGACTAACTCGAAATATGAATACCTTGAATACAATATATAGTTATATATACTCCATATATAAGCTCACCATAGGGAGCCCTTGCCTAAAAAGCCAGAAAATTGCCGTTGATTGGATCCACGCCATTTTTGGTTACTTTTTAAAGTCAGTTGAAAAAGCAAATGCTAGCTTCACTTAATGACGTGGATCGAATCAAAAGCCCTTTTCTGGCTCTTTATTCAAAGGCGCCCTTGCCTCTATCATTCCTCATATATATAGTAAAAGCCTGCCAAGGTTAAGAAAGAATAAAAAGATCTCATCAAGATCATCCCCATCAATAGCATAGAGCAAACGCTAATGACTATTGCTCCTGAACCATGTTCAAATTTTTGTGCAAGATCTATCAACTAGCCACCCAAGATACTAACAGAAGTAGAGAATTGTACTTGAACAATCATAAATGAGTCATTCACAAGAACAATCAGCGACTAATAGAAAAAGTGAAAGTTAATTATATCTCAATTTGAAACTCTCTGCTATTAAGAACTGATGATTGTGCAATTCCTCTGCATCATCTTCCATTGCTATAAATTTTGTTTATCAGATATACCCACTTCCACTACAAGATAGTTAAACATAAAAGAGAAAACACTAGATCTAGAATATTCACGATTCATGAATAGATCTAACCTAATAACATGCCTCAAACATAGATCTTATTCGGGCACAAGGAATTGTGTTGTAAAAATTCTGAAGATTAAACATTTCATTGAAAAGCGAAAAATACCAAAAAATGAAAATATCTCTTCATGCTTCTTCCTCACTAAAATTCATTAAAATGGAAAAAACGAAACTATATACCTCTTTTTTCTTCTTCCTCTCTCTCTCCTTCCTCAACTTCTTCTTCTTCCACCTAGCCTCTTTCAGAAGTGGAAATGAAGAAACCCTAGTGCACATCGAAGAAACCCTAGAGAGAAGGAAAGGAGAGGAAAAATATAAAAGCCAAAAACGAGATAAATGAAAAATCAGAGAAAACAGGTGATCATCAAATAATTTCAGACAAATCAAAATGCCTGCAGATTAAAACCCCCCAAAACACAGATCCAAACCTGGAAAGAATGGCGAGAAATCAGAAAACGAGGGCTGGTCTCCTTCTTCTCTCGTCCTCTTAGGGTTTTGTTTCCTTCATTTAGGGTTAACATTTGTTTCGTTTTTTATGAATATTACAGACTATGAGAACATAAGAGGAGGGAAATCAGTTTCTTTTCGCCGGGAGAAAAAACAAGGAATATAACTCACGAGTACAACTCACAGGCTAGTCTAACGCTTTAGACTCGTGGCCCCAAACGAATATAACTCACGGGCTAGGCTAGATGAGTTCTTCATGAATTGCACCAACAGAACTGCCCTGCAGCCTAGGTAAGTACACCTCACCGACTAACCGAGTGCTTCAAGGACCTCACCAACTAGACTGCTCCATGACCTAATCAACTCCTTTACAAGCCTCTTTACAGACCCATCTCCATGACTCTTACAGAGCTCTCCACACTCCTCCCTGAACACTTAACTCTCTCCTAGCCTCCCTAGAGTACGAATATTCGGCAGTATGCACTCAAACAAGCGAAGAAAATAACAAGATTTTTTGTGTATATTTTTTTGAAATATTGGATTTTATTATTAGTGTAAGAAGTACTAGTTCTTTTTTTTTTTTTTTTTTTTTTTTTTTTTTTTTTTTTTTTTTTTTTAGTTAGGGTTTATCTTCCCACTTTTTGATACTCTACTTTTGATTTTCCAGTAATAAGTACTAGTTCTTGGTTTTGTTTTTTCTTGCTCTGTTTTTTATTTATTTGTTTTTATTTCCTGATTAAGCTAGGGTTTTTTTTTATCTTCCCTCTTTTTGAAACTCTGCTTTTGATTTTCACGCTTCGAAATTTAACATCCTGTGTTTACTCTAATTCAGTATAGAAACAAGAAAAAGGGCAAATTCATGCCTTCTTGTATTTTCTGGATGGATTTTTTTTTCAGCATTATCACTACGTTTGGATACTAAAATTTTATAATCCAGGATTTTACAAGCTATAGCTTGGTTTTATAAGCTAAAGCCCGGATTTTATAAGCTTAGGAATAGATTGTACTTTTTTAGGATTGTAAAATCCAGATCCAGAATTTAGCTTGTAAAATCCATATGTCCAAATCCTTGTTGTTATTGGCAGTTTTGTACTAATTATTGTGATGATCGGAGAAAAGTTGGGAACAGAGCATTTGGACGTGTGTTTTCGTAACCTAGTTGTTGGTGGGGGAGGAAACATGGAAGTGGGAAGAGTAGAGATGCCCAATTGGAAAGATCTTCCGATGGAGCTTCTCTTGCCTATTGTCTCAATGGTGGATGATCGGACTGTTATCATGGCTTCCGGTGTGTACTGGGTGGAGAGATGCTATTTGTTTCGAGCTCACCCATCTCTCTTTGTCGTGGTAATGCTTGTTTCTTTCTTTCTTTCTTTCCCCCTCTTGTTTTACATGTGCTCTATTTAATTTCTTCCCCAATTTTAGACCTAGCAGTTGGAACACAATGCTATGCCCGTCCACTCCTCAAAATTGTTCACAACGTGCCAACAATAATCATCCTTGTCTTGGACACTTTTGATGACATTCATGTTAGAGGAATTAGGTGAAGCAAGAGGTTGCTTGAAGCATTACACCAAAGGTATCTAGTTTGGAATACTATGTTTGTTGCCTCCAGCTCCTATATATAGAGATACACTAGGGTTAATGACTGGTTAATGGACTCTAGCCCATGTAAGCCCACTACACCGGTCCATTATCTTATTGGGCTTATATTAGAACATACATGGGTTATATTATATACCCAACAATTCCTTGGTCAAAGGTCAAAGGTTTGAATCCTAGAATCTAACTCCCACTTGAGAGCAAACTTTTTCTTTTCTTTTTTTGAAAAATGACAAGTACATATGTGTGTGTGTATGAGAAAAGTGTCGGTGCACTTAAGCGCACCATTTTTTTGGTGCGCTTAAGTGGTTATGACGCCTCCCATTCGTTTAAATGTTTGGGTCCCACATACAGGAACCAATGGGAGGCGTTATAACCACTTGAGTATTTATAGGCCTTTAAACCAATTGTGATTTATAACCAATGGGAGGCGTGATTTATTGGCCATATGAGGAAAGTGTTTCTAGTCGGCCGACTAGAGATCATTCTCTAGTCCGCCGACCAAAAACACATGGGTCCCACATTTTTCTGGTGATCTAAAGCATTCATTTGATAGGCTTCATCATAGATAGGGTGTCCACAAAAAATCAGCTTCATAGGATCATCTTAACTCTTCGATTTGTGGAGCTAAAAAATGGACAGATTTGTGGGGGTTTATAACCGTCCATTTTAAGCTCCACAAATCATAGGGTTGAGATGATTCTATGGAGCTAATTTTTGTGGATGTCGTCTCTATGTCAAGGCCCATCAAATGAATGCTTTGCATCCCCTCAAATAAGATGGGACCCATGTGTCTTTGGTCGGCGGACTAGATCAGAATGATCTCTAAGTGTTTCTAGTCGGCCGACTAGAGATTATTCTCTAGTCCGCCGACCAAAAAAGATTTATATAGCTAGAGAAAAAAAGATTTCTTTTCTTTTTATTTGGGAATTACATGTCAGTATTAGATAATTACATCTACTGCCCTTCTAAATTCTCCTTCAATGACCTTAGCCTTATTTACAACTATATAGTATTGTATATAGTAGAGGACAAATTCGGAAAATAATGCCGCGACATCCTTACTATAGCAGAAGAGAAAAGGAGAGAATTATTTGAATTTCTCCCAAAATTCTAATAGAATTACACATCACTTTTTTTTACTTTTTTTAACAAAGGCATCCAGTCAATCCACATATTTTCAATCCTACCCCTCGTTTATGCTTTTTAACAAATGCACACATTAAAGCCACATAATTTCAATACCACCCCCCTCCTTAATGTTTTTTTAATAAAAAATCTATAGGGTGATCTTAACCATCCGATTTAAGAGGAACAACATATTATGAAAACCTTTATGGATTGGAGGGCTAGGATCAGCCTATGGAAATGATTTTTGGAGCACAACCTATTTATGTTGTGTTCCATCACATGGACGGTTTGGATCAACCTATGATATGGTCCGTACAGTTCTTTGTCGGCACATGCATCGCATAGTGTTTTTTACTAGTGTGTGTGTATATATATATATCAGAACCCTCAATCTACGAGGCCTTAATCTAGATCTCATATGGCCAATAAATTACGATTTCTTGAAGGCCTATCTAGGCTTTCAATTTATCACAACGGTTGCTCAATTTGTACTAGCTTCTTAGGTTTTGCCTTATTCTCAATTTTTAAGAGTGGATTTTCATACGGGGGAAGCAACTATAGTCTAGTATTTTTCAAAAAGTATTGCACGGCTTACACTCTGATGATCCAAACCGTCCATTTGATGGGCTATAATGTAAATAGGGTGTGCCAAAAAATCATTTTCATAGAATAATCCTAGCTCTATAATTATTAGAGGAACTTCGTATCATGAGAATCTCTATAGATCGGAGGGTTGGGATCATCCCATGGAAATGATTTTTGGGGGACAACGTATTTATGTTGTGTCCCATCAAAAGGTTTGCCTGGATCATCCTATGGTGCAAGCCGTACAGTTATTTTTGAAAAATATTGGACTATACGGGCTTACACCATAGCAATTCTATTATTTTGGAGTTTTTATATGGTGTAAGCCCCCATTTTACAATGAATCTCTTCTTTGGAAATCCCCGCCATTTGTTTTTTTTGCCCTTTATTCTCCTTCGAGTTTTTACTGCTATATTTACACGTACTCATTACTTGGTGCTATTTTTACCCCTGATATGCACGCCCTTCCATATCCCATGACCATCTACACCTGACACGTACTCGTATTGTCTCTGTTTTTCTTCTTCTCCATGTCTCGAGCAGGAATTGGAGAAAACCCTAGGCAGGTAAATCGCTTTTTATTCCTCTATGCAATTTACCAAACCCTAACTCAGTTCTATTGCCAATCGACCCACTCTGAAAGACCTACTCAGTGTTTATAAATTTTGTTGTCATTAGTTTCTTGATCTCTTCACATAGATTAAAGGTTTTCTATGTACATGCCGACTGTTTGATAAAATGGATAGCAGATTTTGCATAGATTGGATGGATTAACTTGGACACACATGTTGTATAGCAGGTTTTGCATGCATTGGATGGATTAACTTGGACACACATGTTGTATAGCAGATTTTGCATAGATTGGATGGATTAGCTTGGACACACATGTTGTTTTGCTGGTTCTATTTCATTCTTCAAGTTCTGTATACAAACTGAACTGAATTAATGGGTATCGGTATCGGGTTCCTTCACAAACCTAGAGTATTATTTTCTTGAATATCATGATCAGGTTCGTAGTACTCATACCTGATTTTTTTTCCTTCTCTCCACTAAATCTACATGGGGTATGCTCATTTTGAACACATGGAACTGTCTTAATGTTTTGAATTCTGTTGGGCCGCACCAAATGGAAATAACTTTCAAAGGAATGAATAGGGTAATTGATTTTATTAATATAAAATGACATTCTTTTCTTCATTTCTGACTTCTCTAATTACTTGCTTAGGGCTATAGTTGATAGGAAAGCCTCTTACTGGCCATTCTATGAACCTAAGTGAGTACACCAAGGGAACATGAAAAGAAATAATAACAGTTTAGATATATAAGAGGGGGTGTTTCTTTCAACATATTGAACACTTCTACAGGTATTACAATGGGCACATTTAGTAGTTAAGTGCCAATTGAATACATTTAAAGGCTCAACATTTCTCTAATAGGATCCCTAATCAGCTCTCAAAATCCAAAGGCCCCGTTTGTTTTGGATTTTGAGAATCGATTTTGAGTCCAAAACTGATTATTGGACTCAAAATTAAAGGCAGTTTTCAATATAGTAATCAGTTTTGTACTGACAAACGTAAATTTTATGAAAAGTATTTGAAGATGAAGAGTTAAGCCGGAGTTGTACAGGAGGGCGCTGATGTGTTGTTATTTATGTTCCTCCTTTTTTCTTTTACTCATATTCTTGGATTCTATATTGTACTTGGGATGCATTATATCTCTTGCCTGTCTTTTGATGTATATGCTCATTGAATCGATGTTCGAGAAGATAAAAAAATGTATATTCTTAATGCATCATGATTAATCACTACTATTAGTGTCATTTCAAAACATGTTTCTGAATAGGTTGTTCCTCTTTACTTTTTTTCCAAAATGTAATATGCTTCAAATGCTCTTTCATTATTTAATTTTTTTTAGCAGAAGCGCGATGCTATTAGCACAAGTTCAGCTGTTGTATGTTTATCTTTACATTTCCCCCCTTATTTTGAAAGGATATTTGATTATTTAGAAAAATTTAGCAAAGCACAATGCCATTACCACATGTTTAGCTGTTTCTTGTCTTCATATTTGATATAGGTTTAATTTCAAGGCTTGGTTCTTCAATGGTCAAGGCTTTGTTCTTCAACCCAGAGGCCGGAGGTTCATCCCAGCTTACCTACCAAAAAAAAGTTTAACTTCATTTTTTGTGGTGCAATTTTGTTCCTCCAATGATTTTTTTCTACTTTCCAAATTTAACTAGACGTATAATGTTGTTACTGTTTACATCTGCAAACATTTTGCTATTTGAACCTTTTAATTGATTCTATAAATGTGAGTTTCTCTTTTTTTGTCATTCATTATTTGGATATATAGTTTTTTGTATTGTAGCCTATTAGATAGCCCTTTGCATTTTGGTTGCCCCGTGCATCGCACGAGTTTTTTACTAGTTACATATATGTTGCTTGCTTTAATTCCTGGTCGGTGTATTTGATTTGGATGTGTGTTACTGGGTTTCTATCATTTTTCTTACCTTTGTCATTTCTTTACTATCTCTACCTGGCAATTTACAAACATGATCATTGTTGCAGACTTTCTTTTTTTTAGTCTTTTATTCTGTTCTTTTCTTTTTTGTCCACACTCTAAAGGAGGTCACAACTGAGGTGTGTCTTGTTATAAATAATGGTATGATAATATGTAATTTGGGATCCAAAATACCGCTAATTTAAAGTTCCACAGTAGATGAACCAATATCAACATATGCAATAGACCAACAAAATTAAATTCGTAAATAAAAGAGGAAAATGATGACTTATCGAGTTGAGGTGCGAAATAATTCGTTGTTCTTAAGGCAAATCTCGCCCCCACTATGGACCAGCAAAATTAGATCTGTAAATAAAAGGGAAAATGATGACTCATCGAGTTGAGGTGCGAAATAATTCGTTGTTCTTAAGGCAAATCTCGCCCCTACTATGACGAATCAACCGTACATATGAGCTTCATGGCGTATGCTTCCAAGATACATCAACTCTCGCTCTAGGGGTGTGCACTCACGCTTCATGGCGTATCTTTTCACTGATGTTGGAATGGGTCGGCTTAATTATCATGGGCATTTACTTATTGAGCCAAACTAGTACTAGGACCTAATTCCAAAGGACCTTCAAAACGAAAGAAAATCCCTAAAAAAATTATTTGTAAGCAATAACATAAGCTTTTCCTATCCATCAATATCATGCATACCACCTATACCTAAATGTAAACAGATGCAACTGTCAAGCTTCTAACAAACATAATATCAAACACATAAGGGGTTGTGCTTTAAAGCTAAAATCTGCTTCAAAATGGAATACCAAATTTCTTATGACTTTAAACATCCTTTAATGGGTAGAGAACTGGATGCATAGTGCAAAAGAACAATAAGAACTAAGAGAGTGATACAACAAGAATAATCAAAATTATCATAAGTATAGAGTTTTTTCATTCTCTATAAGATAAGGATTGTGGAATCCATGTCGTAGTAACTTGGAATGCTATTATCTCTACAATAAATTAAAGGAAACACAAAAGGCATAATACATCATTAGATAAGAAAGGAATTTAAATGAAATTTACCTCATACTAAAACTGCAGTTACCATCACCATCGATATGGATCAAAAAGAGGTAGGAAGCGTGACATGTCGCCTTCGTCCTCCCACTCCAACCCTTCAAACCATGATATTCTTCCTTGAATCTTTTCAAGTTTAGATGCGTTGTGGGGTCTCACCGGAAACCTCTTTAAATTCGGGCAAGCATATACCCAAATAGATATCAAGGAAGGGAAATCGAGAAATACATGGGACCCTCCTCCTCCTCTATTGAGATGGCAGCAGAGACACTTAAGCTTTGGGAGTGCGATTAAGTTTATAGTCTCTAATCGAGGGAGCAGACTCTCTTTATCCACCACACCCAATTCCTCTCCAGTTATTATCACCTCTATTTCTTCACACTCATATACATAGAGGTATTCCAATTGTTGGAGGCCTCGTGCTATGTTCCACGAGAAAACATCCTTTAACCTGGGGCAGCCTCTGTTGGTTATTCTTCGTAGATTTTGGAAGGTTAGAGGTGGTGGCAATGAGGGGAAATTCTGTCTTGTCTTATTCACTTCCTCATCCCAGATTATTTTCTCCAATTTTAAGCAATCTGTAACATGAAGATGCTCCAATTGTTGAAGGCACTGTCCAAGAACAGGGGAGAATAGACATCGCAAGCTATGGCACCTAACCACACTCAACTGGCTTAGGTTGTGGAATGTCCCACTTGGTGGTATGGCCCCCTTCCATATACACGACAGTTTGGGCAGATTTAGTAATCTCATTTCTTTCAAAGTAGAGAGAGTTGACGTAGTAATAGCATGAATCTCTTCTTCGTAGTCAAATACCTCCTCTAACTCTTCACAATTTTGTACTTCGAGTTTCTCCAAGCTTTGCAATCCTTCAAGCAGATCATATGGTAGGATATTTTTTAATTTCCTGCAACTGTCAATGTTCAGCTCTATCAGGTTCCCAAAGAATCTATTAGGAAGCGGGCCGTGACAGATTTTCTCTAATTTCTCCATGCCAATGAGGTCCAATCGTTGCAATATCTTAAAGGCATTTGGTGGAACCCGATGAGATTCTTCCACCGTATTGATGAAATGTTCCATTTCGTCACAATAGTAGAGATTGAGGCCCTTCACGCTGTTGAAAGAGACACCTTCATCATCTAGGAGGCGTACAATATTGGAGACCCTCTTCAAGTCAATTTGTTCGCTTTTTTCTAATAAGAGTTTAACCCACTTTGATAAAGGGTATGAAATTATGTTAATGGATGTACACTTCTCGTAGTCACTAGACGAGTACTCTCCTTCCCACACACAGATGCGGAATTTCTTTAGTTTCTCCCAAGGGCCAGGGACTTCCACGGACAAACATTTCACGTCTTTACAATAAATGTATAGAACAGTCAAGCGAGCCAAAGATGCCACTTCATCAAAGCTAGCTTTACTTCCATCTCCGCTGCTACCTCTTACCTCCCACATATTGAAGCTATCTCCCATGTACAGTTCTTCTAATTTAGACAACCTTAAAATGACATTTGGTGCTACCATTGTAAGAGCGTCACTCCCTGTCAAGTCCAAAACCTTCAGATTGGATAGTTGCCCTATTTCTATTGGCAATTCTTTGATCGCAGTTTGTCTTACACTAAGTACTTCAAGTTTCTCCAAACCTCCCAGTGGGGATATGTTATCTAAACACTGGCATTTATCTAAGCATAGTGTCTTGAGGTTTTTTAAGTACTGTAGTGATGGGGGCAATGATGAAATCTTGGTATTGCTTATATCCAAGACGACAAGGGATTTCATTCCTTCAATGAAATTATTTGGGACTTCTTCCAAACCCTTTTTCCGTTGCAGTAATAAGGTTAAGAGACATGGGCAATTCGGCGGCTCAGGGAGCATACCAATTGAAGTTCCCATAAGTGAAAGCCTCTTACATTCATCCAAATTCTCTGGCCACTCTGTCAATTCCTCTCCCACTTTAACTATAAACCCATTCTCTTTTCTTGATGCTATCAGCATGGCCACATCTCTAACAACATCGTGCATGTTTACACAACCTTCGTTGTCACTGTCTAACAACAAACAATAATCCTTGAGTTTTTCAACCAAGGTATGTATTATATTCCATGCTTCCTCAAAATTGTTGACACCCTTGAAAACCCTCTCCGCCATCATGTATCTCATCAATACACCCACTTCAATGTTATGATCTTCGGAAAAGACACAACAAAACAAGAAGCACAACTTTGCTTCCTCACTTTCGATGTAGTTGTAACTTAGCTCGAGACGAGAGTACACCTCTTTATCAACACCCTCTATGTTTCTTGGAGAAGACCGCTTTAATTCTTGCAGTGCATTAGCCCAAATTGATGAGCCTTTCCCTTTTAGTGCCCTTGCAACCGTGACAATTGCTAAAGGCAGACCATTGCATTCTTTAGCAACTTTCCTTGCCAAAGTATGCAATTCATCAGTTTCAACAACTTCTGCTCTCTTTGAATAGATTCCATGAATCTTGCTCAGATAAGACTTTGACTTCGATATTTTTCTGGCAATTCATCATGGAACATACATCTAATCTCCGTGTTGTCATTATAATTTGGCAGCCCTTTTGTGTCTCTTTGCAGGGGATTCCGACCTTTGTTAAGTCCAATCTATCCCACAAATCGTCCAAGATTATGAGTATCTTCTTTTCTTGCTTTAATCTCTCCAACAGCCGGCCGGCCCGCACTTCTTCATTATTTTCTTTCAATTCCATGCCTAATTTTTCTGCAAGTTCATCTTGGATCTTTTGCAAGTCATGCTTTTGGGAAACAGTGACCTTTACAATCTTATCACACAGCTTTTCATCCTTAGCTTGCTTTCCCACTTGTTCCACTAGGGTCGTCTTGCCAACACCTGCCATCCCATATACCCCGATGATGTTGGTTCTCTCCTCTTTTAATGCCTTGATGATCAGCTTCTTAGCTGATTTTGTGGATTTAAAAGACTCAAATTCTCCTGCTGGGTTAAAGCTTGGACAAGGGAGGAGAGTTGATACATGAGTGAAATCCCCTCTTGCCAGTAGGCCATCAACATCAACCATCTTCTTTGTTGCTTCTTTACCGAGAGAATAGCGCGAGCTGAAATTGGGACACCGTCCCTTGAAACATCTCTTGTTGTCCATCATCCCCTCTTCCAATCTCTTCGTGATTGCCTCAATGTCATCTACTTGTTGTAGCCATGACTGCACTTCACCATGTTTCTTACTAACTTTTTGCGTTATTCTTTCTCAATTTTTAAGAGTGGATTTTTTATATGGTGTAAGACCCTATAGTCTAATATTTTTCCAAAAGAATTGTACGGCTTACACTCTTAGGATGATCCAAACCGTCCATTTAATGGGCTACAATGTAAATAGGGTGTGCAAAAAAAAAAAAAAAACATTTCCATAGGATGTTCCTAGCCCTATGATCATTAGAGGAACTTCATATTATGAGGACCTCTATGGATTAGAGGGTTGGTCATCCTAGCCCTATGATCATTAGAGGAACTTCAGATTATGGGAACCTCTATAGATTGGAGGGTTGGGATGATCCTATGGAAATGATTTTAGGCGCACAATATATATTTCCAAAAAGCTCTTTTAATATAGTTTTTGGGATATGATATTTTCACCCTCGCATTACGCATGCGCTCCCCTTGTAAGGTGCTTTCACATCAAGAAGCGTTAAAGTTGCACACTGTTCACGTCAAATTAAGGGGAGTGCATGCATAATGGGGTGGGGTGTGGGGCGGGGTTATAAAAATGGTGATGCTACAGTCCTGAGTTGGAGCCAGCCTAAATATTGGACTAGGTGGGACCTAGCTTTGTGTGGATGAGACAGGCCGGTTGTCACCTTGAGGGCAGTACTCTATCTCTCCGTTTCTCAAGGCGGTACTCTCGCTCTCTCCCGCTACTATTATTCTAACTTTAGTCAACGGATCCATCCATTGACGGATCCATCTATTGACTTTGTGCATTCTCTTTTCCCATCTTTCTTTTTTTCTTATCTTTTCTATTCTTTTTGGGAAATGGACTTAGAACATTGTTGAATGAATATTTTGTATCAGAATTGCCCATGCCTTGGTTGCTTTAATTCCGGGTTGGCCGTGTATTCAATTTGGATGTGTGTTACTCTATCGGTTTTCTTACTTTTGATTTTTTTTTCTTTTTTTCTTTTTGGAGAAATGACTTTTAAAAGTCACCAACTACACCCCTGATGTTTCAATTTTTATAACGTAGACCCCCTCAGTTGACGGTTTGTCCACAGATCGAAGGGTTAGGATGATCTTATGGAGCTGATTTTTTGGGCACACCCTATATTTGTCAGGGCCCATCGACCGAACGCTTTGTATCATCCAAACAATGTAGGCCAACTGTGTTTTTGGTAGTGTTTGGATTCAGTTATGGGTTTGGAGGGGGGTATGGGGTCTTCATTAGCATTGCTAGTGTTTCAAAAGAGAGGGTTTACCTTACATAAATTGAAACCACAGGGGGTGTAGTTGGTGACTTTTAAAAGTCAAGCTTAGAGTTGAATATGTCAGAAAGTTGAGGGGGTGTAACTGTATTTTTCCCTCTTTTTTCTACCATCTATGCGAGGCAATTTGCATACATGAACATTGTTGCAAAGTATCTTTTTTTACTCTTTCATTTTATTCATCCTTTAAAAGAGGTCACAAGTGGTCCCATCTTTGATTGATCCAAACCCTCCATCTAATATGCCTTAATTTGGATCTCGTATGGCCGATAAATCACGATTTCTTAATGGCGTATTTAGGCTTTCAATTTATCACAGTGGGGTAGCTCAATTTGTACAAGTTTCTTAGGTTTTGCTTTATTCTCAATTTTTAAGAGTGGAGTTTTTATATACTGTAAGCCCCTACCGTCTAGTATTTTTCAAAAAGTAATTATTCCGGACCGTCCATTTGATGTGCTACAATGTAAATAGGATGTGCCAAAAAAAATCATTTTTCATAGGATGTTCCGAGCCCTATGATCATTGGAGGAACTTCATATTATGATAATTTCTATAGATCGGAGGGTTGGGATCATCATTAGAGGAACTTCATCTGCGCATTCCGTAGTAATGCCTATGGAATGAACGGTTCACATCAATATGCAAAATCTGGGACCCATTATGCCTTGTTGAATGTAGGGCTTTAGCTAAAAGTTGCTTTTAGAGTGCCATATATTCCTCTATTAAACTTTGGTAACCTGTACAAGCTACCAAGGACATAGCCTCAGCTTCATGCAGCTCTAGTTCTGCCACTAGCCATGGTTTCCAAAGCAACTCCAAATTCTTGTGCTTAGCGGTGTGGGTATATGACTAGATAAACAAGCAGTTCAAGTGGGTATGAAGTTCATATGACTGGATTAGTATAAAGAAAAAGTAATCTAGTTACAGCATTGCTAACTTACCTTGTGTTTGCTCTACACAAAGTTGCAACTACAGCGTGTAAAAGCTAATTTCTTTTGTTTTCTTGATAGATCAGTTTGGCCCATTTTGTTTTCGATTTTAAGAATTGATTTTGCTGCCAAAACTGATTATTAGATGCAAATATTAAACACAATTGATTGATCTACCTTTGATTGATCTGAACCCTTCATTTGATTGCCCTTGATTTGGATCTCCTATGACTCAAAATTATGCATTTATATATACAGCTTTGACCGTTCATTTTAGGGCCATAGGAGAGAGAGAGAGAGAGAGAGAGAGAGAGAGAGAGAGAGAGAGAGAGAGATGGCAAATTAGCATCCCATAATTAATGGGAGGGGGGTTTCTTTTGTGACTACTACTACAATTAAGGGTGTCAATTTTGGCTCGGGCTCGGTGGCTCGCTCGAGCTCGGCTCGAATCCTTAACGAGCCGAGCCGAGCCGGCTCACCAGGCTCATTTAGCTTAACGAGCCGAGCCTAATTTAGGCCAGGCTCGGCTCGGCTCGGCTCGTTAAGGCTCGTTAAGAATTTAATATATTTAAATATATATTAATTTATGCATTAAAAGGGTTGTCCAGGGAGTGAAAGGGGGGGCAAAATATATCACTTCATTTTTGGAACCCCATTTGTTACTAGGACCACCCCCCATAGTGTAAAAAAAGTAGTCAAATTACACTAGTAGGGCTGTCCAGGGAAGATGAGGGGTGTGAACATAATATAACCCGAGCTCGGTAAGGCTCGCGAGCCTGGCCGAGCCTGACCGAGCCGAGCCGAGCCTGAGCCTGGTTCGAGCCCGAGCCGAGCCGAGTCGAGCCGAGCTTTTGAGCTTAACGAGCCGAGCCTGACCAAGCTCGGCTCGTTTACACCCCTAACTACAATTACAACAAGAGTTTGGTTCTTCCACAAGAATCTATTGAAAGAAACAGAGCCTTACATTTTACATGGGACTATGTTGCCATGTTCAAATTTGTAAGTTTAAATACATTACATTATATTTTTATTTTAAGAACTGTGTGAAATGAATGAGAATAGTTGTTTGTTGGTGAAAATCCGCTGTTTTTACTACACTTAATTACCAATTTCCTGATAATTCATTAAGAGAGATGATATTCAAACAAATATTTCAAGTAAAATCAACCACTTTACATTGAATTCAACCATTTTTCTTCCCTATTTTTGAAAAGAGAAAACATGATATTTACCACCCCCGTTTTTAATAGATACAATCTTCTCTACAAGAGCTCATATATGATGTTTGCGCGTAAAGAAAAATACGTGCAAAAAAAATTTCAAGTAGTGTTCATCTGTTTGATAAGAATAAGAATAGCTAGGATCTTCCGTTGGAGAAGATTTTTGGTGAATGGCCTATATACGGTGAGGACAAACACATATGCAGCTAATGTTGTAATGCATAAAAGCAAGGTAAGGGAGCTGGGAGATACAATGCCAAAGGGCCCGTGTAGAGCTCCACTAAAAACACAAATAAACACTAAAATAAAAGACTTTTATACATCTCAAAAAACACACTTACTATTAACTTATGTTCTTGTCCTCCCTTCTCCTTAACCTCTACACTTCTTCTTCTCTCTTATTTTCACCCTTTTCAACTTATAATCTCTACACATATGAATATTTACTTACAGACAAAAAACACTCCTAAAATAGCTAATTACACTAACCACTTAGTTGTAGTTGATGCGGACGCATCCTTTGACAAAAAATTACACGGAAATATCCTTATTTTGAGAATTTTGTTTGCTAATTTTTATCTTATCTTTAGTTAGCATAGTTACTTAGTTAGCAGTCCTAGATTTTAAGTTACCTTTTGAGAGTTTCTTTTCTTGTTGGGACTTAAAATTGTAGTTTTTAATCGCTCTTTCTAATTTGTAGCAGTTATTGTTGGGACAAATTGGTATGGTGGATGAACAAATGGTGTGGATGTAAATAATAAAAGTAAGAAACACAAAGAAAATTAGAAAGAAGATAAGAAGAGAAAGGGAAATAGGCATGGCAAGCCAAAGCTTTCTCCTAAAGACTTTAATTTCCCCACTTATGCAGGTGGCTACTATGGAAATAAGTCCCGAGGATACAATGCCTACACTAAAAACAAGGGCTGCAACCCAAGTTCAAAGCAACCAGTATGCCCTTGAAATAACAAGAAATAGAGAATAGTAAAAGTGAAGGAAGAAGATTTTCAAATGAGACCGCAACCCTTCTTTTATAGGAGATGAAAGGATATAAGGCACCCCTACAAATAAAGTACCCTTTCATTTTAAAAATAATACCCTTTTACAACAAAAGTGTCTTTTGATTGGAAATACCATTTCACACAGAGAAAAGTCTCTTTGAAAAAGAAAAAAAAAACATTTTTCTACTGTAAAAAATAGTATAGTTTAAAAGTATCCAACAGTCATTAGGAGTTAGGAATCTTGAATGAGTAGGGCTTTTATTTTATATGTGGACGTTTGAAGAGGGAAGTTGGTCATCATCTTCCATTCAAAACAAGGGACTTTTGGATAATCTAGCCTAAATATAAAGGACCGTAGAAAACATACAAGGACTCTTCCATTTTCACTACATAATACCTATCCTAGAACATCACAATGACTTTTCAGAAAATAAGAAACAATGATTTTGATATACAATTTCCAAAGGGACGTGATATATCGGCCCTTTTGATCACCAGGAACACCCCCGTCAGCATTTGTGGCAATAAGGGGCATTGAATTCTTCTGACATAAGTACAACAACCCTTCTTTAGTCATTGATACACTGACAAGGGGTGTTCCTGGTGATCAAAAGGGGTGGATAAATCACTTCCCCGTCCAAAAGGCGAGGATTTTCCTTTAGACAAGATATTTTGTGCATGGCCTAGGTATCTACGGGACGAAAAAACATATATTTATGCATGCTCGTATTTTCTCTTCTAAAAATAACACCGGACATCATTTCATTTCTCTCTTCAGTGTGTCATTTTCAGCACTTTTATGGGGGGCCAACTCCCAATTGTTCAGGGTCCAATCAATGTTATTTGGATTGGACTCGGAATCGAATTCAAATATTGGCGGGTACGATCTTTCTGTGGAGAAGATCTTTTGTATATGGCCTGTCTACGGTGAGGAAAAAGTGAAAAACAAATGAACATTTTAGGTCATTGAAAAGTGGTCTCCACCTATGTTCGTACCGGGTCATATATCGTTTTCGATACTTTAAAGGGCGGTCCAGGGTCCAATCAATGTTATTTGAATTGGGCTATAACCAAATTCAAATATGGTTGGCCCAAGTCCCAGTTGTTCAAAGTGCAATCAATGTTTGTTTGATTGGACTCTGACTAAATTAAAATATGGATGGCTAGGATCTTTCAATAAAACATTTTAGATCATTGAAATGGGTCTCCACCTATATATGTTTATGCCTGCACAAAATATATGGCCGGACATCATATAATTTCTCTCTGTTCAATGAGTATTGCTTTTGCGAGCGGGCCAAGTCCCACTTGTTCCGTGTCCAATCAATGTTATTTCTATCAGCTCCCACTTGTTCAGTGTCCAATCAATGTTATGTCTATCAAATAACGCATGTCCTAATGAAATTGTGACCCAAACTTACTTGGGTCCAGCCCAAACCCTAACAAATTTTGGACATTTCTATCTTTAACAATCCCTACTCCAAATTCTAAGCAATACCATGTGGGATTAGAATCCATTGCTAAACCCATTTAAGAATATGGACAAGAAGGTGGCAGCTGGGCCATATATGAACACAACTAGAATTGGAAACCCAGGATGGGAAATTCTCTACATCAACTATTATTGAACATCCTCTTTAAACAGCCCTAACATGTGAAGAGAACGAAAAAAGCTCAAAATGCACGAGGGATGCAACTACATATGTTGCTTATTTTTCCAACATCTCGATCATGCCTCATTCTCTCAACATCTTTTAAAGGGCCCCAAACCTTGTGATTTTTGTCGAGAAAAAACCCAAGATAACTTCTTCTGTTTTTCATGATAACTTACTCTTTTTTGCATCTCCTTGCTTTTACTTAAAAGGTCTCCAACCTAGGGAAATGATTGCTCGCACCTTATTTTTTGCTTGGGACAGCCCCTCTAGTGTAAAAGGGTAGTCATAACTCATAAGTACGCTAGAGGGGGCTGTCCCAAGGAAAAAAAAATAGTTAAATTTAACTTCCCTACGATCAAAATAGTACTGCACCTTGCTACGTAGGTAGGAAACTAGGAATAGGATAACTAGTTATGACTACCCTTTTACAGTAGTCGTAACTCATAAATACACTAGCTAGAGAGGGCTGCCCAGGAAGAAAAGGGGGCGAATATATCACATCCCAATAGGCATTGTTCCCATTATAATTGATAGACCCTTTGTTATCTGCAAATTAATCTCGAAGGATACCCATTTATAAGTTTTATATTATAAGAAATTTTTCGATAAAAATGTCATTTTATAAGATTTCATATCCTATAAGCTATATATTGATAATTTGATGTTTTATTATTTGTTTGCCATGTTATCATGGTATAGTGCTAATTTAAAGCAAAGCTATATATATATATATATATATATATTTAACTATGTTATAATGTTACTGAACTTATTTATTTTTAAGAGAAAAGTGTTTCTAGTCTGCCAACTAGAGATCATTCTCTAGTCCGGCGACCAAAAACACTTGGGTCCCACATTTTTTGTGGTGATCTAAAGCATTCATTTGATAGGCCCCATCATAGATATGGTGTCCACAAAAAATCAGCTTCATAATAACCCTTCCATTTGTGGAGCTAAAAAATAAATAGACTTGTGCCGATTTATAGCCGTCCATTTTAAGCTCCACAAATCACAGGGTTGTGATGATCCTATGGAGCTGATTTTTTGTGGACACCCTTTCTATGTCAGGGATCATCAAATGAATGCTTTGCATCACCCAAATAAGGTGGGACCCATGTTTTTTGGTCGCCGGACTAGAGAATGATCTCTAGTCAGCAGACTAGAAACACTTTTCTCTATTTTTAAATATCGATTGCCGATGTAGTATGCATATGTTATTGATGTGCAACCATTAAATTAATCAATTGATGTTAAGTGATATATAATGTTGTCAACAGATATTGTATAAACTTATTTGTGAACATTTTTTTTTGACAATTTCAAATGTAAAAATGTACTTTCTAATTATTTTTTATTTATTGAAAAGATAAATTCCAAGATAAACTTGTTTTTCTATAGAATTTCTTATTACATGCATGTTTGGCAACCATGTAAAAATAACGTGGAATGTTTGTTTACCCAAAGGTAGAGAGGGCTTGAGAGAGAGAGAGGGGGTGTGACTGCGGAGAGCATGTGATAAGGTTGGGGCAATTAATGTACCCATGTTAGGGTGTTTTTGTGTTCTCATTAGGAGAGCATACCCATCAAAGGTGTTTGATGTTCTCTACCTTGATGAACTAACCATGCATTCCATGATCAACATTAACAGATTGGTAGAACTATATGGTCACTATGCATGAAGTTTTTTTTCGGCAATTAATCCTTCTTTGTAAGCTTCACTAGTAGATCACCAATTTTTTTTTGGAAAATGATATCCCACAGCCATATTTTGATAATAGGTGCGAACTCACCTTGTCCTATATGCTTAGCCAGCTGTTACAATTCCTAAAACCCTATCAGCAGCCTTTTGACAGTAAGTTCAAGCATATGCGGCTAATTGAGCTCGTGCCTATTATCAAAAGATCTTGGTGCTTATATCATTTGCCTTTTTGGTCATTGTACCCTCCATTTGAGCCTCCAAAGTGTAAATTAGTCTGCCCCCAAGGTGTAAATTCCTGGCTGCGCTCTGGTGTATGCGGTACGAGAGAAGTACCACCCTTGATATTTGATCCAGCAGCAGCTCCTTAAAAAGAGACCTGTTGTTGGATGGGATGATGAGAGATGCTAAACTGAAGCATTTATTATTATTGCCAATAAAAATGCAATAGGTGAGATGGTCTAATGGGGGACCCCTTGTAGTTGGTCTTTTCTAATGCTATACCAACTAAGGCTGAAAGAGCTAAATGCAAAATTACCAGTCGGGATTCTCCATCCACGTGTAGATGTTCAAGGTGTTCTGAACCGTCTATCTGGTGGCTTGAACATTGAGTAAGCACAGCCGAAGGATTAAGACATGGAGCAAGGGAGCAAGGACTCTAAGTGATCAATTAGGCCATGCATGTTTAGCAACCATGATTTTTTTTTTCATGGAATATTATCTTACGAAGGGTTGAGAGAGCTACAAGGAGGTTGAGAGAGGGAGACAATTGAGAGGAGGTGAGTGAGGAAATGGTGCGAAGTGGCTGAAAAATAAGTAAAACCAAAATATATTTTGAGTGGAGTTTTACTCTTCCCTGTCTCGGCCACTTCTCACCCTCTCCTAAGTCCTAACTCATACCCTCTCTCTAACTCTCCTCGCCCCTCTCCCACCACTTGGTAAACAATTATTTCATGAAAATAAATTTCCTGACTAACATGCCCATAGTGTCTTGTAAACAGACGATTGAAAGTTTATAATAAAAAGGGGGATGATACAGTAACAGGGATAACGCCAAAGAAAGACCTTCCATGTAAAGCCAAAAGAAAAGAAAAAACAACACAAAGGCTAAAACAAATTTATGAATCGTGTACAGTATACATCATTGTCGATTTGGTTTTGGTTTTTGTTATGGCCTATCCAAGGTTTGGGTGCCTGGATAAATCCAAATCGCATATACATCTCTCTCTCTCTCTGCTCCCCCCATTGCGGGTATGAGGAGGGCTAGATGTACGCAGCCTTATCCTTGCTTTGCAGAGATGCTATTTCCGTGACTCGAACCCGTGACCACCAAGTCAAATCGCATATACATCTCTCTCTCTCTCTCTGCTCCCACCATTGCGGGGTATGAGGAGGGCTAGATGTACGCAACCTTACCCTTGCTTTGCAGAGATGCCGTTTTTATGACTCGAACCCGTGATCACCATATCACAATGGAGCAACCTTACCGTTGCATCTTTATACATGCTTCCATATAAATATACATATTATGGGACACATGATGGGTGTAAAATGATGGGCCCCACACCATCAAAACATTGAGGCGTAAAATGTGGGGCCCACCATAATACATAGGTTTGGATAGAGATGGTGGAGTCCACATCGTCAATAACATTGGGGTAAAATGGTGGGCCCCACCCTAAACTTGAGGTGTAAAATGGCAGGCCTCATCCCATAAAAAACATGAGGTGTAAAGCAAGTCAGCCAAGCAGAGATTTAAGACTTAAACTTACCAAGAAGAGCACAAAAGGGAAACTAAGTACACAAGCACACAAAGTGCAAATGGGCACAAAGGGTCAATTAGTAATCTTTATTATTATTATTATTGTTTCTTCAAAAAAAAAAGTAATCTTTATTGTTGATTCTGAAACAAGTTACTGTAGGACCAAGCCAAAATGCTAAAACTCCTAAAGGGGCCCGATCACCCGTTGGCTAGAATAGGATCCCTGCTAGGATATGCACTAGCAATGCACCAATCGATGGCCAAGCAAGCTTTCATGGTAAAGAGCTTTAGTACCAACTTGCTTAGCCAGGAGTGCCCATTAAAGGTGCAGTAAAAGACTACTTTCGAAGATGCAACGAGACGAGGCAAGATTGGGGTGCCCATAATATCGACTACTTCCCTACTACTGACAAACACACACTCAGTACATATTACATAAGTCAAGGATCATAGGCCATGCGAACATCGCCAGACGAAATGGCCCTGTGACCATGGTTTTAAATTTTGGTTTCAATACTGGTTTTGGACCCCACCGAAATAAAATACCATTTCGGGTTTTTGGGTGCAATTTCGGGAAAAAATGAAATTCCAACCCAAATTTTGGACGAAATAAAATACCATTTCAGGTTTTAGTGATTTCAGTGTCGGTCTCGACCGAAATTTCGGATTTAGGTCGAAATTTAAAACCATGCCTGTGACAATTGCTCGCTCCAATCCGATGATGATCCGCTTGCCTTTCCTGACCTTGAAGATGACCCGGAAAACGCCCCTTAGTCTTCTCTCCCTTCCACACACTCTAGGTTTAGGAAGAGCCTTGCCTTTGACATGAATCTCTCTCTCAATTTGGCGGCCCAAAATAAAGTGAGGAAGAGGGGCCAAGAGCTGTATATGTAAGCAAGGATATCTCCCATTAAGCTTTCTGAACATTGTCATTTTCGTTTTTCTCTTGGGGTTAACTTTAGCAACATGCTAGAGTCAAAACTTCTAAGCCCAAGAACTTCCAAAACCGTGTGCACTTGCCAATCTTAGAATTTTCAATACAGGGACATTAATGTTAGAAACTTCTGACAAAAAACTACATGGTAAATGAGTTAACCATACAGTGGAAAACAAATTATTACCCAAAGTTTGTTTCCCAGAAAATAGAATCCATACATCCAAACATGCATCTAGAGCTCGAACCTCTAAAGGCATTACTGGAGTGGCTGTTAGATCCTTGGATAAGACATTCCATAGAAAAGATGTTCATGGGATTAGCTATCTTCCTTCTATTCTGTCATTGTTACGATATAGTACATTTGTAGGGTCTTTTTTTTTTGTAGAAACTCTGTTTTTCATACCCTTAAGAATGTTATTAACAACAAGGAGATTGATATTGCCACAGTTAAAATAGGCAATTCCACCCATATCACTTTGTTCAATACGCCAAAAAAAAAAGATCAGATAAAAAAAACAAAAAGAAGAGAGAGAGTAAACAGGACAAACAAACATGATGGCCTACCCTTAGATTTATGGATGCCAATGCTTGCCCCCAAAAGAAATCAGTTTTTTATCATGCTTTTGTCAATGAACTTGAAGAGAGGCATCTTTAGAAAACCTTATTTATTCACGTAAGGAGATAAAAAGCAACATAAGTAGATGATGGTCAGAACTGTGGCTTATGATTCACCAAATCTAAATCACACACAACCAGAGTCTCCACAGGGAGAGATAAAATCATAAAAATAAAAATGATCTACATGGTTCCAAGGAAGCTGGTTATGTTGTTGGGGATGAAAGCCATTGAGAAAAGTTTTGGAGGGTTCTTATGTCTGCTCTGTAGTGCTTTTGTGTGAACTCTAGCAAAGCCGACCATGTGAAATCCGGGTACATCCTTGGACCATCTCTGCCAATAAGATCCTGTGGGGGGCTCACCACTTTATCCTCTTTTGGGCACAAGAAGAAAGCTAGAGATATCCTCTGTTCGTATCTGTTAACCACTGCCCTATGCAAACAACTCTTATATTTCCCATTTGACAATGCCTACAAAAACAAATAAGAAAAAAACAGATTAGTTTAGATCAGCTAGCATTTATCTTCTTCTTATTCTATCTTTTCTTCTCCATTGATCAAAACCCATTTAAGAAATTCTTTAATACAAAAAAAAAAAAAAACAGAAAACCAGATTTAGTTTAGATCAACTAGCAAATTAATTTCCTCTTCTCAATTGATCAAAACCCATTTAGGAAATTGATTAATATCTATAAATCTTATTACTTTCAAGTTTCAAGCCATCCAAACTCCAAGTATTCTGCTGGCACCAAGGACAAACTGGCTAGTAGATGTGACACTTAACTACCAATTTATCTTCTTCTTAATATATTTTTGCACCCCAATGATCAAAACCCAGTTAGGAAATTGATTATTATCTTTGATTCCTACTAGTTTCGAGCGATTCGTCGTTGCACCCCATCAAATCATCTTCTCAATTTGAAACTTAACTACCCATATCATTCTAAGTATAGCTTCTCTATCCATGTCATGAAACAAAAAAAAAAGGGAGAAAATGGAATCAAATTAAAGGTGCGCAATCAGAGACAAGCATGAGCAATGGATTAAATACCATGAAGGTATCGCCGATGTTGACGACGAGAGCGTCGGGTCTCGGTCTGATAGAGTTCCATCTATTGTTGGAGAACACTTGAAGGCCCTCCACTTGATCTTGATGCAGAATGGTTATGGATGTAGGATCACAGTGAGGCCCTGTTCCAAGGGTGAGACTTGGCTCTTGGCAAGGAGGATAGTAATTGCATCTCATTATAGAGGAGCTGTCTTGGAAAAATTGTTTGAAATGCAAGGGATCTACTCCCAAACTTATAGCCAATAGCTCCATAATCACAAGGGATAGCTCCTTCATTGCCTTACAGTATCTTTGGTAAACAAACCTGCAAAATCAAATACTACTACTGTCAATTTTCTTGTACTTCATGTTTCAGTCAACATAAGTTAAACATTTTTTTAAGATTAAGGGCCTCTTTAGATACCCCTAAAAAATTATTTTCATATAAGATGATATGCAAATTGTTTAGATAATAATAGTTTTAGAAATGATATATTTATTGGCATCTAAAGAGGTTTTATATTCCCATTTCTAAATAAGATTTAACTAGGATCATTTGCAATTTTGGTGGCATCCAAAAAAGCCATAAAAGGAAGAGAAAATAGAGAATAGAGGTACCCTGTTTCCTCAAAATCTTGTCCTAAGACCGATGTGAAGTAGTCGGTGACAACGTGTTGGGGACCATTATCATGATACCCAAAAGAAAGAGTCTCCTTCCATGGCAATTTAGAGGAGAATCTATCAGCATGAGCGCCAGCATAACCCCACATACTCCCTGGCTTTCGTCCAGCGCTCAGCTTACGATTAAGGGGAAGTTTAAAGAATGCTTCGATGTGATCGCGAGCGGATTGGATGAGAGAAGGATCAATTCCATGGTTGATCACTTGGAAGAAACCATGAGATTGGCATGAGGTTCTAACGAGCTCGGCTGCATGCCTCTTAGCCTCCTCGTTGCCTCGGAGGAATCCTCGGAGGTCAACTAGAGGCTCATGGAGCTCACCTAGTGTGTGGGCTCTATCGATCGTTGGCCAAATGAATTGTTTTGGTATGTTGGATTGTTTTGGCAACAAAGAGGAATCAAAGATCACACCACCATTGTCTCTTTGGTCCTTTAGTTCTAAGGAGGGTGGGGAGAGGAGGGTGGTGGCACTTGAGTCCATTGGGAGAGACACATTTCAAAAGAGTTGGGACCAATGTAGCGTATATATAGGATCCAAAAGCAATAAGATTAAATATAAACAAAAAAGAAGAGGAGGATCTTTTGTGTAAAGATAGGGAGTAAATGAGAGTTTAACAGAGTGGAAAAGGTTAAAGACTGACCATTGGGAAGGTCGAAGGGAGATTGGAATTTACGGCTCTACTCATCGGGCTTATATGGTACGAAAAGAATAATTTGGGACCTCTTATTCTCGAAGGAGATTCCTCGAACACGATAGCATGGGCGAGCAACCGGAGTGGTGGGCCATGGCAAATGACGTCTATTATCGATGAGGTAAGAGACCTTGTTCGCGTGATCCGGCCGCAACTGCAACATAGAAGGCGGACAACAAATGTGATGGCCGATCGGTTGGCTAAGAGCGGTGTTAATCGACCGGCGGTCAGCATCGTTATGGGAGAGCTTGTGGTGAACTGTAATTTTGGATATTTTGGGTTTTGGGTTTTGGAATTACATGTATGTTTGGGGTTTCTTAGCCTCCAACTGGAGACATCTTGTCCCTCCCATGTAATGATTATAAAGTTATTGTTACCTGTTCAAAAAAAAGAAAAAAAAAAGAAAAAAGGGAGATTGGAATTTTGTTAAAAGCAGCCAACAGGAGTCGTCAATAAGTCGAGTTGGGGGAGTCAATAATTAACTCGGTGATGGGTGTAACTTGTGAGTCGAAGGAGTTTTTTATTGAAACAGTTGGGGCATAACTGATTTGACTCAGGCGAGTCAATGATTGCCTCCTCGAGTTTTTAAAGTGTTTTTAACCCTGTGGTCATTTTCCTAAAATCATCCACAACCATGCAATCCCTCTCTCTCCCACTGTGGTCATTTTCCCAAAATCATCAATAACCATGCAATCTCTTTACCCTTGTTTGTCCTACTCCCAAATGAATTCGCATGTTTCCAAAGTGCTCAAGAATATTAATATTTTGTTTACCATATCCATTCAAATTCTCCTTTGGACTGATGTGAGTGGTCTATTCCAAACCGATTAATTTAATAGGCTTCCATTTCTTGACATATCTACAAAAATCACCAAACTTTCATGTGAAATCATATACTTATCTAGGGCAAGTTTTTGTCCACCCACAAAATCCTAAAATTTCAATTAGACCTCTCTCTACATACACATACCTACAAAATCTTTATTAAGGGATTTGCTTATGTACACGTACACTTGATTTGTTAAGCAATTTCGCAGCAAACCATTTTGCAGCTGACTTTTGAACGAGAGAATAGCCACCTCATATGAACTAAATAAATAGAACAAATTCAGAAGTGAGGTGGCTCCTCTCTCTTGAAAAAGAGAGGCCGCAAAATGGCTTCCTGTGAAATTGCCTTGACAGTGTGTGTATGTCAGTTTTTATATTGTCTAAGCATGTAGTATCTTTCAAGAAGTACTGTACGGTTTACACCATAGAATCATCCCAACCGTCCATTTGATGGGCCACATTGTAAATAGGTGGTGTCCCAAAAATCATTTCCATATGATGAACCCAACCCTTAGATCTATAGAATTTCCCATAATATGTAGTTCCTCAATAGATCGTGGGGCTAAGATCATCCTATGGAAATGATTTTTTGGGCATAATATTTATGATG
This sequence comes from Tasmannia lanceolata, assembly GCF_043159265.1. NCBI lineage: Eukaryota > Viridiplantae > Streptophyta > Magnoliopsida > Canellales > Winteraceae > Tasmannia > Tasmannia lanceolata. Next base: position 528,464 of record NW_027518693.1, read on the forward strand.
TGCTCATCAAATGGACGGTTTGGATCATCCTATAGTGTTAGCCGTACAGTACATTTTTTGAAAAACATTGGACTATACGGGCTTACACCACATAAAATCTCATATATATATAAAAGTGTTTAATAAAGTGATGGTGTGAATATTAAACACCTTTTTTGGTCTGTTTGAATGCTTTATGGGAATTATAAGAGCTTTAGCATAAAGTTAAGAAGCATAAATAAAAATAAGTGATATTAAAACAAAGTAGAACAGGTATAAATTCCCTATGTATAGATGTGAAAGGACAGCGAAGACCTATATTATATGTTAAAGTCATTGATTTTCGCAAGCTTCAATCTTAGGAATGGGATCACTATTCCGTAAGGAACTTGGATTTGATAGGTGTTGGGGGTTCCACGCAAAGGCAAAGATCCCACATTGGAAAAGTGAATGGATGTGGATGGGCTTATAAGGGCTCGGGCACCCTCCCCTTAAAGGCTAACTTTTCCGGGCGAGCTCTACCCAGGTCCCAACAAGTGGTATCAGAGTCGGGGTATGGTAACTCTGGTGTCGTCCCGATGGTAGTGAAATTCCCTCAGAGAAGATCTCATAGGTCCCAAGATTGCTTTCATAAAAGCAAAAAGACCCCACATCGGAAAAGTAAGGAGATGTGATTGGGGTTAAAAGGACTTAGCCGCCCTCCCCTTAACGGCTAGCTTTTGAGGGTGAGTTATGCCCGGGTCCCAACAAGTGGTATCAGAGTCGGAGCGCTGTAACCCCGGTGTACCCTCAAGGATGGCGAAATTACCTTTGGGAAGATCTTAGTAAGCCTGTGTAACTTCGAGGATGGTGAAATTCCCTCAGAGAAGATCTCGTAGTTCCCACGTTGTCGTTGCCTCCGTGTCGAGGGGTGAGATTACTCACGTTCCATCCGCATGGAGGGGGAGATTATTGGGGTTTCCACGCAAAATCAAAGATCCTACATCGGAAAACTGAATGGATGTGGACGGGCTTATAAGGCTGGGGCACCCTCCCCTTGATGGCTAGCTTTCAATGGTGAGTTCTACCCGAGTCCCGACAAGTGGTATTAGTGTCGGGGCGTGGTAACTCCGGTGTACCCTAGAGGACGGTGAAATTCCCTTGAGAAGAGCTCGCTAACCCCGGTGTACCTTTGAGGATGGTGAAATTCCCTCGGAGAAGATCTCGTAGTTCCCACGTTGCAGCCGTGTGGACGGGCGAGATTGTCCACGTTGCTTCCACGTTGAGGGGGGGAGATTGTTGGGGGTTCCACGCAAAAAGCAAAAGATCCCACGTCGGAAAAGTAAGGAGATTTGGATGGGGTTATAAAGACTAAGGCACCTTCCCCTTAACGGCTAGCTTTTAAGAGTGAGTTCTATCCGTGTCCCAACAAGTGGTATCAGAGTCAGGGCATGATAACTTCAGAGTACCCCCAAGGATGGTGAAATTCCCTCAGGATGATCTCGGTAACCTCGGTGTACCTTTGAGGATGGTGAAATTCCATCGGAAAAGGTCTCGTAGTTCCCATGTTGCTGCTGCAAAATCAAAGCATGAGGTGAAAAAGGAAGCCCGGGTGTAAAATGTTGGGCCTCACCTATCTCCACTTTTGATATTTCACTTATATAACACCTACCCAAATCCCACTCTTCCACGCCTCCCACATTGTCCTCTCTCACTCAAAACAAATCAAAGTAGTTGAATGAAAAGTGAAAGTCGCAGCAATACATAAATAATATCGGGAAAAGGTAAAACATAATTTTTGCTTGTGTCCATAGCAAAAGGCATACCGTGGACGGCCTGTTGCATGTGACTGCAGCCACACAGGCTCACTTTTCAACAGATTCTGTCTTTATTCATGAGCTAGGGCTCACTTTCCAAATCTATGCCCTAGGGTGGGCCCGACGTTTTTACACGGGCCCATCATTTCACACCATAGCATGGCCGAGAATACTAGTGTGTATATATATATATATATATATATATATATATATATATATATATATATAATTTTATTTTTTTTGGGGGGTTTTGCTAACTAAGGGCACTTGTTAAGGAGCATTTAAAGCACCTATTTTCATGCACGCCCACGCATATATCCTCAAACACATTTATGACTGGAGCAACGATTGTAGTCGGGATTTTATTTCCATAATTACATTTTCAACAAAAGAGGCTTGGGTTTGGTTTTTACAAAAATACCCCCACCATGACAAAATAACAAGAATACCCTTATCTCATAAAAGATAACGAAAATATCCCTACTTAAATCTCATGAAAAATGACAAAAATACTTATATCTCATAGAAAATGATCAAAGTACCACTCACTCATAAAAAATGACCAATACACTTATATCTCATAGAAAATAATGAAAAAGACCTATCTAATGCAAGACAATTTACATGGTGGACGGCTCTGCACTTACGTGCAACCCGAAAAAATACTGGTGGCCGCATTTTTTTGGTGATCCAACCATTCATTTTGTTGGGCCCGGATTTTATTCTCTAATAAAATCTTCTCCATAGAATGATCTTAACCCTTTGATTTGAGAAGGTTTAAAATGGACACTGCAATATAAAAAAACTACATAGATCGGGGTTAGGATTGAAAAATATTTTCTGGGCACACCCTTAAAAAATGAAAAAAATATGTGTGCCGACATTGTTTGGGTGGGTGATCCAACCATGACAAAATACACTATCTCATGAAAATGACAAAAATAAACTTATCTCATATAAAATAATAAAATATTTCAATCTCATGGAAAATGGGTTATGGTACTTTGGCTATTTATCTTTTATGACATAGGGGTATTTTTATTATTTTCTCGTAATAGAAATGAAATTGTGGGAAACGGTTCTCTAATAGTAAATGTGTTTTGAGGATAAAAGTGTGGGTACATGAAAATAGGTCTTTAAATGCTCTTACGGCGCTCGTTAGCAAAACCCCTTTATATATATATATATATATATATATATATATATATATATATATATATATATATATTAATGTTACTGACATAGGCAGGACCATGTTTTGATAACGGGTGAATCACCTTATTTTACACTTGTTAATTGGCTGGTGAGTGTGTTTTGGAAATTGCAAATTGATTAGACAATATATGTCCATGCATGCTGTCCAAAGTACTGGGGAACACCGTTGGAAAAACTCTCCCTAACAGAGCTCTGTGTTGCATTCCCAACAATTGTTAGCAACACTTGAATATTAACTAAAAACAAATACTCCAATTCAAACATGTGACCTTCGCCTAGCATGTATGCTCAAAACTACATTTTCTCATTCGGCTTCTATTTCCAAGATGTCGTCAAAACCCTTTCATGTTTTTACTCATGATTTACCCGGCCTTTTTTATCGATGTCAAATGAGTGTATTTTTATCCTCAAAATATTAACTATGGTTAGTTTCAGTCTTTCCGTCGGGTTAAACTGACGGACAGTTGACGGAGAGGGTGTACTTGTCACGTTTTGAAAGTCATGGTTAGAGTTGAATGTGTCGGAAAGTAGAGGGGGTGTAAATGTAATTTTCCCTTAAAATAATGAAGATAGATCTGGTGGAAATTTTATACGTGTGTGGCCGTATAGCCCAGTATTTTTAAAAAAGTACTGTACGGACTACTTCATAGGATGATCGAAACCGTTCATTTGTTGGACCACAATGTAAATAGGCTATGCCTAGGAGTGCAACTAGGGTTGGATTGGGTTGAGCTTTTGCTAAAAGATGAACTGGATTTAACGTAAACCAGATCCGATTTAATGGTAAAATTCTCAACCCGAATTTCCCAAAAATCTACTAAAGTTGCACCCCTTAGTTGTGCCCGAAAAATCATTTTCATTAGATGATCCTAACCCTCTGGTCTATAGAGGTTTGCATAATGTGGGGTCCCTATGTAGATCAGATGGTTAGGATCATCCTGTGGAAATGATTCTTGGGGCAAAATCTATATTTGTTGTGGCCCAACAAATGAACGGTTTGGATCATCCTATGAAATGGGCTGTACAATACTTTTGGATCATCCTTTGAAGTGGGTTTTGAAAAATACTGGTGTATTGGCTATGTAGCTATTCTAGGTGTAGATGTCATCAAGAACATGGTTGATGACAACCTATTTAATTATGTTGTGGCCCAACAAATGAACGGTTTAATTTAGATCATGCTATGAAGTGGCCCAGTGTAATTCATTCAGATTATTCCGCGGCTTTATTACTTGTTTGTTGCACAAAAAAACTTTTTGAATGCCCGGTAAAAATAGATTTAGCTAAGGATAAAGCTTTTATCGCGGCCCAATATCCCTTTCTCTTCCAAATCTTTTTGCGAATACGCTTTTTTGACATAGAAGTACGTTTCTTTAGTTTTTGAAAAATGCTGGATTTCACGCACACAACATATAAAATTTCTTTTTCTTCAAAAAAAACATATAAAATTTCTTAATATAATTACTCTCATTGAAAAAACTCCGATCACATTCTAAAATTACTTCGAAGTGGGGCCGCTAATGGAGTAAATTAGCTTTATACCAAAAAACTTTATTGTGTGCAAATCACTATTCTCTATCATTATCAATTTCCTCTTTTTCCTTCATTTTTCCCTCTTTAGGGGGTGTTTTTTCCCTGTCATTTCATCAAATGAATAAGATAAGATCAACTTAACACTCTTATTAATTAACGTATAATGGGCCATTTTAACACGACTTTTGTTGGTCTGGTGGGTCCTACCCATTGTGATTTTTGTCCTTGAAAATGCTCTTTTTGGCACTCTTTGGTGGTGTGGTGACTCTTCTGAGATAGAGAAAAAAGAGGGGTCTCTTTCTAGGCCAAAAATCACCAAAGAAGAAGACATGGAGGAGTGAAATGAATGTTGCTTATTTTCTCCCTCTCCAAAGCTAACTTTGTCCGAGAAACATAAAAGACAGACATATTCACGTGGACTGATGGTCTTTTAGCCAAGATAGATATTATTCCTTCATAGGACAACTCCAAACCTTTCTCACTTCCTTTCTCTTTGTGGCATTGCCCCATTTGTCTACATCATCACTTTTTCTATATCTCCACCACTAAAAATGTAGGGCACCCTTGTCAGCAGCCACGGGACCACCCCGTCACGGACTGATAGTTTTACACGAGTGCCGGGTGTGAGACAAGAGTTTTATAACCAGGGCCGAAATTAACCCTAGATGGTTTTGAACCGAAACTCATTATGGGTCAGTTTGGGCTTGGCCCATTAGAGTCCACTAGAGTAAAACTTGGGTCGGGTCAGGTTGAAATTTTGCTACAAAATGAATTGGAATCAACCCCAACCCGACCTGATTTTGTGGTGAAAAACTAGTCCATGGATTAGTTGTGGGGACAGTTCTGAGAGATGGCCCCGAGATGGAGAGACTTCAGTGGGTGGGAGTGAGGGGAGCATGAAAATTGATGGGGATGAAAATAACTATCGAATCGCGGGATGACATGTGGAAAGGGATAATTATGTAATCCCCTTTAAGGAAGGTTCCGGACCAAATTCTACCCATTCATGGGCTGACACCTGGCCACGGGCATTATGGTAATCTCATGCCTAATATACACTTAGCCTCAACTATAAATAGGCTCCCTAAGGCTCAAAGGTAAGGGTTTAGATCCCCAGATTTACTATTCATTGTATGCATTTTCTTATTTGTTGCAGTCACTGACTTAAGCATCGGAGGGCCTTCTTGGAGCATAACTTCGAGTAAGTCGTCAATCGTTTACTACTGTGCACAGATGCACATCAGCTCTTCCGAATCCACCTAAGCATATCACCAATTTTGGCTGCAACAGATTGAGGCCCACCATGGGGCATCGAACAAAAAGCCCTTACAGATCTCATCATGACAGGTCGGAAGAGCACCCGCACAAACTCGGCCCGGGGTGCCATATCAGCCCATAGGGATGATAATCAAGGGTGACGCATAGCTTCGCAGATCACCATTCCACATCCTCTATTCGGGGGGCCGCCACCTTCTCCGCTGGAGCCTCAAGTGCCTACAACTGTTCCCACAGCCGAACAAATTCATGCGTTGGTGCAATAAGTGGCCGCTTTGGCCAAGCAAATCTAGAACTTCGCAGAACATCCCCTCGCTGGAGCTCAGCAAGAAGGTCGACCTTCACATCAGAAGAGGGTGGTGGCATCATAGGAAGATGTGCCTCTGTACTACGAACACCACCCGATCTCATCTGACCAGTACATCCGATGCACTAGGAACGACCAGTATCTCTGAGCTAACGACTTCATCAACACAGGGACCGTTCGAGCTCAGCCAATAGACAACGATCCCGTAGAGGCCAATCGGACCCAATGGAGCACTGCCCTCGCAGGAGAAGTTCATAGAGCCACTCAGATTTTGCCTATAGCCCGCTCCTCGAAGGCACGACATAGAGGGCCAAGAAGACAGATCGAAAGATCGCACATATGCAACGTAAGATATATGAGATGGATCATCGCATCGGAGAGCTCATGAGGGGAACCAATCCGGCTGACCGACGGCTGTTCTCTAGTAAACCCCTGTTTACTGAAAGGGTCCTTTGTGCTCCAACCCCCCGGGTTCAAGATGCCGCAGCTACCTCAGTACGATGGGACGACCGACCCCTTCGACCATCTGGAAACCTTCAAAATGATGATGTTGTTGCACAGAGCTTCGGATGGCTTTCTATGCCGAGCTTACCCTACCACCTTGGTCAGAGCTGCAAGAGATTGGTATTCCAGATTCAAGCCCAGATCTATCGACTCCTTTGAAGAGTTCGGAGATAACCTCGTCAGCCATTTCAGAAGTCATAGACGACATAGGAGAATAGCCACGTCATTAATGGTAGTAAAGCAAGAGAAAGACAAATCATTAAAAGACTTCGTTGGACGTTTCAATCAGGAAGCCCTTCAAGTCGAAAACTTAGATCCATCTCCAGTGATGAACTCCCTGCTGTCAGAAGTGAAGTTGGATGAGTTCGGGCATTTAATAGCCAAGAAGAACACCTCCTCTCTCGCCGACCTAATTGCCTGAGCAGAGAAGCACATCACTCTGCAAAGAGTGGAGCTTCATGTGCCAAGATTTTTTGCAAGTTCAAATTAATAAAATAGTTACAAAATTTCGCCTTGTGTTGCTTTGTTTCCTACATATTGATGATTTTTTTCTTATTTTTTTTACTGATATGTGCTTATTCACCGCACGTATATTTGTAACTTCTTCTTCTCCATCCAATTTCCAAGAGGAAACAACTACAAATTGCCTAGCCAGTGCCCATTGCATGCACTTTAATGCACATGTTTTTGCCTTCATTAAAATTGCTATCTATTGCCTTCATTAAGCAATAGAACTACCCAAGAACAACTAAAATGACTTAGAAACACCTGGTGGGAAGCCTCTCAAGGAGGGAGATATTAGAATTTCTTCGGGCTCCCCTTTAACACGTCATCTCTCTAGCCGGCCTATCTGCCACTCCATTCATGGACTTCCTCACATAGTGAAAAGAGACCAAAGAGGATGCCATCCTATTTGGATCTCGTCAAATATCTGCACAAATCACCAAGGACAAGGATGGGATCCTTGGAGCCATTTAATCACTTTAAGTGAGTCTCCTTCCACCACCACATTATCCAAGCTTTTGACCTCCAACAATTTTTTACCTTGGTGAATCGCCCTCACCTCCGCCTCACTAGCGTTTGTGACCCCTATGGGGTTTGAATAAGCCCAAATCATCTCTCTTACCTCATTACTTAGAATGCCTCCAATTTCTACGGAACTAGGGTTGCCAATGCTAGATCTGTCAAAGTTAAGTTTTAAAATCCTTGGCTTGGAGGCTCCCACTCCTGCACTATCATATGCCTCTGCTCTTCTCTAGCACAAACCTCATTCCATCCATTCCATAGATCAAAGGCAGACACAAATCTAAAAGATGGAAGTGTCTTCACCCAAGAAATCGTTAGACCAACCACTTTAAAGTATATACAGGGAGAGGTATTTACAAAACCTTTAAAAACTCTAGCGTTCATCTCCTTCCAAAGTACCCAAATAGTAGCTAGCTAAAAAGGATACCTTCCATAATACTTACCTTTTTTTCTTCCAAGGGACGGATGACCATCCCTCCAACAATTGCTATCTTACATTTTTATAAAGATATTATCTAAGACCCTTTTTGGATCCCAAGAAATATTTTTCTTGGAAAAATTGGTCTTTTCACGATGTAGATAAAAATGGTATGATTATGGTTAATTTAGAAGGATATTATCACAATTTAAAGGTAGTAAAAATTGTTGGAAAAATTGGTCTTTTCACGATGTAGATAAAAATGGTATGATTATGGTTAATTTAGAAGGATATTATCACAAATTAAAGGTAGTAAAAATTGTATAGGATTGGTTCAAGTTATCTTTTTCTGTGTGTATAAAGTAGGAAATTTTAGAAATATTTTTCCTTCATAAGCTTTTCCATAAAATTCCTGCAATCCAAACAAGGCCTAAGTGAGGATATTTTAGAGTAACGATCAATTATTTATATTATTTATATGACCATGTTTTGCAATATTGTCTTGGAATTTCCTGTCATAGTGAGATCCCAATGGATATGACCGTGATTTCCAAGAATGCCGTGGAATTTCCAGTCATAGTGAGATCCCAAAGGAATGGATTAGTGCATTCATGTTCTATGCTAAAAGCATGATTCACATTTATATGACAATGGTTTCCAATATGCTTTTATTTTATGTCTCTTTTTTTTACAAGACAAACACAATTGCATGCATATGTGACCTCTCTTTGCTTAATAAAGGATAACATTCACCTTGCTTTGCCTTTCTACTTTTGTTTTGACACACAACTAATTTAGTGTCAAGATTAACCACAGCTAAATAGTTACAATATTAACTAATTCAATATTAGCTGTTTGGATACGAAAATCTCAAGAACACATGATTTTTGGATCGCACGTGCAACGCATGTGCACTTTTTCTAGTTTTAATAATAGGAAAAGATCACACAAGAGGCATGCTGCCTAGTCTCAAGACCGAAAAAATAAAAAAAAATCCAAAACGACTAAAACTATCCAACAAAGCATTGCATTCAGTTTTTAGGGTGGTACCCACACTATAGAAATGTGAAAATGCTAGAAGAGCTAGAGCAATTAGCACCCAAAATAAATAAACAAGAGACAGAAAAGAATTACAAAGTAAATAGATGTTGTTCCCGAAAATGGATAGATTCTTGATACCCGTGTCTTCCCAAGCAAGATTATTGCACCAGTTAGCCTCCCCAAAAATTTCCGGTGCAGTGTTTTGATTGCCAATATGAAGGGGAAGCTTATGTAGCTTTCGACATCCTTTGATTTTCAACTTCTCTAATATAGGCAAGTACCCATTGCAAATCATCTTTAGCATCAGAAGCTCCCATAGACATAAAGTGCGTAATAATGGGAAGCATCTTGGCCTGCCTGGTCTTCATAGAACACTGTCTCCAATCTGTCACAAAATCTAATTTCAAGTATTTCTAACTTTTCAAAGCATATACCCGGAGAGAAAAGGTTCATAAGTCTTGGACAAGACTCCAAATAGATGCTATATAGGAGTGTAAAGCTTTTTCTCCCAAATATTCCCTTGCACATGATATTTGCTTTGGTAAGATGGTAAACCCATAGTTTCTTTAGGCACTGAAATACATCAACGTTCTTACCTTGTCCAATAACCAAACTTTTCATTTCATGGCATTTCTCAATTTGACACTCAATAATTTTGCTCAAATTTTCAACACCCAAATCAGATAGTGTCGTAATGAATTGGTTATTATGCAGATGGAAGAATTCGGTGTTGTAGAGAACTCCTCTAATTCCATTGAGAATACCTTTGCTCGTGTAAATCTCCAAACATTTGTCATATTTTGTCGAAGGAGCAAAATTTTTGGTTTCAATTTGGGTATAAATATCTCCGTAGTAAATTTGGTTGATTATGTAAGGATCATCTTTATCTTCGTATTGTTCTTCATAGGCACACACATGGAAATGAAATTTTTGGAAGTATTGTTCCCACAAGGGAGAGTGTGAAGCCAATGTTTGAAAAATTCTTGCATCGTTTACAGTGATGCAGTATCAATTGCTACCTCCAACTGGAGATTCCCTTGGCAAATGAATGGAGCATGGATCCCAGTTCAACTATTTTGGGAGCCGACGTATGTCATTCCAATTGACAATCTCAAGGTGTTTTGTGTGTAAAAAGTCTAGATGCCTTAGATTATTCAAATATGAAACGTTGTTGGGAACTCTTTGATTTTGGTGCCCGAAAGATTGAGCATCTGGAGATTTTAAAGAGTTAGCATGCCATTCAACCCTTCCAAGGACGAACAACCCCTTACCGAGAATTGAGTGATGACCTTCGCATTTGTTATGTAAAAGTCTAGAAAACGAAGGTCAGGCATGCCCTCGAAGGATACCTTTGGAGTTAAAAAAATTTATTGGGGTTCTGATAAAGTTGAGAATCTCGAGTTTTTTAATAGAATGTATTTGGGGCATGGGAAGAGTTTCTAAGCAAGGAAAATCATTTAGTGTGAGCATGCGAAGGTTACTCAAGCAAGGTAGGGAGGAGGGAAGCGATGAGATGCGCGTTAAGGAGAGGCCAAGCACCTGAAGGTTATTCATGTGCTCAAAAAATGTATCAGGGATCTCCTCCAAAGGATTGTGATCAAGCAACAAAGTGGTGAGTGTGGGGCATTTAGGAGGATGAACAAAGCAGTTGCCATCTTCATCATATGACAAAGATGATATTTGGTTGTAGGATAAGGAGATCATCTCCTTGTCTTCCCATTCCTTCGCCTTGGGAGGTTGTGTTAATTCTAAATTAGATCTTACGAAGAATCTATGCCGAGGAGAAATTCCTCCTCTAGTTGCTTCATCATCATTGGAAATTACCTTGTACCAGATGCCACTGCAAACTCTTATACCATCGTACCTTTCTAACATAGATCGTTCCAGGAACGTCCCATTCAATAGAGTCTTAGCCAAAAACAAACCACCATCCAGTAGTCTTTCAAATCCAATTATATATCCTTTGACAATCCAATGATAGATCAAATCATATTCATTAACAACTTTGGGAGATAGCAAACAAATCACCCATCATTTCATGATTGTATCTCCAGTGAAGTTGACATCAAATCTAGAGAGGTCAGAGGCCATGTCAATAGCCTCTTGGGATCGTAGGTCCCAAGCATCCTCCTCTGATAAACCTTCCCATTTTTCCTCCTTGATTCGTCTTACTGTCATGGATTTCGATTCAGAAAAGATTAGTGGCTTTCGAGTCACAATCACAACCTCGTTATCCTTGTGTAATACACAATTTTGAACAACCAGTATATATACCAAAGCTTGAACATCATCTAAAATATATCATTAAGATCCTTCGATTCTTCAAGGATTCATGGATTCTTTTTTCTGAAATGGGCTTGTTATAATAACCCTGTGTACTAACTACTAATACCCAATTGGTTCCCTATTATCCTAATCAAGTCATTAGGTGAAGGAACACGTTCTCCAGGTGGAACCCAGATCTTAAAGTCAAAGATATGGGACTCTTTGGCTTCCTCCATATATTACCCGTCTCAGGACCAGCTTTGTCATATTTCTATCTAAACCATCTACTAAAAAATTGTCTTTATTAGCCACACCAACCCAAGAAACATTTGTGTTGCCTCATGCGCTCAAACACAGTTCCATTCATGTCTGTATTTCATCTCACTTGAGTTGCAGTTGTACTACCTATAAAAGAAGACACATGACACCGTGTTCATAAAATAAAATAAGAACGCATGTTATCCTAATTATCATTACTTGAGAAGCTAAAAGCCTGCTTATTGTGAATAAAATGTTCATTCGGTGGCACTGGATTAAGTACAAAGTTCCACCAAAATCAAATGTGTTGAATTCTCTTGGTGTTTAAAATTAAAATACATCGAGGGACATCTACCATGGCATAGTGGGTCCTACCATTGATTGATAGGAACCGTTCATTTGCTAGCCCTGGATTTGAATCTTCCAAGGCCAAAAAACATACCAACCATGGGGTTATCAAGTATCTAAAAGGGCGTTATCAACCTTCTAAATGGGTTATCAAACTCTCAAAAGGGGCTTATCAACCCTCTTTAACAATTTTTCAAAAGTGTGTCCTCCTTTGGCAATTCTCGTATTTTGATGCCCCCCATTGCCAATTGTTCCTAGATCTTAATAATATGACAAATGTAATCTAGAAACCAGGTTATCCTAGGCATGGATGATGCCTAACACCTTCCATCCATGTGACTAAGCTTAAACCTAGATTGAAGATGACAAGACCACCTAATAACATAGTCATTAAGGGTCCTAGGCCCATTCCTAGGTGGTGAGTCTTTCAAATTCCATCAGATCTAGGTCTGCATGGAATTAAATTCTAGTTTACCCATCCATTTTGAAAAAATTGGAGGTAAAATGCACTAAAATTAAAAAAAACAAACTACATTAATGCAAATACATCCCATCATAGCCCAGTGGATGTTCAAGATGGTGATGGGCAGAGGAGAAAAACAGAGAGTTGCAGATAGGGGTGTAAACGAGCCAAGCCGAGCCGAGCTTGGCCAGGCTCGGCTCGGCTCGGCTCGGTCAGGCTGGCCAGGCTCGCGAGCTTTAACGAGCTCGAATTATGTTAATTTTACACCCCTCATCTTCCCTGGACAGCCATATCTAGTGGTTTTTTACTACTCTTTTTACACTGGGGGGGTGGTGCAAGTAACAAATGGGGTTCCAAAAAAGAAGTGACATATTTTGCATCCCCCTTTCACTCCCTAGACAACCCTTTTAGTGTATATATTAATATATAATATATATATTTAAATATATTAAATTCTTAACGAGCCGAGCCTGGCCTAATTCGGGCTCGGCTCGGCTCGTTAAGGATTCGAGCCGAGCTCGAGCGAGCTTCCGAGCCCGAGCCAAAATTGACACCCTTAGTTGCAGAGAAAATATAGGTATTCTTGTCTTTTCTCTATAGTTATTTTTGTCTTTTGCAGTGGATAGTACCTCCCCAACTAGTCTGGGACAAAGGCTTTTGTTTGAGTTGAGTTGAGAACTGCACAGTACCTTTAGCAGATGAATACTTGTGAAATTGATCTTATGCGGTCTGTTCTGGCAAGTGTAATTTCTTAAAGGGATATGATGTTTTTCGCTCTATTATAGGATAATGCGCCCCACTGTTAACGTGAGTTGTGGCAGACTCTTAACGCCTTTTGACGTCAAATCACGTTAACAGTGGGGCCTATTATCCTCCAGAGGGGCGAAAAAATCATTGCTCTTTCCTTAAATGTCACCATTTCCACAAAAGGCGAGTTGGAAGCGAAGCCTATATAAACCCTAGCATAATCCCCCTTTTATTTTTCTCTCCAGTCTTTAAGACAAAGCAAATGTTCCAAACCTAGACCCAAACAATTTTCATGGCGAAATCCGAGAATCCGAAACCCAAGCCCTCTCTCCCTCCTTACATAGACACAGATCTCGATCCTTATTCGTATTCCCTCGAAAAATTCAGACTCTACGAAACTCGAGCGGTAAACTCTCTCTCTCTCTGAAAATCTAGGTCAAATTATTGAATTTTAGGCCCTGTTTGAATCTCAAGAAAAACATTTCTGATGAAAATGTTTTTCTTGAGAAATTTGCTTCTTTCCATGATTTAGAGGGAAATTATATGATTATCTTTAATCTAGAGGGAAATTCACTCTCTTTCTCTCTCGCTATCTCTATCTATGAAAATCTAGGTCAAATTGTTGAATTTTAGGCCCTTTTTTCTTCTTTCAATGATTTATAAGGAAATTATATGATTATCTTTCATCTAAGGGAGATATTATCTTAAATTGAAGCTCTCTCTATGTATAGGGTTGGTAAAGTTATGCTTTTCTTGTGTAAAAGAAAAAGTAGGAAATTTTAGAAATATTTTTCCTTCAATCCAAACAAGACCTTAATGTTTCTTCTTTTGAGCAGAGGTTTTACCTCATTGGGAGTGATCGCAATAAGAGATACTTTCGCGTGTTAAAGATCGATCGATCCGAACCATCCGATCTCAATATCAGTGAGGATCCAGTTGTATATTCTCAACAGGAAGTTAAGAACCTACTTCAGCGCATTGGTGAAGGAAATCGTTCCACCGGTGGGCTTGCTTTTGTCGCCAAGGTCTATGGAATTGCAGGTTAATTGTCTCACCATATATATATATGTTTGAATGGCAAAGAATTATATTGTAAAAAATGGTTTTGCTGGGGCACTCGTTAAGATGCATTGGAAACTTGATTTTACAATCATCTTACACATGTTTTGAGACTTTTTCACATTTTTTGATAAAAAGGAAAGTCTCAAAACAGGTGTAAAATCAAGTTTCCAATGCACCTTAACGAGTGCCCTTAGGGTACTCGGTAGCAAAACCCTATAGAAAATGAGAACGAGGGGATCATCCCGGCAATCAAGATGATCAATCTAGAACCCTGGAGGGTAAAAGGAAAGGAAAAAGAAAAAAAATGCAAGAATAGGACAATCCACATCAAGGGGGAAGAAAATCAAACACTTCCATTGCCATGGAAGCTCCCACCTCGCTAGCCTATCTGCCTCGCTATTCGCCGATCTTCTCACATGACAGAAAGAAATGGAAGATCCCTCTACTCTATCCATGATCTCATCATTCCTGTTTTTTCAATATATTTTATTTTATTTTGATATAATAAGTCCATGGAATTTAAGGCTAATTGTCTCACCGTTTTCTTTGCTTTTTCAAATTATTTTATTTTATTTTGATATAGATCTAGGGAATTTAAGGCTAATTGTCTCATCGCTTTCTTTGCTTTTTCAATATAATTTTATTTTATTTTATTTTGATATAATTTTTTTTATTCTTCTTTTTTAGGTTGTATTAAGTTTTTGGAATCATACTATCTTATTCTTGTTACCAAGCGTCGACAAATTGGGTGTATATGCGGTCATGCGATTTACGGCATTGATGAGAGCCAGTTAATTACTGTCCCACATTCATTAATACAGTCGGACATTGCGCATTCTAAGACGGAGCTTAGGTCTTTTCATCTTATCACCCCTTCATTATTTCTTTCATATGCTGATCTGATTTTGTTTCCCTCTTGTATCTTATTCTGTTTGGGAAGCATGGCCGTGTATCATGTTAATGATACTTTTTAATTCGCTCATCATGTCTTCTTTCCATATTTCTTTTATAAATTAGCTTAACCTTGTCCGTCTTCTCATAAGTTGTTTTGAATCTTAATTTACTAATTATCTGCTAACTACTGATGCTCTAATAATGGAAGCATTGATATTTTGGGTTCTAATTGGGTTTCCTTTACTTTCTGTGTTGGTAAGGTAACTACTGATGCTCTATAGGTATGATAACTGTAGGTGAGAGCTGGTTTGAATCTCTTTCTTTCTACCTACTGGGTTGAATCTCTTTATTTTTATTTTTATTTTCTTCAACAAACAACAAATGGGAGGATATTATTATTATGAGCTAGAAAAGTTAACGCATGAGAAAGTTAGTCTATTCCTAATGACATGTATACATATATTATATTACTCTCACACATGCATATGTGTGTGTGTGCGCGCACGCGCGTGTGTGGATATAACTGAAATTCTGTTAGCAAGCTTTTTATTATTAAAATTCTATTCGCAAACTTTCTAAAACCTAGGGTCTCTTTCGTTTGTGGATACTAAAGATTCTTGAATTCTGCTTTATCCGCTCGTTGCACATTTTATATCAGAATGGAGATTCCATGCACCCCCATTTCCCCACTTAACTCTGAAAAATATGTGTAAGTAACACTGTAGCTCATACCTGGACATGCACTCACCCACAGTATTTGGGGGTAACGGGGAAGCGTGTTTAGATAAAGATCTGAATCCTGACTACTCTGCACATACCAAACAATACCCTAATCTTTTTTTTTGAATGGTGAAGCAATACCTTGTTGTTTGCATATCACCGTAAAAGAAAAGGTCATGCTTCTTCTTGTGGCCGCCTATGAAGCACGGGTATGGGTACGGGGTGCGGTTACGACACGGGTACGTGGGTACGTGATTTGCCAAAAAAACTGGGTGTGGGGACGTTCGGGTACGCCGAATATAATAATATATTTTATTATATATTTATAAAAATTTTAAAAAAAATTGTAGAGCAATCAAATAACAATAACATCACCAAAATGGAAAATTATAATATTACTCTTCATTTCATAAGTGATTAAGTTCCATATTTCATAACATGTGGCATCAATACATCATTCATTAGAAAAAAAAGTCTGTCGCCAGTGTGTTGACCAGTGCATGACAAGATAAATAATTTTTAGAGACCAAATTATGAGATTTTTTTTACCGAACTTTTGGGATTTAATAATGTTTGGACACGATAGATCTTATGAATTTTTAAAATTTGAAAAATACGCCACTGTTTGGAAGTTAAGAAAGTTAAAATTTTGACCCGACCCTTTTCTTTGAATTTTGTACTAGAACAGGAGAGTTGACTTTTTTTCCTTTTAGATTTGGGTCTTGAAACATGTAAATCTTAAGTAAATGGACAATAAAATGGTTTACATGTCATTAGGAATTTACATGTAAGAGTACATATAAAAAAGATAAAATACAAAGAAAGATAAAAGACAGAGTGAGGAAAAGAAACGCGGTCAAGGGAGAAGGAAGTCAAACAACTCCATACCCAACTTCCCCACCCCATCGCTGGCAAACCTATCCACCACACTATTGGCAGATCTTAGAGGTCTCAGGCAAGGTGGTCCACCCAACTTATTGAGTGGTCCACCCAACTCAATAATCTACTATTCTATTATGATAAGCAAGGGCCTTGTGGGGTATTTTGGCGATCTAAAGGTCTCAGGCAAGGTGATCCCCTATCCACTCTTTTGTTCACTTTAGTGATAGTGAAAATGGCTACATGCTGACAAAGGAAGTAGTAACCTAAGTGGGCAGGAGTCCAGCCCTGGTGGCTCTGTCATTTCTCATTTGTAGTACGTGGATGGCATGATTATTATTGCAGATGCAATGTAGTCTCAAGCCCCAAACATTACCATCCTAATTGCTACTATTGAAGAGACCAACAACCAAAGAATTTGTTGATCTAAATTATCATTATGTTGTATTAATGTGGAGCAATTGGTATCGAGCTGTCGCCTCAAAATTAAAAATTTCGGCGTCTTCGTTCCTGATAGAATACTTGGGATTAACCTTAAAGAATAATATCTAAATCTACATGACTGGGATCCAGTTGTAGAGAGGATTGAATCGAGATTAGCTAGTTGGGATACCAGTTCAAAAAAAAAAGATTAGGCAGTTGGGAAAGTCAATATCTGTCTTTTCCAAGCATAATTACTCTTCTTTGGGCTTTCCTTTCGAATGATGCTATCTATCATCTGTCCGTCTTTTTGGATTCCCCTTTGGTCGCAGAATGAATCGGAAGGAACTTAATAAATTGGCAGTATGCATACTAGCCAAAAAAGGTGGTGAGCTTGGAATTAAGAACATTAGATGCCAATGTAGCTCTCTTGCTAAATGGTGTTGGAGGCTGCTTAGTAATAATGATGAATTATGGTCTAAGCTTATCTTCTGAAAATATCAGTTGGGAAAGGGAAACATGAGGCTTGACGAGTGGTTGCCAAATTGCTTCCTCATATGGAAGGCGTGGAAACAAGAGTTTAAGTAGTTCATTGATAATAAAATTATTTGTGAAGGGAATGGGTCAAACATGTTTTGGCTTTAGTAAATTGTCTGTTGTGAACCCTTTGGCCTTTGACTACCCTCGTCTTTTCGTTAGAGTCGTTACTCATAGAGCCTTATTGGCTGACTACAGTGATAGATCAGGTCCTCATACTGCAATTGCCCCAATTTGTTGGGAAGGTAAGGGACTCCTTCCTCTGCTTAATTGCCATTAGCGATGCTTAAGTCTTTCGATGGCTCTGGCTTCTTATGGAGTATTCGACGAACTGTCGGCGTGGCTGCGCTGGAAACAACCATGAGGGGGTGACCTGCACTCACAAACAAATGGTCAGAAAGAGTCTGGAGTTTGGACTCCTGCAGGGAAGGAGAGGGGGGGGAGAGGTGAGGCTCTGGTGCTTAAGTTAGAACCGGCAACATTAGTATGAGCTGATGAGCGAGCCCTCTAGAACTGAATGAATACAAAAATCACTAATCCCTATTTATAGAAAGGATTAGGGCCCTTGCCTATTTTTGGATCCGTGCGTGCCACGTGTCCGTTCCTGATTGGGCGTCTGTTTTGATCCCAACACTATCCTTCCATGTTATCCATAAGGTTGAAGGAAAAGTGATTTTCCACAAGCACATAAGTCTCTAATTGCCCATCAATGTACACCGCAAGGACCCAAAAAAGTCAAAAAATAGCTCCAAAATTGAACCAATCAGGGGCATTGATTCGGGATTTCCCTAGGGAACCATAAAAAATGCAATCTTGTGAATCATAGATTTTGCTTTTTTGCAATTGGTTTCCATTGAGGTATCTTCTTGTGCAATACACACCTCATAAAAGCAATGGCTCATGAAGAAGCCAGAGTTCCAAATGTTAAGAAGTTTGGAATAGATGGAACATGGAAGATGCACACTTAAAGACTATTAAGATTTAGTCAAGGACTTCCCATGTTGCTCTAGGGACCAGATTAGCTCATCAGAGTAGTTTATAGCAAAAAATAATGATCCCTTAGCTTATCATATATGGATAAAAACTCATTTGATGCTCTTATAAGCATTCCATCTCTTAGTAAAGATGTTTATCGAAATAATCAACAATTGAAGCTCTAGAGGTTAACATATTTGATGAAGAGGCTAGGGTATGCCAGAGCAAAGCAAAGGAAGAGCACCATATTTCGAGTCAGAAAAGGTGTTTTCACCATTACCTAATCCAAAGATGGCATAAGAGATGAAAGTCTTCAATTCATCTTTTCAGGATTTTCAGATGGGAGAGCCCTCAAGATCCCATTCACCTAAATGCAGACATCTATCTTCCAACTGGTATTTGGAGAAAATCAACTTTATGCCTCATTTTGAATCTTAATATTCTTAATTCCGACACTGCCTTCTTCTATCACTTAACACACTTGTTTAACCCATTCAAAACAAACAGACGCGCGTGCGCGCGCACACACACACACACACACACTTTTTTCTATTAATCAGATGAATCCTCTTAAATATTTCCTTTCGTAATGTCGAAGGAGTGTATTTTAAACTTTAAATACCCTATTTAAACCTTCAAAAACTTATTTAAAGTTTTAATTAAAACTTGTAAAATTTTCTTGAAAAAACTTTTTTTTTAATGGCAAATATATTTCATTAAAACAACAGAGACCCGAGTAGGTCCCTGATGAAAAAAAACTTTACATACCCTGTTTTAGGTGAGAATATATACAAAATAAACTAGGGAGGAAGATAATCAAATAGCTCTGGAGTTTCTTTGTGCACCCCTTCTCTTGCTAGTCTATCCGCTTCAACATTGGTAGACCGCCTAACATGCATAAATGAGATCGATGCCGCCCCAACTCTATCGTAAATTTCATCAAAATAGGTTGCGAATCGCCAAGGTACCGCTTTTGATCCACGAAGCCATCTAATGACATTTAGCAAATCCCCTTCCACCACCACTTTGTTTAAATCAACATTATGGAGCGTCTTAATGCACTAATGGATTGCACAAACTTCCGCCTTGTTTGCATCAGCTACACCAATGGGGCCTTTAAATGCCCAAATTGCCACCCCCTCTTCATTCCTCAATAGGCCTCCAATACCAGAGGGTCCCGGATTTTCCATACTAGATCCATCAAAGTTCAACTTTAAGGGTAAATTTGGAATACAATTTAACATGTAAATTTAAGTGACTGAAAAAATGAAAATTGTAAAACTATAAATCCTTAAAACATGCGACCTTAGTCACAGTAACTTTTTACTGTAGCTCACATTCACCTCCCTAATCTAAACCTTTCTCTCCTATATGTTTATCCATCTGTTCCATGATGCTTCCTACCCTCTTCATGTTCACCTCACGTGACGCTTCCCACATGCTTCCTATTTGCTTCTTTTTTCGCTTAGTTCCTCATGCCTTCTATATTTCTCTTTTATAAAGCTCTTTCTTCCCTCTTTTGCTTGCTACATCACTTCTCGCAGTTTGTTTCCTCTCTGGTAAGTATTGTTGAGACCCAATGTAGGGATTTAGGAGGATCATGGAGATATATAAATTGTTCTTTTCTTGTATTTTTAACATTTGATGCTTGAAAGGCAACATCTTTTGGGGTGATTTTCAATATTTATGTTGTATAATACTACGCTGTGAATGATACGATGCGTTCTTGGTTTTCTAACTTTATCAAATGACTAAAATCCATTTGGCTGCTATTTGGTCAAAAGAGAAAAAAACCACTTTGGTTTTGGTATCAAGATTCAAATATTGGTTTAGCTGTTTTAGTCAACTTGAAGTTTTCATTAGAACAATACATCTATTCAATTCTGACCCAAATTGATTCCTTTGAATGCTGCTGTAAGAAGCTCTTACCTAGTCTTGATCTCACTAAAGATTTTTTTTATCGTTTTACTTATCACGCAAAGTTTGGTCTAGCTTTTTAGTCAACTTGAAGTTGCCATCGGAACAATAGTGTCCTTCTATTGAAAATTGTGAAGCACATTTGTTCAATTCTAACCCAGACTGATTTCTTTGAGTGTAGGTACAAGAAGCTCTTATCTAGTGTTGATCTCACAAAAGATTTTTTCTATAGCTATACATACCCTATCATGCAAAGTTTACAGAAAAATGTTTTGGCAATTGGTGAGGAAAGGATGCCATATGAGAACATTTTTGTATGGAATGCATTCCTTACACAGGCAATTCGATCGAGGTGCAATAATACCCAATGGACAATTGCCTTGGTTCATGGTCATTTTAAGCAGGTGTGCAACCCCTTTGTTTATCTTGTGTTTCTCTTTTTGTTATCATTGATAAATTCTAAATTCCCAGATGTATTTATTATTTGCAGGTTGCAACTCATTGTTTATAATAGTGACATAAGACCTTTTATGCTTCTTTTCTTTTTTTGTAAAATTTGGAAACTTTGTTATCTATCCTAGGCTCTTTCCCAACCACCAAATATGTTTACTCTTAGAATGTGAAATGGCATTGCAAATCCAAGGGGACTGTTGTCACAGCCAACAAAATCAATGACCATAAACTAATTTTATCTCATGAAACTTTTCATCCTCTCTCTCTCTCTCTCTCACCCTAACAATTCCTTTGATTCTGTGGTTTTCTACTATGTGATAAATTCTAAATTCCCAGATGTATTTATTATTTGCAGGTTGCAACTCATTGTTTATAATAGTGACATAAGACCTTTTATGCTTCTTTTTTTTTGTAAAATTTGGAAATTTTGTTATCTATCCTAGGCTCTTTCCCAACCATCAAATATGTTTCTATTGGACTACTCTTAGAATGTGAAATGGCATTGCAAATCCAAGGGGACTGTTGTCACAGCCAACAAAATCAATGACCATAAACTAATTTTATCTCATGAAACTTTTCATCCTCTCTCTCTCTCTCTCTCTCTCTCTCACCCTAACAATTCCTTTGATTCTGTGGTTTTCTACTATGTGATAAATTCTAAATTCCCAGATGTATTTATTATTTGCAGGTTGCAACTCATTGTTTATAATAGTGACATAAGACCTTTTATGCTTCTTTTTTTTTGTGAAATTTGGAAATTTTGTTATCTATCCTAGGCTCTTTCCCAACCATCAAATATGTTTCGATTGGACTACTCTTAGAATGTGAAATGGCATTGCAAATCCAAGGGGACTGTTGTCACAGCCAACAAAATCAATGACCATAAACTAATTTTATCTCATGAAACTTTTCATCCTCTCTCTCTCTCTCTCTCACATTCACACCCTAACAATTCTTTTGATTCTGTGGTTTTCCACTATGTAAAGGATCTCAAATGTAAAATGTCATTTTCATGTTATGTAAGATTGTCTTACGGAGTATGAAGGGCAGTCGTAGTGTTCCACTGACATGAAGCATGCACATGCATGTACACTTACACCTATACGACATGCTATACTTGTGACATGATCCTGTTTATATCTACATCAGTGTGATGTTAACTTGATCATCAATTTAATAATTCTCATGGGGAAAGTAATTACTAAGTAAATAGGATCTAAATATGTTTGAACTGAACGTAATTTCATGGCATGCGTTTATATTTTATCCTACCCATCTGAAAATAAAATGGCTGTATATGATTACAATGATTGCGGTAAGATTATGTCAACATGTGTTTTTTATTTTGCATTTCAATTAAATTTATTGCATTCTCGCGTTGTTGAACGTAACCACTGTTATGATGATGGCAGGTCAGGTTATCAATCTATGGGCGTGAATTTAGTGTTTCTCTGATTTCCAGACGTTCCCGTCACTTTGCGGGAACACGGTACATTTCAATGCATAACTTTTGCCTACATATCTTTGAGCTTACCTGATTAATTTCTAAGATCTTTGCAAATTGCCCGGGGAAAAGTATTTGTAAAGCAGGGGTAATGGCAGAGATACTTTCAATCTGGACATTGTGTATTGCTGTTACTCGGAATTCTATATGGCGTTCCAAATTCATACGACGAAATCCAATAAATATCAACTAGCTTAATTTATATCTTAAATCTAGTACTTATATAACATGTTTGATTTTCATTAAAATGGTGTTAATGGGAAGAACATCCAACGTGTTTTAATGTAGTAATAATCCCACTAAATGTATGGCAGTTCTTTTGGATTGGAAGGGGGGTGTATTGAATGCTCAGTCCTCAGACAATTGCTTTAAAAACTGTAAAGGACCGCCAGTTTGATCCAGCCGATTCAGATGGTTCACTGATCCAGTTCATCCTGTAGTTAAAACTTGAATGAAAGCTTGTGAGACTTCTGACCCCTTTACTTTTGGCACTGGAAACTAATCAGCCAATCAAATGGCAAGTTCAATCTTGTAATTATACTGACTTTTAGTCACAATAAGATAGTGAAATAATGACTTTTAGTCAGTTACTGACCCAGTTGCTTACTTTTTAACTTTTTTAGATATCTATTTGAAACCCAGATAGTTGTGATCTTAGAGTACTAAAACCTTTCAATTTGTAAATCGCTAAAATGGAAGGGAAAAGTGCAACTCTATATCATTTCAATTTTTGTTATTAATCAATTTCCTTCAGACACGCATGCACGCACGCTATTTCAAACAAAAGAAGAAAAAACAAGAGGCGGCAATGCAGCTATTTTTATTCAGGACAGAGAAAAGGGGGTGGAAATATTGAAAAGGGCGTAGAAATAGTCATACCCATCATTATTGTCCATTATTTTCTAACAGTAATCATCACTGAATTTTTAGCTACCATGTTTTTCAATATAAAGAAAAAGTACAGACAGTGGAGACATAACTCAGATCATGTCTCATACCCAAGTCCTTTTAAAATGTTTTAGATAATTGAATGGTCATATCAAGGTTACTTTGACTTTCCTGAGTCTTAAAGAAATTGGATTGTCTGTTTTCTTTTGACTTAAAGTCTCTTTGAGAAAGGTCAACTTAAGTCAATACCAAGTAGACTTGGTGATTTTTGAACTCTAAACTCAATTTAGTATCTAGAACTGGTAATGGGTAAATACTTTCAAATTTTAATTCCGCTGAACTATATATTGATAAGAATTGTTTCATCATCCATTGTCTTCTTTATGGTACTTAGTTCTTGAAATTTTTGTTAAGTTTCTGTTGAGGAAATTGTTTATGGCTATGCAGCTCTCTTGTTGAATATAATGGTTTAGGTGATATTTTATTCTATATGATAGCTATATGGGATGATATAGAAGTGCACCATGCTATTGGAGGAACTTTTCTTCAAAAAAAAAAAAAAAAAACCATGCTATTGGAGGAACTTAATATTTTTTTTCATGGTTTCCAGTTATTTGAAACGGGGATTGAATGATCGAGGCAGGGTAGCAAATGATGTCGAGACAGAACAAATAGTCCTCGATGAAGAAGCTGGATCTTGCAAGGGAAAAATGAGTTCTGTTGTGCAAATGCGAGGTTCAATTCCCCTTTTTTGGTCTCAAGAAGCTTCTAGATTTAGTCCTAAACCTGATATAATCTGTAAGTATTTCAAAGTATTTCTAATGGGTTTTTCGTTGAGCACCTTCAATCTTTTCTTTTTTTTGTATATATTCTTATCTTTTGCAATTGGACTTGGCATGGTTGACGTTTTTCCTGTTCTTTGGCTTCAGTACAGAGATATGATCCTACATACCAGGCAACAAAGTTGCATTTTGAAGACCTAGCTAATAGATATGGAAATCCAATCATCGTACTTAATCTAATTAAGGTATGTATCAGTTCTCTCCCTTCTCGTACCCTTCACTATTTTCTCCGATTAAGATTTGTATAGGGTCATATTCTAGACAGCAGTTTATTATCTTGTAATATTTTTTTTTAAGTTAATTGTATTGAGAATTCCTTTATTTACTCACTGTCTTGCTTCACATACAATTATCCATTCATTTTCAACCATTCAGAAACCCTAGAGATGCTTGCACTTTATGTTTACACGTCATTGCTATAGCAATTTATAAGTACAAGAAAGATCTAAATTTCTTATAAGCACAAGTAAGATGCCCATCAGACGAGCACCCTATAATTCTGCCCCTACCTTTTCTGTTCTATGCAAGAGAGATTGTGTAAGGCCTGTCAAAATCTCATTAGACTCAAGTTGTTAGTCCATTGCGTATGTTGATGTGAATCGGAGGCATTTCTATTTCTCAGGTATGAAAAATTGATAATTGGAAAAAACAATTAGTTATGCATTTTAAATAAATTTTATGACATTTATTGAAACCAATAATCTACCTTGCAAATGCTTTAAGAAACTGAAGACAATCATGTAATCCATCCTAATCCATCCTTGATTTTCCATTATCCATTAGCACTACAAAGTGTAGGGATTTTTCTATTTGCTAATTGTCAAAATCTTGCCTGTTTTAAATTCATGATTGGTTCTTTTAAATGAATTTGTTCACTTACTAATCTCTCTCTAGTTGGTGGATCGTCGAGGGTTGTACAACGTTTACTGCTCAGATATTGTTGTAATTAATTGGGGGTGTCTTGTGTTGTCATTCATCTGCTATAGTTACTCCTTGAAACATTTTATGGAAAATTTATTATCATTCAGAAGGCCTTGTGACTGTAATTCTTTGACTACATACTTGATGCAAGGAAAGATCATGAACAAAAGCCCATAATCTAGTAGAGATTATTCGAGAGAAGACAAGGTTGACAGAGTTTCAAAAGTAGGCTAGAGAGAACATATATATCATGCTAAGTCAGTAGTGGCCCTACAGAGCTCTATATTGGCAAGTTGGTTCATCATGATTTATAGAAGTTTTTATTGTTTTTTGTTTCCTTCTTTTTTCTTTTTTTCTTTTTGGCAAAGTTTAAGTAGGTTTTGGTGGGCCCTTTGTGAAGAAAACATGACTAGTGTTGCAACATAAAATATGCTTTCTATTTTCATTTTGGGCTTCTCTAAAATAGAAATTAAGTTTTATTAATTGACGAAACCAAAGCAGGAGTTCCTGCTAAGTTAGAGTTATGGAGAACTACTTTGGAATCCAAAGGTTTTAGACTGAGGAGGACTAAGACAGAATATATGGAGTGCAACTTGGAGTAATGTAAGGAAGTGAGGCGAGGATGTAGTAAATGTGACTGGACAAGAGGTACCTAAGAGGGATACCTTTCGCTATCTTGGTTCAATTCTACATAAGGAAGGAGAGATTGAAGAGGATGTTAACCACAGAATAAGAGCAGGTTGGTTCAAGTGGAAGCATGCTTCAGAAGTTCTGTGCGATCGTAAAATACCTACCAAGTTGAAGGGAAAGTTTTATAAGACAGATGTGAGGCCAGCCATGCTGTACGGCTCAGAATGTTGGGCCACCAAGAAGCAGCATGCGCATAAGATGAGTGTAGCAGAGATGTGTGTGTGTGTGTGTGTGAGAGAGAGAGAGAGAGAGAGAGAGAGAGAGAGAGAGAGAAGCTTTAATATTCAATTTAGGAAGTCAATGAATAATTACTGGTTTTCCCGATTGGGCATTGTGTTTTACCCTTCTTTGATCATGTTTGAATCAAATAGATTGTTTTTTATTACTCTCTAGCATTGTTTGTGAAGATTTATTGGATTCTTTGTGTGATTGTTGAATTCTCTAGAAAGTTTTCTACTTTTGATGGATTCCTAGTATATTTACTTCCATTAATAGTCTAGGATATCATTTTTTTTTCTTATAGCTTATGAAATGAATAAACAATGCAGACTGTTGAGAAAAGACCTCGAGAAATGATGCTACGACGTGAATTTGCAAATGCAGTTGGGTATTTAAATCAGATTCTCTCAGAAGAAAGTCATCTGAAGTTTATTCATTGGGATTTTCATAAGTTTGCAAAGAGGTAACTCCGTGTATGCGCTGTTGTGACAGCAAGTGAATTTACACTTTCATAATATGACCTATTGATCTTGATTCTTCTTTTCTGTTGTTAATAGCAAGTCTGCCAATGTTTTGGCAGTTTTAGGAGCAGTGGCTAGTGAAGCACTTGATTTAACCGGTTTTTACTATAGTGGAAAGTCTGTTGTAGTTAAAAAGAGAGCAACTCAACTCAGTCGAACAAGCACCGGAAGGTACTTATTCTTTTAAATATGCATCCTTATATCTGCCTAATTTTTATGTATACTGTATTGTTTCACATCTCTTTATTCATTTTCCAAAGTTATAATTTGAGTGCAAAAAAAGTAATGATCCCAAATATACTTTCCAACATAAATTAGACTTCTTAGAGTGCAATTTTTTCTCGAAGAAGATAACAAAGAATAAAAGTACAATAGGAGCAGAGGCTGCCCCGTCCTACTAACCTCTTTTTCGGCCAACGAATCATCAACATTGTTGGTCTATCTTGATAGATGAGTAAAATAAGTGCGCTCCTTCTACAAGGCTGACTATCTCGTTGATTTGTAACTATTATTTTTGCCACTTTCTTTCTACTTCGTAAAAAACCATGCTTTATAAATTTAGGGCTGTTACATATTGTATACATCATGGCATCAAACAAGTCGTTGAAGTGTTTCTAAATATGCAAGATCAAAAGGAGGCAAGTAAGAAGGTCAAAACTTCAAACAATCAAAACTTCTGATCTGGGTGTTGGATCCGGGCTTATGATATATCATTGGAATCGCCTCAAGAGCTCTGTGACACTAGATCCTGCTATGCTGAATCGAGCACTAGATGTCCAGATCATTGCAAAAAAGGTCACCTGTGAGGATGGAGATTTCTTGTTTTTTTTCATTTTTGCTATTTTTGACAAATTCTGTTGACAATTTTGAGGATTTTGTGCCCTTTCTTTTTAGGGAAGTCTTCTTTTAATAGTTAGAGTCAAATGGAGAGTTTTAGGGGAATTAGGGTTTTTACTATTTTTAGTAAATTTTGCTATTTCGAGTCATTAGAGTTATGTAGGTTATATATGTGCATTACAACCAAAACAAAAAACACCTTTATTCTTGAATTGTGTACGAATTACCATATTTCCTTGTGGACATCAAGCATT
The DNA here is from genome assembly GCF_043159265.1 of Tasmannia lanceolata. Lineage (NCBI taxonomy): Eukaryota > Viridiplantae > Streptophyta > Magnoliopsida > Canellales > Winteraceae > Tasmannia > Tasmannia lanceolata. Next base: position 556,172 of record NW_027518693.1, read on the forward strand.
CTTGAGGGTGAAGACGAAGACGTGATCTTCAATTCTTTGACTCTCTTTGTGATTTCCAGTATGCTATTTTGTATCAGATGGGACTAATGATGACAAAAGGATGGAAGCTGGCATATGTGTATTGACAGTAGGGCGATAAATAAATTACAATTGTTAGAAATGGAGTTAGGGTTAGAGGGAGGAAGAAGAAGAGTAATGGAGAGGATGGAGAGTCTCCACTAGGGAGCTCCTCATGTAAATGATATATATATATATAGGCCCCAAACAGGGCATCCGATGTGCAATGACTACAATAACCCTAATCTACAAGTAATGACTAAACTACGCTAAATACACACTATTCAACACTCCCCCTTAAGCTGGAGTGTATATGCTATGGAACTCCAACTTGGTACAAAAAAAACTACTACAACTACTACAAATAACAAAAAGTACATAATCTCATACACACATCCAGCTTGGTATAACACTCCTCAATCTTATATTTTTGGCTTAGTGCTTTATCTATATGATATTAGGTTATATTTTTTACATGCTTCATCTTTTGTTATATAATTTTTTTTTTCAACTAAATTTCTGTTCTTATCAAAAACTCTTACGAGTCATGAGTTGATTTGAGTCACAAGCCTTAAAATTAAGAAATCGAGTCAAGAGTCGAGTCACGGTTTCACAAGTATGGATGGACCTGTGTTGAAGCATAAGTCAAGCGCACATAACAAAATCGCAAATGGATTGGGCAGGAGTATTGACTTTATTAGTCGTCATGGCTAATTGGGTAGTAGACTTTTACTTCTTTTTGTATGCTGAAGACGAAGATTTTATAGACAACTGGGATAATTGTTAGATGGGACAAGCTATAGAGATGCTATTTTAAAGACACATGGGATGTGTCAAATGGGACTACTTGATGTTAGCATGACATTCACAAAAAGGTTGAAACTCCCACCCTTCCTTTTTCCTCCCATTATTTGAGCTTTATTTGAGGGACTTGGAATGGAGGGGCTCCTCTAAACTGCAATCTGCATCACTCCAATTTAAAAGGAAACTCATCCTCGACTTTTCATGTTCAATAGAGCTAAGCTTTGTTGTAAAACAAAATTACAACCCTTTAAATGTAACAAGTGCATGGAAAACAGACTTCATCTTTCATTCACATATTTTTCATCCTTTTTTTTTTTGAAACAAGATATTTTTCATCCATGATCTTAAAAAATATTTAATCTTGGAAGTATCGGGAAAACATGCCATCCTTGATAAAATTTCAGAAGATCAGTAAGACATTTAAAATCCTTGTCTTGAAAATCTTGTTGAAACACTCTGATTCTTGTAGCCTTCTAAGGTGTAGGTAATATGTGGGGTAACAGATGCATCCTTTCGGTTACTTCACATAAAGGATCCTTTCTCACTAGTATAATTTGCTTCTCCCTTCCGTAAGGGTGACTCATTCCAACAGTCTGAAATATCTCTCAACATTCTTGTAAAGAAACTCCCACTGATCTGAAATATCTCTCAGCATTCTTGTGAAGAAACTGCCATTGTTGAATTTGATTCTTCAAAGAATTTTTTTGCAATAGGTTAAATTCCCCAGCTCCTTAAAAATCAAAATGCATGAGAGATGAAAATCCAACTCTTCCAAATCCCTCCATTTCAACAATCGAACTCGATTTGGGATGTTACCTTTGCAAAGAACCAGATGCACCCTTATTCTGTTTTGTCATATATTGTCATAGGTGATGGTCCTCCCTACCTATAAATCATGTCAATACTGTTGTCATTCCTTCCACATGCGGCGGGTTCTTTCAAAGCTGGCACAATCAAATTTGGTTCATTTTTTTTTACTTTAAAAAAAATATGCCGTGTTTTACCACTTCTTACAATACTCAACTCAACTCAACTAAGCCTTTGTCCCAAGCTAGTTGGGGTCGGTTACCGCTTCTCACAATCTCTTGTAAATATTTGATGAGAATATTGGCATACTAGAATTTGCTTTTTTGATGTGAATGGTTTCGGTGATGGTAAGGCTTGCTTTCTGTTATTTTGCCTCCAAGGATACTCCATGGCATGGTTTCGTCTATGTCTATTGTCTCATTGTAAGTGCAGTATAATCAGATCATATAACTTCCCATGCATTATAGTCACCATTTAGTCTTTTTTGTGAAGCCATTTCATAAGTGTATGATGCATGTGATCATAGTTAATACGTGGTTTCAATTTGTTTTGGTATATCTCAGTTCGAACCTCTTAGATAAGATTGTTAATATGACATGTATCTAGAAAACTTCATATATGTTTTTTCTTTCCCATGCAGGGATGCATCACTAGGCGATCTGAGAGCTAATTCAGGTGATCTTGCAAGGATTGGAAGTAGTAGTGAAGCTCTAAACGCTATGATTGAATTTAGTCAACCTAGGAAAGACAATAATAGTGGTACAGCACCTCTTTACCAAAGTGGAGTTCTGCGCACCAACTGTATTGACTGCTTAGATCGTACAAATGTTGCTCAGTATGCCTATGGCTTAGCGGCTTTAGGTCGCCAACTCCATGCAATGGGTTTGACGGATGTGCCCAAAGTTGACCCAGATAGTAGCATTGCCGCAGCTCTCATGGATATGTACCAGAGTATGGGGGATGCACTTGCTCAGCAATATGGAGGCTCCGCAGCGCACAACACTGTGCGGTTTCTTTACCCTTTGCTCGGCCTATTGGTTACCAATTTGGATATATTCTATTCGGCTTTTACTTGTATTAATTCATTTGTAACAATATTTGTCCATTTTTTCAGGTTTTCCCGGAGAGGCAAGGAAAATGGAAAGCTACTACCCAATCTCGTGAGTTTATTAAGTCTATTAAGCGTTACTACAGCAATGCTTACACGGACGGTGAAAAGCAAGATGCAATAAACCTGTACTTTCCTCTCCCTGCTGTTTCCCTTAATTTCTTGATAGAAGCACTTGCAATCCTCCAAGGATGGTTTTAAATTTCGGCCGAAATACCGAAATTTCGGATTGGACCGAAACCGAAACCACCTAAATCCGAAATTTCGGTTTTGGCTGTCCGAAACCGAAACCGAAATTTTAAACCTTGCCTACAAGCAGCTCCTCATTTTAGTAGCTGTGTATCATTTATGACGTGCCATCCTGATTCGAAAGATTAGAAGGATGCCAACTGCTGCTTGTCGTTGGATGTGTCACACCTACTGCATCATATTTCTTAGATTTTTTATTTTGTTGATTTACCAGATTTTTAGGTTACTTCCAACCTCAAGAAGGAAAACCTGCGCTATGGGAGTTGGACTCAGATTATTATCTTCATGTTTTTGGAATTGGAGATGAGCCAATCCCTGATAAAAGGTAAAAATGATTTCTTTGTTAGAGCCTCAAACGGTCATAATAAGATTATTAACGCTTGTTTCTTTTAATTTCATCTGTACTTTATTATTATTATTTTAATGGCATCGGTACTTAAAATTATTTTTGATAGTTAATAATCAACTGTTGAAAATCTCTTAATGCTCCATGCTAATTCTTTAACAATAACTAATTCTAAAAGTGTGTATTTCTTTCTTCTGTTCCAGTCTATCAGTTGATCAGATGCCTATAGTAGGAACAAGAACTACTCTTGCACCTATTCCAGCTTGCAGAGAAGACTTTTTGCGGATGAAATTGACATCATTCGATAAACTAATAGAGCGAACGTGTAGTTCAATAAGGAATGTAAGGCTCTCTTGTGAACCTGATATAAAAGCAGGTTGTGGTCTAGGGAATTCTGGAATGGCACCAGATGCCGCGTAAGTTCTCTCAATCTGAGCAATTAGTATAGTTCTCGCTGTCTGTCATTATGAGATTCATATATTCCTTTAGCATTGCACACCTATATTCTACTTTTATTATTATGTTTGAGATGTCGTCTGGTTTGCTCTTTCATTTGGCAACTTTGATCCTTTTTTTTTTTTTTGAACCATGGTTATTCAAATAGACAATCTCAATCGTTTTTGGAATTGTGGAGGCTAATTTAGCACTTGTAACCTCTATCGTTGTTCGTGACTTCAATGTCTCCATTGAAACACATCGAGACCGTTTCTATCATATCTTGTATAGAATTGTTTATTATTTTTATTATTTTATTATTATTTTTGAATGGTTGTATAGAATTGTTTATGCCCATGGAACACATATGGTTTATGCAGTATTTCAAAACATATACTTGGAAAAGAACTCCAAACTACTCTGGTCAGTTATGATTGAAGTGGCAAGTTTATTATTTATTCAAGAAAGTTCAATGAGGTTTTGATTTATCAGTAGGTCCAAACCAAATATACATGGGCAAGTCAATGCATGACTCGGGGAGTTTATAAACAATGCTTTGAAGAATTAGTCTTGCCTCAATGTTTTATGAACTACTCTACTTGTTTTAGAAGTTAATCCGACTCTCTTCTATATCTTTTAAAACAAGATATTTCATTGTGTTTGAAAGAAGTTTCATTTTTCAAACATCTGTCTGTCTTGCTGGCAGATGCATAGAGAGGCCATTATCCTGGCAAATACACAAGCTTGTTTGTGTATACTTTGCAAGGGTCCAGATTTTGGAACCATATGCCACATCTTAGACCTACAACCTACAAGTACAATGAAAACCCACAGCTTTCGCTTTCTTTAGAGTCAAAATACCCAAGTAGACACAAGAATACTAAGGGCCCATTTGGATACCCCTTGGATTTCGATTTGGAGGTGAATTTGGATTTTCAAAATCCATTGATTTGAAATCCAAAATTTTAAAATTTTCAAATTTATAAATAATGTTGTTTGGATGACCACGTATAGATTTGGATTTCAAATATAAATTAATTTTTTTTTTGTTTGGATGCAATTTGGATTTGAATTTGAAATCTAACAAAACCAAAAAGCCCTAAAATACTTGATATAGGGGCATTTCAGCCATTTTCCATGATCCAGGGGTATTCTACTCATTTTACCCTATATGGGGGTATTTTGATCATTTTTTATGGCATAAGGGTGTTTTAGTCATTTTGCACAACTCGGGGGTATTTGGTCATTTTCACCCGTGTATTTCGGTCATTTTGCATGACCCAGGGGTATTCTAGTCATTTTACCTGATATGGCGTATTTTTATCATTTTTATCTCATGAGGGTATTTTAAGTCATTCTAGTCATTTTTCATGAGCCATGGGTCTTTTTTACTTGATATAGGGGTGTTTCTGGTCATTTTACCTAGTATGGAGTATTTTTATCATTTTTATCTCATGAGGGTATTTTTAGTCATTTTAGTCATTTTTCTTCAGCCATGGGTCATTTTTATTTGATATAGGGGTATTTCAGTAATTTTTCATGATCTTGGGGTATTCTAGTCATTTTACCCTATATGAGATTATTTTAATTTTTAGGTCATAAGGGTATTTTAGTCATTTTGCACGACTCGGGGTATTTTTTCATTTTTACCTGGTATAGGGGTATTTCGGTCATTTGCCTGACCCCCGGTTTTCTGGTCATTCTACCTAATACGATGTATTTTGATCATTTTTTAATGTCACGTGGGTCCTTTAGTCATTTAACACTTCTTTGGTATATTTTGGTCATTTTAACCCCTTGTTAGATTTAGATTTATAAATAACCTCTCTCAGAAAGGATTTATAAATCCAAAAAATTACAGTAACATGAGGAATTTGTAAATCTTGTGGATTTCACTCAAATCCAAATCCAGATGTCATAAAGGCTTGCCAAATGCCGAATTTGGATTTAAAAAATCAAATTCACCTCCAAATCCAAATCCAAGGGGTATCCAAACGGGCCCTAATTGGATTTCCTCAACCTCCTCTCTTATGATGCTAAAAATGTCCATTTGTCGGAAACTTGTGAATAGGAAAGCTTCTTCATATCACAGAACCTTTGCTCCTTATCTGACGTACATTCCTCAATCTTCATTTACATTCCTCTTACTTCACACTGAACTGTCTTCCAAGGTTTAAGTTGATGATTGAACATGAAAATATTTTTCACATGGTTCTATTGAGCGAGGAAATTGCATCTGAGGGATATCAATGCAAGATAGAGGCAGAATGGGAAGGGTTGGAAGATCCGAAGCACTGTGAAATCCAAGTCAAAATTTGGCCAAAACAGTGACTTTGAAGAATTACAAAAGAAGAAAGGGATTCAAGATGGGTTTTGTTGGTGGACTACTCTAATGACATCGGCATGACCTCATGGCATTAGCAGGTGGTCCCAACCACATTGAATTGATCCAAAATCTGAAAAGATGGGTCCTTTTCATCAGGACTCTTATTGGGAATCTTCTAGTGAGGTTATAAAAGGTGTCTAAAATCTACGGAGCAGCATATATGCAAATAGTTGTAGGAAATGATAATCTGTTTTTTCTTTCATTGTCCATAGGATCAGTGTTTTAAAGCATGACAGCTCAGTTCAGAACTTGACTGTCATTTCGGTTTGAGACCGATCGCACTTTCGAGTCCAGAACACGACAAGTTTTGGCCGGGTCGAGCACAAAAAATGGCTCTGGCCAAGATCTCTTTTGCAGTCCCCTTTTCCATCACACTTTTGCAGTCCAAAACCCCTTTCCAGTCCACCAATTAAAATAAAATAAATAAAGATCTTGAGAGATCTTAGTCCAGCTCGTTGACGAATCTTACATTTAATCCTATCATTCTGCGATTGAGTCTCATTTTCGCCACTATAGTCCCCATAAATCTCCATCCCATCCTTTTTTATTTATATTCGTACTCCTCCATTAACAAATCCGCCGGATGTTGTCTGATTTCATCCTATAGTGATTGCTGGTCACTTCCGTTGATCTTTTGTCAGATCTCGTCGGTTGATGCTGTTTGTTCCCCCAATGGTCAGTTGTTGGTGTTTTGTTCTCCCCTTTCATTAGTGATACTCCTCTGTCTGCTCCATGTTTCTTCTTAAATAGCTGAAACCCTAACTCATTATTTTTGGTACGTGCCTAGCCTGTAAAACTTTGGTGAGCTAAGTTGTCTACTTGTATCGTAATCATATGTAATAGGCATACTCTATTAGGTAACTTGTCTATAATATCAAATAAAACTAAACAACTCAACTCAACTCAACAAAGCCTTTGTCCCAAACTAGTTGGGGTCGGCTAAATGAATCCTTGAGAAAAAATTCATGAAGAAGGTAAAAGGAATCTACCCGGCTCTAATCCTGGTTCTAGTTGGGTTCTTCTTCGTGGATCATTTTCTTCTAGTTGGGGCCACAAGTCTGTCCTATTTCCATTGATACCCCACCTAGCTACTATCTCATTTCCATTGACCCCTCCCAGATTTGACGACCCTAGCTCCTTGATTCATGACAACTCGTTTAGGTACTGCTATTTTTCTTCTTAAAGAGCTGAAATCTTAACTCAGTATCTTTGATAGGTGCCCTAACCTTTTAAACTTTGATAAGATAAGTTGTATAGTTGTATCATATTGGTGTGTGTGTGTGTGTGCGTGCGTGTGTGTGTGCGTGCGTGTGTGTGTGCGCGTGAGCTACAACTTATATAAGCTTATATCAGCTAGAAATGCCTTTTGTGATGGACGCTAGCAAATCCCATATATAAATCCGTTGACGGTTTCCATAAAAAGAAGGAAACATGTTCTCTTTCTTTTGTAATGATTCAAAATGAAGTTTTTTTTTTTCATAATGACTTGAAGCAATGTTATAACTATATGTGAAAACAGCTACCATTCCAAAAAAAAATGTTATAACTATGTGTTGCTAAAAAAAGTTACCTTTTCTCATTTCTAGTGATTGACATTGTTAAAGGAAAAATGCTTTTGAATTTTTATTGAAATTATATATATTCCAGAGAAATACAGCTCAAAAGCCCAAATTGGCTCTTTGGCCAAAGAAAGTATGAAGAAAGTGGTTCTGCACCAAAACTTGCTACACAAGAAACTACAAGTGGAGGTTCTCGATTTGAGACAAGCATCGATAGTTACTTTGACCTGAAATGGCTCTCTCCTATTGGTGATGTCTGTGAGGAGGATATCTTCCAAAGGTATCTTGTATTAAAATCAACCTTCTTAATATTTATTATTTTCTGTTCTACAAATTATTGTTCATATAATCTATAGATCATACACGCCGTAAAAATGAGTTTTTTGTTGTACTTGTGACTTGTGAGATAGCTGTCTTAGATTTCCATGAGATCATGAAGCCTCTAAGGTTTAAATTAGCCAGTTGGGAGTGAAGTCATGGATCAGTACTTTAAGTTTGACTATTTTCCAAAGAGTTAGTATGAAGAAATCCAAATTATCTCAGAATTAAGGTCACTTTATTTTAGTCATTTCTATCATTCGTAGGATTTTATGTCCTGCTCAAAATACTCCTTATATAGTAATTGTAACTCAAATACATGTCTACAAGAGAATAAGTCATGAAAAACTTTAGAGGAGGAAAAGAAACTGAACTCTAATTCCAACTCCACTCTCAATAGGTTTTCTAGGTCAGGGCATATTAGAGCTATAGTGCCTGTCACAGAAGAAGAAAAGTACAACTGTAACCATTAAATTTAAGTGGAAAGGGGATTACCATTCTTCTTTGAATATTTTTTATTTTGTCTTACATACTTGTATTCATAATTCATATAAAATATTTTGACATCATTTCTGTAACCTGACTACTGGCATGTCTAATATAACCCCCAAAATAAACAGTAGAGCGGAAGCTTTTTGTTTGAGTTTAATGAGTGGAGAGAAAATAAAAAATAAAGCATGGAAATTGTGTACATATAGTTGGTCTAAGGAACTATGGACTAAGGCTCTGATTACCAGGTATCTCACAATGACCTCAGTCAATGAAGCCAATGGTTGGTATGGCGGAACATTACTGTATGATCAAGACGAAAGCAGTGAGATATACCGGCATTATGCTGAATTGTGCCAGGTAAATATTAAAGCTCTTGCATTATGGATTTGATAATAATACTTTGTAATTTTTAAAAAGAAAGTTATCAAGATATTCTACAATATATTCGTGAAGATCATTATTGTGAAAAATAGTTTAGGATCGGCTATGAAAAACCCCCTTCAGCCTTCTTTAAGAACAAAGGCCCCCTAGTTTTTGTTCTACCTTTAAACCACCAGCTCTACCTTTTTAAAGAGAATTTCTTTTATTTTGTACATTAACACTAGATGAGCACATGATTATCAAAGATTCAAAGTATGCTTTTCTTGTTTTAATTTTTTTTCAAAAAATGTATTCTATCTATTTCAATAGTGTTGAATAATGTATTAGGTTAGTTTAATCATTACATATAAGTTAGAGGGTATTGTAGTCATTGTACATTGGATGCCCTATTTGGGCCTATATATACGTCATTTACATGAGGAACTCCCTAGTGGAGACTCTCCATCTTCTCTACTCCTCTTCTTGTTCCTCTCTCTAACCTTAGCTCCATTTCTAGCATGGTATCAGAGCCAAATGGCTGATCCAAAGAAAGAAGAAGAGTCTATCCATCGTTCACACCATTTCCTTTCTCTCACACGCCATTCCTTCTCTCTATCGTTTATTTTTTTTGTTCCTCGTCATCTCTATCTCGCCGAAACCCTTTTTGGGGTTTTTCCCGGAAAATCTCCACCCTAAAATCTCTCTCTCTCTCTCTCTCTCCTCCCTTTATTTTCTCCTCATCAGACCCTCTAAAATCTCTTTTTCTCTCTTTCATAAATGTAGCCTTTTGTTATCCCATAACAAAACAAAAATCGTGTCCGTGTCCGTGTTTCTCGTGTAAACCTATTTCAGGTTCTCCTCCACTCCAAATCTCTCTTTATTTTTTCTTTTCTATAGCTTTTTTGGCCTATAGCCTTTGTCTTTCTCCTCTCATCTTCAAGGTGCACCCCAAGTGTTTGATAAAATGTCTCAAAGGGGCTTTTGTGCCTTGAAAGTCTTCTTTCGGCCTCAATTTGAACGGGAGTGTTGTCTTATATTGTTTTTCTCATTTTCTTGTATTGTTTCTTGTGGTTCTGTTCTTTTTTTTTTTGTTAATGTCATCTCTTTCTTTACATCTCTTTCTTTACATTGTCTTCTATGTATTATTTTCTATGTCTTTTATATAGTTCTTCAAGGTGCACACCAAGTGTTTGCTCAAATGTCTTCGTTTCTTTGTCTTCTTCAAGGCGCACACCAAGTGTTCGATGAAATGTCCGAGAGGTGTTTTTCATTTCTTCAACCTTCAACTTGAGGGGGAGTGTTATCATGTAGTTCTTCTTATGTTATCTTTTCTTGAGAGGGAGTGTTAGTGTTGTCTTAATATTGTTTTCTTAAGGGAGTTTTATCTTCTTAGTTGTCTTCTTGGGAGAGTGTTGGTGTTATTCTTTGTGTTGTCTTGTTTCAGTGTCTTGTCTTCTCCGGGCTCATGTAGTCTTGCCTGAGGGGGAGTGTTGTTGTGCTTCCTTTATGTTCTTGTTGGATGTTCTCGCTATTCAGTCTTGTTTTCTTCTCTTTGATGTATTTCTCCATTCCTTCGTATTGTGAGTTTCTTCTTCTCTTTATGTTCTCCATCCGTCTTGGTGGTTGTTCTTCCATTGTTCAGTTTTTCTTGTTCGTTGTTTGCTCTTTGATGTCTTCTCTTGGCGTAGTTTTACACATTATTGTCCGGCTTTGTGCCTTATCAGTCACTTAGATTCTTTCCTCAGTTCAAAAAGCTCAAGGTTGTTTTCTTAGGCTTTCATATGAAGACAAAATTTGGTCTCTTTAGTACTACACAATACATTTTCCTTATCACTTTCTCCATCTGGAGTTGCATGTGCTGCCTACTAGTACGTACTATTAATCAAATATCAAACTATTATTCAGCTCTGTCTTGGTTTAACATATTATCTTCTTTATCGTTGTTAAGCAGGGCCCTGCTATGGAACCTTTCCAACATGATCCTGAGCAAGAGAAACACTACTCAGATCTTCTGTGCATGGGGCTAGATGGTGTAGACGATGCAGTCATCAAAGCAGAGATGGAGGCCAGCCTTAAAGAGTACGACCAGATTGGCTCCAACCTTGGGATCATTCCTACCTGTAAATCCCTTGCCGACGATTCAAGCAGATTAACCAGACTCATCATTGGAGAGGAAAAGATGCAAGGGCGGGCTTAATTATACAGCCTTCTGCACTATTAAATGCAAACCAAACCATTGTTTCCATGCTTGGTAAGAAACTATGTTGTATAGGAACCTCAAATCAAAATTGTTTACTACCATTGTGAATGTATGTACTTTGCCGTTTCTATAATGTACTATATGCCACTTCTGTAAGGTGTCCAGAATTCCTACCAAATCTACTTTCCACATGGATGTTAATGTACTATATTCCTCATTCAGAAATTTCCCATCACACCCTAGCCGATTGGCATGAACGGTGAGGAACTCTTACCATAACTATCATGGGTTAGCCTTCCCCTAGTACCTTTTGCATTGTGGTTCATACTTATATTCCACAGTTTTTTGGTTTTTTCTGATGTTTTCTTGTTGTGTAGATTCAGCCATTGCGGTGGAGCTGGTCTGCATAGTTGCAGCTGAGATCCGAGCCATGAAATGCTGTGGAAATTATTCAACTTTTTTTCACTTGTTACTTTGCCCATATGCTTCCAAGGTGTATATTTTTGTGCTGCAATTCAGATTCCTTTACAGGGAATGTAGCAGTGATTTCAGATTTTGGTCTGGATGTTATGAGAAATTATATGGTGACTATCAAGTCCCGTATGGGTGGTACGACAAAAGTACCACCCTTGATGTTTGATCCAACAACAGCCCTCTTAAAACATGAGCTACTGTTGGATCAAATAAAGGGTGGTACTGCTTGCACGGGACTTGATGGTCGGGCACCATATAAAAACTCTGGATGTTATAAAGAGGAGACAAGAGACAAGCAATAATTACCCAGAGTCTCCCAAATGTTCAATACCATATTGACAACCCAACGAAAAATGGTTTCATTTTTTGTTTTTTACATGCTTACTTACCCTTGTTCTTCATTGACCCCTATCGTTTCATTGTTGAAGTTAAGAATGCAGCATCTCTTATATGTGAGGAGATTCACATGCTTTATCACTGAACACCAGTGAAATGCTTGCTTCTATAAAATGGTAACATCGTGATGAAACATGAGTCTCTTTCAAATACCACTTAATTCTGCCCATTGATTTCCACCTTTACACTTCACAATAGATTTGTGTTTTTTTTTTTTTTTTGCTCCTGGTTCACAAATCCTTGTCGATAAATTACACGGTGCCGGCCCGTGAAGCCCCAGGCAGGTGGTACTTTAAACATACTACCCTTGATATTTGATCCAACAGCAGCCTCTTAAAAAGTGAGCTGCCATTCGATCAAATATCAAGGGTGGTACAGTCTGCATGGTACTTGACGATCGGGCACCATATAAAACTCCCTTTTATCAAAGAGTGGACCGTGAGTGGAACCGGGGGGGGGGGGGGGGGGGGGGGGGGAGAGAGATATCGTTTCACAAAGATTATCAATGGATACACTTCGGATCGGTCCACCTACGTGACCTACCTCTTAGTCATGGTCCGTTGAGAACCCTTATCCAACAAATCCTTTTGGAGTGTTTTTCATATATTACTTTGAGTCTAGGCCACGATCCATCTGATCATTTTGAGTAAGAATGCCCATCGGAATGACCTGGTCTTACATATTTTGTAAATAGTTTGGGCGTGGTGTTAGAGAAAGGAAGAGGAAAGAGTGGGGAGGAGAAATCAAAATGAAAAGGGAGAATATAAGATGGAGAGGTGATATTTCAGCTCCACTTTTAGACCAATCCACTCCAAAATGGTCTAGATCTATGATCCTATACTTTTCAGACCGTTGGCATCGAATCCCTCAGACCGTCGATCGAGCTTGAATGGGCGATAGATCATGTCGCTCGAGTAGCGATTTCCCTTAATCTTTAAGAGATCTAGAGGACTGGCAATAAGAGAATTACGGACCATTTCTGAGTCAGGGCATTTAATATTCCTAAGAAATGAAATTTACCTTGCCGCCACATCACCCCATCAGCCCAATAATAGCCCGCCTATTATCAAGCGGTTTCTCTACTGCCTGACCTGAGGATTCCTCATTCAATGTAAAAAGAAATGGAAAAATTGTCAACTGGTGACAGAAAAATAGGAAAATAGTGAATGGGTGACACCCTTTTGAAAGTTGGTGAACGGAGGTCGAAATACGTTTTCTGACATGCCCTTTTACGTAAATACCCTTAAGAACGAAAAACCCATTGTACAGAGGGTTTTTTTTTTAACTGTAGAGAGGCTTTTTGTCTCTTCGTTTTTAACTGTAGAGAGGGTTTTTTTTTTTTTACTTTTACTCCACCTGAAACCCATCTTCTCCGGCGTGAGGTGTGACCGGCGTGAAGATCTCTCATTTTTCTCTGGAGTGGTGCGGTTTCCTGCATTATTCCGAACCTCTCTCCTCCATTATCAAGTTTATTCCGGCGAGGGCTTCATTTTTCCGGCGAGGGGTTGATTTTTCTCCGGCGAGGGCTTCATTTTTCCGGCGAGGGCTTCATTTTTCTGACGAGAGATCCATTTTTTCCGGCGTGGGCTTCATTTTTCCCCCATCCCCATCGTGCAGGTATGTTAGGGTGTCGTATTTCATATTTTTTTACATTTTTTTTTCGTTCTATTAAGTTACCTTTGTGCTTTGTGGTGTAACATTATCAGTATTTGGAAGTCTTTACATGTTTAGGGTTTAAATTTTTTTTTTGTTCCCTATTTTGTTTGATTTTGACTGTGGAGAACCCCCTTTTGATAATCTCTCATTCTCGGTGTTGAGAATCCCCTTTTGAGATTCATAATATCCCTTTTTCAGTGTTGAGAACCCATTTCCAGTGTTGGTACCCCCCTTTTCCAGTGTTGAGATGCTTTATATCCAGTGTTGGGACCCCCTTTTGAGGTTCATAATCCCTCAATTTAAGTGTTGAGGACCCCCTCCAGGTAGATTGATAATCCCATCATTTCCAGTGTTAGTAACCCTCTCTAGGATGTTGATAATCCCCCATTGCCAGTGTCGAGAACCCCCTCTAGGTAGTTCATAATGTCCCATTTGCAGTGTTGGGAACCCCTTTGCAGGCTGATAATCCCCCACTTTCAGTGTTGAGAATCCTTTCTAGGTACATTGATAATCCCCATTCTCCACTATTAAAAACCCCCTATTGAGGTTGATAATCCCTCATCTCCAGTGTTGAAAACCCCTGAAGGGAGGTTGATAATCCCTATTGCCAGTGTTGGGAACCCCCTGTTGAGGTTGATAATCCCCATTCTCGTGTGTTGAGAACCCCTGTGGTTGATAATCCCCCTTCTCTTCTGTTGAGAACCCCCTGTTGAGGTTGATAATCCTCATTGTCCAGTGTTGAGAACCCCCTCCTGAGGTTGATAATCCCCCTTCTCCAGTGTTGAAAACCCCCTCAAGGGAGGTTGATAATCCCCATTTCCTGTGTTGAGAACCCCCTGTTGAGGTTGATAATCCCCTACTCCAGTGTTAAAACTCTCTATTGAGGTTGATAATCCCCCTTCTCTAGCGTTGAAAACCCCTTCAGGGAGTTTATAATACCCATTTTCAGATTGTTGCCAATCCTCTTTTAAATCATTGTTCATATAGTAATTTTTGGTATGGTTTGTACACTTGAGAATCACATATTTGAGTTGCGAACCCCATTTTAAGAAACATGAACTTACATTACAATTAATTATGTTCTTTTTTGTGACAGTTATATAGTTGGATTGGGAGAAGGCAAAGTCTACAATGAAGACGCGTGTAAGTGTAGTCCTTTTTGTTCTCGTTTTAGATTGTTACTCAATAGAATGCTCTTTTATTCTCTAATTGTGTTAATAGGCAAATGAGAGCCGGAGTCGAAAGTGTAATAGAAAGCCCGGAATGGGTTTAAAGAATGAGGAGATTAAAATGAAAGGTGGTAAGGGGAAAATAAAATTGAAGGGTGGGAAGGCAAAAATGAAAAATAGAGGCGAGAAGAAGAAAGTTGAAGTGAAAGGTCAGAAGAGTGAAGTGAAGGCGAAACATGTAAGTGTATTTGATTTTTACAGTTTTAATCTAAGTTACTTGATAAAAGTTGAAGCTCTGATTATGTATGTTGTTTTACAGGATCCATATGTCCCTGCACGATGTTCTCCATCGTGCTTTATTAAGGAGATGCGGAGTACACAGTTCCGGCAGTCCCACTATGATGCTATAGGCAAGACCCCTTTCAAGGACTTCATCCGCCTAGAACAGAATCCACTAGAAGAGGCTGTCATGCATAAGCCTCTAATTAGAGCACTACACAGTAAGTGGGATCCGGCGACGAAGACATTCATGCTAGGAGGTATCGCAGTTCCATTTAGGGCTAGAGATGTTGCATTGGCTTTAGGCCTTCCCCTTAGAGGGAAAAAAATTAATTTGGCGAGGGTTCCGTGGACGGACAAGAATAAACCCACTCCTTTACTGCCTGGGTGGCCATTTCGTAGAGGATCTGTTCTGGCATCTGACCTTTCTGTGCAAATCAAGGCCTTAGTTGGTCTAGAGGACCAACCCTCCATAGAGACTTGTGTGAAATATGTCATGCTACACCTATTCGCTACTGTGTTATTCACTCAGGCTGCACATCGGGCCGACCAGCTGTTTTGGCCCTATATCGATGATTTAGAGAAGATGTGCGACTATAACTGGGGGGAAGCAGTATACAATTGGTTACTCGAGTATTTAAACGCATCCGTCGCAGGGGAAAAATATCTTGGAGGTTGCTCCCTCACATTGCAGGTATCATGGCCTCTGCAATAGTTTGCCTTTTTATTTATCTTCCTATTAATAAAATATTAACAAAGTCTGTCTTGTGTGTGCAGGTGTGGCTTTTCGAGCACACGAAGTTGTGGATACCTAAAAATCTAGATGCCTGTCCACGTATTCTGAAGTGGAAGTCGAAAGGAAATGAAGCGAATAAGTACTATATGATTGAGCAGGGGAAGATAGAGAAATCTGAGGTGAGACCCTATCTACTAGATACCATTTTAGATAGTCTGTAATATTTTCTGATCTAACAACTTTCTCAAATCGTTAGGTAGTGGTGACATTGACGCCACGAGAGGACGAACTGCAGTACATTCCTGAGCAGGTATCGCAATGGACCTCTTTTTATATTATGTTTTATTTAACCTGGTAATGTTTACAAATTTTGTGTGTTGTATCCCTTATTTGTATATTAGGAAGCCGAGGAAGAAGGAATCATTGGGCAGGGAGAACCATTAGGGCAGTCACCTACTGTCCCAGCATTGATCGGCACACCTGCGTTTGAAGGAAGGGATACTGTAGTTGACGAGGGTGGTCAGGAGGGTGCTGAGGAGGCCAGTGAGGATAGGAGGATAAAAAGAGAGTGGGAGAAGATAGGAGAGGCATGGGACAATATAAAAAAAAAGAGGGGACAGAATGAAGAGGAGAAGGAGAGGTTAAGAAGAGTCAGGGTGGAGATGGAGGCGGAGAAAGAGAATTTACGAATACAGATTGCAGCTGAGAGGGAAATTATACAGAAGGAGTGGGAAGCGATGAGAAGACAGGAGGGAGACAAAGCTGAAATGGAGAAGGAAGAATTGAGAAAAGATGGGGAAAAAAGAAGAGAGGAGGAAGATATGGAGGTCATAAATGTGATGAGTCAGGCTGAAGATGTTGGCTTCGTAAATGAAGCAGTTGTAACAGGAGCGTCAGATGTTGTTAACATTCTCGATAGCCCTGAGGGTAAAGCGAAGAGGAAGAGGACGGAAAAATTAGGGAGCATTGAGAGGAGAGTGAAAAATCAGAGAAGGGATAGGAAAGCAAGCTACGCCAAGAGTAGCCCCTATACAGTACCCCCAGTGACAAAGAAAAAAAGTGAGAGGGCAACGAAGAAAGTAACACGGAGGCGAACTGATCTCATTGAGAAGTTGAAAAAACAAGACCAAAGGCAAGTACACTTGTTTTCAATTAACCATTATTCAAAGTTAGATACTTGCTTCCTCTAACCTTTGTATATTTTTGCAGTCGTATTCTCATGACCGTTGACGGGGTAAAAGTCTTGGCCGAGGATCTCGAAACGTTGTGGAACCTTAAAGGAGTCCTCAGTGGCCAAGTAAGTGTCATTTTTTAAATTAAGTGTTGTCTTCAGTACCCATTGTTGAGGTAATTAAGAAATTTTTTTGAGTTGTAGGTGTTGGATGTATATGGGAAGTATTTGTGCGCCTCCAGCAATGCCTTGACTGGACGGATTGTATATATTCCTTCGTCAGTACATGTAAGAGGCTTTTTTGTAGCTATACATGTTACTTTACAACTTATCCATGATTTAGTGTTCCCACAAAATTCATTTCATTGTACAGGGATATAAGACTTCAGGGCGTGATTTAATGGATGACAAACATAAGTTGGAGTCCGATCGGTTGGCGAACGAGCTATTGCATCGTACAGTTGACCATATCCCGTCAGAAGATATTGGGATGATTTTAATCCCGTGCTGTCAAGACTTTCATTGGGCTCTTGTGCTTGTTGATATGGTGAATAAAAAGATGGTCAAGTTCAACTCAATGGAAGGGGACTCATTTCAGGAGCGAGCATCTCCCACTGTAAGTAAATTAACATCTTCCGTAACATTTAAAGTTACTTCCATATGTATGACACTCAATATTCCTTCGTTGTCTTAAATTCAGGTAGCATTAATGAAGGAATATTTGAAGGGCCGGGGTTGCAACATCGATGACTTTCCATATTCACAGATGGATGGCTTCCGAAAGCAGAACAATGGGTGGGTTCAAACTTAAAACTTTTGAATTTTTGTTAGTATTCCTATCTCATTCGTAGTTAGCTTAAAAGTAACTCTATTCAATGCATGCTTTTATACAGGGTTGATTGCGGCGCTTTTGTCCTAAAAGCGATTGAGCATCTCTACCATGGTCAACCACTGAACTTTGGGCCGACAGACATTCCTGAATTTCGGCTACAACTCTGTGAGAGATTTTTACGAGGAGAGTTTGGGGACTGCACACTTATATAGGAACACCTTCTAATGTTGATGGATATTTATTTTTTCTGATGATCAAACTTTATTTTTTAATGGAGATTGGCAGGGGATTTGTTAAATGGCAAGGGAAGTTGGCAGGGGGTCTGTGTTTTTCTTTGTGAATGAGTGGAGAGGTTGTAAATTGAAATAGGTTTAATGGAAGTGTGTTTGTGTTTGTGAATAGGTGGAGAACTTGGTTGGTGAAACAGGGAATTGTGAACTTGTTTATGAATGTGGATAAGTTGTAAATGTAAGCAGGTTTTATGGAAGTGTATTTGTGTTTGTGTTTCAATTTCAATGTTGGAACTTGTAAATTTAAACAGGTTTTAGACATGTGTGTTTCTGTTTCTGAATGAGTAGGGAAGTTATAAATTAAAACATAATATGATGTGTGTTTGTGTTTGTGAACAGAATATTAAGTGTGTTTGTGTTTGTGTTTATACAGGTTTTAGACATTTTCAATTCCAACAGCTTTACTCGGCTGGAAAAATGGTTGCTGACCCATTTTCTGGGTTGGTAACCCACATTCCAAGGTTAATAACCCAAATTTTTCTGGGTTGGTAACCTTAAGTTCCAAGTCCAGCAGCTTCACTCGGCTGGAAAAAGGTTAATAACCCACATTCCAAGGTTGATAACCCACATTCCAAGGTTGATAACCCAAAAAAGAGAGGTTGGTAACCTTAAGTTCCAAGTCCAGCAGCTTTACTCGGCTGGAAAAATGGTTGGTGACCCTCTTTCTGGGTTGATAACCCACATTCGAAGGTTGATAACCCAGAAAAGGGAGGTTGGTAACCCTAAGTTCCAAGTCCAGCAGCTTGACTCGGCTGGAATAAGGTTGGTGACCCATTTTCTGGGTTGATAACCCACATTCGAAGGTTGATAACCCAAAAAAAGGGAGGTTGGTAACCTTCAGTTCCAAGTCCAGCAGCTTCAGTCTGCTGGAAAAAAGGTTGGTCACCCTCTTTCTGGGTTGATAACCCACATTCGAAGGTTGATAACCCAAAAATAGGGAGGTTGGTAACCTTCAGTTCCAAGTCCAGCAGCTTCAGTCTGCTGGAAAAAAGGTTGGTCACCCTCTTTCTGGGTTGATAACCCACATTCGAAGGGTTGATAACCCAAAAAAAGGGAGGTTGGTAACCTTAAGTTCCAAGTCCAGCAGCTTCACTCGGCTGGAAAAAGGTTAATAACCCACATTCCAAGGTTGATAACCCAAAAAAGAGAGGTTGGTAACCTTAAGTTCCAAGTCCAGCAGCTTTACTCGGCTGAAAAAATGGTTGGTGACCCTCTTTCTGGGTTGATAACCCACATTCGAAGGTTGATAACCCAAAAAAAGGGAGGTTGGTAACCCTAAGTTCCAAGTCCAGCAGCTTCACTCGGCTGGAAAAATGGTTGGTGACCCTTTTTCTGGGTTGGTAACCCACATTCGGGTTATCAACCTTCGAATGTGGGTTATCAACCCAGAAAAAGGGTCACCAACCTTATTCCAGCCGAGTCAAGCTGCTGGACTTGGAACTTAGGGTTACCAACCTCCCTTTTCTGGGTTATCAACCTTCGAATGTGGGTTATCAACCCAGAAAGAGGGTCACCAACCATTTTTCCAGCCGAGTAAAGCTGCTGGACTTGGAACTTAAGGTTACCAACCTCTCTTTTTTGGGTTATCAACCTTGGAATGTGGGTTATCAACCTTGGAATGTGGGTTATTAACCTTTTTCCAGCCGAGTGAAGCTGCTGGACTTGGAACTTAAGGTTACCAACCTTCGAATGTGGGTTATCAACCCAGAAAGAGGGTCGCCAACCCAGAAAAATGAAGCCCTCGTCGGAATACACTTGATAACGGAGGAAAGAGGTTCGGAATAATGCAGGAAACCGACCAACTCCAGAGAAAAATGAGAGATCTTCACGCCGGTCACACCTCACGCCGGAGAAGATGGGTTTTAGGTGGTTCAAATGAAAATGGAGTAAAAGTAAAAAAAAAAAACCCTCTGTACAGTTAAAAACGAAGCGAAAAAAAGCCTCTCTACAGTTAAAAAAAAAAGCCTCTGTACATTTTCGTTCTCAAGGGTATTTACGTAAAAGGCCATGTCTAAGCTACTAACCTTCACTTACACTTCGTGGGTTTCAGGCGTTAATGGAGAAATTTGCAAGAGGTAGGCGGTAAACTTTGGTAGGTGAAAAGTAACAGAGAGAAAAATCTAGTATAACGTGTTCTTTTTGCCATGAGGGGTATTTGGGTAAAAGGCGATGTCAGAAAAAGGTGTTTCGACCTCCGTTCACCAACTTTCAAAAGGGTGTCACCCATTCACTATTTTCCTATTTTTCTGTCACCAGTTGACAATTTTTCCAAAAGAAATTACCCGGACATTGATGGATGGTCCATTTCAAATGATCCGAAGAAAATTCAATCGGATCCAACCATAAGAATCCGAAATGGATCGGGACCCACAAATGAATCCGAAGTTTCGAAACAGTCGAGGCGGGAAAATAAACCCCATTTCTCATAAATAAATACACAAACTCACCTCACTTTCCTCATTTCTTCTTTTCTCTCTAGCTTCTCTCTGCTCCTTTACGCCATG
Source organism: Tasmannia lanceolata (assembly GCF_043159265.1). Taxonomy (NCBI): domain Eukaryota; kingdom Viridiplantae; phylum Streptophyta; class Magnoliopsida; order Canellales; family Winteraceae; genus Tasmannia; species Tasmannia lanceolata. The sequence goes on from NW_027518693.1 coordinate 576,800, forward strand.
AAACCCTCAAAACCTCTGAGTCTCAATGAGCGAAACGATCGTCTAATCGAAGACTTATCGTCCCTTACTAGCTGCCCTAAATCCCCTCCTCCTCTTCCACAACAATCAGGTACCTAATAATCGATTGTTCTAATCACTTATTTTATGCCTAAAAAACCAAAAAACAGTAACCTAGGGTTTTCATAATCCCAAACGAAAAGGGCATTAGGGTTTTGCTTCTTAATTTGTCTTTAATTGACAATTGGTTTTTCGTCATAGATTTTAGGGTTTGGGATTTTTGCTTTCTCAAATCTTTTGTTATTGTTTATATAAAAACCTTTTTATATTTTGATCTTCTCAGAAGAAAAGCTTGTCAAGGTTAAACTCCAAGGTAGACGCCGCCTCTGCAAATTGTCTTCTCAACCGTCTGACGATGTTGTGGATGACGATGATGTTCCCCAAATTAGAGACATTCTCAACAATTTAACCTCTAAATTGGACTCTCTCTCAGTTGAAAAGAAAAAACCCACAAAACCCTCTCATTTGTCCTCATTCTCTCTACTCTCCGATTCGGAGTCCTCCGATTCTTCTCCCCTAAATTTAAATCCCACCCTCAGTGTTGGGTCTGGATTGGAATCATCTAAATGGAATTCCATGTCTATTGGGTATGAATTGGAATCATCTATAGGGAAACCCATTTCTATTGGGTCTAAGTTCGAATCATGTAAAGGGACATCCATGTCTACTGGGTCCGAATTGGAATCATGTAAAGGGAAACCCATTTCTATTGGGTCTGAGTTGGAATCATGTAAAGGGACATCCATGTCTATTGGGTCCGAACTGGAATCAACTAAAGGGAAACCCATGTCTATTGGGTCTGAATTGGAATCATGGAAAGGGACATCCATGTATATTTCTGAGGATGAAGATTGTGTAATTTTAAGCAGTGGAGAGCGATTGCCATGCCCTAGAAAGAAAGACAGTAAGACCACTATCTCGGTTGATTTTGGGGAAGATTCTATTGGCGATTTGGCTAATGAGGATGAGGGTTCTATCACACTTAGTGGGTCAGCATTGACATACACGCTAACGGGTAAAATTGCAAAGATATTGTATCCGCACCAGTGTGATGGTCTGAGATGGTTGTGGAATCTTCACTGTAGGCATGCGGGAGGAATTCTCGGTGACGACATGGGTTTGGGGAAGACAATGCAGGTAGTGTATTAACCATTTCATTATCATTGATGTTAATTTAAGATGTTTCGGTTTTGTTTTAATCATGCTACTTGTTAAGTCTTTTGTTTAATTTGTATTTAAAAGATCATAGCTTATCCCGTTTCTTATCGTAGAGATATGACTATTAATCTTGTAGCTTGTTATTGCAAGTGTAATTTAGGATGCTCGATTCACCTCTGATACACATGTTTGGAGTTCTCATTTGTCCTGTTGGATTCACACAGCTGTATCTGATGCTTCCTTCAGTTATTTTTTCTGGTAATTCTTTAATGGCCTAGTTGGATTGCAGGAAAAAAAAATTCTGACTGAAATTTTTTCCCTCGGATTTTTTTCTTATTTTCCACGATTTAGAAGGAAATGATAGGGATATCATCATAAATTGAAGGTCACTCTAAATCAGAGTTTCAAAATGCGGATGCGGGTCAAAACTTGGTCAAGGAAGTTCCTAGTCGACTCGGCACGATGCGTTCGAGTACTCGGTTGACGTGAGAGTCAAAGGAGTTTTTATTGACTATGCAAGGAAAAACCTGGAATGTGGCAGCAAAATGCGGAATGCGGCCAAGGGAAAAGGGAATCGACTCAGGAGAGTCCACGATGGCGTGGGGGAGTTTTAAACAAGGAAGCGGGATTCTTCCCTGGGAGCCTTCGATTCCCGCTCTGGCAACCTTGAGCAGGATTCTTCCCTGGGAGTCTTCGATTCCCGCTCTGGCAACCTTGGTTTTAAAACTATGCCCCAAGTAAAGCATGAGCATCAATGATTCAAGTTGTTTTCTTTCACGTGTAATCAAACAATAAAAAATCGGGAAATTTTGGGAATGATTTTCTTTTCAAAGATTTCCTAACGATTTTTGCAATCCAAACAGTTCCTAGAGAAAGACAGAATTATTCTTCACATCCCTATGGGCACAGCCTTAGCTCCGAGATTCCCTTAAGTTTGTAGGTGTGCAGAAATTTAGTATGCACCGCGCTAGCTTGGAAAAACGGACTAGACCAAGTCCTTCGACACGGTGAATGGGATCATCTCTTAGACAATCCCTCTCTCAAGGATGCAAAAGCGATCTTTTCAGAAGCCTTAACTGCCCCATGTAAAGATAACACAAGCCAAGTACCGATGGTAGCTTTTCAACTAAAAGTTCATGGGGTGTAATTTGAAAAATGCACCAACCAGTCCCTTAGGCCAAAACAATTTGGTATGCAGGTCATATACCCAAGCATGCGCTAGTTACATGGCGGGCAGTCAAAGGTAAATTGAGCACATGCGATTGAATGATATTCATGAGAGACAAGATAGATGACACATGCCCTCTATGCAAAGCTGAAAGGGAGGGGGTTGACCACCTATTTTTTTATTGTGCATACTCGTCATGGATTTGGCGATTGGTTATGTGGAGGTTTTCCCATCGCCGAAAACCATATAATGAGACCTTCCATCGCTGAAAACCGTATAAAGAGCTCAAGGAGGAAGGCTGGATTAGGCACACCTTGACCAGAAAGGGTCTGTCAACGGTAGTCATATAGCTATCCTTTGCAGCAACAATCTATCGCATTTGTTGAGAAAGAAACTTAAGAACCATTGAGAAAAAAGAAAGGCACAAATGCGTTGTCCTGCAACAAATCCTCGTGGATGTTAGAGAGAGACTGCGATACTTAAAATTGACGGGCAGAAACAATGAAAAAAGTAAAAACCAAAAGAATAGCAGCCAATCTTGGCTGCCCTTTCACCCCAAAGCAGTTAGATCAAAAGGAGTGCAGTTGGATAAAAGCATAAGTGGGGGAATTGAAGCTAAACACAAATCGTCGCTGGAAAAGTAATCTGGATGGACTAGGGGAAAAGTATTCTCGATTGTAATTCACTTTCTTTTAATAAACCGGTAGGGGTTCTGCCAAACCCCAACTTGCCTACCAAAAAAAAGAATGATTTTCTAATAGTGCGTCAAATCTTTCCACATACCTTGTAACACATAACACTTCAGCCAAAGACTTTCCCCTCTGTTAAAGATTTTTCACGTCCCAGTGTAAGTCCTGGTTTAGTTTATAAACCCTACCATGGTGCTTCCTCTACGGATAAGTTCAAGCTTCAGTATTCCAAAGTTCCTTGGAACTCTTTAGAAGCAAAAACCGTCTGCTAAAATTTTGCTTCATCGACTAAAACAACCACTGCATCACTAGTAAAATCCTCGAATTGTCAGCTATCATAACTGGGATTTAAACTTCTTGATTTCTTAAAATTATCTAGTTTATGAATTGTGCATCTCGACTATGGTGGATCTATTTGTCTCTTCTAATGATTGCATGTTTATCACCCATGTGCATTGATAGGTGTTAGCAATTGGTGGTCTATAAGATAATTCTTGATGTTGAGAAGATATACACCCGAGTTCTGTTTATTTATAGAATCATATCTGACCTATGCACAGTTTACGAGAACTGGTTTTTGTTTGATATCAGATGACTAGATTTTGTATTATTGTATATGCATTGTCTTTTTGTTGGTTTCTTGTATACGAAAAATGGGAATTTTTTCCGTCTGATAATTAGTTAGAACTTCTTTTCAGGTAGCTGCCTTTTTGGCAGGGCTTTTTGATTCTTGTTTAATTAAAAGGGTGCTGATTGTAGCCCCAAAAACACTACTTGCTCATTGGATCAAAGAGTTGTCAGTTGTGGGGCTTTCTGAGAAGACTAGAGAGTGAGGGTTTCTAATTTTCTCATTGTTTAGTCATGACTTTTCTGAATGTCTTGGCATTTGAATTATGATCTATAAGTAGTAACTACTTGTTTCTTTGTATTCAGGTACTTTGGAGCTTGCATAAAAACACGTCAATATGAGCTTCAGTATATACTTCAGGTTTTACTGTTTTCTTTGCCTATTACACGCAAAAGCTTTTAAAAGTAATTTCGAAAATGATTATTCTCAGTCACGCAGTATTTTTTTGTTCGACGGGTACCCCCCCCAGGAATTGTTATATGTGGGCATGTAAGCCTATGAATCCCTTTCTCCATCCTTGTTTAGGACGACATTGTGATCTTCTATTTATATATTCTCTGTCTTTTCTATAGGACAAAGGTCTTCTTCTCACCACATATGATATCGTACGGAACAATTCAAAATCGTTGAAAGGTGAATGTTACTTTAATGAAGATACCGGTGAAGAAAGCATCACATGGGATTACGTCATACTTGATGAGGTTGGTTTGTCTATATTAGTTTTGGTGCTAATTCACATGCATCAAATTACCTTATTGGAACTTTTGCACAAGTTAGCAATTCGTTGCTCTATCTAATAAACTCAAATTACATTTCTTTTTTTTCTATTTAATTTTTCCTGTGGATGCTTTACTTGAGTGACTTTTGTTTCTTTGTGCATGGAAGATCTAGGAATATCCTATTGTGTCTTTGTTTTCTTTTGTTCATGCTTCATTGCTTTTAGTTAGTTCTATCCATTAGTGTCTCCCAGTTCGTACATTGCCGTCATTTCTCTTTCACTTGATGAGAGAAAATAAAATAACGGTAACCTTATTTATTATTCTTATTATGCATTGCCATGTTTTACATTCTGTGTTATAGGGGTTACTTTTGGTAATGTTTATATAATATGCTGTATCTCTACATTATAGGCGCAAGACAATTTAATCCGTATTCCCTTGCGGCTGTACTTAACCCAACTTTTTACACTCAATGAATCATTCAAAATTTCAAACCCAATTCGTTACGCTCACTGCTGTATTCAACATCATAGATATACTTACTTTAATCAATACTCCTTTACCATTCAAAAAAAAAAAAAAACCAATACTCCTTTGCGATTGTACTTAACCCGATTGGTTAACTCAATGTGTCACCCATATCCACACCCTTTTCTTGTGTATTTTCGTGGTGTGAAAGACAAATGCTTTGATGTTGTGAAGTTATTGTTTTGTGCATCTTCAAGAGGCTGGTTCAACCTTAATCCAACCATTTACAGGTGTTCCCTAGGTCACTTGCAGCCAACTCATTGAAAACTAAACTTGTGCTGTACCTCTCTGTGTTCCCACTCGTAGTCCCTAATCTTAGCCCCTTCTTTGGTTTCCAACGATTCAACTTCGATGGAGGTTCAAGAATTGGATCTTTTTCTTCGGTCATCACCCAGCCCATTTGTTTACGTTCTTGGGTTGGTATGTGGGATTGTGTGTTCTCTGTCATTTTGAGCATGTAGATGTTGTCAGATCTGTTTGAGTTAAACTGTTTCTGAATGTTTCTGAATTGCAGAGATTTCGGGTGGTCTTTTTCCTAAATTTTGAAATTTTCATGGACGTATTTTGAGATATCCATGTCTGTTCTTCATTTCTCTTACATTGATATGCTGCTCGGAACCTACTTTCCCTTCTGTCCCTAATTAAGGGTGTCAATCACGGTTGTTCTTGAGAATATTTTCTTATAGTAACAATTCTGACAAGACTCACCATGCATCTCGTACTAAGTAGGGATACTAACACATTTGAGGGTGTTGATAGGTTCACAACATTGTATCATTTTTAGGTGTCATGACAATGCTGTACTTTGAAATTGGAAGTGATTTCTGTTGGGCAATTTCATAGTAGTAACCTTTTTTGTAGGATTTTGGTATCATATACTTTGGAGGAAGAAAGGGGAAAAACTGGTTATATTTGGACATGAAGTGATTTTCAACATCGTGAATATCATATCAATTCGTCAAGCACAAACTTTTAAAAGATTTGTACTTTCTTTTTATCAACTATCAGTTCGGCCTGTGTATGTTACTTTATCGTTGACATAATTGAGTTATGGTTATTATTTTTCTTGAGAATGGGGTGTTTTTTTAATGATTTCTTTATTATTTCAGGGGCATATCATAAAGAATCCCAATACACAAAGAGCCAAAAGTTTGCTTGAGATACCAAGTTCTCATCGAATTATAATAAGTGGGACACCAATTCAAAATAATTTAAAGGTGATCGGTTGCGATTTTGTTTATTGTGTTCTTACTGGTTCATTGTCTTTCAACTTATGTTTTACTTCAGAATGGCAATCACTACACTTGTACAAGCAGTTTTGCAAGGTTATTGATGAATTCTATTTCCTTCTATTAGGAACTATGGGCCTTGTTCAACTTCTGTTGCCCTGAAATTTTGGGTGATAAGAAAGAGTAATGATCCTTTATCATGCATGAGAGTCTTTCTGTGGAGAATGTAGCTTTCTTGGCATAACTTTGAAAACGTTTCAGGTTTAAGGAAAGATATGAAAATCCAATTCTTCGTGGAAATGACAAAAATGCTTCTGATAGGGAAAAGCGTATTGGTTCTATGGTTGCAAAGGTATCAATATGTTTGTATAGTGACTTATTTTTTGTTGGACTTGCCATTTTGATTCTGCTTTTAGTTTGAAATATGTCTTACATTATTTCGATTCTGGACTGACACATCTGTATTGTTTTAATTTGTTTAGGTCTTTAATCTTTATTAATGTAAGTTAATAATCTACAGTTCCAAACCAGTATGATGTATACTAATTGATTTTCTTTTTTTTGTAGGAGCTAAGAGAACGCATTAAACCATTTTTTCTGCGCCGCTTAAAAAGTGAAGTATTCCTTAACGGTGGAGAAACAGATGGTGCCAAGCTTTCTAAAAAGCATGAGCTTATTGTATGGCTAAGATTGACACATTGCCAGGTATGGCATAATATTTATGTACATAAGAACTAACATATTCACATAACCTTTTTTTCTTGAGTACATCAGAATTACTATTATCAAATTAGATATTTTTTCTGTTGTAGAGGCAATTGTACGAAGCGTTTTTGAAGAGTGAGCTGGTTCATTCATCATTCAATGGATCCCCATTGGCTGCATTGACGGTAGTGATTCTCTTCAACCATTTGTACTTTTTAGGATGGCAATTGGTCTGCTGATTAGCCTGCAATTGTTATTTTGAAGTTTGAACTGCAATGAATTGCTTTATTGAACTGTGATTTGATGTTTCTCACACAACTGATTACTTCGATATTTTGTGCTAAAAACTTTGTTTGATAAAATGGATGTAATCCTCCGAGAATACTTTTATGGCAGTTCTGGTTACCGAATATGTGACTACTTTTTTCGGAATTTAGAACATAAAGATTTCATTAACGTGTAATGGAAACCTTAGGGATACTGTTCAGGAACCATTTATTTTTCATGGAAGCCTGTGTTTTTTTCATGTTCGTAGTCGCTGTGTATCTTTGATCGGGGATTGGTCGTAGGTTGTAAACCCATCACAAAAGAGATGAAAAGGTCGAATGCATCAATGTCGGATTTGGGACACTCAACCTTGATTCCTTTGGGCTCTGTTCACTTGTTTTCCCGGGAAAGGAAAGGAAAAGAAAGGAAAGGAATCTGACATGGCAAAATGGAAAGGAAAGGAAAAGAAACTGTGATTTTCTCTTGCTTTCTCGCTGTTCAGTTGCCCAGAAAGCGAGGGAAAATATGCAGGAAAGTTATTTTCTCGTTGTTCACTTGCCCAGAAAGCGAGGGAAAATATGCAGGAAAGTTTTTTTGCATTAAATGCTACCACATAAACAACATGTACATAGTATGATCCACCAACAGAAATTAAACATAAGTTATAACATTTCTACAAAAAATAAAATTTTTGTACCTCTTCCACCAGGGCCAAGAAAAACTGACCATATAAATGACTCATTACAAGAAAAAAATGCATCGATTAAAAACAGCTCAAACAATCAAGGCCCTTGAAAGTACAAAACCATAAGATTTTGATAACACCCATTTGATATATGTGTGTGTGACTGGAAGTATCAACTAACTACACAAGGAAAAACAAGTAGATGAGAATTAGGAGGTAAACAGAAGCCAGTTGTATAGATGCAACTAACTTATATAAATTGGTCCAAGAAAATTAAATAAATTGGTTCAAGAAAATAACCGCGAAAACCATAAATGTGCAGGTGAAGGGAGTAAAGGAGACAGATAGCTGGAAAGTACCCATTCCAAGAGCAGAAAGCTCCACTTCATTATATTGCTGCATATACCTCCGCTAGAAAAGCATATTTAATCAAAATAATTAAAAAGGGATCAAATATTCAGTAAATTAATAGGTATGTGTCACAAATAAGTAGCTGATACATAAAAATGGGGTTGTTGAAGGCAAAGAATATTATTACCTAGAAATGTTCTGTGCTGATTTTCATTGGTGGCGACTAAGCTAGACAACTCAGGTTCTGAAGGCATTCTAACCTGCAGCTCCTCTCCATCAGTGCCCGATGCTTCAAGCTTCAAGGTAAGCCAGAGTTTAGAAACAGAAAGGCATAAAAAGGAGAACCTCCTAATTCAGAGCAATTTATTAGCTTAAACAGGCTAACATTTCCACATTTATTGGACTTTACTGAAAAGATATACCTTGGCACCTCCACCCAGTAATAAATGTACATGGAGACCACGTTTTGGCCTCTTCCATGATCCTTCAGTTTTGAGAACTTTTACTGTAACAACTGATGATTGAAGCTCAGCCACATAATAGGTTAAGAGGTAACCCCCATGAATGAATTCATAGCCATCACCATCATCCTCAAAGAGAACACCTTCTACTTTACCTGTAGAAGAGCTGAAGTTACACTTGGGAAAGGAAAAGCCAATGTATGTTTCATAGCCATCACCATCATCCTCAAAGAGAACACCTTCTACTTTACCTGTAGAAGAGCTGAAGTTACACTTGGGAAAGGAAAAGCCAATGTATGTGCCGCAAGAAAACCAAATAATCTTTCAAATTTATTTTATAAAGACCATGAAACAATGTTATCAGATAATAATGATCTGGAGTCTGGAATGCTAAAACAGAGGATGAATAATGATGAAGAGTTCATTCAGTGGCAAGTGTTCCTCAGTTGAAAATCAGTTAGCTAGTTTTAGTTAAACATCCCTGAAAGTGTGAAGAAATGAGAAACTAAGGACCCAGTAAAATGATCATCTAGACAATGTGCTGACAGAGTGGAGATTGCCTCAACATATCAATGTCAAAAAATTTTGAGTAAATGTTATCAAAAAGTGTGAAATACTTCTTTGTAAGCAATACAATCCCAATAATTACCATGTTCATCCAAAGCCATAATGAGCAACAACTCATCTGTCAGGCTTGTTTCACCAACATGTTGAAGAGGAGGGCCCACAGGAATTACTGACCCACCTTGCAGATATAGTGCTGGTAAGTCCTGATTTATTGATAGATGAACAAACCCTACTCGAAATTATTCACAGATGAACAAACCATACTCGCTATGCATCACAGATGAACAAACCCTACTCAAATATACTAACAGATGAACAACCCTTACATGAAAATATTTAAAACATCTATTGTCTGCAAAAAATTGTCAAACCCTATTTGCACAAAATTAATAGACCATCAAAATATGAGCAGATGAATAGAACACACAAACCTGAAGAAACCCTACTCGAAAAAATTAGAAGATGAACATCTATACAAGATAAGCTAAAACAAGAAACCCTAAATTAGAACCCACAAAAAATAAGAACACAAAAAAAATCAGAACCCAAATAACCCAAAAAAGAACCCAAAATAGTGAGAGATAGAAGGGTTTGCAGATTTTCAGGGAAAAGAACCCAAATCAGAACCCTAATAACCCAAAAAAGCTCCAAAAAATGAGGGGTCGAAGAAACAACGGCAAAAAGAGGTTGTAGATCGGTGAAAAGGGTTTGTATAAAACCAGATTTCAGGTGGAAAAAATGGCAAAAAGAGGTTGATTGGTGAGAGAAGGTTGTAGAGAAAAAAAAAGAAAAGAGCAACACACTTACCGAGAGTTAACGGAGCCTTGGATGTGCTTCGCAGGAATTTTGAAGGTGCCTTGGATCTCGCCCGTGTGAAACACGTCGTAGAGGAAGGTGCGGCTAGGGTTCTTGTCGAAGAAGGAGACACGCGATATATTTTCCAGCGAGAAAAGGAAAATCGTTTTCCTATCTAATATGTGGGAAAATAAGTCGAGATTTGGCGAGAAAATATGGATTTCCACGTATTTGTTTTTTTTACACGTCTGTTAAACAATTTTCCCAAGAAAAACAAGCGAACAACGAGAAATGTTGTTTCCCGAGAAAATAAACTGTGTTTTCCTTTCTCGCGATTTCTCAGGAACGCAAGTGAACAAAGCCTTGGTGAACCTTTGCAACCAAATTGTTTTTGTTTCTAGTTTTTTTACCCACTGGTGAATAACTTATAGAGAAAATAGCACTACTTTCATGTAAGTCAATTCACATAGCACTACTTTCATGTAAGTCAATTCACATAGCACTACTTTCATGTAAATCAATTCACTCTGCGTTAATAAACTATATTCCTTCGTATTGTTGTAGTTATTTACTTGTTTTTTACCATGTGCACTTTTTATAGTAAGATGTTGCTTTGAGAGAGTTCGGTGAGTGATTTGTATTTTTTACATTACATGAACCTCATGAATCATAGCTACTCTGCAACAGGTTTTAAAAAAGATATGTGACCATCCATTTCTTTTAACAAAAAAAGCTGCTGAAGGTGTACTAGAGGGTATGGACTCAATGCTAGACCGCACAGAGCTTGGTATGGTGGAAGAAATGGCCCTGAAATTGGCAAATATGACCTATCCAGAAGATTCTCAGCAAGAACATGCCAATGTGTCCTGCAAGATAACTTTTATAATTTCTTTATTGGTTAGGAATGCTACACTTAATCTGGCACATAACATCCTTTGAATGTTTCCTGGAATGTTTTTTTAATAATGTGACTGATAATATGTGATAGGAAAACTTGGTATCGAAGGGGCACAATGTATTGATCTTTTCTCAAACTCGCAAAATGTTAAATCTTATTCAGGTTCGTACTAAATCTCTGCCTGCCTTTTTCAACTATTTAAATTATAGTACATACTGTCGAATTATTACAAATATAATCGTGACTAGCACATGATTGGCCTTAGACTTTGCCTAATGGTCTTACAAATGGTGACAGACAGACAATTTTAATTTTTAAGGGGGTTTCTTGGCCCATATTCATGACATCTAGTGATGGCATGATGTCAACTGTGGGGCCATCCCACATTTTCGATAAAAAAAAAAAACTCATCAAGAGAGTCTGTTCTATCCTTGTATCATTTACTGTGATTTTTGTTGGTTTCTTAATGGTTGACTGGGTGAGTATTTTTAGAACTCTTTTTTTTTTTTGAAAAAGGCGTACAAATATACAATCCTTTTTTCAGGATGTCTTTCTTTTTCCATTTGTAGTTTGATTTGGATATTGATTTGATCGTAGCAAATGGGTCTACATCAATGGTGGCAATCAACTGCTGAATTTTTTCTTCAATTGGATGAAAGCAATAAGAACATTAAAATAAGAAGAAAAAACACAAGATAGAAGTTGGTTCAACTTGCCCCGGCCCCCACCCACCACCACCACACACACACCACCCACCACCACCCAAAAAAATGCATAAAAATAGAAAAAATGGTGCCATTTAAAAAATGGAAAAAATGGCAATAAAAAGTAAAGACATAGGAGCAGATTAATTCATCCCCATGCTATGGAGGTGCAGCTCTCCGATGATAAGCACATCCATTTTATACTCTTGCCAATTTATTAACCATATCATTAAATTTTTTTGGTTTGTGTTTGAAAAATAAGAAATCTTCCTCGGCCCATATGAAACACTTTTAGAATACAATTCCATGGTTTCTGTAGCTGCTGATGGATATATGAAGACTAGATGAGACAAACTTCCTATTTTTTTTAACTAAGTTGATATTGATGTTTCAAATTCCTGAGTTGATAAGGTGGTTTATATGTCGGGACATTGCCAAATTACTGCTTTTTGTTTGCTTCTAACTTGTTACATTATATGATTTTATTCTTTTATTTTTATATTCAGGAAGCAATTATATCAAAGGGTTACACGTTCTTACGCATCGACGGTACCACAAAAGCTTCTGAGAGAGAGAAGATTGTGAATGTTAGTTCCTTCATTATGTGACACTATAATTTATTTCTTCTTCTATTAATTTTTTAATGCAAGCATCATGTTTTCATTTTCAGGATTTCCAAGAGGGCAAAGGTGCTCCTATTTTTCTTTTGACATCTCAAGTCGGTGGTCTTGGTCTTACACTTACAAAAGCAGATCGTGTGATTGTGGTTGATCCAGCATGGAACCCAAGGTGATTTCTATATCACAATCTAGTAACTTGTATGAAGATCAATGTTTAAAAAGTGGAATTTAGGTTGACATTTTAGGAACTGAAGACGGAGTATTAACGTAGGAATTGTTAGCTTGAGGACTTTATGGAAATAATTCCACAAAAACGAAAGAGTAACGACCATGTACAGTCATATTGATCTTTGAGAGTCTGGCAAGAGCCTTTTGTGAATATGAATGGAAAAACATGTTGAGCTTTGCAGGAATGATTTCTGATGTATTAGCCATGCATTGAATTTCCCAAGCTTCCAATTTTTCAACTTAAGAATTTTTGTTCACTATGTTTGGCGACCATGGAAAAAAATCATGGAATATTGGTTTGACAAGGCATGACATAGGGGCAGAGAGGGCGGGGGACAGATTTCAGAGGGTGGGAGTGAGGTGTTGGGGCTGGAAAATAGTGAAAAAAACCTGGTTTTTGTCATTTCTTTTTCTTGATTTCTAGCCCCCTCTTACCCTCTTCTCACTCTTGAGGTCTTGCCCTCTGAAATCTCTCTCTTCTCTCCCTAATGCTTGGCAAACCCAAAATTCCATGAATTTTTTTCATGGTGGCCAAAGATGCCCTGAGAGTTCATTCCTTGCGGTAAAATGTTCATATGAAAGACAAGAAAACTAAAAATCAGTAGTATTACTGCCTTTCGTATGTTCTCTTAGAATTTTTTATTTCCAAACCTCTAAGTCCTCGATTTATCTTCTTAATCTTAATCAATTTATCTCCAACTGACCACATCGATCTGCTTGACTCTAATGGGCTGAATGAAACTTTTTGGAAAATTATTCTCTTTGGTGAGTTGCTTGCCGTGATGAATCCTCCATCAAAGTACAACACATCTTTTGTATAGTTGTCATAGTTTTGATAGAGCCTATTGTTGTTAGCAATGAGATTAGGGTTAGAAGAGAGGAAGAAGAAGAGAAGTGAAGGATAGAGAGTCTCCACTAGGGAGCTCCTCATGAATATGATGTAAATATAGGCCCAAACTAGGGCAACAACATACAATGACTACAATACCCCTAACTAATACAAGTAATGTCTAAACTAACCTAATACATTATTCAACACTCCCCCTCAAGCTGGAGTGTATATACTATGAAGCTCCAGCTTGCTACAAAGAACTACGTCAACAACTAAAAAAGTACAAGAAGCTCATGCACATCCAGCTTGGTGTAGCACTCATCCTCAAGCTGGTGTGGTACATGCATAATGAAAAACATGAACAAAAACACAAAGGCCACCATGACCAGCATCGAGATCAATGTCCATCAAAAGATTAGCTCTCTTGAAGTAGCACAACAACGAGAGCGATCAAATAACGCCTCCGCCTTAATGAGAGCATGGCGAACATATCCGCATATTGAGGGCAATGGAGGCCCCATGGCAAGAACAACTACAATCCAGCAAGCAAAAGGGGCACACCAAAGGTGCGCACAACGCCAAGTGAAGAGGATAGCTACTGATGGGGAAACCATCGAAGACAAGGTCGACGGAGAAACTGTTGCGTGGAGAGAAGCGATAGAGAGAAAGAGGATAACCAACCAACGATAGGGAAACCATCATTTGGTGACTAGGTCGACGGCATGAACATCGTCACATGAAAAGAGAAGAAGATAGGAAGAGGATAACCAACCAGCGATAGGGAAACCATTGTCTGGTGACAACGTCGACGACATGAACATCGTCACCTGAAGATAAAAAGAGGAAGATAACCAACCAACGATGGGGACATCATCACCTGGAGACAAGGTCGACGGCATGAATATCGTTGCCTGAAAAGAGCCAACCAACGATGGGGAAACCATCGCCCGGAAATGAGAGGTCGACGGGAAAAGACATTCGCCTGTAAGAGAGCCGACCAACGATGGATATGGAAACCATCGCCCGGAAAAAGAGGAAGAAGATAACATGAAGGGATAAGGCATAAAGCCGAACAACACGAAGAGACATGAAAAACAAGACATGAAAACAAGACAACACTCCCTCAAGAAGACAAAGACAACACTAACAACACTCCCCCTCAAGAAAAGACAACAAAGTGGACAACACTCCTAAGAAAAGACACAAAGAACTACATGAAAACACTCCCCCTCAAGTTGCAACGAAAAGAATACAAACAAGGCATTACACCGCTTTCAGACATTTGATCAAACACTTGGTGTGCGTCGTAGAGAAGAAGACAAAGGAAAGATGAAAAACAAGGCACCACACCTCTCTTAGACATTTTATCAAATACTTGGTGCGCGCCTTGAAGAACTACATAAAAGGCATAGAAGGTAATAGAAAGAAAGAGATGATAAGAAGATGACAACAAGACAAGCACAAGAGAACAACAAGAAACAATACAAGACAACACTCCCCTTGAAGTTGAGGCCAAAGGCCTTCAACTTGAAACAAAAAGAACACTTTCAAGGCACAAAACCCCTTTGAGACATTTCATCAAACACTTGGGGTGCACCTTGAAGATAAGATGAGAATGACAAAAGCCATAGGCCAAAAAAGCTATAGAGAAGAGAAAATAAAGAGAGCTTTGGAGTGGAGGAGAACCCAAAATGGGTTTATACAAGTAATGCAAACTTGATTTTTGTTTTGTTTTGAGATATACGATAGAGGGACAATGGGTTAAAAACGAAATGTGTTTGACGAAATGAAAGAGAGTGAGATTTCTAGGGTATAGAATTGATTTTTTATTTTATTTTTGGGTATTGTAGCGGGCTACTGTAGCGATTTACTGTAGCGGGTTACTGTAGCAGAGAATGGAGGGGTTAGGGGGAAGGGAAGAGAGGCAGTGGGAGGAGGAGGAGAAAGGAAGGACACGAGCGAGGAGAAGAAGTGACTTTTTTTTTTTTTTTTGGAGATTTTGTGGTCTTGGCAAAAAGGACACAAGCAAGAGAGATTTTCTTCAAAAAAAAAAGGATTTTAAAGACAAGGAAAGAAAGACACTACGAGAGAGATATTTGAGGGATTTGAGATTTGAGGGAGAAACTATAGAGAGATAAAGAGAGGAAAACGAGATACGAGAGAGATACTCTTCTTCTTTCCTTCTTGAAGGATCAGCCCATTGGCTTTGATACCATGTTAGAAATGAGATTAGGGTTAGAAGAGAGGAAGAACAGGAGGAGTGAAGGATGGAGAGTCTCCACTAGGGAGCTCCTCATGGATATGATGTATATATAGGCCCAAACTAGGGCAACAACATACAATGATTACAATACCCTAATTAATACAATTAATGTCTAAACTAACCTAATACATTATTCAACAGTTCTCAACTCAACTCAACTATGCCTTTGTCCCAAACTAATTAGAGTCGGCTAATGAATCCTTTAGAAAATTCTCATGAAGAAGGTGAAAATCTACCCGGCTCAAATTGACTAAGTCTAATCCCGACACTAGTTGGGTTCATCTACATGGATCATTTTCTTCCATTCTCTCCTATCCAAGGTCATGTTCTTTGTTATGTTCCCAGCCATCAAGTCTTTCCTCATTGTTTCTACCCAAGTTGTTTTCGTTCTACCCCTACCTCTTTTTACTCCATCAACTTGGCACGAGTCACTTCTTCTCACTAGAGCATCCAAAGGCCTACGTTGGATGTGCCCAAACCATCTTAAGCGGTGCTCTCTCATCTTCTCCTCAATTGGTGCCACCCCCACCTTTTTACGGATGTCTTCATTTTTAATTCTATCTAACCTTGTGTGGCCACACATCCATCGAAGCATTCGCATCTTCGCTACAATCATTTTATGCACATGCTGCTTCTTGGTGGCCCAACCTTTTGAGTTGTACAGCATGGCTGGCCTCACAGCTGTCTTATAAAACTTTCCCTTCAACTTGGTAGGCATTTTACGGTCGCACATGATAGAGCCTATTGTTCTTTCTTCTAAATCTTAGATTAGCTCCCACAGCATTGTCTTCCCATGGATGATTTTCATGAAGATTCTGCTTTAACATATCATCAGCAAAACTATCTTCTAATTAGGTTTCAACATTTTCATAATAAAGGAATTTCTTGTTGATTTTTTCTTGGCAATTTGTGTACTTTTTACTATGATGTATAGCCTACTCTAAGCAGTAAACACAGTCCATGAAGATTTTCCATCGTCCGATTTGCTTCACACATTTGCCCTTGTATAACCTCATCAACTTCACCTGATTGACTCTGCCATCTTTTCCATGATCTTCTCATCGACATGCTAATCGATTCTTTGAATTCTATCTTCAGACGAACTTGTTTCAATCACAACTTGAGAAGATCTCAATAAGTTGCAAAGATTGAAGCAATTCCCTGGGAGAAAGATATCAAGGAAAGAGAATTATGAACGACTAAAATTTGCTAATCAAAACAGACATTGAAATAAGAAAGTCTTGTATGCTTCATTATGTAGAATTCGTATGTTCGGGGGAGACACCTATTTATTATCTAAATTCCATTTTGTCATTGGCTATTGCAGTCCTGAAAGTATCAACGACCATTTAAAGAAGTTAAAAACAAAGAGGAGAGTAGCGCTATCATTATAATGAGTGTGGATGTCATCCCCATATATATTGCACGCACACACATGCGCACGTGCACACATATATCAGAAATTCCTAAAGTACAATCCTTGATAAATAGGTGGTACGATAAAAGTACAACCCTTGATATTTGATCCAACAGCAGACTCTTAAAATGTGGTCTGCTGTTGGATCAAATATCAAGGGTAGTACCGCCCACACTTGACTTCACGGCCAGGCACCATATAAAATCTTGTATATATTTATGCATATAGACTGGTAAAATCGAGAGAGATAGAGGAAAGCCTTGAATAGTAGTTATGTCAAAATTCCTTTTGTCCTATTAGTGTTTTAGTTTGTCTTTAATGTGAGTGTTTTATGTGAGAAACAACATTCTGATATGTTGTTAGCATTATATGCAGTACGGACAACCAGAGTGTAGATCGTGCATACCGCATTGGGCAAAACAAAGATGTCATAGTCTACCGTTTAATGACATGTGGCACCATTGAAGAAAAGATATACAAAATGCAGGTCAAAATTTTGAATAAAGCACTGTTTCAGTTGGTCTAGTAATATTTTTTTTTTAGCATTAGTCTAGTAATAATTTTTTGTTGCTTAATATGATCTTTTATTTAACTATTCAAAAAAATATGATCTTTTATTTAAGTTTCCATATTTATGCTGATGATTGCTTGTTTTCTGTGTTTGTACATGTCTTGTCCCATATTATTGGAAGTGCTAATGTGCATTTCCTAGGCTATGACTGCTGTTCGAACAAAGCCTAATTTTCCTCCCTAAAATGATGGGAACTTTTGCCTTTTTTTTCTGAAGTTAATATGTAAGGCATGATGCCAACTAATTGTGGCTTGCTTCCAGATTTTCAAAGGGGCCTTGTTTAAATCTGCAACTGAACACAGAGAACAGACCCGGTACTTCAGCCAGAAAGTATGTTTACTGGAACAATATTTTCTGTGATTTCTAGTGTGGGGTGAAGGTTTCTCCCATTCTCGGTCATCTTTTTTTCTTGGTCAATTTTGACCTTTGATAATTACTTTCCAAGCTATGAGTGTCCTCTTCTTACTTAATATAGTCCATTTTCCAGGATCTTCAGGAGTTATTCACTCTCCCAGTACAGGGATTTGATGTTTCGCTTACTCAACAGCAGTTGCATGAAGAGCATGACTACCAACACAAGATGTATTGACATTTACCAACTGCTAGACTTATTTTTGCATTAATGATTCTTTTATGTATTTAGTTCTCTTCATTTGCCCAGTACTTTTAATGCAGCATTAGAGTGTGCAAACCATGCACTTCACTTGTTTATATCTTCTGTAAATTTTCAACCAAACTTTATTCAGGAGACCTTAAATAAGCTTAGTCTTCTATTAACATCTTGTGTGTAAGCCATGGTTTTAAATTTCGGTCGAAATATCAAAATTTTGACCTACTTTTCGGATTTGGTCCGGGACCAAAATTTAAAACTGAAACCGAAATTCAAAAAATTTAGGCCGAAATTAAAAGATTTTCACCGAAATTTCCACGGAAGAATTTGTCAGTTGATAGTTGATACGATGATGAAACATAAGACAGGGTGATTAGTCCGCCGGATAAATATTGACAAATGAAATGACTGTCCACCTTAATGTGTTTGGTCTGCTCATGGCAAAGTGAATTTGTAGCAATTTTTAGGCATAGAGAGTTGTGGGGTCAATAAGATGTACACCCAGATTTGCAAGAAGGATGCATAGCCATATAATTTCATTTGATGTAGAAAATATTGACAGATACTAGGATTCTATAGACGATTTTGACACTCTATCCTGTTTCACAAATTTTCATGAGATCAAAGAACCACCCAAATGCATAAATCACCCAACGGTTAAGCAATGAGTATCTGGGCAGCCATCAATCCATATCGGCATAAGCTGTCAGGTCTAAATCAAAAGAGTATGGGAAGAAAATATCACAATCCAAAATTTCTTGTACCATATGATGCAATGGACCGGAGTAAGGCGAGATGTTTGAGGATTTGCAACAAACTGCCTCACCATATGAACAACATATGACATGGTTGGACCAGTTGTTGTCAAATAGATGAGGCTCCCAACATGCCTGTGATACAACATAGGATTTAAAAGAGTGGAAGAATCAACCTGACAATGCTTAACATTAAGCTCAAGGAGAGGGGATTGTTCAGCACATAAAGGGACTTCTTAAGGCTACATACCATAAGAATGGAAGAAGATATCTCAGTACCTAGAGGAGGACTAATTTAGACTGTCTTTAGGAGGTCCCCATGTAAGAAGGCATTCCTGAATCCATTTGATCTATAGGCCAATGATGAGTAGATCCGATTGCAATTAGAGTTCACATCGTAGTGACCTTCCCCACATGAGTAAATGACCCTCAAACATATCGCATAATCCTTTGTGTTGCCTGTAAGTGCTCCTCTCTGGGACTGTGGAGACAATGACAAACCCAATTTACTGTGTACGTGATGTTAGGTCTAGTGAAGGTAAATTACCGATGAGCTTCCACTGTACTTCAGTGCATAAGAGGATCCTTATCCCTCTTTCTCTATCCTTTCCACTCATCTTTTTGAGTCACCATCACTCTTTTCGTTGTCCGTTCAATTTCAACACCAATGAAGTAGTGTGATTCCCTTATGTCTTTCATATTGAAATCTTTCTTCATAATGCCGTTCATATTTTTATTTCTTATACATCACTTCCATTAATTAAAGTGCCATCTACATGTACTATACCTGAGTGGGTGTGTCTTACAAACAAGTCTATGAAGCTTCCTACACTAGCCTGTAAAATTGGCACAAGTCCATCTGTTCTGTTCTCTTTAACTACACTTCGACTGTCTGTTGTTCTTCCACTTTTTCCCCTAAAAATAGTGATATTTGATGGTTACCTTAGGAGCTGCTTATTTATAGGCAGAGTTTTCTCTCTAGAGTTATTGTGTCATAGAAAATCATAATATGCTTATTTATGTTGGGTATATTATTTTATTTCTTAAGAAAAATCCTTTTCTCTTAGAACTGAAGAAGGGTGAAAGAAAACCAATGCATCCCTCCTTTATACAATGTCTTGTGATTGATTAAAAAGTTTAGGCCAATATAAATTAATAAGTAATTAATTCAATTTGAAAAACTAAATGTAAGCACACGCAATTGTTAAAATTAGAATGGGTTTCTCAACTAACATGCTTAGCCTAGCCAAGCATAGTCACTTACTGGTCAATGTATTGAGCCATATGATGCAAATTTATGCTAATTTGTGCTTATGTGTCGTTTTAAATCTTTTCTATTTCCCTCTTTTACTTCACACTTAAATTGCACAATTGAGATGGTCATTCTAATCAAAGGATTTCTTTAAAAAAAAATTCTAATCAAAGGATTTTATTTCATAACGTCTCTGAAACTCCTGACTTATCATTCTTTTCTTATAGGGATGACTTTTTGAAAGACCATATAAATTTTCTTGAGAGTCAAGGTATAGCTGGAGTTAGCCACCACAGTTTACTCTTCTCTAAGACTTTACCTGTACCACTGGTGCAAGAAGCTCCAAAAGTGTTCAGGTGAGACAGTTCTCAGGTTTACTTGCACTTATACGCAAATATTCATAAGCATTATTGTATGTTTTTAATGGAGATATTCGTGATATTTTTCTGCACCAGAAGATATGCAATGTGCGTCTCTCCTCTCTTCTTCCCTTCGGTATAGGGTCCCTAACATGTCTTGTGACATTCCTATTTTTGTCGTTACTAATTGTGTATCTTCTTTTTTTTTCTTTTATGATTTCTTATGTTTCGTTTAATTCTAATCACAGCTGTTGCTCTTTTATTTAATGAGGCCTCAACTATTCATCCATATCCTTTCTGTTGGCTTTAATGAAACCAACACTTCCATCATGATCACGGGCATGTGCACTTTCATGCCATGATGTAACCATGATTGTGTAATAGGTACTCATACAATGTTGGACACTTTAATTTTCCGTGTTATTAGTTTTTTATTTCATAGAAGGATATTTCTTAGTTCAAGCAGGAATCTTTATGCCACTTAATATTAACTTGTATCATGGATTTTGGCTCAACTGAGAGAAATTGTTGTAGATCTCAACATGCCAACCACTTCGATAAGTGCCAAAAAAATGTCAAGCCTCCACTCCGTTCAATGCGAAACTCGTCAAGTGGACTAATACAACACTAATGATCCTTCTTTTATGTGGCTATAGTGGCTCTTATAAGGCACTCCTCACTCCATTTGCACAAAGCTCAAGAAGAAACAAACCCCATGTACATGCATTCCTATGCTTGCAAAGCCCTTATGAATCTAAAGCATTTTTGAAACCAGTCGGACCTAAATTCCCCACATAAATGACCTGGAAGTTCTTTGCCCTTTCTCAATAATTTTTCTAGATCCTTCGCTCCTTGTGGGCCTCAATTGGGATCCACATCCCTCATTAAGCATAAGCTTTTAATTAGGGGTGCAACTCTGGTTGATATCTGGGAATTTTGGTTAAGCTTTTACCATAAAATTTAGTCAGATTGATTTCAATTCATTTTTTAGCAAAAGTTCACCCCGATCCCCACCCAAAATTTACCGCTAGTGGCCCTTATGAAGTGCTCCTCACTCCATTTGCACAAAGCCCGAGAAGAAACAAACCCATGTACTTACATTCCTATGCTCGCAAAGCCCCTATGAATCTAAAGCTTTTTTGAAACCAGCCGGACCTAAATTTTCCACATAGAAGACCTAGAAGTTCTTTGCCCGTTCTCAATAATTTTTCTAGATCCTTCACTCCTTGTGGGCCTCAATTGAGCTCAACCCAACCCGACCCAAATTTCACTCCTACTTATAACGTGGATGTAGAGTAGGTTCAGTACAACTGACAATTTTGTGGTGTTTGTGTGATAGGAGATCCGATCGGCTTATTCTTTTGTGTTGCTGAAATCGGATGGTGAAAAACATGCTTCTTATGTCTTAGAAGCAAGATTCGTCTGCTTGAACTGATCCATACTTGTTCCTCAACACTGTTGAATATCTATATTTAAGATTCTTATAATAAATCTGGTCATCTATATTGAATTATTCATGAATTCTTGCATAAACATATCAATATTAAATACATATTATGATAGACCGTCTGCCTTTCCAGTCCCTGGTTCTTTTGGATGCTTTGACTTTATAATGAATGGAAGATCATTTAGGGTGATGGTGAATTAATGCTAAAGTTACAAGAACTGTGTTAATTGTTACTTGTCCAAAGTTCCATTCAACTGTATGAAACATCATATACATTTTCCGAAAGCCTGTAACATGTATTTAACTTAGCCAATTCGTAGACTTTCATTTAAAAAAAACTCTCTTTGATGTCCTAAAACATGCTAAACAAGGACTTTATAAACATTTCAAATGAATCATTCTAATTCCAATCTTAAAACTTCTCTTTCATGTAAGAAGAAACCCCATATCACAAACTTCCAACTTGATGCAAAAGGCACCTATTTGAATTTTGTAGTAACTCCTAATCACAATGGAAAGTGATATATCTGCCCCTTTTGATTACTTGGGACACCCAGCAGCAGTGTACGTGGCAATCAGCCCCATTGAATCCTTCTTATGTGAAGTACATCAACCCCTCTGCAGTTATTGATACACTGCTTCTGGGTGTCCCAAGTAATCAAAAGGGGCGGATATATCACTTCCCTTAAATTCTCAGATAAAAAATAGTGAGAATTCCTGAAACCCATGCATGGTGATCTCAAACATGGAGTTCTCAAAACCCAACTAAAATAATTCTAAAGATAAAATTAAAAGAACCAAATTGCTAATAATTAAAAACAATCACCTTTTCTTCCTCTTGCAAAAAAACGATGACGTCTAGGCCCTCACTTCTGATTACACATGATGCTGTGATGAAGTCACCAATACAATCCCCTTTGGGCCCCTTCTTCAGCCTGTTCAACTGGTTCTGGGGCTTTTGCAAAACTAATTTTCAAAAAGGCTATTGTCAAATAGTTAATAGTCTATGTCAAAGACAGATTTCGCAACATTGGAATATCAGCTTCTCAAATAGTGAAACCAAAGTTTACACTTGCCCACGAGATTCACATCCGAAATAGAATAACAATCACGAAAAAGATGTTCTTCAATATGTATGATAGAAGAACAAGGCTGCAGGTACAACCATAGAAAAAGAAACCTTTAAAACATAGAGAAAATTGGGCAAGTTGGCTCTTTGCTTCAAATCGCAAGCTTGCATACAATGGAGCTACAACGGAGGTCTCTCTAGCTGAAAATCTCAACAAAAATCCCAGCAAGAATTAGTAAATGAAAATTTGGTTGGTCAATGGAAGGTGGAGAATTAATGGCTTAGGTAAGTGGTGGTGGGTATGTAAAAATAGACATAATGGCTTAGGGAAGTGGTAGTGAGTTTAGAGTTCCAAGGAAGGGTTTGAATTTGAAATAGGAGAGAAGTAGGAATATTGGGAAAATGATGGGGCAAACATGTGTGACTCACATGTGCACACTAGGCTAACATGACCAAAATGCCCTTAGACACAAAATTACATTTTTGTCCTCACTACGTCTCGCAAAAATTAAAAGTAAACTAAACAAAATGAGTTCCAAAAATACACTTCAAATTTGACTGTCTATCATATATATTGAATAAAATGGATATATAAAAGATGCCATCAATTATCCTGTGTATTAAAATAAAAGGTAGGGTTGCCGTACCTTTTAGTACCGCAATTTGTGAGGTAATTAAATTTAAAAGCAACAAGGAAGGAAAAGAAAATTTAAATGAAGGAAATTATCTAAAAAGAAACTGGTGGTAGTACACTATTGCACATGAGATGGTCTCCTTGTGTTGCATTTACGATGGTTAGTGAGCATGTGGTGAATGAATGCTATGAATATCCTTTAAAGTCCATCTTTGTTATCATTTTGATTGTTTTTCTAAGGGATAACTTATTCATGCCGTGCTTGAGACTGCAGTGAGAGAAGAACCGTGCCCATGGGCAGCTCATCGTCAAGGTCTTCACTCGAACGCGATGTTGATGGGTATGACTTTGGAATCCTACATCTTTTCTTTAAGGGAATACAAAGTCCCACTTCTTTACTTTCTCTTTTCTCTTTATTTGAGAGGAAAGTCGAGTTGTGCAAAATAGCTTGCATTTGGAAAATTTATGGTCAACAGGGACTGCCATGCGAATAGTAAATGTCAGCCAAACAAAGCTAGAAAATGTAAAATTTGTCCTACTTACCAGTCTTTGATGCATCAAAATGGATCCTAAATGATTTTTTGCAAAAAGAAGCGTGCAGGATGGATAACTGATTTCTTTGTTTACAGGGCTGTGTTTGCGTTCGATCCAAAAGATGAGAAACATTGGAGAAATAATACAGTTGTGGGTGCTACGAATGAATCGAAAGAGTCGGACATTAAGAAGAGAATTGAAAGGCTGTGTCAAACGTTGGAGGACAAGGTATTATTATGCATAGCAAACATATGATCCCCTGATCTTCTGGCAATCTCTAGTTCTTTCGTGTACTGCCATTGACACTTTTTTTAAAACAAAAAATTATGATTCAGGTTATGATCTCAAAGCTACCTGACAAGGGAGAGAAAATAGAAAGGCAGATTCATGAATTGAATTTAGAGCTTAGAAAGATCGGCCAGTTGGAGAATCGGGAGAAAGAGATCATTGACTTGGATGATCTCACTTTGAAGCTTCAAAGACTGTGATCTGATTGGAGGTCAGTGTGTGGTCGTTACTAAGGTACATGCTAGGACCACCAGTATTCTAGGCCCTTGCTCTGCATGAGTGTACAATAATGGGCCCCATCCCATCAAAACATGAGATTTAAAATGGTGCGCCCCACCATATGCGTGGTTTTGGGTGGAGATCTTGGAACCCACCCCATCAAAACATGAGGTAAAGTGGAGTTGGTGGGCTCACCCTATAAAAACATGGTGTAAAATGTTGTGTCCCACGCCACCCTTTGCATAGATTTGGGTGGAGATTGTGCACGCCCACTCATGGGTGTAAAATGGTGGGCCCTCATCACATGCATGGGTTTGGACAGAGACGATGGGTCCTACCATATCAAAACATGAGTAAAATGGTGGGCCCCACACATGCATAGCATGCGTGTGAAATGATGGGCCCATGTTATGCACCTGGTGGAAAAAAATCCAACACAGAAAATCCAGTAAAAATTTTCCATGCAAAGCAAATAGACATTTTTGTTCACCACATGCCTCTGATCTGTCCTTCCTGTTCTTTTCGCAGGAAATTATATTTTTTACAATGACTGCAATGGATAGAGGAAGGCCTTACTCTGGTTTAAGGTGAAGAGTATATACTGCGTGCTGCTGGTTTTGCTTGGGGCATTGTAAGTATGAAGTCAATTTTATGTAAAAATTTTGAAGAAGTTCGGCATGGTTTTTCAAACATTGACTCTTGTTCAAAGGCAATTTGTTCATTTAAGTTTTCTCTCAGCTTCCTTTCTTCTTTCCTTCTCCACACCCCTAATTGCAACTTGGACCGGGTTGGGTTGGGGCCGGGCCCACCCTAGCCCAACCTAAGATAGCATTCCCTTAACCTTAACGACCTAACCTGAGCCTCGGGTCGAGGATGATCAACCCTAACCCAACTCGCCTCAAAATCTCTCAACCCTAACCCAATATGTCTAACCCATTTTTTCCAAATTGGTTGACCCAGGTTGGGTTTGGGTTAGCTTAGGGCAAAAAATAACAGTAAAAATAGGGAAGTGAGATATCCGCCCCTTTGGATTACTTTGGACACCTAGTGTATCAATGACTGCAGAGTTGCTGATGTACTTTACACAAGAAGGATTCAATGGGGCTGCTTGCCATATACACTGCTGCTGGGTGTCCCAAGTAATCAAAAGGGGCGGATATTTCACTTCCCAAAAAATAATAACCCAAAGATTTTGAAAGTTGGCTTTTCCTAACTCGAGGCGAAATTGGGTTGAACACATTGGGTTCGAGTTGAGCCCGACCCAAGTTGGTCTGAAAGTGAGAGTAGCACCTATCTGGAATCCTAGAAATTCTGATGTTTGGTACACCAAAAAAATGGAATGGGAATACAGAGTGAGTTTTTGTTACTGGTACAAGGTGTATGTTGCAAGAGTTGCGAACAAAATCTATGCAAAAGGATCGAAGGATTTTGTCCCTTCCTAAAGGCATAAGAGATTTGATTGACATGAGGAGCTGGTGGGACACCATATTCTCCTTCTGTCCCTTTAATTAGATTCCCTTTTGATTTTGAAAAGTCCCATCGACGAGCAATTGAGCTTGAGCGAGGATGGGCTCAGACTGTGAATCCACCACTGATGAATCAACTATCATTCTCATTCTTCCTCTGAAGAGGGGACAGAAGAGGTGGAAACTGGCGAATGAGAATTGCCTGAATCAAATTTGCATGGCTTTAAAAAATGCACAAAAACTTAATTCTCTGGCACTTTGTTTCTTGTATATTTTATTTGGAGGGGATCTAGAGAAAAAAGAGGAAATAGGTCTGCTTGCCAAAAGGTGATCTTTCTGATTTTTCATCATTTTTAATTCTCTGCATGGCAAACATGAGAGAAGCCCTGTGGAGAATGGTTGCCGAAGTGCAGAAATACCCTTTAAATGACATAAATTTAGTGCCTTAGAATTTTCCATGGGAGATTATTTTGGTGAAATGTTCCCTTCATAGCAAGGCTAATTAGAGTATTGGTTTGGACAGTTAAAAACGAGTCGCCCTTTATATTTGCACTAGTACTTTCCCACATTTGCTCATATTCTTTCAAGGATAAGAATGTGCATGCACCTTATAAAAACTCAAAGACGATGCGTGGCCATATTTTCCCTTGCAAAATTATGAGTAGGGAAGTAAAAGCGGTGGCCACTTATTCAAGATCCATACAATTTTCTATGCTAGACTTCACTCTAGATAAAATATGTGCCTATGCTTCCATTTCCTCAACTATAGCCTCTTTCCACTCAGGTTGAAGCAAAGCATCTACAGCCGTAGTGGGAATTAGAATAGAAGAAGTAAAACATGAAGCAAAGTAGCAGTTGATTGATAAGAAAAAATTGCTAATTAGTTGACGAGCACAAGAGTTCCCCCCCCCCCCGCAAAGCATTGGGTCGGATGATGCCTGATGGAACTTGAGAAGAAGCCCCTGTGGAATCCTATGATGGAGGATAGTCAGTGACTTAGGTTGCCTCATGGGCTGAGGAGCTCTTACGGACTAAACCTATAGTGGCTTCTCAGTAGGTTCAAATATATCCAAGTAGCCCGAGAATAATAATCTATAAATGAAATGAAATACTAAAACCCGAGAGCAAAAGTAATAAGGGCCAGGCCCCCACACGTCGAAATGAACTAAGGCCACGTTTGGATACCAACAAGAATTAGATTTGGATTTAGTTGATATTTTGAACTGGATCGTATCCTTAGATTTTCGAATCAGCTACAACAATGCAAAAAATTCCGATTTTCAAATCTGTTCTGCGAGACATTATTTAGAAATCAATATTTGTGGCAACTTCCTTCACCATCGCTGCTCCTCGACGTTGCTTTGGCAACAACAAGACCTCCCTCCGTCCCTCTCTCTCTTAAAACATGATCATGAAGATGATTGATGTGTTTTGTATCCAAAACTCAAATCCAAATCAAAATACAAATGTATGAGGTATCCAAGCGGGATCTAATTGAAAAGATGAGCTTTCATTTAAATTGCGAGAATAAGTGGTTCTACAATGTTAGCAATATGACAAGTCTCACAACTAAACTTGGACTCTTTAATTTATTAGAACAAAATAAGTGAAGAGGCATTAACGGTAGGTGCCCAAGATGATAATGCCATAGGTACACTTTATTAGAACTATCCATAGATTCATCAAGAACAGATAAAAGAGCAACACGGATATCTAGTAAGAGAAATTATATGATGCCCGACCGTGAGAATTAAAGGGCGGGTAGAGACAAAACCTGCAGCCTTGGTTTTTTAACCAAAGAAAAGTAAAAAAAAGGGCTTTCTCTTGGATTAAAAATCAAGGGAGAGATGGTTTTCTCTCTCCGCCCTTTATAATCTCACGGTCGAGCATCATATAAGTTCTCATCTAGTAAATACAACCCATTATTCTCAAGATCACCACCAATCATTTTCTTGGTTTTTAGGTCGCAAAAGATAAAATAAGAATGATATTATACTCAATTTAGTTGTTTTATGAGAATACTAATATACAATAAATTAGAGGGAAATGAAGGAGCTTGAATGATAGATAGTAAGAAATTTGACAAATATCCTTTCTAGAGTATTAGAAACTGATCCATCTACACATTTTACCCCGCCATAAGTATGAACAATTGATAAAAACTCCTCTTGCTTACCACTCATAGTCTTAAGCTGCCAAATCAAAAAATCCAACTAGTGAGAAGTGTGATGAGCATAATAAGCATATGCTGTTGTGCTTGCAATCTCATCCTTGGATTGAACGCTAATGGAAGCCTGAGGGCAACGGCATGTTGATTTAGTTCTTGAATTAATAATTGTGACGAGCTTGAGAATTGACTAAAAATCAGGAAAAAGTATATTTGATTTTGAGTAGAGTTTTTTGTTTCCTGATTTTTAGCCACTTCAGCTCTCCACCACGAGACACTAATTTATCATGAAAAAAAAAATTCCCAAATGTGCCCAAACACTGTTTGTTGCTCTGTGCAACTTGGGTTGAGCTCAACCCAACCCGAGTCGGGTTAGGGTTGAGGTGTGGAGCAACCCGACCCAAACCTAACAGATTCCATTATTATTATTTTGGATTTGCTAGCGTCCATCCCAGAAGGCATGCAGCAGATGGGCTGTTGCCTATAAAATCCCTAATTTTTTGAACAATGATAAATTCATCACCCTTTTTTCAAGGGGTGCGAACTATCCTAGAATGGGTGCGAATTTAACATCACCCTTTTTAAAAGTTTTTAGAAGGAGACAGAGGCCGACTGAAAAGAGGACAAGTGGGTTTTTGCAACAACATCAGTATTCAGTAACGTAAGCTAAAAGCCAACTGGAATGACAAAATCTGAAAAAGTAAATTTTTTTGCTGCTCCTCTTATTTCCAATAGCGTTAAAGTCTGCTACAATTCACGTTATAAGTGGTGCGAATTATTCTACCAGGGGGTGCGAGTTTATCATCTCCCTAAGTTTATTACATGTTTCTTTTAAGTTGAAAAACCCTAAGCCCCTTCTAACATCAGGCCTCTCTCTCTCTCTCTCTCTCTCTCTCTCCTTCCCAAACAAATAATGCTTCAGAAAGCTTACTATTCAGACTCCAGAATGATTGTATCACCCTGCAACAGCGCGTACGATTCTTCATCTTCATACTTCTTTTTAAAAACTTCTACCCTTTAATAACCGCGCGTACAACAATTCATCTTCTAATCATCTTTCCCTCTTTTTTTAGGCAACAAGGCAACAATGTTCTGTTCGTGTACGAGATCAGAAACCCTAGAGATTTTCACAGCCCCAGTTCTGCGTACCTCTGTTTAAAATCCATCAATGCCCGTGTCCCAATAACCAACAGGTAAGAAACCCACAATTATTTCCTACATTTTTTTTTTCAATCTATCTACTATGGAAAACTTGAAATTATTGAAAATTCAAACATTCAATAATTTTTGGAA
This sequence comes from Tasmannia lanceolata, assembly GCF_043159265.1. Lineage (NCBI taxonomy): Eukaryota > Viridiplantae > Streptophyta > Magnoliopsida > Canellales > Winteraceae > Tasmannia > Tasmannia lanceolata. Next base: position 606,433 of record NW_027518693.1, read on the forward strand.
AGTTCAATTTTTCTACCTTCTCTAATGAATAGAGCTTATTTATTATTCCCCAAAACCCAAATCAGCAATTACTAAATCCTGCAAATTAGGTAAAAACAATTTCAAAAGCAATTTCCTACAAAATAGCAAATACTAGAGATAGGGGGAGTGTTAAAGTATACAAGATTAAATAATTCCATTCTCCATATGGTTAGGATAATCCTATGGAGAAGATTTTATGGGAACGCCCTAGGGCCCAACATATGAATGGTTTGGATCACCCAAACAATGTGGGCCCACTCTATTTCTGGTCGACAGACCAGATAAGTTATATGGTCGGTTTATCATAATTCTCATAATTGATCCCAATCCTGTTTATTGTTTATGCTTATGATTCTTTTGAGACTTAAGTCATATGCTATGACCATGGTTTGAAATTTCTGTTTCGGCATAAATTTCGGACTTAGCCAAAATCCCGAAATTTCGGTCGAAATTCGGTAAAGACACTCGAAATGTCGATTTTTTGGGCTGAAATTTCGGTAATTTCGGCCAAAGTTTGGGAAAGGAATAAAAAAATAATTATTTTTTCCAAATTTCGCCGAAATTGATGAAATTTCCGAAATTCCGACCTAAATTTGGTACGTTTTGCCAATTTCGGTTTTGGTCTTGACCGAAATCCGAAATTGACGAAATTTAAAACCATGGCTATGACTCTTTGGTAGAGTTTGTTTGTTTTAAAGCGTCTAGAGATCTCTGTGATACTATCTTCTGTTTCAGAATAAGTTGTGTTTCCAAGAAGGGACGGAGGCAGACATTCTCCACCAACATCTTTGCTTCTATTGCAGGTACTTACTTATTCTTTTTATTGTTAATACAATCTCTTTCAACTGGTTTTTATGATCTTATGAAGTAGGAAGCTTTGCATTTAGTTTTGTAGTGTCAATATCTTGGTATTCCTTAAAATAATATCTGGGTATTCCTTTCAAAATGGTGATTTCACTTAGACTTTTGTTGAACTCCCAATTATTGGCAGATGTTTCCATAGGCAAATCCATCGAAAAAGCGCATCTTCCCAAAGGCGACATGTGGTCTGTTCATAAATTTGGTGGGACATGTGTTGGCACTTCCAAAAGAATTCAGAATGTCGCAGATATAATTCTGAATGATCCTTCGGAAAGGAAGTTGGTAGTTGTTTCCGCAATGTCACAGGTGACAGATATGTTGTATGACCTCATTCAAAAGGCACAATCACGGGACGATTCTTATGTATCTGCATTGGATAATATTTATGAAAAGCACAGACTAACGGCAAATGAGCTACTTGATGGAGACAATCTTTCTAGATTCTTATTTCATTTGCATCATGACATCAGCGACCTCAAAGCAATGCTTCATGCAATATCCATAGGTTTAAAAAACAATCTCTGTTTTTGTGTCTTTTTTGTTTCTATTTTCTTTCTTCAAATTCTATAATATAAAAGTGATATTCCTTAGCTATAATGTATTGTATATGTTCTTTGTTCTTTTTAATGTTAGTCGCGGTCATGGTTTTAAATTTCAGCCGAAATCCGAAATTTCGGGTTTCCCAAATTTTGGAATTTCGGAAATTTCGGCCGAAATTGACAAATTAAATTTTTTTTTTCAAAAATATATTATTTTCCTAAATTTACGAAATAATAAATCAATACTTTTTTTTACCGGATTTCGGCTGAAATTTCGGTTTCGGCCAAGGCCAAAACCGAAACCAAAACCGTAATTCAAATCCTTGGTCGTGGTGAGGGGTACTAAGTCTCCCATTTTGAAGACTACTGATTAATCAGTTTGTTATCTGCCATGTTAATGTCTATGTTTTCACCATCACTATAACTGCAATGTTTTTCTTGTATTTTCTTGCACGCGCGCATATATATACATATACATATATATATATATATATATATATATATATATATATATATATATATATATATATATGTTGTTTGACTTATTTTATGCTCTTGCTCTCAATCTTTGTCAAATCTCATTGTCCCTCCCGGCATGATTGTTTCCAAAAAATTGGCTACTTGTAGCTGCATAGTATTTTTTTTCTTGTAGTTTAGTGTCATATTATTGATTGCATTTTTGCAGGATGCAGCTTCCGGTTTGATGAATATGAATAGTTCTTCCTTATTGAGCTGAATGCAATCTCTTTTTCTCTCAAGGCTCTGTTTGGATGCAGATAGTTACCTTGTAGAGAGTAATGGGAGGGGGTGTCATTACCAATATATATATATATATAAGAGAGAGAGAGAGAGAGAGAGAGAGAGAGAGAGAGAGAGAGAGAGAGAGAGAGAGAGAGAGAGAGAGAGAGAGAGAGAGAGAGCAAAATTCTACTTGCCAAATTCCTCTTTTTTGGAGAAATTTGGCATGGAAGCTTGGAAGGTATAAGTAAGGAACATAGGTGCCACGTCACCAGGCAAGCAATAAGTACCTTCGAATCATGTCTAGTAGTCTCTAGGGATTGTTATGCTAAATTGGCAACCAAACACCATAAAGTTACCAAAAAAGCATTTTTTCTTGCTTGAGACATCCTTGAGGATGCCAAGCATGTGGCAACCAAACTGTCCCTTAGATATTCTATAGTCAATAGGAGGCTCCTCCCTCTGCCGGTTTGTTTAATATGTTCTTATTATCCCAAATTGCTTCCTGCAACTAATAATTCATCCAACTGTGGGGTATATATGTTGGATGGGTACACAGGAAGTGGTTTTTTTAATTGTAAGGTGTGTTGCTTGTATGCTATTTTTATTATCATTTATATTCTGCATGTAGCACGGAAATGTTCATCTGTCATGATGTGTAGACTGGGGGAATTCTTTGTCATCAAACACATATTCATCAGTGAGCCATGGGTGGGTTTATTTGTCTTCATCAGTTTGTTTATCTTCATCGGTTTAGGAATGGTGGGTTTCGTGCTTCCATCCTGCATGTAAATTTCTACTTTGTTTGTCTTCATCGGTCTCAATCATTTCCATGCAAAGACATTAGTTGCAGCTTTATTTCTTATTTTCTGAATGGATGAATCTATGGAATTTGCCATGTTGATCCTCCCATAGTTTATTCTTTCAGGTATTTGAGTTATCTCAAACACCTCATACGTCTTGGTGATATGTCTGAGACACCTCCAAAATGCTTAAAAAGCAATCCAAAAAGTCATAAAAGTTAATATAAAACATTATAGATCAGTTCAAAAAAGATTTATGACATACACCTAGTAAAGTGTTAATTGGCTGATTCATACGTGACTACTAGTTGAACGCCATAAATTATCATCTTTTTGAAAAAAATACTATATTTTTTTTTCACTTTTTTTAATAGCTTGAAACATTTCAAGATTTGCACCTATGAGTTCAGACAGTTCTATGATATTATGATGTAAGAATTAGATTGATTAGAACTTGAAGTTCTGTAAAAAGTTCATGTAGCGCAAATACCAATATAAAATGATATTGGTAAAAACTAGAAGTTTTGTTAAAACTTATTTACTTATTAGTTCATGTAAAAATATTGTTAAACTTGAAGTTTTGTAAAAACTTATTAGTTCATGTAGCACAATTACCACTATAAAATTTCTAATAAGTTTCTCTGTAAAATGTTTCTCAAGAAGTGTATATCTTGGGGAATTTTATTTTTTTTTGGGTTAATTTTTGAGTTTATGTCAAGAAAAAACTACAAAAAATGAAATATTTATAATTTTATAATTGAAGGAAAAATATAAAATATCATAAAGTTATCACGAGAAGTTAAATAAAAATGAAAATATCGCGACATTTTTAATTTTTAATTTTTATGAAATGGAAAGGGAAACGCTTCTGTAGACAACATTTTTTAAATTCTCAGGCTTATCTCGGTATTTTATAATTTTATCAAAATATTGTGATAAAATAACTCATGAATTTTTTTCTAATGGATTCATTTAGCCGACCCCAACCTATGAAGCACGGGTGCTTCAAAATGGCCCGCGTACCCGTATCGGGTGCGTATCCGACACGGGTGCGCTCGGGTGCGTCCCGGGTGCGTGTCGGGTGCGCACCCGATTCAAAAACCCTTTTTTAAAAAAATTTGACGGTCGGGTGCGCTTGGGGTGCGCACCCCGACGCACCCGACACGTTTTTAAGTGTTTTAAAACAAAAAACAAAAAAAAAGAGGAGGGCTGGCAATAACATTTTATTTTTTTTGGGGCGGGGGGGGGGGGGGGTGTTTAAATTATAAAAGCCCTTTTTCCATTTTGGTGAATGGTGATGTTATGGTTATTCGATTGCTTTCCTATTTTTAAAATTTTTTTTTAATAAAAAATATTATTATATTCAACGCACCCGCACCCAAGTTTTTTGGAAAATCACGTACCCACGTACCCGTGTCGTGTCGCACCCGCACCCCGCACCCGCACCAGTGCTTCATAGACCCCAACTTGTTTGGGACAGAGGCTTTGTTGAGTTGAGTATTGTGATAAAATAACAATATTTTGAAGAAGCCAAAGATATTCGTGACTATACTTAAAAGGACCAATTTACCTAAGTCTGATAATCAGATAAGGGATGTGCTTGGGATAAGGCTAGTCACATACTTTTCCTTTTAACAATCTTTTCCTCTCCCATCTTTACCCGAGACTTGAACTCAAGATATGTACTCCTAGACCTACTATTTGACTATTTGTGCTTTGCAGTGAACTAGCTGTTCTACAATCTGGCTTATGAATTTAACTACACACATTGATAATATTATGTTTTGGGGAGTATTTTAACATGACTTTAAATTAAAATCAATCCTTGTTGCATTTCCATATCCATATCCTTATAATTTGGGATTTAGAGTATCACGTGTATCAGACCTTGACATACTTGATATTCATATAATCATACCTGTACATGTGTAAAATAAGGCCATTATACAACTCTGAGGAAGAATAGACATTATAGCTTTCTATTGTCTTGATTGGTCCCACAACCAAGATTTATGTGTTCTCATGGAGAAGTCTGGTTTCTTGGAGCCGCAAGAAGTCCTTGTGTTTTTTGCAAAGTCTAGCATAGAACCCAGGTATCACAGAAGGCCATCTGGTGAAATGTATAGTTTGTTTAAAAGGGCTTGCAGTAGTCACCAATGGATATGGTACCCCTAGTTTCTTAATGTTTTACCTCAAATCTATTGTGGCATGCCAGTAAAAAGTATATTAAGACAACTGCCATTTTACTATAAAAATGGTTCAAGCTCTGGAGGTACAAGCATGACATATGGACATGATAAATCAAGTGGCTGATGTTTTCACTAAAGTACTAGCAAATAATAAGTTCTATGATATTCAAAACAAACATCTGTTGCAATGAACTTATAGCACAAGTTGAAGTGGTAAAATAGCTTTTTTTTTTCAAGTGCTTTATATTTGTTTCCATTATTTATTTAGAAATAGGAGTATATTTTTTTTCCTCTTTATAAAACCCTTAATCCCTTATAAGTTTCTATATAATTCGTATAAGTGATAGTCAATACAACTATTCTAGTCTCCCAACTCTCTCTCTCTCTCTCTCTCTCTCTCTCTCTCTCTCTGATTGGAAGTATTGCTTTTATTTTGGGCGATGATATCCCCGCGGTACGCATTCGCCTCCCTTACAGTGTGAACAGTGGGCAACTTTAATGCTTTTTGACGTGAAATCACGTCAAAAGGGGGGCGAACGCATACTGCAGTGGGGGTGAAAATATCATCGCCCTTTATTTTTAATCCATCTTCGAAAATTTCCAATTCTTTTTTTCTCACTTAAGCGTCCATAAATTCTGCATTTATAAAGCAGTTCAAAAATAAATAAATTCTGCATTTATAAATTAGGAATGTTCTGCAAGGATTTTTATTTTCTTATGTGCTTGATTCTGTTTGCGTGACTCATCCTACGACGTGATTCTTCCTGTTAAAATTTGGTTAGATTTGTGTGACTTTTTGCAACTTATTGAAGACCCAGTTGTGGCAGTAGCTCACACAGTAATTATTGTCATTTTATATAAACTACTAATTTCATTATCGTTTTTCATTCTAGGTTTGAAGTGTTTCATATTAACTTTTGTCCTTACCATTTGGCTTTTCTTTGCTACTAAACTGCCAGATTTTATTCCCTATATAACTGTCTGACATGCTTAATTTATTGCAGCTGGTCATGCCAACGAATCTTTTTCGGACTTCGTTGTAGGTCATGGAGAGTTATGGTCTGCCCAGTTGTTGTCAGCTGTTGTGAAAAAGGTTCAGTTATGGTCTCCTCTTGTAATTATTATTTTCTTATTAATAAAATTTAAGGTGCTGCCCCTGGTTCCCGGGTTTAAAAAAGGTTCAGTGGTTGCACGATGGTTCTTGAAAACTTGTAATGGCCGTTAAAATTTATAATTTTACTGAGATTTTCTTTTTCTTTTGCAGTATGGAATGGATTGCAATTGGATGGATACAAGGGATGTTCTCATTGTAAATCCTACTAGCTCCAACCAAGTGGATCCTGACTTTTTGGAATCTGAGAAGAGACTTGAAAAATGGTTCTCTGAGCATCCTTCTGAGACGATCATTGCTACTGGTTTCATTGCCAGCACACCCCAAAATATTCCCACAACCTTGAAGAGGGATGGCAGCGACTTCTCTGCAGCTATAATGGGTGCTCTCTTTAGGGCTCGCCAAGTCACAATTTGGACTGATGTGGATGGTGTTTACAGCGCAGACCCTAGAAAAGGTTTGAATGGGCCCTCATTTGTGTTGTTCATCAACCCTAATTAGAATAACTGAATAATTTCGCCCTATGTCAAAAATATCTCCGATATTTTCAAAATATTGCGTTTTTATCATGACATTTTGATAAAACGACATAATCCCTCAATAATCCCGAGATATTAAAAATATAGCGATATTTTCATTTATATTATAAAATATCGTGATCCTGATATTTTTATTTTATATTTTTCTTAAATTTTATATGTTTATATATATTTTAAATAATTTTATTTTTATTGTTTTTTCCCCGCCATAAACCCCAAAAATAAAAAAAATTAATGTATCCCAAGATTTTCCCTTGCCGAGAAATTCCCGATAACGATATTTGTGACATAGATTTCACCATTAAGTAGTACTGTGCTTGGTTCGCTACGATTTTCTGTTTGGCGATTAATTTTAGTACCATGTAAATGAGGAATGTACATCTTTTCATGTGTTGTTTGAAAGAACAATTTGATAAACTGCGACATGATTTTAGTTGCTTATGAAACAAAATTAACCATTTCTAATCTGCAGTTGGAGAGGCTGTGATACTGAAGACATTGTCTTATCAGGAGGCCTGGGAAATGGTAAATTTTATTACTTTTCATATGTTCCAAATTTATCAGCACTTGTTAAATTGGAAATATGTTTAAGCGTTTAATTTGTCTTCACAGTCGTATTTTGGTGCAAACGTTTTGCATCCCCGTACCATCATTCCAGTGATGAAGTATAACATTCCTATTGTAATAAGAAATATCTTCAACCTCTCTGCTCCGGGCACAAAGATATGTCAGCTGACTGCGGATGAAAATGCAGATGTGTCTGTTGTCAAAGGATTTGCAACAATAGACAATTTGGCTCTTGTAAATGTTGAAGGGTGAGCGACATTCCATAAATGTTGGATTTTCGCTTTTGTGCATTTTTCATGAATATTTCTATTAATTTACACTACAACTTATTATCATGCAGAACTGGAATGGCTGGTGTTCCTGGTACCGCTAGTGCCATTTTTGATGCAGTGAAGGATGTCGGAGCTAATGTTATCATGATATCCCAGGCACTTACATCCTATAAGCTTGCATTTTAGGTTGTTATAAACTATGTCACAAATATCTCCGATATTTTCAAAATATCACGTATTTATCACGACATTTTGATAAAATGGCAAAATCCTGAAAATTTGAAAATATAGCAATATTTTCATTTTTATCCTAAAATATCGCGATAAAATCACGATATTTCCCCAATATTTTTAAAATATTTTTATCTTAATCGTTTTTCCCGATAAAAACCCCCCAAAAAATAATTTTTTTTAATATATCCCGAGATTTTCCCTTGCCGAGAGATTCCCGAGAACGATATTGTGACATAGGTTATAAACTATTACTCCTGTCCATACTGATTCCTTTGGGTTTGATGTAGGCTAGTAGTGAGCACTCTGTATGTTTTGCTGTGCCTGAAAAGGAGGTAAATCTGGTTGCTGTGGCTTTGCAGTCTAAGTTTCGTCAAGCTTTGGATGCTGGGCGTCTTTCTCGGGTACATCTTATTTCAATTGCTTTAATGGCTTTTGGTTATTTGGCAACTTCACATAAGATTTGATATCTATCGAATGCAACTTTTATTGTGCTTTTCTGTTCCTAGTACGGTCTGTTCATGGTTTTCTTTCCCCTTTACCCAGGTATATTAACAACACTAGATTATCCTTACGACATTCACATATATTATGTGGAAGTGCTTTATAGTACATAAATATTAGGAATTCTTTGATCATGAACATCTCTAGTATAGACAAATTAATTGTTAAAAGATCTAATGACACACACTGTCGCCAAACTATAAGCAATTGCAATTATGTAGATTACAGGGTATGTAATTGACACAATCTTCCAAGAACTACCTTAAAAATAATCTTTTTTAAGGACATACACTGGAAAATAAATTGCCAACTGTGGTATTCCCTGTCAACATTCTCCAAATGAGTATGCGATAACCAACGACAACAGGCATCACATGCTGCCGTACATAAGTTCAAATGCTTTTCAACAACACGCTTCTCATCAAGAAGTAATTTGAAGTGCGTAAGGGCTATATAAAAATTGTGTCAATTATATATATATATATATATATATATATATATATATATATATATAGAGAGAGAGAGAGAGAGAGAGAGAGAGAGAGAGAGAGAGAGAGAGAGAGGAAACTGTTTCTAGTCGGCCGACTAGAGATCATTCTCTAGTCCGCCGACCAAAAACACATGGGTCCCACATTTTTTGTGGTGATCTAAAGCATTCATTTGATAGGCCTCATCATAGATAGGGTGCCCACAAAAAATCAGCTTCATAGGATCATCATAACCCTTCTATTTGTGGAGTTAAAAAATGGACAGATTTGTGCCGGTTTATAGCCGTCCATTTTAAGCTCCGCAAATCATAAGGTTGGGATGATCCTATGGTTCTAATTTCTTGTGGACACCGTCTCTATGTCAGGGTCCATCAAATGAATGCTTTGCATCACCCAAATAAGGTGGGACCCATGTGTTTTTGGTCAACGGACTAGAGAATGATCTCTAGTCTCTCCCCTAGATAAGCTCATCTACTCCTCCCTTTAAAAAAACACAGTGGGCCCACGCTGTTTGGATGATCCAAAGCATTCATTTGATAGGTCCTAACATAGATAGGGTGTGCCCAAAAAATCACCACCAAAGGGTCATCCTAGAACTTCGTTTTGTGGGGCCTTGTGGTACCCAGAATGGACACATATAAAACGTCCACGTTTATATGCGTCCATTTTGGACACGGTGTGCCCCACAAAACGAAGTTCTAGGATGACCCTTTGGTGCTGATTTTTTGGGCACACCCTATCTATGTTAGGACCTATCAAATGAATGCTTTGGATCATCCAAACAGCGTGGGCCCACTGTGTTTTTTTAAAGGGAGGAGTAGATAAGCTTATCTAGGGGAGAGACTAGAGACACTTTCCTCTCTCTCTCTCTCTCTCTCTCTCTCTCTATATATATATATATATATATATATATATATATATATATATGCTAAAGCATGTTTCTTTCCGTTGTCATTCGCTTTTTTTCAGGGAAATTTTTTTATTGAAAAATATTTTCTTTATACCTCATGTTTTGTTTTGATAGGGTGGGGTCCAACATTTTATACCCAAGCATAGCATGGGTGGGGGCTATCATTTACGCTTGATCAGTTGAGCGCACCATCTCTATTCAAACCCATGCATATGGCGGGGCCCACTATTTTTCACCCCATGCCATGATTGGGTGGGGCCCAACATTTTATAACCATGACTAGCATGCAGGGGTAGCGTCCACCATTTCACACCTCATGCTTTGATGTGGTGGGCCCATCATCTCCACCCAAACTCATGCATAGCCGCATAGGGTGGCGTCCACCATTTTACACCTCATATTTTGATGTGTTGGGCTCTACCTAAACTCATGCATGGGGTGGGACCCACCATTTTACACATCATGTTTTTGAAGTGCCCCACCCCCCGGGGCCCCCAACAAACACACCCACCCACCCTTCTACCCAAACCTATGCATAGGATGGGACCCACCATTTTACACCCATGCATAGCATGGGTCCGGAACACACACACACACACACACACACACACACAGTTGTTATATGGTGCCCGACTGTCAAGTCCCGTGACAGCCCCGTGTGGGCTGTACCACCCTTGATATTTGATCCAACAGCATCCCACCTTTTAAAAGGCCGCTGTTGGATCAAATATCAAGGGTGGTACTTTTGACGTACGGCCCACATGGGACTTGACGGTCGGGCACCATATAATTTCCCATATAATTTCTCTCTTCTGTTTTTGTTGTGATAACATGTGTTTACTACGGTGACTGCATCATTTAATCCTTATCAGTTATCCATTTCCGAGCCACCTCTATTCGACCCATACCACTTCGCTTGGTCCCCCTATCATCTATGACCTCTCAGTGTGGTTGAGTTACCTGGCATCCCCTACCCTCTCTCCTGATTTCATCAGTTGCCTCTTCTACACAATGATTGCACGGCTCAAAGGCAGTCCCCTTTCATTTTAATTGAAGATTTTCCAGAATGATCTGTGCTGTTTATTACCTCCTGTCACGGTAGGTACCAAAGTTCTCTCGCTCTTGGCCTAACAGAGGCATGGAGAAATCTCCAACCATTAGTAAATGTTAAAAGTATAATAGAATAAATAACGCCTTCTCCAACGGCTTAAGCTTTTGGAGTAACTGGTTATTTCACATGGTATCAGAGCAAAGGTCCTGAGTTCAAACCTCATTGATGTCAAAAATCCACATGCAATGGTTAACCCAAAAGTGGGGCCTTATGTGCCACGTGTAGGCCAGCCCAAAGAAAAAGGGGCCACACGTGAGGGGGATTGTTAGAATTATAAAAGAATAAATAATGCCTTCTCCAACTGCTTAAGCTTTTGGATTAACTGGTTCTTTCACAGTAAATAAAGCAGCTTTGACATACTTCCACGACGAAGTCGTGTCAAGTTCGAAGTGGTAGTTCGTAAATGTGGATCACGGATCCAACTCCACACTTTATGAACCTAACCACTTTCCACATAGGTAGCAAGTAAAGCTTTTATCCCAATGATGTGTACCTAGCGGCTCAAATTTTATAAGAGGCCCTTTTCGGATTTATATTCTTCCCTCTTAAGCTCAACATGAACAGTGTTTCCTTCTCATTGAGCTCTTAAACACAAACAGGGAATCCTAGATCCCACATTCTAGTTGCACATTTCTGAAGTTCAGAGGGAGTAAAGGAGAGACTTGGTAGCTTGTGTTTGGGAAGAAGACGATTCAGAGTGAGGGAGAGGGAACCGGAACGAGCCAAAAAAATGGGAGAGTAGGTTAGAACAGCGAATTTTCTAGCCGATGTAGGAGATCAGATTAGAATCGATTGACCCATAGTGTTATGGAGATTTTTCTATAGCCTATGATTGTTGATGAGCTCTAAGTTAAAGATGAGAGAATAGGCTTGAATAGGAAATTTTCTAATCAACCTGTAGAAGATAGGATTGATAGTGTTCTGGAGATTTTCCATTCTCCTAATGTCCAGTTCAGCGCAACTAGGCAGATTATTTAATTATTTTCCATTTATAGATCAATCTTTTATTTAATTGTTAATGGAAGTTTCGCCCTTTTATGCGTAAGTTGCTGAGAGACTCTTACAATGAAAATTCCCTTCTAGGGCGCTTTCTTCCTAGTAACGAATTGGTGTCGAACCAATGCTTCGGTTCAAGTGACTTTCCCCGCACTTCCCTTTTCATAATCGCATAGGTGGTAAACTACTTTGTAAAGAAAGAGAGAACTTCATTCTTTTCAGCAAGGGAAGAAAACATTTTTTGACATGGGAAGGTGTTTTAATTGGAAATGAAGGAGCTCTGGATGCCCCAAGAGCTACCACATTCATTCACTTAACTGAACTACTTTTAGCTTGAAAGAGCTTGACTGACTGCATTGAAGAAGGAGTTTCAGTTTGACGATTCGCTTTGTTCAAGCCCTACTTACTCAAAGTCAAAGATACTTTTGTTAATTGGTTCGTAAATGTTTCACTGTTTAAGCTATGTTTAACTCTGGTTTTGAATGCATCACCTCTTCATATCAGCTTTTCTGAAGCCTTTGGCTTGTTTAGAGGACCCAATGGTCCTTCTATTTCTTTAGAGATTCCTCATTTGCTTCTATGTTTGAAGGACATCAATATTATGTGGAGTCCTAATATTTTATTTAATAATTATTGGCGTTTGGATTCTTCTGTTAATCCCCTATTTATTAACTTAGTTCTCTCCAGGTCGAGGTTATTCCAAATTGCTGCATTTTGGCTACAGTTGGCCAGAAAATGGCAAGTACTCCTGGAGTTAGTGCCACCCTTTTCAATGCACTGGCAAAGGTATGCATTCTTCATTTATAATTGATGTGGAGTGGGGACTGAGCCTCTAGCTCAATGGTCTTTGTTCTTTGACCTAGAGGTCGGGGGTTCAATCCCAACTTACCTACCAAAAAAAATTGATGTGGAGTGGATCGGCGCGAAAGTTCGCTTGCGAAAGAAAAGACCCAAATCAATCCAGGCACCTCATTTATGGCTTATGTTAAAGCATAAAAGATTAGATAACACCATCTCCAACAGCTTAAGCTTTTGGAGTAACTCTTACGCTCCAAGGAGTACGATCTTGTCCGCTCATATCCATAGAAAAGAGAGAGAGGGGGGGAGGGAGGAACTCTTACGCTCCAAAGGAGCTAAACACGACTAGCTTTTATTCCATCTACCAAAATGAACTCAAAATGGCAGCCTCTCCTTTATTTATAGAGGAAAGGAGGCCTTCAAGAACCCTCCCTTTTGCTGCCAATTGTGCTTGCTTGTTGGCTGATGTAGCTCGTCTCATGGCAGCATGGGAAGCAGCATGGGAGGTGCCCATGGATGTGGTCCCCCTTTGACTCAAATGATCCCATGCCAGGTGTCAAAGATATAAGGTTGGTAGTTGTAAAAAGTGGTCCCAAGCTCCCATTTGCTGCCACATGTCCTCTTGATAGTAGTTGATGTGGTCCCCAAATCTCGTCCTTGCATACTTGTTTGCCACTTGGGATGAGTGGTCTCCAACCGAATCTCCACAAGCAGTCGCATTCCACCATTTCAATCGATCCACCCCTCCTTTGCATTATATCCTCACTACCTTGTCCCCCTAGCCTCATCTCTCTTATTACAATACTAACCTCTCACTCTAATCACACTATTACCCTATAAAAACCCTTACTAATGAAAAGAAATGACAACTAACTAAACTATGGGTGGTGCCCGAACTCCAAGGCCATTTTAGTCCATATCAATAATCCACTTATAGCATTCTTGGTTATTGAGTTCTCTGTTTGGACATCCTTTGTGTTTGGAAATTTCATCCCATGCCCTGGATGTTGAAGACAGATTTTTTAGTAGTTATAATGTTATATATTTAAAGAGAGTTTCTTTGTTATGTGAACAGTCTAATTTTATTTTGAATACATGAACATGATAATCATTTTCAGGCAAACATAAATATACGAGCAATAGCTCAAGGTTGCTCAGAGTACAATATTACTGTGGTGCTGAAGCGAGAAGATTGCATTAGAGCTTTAAGAGCTGCCCACTCAAGGTTTTATCTCTCAAAAACCACACTAGCTGTGGGCATTATTGGGCCTGGATTGATTGGTGGTACATTACTCGACCAGCTTAGGGATCAGGTACCTTATTGAATGGATAATGTCTTTTCTTTGTTTCTTTTCTTTCTTCCATAATCTTGTTTTACATTTAGTTCGTGAATATCTTCTGCTAAACCAAAACTTGGCTTATCTATTAGTAGTTTCACTAATTTGCAAGCTCATAAAGATTTCTCGAGTGGGACTACGTTGCAAGTACTGTTATTCATAGTTGGATCTTTAAAATCAAAATCTTCTCTGGAACTTGTAGGGGAGGAGCTCTTTTAGGAAGGTGAAGATCATGACTATCAGGGACGTTTTTAGAAGTCGCGGGAATATTCCTCCGGGAGTTCCTGAGTTTAAGAAATCAATGGAATTTTTCTGTGTGTGTGGGCTTAACCTTGAGCGGCTATTAGAGCCTTTTCTTTCATGTCTTGATGGTGGTTATTATGTTATGGAAGTGTTTGAATCTCTTGGGGTGTTTAACCCATGCTGCCGAAGATTCTTGTTGTCGCTCGGGCAAGAACCTAATTTGGCGAGGCCCCAATGGCCCCCACCTAGATCGCATGCGGGTTCTTTGGGAAGTATGGAAGACTGGGATGCCAGAGGGAGGAGGTTGGATTTTGGGGCTAGGAAGGCACCTGACCGCAGAGCAGTGGAGTCTAATCGCAGACCATTCCCGAGTGGTAGCTACTGCTTGTGCTTAAAATGTAACTACAAAAACTTTGGCTCGCGCACCATATGCAGAAAGTGCTCGGAATCTAAAAACAGAGTGAATCCCAACTTTGTGTGGAGGCCCAAAAATGTCCAAGTCGCCACCCACGATGAGGTTCAATGTTTGGACATTCCAGCTTCCGTGGTTGAGGAAAGAAAAAGGAATCTTAAGAGCTGTCTCATTAGGAGTTTGAAATCTGGCTCCTGGCTCTTAGAAGATATTTGGGATTGGGCCAAAAGGTTTCGGGGTCTCCCAGATTTGCAAAAACTTTTCTCTATTAGCACATCGGACATCCTATTTCGCTTTGACTCTGAGGCCCAGGCCACCTCTATTCTCCGACGGGGAGGTGAGGCTTTTGGGTGATATCTCTCTTCCCTTCAGTCCTGGTTCCCGACATATAATACGGGGCTAGAACTGTTCGGTTGCGATTCTATGATATTCCTCTTCATGCATGGTCTTCTGCCACGGTGGAGATCCTGGGCCTCCATTTGGGTCAGGTCCTTGAGACCCAGCTTTTTGGGAATCACACTCATTGTTTGGCTTTTGCCTCTGTCGTGGTCATTTCCCCCTTCTGGAAATCAATCCCTCCATCCATTAAATTCCACCATTTATTTAGTGGGAGTTAAGGTGGTGTCCGAGGATAGTATAAATTCCCTGGCATTGTCGGTGGTGGAAGAATCCAGTAGTAAAGACAATTTGGCACTTTTTGAGGAATCCGGTCAGATTTCCTCTGGTAAAGACCCACTGGCGGCGGTCTTTTCACCGGAAAAGGTCACAGTGGCCTCTGAGCGAGGAAAGGAGCCGATAGTGGACCCCGCTTTAAATTTTGAATTACCCACCGACCCGCCTGTCCCCTCTGAGATCCCCCCTGGCTCGTCAGAAAGTAGGGAGGGTATGCCGAGGGGAGCTGAGAGTCAGCTCAAGGCATGGATTGCACCAAAGACATTAATTTTCGTCCCACGTTGCACAAAAGGAAAAGCTGGCAGAAAAGATATTGTGGATTCTTTTAGGTTAAAGTCGGTGAAGGAGTTAAGGGCTTTAAAATTAAAAAATAGGTTCCTCAAGGCAAGCAAGAGTTTCGATGAAAAGCGCACACGTTCGGGTAAAGGTAAATTCAGTAGAGGTCTTGGGCAGGACGCTTGTATCTTGGCTACCCGTGGTGCCTATCTGTACTTAACAGAAGGATTAAGTGCTAATGAGTGTAGCGAGCTAGGTAACCAGACTGGGAAAAGGGGGCATGGTAGTTAAATGGTTGGGAAGTTCTTCCAGTTAAGAGTTTTGTCATGGGAGCTTTTTCTTTTCTTTTCTTTTTCTCTGCATTTTTGCATATTTGTTTCATTTCTAACCACCTCTATCACCTGCACTGTATTGCTTGTTTTCATAAATAAATTACTATTACCATCCCAAACAAATGGCAAGCCTATCATCCTAAGAATATGCATCTTCGTTAATATGAGATCTTCTCTGAACCTCAAGAAGATGGGAGGAACTCTGTTTCTCTAAATTTGGAGATAGGTCTTGAAGGTTGATAAAAACAGTTGTAGACTGACAAACTAAGGGAAGCGGGGCCCCTTCAATCCATATCTTAGAGGAAAACTGTCTGAAAGGAACAATAATACCAACACTTAAACAACGGTATGTGAGGCGTCATAAAAGAAATCTCTGATGCTGTGGTTTGAGTTGGCATTCAATGAGTTTTGATTTCACAATAGGCTGCCTAAACCCCGTCACAGCCACAGTTACAAGGCCAAGTTAGCCTTTAAATTAATTAGGTAGTCGGATTGCAGGCACAAAATACAGCTTTTCAATTTTCTATTATTTTATACCCAAGAGACCAATGCCACCAATTGAAATTAGGAGCAAAGTGTCCAGATGGTTCTAAGGCTTAATAATACTTGTCCCGTTGTCGTTGTGTGACAAATGACAAATTACAATTGTAAATTTTTAACTGTTACAACATTGTGGACCATTGTATGAGCCCTTATGGTTCGAGTTTTCCTCTCAGCTATGGGATGCCTATTGCACGATAATTATATTATACACTTGGATTGGACTGTCCGCTGGCTATTATTGGCAACATCATTTGTTGGTCATGTAGTCGTCATGTTATTTTTTTGAGATTTTTGTCTCTTTTTTTATTGACCTCCTCCTTAATCTGCAGGAGGTCAAATTCAGGTTGCAGTTCAAGTTAGTAAAGTTATTTTATTGTGATTCGACATTACAAACTTTAGACTTTTCTTGGAGAAGGCAGATTATAGTTCCATGGTCTAGCTACCATATTTAGACCCTAGTATCATTTTGACATCTGTCCTAAGGCTATAGGCTAATTTATGGGCTTTGTTTGGATTTTAGAAGCTTGATGTGACTCAAATGAACCATTCAAAAATAAAAAATAAAAAAATGTGACTCAATGAATCCATGGCAGTGTCGTTCCACTGGGCAGCAAAAGATTTGTCTTTGATTTGCTAGTTGCAGAAAGTGATTTTTTTTTAGTAAATACTAGATGCAGAAATTTATTAGAAATGTAAGTGATACAAGATAAAAGGGAGAGAGAGAGAGAGAGGAGCAGATTGGTGAAAAACTTGTAAAATCATGGAAACTTATGGGAAAATACGCAAATGTTAAAATTTTAAGTTCAAACTTCAGAAAAATGGTAGACGACACACAAATAAACACTTAGGAACCATCACATAAGCAAGTCAACCATCCATAATAGTTTAGCATCATCGAACACCTAGTGACATGCATTGTGTGCATGTTTGATAATTCATTACATACCATATTTCACATGTAATTTATATAAATATTTATATATAATACATACACCACATTTCACATGCAATTAATATAAATATAATTTTGTAATACATTGATATAATTTACCTCTAATACACTTATGGTTTTCATTTTAGTATGCATTTCAGTTTCGGTATGCGTTTCAGTGAGGATGTAAACAGAAACATTTCAGTTATTTTGTGTCAGTTTCGGTGGAAATTTAAAACTATGGTAAGAAGATTCCACACTTCTGTCGTTAGGATCCTTTATATTAAGGTACAGTGTAAACCTTAGATAGATATATATATATATATATATATATATATATATATATATATATATTTTTTTTTTTTTTTTTTTGGTTGAATGGTTGCAGATTTCATTAAACAAAAACAGGGCGCATGAGGTAGTGCACCCCAAAATACAAAGCTCAAAAAATACATAGAAAGACAAATACAAGAGAGAATTACAAAGAAAAATACAAAGCCCAGATCCAATTATAGAGGAAGTCAAACAACTCCAAACTTTGTTTGTCTACTCCTTCCCTAGCTAATCTATCTGCTATTCCATTAGCAAACCTTAGATGATATCCCCTAACGTCATTTGATACTTTGATTTCCTCCAATACTACCCACGTGCCCTAGATTACCACGAGGAACTTCTATAAAACAATTTAGCTTGATGGAATTAAGAGGAGGATTCCACGTAGCCACAATCCTACACGAATGATTATGAGTCATATAAACCGTCTTCCAATCATAAAACAGGTCTCCAACCTAAAACCCCAAAACTCTTTTTATGCATAGCATGTCAAGCTGCTACCACACTTGCCTCTTGCTTTGGTTCATTGATTTCCGTCACTCAATTAAACTTCTTGTTGGCTTAGCCAATCCTGGCAAGGATTCCCTTTTCCAGATTAAAGTTTCCTGACAAGTTCTTTAGGGCAATTAGAAGGCATGTCACCTGAGCTAAAATTTAGTTTTTAGTCAGTCATCTCTAATTCATCTGAGGAGTGCTTACTTTTTACCTGGTTACTTTATAGAGGATTAGATAGGGAATGGATGTACTTGAGCTATCAAGTCCAAAGACCATATCTTGTAGAATACTTGAAGTACGCGTTGAACCATGAGCCATAGAAAGTAGAAACAAACAAGCAATTTGATGTGGTCTTGTAGTGGTTAATGGCATATTTTACTTGTCACATAATATATGAATTAGTAAATTGTATGTTGTGTCTTATTCTATGTTGCACTGATTCTTCTCCTTACAGTGCCGAATCGCGTGTCGACACATCTCGACGCGGATTCGGACTCGGATACGCGTTGGATTCGGCAAGATGCGTGTCGAAACGTCTCTCCACGGTCAACTTTGAATTTAATGCGAATCCGACATGTCTGCCAGCTTTTATGAATACGAATCTTGCTAGCTTTTATAAAAGACTAGTCTGCCAGCTTTTATAAAGACTAATCTGCCAGCTTTTATGAATACGAATCTTTTATAAAAATGGATGGATATCGTCTATCTTTCTTTAAGATAAAAAATCCACTTTTCAATTTGAAGAGTCTTTCCCTGTTTTGTCATAATAGCTAGAGGAGAAATTTAAGAGTTGTAACACCTTTTAAACGATAAAGTTCAACATGGTGGGGGCGGCTTTACCAAAAAAGGGGGGACAGGTGTAAATATCAACATAATACTATTTATCTTGATAGACACATCTGTCAGCTTTTATAAAACACTAGTCTTAAATTCACGAGAGGGGGCTGTCCGAAGTAAAAAAACTGGGACAAATACAATTTATATGGTGTGTGGCTGTAAAGTCCAGTATTTATCAAAAAGTATTGGGGCCCACTTCATAAGATGATCCAAACGGTTCATTTGTTGGGTCACTACATAAAGAGGTTGTAGCCTGGAAATCATTTTCATGTGATGATCCTATCCCTCCGGTCTGTAGATGATCCTATAAATTGTGGAAACCTCAATAGATCGAAGTTATGTTCTGGCCCAACAAAGGAGCAGTTTGGATCATCCTATTCAGTGGGCCCACTGTACTTCTTGACAGACATGGGCTTTACGGCCACAAATTCTACAGAATATTCTCATTTACTAGTTGGTAGGATTTTGGTAATTCCACGATGAGAGAGGTAGTTTTTCATATTCTTCATATTCTGGTGGAATTACCAAAATCTGGTACTTTTTTCATATGTTTCATTTCTGAATATTTATTTTTATTTTTTAATCAATTTAATAAAAATGCCAAATCCGAATCCTTGATTTTCAGGTTAGCCGAATCCGACAACTCGAATCCGTGTCGGATTCCGACACCCGAATCCGAATCCATGCAACATAGGTCTTATTGAATCCTTTCTTTTGCTTCATTTTTCAATTGGTTTATGTGCATTCTTATTGAACATTTGTCATATCTTACTATCCATCAATTGCTATTAGTTTCAATAAGTTGATGAAACTGAAAATTTTAACTCCTGATCTAATTTCCCAAGTATGAAGCAACCATTCACTTGAAAGTAATTCTATATAAAAATCCTTCTCGCAGGCAGCTGTTCTTAAGGAAGAATTTAACATTGATTTACGCATTATGGGAATCATCAGCTCAAGGACAATGACGTTGAGTAACTTGTAAGTTAGTAAGATTTCAATTAAATGGTTTGACATTCCACTGCTTTCTGTTGTCAAAATGGGGTGTACGTGCTAGAAGTTTATTGCTTAAACTTTGGTTTTTGTTGTAATTTTATGGGCTAAGAGTTTCTGATATTTTTACATCCTATGATACTCTGATACTTGCGGATGCCCAACATCTCATGTCCGAGACAATACTCTGATACTTGTCCGATATACTTCATGTATACTTATATTGGTAAAAATGATTATCATGTTTCAAACATTGAATTACCTATCATGTGTTTTGCTTGCTCGTATCATGTATTTCCAATTATGGATGTCTCTCTTCGGTGACATCCGATAAAATTGGAACGATACAGAGAAGATAAGCATGGCTCATGTGCAAGGATGACACATACAAATTGATAAATGGTTTTGAGTATGAACCTTATACTCTCTTCTAAGTTTAATCTAGTTAACTTCTCATGGCATGGTATACATATTGTATCCATGTCTTTCATTTTGGGAAGACACCGAGTCTTTATCTTGGCCCCCATGTCCGTATTGATATCCATAATAATATCAGTATCTAGGCATCGTATTCTCGAGCCTCTTTGGATACCTCAAAATATTATTGGCGTATAATCTTATGTGCAAATGGTTTTGAAATTAAATAGGATTATTTGCATATAATGATTATAATAGTTTTAGAAGTGATATAGTTAATGGCTTCCAAAGAGACAAATAATCATATTTAACTTCAAAACCATTTGCATATAAGATTACACCCAAATATAATGATTATAATAGTTTAAGAAATAGTTAATGGCTTCCAAAGTAGCCTTAATGCCCCATTTGCAAATAAGACTAAATTAAAATGATCTTATTTGTAAACAAGAGTCTAGAACAAATTTTGTTGGCATCCGAAGAGGCCCTATATCTCCTTTAAATAAGGGTGAAAAAAAATTTTCAGTTGAAAGTTCGGGAAATCCTATATATTTTTCAGATTCTATGTACTTTCCGAAACTGAAACATTTCGGCCGAAATTTCGGATTTCGACTGAGATTTAAAACTATGGTCCTTGTGAAACAACCAATTACTCCGAAAGCTTAAGCTATTGGAGAAGGTGTTATTTAATCTTTTATACTTTAACACTCCCCCTCACGTGTGGCCCCTTTTTGTATGGTTGGCCTACACGTGGCACATGTGGCCCCTCTTTTGGGTTTGGCCATTGCATGTGGATATTTGCTATCATGGAGGTTTGAACTCAAGACCTTTGGCTCTGATACCATGTGAAACAACCAATTACTCCAAAAGCTTAAGCTATTGGAGAAGGTGTTATTTAATCTTTTATACTTTAACAGTCCTAATACGCAGCCACTATAAAAATGAGGGTGTATTTGTAAGTCAAAATGTGAAATACGGTTTATGGCCTGTTACTTTTGTGGAAATGCTTTTTCTATTGTTTCCAAGAAGTCTATTTCCTTACAAACAGCTTCCGTACTTATATCTGATTGTTATTTTAGGGAAGCAAGTATTAAACCTGAAAAAGAATTTATGGGTGACTATAATCATTATCATCACATAATGTATTTCTTGATCGTCAATCAGAACAATGCTATACAGCTAAGTATTAGATTATCAGTTACGAGATTTTTAACACGGGAAATGATAAACATGCCCCTTTTCATCACTTGGGACACCCAGCTGCATTGTACGTGGCAATCAGGTGCGTTCACTTCTTCAAACGTACATCAGCCCCTTTGCATAGATACACTGTCGCTGGGGTGTCCCAAGTAGTGAAAAGGGGCACATTTATCATTTCCCTTTTAACACTGCTTATGCTTTCAGAAACCCTTTGAAATAATCAAATAACCATAGATTGTATTGTTCTTTTTTCTGATGTTATTTAAGAGCTGCAACGTCCTTGTTTATCTATCTTTTTTATGAGATGGAAAATTCTGCCCTGCTGTGTTTTCTGTCAGATAGCCACATGTTTCATTTGAGGCCTTAATATTATCACATAAACAGGATGTATCTGAAATTACTCAAAGGCCATTGAATTTTTCCTATCTCTTTCGTATAAATATTTTTAATGGTTTCTTCCAGGGGAATTGACTTGTCTAGATGGAGAGAACTCCTGAAAGAGAAGGCAGAAGTTGCAGACTTGGAGAAATTTGTTCACCACATGCATGGAAACCATTTCATTCCAAATTTTGTGTTGGTAGATTGTACGGCGGATTCAAATGTTGCAAACCATTACCACAACTGGTTGTGTAAAGGAATTCATGTAATCACCCCAAACAAAAAGGCGAATTCAGGACCGCTTGACCGGGTAAACTTATAATTTGATATAACTCAACCATCTGTTATACTATTGGTGGTATATATTATTCTGTAAAATAAATCTTTAGAGCCTCTGCTTATTTGTTTTTACATCAATATCTTTGTAATCAGTGATTTATTTCATTTTCCTCGTGAATCAGTCCCTCTCCTTTTTTTCACTTTGATAAAACAGTTGCATAAACCATTAGGTTAAAATGCTTCATAGATAACATAAGACTATGAAAGAAATTCATCAAAATGGAACCCCCAAACAGATTGAAATTCACCTTTTCTAACAGTAACATTCATTAACTGTTTCTCTGTTTTTTGCGTTTTCATGTGAGACCTCCTCAGCCTTGCTGTATTTTTTTGTTTAATGATATTTCATTATATAAAAACAACAATTACAGTCATAATAGGACAAAAGCGTGAACCATATTATATTTACCACATCAGCCTTTTTAATTTTCAATGGATCTGTGAGTTTATTGGAATTAACTGCAAACATAATCATTGAGAGCTTTACCTAGTCTCACTCGTACGGCAACCTTAAAGCTCTTTAAAATGCATTATATATTTACACACACACACACACAAACACTAGTAAAAAACCCCGTGTGATGCACGGGCCGACAAAGAACTGTACAAACCACATCATAGGTTGATCCAAACCGTCCATGTGATGGAACACAACATCAATAGGTTGTGCCCGTAAAATCATTTCCATAGGCTAATCCTAGCCCTCCAATATATAGAGGTTTCCATAATATGTTTTTCCTCTTAAGGTGCCAGGAATTCGTAAATATTTTTAAAGTGAGCGGAATTCGCAATATCCTCAAAAAAGTAATAAGGAAAAGTACTTTTTTTGTAATTGTCATATTTCAATACCTCTTCTTTGTAGTTTTGTCCGTAATTGTCATATACAGGTACCCATTGTCCGTAATTTCCCTCCAAAACTTTAGTAAGTAATGATTATTATTGTTAGCTTCTTTCTATACTTATTATTGCTAGCCACCTTTCAAGAAATAGTATTTCCGTGCAGTTTTTCACCACGTCTAATAAGACAAATCTCTGAACACATACCATTGCAAAGGATGGGTGAGGCGTAGCCTTTGGAGAAGGTGGCTAGCAAATCATGAAACCTTTTCTCTTCTTTACAGGGGTAGGACTGAAATTAAATAGTTTACAGTGGTGTATTTTGTGAGAAAAGCAAAGAAAGCTAATGTGTTAAATCCACAGATTTTTCAGGAAATTGGAAAAAAATCTTCATTTTCTCTTCTGCTATATATATAGAGAGAAAAGTGTTTCTAGTCCGGCCGACTAGAGATCATTCTCTAGTCCGCCACCAAAAAACACATGGGTCCCACATATTTGGGTGATGCAAAGCATTCATTTGATGGGCCCTGACATAGAGACGGTGTCCACAAGAAATACACCACTGTAAAGAAGCTAATTTCTTGTGGACACCGTCTCTATGTCAGGGCCCATCAAATGAATGCTTTGCATCACCCAAATATGTGGGACCCATGTGTTTTTTGGTGTCGGACTAGAGAATGATCTCTAGTCGGCCGGACTAGAAACACTTTCCTCATATATATATATATATATATATATATATATATATATATATATATATATAATTCTTATTTCTTTGGGTATCCTCATTGAGCGTATTCAATTATTTTTGTGCTTGTATACAGGCTCTTGGGCTTTTGTGCGAAACTGTGAAGAATTCTAACCCGGTTCAGAAGAAGCACAAGGAGAGAAGAAAATTGAATGATAACTCACCCATTCTAGGATTTCATATGGGTGAAAATGATTGGGAATCATCAGTTTTGGATTTTGGTGATTTTAAAATGGAGAATGAGCGGATTCAGTAGTTTTAGTAGGATTGGCAATGCCTACTTTGTCGCTACCATAACTTTGGCTGGAGGATTAGCTGTAGAAGATGCCCGCAAGCTAGATTGAATCCTTCTCCCTCGCCCCGCACACCTTGGGGAGGGGGGGAGGGGAGGAGAGACTTTTAGGGAGATCTAAGCTTGATCGAGATAATAGATCTGGAGTATGGTTCTACCCTCCCTGCCAATACCTTAACTTTAAATGGCGGGATGATTGTCGATGGTGTTATAGGACCAGAACTCACTCAAAATGGGTTCCTTGCGTCAGCTCACCATCTAGGGCTGATCTTAAGGGTGGCGAAGATGTTTTTTGGCCTGATTCGAGTAAAATTTACCGCCACCAGAATTCGGAGGGTCCGCTTTTATCTATCTCGGGCAGAGAAGTGAATGTGCGACTGGGTTCCCTAAGAGGTTGCTTGATAGGGAAAAAGAAAAACCATAATGAAACCCTGC
The DNA here is from genome assembly GCF_043159265.1 of Tasmannia lanceolata. NCBI lineage: Eukaryota > Viridiplantae > Streptophyta > Magnoliopsida > Canellales > Winteraceae > Tasmannia > Tasmannia lanceolata. The sequence goes on from NW_027518693.1 coordinate 631,161, forward strand.
ATGAGCTCTGGAAATAGGCACAAATCTCCTGGGAAATCCCATCTTTAACCTGTCCTTTGTTGACGAAAAATGAAATTCTTTTTATGTTTGATTCAGAATTACAGCAGTACAAACCTTTGCTAAGGGACTTGCGGCCTTGGATAACCATTGACTTTTCCTCTCACCATGGAAAAAGGAATTTATTCAAGGAAAGGAAGCTCTCTGGGTTCATTTTTATGGTATTCCATTGCATGCTTAAGCTGTTTCAACGGTGGAAGCGCTAGGGGGTCTCTTTGGCAAGGTGGTAGAAACCAAGATGGAGGGCAACCACTAAAATTGTATGAGTTATGTCTCGGCCAAAATTTTAGCCCCCCGTTGGCTCTTCCCTAATTCTTGTGTTTTCAAAATTCTAGACGAGACCTATACCATTGGGGTCAATCTTTCGAAGGAAAATGTTAATTCCGTCATCCCTGGACCGGGTCCTCCTTTGCCGGCAATTCGGCCCCCGGCGTGTATAAGGCCTTTGCCTGAGGAGCCAGTGAGTCCCGTAGGGAATTCAAATTCAAATCCTCATATTGGGATGCCTTTGAAGGTGCCATTGGCTTGTCTTGAGAATGATGTGATGGGACTTGAAGAGAAGCTTTCATACCACTCTGATCTGGTGGTGAGTCTCGAGAAATCTAAGCCCAAATTCCTTGCCATTAGGCGGAAATTTTCTTCGCTGACTTCACCTTTCACCAAGTCCATCACGTTTTGTCCTCGCACTAGAGCCAAGAAGGGCTTTGGTTATCGTGCCCCTGGCAGCTCTTACAATGGCTTGAATCCTATTGCCAGAGGGGGGGTCAACATCACAAGAAAGTTTCCTTTTGAATATTCTTTGGAATATCTTGGCTCCTAAACCAAGATCAAGGAAGACATTCAGCAGATTGTTGAAGCTCTTAAAACCTTATTCGAAGATTGGTAGGATATAGGATAGGTCCCGTCTATAGGTAACCCTGTAGTCATGGGTCCTGGTTTTATTCCAGAGCGCCTAATTGGTTCCCGTTAGGGGTGAGATATAAAATTGTAGCCTTTTCTGAGTAGGTCCTGGTTTTGGTATGGTTTGCCCCATTTACTCTTGAGGTGGGCCACATTAACCGTACTGCGAAAATGAATAATTATTTTCGTTTACGAGGAAAGGAAAGCTGTAAGGTCACAGATTTGTTGTTTGGCACTATAAGTTTTGCATCTTGAAGAATAGTGAGTAGCTTAAGGAGTCTCTTTGGATTTATTAGGTTTTCTGGGTGCTTCCAGCTTTGTTCGACCAAGATATCATTTAGAAATGGAGAATCAAGGTAACTCTAATAATCCTTCCGCTTTCTCCGACGGAAGGAGGCGTTTATTCACGGAGACCCTGATTTTAGAAAATATCCTCAGGAGGATAAATTCGATGGAGTATGATGAAGAAAGGGCCCTGATCATGGATCTAACACCCAAAGAGGTTGTTGAAGACCTCCTTCGCAAGCAGTGGAAAATCTTTAAATTAGATGCTCAGGATTGCCCTTTTACCTTTTACAGCCTCACTGGGTCAGGCGAGGTTAAAGACACCCACTCGTCACTTTTTAAACACCCTTTCTTCAAATTTCTGCTTGCCAAAGAAAGGGCTGGGAGGAGGCTTAATTGGGAAGCTAATAAGGTGGTAGGCATCCGTCAAGTGGAAGAAAGGATTGCCGAGAGAAGACTCCCTAGTCGTTTGGAACGGGTTCCGGAGGAATTACTCATCGAAATGCCGGACTTCCTCATCCAGCACATCCTGGAGGAACTGGAGAAGGGTGCGGCATAGTCTGGTTGTCGGAAGGTGGTGCTAAAGCTTTGGTTTGGGTGGCCTGGTGGTCCTGTGAAGATTTCTAGTTTTTTATGTGGTTTGGGTGGCTTGGTTTCTGTGACGATGGTACAGATGATAGATGCAAATGCTGGTAAGAAAGATCTAACGGATGCAATCCACATAATAGAGAATAGGAGTGTTTACAATCCATGGTAAATGTTTTTGTTTATCTCTGAATTGGATCGGGGAATGCCCGCCCCAATTCACTGTAATATTTTGTATGGCAGGCTGGGACTACTGGTCCCGAATGCTATCTCAGTATTAATGAAATATGTCATCTTTCAATATATATATTAGGAAATGTATAGAGAGAGAGAGAGAGAGAGAGAGAGTTTGTTTACACAGATTATAACATGTTTTATTGAAATTTAAAAAACAGTAACAGCAGCAAAAGACAATGGGACTACATGTTAATGGTTAGAAAATGTATGTGGTTACACTCCTTTTACTAACCAGTCATCTTCTGATTTTTTCCCCCAAAGATAGTCATCCTCTGATTTTGCTTCACTTGCATATTATGATGGATCAATAGGAAGAACCATGTTGTGAGGGTGACTAAGTCAGCCTTGTTTGAATCCGTCGCCATGATGAGCGAGCCCTGAGAAAGCCTATATGACCACTCTGAGAATCTCCCCGTTTGTGTTTGTCCTAGATTCCTTAAGTTGGAGCCTCAAAAATTAAGCCTAAAGAATCCAAGAGGGATGACAACCCTCCTAGAGGAAGGCGTTCTAGTTATCACATTCATGCGAATCACATCCCAATAGAAGCGGAGAGACAACTCAACGACATGGTTGGACGCACACCAGCCTCACACCTAGTGGTGTAATAGAAAATCATCTGTTGAACTGAGAGCGCTTTTTTCGACGTTCCCTTGAAGATGCTATGGTTCCTCTCCTTCCAGTCCGTCTAAAAAATTGTTATGAAATTTAGATTCCAAAGATTCTTACATCTAATCACCCATGGAGCAAAAGCTTATGTCTCAAATGAATCAACAATATGATCTAACACCACTTACCTATGCCCAAATATGCCAAAAATGATGCTACATATTACCTTTACAAAGCTACAATGGATACATAGTTGTTTGATTGTCTCCTCTGTAGCACCACACGTAAGGCATCTACTGATAACAACTAGATTCTGACTGTTTAGATGGTCCACCATAAGGATTTTTTCTAGACCGGGTGTTCATAAAAAACCAATCATTTGAAGTGAAAATCAAGTTCTTCCACATCCTCTTAGAGGGTATACAAGAACGACCAATCAGAACTCCATATAAACACACACTTAGCCATGCCCCCACCTCCAAATGAACACAATGTCTAGCCTCTGTGAAAAGGAAGCAAAGAATCAACATCAGGTTCCAAAAAAAAAAATCATGCAAAATTAATTATCCTACACTACCTTTTCATCTAGACCATAAAAAAGACTCTTCGATGGTTGCCTTGAAAAAGCAAGCCACTCTGACTAGGTTAGGGAAAGGCTTCTTCAGGATGACCTTTGCACACAAGTCAAGCCAAAGACGGACACGCTCACCAAATCAAACTCTGTATTTGACCTCTCCTGGAACGCTTCTGTGGATCTCATGATTTCTCTCCATGCAATTAGCCCTGAGAAGTAAAAGTTGTCTATGGAGAACCACCCACACAACTCAAGCCCGAATGTCTCTGCCTTCTCGGCTCGCTAAAGTTGTGACCCTTGCTAAAATTCCAGATCCATTTGTAGGGCTCAATCCATCTCCCTTAAGCCTATATTCGTAAGGCCCCCCTCAGCCTTTGGTCTATAGCATTGGTCCCAATTAACCGTATGGTACTTCCTTTGCTATTCCCAAGGTTCGCAATTTTGGTTTTGGCAATTTTGGTGGAAATTTCGGTTTCGGTGGAAATTTCGGCCGAAATTTAAAACCATGGCTAATCCTTATCGTTTGAATGGAAATTATCCTCGAGGTCGTCTGACTTCTCAATGATGCTAGTCGGGAAAACAGACATGTTGGCGGGCGAAGACATGATAGGTGTGATCTTTCCCTCAAAGAAGGCTTAGCCTAACTATAAGCTCAACATACCCTATGTGGGCATGGTATACAACTACGTGAATATGCTGGGCTTCTGCATTGTGATGAAGGCTTGAAAAGGTCCCTCTTGCCGAAATGCATGAACAGGTTGCCTGCCTACCCCAAAGAGGTTGGGATCAGGTCCGCGTAGTTTGAGGCTTTTAAAGTGGACTTTTGTTTAGGTGAGACATTTTGGGCTCGAGTTCTCAGAAAATTCAGCAGAACAACCTAGTTTCTTTACTCGAGAGAGAGAAAGTAGAGAAATACTCAGGGAGCTCACACTGGGCATCGGCATTCTGCCAAATTTCTGAGGACTCGTGTGCGTGCATGCGCGCTATATATTTTTTATCCCCAAATATGAATGGGATAGAAGCTTATGTACATCCCCAAATCCAAACAGTGTTGTCCACCTCCCTACTATTAAATCTTACCCTTGATCGATGACTTGGAGAAATTGATCCTCTGACTTGAAACTTCATAACATCTTAGCATCATCTTGAGATTTCTCACTCTCTCCTTAAAAGAACTACTAAAGAGACTAATGTCATCTGCATGTTGCAAATGAGTAATATACATGAACTATACACTCAACCCAAAGCCCCTGATAAGGCTGATTCTTGAGCTTTATCAATCATGCGACTCAAAGCCTTAGCAATAATAGTAAATAAAAAGGAGAGGAAATCTCCACGCCAAAGCCCCTTTTAGCTTTTGAAAAAACCTTTGGGAATTCCGTCAACCAAAAACAAAGTATGTTAGGAGCAAAGCCTGTTGATACTCCCATGGATCTTACTATCAGCTTTTTATAGGAACATTTAGATATTGCATTTGTTGTAAATGTACAATTCACGCATGCTGATACTATTAATCAATGGGCTGTAGTTTGTCATATTCTAAGATATCTAAAGCTAGGCAAAAGAATTGTCTTTAGGACGAACAATCACTTCCGAGTAGACAGTTTCTCTTATTCAGATTGGGCAGAATCTCCTTCTAGCAAAAATTCGGCTACTGGATATTGTGCGTTTTTTCGGAGGGTATCCAATTTCTGGGGTTGCACGTTCTAGTGAAGAGGAAGTGTATCTATGGCTCACTGCATGTGAGTTGATGTGGTTGGAGACTCTTATGGGAGAAAAGAGTTGTATGGTTTACGAGCTAATGAATATGTTCTACAATAACCATGCAAACTATTTACATAGCTAGTAATCAGTATTCCATGACAGAATGAAGTGCATAGATTATCATTTTGTGCGCAAAAATATAAATAGCAAATTGATATATATTCCATGTGTGAGATTTAAAATTTTAAATATCAGCTGACAGCCTGACAGATATTTTTGCGAAGGATCTTGGTCGCAATCAATTTGGTATTATTTGCTCCAAGCTGGGCATAGATGATATCTTAAAAGTTGGATAAAATAATTAGTTTATTTATGTTAGCAATATGTAATGATATGGGATATGATAGGCCCATTTTTTGTAATGACAGGTTAGACTTCCACCCCAACGACTTCTCCTTTTCTATACTTTTAACACACACACACACACACACACACACACACACACACACACACACACACACACACAGTTGGAACTTATCTCTTCCATTAGGTTTGGTCAACACATCTGCTCCTACGTGAATGTATTAGGAAATTACTCTTGGTAAAATGATCATAGCAAAGTGATTTCCGTTCCTACTTTGGCAAGGGTATCATATCTTTGACCTCTTGACATATGGCTGAAGGAGATTTCCATGTAATTTGGGTAAAAACCAAAAGGCGAAAGGGGGTATTTTCTGTGAGCTGATGACGAATATCTTTTACATCTTTCTCGACATACCTATGGAATTAAGGGTTCTAAAACTATATAGGCGATATAATTTATATAATTTATAACAGTGCTACATTTTGAGGGAATAATAGATTCATGTTAACTACAGTGACAGTTGCATGAAAAAAATTGTGCATTAAATAATGAAAAATGGCAATGACGCTCCTTTGAATACAAATGCTTGGTTTCTCAGAAGCTGCCTTTGCTTTGAAATTGCTAAAAATTTCCTCTGTTGAGTCATTTTTAGGCTTTAATGATAAGTTTGTCATTTTTCTTTTTATTCATAAATGATGTTGCTTTCCAATTCATTGAATATTTCAATTTTCATCAAGCTAGAAAAAAGGAGGTTTCTCGCATTTTTGGTAGTATGTATTTTACGCTTTAAAAAATGCAATTTGCTTTTTCCTTGAATTTACTTTAATTGGGATGCCTTGTGGCTCATTTGATGGATGTTCACCAATTTCAGTATTTAAAGTTGAGAGCGCTCCAGCGTCGATCCTATACCCACTACTTCTACGAAGCAACTGTTGGAGCTGGTCTCCCTATTATCAGCACTCTGCGTGGTCTCCTTGAAACCGGTGACAAGATTTTGCGTATTGAAGGCATTTTCAGGTTTGTTGTCTAGCAAAATATGCTTGTGTAAATGTATATCAGTTGATCTTTCGATATAGTAAATAAAAGGTTGTTTAACATGAAGAGTTATGCTTTGACAAACATCCATTAGATGAAGAGAAAATCTGAATACAACAAATAACAGGGTTTTAATCTAGCCGATGAAATGACAGTAATTAATGGAGGATATGATTGCCCATTATTTTTATGCATTAAGTTCATGTATCTCTCAAAGTATACTACTTTTTTCTGATGAATCTTTCACTTGGTGTTATTGCTATCACAGTGGGACTTTGAGCTACATTTTCAACAATTTTATAGGAAATCGAGCTTTCAGTGAAGTGGTAGCAGAAGCAAAACAAGCTGGGTATACCGAGCCCGATCCAAGAGATGATCTATCAGGAACTGATGTTGCCAGAAAGGTGAATATATGCTTAGTTTCTCATAAGGAACATTGTATTTGTTCATTGTAATGTAATGGATGATTATGAGAGGGATATTGCTTCTCCCAATGCCCTCAATTGGATACACTCAAGCGCCTATTCGTTTGGAATGCATGGGTCCCTCTCAGGACCCTAAACATTTGATGCAGACAGGTGCCCACATGTTTCTATGTGGGTTACGATCTGCCGATGCAAATTTGTACTGGCAAATCCTTTTTTTAGTCAAAAGCTGATAGCCATTTGAATTGCAGGTTATAATCCTTGCGAGGGAGTCCGGTTTAAGGCTTGAGCTTTCCGATATCCCAGTCCAAAGCCTTGTGCCTGAACCACTAAGAGTAAGAAACGATCTGAAAGTATCACGTACTATCGAGTCTTGAAACTCAAGACCATTGTGGATGTGACTGGGTTCTAATGAATTTGTAGGTCTGTGCATCGGCTGAGGAATTCATGCAACAAATTCCAAACTTTGATGACGACATGACAAAGAAACGACAGGATGCAGAGGCTTCTGGTGAAGTGAGTGTTTCTTTTTCCCCCATCTATTTCATTTTGGGTGCGTTTGGATTACGGGAATCCGTATTGAAATCAAATTCCATTCCTATTCCAATTCCCCTGGTGAAGGGTATATCAATTCCAATTCTATTTTTAGAGAGAGAGAGGGGGGGGGGGGGGGGGGGGTGGGGGTGGGGATCGTAATTGGAAATACCTCTTCGGGCGGTATCAAAATCCGCCTGATATTTACTCAAATATTCCACGCCATATTTCATTTTTTGCTATGATTTGGCCGACACATTGAATTTATTGCTGACACCTGTGCCCACCACACTCTTTTAGACACTTTTAAGTGTACTGCTAGAAGTGACAATATTTATGTATGTGTGTGTTTGAGTGTGACACTATTTTTAGATTTTTAGGGGTTGCCATGTTAGATACCTCATATCCTTGTCGAAACTTGGCACACGAATCCGTGCCCACAAATCATGATTATATGTACTTTCTATTTTAGGCGTGTCCCCGTTTCTAAATTTTGGGAGTTCACCGTGTCCGTGTCCGTGTCCACAAATCATAGATTTTTTGCCTTCCATACATATCCAAACGCTGGAATTTGGGGCTATGGAATCAAACGCCGATTCACATTCCCTATTCTGGTAATCCAAACACACCCTTTATGCTGTGGAGTTGAGGTTGGCCATGATAGGATTTATGAGCTTATGAATTGTTGTGTTTCTAAAGGTGTTGAGATATGTTGGAGTGGTGGATGCTGTTAAGGCAGAGGGGCTTGTGGAGTTGAGAAGATACAAGAAGGATCATCCTTTTGCACAGCTATCTGGATCTGATAACATAATCGCTTTCACGACGACTAGATACAAGGAACAGCCACTCATCGTTCGTGGACCAGGGGCTGGGGCACAAGTTACCGCTGGTGGAATATTCAGTGACATATTGCGGCTAGCCTCTTATCTCGGCGCTCCATCCTAGTAAGACCGGGTGAATAGTCTTTTGATTTATTTTTTTCTTCTTTTTTTCTCTGGGTCTTGACTAATCCAATTCCTTTTTGTACCTTTTCAGATGTCTTGCAAAATGCCTTGCAATTGTACACTCCTGTTATTGAGCCTCAAGTTTATGTTATTCTTTAGTTAATGTTATGAATCTCCATTGAAACGTGTATAAGTATTTAATAGCTCAATGGAAGTTTACATTTTCTCATTATCTATAAAAATATATACTGAGCATGTTTCTTTTCATGAGAAATTATATGGTGGCTGCCCTTTACATATATAAAGGGCGGAGAGAGAAAATATCAACCCCCTTGATTTTTTATCAAGGGGAAAGTCAAAACAATCTATACCATATTGACAATTGAGAATGTTTCATTTTATTTTTTTTTAACTAAAGATACATTTTATACTTCGATAATTCAATCCATTGTTTCCCTTTAGAAAATGATTATAATATTTTCTTCTCTTTTGGTAATTATATTTTTCTCTTATTTCTTAAGCATCAGTGGTTCTCCAATTATACGTTTTACCATTTAAATATGAAAGTTGTTGAAATTACCAATCAGGTTTCCTCTTCATTTTTTCTACAAATTATTGATGGGGATGCTTGTTGCACTATAAAATTGACACTAATACCCCTCTATTGAAGCATGACCACCTCCATTGTAATGTCCAACATTTTTAGAAACTAGTAGAGGGGTATTGATGTCTTTTTTCCTGTAGTCTATAATTTGAAGAGCTAACCTGACCGATAATTTCAGCAACCTTTCGAATTTAAGGGGTAAAAATTTCTCTCAATTACTAAGTAGAATTTTAGAAATCATCGAGTTCGACTCCTTGGGGTAAAAAATGTCAGTGAATCTGAATCAAGTTTGTTAAATGCTATGAGTGATTCATCGCCTGACTGCCAGAGAATTCTACTTTCAAGGAAAAAAAATTCAGCACAGCCAAACATGCCTTGTAAAATTAGGAAAAATAGCTTGAAAATTGCTGGTTTCCAAATGCAATCCAACTGTAAAGTTAGCATGATGCACAGATGGCTTACATTTACTAATCATCTTACATCAATAGTACCCATAAAATACAAGAATCTACCAAGAAAACAAAATCATAGTTTATCGACAAAAGCCCACTAATCATATTGTTAGTTTAGTTGATTCTCGGTGTGTTGCGGCTATACATTTCCTGTTTTATCTGTCAGTTAAGAAATAGTTGCAGCTTTTTCACCATTGAAGCATGATCTGTTAAATTATGATCTAACACTGAAAAAGAAAAAAGAATGAATTCAACCCCATCAAAACTACTCTTTAATCCTAATTATTAGCCAAACAGTAAGAGGTTAGCTTCTTCATGCATTTCCAAAATTAAGAAACAAATAAATAATGGAATTCGAAGTAAAATCCGGACGAGAAAAGGAAAAGAGGATCAGCGTATCATCTCTGTAAGTCTGTACCTGATGGTACAATACTAGTTTAAGCATTCTCTCTCTGTTCAAAATTTGTATGAATAGATGAGCTCTGTCAAAATTTGATGTATTCCTACTTTTCTTAATCCCTGCCTCACCACTCTTGCCACGCCTGCTGCCAGAATGACTAACCAATAGACCCACTGATCAAATAACCCAACCATCCAGCCAACCAACCAATCAATCAATGAATAATTCTGTACATATTCTGTCATGTAATTTTCAACTATATTTTTTCTTCTTCTAAGTTGTAGATTTTGCTCGACTCCCGGAGATTGGTACCAATCTCCTATTTTTCTTGTTAAATGTTCTCTCAGCTCTTGTTCACTTGTGTAGCATTGCGTCCGACAACACGGACTAATTGCGATCTTTATCTTCACAGGTGGTTTGTGTGAACTCTATGATAATGTATCTTTTCACACCAACCACCTAGTCAAACCACATAAAGTTCAGCTGAATCAGTGAGTTATTATCCTTTAAGTTCCTTCAACACTTTGGATTCTAACTTCCTCATAAGCTTTCAATGTCTGGGACGTAAAATTCTCCATGGCTTCAAATATTGGAATCAAACCCATTTCTAAACTGCCAGAAACTGCCTCATGCACTTGTTTTATGGTTTCCTTGTGCTTCGCTCTCTCTTCATCTAGCCTGTTCTTCATGGAATCGAAAGCCGCTCTTTGTTCATCATCCGGGGAGAGTGACACTGCTGACTTATCTGATCCATCTAGATTCCCTCGTATCTTTCTACCCTCCTCTCGCAAAGATTTAAGCCTTTTCTCAAGATCTTTTGATAAATACTCTGCCTTAAGTTTCTGGCGTTGCTCTTCATCTTGCCTTTCCCATAGTTTGTGCACACTTTTGGCAAAATTATGCATTGCATTTGTCACTTCCAATTCTGAAATCCTCTCCATTGCATTGTACCAATCATTGCATATGATAAAAACAGGGGGAGCTCCAATTCTGCTTGGGGAGAAAGGTACAATTCCATCCGGCGTTTCTTCGGGTTCATTAAGTAGGCACTTAAGAAGCCATCCATTAAGGGCTTCGACGTAAGCTTTCTGGGAACTGATCCACTTGTTAAAACAGTTACTCCAACTCAGCAGCTCCATTTCTAATTCCATTGTAGCCCTCATGCTTGAATCTCTCCGGATCCCAGTTTTTCCTATGACATTGCGAAGTTTTCCTTCTACTATAGCCTGGAACTGCTTTTGATGACACTTCACCAGGTTCCTCCACATTCTAATCAATCTGCACATAATCCAACATTCCCAATTACTGACTGTATACTTGTGATATATAACATCTAATAAGAAGGAAAATGTTCACAAAGCAGAATGTGATTCAAATTTACTCTTAAGGGTGGAGTAAACAAGTTGAAAATTGCACAACCAGGGACAACAATGTAGAGACATGTTGGATGCATAATTAGCAGGGACAAGTATGGAAAATGATTGAATAAGTAAAATGCATAACCAGGATTTGCTCTAACTAAGCTTGATCTAAGAGAACCACATTTCCTACCTGCAAAAGCTAATATAGATAAAAAGACAAGAATTATTTGTTTAATATTTCTGGAGGATTTTTGTTCATCATAGATGTTCTTTTTTCCTTCTAATAAGTTTGCCTTTAAAGAGCATTATGAGAAGATAATCAAATACCACATGTCATAGATGTCTGGTAAAGGGCATTATGAGAAGACCATCAAATACCACATTTCATAATTTCATAGATGTCCTTTAAAGGGCATGATGAGAAGACCATCAAATACCAGAAAGAGGTTGAGTATGTTGTTCCATGGTACAAGAAAGTGTTCTCTTGGAACAACAGTACTTTGATTCCTGCTCCATCATATTAAACCCACTGCAGTTAGAAAATTATGCAGAACTTGCCACTTTAACATAAAGGGTGACCTAATTTTGAATGGGGAGCTCTACCTAGCAGTCAAATACAGCCATTTTAAAATTCAGAGATGTGCACCTTGTCATCTGATCATGCTATTGTCACATGCTGTTTTTACTAAAGTCCAAACCGAAGGGCAACAAAATTGTCACATTATCTTTCTTTTTTTTGAATAATGAATAGTATTAATATAACCGTTCAAAGACCGAGGAAGTCTGAACATATGATACAAGAAGAACCACAAGAAAAACAAAAACGAAAAAATCAAGGTGGAAGATAATCAAACTGCTCCAGACTTTCCTTGAATACCCCATCTTTAGCTAGCTTATCCGCCACGCCATTTGCAGACCGTTTCACATGATAAGCATTTAAATGTCCCCCTTCTACTATACCATGGATTTCATCAAAGAAAGCCGCAAATCTCCAAGGTATTGTGTGTGTCCCATTAAGCCAACTTATCACATTCTTTGAATCTCCTTCTATCTCAACCTTTTCCAACCCAAAATTGGTTAGGAGCTTAATAACATGGTGGATGGCCCGCACTTCTGCCTCATTTGCATCAGAAACTCCTATAGGACCCGAGTAGGCCCAAATGACATTCCTAAGATTTTTATGGGAGGATCTGACGATCAAAGTGGTTATTGATTCTTTAAATGATTACGTGTATGAGCCATATCTTATTACTTTGCGCTTTTTATTACCTGAGTAGGCCCAAATGACATTTCTTATTACCCGAGTAGGCCCAAATGACATTTCATATTACTTTGCACTTTCTTTGTAATATTAGGAATCGAGTGGTTATTGATTCTTTAAATGATTACGTGTCTGAGCCATATCAAAGCACAACAACAAATCAAATAAGGGTTCTCTTTTGAGCCACAGAGAGTTGTCACTGTTGAGCCAAACTAGAGAAAGCACCCCTAACGAAGTCACATAAAATACGGCATGGTGAAGCAATTTTCATATATTAGAAAGTTCCATGCTAGCACCCACCCCCCCCCCCCCCCCCCCCCACCCAAAAGGCCTCTCTCCCGCCCCTCCCTCTGTCCCCAGCCCCTTCCCCTCTCACCCGCGGCCCCTACCAGACCCCCCCTTCCCTTCCCTTCCCTCCTCGCAACCCCACCAAAGACCCTCCCCCCCCCCCCCCTCCCTCTCGCCCCTTCTCTCCCCCCACGCCCCATCCCAGCCAGCCCCTTGCCCCTTATCCTTCCTTGATCCCGAGAATCTCCCACCCCCATCACCATTTAAAAACCTTAAAAAAAAACCCTAATCTCCTTTTGTTTATCCCTTGGTTCTCTCTCTCTCATCACACCTTAAGCATTAATGTTTTAAATCCCCTCCTGCCCTTTCTTTTTCTTGTTCGCGGTTCCAATTTCTTATCCTATGTCTCTCTCCTTTGCCTCTCTCGATCTCAGAGCCGCAATATGATGGTTGGCGCCATCTAGTTGTCCCCCTTCTCGTATTGCTTCTTTGCCGACATTCGTGGTTGTTGTCTTCTCTCTATCTTTGTCTTCATGGAGCCTCCCATCATTGAGGATCCCTCCATCGGCACGACCAATGGGGTCCGTGCAACACAACCACATTCGGCTCTTCCATTTTCTAGTTACTCTTCTCCTGTGGAGGGTTCATTCCCACGCATTTCTTCCATATATGCCTATATTGACTTTGTTTATGGCCTTTAAGGCAAGAAAAACATCTCTCACTTAGCACTTGAGAGAGAGAGAGAGAGAGAGAGAGAGAGAGAGAGAGAGAGAGATTTTTTAGTTGAGGACCAATTTAGTGTTTCACACATAGTTGCTGAGTAGGAAGAGAGTGTGATAAGTCAAGTTGGAAGCATAAGTGGGAAGCGGTGGGTTTAGTAACGAGAAAATGCAGGAAACAAAAAACCTCTAAAGAAATGAAGAAGAAATGCCTGGGAAAGCTTCATTGAAAGTCAACATGAAACATGTATTTGGAAGCGAACAAGAAGAGTATAGAAAGATTATGGTTATAGTAGGTTAGGGAGGAAGGGTTAAAGTAGGTAGGGATTCCTAGAAAAGAATACTTTGCAAATGATTAGAATTTCAAGTTTTAAAACTGAACAAGATTGCCTCTATTGAGTAAATGACCTTGGATTTTAACACAGGGAAAAGAACACTCATAGACGCCCTTTACTAAATGGATGAAACAACCATGTACATACTCTATATTCTGGCTCCATCCTTTTAACTTTTGGAACCAACGGGATACCCTTTGGTTTCCCCAAAAGTAACCAATAAGCACTTAATCTTCTCCCAAAAAAAGAAAGATTGAGCAGAATATGTTGAATCTCTGAAAGGCAATCTTTGAAAGAAACAGGAATAAGAATAATTTTTGGAACAATGGCAATAACCTTACTAAAAACAAAATGATAAATTATCACTTTTGGTTGCAATTTTATGTGTATAGGGCAAAAGCCACTTTCATCATATTTAATGAGGTAAAATAAATTTCTAAGTAATTGAAAATTCAAACACAAATAAATATTAAAATAAGCTGAAATCTACAGATGAGGAAAGTGTGTACTGGAAAAACCCAACAAAGACATTAGGATTTCTCCTCAAAAGCACTCAATTAAGTTGTGAAGATCCGATTAATAAAGTGGAACAAAGTTTCATACCCTTGAATTAATTCAGTTAGTTGGGGTTGCAACTCTTCATCTCTTAACTTGTGTATCCTGCTTGATATGGCAGCAACAGCTTTAATAGTTATGCTCATTTTTGTGAGCAACTTTCTTATTGACGCCTCAGTAGCATCGATCTTAGTAGTTTCCGCTCCTCTGTCATCCAAATTTTTGAGTCGCTTGCACTGCTTTTCATAGATAATACGCAGTTTTTCTTCATCCTAAAATGAACACCAGCATCTAAATGAATTAGACAAGAAACAAGAATTGAGCAAATTTTGTAGTGTTAACACATCCAAGTAACCTTTAATTCAGTGTTTCAAAGTGCGGATGTGGGTCAAAATGCGGCCGAATAAAATCCTATTTGACTCGGCACAACGCCGTCGAGTACTCGGTTGAGAGGCAGAATGCTCGGTCGACACGGTCATAACTCGGGGGAATGCGTCCAAGGGAAAAGAGTGTCGACTCCGGGGAGTCCACGATGAGGCGGGCGAGTTTTAAAACTATGCTTTAATATGTTAACATCAGGGTTGAGAACAAGGCTAAGCCAATTCCCTAACTTTTGTAGAAAAGACATGGCCTGATTTGTAATACAATGGTTCTACTAGAATTTGCGTCTAAGTTCATATTAACAATATAAGTTATACAACTAAAAGGGATATAAAATCTGTACTCCCTTGTTTTGACATTGGAACTCCTCTTTCCGTTTTAGAATTCTGTGGTTGGCTGCAGGTAGCTTTTCGTGAATAGAAACAGCCAGTGAAATGTGTAAACTAGAGGAGTTCAAAAACAAGGGAGTGTTGATATCATCTACCAACTAAAATCAAACAATGGTGAAATTCTAATATTCCTCTCTAAAAGGAAAAAAAACTAATATCATGTAACAGACATTATAAAACAAAATGTAACCCATTATGTAATATATAAGCAATCATGTTCATAAAAACAACAAACATATTGCATCAAGATAATAAATATGAATGGAACCAAAATTCAACAAAAACAATGCCAATTGCCAATAGATTAAAAGGAATAGAATGTCCAGTAGTCATAGCGGTTTTAGAGACAGTTTCCCCCACAAAGTCAGCATCCACGTTTATTTCACAAAGAATGTGGAGGTAATCCAGTTGAGAAAACCTGCATATCTCTACGCCACTTGCAGGACCAACCTAGTAACACATGTTGCTGCCAAAATAAACTCATTGCTTCGCACAACTCATTGGTAATTGTAATGGTAAATGGAAGAGTTTGGAATAGCGGGGTAAAAAAGGGCGGCCCAGTGCAAGAGGCTCCCGCCATTGCGGGTTCTGAGGAGGGCTAGGTGTACGCAGCCTTACCCCTGCTTTGCAGAGAGGCTGTTTGTGACTCGAACCCGTGACCACCAGGTCACAATGGAGCAACCTTACCATTGTGCCAAGGCTCGCCCTCTTGGAATAGCGGGGTAAAGATTAAAAAAAACAAGGGAGTTGAAATATGAGCTACCTATAATCCATCATGTGTTGCCTAAGGGTGTGTTTGTAGTATGAACCTTACAAGTAATAAGACTCTTCTAAATAATTGTCAAGATCGTCAACACTGACTCACAAGTCGAACTAAGTGGGTCTCTCTAACAGGCTCGAGTGTGCGGTCCAAACCTTGATTACAAGGGACAAAGTAAATATACACGAATACAGCTTTGTATTAACAAAGATAAATCACCAAGTGGAAGACAGAATAAAGAGAGAATGATTCTGCACAAAATATATTGAATAAATAGCAGATAAGTAGATGGTACGATATGTTTGATGAGCAGTAGATGGTTCCAAATATAACAGAAACCTTTGTTGCAGCAAGTTCTTTTTACTAGAATTGGCAAATTGGAATTCAATCAAACAAAGATAATCAGATATTATTCTAATGATATAAAAGCCTAGAGAAATGGAAAAAATACCAAAAAAAAAAACATTTAACAAACCATACAAATAGACAAATAACCTAAATATTAACCTATGAATCCGCAACGAAAATTCGGACCAATTTAAATAAAACAACAAGATCACATCATCTAGATATTGTAGGCCTTTTTACTTTCTTTGAATTTTAAAAAATATATGTTCAGAAAATAAGCAGCAAGATCAAAATCCGGTATCAGCGTATGTTAGAGGAAGTATGTTACTGCACAGAAAATCGAAAATTAGAAGCAAAGTCTATTGATACTGTCGTGGATCCTAATATCAAAACGTTAAAGGATTAGGGAGATGTATTGGATGACCCTGGTAGATACCTTATCTATTTAACTATTATAAATCTCGATATTGCATTTACCTTGCATGTACTGAGCAAGTTTATGCATTGTCATATTCTTGATCATTGTGTAGTAACGTATCATTTTCTGAGATATCTAAAGGGTTCACTAAGGAAAGAAACTATCATTAAGAAGAATAAACCCTTGAGAGTGGTAAGCTAATTTTAAGCATATTGGGAGGATCACCTTCTGATAGACATTCGACTAGTATATATTGTACCTTGTTTCTACTGCTTGTCTTCCCACACGCATCTCCTCCTCGCTCCTACTTTCCCCAGGTTGCTTGTATTTTCTAAGGTTTGATTTCTACTATTTTCTTTACCTTCACCCTATAGTATCTTTTTTCTTTTCTAATACTATTTTCTTTGTTGACATATTTGTGCCATGATAAATCTGTTGTGGACTAGAGTTTCCGATCTGGTCTCAACCAGTAGTTGAAGACAAACCATTGGTTGTCTGAGACTCCGAGCACTTTATAATCAACCAAAAATAAAAGCAAGGAAAACCCATCCTCTTTATTCTTTGTAACTAAGTTTTCTTTATCATTACGCTAGGGTGAAATTATTTCACCTTGTTATTTGTAATTTTTGGGTTTTCATTTCTTAATCAGAGATGACCCACTTCTAATTGTTTGGTTTGTTGTTTTCCTTTGTCCATTGGTGCATATTTTGCATTGTGAAAACCCATCCTCTTTATTGGTGCATATTTAGCATCTTTTGCATTATTAATCACATTGAACACCTAGTGACATGTGTTTGCGCACGTGTCTAAGAAAAGTAATGAAGTATTAAAAAGTACGATGATCAGTCTCCCCTCGCAGGACCCCCCAACTCTAAATCAATACCACAGAGTTATTGGGTACTATTGGTCACATGCCGATCTGGCATCCCGTGCATAAGTACGATTACTTTGTACTGCAATTCAATGATGTTGCCTACCAAATATCATTCTCTACATTAATGCTCTAGTTTATGTTGATTGAAACTCAGTCATTCAATTTTTGGTGGGGCAAATTCAAACTCCTGTCAATGAGAAGACATTACCCTTGAAATGAAAATAACTAGTTCTTGTGGGGTTTTAATATAATCACTAGAAAAGAGAAGTAAGCATGTGTTGCATTGGTATTATATGTCATCCTCAAAAGGGATGTATGACAGCCCAAGCAAATGCAATAGTGGTGGATTATGATAAAATTTGCCAGCATGCTCTCCGTAGTAAGTGTACTAGTCACTAATTCTACAACACATAATTTCACATGATATTTTATTTCATGACTGCTAACCACGCTCCAAGTTACCATCTATCTTATCATTTTTTTTATCGTTAACCATCAATGTTATCATCAAAATTCAAGATGAATAGTTCACGGTTTTATTCATCATATGTAAATGGTATACAGCCAAATGTACATGGTGTTTCTTTCTTTCTTTCTTTTTTTTCTTTTTTGAAATGTTATGTACATGGTGTTTCTTTGCATAAGAAGCATTCAAAACTGATAGCTCAGGGCAAAAAAAAAAATCATCATTTCAGACAACCCACACACATTTCAGATGTGTTATGTGAAATTATTTGAGCCAACCAATCATGTGTATTACACACTATACCTTAACTTCCTTATAAAGTTTCTTCTCCCATGCATACAGCTTTTCCAAAGTTGATGAAAGGTTGCCAGACTTCATACCCATGCTTTTTTCGAAATGTCCATGGCCGGCCCCACCCATTTTCCGAGCATTTGATGATGTACGCTGTGGCCGCTTAGATAAAGACCGTGTAGATATCAAAGTGGAAGGAGATACAGCATCCAGCATCCTACAAGAGATTGCTGTAGCAAGGTGTGTAAGGTTCAAAATCCAGCAACCAAAAGGCTTCAATAAAGAGATAATTTGTCCATCCAATTAGCCATTGAGGAACTAGCAGGAATCTCAAAGGTAGCAGCTTTAACATCTATGCATCATGAGGGGAAAAAATGCAGGTAAGGGCATGTTTGGCTACCATGAATTTATTTTCATGATAAACTAGCTTCTCCAAGTGGTGAGGGAGAGTGGGAGACGGATAGATACAAGAGGCACTGAGGGGAGGGAAAGAAAAGCCTGGAAAACCAGGAAACGGAAATCTCACCCCAAAATATGATTTACTTTTTCCTTGTTTTTTAGCGACTTCTCACTCTCAACTCAGTAGTGCCCTCTCAAGTCTCTCTTTCTCCCACCCACACTTCCCCTCTCTCACCACTTGGAGAAGCTAATTTATCATGGATAAAAAAAAATAGTCAAGGCTGCCAGACATGCCCTAAGTGTAAAGAAAATATTGATAAGCATTCCAAATGGATGAAAAACTTCAGCTGCAACATAAATATAGAAAGGGAGATCATATATGGCAAAAAGACTCGAAGAATAATAATGACACATCCTACCTTTAAGTATGGGATTCCTTGGCTGATAACGGAGTTTGTTCGACTCAAGCATCACTGACATCTCATTTCCTAATTCAGATGCAATCTCAAATTGATCCCTGATTTCATTCACAACTTCCCGAATGTTCCGCGAGCGATGCGTAGATAATGTAGCATGGCTACTTGGCTGAGAGGATTCTATGCTGTCTCCCAAAGCTGTTCCTGCCCCAAAACTCACCCCTTTTTTCCTTGCAGAATCCTCCTCCTCCTCCTCTTCTTGAACATCTACTACAGTGTGTTTTGATCCGCTGTCCTGCGAACTACTATCACTTTTCTTCCCCTGTGGCAACTGTGTCCCATTGCCCTGCGAACTACTATCACTTTTCTTCTCCCGTGGCAACCGAGTGCCATCACCATCACCACTCTGTGTTGGTGCCGCCCTAGAAGTGCCTTCGCCATCTAAATCTTCCTCCAACTTCTTATCCTTCTTATTCAAATGTGACTCTTTCAGAGGCTCTTGCTCGGTTTCGTCTTCCAAATCAGGAATCCCTTCTCTCTCCCTCACCTGGTCTGAATCAGGACTACTCGCATTTGAACCAACCCCATAAATTCCATTTCCATATCCATAGCTTGGATACACACTTTCAAATGAATTGAAAGGATTCAAAAAATCCCAAGCTGATACCTCAGGCGGGGGCGGAGGAGGAACCGCAGCCGGAGGGGGAGTCCTCCCCGGAATATCATAATAAGGATCGTGATTCGGACCCCCGAAATAACCACCCCCAATCCCAAATTGTGGATAATTCTGAGGAGATTGTGGGTGTTCCTCATAAAGAATGTTGGGTATTCCAGTCGATGATCTCATATAGGCCGAGTAATTGGAGACATGGGGAGGAGTAGAATGCAATGAAGAAGGCGAGGGCAAGTTTGTGACATAAGGATCGCGATTCGGAACCCCGAAATAACCCTCCCTAGTACCAAATTGTGGGTGTTCTTCATGAACAATGTTGGGGATTCCTGTTGATGATCTCATATAGGACGAGTAATGGGATGCGGTGGGAGGACTAGAAGGACCAGAATGCAATGAAAATGGAGAGGGCAAATTCATGGCCTCGTCGGATTCTTCATCAGATTCGTCTGAGGGGAAATGCAAGTGAGATGAATTGTGATCTTGTGGAGGGGAATTAGAAGAATTGTGATCTTGGGGAGGGGAATTAGCAGAGAGGGAATGAGAGAGAGATGTAGAAGATGTAGAAGAATTATTGGTTTTTTTTGAATTTGGTAAAGAGAGAATAGGAGAAGGATTAAAAGAGAGTTCTTCCTCTACAAAATGATGAAGAGAGTGACCAATTTGTTTAAGAGATTTGAAATATAAAACATGAGAAGAAGCAAAAGAATACCTCTGATTAATAGCCTCTCTAATCAACTCTTTTCTCTCTCTGCATAAACTGACCAAAGGCAAATCGTCTACTTTGGATCCACCACAGCCCATAAGTCTCTCAAAAATCCTCCAAAACAAAAAACCCAGAACTCAAATCCTTTTTCTTCTTAAACCCACCAAACAAAACCCAAAAAAAGGGAAAAAAAATCCAACAACATTCACCCACCTTAGGGCCCAACTACTCCATTTCTAATAATAATCCCTCTTTTCCTTTATCTTTTTCTTTCTCTGTATAATAATACATACCATTTTTCAAAAAATAAAAATAAAAACATTCCTTTCTAACATCTGGGTTCCTTTCAAAATCCAATTTTCTTGCCGGGTTTCGAACTTTATATCAGGAAAGTAGATTTTTCTTTCTAGTATGAAATTTAGGGACAAACCCTAAAAACCCTAAAATTAGAAAATCAGAGAAGCAGAAGAAGTAATGACTGGGATTCGCTTTTTATTATTTTTGGTAAACTGATTCTGATTTGTATATATTTTTCTGGGTTTGAGGGGGTGTTGGAATGCGTGTGTGTCGTTATTAAAATAGGGGAGGTTTGATTTTGGTGTTCTTCTTCTGGAAATTTGGACAGTGTCAGAATGGCCGGAATAATCAACGGCCAGAACGACGTGGGTTTTTTTCCGTTCCATTCTCTCTCTCTCTCTATTTGTTTCGTTGAGCCGCGTGAAAGGCCACATGCACGCATATTTGACACGCATAAAACGCAAGAAATTTCAAGGGGGAATGATATATTCCCCCCTTTTTTACTTGGGACAGCCCTCTCTACCGTTAAAGAGTAATCCTAAGATTCATAAATACACTAGTGGGGCTGTCCCAAGTGAAAGAGGGGCGGATATATTATCCCAATTTCAAACGAAGGACTGCAGGGCGCAACGCGGTTCGCCTAATATAGACAGGCTTACATGTCAGCATGACTAATTACGAGCCCCCAACTTTAATACCTTTTACACTGGAGAGGGTGGGCCAATGAAGAAAAATTGCAGATATGTCATGGCTACTGGATATTAGCTCTACCATGTTTTGATAATTGCACGAACTCAGCTTGTCTATTCTTTTATAATTGGTTTCTGAGAGCTTTTTGGATATATAATAAAGGACAAAATGAGTTAGTGCAATCATCAAAATGTGGTAGTGCTAATATATCAGTAGCCAATATCATTTCCTTTTTCTTTTTTTTTACTTCGGACAGCTCCACTAGTGTAAAAGAGTAGGGGTGTCGAGGGATCTCCTTCGAATCAGATCCACTTTAGTCACATTCCATTCAATCTCTTATCAGTGTGATCGGATTCAGAGTGCTCTTCGGATCATACTTCCTGTGTCTTAGTCATGATCCATATCAGATTAATTTCAAATCTGACCATCCATTGGAGTGTCCTAGTAGGTCATCCTTACATTTTACATAGTTAGAAATTTTCTCAGAACACGACTGGCAAAAGGCTAGGGACTTATGCTCTGTTTGGATGCTGGTAGATGTTGGGGGATTTAGAGAAGAAGAAGTCAAAGGGAAATCAAAAAGAAATCAGTCAACGGAGAGATTGTGAGCAAATCTCTCCGACGTTGTTTGATTGGGGGTAGGAGATGTGCAGGAGTTTTTTTACCATATTTTTTAAGATTTTTTTGGAGAATGTTATCAGCACTACTGTTTTTTGATGAGGGCACTCCTCACTATATAAAAAGTACGGTATGGCCCGCACCATAGGATTATCCAAACAGTCCATTAGATGGGCCATAGTCTAAATAGGTTATGCTCCAAAATTATTTCCATTGGTTGATTCTAACCCTCCGATCTATAGAGGGTTAGGATCAACCCTCTAACATTCAGATTGGAGGGTTAGGATCATCCTATGGAAATGATTTTTGGAGCATAACCTATTTAGGCTATGGCCCATCTAATGGACGGTTTGGATCATCCTATGGTGTGGGCCATACCGTACTTTTAATAAAGTGAGAGTGCCATCATAAGAAAACAGTAGTGTTGATAACATTTCCTTCTCTTTTTTTTTATAGGAATTTGCTAGCAAACTTCTCCTATGCCACTTCTCGGCATGTGGCCATCCTTGGTGCAAAGATGCACACATGGGCAAGGGTAGCAAAAATAAGTAAAAAAATTAATCATTACAAAAAAAAAAGTAACAAAATGTAGTAACATATGACAATTACGGAAAAAACTACAAGCAAAAGTATAAAGTTATGACAATTACGGCAAAAAAGAATTTCCCTCATAAATTCTCCCATTTTTCCTTCGATTTGGATAAATTCATCCGGCGAATTTCTAGGGTTCCACGTCACCCGACAAGCGCCCGACATAACTGGCGGTCAAAATTCCAATTTTCACTAAATCCCTACCAAACACCCCTCGGATAATTAGGAGAATTACATTCCCTGCGTAACCAAACAGAGCATTAGGGTCAATGGTAAGAATGAAAGAAAGCAAAATAAAGGAAGCTGAAAATAAAACTTCAACTGTGGTGGTTCAAGTCACTTTTTTCATACATAATCAAACAATGGAAAAAACATGAAATATTGGACAATTTTATTTTTATTCAAACTACTCTAGAAAATTCTTGCAATCCAAACAGGGCTTAAAGGGACCTTCAATTTATAATGATATCACTATAAATAAAGCAAAAACCACATCATTTCAGTCTAAATCGTGGAGACAAAAAAAATTCCTAGGAAAAAGTTTTCTGCAAAAGATGTTTTTCTTGCAATCCAAACGGGGCCACAAGGAAAATCTCTGAGCCAACTCAAAGAGATGATGTGGACCATTTAACTCAAAAGTGCTTGGCCTTTATATCTTTCTCTTTTAAAAGCAATCTTTTCATGACTTCCGGTTGTTAGGGAACATAATAAAATCACCCAAACAACACCTTTTCTCTTGTCTCTCAGTACAAACAAAACTACCCTTTTTAACACATTAACATACAAAACAGAAAGAGAGTGACATTAGGAAGCTTGTTGAGAAAGAAATATTTTATGAGAAGAGCTAGGCAGGTAAAAGCCACTTTTTGGGTTGATAGGGAGATATGTGTGTGAAATCATGACCGTTGATAATGTCGAACATCGTTAGGGGGGCTCTCACGGTCTTGGTCCCATCCCGAACAAAAATCTCATGCGTAAGATAAAGGACTGCAAAAAATCAACGGCTTAGATTTTTGTCGATGGAGCTCTAGGCAAGGCTTCATGGATCAAGGGCTTAGGATCATCGGATCAATGTGTTCTCAATGGCATTTGGGTGGACTTATGATTGTAGTTTGGATCCACGGATCTGATCATGTAAATGAGACAAAAGTAAGGCTTAAGACAATAAATACGTGTCTTTTAGGAATGAATGTAAAAGTGACTTGGGATTGAGCCTCTAGTGCAATGGTCAAGGCTTTGTTTCCTTTTTTGAACTGGTCAAGGCTTCGTTCTTTAAACCTGGAGGTTGTTCTTTAAACCTGGAGGTTGGAGGTTGGATGTTCAATCCCAGCTTACCTACCAAAAAAAGAATGTAAAAGTGACTTTCTTTTTCACATTTTCTGTTATAGATTGTCTTCAAATGCGACAAAAATGGATAATACGAACTGTGACTGACGTATAAATGTTACATATTGAATTATGGGGAATGATATTTCCCCCCTTTGACGGATAAAATTCCACCCTTTAACGTTTTCTTTTAACTTTCAAGGGTAAGGAAAAACGTTGAAGGGGGTGAATTTATCCTCAAGTAGTGAACCCATCTCACGGAAAAGGGTTTGGCGCGGGGGGGGGGGGGGGGGAGAAGGGGGAGGAGAGAGGGGGAATATCATTTCCCTAAATTTTGGGTCCAATGTTTATATGTAGAGTTTTTATATGAAGTCAGCATATAAATGCCATTGCTAGTTTCAGGGCCACTGCCCTTGATATTTGATCCAAGGATCAAGAGGATTCTAGCCTTTTATTCTCTTGTTTCTTGGATCAAATATTAAGGGTGGCTGCCCATGATATGGGCGTGTACGCCCGGGACCCCATATACTTTTCTCGCATGTATGTATCTACGAGAAATGATATGAATGATCAGTAACTTCAATATGGTAAATAACTAGAAGAGATGCATGGTTATTGTGTTAGGTACCTAACTAATACGCCAAAAGCTCTACAACTGATGGAATGCGTTAGGTTAGGCCTTTTAAACCTGTCCTATACCAGGCTGGGTCCCACCCAATCTAAGGACAGTAACATTCTACCACGCTTCCACATCCTCCGATCTCGGCAGCCAACTATGTGATGGTTTTCGTTTGCTCTTTTTTCTCTAGGTAGCCTTTCCCATAGGTCGCCCCTTTCGCAAAAACCCACTCTATGATAAATTCACTTTGGTATTTTACTAGGTAGCCCTTTGTCGTCTCCGCAGGTCGCCCCTTGTGTGAGTCGTGTGACTCAAACACAGGACATGGTGGCTGCTCTGGTACCAAGTGTTACGTACCTAACCAATATATCAAAAGCCCAAGAGCTGATGGAACACATTAGGCTAGACCCTTTAAACCAGTCCCTTACCTAGGCAAGCCCCCACTCAGGACTATAACATATTGGATGTTTCGCTGGCTGGCGAATAGCCATGCAATGACAACCATAGGATTTAATTACAAGAAATCTTAGCCTTAGTTAAAGTCTTGTGCATGCTGCTAGTTTTGAAGTAAAACGTCCCAACTAGCGGGTCACGCAAGCAGCCTGGAGAGGATAATGAAACCTCGGCGAGGTGCCGAGATTTCGTTATCCCTTCGCTTCACCGACAATTGCACTAAATTTGAGTCCAATAATCAGTTAGGGGGATTCCACAATACGTTGTCATAAATTCATAATCTAAAACAAACAGGCCGTACCTCTGGCCTAGCCTGAAAAGTCGGGGATAGAGGTAGATTGCCTCTAAATGGCTTTTGTTTCCCACCAAACAACTTGAAAAAAGGTGTTTTTTCCTCTCTTTTTGAATGATGAAAAATAAAAGTTTTGGGATCTCTCTCTCTCTCTCTCTCTCTCTCTCTCTCTCTCTCTCTCGTAATGACACCCCCTGTCCCTTTATTTTGGTTACGGCACTCCGCACCAGAAATTTACTTTAGTTGACAATCAAACACTGCTTACCACTACGTTAAGAGGAGACTACTTCACTATTATTACACTTTGTTCAGTACTTAAGATCTAATTCAGCACTACTCTACAAGGCATCTAGGTGCAACCAAACAGAGCCGAGATTTGATTGGTAATAGAATGAATGCTTCATTAGTAATCAAAGCACATTCAAGCCACTCAATGGAAAGAGTGCATCAGCACTCTTTTTTTTATTTTTATAATGGCACTCCGTTCTTTATTTTACACTAAGTAGCTACTACAACCTGTTACAATTTCCTCGTGGTGAGCACAGAGCGAACTATTCTTTCGTCTTTTACTAAAGAATACCGTGTGCTCGCCATGTCAATATTAAAAAAAAAAAAAAAACTGTTGCAATTTCCTGAATCAATAGCTAATCAGTAAGTGTTTAATGAAGTGAGATGTGCCATTATCAAACAAAGGAGTGTCAATATCATTTACTTTCCTAAAACCCAAAAGGCCTAAGAAAATTTGCCAAAATGAAACCAATTGAAAGAGTATTTCATTGGTAATCAAAGTACATTCAAACCACTCAAAACTCAGACTTCAGTTTCCAAGAAGAGATGTCAAAAATGCCAAAACACCAATCAAAATCATAATATTGAGGAAGTAATTTGACTTGAGAGGTTTATCTGGGCTGCCCCCAATCGCTTCGTACTCCGCCCTGATCTTTTCCTTCATAGCCGCTGACAGCTCTTTCTGCATTCAAATATAACATTGATTTACATTTTCCTATTCCATTGTCCGTGGAGTTTGACTTGCAAGTTTTACATGTTCAGGGTGTTCTAACGGCTTCATCTTTTGTTATTAAAAGAAATGGCAGAACAAAATATGATTTCGGGTTTTGTTAAGCAGCCTGCAAATCATGAAAGTAAAATACAATTCATTAAGTGCGCGTAAATCTCTTTCACGAGATTAAATTTACTGTGTAAAGAAGAGGAGGATGAAAAGGGTGTGAGGCTTAGTACCTTGGATTCTCCAGATGAGTACTTTGATGCCACAAATTTCTCTGGTGTGACATTTGGGTTGTCGTCTATGGCAAAACCCTGATAAAAAAAGTTCCACAAAATGGATATAATTTGAAGTAACTGAACTGTTGAAGTAAAAATGATTCAATAACACCAACTCTAATAGCTTAATCCTTTGGAGTAACTGGTTGTTTCACATGGTATCAGAGCTATTGCCTCGCGGCAGGTCCTGGGTTCAAAACCCAATGACTCACTCCTATGGCCATCCCAAAAAAGAGGCTACATGTGCCACGTGTACGGCCAACCCAAAAAAAAAGGGGTCACACGTGAGGAGTGTTGGAAGTATAAATGATTCCATAACACCAACTCTAAGTCTATAACAGCTTAAGCTTTTGGATTTATTGGTTGTTTCATGAACAAAGAACAATCCCTACATAAGTAACTTGGCTAACCAACCAACCTCAGGTGGGTCAAATTTAGCACCCAGATTACTGAGTCTGGCATGAGCTTCAGCATAGTCTGCGAAAAATGCATCCTGATCTTCTGCATATTTCTCAGCATACACCTGCAAGATTTTATATCATGAAAGAAAAAGATATCACATTTGACTTGGGTTTTTTTTTTCATGTGCTGGAAAATATGGGCCTCCCCATTTTCTTTTACCTTGAAAGATGGATCCTCGAATAGAACAGCGTCCGTTGGCAGAACCAATAGGTCTTCATCCTTCCTCTCTTTGATGTCCTGATCATATCAGAAAATTAGAAACACCATACATTTCACATTTCACTGAAGGGGAATGACAGGGGTTTCTTACTTTGAAATAGGAGTTATCAAACTTCAACCATTGAACGGTCCATGACTGTCCTCCTGGTGCTCCAGGTCCATCTTTCTGTTTAGCAGCAGATAGTACACTTTAGTACCATCTATAATATATTAAATATCCATACATTAGTTGTGGACCTCTAATCAAATCTGTTTCATAAGACAAAAGGGAATGCCAACCCCTTGAGCTGCAACTGTTTCTGAAATAGCTATAACTATACGATAATAATAGATTCTAGAATATTCACACCCAGTAAGGCCCTGTTTGTTTTGGATTCTGAGAACCGATTGTGAGTCCAAAACTGATTATTGGGCCCAAAATATACAAAAATCATAAATAACTTGGCTATCACACAATAATTACTTAAAATTTTCAAGAAATTTATTTAATTGTAATTATATCTATCAGTTAGATTTAAAATTTTCAAGAAATTTATTTAATTGTAATTGTAATTTAAACTCTCAGCTAACAGTTGACACTGATTCTATGCATCATATCGCAGCACACGAAACATGTCTAGGTTGTTCAATTAGTCAACCAAATTCCAGATGAAGCTCAAACTCGAACTCCTCTCTGCTCATAAGACTTAACTAACCGGTCCTCATAAATCATTCCTTTAACTAATTGTTATCATTCTGTCCATGATTGTTTCTATTCAACCATCAACAGATATGGTGGATGACTGCTCTGGAGTCTGGATCATGGTTTCTACCATGGATATAGAGCTCTTTTCATTCTTTACGGATGGGTCATTCAAAGAATGTGATATGCATATGCATATGCATATAATCGATCCCTCATAAGCCACTACAAGTACAATTTTTACCAAGAACTCATAAATCATGCTAGTAGGAGATACATGAATTTTATAAAACAAGGGCTCCTCCAAAAGAAATAGTTCCTTGAAGAATTTCAGCTTGAAATGTCGGGGTATACATACCGTATACTTAGTAACGGGCTTGCCCCAACCACTACGCTCTGGTCTAGACCTTCCCAACGTGTGTGCACCAGATAATGCAACTATTTCCTGAAAAACAAACAAGATGCATTCAGTCACCAGATGCTACCCAAGATGAATGGTGAAATCAAAGATTTTAGTGTATGGGGAGTGAAACCTTGTCATTAAGTCCCATTCTATAGAAGACATCACGTAGATGTCCAGCAGGTGAAGGGGGTCCAGCATCTAAACAAGGAAAGAGAAGTTCATAACTTCGTTACTGTTAAAGTATAAAAAGATAAATAACGCCTTTCTCCAACAGCTTAAGCTTTTGGAGTAACTGGTTGTTTCACATGGTATCAGAGCCAAAGGTCTCAAGTTCAAACCTCCCAGATACAAAATCCACATGCAATGGTCGGCCCAAAGTGTGACCACATGTGCCACGTGTTTGCCAAGTGGGCCACATGTGCGGGGGAGTGTTAAAGTATAAAAAGATAAAAAACGCCTTTCTCCAACAGCTTAAGCTTTTGGAGTAACTGGTTGTTTCACAGTTGCCATATACATCCAACAGCTCAATCAAAAGTACGTCCGGATACGGAAGCAGATATGAAAGTCAAAGTTTCATTTTATGGTCTGTAAAATCTATTCCAGAGCAGAAATAACTATAGTTCAGAATATGCAGTTTGAAATCAAGGCTTAAGAATATCTCCAACTACATTTCTTTATATGATCATAATAGACGCAAGAAAAATATATTACAGTGTAACATTCTAGATTAAATGTATATAGAAAAACAGTTTGTGATGGGCATTGAAATACATGATATAGCAACCTATCAAAATAACCACACCTCATCATTATGAAATACATAATTTATAGCAAACATCAAAAGACAAGCTCAAGTGCTCAACTCAAGATTAATATGCCTCACCAGTTTGAACTAATTTGGCAGACCCAACATATACTCTTAAGAGATGGCGAACAAGATCAAAGAGGTGCTGGATACTTGTAGAGGCTTTAAGTGTTCGTAGAGATGTTAATGATGGAACTTTCTTGGTAGGAAAAGCAATTAGAGACAGTAATGTAGTAGGGTAAATTCTTCCTCGATTGTAATTTGTTGCATATTTTTGCTTTCCTAATCAAAACTAGTTATCGTTTCAAAAAGGAAAAATAAAAGTCAAAAAGTTATAAATGGCTATAAAATTAAATTACAAAGATACCCGTTCAACTGCCATCATTGTTCTTGACCAAAAATAAGTCAGAATAAAATCACACCTGTGTTAGGTGAGTCTCATAGGGGACTTTACTCCTTGTGAACCAGACATTATAGTCATCAAGAGTTATGTCAGGCAGGATAAGTGCAAAGTGGGCTGGCAATAATTATGAACATTACCATTGAAAAAAAAATTATGAACATTGATACTTGAATACATTTATAGTAATGATTAGGTTTCCAGCATGGACTAGAAACTCAGTTCTGTGACATGGGGGTGGAGAAAGTTTCATTTCGCAGTACGACTAGTTTTAATGAAAACTTTCAGGAGTTGTTTCCCAAGCTGAAAACCCCAGAGAAAAATTAATAAAAATAGAGAAAATAGAAAACAAGAAGTATAAAATGTAAGATGAAATGGAAAACCATTCTATTTAACATACTTTATTAGGTTGTCATTGCTTTGTTGTACATAGTAAATTTGACCTTAGTGTAGTTTATAAGCACACTCACAACATAGGTTGTGAAGCCAAGTGTCAACATTACTTTTAAATTTTAATCAAGTAAACTAAGTACAGTAGCCAACATTCACGAAGAAGTCAGTGCATAGAGTGCGTGATATCAAATGGGGTAGGGACTTTTATACCACATTGCTCTCTTCCAGTTCTAGATATGTGGTGTATAGATGACAGCCATTAAAGAACAAAAGCCAGGAATCTTATTATAAAGATGCATGATATCAAATGCATATATGGTTTATGGGTGATTGCGTGCATCCATAGGGATTACTCCCGCCCTAAAATGGGGTGCGGATACCCTATGTCATCAATATATATATATATATATATATATATAATGCATATATCATCCAATTAGGCATGCTTATCTAACCAGGAAGCCTCCCCTCTTCTGGACACTGCTCAGGTGCAGAAACATCTACTCTCCCATACTTCATCGGGATTTTGGGGCCTCCAGCCTCCTGAAATTTTTCAAAGATATGAATAACCATTTTCAAATAAATCGAGTCCATTCTTGAAAATTTCAGAACAGAGTACATATCATTAGATCCAAGAAACAAACCTCCACAGCTGTTGCACTTGCCAACTGGAACAGGTCGGCATATGACACACCTGAATACCTATCCTTGATAGGCTGAATAAGCTTTAATGCATTTACAAGACCTGAAACCAGATTATGAGGCATAAATATTTTCAACCAAGTAAAATCGTGCACAATAAGGTTGCTCCATTGTGACCTCATGGTCACGGGTTCGAGTCACGGAAACAGCTTCTCTTCAAAGCAGGGGTAAGGCTGCATACATCTGGCCCTCCCCAGAACCCTCAATGGCGGGAGCCTCGTGCACTGGGCACCCTTTTAAAAAAAAATGTGCACAATAGTGAATTATTTACCGGCATTGGCTGCATGTTTGAGTTCTGCTTCAAATCTCAGACTTCCATCAGCTCCACCTCTCTTTGGCCATTCCTCAATGTTCTTGTCATAAGTACCAGCATCATGCCATCCCAGCCGAATCTGTGGTTACACGCAAATCAGAATAAAAGAATGAGATGATTTTTCTACAAAGTATTGCCACTCTTTGTATATTTCCACTAATTAAAAAAATCTTGAAGACAGATCAATTTTAATGCATCCATATGCATGTTTGGGTGTGTATGGGATGTGTGTATGCAATTTGCTAGACAATTTTGCAGCTCACATTTTCAGGAGAGAACAGCCACCCCAGATAAATTAAATGAACAAGACAAAATCTGCTATGACCTGGCCATTCTACACACATATCAATTCCAAATCTATCATATGATTTTTATCTATGCTATGCAATTATATATTACAGAAGTTGTGGTTTTCGTAGTCGGTGGTTTCTAACTACGTTTTTACAATTTTAGGGTTTCTCTTCGTGGGAGATCGGCCATGACGGCCATTGAAACCACTACATTATTACGATTTTAGGGTTTCTCGTCATGTGAGATCGGCCATGACGGCCATTGGAGAGCCCCCTTCTGGAGGCAAGGCTCCTTCTCATCGTGATTGCAATCACGATCTGGGTGGCAAGTTGGAGTAACTATGCTGCAGCATTGTCTAAAAGCCTATTTTTACCTAAAGTGGAAATCAGCATCAAGCCTCGCTCAAAACTTCGACAGGTGAACCAGCAGGTTATTTCAGTAAGGAGGATATTAAAAAGGCTGTGGAACTGTTTTGGTTATCCATCATAGTCAAGTGTTCTTATGGAAGGCCAAGCATCTTTGAAATCTACAAACCAGATCGAGAAGCATTTATTCCTGCAAGATGATTTTGTTATAACTTATAACCATTATTGATCAGCACTCTTTCAATTTTTGTTTCATTAACGAAAAAGATTTCCGTACTGTATGGTTGAAGGTTTTTGTTATATTAATTAACAACTTATTATTTAGATTTATCAGGTGGATGCCTTCGTTCAAAGCAGGAGTGGAATCTTCAGTGTGCCCTTTTTGGATCAACTTACCAGCGTCATGGTTTGAAATTTTGGTTTCGGCATAAATTTCGGACCTAGCCGAAACCGAAATTTCCGCCGAAATCCCGAAATTTAGGCCAAAATTCAGTACAGACGCACGAAATTTTGATTTTTGGGACCGAAATTTGGTACAGGAATAAAAAAATAATATTTTTTTTCAAAATTTCGGCCAAAATTTGGTAAGTTTCCACCATTTCAGTTTCGGTACGTTTCAGTGTCGGTCTCGACAAATTTAAAACCATGACCAGCGTTGCCATTTTTCTTGTATAATGAGGGAATGATGAGATCCATTGGTCGATTGATAGGTCGCGTGTTCAAGGAGGATACTCCAAATATTCAAGGGACTAGAACCGATGCAGTAAGACTATGAGTTGATATCAATTTGCTTAAGAACCCTCCTATTTCTAAAGAACAACGTAAGTGGCAGAAGGTTTTCTATGAAAATCTTCCTCTTTACTGCAGTTTTTGGTATAAGATTGGCCACAATAAAGATCAATGCAAATTTTGGACAAAGAAACAAAAAGTCTTAGGTGTTGCATGACGTTTCATTTTTCAGGCAGTAGCAGCCATTAACTGACTAACTGCCGCCAGTCGATCTGAAAAGCGGTCAAAAAGCTGGACGTAGGCACCTTCAGCGATAAAGAAGGAATTAACTCCCTCACTAGGATAGATGCCAATTCCCAGAGGCACCCAAGGAGATGACAGAATACTCAAAGAAGAAGTATGACCAGTAGTCTAACCCTTTGGCTCATTCAACTCAAGAAGAAGTAGATAAGAAAGACCTACGGCGTTGGCCTATTGAGGAGTGCAAACTCAAGAGCCAACCATCAACATCTGTTATGCAATCCTAGGCTCCAATGATGATCAATATGAGAGGTTGATGACATATTGACCGGCACCAATATGATTTTTAGCGTTGGTGCGTGGAACTCCCCCTATTTTCCATCTAATAAGCAACCAAAACAGCAAAAGCAGTCAACTTCTAAAACTTGTTTTTCAAATACCAAGAAAAATACATTTTTCAAAAATTAGTTCTTGCTAGCACACACCTTACCTTCAAACATTCATAACTTTGTCCACACTCAACCCGTACAGGTGTGGAGAGTTGCCAAGTGTCATGGGTATGCTCCCCATAGACCCATGTTCGACTCCCTCCGGGCTAACCTGATGCGCGCGGTTTACGGGTGATTGTGCGCATCCATAGGGAATAGTCCCACCCTAAAAAATGGGGGGTATACCCTAAAAAAAAAAAAAAAATTTGTCCACGCTCATCGGAATCACTAATAATGCATAACGTTGGAAAGAAAAATCTTATCAAGTTATCCTCAAGGGCAGCATTACTCGCGCAGTGCTGACTAAACCTTCTCATTTATTACATGTCGCTTTCTTATTGCCCCTCTACAGTGATAAAGAGAATTGAGAAGCTCCAAAGAAACTTCCTTTGGAACAACTGAGAAAATAATAGAAATTATCATTTAGTTAGATGGGAGGAGGCTGCAATCCAGAAAAGGATGGTGGTCTTGGTATTAGATGCTTGAAGTTGATGAACAGAGTTCTTCTTGGGAAATGGTTATGGAAATTTGGGGACGATAGAGATAGGCTTTGGAGATCGGTAATTCAGTATAAGTACGAAGCTAGTTTTGGAGGTTGGTATTCAGTGCCTGTTTATAGATCTCTTGGATTATAGGTCTGGCATGATAGTAAGACGTACAAAGTTCTTTTCCAAGCTAGCATTCGCTTTAGAGTTGATAGTGGGGAGAAGATTAGATTGTGGACAGATGAGTAGTACACTAGCAACTCTTTTAAGTATGATTTTCGACGTTGTTTAACCTAGATACTGATAAAGAGATAAGTGTTGCTGATTCGTTCTGCAGAAAAAACGGGAAAGTAGTTTAGAATATTAGTTTTAGAAGGAATTAATTCAACTAGGAGATTGATATGGCAGCTACTTTCTTGGATGGTACAGAAAGTTTGGAGTTTTCATGCCCCTTCTAGAGTTAAGGCCTTTTATTACACTACGTGTTTGGATAATAAATTAAAAGTCGATCGTCTCCGTCAAAGATAAATTACTACTATTAATCATTGTGGGTTATGTCTTGTTGATACCAAGCCTGTTGTGAGATCTGGAACTTTGTTTTTAGTTTGTATGAAGTTAATTGGGTTCTTCCTAGATATATTATAGCTTTCTTCGAGGCGTGGGTTGTCACTCTTTGGCACTTGACATGCAGAGTTCTTTAGATCCTTTTCTTTGCTGATTTGCTTTGGTTAGTCTAAAATAAAAGGAATAGGATAATCTTTAAAGACATATTGAGGAATGTGCATAGCATCCATAGGCAATTCTTCTCTATGGTTGTCTAACGGGCAATAAACCTTCCTACTGGGCACCTATGTGATTCTTTTCTACGGGTCCTAGGAGGAAACTTAGTTTAGTAGTTGTTCCGAGGATCAACCTCGCCCCTCCTGGGTTACTAAAGCTGAACTTAAATGGGTTGAGCCTTGGGAATCCAAGCCTAGCTAGCATTGGGGGTTCTTCTTAAAAGCTCTGTGAGGAAGGTTAGGTGCTCTTTCTCGAGACCTATTGGTGAGAAGGATTCTAATGAGGCAAAGGTGCAGGCATTATTTTTTGTATTCAGCAGGTAGAGTAGGATCTCCTAGATTATCTTATAATTGAGAGTGATTCTTTCAATGTGAGCAGATGAGGGTGGGATAGGGAGTTAACTTTTGAGGTTTGCGGACGCTATTGAAGATATCTAGGATGTGATTGAGGATCATAATATGGAGCTTCAGCATGCATGGTGCTCTGCCTGATGATCGGCTTGCTCACGCAAGAATTAAAAGAGAGGAGATCTTATCGTTTGGTTACCGCTTTCCCTGAGTCTTTATGCTTTCTTCTTCTTCTTATTTCTCCGTAGTTTTGTTGCTTTTTTGTCTTTTGGGTATGGTGCTTTGTTGTGCCTCTTCTTTGAGACCTCCTTGGTCTTGGTGTTCCTTTTGTTCTTCCTTCTTTAACGATATCTTGCTACCATTAAAAAAATAGATTAACATGCTCTGACAAACATTGTGCTCCATTAGATGACACAATTAGGACAGAAATGAATTAGCATGCTCTAACAAATATTGTGCTCCATTAGATGACAGAATCAGGAGATAAATGAATTGTTGTACATGGTGCAACCCCTTTTTTGGGCCACTCCAACCCCTCTCTTTATCTTAAACTTTTCTCACCCATTGTCACCATATCCAATGAGTTTTCATCAACTAGGAGAAGAGCTTAAAATAAATAAAGGGATGGTTTCTTCTTCAAAGAGATGAATGAACTACATGATCTAGTTTGATTGTAATGAATGAACTAGCCAAGTTCCACCCCTTATATTTATATTAACCTTTTTCCCATTGTCAATTTTGCCAGTGATACGCGTGAAACAATGAAAGGACTTAAAATCAATAATGAAGCAAAAGTTATTAAAAACAAGATTTAAGAATACCAATTTCCCTTATCAAGAGTTATCAAAAACCCACAATAACATCACCCTACAGCAAAAATAAAATAAAAAAAATCAGAGAAAATACGTAATGTAAAGAGCATAGTAAAATGAATGAGATTACGAGAATGGGATGGCAGGAAGTGGTGCGGAGTAGGTCTTTGACGTCTTCTTTGGCGTTTTTCAACTGAGTTGGATCGGAAGCAAAGCAAGTAGTGGAGATTGCACCAACTCTTTCATTTCGCCTTTTGGGTCTGATTATAGGGTGAGATAGGAATGAAGGAGAGAGAGATGAGGATTTGAGAGAGAAATTAGAAGGGAAAACGAGGGATTTGGGAAAAGGTGAAGAAGAAAAAAGAGGGAGGAGAGGGGGAATTGAAGGGTTTCTGGGCGATGATGGGATGAGGCGGCAGGATGTGGTGTATAAGGAGAGGCGATCGGCCATTTTTTGGAAGTGAAAAATAAACAAAATCCCACGTTTGTACTCCTCTTTTCTTTCTTCTTTGCTCGGTGTGTAGTGCGGTAAGCAGTATCTATCAACCTCAGATCTCTATTGTGGAGTGGGTAAGGGTTGGTGTGGATGGGTTAGTCCCAAGTCCCAACCCCCAAGCATGCTTTTAACTTTTAAATTTCGGTTTCGGCATCCATTTCGGCCTTTGCCGAAATCCGGTAATAGTATATAATTATTATTTAATTATTTACCAAATTTCGGCTGAAATTACCAAAATCTTGGAATCTTTCTATATTTAAAAGAAACAATATTTTTCGAAATTTCGGCCGAAATGTCTGGTGTGGATTGACCAATAGCTGAGAAGGCGGCTAAGTTGTAGGAATTTAGAGATCGTGCCATTAGATTACTCGTTAGTGAGCTAAGAGCCCGGAGAAGAGGGTGGATTCTTTTACTTGCCTTATTTTAGGAACTCGAACCGAGAGGGGAGTCAAGTCTAGGAAAAGCAGGTGATGGAAAAATGCTTTACATGAGAAATTTTGCCAACATTCCTACACAAATTGGCCGCAAGGGCACCCCATTGGATCCACATCATCAAAGTGCGTTTAAATTAATCCATTACTTATACATTTTTAGTGCTAATATAAATGCACACCGAGGACGACAATCAACTGTCGGATCCACGTCACCAAAGTGCATTCACAGTAGCATTGAACAAATGTGAGAGTAAATAAATAATTAATGCACCTCGGTGGCTTGATCCACGGAGCATCTTGGGCCCATGTAATGCCTAATCCCACCCGGAGTTGATGATGTAAGTAACTTTAGTCAATATTGGCCATAGATTACCTGATCGATAGATCTAATAACTTTGTTCTCTTCAATTCGGAGACTAATGATCTAGACCTATGATATGATGACTTTTTAAACCTCGGACCAATCGACTAGCCCAAGCTAGTGGCCAATCCTCTCAAATTTATTGGGGGTTGACATTGAATCCTCTTTATTAACGGCTACATAAGGCTTGTTTAGATCTGAAGGCTACATGAGAGACGTGTACAACTGATTGTGCACAACGTCACCGTCTTCGTCTGATCATCATGGTCGGCCGTAACGATCTATTTCTGCTTAAGGTTGATTAAATATCCAAAGACGGCAGCCCCCTAATATGTCTTTACAGCAGCACCCAATTAGGCACTAATTGGATTGCTTGGAATTTTCTAAAGAAGCTCATATTATATAGGCTGTGAAGAAGCTCTCTAACACGGGTGGGTCTTCCTAGAAGCTCTTAATTTCATATCCTAGTAACAGTGACAGGCAGCTGGCGGTTCCCCGAAAGGAGCTGCCGCAGAATCGGCCATCAACTTCAACGGGAAGCAGCCGGTATCCGGTCACCGAGTTTCAAAGATATTGGGTCTGCTTTTTATAGATGGATAACCAAAAAACCAAAACCAAGCGTCAAACACCCGTCTTCAAAAATTCAAATCTTTCCGAGAGAGAGAGGGAGGTTTTTCTTTTGCTTTCTTTCACCTTGCACTTAGTTCATGAAACGAAACCCTAATTTCTGGCCAAACCATTCTTTCTCGGGATAGGGTTACGATTAGGGTTCGAGATTTGGATAGAGGAGAGAGAAAATGTATGCTGAAGAGAGACCTCTTGAAAACCCTAATTGCTGGCTAAATCCTTCCTTTTCGGTCTAGGGTTAGGGTTCGAGATTGGATAGAAGAGAGAAAATGTGTGTTGACGAGAGAGAGACCCCTTGAAAACCCTAATTTCTGCTGAACCATAGGGTTAGAGTTAGGGTTAGGGTTAGGGTTAGGGTTAGGGTTCGAGATTGGATAGAATAGAGAGAAAATGTATGTTGAAGAGAGACCCTGCAATGGCACGAACCATTCCCCTATATATTCCTCTGCTGAAAGAAGTCTCTCCAATGGTGAGGGGTTTATTACTTACAAGCGAAAGAAGACTAATCTTCTGCAAGCAGATGCTGGTACTTCTTCCACCGCACCCCATCCATTAACAGACCAGGTTTGTTTTATCTTCTTTTTTGTTTTTTAACCTCTTCATTTGGTTGCATGGTTTTAAATTTCAGTTGAAATATTTGGTTTTGGGTGAAATATTTCGATTTCTTCTGCCACCGAAATGAAATCCACTTGATTTCTGAAAAGTACATGATTTCAGTATTTTGGCCGAAATTTCAGGATATCGTTAATGTTTCGGTCAAAATATGCGAAGCATGCAGCTTTTCAGATAAAAAAGCAAAATTTTGTCCCCTAGAAACCCTAATAAAAATTAACTCTAGTCGTTGAAAAGAGAGGGATAATGAGATTCCTTTAAGATATTTCTGAAAAAAAGACAAAATAAAAAGAAAAACTAGTGGCAAAAAATCTTTACTAGATCTTAGCAGTGATTTTGTACCAAAGTGTTTTCGTGCTTTTGCAAGATTTCGGCCGAAATTTCGCTGCTGACCAAAACCAAAATTTAAAACCTTGTTTGATTGATAAATAGTAGTTAAATTGTCTCCTTGCTAGTTGTTTTTCAATTTGTAGGTTTTGTTCTTTTCTGGATGTAGTGAGATATGTACACATTATGATATGGCACGAAATAACAAGGTTGGAGTTCTTCTTCTTTTATTTTTATCTTTATATTTGTATTATGCTTTTGCTACCTTTGTTTTTCGATTTATAGGTGTTGTTCTCTGTGAATGTAGTGAGATATGCACACGATGTGCTTTTGCTATCTTGGTTTTTTCTTGATTAATAAACTCTTTGTTGTTAAAAAAAGAAGAAAGATATTAATGCAATGATACATCTAGAATCAGGGTTTTGGGATTTTTCCCTTTCCCATTTTATGTCATTTTTTTTCTTTAATGAATGGGGTAGCCATCCAAGTATACATTTTTTCATGGATTTAGATGTTTTTTGTCCAGAATGTCTTACCAGAGGGGCACATTTGCTAGTAACAGTTTGATGTTAATGCCTTTCCCAAAAAAAGAAGAAACAAGACATTAGGAATCATTTGAGCCTTGTCAA
Source organism: Tasmannia lanceolata (assembly GCF_043159265.1). Classification (NCBI taxonomy): domain Eukaryota; kingdom Viridiplantae; phylum Streptophyta; class Magnoliopsida; order Canellales; family Winteraceae; genus Tasmannia; species Tasmannia lanceolata. Next base: position 670,073 of record NW_027518693.1, read on the forward strand.
ACTTCTCCCCCAAAGTCCCACACTCCAGATGGAAATAGTTGAAGAAGTCTTAAGTTTTAGTTGCTGGACAATTCCTTTTTCCCAAGTGTTGTTTGGCACAAGGCATTAGGAATCATTAGACCCTTGTCACAACTTCTGCTCCAAAGTCCCACACTCCTACTGGAAATAGTTGAAGAAGTCTTAAGTTTGAGGTGCTGGACAAGTCCTTTTTCCGGGTGTTGTTTGGCACAAGCATCAGGAATCATTAGACCCTTGTCAAAATTCTCCCCCAAAGTACCACTCTCGTATTCATCATCCCATTCGTGATCATGAAAAGGATCTTCTGTTGCCTCCATTTTCTTCTGGTCTAATTATAGCTTCATTATGACCATTTTCTGCTTCCCAATGATGCAAATCATCAGCAATCTGCAGTAGTTTGTCTATCTGCATAGCCCTCCGCCTCAGATTTGGTTTCGATATACCAAAATCAACATCCCACTGTTTCTGTTGCCACATCTCACCATGCATATGGATTAAGTTCCAGGTATCAAAACTTGCTCCAATATCAAAACTGGTGTAGGGAATGTAGAGGATAAAAGGAAACACAGAACTACGAGGAAAGGGAGGGAAATACGAGGAGAATAGTGCAACGAAAGGTTGCTCTAAACGTGACTTAAAATGCAGCTTCTAAAATGTCACCTGCGTCTAGGGCTGGCAATTTCACCCCGGAAAGCGGGGATCCGCCCCGTCCCGCCCCGCTTGGGGAGGGGATTTAAAAAAATTCCCCGGTGCGGGGAAGGGGATGGAGTTGGCCCCGCCCCGCTCCGCCCCGTATTAATGCCATTTTTTTCTTGTATTTTGTAAGTGTTTTTTTTTTTTGGAAAACTACTAGAAACCCCTTGGATCAAAACATATCTACAAGATTCTCCCAAAATTTTCATAATTTCCATTAGTACAGTTTTGTCCCTGAAATAGCTTTTTATGTTTTCTTTTACCCATAATCCATTGGGCATTGTCCCTCATTATATTAGTATATTACCCTTAGAAATCCCTAAAATCTCTCCATCGAACCATCACTGTAAGGCAACATTAAATTCTTTGAAAATCTCCCTCCCCCAAATAAAGGCAACATCTCTCTGATGAGTGATGAGATTTTATATGGTGTGCGCTCGTATAGTTCATTATTTTTCAAAAAGTAATGTATGGGCTACGCCATTGGATGATCCAAACCGTCCATTTGATAGGCTACAATTTAAAAGTACTTTACAGGCCACACCATAGATCATCCAAACCGTCCATTTGATGGGCCACAACATAAATAGATTGCGGCCCAAAAATCATTTCCATAGGATGATTGCAACCCTCCGATCTATAGAAGGTATCATAATATGCAATTCCTCTATAGATTAGAGGGTTGGGATTATCCTATGGAAATGATTTTTGGGCCACAACCTATTTACGTTGCGGCCCATCAAATGGACAGTTTGGATCATCCTACAATGTGCCCATCAAGTGGAAGGTTTGGATCCTCCTATGCCTATGGTAGTATGGTGTGCCCATCAAATGGACGGTTTGGATCTTCCTATGGTGTGGCACGTACAATACTTTTTGGCAAGTGGGATTGGGAATTAGGGATCTGCTAGGGACTATTGATCAATTAAATGAATCTGAGAGCAACCACCTTTGTCCCCAGGTTAATAAAATGAATAAGACAAAATCTTAGCCTATGTGTGGGTTGTGTGGCTACTCTCACATGCAATAGCCAAGCCGCAACATACCCGAAGTGATTGTCCCTAGCAAATCTTTAGTTTTAAACCTAACATTTAACAAAGTAAAGTGATTGTCCCCGAAGGATGTGGGGCGGGGAAGGGGAGGGGATGGGGATTAAATATTCCCCGTGGGGAGGGGAGGGGGATTCCCCACCATCGCCGCAGTGGGGAGGGGAAGGGGAGGGGGAAAATTCCCCGCAGAGGGGAAGGAGTAGGGGACCCCAACATCCGACCCCGACCCGCCCCGTTGCCAGCCCAGCGTACTCTAAGAATTTCAGGTTTCTAACCATATAAAACAAAACTATTCACGTTTTACATTGATGAGGCTCACAAACATCACTTAACTCATTCTCTAACACACTAGAAAATCTAAGAAAAAGATCCCTCAAATCCAACTTTCGAAAATCCTTAATTATGATACAAATAACTAAAAGATACTAAAATAAAAACATTCAACTTCCAATTTTCAAGTAAACAAAATCTCTCTAGATGGCTTGCTGATTCCACCCAAAATCTAAAATCCATCTGTCCAAATTCTTCGTTTCCCACCCCAAAATCCCAAATCCACATGTGCAATGTCTTCGTTTCTAATTTCGCTTGCCTTTGTTTTCTTCATTTGGCTATTGTAGGATCACTTTGGGTGAGATGGGCCGCCCGGTCTTCGGTCTCCTTCTGAAGAACCACTTTCATTATGATTTTGAATTACCTTGGTATTTGTATCAAACTGCTTCTTTATCATTCTACAAGGGATTTGCTAGCGTCCATCGCAGAAGGCATTTCGTGGATGGTCTGTTGCATCTGACTCCAGCCACATAGGCTCACTTTTCAGCAGATTTTGTCTTCATTAATGAGGTGGTTGCTGTCAGATGCAACAGACCATCCGCGAAATGCCTTCTGCGATGGACGCTAGCAAATCCCTTCTATTATAACCTTGAAGACGGACACTCTACCCTTCCATTTTATCACATATATCGGGTATCTAGAGAAAAAAGTCATCAACAAATGTAAAAACAATGAAATCCAAAGAAATAACTGGGGCAGCCCCCCCTCCCCCCACACACACACAAGAATGGATAAGAACAAATGCGAAAGTACTCTTAGAGATATGCGGAAGGATGGAGCGACAATGGTCATTGGGTTTACAAGCTTTCACATGTGTTTTTTAAAACAAATTAGGACACAGACACGGGTAACACAAGGTGATATTGCGTGGGGAGGATTTGTGAGTTTTCTTGGCCGAGACGAAAGGAGAGTTTTGTAACCCGAAACCGAAACAGTGAGACTCTTCTCCTATGGACATAAGCACACTGCCGAACCGCGTAAATATTGTGTTCTTGCTTTGTGTGATTATGTTTATTGCATTTCTTCTTGTTGCTTGTTGCACATCATGTTTGATTCTATCTTGATAGATTATAGATCTCTCTCTTTTTTCTACACTAAATCATTTTTGTATCGGAGCCACATGTATAGTCAGTCATCTTTCCATCTCCAACCTGCATGAAAAATCTGTCCTTTAACTTTTTGTTTATTTACAATAGTAGGATGAGGTCTATCAATAATTGACTCCTTAATGACATTTTATCTAACCAATGAACTTTACATCTATATAGAAGCTTAGAAGCAGGAACCTCCTCTCGGGGTGCCGCTCCCACCTCGGAACCTCGATTCCGCGCTCCTTAGGAAGGAGCTTCCAGGGAGCGCGACCCCAGAGAGACAGGAACTGCTCTAATGACGCTCACAGCTTGCTTCTATTACTCTATAAGTCCCACGATCACCAACTTCCTTATATCAAACTCCTCCAACTCTTCAAAGTAATTCGTTGGAGAAAGCACAAAGGCTTGTGCATCTTCAGAAGGCACGAGGAACGAGTGCACACAAATGAAGATGGTGAAGATGGTTAGAAATTAGCTTTTAGATGTACTTAAATTTTGAAAGATACATATGAAAATGGTTAGAAACTATTATTTTTTTATGTGCTTGAATTTTGAAAGATATATAAAGAAAATATTACATACACGCTCCCATGTGTAGACACCCCATTTTGATCGAACCTTAATTAGGTGCGCTTGAACAAAATTCTTACAAATCAAAGACTTAGTGTCTTAAATTTCATCCTAAGGTAGGATAAGAATCCAAGTAGGTCCCTCTAAAATTTCGTTGAAATCCGTCGACGTTTGCCCAGTGAGATGAGAGTAGTTCGTAGGACAGTGCAAAATAGTATAGCAGAAAGGGGGTATTTTATCCGGTTTGGGGGTAAGCCAGGTTAATATATCTTGCTGTAAAGGGTTGTCCCTGGGTAACTAAAGGAGCGAATTTATCCCCTTATTTTCCATTAGAGCTTTTCTTGCAGACTACCCAGTTTCGTGAAAGCTTAGTGTTAAATATTCAGAGGGGCTGTCCAGAGAATATTTGGAGGTTGAAAAATTATCGAAAAAAAATCTATAAATAGATGTGAAGGCTTTCATTTAGAAGAGAGATATATAATTTTGCATTTTCGTAAGAAAAATTAGAGAGAGAAAGAGCGAGAGTTTTAGAGAGAGATAAAGGGGATCTCATCTTCTCCGTCAATCTCCGGTGACAATTCCGGCCCAAAGCTCCGGCTAGAATCATTTCCTTTTCTTCCTCTTCTTCTTCTTCTTCTTCTTCTTCTTCTTCTTCTTCAATTTGAATTCCTTAGTTTTTTCGATCATCCTTGCTCAAAATCCGATTTTCTTCTTCTCCGATTGACTCCTCCGGCAGGATTATTGAAGCTCCGATCAACACTTTCTTCACTCTATTTTTGATTTTTTAAGTTTAAGCTTTTCAGATCTGTGGTAGAGAAGAGAGATTCATTTTCATCTGAGGTGAGAAAATCAAGAGAGAGAAAATAGACCTATGCTTCAAACCCTAACTTTTCTTCATTTTCCCTTCCAATCGTCTTCTCTGTTAGTCTCGCCGGAGCTCCGGCGAAAGTTATTGCCGCTCACGTGTCACCTCTGATTCATCCTCAAGTTTAAATCCGAGCTATTGAAGCTTAAAATTTCATATTCTTCACATTCTTAAACTCAGAGTCAGGCAATCAGCAGATACGATAGTTTCTGGAGTGTTAATCATCTCTTCTAGCAATTTTCTCTGAAAATTATCAAATTCTCTGCAATCTATAAGCTTCGAGTGGGATCATCAGGCTGATTTCAGAGGAATTCAAGCTGAGATTTCAAGCCGCAGGTATTAACCTAGTGAAAGGTATTTCTCTATGATTCTGTACTCTTTTTTATCCCTTGCTTGATTTTTTTTTTTAGTATGAATCAAATGCTATAAATTCCCCAAATCTCATCGTTCAGATCTGAATGTCTTATTTTTTTTTTTTTTTTTTGAAATTTCTTGAAGTTCTGAATATATTTAGAATGCTCGATGTTGATTGTAGTCATAATTCTTATCTTGATAACATGAAACTGTGAATTAATGTAGTATTGATCTATTCCTAGGAAATTGTTTGGATGATGTTTCAAGCAACAAGATGATTTTGGAATTTTTTTCTAATCTTTGAATGTAAAGCTAGTTAGAAAGTACCTTATGTTTATAAAAGTGATTTCAATAATTTATCATCATTATCCAAATCTCTCTTTTATCTCTTCCTCCTGCACTCAGATCTGATTTTATTTCACCTATAGCTAACCTGTTTTTATAAAATCAGGTCCTAACTCCTTTGATTCCGGCGATCTTGCCGGAATCCGATCATTTTATTACATGATCTATCTCTCTTAATTTCACCCTGATTTGAAACAAAAAAAATTGTCCTCATTTTCAAGAAGAAATTTGCAGAGAAAGGAGAGAATTCTGATGATTTTTGCCATGGAAATCTGCTATTGTTGATTATCTTCTTCATCAAGATCTCTTTCATTTTTTTTCGGCTCTAGCAAGATCTAGCGGATCCATACTCTCTTATCTCTTCCATTAAATCAGCTGTCATCTTCAATAATTCATTATCATCATTTTTGTAGCCCATTTTCATTTCATTTTTTTTAGACCTCATTTCCTCACCCTTATACATCCATAGAATCCCATTCGGCCCTTTCTTCTTCACCTTTTCATAGTCTTTGAACAGAAAGAATTGAGGAAAAGTTACTGGACTGTATTTGGGCTCAATAAAGAGGAATCACATGAGAATGCCATTTGGGAAGAGAAGAAGGGTGAGCTTGTTATACTTCTTCGGCCATAGAAGCTCCATTGGAAGCGAATTTGAAAACTTTCGTTAAAATCAGTTTGGCGAGAAGAGGAATACATCTTTCAGGTAGGATTTTGCTCATAATATCTCCATTATTGTCTTAATTTTCTGAATTTGGGTAGTAAGTCACTCTTTCATAGTGTGGGATGGAACAGAGAGGAAGTCTTTTGTTAGGTTTCAGCAAGCCTTACTTGTTGTGAGATTTATTCATAGTCCCTTCACAAATCGTTGATTTGAGATCACGAAGCCCAAAGTATAGAAAATCTGCATTATTCAGATGACTCTAACACATCAGTTTGGTAGCCCATGAGTAATACCAAACAAATTAATTACCTTTTATAGAGGAGATGTCTGGAAGTGGATGATTAGAAGGGGTAGTGAATGACTATTTTATATGCAGACCCACTTCAATGAGTCACCAAATAATATAGCTTTCCATCTCCAACCATCTTATCTGATCCTCATTGTTGCTGGCCATTGATTCTTATCACCTTCTTTTCTTCAATTAAACCATCATTATCAGCAAGTCAATTATTATCCATGATAATATAGGACTTTAAAACTGTTTCAGTCAATTCCTTGTTCTATGGAATTTAGAGGGTCAGATCATACCCTTGATCTTAGTCCTAAAATTCCAGACATGAATAACTTAAGAGAACCCTGCTCCTTCGCTATTTGTTGTGAAAAACGGCATTCGTATATTCAGATTATAATAATTGCATATCTCGTCTTGTCTCTTGATTTATGAGATTTTTTTGGGCAGTTCTAACCACATTTTAAAGAGTCCATAAATGCTAGATATGTGATGCATGAGTTAAGTTGTTGAAGCATGGGAGTGTTGATATTGTATATATATATATACATATATATATATATATATTTTTTTTAATATCTTTACTAATAGTTACGTTAATATTGAAAGACAAGGTGAGTTCAAACAAGTGTCAAAACATGACAGTACTTAGGCTTTTTGATATTAGCACAAGCATGTTTTAATAAGCACAAAATTAGTTTGTCTTTCCCATTTTAATTAGTTCATTATAATATTTTTTGGGGGTTATAGGGATAATCTGGCGTGACTATGTTAGTGAATAAAAGGGTAAGATGAGTTACAACACGTGGGGATATGGTTGTGGTAATATCATTTTTTATCATAAGAAAATGATATTTGCAGCTTTATACACTTGATAATGGCAGCCCTCTTTTCATATGGGCAGCCCCACATCTTTTTGATATACACAGCCACACCTCTTTGGAAATGGCAGCCAAACCCCCATTTGATATGGACAGCTACATCCCATTTTGATATGTATGACCCTCATTTCACTTTGACATGAGCAGCCCCTTTTTCACTTTGATTGTTGGAAGCCATCATTTCATTTTGGTATTTGCACAGTTTTTTTTTTTTTTTTTTTTGTACAGATTTAATTCTCAAAACTGCCCAGTCTTGGCACAAGTGTTACACATTTTCTGCACAATAATTTCGTCTCTGTTTTGGGTACAGTTTTCACTCACCTTAGCCCCAATTTCTATACATTTCAGCCCCACAATTTCAACACAGAATCTGTTTACATTTGAGCACAATTTCAACACAGAATCTGTTTACATTTGAGGCACAATTTCAACACAGAATCTGTCCACATTTGAGTACATTTTTTTTACACAAAATCTGTCTACCTGTCAACCCAGTTTTAGCATAAAATTTATCCACATTTCAGCCCAGTTTTTTGCACTAAAATCTGTTCACAAGTCACCCCCAGTTTTGCACAATTCAGTCCTTATTCAAATCCTGTTTTGCACAATTCAGTTCATTAGTTTAATCCATACTCTATGTCATAAAATCAGTTCATTCCCTTCCTTTATAGTCTAGTCCAATGGTATATCTGAATTATAATTCATTCTTGTAATAGGTCAAGTAGTTATTGGTCTCTGCATTTTTGGAGCTTGATTTGCTCATATATATCTGAATTATCATATCCTTTTGCATGTTGTTCATAAGATACATGTGTTAAAATCTGCTAACCTATAACCTGAAGATTTAGTTGTCATACCATCTGAAATCAGCTACTTCATAACCTGAAACAAATTAGCCACTAACCTGGAACCAGTTAGTACAGAACTTGAAAATAGCCAGCCTAAAACCTGAAATTAACTAGTATATAACATGAACCAGTGGCTATAACTTGGAACAGTATACACATAACCTGAAAACAATGCACATATATTTCATAAGTAATGTTTATTTTAGTGGAAAATTAGTTTCTTTCGGCAGGGTACCACTGTTTAAAAAATCATCAGGAGGTTTGGTTTCTTTTCTTTTCCATGGATTCATTGTCAATTGTTCATATAGAATGATATTTGTCTTGCTCATAGTATAAAAATGGTAGGCTTGTTCTAAGGAAGTAACTTTGCATATACCATTGAAAGGGCATTTGTTTAAGAGAATTTTACTCATAGAGTTAAGATGATATGCTTGTTTTAAGAAAATGGCTTTGCATGTAAATTTTTGTTCTTATGTGGTTAAAACACATTGTTTGCCTAAATTGTCTATGATGATAACTTTAAGAAATCGAGCATAATGTCATTACTTTTGGTTTATTGATTGATAGTGTGTATATCACAAAACATAAATCACTAGTCAATATTTTGGATATGGTATTCATGGACTGATACATGCATGTAGGTTCAAGAGGTATCTAAAATGTTTATTCTGTTAGATAAGTGATAAGAAATCAGTTTCAAGTCATTTAGTGTCTTAGTTTTTGTTAAAAACCAAAGAGAATTAACAGTTGTTCTAATAGGTTTCGGTTATCCCTTTTCCTGTTTTATCTTTGGGAATGTCGGTTCTAGTTACCCCATGATAATTAAGTAATTTTTTTTTACTCATGATTCAGTAGATACATGAATCAAATTAATTTTCTTTGCTTATCTGTTTGGATAACTCATTCATAAGATGCTACTTTTCATCCTCTGTTCTAGTTATTTGCTACGAATAAGGTGATTAAAGTTTTATTCATTTGACTCTAAAATTTTGGTTTTTAATAATTGGAGCTGAGGATTTTTAGTCTCAATCTGTTTCGGTAATTGTAATTCAATTTGTGGACTGGATATAGGTTATATTATCTGTTTGCATGTGTTTTCGCCAATTGGATTTTTTTTTATGTTGGGCTATACGAATGGCTGTGTTAATTTCATCATTACCTTCACAATTTTAAAAATGAAGTTATATTCTGTATGAATTTGTTTGGGTATTAAAAATTGGATTTTTTATTTGGACTTAATAAATGTTTCATTATGACTGTCATTTTCCTTATTTGGTTATTCTCGCCAGAATAAATTCTATTGATTAGGTTCATTTTGAATTAGTGATGTTATTTGTATTTCTCTTCCAACATTTTCTTTTTGAGAGAGGCGATGAAGGCGCTAGCCCAAGCCCATCTTTAGGGGACTCGCTCAATCTAAGTAGCGCTCTCCTCTTTTGTTTAGTAGGCCTACTCAACCTTTCAGATACGCCCCCCTGTTATGCACTAAAATTTGTATAAATTAGAATTATCATAATCTTTTGATCTTTTTAATACTCTTCTCTTATATTAAGCATTTGAGTTAGGTTTGAAAATGGTTATGAATGGATTATTCAGGTGAGACTATCTTGAAAGCTTATTTTACTTAGGCTACCCAGCGGCTGGTCTGGGCTAATTAATTTTATTTCAATAAATTGTTTAATTGAAGGAGGAAATCAGATGACTACTCTATTCGATATTATCGACATGAGTACTGTCTGATTTCAAGGCGGTTTGTAGGAATATTATCCTGTGTATTTGTGATATCAGATGATTACTTTAGCATCATCTGATTTCACCCCCATATCGGGGCAGTGGTACTTGTGGTTGGGCATAGAAGTGTTTAATGTTGTTTCTTGTTTTATTAGGCTATCCAGCGGCTGGTCTGGACTAATTAATGTTGTTTATCATTGTATGATTACTATTATTACAGATTGTGCACTATTTAGTTGTAGATCATATTTTGCTGATATTTGATTTGTTTTTATAATAATTGATTGGAATTTGCGATTATCTGATAGTATTTTCCTCTCTCTTTGATTAGACTAGCACAGTCTTTTATATTTCTGTTAGATTTCTTTAGATACTATAATCTGTGCTAGGAGACATACTCTGTCTCGTTAGGCAATCCTCCTTTGGAGGCAAGCCTCAGTTGTAGAATCCTCTCTGAGATTGCACCTCAGTTTGTTCTTTTGTTAATTAGAGACCAATTTGGTCAATTAGTTGTCTTAGCCTCGCTTCCCCCTTTGCAAGGGCAATGATAAGGTTGCTTAGAGCCCATCTTTGTGTGTGTTTGGGAGACCCGCCCGGTCTCATTCTCTCGTTAGTCCTCCTCTCTGTGCATCGTCTGGTTTTGGGAGAACACCTTACTCGGCTTGGCAACATACCCCTATCCTTATGGGTATTGGGTTGCACATTTGTTGCAACCTATGGCTAGGTAGCTGTCCGGCCCGGTGGGGTGTTTTACCTCTGCCAAATGTGCAAATTCGTGTTTCCTCTTCTCTTTTAGAGAGTCTTTGACTCATCTACCCTTTAGTTGTTGTCAGTGGAGTCTTTGACTCGTGTGTTCTTCTCTCTTAGAGAGTCTTCGAATCGTGTTTCCATTTCTTTTAGAGAGTCTTTGACTCATTTATCCTCTAGTTGCTTTTATTAGAGAGTCTTTGAATCGGTTGCTCCCTTTGTGCTCTTATTAGAGAGTCTTTGACTCATTTGCTCTTATAACGGTGTTATTAGAGCATAGTTTCCTTTATTCGCCCTAGGGTTTGTCCCTAAGGTGTTATTTTGTATATTCCCTCCGGTCTTTGGCCAAAAGGGTGAAAGCATCAGAAATTTTAAAATCCATAAACATTGAAATCATTAAAAATCTCAAAAAAAAAAACATTAGAAACTTAAAACATAAAAATGGTTGATTTGCTGTAAGTGTTTGATAGATAAAGAGTTCGTTTCGAACTACGTTGGCTTGATCCTCTTCCACGAGGTACGTAGTGCAGCTTGAGATCCATATCCCAAGTCCAGCCAAACTTTGTAAATAAATGTTTTACCCATTTTTTCTTCAAAACATTGTTTTCAACAAGATCTTCCTCTAGAGTTAGGAGTTTGTCTTAGATAGAGAGTTTTAGAGTCAGGAGTTTGTCTTTGATGTGTTGTGTGGTTTGTTTGTGTTTGTGTTAGAGTTAGGGGTTTGTCCTAGAGTTATAGGAGCGCCTCCGTCCGGTCAGTTGGCGATTCACATCACCGACTGATGACTAGGTCTTGGATACGTTAGCGAACCTATTGTTTTCCTTAGGAAATACAGCCTAGTTACACATAGGTTGTAGGAACCACCTGCATTAGCCTAGGGCTAATCTGCATTTAGTTAGGGCATATAGGGTGTCCTAAAATCCATAATTCACTGGAAGTTAAATAATCGTACAAGAAACTTTAATAACTAGTCCGGTCTTTTAGATCGAGTCTAGGATAGAGGTCTAGGTGTCTTAGGCATCCTAGCTTAGAATAGGCGCGAAGAACTACGTTGCCTTGATTCTCGTGGAGGCGGGGATACGTAGGCTTCTTTGGATGAATACCAGACCATCCGAGGACTCAGGCTAATAATTTAGAGTCTTAGGATTTGTTGTGTAATTATTGTATGATTTGATATGTTTTCTTACTTTTTAGTACTGATCCTATACCTTTAGCTATAGGTTGCATGTGTTTGCACATCAGAATTTAGACACCCATTAGACATGTCACTCATAACCTAGCTTTGCTTATGTGACACATTTTTCATTTCATTTTGTATGCTTATTTCTTTATCCTCAGGAAATGCATGCTTAGGTAGACGATTCTTGAGAATTGTTCCTATTTCATATGATTTTCGCCCGAAACTCTTTGAGGTTAATAATAAATGGCATAAGAGACCAAGTGCTTGCACTCGGACGAATTGGGGGTGCTCTCAGACCTTCTCCATTCGTAATCAGGCACGGACCCATATATATTTCTGGTTATCCATGGTATACAGAGCATATTTTTGTTTAAAGGATCCATGGCCGTATACCGTGGATGGCGACTCTGAGTTTGTTTAGGTACGTTTCGAATCCGGATTTGTTCCCGAATCGAAAGGTATCTCTTTTATATCGCCACTCGTGCTATGCTATGAGGGTGGCATCCGTTTCGAGAGTTCCTTGGTAGAGCTCTCCTTCACACGTGGATGATCCGGATGGTGTTAGGGACCCGTTCCCTCGCCGCCTATCTCGGATCGGGGTCCACACCATGGCGCTCCCAAACTTAGACTTTTCTAGAACCCACGCTTCCCCGCCCCCGCTCCCGCCTCCGCTCCCGCCCCCGCCCCCGCTTCGTGCTGGGTTGGAGTCAGATTCTCCACAACTACCTTAAAATCTCTCTCGTCTTCTTTTTTTTCTTCTTTCTTTTCTCCTCTCTTCTTCTTCCTTCATCCTTTTCCCTACTAAGTGCTTGTGGATGAAAAGTCTAGTAATAATAAAGGAGAGGAGACAGGTTATGAGGCTCACTTGAACTCCTATCTCAATTTCATGACTTATGTTTAAGGATTTCTTGTGGTTTCTATTCTACATCTTCTCCACTTTATTTTCAACATTCTTCAATTCAGCATAGTTTGACAGAAGGAACTTGGAGTTGTCTCTACTTTAAAAGTATGTCTCACATTTATGTGTCATGCTTCATAGTTTCTTTAACATATTTGGGATTTCTAGATGTGGGGAAAAGTACCCAATCTAAAAAATGTGTGACACATCTTGGTCATCCCAGGTGCCCTGATTATCAACAATGCCAACATCCTATCCTGCATGTGTTCCTTGAACATTGGCTCTTTGGTTTATAATCTGTACTAGTTCATTTACATGTGTATCTTCCTTTTCAACTTATTCACATGCCTCTGGTTACCTGCGATATCTAGATTTTCAAACTTAAACAAGTATTTTTTTTTGTTCATATCCTCAATTTGTTTATCAACAGTTTTCAATTTGCTTATCAGCAGCGAGAGTTAACGTTGTTAATTACTTATGTCTGTGCCAATAAAATTTGGGATTGTTTTGCTTTCCTAATACTACTTTTCACACATTGCTTGCACGTTTTCTGTTTCCTGTTAACTGACATCTGTGTAACTTGTCATGGTTCAGACCACAAAGGAACTGCATGACACAGTCTTATGTCATAACACTGATAAGGATGATGGTATTGCTAGAATAGACCACCCAATTCTCTTGGAAGATTCAAATGATTTTCAGTGTGGACACTGGCTGAATGTACTGGAACACATATTACAATCCCGGGATTTGAGTGAAAATGGTATTCAGAGTTGCATACGAGATGCACTTCCATCGATACATGTTGCACCAAAACAAACTGCACAGGCCAAGGTATAGTCAGACATTTTCTTCTCCCATTCTTCTCCCTTTTTCATTATGGGGCCATTTGGATACGCGGATTGTAGAATCTTGGATTTCTTCAAAATCCTGGGTGGGAGACGAGAGAAGAAGGAGACTGTCCGTCGTTTTCTGATTTCTTGCCATTCTTTCTGTTGAGCGAGAGAGTAGGAGATTGTCTCATGTTTCCAGGTTTTAGAAATCTCAGGATGGGGGAGAGATTTCTAAAACCTGGATTTCTTATTTAAAATCCAGGATAATGGATTGTAAAATCCAGAATTTTACACCGCTTTCAAACTAAAACCTGGATTCTAAATTCCACGTATCCAAACAGCCCCTAATTATTCAGGACATTTTTCATTTCCATCATTATTTGCAGGAACCTATACACTGTCGTGAGAATAGGCAAAGGTGCCTGTGGCCGTTAACAAGGGACTCTAAAAAATCTGAAAGCTCTTGGAATGCTTCCAAGAAGCGTAAAGGGATTAGTTCGAATGGATCTCAAAAAGGTCCAGATGATCAAACAAATGTTCAGACCGTCTCTGAGAAGTGTCGAAGTGTTTTCCTCGATGTTATTGCTTCGGACAAGTTTGTTTCTTTGTGCAGTTTGCTCTGTGTAAACTTTCATGGCATCAAGGCTGACAAAATTTTTGACTTTAGCCTCATCGACTTAAGGATGAAAAATGGGGAATATGAACAGTCTCCTGGTCTTTTTGCTTCAGATATTCAACAGGTAATCTCTTATAAGCTCTTTACACTTCCCTCAAAAGTTAAATTATTATTTATGCTCTTTAAATTGCTATTCCTCAAATCAAATATTGATTGTATACTATGGACTCCTCCGGTCCTTGCTCATTATTAAACTTTGCAACCATTCTCAACTTATTCAATAATATGCGCGTTTCTGAGGTTTACTTTCAACAGGCAAGTTGCAGTCAGTGAGAAACTTAGCTATTGAAGTGTGCATGATTTGTTCATACGTTCGCCCACGTTACTCATGAATTCATGTGCTTCAGATATGTCAATTATTAGTTAGGGGTCATCTGGAGGCACTGATTTTGCTTCTGCTAAATTACATGTCAATTATTAGTAAGGGGTCATTTGGAGGCACTGATTTTGCTTCTGCTAAAAATTTCAAACTCTGATTTTTAAAATAGTGAATTTGAAACCCATGGATCATGCAATCTGCTGTTTGGATGTCATCCTGTATTTTCCATGGGTGCAATTTTATGCTGTTTGGATGAAAGCATATATTTTCGTGGAAATTGTATCTGCGTATGAATATTCAAGATCAATTTCATGAGGTCCAGGCATTTGAACAAAATGCGTTGGCAAAATAAGGTGCATGCATTTTAACAAATTGAGTTTTTTTCTTTTTTGAACAAAGTGAGTTGACAATTATACTTTAATTTCCTGGAACATTTCTCAGTAAACCCATTGGGTGCGCTTGGATTGTTGGAATCAGGAATCGGAATTGTGATCACATGCCATTCCAATTCCTATTCCTCTGTCAAAGGGAATCATAAGTCTGATTCTAATGTTTGGTAAATATTAAGAATTGGAATCCTGAAACAAGAATAGCGATTAGGGTTCCAAACCCAGCCAATGGAAGAAAAAGCTCTGCAATTTTTTTAGGGATACGTTAGCAGAAATGGATGAAAAAAAGCTTCCCCATATCTTCTTGTTAATGTGCAATTGTTTCTGCAACCCAGCATTCTCAACCCCATAGCTATTGATCTCAGAAATGGATGAAAAAGCTGGAGCAAGTCTCCTCTAAAATGAACCCAACCAAGCATTCTCAACCCCATAGCCATTAACCCCAAAAATCTCTCTAAAATGAGTAGCCAATCAAACCCCAAAAATCGCTGTAAAATCCATAGCCATTAACATCTAAAAGAACCCAAACAAACATTCACAACCCTTCTTTTAGTAGATACAACTCATTCTCAACCCCTTTCCCAACCCAAACCATCTAAAACAATCATAGGCAAACCCAAATGCAGAGCCGTTAAGAAGAAAAAACCCTAAAATTGGTACCCATTAACCAGGTGAAAGAAAACCTAACCATGGTTGGGGGGAAATGGGCACAAGCCTTCTCGTTAAATGCTGGTGAAGGATTTGTGTGTGTGTGTGTGTGTGTGTGTGTGAGAGAGAGAGAGAGAGAGAGAGAGAGAGAGAGAGAGAGAGAGAGAGAGGGACCTAATTGGGCGGGTAACGGAAGACCCCCAAAATTCCCAGATTTTTTCCGCCAGGTATCCCCTTCCCGTTACCAAGTCTAGAACCAAACGTATGAAATGGGGAAACAGTATCAGATTCCGATTCTTTGTTTCCCATACCAGCAATACAAATGCTCCCATTGATGTCTTAACTCAATGCGATTCAACATTACAATTAGTCAATTACAAAGAAATCGATATTGCAGTAGTTCCACTCAAGCCGTCCTCCATTAAT
Source organism: Tasmannia lanceolata (assembly GCF_043159265.1). Classification (NCBI taxonomy): domain Eukaryota; kingdom Viridiplantae; phylum Streptophyta; class Magnoliopsida; order Canellales; family Winteraceae; genus Tasmannia; species Tasmannia lanceolata. Next base: position 685,914 of record NW_027518693.1, read on the forward strand.
AGGTTGAAAAAGGTGATGAGTTCTCCCATAACTTTTGGAATTGTATACATCAGTCCATGGTCACTCACATCTTTTTTTTTTATTCATTGGCTTGCTTCTTTGCATGTTGAAACACATCTAGATATGTGAAAAGCTGAAACCATGGTGGCCGCGTATGGATGGCATTTTCATTAATTCTTAAGTCAAATTCACCATCACTGAATAAGTATTGCAAGGGAAATGAGCTACACAAATGGCATAAAATACGTTTTCTGAGGATGATTATTCATAAAACTAAAATTCTCTTATCCAAACGCCCCCCTGGACTCAGCCTCCCATGTTGTACCATGTATCTTGTTAGGCAAGTTTGTGATTGATCTCAAATAAGTCTGAACAAGTTGTAAAAACTGCATCAGATTGGTGAAAGTTGCTGACTCATTTCCAGTGAATCTAAATGGTAGATTTGAAATCAGAAGTATAAACTTTGATGTCCCTGATCTTTACCTATAAATTGCTAACAGATTGTTACATGAATATTGGTCTTAGAATATTCAATTTAATAACTAGTTATTAAATACTCCCGCTCTCATTGCTGCTCCCACATGCGCTCCTGGCTTTTTGAGGATTAAAAATCCTATTTGATGGCTGAGAATATTTTTGTGCGATAATTTTTTTACTTTTAGCCGGCAGATCTTTGGGCTTTGGTGGCCTTCCCTTTCAATTTCTGTTTCTTTGGTATAGATACCTTATGTGTGATTTGTTCCTCAGGTGTGGAAGAAGTTCAAAAGGATTGGGAATGAAATGTCCCGTCTTGCAAATAGCCTTTCGAACATATCACAGACGTCCTACCGTAAACAGGTAAGCATGCTGGTTTTTCTATACTTTTTTTTTGAATGATAGGTTTTTCTACACAACTTTTTTTTGAATGGTTGGTTTTTCCTATACAATTTTTTGTCTTTGTTATTTTTACTCACCTCAGGGAAGTCTTTTTACACGTATTTTCTCAGGTAGGAGAATTGGTACATGAGTCTAATGGAGAACAGAAAAATGAGGTGAGTGATGTTCCTTGGCTGGAGAACTAGTTCTTTTCATGTGAACCATCACCATGTCAATTACTCTAAAGCTGAAGAGCAAGATGGTTCTATTCTTAAGCAACCTCTACAAGACAAGACCTTAAAATAATTTTCACTTTAATTCCCACTCTGATTAATTTGGATTTTGTTTGCAGGAGATTAACCAAGTTGGTACAGAACAAAGGGATTCTGTTGATTTGGATGCCGCAACACGATTGCTTTCGTACGAATCAGACTGTTACACTAAACCGGACCAGATGGAGGCCGGTGGCTTGTACAAAATATCCACTTGTGGGTGTTGTGGAGAAAAAGCGAATGGAAAACACAGCCTAATTTGTGATGGGTGCGAAGCAATGTTTCACATCTCCTGCGTCAAGCCTTCTATTGAAGGGATTCCCACCAAAACCTGGTATTGTGTAAACTGCTCTGCAAACAGAAAGGAATCGCCGGAAACTGACTCTACCCAAAACCAGTTGGAGATGCTACATGATAATTGTGAGGTATGCAAGAGGCGCAAGGACCTCGTGGCAAAAAAATATGGGCCCAAAACTGCGATGAAAACGGTGGATGCAAGGACATGTAATGCCTTGGAGGAAACCTTAGATTCTAGAGTAGGGACTTGTGGGGTACAATCCTCGAGGAGTGAAAACCCACGCTTGTGCAAACTGTGTAAAACAGAGGACGATAAAGAATTTTGCGTATGTGCTTTCCCACAATGCCCTTACAAGTATTACCACAAGAGTTGCCTGCGAATTATGGATAGACCAACCGACAAGGACCCTTGGTACTGCCCTTCTTGTCTCTGTAGAGCCTGTCTTACTAATAAAGACGACGATAAGATTGCCTTGTGTGATGGCTGTGATGAGGCATACCACATTTACTGCATGGTACCACCCTATACATCCTTTCCGAAGGGAAACTGGTATTGTAGATTCTGTAATCTTAATTACAGGCTAAATGCTCGAATGATGCACACACAAGACATGTTTTCCGTAGAGAAACACAGGAACAATGGAAAGGAAGTGGCCACAGGACAAGTGGATATGCTTAAGAGTGCGGCATTGAAAAAGCAAGGGATGCACACTAAAGGCAAGGTCGGCTTAAAGAAACACAGACACAATGCAAATGGAGTGGCCACAGGATCGGTGGATTTGCTTTTGAGCGCAGCGTTAAAGCTAGAAGAGAAGTAAGCTGCAGGGAGGAAGAACAGATAGAAGGAAATTCCCGACTTTTTTGTTCAGTTAATATGTTATGACAAGTCTGAGATAAGGATTTCTTTTGTGTTTTTTGATTGTGTACATTTGGCTGTAGCCCCAAGTTTGCCAAAATGTGCATCTTGAAATGGACAATCGCTCTCTAGTTCTGTCCCTTCCATATTTGAGTACAGTAAAACCGAAGGCTTAAAGATCTACAAGCAAGGTTGCAAATCGTAGGGATTCAAGATGAAATTATCCAGGTAAGGTAGCCCTCTTTTCCAAGGATTTATATGATCAAGTCGTACTCATTCACTCATTCCTAGATTTTGCTGCCCTGAGGATTGAGATGCAGCAAGAGATCATATTGATGAATCTCAAGGCTTTGACCTTGCAGCTTCTGTTCCTTGAAGACTGATATTTACAAAATAAAATAAAAAATAAAAAAATACAAGAAGCAAACAGCTCGAAAAGGAGTTTTATTTAGAAGTGACTCCAATTATGTAGAAAACAGACAAACACCTTCTCAACAAGGATCCACCACGATGTGCAGCAAAACATCAAGAAACGATGCAAGTAAACACAACCACACAAGAAAACACAAGATTTACGTGATTCGACAGTGTGCCTGTCCATGGGAGAAGAGCTTCACAATTTTGGTTTTAGGGTTACAAAACTCTCCTTGGTCAAGAAACTCACAGGAAACCTCACTTCTTGAAAGCTTAACATGTGACCTATATATCAATGCCACTAAATAAAGAAAATGACCAAAATACCCCTTGGCGCAAAACTAGAGGGTCTTGTAAGGTTCCTGTAAAATGCTCGGATTGTGTGTACATCGCGGACATTAGTCTGTCAAGGTCCTGTAACATGTCAGAATGAAAGTCATCTGCACACCAAATTTTCATTACAAATTCACTGATATAAATAGAGCTAAGCCCTATGCGCTTGGAGTAGTGTTTCGTCTCTTGTATTTGGATTCAATTAACCTTGTGACTTGTGAGGGTTTCCCTTTTATATGTGGAGGTTCCGTAAGTCATGGGCCAAGGATGGCATGGTTGCCAGGGCAACTGCGGGCATTGGTGCTTGTATTGGTGCTGCAAGGTCGCTCAGGCCTCGCATGTAGAGGGCATGAATGTCGTTGCATGTGCTACACTATCCCTGGAGCTTTCGAGCGATGGCCGACTGGGAGTTTATGGCCGATGGGGCAACTGGGTGGTGCATGGCTTCTAGATGCTGTGTGGGCTGGGGGTACTGTGTTGGCTGAAGGCTTGGGTGCTATGCTGAGGATCCTCCTTTGCTATGCCAAGCGGCGGGAGGTTATTCGACCGGGGGATTTTGCAGAATCCAGGTTACATGCTGATGCCTGATTTTACCCCTAACAATTCTACAATTTGCAAAACTTGATTTACTTCTAATGGCTGAAGAATAATCTTCTATTGTGACCAAAGGGTCTCTAGTTACAGGGTTTTTTAGATCCAATCTTATGGATAGTCCCAGTTTACAGATCACTAACAGTCAGTTAACCGGAATGAATCTTTTTACTGTGGTCAAGGACTGTAAAAAATATTTATTAGAGGCAAACAAAACCTGCTATATATCAATGGTTCCCTAAATATGAAGTTTCAAAGTATAATAACAGGAAGTCGAATAAACTATTGGTAATGTCTTGGTTCTTTGAAGATATTCGCTTCCATTGTATTGCTGTTGTTGAACAACTCAGGAAGCATCAAGAGAACAAGAGGATATTTGAGATACTTCCAAGCTTGAATGTGAAATTTGAGCCTATTAAAACCTACTTGTTTATTAGACTCTTCCATCCCTCAATAATGTATATACCTTGCTTCAGTGCGATACCCATAGAAAAACAATTGTAAATAATTAGAATTTCAAGGCGGATTCTCATTGTCCCATTTCAAAGTGGTATAACTCGATCATTTTATAACCAACCCTTGCAAAACCTAGTTCTATTTTGATGCTCCAGATGTCTAGTTTTTAATGGAACAAACCTCACCCAGAAATACAATAGAATGAGAGAGATATAGACAGTTCTATGAGACCTACTCGGGTAGAAAATTCTGCAGAAAACAATTCTATGAAAGGTTTGTTTAAAATCCTTTATCTGAAGACTTACCCATTCGGTCAAGTACTTCGATTTACTCCTGTGCTTCATTTGATATGCTTTGTATATGAGTACCTGCAATGTGATTTTAATAATGAGAACTATGTCTGTCTCCGTCGTGAGGACTCACGACGCTGGAGATCGTAGCTTGCGCAAGTCCTCTGTTATTGCTTTATGGATCCATCCGGATGCGGTTGTGTTTATATATGCATTCGATGTGTTCCATGTGAATTCTTAGTAGCAAATCAGCAAGAAGCCAATTGGTATATGGGATACATGACTTATGAATTGAGTTTAGTTTGATTCTTGCTTATTATGTTCATGAATCTTGCCACATAATCTTCCTCTTGCATGGGCTTATAATACATGTTTAGTTACTTAGTAAACTATGAGCTGACTCATCTTATTATGACTATAGATTAATTGAGTCCCAGGGAAGAGGAGAAGAGTTTTGGAGGAGAGCACTAGTGACTTTGTCAGTCGAGGTAGTGCCATGTTGGCAACTTCTTTAGTACCTTGTTTATTTGTAGTTTGGTTTGTCCTTTGTATAAGATGTGCCACTAGGGGAAAACAAACATGGGATTTGGTTTTACATCCAAGTCTCGAGGCATTATCTTCCATATAGACTCCTTAGAGGGATGAAATTGGGGTTATCAACTCTTTAAAAGGAGGTTATCAACCCTCTAAATGGGCTTATCAAACTCTCAAAAGGGGGTTATCAACCCTCTTCAACAATTTTTCAAAATTGTGTCCCCCGTTCACAATTCTTGTATCTTGGTCTCCCCCATTGACAATTTTTCCTAAAAAATAACCGAATATCTTAGTTGAGTCTGGTGTGTGGAATTGGGTAGAGTTGGTGCCTCAACCCAATAACTAGATTGCATACCTATCCCATTGTTACAGATCGAAGTTGAAACAATACATACACATTAATGAAATGTCTGGTCTAAGACAAAACCTTCTTATGACCCAAACTTTAGGGATGGAAAATCTTGTAGGGGGTTGCAGGAGGAATTTGAGTTTCAATTTAGATTTGGAGGTCTAATATTTACACAATTCTCTAAATAATTGAAAAACTCTTAAAAAAATTCTAAAATTTTGTTTTCTCTTATAAACTTCAACAAAAAATACATACTAGTTAAAAGTTCTACTATTTTTCAAATTATATGCAATTTTTTTGGAATTAAACCTGATCTTTTTGAATTAAACACAAATTTGATGGATAATTCATCAATTTGTTCTATATGTTTATAAACCTCGAGAAATTCAAGATTGATGAAAAAGTGATTGCAGTAAAAAATAAACACATACATTAAAGAAATAAGTATATATATAGTAGAAAAACACATTGTGCTTTTCACAAATAAGATTAACTTAAAATAATTTCATTTGCAACTAAGGACCAATTTTGGTGGTACCCAAAGAAGCCCTTGATCCTGTGGTCAGAGTGCAACGGTCTTCAATGCCAAATCACCAATCATACGTGCCACATGTACGGTGGGGATTCATGCTCCTTCAAATTAAATTTGATTGTGTGCCTTCTTCCCACTGATTGCACAACCACGTCAGCACATTGAAGTGCAAGAAAAGTTGGAAAACAACTTTTCTAGATTCCTATTTTCCATTGTTTGATAACACTTGGAACACTTGGAAAGGAAAAATTCTGTTACAAAAGTTGTTACTAACTAAAAAAGAGAAGGCCCATTTTACTGAAAAAGCCCACTTCTTTCTCAAATTCCTCTATTCATCTCCATTCTCATTGTATTTGATTTATTTGCAATCTTTTTTGTGTTTCTTCCACTTTTAAAGGTTCATTATATAAGGATATTAGGACGTGATGAAAGTATGCAGGCATCATCACTGTTCGTTCAGAATACTTCAATATAGCGATAGCAATACGCAACCGAAGGGAGTTGGGACCAGGCAAAGTGCCTTGTTTCTTAAACTAAGTTAATTTTATTTCAATTTTAGGAGTAAATGATGCTCTGCTAACAACGAAACTCATTATTTTTTACTATTACAGTTGCACGGCAGACACAGTTTGTAATGATGTCCCAAAATTGCAAATCTTTGCAATTAGAATTCTTAGTCAAACCTGTAGTACAACGGGATGTGAAAGAAACTAGAGTACTTTCAAACGCATTCACCCCGCAAAGAGGAATAGGTTAGAGCACTATAACCTGGAGTTTGTCCATTATAATTTGACCATTTGAGAAAGGTATAGTATTTTTAATTAATGTTAACACTTCTCAAAAATTAATCACACTAAGTTTAAAGTTAAACTCATTAGAAATTACTAAATTTTGTACCAGAGGCTTATGGAGGAAAACATTAACAACTAGCGACGCCATTTGTCTCGATAACCTTGATGTCTTGATAGGTTAGATAGCAGGTGATGATCATGCTATTTCCATCACAGAGGATTTGGGTCGGTAATAAATGGAAGAACCATTCAATCGATTGCAGGGTGCCATGATCTAGCCTAGGACAACCCGTAGGAGATGACTTTATGTTTGAGAGCTTAGATGCAAACTGTGAGAAATTTGAATATTTCACTCTTTATTTCAATTTGTAATATTTATAGTTAGCAATTATCATTTTGTATAATTATTTTTTCTTTCATTGATGCATTACAATAAATTTTATGTTTTAAGTAATAACATAGTTTTTTTTTTTGTTAAAGTTGGTTGTATTAATGGCTTCTTATAAACACTTTCCTCTTTTCTTTAACAATTTTCATATTTTTTGAATTTTTAAATTTTTAACTGTTTAAAGAAAAATCTCCTGTTGTAGCATCTTTTCTAAAACGAAACACCGGAACATACATAACACCAAAACGTTCCATCCACCAAAATGAAATAACGAACGAAATGGTATTGATAACTAGGATACAAGAGAGGCCCCATCTCACAATGTTGAGTTTATCAAATTACATCGGAGAAGATAGCATAAGATGATACTACATGTTGGTGGCCAATTTCACTTTTAAGAGAGATTTCACTCATGAGTCTAAAGTTACAGGAGAACCACATTTCAAGATTTCTAGAACAGAAATTTTTTTTGTTGTGAAAGAGCTTAACTGTCGGGGCTCTATTTAGAGTTAAAGTAAATCCACTATTCAGAACTAAAGTAAATCCAAAAGGAAACATTAGAAGAGGAGAGAAATACAAATTACCACCTTCCCTGCTTGTTGCTATGTAGAAAACTGCATAGATTGAATGCCTCGCCTTGATCCTCATTCAAGGCCCTTCTTTCCAACCAGCAAGCTGTTAGCTGCTGCAAAAGCCTATCGAGGTATGAACGCAAGCAACTCTCTTGATCTTTCAAGTGGGGGTTTGTTGATAAGACCACGATGTTTACTGCATCTGCTACAACCTCTCGGTGCGCCATGCCAAGGACATATCCGACGGGTGACTTCTGAGGCTCTTCATATGCCAGCAAGGCAATGCAGTCCTAGTGAAAAAAGTGGATTCCAGTGTTGGGCATTCCATTATGCAGGAGAGAAACGTATAGTATGCCATATTTCTCTAGGAATCAAACTGACATATATCCAAGGTTTTATATTTCGGTTGGGACCGAAACCGAAATCGCAAGAACTTGAAATTTCTGAAATATCCCAAATTTTGGCCGAAATTTCAGTAAAATGATTTTTTTGCACAAATTTACTATTTTTCCGAAATTTCGGCATAATAATGTAATGCCATTTTCCCCCCCGACTTTCGGCCGAAATTTCAGAAACTGAAATTTAAAACCTTGCATAGTTGCATATATCACAATGGAGCAACCTTACTGTTGTGGCAAGGCTTGCTGCAAAGCATTTGAAAACTAAACATAGGAATAAATTCTTAAAGAATAAACTAAACATAAGTAAAACAAAGAATAAATTCTTAAAAAAAAAAACTAAACATTTGAAAACAACATAGAAAGTGGCCCAAATAAATATTCATAATGCCATTTTTTTATAAAAAAAAAAGTAAATGAACAAAATAAAAATTGAAATAGAATAGAAATAACAAGTAAAATTAATAATAAATATTTATAAAAATAAAATATTGATGTTACCAACTTACCCTAAAACTTATGTTTTACACTTATGCTGCCCATTTATGTTACCCATTTACCCTAAAGATTAATTTACCAATATGGCAATAATCTTTGTAACCCACTCGGGACCTATTAGTATTTAATGACTTGTACAGTTACTTCGGTGCTTTATATATGCTATTGTTTGCTTTAGCATTTCTTTAGTTAAAAATAATTGATTTTACACCTTTTCCTTGAGATAATAACTAAAATATTTGACAGACAAGTGAAACAGACGACAAGCTAAAGTAAATACACAAAATAATCATTAAATATAAAAGTAAACAGAAATGCATGGCTGAAATATTGTGTATCTCTCTATTTCTAAGGTGATGAGAATCCGTATCATCTAATTTAGAATACATATCTGATACAACCATATATATACATATATGTGTGTTTGTGTGTGTGTGTGTGTGTGTGTGTGTGTGTGTATATATATATATTTATGATTGTTTTGTTGATACAGTTGATACAGCCGACATGCATTGTTGGAGCTTCGGCCGATATGCTAATTGATACTAATATTTCAAACTTGGATAGCTGTACCTTATTGGATGGTTCTAAGGCCATGAGAATCCATATCATCGGGTCTAGTTGGGTATAATGATTCAAATCAAGTTGAAGCTTCCACATTATTGGATGGTTTGTGATTTAATGGGAATTTAGATGGCAACAAGAATTTCTTGTGCTTGAGGGAAACTGTCAAAACGTGTGGCGAAGGCATCAAAGCAAACTCCAGGTCTATGGAGATTGGCAAACATAATTGAGAAGTTCATATCAAACTGGGAGGAAAAAGCAGTTGCAAGCAGTTGCAACCTTGCTAAAGGGGTGTCTTCGTCATCTTACCAGTCAGGGAAAGCCACTAATGTGAAGCTTACATTTCATTTCAGTAAAGTTGTAATTTATAATACATAAAGAAATAAATTATCTCCAAGAATCCTCTTATAAAGGATCAAAGCCAAATCATGGTATTAAATTTCGGCCGAAATTGGGACTGAAACCAAAATCCCCAAAACGCAGAAATTTCGGGTTTAATTTTAGAAAAATAATTTTTTTCCACAATTTTCTAATTTTCCGAAATTTCAATCTATATTTCAAATTCAAAATGTAATTCATTTTTTCCCGAATTTCTGCCGAAATTTCAGGAATTTGGCGGAAACCAAAATTTAAAACCTTGAGCCCAATAACCAAAAGGCACAAGTCCTTTAAGCTAAGAAACAGATCGAAATTACCCATGAACAACTGATTTTAACAATTCAACAAAAAAGGTGATCGAATAATATTTAATAATGAAAGTAAGTGAGGTATTTTTCTCGGAAATAAGTCCATAGTAACAAGAGTAGCTAGTGCAGCCAAGATGAAAACCATTTGTACCAAGTTCCATTACAAAACTATTCATTGTCATACAATTTGAAATTTGAATATATCAATCTAAATAGATTCTCAAGTACTGAATTTAGAGAATATAGTGTGCACAAAATCTTAAACAGCCCATAAGACAATGCTACATTTGAAAAGCTGCATGAAAAGAAGAAAGTTATAACATACCTCAACATAAAAAACAAATGGTTGCTGCTGCCCAAAGTTTACATTCACCCTGAAGAATTGACATCAACCACCCCACCTGCAAATATCAGATTCTCTAATACTTCGATTGTACAAAAAAACTAGGCCCCTTTAGCATTAAAATAGTGTGTGACAGTGTTTGGAAATTTAACACGTGCAAGGCAGCGCATGAAGAAAAGTACATCCTTTCTGGATTAAGGTATTGATTAATCTTTTCAACAACAAGCCGTGCGGATAAACATGTATGTCTGAAAAGTTCGCTTAATTCAACATGGTTTTTTTAACATGTTGAAAAGTTTCATTACAAATATTTAATAAAATGAATCTCACTTACCAATGAACAACGCTTACTGAATATTTAATAAAATGGATCTACATTTGAAAATCCAACTTACTGAATAAAATGAACTTTTCTTCCTAACTCTGATGAATAAATTTGAATACAGATGCTTAAAGAAAGATGATGATATACAGAGGAGAGGTGAGCATACTCCTCATTTTGGCTATGAACGGCGATGGTTGGAAACAAGGGGCCCTTGACATCCTTGTAGACTGTTCCAACTAGCTTTCCATTTTTTCTACACAGAACAAGCCGAGTGCAATTATCAATAAGGAACCTTTCAAAGCAATCAACAAATAGTAGGATGTATTATAGAAAAAGATCTGGAAAATCAATTATAAGAATCTAAGAACCAATTTGAATGGCTAAGTACTCATTCAACAGACATATCCGCAATAAACTAAGATGTGTTACAAAAAAAAAGATTTTGAAAATCAAATATAGAAACCTAAGAACCAATTTGAATGGTAAAGATTGAGTTTACTCAATCAACAAACATATCTGCAAACAAAAAGGGGAAAAAGTCATACGTGAAAAACAACTCTTGTGAAGCATAGTTAATACCACCACCAATTGTATCTCCAGAAGTAAACTTTGGGCCAAAGGTTTCTCCCTTTCTAAAGCAGCCCATCATCCCCATGATATCCATAGCTATTTGCTTCCCAACTGTAAAAAAAAAAGGATCATTACAGATCTAACAATATGATGACACCAAATAAATGATATATGGTGAGTTGGCCTAACATTAATGTCAGTCACTATGCCATGAATAAATTAGAAATCATAAGCCTATAATTGCAAAAATAAAACAAACAAAAAAAATAGTATAGGAGTGTATCTTACATTCACATACTATCAACCATTATTATCAGAAATAATTTTCAAACAGAGGCAAAAAATAATCATAGAGCAACTCAGGAATGGGCATTTTCCATTCATCCCTAGAATCTACTAAAGATGTTCAGCTCCCCAAAGGAGTTAGAAATCCAGATGCTGAAGAAGACAGTAGCCTAGTGTCTCCACCTTGGATTTGTCACCAATGGAGAAGAGTTGGTCATGAAAGGCTGAGATGAGCTTTGCTTTGAGGATCAAGCGGGGATCTATTTTTAGGACGGGATGAGAAGCTTGTGAAAACCTCCCAGCAGTCCAAAGGTCATCCATCTACATTCACGACAACTATAGTCAACTCAGGAAGATTGTGCTTTTTTTTTAAAGAGGTCATCTCTAGGGTTCCTAATTCCGGAGCCTCTGAACACATGACAAATGAGACGTCTATATTTTCCTTGTTTCATAAGTTTTTTTTTTTTTGGAATGGCTAGAAATTAAAAACCATGCTTGATGGTGCTTCTCAGTAGTTGACTTCCTCTCCACATGTCAAGCATTGTTGACTTGATCATCCGTCTTTGAGTAATTTGAATTGTTTAGTAGTCTACCACCTCGTTAGCTATTAGAGAACTATCCATAATTTGTCAGTCTTGAACAAACATAGATTGAATGATTTATTACTATAAATTATCTTAGGAAGCACCTTCGTTTGGTTATACATATAATTCTATACATTGATGTATTAGCACGAATTCCGATAACGAATTTGGTTCCATAGGGTTTTGCTATTATCTTTCCTAACACTACCTTCTCTTGCAGCTTGGGTCTTGGATTTGCAGACATTTGTGGTTCCTTAGGATGCTCTTCATTCAACGGGTGAGGAGTTGTCGGGTTAGGTTCATCATGTACTTGGTTCAGTCCGCTAATGTAGAAGTTTCTTGAAGATATATTCTCCATAACTTCTCATCCGTTTATTTTCTTCAAGCGGTATTCTCTGTAACCTTTACTGACTTCTAAGTTTTTGTATTCAAATCATATCTGCTTTCAATGTTCTGAGTACGTAACTTATTTGATTATAACTTATACCTCGGGCCTTCTGTCCTCCTAGAAGTTCCTAAATCACAATTTCTTAACATTTTAAACTAAAATTTCCAAATCATTTAGGGTTGGAGATAAACTTTTCTAGTCTCGTTTAGCATGTCAGATTGTATATGTGGTTACATGATTTGTAACTGAAATTGTCTCTGGGACGCTTTCCTGAAATCCTTTGGTAATTCCTTTTTTTTTTTGAAATGGTCCTTTGGTAATTCCTTTAGGTCATCTATTTGATATTGCTTCTCTCTCATCTATAAATAATGATAGAGAGTATGGGATCAAATCCATATCCAAGAAAATAAAAAAGAGCTCCCAGCGTAGAATCATGGAAGTGAATGGGTACTTCCTTCTTGATTTTACTTTTCTTTCTTAAATTTGTGGTTGTCATTTTTCGTTAAATATCTCCGTTTTGCAAGAGGGATTATTTGCTTTGAGCGAAGGTGCATTGTTGATATCTAATGAAATGTTATGGAGTCTGGATATTGAAATGATAGTTTTTGTTGCAGGTTCAAGCGGGTTACACTTACAGTTCTTTTCACAATTTTGTCCTCTTGGGCAGTAGGGAGGGGATTTTGCAGATAAGGAACTCTTTCTCTCATTTCTAGGGTTTAGAGAAAACAATTGATGCAACACCCCCCATCCTACCCCCCACCCACGCACCACCACCACCACCAATAGATTGGAGGGCTAGGGGCATCCTATGGAAATGATTTTTGGGGCACAATAGGGTCATCCTATGGAAATGATTTTTGGGGCACAACCTATTGACAGTGTGGCACATCAAATGGATGGTTGGGACGTCCTATGGTGTGGCCTGTACAGTACTTTTTGAATACTGAACAATCACCATATAAAAACTCGAAAGTAGGATGAGGAAAAGATACTCATGCAAGACCATTCCTCAAATATTTAAATTTCAGGTATCAATCTCTAGTTCCTAAGATAAAACCAACACGAATAACGAATCCTAATACAGCAAATTATAACAGCCAAACTACATTCCATAAAAGAACACAATAATGACCATTTATCCAACAAACCCCATGAAAAGAAAGTAGGATGAGGAAAATAAACTCATGCAAGACTATTCCCCAGATATTTAAATTTCAGCAATCAATCTCAAGTTCCTAAGATAAAAGAAGCACAGAGAATGAATCCCAACACAGCAGGTAATAAGAATTAAACTGCATTCTATAAAAGCACAATAATGACCATTTTTTTTTTGAAATAGCAATAATGACCATTAATACAATAAAACTCATAAAAATGAAAGAAGGATGAGGAATAAAAAAGAACATAATAATGGCTATTTGTACAACAAAACCCATAAAACAGAAAGTAAGCTGAGGAAAAGATACTCATGCAAGACTATTCCTTAAATATTTAAATTTCAGCCATCAATCTCAATTTTGTAAGATAAAGAAACACAGAGAATGAAACCTAACACAGCAAGTCATAACAATCAAACCACGTCCCATAAAAGAACACAATAATATCTATTAATTCAACAAAACCCCATGAAAAGAAACAACAAGATGAGTAAAATTAACAACCAAATTCCCTCACCCAGTTTGCATTCGTAAAATAAGAGAAACCCATAGAATGAATCCTAATACAACAAGCCATAATAATCAAACTAAATTCAATAAAAGAACACAATAATGTATATTCATGCAACAAAACCCATAAAAAGAAAGAGAGATGATGAAAATATATGCAAGACTATTCCTCAAATATTTAAGTATTTAAAAGATATTCCTCAAAACTATGTTCTATAAAAGAACTGTTCATTCAACAAAACCCATAAAAAAGAAAGAAAAAATGAGTAAAAGAAACAACCAAATTTCCGTAAAATAAAAGAAACGTATAGAATCAATCGTAACGCAGCAAGTCCTAACAATCAAACTACATTCAATAAAAGAACACATATCTATTCATTCAACAAAACCCATAAAAAGAAAGAAATGTGAGGAAAAGATATGCAAGACTATTCCTCGAATATTTGAAAATTTAAAAGATATTCCTCAAAACTATGTTCTATAAAAGAACACAATAATGTCAATTCATTCAACAAAACCCATAAAAAAGAAAGAAAAAATGAGTAAAAGAAACAACCAAATTTCCGTAAAATAAAAGAAACGCATACAATCGATCCTAACACAGCAAGTCCTAACAATCAAACTACATTCTATAAAAGAACACAGTAATGTTTATTCATTCAACAAAAACCCATAAAAAGAAACAAAAAATGAGTAAAAAAAACAACCAAATTTTCCTCACCCAGGATGTCTTCTCATGTTAAAATTCTCCTGAGTAAACCCAATTGAAATCTGACCCTTTAATCCAGCATTCTTTACAAATATCTCAAAATAATAGACAAACGTCCTCATCGGAGCAGGGCAATTCGCCTGTACGACTCCAACATCATGCCCATGGAGTTGATTGTCTCTGTAATGAACAGAGAGCTTATCAATGGATATCAAATGAAACCCTCCTGAACTGTTGATTGGATTCAGATGGGTTGGAATCTCTTCTTGATTATGCCCCATTTGTTATACCAAAATCAGAAACCCTAATCTTTAAAAACAGGGATTTCACTTCAATTCAATTCAAAATCAAGCCGATTTCTCTGCAAAAGCTCTCCGAGATCGAATTTCAATCCAAGAAAGAAAATTCCGTGTTGGATGAATTAAGTATTCGTTCCCTCTAATGTTTCAAATAGAGAGAGAGAGAGAGAGAGAGGGAGGGAGATTGCTTGTGCTTATGAAGCTATGAGTTATGAGTCTTATGACCAGGATGGAGCTAAAAGGACCTGTATGGATTCCAAGAAAAACATTTCCGACGGAAAATCTTTTCTTTCCATGATCTGGAGGGAAATGATATAATTATGATGGGATTTGCTAGGGACCATTGGGGAAGGCATTTTGCGGATGGTCTGCTGCATGAGAGAGCAGCCACATCAAGGATAAAGACAAAATCTGTTGAAAAGTGAGCACCTCTGGCTGCTCACTGTTGAAGGTTATCTTTTCCATCTGTCAAAAAAAAAAAAAGTAGAAAACGGGACCCAAAACTGCCTTTTACCATTAATCGGGAAAGTGACTTCCTGCCTAGTAATTATCCCGTTAAATAGATACTGGTTTGAAAAAACGACAAAAGAGGAGGGTGCAATATTAAAACATAATGGCTCTAAAATTTTAGGGTATAGTAAGGAAGAAGAAGAAAGGAGGTGAGAGAGAACGATATGCAGAGGGCGGAAGGAGGAAGAAGGCCAGGAAAGGCCCGATACGCTGTTGGAATGCGGTGCATATCGTGCCGTGATGAGTACGAGCCGGTAGATGCCGGCACGTGCAAGGAGTGCTACGAAGAAGCAAGCGAAACAGAGGAAGAACTCAAACGAGAGATCGAAGACCTAAAATCGAAGGTCACTTTTCTCAAGCTCTCCTCTCCCTCTGATAATTATTCCTCTTTCTTCACAGATATCGTTCTCGAAGCCACCGATGAAGAAGCCACACGTGCTATCCATGCCCACAAGGCTGTTCTAGTAAGTTTTTTTTTTTTTTACCTTCTCTTAATTCTATTTAGAGTAGGCTGTGTTAGTAAGTTTTTTTTTCGTATGATTGTGTAATTAAGGTTGTTGAAAAGACGAGAAATACCCTTCTTGAGTGTGGATCGAACACGATGTGCAGCGATAATGTAAATAAACATAGGATTTATGTTGTTAGGCAATGCCTACATCTAGGGTTTCGGTCTAGGGTTACAAACTCTATTCTTATTGGCCAAGAAACACAAAGAAAAACTCCAAAACCGTAATCCTAATATGTGGCTAATATATTAATCCCACCACATGGAGAAATTTACCGAAATACTCTTAAGAGGGAATCCGAAAATAGTCCGTCAGGGTCCTGTATAATGCCAGAATACAAGACATCTGCACAAGAAAGATGTTTGATGTTTGATCTCTATGAATTTATTTTTTATTCTTTGTGGTCCTCTTTTCCTGTTCCTATGATAGCTTCTGTGCGGAAAAACCCCTAGGGCAAAAATCTGATCAAAGAAAACAATCAAGGGCAAATTAAAAGCAAACACAAAAATCACAAGAGAGCAACACCCAAATTTACATGGTTCGGCACAATGGTCTACATACTTTCACGGGTGAGATCACTTTCTTCCACTATTTGAGAAAAGATAATAAGATTACAAAGAGATTAGCACAATTCCTTACACCTGCAACCTTTCTTTTTCTCTTCCATGGATATCCTTAGCTCTCAAATCACTTTCGAAGGAAAACCCTTTTTCCAACAAAAGGAAACCACAAGAGAGAAAAACAATCTCACATTGTTCTTCTATACAAGAGGAAAACCCGAACGAACACTCTGTTTTTCAATAGATGAAGAGATGCTAAGATGGAGAAACACAAGAAGGAATCTTGGAAAATGGGAAAAACTAGCACTATTGAAAACGAGGTTAGTTTTGGGTGTGAAAGGTGGGTTCGGTTGACTTCGTGAGATGTTGAATGATCAAAGTATATGGTTGATGAATGTAATCAAGGTCGTGGGTGCCCTTACACCTACTTGCATGGGTGTGTGAGTACATGTGTATGAATGCAATGTGATGCCTTGAATGGTTTTCTCTTTCATGGCTAGAAGCAAATTCGAAATGTGAAGAACACAATATACTAAAATCTATAATCAAGCAACAAGTTTCTATGTTCTCAAATTTTAGGACTGAATTTTGCCAACAGTTAGGTTTTCAATGAAAACTAAAATTTCTATTCACTAAAGTTTGAAAGGCATAACTTAACACGTGAACACCTAGTTCATATTTTCCTATTTTGGATATTATGAGACTATCCTAAATAAATGAGGGAGAGGTGATATTACTGTTTACAATGATGGCGTTGGTGACGAAGAAGTGGGTGGAGGTATAATCACTCCTAGAATCAAGCATAAAGACCATTTATTGAGGAGCAAAATCTTATGAATTAGTTGTAAATTTGGTGGCATGACTTGTATTATTTTACTTGAAGCTGAGAAAACATGATGTCTGGAGAAATTGCATATAAGCTCAAGTTAACGAATGAAAGTGCCCACGCCATACACACACAAGATTTACTGGTTCAAGAATGCCAATGAGGTTAGAATCATATTTTCTTGTTTCATTCTCCATTGGTAGGGCATTCAAGGACTCTATTTGGCTTCATGCAGTGCCTAATGGATTCTTGCTATCTATTGATTGGATGCTTGTGGCATTATGATTGCAAAATTCATTCTTCTCACCACCTCCCATAAGAGACCTTACAAAGGAATTAACCGAGAAGATCCCATTAGACTACGCATGCCAGACTTTGCGACCGTAGTCAACTAGAGAAGAATCGACCTGAAGCCCAAGGAGTCTACGCAAACTATTGGACTCCTAATATTTTAAATTCTCATGAAATAACATCTCCAAACAACCTTTCCCCCATCCTGTCAAAACATTCGCAGCATAAAGGATGACCACATAACCACAAATCTACTCAAAATCTTGTCGCATTCCCCTTCTCATCCTAAACCTAACCCCGTATTAAGAACTCACTGCTAACTTGAGTGTGATAGGTTTTGGAGAAGAACAAATAGGAAGAACGGAAAAGAAGTTGTAGGAGAGAAAGGGAAAAAACATGATGTCAATCTCACTATCTTCCTTCATATATTTAGTCACTTATGTTTTTCGACATAATACCCAAACTACCCTTCTAAGTATAACTTCCTTAACAGCCCCATCAAGCTGGAACATAAACATCCTCAATGCCCAACTTGGAACAAATAAAATCTAATCTATTAAAACTTTTAGCCTTAGTAAAAATATTTCCCAACTGATTTTGGGAACAAACTAAGGGAGTTATTACTTGTTCATCACTTTATCTTGCAAAGAATTCTAGTCAATTTCAATGTGCTTGGTCCTTATATGAAAAACTAGATTATTTGCAATATGTGTAGCTGCTTGATTGTCATAGTATAGCTTCACGAGAGACTTAACCATAAAACCTAACTCTTTAATCAAGGAATATTGCAAAACCAACTCACAAGCAATATGTTCCATAGCTCCATACTCAAGTTTTGCACCTGACCATGCCATTATATGCTTCTTAATTTTCCACGTAACAAGATTTCCTCCAACAAATGTCTGATATCTAATAACCTATAGTAGATCTCCTGTCTGAAGGTGAACCTACTTAGTCAACATTCGTGTATCCTTCCACTTCTAGATCACCATTTGACATGTACAAAATTCCTTGGCGAAGATTTTGTTCTAGATGTCTCAAAATATGAATAACCACATTCCAATGTGGTATTCGAGGAGATGTTATAAATTGACTAGCTACATGCAACAAGGCTAATATCTAGTCATGTAATAGTCAAGTTAATTAACTTACCCACCAATCTACAATATCTTCTTGGATCTTCATATAACTCTCCAATTTCAGTCACCAATTTTCCACTTATGTGCATAAGTGTAACAACTAGTTTTGAGCTACGCTACTCTCTTTCCTTCAGTAAATCTGTGATAAATTAATGCCCTGTTTTTATCTTGCTACTTCAATGCCCAAGAAGTAATCTAGAGGTCCTAAATCTTTTCTTTTAGAATGTTAACACAAATGTTGCTTCAAATTCTGAATTCCCACGGTTTCATGTCCTCTTAATACAATGCCATCAACATATACCACTAACACAATACTTTCGGGATCACTCTTTCAACAAAAAGCAGAGCGATCAACTTCACTTCTTTTCATCCCATACGCACCTATAACTTTACTGAACTTTACTTGTTATTATATTTAAATATAATTATGTAACACATTGAATTGGTAAACCACTCATACACTTATGATTTTGATTTCAGTATGCATTTTCGTTTCGGTATGCATTTCAGTGGAGATGAAAATGAAAACATTTTTACTATTTTGTTTTTACTTTTCCAAAAAAAAAAAAAAACGAAAACATTTGGTGTCAGTGTTGATGGAAATTTAAAAGCATGGTTACCAGTCCACTGCAAGAGTGCACAATGACCCACAGAAAGTAGCAACACAGCAATAATGTACCACACTCCACAATAGTTCACTCAAAGAGCGCACAACAATCCACAAGAACACTGCACAACAGTCCACACGAAGGTTGTACTGTAAGCCAGATAAAGGCTCCACAACCACCTACACAAAAATTTGCACAGTAGTCCAAGGCTCCATCGTCTACACTTCACTCAGCCACATGAACAAAGACCTGGGAAACAACTCTTACAACATTTGCAACAAATACAACCAATTACGACAACATTCACCCACATGGAGGGCACAGCATACAAATCATCATACAACACTGCAAAAAATTGCCCACACTCAGGGTCAACAACTCACTAACAGAATAACGACAAAACCTTCTATTGAAATCATATCTGTGATGTTGAAAGGGAAAATTTGTGATAGCACAAATGTTTTGTGATCATAAAATGCCTTGCGAACGCCAAAACCTTCTATTGAAATCATATTTGTGATCGCAAAAGTGAAAATTTGCGATTGCACAAATGTTTTGCAATCATAAAATGCCTTGCTATCGCAAAACGCTGCCAGAAGCAACATCTTCCTATAGCCCTATCACATGACATGAACACCCCTTCTATGCGTATATGATTGATTAAACACTCACATGATACTTCCAAACTCACACAACATCATTATAGCCATGCAAGAGGGGACAAACGTCTCACACACGTTCAATAGTCTACTCAGCAGTCCACTGAAAAGAACACATGAATCCACACAAGAACAGTCCGCACTTCGAGAATAGCTTCATGAAAGATTGAGGACATACCTTTTCTGATTACGTTCCTCTAATTCTTGAACAGGGTCTAGAATGGTGCCTCTGATATCATGTTGAACTACATGTGAAGTACATGGTGGATCAACCACACTCCAAGGCCATATGGAGAAAGTAGGTGGGACAAGCCTAGGGTTCACAGATTAAAACTTTGGGAGCATATTAATGTTTGTAGTTCAATTTGATAGCAACATGTATTCCCAAAAACTAAATCACAACACATAATAGTCAATAAACAACCAAGATTTTCAATAAAGATTCATGACCTGTTAAAATTCCATCATCAAATAACCAATCAGGTAAGTGAGTTCCAAACAATAGATCCTAAGTCAAGGAAATTAGCTCACTAATCAATAATAATCAATTCTTTAAACATGTATGTTAAACAAATCAAATCTATGGACGAAACAAACTACTAACTATGTGTAACGACCCGATTTCCAGAACCAAGCCGTTACACCTATTTGACAAATTCACCTGATGTTCTTTATGAGCAGCGGAAGTATTCTCAATAATGAAATCCATTTAAAATTTTAAACTCACTCTGCTCCAAATTAAGGACCTAGCATCCCAAATAAAATTTATTACAGTCCGAAATTAAATACTTAAACTGAGTCTAAATACGACAGGTGACCCATCTGTCACTCCACCCTCTCTATTTATTTCCCATTCCCGCTTTATTTATAAGTCTTCGTTTGCGAAGGCTCCCTCTTCTACTAATCCTGTGGAGGGAAATGTAGCAACGTAAGAGCAAGGAAAAAGGCTTACGACATAAAAGAAACAGTACAATAACCATAAAAATTTTCAATGATCAATATTAGAATCCATTTTAAACTATACAGTTTTTCTTCTCAAATTTTCTTAAATATAAGTGGAAATAAATCAACTTTGAAAATAAATCAAGCAATATGTACTCTCATCCTCACTGTGATTCCCAATATGTTCTCTCCCCAATAGTCATACGGTCATTATGGCCATTATGGCAATTCCCAATTACCCTGACTCTGGCCGTCAACTATTGACCATCAAGGAACCTCCGTCCCCTAATGAGACGTGCTCCTTTCTAGAATTTTCTTTGGGTCACCTTCCACCCGAGGATTTTCTTTGGGTCACCTTCCACCCGAAAATCTCCCCAATAGTCATACGGTCATTATGGCCATTATGGCAATTCTCAATTACCCTGACTCTGGCCGTCAACTATTCTCTCACCCTTCATTTCAACCTAGAATGGCATGCAGAGTTTATGCTAATTTTGCTTTCTGAATGAATATGAAACTTTGCTTTCTGAAATGAAATTCTAAAGAAATATGGTTCTGAATGAATATGAAACTTTGCTTTCTGAAATGAAATTCTGAAATGAAATTCTAAAGAAATATGGTATTGAAGATACTTTTACCTTCTAACACAGTCACATATCAAATAATCATAGGAATTACACTGAATTACCGTTATGAAGCGAGTCCATATTCACTTGCCTGAATGTACGTGGAAAGGAGTGAGATAGTGCAGATGAGAATTTCACGAAAGCAACGTGAGAAGTATCCTTTTCAAATTCTGATGTTCCCTGTGTTCAGTGTTCTTTCTATCAAATTCCTTTCTGTCTATGTCCAAAATAATATTCCCTGTGTTCTTTCTATCCAATTTAAGATCATGAGGGCCCAGTATGCACTATTCATGTAGGCCCCGCATGTTACTATTCATGTGGCCCCGCATGTTACTATTCATGTGGGCCCTGTATGTTACTATTCATGTGGACCCGCATGTTACTATTCATGTGGGCCCTGTATGTTACTATTCATGTGGGCCCCGCATGTACTATTCATGTGGACCCCACATGCCACACTATTCATATAGACCCCCACATGTTACTATGCATGTAGACCCCACATGTTACTATTTCAAATAAGATGATAAAGTTTACTTTACGGTTACTATGCTAGCATTTCACCGTATAAGTAATATAGGTGGTAGAACCAACCATTGCTTTATCTTAATTAGGTGGTAGAACCAACCATATCTATATGAAAGACTTAAGGTGATAAAACTTGCATAATCTATAGCGAGTTATCGCCTCTTATGCATGCTTTATCCTATCCTAAATAAATAATTTATCCTAAATAAATAAGATTGGTATTTCCAATCATAAATGACTTACCTTTGTAGTGGACTTCCTTCTCCTTTTTTTTTGAAATGGAAGACTTCCTTCTCTTTCTCTCTCTTTCTCTCTCTTTCTTCTCCTTCCTCACTTTCTATTTTTCTTCTTCTCTCTTCCTCTATTTATAGGCATTTCTTTTGCATAGTAAATACTGTTTTTCGTCAACTACGTAACAGTATAATTAATATTAAATTTTCGAGAATAGTTCGTCAACTAAGTAACAGTATAATTAATATTTAAATTTTCGAGAATAGTAACGGAATAGTATTAGGACCGTAGTAGGTGTAATAGTAGTCGGTGTGCGTGACTAGTAATAGTAGGCGGTGTGCTGACTAGTGATGGGTCCCGCTGTTGGTGGGACCCGCTTATGTGGGACCTACTGATGTGGGACCCGCTTGTGTGGGACCTACTGGTGTGGGACCCGCTTGTGTGGGACCTACTGGTGGTGGGACCCGCTGATGAATAGTATTCGGTGGGTCCTACTGTGAATAGTAATTTTGAATAGTTATCTCAATAGTGAACTTGCATAGTAAAGTAATCTTGCATAGTGACTATTGTGAATAGTAGACATCGATCCAAGATGGATTGATAATCTAGGCCATTGGTTGGAACAGTAAGGATTAAAAATTATCATGAGGGAGATTAAAATGGTGGTCTTTACACTATGGCCCAAAAGAAGTTTAGAAGGGGTACCAGGATCAGGGTGAGGGTTATGTATATAGTGTAAGTTTAAGGAGGTAACAAGGGGATCGA
The DNA here is from genome assembly GCF_043159265.1 of Tasmannia lanceolata. Lineage (NCBI taxonomy): Eukaryota > Viridiplantae > Streptophyta > Magnoliopsida > Canellales > Winteraceae > Tasmannia > Tasmannia lanceolata. The sequence goes on from NW_027518693.1 coordinate 708,951, forward strand.
TTGGTCAAGGCAAACAAGGGGCTGTAAAGTAATTGAAGAGGCTCAAAGAGTAAAATACAATAAGCTGTAATTGAATAAGAAAGTAGGGGAAACCCATACCTGGGTAGTGCGTAGGGCCTTAGACGTGGTTGTCCAGACGTAGGTAACCTAAGAGAAGAAAGAGAAATAGCTAGAGAAGAATAAAATGACTGATCTCAGCCAAAACAAGGAGAGATGAAGGAAAGATGGATCAAGATCATGAAGTGAAAGGAAGATCGAGATCAAGAAAAGAAAGGAGATCAAAGGATCAAGAAAAGGGGGGATGAAGATCGGAGGGAGCGCGGGGGGGAAGATAAGGGGAAAATGAGAATGATTTATAAATCTGGCCGGGAAGAGTGGATTGGAAAGAGGAGAAAATAAATGTAGAAAGTAAGAAAAAAGTGAGTGAATGAATGAAGGATGTAAGAATGGAGAGAATGGATGAAGTAGTATTCAAAGAATATAGTTAATTGTCTTTGAGAATTGGTTTTCATATCCTGATTTATTGTCAACTGTAATTCTCATACAAGAATTGGCCCCCATATACAAAGAATGTAGTTAATTGTGGTAGAGAATTGGCTTTCATGTCCTGATTTATTGTATTGTCAACTGTAAGTCTCATGCGAGATGGGTTTTTTTTTTTTTTTTTTTTTTAAATGGAAGTCTCGCGAGAATTGGTTCTTGTAGTCAAAGAATGTAGTTGTGGTAGAGAATTGGTTTTCATATCCTGATTTATTGTAATGTCAACTGTAATTCTCATACGAGAAGTGGTTCTCTTATTCATCAGGTTAGCAAATCTCCAGTGTTTAAAGCGATGCTTGAGAATGAGATGGAAGAGAGCAGGAGTGGCACCATTAAAATTAGTGATGTATCCTATGATGTTCTTCGCTCATTTGTCCATTACTTGTACACTGCCGAAGTCCTCCTCGATGAGCTATTGGCCTATGAACTCTTGGTCTTAGCGGAGAAGTATGAAGTGAAGCATCTCAAGGCCATTTGCGAGAAGTTTATAACGTCAAAAGTAAACAATGACAATGCAGTGATGAGTTTCGCCTTTGCTCATCGGCACAATGCCAAGCAACTTTTAGAGGCAGCTCTGTCATTTATAACTGACAATATGAACACACTAACGGAGCGAGAAGAATATAAGGAGCTCGTGGACAAGGACCCACGTCTTGTGGTTGAAATCTATGAAGCATGTCTTGCCAAGCAGATCAACACTGCGGCAAAGGAATAGTTTGTGGTTTGGTGCAGTCATGGGCAATGCAGCTGTAGGTGCTACTCTCTTTTGCATTGAAGAAAGCAATCAGGTGAATTTTTTTTATTGTACTAATCACAAATATTTGTCTCGAGAATTTCTCGGGAAGGGTGTATATTGGGATTTTTTTTTATTTTTCGGGTTTATGTCAGGAGAAATGAACTACGTAAATAAAATATTTAAAATATATATAAATATAAAATCTGCGAATTAAATTAGAACAACATATCAAGTCATGAATTTAGCGGGATATTTTTGTGATTAAAAATAAAATATGAAGATATATCGGCGAGTTTTCATTATCTCGGCAAAATTTCAGGATTTTGTCAGTTGATCAAAAAATCACAAATTGTCGTGATATTTTTTTAAATATCAGAGATATTTCTGACTGCTTTTCATTGCACTGATAATGTCGGGAAGGGTCTACTCTCAAGATATTTTAATTTTTTGTTATTTTTCGTGTTCATATCAGGAAAAATAAACTTGGAAACTAAAATGTTTAAAATACATACTAATATAAAATGTAAGAACAAAATTAGAAGAACAAATAAAATTTGTGAATTTATTGGAGTATCTTTGTGATAAAAATAAAATATGAAGATATCTCGATGATTTTTCAGAATTTTGGCAAATTTTCAGGATTTTGTCAATTGATCAAAAAATCGTAAAATGTCGCAATATTTTATAAAATATCATAGATATTTGTGACTATGCTTTTCATTACACTGATAATATCTTCACCAGTCATGTGAATCATGTCTTTTACAATGAGCTGCTGCTTGTAAGTCGACAACTTTTTCACGGATACAATTCTCATCTGATGTGTTTAAAAGTTTTAAATCTGCAACCGTTGTTCTGAGAATTTCAAGCAATGTGTAATTTATTTGTTGAGGTCTTGCCAAACCCCAGCTTATTGACTAAGATTTGTAAGAAGCGAACCCAAACTAGTTTGGGACAAAGGCTTTGTTGAGTTGAGTTGAGTTGAGATTTGTAAGAAGCGATGACATGTTCTTCCTATGATAGTAGTCTCCTCTTATTTTCCAAAATTTTCCAGTAAAAGCTATTGTTAAATTACAATTATTTAAATTTAAATTTAATGCATAATTATTTTAAAATGTAAATGAACATGAATAATCCATCTGAACTCTTAGTCCTGGAGTATTATTTGCCTTAAATTATTAGACTGAGAAATACTAATAAGAGATGAGAAGAGGTGTTTAGAAATGCTAATAGAGAATTGATAAAGAGATTATTATTATTTTTTCTATTTCTCTTCGCCCTTAGAGACCCAAGATTCGGGACTTGGTTAGTCACTACAAGAGAAATAGGGTGCGAGGCGAGCACTGAATTCGACTGAGGAATGATCATAACAGCTCAAGCTATAAACCGAGAACTGAGCTTGGCTCAATCTTAAAACCTCATGGGGTTGAGCGATCCTTGGGCGAGGGCAACCCACGCGAGGGGTGCAACTCGGTTTGGGTGGGGTCGAGCTTTAGCTAAAATTTTGAATTAGAAACAACCCGAGCCGGCCCAATTTTATGGTAAAAGCTCAAGCCGAATTCCCAACAATGAGTACTTCTGCCTCGTAAGAATCTTCTTTTGGAAATTGGTCATGCAAATGATTTTATATTGGAACATTTTCAAAAATAAAAATATATAAATCATTAATCTCAACACTATCCTTACTAGTTAAGAATATAAGATAAGGATTAGAACTGAAACAAGTACTTCCATTAATGAATTGAATTAAAGCCTGAAAAGTAGCAGTCAAATTAGGACTTTTGTGAGTCATCCCGTGGGCCAGCAAAAACCCATTGAGTCAATCCAGCCTTGTGTTACTTCATCAACCAATAAGAAATTGGTTTAAGTTGATTCAAGCGAGTTATGAGTAGGATCAAGCTCATGGGCCTTTTAAGTGGTGAGAAGTGGCTAAAAAAAACAAGGGAAAAAGTAGATCGTATTTTGATCCATGACATTTGAGTCCAAAACTCATTTTTAAACTCAAAGATTTAGTCCCTCTGTAGAGGGTTAGGATCAACCCTCTGAGATTTAGTCCCTCTATAGATTGGACGGTTAAGATCAACATATGAAAATGATTTTTGGAGCACAACCTATTTAGGCTTCGAGTCTGTGACCCATCTAATGGACGGTTTGGATCATCCTATGGTGCGGGCCAAACCTTACTTTTTAATAAGGTGAGGAGTGCGATCATCAAAATATGGTAGGGCTTATAACATTTCCCCTCAATATATTGAAAAATAATTTGCTATGTTATTCAAGAGATACTTAATAAAGTCATAGTACACCTATATAAGTTGAGTCAGGTGTTGCGGTTCGGGTTTTTTCTTTAAACCCTACCCTACCCTAGATTGAGCCAGGTTTTTGAAACTAAAACCCGACCCTACCCAGGACCCATGATTTCTAAATCCGACCCATGTTATTCTCGGGTCGACCCAAGTTACACGTATTCATGAACAAAAATGAACCGTGTCAGAGATCTGGGCCAGAGAAGGGATAACAAAGACTTAAAGGTAGACTTCAGTGTTTTGGGGGTACAGTGGGGCGGATGGAGACCATTAGGAGCGAAAAAAAAGCTAACTTTTTCATTAAAATACATCATCTTATAAGAAAAGGGCGCCGCCAAGAGACCCGCTCCTTTGTTAAAATGATCTCAGCCATTGATTGGGATAAAAAAAAAGCATCTTCAAAGATTTAATACACAAATCTAGGGTAGACGTGCAAGTTAGTGTTCAATTTCACGTGGGCTTACCTCGTAAAGCAAGCAACATTCTATACAGAGGGCTAAAACTCACTCTCTCTGTCTCTCTCGGAAGAATCGCGTTGAACTAATCGGACCGGGGTACTTTTGATCCGATTAACCAGCCAGGTCGGGAGTGATATTTGTTTTAGATTGAGATATCTATTTCATTTCTGTTTTCATGGCTTTCCTTTGATTTTTCTTCATCTCTTTGCTTTTTTGTTATCTCCAATTTTATGTCTGGTTGGTAGGTTTTAGACCCACATGGGATCTTTTTCTGTATTTTGTGTGTAATCTTGCCATCTAAAAAAAAACCCAGATTCTTGTTTGTCTGGTAAATGGATGCATTCAGCTACATTAAATTTCTTACGTGCCTAGATGGGTACCACTAGAATGAAATTTATCAGATCTTATATGATCATTGGATTACTTGGATGGTAGATTTGGCAGGTAGCGTAGATTAGTCAATTAGGTACCTCTAAGAAGATCAATCACGCTATGAACCGATTTGGGTTCGTAACAAAATTGGACTTATAATTCGTCTAGAATTGTTGTTGTTACTCTGCAATTAAGATTTTATCCATTTTACTTATCTTATATATAATTGAAAAGAGAAGGAAAAAATCTTCTTGCTCTGACGTGATATTTTAAATTTTGATTGGTGCATGGGTTTGTATGATTCAGGTGAATTTTTATGATGGTGGTTCTATAGATGTAGGTATGGTGATGTAGTGACGGACATCTGATTTTCATCGCCAAGTCGTCCAAGTAAATTGAGGACTTCATATTTCTCTTGAGAAGGATGATAAATAACTGCCAGCGGATCAAAATGCTATGTCATTTGATTCAAATAATCTTTAATAATTCATAATCTTCTTTTGTAATATTGAATTCCTAGCTGAAGCTTTCATGTGACGGGTTTCAGGATTTTGACAAAATGAATGGTTATCTTGGTTATAGGCATATCCAGGATTTTGGGTGAAAGAGAGAGAGATGGAGGAGGGAGGGAGAAATGATCCAAGAGACAGATGTCAGATAGTTATTCATCCACGTTAGCTTGATTCAATTTTGACCCTATGATGTCATTCACAAACTCCTTTGACTCAGGTCAATGAAATACTCATCCCGCCAATCATTGCTTCGCTCAAGTAGACCTTGCTTTTCCTTAGGTGAGGTTTTTTCCGAATATGAGTTTTGAAGATTTCGTTTAGATGTTAAATGGCAGTTAATAAAGTAAAAGATAGAAAATACAAACAAAAATGAGGGACAGTGAACATGGTTTAATGGATTTGCTTCAAATGAGATGAAAGGATGATCAACAAAGCATGAAATGTGAGAAAGATAATGAAAGAGAAGAAAAAAGATAAGTGGGGTGGGAAACATAAAGGATAAAGGCTGATTTAAAGATTTAAGTAATAGGAGTTCGAAAGAAATACCTCAATCTGCTGTAACATATGTAAGATCATGATCTTGTTGTTGCAATCTTGCTTGGTACCATATGAATACGTTTAATGCGATGGAGCAAGGAAGTGGGAAGATGAAGAAAATATGCTGTTAGCTAGAATGAAAGGGATTTGGTCACTCAAAGGATCCTTTGGAAATTTTCATCCCTAATCGAGGATATATAAGTTGCCAACATTAAATATATCAATGACTCTTAAGAAGATCAAGATGCCCCTATCCATTGGATAAACAATGGAATACAGAATCCTCTAAATAAGCAATCTGTTTTAAGATGTGTAAGATCACGATCTTGTTGTTGCAATGCCTTGGTTGTTATGGCAAGTGGCCACAAGCCTCGCCGTAACTGTGACTCTTGGGGAGGGCAGATGTTATGGGTTTCCATAACGTCTGCGCATTTAAGGAGGGCATAATCGAACTGCAATAAAACCATCTATGTATATGGTGATTTTGTGGATGGCAAGTATATCCAAGAAAATAAACTTCCAGGTAGCAGTTCCTATGTAGCCCCCTTCCTGAACTTCATTCTGTTCTTCTCCCTTAACAGATTCCTATATTGGTATCAGAGCCTTTACATTCTCAGATCTGGTTTCTTTTTTCCGACGATCCTCTGAAGTATAGAGGACCACATTTGTTTATTTTTCAGCAGCACGTGAATTCTCTGGGTTGCCCATATCGAAGGATGCCATTTGTAGGTTTCCTCCCATGATTCCGGGGACAACCTGAAGCTACCGATCACTTCGATCCCGAAGCTTCTATCTTAGAGACTGAGAGCATCTGGGTTGTGAATGTTCACCGCAATTGAACTGGAAAGTGTCAGAATCCGGCATGGGCCGGCAAAAGGTCACACTCCCTTTTTTTTGCAGAATCGTTTTTTTCTGGGCACACAAACCAGTTGCAGTGTCAACTTGAGCATGACGCACTCCCTTAACGACTACGGTGGCAGTTGTCGTTTGCCCATGGGATGGCATTGATCTTGGCCCGATCGGAGATAGCTTGGACAATTTCCATGGTCGATTGTGTGTGGATCGGTGGCCTCTGTTTCCGGTGAGTGCGACTTCCTGGTAGCTGAGAAAGGAATGGCGAGGGTCTCAGACGTCGAGTTCGCGGTGGATATATGTCTTGTGTGTGGGTCGCGAAACGACATCATCTCCCATCAGGTAAACATAGTCAGTTAGATGAGGACTGGTTTCAACTATGAGTTGGTATAGGACGACATCCATTAGCTTAGAAATGCATTTCATTCACATGGTATAGAAGAGAGAGGAAAGAGAAATTAAAAAAATAAGAGAAAAGAAAAGGGTGTGAGAAAAGTAGTGTCATCCATTGTTTTGTCACCACATGGAGGAGACAACTCTAACTTCCCAAACTCAACTCCCTCTTCAGCATTCGAATGATGTGGCCCTCCGACAAGTAAAGATGCTCGTAAAAGGATCCTATCTCCGAAGATACGGATTCTTGATCTTCCACCTTAACTCACCGAAGATTGGATCCTGTTATTACTGATTAGCTGTTTGCAAACAACATATTATTTGTTGCATATTTAGGAATTGATCAAAAGGCTTTTCAATAACTTAGATCCTTGATTGGTATGAGGTTTCTACTATATGTGTATGTGTGTATGGAGAGCATGATTTTAACTTTCCACCGAAACCGACATGAAACGACCGCAATGTTTCCATTTCCATCCCCACCAAAATGAAACCCATACCGAAACCAAAACCGTAAGTGCATTAGTGGTATATATTTCAATACTCGTTGTATATTCATATTTATATAGATTGCATGTGAAATGTGGTATATTTACTATTTATACATATTTTTTTGGATGGTTGCAATTTGTATTCAAAACAAACGGGAAGACCAAGGAGGTCAACCCAGAACAGCAAGAGAAAAAAAACAAGAAAAGAAATAACAAGAAGAAGAAGAAATCAATGTGGCAGAAAATTAAAAAAAACTCCAATCCTTGCTTATGAACCCCTTCCCTAGCTAGCCGATCTGCAACGCCATTGGCTGCTCTTCTAATCTGCACGAATAAGGGAGACGAGCCGGCCGACTACTCGATCATGCGTCTCATAAAAAAAGCGAGCAAATCTCCAGAGGCGCGGGGGGGTCTAAGCCAGCGAATGACATCGAGGGAATTGCCCTCCCAATACAATAATCCCCTGATGCTCGGCTTGAACCTCTGCCTCGAGAGCATCTGCAATCCCTATAGGCCCTGAAAAAGGCCCAAATGATATTGCTCCTTAAGTCTCTAAGGATGCCTCCAATGCCAGCCAGTCCGGGATGACCCATACTAGAGCCATCAAAGTGCCTTGGTTGTTATGACAAGTGGCCACAAGCCTCGCCGTAACTGTGACCCTTGGGGAGGGCATATGTTATGGGTTTCCATAACGTTTACGCATTTAAGGAGGGCATGACCGAACTGCAATAAAACCATCTATGTATATGGTGATCATGTGGATGGCAAGTATATCCAAGAAAATAAACTTCCCGGTAGCAGTTCCTATGTAGCCCCCTTCCTGATCTTCATTCTGTTTTTCTCCCTTAACAGATTCCTATACTGGTATCAGAGCCTTTACATTCTCAGATCTGGTTTCTTTTTTCCGACGATCTTTGAAGTATAGAGGACCACATTTGTTTATTTTTCAGCAGCACGTGAATTCTCTGGTTTGCCCATATCGAAGGATGCCATTTGTAAGTTTCCTCCCATGATTCCGAGGACGACCTGAAGCAACCAATCACTTCGATTCCGAATCTTCTATCTTCAAAACTGAGAGGATCTGGGTTGTGGATGTTCACCGCAATTGAACTGGAAAGTGTCACACTCCCGAATCCGGCATGGGCCGGCAAAAGGTCGCACTCCCTTTTATTTGCAGAATCGTTTTTTCTGGGCACACAAACCAGTCGTCGTGTCAACCTGAGCATGACCCACTCCCTTAACGACTACGGTGGCAGTTGTCGTTTGCCCATGGGATGGCGTTGATCTTGGCCCGATTGGAGATAGCTTGGACAATTTCCATGGTCGATTGTGTGTGGATCGGTGGCCTCTGTTTCCGGTGAGTGCGACTTCCTGGTAGTTGAGAAAGGAATGGTGAGGGTCTCAGATGTCGAGTTTGCGGTGGATATATGTCTCGTGTGTGGGTCGCGAAACGACATCATCTCCCATCAAGTAAACATAGTCAGGTAGATGGGGACTGGTTTCAGCTATGAGTTGGTATAGGACGACACCCATTACCTTATGCATTTCATTCGCATGGTATAGAAGCGAGAGGAAAGAGAAATTAAAAAAAGAAAAGAAAAGAAAAGAGAAGGGTGTAAGAAAAGTAGTGTCATCCATTGTTTTGTCACCAGATGGAGGAGACAACTCTAACTTCCCAAACTCAACTCTCTCTCCAACATTCGAATGATGTGGCCTCCGACAAGTAAAGATGCTCATAAAAGGATCCTATCTCCGAAGATACAGATTCTTGATCTTCCACCTTAACCCCACCAATCACCGAAGGTTGGATCCTATTATTATTGATTAGCTGTTTGAAAACAACATATTATTTGTTGCATATTTAGGAATTGATCAAAAGCCTTTTCAATAACTTAGATCCTTGATTGGTATGAGGTTTCTACTATATGTGTATGTGTGTATGGAGAGCATGGTTTTAACTTTCCACCGAAACCGACATGAAACGACCGCAATGTTTCCATTTCCATCCCCACCAAAATGAAACCCATACCGAAACCAAAACCGTAAGTGCATTAGTGGTATATGTTTCAATACTCGTTGTATATTCATATGTATATAGATTGCATGTGAAATGTGGTATATTTACTATTTATACATATTTTTTTGGATGGTTGCAATTTGTATTCAAAACAAACGGGAAGACCAAGGAGGTCAACCTAAACAGTACAACGAGAGAAAAAAAAAACGAGAAAAGAAATAACAAGAAGAAGAAATCAATGTGGCAGAAAATAAAAAACTCCAATCCTTGCTTATGAACCTCTTCCCTAGCTAGCCGATCTGCAACGCCATTGGCTGCTCTTCTAATATGCATGAACAAGGGAGACGAGTCGACTACTCGATCATGCATCTCATAAAAAAGGGAGCAAATCTCCAGGAAGAGAAAGAGAGGGGGGGGGGGGGGGGGGGATTTGAGATCCTCTAAGCCAGCGAACGACATCGAGGGAATCGCCCTCCGAATATAATAATCCCCTGATGTAGAACCTCTGCCTCGCGAGCATATGCAATCCCTATAGGCCCTGAAAAAGGCCCAATTGATATCGCTCCTTAAGTCTCTAAGGACGCCTCCAATGCCAGCCAGTCCAGGATGACCCATACTAGAGCCATCAAAGTTTAATTTTAACACAGCGGAAGATGGAGGTAGCCACTTTTGGACAATAGAGGACCAACGCTCAGCACTGAAGCAAATCTCCTTCCAACCTTCCCATAAGTCTAAGGCCGATATGAACCTAAATAGGGGGAGGCTTCTCACCCATGAAATAGTCAGGCAATAACTTTGATGAATAAAAAACAAGTTGACTTGGTAACACCTTCAAACACTCTTGTATTCCTTTCTTCCCAAAGGACGCACAAAGTTGCTAGAAGAATCATATCCCGTAGAACTTTACCTTTTTTTCCTCCAAGGGACTGCCGACCAACCTTCTAATAGGTTAGAAAGCTTGGTAGGAAAAACCCAAGAGATTCTTAACCTGGATAATATGCAACTCCACACCTCTCTAGCTACTCTCCAATGACTAAAGATGTGATCGACTGATTCCCCTACTGCTATGCACTTGGCACGGTGGTCAACTATCAACATCTCACGCCGTCTAAGAAAATCCACGGTCTAAATCCGCTCTCGGATGGCGGCCCATCCGAAAGTGCAAACTCTCGGAGGAGCTTGGATCTTCCAAACTTTAGCTTCAATGGGGAGCACAGGGCAAGGCACAAGGTTTTTGTAGAAGGATATTTATATGAAATGTAGTGTGTACATAGTTATATGAATTACATGTGAAATGTGGTATGTACTAAATTATCAAATGCGCGACCGCTATGTCACTAAGTGTTCAAAGTTTTTTTTTTTTTAATGTAAGTGTTCAAAGTAATTAAACCATTATGGATGGCTATCGTGCTCATGTGATGGTTTGTAAGTGTGTCTTTGTGTTTATTCTAGTAATTCTGGGATACTTGGGTGTTTTGGACTGAATTTATGTGGGTTAAACAAGGGCGGAGAGGAAGGTGATAGGCTGAATGTGGAGGCGGAAAAGAGGGCTGCAAAAGAAGGAGCAAAGGGCCGATAGGTGTACTGATTCTAAGATGGACCAAGGATGGGTTCGTAGATGGGTGTCAGACAACAGAAACAAGGGGCTAAAACAAGGGATTATTGAGTAAGATTAATGGCTACAAATAAGGGAAACCAGCACCTAAAATTAGGGAGTGAAATATGTAGGGATTTAGCATGCAACAGGTGGCTGTTTCTTATTTGGAAACACCGGAGTGAACCCACGGCAAACTTGCAACTGAATGGAGGCAGAGAAAGGATGCTTCGTGGCAATAAATCTTGCCTAGAACAAGCAATGTTGAGGCACCGAAGCAGGTAGATGGCTGCTGGCTACGAGTGAACAAGGCTTGAGGATAAATCAAGCTTGCACTGCGACAAGCTATAGAGGAGAAAGAGCAGCCACAGGACCAACCCAAGATGGCCTCTGTTACCGCACTCACAAGAGGAAGAAGGAAGCGCACGGTCTTGAGCAACACAACACAAAATTAAAGCAAAAAATTTATTCCAAAAGTAAGGTGCTCTCGTATTCAATTGTTCCCCTATTTATAGAAAAACAAAGCAGTCTTCTCATTACAGTAACAAATAAAAAAAGAAAGTCTTTTTTCTCTCTTGGTTGTCCAAAACCACATTCTCTAAAGAAAGGAAATCCAGTTCAAAACTCTTGCCACCAAGACTCCTATAGTCTTCTTTCTCTCTTGGTCGTCCAAGCCCACATTCTCTAAATAAAGAAAGTCCAATTCCTTATTTATGTAAAACTTGCCTCCAAGACTCCTATGCTAACATTTCTTTATATGATCAATCTCCTAAAAAAACTTATCATTCCTAAAAAGACTACTCAACTCCTACTTCTTAAAGGAAAGCAAATATCTGCCGTCTAAACTCAATGAGTTTGTATCCTCTCCGTTCTCCTAACAACCTTAGAATGATCGGTCTTTTGAAGATACTCTTCGGCAATCTCGTTACTTCGATCTTCACTCTCAACCGTCGCATTGTCGATCCAAGCATCCTGTGGCAACTCAATGGATTCACAGAACTCTATTGGAGCCATTGTTGTCCATTACTGCTTACAAGGATTGGTTCCAACGGGTGCAATTAGAGAATTATATGTGGATTTATATCTATGTATTTGGACATGCATCTTTTAACTAACTTATTTCTCCATTGCTTTCTATTTTATGCTCTCAAATTCCGTAAACTGTTTTTTTCTTTTGAACATTTGCATAAACAATCAAGTTTTTTGAGAATTTAAAGAAAACATTTATAATTAGGATATTGTTTTCTCTTCAATGTAATCTATGAAAACATATATAATTGATTAATCCATGGAAGCACAGTTAGGATATTGTCTTCTATCGTGCTTTCTATTGCTGCATAGGTATCTCACGTGAAGCATCGTTTTGCCAAAAATTGTTACCATGCACATTTGAGTAAATAATTGCATTTAAATACTTCAAAATGACCAGTTTGGATAGGGTATATGCAGCCTGTAAAACTAACTTATTTTCGTGTAGTTTTGACAGGGTTGTTTTGTTGATTTTAGTGGACAACTCTAGGTATGGGAAATAAGGAATCTGTGGAAGATTCCACTCCCGTCGAGTATGTGCAACAACGCTCTTTTGAAGTTGGGAGTTCCATGGTTCCTAGCCATCAGAATATTCAACAATCAATGTCTATTGCTGATAATTTTAGCTCCCTTGATGAGGTATGTGGAATAATTTGTAGATGATGTTTACCATTCAAATTTTTTTTTGTAGATGATGTTTATTCTAATAGAAGCTCTTCAACTATTGAAAGCATGTAATTGTTGCTATTAGCTATTGTTGGAGTCTTCCTTCTTCTTTTAACTCATTGATCGCGCACTTTGGAGTCATGTAGCATATTTTAAAAGGTAATCCAAGAAAAAAGGGAAATACCACAATTTACACCAACAGTAAACAATTCCATATTGTCACACTTTGAAGACTAAACTATTCAGCTCACCTTTTTAACGCGGAGGTGGATAGCAGAATCGGAAGATTAAGGTTAAAGATAAGATTCTTGGGTGATTAAAGGGAATCAAGAAGTGTAGTTCAAGATTTAAGAGGGCTGTTGGGTGATGTATTCAAGAATCAATAATTAATAAGAAATCAATTGATTAAGAGGTGAAGGGGCAGTGGGCTCTTGAGTTGGTTGGGAAGTCAAGGGGTGAGGGAATCAAGAATCAATATGGGAAAGATAAGGGCTTCTGTTCTGCAGGTTTAAGGCTGCTGTTAGGAAGGAGTTTTGGGTTGAATTGGTTGATGTGTGGGTAGTAGCCTTGTAGGTTTAGGTGGCTGAAATAGTTGCTGTTTTGGTGGGTTTTGGAAAGGCTAATTTATAGGAAAAGATGGCAGGGATAAAGGTTGGTTTTGGGTGAAATTGGATAAAGGAGAATTCGGCTAAACAAGAGTGAATGCGTAGCTAGAATTTAGGGAGTTAGGTGCCTAAATATTTGGGGCTGTTTGGATCGGTAAGAAGGCTACTTTGGGAGACGGCATTTAGCTCATAAAATGTAGGAGAAAAGGGAGATTTCGGGTATGCTGTTATGGAAGGCTTCTGGGGACTGATTTTTATCACCAAAAGGATGTTTGGGCATGTAGTGTTTTTCAGCAAAGCAAGGCTAGTTTGGGTGGTGGTTTAAGAGAATAAGGTGGAGAAAGATGGAAAATGGAAGATGGAATATAGGGACTGGATTGAGAGAAACTAACCTGAAGATGGATTGATCTTGGTTCTTTAATGGTTGAAGATAAAAGCAGCAGATGGCTTTTTTGGCAACGATTCCGGTAACCAGTTTTCCGAAGGCAACGACTGAAATTTATTTCCAAAAAAAACGATATCAAATTGATTACAAGAAAAGTCTATTTATAGACTTGCAAAGATCAATCCTAAATCAACTAAAGCAATGAGAAAATCTACTCCTATTAAAACTCCTAAAAATTCTAAAAGATCTCACAAATCGTTCAATGCTATGTTTCCTACCGAACTCAAAAAAAAATCCTAAAAATTCTCTCTTCAAATTCGTCCAACTAAGAAAACAAAAATAAAGAAACAAGAAATTCCTTTTAAATGTAAATTCTTGAAGGTAGTAATTAATGTGGGCCGTTAATCTCGTAATCGTGCGAGATGCACCTGCATCACTTTTTTCACCTTATGTGCATGGGATATATTTGCATTGTGGATAAATGGTAACAGGCCCTGCATTTCACAAATGATGCCCCCATGTGTGTGTTTGATGGATTGGGTTTCATGGACAAGACCCTACCCTGGGTTTCCTTGTATTCACACAGTATTTGATTTTAAAAAAATTTCCTTTGTCGCTAAAGCATGTCCCTTGTCAATTGTGCATTATTCCTCTAGCGATTGCAAGGAGTCAAAAGATGGTTCCAAGTATTTAATCAATAAAATGTCTATGAATTTAAGTCATTTTTTATTTTTCATTTTTTTTTGGAAGATAAAGGAAGCTGTGAAATGGGTTTCTAATTTTTTATTTTTCATTTTTGTCCCTTCTACCATGTTAATGATGTCTAGAGAAGGGTTTTACACACTAAATCCGACCAATATGACTGTCAGGGCAAATTTATACAGCCGTAGATTTAAAACTCTAATGGCATGACTAATAAAGTATCTTTTGTCTTCTGTTCTTTACCCGCAAGCTGTTCCCATCCACTGCTGGTGATGGAACCATCTAGTTTTGACATTAAGTGGAGTAGGAAAATGGAAGCTAATGGCATGACTAATAAAGTATCTTTTGTCTTCTGTTCTTTACCCGCAAGCTGTTCCCATCCACTGCTGGTGATGGAACCATAGCCTAGTTTTGACATTAAGTGGAGAACTCCGGAAAATGGAAGTTAATCTGGTCAGCTCGCATATGCCAGAAAGTTACTTTTGCTATTGAAAAGGCCTATAACATAGGTTGAGCAAAAAAGAAAAAGCTTGATGTACCCTTCTAAGAATTGCATTTCCTGTTTTTTCGTTCACAAAAATAAAAGAAAAATATTGTACAAAATATTGTAGAAAAAAGGTAATGGGATGCTAGGTTCAGTTTGTTAGATTTTTTTTAATGGTAAAGATATTCCATTAACGAGGTTCAGTTTGTTAGATACTTAGATTAAGCACTTAAACAATCCCAAAATAGTCTAAAGGACAGATCTATGGCTGAAATTATGAGATTAAACAAGAAATGATTAACATGAACGACCGTAAATAAACCATCATCAAGAGAAGATAGGATAGTAAATAGAAAATATGAAATTCAAGTACTTGAAAGAAAATAGGTAAAATCCAGCCTAGCTCCATTCCAATTCCACGTTTTGGAGGAAACAACCAAGAGGAGAGCTGTTTCTTTCTTCTAAACAAAATTAAGTCAACAATGAAATTCGTGAGGTTTGATTCCTCTTAAAACCATCTTTACATAATTTATGGTAAAAATTCTATAATACCTTGTAAAGCCACCTTTGCATAATTTAAGGTAAATATTCACATACTACCCCGCACTTAAACTCCTATCTTGTCCAACTACAATAGCATATTAAATAAAAGAAAGGCTACATAGATTAAATAAAAATATGTCTCTTATAATGCTACTTTAGGTTAATGTGGGCTATGGCCCCCACCCAAGACAATATTTGGTCAGCCATGGCCTGTGCATGTGTCGTATACTCATGTAGGAATACCATTTATATGATTGTTGATATTCAGATTTTTTGTTACTTTCTCTATTGACGTAGGCTCAATTGCCGTTGCTCATGTTCAGGTCTGTCGCAGAATAAAAAATTGTTACTTGTTTCCCATTTACAGGTTATTTCTTCCCTAAGAGATTCAGGCCTTGAGTCATCAAATTTGATTCTTGGTATTGACTTCACAAAAAGCAATGAATGGACAGGTGATATGATCGGTTTCAATATTCCTTACCTGTAGCTGTCGCTCCCTTTGTAAATCAATGTTTAAAGATTGAAGACATTCTTCTCTTGTTAGTTGAGGAAACAACGTTAACCTTTAATGATTGTAGGTAAGTATTCGTTTAACAGGAAAAGTCTTCATGCAATTGGTGGAACACCTAACCCATATGAGCAAGCAATTTCTATAATTGGGCGTACACTATCTCCTTTTGACGAGGACAATTTGATACCGTGCTTTGGATTTGGTGATGGTTAGTGATTTTCTACATTTATATCTGTAAGACTGATTATGTTATTGATTTTTTTTCAAGCTATTAACTCATTCTTTTTTCGGTAGCATCCACACATGATCAATATGTATTCAGTTTTTTTCCGGATCAGCAATCCTGTAATGGTTTTGAGGAGGCTCTTGCGCGATATAGAGAGATTGTTCCACATTTAAAGTTATCAGGTTTGTGGAGATAATCGCCGCTCCCTTTTTCTCTTGTTCCATTTTATTGACCATTTAATCTGAACTTTACAAGTGTTTCCAGCTTAACATAAATTGTCTGATTTATAATTTATATGTCTCATTTAACTTGTTGCATGATTTCTCAATGTGTCTGTTATTGTGCATTAAGCATAACGATTATTAGTATTTGATTTTTCGTTGAAACAACAAAGGAAATTGTTATATTCACTCATCTTTTATCCCATACTTAAATAGTTACCATCAAAACGAAATGGAGAAGTGTGAAAAACACTAAGTAGAAATACTAGGATCCAAGTCTAGAGCCTACTCTTTGTATAATGATTAGACTAAAAAAGCTTGATTTCCACCTTGTATGCTAGGAATTTCTTCAATGGTGCTTGGAAGGCCTAAGCTCCATGAAATGATTCCCGGTTTCTAGTCTTGTGTTCAACAAGCTCTATTTTAAGATTCTATGCTATTTATTTGAAGGGTAAATCGTACGATTCGTGCGATTTATCCAAACTAAGTTTTCTGTAAAAGAAACTAGGACCTTCTTTTGAAAGACCCTTTCTACATTACAAGAAGCCTGTGGAAGCTCTCTCACTAGAAGGAAGAAGACGGGGGAAGAGTAGGAGTTCGAACAAATCAAACCAGTCAAGCACAATGCATTTGCTTGAGGGCATTACTTACATGGAGGTGGGGAACGATTATAATGAGGACAACACCGACGACTCTAGTCTTTTATGATTTATATTTTTCATTTGATGTTTGAGACTTTGAGAATTGATATGATCTTGTTTATTTTTTTATTTTTAAGATTATTATCCAATATGTATGGGTTTGGATGAGAAATAGATGATTAGTATGTGTAAGTTTTTTAGGAATCGTATTATGTTTTTAAGTGGCTAATCACAGTAGTTTCTACTTGAATTGATGAATTTGCATGAAAAGAAATGAATAATTGAATATTTTTTATTCTTTAATTTGTTTGTATTTTTATTATATATTTATATATTTTTGAATGAATATTATGATTTACGATACAATTTACGATCTGACACGATTCGACCCCTATTGAGATTTACAATTCGATTCCGATTTTCAACACATTGAGTACCCATATGTATATGTTTCAGTGTGTGAGTGTGTGTGTGTGTGTGCAGCAGACATTGTAAATTTTTTGGGGGCAGTGGTGAGCTAGAGAATATTCATTTTCTTTTTAACTTCTCATCTGTTCTTGTGATAACTTCTCGTCTGTTCTTGTGAAGAGCCTATTTGGTTCTCATCAAGCATAATTGTATGCATAGATGAGTCTGTGCATATCCGCAAAGGCTTAATATTTATTTCACCTCCATCCTCACATTCATTTCATGAATCTGATTGTCCAGGTCCCACGTCATTTGCTCCAATCATTAATGCATCAATTGACATTGTGGAGAAAAGCAATGGGCAATATCATGTCCTTGTAATTATTGCTGATGGGCAGGTTAAGAATTTTTTTTTTTTGCGTGATAAATTTTCCACTCTCTCATACTTCTATTGACACTCTTTTGCTTCAATGACTAATTATAGGTTACAAGGAATCCTAATATGCAGCCTGGGCATTTTAGTGCCCAAGAACAAGCAACTATTGATGCTATAGTCACAGCTAGGTACAACATTGAATTTTGTTCAGATTTTCTAAGACTCTTTTCTTTGCTGACTTATTCTGATGCATTGTCTTATTCAGTTACTTTCCTCTCTCGATTGTTTTGGTTGGTGTGGGTGATGGACCATGGGATTCAATGAAACAGTTTGATGATAATATTCCTCAAAGATCATTTGATAACTTCCAGGTAATTACTTTTCAAGATATATAGTATTCGCCTCTCTTTATGTTTACATAAAGTGAAGGTCTTATCTCACTACTATCTTGCATGTGGCCACGTGCGTCATCTACACCATTCTAGGCCATATTTTCCTTTTTTGGGAAATTAATATTATTTATAGACCTCATGGATTAATTTTTGGGGTTGGTTAATAATTAACAATTTACCATACTAAGAACCAAGGATTTAAATTTCGGTTCCGGTTTCGGACATAGCCAAAACTGAAATTTCCAAGAACCAAATGAGTTGGCTTTTCCTATAGAGAAGGAAAATTCTAATGGGTCATCTGGATCTAGGGAATAATATTATGTAAAAAATAATCCAGCGAAAAAAAATTCCAGGCACTAATAGGATTGAAATTTTCCTAGATAATGGAGAGAGCATTCATTCTTGGAAAAATAATTCCATGGAAAATGAGTGGCAATGATCCAAACACTTGAAAACAAACTTCCCTGCATCCAGACAGCCCCTAAAATTTCAAAACTGAGAACGAGTTTAAGAGAAAAATTGTAACATTCTGAAACTGCTCACTCATCTTCACACTTGCTCCTCCCCTTCCCAACCCAAAACCCGAATCCTCACTTCTACAAGTCTTCTTGTCATGACGACCTCGCAAGCACCAACAATTGACGATTGAGAAAAACTACTTGGCACACGTGCAAGAAGGGAGAACGAGAGTAATCTTCTCCAACAACCGTGAGAGAGAGAGAGAGAGAGAGAGAGAGAGAGAGAGAGAGAGTGACTCTTCTTCTCTTTTGTTGGAGGTGGAGGCTATTCTTCTCTCTTCCTATCCTACTTTTACCTATGGGGGAGGACTCTAGCTGCCCGCCGACCCCCCAGCCCAAAAAAAAAAACACACAATTTTAAATCTTCTCATCAAAAATTTGTCCTCGATAGTATTTACCGCGTTTTAAAACGAGAAGGTCAAAACACGGGCAAAGCAAATCCTAGTCGACTCGGCACGACGCGGCTATAAATTGGGAGAGACAAACGAGTTTTGAATGACTTTGTAGAACAAAATGCGGGCTCGGACAAGAACGCAGCCAATGCAAAAGGGAGTCGACTCGGGGGGTCAACGATGATGCGGGGGAGTTTTGAAACTATGGGTATTTTAGGTCCCTTCATATTTAAAAATAAAAATAAAAAAGCCACGTTTTGTGCAGAAAGGGGAAAATGTCAAGCTGTGCAAAACCAAAAAGGATAGAAAAGGGATGAAGCAACTAGGGGTGGACATGGTTTGGTTCGAACCGGCCTATTTGGTTCGGTTTGGTTCTGAAAATATGTGGTTCGGTTCTGGGTCCAAAATGTTGGAACCGTTGGTTTTCGGTTCGGTTCTAGGTTTGGGGTCCTGGGACCCATAACTGAACCGAAGATATATATATATATATATATATATATATATATATATATATATATATATATATATATATATATATATATATATATATATATATAATGGGATTTGCTAGCCTCCTTCGCAGAAGCACCTTCACACTCCATCCTTTGCAAGCGATGACAACATATGCGGTTGTCATCGCTTGCAAAGGACGGAGCGCGAAGGAGGCTAGCAAATCCCATATCAAATTTTAGATTTTCAAACTTAAGCAAATATGAGCCATTAGATTGAGTGAGGCTAGAAGGGAGTGTTAGAACTAATTGTTTTTTTTTATTATTATTATTATTTTCATTAAAAATAAGTGAAGGGGGGGGGTTGAATTTGGAAGAAAGGCGAGGCTGAAAAAATAAATAAATAAGTTGGGTAAACCCAGAACCGAACCGAACCAACCCGATTAAGATCGGTTATGGTTTGGTTCGGTTCCAGATTTCCATGGTTCGGTTCTGGTTCCCGATATTGGGAACCATAGGGATTGGTTCGGTTCTGGAACCCGAACCATGTCCACGCCTAGGAGCAACCATGGAAAACCCAAACACATGAAAATGGGGAATAAAGAGTTCAACTCACACCTCATGTCTTATCTCTTCGCCTTACATAATCCACTTAAAGCCAAATTACAAAAAACGCCCTTATGTATTGTACATAAGCCAATGGGCATAAAAGACTATTCCTATCAACTTATATACATACTTAAACTAATGTAAATACAAAAAAAAATGCATAATTCCTCCCATACGGCTTATATACATCATGTCCTTTTTCCGACACTTCCCCTCAAATTGATGTATTGGGTCATTAAGCATCAATTTGCAAATCAGAAATTCATGATGGGCTTGTGTCATGGCCTTCCCGAAGATGTTCGTTAACTGATAAGCTGATTGGACATATGACCTTTGGATATTCGCAACTTCTGATTAATAACTTCTAATTCAGTCTTAGATTAGTCTTGTTATGCTAAATTGCTACTTAGTATTGTGCTTTCCTCTGATTAACAACTTTTGCGTGTGCAGTTTGTCGACTTCACAAAAATCATGTCCGAGAACAGGGATACAGCAACGAAAGAAGCAGAATTTGCTCTTGCTGCACTCATGGAAATTCCATTTCAGTATAGGGCCACCCAAGACCCCAAGTTTCAGGGGTATGTCTATGAATTACTATTTATTTACTCTTACGAGTTTCATGATTTGAAGAATACTTACACATGAAGTACTCATATCCACACAGGAAGCGCATAAAAAGAATACCAGGCCCAAAGCCCTTTCCTCCTCCACGTGAAGTAATTGACCATGATAATGCAGTCAGCACATACCCACACATGACAAGCTTCCAACAAAGTGACCCTAATACTTCCATGGAAGAGGTATGTATCTTGTTAATCACACTGCAACTTGATTTCCAATTTGGTACATAGCATTGAGAAATTGGCTGTTAATTTCAAGGTCTGCCCGATTTGCTTGACAAATCCAAAGGACATGGCATTCGGATGCGGTCATCTGGTAAGCATCTATTTCAATTTATACCACTTGTGCATACAAGAGAATTTCTATAGTGCCATTTAGAAAACCATAAATCCACATGGCATATATCGTATGAAGCTATGCATATACGTGTGTTTGTGTGCATGTGACATCCTAATAGGTTCTAAATATAATATACCTAGAAGTTCATAACTTTGTGTAGTCATGTAGGAACCTTCCTGTTTACTATATACAGAGAGAACAGACAATTTAAGGAGTGGCATTCTCGCCTTTTAATTTGATGTCCTCATTAATCTATACTATATACAATATGTAATTAAAGGAGAAAGAGAGACGAAGGAAGTTAGTGCGAAGCTTTTTAATTTGATGTCCTCATTAATCTATACTATATACAATATGTAATTAAAGAAGAAAGAGAGACAGAGAAAATTAAAGCAAACAAGAAAAGTCATTTGAGACTCGACGGCTTTTTCATGTAACACAGTTAAATCCCACATTTAGATCAACCTCTATGCATATTCTAGCTTCATCCATCCTCATTTCTTATCTGGTAGGAGAAGAAAGCTTGAGAACGCGTCCTATAATCCGTACTAAATATTTCAGAAGATACTAATTGTAAAAGAGCAACAGTATTCCAGGATAACTGATCCAGCATGGGGCAAAAGGAGTTTCTTCACCTGGTTTGAGTGGTGGATTCCGCTTGATGAACCAGAACAAGTATTCCTTGATATATAGGTGGTCCTTCATCCATACGCAAGAAAGCCTCTTTCATTACCAAACCTGGTAATCAAATGATATTGATCCATCTCACTGATGACAAAATCGCTTTGCAAATTCAAGATCTTCTTGATATGTTCTTTGATAACAAAGACACGAGGTCTTCCACAAGCCCATTTGGCAACAATCGTGAACCTGAAAGGCTCCACAGCCTTCTGTAGGTCTTCCTCACTAAGATGTAAGTATATAACACTGGATCACTCGATAGAGTTTTAGATATAGGTTTAACACCAAGATCCACCTCCAAAAGCGCATGGACTCTAGACAATTAATTTGAAAGTGAAATTGCAGAACTGTGATCACATGGAATGGAACTTATGTGATGAGTAGGATGGGTTTTAGTAAAACTTGGATAATATCTCAAGATTCTCAACATAAAGTTTCTCCATTGTTGTCAATTGTGGTCTGGCGTCCAGGGGCGGAGGCACATATAGCATGAGGGGGGGCCATGCCCCCCCCCCCCCCAATGACCAATGCGGGCGACTGTAAGTTAGTCCGGCCACTGCAAGGGTAAATTCCTGGCTCCGCCCCTGCTGGCGTCACTGAAGCTCAAGGAGGGATCAGGTAAGAGGAATCCCTAAAGCCTCTTTCTTTCCTCATTGGCTGTGAAACTCTATTTTATTGTTTGGGATTTTTTTTATTCTGCAAAGGAGATTCACATTTGCCCCTAGTCCCTAGTATAAGGTTCCATTGCATTTATACCATATATGATCACTATTGTTCTTGCACAATTCGGCTTCGATACTACAAGAAAGATATGCTATACTGCTTGTTCTCCTCAATGTGGAATATTGCTCCTTGCAGTTAGCAATTCGCAAGAACATTACAACGACTCCATTTAATAGGATATTTATGTCCTAAATTATACGAGACTCTGAATAACCAATTAACTGGTGGGCTTATTTTTGTTAGATTTCCATGATTGATTATGTGTTGGTTACAAATTTCATGTTTTATAGGGAACTGGGTAGGCTTATTTTTGTTAAGACTTCCGTGTTTGATAATGAACTGGGTAGGCTTATTTTTGTTAGATTTCCATGTTTGATTATGTACAAGTTATCGATTTCCATGTATGATTGTTTAAGGTAACCTTCATGCATTCTCACTGCCATCAATACTGGAATTTGATTAACAAAGTGTAACGACTACTAATTACTATATCAATTGTCTTTTTTGTGCTAAGACTTGCCAGGACTGTGGTGCAACATTATCAGCATGCCCGTTGTGCCGGACACAGATCAAAACACGCTTGAGACTCTATACCTCTTAGAATAAATGGCATCTTTGTTGATGGAATTTAGTTGGGATTCCCATAATTATGCTTGAAATAAGCTTTTTCAAAGCATGTACATATATGTGATGTTGTTCATTTGTAAATCTAACAGTTAATTTTTATTTTGACTAAAACAGTAGCAAGGTGTGTTTAGAAACAGATTGAGCTTCTGTTTGAGGTTTGTACTTTTAACAAAAATAGAGTGTGTCTGCATTCAATCAAAAGAAATTTACACTCATGCATTCTCTTCTGCTCCTTTGATCAAAATACTGTGGTGGCTAGAAATAGGTTAATGATATCTGCACTCCCTTGCTTCAATAATGTCACTCTTTATTTTAAACTTCCTGTTTGGATTGCAAGAAAAAAAATTCTGATGGAATTTTTTTTTCCGGGCCCTGTTTGGATTGCAAGAAAAACATTTCTGATGGAAATTTATTTCTCTGGAAAATTTATTCCTTTCAAAATTTAGAGGGGAATAATACGATTATGTTAATTTAGAGGGATATTATCATAAATTGAATGTCCTTTCAAAGAGAAGTTGAATAAGGTTGGTTCATGCAATCTTTTGTAGTGTGTCAAAAATTTATGGTGTAACTGTGCAAGTCCTTATAGCCTATAGTCTAGTATTTTTTCAAAAGGTACTGTAGGGCCCACTTTGGATGAACCAAACCGTTGTACACAGCATAAGCAAGTTGTCCCCAAAAACTCATTTCCATAGGATGATCCAACCCTCCAATATGGAGGGTTCCTTTATAGATTGGAGGCTTGGGATCATCCTATGGAAATGATTTTAGGGACACAGCCTATTTATGTTGTGGCCCATCAAATGGACGGCTTAGATCATCCTATAATGTAAGCCGTATTGTTTTTTTTCCAAAAAAACTGCACTGTTACGACTGTATATACTTGCACCACATAAAATCTCCGCACAAAAAGTCATCATGTTTAAAGAAATTTCCAAATCAGGTCATGCTATCAATTTGTGAAAAAAATACCCATGGTAAATTTTTTTTGACTCACTAAAGACTAAAATGTACTTACATGTGAAAAGATGAAAATTACCTTCTTAAAAGACTAAAATACCTTCATGCTCAATGATATGTTTTTGATAGGGTGGGTCCCACCAACTCAATTCAACCATGCGGGGGCTCCATTTTGCCTGTTTTGATTGGATGCGTCTCACAATCTCCCTCGGAGCAGATATGTATGGTGGGGCCCACAACTTTACACTTGTTTGATGGGTTTGCTCGTTTTTTTACACTCACGCATAAGAAAGCTAGTATATATATAGAAATGATACTCACACCCTTGATTCAAAACTTGTATATATATAGAAATGATACTCACACCCTTGATTCAAAACTTATCATTGATTGTCATGGGTATTTTGGTCTTTTTACAAGGTAACTTTTAGTCATTTCACATATAAGGGCATTTTGGTCTTTTCAAATTAAGTAAGAAAATTCACCGTGGGTATATTTGGTCACAAATTGATGGGATGACCGGATTTGCAGAATTAACTCGAACGTGATGGTATTTGCAAATTTCTGTTTGGTTGCCAGGTTTTTTTTTTTTTATTCTTGGGACTTTTGTGGGATTTCCTCCGGAAACCCACGTTTGGTTGGTGGGCCCAAAATAATCCCAGGAACCAAAATAACCGGGATACTTCTAGGACTTTTTTTTCCCCACCAATCTCCTTGGATTTTTTTTTCTCCCACATAAATCCCAGGAAAAATAAAAACCCAGCAACCAAAACTCCTGTGGTTTCTGACACATTTAACTTAACCCCCTAATGTTTAAAAAGTTACAAGAAGACCCCATGTGGTTTCAATTTGTGGAAGGTAAACCCCCTCAGTTGACGGTTCATCCACAGATTGAAGAGTTAGGATGATCTGATGGAGCTGATTTTTTAGGCACACCCTATCTATGTCAGGGCCAATCAAATTAACGCTTTGGATCATCCAAAGAATGTGGGCCCACTGTGTAGTAGTGTTTGGATTCGGGTATGGGCCCACATTTTTTGGATGATCCAAAACGTTCATTTGATGGGCCCTGACAAAGATAGGGTGTGCCCAAAAAATCAGCTCCAACAGATCATCCTAACCCTTCAATCTGTGGACGAACGGTCAACTACGGGGCCTACCTTATACAAATTGAAACCAGAGGGGGTCTACTTGTAACCTTTCTTAGCACTAGGGGTTAAGTTGAATGTGTCAAAAACCACAGGGGGTCTAAGCGTATTTTTTTCCCTTTCTTTAAACTATAAGAATTTTTTTTGCAAATAAAGCAGAGTAGAAGAATTCTTCTGCAAAATCCTCCATATAGAATCCGAGTAGGCAGAGATGATGATCGTTAGTAGTGATTTCTGATGATCAAAATTGGGTCCCAGTTAGTGGATCTGTATGTAATTAGGACCGTTGATCGGGTGGGCCATCCATCCCTGGTACTGATCTCATGCTGATTGGACATCTCATCTGTATGCATCATAGATCAATGGCTAGCATTATTTGATCGAGATGGGACCAATGGCTAGCATCATGGATCACTTGCTCTCCCTGATGCGTGCAAAGGGCTATAAAAACCCTCCTCTCTCTCTCTCTCTCTCTGCCTTTGGCGGGAAACTCTCTCTCTCTCTCTCTCTCTACCCTTTTTTCTTCTCAAGTTTATTCCAGTGTGATTTTTCTAATTCATCTTCAACAATGAAGAACAACCGCAAGAGGCGCCCCCCCCACCTCCATCTTCAACCCTAGAAAACCCTCCAAAGCGTCAGCAACAAACTCCCATGGAAGAAGAAGAAGAAGAAATGGATGAAGACGTTTTCTTAGAAGAAACCCTAATTCGCCAAGAAGAAGAAGAAGCATTACTAATTCTCCGAGACCAAGAAGCTCTACAAGCCCTCTCTTCTCGTCTCTCCAAATGGAATCGCCCTCCTCTCTCTCCTTCTTATCTCTTCCATTCCCAAAACATCAGTAACTAAAACCCTCCTCTCTATCTCTCTCTATTATTATTTTTTATTTCTTTCCTCATCTCATTATTCTTTGCTTAATTTCAGTTTTCCAGCAATTAGAGATTGATTACATAGTTGGTGACAGCCATAGGGAATTAATGCCTAATTCCTCTGGTCCTGCTGCCATTCTCAGAATTTTCGGCGTAACAAGGGAAGGTCAGTAGTACTTCCTGTCCTCCACTTTCACCTCTTCTCTTCCTCTTCTTCTGCCTAGGTATAGGACTAGGTGGGACCCTTATGGGACATGTTTAAAGGGCCTACCCTAATGCATTCCATCAGCTCTAGAGCTTTTGGCATGTTGGTTACGTACCTAACATTTGGCATCGGAGCATCCATCACGTCACGTGTTTGAGTCAAGGAAGGGGCGAGCTGTGGAAAGTGATGGTGGAATGTTACGGTCCTGAGGGGGGGCTTGCGTAGGTCTAGGATTGGGTGGAACCCAGCCTGGTATAGGGCAGGTTTAAAGGGCCCAGCCTAACACGTTCCATCAGCCATGGAGCTTTTGGTGACATTTCCTTCTTTTTAATAATGAAGGTTCTTTTCAGTCTGCAGCCCAATTGATTCCAAGTTATTAACAAAAATTTTGGGTCGCAAGAAAAACATTTTTTTTATTTTCGTAATTTAGACGAAAATGTTATGATTATTTTTTCACAATCTTCTGTTTTCACCATCTCTTCTTGTTCTCCACTTTCTCTTCTTTACTTTTATGATGAAGTTTATTTGTGTAACAAACAATTACTCTAAAAGCTCAAGCTATTAGAGATGGTGATGGCCGTAGTGCCGTATAGTGCCACATGTGGCCTCTCTTTTGGTTGGCCGTACACGTGGATTTTTAATATCAAGGAGTTGTTGGGTTTTGAACCCAGGACATGCTGTGAGGCAATTTCTCTGATACTATGTGAAACAACCAATTACTCCGAAAGCTTAAGCTGTCAGAGTTGGTGTTATTTAATCTTTTATGCTTCAACTGGTACTTCTTTTTCTCTACTTTCGTTTGTTCTTTTCTTTCCTTTTTATAATAAAGGTTCTTTTCAGTCTGCAGCCCAATTGCAGAAACAATCTAGATTGCAAGTTAGGAACATAATTTTCACCTAAAATGCAATTGGGTTGCTCAGCCAAACAGACTTATGTTGATTCGAGAGTGTCATATTTGTATTTTTCAGGTCACAGTGTCTGCTGCCATGTTCACGGCTTCGAGCCCTATTTCTACATTAGCTGTCCGCCAGGAATGGGTCCTGATGATATCTCCCGTTTCCACCAAATCCTTGAGGTTACCTTTATTTCATCTCGTTTTCTTAATTTCTTGGTTCTTGTGTTGTGATAATTTACAATCTAGCTTGTGTCCAGGCGAGAATGAGGGAAGTGAATAGGAACAGTAAGGTGCCGAAATTCATCGTACGGATTCAGATGGTGCAGAAGAGGAGCATTATGTATTACCAACAGCAGCATTCTCATCCTTTTCTTAAGATCGTTGTTGCATTGCCTACAATGGTTGCCAGTTGTCGAGGTAAAACCACCTACTTGCCTGAATTTGGGGAGGTTCTTATTTTTTCTTTGAGCCTAGAGAAGAATTATTATATTCTCTGTTCATAGTTTGAATTAAATGAATATGTATGCGACTTCGATCTTTTTCCTGGCATGCCTTGTTGGTTATTTGTCATGATTAATCCCATGGTCCTCCAATATGATACTAGTGCCACAGATAATTTGTTGAGTAAATATTGATCTAGGATTTGAAAGCAAAGCAAATAAACAGCGAAATGAAATGAAAAACACCAATCATGAACACAAGGTATTTTGTGGTTCATCATGTTCTATGACACTATGAATGCATCCATGGGCCATTGCAATCCAAGAGCTTCCACTGTATGCCAAGATAACAAAGTATAAGATGCGGTATACAATCAATACATTACATAAAAATCCCAACTCTAATCCCGGTACAAGAGGGAGGGAGTTTCTATTTGTTTTATGAAAGAATTCAAGCTTCTTTAGGACTATTTTAGAAGTGTTTTAAAGTTAGAAACTGTATCTAGAATATTTGTGTTGGAAGGAAAGTTTTTTGGAGGTAAAAAGAGTTTATTTATATGATGTAAGTGACTCTTTTTGGATTCTTAGATTGATTACAAAAATTGAAATTTATGCAAGTAGTTGTCTTTTCTCTACTGCTTTCCTTTTGAGATTGTACCACATCTTACTTCCGTCTTGCCATTTATTGTGGTACATGCTTAGTATTGTCTTCGGTCGAATTTAAGTTTAAAACTGGTAGAATTTGGATCGAAGAATATTCTTCTTCGGTGATCAACTAGTTAAAGAAGATTTATCACTCTCCTGCATTTCTCTAGTTCAGGGGAAAGAAGTTTGCTCCCTTTAGATTAATACAAATATATGATATTAATAGATGCTAAAAAAGATCTCTTTTTCTTTAGCTCTTATGTTCATCAACCGGTCAGGTAACAATAGGATACCGAGAGATCCATTGCCTTGTGAAACTTTTTAATCCTTTTCACGATCTAATTTATTTAAGATATTTTTTCTTCATGTTTCATGGTATAGTGTTGCTATCTATTACACCTTTTGACCTAATTAATAATTTACATTGCTGTTTATAACTATTAATCCTCCAAATCATTTGCAGGTATTCTAGAGAGGGGCATTCAAATTGATGGTCTTGGCTCTAAGAGCTTCATGACATATGAAAGCAATGTTCTTTTTGCACTTCGTTTCATGATTGATTGTAACATTGTTGGTGGTAATTAGATTGAAGTTCCAGCTGGGCAATATAAGCCTACAAAAAAGAGTATATCACACTGCCAACTTGAGTTTGATTGTCTGTATCCTGATGCATATGTGGGCATTATATTTTTTGCGACAGTGGATATTCTACATAACTTGGTTTTGTTAAAATATTCCTTTTGCGCAAATTTCTTTCCTTAAAATATGCTCTTAGTCACTCTGAATTAATCAGCCATGTTCCAGAGGGAGAGTTCTCTAAAATGGCTCCGTTTCGGATATTAAGTTTTGATATTGAGTGTGCTGGTCGTAAGGGCCTTTTTCCGGAGCCGAGTCATGATCCTGTCATTCAGGTTTAGTTCTCGTTGCATTAAAATGATTGGAGGATCAGAATTTTTTTTCTAGTCTTATTGTTATAAGTTTCTTTCATACACTCTTTTTGATAATAGATTGCTTTTGACCAGGTAGCTAACCTGGTCACTCTGCAAGGCGAGGATCGCCCTTTCATACGCAATGTCGTGACTCTTAAGTCATGCGCTCCAATAGTTGGTGATGATGTGATGTCATTTGACAGTGAAAGAGATGTCTTGTTAGCTTGGAGGGTATGTTGTTTTGCACTTTTTCTACAATTTAATAACAATTTTGTGTACTTTGCTAATGTGCTTTTGTTACTCCTTCAACCCCTCCTCAATTTTTATCCATTCTTGTCTTCGTATATGTTGAGTGAAGATTGATTTTTTTTTTTTAATTTGGATTTATTTGGACAATCATTATCATCAGTGGGAAGACATGTGGACAATGTGCATGATTCCTGTTGATCAGGCCCAAGGAAAAATTTTCAGCAATACAGAAATGAATTTATGTGGAATGATACTTATAAATATGTGTTGTTTTTATTGAAAAGAAAGAGAAAAACAATCTACAAGGAAAAAAGAAAACAGAAAGAAAACAAAAGAAAAAGAAAGCAAAAACAACAACACCGACTTTCACAACCAGTGCTTGTAGGTAGAAATGAAAAAGAAAGCAAACGCCAAAAAGGTAAAACCACAGAAAAATTACCATGTGGGTGCTGCAAACTTTAATTTCATCACAAAGGACCCCAAAATTGGCTAATTTTTTCGGTCTTAAAGTTTCCTTCTCTGTCAATGTGGGAGAAGGAATACTCCTCAAAGAGAGCATATGGTCTCCATCTCTCTTACAAAAGGCTTTTAAATAAATCTCCCCCCCCCCCCCCCCCCCCCCACACACACACACACACACACAACACCACCACCACCACCAGCCCACGGACACAATCTCCTTTAACCCAAGAAGTAGTGATAAAAGAGTCACATCCTCCCACGCTCTTGAGCAGTCCGAAACCTTAAGGCATTTTATATTGAACAAAGCAACTTTGAGTCTTTGACTTCAACGTAGATTGCTTCTTCATCTCCGCTTTGGTCCTGCATAAGTCAATGTGACTCTACTGTTAGCATCCAAGATAGTCCCCTCGTAACCGGTCTTTCAGTCAGTGACATTATATTCCTTCGATACTCTACTACTACTATTGAAATTAGAAATAAAGCTTAAATCAGCCATCCAGGAGGCCTCCTAGACATACTGTGGTCCGCTAGGAGGAATGTATGATGATCAGGCACTATTCCAGTGAGCGGTTAGAGAATTAAGACTAGGCTCCCTCAAAAGATTAATTTTAGAGTCCCACTTTTAGAGTCCCACAAAATGAGGGTTCTCTTCTCTATCAGCTTATAATCAGAAAATAAAAAATGGATCTGATGTACCTTTATTTGGATCCCCGTGTCTGATCTTTATCCTTTGATTTACTTTTTTTTTTTTTTGAAGAAAATCCTTCAATATACTTTGATACCATGTACAGTAACAGAAAAAAAAGACAGACAGAAAGAAAGAATAAAAATAGGATACATAATGAAAATGAAAAATAAAAGAGTACAGACTATATCAATGTGATGCGTATTCTTTCTTGGATAGATTATAAAGTATGGCTGAGTGACCAATGTTAATCTCATATGAGTTGGACTTGAATTGAATTTTAACATCGCCCAATTATGGGTTTCTGTTTGGATACTTTCTTTCCCTGTTGCTTATGTGTGGAGAAAGGATTTGGTTAATTCTATACATTTCTCCTAGGTGGCTAGTGTGGAAATTTTATTTTGGGGGTTATTTGTTGTTGTTTTTGTTTTTTTTTCTAGGCGGGGCGGCCCAGTGTACGAGGCTCCCGCCATTGCTGGGTCTGGGGAGGGCTAGATGACGCAGCCTTACCCCTGCTTTGCAGTGAGGCTGTTTCCGTGACTCGAACCCGTGACCACCATGTCACAATGAAGCAACCTTACCGTTGCGCCAAGGCTCGCCCTCTGTTTCTTTTCTTGGCCTATGTGATTATTGACTCATCACATATACCCGCTAAGCATGTGTTTTCATTCACCAATTAAAATGATTTATTATGGTTCATATTTTTGCTTCTGACATTATGTTTTTTGGTGAGCAGAAAGAGGATGTTCATCATTCAATAATTTCTGATCTTCAAAATGGGAATTCAGAAACTAGGAGGCGCCTTGCTGTCTATTGCTTGAAGGTGTGTCAATGTTTGTAAACTGTTTGGATTTTGTGAACTAAAGTTATTTCTTTTCTAGTTAACTTTTGGAAGTAAATGAAGACATCTTTTGGTTTCAGGACATCGAATCTGTTCAGTAAACTGTGTCATTTCTCTTATCTGTTAATCTTGTTTTTTAGAAATTGGCCTGTTACTTAGTCAATATTTGCTACACGTTATAAAGAAAGTCTGTTGTTTCTTCGATGCACATTTCTTCACATATTATCCTTCCTTTCCAATCTTTGTCACAGGATGCTTATCTGCCACAGCGGCTTTTAGACAAAATTGATGTTCATTTACAATTATGTGGAGATGGCTCCGGTCACAGGTGTTCCTATCTCTTTCCTGCTTGCAAGAGGGCAAAGCATCAAGGTTGAGATTATTACCGAATTGTCTTGCTAATATCAAGGATTGAAATTACTGTTTCGGTTTCGCCTCAACCGAAACCGAAATTTGAATCCGAAATTTGAAATTTCAAAATTTCGGTCCCTACCGAAATCTTGGATTTCGGCCGCAATTTAAAAGCTTGGCTATTATATGTGCTGGAGTGTTTGACTTTCTGGAAAATTGACTGCTGCTACAGGTTCTTTCTCAACTTCTTAGGAAAGCAAAGCAGACGAATCTTGTTATTCCAAATGCTAAAGGACAAGGAAGTAGACAACAAACTTTTGAGGGTGCAACAGTAAGTTTATGCTGACCATAGCTTAGAGTTTTTCTTTCTTGATAATATATTTATAATGACAAGCTGTTTACAGATTATGTGTAGGGCAGAGATTCAGACTGCAAGTTTAATGGTTACTTAGATTTGAGACACTTAATCAAGATGATAGTTGGGAAAAATGTAAGACAAATAATAAAAGTATCGGACCTATATTCTACCTTGAGTTATAATGTCCGTTCCTTGCTTAACTACCAAAAGAAAAATATTATTTAGTCAATGCAATTTAAATCTCTAAGAGCATCACATGTTCATGGACCAATGATGTAGCTAGAAGCATAGTCTTGGTGGGTTATTTCTTTTTAATAGTTGTTTACTTTTTTTGGCTGTCTGTTCTATTTCTTTTTTGTAATTCATGAGTCCATTAGATTCCATGTATTTCGCACCAAAGTCATATTTGTGATGCTGGTAAGTGTCTGATCAGAAATATTTTTGTATTTTTTTCTGTTTTTATATTTTTCCTCTCCTAACATGAGAATAGTATAGGTATTATTAGGAACAGTTCCATGGGTTTATGATTTGCCAATAATTCTAGACGAAGAAGGATGCAAAATCATGTGGGCCAATAATGTGGAATGTACAGAACAGTCAACTCTCCACCTCATAAACACATTGAATGAAATGTTCAATTACAATCATCACCCTCTTGAAACATGTGATTATACAATTGAAAGAAAGAGATAAATATGTCCCTACTTGACTGAGTTAGCCACTTCATATAACTGTCACATCTTTGGGATAGGGTACAAAATCTTCATTTTTAGTTAGAGGTCTCAACTCTTTACCCAAAAGTTCTTTCCAACATTCTGTATGAGAGGTAGAAGGGACAAACACAGAATCTAGAACGGTAAAAAGAGCTTTAGTTCTCATCAGGAGGATGAGACACATGGGATGATTGATGCAATTTAACACGAGGTGGAACTGGTAATAT
Source organism: Tasmannia lanceolata (assembly GCF_043159265.1). Classification (NCBI taxonomy): domain Eukaryota; kingdom Viridiplantae; phylum Streptophyta; class Magnoliopsida; order Canellales; family Winteraceae; genus Tasmannia; species Tasmannia lanceolata. Next base: position 741,881 of record NW_027518693.1, read on the forward strand.
AGAATTACATATCATGTCAGGGTTGCATGATCTCTTTTCCTATTTCCTATGATAATCAAACTAGTTCTGTTAGTGAAATAGCTTGGAGAGATGCCTGCTTTTGATCTTTTCAATGATCATAGCAACAAAACCCAATTATCACCATAACCAAGACAGACAGCCTTGGTCGGATATTTTATCAGGAAGATGAGCAAAACCAATTGATTGTAAAAACATAAGAGAACAGTTAGGAGTTTCATCAAAGAGACATGGATAAGGAGATCTATTTTTGAAAGCGGCGAATCGAGAAGATTTTTAAATAAATGGTCTTTATTGATTCTTAACTTCCAAAGGCACAAGTCACATGAGACGCAATCAACTTTATATGGATTATTTATAAAAGAGGAGATTCTTTTCCTCTGTCACCATTTTCTTGAAGCATATTCTCCCGTTGAATCTCAATGAAATTTTTTTATGCATTTGTTAAATTAGTTCTCAGCCATAGTATTAAAGTATTAGTAACAAAGGAGAATCTGTTAGTTTTTTGTGCATGAAAACTTTCCACACAATGGAATAAATCATCAATAAATGCACACAAAATTATGTGAACCCATCGGAGAGATTGTTGGTTCAGGCCCCTTCACTATCCTATCCCTGCCTATGTAAACAAATAACAATAGCCAATAAATAGTATGTTAACATTATTTTCCTGACTAGTTGCTCACATCGAAGCTTATGTGGCAATTTTCCAATCTTGTTTTAAGTAGCTTACTGTGTGCAGTTTGTTGAATTTTTAATAAAATTTAACTGCGGTGCTTGGACATTTTGGATTTCACATGTTGCAGGTTTTAGAGGACAAGGCAGGGTTCTATGAAAAACCCATTGCAACATTGGATTTCGCATCTTTGTACCCGTCCATCATGATGGCATATAATCTTTGTTACTGCACTCTGGTGAGACACTCCTACAATTTTCAAATGCTTAGGGGCCGTTTGGATACGTGGATTTTAGAATCCAGGTTTTAGTTGAAAACGGTGTAAAATTCTGGATTTTACAATCCATTATCCTGGATTTTAAGTAAGAAATCCAGGTTTTAGAAATCTCTCCCCCGTCCTGAGATTTATAAAACCTGGAAACACGGGAAATGATCTCCTACTCTCTCGCTTGACAAAAAGAAGGGTGAGAAAAAACGACCAACAGTCTCCTTCTTCTCTTGTCTCCCATTCAGGATTTTGAGGAAATCCAAGATTCTAAAATCCGCGTATCCAAACGGCCCCTTATTGTCAATTGGAGTTTTATACCCTACAAACCTAAAAAATGTACAATTTAAGATTGACAGTCAGATGGCAAGTTGCTGAAGCTTATGAGTAATGCTGTGCTTCTTACTTTTGTTCTATGTGAAGGTAACACCAGAGGATGTTCGTAAATTCAACTTGCCACCAGAATGTGTCACTTAAACTCCATCCGGTGAAACTTTTGTTAAACCGAATTTACAAAAGGTATTTCTATTTTAAATGTACTATCTAATGCCTGATTTGTTTCTCTGAAACCATGATCCATCTGGTAGATGAAGGCTTTTACTTTTTCTACTTTTCATTGATATCCAAATATATATTCTATCAACAAGGAAGTTTGTCTCCTTTCCTATCAGGGCATACTTCCCGAAATTCTTGAAGAATTATTGGCTGCTCGTAAAAGAGCCAAGGCAGATCTGAAGGTGATGTTACTTTTCTTTATTTGCCTGGCATTTGTAATGAAGACTTCTAATTGTAATTGATTTGAGTTCTGCATGCGTTATGTAAAGACCAACTCTACAAGGGTCTATGATGTGTGTGATTTAAGTAAACATTGTTTGTAGATCTCATTTGATCGACGGCCTACTAGCCCGAATTAAAATTGGAGCCTTTAGGTCTGTCGGATCAACCATAGTTCATGCTTACTATAAATAGTAAGGCCGAACTTACTATAAATAGTAAGTCCCCGCTTACTATAAATAGTAAGTCCTTAAAATCCGGGTCGTCACACGTTAACACTTATTTATTGGTTTATTTTCTCACATCTATTTTACTGTTTCTAGCATGCTTGTCTTCAGTTTGAAGACTTTCTGGTTGCTGTAACATGTGCTCTTATGTTGCTTAATGACAATTGCTATTCTATTGCAGGAGGCCAAGGATCCATTTGAGAAGGCTGTATTGGATGGTCGCCAGTTGGCTCTGAAGGTCAAACCCTCCACTACCATTTTATCATCTTTTTGCACTTTCTACATTTCATGCTAACGAACTCCTAGATGTAATGAAAAACAAACCCTGCTTTTCTTCCATTGTTTTATTCTGAGTTAAATATGTATTTATTTTTCAGATAAGTGCTAATTCTGTATATGGATTCACTGGGGCTACTGTGGCTCAACTACCTTGCTTAGAGATATCTTCTAGTGTGACAAGCTATGGTAATTAAAGTTTTCTTGATTATGTATTTTGTTTTCCCATTTATTTAAAAAGTTTCTTGGGTTCAACTGAAAAACTTATATATTCTTCTTCCTTCATTGTATTGTAAATTTGGTCTTCCCAGGTAGGCAAATGATTGAGCACACGAAGAAGCTTGTGGAGGAGAGATTCACGACACTTGGCGGCTATGATCAGAATGCTGAGGTAGATTCTCTTAATTCCTTTTTGAGTTTTTAGGCTTTTCATTTATCTATCAATACGGTTTTGCTTATCAGCATGTTACGAATCAAAAAATGGATGTTATAGTATGGAACAAATATATGTGGCATGGTGAAGCAACCTTGAAATTGAATATATTGGTATGTCATTGCATCACTTAGCTGGAAAAATCCAGGTGTGTTTTCCTCATGGCTGGGTAATGCAATCATTTTAACAGGAAATCCACTAACAGACCCACAAAAATCCTAATCAAATGGCATTTATTGTCCACAACATGCAAGTATATCTGTTATCCTATTGATATGAATATACACATGAGAATCGAGGAATGATACCTTGTTCTTTCAAATTTAACTTCCGCGGGTACTTTTTCTGATTAATCAATGCCGGGCCCTTTGGCAGATGTTGTTGGAGCAGCAATTGGAGTCATGGTGTTCACCGTGCTGCTCTCTTCATGGGCTCTGCCATTTGCAATTGGAGGGGAGCGTCTCTTCGGCCCAGTTTGGGGGAATCTTGTCATGTACAATGTCGCCGACAGATTCTGCCTCACTGGTTGGAACTAATAATAACTTTCTCCCACATTAATTCATCACAACATCATCAACATAACTCCTTTGTGTAATCTCTTTACATCTTTACAAGAGTCTTTAGAACAGTCTGTATATCATAAGGCGTGCTTGTTCAAAATCTGGCTAAAACTCACGACATATTACATGTCCTCTAGGGTGAGCTATCTCACAGCTCCACTGTAAGTTCATAAAAGTTAGGTCACCATGAGGCTATATGGATACTGTGAATCTTGGTAGGTGAGATTGTGCTCAGTTGTTGTAACCGTGAGGTTTGTGGCAGTATATCATTTCATTTCATTTTTTTTTGGGGGGGGGGGGGGGGGGGCAATGGCATTTCACTTGTATGGAACAAAAGTAATTTTAGAAATATCTTTCATTTCCATTCCAGAAAATGCCTGCAATCCAGGGCCTGGGGGCTATTTGGATGTCTAAAAATTAATTTTCCAGGATTTGCTGTTGGATGTGGGTGGTACGATCCTTGATCTTTGATCCAAAGCAGCCTCTTAAAGAGTTGCTGTTGGATCAAACATCAAGGGTGGTAGCACCCTGTCCTTCTCTTTGGTCTTATTTAGAGAAGACCTTATGCCAAAGTCCAAAGAGTTTTTCCTTCTCTTTGGTCTTATTTCTAAAGAGAAGGAAAAACTCTTTGGACTTTGGCATAAGGTCTTATTTAGACTTTGGCATAAGAGATATACGAAGCTTCTTCTGCTCAATTGCTCCCAAGAGAAGGAAAAACAACGGGAATCCGTTTTGTAGAAAAACACCAAAAATAGCAATTGAGATATCACCTCTTTAAAAAGACTTTATGTCCAAATGCGCAAGTAGAACAAAACCATAAGTAGAACAAAATCATAAGTAGAACAAAATACTATGATAAGTACTATCATAAGTAGTATCTCAAACAACCTCAAATTCCTGAGATCCTTCTCCATCTCCATTCTACACGGCTTCATTGTCCTTGTTCCCCGAAGCCTCGTCCTTGTCACCCACACGAATCAAGCACTTGCCTCCATATTTGAAAAATATGGTGAGGACAACACCGACGAGGCCAATAGCTGAGCCAATAAATAAAAATTTCTCTATCTTCTCCCAAGAGACAGAAACCTCTACGTTCACATGTCCACTGTTACCCATCCTCCTCTCTTCTCTCTAACTATCTTCCTTTTTTTTAAGAACAGGTAAGTGAATTCAAAGGATGGATGGTTTAAGAAATGAAAGAACAAGGTTGGTATTTATAGAGAAATCTAAAAGTTCCACTTTAAAAGTAGGACCTGATAGTTTTTCAGGGCAGCCCTGAAAAAGTGGCAATGCCTGATAGTTGCCATACATCTATATGCTTTTCTAGTCCATTACGCTTCCAAAAAGTGGCAATGCCAGATAGTTGTCGACTAGGAAAATAAATTTTGTATCCAATGGGGAAATATGTTGTACTGAAAAAGGCCGTGATTATTCTCTGGCACTCCAATACCCTATGTTATGTTATACGGATTCTTATGAGTGGATGAATGATCAAACTGACAAGGTACGGATTAACGTCCCCAATGATGTCACCAAAAATCATGTTTTTGGTAGTTAGAGAGAAATTTCTTGTCCTTTTCTGGGACAAGGACAAGAGAAGGCTCAGCTATTGTCCTCGTCCTAGCTGAGCCTTCATAGAGCTATTGTCCTCATCCAAGAGTGAAATTTGGATGGGTCATTTGAAGTGAGACTATTAATGGGTCATTTGAAGTGAGTGGTTTAAAATCATTTAATCACTGCCATCCTCGTATATGGTTGCCTAAGTCATTGATTAGCAGTTTGTTAAGCTTGATTGTTAAGCACTAACCAAGATAACTTCGTGTTTTAGTTGTAAGCTTTAACAATAATCAATTACATAAATTAACTGATAAAATATTAACGCTCAGAAAGTTTTACTCTAGTAATCTGGATAGCTGGATTTCCAAATTCTACTCTTGGATGACGTGGCATCACTCTCACTTCCCTCACCAGGCCAAATGCCTTTTGAGCCACTTGATCATCAAGCCTCTTTCCGCCCATAAAAGCTAAACCGTTGATCTTACACTTGTGATGTTTAAAGGGAAGTGATATATTCTCCCCCTTTTCATTCCCAGGCCACCCCTCCACTGTATTTCAGCACTTGTGATTGTGACTTGTCGTTTCACACAAGCCCACAACCAAAGGAAAGCAAGGTGGGAATTTACTCTCTCTCTCTCTCCCCCTTTTTAGTACAAGGGGGTGCCCGAGGGAAAAAAGAGGGGACAGATACATCATTTCCGGTGTTTAAAATATGCAGAGTTTAGGAGAAGATGATTGGAACCTCTGCTCTTTGAGGAGAGAGAGAGAGAGAGAGAGAGAGAGATGTCTGAAATAAAAAGCCCATTAAGTACCTGGTCTAGACCTGATGGGCTTTGGCTAAAAATTGTCCTAATAGAAAAGTTACATTTTCTAATGTGTACCTATTAGGAGTTTCTCAATCTATATGCATTTTTATCTTTCAATTTTAGGAAAATTCATTCCCGTTAGACCCTGGAATTTCTCTTTCATGGAATATGGGAAGTGATATATTCGCCCCTTTTTTATTGCCTGGGACAGCCCCCTCTAGTGTAAAAGTCTAAAAGAGTAGTCATAAATACGCTAGAGAAGGCTGTCCCAAGTTAAAAAAGGGGAGCGTATGTCACTTAGATTTTGAGCAAGAAAAAAACAGGGATAAAGAAGGAAGCTAAAGCAAAATCCATTGATTGGCTAACATCTATTTTTTCCGTGGTGGTCCACCCATTTAGACAGAGGTCATGGTGAAAGAAAAAAGAAGTCCAATAATCCCGGTCCATCTGACCCAGTCCGAACCGGCTGACCCAATAAGCTGTTCTTAAAAATTTTAAAAACAAGAGGAAAGAAAACAAAGAGAAAGAAAGAAAAAAGAACAGAGAGGGCAATTGGGTAATTTGGCCAACAACAACAGATGGATTAGTGAAAGGCAAGAAAAAAACTCACGAAATTTATTTAAGATAACCCAAACAACAAAAGCATAAGTAGAACAAAATCATAAGTAGAACAAAATACTATCATAAGTAGTATCTCAAACAACCTAAAATTCCTGAGATCCTTCTCCATCTCCATTCTGCACGGCTTCATTGTCGTTGTCACCCACACGAATCAAGCACTTGCCTCCGTATTTGAAGAATACGGTGAGGACAACACCGACGAGGACAATAGCTGAGCCAATAAATAAAAATTTCTCTATCTTCTCCCAAGAGGCAGAAACCTCTACGTTCACATGTCCACTGTTACCCATCCTCCTCTCTTCTCTCTAACTACCTTCCTTTTTTTTAAGAACAGGTAAGTGAATTCAAAGGATGGATGGTTTAAGAAATGAAAGAAGCGGGGGTATTTATAGAGAAATCTAAAAGTGCCAATATCAAAAAAAGCAACCATCCACATCAAGATGTTTGAATTGATTATATATTATATTATTTCCCAATTGGTTAGACACATTATTTAGGGTGAAAATATCTTGATGTGGACGGACCTTTTTTGCTATATATTATTTTGTTGTTTGGGTTATCTTAAATGGCTCAGCTATTGTCCTATGTGTGGAAAAAATATAGCAAAAAAGGTCCGAACCGGCTATTTTTCGTTCACAAGCAGCTATTTTTCCTTTTTTTATAAAAAAAGGAAAAATATACTATTTTCGTTCACAAACATCCTGGGAGTCACGCTTTGAAATGATATTGGCACTCCCCCTCAGGACACTAAAAATGAAAATAACATTGAAATTTCTCTCTAACTATCTTCCTTTTTTAGCTCTCACTGCAATTCTCTGTTTTACGATGCTACATATTTTTCCACACATAGGTATAGACCTACTTGGCTACTTATAGTGTCCTGAGGGGGAGTGCCAATATCATTTGACCCCCTCAAATGATATTGGCACTCCCCCTCATGTATACAAGAGGGGGTCAAAATCACACATAGGTATACATGAGGGGGTCAAATGATATTGGCACTCCCCCTCATGAATACATGAGGGGGTCAAAATCACACATAGGTATACATAAGGGGGTCAAAATGTCAAATGATGTTGGAGGATAAATTCCTAATGTGTGATCTAGAGACCATCTGCTCCCGGTTAGATTTAATCTAACCGTGACAAATGTGCTAATAACCTTTCCCTATTTTGGATGATTTTATAGTTGCTTCCAAAGGTCCTTTTATGAAATACATGTGGATTATCCGGATCCCCACATTCCAAATTCCAGACCGAAATTCCGAAATTTTGTAACACCTTTCTTTTTTAATACATGGAGAAGGATTATTAAATTGATGTTTTGACTATGAAATACATGTGGATTATCCGGATCCCCACATTCCAAATTCCGGAACGAAATTCCGAAATTTTGGAATGTGCCGTGCTTTTCTCATTCCAACAGCAACTCTTTAAGAGGCTGCTTTGGATCAAAGATCAAGGATCGTACCACCCACATCCAACAGCAAATCCTGGAATCTGTTAAACCACCTAACCCCCCCCCCTTCTCTCTCTCTCTCACGCGCGCACACACACACACACACACAAATTCTAATTCTGCATCAGTCGGAATGAGATTAAAAAAAAAAACACAAACACAAACACTCTAATACCCCTTGGATTTGGATTTGGATTTGGATTTGGAGGTGAATTTGGAATTTTAAATTCAAATTCGGCATTTGGCAAGCCTTTATGACATCTGGATTTGGATTTGAGTGAAATCCACAAGATTTACAAATTCCTCATGTTAACATAATTTTTTGGATTTATAAATCCTTTTTGCGAGAGGTTATTTATAAATCTAAATCTGACCCATAAGGGGTTAAAATGACAAAAATATACCAAAAAATGTTAAATGAGTTAAGTACCTACATGGCATTAAAAACTGATCAAAATACATCGTATTAGGTAAAATGAATAGAAAACCCTGAGTCAGGCAAAATGACCGAAATACCCCTATACCAGGTAAAAATGACAAAATATCCCCGAGTCGTGCAAAATGAATAAAATACCCTTATGACATAAAAATGATCAAAATAACCTCATACAGGGTAAAATGATTAGAATACCCCAATATCATGGAAGAATACTAAAATACCCCTAGATCAAGTAAAAATGACCCATGGCTCATAAAAATGACTAAAATGCCTAAAAATACCATCATGAGATTAAAATGATAAAAATACTCCATATTAGGTAAAATGACTAGAAATACCCCTATACTAGGTAAAAATGACAAAATACCCCTGAGTCATGCAAAATGACTAAAATACCCTTATGACATAAAAATGATCCAAATAACCTCATATAGGGTAAAATAACTAAAATACCCCAAGATCATAGAAAATTATCGGTGGCTCATGAAAAATGACTAAAAATACCCTCATGAGATAAAAATGATAACAATATGCCATATTAGGTAAAATGACTAGAAATACCCCTATACTAGGTAAAAATGACAAAATACCCCTGAGTCATGCAAAATGACTAAAATACCCTTATGACATAAAAATGATCCAAATAACCTCATATAGGGTAAAATAACTAAAATACCCCAAGATCATAGAAAATTATCGGTGGCTCATGAAAAATGACTAAAAATACCCTCATGAGATAAAAATGATAACAATATGCCATATTAGGTAAAATGACTAGACTTACCCCGGGGCATGCAAATGACCGGAATACACCTATACAGGGTGAAAATGACAAAATACCCTGAGTCATGGAAAATGACTAAAACACCCTTATGACATAAAAATGATCAAAATACCCCCATATAGGGTAAAATGACTGGAATACCCCTGGATCATGGAAAATGGCTGAAATGCCCCTATATCAAGTATTTTAGGGCTTTTGGGTTTTGTTAGATTTCAAATTCAAATCCAGAGAGCATCCAAACAAAAAAAAATTAATTTAGATTTGAAATCCAAATCTATACATGGTCATCGAAACGACATTATTTATAAATTTGTGAATTTTAAAATTCTTGATTTCAAATCCATGGATTTTGGAAATTCAAATTCACCTCCAAATCCAAATCCAAGGGGTATCCAAACGGGCCCATGGAATTTTTATTTTAATTTTACTTTCATTCTGTTTTCTGAGGAATCGGGATCCAAGTGATTCTGATTCCAAACGGGCCCACAGATTCACCATCCTTCAAGCAAAGGGGGCGATGGTCAACAAGCATCATATCACGCTTCCAGAGGAAATTAATCGTTTGAATCCGATCGCGACATACCGCCCCACCCGAAGATACCAACTCTAGGCGGGCAATGAAATTTTCATACCTCGGCTGAAATAGAGGATACACTGCAAGGCAATAAGCTAAAATAGAAAGATTTGACAGAGAAAAAACCTGAAGGTTCTGCAGTCCATACTCTTTTGTCCAAACCGCTTCTCTTATTATAACACCCATCTAAAAGCTTAAGAAATTGGACAACCGAATCTAACTCTCGATCAAAGAAGTTCCTTCTAAACTTAGGGGACCAGACTATACTACCCCCCTCTCTGGCAAAACACTCAGAAACAAAAAATCTTTCTCAATGGCAACACTAAATAACTCCGGGAATAAAATCATAAGGGGCTCATTTTCACACCACACATCCCTTCAAAATTTAATTCGCTCCCCCGAATACACCTTAAACCTAACCCTCAAATTAAAATCTTTTGACATTTTCAAAATGTCACGCCAAACAATCAATCCTTGTTTTTTGTATTGGTTATCAGATTCCCACTTACCCGGCTTGCACCCATATTTACTCCCAATAACTCTAACCTACAACTGAGATTTTTCCTCCCCAAACCTCCATAACCATTTTCCCAACAAAGCATGGTTAAACTCTTTCACTCTCCTAATCACCAAACCCCCATTCTTAACATGAAGGCACACTTTCTGCCAACCCACCAAAAAAATGCCCTTTCTCTCCTCGTTGCCTCCCCATAAAAATCTGCGCTGGATTTGTTCAATATGAAAAACTACACTAGCCGGGCATTTGAACAAAGACAAAAAATAAATGGGAATATTGGCCAACATTGCCTTAGCCAACACAAGCCTTTCGCCTCTAGAGACAAGATTCCTCTTCCACGCCTCCAACCTCCTCTCAATTCTCTCAACAACAGGCTCCCACAAAGATTTTTTTTGGTCTCCCGACCCCCAAAGGGAGACCCAAGTATGTGGAAGGCAATTGCTCAAACAGACAACCTAAAGTCTTTGCCAATTCAAGCGTCTCATCCTGCGGGATGTTTAGGGCATACAGCATGGACTTATGAAAATTAGATCTCTGCCCAGTAATCAACTCATAGCATCGAAGGGAAGATTTTAAGTTCATCACTTAGGTCCTCTCCGGTTCGTAAAACAGGAGAGTATCGTTTGCAAATTGAAGATGTGACACCTCCACCTGCTCACCTCCAATCTTAAAACCATTGAATAACACCAACCTGCTCCCTTTAGTCATCAATCTACTAAGAGTCTCAGCCACTATGACAAAAAGAAATGGGGATAAGGGATCACCCTGTCTAAGTCGTCGCAATGACTTAAATAAACCTTTAGGAGACCCATTAATCAGGATGGAGAACCAAGCTGAAGAGACACAAGCCCTCATCCAAACTCTCCATTTATTACCAAACCCCATTCTACCCAGCAAGTAATCTAAACAATCCCAATCCACTCTATCATATGCCTTCTCCATATCCAATTTGCACATAATACCTCTCATGCCGTTCTTAAGATAAAAGTCAATGGCCTCATTCGCAACTAAAGAGCAATCAAGAATCTGCCTATTAGCCACAAAAGCACTTTGGCAATCAGAGATAATGGCTGGGAGCACTATCTTCAAACGATCCACTAGCACTTTTGCCAATACTTTGTGTAGACATCCCACCAAGCTAATTGGACGATACTCAGATATTTGAGAGGCACCAACAACCTTTGGGATCAAGGCAATGAAGGTAGCTCCAGTGCCTTTATCCAAAACCAACCCATTATTGAACTCATCGAAAAATTTCATGATATCCCCCTTTACATACGACCAACGAGATTGAAAGAAAGCTAAACAAAAACCATCAGGACCGGGTGCCTTATCCTTACCAATAGAAAAACACCTTTTTCAACCTCTTCCTCCTCAAAGGGACTCTCCAACGCACCCCTCTGGGCCATGCTCAGCTCACTAAACTCCAATTCCTCTGGAATTGGTCTTAGTACAAGGAAGAATAAAAATCCAAGACCACTCTAGTAACCTCGTCTTTCCCCGCCACCCTGATTCCATTATCAACCAAAGACTCGATCCTGTTTCTCCGTCTTCTGGCACTGGCCATAGCATGAAAATAGGCTATGTTTTTGTCCCCCTCCTTTAACCATCTCACTCTTGACGTTTGTCTCCACGTTATCTCCTCTTGAAGCAGCAAACCTTTATGCTCTTCTTTAACCCTACCCAATTCCTCCCTTGATATTATTGATCCTAATCCAGATACTTCCAATACATTTAATTCACCTATTCTATTTTCCAACCAAACTTTTCTACTCGAATCAGCTTGTCTTCTTTCAGCTACCCAATCCTTTAACATTTTCTTTACATGCCTAAGCTTTTGCCCAATAACCACATCCGCAGGACCCTCAACCTTATGTGCTTCCCAACATCCACCCAATCTTATTCTAATTCCTACAATCCAAAAGCAGCCATGTTGAATGCTCACCATGAGCATTCCACATTGATGTTCTGCAGATTTAAGTTGCCACTTCAGTCAGAACATCCTAACTTAGAACTTCATGCCGCGATCAATGGGGCCTATGGCAATTCGGTGGTCCCCCATATCATGTTGGATGGGGTCCATCACTCCCACTAATGGGGTGCGAAGATTAGTACTGATCCTTTTAGCAATGTAAAATATCAATGGGCAAAAGTACCAAGTGGGGGCCACTTCTTCAATAATCTGAACCATTTACCTGCTTAGGCCATGCCATGGATGGGCCATTCTAATGGAGGTAGATTCTGACATGTGCCTCACCAGTAGCAGGCCCTAGCAAATTAATTACTCTAACAGATAGGATTATTGAACAAGTAGGCCCCACTTGCACGTTTTTCTACACATCTTCTTCCTTTGAAAAATACCCACATGCATCATGTGACTCTCTAACAAATTTCATTATCACCGTTGCTTACAATCCCATAATAAGATAAAACAGAAACAGGGTATCCTTCAACATTGTAGCCTCTTGAAGATCTCAAAGAAATGGTTGTTCTGATCGCTCTTTAGAATCCCTTAAACAGCTATAAATTTTCAAATAATCTTGCTATATCAGTCCTGAAGTCGATCAACCCATGAATCACCATAATTCAGTCCATATTGGATCTTGAAACCCACAAGAGTGACTGGGTTTGTACTTTATACCAAATATTGCAACCATGGCTTCTGCAGTTAGGATATCCGAGTTCTTATTTGGGATTATCGAGAAAACATAATTAACTGAAAGGCATATAATCTCTGAAACTATTTCCACTGCCTACTGTTTTTGAGCTGCACGTAAACAGATGCACAACAATACATGAAGACCCACATGAACACGTGCTCAAAATTTTCCCTACTCAAAAGCTCTGATACAAGAAGATAATGGGCTTTGAAGTTTTAATTTACCATTGAAGATTTCCAACATTGGACATGATAAACAGAAACTTAAATAAGCTTCTTCTTTTGAAAGAATCTCTTCAAGTGCCACAATTGCAAAGCCGAAACCCCTATGCAAACACCCAAAGACATGATGCTGAACCATGCCTCTCTAGCATTTGTTAGTTCACTTACTTCCCTCATCTCTGCTTCCCTGTATTCAAATATTAGTAGTTATCAAAACCAACAATAGCATAAATGGGAAGTGTGCTAAGTACTTTGAACTACAATAAAAGATATATTACCTGCTCTTGAGATATAATAAATTCTCATGGATGGCCTCTACAGCCCCTTCTAGTTTCCTTAGCTCAAGCTCAATACCCTAAATTACCAGCCAACAATCAAATATAAATTCAGATAAAATCGTGTTGAACACATAAACTTACAGTAAAATAAGCAAGGTGTTAGTGTTTTACCTCAATCTTTCTTTTCTTGCAACAGAGTCCCAGTCCCTTGCCGCGATTCCAATTTTCCAGTCAATGTTGACACTAACTCCCTCGGCTTGATGGTGGCTATCAATCCAAAAACAAGCAAGGTAGTTGCCAGCCTCACTAGTCGTAAATGCAAACTGGCCTACTGTCACGTTTTCTTTGTGATGAACTGTGTTTCCATAGGGGGAGGTTACCTGAAAAAGAACATATGCCTCTTGCTATTTTTAAGTACACAGAAAGGATTGCTCACCTCAAATTACCAACTTCAGAAGCTAAATAAACAACTCCTGCTATTTTTTAAGAATTAATAAGGTACTAATCATGGACTAGTATAAATTGATACGCACTAACTGACAAGGATTGCCGACAGATTCAGCCTCACAGGTTGGAACTAATAATAACTTTCTCCCACATTAATTCATCACAACATCATCAACATAACTCCTTTGCGCAATCTCTTTACATCTTTACAAGAGTCTTGAGAACAGTCTGTATGGATACTGTGAATCTTGATAGGTGAGATTGTGCTGGAACAGTTGTTGTAACCTTGAGGTTTGTGGGTTTCAATCCCAGTTCGGCTATACAAACCACTGTTTTAAACTGTTTTCATCGTATGTTACACCATAAATGGTTATTGGGGGCCGAGCTCGTAACTTGGTTGGAAAGTCATCTGTATGTCAACTTCGAAGAAATGGTTTTCTTAGAATGGGTAGGAGATGAAATTCTCGTATCCAGTTCTTAAAGAGGAGTTCCTTTGCTGGGGACATGACCAGTTGATTTATATTAGTGGTGTTTGGACTTAGAGAAATAAATTATGGACATTTTTTCATGGAAAATATAAAAAAATGCTATGGTATGCAATTTTCCTTGGAAACAGGGAAAATTATCTATATTGGACAAAATTTAAATTACCAAATGCTGGAAAATTAATTTTTAGACTTCCATATAGCCCACTAGGCCCTGGATTGCAGGCATTTTCTTGAAAAATTTGGAAAGGAAAGATATTTCCAGAATTACTTTCCTACTCAATCTTTCCTAGAGGGAGCTTCAATTTATGATAATGTCCCTCCAAATTAACAAATAATCATGTACTTCTGAATCGCGGTAAGGAAAAAAAAAATTTCAAGAAAATTTTTTCCATCAGAAATGTTTTTCTTGCAATCCAAACATGGCCTAAGGGTTCACCAACAAAGCATTTGGCCCGCCAGAACTCATGGTTGTTCAACAATACTCACGGTTATTATCCCCTTTTCTCTGTCAAGAAAACTATAATAAAGGGGGTGTGAACCTAAGCCAAGTGAATATGACCGTATCATTGAATGCCATTAACTTACTTGATTTCGATAAAACAATTTTAAACCAAAAAATTTTATTTGAAATTTATTGGAATCCACTGCAATAGACTCTAAATTTTAGCAAGTTATTGAGAGAATATCAAATTTACGTACACAATTCAAGTTCATATTCTAATTTGGAGATTCGGTACGGCTCTATTTCTTTCTACGTATATTAAGCAGCTAAATCTTCTTATTAGAGGTTTATTCTAAACGATTATTAGTTAAAAATTTAACTGAGAAACTTAAAATATTGAAGAGTTTTTATATGGTCTGCATGTACATGCACGTAATTTAAAAAAAAACCATTCCTTTGCCAGGTCCCAACAAAAATATGCCGTGTCCCAAAATTCATCTCCATAGGATAATCCTAACCCTCCGATCTGTAGTGGCCAACACCTTATAGAAAATTAGAAACCTACAGATAGGAGGGTTAGGATAATCCTATGAGATGATTTTTGGGCTATGACATATTTATTTGGGGTCCAACAAATGAATGGTTTGGACCATCCTTTAGAGCGAACCCTACTGTATTTAAAAATAAAATAAAAGCATGTACCTTAAAAAAACTCAAATATTGAAAGGGCATGCCTCGATGTTCCAATATGTCAGATGATATTGCTCAATATTTTTACAATATTTTTGAAATATTGTGATATATCCGACGATATATCACGACAATTTAAAGTTACAGTTCTCTCGCATGATATACAATTAAAATGAAGAAAAACTGAGAGGAATGGTCTGGTTTCACTGGAGGAATGATCTATTTATTTTTTGGGATTATGAACTTTGATAATGTTTTGACCCTGTTTCAGTTTTTATTTCATTCTAATCATATTTTGATTAAACCTATAATGTTTGATCTCCCTCCCATTCTTTCTGATGGTTTAAGATTATTTATGTGGTGGGTCAATTTTCTAGTAAATTATTTTTTACATTTTGGTTGTCACTGATAAAGAGAGTGAGCCTTGGCGCAACAGTAAGGTTGTTCCATTGTGACTTGGTGGTCACGGGTTCGAGTCACGGAAACAGCCTCTTTGAAAAGCAGGGGTAAGACTGTGTACATCTAACCATCCCCAGACCCCGTAATGGCCGGAGCCTCGTGCATTGGGCCGCCCTTTTTTTTCGGTTGTTAGTAACCGTGAATCAAAATGATATCAAAGGAAGTCTGATTCGGGAAATCAAACGGGGAGAGAGATCATCGTTCCCAAGAAATCAAAGCAAAAAACTACTTTACGAGATTGACAACCAAACGCTACTACCACTATTCTACAATGTAAGTTCCATGTAAATCCAAGGCAGTCTCCCCCCTGCCTATGGTTATACCACTACTCTATGAGGTAAATTACCCACAACCGAAGTACGGAAATAAATTAGAATGCTTTGAACAATGAAAGAAGCGCAAATCAAGATTCAATGATACAACTTTAAGATGAAGATGTATATATTTCCTATCAATTGATCAGATATGGTGTTAGGCATCCAATGGTTACCGCGACAGTATACTCAATCATAAAATTGAAGTACAAAGTGGGGTCATTTCTGCCAATGTGCATTCCGACCTAAACCCATATTTGAGGCAGATTTGTGAAGGTTTATGCCTGTCCATTTTAACCTCCACAAATCGAAGGGTTGGGATAATCCTATGGAGCTGATTTTTTGGGCACGCCTTATCTATGTGAGGGCCCATCAAGTGAATGGTTTGCATCACCCAAACAATGTGGGCCCCCCACTGTATTTTAAGCCGACGGAGCAGATAAGTTAACCACTTGATCGAGTAGATACACTGTAGAGCTTGCTAGGGTTATACATAGTGAAATGACCAGCCCGACATACAAACTACATAACTCATCTAACACTCATATAAGGTTTCTCTGACATTGTTACATAGTGCTGTAAAGCAAAAAATAAATAAAAATGCACTGTACCTGCAATAAAACTCATCTCCAGGCCGAAGCAACAACCAAGATCTTGTCTTCCCACCCAAAATATAGTGCTCCACTTTCTTCTTTCACCATGTACCTGTCACAATATGTTGTTTTCAGCACTGATCGAATTGCCCCATTTACGTACGTACTCAATGGGCATGCGAAAAACCCTGCCATTGTCATCCTCGCTCTCCATTTTCCTGCCACCTCATATCGCTCGATCCTCTCCGCTCCCTCACATGCCACAATGTTGACTATGTCGCGCGCGAGGCACTGCCTCTCAACATTTACCCTGTCGGGACTCTCTCTAGGGAGGGTTGCATCAAGTGACTCAAACACAGCTGAATAGTAATTGTAGGCCTCCACAAACCTAGGAAAGAATGGGGCAGTGTTTGTGTTAATGTCCTGCTCCACAACTGTCACTAGCTTTGGCTCCAAACTTTTAACCATGCGTAGGAGACGGTCCCTCTGGTTGACTGTTGAGACACTCTCATCGGGCATGTGATGTAGCTGGAAAGCAAAGTTGACAAGAAGGGCCTCATTGGCCCGGCAATCTAGCATAAATGGGGTCACGTCCACAGTCTTGGAAGCTAATGCTCGGAACTTGAATGGGACCCAAGTGATTCTGCGAGATTCTCAAGACGCTGCCCTATGATTTTTAGACCACCGTTTGTACGCTGCACCGACTCTGGATCATCCACCCAGTTATCCTTACAAAGGGCGGCTTATCGGGCCGTGTTGAAAGAGCTTGTATGAGTGTAAAGTACTGGCTTCCTTGGTTTATGTCAAAATCTATGATGTGAACATCTCATCATCATTATCATCCAAAAGCACTCTCTCGAGTTCTCGAAGCTTTAACGCGATTTCATCATAGTCGAATCCAATATCCAGGCTTCCACTATCTAAGCATTCAGATACAGAGTGAGTCTCATGAGTGATGTCGTCAAATATTTGGGAATTCGGATGTCTGATTGTGGCGAAAAAGGAGTCATATGGGTTTTGTACAGTGGTAGATGATCCTGAACTAGTCATCATCTGATAAGAGTGGGGACCTTGATCAAGAAATTCTTCGGAGGAGGAATTGGAATTCTGTTGGTTATAGATCTCATTGTAGTAAGACCGAGATCCATACTTAAACTTCTTTTTATCAGACATAAATATTTGACTAGATATACTGGTGCTGCCGCCATTTCCTTTAAGTGCGTAGAGGTTGGACTCAGTGTATGGGGTGGCAGGTGAATCTACAGACATGATGCCCTCTTAAAGTAACTGAATAGTTGCAGAAAGACCGATTTACGTATAATACGATGCAGTACTGGTTCAAGTTCACTAGCACTAAAGGTCATCTAGTTTCCATCCATAATAACTGAATGTGACCACTACCCTGACAGAGCTCTTGCTCTATTAATTATGAAAACACTCCTTGGAAGCATGCAAATCAGCAGTGCTCAATGGAAATCTAAAATCCTTGGATGCCTCCTGAGTACCTGAATGAAGGGTAAGGGATGAAAGATAAGAAAGTGTTAACCAGAGTAATTCATTAAAAGTAATATGGCAAATGGTATAATCTGTGTCATACATGTATAATGTGGGAGCATGGTGTGTGATAAATATGTTACCGTATCAGCAATACACAGTTGGAAGATTTAGGACAAAAGTGGAATATAGTGGCATGGATTTTCCTACTGCCGAGATGACAATTAGTTCAGGAAATGCGTATGCTTTCAAAGGGACATGTAGAGCTATATAGTGATAATCAAAGTGCAATTAAGTTATCACAAAATTAGTGTTTCAGGCGAAATGAAACACAAAGATTGATTTCCAGTTTTTCAGAGGAGAGTGGTGAAATGACCCCTTTTTGTCTCAAGCAAAAGACCTTACTAAAGGCCTCACAAACGATCATCATTTGCATTTTTCTGACGAGCTATACATGTTCAGATACCAAGGTCAGCTTGAGGGGAGTGACGGAAAAAACCATGTCACATTTCATTACGGTGCATGCATAATTGCTGTTATGGTGTATTCATTATTAGTAGCAATTCCGTAATTACTTTACTCTTGTCAGTAAATAAGTGAGTGATTAGGATTGTAACCACTTAATGAATGCAATACAAATCCTATGATCAATTGGACTCTCTCTCTCTCTCTCTCTCTCTCTCTCTCTCTCTCTCTCTCTCTCTCTCTCTCTCTCTCTCTCTCTCTCTCTCTCTCTCTCTCTCTCTCTCTCTCTCTCTCTCTCTCTCTCTCGTGCGCGCACTTCGCTTTATGATAGTTTTCAGTGTGGGTAGCAACAACCTCTAATGGGAAGGATAAGGTAGTGATTGAAGGGGACTCTTTGAACATCATCAAATGTCTTAGGGGCCCCAAAGGAATCCCTGGAGATTTGATAGATACTTTGATGAGATTTCAGATTGTATTTTTTGATCTATCCTTCAAGAATGCCTGTCGTTCGGCAAACGAGGTGGCCACTGGCTTGGCTAAATTGGGGGTGTCGAAAGAATCTTTGGCACATTTGACTCTCTTCCGTCGCGACTTCTTCTGGTTCCTCATGTATTTTTATCTTATGGTTCTTTAATTTCTTGTATCTTGACCATCTCGGACTTCTTTTAATAAAATTGGCGACTATTCAAAAAAAAAAAAAAAAACCCTCTAAATACCTCCTTGCCCTGGACGAGAGGGGTAAGTGTTGGACGTGGAAACTCTTGCTGATGATAATGTTGATCGCCATTGCCCCTACGCTAGCAGGAGCCACGCCCTTATCCTCTTGCATGGTCACGGCAATTAGATGATCAGGCAGAATAAAAGAACCTTAAAGTTGTCCAGTGACGAGGACTGTGAAGAAGATGGCTTCATAGGTATAGAAGAAGAGGCATCAAGTCCAACATCATGTAATAAAAGAATCTACAACTCTGTGAAATCCTTGAATGTTTGAATAGAGGTTGTGAACATCTTACATTCAACCCCTAAGCCATTCATAGTATAACAAACCTTATTCCTTTAGTCTAAAGGCTGCTTGATGCCACATATTGATCAAAATATATTCTCTATCTTCAATAATTACTAATGGGTAGAGAAGCTACTTTTTTAATAGTTTTGGATTTTCGCCCGAAGTTATATAATATGGGTTTCAAAATGTTGAGAATAAGAGTATTCAAGAGCCTTCCACAGTTCTCTTATGCATGGTTTTAAATTTCCACCAAAACCGGCAAGAAAAAACCAAAATGTTTCAATTTTCATCCCCACCAAAACACATACCGAAACCAAAACCGTCGGTTTTTTTTTAATGGCAAACCAAAACCGTCAGTTATTCTGTATAAATATTTATATTATTTTCCCACATCAACATATTTGATGTAGGGTAATCAAATCAAACCACCACACGATTGCAATCACCAGAACGACAAAAGCAAAGGCGCAAAGGAGAGGAACAATAAAGTTAATTAGGGTTATTACAGTGAAATAATTAGAAACCCAAGGCTGAAATTCATATGCACTCCAAAAGCTGCAGAAGATGGTTATATAAAATCAATATAAGGTCTAGCACATTCTAAACATTCCTAGAAACTTTCTAAACTATTTCTCTCTTCAAATATTCTAAAAGTAACCCCATACCTTTCTATTAACTATCCTTTATAGATTGGAGGCTTGGGATCATCCTATGGAAATGATATTGGGGACACAACCTATTTATGTTGTGGCCCATCAAATGGACGGCTTAGATCACCCTATAATGTAAGCCGCATTGTTTTTTTCCAAAAAAACTGGACTGTTACGACTGTATATGCTTACACTATATAAAATCTCCTCACAAAGAGTCATCATGTTTAAAGAAATTTCCAAATCAGGTCATGCCATCAATTTGTGAAAAGATGAAAATTACCTTATTAAAAGACTAAAATACCTTCACGCTCAATGATATGTTTTTGATAGGGTGGGTCCCACCAACTCACTTCAACCATGCGGGGGCACCATTTTGCCTGATGTTTTGATTGGATGCGTCTCACAATCTCCCTCGGAGCAGATATGTATGGTGGGGCCCACAACTTTACACTTGTTTGATGGGTTTGCTCGTTTTTTTTACACTCACGCATAAGAAAGCTAGTATATATATAGAAATGATACTCACACCCTTGATTCAAAACTTATCATTGATTGTCATGGGTATTTTGGTCTTTTTATAAGGTAACTTTTAGTCATTTCACATATAAGGGCATTTTGGTCTTTTGAAATAAAGTAAGAAAATTCACCATGGGTAGTTTGGTCACAAATTGATGGGATGACCGGATTTGCAGAATTAACTCGAACATGATGATGGTATTTGCAAATTTCTTCTGTTTGGTTGCCAGGTGTTTTTTTTTTTATTCTTGGGACTTTCGTGGGATTTCCTCCGGAAACCCATGTTTAGTTGGTGGGCCCAAAATAATCCCAGGAACCAAAATAACCGGGATACTTCTAAGACTTTTTCCCCCCCACCAATCTCCTTGGATTTTTTTTTCTCCCACATAAATCCCAGGAACAATAAAAAACCAGCAACCAGAACTCCTGTGGTTTCTGACACATTCAACTTAACCCCTAATGTTTAAAAAGTTACAAGAAGACCCCCGGTGGTTTCAATTTGTGGAAGGTAAACCCCCTCAGTTGACGGTTCATCCACAGATTGAAGGGTTATGATGATCTGATGGAGCTGATTTTTTAGGCACACCCTATCTATGTCAGGGCCAATCAAATGAACGCTTTGGATCATCCAAAGAATGTGGGCCCACTGTGTGGTAGTGTTTGGATTCGGGTATGGGCCCACACTTTTTAGATGATCCAAAGCGTTCATTTGATGGGCCTGACATAGATAGGGTGTGCCCAAAAAATCAGCTCCATCGGATCATCTAACCCTTCAAACTGTGGACGAACGGTCAACTAAGGGGCCCACCTTATACAAATTGAAACAAGAGGGGGTCTACTTGTAACCTTTCTTAACATTAGGGGTTAAGTTGAATGTGTGAGAAACCACGGGGGGTCTAAGTGTATTTTTCCCTTTCTTTAAACTATAAGAATTTTTTTTGCAAATAAAGCAGAGTAGAAGACTTCTTCTGCAAAATCCTCCATATAGAATCCGAGTAGGCAGAGATGATGATCGTTAGTATTGATTTATGATGATCAAAATTGGGTCCCAGATAGTGGATCTGTATGTAATTAGGACCGTTGATCGGGTGGGCCATCCATCCCTGGTACTGATCTCATGCTGATTGGACATCTCATCTGTATGCATCATGGATCAATGGCTACCATTATTTGATCGAGATGGGACCAATGGCTAGCATCATGGATCACTTGCTCTCCCTGATGCGTGCAAAGGGCTATAAAAACCCTCCTCTCTCTCTCTGCCTTTGGCGGGAAACTCTCTCTCTCTCTCTCTCTCTCTACCCTTTTTTCTTCTCAAGTTTTTTCCAGTGTGATTTTTCTAATTCATCTTCAACCATGAAGAACAACAGCAAGAGGCGCCCCCCACTTCCATCTTCAACCCTAGAAAACCCTCCAAAGCGTCAGCAACAAACTCCCATGGAAGAAGAAGAAGAAGAAGAAATGGATGAAGACGTTTTCTTAGAAGAAACCCTAATTCGCCAAGAAGAAGAAGAAGCATTACTAATTCTCCGAGACCAAGAAGCTCTACAAGCCCTCTCTTCTCGTCTCTCCAAATGGAATCGCCCTCCTCTCTCTCCTTCTTATCTCTTCCATTCCCAAAACATCAGTAACTAAAACCCTCCTCTCTATCTCTCTCTATTATTATTTTTTATTTCTTTCCTCATCTCATTATTCTTTGCTTAATTTCAGTTTTCCAGCAATTAGAGATTGATTACATAGTTGGTGACAGCCATAGGGAATTAATGCCTAATTCCTCTGGTCCTGCTGCCATTCTCAGAATTTTCGGCGTAACAAGGGAAGGTCAGTAGTACTTCCTGTCCTCCACTTTCACCTCTTCTCTTCCTCTTCTTCTGCCTAGGTATAGGACTAGGTGGGACCCTTATGGGACATGTTTAAAGGGCCTACCCTAATGCATTCCATCAGCTCTAGAGCTTTTGGCATGTTGGTTACGTACCTAACATTTGGCATCGGAGCATCCATCACGTCACGTGTTTGAGTCAAGGAAGGGGCGAGCTGTGGAAAGTGATGGTGGAATGTTACGGTCCTGAGGGGGGGCTTGCGTAGGTCTAGGATTGGGTGGAACCCAGCCTGGTATAGGGCAGGTTTAAAGGGCCCAGCCTAACACGTTCCATCAGCCATGGAGCTTTTGGTGACATTTCCTTCTTTTTAATAATGAAGGTTCTTTTCAGTCTGCAGCCCAATTGATTCCAAGTTATTAACAAAAATTTTGGGTCGCAAGAAAAACATTTTTTTTATTTTCGTAATTTAGACGAAAATGTTATGATTATTTTTTCACAATCTTCTGTTTTCACCATCTCTTCTTGTTCTCCACTTTCTCTTCTTTACTTTTATGATGAAGTTTATTTGTGTAACAAACAATCACTCTAAAAGCTCAAGCTGTTAGAGATGGTGATGGCCGTAGTGAGGCAATTTCTCTGATACTATGTGAAACAAACAATTACTCCGAAAGCTTAAGCTGTCAGAGTTGGTGTTATTTAATCATTTATGCTTCAACTAGTACTTCTCTTTCTCTACTTTCGTTTGTTCTTTTCTTTCCTTTTTATAATAAAGGTTCTTTTCAGTCTGCAGCCCAATTGCAGAAACAATCTAGATTGCAAGTTAGGAACATAATTTTCACCTAAAATGCAATTGGGTTGCTCAGCCAAACAGACTTATGTTGATTCGAGAGTGTCATATTTGTATTTTTCAGGTCACAGCGTCTGCTGCCATGTTCACGGCTTCGAGCCCTATTTCTACATTAGCTGTCCGCCAGGAATGGGTCCTGATGATATCTCCCGTTTCCACCAAATCCTTGAGGTAACCTTTATTTCATCTCGTTTTCTTAATTTCTTGGTTCTTGTGTTGTGATAATTTACAATCTAGCTTGTGTCCAGGCGAGAATGAGGGAAGTGAATAGGAACAGTAAGGTGCCGAAATTCATCATACGGATTCAGATGGTGCAGAAGAGGAGCATTATGTATTACCAACAGCAGCATTCTCATCCTTTTCTTAAGATCGTTGTTGCATTGCCTACAATGGTTGCCAGCTGTCGAGGTAAAACCACCGACTTGCTTGAATTTGGGGAGGTTCTTATTTTTTCTTTGAGCCTAGAGAAGAATTATTATATTCTCTGTTCATAGTTTGAATTAAATGAATATGTATGCGACTTTGATCTTTTTCCTGGCATGCCTTGTTGGTTATTTGTCATGATTAATCCCATGGTCCTCCAATATGAAACTAGTGCCACAGATGATTTGTTGAGTAAATATTGATCTAGGATTTGAAAGCAAAGCAAATAAACAGCGAAATGAAATGAAAAACACCAATCATGAACACAAGGTATTTTGTGGTTCATCATGTTCTATGACACTATGAATGCATCCATGGGCCATTGCAATCCAAGAGCTTCCACTGTATGCGAAGATAACAAAGTATAAGATGCGGTATACAATCAATACATTACATAAAAATCCCAACTCTAATCCCGGTACAAGAGGGAGGGAGTTTCTATTTGTTTTATGAAAGAATTCAAGCTTCTTTAGGAATATTTTAGAAGTGTTTTAAAGTTAGAAACTGTATCTAGAATATTTGTGTTCGAAGGAAAGTTTTTTGGAGGTAAAAAGAGTTTATTTATATGATGTAAGTGACTCTTTTTGGATTCTTAGATTGATTACAAAAATTGAAATTTATGCAAGCAGTTGTCTTTTCTCTACTGCTTTCCTTTTGAGATTGTATCACATCTTACTAACGTCTTGCCATTTATTGTGGTACATGCTTAGTATTGTCTTCGGTCGAATTTAAGTTTAAAACTGGTAGAATTTGGATCGAAGAATATTCTTCTTCGGTGATCAACTAGTTAAAGAAGATTTATCACTCTCCTGCATTTCTCTAGTTCAGGGGAAAGAAGTTTGCTCCCTTTAGATTAATACAAATATATGATATTAATAGATGCTAAAAAAGATCTCTTTTTCTTTAGCTCTTATGTTCATCAACCGGTCAGGTAACATAATTTATTTAAGATATTTTTTCTTAAATAAATATCTTAAAATAAATTATGCCGTGAGATCCATTGCCTTGTGAAACTTTTTAATCCTTTTCACGATCTAATTTATTTAAGATATTTTTTCTTCATGTTTCATGGTATAATGTTGCTATCTATTACACCTTTTGACCTAATTAATAATTTACATTGCTGTTTATAACTATTAATCCTCCAAATCATTTGCAGGTATTCTAGAGAAGGGCATTCAAATTGATGGTCTTGGCTCTAAGAGCTTCATGACATATGAAAGCAATGTTCTTTTTGCACTTCGTTTCATGATTGATAGTAACATTGTTGGTGGTAATTGGATTGAAGTTCCAGCTGGTCAATATAAGCCTACAAAAAAGAGTATATCACACTGCCAACTTGAGTTTGATTGTCTGTATCCTGATGCATATGTGGGCATTATATTTTTTGCGACAGTGGATATTCTACATAACTTGGTTTTGTTAAAATAGTCCTTTTGCGCAAATTTCTTTCCTTAAAATATGCTCTTAGTTACTCTGAATTAATCAGCCATGTTCCAGAGGGAGAGTTCTCTAAAATGGCTCCGTTTCGGATATTAAGTTTTGATATTGAGTGTGCTGGTCGTAAGGGCCTTTTTCCGGAGCCGAGTCATGATCCTGTCATTCAGGTTTAGTTCTCGTTGCATTAGAATGATTGGAGGAGCAGAATTTTTTTTTAAGTCTTATTGTTATAAGTTGCGTTCATACACTCTTTTTGATAATAGATTGCTTTTGACCAGGTAGCTAACCTGGTCACTCTGCAAGGCGAGGATCGCCCTTTCATACGCAATGTCATGACTCTTAAGTCATGCGCTCCAATAGTTGGTGTTGATGTGATGTCATTTGACAGTGAAAGAGATGTCTTGTTAGCTTGGAGGGTATGTTGTTTTGCACTTTTTCTACAATTTAATAACAATTTTGTGTACTTTGCTAATGTGCTTTTGTTACTCCTTCAACCCCTCCTCAATTTTTATCCATTCTTGTCTTCGTATATGTTGAGTGAAGATTGAATTTTTTTTTTTAATTTGGATTTATTTGGACAATCATTATCATCAGTGGGAAGACATGTGGACAATGTGAAATGATTCCTGTTGATCAGGCCCAAGGAAAAATTTTCAGCAATACAGAAATGAATTATGTGGAATGATACTTATAAATATGTGTTGTTTTTATTGAAAAGAAAGAGAAAAACAATCTACAAGGAAAAAAGAAAACAGAAAGAAAAACAAAAGAAAAAGAAAGCAAAAACAACAACACCGACTTTCACAACCAGTGCTTGTACGTAGAAATGAAAAAGAAAGCAAACGCCAAAAAGGTAAAACCACAGAAAAATTACCATGTGGGTGCTGCAAACTTTAATTTCATCACAAAGGACCCCAAAATTGGCTAATTTTTTCGGTCTTAAAGTTTCCTTCTCTGTCAATGTGGGAGAAGGAACACTCCTCAAAGAGAGCATATAGTCTCCATCTCTCTTACAAAAGGCTTGGAAATAAATCCACCACACCCCCCCCCCCCCCCCCCCCCCACACACACACACACACACACACACACACCACCACCACCACCAGCCCACGGACACAATCTCCTTTAACCCAAGAAGTAGTGATAAAAGAGTCCCACCCTCCCATGCTCTTGAGCAGTCCGAAACCTTAAGGCATTTTATATTGAACAAAGCAACTTTGAGTCTTTGACTTCAACGTAGATTGCTTCTTCATGTCCGCTTTGGACCTGCGTATAAGCCAATGTGACTCTACTGTTAGCATCCAAGATAGTCCCCTCGTAACTGGTCTTTCAGTCAGTGACATTATATTCCTTCGATACTCTACTACTACTATTGAAATTAGAAATTAAGCTTAAATCAGCCATCCAGGGAGGCCTCCTAGACATACTGTGGTCCACTAGGAGGAATGTATGATGATCAGGCACTATTCTAGTGAGCGGTTAGAGAATTAAGACTAGGCTCCCTCAAAAGATTAATTTTAGAGTCTCACTTTTAGAGTCCCACAAAATGAGGGTTCTCTTCTCCATCAGCTTATAATCAGAAAATAAAAAATGGATCTGATGTACCTTTATTTGGATCCCCGTGTCTGATCTTTATCCTTTGATTTACTTTTTTTTTTGAAGAAAATCCTTCAATATACTTTGATACCATGTAAAGTAACAGAATAAAAAAGACAGACAGAAAGAAAGAATAAAAATAGGATACATAATGAAAATGAAAACTAAAAGAGTACAGACTATATCAATGTGATGCGTATTCTTTCTTGGATAGGGTATGAAGTATGGCTGAGTGACCAATGTTAATCTCATATGAAAATGAAGTTATTTGCTTTTTATCTCCTATGCATGATTTTAGTATCAATAAATATTATGACTTTGCAGGATTTCATCCGCGAAGTAGACCCGGATATTATTATTGGATACAATATTTGCAAGTTTGATCTGCCATATCTCATTGAGGTATTTTACCTCCACCTTTTGTTTGAATAATTTCTTTTGTCATATTTCCTCACTGATGTTTTGTCCTGCTTTCTTCTTAGGACTTTTGGTTTATATGACAGTTGCAACTTGCAAATGCACAAGGCTTTTATATCTGCAGATCTATGTTTTCATATGAAAAGTGGGAGTTGATTATATGTTTTTTGGCTGGTTGCAGAGAGCTGAGGCTTTAAAAATAGCAGAATTTCCAATCCTTGGGCGCATCAGAAATAGTAGGGTCCGCATGAAGGATGCGACATTTTCCTCAAGGTTAGTTTTTGCATATCCTACTCTTTATTTCTGCAGGAATGGTCACTAAATAGAAAATCAAAGAAACAATTGTACATTTGCAAAGAATAGCAATTAGAATTGATCAACTAAAAGAACAGAATTCGAAAGCACTCCAATAGTAATATTAAGCAGAAGTTCTGGTAATAAGCCTAAAAATCATAAGAAACCCTGATTCCGATTCCTATCAGAGGAATATTTTGTTCCCTACTACTACTTTGCAAAAACAACTGACTCCTTTCTCCATGGTGTATAATTAGAATTAAAATAGCATGATCTGTTTCAATCAGTGTTATCTACATTTAGAAACTTGGAACTCTTTCAAGATGTGAAAACCACCTCCTGAAATATAAAATTCACCTCAAATATTTTAAAAACTGATCAGTCTTCCAATCTTTTGCCGCTAAGGGATGACTTAAATCTTACATCAGCATAATGTCAGGGTTTCATCCCCCCTCCCCCCAATATTTTCCCATAATGAATTTTGATCTTTATTGCGACGGTTCCCTCTCGTTTGCGAGGGCTCATCCTTGAGTTAAAACCTTTGAAATCCACTGTCTTTTCACCATTGATTCTGCACAATTTCAGCTCTTTGGCCAACACACTTTTGGTTGATGACTTCTTTTTATACTGTTGGATTTCTACATGATGGAGTAGATGGTGGAAGAGAAGGTGAGTGAAGAGAAGAGGGAGATAGAGAATGGCGTGAAAGAGAGGAGAGAGAAAAGGCATGTTCTCTCCCCCCTCAGGATTTCATATATTAGTGAAAACTAATACAATGACCAAACTGCCCTTACTGGGGCGTGAATACATTTAACATATACAAAACAAAATATTGGAGACAAGAACCGCGAGTGTAATAGTGATAATCTTTTCCAAAATTTGATCTTTATCGTTCATCTTCTTCGGAATCTCGATGAGTCATCATTGACCTTTTTCAAGGATTTTTAAGGCGTCCTTACAAAGATAAACCATGAAATGTAGAACAAAGCCTAAGAATCAGAGTACCTGACTGAAGAGGAAAGGTCGGGTGTCATGTTCCTCAATGTGATTGTTCGCAGTTTAGTGGGCCTCATGGTTGTGGCTATGGCCATGGGTTTTCTTCTCGAGTTCTTGGGAGCCAGAGGTTCTGAGAGGTTGGGAACCTGATGTTAAGCTTTCTTGGTGTTGCCACCACGTTGGTCCCTAATGGGTTGCAGAGGGAATAGCAACCCTTTTTGCAGTTGTGACATTTCATCCCCCTCTGAGGCTCCGACAGAGTTTGTCGGAAGTACATTGCATGACTAGTAGATGGTGAAGGTGAGAGGGCACAAGAGAATAGATATGGCAATGATGTGGAAATATAGGGTAAATTTGAGTGGCTGGATATGCTCATGTTGTCGATTTAGTAATTTATGTTCCATTTCATTTGTAGAGCTTCTGGAAAATGTTAGACTTAGGGATATCTTGCAATGGATTCCAGTCATTCACCGCCGAAGGGCTCCATGAAGACCATGGTGGCAGAGCAACTAGGTAATAGGTCGATTCTAGTAATCAGATAAAGGCATGGAGAAGTTACTAAACAAAAAAGGTGTTCTATGAGGGGCATTTTTGCTCGATTTCATATTTATAATGGAAACAAAGGTGAAGTGCTGGTGTTTGGTGGTTCGTTGCACATTTTGCCAATGCATTGATGCAACAAAGATTTGGGTTAGGCTAACAATAATCTTCCCCATATGGCCTTTATTTGGCTTGATGTTGAGGTCCATCGATATAGGATTGCAATTGGAAGTCTGAGGTGAGAAGGGCCAACTACTAGTGAGTAATGACTTCCAACGGTGGAGAGAGCGAAGGGTGGAAGAGCCACGTTGGTTAGGGTGGAGGGCGAGGTTAAGAATGATTATGTGCACCCCAAACCTTCTTGAAAGGCTGTGTGCATGACTACGTGGAGATTGGTATGTCTCATGGACGTGTAATTTGCGCCGAGTGATGTGATGAAATGGTTCCCAATCTTTTTTCATTCAGAATCATTGAGGACCGTCAGATGAAGATCCCATATCCTACAGAAACGGCCCATTGTCCGATAACAAAAGTTTAATGGCATGTGCGCCTCAACTTGTGCAACCAACTTACGCACCTTGTGTGAACATTAGCTGCGTAGGACATCCTCTACTTATAATAGTAATTGTCCCTCTACTTTTAATTGTAATTGTCCATTGGTTGGTTGGATGTGTTGGTGGGGGTGATGGGTTGTTCTTCTTAGGGGAGTGCGGTTCATTCATATTTCGCTATGCCAAGGAAGTTTGTTCCTCTCCAACGTAGAAATCGATGCCTCTTGCCTGTTTTTGAAAGATGTGTCAAAAGGCTTGTCCAATGCCTTCTTGTCTCAATCATACAGACGCTACAAATAAGAGACTAAAGATGCATTTGGCAAGTTGAAGGTGGCAATGTAGGTTCAAGCGAATGATGTTTATGTTAGATCAAAGGAAGACAATTAGAAATATGGGCGTCCTTGCTATCCAGATGGTTTGAGAGTGTGTTCCAACCATGCTAGCTCAAATCTAAAAGGGAAGGTCCCCATTTCCCTTCCATGGAGCCTAGAATGATATGATTATGATCAGAAATGTGTTTGGGCAATGCCAACTGAATAGTATTGTGAAAGGCCTCATAGCTCTTTTGACCAAGGAGAAATCTATCCAAACGATCATTGCTAAGTCCTCTCTCCCACATGAAAGAGCTCCAGTAAGTAGAATATCTACTAGAGAGTTTCTACTCAAACTCTGAGAAGGCCGGCATATTATAAGTGATCCTAGATGTTGTCACTCCTTTCTCCAACAAACCTGACCACATTAAAATCACCCCTGATGTATCAGGGGCTGGGATGTATTGTCTCGAACCTCACAAAGCTCATCCCACATATCACCCCTCCTAGACGACCCTTACATTGCCAAGAATGCCCAGAAGCTGTTGTCATCCAACCTCGGAAGTCTGAGTGACACAGAATAAACTCAAACCATGACTTCTAGAATGAATTTGACTCTATCTCAGGCCACTAAGATCCCTCCAGACTCACCTATCGAATCCAAATATAAAGAATCGAAATGTGCATTGTAGTCTAATTCTCTAAGATCCACTTCCAAAATACCAACCCTCTTGCTCTTTTGGAGGGGAAAAATAGAGGGCCTATTTTTCTGAGAGTTTCCATACCATGCACTTTCTTATATTCGTCCCCCAAGCCTCTTATATTCCAAGATAAGATCTTAATGATAAAACATATTCAAATGAGCATTTGCCTTCTCCAAACTTACACAACTTCTCTATGTCTTGTTAGATCCAGACCTATTTGTCTCTTACATCGTAATTGACATTGAACTCCAATTTGGCTAATTCCCTGCTAAGCTCAACCTATTGGTCCACATCTTGGTTTTTTGATTATTTCGTTTCTTTTCTGGTCTCCATTCCATGGATCTAAAATATGCTCACTTGCTTCTCCAACCCAACAAAAGGAAAGACCAAGAGCCCTAGACATGATCAACATATGTTCCTCTACTGAAGTCTTAATATACTCAAACTTGTATTTATCTTAAGGGCTTAAAGGCAAACCTGCGGGTTCCAACTCAACAGGCCAATCCTCAACTTCCATCAAAGCTAAAGCTGACCCACTAACACCATCCTGCATCGACTTCCATTCCGTCTTCTTTACACTACTTCCTACTGTCTACCCTCACTCTGAATATCTGACCAACCGACCCAACTGAAGTAACCGCCATACCTCTCAGCCCTCTTCTCTGGAATGACCTTCACCCAGAAGGTCGTGGTATCCACGACTGGGGGGAGAGGGATATGGTCAGACCCGTCACCTGCAACCCTCGTATACAACCTTCCTAGGCTTCCATCCATCTAACAATATCTATACAAAGATGGAGAACCCCTATCTTTTCGTTAACTTCAGAAAAAAATGTCCACCTCCGGGAATGGGGAGACACTCTTCTATCTCCCTCCACAACCTCCTGAGCGACTCCACAAAACGTTTTTTTTTTTTTTTTTGAAATGGCAGCAATATATTAAGAAAGAGAACCGAGAGGGTCCTCAAAGATTACAGCAGCGACTCCACAAAACTCTTCCCAAATTGGGACCTTTGTGAAAGGATTCCACGGTTTGTTCAGCCAAGAACCAACCTCTTCAGCCCTATTGACATCCGACGTTGACACCAACTGAACCTCCTTTCCTTTGCCATGCAGTTTGACCTTGCCCCAAATGTCACTCGTTCTCCAAAACCGTTTCTCAAACACCGGGTTGTAGAGGCCAACCGGGCTTATAAAATACCCCAATGGTTATTCTTAAATAACCCAGAAGAAACTCCTTTTAACTCCCCAAACTCCTTTCAAAACAGGAGTGTCCACGATTCTCTCTTAACCCCCCAACTACGACACAACAAGTTGGGCTTGCTTAAGTTAACATCCATGCACTACCTTGGGGGGAGTCTTGTCATGAATTATTGGTATTGCTACGGTCGTTTTGTCCTTAACAGTTTCTTTTTATCCTTTTTCTTTTTTTTATCCTTGTTAATCTCATGTATATTTCCCTCTTTTACTCATAAGTAGTATGCTAATCATGGGTATTATTTAAGGGAAATGTTATCAGCACTACTGTATTTTGATGAGGGCACTCCTCACTTTATTAGAAGTACGGGATGGCCCGCACCATAGGATGATCCAAACCGTCCATTAGATGGGCCACAGCCTAAATAGGTTGTGCCCCAAAAATCATTACCATAGGTTGATCCTAACCCTCCGATCTGAATGTTATAGGGTTGATCCTAACCCTCTAAAGATCGGAGGGTTAGGATCAACCTATGGTAATGATTTTTGGGGCACAACCTATTTAGGGTGTGGCCCATCTAATGGACGGTTTGGATCATCCTATGGTGCGGGCCATATCGTACTTTTAATAACCAATAACCAATCGTGGCTCAAGGACCCAGAATGTAACATCGGGGAAACCCATCGGGGGGTTAAGGTCCTTTCATTTTTTTGAAGGACAAAAAATCCTTTATTAGAAAAATGTCAATTTACTATCTACATATAATCGTCCATTCTGGTCTCATCTTTTAAATCAAGATAATCACTTACGTTCACCTTTGTTTTCAGTCGCTATAGACCAACGCCATATGTCAATCTAATATGGAACCCACTTGATGTTATAACATACTAAATTTTGAAAAGATGAGAAAATATAACTAATCCAACATACTTAAAGTTCAGGCATGGAAGTGACAAATATAAGCTCAAGATGAGACTATTTGAGCTATATGGTTCACTCTTGATCTTATCTTATTGTATCTTGAAATGAATGCCTGATAAAAACATTCGATGTGACATAAGATTCATGTTTTTGAAATCCTATAACTAGGTACCTTTAATCAAAAACCTAAAAGCTTTATTTTAAACTCAATTGTCATTAGTTCACCTCTGTTTTGGCCAAGGTTTTAAATTTCGTCCGAAACACCGAAGTTTCAGATTTCGGTTGGGACCAAAACCAAAATCCAAAAAAGCTGAAATGCTGAAATTTCGGGGAACTGATTTTTTTTTCACAATATTTCGGACCTCGGTTATGGCTTGGTGCAACTTGAGTGGCCATCAACTGTGAGCTTTGAGATTTATGCTTAATGGCTCACCTGTTAGGTGTGCCATAGGCACTCCCAACCATAGTGTATTTTTTTATTGGCATCTATATGTAGGATGGAGTTTGGCTTGTTTATATTTCTATTTGGTGATCTGTTCAGACAATATGGAGTGCGGGAAAGTAAAGAAGTTACAATTGAAGGACGAGTTCAATTTGATTTACTTCAGGTTGTTCCAGAGGATCTCTCTTGCTTCTTTATGTTGCCACAGACTTAGGTTAAAACATGCAATTGCATCTAGTTTTAACCATGATTAGCTTGGTTTATTATTTCCATCATTTATCACAGGTTATGCAGAGGGACTATAAACTAAGTTCATATTCATTGAATTCTGTTTCAGCCCACTTTCTTTCAGAGCAGGTGAGGGTTGTTCTCTAGTTCTTGTGTGTAGTTTTTACTTCATTCTGTTCTTATATGTATTTGTTACCAATTAGTACTTAGAATCTCTTATGCTCTGTTTGGTTGCCGGGTTTTTTTTGTTCCTGGGAGTTATGTGGGAGAGTTAGTTAAATTTTGGTCCCATCCCATGTTTGGTTGCCTTTTAGCACTAGGTTTATTTTAATCCCACTCTTGTAATGATTACTTGTGGGGTGAATTTTTTAATCCCACTTTTGTAATGATTGCCTTTTCATCCCATCCCAAGATAACCCCAGGAACAAAAATAAACTCAGGAACCAAAAATAAGCTTGAGAAGAATTTTTTTCTACCCAACAGTTCAAGCAACCAAACAAAGGTTTTTTTTTCCCACCATAATCCGGTCAACCAAACATGGGATTTTTATTTTACCAGGATACTTCTAGGACTTTTTTTTCCCACCTATCTCCCAGGGTATTTTTTTCTCCCACATAACTCCCAGGAACAAAAAAAACCCGGCATCCATACAGAGCATTAGAGTTCAACTGAATGTTTTACAATGAAAAGTTTTTTTTTTTTTACTCATCATTAACTGCCTCAATTTAGGATACAATTTTGTACTTGACTTGTTTTCAAAGTAAATTCTCAGCAGTCATTCTAGGTCTAACAGTAAGCAGGGCCATTTCAGAATGTTTATCATGGCACCTGTTATCTATTCATTTTCTTCTTCTTTTTTTGTTTCTTATTCCATATTTTGAATGAAGTTCATCATGCCATTTCAGAATGTTTATCATGCCATTTCAGAATAGTCATTCTAGCCCTCCCCTGACACCACTATGGTGGGAGCCTCGTGCACTGGGCAGCCCTTTTTTCTTATTCGATATTTTAGATGACTTGTTTTTCTTCTCAACAAACTAAGGCTATCAAGAATTCTTCATGCGAACAAAAAGTTCTGCCCTTTGCAGCACTTTGGTTGACGTCTTCCATTCTTAATATAACATAATTCAGTTCTTTATGCTTATATTCACACTCCATGCAATGTCTCCCTTAATGTGTTTGTTGTCTGCTATGTTACTTAAGCTGTGTTTTGGTGGGTTCTTGAAAATTGTGGTACACATTCAAATACCCAAGTTGGTTACCAAAGAATTGGCCTTAAGTGAGTTTGAGTTTGTTTTGTGTGTTTCCTCATAGTACCAGAGAAAAGAAAAACAATGACTGCTGGTTGTGTGTGAATCTGGCATTGAGTAATACTACATAATTGTACGTCAGGTCAACAGCTCTTTCATCAGCTACGGGTGGTTATCTTAATAGTCCTCAAAATATTAGCAATTTAGAATAACAAACAAAAAACTTTTTTAGAAAAAAATGTTTTCTCAAAATCCAAAACTATGATGTAACATTTTTTTTAGTGAGACTAATCTCAGCACTTCACAGATTTAAAAACTAATTAAACCCAATTGCAAGCCTAAGGAAGAGCAAGGAAAATATGATCAAGAGATGCAACTGGATGTGACTTTTGGAAACTACAATATGCAACCCAATATGGAAATCACAATCTTTCTCCAATAAGAAATGTTAGAAGTTTTAAAGAAACTTCGTTGAATCTCAGATGTGAAGATAGTCATTAATCAGTGCAACAAAAAATGTTATTTTTTTAAGGGATTTGCTAGCCACCTTCGCGGAAATCCGTTTCGCGCCCCTCCTTTGCATGTGATGACAACTACCTATGTTGACTTTTTGGCATATTTTGTCTTCTTCATTGTTGTGGCTGTCATCGCATGCAAGGAGGGCGCGAAATAGCTCTCTGCGATGGTGGCAAGCAAATCCCTTTTTTAAAATGGTAGCTCAAAACAGTGTTCAAAAACTCCTTGACTCGACAAGGAACTCCCCCGAGTCAACTCCTTTTTGCCTTGGCCGCGTTCCGCATTGCACCACATCCGCATTCTGCGTTTTGCCCTACATAGTCATTAAACTCTTTCGACTCTCCCAAGTTATGACCGCGTCAACCTCGTCAACCGCATTCTTGGCCGCGTCCGCGTTGAGTCGACAAGGATTTTTCCTGGCCGCGTTCCGCGTCAAATCCGCGTTTTTAAACACTGGCTCAAAATGTGATTTACAACATGAAAATAAGTCACACTAAGCTATTGATGGAGTGCCATGCAAGAAATCTTCTTCTGTTCTGTTAGTATTCGCTCTTGCTATTCAAGCCTGGTAATCAACCCTGATTTCCTTTTGCCTTTCTATTTGGCCAAGTGCAAACAACTCCTTAAGAGTGCATATTGCAAGAAAACTCGAATTAAATTTTTTTCACTTCTCCACTTTCTTAACGCCATTGCTTAAATATGTGTGCAGTTAAATTTTTAGGGAAAGTATCCATGACTCCTCTATCTTAAGGGTGCTTTGGTTATGCCGTTTTCTGAATTTTTGTCGATGTTGCTTCCTGTTATCAATTATTATTAAATAACTGGGCCTTTCCTGTCTCTAGATTCTTTTGTGTACTTCTCCTCTAATTTTTCACTGATCAATCCACAAAAGACACCCTCAACCAGAAAGGAATTTGTTAACTTATCAGATTTCCTCTCATAGAATTTGCACTGTAAATGAGTTGTAGTATTCTCCCTCAATTTTTCTTTGAGTTGGACTTGAATTGAATTTTAACATCGCCCAATTATGGGTTTCTGTTTGGATACTTTCTTTCCCTGTTGCTTATGTTTTGAGAAAGGATTTGGTTAATTCTATACATTTCTCCTAGGTGGCTAGTGTGGAAATTTTATTTTGGGGGTTATTTGTCGTTGTTTTTGTTTTTTTTTTCTAGGCGGGGCGGCCCGGTGTATGAGGCTCCCGCCATTGCTGGGTCTGGGGAGGGCTAGATGTACGCAGCCTTACCCCTGCTTTGCAGAGAGGCTGTTTCCGTGACTCGAACCCGTGACCACCAGGTCACAATGGAGCAACCTTACCGTTGCGCCAAGGCTCGCCCTCTGTTTCTTTTCTAGGCCTATGTGATTATTGACTCATCACGTATACCCGTTAAGCATGTGTTTTCATTCACCAATTAAAATGATTTATTATGGTTCATATTTTTGCTTCTGACATTATGTTTTTTGGTGAGCAGAAAGAGGATGTTCATCATTCAATAATTTCTGATCTTCAAAATGGGAATTCAGAAACTAGGAGGCGCCTTGCTGTCTATTGCTTGAAGGTGTGTCAATGTTTGTAAACTGTTTTGATTTTGTAAACTAAAGTTATTTCTTTTCTGGTTAACTTTTGGAAGTAAATGAAGACATCTTTTGGTTTCAGGGCATCGAATCTGTTCAGTAAACTGTGTCATTTCTCTTATCTGTTAATCTTGTTTTTTAGAAATTGGCCTGTTACTTAGTCAATATTTGCTGCACGTTATAAAGAAAGTCTGTTGTTTCTTCAATGCACATTTCTTCACATATTATCCTTCCTTTCCAATCTTTGTCACAGGATGCTTATCTGCCACAGCGGCTTTTAGACAAATTGATGTTCATTTACAATTATGTGGAGATGGCTCGGGTCACAGGTGTTCCTATCTCTTTCCTGCTTGCAAGAGGGCAAAGCATCAAGGTTGAGATTATTACCGAATTGTCTTGCTAATATCAAGGATTGAAATTACTGTTTCGGTTTTGCCTCAACCGAAACCGAAATTTGAATCCGAAATTTGAAATTTCAAAATTTCGGTCCCTACCGAAATCTTCGATTTCGGCCGCAATTTAAAAGCTTGGCTATTATATGTGCTGGAGTGTTTGACTTTCTGGAAAATTGACTGCTGCTACAGGTTCTTTCTCAACTTCTTAGGAAAGCAAAGCAGACGAATCTTGTTATTCCAAATGCTAAAGGACAAGGAAGTGGACAAGAAACTTTTGAGGGTGCAACAGTAAGTTTATGATGACCATAGCTTAGAGTTTTTCTGTCTTGATAATATATTTATAATGACAAGCTATTTACAGATTATGTGTAGGGCAGTGATTCAGACTGCAAGTTTAATGGTTACTTAGATTTGAGACACTTAATCAAGATGATAGTTGGGAAAAATGTAAGACAAATAATAAAAGTATCGGACCTATATTCTACCTTGAGTTATAATGTCCGTTCCTTGCTTAACTACCAAAAGAAAAATATTATTTAGTCAATGCAATTTAAATCTGTAAGAGCATCACATGTTCATGGACCAATGATGTAGTTAGAAGCATAGTCTTGGTGGGTTATTTCTTTTTAATAGTTGTTTACTTTTTTTGGCTGTCTGTTCTATTTCTTTTTTGTAATTCATGAGTCCATTAGATTCCATGTATTTCGCACCAAAGTCATATTTGTGATGCTGGTAAGTGTCTGATCAGAAATATTTTTGTATTTTTTTCTGTTTTTATATTTTTCCTCTCCTAACATGAGAATAGTATAGGTATTACTAGGAACAGTTCCATGGGTTTATGATTTGCCAATAATTCTAGACGAAGAAGGATGCAAAATTATGTGGGCCAATAATGTGGAATGTACAGAACAGTCAACTCTCCACCTCATAAACACATTGAATGAAATGTTCAATTACAATCATCACCCTCTTGAAACATGTGATTATACAATTGAAAGAAAGAGATAAATATGTCCCTACTTGACTGAGTTAGCCACTTCATATAACTGTCACATCTTTGGGATAGGGTACAAAATCTTCATTTTTAGTTAGAGGTCTCAACTCTTTACCCAAAAGTTCTTTCCAACATTCTGTATGAGAGGTAGAAGGGACAAACACAGAATCTAGAACGGTAAAAAGAGCTTTAGTTCTCATCAGGAGGATGAGACACATGGGATGATTGATGCAATTTAACACGAGGTGGAACTGGTAATATAGAATTACATATCATGTCAGGGTGGCATGATCTCTTTTCCTATTTCCTATGATAATCAAACTAGTTCGGTTAGTGAGATAGCATGGAGTGATGCCTGCTTTTGATCTTTTCAATGATCATAGCAACAAACCCAATTATCACCATAACCAAGACAGACAAGTGTAGTCTTGGTCGGATATTTTATCAGGAAGATGAGCAAAACCAATTGATTGTAAAAACATAAGAGAACAGTTAGGAGTTTCATCAAAGAGACATGGATAAGGAGATCTATTTTTGAAAGCGGCGAATCGAGAAGATTTTTAAATAAATGGTATTTATTGATTCTTAACTTCCAAAGGCACAAGTCACATGAGACGCAATCAACTTTATATGGATTATTTGTAAAAGAGGAGATTCTTTTCCTCTGTCACCATTTTCTTGAAGTATATTCTCCCATTGAATCTCAATGAAATTTTTTTATGCATTTGTTAAATTAGTTCTCAGCCATAGTATTAAAGTATTAGTAACAAAGGAGAATCTGTTAGTTTTTGTGCATGAAAACTTTCCACACAATGGAATAAATCATCAATAAATGCACACAAAATTATGTGAACCCATCGGAGAGATTGTTGGTTCAGGCCCCTTCACTATCCTATCCCTGCCTATGTAAACAAATAACAATAGCCAATAAATAGTATGTTAACATTATTTTCCTGACTAGTTGCTCACATCGAAGCTTATGTGGCAATTTTCCAATCTTGTTTTATGTAGCTTACTGTGTGCAGTTTGTTGAATTTTTAATAAAATTTAACTGCGGTGCTTGGACATTTTGGATTTCACATGTTGCAGGTTTTAGAGGCCAAGGCAGGGTTCTATGAAAAACCCATTGCAACATTGGATTTCGCATCTTTGTACCCGTCCATCATGATGGCATATAATCTTTGTTACTGCACTCTGGTGAGACACTCCTACAATTTTCAAATGCTTAGGGGCTGTTTGGATACGTGGATTTTAGAATCCAGGTTTTAGTTGAAAACGGTGTAAATTTCTGGATTTTACAATCCATTATCCTGGATTTTAAGTAAGAAATCCAGGTTTTAGAAATCTCTCCCCCGTCCTGAGATTTATAAAACCTGGAAACACGGGAAATGATCTCCTACTCTCTCGCTTGACAAAAAGAAGGGTGAGAAAAAACGACGGACGGTCTCCTTCTTCTCTTGTCTCCCATTCTGGATTTTGAGGAAATCCAAGATTCTAAAATCCGCGTATCCAAACGGCCCCTTATTGTCAATTGGAGTTTTATACCCTACAAACCTAAAAAATGTACAATTTAAGATTGACACTCAGATGGCAAGTTGCTGAAGCTTATGAGTAATGCTGTGCTTCTTACTTTTGTTCTATGTGAAGGTAACACCAGAGGATGTTCGTAAATTCAACTTGCCACCAGAATGTGTCACTAAAACTCCATCCGGTGAAACTTTTGTTAAACCAAATTTACAGAAGGTATTTCTATTTTAAATGTACTATCTAATGCCCGATTTGTTTCTCTGAAACCATGATCCATCTGGTAGATGAAGGCTTTTACTTTTTCTACTTTTCATTGATATCCAAATATATATGCTATCAACAAGGAAGTTTGTCTCCTTTCCTATCAGGGAATACTTCCCGAAATTCTTGAAGAATTATTGGCTGCTCGTAAAAGAGCCAAGGCAGATCTGAAGGTGATGTTACTTTTCTTTATTTGCCTGGCATTTGTAATGAAGACTTCTAATTGTAATTGATTTGAGTTCTGCATGCGTTATGTAAAGACCAACTCTACGAGGGTCTATGATGTGTGTAATTTAAGTAAACATTGTTTGTAGATCTCATTTGATCGACGGCCTACTAGCCCGAATTAAAATTGGAGCCTTTAGGTCTGTCGGATCAACCATAGTTCACGCTTACTATAAATAGTAAGGCCGAACTTACTATAAATAGTAAGTCCCCGCTTACTATAAATAGTAAGTCCTTAAAATCCGGGTCGTTACACGTTAACACTTATTTATTAGTTTATTTTCTCACATCTATTTTACTATTTCTTGCATGCTTGTCTTCAGTTTGAAGCAGTTTGAAGACTTTCTGGTTGCTGTAACATGTGCTCTTAAGTTGCTTAATGACAATTGCTATTCTATTGCAGGAGGCCAAGGATCCATTTGAGAAGGCTGTATTGGATGGTCGCCAGTTGGCTCTGAAGGTCAAACCCTCCACTACCATTTTATCATCTTTTTGCACTTTCTACATTTCATGCTAAAGACTCCTAGATGTAATGAAAAACAAACCCTGCTTTTCTTCCATTGTTTTATTCTGAGTTAAATATGTATTTATTTTTCAGATAAGTGCTAATTCTGTATATGGATTCACTGGGGCTACTGTGGCTCAACTACCTTGCTTAGAGATATCTTCTAGTGTGACAAGCTATGGTAATTAAAGTTTTCTTGATTATGTATTTTGTTTTCCCATTTATTTAAAAAGTTTCTTGGGTTCAACTGAAAAACTTATATATTCTTCTTCCTTCATTGTATTGTAAATTTGGTCTTCCCAGGTAGGCAAATGATTGAGCACACGAAGAAGCTTGTGGAGG
The DNA here is from genome assembly GCF_043159265.1 of Tasmannia lanceolata. Classification (NCBI taxonomy): domain Eukaryota; kingdom Viridiplantae; phylum Streptophyta; class Magnoliopsida; order Canellales; family Winteraceae; genus Tasmannia; species Tasmannia lanceolata. Next base: position 782,906 of record NW_027518693.1, read on the forward strand.
AGAGATTCACGACACTTGGCGGCTATGATCAGAATGCTGAGGTAGATTCTCTTAATTCCTTTTTGAGTTTTTAGGCTTTTCATTTATCTATCAATACGGTTTTGCTTATCAGCATATTACGAATAAAAAAATGGATGTTATAGTATGGAACAAATATATGTGGCATGGTGAGGCAACCTTGAAATTGAATATATTGGTATGTCATTGCATCACTTAGCTGGACAAAACCAGGTGTGTTTTCCTCATGGCTGGGTAATGCAATCATTTTAACAGGAAATCCACCAACAGACCCACAAAAATCCTAATCAAATGGCATTTATTGTCCACAACATGCAAGTATATCTGTTATCCTATTGATATGAATATACACATGAGAATCGAGGAATGTAGAGCAACCTAGTTTTTTCCTATGTCACAAATATCTCTGATATTTTAAAAAAGGGCGATTCACCCCCCTAAGATTATGTGCCCCCCTTTTCACGTGATTTGACGTCAAAAAGCGTTAAAAGTCTGCCACAATTCACGTGAAAAGGGGGGCGCGCCGCCTAATCCTACAGGGGGTGTGTGTGAAAAAATCATCCCCCCTTAAAAAAATATAGTGATTTTAACGCCATATTTTGATAAAACGGCAAAATCCTGAAATAATCCCGATATTTAAAAAATATAGCGATATTTTCATTTACCACTGTTAAAAGTGTTTATGTGCCCAAGGGAAAGATGATCTTTGTACTATGTACAGGATCTTGGACGAAATAATCCTACACCCAATATCATTCGAAAACCACTTCAGGATCTCTGCATGTGGGCTGTCGATGGGTCTTTGCCATCAACTTTTTGCCAGATGGATCAGTTGAGCGCCTTAAGGCGCGGTTCATTGCCAAAGAATATACAGAGACCTTCGGGGTTGATTACACAGAGATCTCTCCAGTTGCCAAAATCCCCTCTTTCAGAGTATTGATCTCCCCAGCCATCAACAGAGGGTGGCCATTATATTAGCTAGATACCAAGAATGCCTTTCTACATGTGACTTGACTGAGGAGGTGTATATGGAGCAACCTCCTGGGTATGTTGCTCGGGGGAGATGTCCTCCTCGGTATGCCGCCTTCTCAAATCATTATATGAGCTCAATCAATCTCCTAGGGCATGGTTTGGGAGATTCAGTGATGTTGGCATACGCTTTGGCATAAAGCAATGTGCAGTTGACCACTCTGTTTTTAGTCGTCGTTCTGGTGCTGGGCATGTCCTTCTCATAGTCCGTGGATGACATTATCATTACAGGAAGTGACACAATTGGCATACATAGGTTGAAGGCCTTTCTACAGAGAGAATTTTCCACAATAGGCTTGGGGTGTTTGAGATATTTTCCGGGGATCGAGGTAGCTTATTCTTGTAGTAGTCTCTCCCCCTCGCAGACGAAGTATGTTTTAGGTTTATCAGAGGAGACATGATTTATGGGTATGAAACCAGCTGTTGTTCTCATGGAACCAAATACAAAATTGCTTGTAGATGATGGAGACTTGATGGATGACCCTGACAGGTACAAGAACTTTTTTTGAAGCTTATTTATCTCACAATTACTTGGCCAGACATCTCATATGTAGTGGGGGCAGTTAGACAGTTTATGAGCGCGCCACGCACCTCCCACTGGGCAACTGTTATTTAGATTCTTCGCTATTTGAAAAGCGCGCCAGAAAAAGGCCTGCTATTCAAGAAGCATGGGCATGAAAAGTTAGAATGTTTTTGTGATGCGGATTGGGCAGGATTTCCAGCAGATAGGAGATCCACCACTGGATATTGTACCTTTGTTAGGGGTAACCTAGTGTCACGGAGAAGCAAGAAACAAGACATTGTTTCCAAATCTAGCGCAGAAGCAGAATATCGAGCCATGTCACATACGAGTGGAGAGCTTATCTGGTTTTCGATATCTCCTATCTGATATTGGTTTCCCTTTATCACTTTCAGCTCAGCTTTATTGTGACAATAAGGCTACTATTCGCATTGCTACCAATCCTGTCTTTCATGAGTGAACCAATCACATTGAGGTAAACTGTCATTTTATACGCTAGAGAATACAAAAAGGGTGAGATATGCATTTCCTTCACTCGATCTGTGGACCAGCTAGCTGATGTTTTTACCAAATCTTTGAGTAAAGCTAAGCTAAATGATATTTGTAACAAGCTAGGAATGTGATATCTACGAGCTTGAGGGGGAGTGTTAGAAATGTCTATATGCCTAAGGGCAAGATGGTCTTTGTACTACGTTCTCTTTTATATAAATACATAAGTGAGGGGGAGCTGTCTCTAACTCACTCTTTCTTCTCTCAACAACCAGGATAATATCACTATATTTTTACCATATTTTCATTAAAAAAAATTTTATTTTTATTTTTTCTTAATTTATATGTTTTTATATATTTTTAAATAATTAATTTTATCATTTTTCCTGATATAAACCTGAAAAAAAAAAGATTAATATATCCCGAGATATTCCCTTGCCCAGAAATTCCCGAGAAAGATATTTGTGATAGGTTTTTTCATGGTGCTTGCTTGATAGTTTTGGTTATTATGGAGTTTCCAGTCAGCAGTGTGTGCTAGCCATTCTTCAACAAGAAGTAATCACTGTATTGTAACAGGTTGTTTATGGAGACACTGATTCCGTTATGGTACAATTCGGTGTGCCAACTGTAGAAGCAGCAATGGGCTTGGGAAGAGAAGCAGCGGAATATATTAGCGGTACTTTCACGAAGGTATGCTACAGATCTTGAGATAATCAAGGATTGAAATTTCAGTTTCCGTATCGGTTTCGGCCACAACTGAAACCGAAATTTTTTTGTTTCGGCTGAAATTTGGTAAAAAAAAATATTCAGCGTTTTACGAATTTTTTTCCGAAATTTCGGCAAAACAGTGGAAATTTTGTAAAAAAATAATAAAATTTTAATTTGCCCAAAATTTCGGCTGAAATCTGGGCCGACACCGAATCTCTGTACTTTTGGTGTCGGGCGAAAGTTTGGTGTTTCGGCCCAAACTAAAAACCACGCAGGTAATCATGATTGATTCAAATTTAACTCAGCTGTTTAGCTCTTCCTTTCAGTTGACTGCAAAATTATGATATGTTCCAGAATTGAATCTAATAAACATAGAAATCTAATCGTGGTGGACTTCTGCACCAGAGGTGCCTGTACTTCTAGGTTTGCTGCTTTATGTTTGGGAGCAGACAGGCATTTTGTCATCTTTTTTCAGATCCATCCATTGTGACCAGATTGGAATAACGTTGAAAATTTTGGAGGAAGTGAACTTGGAACCTTCTTGAATTTTGATCAAATGGGTCCTGTTACCTTCCATTCAAACTTCTAATATTTGATGCAAGCACAGATGTTGTGAATATGTTATCTTTTGGGGCTGTCTGTTTGTTATAGTGCTTCTGAAGTCACCTAGTTTCATCTCCAAAATAACTATACACAACTTTCTTAAGTTTTTTTTTTCTCCCTTTAGGGTTTATCTTGTTCATTGACTCTAGAAGAATTGCTTGTGTCTGTCCTGTGAAGCCCATCAAACTAGAGTTCGAGAAGGTTTATTATCCTTACCTATTAATTAGCAAGAAAAGATATGCTGGACTGCTGTGGACAAATCCAGAAAAATTTGACAAAATGGATACAAAAGGTGAACATAAGAGCCTCCCTACATTTTTAGATTGCCCACTTTTTCATTTCTGAACCTCCTTTTTATCTCTTTTATTTTGATGGACAGGAATTGAGACAGTTAGAAGGGACAACTGTTTGCTGGTAAAAAACCTGGTAACGGAGTGCCTTCATAAATTACTTATAGATCGAGACATTCCGGGTGCAGTTCAGTATGTCAAGAATACCATTTCAGATCTTTTGATGAACCGCATGGATTTGTCACTTTTGGTCATAACTAAGGTGTGATAATTGCCTGATTTTTCTTGTGTAATCGTTGATTTGCTGTATGCAAATCTATATCATCATAAATGTTACAGGAGGGATGATAGAATGAAGGGCGTCCTTGCAAAAACCAGCTTCAAGGGCGCCCTCATTGGTCAATTTCAGTAATTGACCAATGAGGGCGCCCTTGAAGCTGGTTTTTGCAAGGGCATCCTTCATTCTATCATTGCTCATGCAACAGTAGATTTTGTTGACTTGGAGTAACTTTTTCAATTGGCAGGGTCTAACAAAAACAGGCGATGACTATGCAGTGAAGGCAGCCCATGTTGAACTTGCTGAACGCATGCGCAAGGTATGATTTGGCATTCTTAACTTTTCTATAATTTGGCCTTTGGATGTGAGCACTTAATTTATGGGGATATGTGGGTAGTTTTGGCATGGATACTAGGCGTTTGGGTTGATCGCTTTTAAAAGTCTAATATTGTGATATTTTATCACATATATCTTACTGCACTTTAAGATCTATTAGGCAAAGCTCATAGTGAGGAGGTTTATCTAGACATGTGATTGATTGCTAGGTAACATTTTCTCTTTTAGCCAAAACTCAATTTTTTCATAATGATTGTTTCACTTGCTAACTTAGATCATGGTTGTTTCTTCAATTGGGTATACAGAACAAATTTTTTCATGTGACGACCAAGAAAAAATGTATATGGTTCTTCCTCCTAGTTTTAGGGGGCAATTTGGGTTGGGTCTGGTTGAGCTGTTGCTAAAAATTGAATTTGAATCAACCTGAACCGGAACCAATGTTATGGTACAAGCTCAACCCAAATTCCCCAAAACCGACCCGAAGGCCTCATCCAACATGCATCCAAAATTATGTCCAGACTCCGTGAGACTTATCTGAAAAGGATTCAAAATTATGTCCCAACACTCCTTGAGAATTTATAACTTTTGCTGATCATGATTGCATGCAAGTATTTATTTAAGGAGTTGGAATATTATCTCACTCATTTCTCTATGCATGTTAATATGTCCAGACACTATTTGACCCCTATTCTTTATTTTGTTTGTGCCGGTCGTGATGAATAGAGGGATGCTGCCACTGCTCCAAATGTCGGAGATCGTGTTCCGTATGTCATTATTAAAGCTGCAAAAGGTGCAAAGGTAGTTGGTTATATGATTTTTATTATTAATAAAGTGCTTTGTGTTTTTCTATTTTTGTTTGCCGCTTTGAAAATTCACTAATTGATTAAAACAGGCTTATGAGAGGTCAGAAGATCCTATCTATGTGCTGGAGAATAACATTCCAATAGACCCGCAATACTATCTTGAAAATCAAATTAGCAAGGTCAGTTCAGTATTGTCTTCAAAATTTATTTCACAGCTTTCTTCACTTGGCTGTTAAGTATTTTCGTTGTTTTTTTTTTGAATGGTTAAATATTTTCAATGTTGCAGCCGCTTTTAAGAATATTTGAGCCTATTCTGAAGAATGCAAGCAGGGAGCTTCTTCATGGAAGTCATACTAGAGCTGTTTCCATTTTAACTCCTTCAAATAGTGGCATAATGAAATTTGCTAAGAAACAACTTACTTGTATTGGATGCAAAGCCCTAATAAGGTAAGTTTCTCAATATGTTCTTTTATTTTTTCTATACAAGACTTGAAGAGTCAAGACCATCAAATTATATGATAATCAATACACTCAGAGAATTTATATGGTGGCCGGCCATGCATGCATGTGCCGCCCAAATGAAACAGGGGGGCCCTTATTTTTGGGGTGATCTAAACCATTCATTTGTGCCTTGATGTAGATAGGGTGTTCTCAGAGAAAGTTCTCCATCGAATGATCCTATCCCTCTGATCTGTGGAGGTTTTTATCCTGTACCGTCCATTTTAAACCTCAACAGGTCGAAGGGTTAGGAACATCCTATGGAGAAGATTTTCTGGGCGCACCCTATCTACATCAGGGCCCAACAAATGAACGGTTTAGATCATTCAAAAAAATTGGGCCCCACTGTTTTTGGACTTGCACATTCATGCATGGCCTTCCACCCTATAATTTCTCAGAGAGCTGCTCAGTTTAGTCCGTGACTGGTCACCACGGAAAATCATGAATCAATCTATTTTTCCTGGAACTGTAATGTTAGGCAGATTTAATTTTCCTTTGTTGGTGAAAATTCCGGATTTATGAATCCACATTTCTCAACTTTATTTGAACAAAGCATTTTCACAGTTCAAATCTGCATTGTGATGCAAAACTCTGGCTTTCTCTGACTGCACTCTAGACATATTATCCATTGTCTGCAAGTGTATAGGCGGTGGATATTCTTTCATTATTTTGAAAATTCTGGATGAGATATATTTTGTTTTGGTGCCAGTAATGCAGATCAAACACTCTGCTCACACTGCAAGGGAAGAGAAGCTGAACTATACTGCAAAACAGTGGCTAATGGTACACACCACTTTCATTTTTTATCATTATTACTGTCGAGTAGAAATTCATCTAAGGGCACATTACCTTGGAAGTTGGAAAGGTGGTTTAAAATTTCGGCCAAAATATATCAGTGTTGGTTGAAGCCGAAACGAAATGCACTTTGAATCGGAGATTTACTTACAAGATTTTGCCGAAATTTCACCAAAATTTCAACCGAAATTTCGTTTTGACGAGGGATACAGCCTATTTACAAGATTTCAACCAATATTTTAATGATTTTCACCGAAATTTTAGTCATTTGCATTGAAATTTTAGAAATACCGATTTTTTTTACCATTTTTTTTAATGATAATTTTTTATGGAATTTTACTTGATTTCGGCCAAAATTTCCACTGAAACCGAAATTTAAAACCTTGGTTGGAAACTGTATGCCAACCGAACTTTGCCCTTGACTGTACCGTCCCTCAATATTCTTGCAACATCGCTCCAGGGATTGGCATTGATAAGGACATGCAAATAATTCTAATAGCTTTTGCGGAATTGGGCATTATTTTGTAGTGTCGGAGTTGGAGATGATGTTTGGAAGACTCTGGACACAGTGCCAGGAGTGCCAAGGCTCTCTTCACCAAGATGTTCTCTGTACAAGGTTTAGATTTGTTCCATCTCCTCATCATATAGGTTTTGTATCTGAATTTAATAATATTACGCTATATGGTTTTATTCCGAAACTTACACAACTGAAGGAATACTATCTATTGTTTTGTTCACAGTCGTGATTGCCCAATATTTTATCGGAGGAAGAAGGCACAGAAGGACATGGGTGAAGCTAAGCTGCTGTTGGAACGGTGGAAATTTTGAGACCTTTCCGAGTTGGTGTTTGGTATTACTTCTCTCTAGTGTTTGGTATTAAATGGCACTTAAAACATTTAAACTGTCTAGCATTGAGGTCACAGTTTATTATTTCAGCTTACCATAAATTATAAGAAACGAATAGTGTCAACTTATCCCTTTCAGCAACTGTTATTATTTCATTTGTTTTGTTTGATTCGTTCTTCATTTCCTTGGAGGTTCTGTTAGATTGTTACATCTAACCGTAGTAACGAAATTCTCCAAAATACTTGAAAGTTCTTGAAAAAAAAATCCTGAATTGTTTATTCCCTGTTTTAAACTTTAAAAGATTGCTAATAATCCAAACATTCTAGAAATTTCTGAATTAAACCTGAATTTCCCAAATTAAACATGAATTTAATGAACAATTCATCAATTCCTATATATTATTTATAGAACTCTTGAAAAAAAAATCAAAATTATTAATTAGACACCTTAGTGAAAACTGAAAGCATACTCTCTTTTTTAATGGAAACTGAATTCATAACCTAGTCTAGCAAACACATGCACTTCTCCATCCTCACATACTTTTTACTATCTTATTTGTGGAACTAAGTAAATATAGTAAATACATCTATTGTTAATATAAAAACTCATAAATTTATTCCTAATTCTTCCTGAAGTCTTTCCAACCATTTCCCAAAATGATTCACTCACTTGAACTTTGTAATTATGAATCTAACAAGATAGTATCTGCCTTGAGAAGGTGTTAATTCTAACTTCATCTTTGGTTAGGTTGCGTGTGTGTATGCATATAAAGCTTCTGAATCATTCCAGAAAGTAAGATGGATAGATCTTCTAAGTCTCAGCCTAGGGGTCAATCCTTTTCATTGCGAACTCGCCTTTTGATTGCCATCCAATCATCAGATAGCTCATGTACCTACACAATGGAGTGAACATGATTTTCACCAGATGGGATGCACATATCATTTTAAGGATGCTATCTCAAATTCAACTGATGAGCCTTCTCCATCACTCTTAGACCACCATCTGTTTGAAGCTATAGCCGTGTATCGATTGTAGCCGTCGATCGAGTTGAAAACGTTGCGGATTTAGATTGCTTCGGGCAGAGAAAAAATTATCTGGGAATTTGTCAAGGGAAGGTATCTTGTCGTGTAGTATTTAAAGGGTTGTCGGTAGAATATTACGGTTCTGAAAAAGCTCTTTTAAGCCCTTAAAGTACTACACTACAAGATGCACGATGCCTCGTGCAACTTTATCAAAACGTTGGAGTGCTGAAATCATTTCCCTTTATCAATTTTCATTTTGTTTGCTAAATGTTAACATCTAATTTGTATATGGAGATTGATCAGTTACTATTGTATTGTTGTTAAAACTGATGATACAACACCAGTTTTGTTTATTTGTATTGTGACTGAATATCTTTAAATGATGTTGTAAATTATAATAGGGATTGACATTTCCCTAGCAAGCATGCATACACATGCACTAGCTAATCTGTGTTCACCCACATGACCTTCTCATAATCTAGTCCGTACATTTTCGATCAGATGATTCTGACTATCTTGATCAACGAGTGTCACATGGAGAGAGAAAAAAAATTGAACAATTCTCCGTGTTCCAAGTTAAACGATGGATCGAATAGTTCGGAAATTTGATTAGAGGGCTCTGATGCTGATGTCACATAAACTACAAGTTGGGAGCCGTTCGATAAAGCATTCAGATCATGTGGGTGGGCCCACATCAAGCTTCTCATTAAGGTCTTCAACTAATACCATTTTGATGGGGAAGTGATAAATGCGCCCCTATTCACTACTTGGGACACCCAGCTGCAGTGGACCAATGACTGCAGAGGCGCATATATATATATATATATATATATATATATATATGAGGAAAGTGTTGGTGAGGTTAAGCTCACCAAACTTATGGTGAGCTAGTTTGCCCGATCACATGGGGGCCCACTTTGTTAGGATGATCCAAACCATTCATTTGAAAGTCCCTTACATAGATGGGGGTGTACCAAAAATCAGCTCCATAGGATCATCCTAACCCCTCCATTTGTGGAGGACAAAAATGGACAGACACAAATTTGCCCTATTTTTGTCCTCCACAAATGGAGGGGTTAGGATGATCCTATGGAGCTGATTTTTGGTACACCCCCTATCTATGATAAGGCCTTGCAAATGAATGGTTTGGATCACTCCCCAAAATGTGGGACCCATGTGATTGGGCAAGCTAGCTCACCATAAGTTTGGTGAGCTTAAGCGCACCAAACTTATGGTGCGCTTAAGCTCCCCAATCACATGGGTCCCACATTTTCTGTGGTTATCCAAAGCATTCGTTTGCAAGGCCTTATCATAGATAGGGGGTGTACCAAAAATCTGTCCATTTTTGTCCTCCACAAATGGAGGGGTTAGGATGATCCTATGGAGTTGATTTTTGGTACACCCCCCATCTATGTAAGGGACTTTCAAATGAATGCTTTGGATCATCCTAACAAAGTGGGCCCCCATGTGATTGGGAGCTTAAGCTCACCATAAGTTTGGTGAGCTTAAGCGCACCAACAGTTTCCTCATATATATATATATGGGGGAAACGTTTTCTGAGGTATACCTCAGATAAGTTATTTGAGCAAGAGCTCAAAAAATCATGTGTGCCCACATTGTTTGGATGATCCAAAGCATTCATTTGGATAGTCCAAAGATAGATTGAGTGTGCACAAAAAATCTGCTCCACAGGATTATCCTAACCATTTGATTTGTGGAAGTTAAAGTGGATGGGTATAAACCTCCACAAATCTGTTCATTTTTAACCTCCAAAAATCGAAGGGTAAGGATGATCCTATGGAGCTGATTTTTTGGGCACACCCTATCTATGTAAAGGCCTATCAAATGAATGCTTTGGATCATCCAAACAATGTGGGCACACATTCCAAGCATAGGATACAATTACTTTGTTCAATGATGTTGCCTGCCAAATATCATTCTCTAGATTAATGAAATTAAATGCAAATAACATCTTTCCATTTTTATTTTTATTTTGTAGTTCCGACCAGTTTTGCTCGAATTTCGGGTATTTTAGTCGAATTTTGGGAATATCAGTCAAATTTCGGGAATTTAGGTCGAATTTTAAGAATTTTGGAGAAATAATGACGTGAAAGGAAATCATGCAGATGTTTTTCGGCGTGGAAGGAAATGGAAACATTTCAGTCGTTTCGAGAAAATTTAAAACCATGGGATTGGGAGGTCACTTAATTGCAGAAGGGAGCCCTTTAGCAGCATTTCCCAATTTCTCAAGATGTCGTCTCAGGAATAGGCCCTCAAAGCCTCATGTTGAAGAGCCCACGAAGCAATTGAGAACTTAATTTGCCAACCCAACCATCTAGGATAGGAAGCTCTATCTTTGAAGATCCAGTCGTTTTTTAAGGTTTGTCAAATCTGAGACTGGGCACCCGTGTCAGATTATGACATGCGTACTTGTACCCATGCAACATAGGTCAAGGACTATTGCCTACTCATGGTCCCTACAAAGTGATGATTGTTTAACAAATTATTATGATGGCAAGGCAATAGAATAGACCATTCCGGATCCGGATATGGGAACGCAGTAGAATAGACTTATTTCCATAAGAAAAATATATGACACGACAAAAAAGTTCTTCAGGCATTAAAAAAAACAAAATTTTTCTCTATGCTTAGAAAATGCCTAAAACACTATCAAATTGAGAAAAGGCCCTGTACAATTTGGTACACTCATGTATTATCATATTCAGCATGTACATAAACATCATGATACAGTAATGATCCATAATAATTGAATGGATATGCTAACCTCACGACTTAAGAAAAACCTCATATTCTTAAAGAGAGCCTTGCACTCTCTCGTATCCTCGTTTTCTTCGTCGCCACTGGCAGCATCCTCAACAAGGTGCATCAATGCACCCGGTTCATTCGCAGGAAGCTGATGTTAAAGTTAGTCGCAGTTCAGACTCATCAGTTTGTGGTCCCATTTTCCCCACGTCAGATTGCTCTCCGCCGGAAGGACCGGTGGCTTGAGGGTCCAGCAATGCAGCTCTTGAATTAGCAGCGAAATACCTAGACAACGCATAAAGCTTTGCAGAAAAATTCAGGAAACAATAAAATCTAAAGGAAAATAGAATAAAGTAAATGAAATAAAATATAAAACATTTAGAACTAAGAGTGTGAGCAAGAACTTGAGTGAAACAATCAACAAAAAAAAGTACCAAGCTAATTCTGATAAAACATCAGAACAACAAATGCTATACAAACAAAATCAGGCAAGTTAATAAGCACATACCTGCTGCTAAAGCTTCCAATCGATGATCAAGAATGGGCGGATACTTCACATTTATGGAATGATAAAGCTTGAAATTGACAAAAGCAAGGAGTGTCTGCAAAAAACGTCGACAATAATATGAGAAGGCGTGCTCAATATATGATCCAAGCTTCTAAACAAGTATCCAACATCAGAACAGGCAACTGCATATTTCATCACATGAATTTAAATATGGGCTTAAGAATTTAAACACCAAATCATGAGAAAGGTTAAATTGGAGGTTCCGCTGTGCAGACCAAATAACATGTACAAGAATTTCTTATTCAGTTAAATCTGCACTGAAAACTTGGAGACTGAAGCACCCTTAAATATCATGGTCCCACACTACAAATTGATTCCATTAGCTCTAGAACAATGCACAATCATTGCACATAGTACTCTAAGCAACTATCTATTAATAGCAGCCAACAAACTTCCTATAATAGTTTTAAACTTTTCTGAAGAGTTTTTCCACTCTATTTGCCTTGATTTTCCTACGTACTTGCCCATCGCCTCGAGGCATGCACCACAACTTCGTAAAGGTATGATATGGTACATTGTTTCTTTGCATGTTAGAGCATTTTGTCCTAACAAAACTTCCACCTGGTCAGATTACATTGAAGGATGAATCTAACTTGCAGAAAAAAATGTCAATGAACATGTTAACAAAAATACACATGTCATATTGAAGAGAAAGCATGCAGCAATATCCATCAAAGCCTAACCTCATAAAATTCCCAGATGCTTAATTTTTATTTCACAGTAAAGCAAACAGCGCCAAGAAAAGCCACAAATGGTAATCATATGTCCGGAATCCAATGAAGAGAATGGGTATAACCATAACTATTCAAGTCTAACCTCATAGAACTCCAAAAAGGTTAGCATGAAATTGAAGTCCACATCATCAGTTAGGACTTGCTGCAACACATGTGGTGTTAACCATGTGATTTTTTGACCCTCAACCTCGGCCTGGATAAATGAATAAAGTGAACATAGCCATTAAAAATAAATAAAAGCATAAAGCTTTGAAGCCTTCTGCGCTGACTTCTAAGAGCATCGCTAAACAGTATTACCTGGTAATATATGCCTTTCAAAGATATGAAGGTCTTCCGTAGGCTATGAGTTCGAGAAATGTATGCTTGCCATTCATGGCTCAACCTAATTAAAAACCCATAAGCAATTTTCAAAGTGAAATTCAAAATATTATTTCTTAAAAGGCAAAAAAACATGTTGAAGGGAGAATAAATACTTAAGGCTTAGTTTCTTTCGACGAAAAATTTGTTTTATGTTCATTTTTACAACATAAAACAAATTTTTAAGTCCATTTTTACATCGAAAGAAACGGAGCCTAAGTGATCATAAAAGAATTAAAGGCATGTGAGCCTGTTTTATTTTCCCAAAAAAATGCTAGCAGAATTGTAGACATGTATAAATGGATGCAAATGCACCCATGTTTCTTCAAGTCTGTCTTTAAACATAACAGTATTACATTTTATGAACATGTAAGTTGTTGCAATTATTAAATATATATTCATGATGCAATTTATTACTGAAAAACATGGGAATTGTGTTCTAAAAAGAATAGAAGCAAAAATTCTCTGTTTGTTCTTCAATAAATTTTTTGCTCAGCCAAGCATAGGAAGAAGCTACGACACACAAAAATGAGTGATGTGCTTCAGTTAACGTTTTTCTTTTTAAATCATAATGCTTCAGTTAACTTTCCTCTAATATAATATATAAAGATTTTATTCCAACCAGGACACCAACTATGCAAACTAGGATGACATCCAATGTCACGATAAAACAATAATTCAATTTTTAAAAAAATATTGTAATCACTTATAGCATCCATTGCAACGGGCAACTAAATCTCCACAAAAAAATCCATTTCATAAAAATAACAAAAAATAATTTATTTTATAAAAAAAAAGAATCAATTATATTTATTAAATATATGTTTACATACTAATATGTTTACAAAACAATTCATTATGGATGAGATTTCAGTCGGTATAGCTGGATCATCAATTTCATTTCAGCATGTTAAAATATCGGCAAATAGGGAGGCTGATCGGCTTGCCAGAGATGGTGTGGATAGGGCTTCTCTGGAGTTTTTTTATTTCCTCCCACCTTGAGGACTTTGTTTCTATTCTTGTATATTCTTTTCTTCCTTTCTGTATTGACCATCTTGGTCGCTGGGTTCCCCCCTATTTCTGATTGATTTCATCCATTACCATTCAAAAAAATTCTTTAATTAAAAACATGGAATCTGGTTCTCATAAGAATAGAATCAAACAAAATTTGTTCACTCCTCAATAAATTTTGGGATGTAGGATGGGCTAGTTGGAAGGGATTTTCAGAAAAAACAATAGGGACTTATTTTGGGAAAAGGAGAATGGTAGAGAAATTTGAAAACAGCAATGATTTAGGATTATTAGGGGTGTGAATTTCAATCTTTATGACAGTTCTAAATGCCCAGGAAATTCGAACAAGATCCAATGGTCTGGTCAGTTCTTTTACTTCAAAAGCTTCTTTAGACTTGCGTAGGGGACTTCCTTCCATATTTGGAAGCCAATCCTGCCCCCATTTTGAGTTGCCAACCTCAACATTAAGGACTATATAACAGTTGAAAAGAAAATTACCTAAGGACTCCACAATTAATTAAAAACAGTAAAAAACTGAAATAGAAAGTAGAAACTAATCTTAACTGGACTTACCCAACTCAATTAGGAAACTAGAACTTCTATTTCCAAAAGTAACTAACATGGACTCTTACAGAAAATAAGATAAAACCCAACTCGCGACAAGTAAAGTGGGCCCCCTGAGCTACGAAAACTCAAAGACAGGAAAAACCCCCCTTTCAACCGTTTGGTCAAAGTCAAACTTGCCAAAAAAGCAAATTTACCCCTTCCCTCTCTTGTGGCTTCACATTGAAGTCTAGCAGAGGGTGGTGTCATGATGGCCCCACTTGACTATGAATCGACACGGCCTCACATGGCTGTCTTTGACATTTCATGGATGGTCCCTATCATCTTGTATCATTCAAAGAAAAGAAAAAATGCAAACATGGAAAAGCTCATAGAATATGAAATGAACAAGATAAAACATCATAGTCCCTAGCTTGAAGAAAACAAACAAGAGCATGTAACATATGGTACATATCAATGAGGCCCACAATTTGAAGTTCCCTGCCATGGCACATTGAGAAGATGAAAGCAACATAAAACGAAGTTAACTTCTAACTTCACAAAAACAAACCTTCAACAGTTCTGGATGCGCTTTACCCGAACGTGTTCACTTTCAACGGCAGGAAGTGCTGCAAATAGGTGTACCATAGTGAGACAATCATCCAAATCCCTGAGTGCGCCGATGAATTTTGGGTACCTACGTCAGCAAGCATAATTAAAGTCAAAAAAAATATTTGAGATTAGAACAAGTTGTGAGCAGATTTGTCATATCAGAGCAACTAGAGAAGGTGCACACCTTTCTCTAATAAGCATATCAAGGGTATAAGAAGGCTTTCGGCTCAATAGACGATCAGCAAGTTCCCTGTTCTTCTTCCCCAAAGCTTTCTTCACCTTCTTGTCATATGCCTTAATATCTGTGGAGCATGATAAAAAACAAATAAGAAAATAAATAATTGGTATCTTGAACTATTATTCATTAACTACAAATGAAATACAAGATCCCATCATATCCCCCACTGAATATAAATAAATGGAATACCTTGTCTCCATGTTTCTGCTGTATCTTCCTTTCTCAGTTTTAATAAAATGTTTTCTTTTAAATAAATAAATGGAATATTGCATATCATGGTTCACCATCTTAAAGCATCAACAAAAAATAATGATGCCTGTCCTTAGCAAAAGAATATTCATCCACATTCACACTTCCCAAAATAGTAGCCAAATTTTGGCATCCTTCGAAGTCGCATTCAATTTAATTACAACCAAGGTTTTAAATTTCGACCGAAATCCAAAATTTCGGTCCGATTTCGGTCCAGACCGAAACCAAAAGGGCCTTTACCTGAAATAGTACTTTATTTCAGTGAAATACACTGAAATTTCGGTATTTCGACCGAAATTAACGAAATGAATACTTAATTTTCGTCAAAATTTTCAGAAAATTTAGATTTTATTTTATTGGAGCGAGATTTATACGGTGTAATCCCATAGAATCTGGTATTTTTCAAAAAGTTCAATACGGCTTACAAAATAGGATGATCCATTTGATGGGCAGAAACGGTTGTTCCCCATAGATTCAGATTCAAAAGAGGTTTATTCAGTGGAAAAAGCTGGTTTGATATTCACAACCCCCACGGCACTATTTTAGACTTTATCTCTGACGGAATCGTAGAGCCAATGAGAGAAATTTTGCCCGAGATTACCGGAATATGGTAAAAATATTGTTTATTTAATGGTGTGCCGAATTTCGCCCGAAATTACCAAAATTTTTGCCGAAATTTCAGCAATTTCACCTGAAATTTGGTATCAAAAAAATATTGTTTTCTAATTGTGTACTTGATTTCGGCGGAAATTTCGGTTTCGCTTAGGGGCGAAACACATACCGAAACCGAAATTTAAAACCATGATTACAACCACACACACATATGAGACTAATGGCTAACAACCTTCGACAAAAGAGCATGCTTCAGCAAGGAGCAAAGGAATAAATGAAGAGAGTCACCAAATTGCATATACAGCAAACCAGCGCTGTAGCAATGTGTAATAAGGTGATCATTAAGAATGCATAGCACTTGAATCAATCACTTCTTGTTTTCCTTAAGTATAGTCATGTTGGAAATACACCAAGCACAACATGGATGCAAATTTTAGACATACTTCAAATCAAAATGGATTTTTTGAAAAGCAAAAAAAATGTCAAATAATTTATAATAAGGATTTCAGAGCATCCTTCATCCATGCACAAGAAATAACAATTAAAGAAGATGATTAGATGGAAAGGAGAAAAAAGGAAAGAGCGGGACAAGAAAAGAGGGCAAGTTTGGGGTTTCTAATGAACCCTCAAGTGACTTAGGAGGACCCTATCTATCAGCCAGAACTCTGTATTTTTGTCTTCTGTCTCTCCAATATCTCAATTTTTCATGCCCTAACAACTTAACTAAGGTAAGTGCAATACTTGGTAAAAAAAGTAAATAACCAAAAATAAAACAAAGCCAATTATTCATGAGCTCCAGACTAAAGCAGTCACGATTAAAGCCAACATCATGGATATGAAAATCAGGTTGTACTTTCAGGAACCAATTGAGAACATGTGACCATTTTCACGAATGCAACATTCAATGGTACCTTCTGATAAGATGAAAGCTTATTCAAAGCCAGCTTTTCTTTCAATTTTATGATGTACAAAAATGAATAAATAACCATTCAAAAATGAATAAATTACAATTCAAAAAATGAATAAATAAATACATGCAGACATGCATAGATACATGTGACGGTGTTCTGCGTGTGAATTTGTGCTCATATCAATTTCATGAAATACTACAATCACCAGCAAAACACTGTTAGATACCTGAACTTTTCAAGTAGTGGTTCATGAGCAAGGAACATGATATCCTTCATGTGATATATGTCTTGTGGTTTCCTTCGAACTTTTTCTTCGGCTCCCGGGGAAAAACACCCTTGAGAATGCATCGTCGCCTACAATTATTAAAAAAAAAAAGGAGAAACATAAGACAACGAAATTTATGCAATTCAATACAAAAAATCCCCTGAATTTCACAAGTTATTTAAAATAATTTAGTAACACTATAATCAAAGTTCCAGCAAAATGAAAATAAATTATGTCGCCGAGTATTATTGCAATTACTAAGGGCATCTTCTCCCTTAGTATCTTTTTTTATTATTTTTCTTTATTCGTTATTCCCTTGTATTCTCCGTGTATATTGCCCTCTTTTACCTTGATTAGTTACTTAATAAAGAATACTTTGTAAGTATCAAACAGCATAAATAAAGGCTATGAGAATGGGGATGCATCACATGATTCCCTTCTTTATGTTTCTTTTCATAGGCCCAATTTTATTTTATTTTAATTTTTAAATGGCAAGATGATTTCATTAAAGAGGGAAGCGTACCAAGATGGACCAACCCCAAAATACAAAGGACAGAATAACAAAACAAAAACAAGAAAACATTCAAGCCAGAAGGAAATCGAACCGCTCCAACTCCACTCGACTAACCCCAACCCTAGCCAAAGAATCTGCCTCCCTATTTGCCGATCTCCGCACATGGTTGAAGACAATAATAGAAGACCCCGCAATAAGTCATCTCTTTCATCGAAAAAATGAGAAAATCTCCAAGAAGGCTATCCCAAACCTTTCAACCAACGAATCACGTTTAGAGAATCACCCTCCACAATAGTATGATTCATTTTTTCTCTATCAATCCTTTTTATGCCTAAGAAAATCTCTTGGTTGCCCTTTTTTCCTCCCTTCTCCTTCCCAACAACAACAAGAAGATTGCAAAAGGTCTAAAGAAATCCTACAAAAAAAACTGCTCATAGATTTAGGTGACGTGATGCCATCTGTACGAAAAGCCACATGCATTCAACAACAAAAAGAGAATCCCCACTCATTTTTTAAATATGGCCACATCTACATGTTGATAGGTCTTCTTTAGCAAGCAATCAAATGGTTGTGGCTCCATTTCAAACTAAGGATAGAATGCATGATGAATTGATGATTAATATCATAAAGGATTTTGACTTGTCTTTGACATTTTTTTGGTATATAGTAATTTTTGGTATTTTTTTTATCAAAGAAGTGGATGAGAAGGATGTTTGCGGAGGATTTCCAATTTCCCATGAAAATTGTGTTCTTTTCATCCACCGAATGTTGAACACATGGAAATCATGTGTCAATAATGTCAGAAAGCTCATTCTTATTTTCTGTGCTTGTGCAGATTTTGTGAAGGGCTGCACAGTATGGTATGATCTTCTTGTTGGTGGTCCAAAATTGTTTGTCTTTAAGTATACTAGTGCCTTTGGGGGTCAGTGGATGATTAGTAGCTTGTTCAAGAGGGGTTGTTTCCATTTTTACCCTTCATAAAAGTAAAAAAAAAAAAAAAAAACTCATGCGGATCTGAAAATTACTAGTGACAGTTCATGACTGTCCTCTAAATAATGAGAGAGAGAGAATGAGTGAAGAATCAGCATAATCTGAAAAAGCAAGTATCTGAATCACTTATTTAAAGATTCAAATGAGTTTGTGATTGACTTGGTAGGAAAAAACTCAGACACAAAGAATCGACGCAGATGATTCAAAAATTGATTCAAGGAGGTTATAGTAGTGGACAAACTAGTAATGAGGACAGTAAAAAAAGAAGCAATGTTTGATTAATACATAGGGTTGAAGCTGGGTAGTTATCCAAGGGGGCATGCGTTTAAAGAAATGGTATGGTTTAAGAAGTTGTTATCATAAACAGGAGTATCAGTACAGACTAGTGATGACACATTGCCACAACTAAACAGCAATGCGTATTGCTTCCAGCCCAGAGTCCCATGAGAAGACCAATACATGGAGGTATATTGACAAAATACAAGGGATATAGGTGACAAGGGAGAGATATCCACTCCATATATCGGAACAGAGTTTCACTTAGGACATGTGTTCAAAAGGATGGAGTTTGATTGACTATTCTAGGCACGAAGTTAGGCTTGCTGAGATCCATGCACTAGCACGAGAGGGGAGTGTTCTTGAGGATTATCGGTAATAAAGGGCATCTTTGTATGTATTTTTTCCTCTGTTTCTTTTTAACTTATCTTTTCCTTTCATACCTTATGTACAGTCCTTCCTTTCACCCTTGATTAGTGCACTAATGAATTAGGGTAAATGAAGCTGCACAAATAAATCATGTGGGAATGGAAATGAATCGGACGATTCCCTTTTCTATTCTTCTTTGGGAGTTTTACTTTAGCAAAACTATCTATCTTTAGAAAATGTAACGATACATAAGTGTCGAAAATTGGTGCATTTTTAAAGGAAAATTGTTCAAATAAAAAATAATCATACATCGAACCCTACTTCAATGGATCATATGTTTCATTGCAAGTTGGCTGGAGACAGGTTCTCTGGAAATTCGGCTTGGCTTGGGACATCATATCTGTCTATCTCGGCAATCTAACCTCTTAGAGTGATAGTTCTTCGTCCCTCGGCAAAAGAAAGAGAAGATTCTTTGGAGTGTGATCTTGTCGACTACTATCTGGATTCTATTGAAGGAACGGAACACGCAGGTCCTCTAAGGTTCGGTTAAGATCCTGCATTGTATCTATATGATGGAGATTACCTTAACCATTTCCTGTGTGAAGATTCTTCCCAGCTTTAGGTTTGTTTCTTCCTATGACTCCTGGTGTGGTTGTAGAGGGATATGTGCTAGTCGTAAGTAGGTCGTAAGTAGGCTGGGACACATTCTCCCAGGTGATATCCTCCTGAGCCAAGTCAGTTAAAGCCTATGATTTGTGGACACGGACACGAGTGTCACGTGTCGACACAGACACGATACATCGGACAAGGCAAACCCCCAAAATTTAGAAACGGGAACACGGCTAAAATAGAAAGTATACATAATTTGTCGATGTGGATTCATGTGTTGAGTTTCGACACGGATATGAGTCGTTTGACATGGCAACATCTAAAAATCTAGAAATGAGGACACACATGTACATACACATAAAAATATTGATTATTACATGTTATTCATGTCCACACGCTTACATTAACTCTAACACTCCTGGCAATGCATTTAAAAGTGTCCAAAAGAGTGTCAATATGTGGGGACACACGTGTCGTGTCGGACACGGCAGGACAGCAATAAATTCATAGTGTCAGCTAAATCATAGGTTAAAGCTCAACTTTGATGGGTCTAGTTTGGGAAACTTAGGTCTACTAGGAATGGGTGACGTTCTGAGAGAAGAGAAGGGTTCTTCAAAGTGGGTCTTCTCGGGTCCAATTAAGACGGGCTTTTCTACTCTTAGCACATTAGAAAATCAGCCGACAATGAGACTAGCAGATTAGATAGGATGAGCGAAGGCAGAGATAGATTAGAGATCTTTGATCACTTCCCCACTTAAGGTTGTATAACTTTTTATCATTTTCCCCTTTGCCTTTTTTCCTTATTATTAATAAAAGATTTCACCATTCAAAAAAAATAAAAAATAGATCGAACCCAACCCATAAGAAACACTGAAATTTCCAAACTCTATTACATAATCAACTACAATAAACTAAAAAAAGTAGACATATAAGGAAAACCCTAGCTAACACGAAACAAACAAAAGGGTAATGAAAATTGAGACCCAAACACTGTAAAGAAATAAGAAACAAACACTTTTTCAAGAAACTCGGAACTATTTGATATCCGAAGAAATAAATACCTGAAAGTCGAAAGATTAAGCTGCAGAAAGTGAATTGCTTTCGTTCTCGTGATGTATTTCGCTGCATTTCCCTCCTTCTTCTTCCCCTAAACAATACAAAATCAGGAAACTGATTTTCAATTGAATACATGAAAAAAAAAAAACAAAAGTGCGAGATTTTCCATGAAATCTAATAATCTGGAGTATAATCGATGGATTACAGGAGGCCTATAATGTTTCGGCATAGTTGGAAAATGGGTGAAAGAAAGATCGAGAGGAAGAGAGAAAACTGTCGGTTCGTCCGGATCAAGACGAATTAGAAGAGAAAAGAGAGCTTAAAGAAGGTGATGTTTTGCAGCGCCATTTACCTCCTTAAATACCTCCTTAAATCACGTATCTCATTCCAATCACCGTTTCAGCCGTTTTGTTTCCACATTAAACTCCTTTAAAATCTCTAAAAATAAAAAATACACCACGCTGTTGTCTATATCACCCGCCTATATACCATTTTTTATAGGGAAATGTTATCAGCACTACTGTATTTTGATGAGGGCACTCCTCACTTTATTCAAAGTACGGTATGGCCCACACCATAGGATGATCCAAACCGTCCATTAGATGGCCCACAGTCTAAATAGGTTGTGCCTCAAAAATTATTTCCATAGGTTGATCCTACCCTCTGATCTATAGAGGGGTTAGGATCAACCCTCTAACATTCGGATCGAAGCCTTAGGATCAACACCATTTATCTTAATTGGCCTGCCCATAAAAATGGCAAAGCCCAAAAGACACTTGGATCGAACAATCATAACCATCTAATTTGAGGGTATTTGGCAGCTGCTCCATTGCTTTAGCCATCAATTCACAAGCCTCTTTGTCTACATTTGATGGGCCACAGTGTAAATAGACAAATAGTCTGTGCCCCAAAAATCATTTCCATAGGATGATCTCAACCTTCTGATCTATAAGATTTCCATAGTATGCCCGTCGTTTCTCTTTAGATTGGAGGGCAAGGATCATCCTATGGAAATGAGATTATAGGGTGCAACCTATTTACATTGTGGCTCATGAATGGACGGTTTGGATCATCCTATAGTGTGGGCCGTATAGTACTTCATTTTGAAAAAAATGGGTGGGATCTACACTGTTCAAAGATCTCAACAGAATAATTGTTGGGCCCACCAACAGTTTCTCATAGAGAGACCGGTTTGGAGTGTTTTACCGTCTATAGAGGGGATTTTATCCTAGAAGGGATGATTGGCGTTCTGTTTTTAATTGCAATTAAATCTCTCTCAAACAATATATAAACTATTTTGGTCTCTTATCTCCTCCCTTAATATGGAAATATTTCTAAACGGTAAAAACCACGCAAATCGATAATAAAAAAATCAATTTTGAGTATTTTGTTTTTTGCAGTATTTCATGTGGGTATTATTTCGAGTATCTATAAATAAAATAATCAAGCACTACATTATGTATTCTTATACTACTTTCACATTGTACTGATACTTGCTTTTGCTATTTTAACACAGCTTCTCTTTCCAAAAGTCTTAGCAAACTCTTTCTTCTTTACTTTTTGGGAAAAATACAGATACACCTCCTCTAGTTTCTGACATATTCAACTCTGACCTGACTTTACACCCCCTGAAGTTTTTTTAACGTGACGGAGTAGACAGCGAGGCAGAGATGACCAAAATTGTAATAACCGGTAAAATATATATATATATATATATATATATATATATATATATATGTACACAAATAAATAAAAATGGCCTCATAGGTGGGTAATCATCTGCCATTACTCATTTTTTCCCGAGTTAATCGGGCATGAGGACATCTGGCATAATGGGGCGTACGCGATTCGAACCCAACGCTGAGCGAGAATTGAACGGCTTCCTACCACTAAACCACCGCCCCAGATGTCAACTAAAAATGAGTAGATACTTACACATATTAAAAATTACCAATAGTCACTATTCATAATTACTATTCACAATAGTCACTATGCAAGATTACTATGCAGAAATACTACATAAGATTACTATGCAAGTTCACTATTGAGATAAAATATTCAAAATTACTATTCACAGTAGGACCCACCGAGTACTATTCACAAGCGGGTCCCACCAACAGTGGGTCCCACATCAGCGGGCCCCACACAAGCGGGTCCTACCACCAGTGGGACCCACAACAAGCAGGACCCACAAATAGCGGGACCCAACGCCAGCGGGACCCATCACTAGTGGGAACCACTACCAGAAGGACACACCGCAACCACTTTCATTAACTCATTGGTTAAGCGGGTCACTCCACAACCACTATCATTAATGAGTAGTTGCGCTTCACCGACGAAAATAATAATTAAATAATATTAATCATCATGTTACTATTCAAGCAGCCTTTACTATTCATTTATTTATACCTTTACTATTCCTATATTTTTGTAAAAGCATTTAAGAGAGTAGTTGTGAATTTAAGACTGTAGTTGAAAAAAAAAACCTATAAATAGAGGAAGAGAAGAAGAAGAAAAATAAATAAAAGAGAACGAGAGAGAAGGAAAAAGAGAGAGAGAGGAGAAGGAAAAGAAAATTCACTTCATCACTACCAAGGTAAGTCTTTCATATAGATAGTTAAAGTATTTATTATGGGTAATATGGTTGGTTCTACCACATATGTAAATATTAGGATAAAGCATGCATAAGAGGCGATAACTCGCTATAGATTATGCAAGTTTTATCATCTTATTTGAACGGTGAAATACTAGCATAGTAACCATAAAGTAAACTTTAATCAAAGAAAGGCAAACTGTTGAGCATAGTAGCCAAGAAATAAACTAAATCAAAGAATGGTGAACTGCTGAGCATAGTAACCTGTGGGGTCCACATGAATAGTAACATGTGGGGTCCATATGAATAGTGCATGCTGGGCCCCATGATCTTAAAAATTTAATAGAAAGAACACTGAACACAGGGAATATTATTTTGGACATAGATGGACATTACCTGGACAGAAATGACACTGCCTTAAAACATGAATTTGATAAAATTAGAATATATTTACAGGTTATCCACTCCAAGGTGTAAGCTCAAACAAACCTGTGACCGGAAAATTATATGTAAGGGTTTTCTTTCATTGATTCTCTTTTGCTATATGTAAGGGTTTTCTTCCATTGATTCTCTTTTGCTATACTGGATGTGAATATTTCATATTCTTTGATTCTCTTTATACGCAATTGCTATAAGAGTTTCTATCCTTCTAAGATCCACAATTGATGAGAATCCAAGGGGGATCCTTTCTTTCAGACCCCATTCCTTTCAGATAAATGATTTTACTGATAAAGCTATAATTCTATTTTGTATCCTCGAAACTTGTTTCGGTGAGATATGTTTATGTTTAGAGTTTATCTTGTGATACCCTAATTCTGAATATGGACTGAATTATGATATGATGACGGGTGGACGCGTTATAGTCCTCCATGTGCACGTGGGTAAAGACGACTCTAGAGAGTGTAAATCTAGAGGACTATGAGCCGAGGTATGGCTATGAATGGGCCGAGATATGGCTATGAATGAAAGCATCTATGCTTAATGAAGTCTATATATATAATTCTATATATAATTCTTGATATCAAGTTCTGTAAGTTTTCTCTATATGTTTGGAAAGTATGTTGTGCTTATTCTTTCTTTCCATGTTTATAATGTGAGATGTCCTATCTACAAAATATCATGTTCTTATGAGCTTGACAATTCTACATCACTTGTTGTTTATACCCTACTGGGCTATTTTAGCTCACCCCTTTTTTCCTTGTTTTATTGTTCCAACCCCCAGGTAAAATATAGATGAAAGATGAGGAATGCTAGAGTTGAATCCAGAACTGTTCTAAAGGACAAATATGTTTTAAATATGTATCAATTATGTCTTGAATTAAGATGTAATAAGTTAGACCTAATTTTTGTAAACCCTCTAAACGTAGTTGTTGTATTTGAGATCTTGGGAATAATGAAAGTTTTTGAGAAAGATGATGTAATATTCTTCTACGCACCGAGTTGGTATTTCCAAAAATTCGGGGCGTTACAAAAATGCCCTCATCTTCCCCAACTGAAAATTAGGGTTTTCAGACTTGAAAACTGAAAATTAGGGTTTGATTCAAACCCTTGTTTATTTATCAACATAAACCCTTGATTTAGGAGTTTTATCTGTCTTCATTCACACCATTATCATGATTTGCACATAAACTCTATTATTATTTTTTTGTTTTTATCGATGTTTTTTTCTTGAAATGTGGGTTTGATGTAGCCATGGGTGGGGTTTCATTGTCTGTGGTGGCGATGGCGGCGGGGGCCGGAGGTGCAACGGCGGCAATGGGAAATGGTGTAACCCGAATCCCTCTGCAAATGAGGGTATTTCCGTCCTCAAAATATTAACTATGGTTAGTTTCAATCTTTCCGTCAGGTTAAACTGACGGACAGTTGACGGAGGGAGTGTACTTGTCACGTTTTGAAACCTCAGGGGGTGTACTTGTCATGTTTTGAAAGTCGGGTTAGAGTTGAATGTGCCAGAAGCTAGAGGGGGCATAAATGTAATTTTCCCTTAACTTTTTGTGCTTCCAGGTTCGTTCTTATTCTCCGTGCTGCCCTCAAGCTTGGTTCATCTTTTTTTATGGCCAGTGATCAAGTAGAGAAAGCTTCAGATGCAAAGGTTTTCTCCTCTTCTTTCTTTTTTTTTAATATTTTATTTTCTTCCCGTTTACTTTATTTTATTCTTGTTCTTCTTTTTTGTTCCAATGCAAGGGGCTGCAACTAGCCTCATCAATAACATGAGGTGTAAAGTGATGGTCCCCACCCAAGCTAGGCATAAGGCATGGTTGTAACTTGTAACTTGTAAAATGTTAAGCCCCACCCCACCATAGGTCTACAATTGTGGGCCCCACTATAATGCATAGTGGGTTCTGACCAAGGTTTTAAATTTCGGTTTCGTGGTTAATTTCGGTCCCCACCGAAACTGAAATTTCGGCAGAAACCCGAAATTTCATAATGGGACTCAATTTTGAGTTTTTGGGCTGAAATTTAGGCCAAATTACTGCCGAAATTCTGTAATTTCGGCTGAAATTTGATAAAGGATTAAAAAATTAATATTGTTTTTATAATTTCGCCGAAATTGACGAAATTTTTGAAATTATTCGACCGAAATTTTGTACATTTGGCCGATTTTGGTTTCGGTCTTGGCCGAAATCCGAAATTTCGGTCGAAATTTTGGACTTCGGCTGAAATCTAAAACCTTGGTACTTCTAACTTCTAACTTGTAAAATGTTAGGCCCCACCCCATCATTACAATAGTGGGCCCCACTATATGCATGGTGGTTTTGAATCCACAGCAGTCAAAATTCCCGCCACCTTAAACTCTGTGTACTGACTACGCGCCAATAAATTAAACAAAATAAATAAAACTCCAAAACCCTCTCTCCCTCTCTCCATCACCATTTTCCGAAAATGCAAAGCTCGAATCGGCCATCTTTCTTTCAAGACCTCAATACTAGAGAGCTCAATGCATTAAGAGGGAAAAGGTTTCTGAGCTATCGCGCAGGATGAGCAGCCCTCTAAATACCCTATCTCCTATAGTTGGTTGACTCATCCACCCCATTAGTTTTGTAGGTTATAGGTAGGATTATGGTTAGGGTTAAGGTTCGGGTTAGGGTTAGGGTTATGTGTTATGGTTATGATTAGTGGAGGTTTTCAAATGGATGGCTAGAAATTATTTGGGTTCTGGACCTTATGATTATGGTTAGGGTTAGAGTTATGGGTTGTTAGAAACACATAATCTATGTGAGATTCTATAGAATGAATGGGTTGGATGAGTGAAGCTACATGGAGATGGTGTTTTATAGAAGGTTGCTCACCCTGCGCGATACCTCAGAAACCACGCCCCCTATGTAGCGTAGTAAAGGAAAGGAAAGCAACAGCAATGTTTCCTAAATTTTTTTGATAAAACTCTATCTAAGACCCAACACCTATCCTGACTACAGAATCTCAATGATGGATAGGAAAGAATCCTTTTCCAAATAAAATTGAGAAAACTTCTAAAACCTCTTATATCAAAAACATATTTACAAGATTCCCAATAAAGTTTTCTTAATTACCAATACTGTTCGTCCAATCCCTTAAATAACGTATAAATTTTTCATTGCCAAATTTACCCTTAGAGATAAAGTTTGAAAAGTTTCCCCATATCCCTACCACCGTTTCTAATCTCCCCAATTTTTGGTACATGAGTCTCTCTCTCTCTCTCTCTCTCTCTCTCTCTCTCTCTATTATAAAGAGGGAAGGGGTAAGTACTGTTCATGCTTATGTGTCGAGGGATTTAAAGGCTGTAAAATTATGTAAAAAATTACATTGAAAATAATATTCCCTGGAAAAAAAAATCATTAGGGTCCAGATGGTTTACAATTTTCGTTGAAATAGGCAAAAATTTTCAATGTTGGAAAATTCATTCCATAGAAAGTCACTTTTATTGTGCCTCATTTCTATGATCGGATCAGTCGATTGGAACACCTTGATCAGATGATCTTATGCCTTTTATCCATACCCGAATCCAAACACTACCAAAAAATCATCCAAATAATGTGGGTCCACATTGTTTGGATGATCTAAAGCGTTCATTTGATGGGTCCTGACATAGATAGGGTGTGCCCAAAAAATCAGCTCCATCGGATCATCCTAACCCTTCAATCTATGGACGAACCTTCAACTGAGGGGGCAAACCTTAAACAAATTGAAACTACAGGGGTGTATTTGTCACGTTTTAAACTATAGGGGTGGAAGTGGATATGTCAGAAACTAGAGGGGGTGTAAATGTAATTTTCCCTTTTTTGTATCTATAAAATATTAGTTTATAATGTGGAGAGAGATGCGTTAGGAGGGTGGGAGGAGACACTTGAGGACACGAGCGAGTACAGGGTGAAAATTTTCTAAAAAACAGGGAGAAAATAAATCATATTTTCAATAGTTTTTTTTTTTCCTTGTTTTTAGCCCAACATTTCTTGGGCAAAAAAAAAAATCAACCATGAAAAATTATTTCAAGGAATATTTGTGGACCCAATAGTGTAAGGGTGGAGGGGAGAGACTTCAGTTGGCAGCAGTGGAGAGCATCAAAAGGCCCTAAACAACAGTGAAAAGAAAATAAAACTTTAAATACAGTGGTTCATGTAACTTTTTTCATATGTAATCAAACAATGGAAAAGCATGAAATTTTGAAAAGGTAATGTACTAGCAATTGCCGAATCTTTTTTACCCTATCTGTTATACATTACACAAAGGAAAGAATTGTATAGTACCAAAGTGTCTTACCTGGTCAGCATGGAATGAACTGATCTGCCACAAGAGGAGCACTGAAAGGTTGAAAAGCGAAGAATTTGAACTCGCTCACAATGTATAATCAATTCTTAACACGAACAAAACACAGAGCTACTTCAGCTTGCGCTTGGAGCTCTTCCAAGACCTTTATAAATTTCTCACGACAGATTATGCTGCTGCGCTCCTCAGAAAGCATTTTCCTCAATCTTCATTAAAACATAATATCAACTTTTGAAGTAGCAAGTATTGCATCTAATACCATGGGTGTGAAACAGATGAACAGTGATATATTACTGCTAGGCAGTTCATTCAGATCAGTAGTAATTCTTATCTTTGATGGGCAATCCTACCCATCAGGAAATTCAATTCAATTCATGTTTTGCAGCCAATCTCAGTTAGAAAATATCAGTTGATAAGACCAAGTTAGGGATTTCTGAACTCAAAATTATGACAAACAGATAAAACCAATTCTTAGTCAGGGATATCCATTGAATTAAGTTTTCCAGGTAAGATAAATAGATATTTGATGATGCATTTTAATACATATCAGGTTAAAAAATGAAAGGTCTATCACTTAAAAGTGACAAATAACATGACTTTCCATAGAATCATTGCAATTGATGTTGAGTTCTCTTTGGTTTTCTGACACTAATTTCGGACGTTGAAGATACTTGCTCTCATTTTCTCGTGCCTAGCACAATTCTTCAATGATTTCAGAAAAAAAAAAATCATAATAGATTTCTGAGATGATGACAGTTTTTCCTATGAGTTGTACAGATAGCCATGAGTAGACCAAAAAACTAAAATATTACTTCCTCAATTATTTTGTTACACTTTGAGAGACAAAAATGTCCTCAACAAATTGGTGACTCACATTTATTTACTTTCTCTGCTGCAATTTCTAGTAAAAGAGAGTTTATAAGGTTATTTACTATAAAAGAAAGATCAAAATGTTTCATGATTCAATAATCCAGTAGTTACAAAACTGCTCAAAATTGCATATGCAGGTCCAAATTTTCGAGCCGAAGAAAAGGAAAAGGTACTTAGTTGTTGGACCCAAAAAAGGAGAAGATTTTAAGGACTCCTGTTAAGAAAAACTCCCAACAATAACTTAAGAATCAGATTTCGAAAACCATATAGACAAAACATGAATTCAACAACTAAGACAGTAGGCATAAAGATGTACCTTTGAACAATAGCTGTATCTCCATGACCAGTGCAAAGAATAAGCATGGCATTAGTGGGTAATTCGGAATAGAGGTTTCGGATTCTAGCATCCATGCGATGTAATATGTTCTTTAATTCAGAAGTTATAGCATATCTGATGTCTTTTTTTCCTGAAGATTTCTTACATGTAAGCAAAGAAATCATCTCTGCAACTTGACTGTTCAACTTCTCTTTGTCCTCCGCTTGCATCTTGAAATAAGAACTCAACTCGGAGAATTGGGTCCAAGTGAAGTTTATTTTTTCATTTTTTACCTACAATGACCAAAAACAAAAATACACTCAAAGTGATTGCTATCTAATAATATGAAGAACAGTATGTAAATAGATAATGTATAGCAACCTCCTTTTTGGCCTTCGATAGGGCTTCATCATCAGAGAAAACTGGGATTGAATGGCATGAACCAGTGGCATATCGCTTCACTATGGAAATATCATCAATAAAAGAGCAGGTTTTGCCACTCTCACTTAAAACTGAAACAAGTTTCTTCCGCATGAAAGATGGAGGTGCACCAAAATCAGGGCCTAATGCAAGCAAAAAAGTTCATTATATCAGAATCAACATGTGCGTGTATACTAATCATCTTCTATATTTTCTAATTCAAATAAAAAGCCAAAACAACAGTATAGATTATGCTTACAGTTACAGCGATTCTTGAACAAGATACAAAAGTCTCAAAGTTGTTCCCATTTGAGAAGAATGACTAACAGAAACTCAAATTGTAAGGCGACTGATATCTGCATGACCATGTTTCGGTAATGGGAAGACCCACCATGTTTTTCACTTATTGAATTGGCTGCCGAGGCTTTTTTTGAGAATTGTAATAGCTTTTGACAGCTGGTTTAAAAATGCAAAAAAAGGTGATTTGTCCCATTATCAAAACATGGTCATGCGGATATCAGTCCCCAATATAAGCTCAACAATAAAAAAATGTGGTCCTTCCAAGTTCCAACTTTCTTCACAGCGATTTCTCAAAAGTGAGAAATAAGAGCCTCACACCTTGAGGTGAGTTAGCAGCTCCATACATGCGCACATACATACTACATATACATGTCTTAACGTTTTGACAGCTTGTATTTTCAGTTTCAAATATTTTGGTAACAGATGAAGAAACAACAATATTTAGTGTTAAGAGACATGTTTAAGTAGGAGAGATGCTATTTTGACTATTGTATTTCCCTCAACATACATTTGCTCCAAATGTATGTTAGGAAGATGCTGTTTTGACTATTGTACTTGATTGACCACATGTCGTCTTCAGACTTTGAATGTAAAACTTTTCATCTCATTCTCTCTCCTAAAACTACATTGTTTTCTATGACTCGTGCATTGGGTTGTGTGTTATTTGTTCACTCTTTGGGCCCAAATGTCGACAAGTTGGACTCTCAAGGGATTAAATGTTTTTGGGAAAATTTATTTATATATATATATATATATATATATATATATATATATATATAAACCATTACGTCTACTGAATTTAACAATAGACATGCATTTTATGATGGGGGACCATCCAAGATGACATGAAGAATCAAGGAGTTAAGAAGATGGGTCCTATATATATAAACCATTACGTCTACTGAATTTAACAATAGACATGCATTTTATGATGGGGGACCATCCAAGATGACATGAAGAATCAAGGAGTTAAGAAGATGGGTCCAATCATTAGTGTTAAAAGAGTTTTATTTAGTTTTTAGAGTATTATTTGAGTCTTTTTAAGTCATAGGGGGTATTAGAGTCTTTTTACATCAAAATAGCTTGAGTTCTTTTGAGTTATGGCTGTTTTAAATAGGCCTTAAATAGGCCCCACAACATTATCCTTTGCATGTGAAATAGGTATTAGATGTTACATGAATACATAATTGTCAGTGGCGGGATTCCAGTGCCTGCTCATAACAAAAATATCCTTTCCATGCGAAATAGAAAACAGGTAACTCCTGCAAAAAGATTTCAAATGTCCTGAAGCTTAATTTAAGTAAACTTGTTACATGCTTCTAAAATAAATGATCCTAAAAATAGACAACTATATCATACTTTCTTGTTCATGCAAGGACAGAAACCAGATAAAATAAAATAAAATAGGCCACTCAAAAAAAAAAAAAAAAACAGATAAAATAAATATGTGCTTCCATAAAAAAAGGAGACTGAAAAACAATAAATAAGTGTTGCTGAATACTCTCAACTTGCTTTTAGAAGAAAAGTTGGGGAACGGTATCGTGCGAATTTGATAGGAACTGGATTTTTACCATGTCTGAACTTCAATAATGCCAGCTCCATGGCAGCTCTCGCATCTTCAATACTATCATGTCCACTTCCTGATGTCTGAATTTCTCGAGAAAGGTATCGCTTAGCAAGGACCCGCAAAGCTGGCTTAAAGTGTCCACCACGAATGTGTTTGTACAAGACAGCAGTATCAATCACCAAATTGTGAGAGATTTTCAATGCAAAAAGGTCATTCTCCAGTGAGTGGCCAATTAGGATGGTCTCCTTGTGAACAATCTTTACAAACTCTTCCTGAATAAAATTTAACACCATAGACCATCAATGAAATGATATTATCAATCATAAAACGTGAGAGAAAACAGTTTATAATGCTCTGTATGCAGAGAATAGAATTGAGAACCAATTAATGAACCTGAATGTCTTCAAGTGTTGTGGTCACACCACTTAACATCTCACAAGTGATTCCACTGTACCTGAATAAATCAAAAGATCATTAACTTCCAAAGCTGCAGGGCCATAAATTTTTTTCCAAATAGTAATAATAAAAGCTCAGGTGCAAAATAAACTTCATTTGGCGAGCTCCTACATTTGGTGTCTTTATATAAAATGGCTAGTATTCAGAAAAATAAAATAAAATAAAGCAATGGACACAGTTGACAAAGGCCACAAAACTAAAAAGGACAAAAACGAAAGAGTGGAAAGAAGCCCTAGTGTAAAGACCACAAAAAATGGAGCTTGGTTCCCTATCGGTTACAGATGGTAAGAAATAAGCATGTCCAATCAGTCTGAGAGTTCTACCCAGATACAAGCTCAAAAAGCAATAAAACCTACTCAATAATCTCATTGTTTGCACAAACTGCCTGGTGACTCTTATATTCGTAGCATGTGATAACAAGGCCACCATGCTCAGCATAAAACACCTGATAAATCTAGCAAACAAAATTTTCTTGATACAAAAGCTAAAGTTAAGTTCCATCTCCAACAGCTAAAGTTAAGTTTGATGATACCCACGCGACTACTATATGCCAGATGGAACACAAATAGACATGCTCCCACTTGGACATTAATCTCAGTAAATGAGTAATAGATAACGAAAGATGAAAAAGGAATTAGGAAATATGGAGGAGTCGAGTCGTCCAAGACTCACACTGGAGGAAGAAGAGTGGTCCAACGCTCACAGAGGAGCAGCATCCAAGCATGGGGGCAATTTAATCAAGGCTATCCGTTCACGATCCTCAACTTCCTCCAAAGAAGCTTCAACAAGATCCAGAGCATCATTAGCATGGTTTTAGGTGTCGGTTTCGGTGTCGGTTTCGACCACAACCGAAACCGAAATTTTGTAGAATTTTCAGTAATTTCAGTGTTAATATTAAAATTTCGGTATAAATTTTGGTGTCAGTCCCTGCCGAAATCCGAAATTTCGGTATTTCGGCCGAAATTTAAAACGATGATCATTAGAAGGGGAATCACAACGAACAGAAGAAGCATGTGTCCTAATGAAGACACTTCAGCTATTGGAACACCAGAGAAGTCCTCAACACCATAAGCAAGGATTAAATCAGAGATTTGTTCCCTCCACGAACACAAGACTTCAGCAGGCTGTCTGCCAGATGACGGCCTAAAACACACAGGAGCACCAATAGAAGATGAGAAACTGACCCCTGATGTCTCAACCAACTTAGAGACCAAAAAGCCTTTGTCAATTGTTGAAATGTCATTGTGCTCCCAAATTTCCTTTTCATGAATGCCTGTGGATAATTTGTAACACTTCCATCCTGATCCTTCCATAATACGATTTCCACTCTGCCCCTCCACAAGTTGTTTAGCCAGATACCTCCATTCGAAAATTAAAACTGAACCTTGGATTGTCCTCTATTCACCATCATGTAAGCATATAAATATGCAATCTGAGGACTACAAATACTTTACTATTCTTCACAGACTGTCGATACTAACCTAAGAACTACCTCTATTCTTCACAAATCACAAGGACTACAAAAGTACAAATACTTCACTTATAATTTTCCGTTCCGGTCCGGCCGGAATGGACCGGAATTCCGGTTCCAGTCTGGAATCCGGAACGACCATAAATTTCATTCCGGCCGGAATTCTGGTCCATTCCGGTCGGAATTCCGGTACAGTTTCAAACAAAATCGGGACAAAATGACATTAATGACTGAAACATTTCGTCCCGGTGACCAAAACGAAATGGCCACCGGAACGATATTTATAACTAAGCTTTGGATACACAAATGTTCTCATGGAAATTTGTAGAGCAAGTGAAATTGCTAGTGCAATCTAACATTATTATAACAAGTAACAAGATTCTAACATTTCAGAATAACTTGCATTAATTATAAACCAGAGTAAAGTAATTTTTGAAAAAAAAAAGAGTATTTAATCCAAACTTAAAATTAGTACCTAGTATTGTAATCAAGAATATTGTTGGAAGGTTTAACCAGTTTGTCCAGTACCACCTATAGAAAAATGGGCATGCACATTAGATTCACCTGTGAAGATAAAACCAAAAGGAAATGAAAATGCCCTTATGATCAATCATGACCAACTTAAAGAGTAGAAATCCAATTTCCAAGAATATATGTACCCCCAAAAGAAAGTAACATATATAGAACGTAAACAATCAAAAGCAAATAAAGAAAGCAACGCATCAAGACTTAGATTAGGAAATAAAAAAGTGTTTGTTCCAAAAAACGAAAAATGCAATACAAGGTGCATAATGGCTAGGTATGAGCACGTTTTCACTAAAAACTGAAGGAATTACACTAGTAAACGCCAGCACCACCTAACACAAGTCAATTTCATAACTCAGAAAAATATTGTGGTTGTAGAAAAAACAAGTTAAGAGTTGGTACAGCGGCCAAATTCAAATTTCTAAATGTTAAAAACATGAAGATTGTTATTACTCCAACCAGAAATGAATAAATATCAAGACAATTCAAGTCATGTTTTAAATATAAAGCATTATTTCCAAAACATAACAAAAAGTCATGCAACTACTTGCAAAAAAACCCACTTCTCATAAACACAAAAGATTTTTATTGTTATCTTTCAAACAGACTCGGCTAGAACTTGAAAATGAGATTTTCTATTTTACTTGAGTTCGTGTTGTGGGTTTAGACACGGGATCAACCTCACTCAAAACCCAATTTTCCTGTTTGCCCTCTCAAAACCATTGTTGATATTAAGTTTTACTGGTTTTGCATTTCAAGAAAAGAAATCTAAATTAGAACGACCTAAAATTGAAGAACACTCAAGTACAACAAGGGAAAAAAAGATATTATACTTCACTTGAGTTTGTTTGACTTTAAATGATTGGGGGTGTGTAGGACTTGAGTTCAACTCCACTCAAAGCCCTATTTCCACCTACACTTAACGGAGTCGGTGCGCGTGATAAAGTTTGCTTCTGAGATGATATGTGGTGTACTAGTTGTTCCTTGCAAGTATCTTTCTTGTCTTTATCTAGGATAGCCAAAGTAAAAAAAGGTGTTGGTCCAGGTGTATATTGAGTGGGGGTGAGGTGTGAGTTAAGGTGGTTTTGCCTCTAGCTTTTCATCATAATCTCAAGACGTTGAAACTAACTCTTTCAAAGGTTAATGTCTTTGTTAGTTGTTTCAAAGACGACATCTATGTTCATAGGGTTGGCAGGGATAGTCATGTCTAGAAGGTTAAGCCTGATAGTGTTTTTACAAATAAGTCCTTCAATAAGGAACTGTGATTAAGGATGTGTACGATGGAGCAGTGACTAGTGTGAGAACTATGGATGGCACGTCGAGTGAATTCCCAATTACAATAGGACTGCACCAAGGATTAGCTCCAAGCCTTTATCTTTTTACGCTAGTAATGGATGAGCTTATGGAGGGTATTTAGGATGAGGTGTCGTGGTGTATGTTATTTGCAAGTAATGCTAAGTTAGAGTTATGGAGAAGTACCTTGGAATCCAAAGGTTTTAGACTACGTAGGACTAGCGTGGGACAACTTGTCCCCGGTTTCTGTATTTCAGTTGCTTGCTTTAATAAAAATTAGTTATCATTCAAAAAATAGAAGCATAGACATCTCGCCTCAACACTTGCTTGGCCTCATCCCCCAAAACCTTAAATTTTAGTATCATGTGAGATTATGAGCGGTTTCACGCCCGAAGCCTTTCTACAAGGACTCCCATGACAAGGTTGTCCGTTGTCCTAATGCCATGCCGAAACTAGGAAAGGATGAGAGATTAAGATAATCACCCACTGATCAAAAGGTTTTAGCAACTTATCCCTAGGAAGAAAAATTGAAGCTCACAGGATAACAACACTCACAGGAAGATTCACTTGTTCCACCATTAAGATTCACTTGTTCTATATGGACTCCCGATGAGCCTACGCCCCAATTATTACCACTTGGGCACAAAGTAGCAGTTGCACACAATTTGCAGCTCTTATTCAAGGGTGACTAGGTTTCTCTTACACTATGAGATAATTATTGTAGTAATCAATTGTTCAATTTTTTTAGTTGGATAGCACAATGAGATTCCAATTATTACTTTCTTTTAACATCTAACACAGTTTAAACCATAATTCACCATTAATCCACCATAACATAAGCATCAACATGTCATTCAAAAAGAATATGCATCAACATGGTAGATGAATAACTATTCTAGTAATCAATTGTTAAAAATGTGCGTCGACAAACCTCCCTGATCTTCCTTTTTCTTATCAAATGAAATTTCAACCGTTCAAAAAACATATGCATCAACAAGTCTCAACTTTTAAAAAGTACTTGCAGTGGAACTATTTACTATTAAAAAAGCAACATTAAGTATGTTCTTAGGGAATGAATTTGACAATAATTAATCTTAAGGATAATTATTTTCCCTACAAAGTAAATCAAGATCCAAAGGAGAGTGAATATACCTTTCCATCAATGTCTACCAATGTCACTCTTGTAAGTTCCAACCCTTCAACTGTGACACACTGGAAAGATAAAAGAGTAAAAAATATATCAATGACATAGTTGTCCAGCAAAATAGCCAAGTAGAAAACTCCAAAACCAATTTCCACTAAGATGGGATGCATTTGAACTTCAAGAAATGATTTTAACAAAAAATTATGTATTTATTTTCGAAGAGATTTACTATAGTTTTGTTGGAGATATCCTAGAGTGTTATTATTCTACATTTTATTTTCCAAAAGATATGATACTATGAGTCTATGACATATGTCAGTGATTTGTAGCTCCTGATAGATGTATTTATGTAAAATCCTAATACATTTATAGAGTTTCAAATTCATGAAATAGATATTTAGCCTTCAAATTAATATCAAAGCTAACAAAGGAGATAAGGTTCCAGAGAATCCAACAGAAAGGAAAATCTTAATACATCCCTGGGCAAATTAGAAATCCTAATTTCCATGGATTAAATCATTTAGCATTGTGGTTTGCCACATTAAATAGTTTCCAAGACAAGTATAGTTTCTCCATCAAAGTCTGTATGGAACGAGCACGTTCCCCCTTACGTCTTTTGAAACCTTTTGTTAGGTACACATCATTAATGATAGTTATAAAAAGTTACCAACCTAAAAATTGGTTGATTTTGATCTTGGTGTCCTCAATCAACACAACACCCACCCCCCCCCCCCCACCCCCCCCCCCCCCCAAAACCACCACCAACACCACCCCTTTTGAGTTCCTTTCAGCTCCCATACTTTCTTCACCATTATCCACTATTATATGCTAAAAGGAGGCCAGAAAAGCAGGTCCTCCCCAAGCATAGAAGGAAAAATAGACCATTGGGAGGCATTCTTAGCGTTATTCACCTCACTCTTGTTTCAAGTTGGCCTACAATAGCCCCTTCACTAACATTTGAACTATCAGGCAGTTGCACTACTTGATAGCCAAGAATGTCTCCATTTCCCATAAATGAAGCACTCTCGGCGCAAATATCATTGAAGCCCACCCCATACAAAGGTGAACACCTTTCTGACACGAAAAAAAACTCCAGACAAGACTACTTGATTTCCATCCACATGATTGACCTCACCCTTTGATGGCAAAACTAGGATCATGTCGGAGTCTCCAAAAGGTATAAATATTTATATGAATTTCCAATTAAAAAAATATTTATATGAAGTTTTTTTTTGAATAAATATTTATACGAATTACAAATGTAGAAAGTACTGAATCATTAGATATGCGTGATTGCACCTGTCACTAGGTGTTTGATGTTTTTTTTCGAACGGTAGGTGTTTGATGTTATTAAACCATTATGGATGGTTTTCTTAAATATCTGATAGTTTCTAAGTGGTTATTTGTGTTTCTAAGTGGGTATTTGTGCTTATTCTAGCATTTCTTGAAGTTTCATCTCAAAATTCTATCATTTACATTTGAAGTAGGTGTTTGATCTATTAAACCATTATGAATGGTTTTCTTACTTATGTGATTGTTTCTAAGTGTGTATTTGAGCTTATTCTAGCAATTCCTGAAGTTTCGTCTTAAAATTCTATCATTTACATTTGTTTCGATACGTTTCAGTGATTTTACAGGATTTCCAACGAAACCTTTCCGTTTCCGTGGGCACCAAAACCTGAAGCAAAACCGAAATTTAAAACCTTGGTTCCACCATCTTGCAACCAATCAAGCCTCCTCCATAATCCCTTGTAGGTGATATCTTAAACATTCAGCTTTGATGTGTGCCCTACCAATGACATCTTGAAAAAAGTCTTTCCATCGGGATGGCTCCTTTTACTTTCTGAGTTTGACAACACATAATCCATCAAGGGCAGAGCCAATGTTGAACATTTAGCTGCTAACCCATTGATTGATATGCGGCCAATAAGAAATGCATTCCCCGATGGGAGAATGGTCTCCATAGGAATTTTCAAAGAGGCAGATTCAGATTATTACCTATCAAAATTATACTTTGATGGAGCAGAAATAAAAAAAGGTTACGGTCTAGATGGATTGCTAGTGTTGCCCAATGCTTCATCTCTCCTCGTGGGTGTCAAGATACTATTTGAATGTACCAATAATACTGCGGGATACAAGGCTTGCATCGACGGTCTGAAAGCAGCCTTAGCCATTGGGGCATGTGAAATTGAAGTGTACAGGGATTTAGCTCTTCTTGCATGCCAAATCCAAGGCAAATGGAAAACAAAAGATGAAAAGCTCTAGTTGTACCCTGTTTAGACTGCCTTATAAACCTATTTTTAGAAGATCACATTTCATCATCGGAGCCCGAAAACCATCCAGACCTTGGTCGGCCAAAACATCGATAGGGGGTGCAGTAGAAAGCTCCACCAAATCTCTACAATTGTTGGCTGACCGCTCCATCACCATCAGAACAAGAATCTTAGCTCGGAGCACCTAGGCTTTGAACCATTTTTGGAACTCTCATGGTCACCTCCCAGCACGTGCCACACCCTTGGCACACTCTAGTCAGAACAACATATTGCAAATTCGACATGGACTTGAATTCAAAATTTACGAAATTTGAACTAATGCAAATCCGATCTCCCAACTGTTGACGATAGTGTTCTTTTGCTACCTTCTGAAACCTCATATTCCCCAAGGAACCAACCTCAAACCAGTTCTTGCCCCTGGATAAAACCTTCTTCGGCTACCTCAAAGATCCTCTCCTATGGCCACGGCTCTGCCTCATTTTAATCTTTTGCCAAGTGCTAAGGATGGAGAATTTACACTTCAGCAAGTCTTGGTTCCACCAAATAAAAAGAAGACAACCATATAATTCACTGAATTTCCTTCTCTCGTCAATTCTCGATCCGACATTCTAATTATCCCTTTGACGTTCCATGTCTCCGACCCTTGCTCCTTTATTCTTTTACATTCTCTATATAAAAAAGGTTGATTCTTCTCGAACCCTAGACCTTCCATTCCTTCCCTCAAATATATCCCTTGGAAAATTCCCCACTCCAAAGCTTCAGATTTTCTCAACATGGTCCCATCTTTCACTTGTTTTTTGTTTTGTTTTGCCTCGTTTGTTTCCTGCTTTTGTGAAAAACAATGTGATTTGTTTTGCGCTTTCCCTTGATAAAACTTTGACCGAAACAAATAGCATGCAATCCACATGTTAAGAATAAAAAAAGTTGACTTATTGCATCCATACCATCTCACAGTCAAGCGCCAATATTTCATAAGGTGAAGATCCAAGAGGTGCCGGAACAGTCGAGACAACACCTGCATCGATATTATATGTAAGGACTACTTAAAAGTCATACAAAAGAATGAAATAGAAAATACACTTTGAAAACACCAAGTTCTTGGATTTCTTGCCACTAAGCTGAGAGAAATCATATCCATTATCTTCAAGCTCCTTCACCGTAAGTGTGTAATATGAAATTGGAAATGGTGGATCTGCCACACTTTTCACAGAGGACGGCTTATCTGAACAAGAATTACAAAACACAAACTAATATTAGTTCTGAATGGAACGCTAAACAAGTTACATAATTGTGAAAATCAGAGACCTCTCACAAACAAGATAATCATCATTCCACATTACATAATACAACTTCCATCAAATTCATATTCATGAAAGGGCTGAAATCATGAGATTTCACTCAATGTATCATTAACAAAGAGATGGCCTCACATTGTTTTGGTATTGGCATTTTGCTCTTTATTATACACTTCCGTCAATCCGTCTTTGAAAGTTATGATTACCGAAGAGCTATCAACAGCCAATCCAATTAGTTGATATGCATCTCTTTTTTTTTGACAAATAGGAAAGCTCAGCTCCTCTGAGATTTCAGGCCGGAAGAAGGATCTCGACCAAGTTGATATGCATCTTAAAACATAAAAAAGTAGCAGTCCTCCAAATAGCATCACTATTTTAACAATTAACAGTTTTCGTTCATGTTAAACATTAATCTCTAACCTAACATTTCCTTTTGCGATAACTGACAACATATGTGGGAAAGAATTTTTTTCTAACTGGCAGTAAATTTATTCATCAAAAGGAGGCAAAGATTCTCACAGACCAAGCTGGTCTGATGAGCAAAGGAAACAGCCAATTGAGGCCTAAACTCAATAGAGAGAGAGAGAGAGAGAGAGAGAGAGAAGACACTACACCGGGTCTAGACACCCACTCCCTAGCAAACTAGGCAGCATCCACATTATTGGACGGGCGAGCATGCTGGAAAACAACTTGATGCACGGCGTATTTAAGATCATAACAGATCATGAAATAGTTTTCTTCCATGGGGAAGATTTCCGCTATGATGGCCGCAAACATCCATAATTAATTAAATAAGTTTGCAACAGTCCATTAACGGTGGTTTCCGTTACGGTCTCAACTACGGAGATGATTTCCACTACAAGATCTTCTAAGGGGCCGATTTTCGTACAAGACTCCCAACGAGGCTGATTTTTGCTACAAGATCCACTTTGGAGCAGTTTTGAGTAACGGGATCTACTGCGGCCAAAAAATTGGGCTGTTTTAGCATTATCGATCACCCCTTAGATTGTTCACAGCTGAAGCACAGACCTCGCTCTTCGCTAACTTAAGAGTTAGCATTTGAGAATCCTCCCAAAGACCAGTCAAAGAGAAAAGGAGATGGTAAACCTAGGTTTCCTTCCAAATCTTCTGTTTTTTTGTTTTTAATGGTATTCCAAATCTTCTTCATAATATTTTATTTTCTGAAGTCCACTAGTTGGGCACTCTCCTCTAGTATGCAAGGTCCTGGGTTGGCTTTGGGGCTGTTAGACGAAAGTTTAGACGGAGAAAATAAAATGAGTTAGGGTTATCTCCTCCTGACTCATATCTTTATACTAAAACATAAAGGAATGTACAAAGTCCTAAATGCCCTTAGGCAGGTTACATATTCCAACACTCTCCCTCAAGCTGGAATGTAGATATCATACATTCCTAGCTTGTTACATATATCATTCAATTTTGACTTATTTAAGGACTTTGTAAACATATCAGCTAATTGGTCCCCTGACCGAGAAAACACAGTGCAAATCTCTCTTTTCTGGATTCTTTGACGGATAAAATGACAATCCACTTCAATATGCTTGGTGCGCTCATGGAAGACTGGATTGTTGGCAATATATATTGCAGCTTTGTTGTCGCAATAAAGCTGCGAAGGAGAAGATGAAATGAAGCCAATTTCAGAAAGAAGTGAACGTAGCCGAATAAGTTTCGTGCTTGTCTGTGCCATTGCCCTGTATTCAGCCTCTGCACTGGACTTAGCTATAACATCCTGCTTCTTACTCTTCCATGAAACAAGATTGCCACCTACAAATGTACAATACCAAGTGGTGGACCGTCTATCTGCTGGGGATCCAGCCCAATCTGAATCAGAGAAGCCTTCAACTTTCATATGGCCATGTCTTTTGAACATCAATCCCTTCCCTGGAGCCCCTTTCAAATACTTAAGAATCTGTGTCACCGCAGCCCAGTGAGAAGTACGTGGAGAGCTCATATACTGACTGACAACTCCAACAGCATATGAAATATCTGGCCGAGTAACCGTGAGATATATAAGGTTACCGACAAGCCTGCAATACCTGCCAGGATCCTCCAACAACTCTCATTCTTCTGGAACGAGTTTCACATTAAGATCCATGGGTGCAGAAGCTGGTTTAACTCCAAGATTGCCTGTTTCTTTTAGCAAGTCCAAGACATACTTTCTCTGTGATATGAACAAGCCTCTAGAGGAACGAGCAACCTCTATCCCCAAGAAATACCTGAGCTGACCCAAATCCTTAGTAGAGAATTCCTTTTGCAAGAAGGTTTTCAAACGTTGTATACCTTGTGCCTTCGGCTCGGAGAGAACGACTCCTCCTCAGGAAGAAAAAGATGGCGTGCCGGTCTGCCTCCGATGAAACTTGGCCCGGAGTTGGGTTTCGCGACGGGGGGGGAGTGCGGGGGCGGAGAAGATGA
The DNA here is from genome assembly GCF_043159265.1 of Tasmannia lanceolata. Classification (NCBI taxonomy): domain Eukaryota; kingdom Viridiplantae; phylum Streptophyta; class Magnoliopsida; order Canellales; family Winteraceae; genus Tasmannia; species Tasmannia lanceolata. The sequence continues at coordinate 825,513 of NW_027518693.1, forward strand.
AGGCTGCTAGAGAACCCTGGGGATCAGAAAACCCTATAGCTCTGATACCATGTTGGACGAAAGTTTAGACAGAGAAAATAAAATGAGTTAGGGTTATCTCCCCCTGACTCATATTTTTATACTAAAACATAAAGGAATGTACAAAGTCCTAAATGTCCTTAGGCAAGTTACATATTCCAACAGGGGCTAGCCCCTTCTTCATGACCATTGACAGGCTTCTGGGCTATCTCATTCATCCAAGGGTCTAAAGGTCGTGACTGCAGGCGACGAAGGAAGATGGACAGCAAAGGGATGGGATGAGGATCGCGCGCACAGCTGTGTTTGTTGGTTGAAGACTTTTAGGCTTCTCAGTTGATTGACAGTTAGGTAGGTTCATGCAAATCTGTTCACCGACAAGGGAACAAAAATACTGGATGGTTGGCGAATTTTGGAAATCGAAATGCTTCAATTTATGTCTTGGCATAGCATGCCGAGTGTCTGATTTTCCTTTTTTGTGATGTTGAGTCTTTCTTTTGGTTGATAGGTAGTGTGAAGAGTCATCATTAGTGTTCTGCTTCTCATGTATCTATACAATGATTGTTAAACCGGTGAGGGATAACCTAGATCTTTCAAGTGATAGGGTAGTGTGGAGTCTTATTATTTGTGGCGGTTCTTCAGACAGTAGACCAATGCAAGATCACTTGAGCGAAGTGAAAAGTTGTCAACATCCTTTTGTTGCAAGATCACTTGAGCGAAGTGAAAAGTTGTCAACATCCTTTTGTTACAAATGTCGACATGCTAGTAGCCTGTCCCCTTTCCATTGTATTTAGAATGTCAGAATTCTCACCTGTGGTGATTGCCTTTTTAACGCGCTTGAAGGCAAGATTTTGATCAGGATTAAGTCAAAATGGCAATCTCTATGAAAAGATGTAAATTAAGAACAAACCTCCAGCCGCAATTTTTTTTTTTGAACCAGCAAAGAATAACTCCCCTTCGCATTCTTCTCCAATGCCAAAGGACTACATTGGTTAGAAGGATGTTTTATGTATTCTCAATACTTCTGCTAATTTGACTACTATGGATTAACTAACTAATTTTTGGAATTGGTCGTCATCTGGCATGCAATACAAAAATGGCATCCTTTGGAGGATTTTATTCCGTTCAGAGATAACGAACCTATTGAAGGAACTTGTTAGCATTTAATATTGCTTGTCATCTTGTAGTAAGCACAAGAATGGCATAAGAATGGCATCATTCTTGAGGATTTTGTTCCTTTCAGAGAATAATAAACATACAACGCAAAGAGTGAAAACTAATGCCTTCCCCAATCTATCCAGCAACATAAAGAATCAATCAAAGGAATTATTATAAAAGGGGCCCAAAAGGAACCACTAGCAATCTAGCTATGTGGTATTTCTGCAAGCATGCAGCTAAAGACAGGATTGGGTATTGGCATTATGTGCCGACTAGAAGGCACATGGCCTTTTGGAAGGCTCAATTTTGATGGGAGCAGTTAGTTGACTTGGGGAAACAGGCGAGAGGATCACCAAGCTGGTGTTTGCAGGTGATATTGAATGACACTGGTATTATCATCTTCACATGAGCATGCCCAGCTCACCCGATTTAAGCGATTGATTCCAATTTTCAAAGGGTTCCTATCAAAAAGAGTGCATTTGAAAGTCTGAATCAAAGGGGGCCCTCTTCTAACAAATCGATATGTCAAAGAGTTTAAGGCAATAATCATGCAATAATCTTGATGAACAAATATCAACAATTGGTTAATGTATTCACGAAAAGAATTTGATCAGCTTGGAAAAGTAAAAGTCTGTAGTGTATGGCTTAATACAGGGCAATCGTGTTGATTACAAATGCAATGGTTCCAATTAAATATCACCTGACTAACTCACTTAGTCTTTATTCTTTTTATTTTGTACCTGCATTGTATGACAAGTATGTCTGCAATTGTTTGACAAGTATTTCCATACCCTTGTCTTTTCTGTGATGTATAATTGTATATAATTCAACAGTAGAGGAATGAAATGTATCTATGATATTCCAATAGATTTGTTCTCTCATTTAGCAATCTGCATTACTGTACCCACTCCAGGAAAAAAAAAAAAAACAACAACAACAATCTGCACCACTGGAGCCACCCAAGAAAACAAGTAACAATCTGCACCATTGATGTAACAGAGAAAGTGGGAAATACAGTGCCCTTAAGGTGGCTATTCCACACACACATAATAAAAAAACAGTGCCCTTAAGGTGCTGGTGACACCTTTTTAAGTCAACCTATTTCAAGCATTGACTACGCTGCTACTGTTACTATTGTCATCCTAAGATAGCTTGACCTTTTCGCGTGCAGTTCCCATCCATATATATATAATTTCACTCTTGCATGTTTACTCCCAAATGAGTTAGTAGGAGCAAGTACAGAGGGCAGATTCTACAACAACCATTCAAACGCTTATGTGCAGCTACAATGCAAATGACTGCTATCAAACCAATAAATTTAAGAAACAACATATGCAAGTGCCTATATTTTAATTGTGCATAATCAACTATATCTTTAGCTAAGCAATTAAATTTGTAAGGCATGTCACATACCTTGTTCCAATGCTTGATCGGGCTTTCCAAAAACTGAATAGGTCTCCTCCTGTTTTCTTTTCAGCTTGCATGTTAAGAGTGCATCTATTGTTTGCATTCCATCTGATACACAGCTGATATAGGATGCATATCAATAATATATAAAACATATTGGAATTGGGGACCATTTCAAAAAAGAAAGAAAAAAAAAGTGGGGTGCATCAAGGAGGGGAACTAGATTGCTCAATCTATTAATGCATCAGGATTGGGTGTTGGCATTAGAGAACATGACCTTGGATAGGATAGAATGGAAAAAAATGATCCACGTAGAAGACCCCAGTTAGAACCAGGATTAGAGCCGGGTAGATTCCTTTTACCTTCTTCATGAATTTTTTCTAAAGGATTCATTTAGCCGACCCCAACTAGTTTGGGACAAAGGCTTTGTTGAGTTGAGTTGAGTTGAGATTGGGTGTTGGCATTAATGTAACTAATAACATTTTATATGGAGTAAGCCCTTATAGTCCCGTATTTTTCAAAAAAAATATTGGACGGACCACATCATAGGATGATCCAAACCATCCATGTGAAGGGCCACGAGGTAAATAGGTTGTGCCCCAAAAATCATTTCCATAGGATGATCCTAGCCCTCCGATCTATAGAGGTTCCCATAATATGCAGTTCCTCTATAGATCAGAGGGTTGGGATCATCCTATAGAAATGATTTTGGGCACAACCTATATATGTTGTGGCCCATCACATGGACAGTTTGGATCATCCTATGGTGTGGTCCGTACAGTACTTTTTGAAAAATATGGGACCATAAGGGCTTACACCATTTAAAAACTCGCATATAAGATATCATGAAATTCGATATAGTATACTACTTGAAACATATCTGCAAAAACTACTTAAATATTTTGTTACTGACCTAAGAGCTAAAACTGGCATTGGATTCCCACAACTTTCTTTAAGACCAGTAAGTAGCTTGGACTGTGACATGTACAACGCTGCATCAAGCCCTGGAACATAAAGAAGAACCACTTTCTGTATAAGTGGCTTGTTCTGCAGGTCAAAAAAAAATAGTTTAGCATTAATAATATCAAGAACAGTGTGTTTTCCGTTATAAATCAGCATAAAATCATGAAAATAGAATGCAAGGAGATACAAGAACCGATAAAAAACTAAGGCCAGATTATGAATTCTAATTTATGATAATTAAGCAAAATCACACATTATATTTTTTTTTTTGAATGGCACATTATGTTTGACTCATCAAATAACTTATCCCACTTTTTTATGAGAAACAAGGTGGAAACCTTGGTTTTGTTATTTAGGGCAGCTTAAGCAATGAGAGTAATGAATGTCGATTTCAGATATTATCTCTCACGATAGGGGAAGTTTTTGCCCGTTGGTAATTCTTCTGTTCTCTCGTTGTATATAGGTGTTTCTCTGCCAAAAAATATCACCATTAAAATTAAAATAAAATAAAACTGTTGAGACAAGGAAAAGTTGGGAATGAACGTGTGATTGAGTTCACGTTTATTGATTCATTAATTTTAATAATCTAAGGCTATTACAACTTATGTCGTGAATGAATAATCAAGGGTAATAATCTATGATTTGGCCGACACTTTGAATTTATTGCAGACACACTTGTCGTGTCGTGTCGTGTCCGAAGTCCGAACGACACCCAGGTCCACACGTGTCAACACTCCTTTAGACACTTTTAACTGTACTGCTAGAAGTGTCAGTAACTTTATATGCATTTGTGTGTATGAGTGTGTCACTATTCTAGATTTTTTAGGGTTTTCCATGTCAGATACCTCGTATCCGTGTCGAAACTCGGCACACGAATCCATGTCCACAAATCATGATTATATGTACATTCTATTTTAGCCGTGTCCCCGTTTCTAAATTTTGGGAGTTTGATATTTCTAACACTTTGTGTCCGTGTCGACACACGACACTCGTGTCCGTGTCCACAAATCACGGGTAATAATAGGAAAAGAAGTTAATGCATGAGAAATCATAAAAACATCATCTACTCTCGAAACGCTCAATCAAGCAATAGCATAGAAATCCATCGTGTCTATCTTGTCTACGAAAAGTGATATTCTTCTCTACCCAACTGCCTTAGCAAACATAACTGCTAACTAGAACTGAGACTTAACAATGGATATTTTTAGGCAATGTGAATCAGAGACTAATTGTTGCAGAACATCTGCATTAGAAATGAGACCAATACAGTGATACACCAATCTCAACCAACAATTTTCTAAAAAACACCATTCCTCCAGCTATGTGTGGCATGCCTCTGTGTTCAACTTCATCACTAGAACTGACAATAAAACTTTGATTTTTACCATATTCAAAAAGGCTTACCAAACAAATGTATGAGGCCAGTAGTTGACAGTTCTTAACTAAATTGAAGGTGTTAAAGTAAAAAAGATTAAATACTGCCTTTCTCCAACAGCTTAAGCTTTTGAAGACAATGGTAGGTTTCCACATGGTATCAGATCCAAAGGTCTCAAGTTCAAACCTCCTTGTTATCAAAAATCCACATGCAATGGTCTACGCAAGAAGTGGGGCCAGCCACATGTGCCACGTGTTAGCCAAGAGAGCCACACGTGAGGGGGAGTGTTAAAGTATAAAAGATTAAATACTGCCTCTCTCCAACAGCTTAAGCTTTTGGAGACATTGGTATGTTTCCACAGAAGGCACCACCATTTCACATGAGAACTGAAATCCTACTGAAGGTCCATTTCGATGCACCTGATCCAAGATATAACTAAGTATGCAATACAGTTCAGGAACTATCTTTTTTCTCCACCATGTGCTCAACTATCTGCATATATCATGTGTTGCTACAAAAGAGTCAACAGGAGAAAGGTTTAAAGTTTTGGTTTCGGACATAGCCGAAACCGAAATTTGGTAAAAAAACATATTTCATTATTGTGCCAAAATTTCGGCTGAAATTTTGGGCCGAAATTTTGGGGAAAAAATTAAAAAATTACATGAAATTTTTGGCCTAAATTTCGAATTTAGGTGGTTTCGGTGTCGGTCCCAACAGAAATCTGAAATTTTGCCATTTCAGCAGAAATTTAAAACCATGAACAGGAGCCAGAAGTAAGAAGTTTCATGTGATAACGTGGCTACGATAGGCAGTATCTAATGTAATGAAAGCATGGAGATACTAACCACTAACAACCAGCAAGCATAGGCAACCATAAAATTATGTAAAACATCATATGAAAATAAGCAAAGATTTCATATATCCTGGGGTGGTGTAGAGAAAATAATCAAAAACCTGCACATCAGTACAAATCAGACAGAGATGATGAAGTGCCATGATCTGACCTTACCAACAGACATAGGAACAATAGTATCAAAACCGGCAGACCGATGTTTCCAAAAACCTAATGCATCAATCAGATCATAATGGCTTTGACAGTTCTAAAACCACTCAAAACTTATATCAGCTAACTAAGGAATCATAGGCACCAGACAATGAATGAGAAAGGAAAAGGATAAGGCTTCTTTACTTTTATAAAAACCCAAGATGGCATGAACCCTTCACCAAGGATCCAGGTAACAAGTCCTTGAATGTCCTGTTCCAAAACAGAAACTTCCCTTAGATATTTAACTATATGGGGACTGCAGAGAATTTTCCTCGAATAGACTCAAAAACCTACCTCCAGATTCAACGTTGAATTAGATGCTGGAGCCTTGAAAACGGCATCTGCCTTCCCCTGCAGAAAACATATCAGAAATGAAAAAAACCAAAATTTTGTAAGAATACTAACACATGATTAACATTCCTGCATAAATTCAAAACAAAAAAAAAGGGTTTTCGGCAATAAAGTGTTAAGATTAAAGAAAACATATTGAAATCTTCTATCCGCCAATCTTCACAACCTCTCATTTAGCATGACCTTCATCTCCTCCCACACCTAATTGCTCCCAGTTCATATCTAAAATGAACCTCCTTGTGCTGATTCCACTAAATGTGGGCAGCTCCCTTCAATCTGACTTTAAGGGTTGCTCCTTTCTCACCTATCGTATCTCCTTGCAATCAAGAAATGTATCCAAAAGTGCAATCTAATCAAAAAAAAGTTTGTGGATCATCTTACCTTAGTAATCTTGGGTTTCGATATTTACTCCCAATCTTTCTCATCACACATAAGATATAAGAAAAATGATATTCGTGATCTGGACATTCGTTTCATCTTGCTTGCGTGAAGAATGATTTAATTTTTGTCCAAAGGCAGGTTTCTGATCAAACCATGGTGCACCTCCACGTGTCTGATCAACCCTTTCCTGATTTGCACGATGATTGGACTAGCCCACCCTGACCTCCACTATATTATTCATGCTACTTTGGACCTCTAAAAAAATGAGATTTACAATCATTTCTCCTCCTCGAGCCCAATTAATATCCCTGTTTGGTCTATAATGAACTAAGAAACGACTAACATCGGCTAAGCCCTACACTTTCCATGGCCTAATTCAATCAATATAAGTGAACCGACAGCTGCTCTTGATTATCCAAATTATGCATCAGATTATCTCCATCAACCTGATTGTAGATTGTTTCATCATGTTGGGCATCATTCATCCTCCCTCTAAATTCAGCCTCACCTCTACTTGTCATTATAATCAACAGAAGTTTTTTTTTTCCACATAATTAGAGCTTTCTTTGGGACAAGAACTAGTAACGAAAATTCTAGCAAAAACTAGAAAAAAAACTTAGAAACAGCGTCAAAAAGACGGTTTGATAGCACAGTCCTATTCTAACTGTAGAAACCAAATAATTTGAAATTTCAACATAGAAAAAGAGAACGTACTGACATGGTACCATCACAGCACCAAAAAATGTAGCACAGCGTCATATAGGGTTGAGGCATCATTCCCAAAGAAAAATAACTCCATATTCCATCAAAAACTTCAAAATAACACAGAAAAATACTTTGTAATCCCCTAATTACCCAAAATCCTAGGGTAGCACCTCGATTCAAGAGCCTTTCTCTGCCACCACTCATCTAAAAGTAGCAAAAGAAGTCCCCAAAACCATTTAAATTTGTAAAGGAAGAAACTTTTCAAAATGTGTTCAAAAAAATTCTTTTGAGCTTGGGTTATCAACAACTTAACTTTGTAAATTTTTCCATGATATTTTATTAAAAAAAGGTTGAAATGCCAAAAATCCCTGAACATTAATTGCAAAATGTGGGGCCCATCAAACTTAAGTGACTTACTTAAAATCCACAAACTGTACTTTTCTAAATACTTAAAATCCAGACATGACCCATACAAACCAAGCGAAAACTAAACATTACTTTTGCCCAACTATCAAAGTTAACTTCATCTAACTTTTTCTAATAAGTTTCTTAGAAGTCTCCTATGTGCAACATACTCCAATCTCTCAACAGGTCTCCACCCACTCCGTGACGTGTTTTCTCCTCAAATTTCAAGATTGTTCATAACAGGATGTTGGGTTCCCATCCAGACATGGAATTCAGACGATGTCCATTGAATGTGGAACTGTTTCCTAGTACCCGTTTTATGGGCATTATATTTTTTTTCATCGTTTAGCATCTCATCCAGTTCTAGGAACTGAATTGATTATATTTTCATTAGTTTCCAAAATAAATTCGAATCCACATTATTACAATCCAGTATTCGCTATATATTTAGAATCTATACTGAACTTTGACAAGAGAGAAAATCACAAGACATTCATTCAACACTAAGGGGCTGTTTGGATACATGGATTTCATAATGTAGGATTGTAAATCCTGTATTTTACAAGCTAAAACCTAGAATTTGTAAGCTAAAATCCTATTTTAGCTTTAAAAATCTAGGTTTTAGCTAATAAAATTCAGGATTTTACAATGCTGGATTATAAAATCCTTGGAAAAAAAAACATGAAACAAAAACAGAACTTTCCAATGTAATAAAATAAAACAAAAAGGGTTCTAACCAAATTCCAATCCAACAAGAGATCAACACAGCCAAAACCACAATTTCATCATAATTCCCTGTTTGGATTGCAGGAATTTTCTAGAAAAGTTTAAGCAATAAATTTTTTTTATAAAATTTACTACTTCTTTTACAAAAGGAAAAAAATAAGTTGAATCAACCCTATTCATTTTTTACCCACAGACACCTTCAAGTAATATTAATATCCCTCTAAATCAACCATAATCATATCATTTTCCTCTAAATAGTGGGAAAAGAAATTTCCCAGCAAAACATTTTATGTTAGAAATGTTTTTTTCTTGCAATCCAAACAGGCACATGAAAGGTGTAAATCAAAAGGAAAGAAAACCCAGAAAGTAGAAATCAAAAAGAAAGAAAACCCAGAAAGTAGAAATCAAAAAGAAAGAAAACCCAGAAAGTAGAACAAAATATAATGAGAGAGAGAGAGAGAGAGTACATGGGGTCCGTAGACATTGAAGTAAGAGGTATTGGTAGCATTGTCTTTGTCTTCTTTATAGTTAGGGTTTTGGGTTTGGCGTTTTTGGAAAGGAGAGCCCATCTTCGACCTCCGACCTGAAGGAAATCTGTCGTTGAAGGTGGAGGGAAAGGGGGCGAAAGAAGAATGCAAGGGGTTAACTAGAGGACAAGGCATATATGTGAAACCCCACACACTCTTCCTATTTCTTTAGAAAGGGGCTCTGTGCAGAGTGCAGACAATGATAATAGTGTACATTTTTACATGGGAAATGATATTGGCACACCGTATTTTAATAATTGTGCTAACTCAGCTTGTCTTATCGTTTTTTAATTGGCTTTTGAGAGCTTTTTGGGGATTATAATCGTTAATAATAAAAGACAAGAAGAGTCAGTGCAATTATTAAAACATGGTTGCATTATTTCCAAAAAAACAAAAAAGGTTACGTTCAGTTGTGTTCCTACGGTCGGAAACCTAAGAAAATGATGTGGCAGGAAGAAAAGAAATAAGAGAGAGAGGGTGCAACTCGAGTCGATTTTTTAGAATTTGGGTTGAGCTTTTACCCTAAAATCAGGTCGGATTCAGGTTGATTCCTGTTCATTTTTTTAGTGAAAGCTCAGCCTGACCCGACCCATGTTGCCCAGAGAGAGGAGTTCCCTGGCTGGGAAAAAAATAAAGCAAACAAGGGCGGGGCGGGGAGAGAGAGAGAGATTTCATTCGCCCTTTTTTTTGCTAGAAGAAGATGTAAAAGAAATTGAAGAAAATAACTGCCATATCAACCAATGGAGGAAAGTTGGCGGATTCCACTGTGGCACTGTGACAGCAACCTAGCACGCCGTCAACTGAAGTTTGACAAAATTCAAACCCCCTTTCCCAACCTTTTAGGCAGCAAGTTCCGCAACCAAAGGGGCCTAAAGAGAACTTGCACTGTGACCCATAAATGTGGCCCTTGTGCAGTTCTTAGTTTTTCCTACTTTATACTAGGAAAACACCCACTTCAGTTCAGGCCCTTCTGCACCTCTTAATTAGAGTTTCTTATTTGATGCTAAGGCCTGTTTGGATTGCACGGGAACATTTATTATGGAAAAAAATTAGAGGAAAAAATGATATAATTGTGGCTAATTTAGAGGGATGACAACATAGATTGACAGTCCCTCGAAAGAAAAAATTGAATAGGCTAGGTTCAAGTTATTATTTTAAGTGGGCAAAGGGGTAGGAAATTTCAGAAATATTTTTCCTTTCCAAACTTTTATAGAAAATTCTCGCAATCCAAATGTGGCCTTACAAAAACAATTCATTTTGAAAGTTTAAAAGGCGTGATGTAAATGACCAAAATACCCTTATTTTGGGGTTCAATTTTCAAATTAAGGACACCATATAAAAGATGTCACCCACAATCATCAGCGGCCAGAGTCACTCTGCGGCGGACGGTACTCCGTTAAGAGTTAGAGAGTCATGTTGGTGAAAGATAACTATAACGATAAGAAGTATCTATTATATTTTGGATCAATTTTTCATTGGCTAGTGGACCAGCTTTCACTAGTCAGACTCTCCTCTAACAACATAATAGCCGGCAGAGAGACTCTAGTAGTCATTGGTTGCATCCTACCACTAGAAACTTGCAGGCATTGTGAATATCTATACCAAAAATAAGGGTATTTTGGTCATCTAGCTGCTCTCCTAGCAACTCTATGACTACTATGATACACTAGTGTGGCCTCTCTTGTGGTCGTCTAGTTGATCTCCTAGCAACTCCATGACTACTATGATACACTAGTGTGGCCTCTCTTGGGCAATCTAGGTTGGAAATATTTTGATGGAGCTTTGGGTGAATGGGACTAAGTTGAGCGATATCTGCATGGGTGTTCGATGCTCTTCCATAATAGACCACCTCAAACAAATAAATATTATCGTGCTGAGAGGAGAAAGAGAATTTATAGAATGCATAAGGATACATTGGGAATTATATATACAAATATTTGCCACATCTCTTATTTCATCTTCTGTTATGTTTTATATGAAAAAAGGCACAAGATCAATGATTTCCCATGTGTTCATCATTGACTCGTTGGATTTGGGAAGTGGGAAACATGCCTGGTCATTTAAAAAGGGTGGCCTATTTGAGACCCAACACATGAGCGGTGTGCAGTGGAATTGTATGTGCACTCCCTTGTTTTAATGATGACACTCGGGTCTTTGTTTACATGATTTGCAGTGGCTGACATTATCAATACAAGGAGTTTGGGTATCATTTTCGAATTCTTTGTATGTGCATACACCATATGAGTTTTCATACGGTGTACACACTCACACACACTTACACGCACGTACAAAAAAAACCTAATGGCCCTACTTTAACTTTTGATATGAAGAGATTAAAAAAATGTCATAATATAAAATCCACTGTAGATTGGAAGATTTCTTATGGAGATGACTTCCGGGGCACGACCTATTTAAATCGGGTCTCGGAAATTGAGCGGTTTGGATCATTCATAGTGGTTTTCATAAGTTTTTGTGAAAAATTATAAGTTCGACAACTGAATACAAAAATTGGAGGTTTTTTTTGTTAGAGATTTTGCAAAATGATGTTGAGGAAAATAAAAGAATTTTCTTAAGTTTTATTTAAATTATAAAAAAAGTTTTAAGACAGGGCCGGTCGACCGGGGTATCCCTGGTGACCGCATATTGGTTACTGGAAATTGAAACAAATGCTAGTACAGTGTGGGCGGACGATCGCGGGAGGGCGGGCGACAGCGGATAGATTACTGGAATTTTAATTAATTTTCAGGGAGGTGTCGGAGGTCGACCGCGGTTCTTTGGATCATGAAAAAATAAAATAAACAGCAGCATGCCGGCAGGCGATCATGGTAGCCCTGTCAACCACGACGGTTTGAAAAACTATCTGTTGGGAAGAAGTGTACATGGCTTTTCACTTCCGTTTTTTAACCTTCTGTGTCTTTTGCTTCCCAACAGTCATGGATAATTTCAAACATAAGGGACACCTTGTACATGATCCAAACTACTTAAATCATGAAGGGATGTAATCAAATGGTCATAATTCAAGCCACTCTAAGGGATGTTTTGAATGGATGTTTCTCATAATGAATAGATATCTAATGCTCAATAAAAATAGCAGAAATCTGTCTTTTTCAAAGACTGGAATTCAGTTATTACTGGACTTTTCTTTCTCTCTAGCAATCTCCTACTCTCTTGTGTTTATCAAGTTATTTTGTTCTTTAAATAGTGCACAAAAGACTATTTTCTGTAGAAACAGTGTTGTGTTTTTCTCAAATGCTTGAAGTTCTTGAAAAACATTTTGGGTTTGATTCCAAAGTGTCATCAAACATTTGTAGGACATTCCTACAAGGCTTCATTGTATCTTGAAGGCAATTCGTTGATCCCCTTTGCACACAACTGGTGGGGGCGAAATTTGTCTTAAGGAAAGCGATTACGCGATTTGAAGCAACTCTACAGATTCATTATAATTTCTATATTTTAGGAAATCCCGCCAACAATCTTAAGACAAATTTTTCTGTTGTTTCTGAGTGCTTCAATGTCGTTATTTTCTGTTTGTCGAATGACCCAGGACTTTGTTAAACTTGAACGCTTCGATAAAGGGAACTTCAAACGATGGCATAAGAAGTTGCATTTCATTCTCACTTCGCTCAAGGTGGTTCGTGTTCTTACAACTCCAAGGCCAGTGGCGGTTGAAAATGAAACTCTAGCGCAGGCTCGTGCAATGATGAAATGGGAACAAGATGATTACATATATCCATTGTGATAGTCAGGCCATACTATCAGGGGCATATAATCATGTTTATAATGGTAAGTCCAGACATATAGGACATAGACATAGTACTATAAGAGAGTTACTTACTAATGGAATAGTAACTATTGATTTTGTGAGATCGAGCCAGAATTTGGCTGATCCATTCACTAAAGCTCTTGCAAGAGATCTGGTGTGTAAAACATCATTAGGGATGGGGTTAAAGCCATTAACCAATAGTCACCAATGATGGAACCTCAACTCAACACTTGAATAAACATCAAGTCTTGAGTTCAATGAGTCCAAGTACATCATATGGAGTGACTGCAAGCACTATAATATTCATTATTTTCATCCCAAGGTAAAGTGCTTGGTACATGTAATGTTTAAAAGGGTAAGGATGAGCAAATTTGCTCTTAATAGGCTTATAACAGGGTGTTTGAGGTTTTAGTTACAGGGACACTCTTGATAAGTCTACCTATGTGAGTGTGAGAGTGGTGCCGCTTCCAATGAGACTTGGCTAGTCTCTAGAGCGCTTGTGAAACCGAGATATAGACACAAGGCCAATGCATGTGCCGGCTCTTAAAAAATTGCCTACAGAGACGAAATCTTGTGTGTGTAGATTTGTCCGATTAATCAAATAGAATAGCTAGTTCAAAGATACGTCTACTATGCAATTCTTATTAACTTTGATGTGTTTACACTAAGTGAGGGTTCAAATCGAGAGATACCTTTATTTATGCATAAGGTTTCTAAGCCTAATGAGAAAATTATCTTCATTTTGAAAATGGTGGGGGATTGTTAGAGATTTTGCAAAATGATGTTGAGGAAAATAAAAGAATTTTCTTAAGTTTTATTTAAATTATAAAAACAGTTTTAAGACAGGGCCGGTCGATCGGGGTATCTCGAGCGACCGCAGATTGGTTACTGGAAAATGAAACAAATTATAGTACGGTGTGGGCGGACGACTGCGGATAGATTACTGGAATTTTAATTAATTTTCAGGGAGGTGTCGGAGGTCGACCACGGAAGGCCCGGTCGACTGCCGTTCTTTGGATCATGAAAAAATAAAATGAACAGCAACATGCCGGCGGGTGACCGCGGTAGCCCGGTCAACCGCGACGGTTTGAAAAACTATCCGTTGGGAATAAATGTACATGGCTTTTCACTTCCGTTTTTTAACCTTTCTTCATGTCTTTTGCTTCCCAACAGTCATGCATAATTTCAAGCATAAGGGACACCTTGTACATGATCCAAACTACTTAAATCATGAAGGGATGTGATCAAATGGTCATAATTCAAACCAATCTAAGGGATGTTTTGAAGTGATGTTTCCCTTAATGAATAGACATCTAATGCTCAATAAAAAGAGCAAAAATCTGTCTTTTTCAAAGACAGGAATTCAGTTATTACTGGACTTTTCTTTCTCTCTAGCAATCTCTTACTCTCTTGTGTTTATCAAGTTATTTTGTTCTTTAAATAGTGCACAAAAGATTGTTTTCTGCAGAAACAGTATTGTGTTTTTCTCAAAGGCTTGAAGTTCTTGAAAAATATTTTAGGTTTGATTCCACTTGTGCAAAATATCATCAAACATTTGTAGGACATCCCTACAAGACTTCATTGTATCTTGGAGGCAATTCGTGGATCCCCTTTGCACACAACTGGTGGGGGCGAAATTTGTCTTAAGGGAAGCAATTACGCGACTTAAAACAACTCTACAAATTCATTATAATTTCTATATTTTAGGAAATCCCACAAACAATTTTTTGGGAAATGATTTCATGGCTCCAATATTTTGATAAACATGCACTCCACATGTTTGTTGTGTAGTACTTTAAGAGCTTTAAGAGCTTTTGAGAGCCGTAGTATTCATCTAACAGCCCCTTAAATACTACACGACAAAAACTGGAGCGCATGTTTATCAAAACAGTGGAGCGCATAAATCATTTCCTTTTTTATAAGTGAAAATATTTACTCATCCTTTAAAGCTTAAAAACTTGGGTTGGGTCAGGTTAGGGTTTAGTAAATGGTTCCTTGGGTTGGATTTGGGTTTGGGTTTGGGTTGGTCTCAGCCCAACCCGACCCGGAGGCTCTACCAAGTAAAAAAAAGGGGCATATATCTATCACTTCCCCTCATATTTTTAAGAGTGGTTTACAACCAAATAACCAAGCGCCGGAATACTTTACTCTCTCAAAATGAAGGGAGATGATAAATTCGCACCCTCCCTAGCCTTATTCGCGCCCCTGTAGTGTGAATTGACGTTAAAGAGCCTAAAAAGGTGGGTAACGTGGGTAGACATTAACGCTTTCTGACCTCAATTCAAGTTGACAGGGTGCGAATAATCCTAAAGGGGATGTGAATTTATCGTCTCCCAAAACGAAACCCTAGTTTCGTCTAAAAGCCCCACATTCTATTCCTTTTTCTTCGTTTTCATTCACAGTGAGAAGGCAGAGATAGAGAGATGGAGGGGGCGCAGGATGGCGAATTAGTAGAAGAGAGGAGGCATTTGGGAGGGTCAGGTTTTGTTACGCGCACTCCCAACAATACTCGACTCTGGCCCACCATAGACTGCCCTCTCGGTCTTTCTGAAGAAGAATCTCTCACCTACGCTCGAAGGTTCTTCAAATTCGGTTTCTGCCTCCTTCCTTGGCTTTGGGCTCTCAATTGCTTCTACTTTTGGCCTGTTCTTCGTTCTTCCTCTTCTTTCCCTCATATTCGCCGTTGTAAGTATTCAAATCTTCCTTTATTATAGTTCAATAGTCCCTCCTCCAAATCACATTTATCTTTTTCTTCTTCTTCTTTATTGGTTAGGGTTTGAAGGAATCGAAGATCGAATTTAGAGTAGGCAAATCAGACATAGATTTCTCTTTTTTTGCTTCTGCTGAGTGTAGGGCTTTTCTTACGGGCCGTTTGGATACATGGATTTTATAATCATTGTAAAATACTGGATTTTACAAGCTAAAACCTAGATTTTTTAAGCTAAAACCTGGATTGTAGCAGAATGAGTGGTAACACACGTCTTTTACTGAGTCTAGGGTTTTCTGGGTTTTCTTAGAGCATCGAATCGAAGAAAGACATTTAGTGTAGGCAAATTAGGCGTAGATTTCACTCCTCTTGCTTCTACTGAATCTAGCATTTTTCTTGGGCGTTTGTGTATGTGGCTTTTATAATCCATCATTGTAAAATTCTGGATTTTTTACAAACTATAGCCTAGAGTTTTTAAGCTAAAACCTGGATTGTAGCAGAATGAGTGGTAACGAACGTCTTTTACTGAGTCTAGGGTTTTCTTAGAGCTTCTACTGAGTCTAGGGTTTTTCTTGGCCATTCGGGTACATGGATTTTATAATCCATGATTTTACAACCTAAAACCTAGATGTTAAATCCTAAAGCCCGGATCTTAAATGCTTAAATAAGGTGTGTAACCACTCAATCTTTAAATTCTAAAACACTGATTTTAAATGCGTAAATCAGGTTTGTTACTACTCAATCTTTAAATTCTAAAACACTGATTTTAAATGCGTAAATCAGGTTTATTCCACTCAATCTTTAAATTCTAAAACCCTGATTATAAATCTGTAAATAAGATATGTTACCACCCAATCTGGTAAAATCCAGATTTTAGCTTAAAACATCTAGGGTTTAAGCTTGTAAATTCACAATCTTGGATTATATAATCCATGTATCCAAACGGCCGTTTAGAGATTTTAATCAAAGAAGACATTTAGCGAAGGCAAATCAGACCTAGATTTCTTTTCTTTTGCTTCTACTAAATCTGGGGTTTTCTTAGATAGCTTTAGTGGGAGAGATCTGCTTCATATACTCTTATTGGGAATTCTGATAATTTAGATCATTGCCTACAATTGTGCTTGAATCATCACCATGATATTCAAAGAAGTTCAAACATTGTATTTATGAAAAATTTCGTATCTGTTGAGAAGCTTGATTGCATAAGTGCTAGGAGAAGCTTGACTGCATAATTGTCATTATTGATCTTGTTAAGAGTTATGCTTCATGGATCAATCTATTTTTGCTTCAACTTGTTGTAACTTCTTACTGGAAAGTATAATTTTTTTTTTTTTGCAAGTGCCTACTCTGTTGCTTTGGAGATATTTTATATTCGATGTAAATTCACCAAATCTCAGTACTTTGCATTATTATCATTGATTTTCTTCGTACCTGAGCTCGAATCTATTTGATATATATTGAAAAAGCATTGGCGTTGTTGCTTTGCTCCTCATGTAATGATAATGGAACCAACTCTAAAATTGGTTATGAGCTTTTCCAAAAACTACATTGAATGAGGATTTTCCACAGTCCAAATTATCAGGTTGTTGTAGGCATATTCCGCCTAGTACAAAGAAAGATTACACTGGGAAAAAGGTGATCTTCTGCACTTCTACTCAATAAATTACCAAGTCTATGCTTAATTACCTCAGTTTCGTGGTCCATATTGAAGTGGTGCGCTTGAAAAATATAACTATTTCATGTGATTCCATAATGTCGCCAAAAGTGGCTCATGAGCTTTGTCCCTCAGGTGGGTTTGAGCATCATAGGAACACCTTGTAGACACACTTCTCTCTAAAGAAAAGATTCATGACATGTGCTGCACTCAAACATTTAAAGGCCGTTTGGATGCACGGATTTTAGAATCCGGGATTTCTTCAAAATTGTAGCTAAGAGACAAACCAGCCGTTGTTTTTGACTTCTCGCCCTTCTTCCTGTCAGCAAGAGAGTAGCAGATCCTCCCATATTTTCAGGTTTTAGAAATTTTAGGATGGAGGAGAGATTTTTAAAACCTGAATTTCTCGCTTAAAATCCAAGAAACGCTGCCAGGACAGCATGCAGCAGCTTGATCATGAACCATCTTTTACACTGTTTTCAGACTAAAAACCTGGATTCTAAAATCCGCGTATCCCAACGGCCGCTTATTTTTTTTCTCAAATGATAAATATACTTTATTAAAGCCAAAAAAAAGAAGAAGAAGAAGAAAAAGGAACAAAGGAATGACAGAATAACACAAACTAGAATGGGATGAGCTGGATATGCTATTCCACTACAAGTGACTCCTACAAAACCCCTTAGGAAGCACACTCGTGACATAGTTGGTCTTTCTCATACTGTTGAAAAGAAATCTCAGATGCATCACTTATGTGAAGGATATCCACAATTTAATCAGTTGACCTCCACGGGAACTTCAAGGCGTGGGGCTCCCAACTAGTTACATTTCTGAATGATTTGTAGTTGTTTAGGTCCTTTAAAAATGTTTTAAAGTTAGAAAGTGTGTAGGAAATGTCCAAACTGATTGTGTCTAGTAAGGAAAGTGTACACCACTCTTTTTGGGAAGTCCTTTTTTAATAACAAATTTGAAGTTTATACAAAGAGTCTTACTCTTTCTTTTTTCTTTTTACTCTTTCCTTCACTGTTTTACTCTTTCCTTTGTTGTTTTACTCATTGTCTTACTCTCATTTATTGTGGTATGTGCTTTTGAGTTGAATTTAAGTTCAAAATTCATGATTGTTGTTTCATTTTTGCTCCAATGATCAATAGAAATGATCTGTGGCTCAATGCCTGATGTAGAACCATTAGAGAAAAACACTTTAATCTTCAACTACGCAAAAATCTCGCCTCGAAATATTAGCTCTAGATTAATTTTAACAATCCAACTTGAGATCGGTCAAATACAGCCGTTAGATATTGAGTCAACCCAATCTATAAATCTGATGGTTGATATTAACTCAATCTGACTATCAGATTTATGATCAGATCCGATCGGATTGATCCTCTTAATTTTTTTGAAAGATGACAACTTATCAATTAAGGATGGCCAGGAGCATACTCCTAGACCAGTTAATACCAACGAAGAAAATCTACTAATTCCTCCACTTCAGTGAGGACCATCCCAAACACTGCCATCCTGCCGATAAAAGTAATATACCTCCCTACTATCTAGAATCACAGCCTAGAGAGTCTTCACCACTCCCCCAAAAACTCCAAAGCACAACCCCAAGGCCTCCAACAGATCGTATCCAACGAGAAGTGCCATATTTGAGGGCCTCTTAATAATAATAGTAAAACCTAGGTATTCACGAGAAGTATGAAATTTGAAATCAACAATTACAGAAGGCCTCTTTAATTTAAAGAAGTAGAAAGTTGATGGTGATGATATTCCTTGGAAGATGGAGAAGAGAAGGAAAGATAAAACCCTAGGGCCTTACACCTCTGGAACCGAAGAAGTTCTCGCACCAAAGGGATGATCGAGTACTCGTTTCAAAATAAAAAATAGAAGAGGACTCTTCAAGGTTGCAAAAAAGTCTTCATTCACAAGTGAAAATTTCGTTGGCTCTAGGCCTAAAATATATACTCTTAAAGACTTCCAGACTCTTTCTAGATGACTTAGACTCAAGACACTTGTGGGCCCTCAAAACTAAAAACCCTAACTTCTAAGAGGTTGATGCACAAAACGTATGAAAATAACAAAACCGAGGGATGTCAATGGACACAAATGGTCTGATGGATCCTTCGAATCCGAACTTCAAGTGTTACGTGATGGACACAAATGGTCTGATAGATTCTTCGAATCCGAACGTCAAGTGTTACGTGATGTGTATTTTGGTAAAAATGAACCCATGTATCGTCTCACCTTCCCTCCCTTTTCGAACGACATCTCTTCCTCTTCCTTAATATATTTCTTCCCATAACCGTAACCCGCCTCACTTGACTGAGCATAAGCGAAGTCAAGGGATTTCCTTCTAACTAGCTGCGAACCTACCATGGGTTTATCAAAATTGTTAAGATTCTTCAACCGTTATTTAGGATGGCACCTAGGGATGTGATAAAGTCTAATTGCTTAGTAGTTTATAGGAAAGAGAAGGAAAAATTCTGAAAGTATTTGAATCCATTCTTGGTTGTATCAGACTTAAAATAGACATGTATATTTCTAACAAAACGCTTGAATATATTTGTCTTAAGGCTCATTTTGTTGATCGTGAGTGGGTGTTAAATAAGAGGATAATAAATTTTGCAGTGAAATCTTCTCTTCACATTGCGATAAATCTATGTGATACAATATATCAACAGTTGTTGGAGTGGAAAATTGATGGAAAGATATGTACTATGACCGTAGATAATTTGATAACTAATGATAGTGTTTGTGTTAAGGTAAAAGAAAAGTTGTATGACATAGTTTCACTCGATGAAATATTTTTTTATGTTCGTTGTTGTACGCACATACTAAACTTGGCAGTAGGGGTGGACATGGTTCCGGTTCGAACCGAGGAACCGAACCGAACCGGCACATATGGTTCGGTTCGGTTCGGTTCCATAGTTCTATGGTTCAGTTTTGATTCTAATAACCTGGAACCGATGGAAATTCGGTTCGGTTCTGGGTTTGGGATCCCGGAACCGAGAACCGAACCGAGAACCGACCCACCTTAAAACCCTTAAATATGCATGTTTTTACTTGGATTTGGTGAAGGACTGAGATTAATCAGACTGAAAAACAAGTTTTTTAATCTCAGCACTTCCCCAAAAATAAAATGAATGGACTAATTCCACTCACTCGATTTTATAAAGCTACGCGGATTTCGTTTGAGCAAGTTTCATTCTACCGTTCGTGGCTTGCGGGGAATGGGAATGTTTGGCAAACAAGCCCTAATATTTTAATGGCAGGAAAGAAGATGTGGGAAGGGAAAGTGAAATCTCCTTTTTCTTTTTAATATTAACTTGAAAGTTTTTGGAAGTGTAAGAAGAAAGTGAAAGGCTTTCAAAAATAGCAAAATATTATGAGAGTCGTCGTCCCCTTTCGATCAAGAGTCAAATATCATGTAATCCATGTCTTGATGACAAATGAGAAAAAAGTGAAAGATAGCATTCTACCAATCAAAAGCGCGTTTTAAAAATCTCATGTATAACGCCCCCACAAAGTCATATTCATCAGCTCATTACAGACTTTTGTGCTCTGCTTTTCCCATCAATGATAGGCTGGAAACAGAAAGTTATTCTATCTCAAGAAAAAAAAACCTAACATTCAAACACAAGGAGGGAAACTGTTGTGAATAAATTCCGTTGATTTGGTGAAGGTCGGGTAAACCCAGAACCGAACCAAACCGAACCGATTATATATGGTTCTGGTTCGGTTCGGTTCCAAACATATATGGTTCTGGTTCGGTTCCAATTTCAGGGAACCGATTATATATGGTTCGGTTCTGGGTATACCCCAAAACCGAACCGAACCATGTCCACCCCTACTTGGCAGTGCAAAGTGGTTTGACAGTGATAAACAGTGTGATCCATAAGGTTCGTGAGAGCCAATTATGTTAAGGCTTAAAATATCACGCTAACAAATATTTCAGGAGTTGGCTAGAGTGTCAAAAATGAATAGTGAAAAGGGTATTTGTCTTGATGTTCCAACTAGGTGGAACTTGACATGCCTTATGTTACGATTTATACTAGAACATACGATTGCATTTGTTTATATGACATAATGTGATTTGTACTACAAAATTGCACCAATAGAAGATGAATGCAAAACTGCTGAAGTTATCTGCAAGTTTTTGAAAGTTTTTATTATGATATTACTAATGTTTTTTCTACTGCAAGTCTCCTACCATAAATATATTTATTCTCAAATTGGTCTTAATTCTGTGTATAGTGCCTTAGGTATACGTGTGAAAAGCATTTTATGAGATCTATTTTTGAGAAAATAAAAGATAAGTTTGATAAGTATTGGGTGGCCGGAACTTGATCTTTTCAATTGTGGTAATTTTGGATCCTAGGTACAGGATGAAAGTATTAGAGTTATATTTCTCATAAATTTACTATTTTGTAAGAATTGAGATATAACTTCAAAAAGTCAAAGGACGCTATTAGAGATCTATATTGAGAGTATAAAAAATATATCAATTTTATCTACCGTGAGATCATCTTTCTCAAATTTCAATTTTGAAAGTGGAAAATGGTAGGGATGAGCATTACTGTAACTCTACAAGATAAGATGAATTGATTTCATTAATTTGCAATTAAAAGTTCTTTAATGGTGGAAAGAAAGACGGATTTAGATTATTATTTGGATGAATTCATCATCACAGTCCCTCTTGTTGATGAATTTGATGTGTTAAATTGGTGAAAAAATAATGCACTTAACTACCCGCACTCTATGATGACTTGGGACATTTTGGGGATTTTGATATCGACTAGAGCTTTAAAGTATTCATTCAATACTTGAAGACTAGATCAGTATTATAATATAAATACATGAGCTTGCAAAATTTGACAAGATTCTCACAACCACATGGTCATAAATAAAGATATTAAAACTTACAAGAACATAGTTGGTTTAGCAATTAGCACCATTAAATCAATGAAATCTTCAACCCATTGTCGATATACCCTACACCAACCTACAAAGGAACAAAATAAGTAAAGTAATTTGAAAATGTACGCACCATGAATGCAACAATATAAAGTCAATAACAAAGGAAGTTAAGCAACATCCAATACTTAACCAATTGTGATAGCATTTGCGGAACTAGCCACGTGGTCCATGCTTAGCACACATGTAAAATGCAAATGATTAAATTTAAGAAGCACTTGTCAAATTGTGATAGTATAAAATGCAATTTAGGTTACCATCAATTGAAGTCCGCAACCAATCTTGCCTAAAAATGAGAGCCTTTATGATCTTTAAAAAAAAAGAAAAAAAAGAGGCAAGATAATTTCATTAAAAAGGGAGAAGCCCTTGATGGACCACTCCAAAGAATACAAGGAACAACCAAGCCATCATAGAGAGTATGTGATAGTTAAGTGCATCGTTATTCCACCAATTCAATACATCAAATTTTCATCAATAAGAGGGACAACAATGACTTCATCCAAATAATATTCTAAATCTACCTCCCTTTTCCACCCTTGAAGAACTTTCTATTTCAAATTTGTGAGTTCAATTCATCTTGTCTTGTGGAATTGAAATAATGCTCTGCCCTACTTTTTGCCCACCCTCAAAATTAAAACTTGAGAAAGATGATCTCATGGTAGATAAAGTTTGCTTTTTTCATACTCTCTATATAGATATTTAATTGCGCTCTTAACTTTTTAGAGTTCCATCTCATTTCTTTTAAAATAGTTAATTTGAGGGAAATAAAATTGTATACCTTCAACTTGTGCCTGATTAAATTATCGCAAACAATAAGAGCAAGTTTGAGTCACTTCAGTATCTATCAAAATTTTCTTCATTTTCTCAATAATAGACCTCGTAAAAGGCTTTTCATACGTATATGTCTCATGTAATACACACCGAATTGAGACTAATTCAGGAAAGAATATATTTGCAGTAGGGAACTTGTAGCAGAAAAATATTAGTAGCATATAAATAACTTCCATAAACTTGCCAATACTTTATTTTCACGTTTATTTTATGTTGGTACAACTTGGTAATTTAGATCATGCTGTTTCATATGAACAGATAGAGGGCGAGCCTTGGCGCAATGATAAGGTTGCTCCATTGTGACTTGGTGGTCATGGGTTCGAGTCACGGAAATAGCTTCTCTGCAATGTAGGAGTAAGGTTGCATACATCTAGCCCTCCCCAGACCCTGCAATGGCGGGAGCCTCGTCCACTGGGCCGCCCTTTTGTTTCATATGAACAAATGAACAAATGCAACCTTATGTTCTAATGCAACTTATAATATAAGGTATCCCGAGTTCTCCCTAGTTGAAACATCAAGGCAAACACTCTTTTCGCCACTCATCATTGCCAACTTCTGAAATATTTGTTGGCGTGATTGCGATTCCTAAATATGACACTTTCATAGACCTTATGGATCACACTATTTATCACTTCCAAACTACTTTGTAATTCGAAGTTTAGCAAGCGCGTATAACAACGAACATGAAAAACTTTCCACCAAGTGGAATTCTGTCATGCAATATTTTTTTTTGAATTAGCACATGCTATCATTAGTTGTTAAATTATTTACCGTCATTATAGATATCTTTTTATCATTTTTTCATTCTAATAATTGTCGATAAATTGTATCTCATAGATTTATCGCAATGTGATAAGATGGTTCTACTGCAAAATTTATTTTTCTCTTATTTAACATTTACTCACGATTTAACAAAATGAGCCGTGAGACAAATATATCCAAGCGTTTAGTTAGATGTTCAAATGTTTGTAGTAAGGCTGATACGACTAGAAATGATTTCAAATACTTTTAAAGTTTTTCCTCTTTCCTATAAAATTATTAAGCAATCAGACTTTATCTTGTTCCCAGACACCATCTTGAATAACAATTGAAGATCCTTAGCAAATTTAGTGAACCCAGGGTGTTCTACCATTTTAAATAGGTATCCAAGAATGATCATCATGTAACCAAGATCTTCTCAATTTTGATTTTGATCAAACTTAAAATTAATAAGACAAGTTCTCCCATTTGTTTTTTACCTATAGACAAAAGTTTTGCCTTATTTCATATTTTTTTTTCTTCTTTTGGTACAATGTAGAAGGTGTCGTTTTAACTTTTAAGTGTACAGTTCAAGCAGCTTGAACTGGTTAAATTCTTCTTACAATATTTGCATACAATCCATACAATCCTATTTGAATCTCTATTTTACAAAATTATTCCAAATAAAATTATTCCAAATAATCGGTGGTGAGTTGTTTCCATAATTAATATTCTCACCCTCACCATCCTCAAACATCATTGCTATAATTTCCTGCATAAAATGTAAAAGTATCCATATATATTATTTAGCTAATCTAGCATTATTCATTAATTATCCATCCATACAAACAATTATTTATGAAATATGACTACAAATATTCAAGGAACATAATCAAAATCAAAACAATGGACCACTGCACCGCACAACACCCCATAATTAAATATTACATCAAATAATACACAGGCAAAATAATCATATTAGACAAATATGATGATGCAAATCCTATGTGGACTATCATAAATTGGGAAATCTCATGAGAAAAACATGGTACAAATCTACATGGAACACTGCACAAGACAAAACGTAAGGATGCAAAGCTTATGTGATATGAGACGTACATAAAGATGTAACTGGAATAAAAAAGAAAATAGAAACAAAAAATAGAAAGCATGAGGATTCCTAATGGATCTAAGTCCTTACTTTTTATTGGAAGAAAAATATTTCTTGGGGTTGGTCGTGTAGCTCAATGGTTGAGGCTTTGTATCTCAACCAGCTTACCTACCGAAAAAATATTTCTTAAGGAAAATTTGTTCCTAGGTTTTTTTTTGTTTCCACAATTTAGAGGGAAATGATACCTTTTAGGGATATCATTATAAATTAAAGGACCCCGTAAGAATTGCGGTGGTCCAAGTCACTTGTTTTCATTTTTTCAAGTCACTTTTTTTCTTGAATAGTAAGTCACTTTTTTTCATATGTAATCAGCAATGGAAAAGCATGATCATCACGATGATAGACAAGTGAAGGAGAACAACAACACGACAATGATAGACAACAACACGCTACAAAAACACACTACAGAGGTGATGATATCAACCCCCATGCCCTCATATCCTATGGCAACATCACCACAGTGTAGTCGTGTTCTTTTCAAGACCTAAAAGAGAAAAGAAATGAAATAAAACAGTGAAAGCAAGGCGAACATCTCTTCAGTTCATTACATCCAATTTACCAAAGAAAACCCATCAAAGATCAGCAAATGAAAAGATCTATCACCTTCTATATTAGAGATACTGCTCTTTTCCTGAAAGCACTATGCTACCTATGAACAATAATCATCTACATTGTTGTTGGCGACATTTATGGGATCGACCAATGTTTAAAAAGGCGGATGCGGTGCGGATCATGGCCGAAGAAAATCTTAGTCGAAGTGGTCGAATACTCGGTTGACGGAGTCATAATTCGGGAAAGTCAAAGGAGTTTTTATTGGCTCTGTAGGGTAAAACACGTGTTGGACGTATTTACCACACTAAGGGTATTTTTTTCATTTGTAATATATATATATATATATATATATATATATATATATATATATATATATATATATATATATAATGGTTTGTGTGCACTGTGCATGGCTGCACAAACTATGAGGGGGGGGGGGGGGACATTTTTTGGGGGATCCAAAGCATTCTTTTGGAAGGCCCT
Organism: Tasmannia lanceolata; assembly: GCF_043159265.1. Lineage (NCBI taxonomy): Eukaryota > Viridiplantae > Streptophyta > Magnoliopsida > Canellales > Winteraceae > Tasmannia > Tasmannia lanceolata. The sequence continues at coordinate 851,441 of NW_027518693.1, forward strand.
TCCATGGATAGGGTGTGTCCCAAAAATCAGCCCTTTAGGATCATCCTAACCCTTGCATTTGTGGAAGGAAAAAATGGGCAAAAACAGTGTCTGTCCATTTTCCCCTCCAACTTTGATTGGGTTAGGATGATCTTATAAGGCTGGTTTTTGGTACGTACCCTATCCATGGAAGGGCCTTCCAAATGAATGCTTTGAATCCCCAAAAAATGTGGCCCCCACTATGGTTTGTTCAACCATGCACAAATAGCTTATCTGTGCAGCCATGCACAAATAGCTTATCTGTGCAGCTGCACACAAACCATTTCCTCTCTCTCTCTCTCTCTCACTCTCTCTCTCTCTCTATATATATATATATATATATATATATATATATATATATATATAATCGTGTGGGAGAGAACACTGACTCCCTTGCACACACTTCTCCATCCGTTCTCTTCTCTCATCTTCTCCTCTCTCTCTCTCTCATTATCAACATATGTGAATCTAACATGGTGTCAGAGCGAAGAGAAGAGAAGTGCGTGTCCTAAATTTCATGAGAAATTTTGGACATTGCCTCCAAGATTTATCAATATCTTTCTTGGTCATCAAGTTGCAAAAAATTTACTGTTATTATCAATGTCCTAAATTTCATGAGATTCACAATGTTCATTTTGTATTTAATCTTGACCATGTTATTATGAAGGATCTTAGGACGTGTAGAATGATAACCGAGAGATATTATTTTGGGACTTTTTTTTTTTTTGAAAATTGACATATTTCATTAATATTAAGATAACAGTCGGGACCAGTCACCAGTAGTCCCATCCTGTGTTAAAAAATATTAAGGTGGACTGGGCCGACATGCCGGCACAAGCCCATGATGAACTAATCAGCACTTTAATATCTATACAATATTCTGTCACCTTCTATATCTTCCCAGCTTTCACTTCTACCCAACTAAAATTCAACTAAAAGTAACATATAGAGGATAAATTCAGGGTTTCACACACACACACACACACACACACACACACACACACACACACACACACATATATATATATAGAGGAAAGTGTTGGTGAGCTTAAGCTCACCAAACTTATGGTGAGCTTAAGCGCCCCAATCACATGGGTCCCACATTTTCTGTGGTGATCCAAACCATTCATTTGCAAGGCCCTATCATAGATAGGGTGTGTACCAAAAATCAGTTCCATCGGATCATCCTAACCCCTCCATTTGTGGAGGACAAAAATGGGCAGATTTGTGGACAAATAATGTCTGTCCATTTTGACCTCCACAAATGGATGGGTTAGGATGATCCTATGGAGCTGTTTTTTGGTACACACCCCATCTATGTAAGGGCCTTTCAAATGAATGCTTTGGATCATCCTAACACAGTAGGCCCTCATGTGATTGGGCGCTTAAGCTCACCATAGGTTTGGTGAGCTTAAGCTCACCAACACTTTCCTCATATATATATATATATATAATCGTGTGGGAGAGAACACTAACTCCCTTACACACACTTCTCCATCCGTTCTCTTCTCTCATCTTCTCCTCTCTCTCTCTCTCATTATCAACATATGTGAATTTAACATGGTGTCAGAGCAAGAGAAGAGAAGTGATGAAATTTAGGACATTGCCTCCGAGATTTATCAATATCTTTCTTGGTCATCAAGTTGCAAAAAATTTACTGTTATTATCAATGTCCTAAATTTCATGAGATTCGCAATGTTCATTTTGTATTTAATCTTGACCATGTTATTATGAAGGATCTTAGGACGTGTAGAATGATAACCGAGGGACATTATTTTGGGATTTTTTTTTTTTTTGAAAATTGACATATTTCATTAATATTAAGATAACAGTCGGGACCAGTAGTCCCATCCTGTGTTAAAAAATATTAAGGTGGACTGGGCCGACATGCCGGCACCAGCCCATGATGAACTAATCAGCACTTTAATATCTATACAATATTCTGTCACCTTCTATATCTTCCCAGCTTTCACTTCTACCCAACCAAAATTCAACTAAAAGTAACAGATAGTGAGGATAAATTCAGGGTTTCACTTTGTATTGGTCAGTGTCTTGCCAAGCCGCCTGCCCTTGTTAGTGATCTATACAATTGTCGGATTCTATCAAAAGTTCCCGTACCAATAAGGAGCCAACAACCTTTTAGCAAAACAAAAAATGAGGCCTACCAGCCAACCCCAGAACTGAATTTTCTCTGTTCCACCTTTTCCAAAAACTAGACTACCATTCTGCATCAAAAAATGAGCGAAGCTATATAGAGGATTTCTTGAGTTCTAAGGTTCACAACCTCAGAGGCATACACCTCCTCGTCAAGAACCAACAACGAAATCTCCTCATCAGAAGGGGCTTTATCTTCTAATGCTTTCTTTCTGGAGATCATTGCCTCCAGTTTTTGAATCCCAATAATCTTTTGCTCCTCCCACCGAAGACACCTTAAATTCTGCTCTTCCCTCAAAAGTTTGATGAAAAGAGGATGTTTATACAGCGGAGAGTGAGACTTTTTAATACTCCAAAAGCCAGACAGCCTAAATAACAATTCCGGTGACCTACCCGCCTCCTCCTTAAAGGACTTCTAGAGCCTCTTTGAAGAATCCCTTGCAACTTCTTTTTGGGTAGGCAAATATCTGGATGCTTGTTCCTCCAGATAGGCCAAGCTTCTCAGAGACCTTAAAGCCGTTTCCAAGAGACACCTTGCTCTAGGAATAAGTAATGGACATTTGATCCGCATTTTGAAGAGTTCCTGCTATTATGAGGCAGCAATAAAGCACCGGAGAGGCGGTTTCCAAGAAAATTAATTATTTAAAAAGAGGATATCCCCACTTCACTTAAGACTATCTCCCAAGTCTAAATCAGTTGTCCTCCCCGCTTTTAGATCAACAATCATCATTACCCTTAGTGAGTTGTCAGTAGCACAATCGCCAAAAAAACGAAAGGTCACTAAGACCTTCAAACTACCCTCCCAGTAGAAGGCAACAATAGTACGACTGCTAAGGCAGGTCAATGTTTAGAATCTTCGTAGCAACCAAAATATAAGCAAAAACGTCATTGTTAAGGCAATTACAAGGACAGACCCCAGCAGACCTAAGGCTTGCCTGAGTCCTATCAGGAGAAACGTAGCCCAGAGCTCCTGCACCAATTACATCATGCTGTTCCCTGCTGTAACGACCCGATTCCGTCAAGTCGCTACGAGCAAAAGAACAACGCAAAAATCATGGATCTTTTTTTTTTTTTTTTATATAATCAACAACCACGACAAAAATCTTATTCCAAATTAAACAAGTCTACCATAACAAGAGGTCCTTTCAATACTCATACACCAAATGAAAAGTAAAGTTTTAATCACTAAAGTTCAAACTAAAGAAAGTCCCGACAAAATAAAAATAGAAAATGACGCAAGACGTCATAGCGCAATAATTCATGAAGCGAACTCTCCGATCACACGATCCCTTATCCCATGGTTTCTTCGTTTGCAAACGCTCCGCCATCTAACGCCTCAACCCCTGTGGTGGAGGAAACAATGTTAGAGCAGGGTCCTCCAGAGACCGAGCGGAGTAAAAGGAACAATATAAAAGGGCATGCAATAATAATTCAGATCCTTAGCAATCATCTAGAAACAATAATAAATAACTGGAGAATAAAACTACGCCATCTATATCAGTATAAACAGGAATGAATGACAATAATGAATGATATGTTATGTGTGCATCGAATATGTAAAATGAGACGGCACTTTCCCCAGGTACATCCGGCTTTTCCCCAGTTTACTTTTCTGTCAGTTCTTTTCTGACTTTCTCCTTTTTACCGGTGTCCTTGCCGCACGACTACCCACTACCCCTATCCAAAGGTAGTGACGTTATGGACTCAGATTTCGGTCTCGCATTTAATGCCGAGCCGTTTCGGGGATACTATCCCTTTGGATGGTTTGCCAACGAAAGGCTGTACACGCTTCTCGCGTTGGCCTTTGGACCTTAGGTCCCAGGATGATACCACCACACCCTTAATTTCCCCTTCTCTCCCCCATGTAGGATATGCAATTAGGGATTTTAAGGTACGTTACCTCTGCCTTCTTTTCCTGCATCCTTTCACATAAAGGTTAGAAACAGTTTATTATTTATTTCATTTCAAGTAAACAAGTATAATGAGCTATACAGTTATCACAAAGAAAATAGTATACGTAAGATAACTTTGCATGAAACAAGTTATATTGAAACCATTACAACACAAGGTCTAGCTGTCACCTGCCTTGTAAAACCTCGAATGTAAATATCGAGACGGCCTCTAAGTGAGAGTGTGAGGGAAATAATCCTGAAGATAAGAATCATACCAACCATTTACGTTTGATATAAGATTAAGAGAATAGCAAGGGGATTGTAAATTACCTGACTCGTACAAGGACATTGGATCGAAGAAATGATCTAACTTATATGAAAATTGACTTGTTTGGCTTCGTACATAAGATTTGAGATCTGCCTATATATATATCTAATATATAAAAGAGGCTTTCAAAATACTTCTTTATAAGATCTGTTTAGATAAAAAGAATCATTTTTTTAGAGCTATTACATGTATAGCCTTGATGCGATCGAAGTAGTCACATAAATAATTTCAGGGAACTCTTTGTGCATACACTGCTAGTTTAGAAATGTGTCCCCAAAAATTTGTCTTATACTCTTATGAGCATGCACTGATAAGATAGGACCTACTCAAAATTAGTTTAAAACCCTATGCGTTTATATACAGTTATGATGGAAAACACTCAAAGCTCATAAATTTGATCTGATTTGGACAACAAAACACACACACACACACACACCTATAACTCATACATCTGGTCTATTTTGGGCTTGAGAATACAAGTACATACTACCCAAAAATCTGGTCCATTGTGGACTAGAAAATACATGCTTACATATTATAAATCTGCCATGTTTTCGGGGACATAAGATACTCTCATTTTCAAATACAACCTGGTCCATTTTTGGTCATAAAAATCTTAGACCATCAGGGTGTAAATCTGGTCCAATTTGGACCTAAATACCCATATATATATAGGACATAAATCTGGACAGATTTGGTGTTCTCGATTAAGGTACAAAAACAGTACTAAAATTTGGGCCTGTGTACTTTAAAAACCACATACTATTGGCCCAAAAATCTGGACTGATTGTGTTCCCAGGTGGGGCACACAATAAGATAAATATTTGGACTGTTTCATGCCCCCAAAATGGGCACAAAACCAAAAATAAAAATAAATCATTTCGCAAGGTGGTAATGCTCATAGAATCGCTGAGATAAAAATACATGCAAAATTTCATTTTTCTCAACTTATACCCACACGACAGTTGGAGTCGAAAACCATAGTAAGGTTTCATTATTTTGTAACCTAATACACATACAACTGTTGGATTTCATATATATATATATATATATATATATATATATATTGATTGATTGAGAAAACGGTTCCTACACATATGTGTAGATAAGTTATCTACACACTAGCTTAAAATACAGTGGGGGCCACATTATTTGGGTGATCCAAACCATTCATTTTTAAGGCCCTCACATAGATAGGGTGTCCACAAAAAATCAGATCCATAGGATCATCCTAATCATTTGAACTGTGGAGACAAAAAATGGACTAATTTGTGAAGGTTTAAAGACATCCATTTTGCCTCCACAAATCGTAGGGTTGGGATGATCCTATGGATCTGATTTTTTGTAGACACCCTATCTATGTGAGGGCCTTTAAAATGGATGGCTTGGATCACCCAAACAATGTGGGCCCCCACCGTATTTTAAGCTAGTGTGTAGAGAACTCTCTACACATATGTGTAGGAACCGTTTTCTCATATATATATATATATATATATATATGTATATATATATATAGATTCACAAGATTTTAGAATGTAAGAATTAAACCAACATCTATTCATCCATTGAACATTTACACGCATACATATACATGTATGTACATATGTGTTTTTATGAATAAAATGATGGTTTAAGATCTCTGTATTTATGATGTTTGAGTCACGTGAAATGGAAATATTACACAATCATGAAACTCTTATTTCATTCGTAAAATCTACTACAAAGAGGGTTTATCAAGAACGCTTGATATCTTCTCTATTTAAATCACACATATATTTATTTGTTTTCTCTTTTCCTTGTTTTATAATACTTAACTGTTTAGGTTTTTGCTTAGAGAATGAATAAGATTAATTAGAACCAAGAAAATCACAAAACTTACTTGGATGGAGTTAGGGTTTGATAAGAGCTTCAATCTTCTTCTCTTCTTTTCTTTCTTTCTTTCTTTCTTCCTATCTCTCTCTTTCTCTAAAAATTTTGGGCGAGAACGGGAGAGGTGTACGTCACTATATATATATTATTCTATTTTCCTTGTTTTATGATTTGGTAAATTAAGATGAGTCATAAGAGGGCTATAGTAAGTTACCAAAAACCCAACACCTTGGTCTTATTTATAAGGCATGATAGCCACTTTTTATGGGTTTTAAATTTTAAAGAAAAGGAAAACAACCAAAAGAGGGGATTACATATATTCCCTAATTTTTGTTTTGATTTGCTATTTTGGATAATCTACTATTAATGATAATAGTATATCCCTAAAGTTTCTCACTTTACATCATCCATAAGTTTACTTAATCTCCAAGTAATCCCACTACTTCTATTAAGGTAAAGTTCCCACTATTGTTAAGAGTTTTTGTATTTTTAATTAAAGAAACTAAGATATCCAAAATCTAGGAATTTCCTTTTAAGATTACTTATAATTAGTAAATCTAAAAAGGCATCTTTAAATTTACTATCATCACACCATATCATTGATTGCTAAATAAAAGTAATCACATATATTTCCCTAAATAATTACTTATAATTAGTAATCCTACAAAGGCATCTTTAAATTAACTATCATCATACTATATATATATATATGAGGAAAGTGAAGCTACACTGCCGGCTTAAAATACAATGGGCCCACATTGTTTTGGTGATCCAAAGAATTCATTTGATTGGCCCTCACATAGATAGGGTGTCCACCAAAAATCAGCTCCATAGGATCATCCCAACCCTACGATTTGTGGAGGCAAAAATGAACGTGTAAAAACCTTCACAAATTTGTCCATTTTTGCCTCCACAGTTTGCAGGGTTGGGATGATCCTATGGAGCTGATTTTTGGTGGACACCCTATCTATGTGAGGGCCAATCAAATGAATGGTTTGGATCACCAAAACAATGTGGGCCCATTGTATTTTAAGCCGGCGGTGTAGCTTCACTTTTCTCTCTCTCTCTCTCTCTCTCTATATATATATATATATATATATATATATATATATATATATATAATTTATTGAGGGTGGGCCCACACCATATGCACGTTTTCCCATACAAGGGAAAATGTGGGTTTCTTCCCATAACTTTTTATCTTTTTTTTTTTTTTGACTCCACGTTTTAAGTGATATTTTCCGTGGAAATTATTTTTACAACAAGACTTATTTTCTTCTCTCATTTAGGGAATTTAGTTATAACCTTCAATACCCCTAGATTCTAAGATCTATGGATCAAAACAAATTAAAGGGAAAAGAGTGATTAAAACTAAGATCTAGGGTTGATCATTGATAGATCGTTGATCCCCACCCTTGAAAATAGATTCACTGATCCAATGGCCTAAGTTTTGAAAGAAGAAGAATCACAGTCATTACACCTGCAGAGACCAACCTAGACAGCACGGTATCTCATCCACAGGACATCCCAGTCCTGCAATGAAAGGAAGCCCCACCCAAAGTGGCGACTTTAGTCAAAAATGTTTCTGGACTTTCCAATATTGGTTTCAGGGCAGGTCCTACTCCTTCACTTGGTCTGAGGAAAGACCACCTCTAGTAATCCTTGTCCAACCTCTGGATCTGAACTTACCTGGAAGCCCAGAACTTGATACACACCTTTCATGGAAAGATTTGGGGGCTTCAGATCTCACAAATCCCCAGAATTTCTTCCCAAAAAATCTTCCCTTCCTAGACCAGGAACGAAAGGGGCTGGCACTGCCAGAGCGGCGCTTATGATGGGACCCCTTCACCTTTTGCCTTTGCACCTTACCCAAAGTAAGGGAAGCGAAACCTGTATTACTGGCAAGTCCTGACACCCCTGTCAAGGACTGCGATTTAAAATTCAAACTTGAGGGGATAGATCCCAATCAACGGATACTCTGGCCAAGCTTTCCAACGGGATGGAGGAAGGTGATTCCGGCACCGACGCAATATTTTCCGAGGAACAATGATCAGATATCTTCAGGTGCCTCTGGAATTCAATACTGATAGGGAAACATTGACCGGAGACTTGAACTTGGATATAGGGGGGTGAAGGCTTCCACCAGGGGACAAGAACTTTAGCAGACACAAATGTCATGCACTTGTTATTATTCCCCTCCATTTTAACTTCTAATACTCGACCATAGAGATTGTGGGAATCGTTATGCATTGAAGTCACCCATTATTTTGCATCTTCTTAAAGTTACATTTTCATTTACTCGACAAGTGCTGCTGATTTTATGGCACCATTGGTTTTACCTTGTGGGTTTGTCACCTGAATGAAATTATTTCTCAATACAAGCTTTTTGTTAAGAGTTAGACATGTGTCCCTAGGTTATGGTTGCACCTAGCAAAACATACTTGTTTACCTTTTGAATCTTCAATAAAGTCCATGTTTTTTACTTTCACACCTTATGAACTATTCATTCTTTATTTGGATTGAGTTATTATTTTTATGATGCTTTCAGTCTATATGTGGATTTATTTTCTAAAGCCTAAGTCTCAAGTATTTACTACATTAAGGTTCTTTTTAGTGACGGATTTGATATGTACCTACAGACTTGGCTTCTGACTTACACAGTCATGGTATTCAACATCTGATGTCTCGTCTTCCTAGTCATCAGTAGGGCGTGGTTGTGTAGAGCCATCGCCTTATTGAGGAGTTATCCCAAGTTATTCATGAGTAAAGTACCATTTTACATCTGGATTGAAGCAGTTCAATTTGCAATGTATATTATTAACCTTCCTCCAATCTGAGTTCTTAATGCTATTCCTCATCAAAATTCCTTATCAGCACAACTATAGGGTTTATTTAAAATTTAAAACTCATCTTATATTTCAAATGAACCTTATATGGGTCTTTTTTCAAAAAACTTGACATTAAATCTACATGAATAACACATGCAAAACTATAAATCCCTAAAACTTGTAATTCTAATGGGTCACAAAGTCTTCTCTTCTAATTGTAATCCTTACCTACATTAACCCTTCCTCCCTAACCTATTATAATCCTACTATTCCTATACACTTGTTTGCTTCCAATGAGGCTTACTACATGTTTCATGTTGCCTTTCAATGAAACTTCTCACGCGTTTCCTCTTTACTTTCTTTAAAACTTTTCGCTTTTTCTCTTTTCCAAACCCCTCACTTCCAGCTTTCGCTTCCCGCATCAGTTCTCGCAATCGCTTCCCACTCTGGCAACTATGGTTTTGTTACCCATTTCAAAATAATCACTCACTATCTTCTTCGGCCTCTACAACTACTGCTTTCTCTAACAAGCATGGTTTACCAAACCAAATCATATGCTATACCTAATGTTCATTAGCGACATTCATAGACTGATCATTGATACATATAAATCTGCCTCTTCTGGTTCTTTCTCTAGTATTATTTCTCTTTTTTTGGCTGCTGAACATATAGCCAACAAGAGGCTACCATTACATTTTTTTTGCGTTTTGATACTTTTCTTATTGGGCCCACCATGGCTTTCTACCACAATCTTCTAAAGATTTTTAGTGGCGTGAGATGATGGAAATTAGATTTTCATGCAATATAGAAGAATTATATTAGGGACCTTGTTCTGCCACCTCTTGATAAAGATGTTACTTCTCAATGGATCTATTCTATTGTATATGGTTGTGATGGATCTATTCAAACATATAGATAGATCTATTCTATTGTATATGGTTGTGATGAATCTATTCGAAGGTATAGATAACTCAACTAGTCGCTAGAGTTCCTCATTGATCTTTTTTTTTTTTTTTGAATGGTAACAAAATTGATTCCATAAAATAGATCCAAAGATTACTTTAAAGGGGACAAGCAGTCACCCGAAAAAGAGGTGTGCCGGGGAACAAGGGCCAACAACACCCCAACACAGCGTAATATTAAAACAAAATGAGTTCAGACATAAAGAAAAGCGACCCTCATATTACAGACGGCACCCTCATTAGTCCCAATAAGAGGCCAGCCTTGAGACAGTCACCATCTCCAAATTGACCCCCTCTTTAGCCAGACAGTCCGTCATCTCGTTAGCGGATCTCCTCATATGTTGAATTCGTGGATGGATAACACAAACCAAATCCCGAATCTCATCTAGAATATGGTTAAGCCTCCATGGCCCGCAGCTTCTATTCAATCTGAATAATTAAGCCCTTCGCTTCGGCTTCATTAGCATCGCAAGACCCAGCCGGACCGGTGAACGACATCAAAATGTGGGCATATTCATCACGAACCAAACCACCAATACCGGCCCTTCCAAGATTGCCCATAGAGCTCACATCAAAATTCAATTCAAACCACCCCTCTGGTGGGGCCATCCACTTTAGGCCTTTAGGGGTAACATTCACGATAGCTTTCTTCTCTGATATAACTACGCGCCAATTCCTCAATATAACCCCAGGATTGTAAGGAAGACCCTCATTTTCATTTGACCAAGCAATAATAGTAAGCTTAATGCGAAGAGCAATGTGCTGCCAACTTCTCTCCTTTTCCAGAAATATTCTGTTATTCCATTCCTTCGAGATATGCCATATTAAAGCACAAGGAACCAATAGCCACATAGATTGCCCGGTACAACCATGAAATGTGCCACACCAATGGCCACATAGATTGTCCGGTACAACCATGAAATGCGCCACACCACTGTAGAATCACCTTGCCTCATCGATCTTTTGGATGGATCTATCCTGTTGTATATGATTGTGATGGATCTATTCAAAGGTATAGAGAGCTCTACTAGTTGCTACAGTTCATAATTGATCTTTTGTATTGTTCTTACTATTGCTCTTCCGAGAGGATGGTCACAATATCAAATGGCTGTTATTATTGTATTCTTGATGGTGACCATCAAGAAGTTTACATGTATCAACTAGAGGGCTATGCCCGTCCTCACTATCCCAATAGGCACCTGGGGCTTGGTTTTCTCATTTTTTGTCATGTCTATTCTTTCAAAGAGTTTAGTTTTGGTTTCCTATGCTTTTGTAAGGTATTTTGAAAGTTTTGCTATTCATTTTTTATTAATTACTTACACTTCATTGGGGGGCTCGTTTTGTTATCATATGTGGACAATGTTTTTATTTACTGACAACGCCACATCCCACATTCGGCAAACTCTTCAAAGGACTTTTGAGATGAAAGATATGGGTGGTCTCAATTATTTGTTATTGAGGTTTCTTAGAGTTGCGTGTCCTTTGTGCAACTCAGCACTGGTATGCTCTTGACTCCTCACCCGGTGTCTACGATAGAATGTGAGCCTCTTTCTACTCCATCCGTTTTCAACAAAAGGCTTAGTGATCATTGTTCTCCTCCTTTCACAGATGCTACCCTATATAAGTCTGTGTGTGGAAGAATATAGTATTTGACGTTGACGTGGTCTGATATTTTGTTCTTCTATTAATCAAGTATGTCACTTTATGGATCGGCCTAATCACTTCCATTTAGAAGTTGTGAAGATTACTTTTTGTTATGATAAAGGCGCAATTACTTGGGCCTTTTTTTATTTGATTTGCAACTGCGACTGCTCTCCCTCTCTATATGTCTACACCACACCATTACCAGCTGTGCTGGTCCTGATGAATATCGTTCTATGATGGGTTTCATTGGAAAGTGTCTTGTTTCTTAGAGTATGAAACAACAGGCTATTGCTCACTTGAGTGTTTAAGTGGAAGATCATGGTATCCGTAGTAGTACCTTTATAGTGTTGACTTGGATTCAATTTCTCTTGTATGATCTTGGTGTGTCCTTTGTTTCTGCAAGCACTTTTTACTACAACAATAGAAGGTTGTAGCTATCTTTTGTGAGTCTTGTCTTTCAAGCTTGCACCAACCACGTTGAAGTGGATTATCACCTGTTTGATGGAAGGTTCTTACATGTGTAAGTCTCTCCTGTTTATTCTCATTCTGATGCTCAACTTGCTGAGAGCTTTGTGAAGTCATTATCACAATCAGGATACAGCCACCTATTTCAAACACTTCTGGATCAGCTATTTCAAACGCTTACTGTAATAATTGTGCTGAAAAATTGTTTAATGTAATCCCTGCCCTATATCTAGGGAGGTAATGATATAAGCTGAAACTAATTTTGTAGAAAACCATGAAGCAGCGAGTGCTTTTGCAATATGGCTTCAGTTTGTCTGCCTCAGCCCAGGTTTCTCAACGCAGTTTTTTTTTTTTTTTTGTGCGCGCGCGTGGGTGTTGGGGGGGGGGGGGGGGGGGGGGGGGGGGGGTGGCGCGGGCGGAGGTAATTGTCAAACAATCTCTCTCTCTCTCTCTTTGTTTTTTTTTTCATAATTTTACAATACGAGCAGTAAGCAGCATGTTAAGCTTTCTGCTATTTTTATAAGTTAAAAAGAGAAACATCTTTGCTTGAATATTTCGTTGTAGATGATATGAAGATGAACTTTTTGGGATGGCTTTGATGTTCAGTGAATTCAAAGAAGAAGTTGACAATGACTGCTTACTTTTTAACTTTTTTAACATTGGCCCGTGTGTTAAACCTTTGGGCACAATCTCTGCTAAGGCGCTAACTCTTTCTTAATGGCTATTCTGAATTTTGTTGTTATATCCACTATTTCTAACCCCAAAAACTTGATATAATTTGTCATGGGCATGTCCATAGCATTATGGGGTATATTTATTTGCAGATGTTTTCCATCATACATACATAGAAACTATGCGGCGGAGGAAGAAGGTTTCGATTCTTGGTAAAACGATCAATTTGGTACTTATCAACTATGTGACTATGGTTTGTTCTTTACATGCGAATTCCACTCCTAGTTTTCGGTGCTTGTTTTTCTCTTATGAAGGGTGTTCTAACTTTGTTCTTGACAATGCTGGTCACACAATCACAAAAGGGTTCTTGTGGCTGATGTCCGCCGTGTTTGCCAATCTCAGTCTCCCCTAAAAATTAAATGACTGATTTTGGTGCAATGAATTTCGTTTGCTACTGAGCTTTTAGACCACCTTGTCTAATGATACCTTGTTCTTTCAAATTTAACTTCCGCGGGTACTTTTTCTGATTAATCAATGCCGGGCCCTTTTGCAGATGTTGTTGGATCAGCAATTGGAGTCATGGTGTTCACCGTGCTGCTCTCTTCATGGGCTCTGACATTTGCAATTGGAGGGGAGCGTCTCTTCGGCCCAGTTTGGGGGAATCTTGTCATGTACAATGTCGCCGACAGATTCGGCCTCACTGGTTGGAACTAATAATAACTTTCTCCCACATTAATTCATCACAACATCATCAACATAACTCCTTTGTGTAATCTCTTTACATCTTTACAAGAGTCTTTAGAACAGTCTGTATATCATAAGGCGTGCTTGTTCAAAATCTGGCTAAAACTCATTACATATTACATGTCCTCTAGGGTGAGCTATCTCACAGCTCCACTGTAAGTTCATAAAAGTTAGGTCACCATGAGGCTATATGGATACTGTGAATCTTGATAGGTGAGATTGTGCTGAGTTGTTGTAACCTTGAGGTTTGTGGCAATATATCATTTCATTTCATTTCATTTTGGGGGGGGGGGGGGGGGGGGAGGCAATGGCATTTCACTAGTATGGAACAAAAGTAATTTTAGAAATATCTTTCATTTCCATTCCAGAAAATGCCTGCAATCCAGGGCCTGGGGGCTATTTGGATGTCTAAAAATTAATTTTCCAGGATTTGCTGTTGGATGTGGGTGGTACGATTCTTGATCTTTGATCCGAAGCAGCCTCTTAAAGAGTTGCCGTTGGATCAAACATCAAGGGTGGTAGCACCCTGTCCCTCTCAGGTGGGCGTTTCACATTACATCCTCTAAGAATGAACATCAAACATCAAGAGGGTGTTTCACATTGAAATACAAGAAATGATAACATTTGTCTATGCATCAATTAGCTTGAAACAGGGGTGCATGCAATCAACTTTGAAAAGAGAAAAATCAGGAGTGCTGCTTCAAAAAATTGTGCCGACATCCAAATTGGTAGGAATCCATATAATTTCATAGAGTTCCATCACCCTCACCAAGCGGTCAATCCTAATGAAGAACCAAACCCAATACACTTGTTTGCCATCTTCATGATTTTATAGTGGTCAATCCTAATGAAGAACCAAACCCAATACACTTGTTTGACATCTTCATGACTTTGCTCTGTTTTCCTCTTTTCTAAGAGAAGGAAGCAACCATGGTTTAAAATTTCGACCGAAATCCAAAATTTCGGTTACCGGTGGGGACGGAAACCGGAATTTTCCGAAATTCCATTTGTCGCCCTTTTTTGGTAATTTCGATCTGAAATTTTGGCTTAATGACATTATTTATTAAAAAAAAGGTGTTACAAAATTTCGGAATTTCGGTCCGGAATTTGGAACCAAATTTCGGTTTTTGGTGGGGTCCGAAACGGTTACCGAAACCGAAATTTTAAACCTTGGAAGCAACAATAGTGAATTCTAAAGCTACAAAACATATAAATAAATTTTTTTTTTTGAAATTGCAGTGTCACAGATGCATTAAAAACACGTACTGAATCAAGTATGTCGGTGAGGTCGCCGGAAAACGGTGAAAGGCAAGAGAAAAAAAAGATCGGTAGGGTTCTGAGAAGCTAGGGTTTTTAGAAAAACTTAATACCAAGATGGATTAGTGAAAGGCAAGAAAAAAACTCACGAAATTTATTTAAGATAACCCAAACAACAAAACCATAAGTAGAACAAAACCAGAAGTAGAACAAAATACTATCATAATAGTATCTCAAACAACCTCAAATTCCTGAGATCCTTCTCCATCTCCATTCTGCACGGCTTCATTGTCCTTGTTCCCCGAAGCGTCGTCCTTGTCACCCACACGAATCAAGCACTTGCCTCCATATTTGAAAAATATGGTGAGGACAACACCGACGAGGACAACAGCTGAGCCAATAAATAAAAATTTCTCTATCTTCTCCCAAGAGACAGAAACCTCTACGTTCACATGTCCACTGTTACCCATCCTCCTCTCCTCTCTCTAACTATCTTCCTTTTTTTCAAGAACAGGTAAGTGAATTGGAAGGATGGATGGTTTAAGAAATGAAAGAGTGAGGTTGGTATTTATAGCAAAAAAGGAAGATAGTTAGAAAGAAGATATTGGCACTCCCCTTTAGTTAGAGAGAAGATATTGGCACTCCCCTTTAGTCAGCAAAAGGCAGATGATTGCATTTTTATGCTTACGTCCTTCAAAATTCACTTTTCAATTTCTCCAAGTGACGTGCTTACGTCCTTCAAAATTCACTTTTCAATTTCTCCAAGTGAGTGACGTGCTTACGTCCTTGAAAAGGACGTAAGACGTAATCATAAAAATGCAATCATCTGCCTTAAAGGGGGAAAAAATATGGTCTATACATATGTGTCTATACATATGTGTGGAAAAATATGTAGCATCGTAAAACAGAGAATTGCAGTGAGAGCTAAAAAAGGAGGCAAGTGCTTTTATTTCTTAAAGGGGGGGAAAATATGGTCTATACATTTATTGCTTTTTTGCTATAAATACCAACCTCATTCTTTCATTTCTGGAATCTTAAAAGCACGTCATTTGGGCATTTTGGTCTTTTAGGAGAAAAGCAAGTCACTTGGAGAAATTGAAAAGTGAATTTTGAAGAGGAAAACAAGTGTATTGGGTTTGGTTCTTCATTAGGATTGACCACGATAAAATCATGAAGATGGCAAACAAGTGTATTGGGTTTGGTTCTTCATTAGGATTGACCACTTGGTGAGGGTGATGGAACTCTATGAATTTATATGGATTCCTACCAATTTGAATGTCGGCACAATTTTTTGAAGCAGCACTCCTGATTTTTCTCTTTTCAAAGTTGATTGCATGCACCCCTGTTTCAAGCTAATTGATGCATAGACAAATGTTGTCATTTCTTGTATTTCAATGTGAAACACCCTCTTGATGTTTCATGTTCATTCTTAGAGGATGTAATGTGAAACGCCCACCTGAGAGGGACAGGGTGCTACCACCCTTGATGTTTGATCCAACGGCAACTCTTTAAGAGGCTGCTTTGGATCAAAGATCAAGGATCGTACCACCCACATCCAACAGCAAATCCTGGAATCTGTTAACACCCCTCTCTCTCTCTCTCTCTCTCTCTCTCTCTCTCTCTCTCTCTCACACACACACACACACACACACACACACACACACACACACACAAATTCTAATTCTGCATCAGTCGGAATGAGATTAAAAAAAAAAAAAAACACAAACACTCTGATACCCCTTGGATTTGGAGGTGAATTTGGATTTTTAAATTCAAATTTGGCGTTTGGCAAGCCTTTATGACATCTGGATTTGGATTTGAGTGAAATCCACAAGATTTACAAAATCCTCATGTTAGCATAATTTTTTGGATTTATAAATCCTTTCTGCGAGAGGTTATTTATAAATCTAAATCTGACCCATAAGGGGTTAAAATGACAAAAATATACCAAAAAGTGTTAAATGACTTAAGTACCTGTAGACACCCCATTTTGACCTGACCCCCAATTTCCCAAATCGAATAAATTCCCAAGATCGAATAAAATTCCGATTCCCAAAATCCCGAAACTCGAGTTTTAAAGTCAACCTCAGTATATCCCGGAAGCCAAGTTCCAAATTCCGAAATCCGCAAAGAATCAAACCCAAATGCGAAGGAACCCCAAAATTTTATTGACCCACAGTGTTCACTAATTGATACAAATTTTTCCAGGGTGGTTAACCTCTCCAAGAGTGTCCCTACAAATTTTACAAGAATTGGACAAGAAATGGAAGAAAGGACAAACAGGTGAGTGAAACTATCAAAGCATGGTAGTGTTGATGCTATCTCCCTTTATTGCAGAAGAGGGGGGGTGAACTAGCATAACAAAGGTGCCCATTGATAGGAAAAAAAGGCAAGTAGAGCCTAAGGGTAGGAGGGTGTAAAATCACCTTGTCCTAGGGGTATTTTAATAAAATGAATGTTGCTTCCTTTACAAGTCACAAGCATAGGCCATTGGATCAAGGAGATGAGGTGTAGGGCTTAGATCAACTAGAACATTCTAGGTTTTTAGGGTTTCTACGATAGAATTAGGGCTAAGGATAACAAATCAAGGGATGATAAGAACCAAGAAAAGGAATCTAATGGATGAATGGTTAGGATTAAAGCAAAAATTCCCAACCCTAAAGATAAAATCAATGGGAGCTCGTGAAAAAAGAGGATTCTCATTTTCGGTTTTGGGTTGCACATAGCAGAGAGAGAGAGAGAGAGAGCAACACCGCCACCACCGAACCTCCATTTCTTCTCCTTCACCTCCATCTCAGCCTTTGCTACCTCTAAACCCATTTTCTGCACTTCCAAACCCACTTCCAAACCCTTCCTTTTTCACTCTCCACCACCACAGCACCGATCGACCCTACTCTGGCCAGCCACCGCTCGACCAAACCCACTTCATCTTTTTCACCATCTTCTCAAACCACCATCTCTGTAACTCATCACCATCTCCATCTCACCACCTCCAACACTATCACCATTTCAACCTAAACCCATTTCTATTCCCATTTATTTGCCTCATTTCTGCAACTCCGGCAACTTCGCCGGAATCCGGCCTTTGCCTCTACACCACCACTCTCATTCTCCTCCATTTTCAACCAGCACCACCCTATCCCTTGTTTCTAACCTGAATCCAACCCATTGCTAACCCGAATCCGACCCTACCACCACCATTTCCTTTGTCATCTCCGGGCATCTAGCTGGAATTCAGCGAAAAACCTCAATAAGTCCGACCCCCCAACCATCTACTAACCCCTAAATGCTTCCCCTGTTTTGTTCTTCCACCAAAACCCATCTGAGCATCGAACCCTATTTCAACCAGACCTTCTTCAAATCAAAACCCACTTCAAACCCTCTTCATTTGCAACCCTTAGAACCAGCCACCATTTCTCCAATTCCGTGAATCCGGCAACAACTCCTTGAAATTTCGGAGAAAATCCGACCCAATCCCAAGGCCTGCGACCACCACCTCTGGAATTGGATTCCCTTTGATCCCGGCAACTCTTCTTCGAATCCGACCGCGTCAACCTACTTCAGGCCAAACCCGTTGTTCTGATGATTTTCGCCATCTCTCCTCCGGTCAGATCCGCAGATTCCGTCGCCACCATCTAGACCTCTGGCCTGCATCTCGTCCGAACACCTCCACAAGATCCGCACCATTATCGACACCAATCTGCGGTCAAAGCAAATCCAAACTGCCAAGAAAAAGAGCAAGGAAAAAAAAGAAGAGAAAAGATCTGAACCCTTGAATTTTTGCTTCAGCAGGTAATTTCTAGTTCCTTCTCTTCATTTATGTAGTCTGGCACTTCCATAGTTCTTAGATCCTTTGAATGTTTCTATCCTAATCATGTGCTAGGCTTAGAATTACCAGTTGTGCTCGATTGTCATTTTTAACAGAGTTTGGTTTTTCCGCAAACCTTGATTTACCAACCTTGAATTTTCATTCCTTTTCATTGATTAAGTGTCGTTAATTTTAAGGATGAAATGAGCTTCGGATTTTGGTTCCCAGTAGCATTTTACAGATTACAGGTTTCTGATCCGATGTTTTCTCTGAACCCCATTTCTTATAATCCTTGATCCATGAGACTTCTTTATAGACTTTAACTCTTTCCTGTCCCTTGCTTTGTTAAAACTCCCATTTCTTTTGCCTTGGATTATTGTGAGAATTCAACTTTGACTAGCGATACTCTCATAATCATGTAATGATGATGGTACTGCTCTATGTTGCCGACTTGTCGTACTAATAGAGTGATTCTATTTCCATTAGTCGCTTCATGCTTCATCAATGGTTGAATATGAAAATAGCTAATTCATGCCATGATTAGTACAGGGTGGTATAGATGATAGATCTCATTTATCAAATTCAGTTGTCTTTTCGCTCTTTGATTGGTTTAGGAGGACCCTTATGAGCTGTAATAATCTTTGAGAATAGTCGTAATAAAAGACAAGGGGATTCTATGTGATTATCAAAACATGGGTTCAATGATGTCATTTTTCCTAGACTGACTATAAAGTACCAATATCCGCGCTGTCTTCTTTCACAAATGGCAGCCTTCTGCCATCTCTTTCTTTCATATGATCTGTTTCTAATGGTTGTTTTAGATACAGCCTCCAGTGGAGAAATGTCTCACCAGGTTAGTATCGTCATTAGCAAAATATTGTAGCGCGGCTATCCATAGTTGGAT
Organism: Tasmannia lanceolata; assembly: GCF_043159265.1. Classification (NCBI taxonomy): domain Eukaryota; kingdom Viridiplantae; phylum Streptophyta; class Magnoliopsida; order Canellales; family Winteraceae; genus Tasmannia; species Tasmannia lanceolata. The sequence continues at coordinate 870,986 of NW_027518693.1, forward strand.
TTTTTAATAGTGCCATTACTAAGTTTTGATAATTGCATGTAATCAGCTAGTCTATGTTATTTCAACTGATCTTATGTGATTTGCTATTAACAGCCATGTTGGGAGGCTATACCAAGTTCATTTGTCTCGCACATAGTCACGTTCCTTCTCTGTTTGTTTTCTATAGTTCCTGTTGCCCGGTTTTCGGTCCCACAACTATGTTGTTTGTGAGTGTAAGACTATCAAGCCATCTCGCTACACCACCACTAGTTTGTGAGTTTATAGTAGTGTTGTCCATTGTCTGGGAATGGGTTAAGTATGCTGCCTTGCTTGATTTCCATATCATCTCATATCCTACTCGTGAGTTTGATTTTCACGTGACTTGCTCCCTTGTTCGTAGAATTGGAGCTGTGTTGCCTCCTACTTTGAAAATCTGGGAATACGGATCATTCTCCCGGCGATGACGGAATATTTCTTGAGCCAACCCCTTGCCCTTCCTATCATTTTCCCTATCTTAGGGTCTTCACATGGTTTGAGGGGTTCCCTTCCTTTTCGGGGCTATTCTTTGCACGTTCCTCAGGATCCTTTTCGAGTTTCGGGATTCCATCGATTTTGGGAACATCTTGTTTCGGGTTAAGGCGACGACGGACGGAAACCTCCTGAGCCAAAACCCTCTTTCAATCAAAGGGATACAAAACAACAAAAATCTAAAAACAACAAATAACATAAAAAAACGCCAAAAACTTTCGAACTACGTTGGCTTGATCCCTTTCCACAGGGTACGTAGGTAGCTTGGGTCCACCAAAGTCCAGTCAAACCTTTTTAATAAATATTTTCAAACATTTCAAAACAAAAACAAAAATGGGCAAGGATGGTGATTGCCAGGTCACTCGGAGCCCTCTTTTCATTCCATTTTCAGTTTTCATCGTGGTTTTCCGGTTTCCATCGGTTTTCTGACGTTTTATCGGGTTTTGGGACGGGCGATGACGTAGCGTGGTCCCTTCACAGGGATTGTCCTCGCTGAGCCCAACGATAGGTCATGACGATCGCGAGACTTTCTTTTCTTGCACCTTTTAGCTTGCTGTGTGCTTATCTTAGATTTCTTATGCATTCTAGTTTGTTTGTTCTTCTAGCGTGCGATCGATTGCCAGTTTCTTAGTCTTATCTCTTGCACATGCTCGCATGCTAGTGTGTTTACTTTACTGCTTTGATTGCTTAGCTATAGCGTTTATCCATTCGTCTTAGCTTAATTATCTTTCTAAACTTAGATATTTGCTTTCTTTATCTCATCATATCTATCATTATCTGCTTAGCTGTAGCTATGCATGCGATTGTTTATTGCTTTCTTAGATGTGATGAGTTAGGATTAGATGCGATGAGTTAGGATTTGGATGTTCATTTTCTTTGCCCATCCCCGGGTCATGCATGCTTAGATAGACGTTTTCTCGGGGTTGATTGTTCCCATTTCACATGATTTTCGCCCAAAACTCTTCAAAGTTAATTGAAAATGGTACAAGAGACCAGGTGCTTGCACTTGGGCGAATTGGGGGTGCTCTTCGGATCTTCCTCATTCGTCACCAGGCACGAACCTTTGCATCTCTGGTTATCCGTTGCAACAGAGTATTTTATGGGGTTCCAGGGCCAGCTCCCCTGGATGGCGACCCTGAGTTACTTTCAGGTGCGTCTTGGTTTCGAGGCTCATGTCTCCGGATCAAGAGGTATCTCATACATATACATCGCCACCTATGCTGTGAGTGGCATCATTTCGAGAGTTCCTTGGTAGAGCTCTCTTTCACATTGTGGAGGTCTCAGACGATTGACTGGGGGATCTCGCGTCCCTCGCTCATCGTCCTCTCGGGATCGGGGTCCACAATACCCACATGACATTAAAAACTAATCAAAATATATCGTATTAGGTAAAATGAATAGAAAACCCTGGGTCAGGCAAAATGACCGGAATACCCCCTATACCAGGTAAAAATGACAAAATATCCCCGAGTCGTGCAAAATGAATAAAATACCCTTATGACATTAAAATGATCAAAATAACCTCATACAGGGTAAAATGATTAGAATACCCCTAGATCAAGTAAAAATGACCCATGGCTCATAAAAAAATGACTAAAATGCCTAAAAATACCATCATGAGATAAAAATGATAAAAATACTCCATATTAGGTAAAATGACTAGAAATACCCCTATACCAGGTAAAAATGACAAAATACCCCCGAGTCATACAAAATGACTAAAATACCCTTATGACATAAAAATGATCAAAATAGCCTCATATAGGGTAAAGTAACTAAAATACCCCAAGATCATGGAAAATTATCGGTGGCTCATGAAAATGACTAAAAATACCCTCATGAGATAAAAATGATAACAATACGCCATATTAGGTAAAATGACTAGACTACCCTCGGGGCATGCAAAATGACCGGAATACAACTATACAGGGTGAAAATGACAAAATACCCTGAGTCATGGAAAATGACTAAAACACCCTTATGATATAAAAATGATCAAAATACCCCCATATAGGGTAAAATGACTAGAATACCCCTGGATCATGGAAAATGGCTGAAATGCCCCTATATCAAGTATTTTAGGGCTTTTGGGTTTTGTTAGATTTCAAATTCAAATCCAGAGAGCATCCAAACAAAAAAAAATTAATTTAGATTTGAAATCCAAATCTATACGTGGTCATCGAAACGGCATTATTTATAAATTTGTGAATTTTAAAATTCTTGATTTGTTCAATATGAAAAACTACACTAGCCGGGCATTTGAACAAAGACAAAAAATAAATGGGAATATTGGCCAACATTGCCTTAGCCAACACAAGCCTTTCGCCTCTAGAGACAAGATTCCTCTTCCACGCCTCCAACCTCCTCTCAATTCTCTCAACAACAGGCTCCCACAAAGTTTTTTTTTGGTCTCCCGACCCCCAAAGGGAGACCCAAGTATGTGGAAGGCAATTGCTCAAACAGACAACCCAAAGTCTTTGCCAATTCAAGCATCTCATCCTGCGGGATGTTTAGGGCATACAGCCTGGACTTATGGAAATTAGATCTCTGCCCAGTAATCAACCCATAGCATCGAAGGGAAGATTTTAAGTTCATCACTTGGGTCCTCTCCGGTTCGCAAAACAGGAGAGTATCGTTTGCAAATTGAAGATGTGACACCTCCACCTGCTCACCTCCAATCTTAAAACCATTGAATAACACCAACCTGCTCCCTTTAGTCATCAATCTACTAAGAGTCTCAGCCACTATGACAAAAAGAAATGGGGATAAGGGATCACCCTGTCTAAGTCCTCGCGATGACTTAAATAAACCTTTAGGAGACCCATTAATCAGGATGGAGAACCAAGCTGAAGAGACACAAGCCCTCATCCAAACTCTCCATTTATTACCAAACCCCATTCTACCCAGCAAGTAATCTAAACTATCCCAATCCACTCTATCATATGCCTTCTCCATATCCAATTTGCACATAATACCTCTCATGCCGTTCTTAAGATAAAAGTCAATGGCCTCATTCGCAACTAAAGAGCAATCAAGAATCTGCCTATTAGCCACAAAAGCACTTTGGCCTATCTTCAAACGATCCACTAGCACTTTTGCCAATACTTTGTGTAGACATCCCACCAAGCTAATTGGACGATACTCAGATATTTGAGAGGCACCAACAACCTTTGGGATCAAGGCAATGAAGGTAGCTCCAGTGCCTTTATCCAAAACCAACCCATTATAGAACTCATTGAAAAATTTCAGGATATCCCCCTTTACATACGACCAACAAGATTGAAAGAAAGCTAAACAAAAACCATCAGGACCGGGTGCCTTATCCTTACCAATAGAAAAAACACCTTTTTCAACCTCTTCCTCCTTAAAGGGACTCTCCAACGCACCCCTCTGAGCCATGCTCAGCTCACTAAACTCAAATTCCTCTGGAACTGGTCTTATGATCCCATCCGATGAGTACAAGGAAGAATAAAAATCCAAGATCACTCTAGTAACCTCGTCTTTCCCTGACACCCTGATTCCATTATCAACCAAAGACTCGATCCTGTTTCTCCGTCTTCTGGCACTGGCCATAGCATGAAATAAGGCTATGTTTTTGTCCCCCTCCTTTAACCATCTCACTCTTGACGTTTGTCTCCACTTTATCTCCTCTTGAAGCAGCAAACCTTTATGCTCTTCTTTAACCCTACCCAATTCCTCCCTTGATATTATTGATCCTAATCCAGATACTTCCAATACATTTAATTCACCTATTCTATTTTCCAACCAAACTTTTCTACTCGAATCAGCTTGTCTTCTTTCAGCTACCCAATCCTTTAACATTTTCTTTACATGCCTAAGCTTTTGCCCAATAACCACATCCGCAGGACCCTCAACCTTATGTGCTTCCCACCATCCACCCAATCTGATTCTAATTCCTACAATCCAAAAGCAGCCATGTTGAATGCTCACCATGAGCATTCCACATTGATGTTCTGCAGATTTAAGTTGCCACTTCAGTCAGAACATCCTAACTTAGAACTTCATGCCGCGATCAATGGGGCCTATGGCAATTCGGTGGTCCCCCATATCATGTTGGATGGGGTCCATCACTCCCACTAATGGGGTGCGAAGATTAGTACTGCTTTTAGCAATGTAAAATATCAATGGGCAAAAGTACCAACTGGGGCCCACTTCTTCAATAATCTGAACCATTTACCTGGTTAGGCCATGCCATGGATGGGCCATTCTAATGGAGGTAGATTCTGACATGTGCCTCACCAGTAGCAGGCCCTAGCAAATTAATTACTCTAACAGATAGGATTATTGAACAAGTAGGCCTCACTTGCACGTTTTTCTACACATCTTCTTCCTTTGAAAAATACCCACATGCATCATGTGACTCTCTAACAAATTTCATTATCACCATTGCTTACAATCCCATAATAAGATAAAACAGAAACAGGGTATCCTTCAACATTGTAGCCTCTTGAAGATCTCAAAGAAATGGTTGTTCTGATCGCTCTTTAGTATCCCTTAAACAGCTATAAATTTTCAAATAATCTTGCTATATCAGTCCTGAAGTCGGTCAACCCATGAATCACCATAATTCAGTCCATATTGGATCTTGAAACCCACAAGAGTGACTGGGTTTATACTTTATACCAAATATTGCAACCATGGCTTCTGCAGTTAGGATATCCGAGTTCTTATTTGGGATTATCGAGAAAACATAATTAACTGAAAGGCATATAATCTCTGAAACTATTTCCAGTGCCTACTTTTTTGAGCTGCACGTAAACAGATGCACAACAATACATGAAGACCCACATGAACACGTGCTCAAAATTTTCCCTACTCAAAAGCTCTGATACAAGAAGATAATGGGTTTTGAAGTTTTAATTTACCATTGAAGATTTCCAACATTGGACATGATAAACAGTAACTTAAATAAGCTTCTTCTTTTGAAAGAATCTCTTCAAGTGCCACAATTGCAAAGCCGAAACCCCTATGCAAACACCCAAAGACATGATGCTGAACCATGCCACTCTAGCATTTGTTAGTTCACTTACTTCCCTCATCTCTGCTTCCCTGTATTCAAATATTAGTAGTTATCAAAACCAACAATAGCATAAATGGGAAGTGTGCTAAGTACTTTATATTACCTGCTCTCGAGATATAATAAATTCTCATGGATGGCCTCTACAGCCCCTTCTAGTTTCCTTAGCTCAAGCTAAATACCCTAAATTACCAGCCAACAATCAAATATAAATTCAGATAAAATCGTGTTGAACACATAAACTTAGTAAAATAAGCAAGGTGTTAGTGTTTTACCTCAATCTTTTCTTTTCTTGCAACAGAGTGCCAGTCCCTTGCCGCGATTCCAATTTTCCAGTCAATGTTGACACTATCAATCCAAAAACAAGCAAGGTAGTTGCCAGCCTCACTAGTCGTAAATGCAAACTGGCCTACTGTCTCGTTTTCTTTGTGATAAACTGTGTTTCCATAGGGGGAGGTTACCTGAAAAAGAACATATGCCTCTTGCTATTTTTAAGTACACAGAAAGGATTGCTCACCTCAAATTACCAACTTCAGAAGCTAAATAAACAACTCCTGCTATTTTTTAAGAATTAATAAGCTACTAATCATGGACCAGTATAAATTGATACGCACTAACTGACAAGGATTGCCGACAGATTCAGCCTCACAGGTTGGAACTAATAATAACTTTCTCCCACATTAATTCATCACAACATCATCAACATAACTCCTCTGCGCAATCTCTTTACATCTTTACAAGAGTCTTGAGAACAGTCTGTATATCATAAGGGGTGCTTGTTCAAAATCTGGCTAAAACTCACGACATATTAAATGTCCTCTAGGGTGAGCTATCTCACAGATCCACTGTGAGTTCATAAAAGTTAGGTCCCCATGAGGCTATATGGATACTGTGAATCTTGATAGGTGAGATTGTGCTGGAACAGTTGTTGTAACCTTGAGGTTTGTGGGTTTCAATCCCAGTTCGGCTATACAAACCACTGTTTTAAACTGTTTTCATCGTATGTTACACCATAAATGGTTATTGGGGGCCGAGCTCGTAACTTGGTTGGAAAGTCATCTGTATGTCAACTTCAAATAAATGGTTTTCTTAGAATGGGTAGGAGATGAAATTCTCGTATCCAGTTCTTAAAGAGGAGTTCCTTTGCTGGGGACATGACCAGTTGATTTATATTAGTGGTGTTTGGACTTAGGGAAATAAATTATGGACATTTTTTCATGGAAAATAAAAACAAATGTTATGGTATGCAATTTTCCTTGGAAACAGGGAAAATTATCTATATTGGACAAAATTTAAATTACCAAATGGTGGGAAATTAATTTTTAGACTTCCATATAGCCCACTAGGCCCTGGATTGCAGGCATTTTCTGGAAAAAATTGGAAAGGAAAGATATTTCCAGAATTACTTTTGTTCAATATGAAAAAACAAAACTTGAACCTATCCTACTCAATCTTTCCTAGAGGGAGCTTCAATTTATGATAATGTCCCTCCAAATTAACCATAATCATGTACTTCTGAATCGCGGTAAGGAAAAACCATCAGAAATGTTTTTCTTGCAGTCCAAACATGGCCTAAGGGTTCACCAACAAACCATTTGGCCCGCCAGAACTCATGGTTGTTCAACAATACTCACGGTTATTATCCCCTTTTCTCTGTCAAGAAAACTATAATAAAGGGGGTGTGCCCATAAAAATGAGGTGGTGTGAACCTAAGCCAAGTGAATATGACCGTATCATTGAATGCCATTAACTTACTTGATTTCGATAAAACAATTTTAAACCAAAAAATTTTATTTGAAATTTATTGGAATCCACTGCAATAGACTCTAAATTTACGCAAGTTATTGAGAGAATATCAAATTTACGTACACAATTCAAGCTCATATTCTAATTTGGAGATTCGGTACGGCTCTATTTCTTTCTACGTATATTAAGCAGCTAAATCTTCTTATTAGAGGTTTATTCTAAACGATTATTAGTTAAAAATTTAACTGAGAAACTTAAAAATTTCTTTCTACGTATATTAAGCAGCTAAATCATCTCATAGGATTATCCTAACCCACCGATCTGTAGTGGCCAACACCTTATAGAAAATTAGAAACCTACAGATAGGAGGGTTAGGATAATCCTATGAGATGATTTTTGGGCTATGACATATTTATTTGGGGTCCAACAAATGAATGGTTTGGACCATCCTTTAGAGAGAACCCTACTATATTTAAAAAAAAAAATAAAAGTATGTACCTTAAAAAAACTCAAATATTGAAAGGGCATGCCTCGATGTTCCAATATGTCAGATGATATTGCTCAATATTTTTACAATATTTTTGAAATATTGTGATATATCCGACGATATATCACGACAATTTAATTTTACAGTTCTCTCGCATGATATACACTTAAAATGAAGAAAAACTGAGAGGAATGGTCTGGTTTCACTGGTGGAATGATCTGGTTTCGCACCATACTAGCGTGTGAATGGAGTGCACAGATGTGGATGGTGTGAGCCAGCATCTGGACTGTCCACATCAGGGAAAATGTATTTATAGCATGAGTTCAGCTACCGTTGGATCAATCCTAGTGACCAACCTTTGGGTCCAGCAAGGAGACATGCAATATGGCCTGTAAGGTCAAGTGTTGGAATTTGATATTAATAAAAAGTTCATAATCCTCCCAAACACGCGCGCACACAGACACACGTGTATACTCACATATTATGAAATCTTGATATATTATTTGGTAGATTAATAAATAGCTACAAAAGTTTCCTGTTCATTTTTTGGGATTATGAACTTTGATAATGTTTGGACCCTGTTTCAGTTTTTATTTCATTCTAATCATATTTTGATTAAACCTATAATTGTTTGATCTCCCTCCCATTCTTTCTGATGGTTTAAGATTTTTTATGTGGTGGGTCAATTTTCTAGTAAATTATTTTTTACTTTTTGGTTGTCAGTGATATAGAGGGTGAGCCTTGGCGCAACAGTAAGGTTGTTCCATTGTGACTTGGTGGTCACGGGTTCGAGTCACGGAAACAGCCTCTTTAAAAAGCAGGAGTAAGGCTGTGTACATCTAACCATCCCCAGACCCCGTAATGGCGGGAGCCTCGTGCATTGGGCTGCCTTTTTTTTTTTTTCAGTTGTTAGTAACCGTGAATCAAAATGATATCAAAGGAAGTCCAATTCGGGAAATCAAACGGGGAGAGAGATCATCATTCCCAATAAATCAAAGCAAAAAACTACTTTACGAGATTGACAACCAAACGCTACTACCACTATTCTACAATGTAAGTTCCATGTAAATCCAAGGCAATCTCCCCCCTGTCTATGGTTATACCACTACTCTATGAGGTAAATTACCCACAACCAAAGTATGGAAATAAATTAGAATGCTTTGAACAATGAAAGAAGTGCAAATCAAGATTCAATGATACAACTTTAAGATGAAGATGTAGATATTTCCTCTCAATTGATCAGATATGGTGTTAGGCATCCAATGGTTACCACGGCAGTATACTCAATCATAAAATTGAAGTACAAAGTGGGGTCATTTCTGCCAATGTGCATTCCGACCTAAACCCATATTTGAGGCACTAAAGCGGGACATGACTTCCAACCCTGTTTTGGCACTACCCGATTTCACCAAAACATTTTTCCTAAAATGCAACATATCAGGCCATGATCTGGAGTTGGTGCTGACGCAGTCATTTGATAGGCCCTCACATAGATAGGGTGTGCCCAAAAATTCAGCTCCTTAGGATCATCCTAACCCTTCGAACTGTGGAGGTAAAAAATGGACAGATTTGTGAAGGTTTATACCTGTCCATTTTAACCTCCACAAATCGAAGGGTTGGGCTAATCCTATGGAGCTGATTTTTTGGGCACGCCTTATCTATGTGAGGGCCCATCAAGTGAATGGTTTGCATCACCCAAACAATGTGGCCCCCACTGTATTTTAAGCCGACGGAGTAGATAAGTTAACCACTTGATCGAGTAGATACACTGTAGAGCTTGCTAGGGTTATACATAGTGAAATGACCAGCCCGACATACAAACTACATAACTCATCTAACACTCATATAAGGTTTCTCTGACATTGTTACATAGTGCTGTAAAGCAAAAAATAAATAAAAATAAAGTAAAATAACATTGTAGCCCAAACTACATATGCATCACGATAGCAAAAAAAAAAGCTGGTTCATCGAGAATTTTTTTATTTATTTCCTCCTAACCCCATTTAGATTAGATATTAGGAGTACTAGTACAATTCCAGGCACGCATATATAAGACAACAATATGAACAAAATGCACAGTACCTGCAATAAAACTCATCTCCAGGCCGAAGCAACAACCAAGATCTTGTCTTCCCACCCAAAATATAGTGCTCCACTTTCTTCTTTCACCATGTACCTGTCACAATATGTTGTTTTCAGCACTGATCGAATTGCCCCATTTATGTACGTACTCAATGGGCATGCGAAAAACCCTGCCATTATCATCCTCGCTCTCCATTTTCCTGCCACCTCATATCGCTCGATCCTCTCCGCTCCCTCACATGCCACAATGTTGACTATGTCGCGCGCGAGGCACTGCCTCTCAACATTTACCCTGTCGGGACTCTCTCTAGGGAGGGTTGCATCAAGTGACTCAAACACAGCTGAAAAGTAATTGTAGGCCTCCACAAACCTAGGAAAGAATGGGGCAGTGTTTGTGTTAATGTCCTGTTCCACAACTGTCACTAGCTTTGGTTCCAAACTTTTAACCATGCGTAGGAGACGGTCCCTCTGGTTGACTGTTGAGACACTCTCATCGGGCATGGGATGTAGCTGGAAAGCAAAGTTGACAACAAGGGCCTCATTGGCCCGGCAATCTAGCATAGATGGGGTCACGTCCACAGTCTTGGAAGCTAATGCTCGGAACTTGAATGGGACCCCAAGTGATTCTGCGAGATTCTCAAGACGCTGCCCTATGATTTTTAGACCACCGTTTGTACGCTGCACCGACTCTGGATCATCCACCCCAGTTATCCTTACAAAGGGCGGCTTATCGGGCCGTGTTGAAAGAGCTTGTATGAGTGTAAAGTACTGGCTTCCTTGGTTTATGTCAAAATCTATGATGTGAACTCTCTCTTCTCCTTTGAATGCCTCGGCAATGGCACCGTTGGCTGCCATGAATCCGAATTTGAAACATGGGCAGACCTCGAATAGGATTTGCATAGCTGAGAGCCTGTCAGAAGTTGGTGGTTCTTTGCATTTAAGAGCCTTGTATAGACCATGGCCTGAGGCAGCTATACGAGCAGCAAGGCCTTCGACCATATACGCAGCAATCCTTTGAGGGGGATCACCTTGGATTGAGACCATTTGTCGGAGTTCGGTTATTAGGGTTGATGCCTCCATCATGTTTCCTTCTGATACCGCGGCCGCACACTCAAAGAGCAACTGTTTAGGAGTAAGAGTTCTCCTTGATATTGGGCTAGAGAGGGGTAATATGGGCATTTCTTTATTGCTGCTGATGCTACTAAGCTTTGAATCTGTGGAGGATGACTCCTTCAGAGAATTGGGAATAAGAAGATTCATGACAGGTTTGGCCCATTCTCCATCAATACTCATACCTAGATCAGAATCAAACATCTCATCATCATTATCATCCAAAAGCCCTCCCTCGAGTTCTCGAAGCTTTAACGCGATTTCATCTTCATCATAGTCGAATCCAATATCCAGGCTTCCACTATCTAAGCATTCAGATACAGAGTGAGTCTCATGAGTGGTGTCGTCAAATATTTGGGAATTCGGATGTCTGATTGTGGCGAAAAAGGAGTCATATGGGTTTTGTGCAGTGGTAGATGATCCTGAACTAGTCATCATCTGATAAGAGTTGGGACCTTGATCAAGAAATTCTTCGGAGGAGGAATTGGAATTCTGTTGGTCATAGATCTCATTGTAGTAAGACCGAGATCCATACTTAAACTTCTTTTTATCAGACATAAATATTTGACTAGATATACTGGTGCTGCCGCCATTTCCTTTAAGTGCGTAGAGGTTGGACTCACTGTATGGGGTGGCAGGTGAATCTATAGACATGATGCCCTCTTAAAGTAACTGAATAGTTGCAGAAAGACCGATTTACGTATAATCCGATGCAGTACTGGTTCAAGTTTACTAGCACTAAAGGTCATCTAGTTTCCATCAATAATAACTGAATGTGACCACTACCCTGACAGAGCTCTTGCTCTATTTATTATGAAAACACTCCTTGGAAGCATGCAAATCAGCAGTGCTCAATGGAAATCTAAAATCCTTGGATGCCTCCTGAGTACCTGAATGAAGGATAAGAGATGAAAGATAAGAAAGTGTTAACCAGAGTAATTCATTAAAAGTAATATGGCAAATGGTATAATCTGTGTCATACATGTATAATGTGGGAGCATGGTGTGTGATAAATATGTTACCATATCAGCAATACACAGTTGGAAGATTTAGGACAAAAGTGGAATATAGTGGCATGGATTTTCCTACTGCCGAGATGACAATTAGTTCAGGAAATGCGTATGCTTTCACAGGAACATGTAGAGCTATATAGTGATAATCAAAGTGCAATTAAGTTATCCCAAAATTAGTGTTTCAGGCGAAATGAAACACAAAGATTGATTTCCAGTTTTTCAGAGGAGAGTGGTGAAATGACCCCTTTTTTGTCTCAAGCAAAAGACCAAGTAGCAGACAACCTTACTAAAGGCCTCACAAACACAACCTTACTAAAGGCCTCACAAACGATCATCATTTGCATTTTTCTGACGAGCTATACATGTTCAGATACCAAGGTCAGCTTGAGGGGAGTGACGGAAAAAACCATGTCACATTTCATTACGGTGCATGCATAATTGCTGTTATGGTGTATTCATTATTAGTAGCAATTCCGTAATTATTTTACTCTTGTCAGTAAATAAGTGAGTGATTAGGATTGTAACCACTTAATGAATGCAATACAAATCCTATGACCAATTGGACTCTCTCTCTCTCTCTCTCTCTCTCTCTCTCTCTCTCTCTCTCTCTCTCTCTCTCTCTCTCTCTCTCTCTCTCTCTCTCTCTCGTGCGCGCACTTCGTTTTATAATAGTTTTCAGTGTGGGTAGCAACAACCTCTAATGGGAAGGATAAGGTAGTGATTGAAGGGGACTCTTTGAACGTCATCAAATGTCTTAGGGGCCCCAAAGGAATCCCTGGAGATTTGATAGATACTTTGATGAGATTTCAGATTGTATTTTTTGATCTATCCTTCAAGAATGCCTGTCGTTCGGCAAACGAGGTGGCCGCTAGCTTGGCTAAATTGGGGGTCTCGAAAGAATCTTTGGCACATTTGACTCTCTTCCGTCGCGACTTCTTTTGGTTCCTCATGTATTTTTATCTTATGGTTCTTTAATTTCTTGAATCTTGACCATCTCGGACTTCTTTTAATAAAATTGGCGACCATTCAAAAAAAAAAAAAACCCCCTCTAGATACCTCCTTGCCCTGGACAAGAGGGGTAAGTGTTGGACGTGGAAACTCTTGCTGATGATAATGTTGATCGCCATTGCCCCTACGCTAGCAGGAGCCACGCCCTTATCCTCTTGCATGGTCACGGCAATTAGATGATCAGGCAGAATAAAAGAACCTTAAAGTTGTCCAGTGAAGAGGACTGTGAAGAAGATGGCTTCATAGGAATAGAAGAAGAGGCATCATGTCCAACATCATGTAATAAAAGAATCTACAACTCTGTGAAATCCTTGAATGTTTGAAGAGAGGTTGTGAACATCTTACATTCAACCCCTAAGCCATTCATAGTATAACAAACCTTATTCCTTTCGTCTAAAGGCTGCTTGATGCCACATATTGATCAATAATATTCTCTATCTTCAATAATTACTAATGGGCAGAGAAGCTACTTTTTTAATAGTTTTGGATTTTCGCCCGAAGTTATATAATATGGGTTTCAAAATGTTGAGAATAGGAGTATTCAAGAGCCTTCCACAGTTCTCTTATGCACGGTTTTAAATTTCCACCAAAACCGGCAAGAAAAAACCAAAATGTTTCAATTTTCATCCCCACCAAAACACGTACCGAAACCAAAACTGTCGGTTTTTTTTTAATGGCAAACCAAAACCGTCAGTTATTCTGTATAAATATTTATGTTATTTTCCCACATCAACATATTTGATGTAGGATAATCAAATCAAACCACCACACGATTCTCAATACTTCTGCTAATTTGACTACTATGGATTAACTAACTAATTTTTGGAATTGGTCGTCATCCGGCATGCAAGACAAAAATGGCATCCTTTGGAGGATTTTATTCCGTTCAGAGATAACGAACCTATTGAAGGAACTTGTTAGCATTTAGAATTGCTTGTCATCTTGTAGTAAGCACAAGAATGGCATAAGAATGGCATCATTCTTGAGGATTTTGTTCCTTTCAGAGAATAATGAACATACAACGCAAAGAGTGAAAACTAATGCCTTCCCCAATCTATCCAGCAACATAAAGAATCAATCAAAGGAATTATTATAAAAGGGGCCCAAAAGGAACCACTAGCAATCTAGCTATGGGGTATTTCTGCAAGCATGCAGCTAAAGACAGGATTGGGTATTGGCATTATGTGCCGACTAGAAGGCACATGGCCTTTTGGAAGGCTCAATTTTGATGGGAGCAGTTAGTTGACTTGGGTAAACAGGGGAGAGGATCACCAAGCTGGTGTTTGCAGGTGAATAGGTGATATTGAATGACACTGGTATTATCATCTTCACGTGAGCATGCCCAGCTCACCCGATTTAAGCGATTGATTCCAATTTTCAGGATTCCTATAAAAAAGAGTGCATTTGAAAGTCTGAATCAAAGGGGGCCCTCTTCTAACAAATCGATATTGTAAAGAGTTTAAGGCAATAATCATGCAATAATCTTGATGAACAAATATCAACAATTGGTTAATGTATTCACGGAAAGAATTTAATCAGCTTGGAAAAGTAAAAGTCTGTAGTGTATGGCTTAATACAGGGCAATCGTGTTGATTACAAATGCAATGGTTCCAATTAAATATCACCTGACTAACTCACTTAGTCTTTATTCTTTTTATTTTGTACCTGCATTGTATGACAAGTATGTCTGCAATTGTTTGACAAGTATTTCCATAACCTTGTCTTTTCTGTGATGTATAATTGTATATAATTCAACAGTAGAGGAATGAAATGTATCTATGATATTCCAATAGATTTGTTCTCTCATTTAGCAATCTGCATTATTGTACCCACTCCAGGAAAAACCAAAACAACAACATCAACAATCTGCACCACTGGAGCCACCCAAGAAAACAAGTAACAATCTGCACCATTGATGTAACAGAGAAAGTGGGAAATACAGTGCCCTTAAGGTGGCTATTCCACACACACATAATAAAAAAACAGTGCCCTTAAGGTGCTGGTGACACCTTTTTAAGTCAACCTATTTCAAGCATTGACTATGCTGCTACTGTTACTATTGTCGTCCTAAGACAGCTTGACCTTTTCGCGTGCAGTTCCCATCCATATATATATAATTTCACTCTTGCATGTTTACTCCCAAATGAGTTAGTAGGAGCAAGTACAGAGGGCAGATTCTACAACAACCATTCAAACGCTTATGTGCAGCTACAATGCAAATGACTGCTATCAAACCAATAAATTTAAGAAACAACATATGCAAGTGCCTATATTTTAATTGTGCATAATCAACTATATCTTTAGATAAGCAATTAAATTTGTAAGGCATGTCACATACCTTGTTCCAATGCTTGATCGGGCCTTCCAAAAACTGAATAGGTCTCCTCCTGTTTTCTTTACAGCTTGCATGTTAAGAGTGCATCTATTGTTTGCATTCCATCTGATACACAGCTGATATAGGATGCATATCAATAATATATAAAACATATTGGAATTGGGGACCATTTCAAAAAAAAAGAAAAAAAAAGTGGGGTGCATCAAGGAGGGGAACTAGATTGCTCAATCTATTAATGCATCAGGATTGGGTGTTGGCATTAGAGAACATGACCTTGGATAGGATAGAATGGAAAAAAATGATCCACGTAGAAGAACCCAGTTAGAACCAGGATTAGAGCCGGGTAGATTCCTTTTACCTTCTTCATGATTTTTTTCTAAAGGATTCATTTAGCCGACCCCAACTAGTTTGGGACAAACGCTTTGCTGAGTTGATTTGAGTTGAGATTGGGTGTTGGCATTAATGTAACTAATAACATTTTATATGGTGTAAGCCCTTATAGTCCCGTATTTTTCAAAAAAAGTATTGTACGGACCACATCATAGGATGATCCAAACCATCCATGTGAAGGGCCACAAGGTAAATAGGTTGTGCCCCAAAAATCATTTCCATAGGATGATCCTAGCCCTCCGATCTATAGAGGTTCCCATAATATGCAAAGATCAGAGGGTTGGGATCATCCTATAGAAATGATTTTGGGCACAACCTATATATGTTGTGGCCCATCACATGGACGGTTTGGATCATCCTATGGTGTGGTCCGTACAGTACTTTTTGAAAAATACGGGACCATAAGGGCTTACACCATTTAAAAACTCGCATATAAGATATCATGAAATTCGATATAGTATACTACTTGAAACATATCTGCAAAAACTACTTAAATTTTTTGTTACTTACCTAAGAGCTAAAACTGGCATTGGATTCCCACAACTTTCTTTAAGACCAGTAAGTAGCTTGGACTGTGACATGTACAACGCTGCATCAAGGCCTGGAACATAAAGAAGAACCACTTTCTGTATAAGTGGCTTGTTCTGCAGGTAAAAAAAAAATAGTTTAGCATTAATAATATCAAGAACAGTGTGTTTTCCGTTATAAATCAGCATAACATCATGAAAATAGAATGCAAGGAGATACAAGAACCGATAAAAAACTAAGGCCAGATTATGAATTCTAATTTATGATAATTAAGCAAAATCACACATTATATATATTTTTTTGAATGGCACATTATGTTTGATTCATCAAATAACTTATCCCACTTTTTTATGAGAAACAAGGTGGAAACCTTGGTTTTGTTATTTAGGGCAGCTTAAGCAATGAGAGTAATGAATGTCGATTTCAGATATTATCTCTCACGATAGGGGAAGTTTTTGCCCGTTGGTAATTCTTCTGTTCTCTCGTTGTATATAGGTGTTTCTCTGCCAAAAAATACCACCATTAAAATTAAAATAAAATAAAACTGTTGAGACAAGGAAAAGTTGGGAATGAAAGTGTGATTGAGTTCACGTCTATTGATTCATTAATTTTAATAATCTAAGGCTATTACAACTTATGTCGTGAATGATAATCAAGGGTAATAATCTATGATTTGGCCGACACTTTGAATTTATTGCAGACACACTTGTCGTGTCGTGTCCGAACGACACCCATGTCCACACGTGTCAACACTCCTTTAGACACTTTTAACTGTACTGCTAGAAGTGTCAGTAACTTTATATACATTTGAGTGTATGAGTGTGCCACTATTCTAGATTTTTTAGGGTTTTCCATGTCAGATACCTCGTATCCGTGTCGAAACTCGGCACACGAATCCATGTCCACAAATCATGATTATATGTACATTCTATTTTAGCCGTGTCCCCGTTTCTAAATTTTGCGAATTTGATATTTCTAACACTTCGTGTCCGTGTCGACACACGACACTCGTGTCCGTGTCCACAAATCACGGGTAATAATAGGAAAAGAAGTTAATGCATGAGAAATCATAAAAACATCATCTACTCTCGAAACGCTCAATCAAGCAATAGCATAGAAATCCATCGTGTCTATCTTGTCTACGAAAAGTGATATTCTTCTCTACTCAACTGCCTTAGCAAACATAACTGCTAACTAGAACTGAGACTTAACAATGGATATTTTTTAGGCAACGTGAATCAGAGACTAATTGTTGCAGAACATCTGCATTAGAAATGAGACCAATACAGTGATACACCAATCTCAACCAACAATTTTCTAAAAAACACCATTCCTCCAGCTATGTGTGGCATGCCTCTGCGTTCAACTTCATCACTAGAACTGACAATAAAACTTTGATTTTTACCATATTCAAAAAGGCTTACCAAACAAATGTATGAGGCCAGTAGTTGACAGTTCTTAACTAAATTGAAGGTGTTAAAGTAAAAAAGATTAAATACTGCCTTTCTCCAACAGCTTGAGCTTTTGAAGACAATGGTAAGTTTCCACATGGTATCAGATCCAAAGGTCTCAAGTTCAAACCTCCTTGTTATCAAAAATCCACATGCAATGGTCTACGCAAGAAGTGGGGCCAGCCACATGTGCCACGTGTTAGCCAAGAGGGCCACACGTGAGTGGGAGTGTTAAAGTATAAAAGATTAAATACTGCCTCTCTCCAACAGCTTAAGCTTTTGGAGACATTGGTAAGTTTCCACAGAAGGCACCACCATTTCACATGAGAACTGAAATCCTACTGAAGGTCCATTTCGATGCACCTGATCCAAGATATAACTAAGTATGCAATACAGTTCAGGAACTATCTTTTTTCTCCACCATGTGCTCAACTATCTGCATATATCATGTGTTGCTACAAAAGAGTCAACAGGAGAAAGGTTTAAAATTTCGGTTTCGGTTTCGGACATAGCCGAAACCGAAATTTGGTAAAAAAACATATTTCATTATTGTGCCAAAATTTCAGCTGAAAATTTCATGTAATTTTTTAATTTTTTCCCCAAAATTTCGGCCCAACAGAAATCTGAAATTTTGCCATTTCAGCAGAAATTTAAAACCATGAACAGGAGCCAGAAGTAAGAAGTTTCATGTGATAACGTGGCTACGATAGGCAGTATCTAATGTAATGAAAGCATGGAGATACTAACCACTAACAACCAGCAAGCATAGGCAACCATAAAATTATGTAAAACATCATATGAAAATAAGCAAAGATTTCATATATCCTGGGGTGGTGTAGAGAAAATAATCAAAAACCCGCACATCAGTACAAATCAGACAGAGATGATGAAGTGCCATGATCTGACCTTACCAACAGACATAGGAACAATAATATCAAAACCGGCAGACCGATGTTTTCAAAAACCTAATGCATCAACCAGATCATAATGGCTTTGACAGTTCTAAAACCACTCAAAACTTATATCAGCTAACTAAGGAATCATAGGCACCAGACAATGAATGAGAAGGGAAAAGGATAAGGCTTCTTTACTTTTATAAAAACCCAAGATGGCATGAACCCTGCACCAAGGATCCAGGTAACAAGTCCTTGAATGTCCTGTTCCAAAACAGAAACTTCCCTTAGATTTTTAACTATATGGGGACTGAAGAGAATTTTCCTCGAATAGACTCAAAAACCTACCTCCAGATTCAACGTTGAATTAGATGCTGGAACCTTGAAAACGGCATCTGCCTTCCCCTGCAGAAAACATATCAGAAATGAAAAAAACCAAAATTTTGTATGAATACTAACACAAGATTAACATTCCTCCATAAATTCAAAAAAAAAAAAAAGGGTTTTCGGCAATAGTGTTAAGATTAAAGAAAACATATTGAAATCTTCTATCCGCCAAACAGTCCTTGGAATCAGAAATGATTACAATCCTTCCCTTCCTTCCCTTTCCCTGCCGGCCACAACATTTTTTCCCTTTCTGGTTTCTCTCCCGGTATCCAAACAGAGCCTTAAGGATCCCTCCATGTCAATCTTCACAACCTCTCATTTAGCATGACCTTCATCTCCTCCCACATCCTAATTGCTCCCAGTCCATATCTAAAATGAACCTCCTTGTGCTGATTCCACTAAATGTGGGCAGCTCCCTTCAATCTGGCTTTAAGGGTTGCTCCTTTTTCACCTATCGTATCTTCTTGCAATCAAGAAATGTATTCAAAAGTGCAATCTAATCAAAAAAAAGTTTGTGGATCATCTTACCTTAGTAATGTTGGGTTTCGATATTTACTCCCAATCTTTCTCATCACACATAAGATATAAGAAAAATGATATTCATGATCTGGACATTCGTTTCATCTTGCTTGCGTGAAGAATGATTTAATTTTTGTCCAAAGGCAGGTTTCTGATCAAACCATGGTGCACCTCCACGTGTCTGATCAACCCTTTCCTGATTTGCACGATGATTGGACTAGCCCACCCTGACCTCCACTATATTATTCATGCTACTTTGGACCTCTAAAAATATGAGATTTACAATCATTTCTCCTCCTCGAGCCCGATTAATATCCCTGTTTGGTCTATAATGAACTAAGAAACGACTAACATCGGCTAAGCCCTACACTTTCCATGGCCTAATTCAATCAATATAAGTGATCCGACAGCTGCTCTTGATTATCCAAATTATGCATCAGATTATCTCCATCAACCTGATGGTAGATTGTTTCATCATGTTGGGCATCATTCATCCTCCCTCTAAATTCAGCCTCACCTCTACTTGTCATTATAATCAACAGAAGTTTTTTTTTTTCCACATAATTAGAGCTTTCTTTGGGACAAGAACTAGTAACGAAAATTCTAGCAAAAACTAGAAAAAAAACTTAGAAACAGCGTCAAAAAGACGGTTTGATAGCACAGTCCTTTTCTAACTGTAGAAACCAAATAATTTGAAATTTCAACATAGGAAAAGAGAATGTACTGACCTGGTACCATCACAGCACCAAAAAATGTGGCACAGCGTCATATAGGGTTGAGGCATCATTCCCAAAGAAAAATAACTCCATATTCCATCAAAAACTTCAAAATAACACACAAAAATACTTTGTAGTCCCCTAATTACCCAAAATCCTAGGGTAGCACCTCTATTCAAGAGCCTTTCTCTGCCACCACTCATCTAAAAGTAGCAAAAGAAGTCCCCAAAACCATTTAAATTTGTAAAGGAAGAAACTTTTCAAAATGTGTTCAAAAAAATTCTTTTGAGCTTGGGATATCAACAACTTAACTTTGTAAATTTTTCCATGATATTTTATTTAAAAAAGGTTGAAATGCCAAAAATCCCTGAACATTAATTGCAAAATGTGGGGCACATCAAACTTAAGTGACTTACTTAAAATCCACAAACTGTACTCTTCTAAATACTTAAAATCCAGACACGACCCATACAAACCAAGCGAAAACTAAACATTACTTTTGCCCAACTATCAAAGTTAACTTCATCTAACTTTTTCTAATAAGTTTCCTAGAATTCTCCTATGTGCAACATACTCCAATCTCTCAACAGGTCTCCACCCACTCCGTGACGTGTTTTCTCCTCAAATTTCAAGATTGTTCATAACAGGATGTTGGGTTCCCATCCAGACATGGAATTCAGACGATGTCCATTGAATGTGGAACTGTTTCCTAGTACCCGTTTTATGGGCATTATATTTTTTTTCATCGTTTAGCATCTCATCCAGTTCTAGGAGCTGAATTGATTATATTTTCATTAGTTTCCAAAATAAATTCGAATCCACATTATTACAATCCAGTATTCGCTATATATTTAGAATCTATACTGAACTTTGACAAGAGAGAAAATCACAAGACATTCATTCAACACTAAGGGGCTGTTTGGATACATGGATTTCATAATGCAGGATTGTAAATCCTGTATTTTACAAGCTAAAACCTAGAATTTGTAAGCTAAAATCCTATTTTAGCTTTAAAAATCTAGGTTTTAGCTAATAAAATTCAGGATTTTACAATGCTGGATTATAAAATCCTTGAAAAAAAAAACAAGAAACAAAAACAGAACTTTCCAATGTAATAAAATAAAACAAAAAATGTTCTAACCAAATTCCAATCCAACAAGAGATCAACACAGCCAAAACCACAATTTCATCATAATTCCTTGTTTGGATTGCAGGAATTTTCTAGAAAAGTTTGAGCAATAAAATTTTTTTACAAAATTTCCTACTTCTTTTACAAAAGGAAAAAAATAAGTTCAATCAACCCTATTCAATTTTTACCCACAGACACCTTCAAGTAATATTAATATCCCTCTAAATCAACCATAATCATATCATTTTCCTCTAAATAGTGGGAAAAGAAATTTCCCAGCAAAACATTTTATGTTAGAAATGTTTTTTTCTTGCAATCCAAACAGGCACATGAAAGGTGTAAATCAAAAAGAAAGAAAACCCAGAAAGTAGAAATCAAAAAGAAAGAAAACCCAGAAAGTGGAAATCAAAAAGAAAGAAAACCCAGAAAGTAGAACAAAATATAATGAGAGAGAGAGAGAGAGAGAGAGAGAGAGAGAGAGAGAGAGAGAGAGAGAGAGAAAGAGAGAGAGTACATGGGGTCCGTAGACATTGAAGTAAGAGGTATTGGTAGCATTGTCTTTGTCTTCTTTATAGTT
This sequence comes from Tasmannia lanceolata, assembly GCF_043159265.1. NCBI lineage: Eukaryota > Viridiplantae > Streptophyta > Magnoliopsida > Canellales > Winteraceae > Tasmannia > Tasmannia lanceolata. Next base: position 892,902 of record NW_027518693.1, read on the forward strand.
AGGGTTTTGGGTTTGGCGTTTTTGGAAAGGAGAGCCCATCTTCGACCTCCGACCTCCGACCTCCGACCTCCGACCTGAAGGAAATCTGTCGTTGAAGGTGGAGGGAAAGGGAGGGAAAGGGGGCGAAAGAAGAATGCAAGGGGTTAGCTAGAGGACAAGGCATACATGTGAAACCCCACACACTCTTCCTATTTCTTTAGAAAGGGGCTCTGTGCAGACTGCAGACAATGATAATAGTGTACATTTTTACATGGGAAATGATATTGGCATACCGTATTTTAATAATTGTGCTAACTCAGCTTGTCTTATCGTTTTTTAATTGGCTTTTGAGAGCTTTTTGGGGATTATAATCGTTAATAATAAAAGACAAGAAGAGTTAGTGCAATTATTTAAACATGGTTGCATTATTTCCAAAAAACCAAAAAAGGTTACGTTCAGTTGTGTTCCTACGGTCGGAAACCTAAGAAAATGATGTGGCAGGTAGAAAAGAAATAAGAGAGAGAGGGTGCAACTTGTCGATTTTTTTAGAATTTGGGTTGAGCTTTTACCCTAAAATCAGGTCAGATTCAGGTTGATTCCTGTTCATTTTTTTAGTGAAAGCTCAACCTGACCCGACCCATGTTGCATCCAGAGAGACCCATGTTGCATCCAGAGAGAGGAGTTCTCTGGCTGGGAAAAAAATAAAGCAAACAAGGGCGGGCTGAGAGAGAGAGAGAGAGATTTCATTCGCCCTTCTTTTTGCTAGAAGAAGATGTAAAAGAAATTGAAGAAAATAACTGCCATATCAACCAATGGAGGAAAGTTGGCGGATTCCACTGTGGCACTGTGACAGCAACCTAGCACGCCGTCAACTGAAGTTTGACGAAATTCAAACTCCCTTTCCCAACCTTTTAGGCAGCAAGTTCCGCAACCAAAGGGGCCTAAAGAGAACTTGCACCGTGACCCATAAATGTGGCCCTTGTGCAGTTCTTAGAAATTGAAACAAATGCTGGTACAGTGTGGGCGGACGATCGCGGGAGGGCGGGCGACATCGGATAAATTACTGGAATTTTAATTAATTTCCAGAGAGGTGTCGGAGGTCGACCGCGGTTCTTTGGATCATGAAAAAATAAAATGAACAGCAACATGTCGGCGGGCGACCGCGACGGTTTGGAAAACTATCCATTGGGAAGAAATGTACATGGCTTTTCACTTCCATTTTTTAACCTTTCTTCATGTCTTTTGCTCCCCAACAGTCATGGATAATTTCAAGCATAAGGGACACCTTGTACATGATCCAAACTACTTAAATCATGAAGGGATGTGATCAAATGGTCATAATTCAAACCAATCGAAGGGATGTTTTGAAGGGATGTTTCCCTTAATGAATAGACATCTAATGCTCAATAAAAAGAGCAGAAATCTATCTTTTTCAAAGACTGAAATTCAGTTATTACTGGACTTTTCTTTCTCTCTAGCAATCTCTTACTCTCTTGTGTTTATCAAGTTATTTTGTTCTTTAAATAGTGCACACAAAGATTGTTTTCTGCAGAAACAGTGTTGTGTTTTTCTCAAAGGCTTGAAGTTCTTGAAAAACATTTTAGGTTTGATTCCACTTGTGCAAAATGTCATCAAACATTTGTAGGACATCCCTACAAGGCTTCATTGTATCTTGGAGGCAATTCGTGGATCCCCTTTGCACACAACTGGTGGGGGCGAAATTTGTCTGAAGGGAAGCGATTACGGGACTTGAAGCAACTCTACAGATTCATTATAATTTCTATATTTTAGGAAATCCCACCAACAATTTTTATGGGAAATGATTTCATGGCTCCAATATTTTGATAAACATGCACTCCACATGTTTGTCGTGTAGTATTTTAAGGGCTTTAAGAGCTTTTGAGAGCCGTAGTCTTCATCTAACATCTCTTTAAATACTACACGACAAAAACTGGAGCGCATATTTATCAAAACAGTGGAGAGCAGAAATCATTTCCCTTTTTTATAAGTGAAAATATTTACTCATCCTTTAAAGCTTAAAAACTTGGGTTGGGTCAGGTTAGGGTTTAGTAAATGGTTCCTTGGGTTGGGTTTGGGTTTGGGTTGGTCTCAGCCCAACCTGACCCGGAGGCTCTACCAAGTAAAAAAAAGGGGCATATATCTATCACTTCCCCTCATATTTTTAAGAGTGGTTTACAACCAAATAACCAAGCGCCGGAATATTTTACTCTCTCAAAATGAAGGGAGATGATAAATTCGCACTCTCCCTAGCCTTATTCGCACCCCTGTAGTGTGAATTGACCTTAAAGAGCCTAAAAAGGTGGGTAACGTGGGTAGACATTAAACGCTTTCTGACCTCAATTCAAGTTGACAGGGTGCGAATAATCCTAAAGGGGGTGTGAATTTATCGTCTCCCAAAACGAAACCCTAGTTTCGTCTAATAGCCCCACATTCTGTTCCTTTTTCTTCGTTTTCATTCACAGTGAGAAGGCAGAGATAGAGAGATGGAGGGGGCGCAGGATGGCGAATTAGTAGAAGAGAGGAGGCATTTGGGAGGGTCAGGTTTTGTTACGCGCACTCCCAACAATACCCGACTCTGGCCCACCATAGACGGCCCTCCCGGTCTTTCTGAAGAAGAATCTCTCACCTACGCTCGAAGGTTCTTCAAATTCGGTTTCTGCCTCCTTCCTTGGCTTTGGGCTCTCAATTGCTTCTACTTTTGGCCTGTTCTTCGTTCTTCCTCTGCTTTCCCTCATATTCGCCGTTGTAAGTATTCAAATCTTCCTTTATTATAGTTCAATAGTCCCTCCTCCAAATCACATTTATCCTTTTCTTCTTCTTCTTTATTGGTTAGGGTTTGAAGGAATCGAAGATCGAATTTAAAGTAGGCAAATCAGACATAGATTTCTCTTTTTTTGCTTCTGCTGAGTGTAGGGTTTTTCTTACGGGCCGTTTGGATACATGGATTTTATAATCATCGTAAAATACTAGATTTTACAAGCTAAAACCTTGATTTTTAAAGCTAAAACCTGGATTGTAGCAGAATGAGTGGTAACACACGTCTTTTACTGAGTCTAGGGTTTTCTGGGTTTTCTTAGAGCATCGAATCGAAGAAACACATTTAGTGTAGGCAAATTAGACGTAGATTTCACTCCTCTTGCTTCTACTGAATCTAGCGTTTTTCTTGGTCGTTTGTGTATGTGGCTTTTATAATCCATGATTGTAAAATCCTGGATTTTTTACAAACTATAGCCTAGAGTTTTTAAGCTAAAACCTGGATTGTAGCAGAATGAGTGGTAACGAACGTCTTTTACTGAGTCTAGGGTTTTCTTAGAGCTTCTACTGAGTCTAGGGTTTTTCTTGGCCATTCGGGTACATGGATTTTATAATCCATGATTGTAAAATCCTGGATTTTACAACCTAAAACCTAGATGTTAAATCCTAAAGCCCGGATCTTAAATGCTTAAATAAGGTGTGTAACCACTCAATCTTTAAATTCTAAAACACTGATTTTAATTGCGTAAATCAGGTTTGTTACCACTCAATCTTTAAATTCTAAAACACTGATTTTAAATTCGTAAATCAGGTTTATTCCACTCAATCTTTAAATTCTAAAACCCTGATTATAAATCCGTAAATAAGATATGTTACCACCCAATCTGGTAAAATCCAGATTTTAGCTTAAAACATCTAGGGTTTAAGCTTGTAAATTCACAATCTTGGATTATATAATCCATGTATCCAAACGGCCGTTTAGAGATTTTAATCAAAGAAGACATTTAGCGTAGGCAAATCAGACCTAGATTTCTTTTCTTTTGCTTCTACTAAATCTGGGGTTTTCTTAGATAGTTTTAGTGGGAGAGATCTGCTTCATAAACTCTTATTGGGAATTCTGATAATTTAGATCATTGCCTACAATTGTGCTTGAATCGTCACCATGATATTCAAAGAAGTTCAAACATTGTATTTATGAAAAATTTCCTATCTGTTGAGAAGCTTGATTGCATAAGTGCTAGGAGAAGCTTGACTGCATAATTGTCATTATTGATCTTGGTAAGAGTTATGCTTCATGGATCAATCTATTTTTGCTTCAACTTGTTGTAACTCTTTACTGGAAAGTATAATTTTTTTTTTTTGCAAGTGCCTACTCTGTTTCTTTGGAGATATTTTATCTTCGATGTAAATTCACCAAATCTAAGTACTTTGCATTATTATCATTGATTTTCTTCGTACCTGAGCTCGAATCTATTTGATATATATTGAAAAAGCATTGGCGTTGTTGCTTTGCTCCTCATGTAATGATAATGGAACCAACTCTAAAATTGGTTATGAGCTTTTCCAAAAACTACATTGAATGAGGATTTTCCACAGTCCAAATTATCAGGTTGTTGTAGGCATATTCCCCCTAGTACAAAGAAAGATTACACTGGGAAAAAGGTGATCTTCTGCACTTCTACTCAATAAATTACCAAGTCTATGCTTAATTACCTCAGTTTCGTGGTCCATATTGAAGTGGTGTGCTTGAAAAATATAACTATTTCATGTGATTCCATAATGTCGCCAAAAGTGGCTCATGAGCTTTGTCCCTCAGGTGGGTTTGAGCATCATAAGAACACCTTGTAGACACACTTCTCTCTAAAGAAAAGATTCATGACATGTGCTGCACTCAAACATTTAAAGGCCGTTTGGATGCGCAGATTTTAGAATCCGGGATCTCTTCAAAATTGTAGCTAAGAGAAAACCAGCCGTTGTTTTTGACTTCTCGCCCTTCTTCCTGTCAGCAAGAGAGTAGCAGATCCTCCCATATTTCCAGGTTTTAGATATCTTAGGATGGAGGAGAGATTTTTAAAACCTGAATTTCTCGCTTAAAATCCAAGAAACGCTGCCAGGACAACATGCAGCAGCTTGATCATGAACCATCTTTTACACTGTTTTCAAACTAAAAACCTGGATTCTAAAATCCGCGTATCCCAACGGCCGCTTATTTTTTTTCTCAAGTGATAAATATACTTTATTAAAGCCAAAAAAAAAAAAAGAAGAAAAAGAAACAAAGGAATGATAGAATAACACAAACTAGAATGGGATGAGCTGGATATGCTATTCCACTACAAGTGACTCCTACAAAACCCCTTAGGAAGCACACTCGTGACATAGTTGGTCTTTCTCATACTGTTGAAAAGAAATCTCAGATGCATCACTTATGTCAAGGATATCCACAATTTAATCAGTTGACCTCCACGGGAACCTCAAGGCGTGGGGCTCCCAACTAGTTACATTTCTGAATGATTTGTAGTTGTTTAGGTCCTTTAAAAATGTTTTAAAGTTAGAAAGTGTGTAGGAAATGTCCAAACTGATTGTGTCTAGTAAGGAAAGTGTACACCACTCTTTTTGGGAAGTCCTTTTTTAATAACAAATTTGAAGTTTATACAAAGAGTCTTACTCTTTCTTTTTTCTTTTTACTCTTTCCTTCACTCTTTTACTCTTTCCTTTGTTGTTTTACTCGTTGTCTCACTCTCATTTATTGTGGTATGTGCTTTTTGAGTTGAATTTAAGTTCAAAATTCATGATTGTTGTTTCATTTTTGCTCCAATGATCAATAGAAATGATCTGTGGCTCAATGCCTGATGTAGAACCATTAGAGAAAAACACTTTAATCTTCAACTACGCAAAAATCTCGCCTCGAAATATTAGATCTAGATTAATTTTAACAATCCAACTTGAGATCGGTCAAATACAATCGTTAGATATTGAGTCAACCCAATCTATAAATCTGATGGTTGATATTAACTCAATCTGACTATCAGATTTATGATCAGATCCAATCGGATTGATCCTCTTAATTTTTTTGAAAGATGACAACTTATCAATTAAGGATGGCCAGGAGCATACTCCTAGACCAGTTAATACCAACGAAGAAAATCTACTAATTCCTCCACTTCAGTGAGGGCCATCCATCCAAACACTGCCATCCTGCCGATAAAACTAATATACCTCCCTACTATCTAGAATTACAGCCTAGAGAGTCTTCACCACTCCCCAAAAACTCCAAAGCACAACCCCAATGCCTCCAACAGATCGAATCCAACGAGAAGTGCCATATTTGGGGGCCTCTTAATAATAATAGTAAAACCTAGGTATTCACGAGAAGTATGAAATTTGAAATCAACAATTACAGAAGGCCTCTTTAATTTAAAGAAGTAGAAAGTTGATGGTGATGATATTCCTTGGAAGATGGAGAAGAGAAGGAAAGATAAAACCCTAGGGCCTTACACCTCTGGAACCGAAGAAGTTCTCGCACCAAAGGGATGATCGAGTACTCGTTTCAAAATAAAAAATAGAAGAGGACTCTTCAAGGTTGCAAAAAAGTCTTCATTCACAAGTGAAAATTTCGTTGGCTCTAGGTCTAAAATATATACTCTTAAAGACTTCCAGACTCTTTCTAGATGACTTAGACTCAAGACACTTGTGGGCCCTCAAAACTAAAAACCATAACTTCTAAGAGGTTGATGCACAAAACGTATGAAAATAACAAAACCGAGGGATGTCAATGGACACAAATGGTCTGATGGATCCTTCGAATCCGAACTTCAAGTGTTACGTGATGTGTATTTTGGTAAAAATGAACCCATGTATCGTCTCACCTTCCCTCCCTTTTCCTTAATATATTTCTTCCCATAACCGTAACCCGCCTCACTTGACTGAGCATAAGCGAAGTCAAGGGATTTCCTTCTAACTAGTGTCGAACCTACCATGGGTTTATCAAAATTGTTAAGATTCTTCAACCGTTATTTAGGATGGCACCTAGGGATGTGATAAAGTCTAATTGCTTAGTAGTTTATAGGAAAGAGAAGGAAAAACTCTGAAAGTATTTGAATCCATTCCTGGTTGTATCAGACTTAAAATAGAAATGTATATTTCTAACAAAACGCTTGAATATATTTGTCTTAAAGCTCATTTTGTTGATCGTGAGTGGGTGTTAAATAAGAGGATAATAAATTTTGCAGTGAAATCTTCTCTTCACATTGCGATAAATCTATGTGATACAATATATCAACAGTTGTTGGAGTGGAAAATTGATGGAAAGATATGTACTATGACCGTAGATAATTTAATAACTAATGATAGTGTTTGTGTTAAGGTAAAAGAAAAGTTGTATGACATAGTTTCACTCGATGAAATGTTTTTTTATGTTCGTTGTTGTACGCACATACTAAACTTGGCAGTGCAAAGTGGTTTGACAGTGATAAACAGTGTGATCCATAAGGTCCGTGAGAGCCAATTATGTTAAGGCTTAAAATATCACGCTAACAAATATTTCAGGAGTTGGCTAGAGTGTCAAAAATGAATAGTGAAAAGGGTATTTGTCTTGATGTTCCAACTAGGTGGAACTTGACATGCCTTATGTTACGATTTATACAAGGACATACAGTTGCATTTGTTTATATGACATAATGTGATTTGTACTACAAAATTGCACCAATAGAAGATGAATGCAAAACTGCTGAAGTTATCTGCAAGTTTTTGAAAGTTTTTATTATGATATTACTAATGTTTTTTCTACTGCAAGTCTCCTACCATAAATATATTTATTCTCAAATTGGTCTTAATTCTGTGTATAGTGCTTTAGGTATACGTGTGAAAAGCATTTTATGAGATCTATTGTTGAGAAAATAAAAGATAAGTTTGATAAGTATTGGGTGGCCGGAACTTGATCTTTTCAATTGTGGTAATTTTTGATCCTAGGTACAGGATGAAAGTATTAGAGTTATATTTCTCATAAATTTACTATTTTGAAAGAATTGAGATATAACTTCAAAAAGTCAAAGGACGCTATTAGAGATATATTTTGAGAGTATAAAAAATATATCAACTTTATCTACCGTGAGATCATCTTTCTCAAATTTTAATTTTGAGAGTGGAAAATGGTAGGGATGGGCATTACTGTAACTCTACAAGATAAGATGAATTGATTTCATTAATTTGCAATTAAAAGTTCTTTAATGGTGGAAAGAAAGACGGATTTAGATTATTATTTGGATGAATTCATCATCACAGTCCCTCTTGTTGATGAATTTGATGTGTTAAATTGGTGAAAAAATAATGCACTTAACTACCCGCACTCTATGATGACTTGGGACATTTTGGGGATTTTGATATCGACTAGAGCTTTAAAGTATTCATTCAATACTTGAAGTACTAGATTAGTATTATAATATAAATACATGAGGTTGCAAAATTTGACAAGATTCTCACAACCACATGGTCATAAATAAAGATATTAAAACTTACAAGAACATAGTTGGTTTAGCAATTAGTCAATAACAAAGGAAGTTAAGCAACATCCAATACTTAACCAATTGTGATAGCATTTGCGGAACTAGCCACGTGGTCCATGCTTAGCACACATGTAAAATGCAAATGATTAAATTTAAGAAGCACTTGTCAAATTGTGATAGTATAAAATGCAATTTAGGTTACCATCAATTGAAGTCCGCAACCAATCTTGCCTAAAAATGAGAGCCTTTATGATCTTTTTAAAAAAAAAAAAAAAAGGCAAGATAATTTCATTAAAAAGGGAGAAGCCCGTGATGGACCACTCCAAAGAATACAAGGAACAACCTTTATGATCTTTAGAAGTAAGAAATTATGATACCAATCTTTTATACCACTTCAAGTACTGCATGCACACTCTGAAGTTACAGTCAATATCGGAATCTCCAAAATATCACAAGCCATCATAGAGAGTATGTGATAGTTAAGTGCATCGTTATTCCACCAATTCAATACATCAAATTTTCATCAATAAGAGGGACAACAATGACTTCATCCAAATAATATTCTAAATCTACCTCCCTTTTCCACCCTTGAAGAACTTTCTATTTCAAATTTGTGAGTTCAATTCATCTTGTCTTGTGGAATTGAAATAATGCTCTGCCCTACTTTTTGCCCACCCTCAAAATTAAAACTTGAGAAAGATGATCTCACGGTAGATAAAGTTGGTTTTTTTCTTACTCTCTATATAGATATTTAATTGCGCTCTTAACTTTTTAGAGTTCCATCTCATTTCTTTTAAAATAGTTAATTTGAGGGAAATAAAATTGTATACCTTCAACTTGTGCCTGATTAAATTATCGCAAACAATAAGAGCAAGTTTGAGTCACTTCAGTATCTATCAAAATTTTCTTCATTTTCTCAATAATAGACCTCGTAAAAGGCTTTTCATATGTATATGTCTCATGTAATACACACCGAATTGAGACTAATTCAGGAAATAATATATTTGCAGTAGGGAACTTGTAGCAGAAAAATATTAGTAGCATATAAATAACTTCCAAAAACTTGCCAATACTTTATTTTCACGTTTATTTTTTGTTGGTACAACTTGGTAATTTAGATCACGCTGTTTCATATGAACAGATAGAGGGCGAGCTTTGGCGCAATGATAAGGTTGCTCCATTGTGACCTGGTGGTCATGGGTTCGAGTCACGGAAATAGCCTCTCTGCAACGTAGGAGTAAGGTTGCATACATCTAGCCCTCCCCAGACCCTGCAATGGCGGGAGCCTCGTGCACTGGGCCGCCCTTTTGTTTCATATGAACAAATGCAACCTTATGTTCTAATGCAACTTATAATATAAGGTATGCCGAGTTCTCCCTAGTTGAAACATCAAGGCAAACACTCTTTTTGCCACTCATCATTGCCAACTTCTGAAATATTTGTTGGCGTGATTGCGATTCCTAAATATGACACTTTCATAGACCTTATGGATCACACTATTTATCACTTCCAAACTACTTTGTAATTCCAAGTTTAGCAAGCGTGTATAACAACGAACATGAAATACTTTCCACCAAGTGGAATTCTGTCATGCAATATATTTTTTTGAATTAGCACATGCTATCATTAGTTGTTAAATTATTTACCGTCATTATAGATATCTTTCTATCATTTTTTCATTCTAATAATTGTCGATAAATTGTATCTCATAGATTTATCGCAATGTGATAAGATGGTTCTACTGCAAAATTTATTTTTCTCTTATTTAACATTTACTCACGATTTAACAAAATGAGCCGTGAGACAAATATATCCAAGCGTTTAGTTAGATGTTCAAATGTTTGTAGTAAGGCTGATACGACTAGAAATGATTTCAAATACTTTTAAAGTTTTTCCTCTTTCCTTTAAATTATTAAGCAATCAGACTTTATCTTGTTCCCAGACACCATCTTGAATAACAATTGAAGATCCTTAGCAAATTTAGTGAACCCAGGGTGTTCTACCATTTTAAATAGGTATCCAAGAATGATCTTCATGTAACCAAGATCTTCTCAATTTTGATTTTGATCAAACTTAAAATTAATAAGACAAGTTCTCCCATTTGTTTTTTACCTATAGACAAAAGTTTTGCCTTATTTCATGTTTTTTTTCTTCTTTTGGTACAATGTAGAAGGTGTCGTTTTAACTTTTAAGTGTATAGTTGAAGCAGCTTGAACTGGTTAAATTCTTCTTACAATATTTGCATACAATCCATTCAATCCCATTTGAATCTTCTATTTTACAAAATTATTCCAAATAAAATTATTCCAAATAATCGGTGGTGAGTTGTTTCCATAATTAATATTCTCACCCTCACCATCCTCAAACATCATTGCTATAATTTCCTGCATAAAATGTAAAAGTAACCATAGATATTATTTAGCTAATCTAGCATTATTCATTAATTATCCATCCATACAAACAATTATTTATGAAATATAACTACAAATATTGAAGGAACATAATCAAAATCAAAACAATGGACCACTGCACCGCACAACACCCCATAATTAAATATTACATCAAATAATACATAGCCAAAATAATCATATTAGACAAATATGATGATGCAAATCCTATGTGGACTATCATAAATTGGGAAATCTCATGAGAAAAACATGGTACAAATCTACATGGAACACTGCACAAGACAAAACGTAAGGATGCAAGCTTATGTGATGTGAGACGTACATAAAGATGTAACTGGAATAAAAAAGAAAATAGAAACAAAAAATAGAAAGCATGAGGATTCCAAACTAATGGATGTAAGTCCTTACTTTTTTTTGAAAGAAAAATATTTCTTGGGGTTGGTCCTGTAGCTCAATGGTTGAGGCTTTGTATCTCAACCAGCTTACCTACCAAAAAATATTTCTTAAGGAAAATTTGTTCCTAGGGATTTTTTTGTTTCCACAATTTAGAGGGAAATGATACCTTTTAGGGATATCATTATAAATTAAAGGACCCCGTAAGAATTGCGGTGGTCCAAGTCACTTGTTTTCATTTTTTCAAGTCACTTTTTTTCTTGAATAGTAAGTCACTTTTTTTCATATGTAATCAGCAATGGAAAAGCATGATCATCACCATGATAGACAAGTGAAGGAGAACAACAACACGACAATGATAGACAAAAACACGCTACAAAAACACACTACAGAGGTGATGATATCAGCCCCCATGCCCTCATATCCTATGGCAACATCACCACAGTGTAGTCGTGTTCTTTTCAAGACCTAAAAGAGAAAAGAAATGAAACAAAACAGTGAAAGCAAGGCCAACATCTCTTCAGTTTATTACATCCAATTTACCAAAGAAAACCCATCAAAGATCAGCAAACGAAAAGATCTATCACCTTCTATATTAGAGGTACTGCTCTTTTCCTGAAAGCACTGGGCTACCTATGAACAATAATCATCTACATTGTTGTTGGCGACATTTATGGGATCGACCAATGTTTAAAAATGTGAATGCGGTGCGGAGCATGGCGGAAGAAAATCTTAGTCGAAGTGGTCGAATACTCGGTTGACGTGGCTGAGCACTCGGTTGACGGAGTCATAATTCGGGAAAGTCAAAGGAGTTTTTATTGGCTCTGTAGGGTAAAACATGTGTTGGACGTATTTACCACACTAAGGGTATTTTTTTCATTTGTAATATATATATATATATATATATATATATATATAATGGTTTGTGTGCAGCTGCACAAATAACCTATCTGTGCATGGCTGCACAAACTATGGGGGGGGGGGGCACATTTTTTGGGGGATCCAAAGCATTCTTTTGGAAGGCCCTTTCATGGATAGGGTGTGTACCAAAAATCAGCCCTTTAGGATCATCCTAACCCTTGCATTTGTGGAGGGAAAAAATGGGCAGAAACAGTGTTTGTCCATTTTCCCCTCCAACTTTGATTGGGTTAGGATGATCTTATAAGGCTGGTTTTTGGTACGTACCCTATCCATGGAAGGGCCTTCCAAATGAATGCTTTGAATCCCCAAAAAATGTGGCCCCCACTATGCACAGATAGCTTATCTGTGCAGCCATGCACAAATAGCTTATCTGTGCAGCTGCACACAAACCATTTCCTCTCCCTCTCTCTCTCTCTATATATATATATATATATATATATAATCGTGTGGGAGAGAACACTGACTCCCTTACACACACTTCTCCATCCGTTCTCTTCTCTCATCTTCTCCTCTCTCTCTCTCTCATTATCAACATATGTGAATCTGACATTGCCTCCAAGATTTATCAATATTTTCTTGGTCATCAAGTTGCAAAAAATTTACTGTTATTATCAATGTTCTAAATTTCATGAGATTCACAATGTTCATTTTGTATTTAATCTTGACCATGTTATTATGAAGGATCTTAGGACGTGTAGAATGATAACCGAGGGACATTATTTTGGGATTTTTTTTGTTTTGAAAATTGACATATTTCATTAATATTAAGATAACAGCCGGGACCAGTAGTCCCATCCTGTGTTAAAAAATATTAAGGTGGACTGGGCCGACATGCCGGCACCAGCCCATGATGAACTAATCAGCACTTTAATATCTATACAATATTCTGTCACCTTCTATATCTTCCCAGCTTTCACTTCTACCCCACCAAAATTCAACTAAAAGTAACATCTAGAGAGGATAAATTCAGGGTTTCACACACACACACACACACACACACACATATATATATATATATATATATATATGAGAAAACATTTCCTACACACTTGTGTAGGTAAGTTACCTACACACTAGCTTAAAATACAATGGGGGCCCACATTGTTTGGGTGATCCAAACCATTCATTTGAATGGTCCTCACATAGATAGGGTGTCCACAAAAAATCAGATCCATAGGATCATCCCAACCATTCAAACTATGGAGGCAAAAAATGGACTAATTTGTGAAGGTTTATACACATCCATTTTACCTCCACAAATCGTAGGGTTGGGATGATCCTATGGATCTGATTTTTTGTGGACACCCTATCTATGTGAGGACCATTCAAATGAATGGTTTGGATCACCCAAACAATGTGGGCCCCCACTGTATTTTAAGCTAGTGTGTAGGTATCTTACCTACACAAGTGTGTAGGAAATGTTTTCTCTCTCTCTCTCTCTCTCTCTCTATATATATATATATATATATATATATATATATATATATATATATATATATATAATCGTGTGGGAGAGAACACTGACTCCCTTACACACACTTCTCCATCCATTCTCTTCTCTCATCTTCTCCTCTCTCTCTCTCTCTCATTATCAACATATGTGAATCTAACATGGTGTCAGAGCAAGAGAAGAGAAGTGCGTGTCCTAAATTTCTCATATTTAGGACATTGCCTCCAAGATTTATCAATATCTTTCTTGGTCATCAAGTTGCAAAAAATTTACTGTTATTATCAATGTCCTAAATTTCATGAGATTCACAATGTTCATTTTGTATTTAATCTTGACCATGTTATTATGAAGGATCTTAGGACGTGTAGAATGATAACCAAGGGACATTATTTTGGGATTTTTGTTTTGTTTTGAAAATTGACATATTTCATTAATATTAAGATAACAGTCGGGACCAGTAGTCCCATCCTGTGTTAAAAAATATTAAGGTGGACTGGTGCCGGCATGCCGGCACCAGCCCATGATGAACTAATCAGCACTTTAATATCTATACAATATTCTGTCACCTTCTATATCTTCCCAGCTTTCACTTCTATCCAACCAAAATTCAACTAAAAGTAACATATAGAGAGGATAAATTCAGGGTTTCACATATATATATATATATATATATATATATATATATATATATATAATCTTGTGGGAGAGAACACTGACTCTCTTACACACACTTCTCCATCCGTTCTCTTCTCTCATCTTCTCCTCTCTCTCTCTCACTCTCACTCTCTCATTATCAACATATGTGAATCTAACATGGTGTCAGAGCAAGAGAAGAGAAGTGCGTGTCCTAAATTTCATGAAATTTAGGACATTGCCTCCAAAATTTCATGAAATTTAGGACATTGCCTCCAAAATTTATCAATATCTTTCTTGGTCATCAAGTTGCAAAAAATTTACTGTTATTATCAATGTCCTAAATTTCATGAGATTCGCAATGTTCATTTTGTATTTAATCTTGACCATGTTATTATGAAGGATCTTAGGACATGTAGAATGATAACCGAGGGACATTATTTTGGGATTTTTTTTTTTTTTGAAAATTTACATATTTCATTAATATTAAGATGACAGTCGGGACCAGTAGTCCCATCCTGTGTTAAAAAATATTAAGGTGGACTGGGCTGACATGCCGGCACCAGCCCATGATGAACTAATCAGCACTTTAATATCTATACAATATTCTGTCACCTTCTATATCTTCCCAGCTTTCACTTCTACCCAACCAAAATTCAACTAAAAGTAACATATAGAGAGGATAAATTCAGGGTTTCACATATATATATATATATAATCGTGTGGGAGAGAACACTGACTCCCTTACACACACTTTTCCATCCGTTCTCTTCTCTCATCTTCTCCTCTCTCTCTCTCTCTCATTATCAACATATGTGAATCTAACATGGTGTCAGAGCCAGAGCAAGAGAAGAGAAGTGCGTGTCCTAAATTTCATGAGAAATTTAAGACATTGCCTCCAAGATTTATCAATATCTTTCTTGGTCATCAAGTTAAAAAATTACTGTTATTATCAATGTCCTAAATTTCATGAGATTCGCAATGTTCATTTTGTATTTAATCTTGACCATGTTATTATGAAGGATCTTAGGACGTGTAGAATGATAACCGAGGGACATTATTTTGTGATTTTTTTTTTTTTGAAAATTGACATATTTCATTAATATTAAGATAACAGTCGGGACCAGTAGTCCCATCCTGTGTTAAAAAATATTAAGGTGGACTGGGCTGACATGCCGACACCAGCCCATGATGAACTAATCAGCACTTTAATATCTATACAATATTCTGTCACCTTCTATATCTTCCCAGCTTTCACTTCTACCCAACCAAAATTCAACTAAAAGTAACAGATAGTGAGGATAAATTCAGGGTTTCACTTTGTATTGGTCAGTGTCTTGCCAAGCCGCCTACCCTTGTTAGTGATCTATACAATTGTCGGCTTCTATCAAAAGTTCCCGTACCAATAAGGAGCCAACAACCTTTAGCAAAACAAAAAATGAGGCCTACCAGCTAACCCCAGAACTGAATTTTCTCTGTTCCATCCACCTTTTCCAAAAACTAGACTACCATTCTGCATCAAAAAATGAGCGAAGCTATATAGAGGATTTCTTGAGTTCTAAGGTTCACAACCTCAGAGGCATACACCTCCTCGTCAAGAACCAACAACGAAATCTCCTCATCAGAAGGGGCTTTATCTTCTAATGCTTTCTTTCTGGAGATCATTGCCTCCAGTTTTTGAATCCCAATAATCTTTTGCTCCTCCCACCGAAGACGCCTTAAATTCTGCTCTTCCCTCAAAAGTTTGATGAAAAGAGGATGTTTATACAGCGGAGAGTGAGACTCTTTAATACTCCAAAAGCCAGACAGCCTAAATAACAATTCCGGTGACCTACTCGCCTCCTCCTTAAAGGACTTCCAGAGCCTCTTTGAAGAATCCCTTGCAACTTCTTTTTGGGTAGGCAAATATCTGGATGCTTGTTCCTCCAGATAGGCCAAGCTTCTCAGAGACCTTAAAGCCGTTTCCATCTCAAATAGGTCTACTGGCAATTTCCTTTTTCTTGCCCCGGAGCAAGCTTGAGGGGCCAGAGACAGAGGAGGCCGATTCACTATGGGCTTCCATGAAAAGACCAAGAACTAGATCTAGCAAGAAGGTGTTAATGGAAAAGAATGAACCGCTTCGATAGACTTCCAAGAGACACCTTGCTTTAGGAATAAGGAATGGACAGTTGATCCGCATTTTGAAGAGTTCCTGCTATTATGAGGCAGCAATAAAGCACCGGAGAGGCGGTTTCCAAGAAAATTAATTATTTAAAAAGAGGATATCCCCACTTCACTTGAGACTATTTCCCAAGTCTAAATCAGTTGTCCTCCCCGCTTTTAGATCAACAATCATCATTACCCTTAGTGAGTTGTCAGTAGCACAATCGCCAAAAAAACGAAAGGTCACTAAGACCTTTAAACTTCCCTCCCAGTAGAAGGCAACAATTGTACGACTGCTAAGGCAGGTCAATGTTTAGAATTTTCGTAGCAACCAAAATATAATAAAAAACGTCATTGTTAAGGCAATTACAAGGACAGACCCCAGCAGACCTAAGGCTTGCCTGAGTCCTATCAGGAGAAACGTAGCCCAGAGCTCCTACACCAATTACATCATGCAGTTCCCTGCAGAGACCAACCTAGATAGCACGGTATCTCATCCACAGGACATCCCAGTCTTGCAATGAAAGGAAGCCCCACCCAAAGTGGCGACTTTAGTCAAAAATGTTTCTGGACTTTCCAATATTGGTTTCAGGGCAGGTCCTACTCCTTCACTTGGTCTGAGGAAAGACCGCCTCTAGTAATCCTTGTCCAACCCTCTGGATCTGAACTTACCTGGAAGCCCAGAACTTGATACGCACTTTTCATGGAAAGATTTGGGGGCTTCAGATCTCACAAATCCCCATAATTTCTTCCCAAAAAATCTTCCCTTCCTAGACCAGGAACGAAAGGGGCTGGCACTGCCAGAGCAGCGCTTATGATGGGACCCCTTAACCTTTTGCCTTTGCACCTTACCCAAAGTAAGGGAAGCGAAACCCGTATTACTGGCAAGTCCCGACACCCCTGTCAAGGACTGCGATTTAAAATTCAAACTTGAGGGGATAGATCCCAAGGGTTCAACGGATACTCTGGCCAAGCTTTCCAACGGGATGGAGGAAGGTGATTCCGGCATCGACGCAATATTTTCCGTGGAGCAATGATCAGATATCTTCAGGTGCCTCTGGAATTCGATATTGATAGGGAAACATTGGCCGGAGACTTGAACTTGGATATAGGGGGGCGGAGGCTTCCACCGGGGACAAGAACTTTAGCAGACACAAATGTCATGCACTTGTTATTATTCCCCTCCATTTTAACTTCTAATACTCGACCATAGAGATTGTGGGAATCTTTATGCATTGAAGTCACCCATTATTTGTCATCTTCTTAAAGTTACATTTTCATTTACTCGACAAGTGCTGCTGATTTTATGGCACCATTGGTTTTACCTTGTGGGTTTGTCACCTGAATGAAATTATTTCTCAATACAAGCTTTTTGTTAAGAGTTAGACATGTGTCCCTAGGTTATGGTTGCACCTAGCAAAACATACTTGTTTATCTTTTGAATCTTCAATAAAGTCCCATGTTTTTTACTTTCACACCTTATGAACTATTCATTCTTTATTTGGATTGAGTTATTATTTTTATGATGGTTTCAGTCTATATGTGGATTTATTTTCTAAAGCCCAAGTCTCAAGTATTTACTACATTAAGGTTCTTTTTAGTGACGGATTTGATATGTACCTACAGACTTGGCTTCTGACTTACACAGTCATGGTATTCAACATCTGATGTCTCGTCTTCCTAGTCATCAGTAGGGCGTGATTGTGTAGAGCCATCGCCTTATTGAGGAGTTATCCCACGTTATTCATGAGTAAAGTACCATTGTACATCTGGATTGAAGCAGTTCAATTTGCAATGTATATTATTAACCTTCCTCCAATCTGAGTTCTTAATGCTATTCCTCATCAAAATTCCTTATCAGCACAACTATAGGGTTTATTTAAAATTTAAAACTCATCTTATATTTCAAATGAACCTTATATGGGTCTTTTTTCAAAAAACTTGACATTAAATCTACATGAATAACACATGCAAAACTATAAATACCTAAAACTTGTAATTCTAATGGGTCACAAAGTCTTCTCTTCTAATTGTAATCCTTACCTACATTAACCCCTCCTCCCTAACCTATTATAATCCTACTATTCCTATACACTTGTTTGCTTCCAATGAGGCTTACTACATGTTTCATGTTGCCTTTCAATGAAACTTCTCACACATTTCCTCTTTACTTTCTTTAAAACTTTTCGCTTCCCGCTTTTTCTCTTTTCCAAACCCCTCACTTCCGGCTTTCGCTTCTCGCATCACTTCTCGCAATCGCTTCCCACTCTGGCAACTATGGTTTTGTTACCCATTTCAAAAAGATCACTCAGTATCTTCTTCGGCCTCTACAACTACTGCTTTCTCTAACAAGCATGGTTTACCAAACCAAATCATATGCTATACCTAATGTTCATTAGCGACATTCATAGACTGATCATTGATACATATAAATCTGCCTCTTCTGGTTCTTTCTCTAGTATTATTTCTCTTTTTTTGGCTGCTGAACATATAGCCAACAAGAGGCTACCATTACATTTTTTTTTGCGTTTTGATACTTTTCTTATTGGGCCCACCATAGCTTTCTACCACAATCTTCTAAAGATTTTT
Source organism: Tasmannia lanceolata (assembly GCF_043159265.1). NCBI lineage: Eukaryota > Viridiplantae > Streptophyta > Magnoliopsida > Canellales > Winteraceae > Tasmannia > Tasmannia lanceolata. The sequence continues at coordinate 911,693 of NW_027518693.1, forward strand.
AGTGGCGTGAGATGTTGGAAATTAGATTTTCATGCAATATAGAAGAATTATATTAGGGACCTTGTTCTGCCACCTCTTGATAAATATGTTACTTCTCAATGGATCTATTCTATTGTATATGGTTGTGATGGATCTGGTTGTGATGAATCTATTCGAAGGTATAGATAACTCAACTAGTCGCTAGATGTCCTCATTGATCTTTTTTTTTTCTTTGAATGGTAACAAAATTGATTCCATAAAATAGATCCAAAGATTACTTTAAAGGGGACAAGCAGTCACCCGAAAAAGAGGTGTGCCGGGGAACAAGGGCCAGCAACACCCCAACACAGCGTAATATTAAAACAAAACGAGTTCAGACATAAAGAAAAGCGACCCTCATATTACAGACGGCACCCTCATTAGTCCCAATAAGAGGCCAGCCTTGAGACAGTCACCATCTCCAAATTGACCCCCTCTTTAGCCAGACAGTCCGTCATCTCGTTAGCGGATCTCCTCATATGTTGAATTCGAGGATGGATAACACAAACCAAATCCCGAATCTCATCTAGAATATTGTTAAGCCTCCATGGCCCGCAGCTTCTATTCAATCTGAATAATAAAGCCCTTCGCTTTGGCTTCATTAGCATCGCAAGACCCAGCCGGACCGGTGAACGACATCAAAATGTGGGCATATTCATCACGAACCAAACCACCAATACCGGCCCTTCCAAGATTGCCCATAGAGCTCTCATCAAAATTCAATTCAAACCACCCCTCCGGTGGGGCCATCCACTTTAGGCCTTTAGGGGTAACTTTCACGATAGCTTTCTTCTCTGATATAACTACGCGCCAATTCCTCACTATAACCCCAGGATTGTAAGGAAGACCCTCATTTTCATTTGACCAAGCAATAATAGTAAGCTTAATGCGAAGAGCAATGTGCTGCCAACTTCTCTCCTTTTCCAGAAATATTCTGTTATTCCATTCCTTCGAGATATGCCATATTAAAGCATAAGGAACCGATAGCCACATAGATTGCCCGGTACAACCATGAAATGTGCCACACCAATGGCCACATAGATTGTCCGGTACAACCATGAAATGCGCCACACCACTGTAGAATCACCTTGCCTCATCGATCTTTTGGATGGATCTATCCTGTTGTATATGATTGTGATGGATCTATTCAAAGGTGTAGAGAGCTCTACTAGTTGCTACAGTTCATAATTGATCTTTTGTATTGTTCTTACTATTGCTCTTCTGAGAGGATGGTCACAATATCAAATGGCTGTTATTATTGCATTCTTGATGGTGACCATCAAGAAGTTTACATGTATCAACTAGAGGGCTATGCCCGTCCTCACTATCCCAATAGGCACCTGGGGCTTGGTTTTCTCATTTTTTGTCATGTCTATTCTTTCAAAGAGTTTAGTTTTGGTTTCCTATGCTTTTGTAAGGTATTTTGAAAGTTTTGCTATTCATTTTTTATTAATTACTTACACTTCATTGGGGGGCTCGTTTTGTTATCATATGTGGACAATGTTTTTATTTACTGACAACGCCACATCCCACATTCGGCAAACTCTTCAAAGGACTTTTGAGATGAAAGATATGGGTGGTCTCAATTATTTGTTATTGAGGTTTCTTAGAGTTGCGTGTCCTTTGTGCAACTCAGCACTGGTATGCTCTTGACTCCTCACCCGGTGTCTACGATAGAATGTGAGCCTCTTTCTACTCCATCCGTTTTCAACAAAAGGCTTAGTGATCATTGTTCTCCTCCTTTCACAGATGCTACCCTATATAAGTCTGTGTGTGGAAGAATATAGTATTTGACGTTGACGTGGTCTGATATTTTGTTCTTCTATTAATCAAGTATGTCACTTTATGGATCGGCCTAATCACTTCCATTTAGAAGTTGTGTAGATTACTTTTTGTTATGATAAAGGCGCAATTACTTGGGCCTTTTTTTATTTGATTTGCAACTGCGACTGCTCTCCCTCTCTATATGTCTACACCACACCATTACCAGCTGTGCTGGTCCTGATGAATATCGTTCTATGATGGGTTTCATTGGAAAATGTCTTGTTTCTTAGAGTATGAAACAACAGGCTATTGCTCACTTGAGTGTTTAAGTGGAAGATCATGGTATCCGTAGTAGTACCTTTATAGTGTTGACTTGGATTCAATTTCTCTTGTATGATCTTGGTGTGTCCTTTGTTTCTGCAAGCACTTTTTACTACAACAATAGAAGGTTGTAGCTATCTTTTGTGAGTCTTGTCTTTCAAGCTTGCACCAACCACGTTGAAGTGGATTATCACCTGTTTGATGGAAGGTTCTTACATGTGTAAGTCTCTCCTGTTTATTCTCATTCTGATGCTCAACTTGCTGAGAGCTTTGTGAAGTCATTATCACAATCAGGATACAGCCACCTATTTCAACCACTTCTGGATCAGCTATTTCAAACGCTAACTGTAATAATTGTGCTGAAAAATTGTTTAATGTAATCCCTGCCCTATATTCTAGGGAGGTAATGATATAAGCTGAAACTAATTTTGTAGAAAACCATGAAGCAGCGAGTGCTTTTGCAATATGGCTTCAGTTTGTCTGCCTCAGCCCAGGTTTCTCAACGCAGTTTTTTTTTTCTTTTTTCGTGCGCGCGTGTGGGTGTTGGGGGGGGGGGGGGGGGGGGGGGCGGGGGCGGGGGCGGAGGTAATTGTCAAACAATCTCTCTCTCTCTCTCTCTCTCTCTCTCTTTGTTTTTTTTTTCATAATTTTACAATACGAGCAGTAAGCAGCATGTTAAGCTTTCTGCTATTTTTATAAGTTAAAAAGAGAAACATCTTTGCTTGAATATTTCGTTGTAGATGATATGAAGATGAACTTTTTGGGATGGCTTTGTTGTTCAGTGAATTCAAAGAAGAAGTTGACAATGACTGCTTACTTTTTTAACTTTTTTAACATTGGCCCGTGTGTTAAACCTTTGGGCACAATCTCTGCTAAGGCGCTAACTCTTTCTTAATGGCTATTCTGAATTTTGTTGTTATATCCACTATTTCTAACCCCAAAAACTTGATATAATTTGTCATGGGCATGTGCATAGCATTATGGGGTATATTTATTTGCAGATGTTTTCCATCATACATACATAGAAACTATGCGGCGGAGGAAGAAGGTTTTCGATTCTTGGTAAAACGATCAATTTGGTTCTTATCAACTATGTGACTATGGTTTGTTCTTTACATGCGAATTCCACTCCTAGTTTTCGGTGCTTGTTTTTCTCTTATGAAGGGTGTTCTAACTTTGTTCTTGACAATGCTGGTCACACAATAACAAAAGGGTTCTTGTGGCTGATGTCCGCCGTGTTTGCCAATCTCAGTCTCCCCTAAAAATTAAATGACTGATTTTGGTGCAATGAATCTCGTTTGCTACTGAGCTTTTAGACCACCTTGTCTAATGATACTTTGTTCTTTCAAATTTAACTTCCGCGGGTACTTTTTCTGATTAATCAAGCCGGGCCCTTTTGCAGATGTTGTTGGATCAGCAATTGGAGTCATGGTGTTCACTGTGCTGCTCTCTTCATGGGCTCTGACATTTGCAATTGGAGGGGAGCGTCTCTTCGGCCCAGTTTGGGGGAATCTTGTCATGTACAATGTCGCCGACAGATTCGGCCTCACTGGTTGGAACTAATAATAACTTTCTCCTCATTAATTCATCATCAACATAACTCCTTTGTGTAATCTCTTTACATCTTTACAAGAGTCTTTAGAACAGTCTGTATATCATAAGGCGTGCTTGTTCAAAATCTGGCTAAAACTCACGACATATTACATGTCCTCTAGGGTGAGTTATCTCACAGCTCCCCTGTAAGTTCATAAAAGTTAGGTCACCATGAGGCTATATGGATACTGTGAATCTTGATAGGTGAGATTGTGCTCAGTTGTTGTAACCTTGAGGTTTGTGGCAGTATATCATTTCATTTCGTTTCATTTGGGGGGGGGGGAGGCAATGGCATTTCACTAGTATGGAACAAAAGTAATTTTAGAAATATCTTTCATTTCCATTCCAGAAACTGCCTGCAATCCAGGGCCTGGGGGCTATTTGGATGTCTAAAAATTAATTTTCCAGGATTTGCTGTTGGATGTGGGTGGTACAATCCTTGATCTTTGATCCAAAGCAGCCTCTTAAAGAGTTGCTGTTGGGTCAAACATCAAGGGTGGTAGCACCCTGTCCCTCTCAGGTGGGCGTTTCACATTACATCCTCTAAGAATGAACATCAAACATCAAGAGGGTGTTTCACATTTAAATACAAGAAATGACAACGTTTGTCTGTGCATCAATTAGCTTGAAACAGGGGTGCATGCAATCAACTTTGAAAAGAGAAAAATCAGGAGTGCTGCTTCAAAAAATTGTGCTGACATTCAAATTGGTAGGAATCCATATAATTTCATAGAGTTCCATCACCCTCACCAAGTGGTCAATCCTATGCATCAATTAGCTTGAAACAGGGGTGCATGCAATCAACTTTGAAAAGAGAAAAATCAGGAGTGCTGCTTCAAAAAATTGTGCTGACATTCAAATTGGTAGGAATCCATATAATTTCATAGAGTTCCATCACCCTCACCAAGTGGTCAATCCTAATGAAGAACCAAACCCAACACACTTGTTTGCCATCTTCGTGATTTTATAGTGGTGAATCCTAATGAAAAACCAAACCCAATACACTTGTTTGCCATCTTCATGACTTTGCGCTGTTTTCCTCTTTTCTAAGAGAAGGAAGCAACCATGGTTTAAAATTTCGACCGAAATCCGAAATTTTGGTTACCGGTGCGGACCGAAACCGGAATTTTCCGAAATTCCATTTTTCGCCCTTTACCAAATCTTGGTCCGAAATTTCGGTTTAATGACATTATTTATTAAAAAAAAAGGTGTTACAAAATTTTGGAATTTTGGTCTGGAATTTGGAGCGAAATTTCGGTTTTTGGTGGGGTCCAAAATGGTTACCGAAACCGAAATTTTAAACCTTGGAAGCAACAATAGTGAATTCTAAAGCTACAAAACATATAAATAATTTTTTTTTTTTTTGAAATTGCTGTCACAGATGCATTAAAAACACGTAGTGAATCAAGTATGTCGGTGAGGCCGCCGGCTGGACTAGCGGCGAGGCCGCCGGAAAACGGTGAAAGGCGAGAAAAAACAAAAAGAAGATCGCGAGAAGCTAGGGTTTTTAGAAAAACTTAATACCAAGATGGATTAGTGAAAGGCAAGAAAAAAACTCACGAAATTTATTTAAGATAACCCAAACAACAAAAGCATAAGTAGAACAAAATACTATCATAAGTAGTATCTCAAACAACCTCAAATTCCTGAGATCCTTCTCCATCTCCATCTCCATTCTGCAGGGCTTCATTGTCCTTGTCACCCACACGAATCAAGCACTTGCCTCCATATTTGAAAAATATGGTGAGGACAACACGGACGAGGACAATAGCTGAGCCAATAAATAAAAATTTCTCTATCTTCTCCCAAGAGACAGAAACCTCTACGTTCACATGTCCACTGTCACCCATCCTCCTCTCTTCCTTTTTTTTAAGAAGAGGTAAGTGAATTGAAAGGATGGATGGTTTAAGAAATGAAAGAATGAGGTTGGTATTTATAGAGAAATCTAAAGAAGGTTGGAGAGGTTTTGGGCTATGGCAGCAGAGAGCAAAGAGCAAACTATCGTTAATATCGCACATTTGGAGATAATGAATAAAATATTAATAAAGAAATGTTAAACAAAAGTTTGCTCAGATATAAACAAATATTGTCTACCGTTTTCGTTCTCATCCTCAAGCTGATGGAAAGTGAATTGAAGTTGGTATTCATAGCAAAAAATCATGATGTCACCGTACGAAAACGATAAAACGTTTTTATCGTTAATATTTTCGTACATAGTACTCTTTTAACATATTGAATACAAATCTTTCTGAGCATCCTCGAAATTCCCCAATAGGACGAACACGTACATAGGACTCTCTTCTCCCAAGAGACAGAAACCTCTACGTTCACATGTCCACTGTTACCCATCCTCCTCTCTTCTCTCTAACTATCTTCCTTTTTTAGCTCTCACTGCAATTCTCTGTTTTATGATGCTACATATTTTTCCACAGACCATATTTTTCCACACTTGTAACGTGATCTGACGTCAGAAAGCGTTAGAGTCTGCCCACAATTCAATTTCATAAAATGGGCTACGAGACGGGTCTGAACCGGAACGGTCCAACAAAAATATTACGGAAAGCAATTGGTTGAATAATTTTGACACTTTCATAAGGATTGTAGGATTAGAGACTTCAAAAATAGGGTCGGGCCCACTTCATAGGATGATCCATATCATTCATCTGTTGGGCCGCAATGTAACTAGCATGCACTCCGTAAATCATCTCCATAGGATGATCCTAACCCTCCGATCTGAAGAGGTACTTCTCATTATAGAAACTTCTATAGTTCAGACGGCTAGGACCATTGCATTGAGATCATCCTACGAAGTAGGCCCCAGTGTATCTTTTGAAAAATACAGGACTTCACTTATAAAACCTCTTTTCTGAATTCTAATACAATAAGGCATGCTTACTATTGTATAGTAGGCCCCACCTTGAGTTGATTTGGATCGTCCATCCAAATTGAATTTTTATAGGATCTAAAATTGCCCAAAATCAATCTTACTTAGGGTCCACTACGTAATTCTCGCTGGGGTCATTATATGATAATGAGGTCATGTCCGGTTCAAATAGGGAAATGATAATCTTACTTAGGGTCCACAACGACGATGGTTTGTTGGAGAGGTTTTAATAATGAATAAAATATTAATAAACAAATGTGCTTTCCTTCCAAACTTTTCCAAAAAAATCCTGCAATCCAAAGAGAGAATTGTCCTTTTCTTCTTTCTGATACAGCAAACAGCAAACCGAAAGGGTGATCTCGACCAGTTTTCTTTCACTGTCAGTTGTGGAAGGAAAGCACATTTGTTTATTAATATAGCCAAAAAGAGAGCTGTGGATTGCAGGATTTTTCCAACTTTTTGGTATGCAATTTTCCTTGGAAACAGGGAAAATTATCTATATTGGACAAAATTTAAATTACCAAATGGTGGGAAATTAATTTTTAGACTTCCATATAGCCCACTAGGCCCTGGATTGCAGGCATTTTCTGGAAAAATTTGGAAAGGAAAGTTATTTCCAGAATTACTTTCCTACTCAATCTTTCCTAGAGGGAGCTTCAATTTATGATAATGTCCCTCCAAATTAACCATAATCATGTACTTCTTAATCGCGGTAAGGAAAAAAAAATTTTCAAGCATCAGAAATGTTTTTCTTGCAATCCAAACATGGCCTAAGGGTTCACCAACAAGCCATTTGGCCCGCCAGAACTCATGGTTGTTCAACAATACTCACGGTTATTATCCCCTTTTCTCTGTCAAGAAAACTATAAAAAAAGGGGTGTGCCCATAAAAATGAGGCGGAGTGAACCTAAGCCAAGTGAATATGACCGTATCATTGAATGCCATTAACTTACTTGATTTCGATAAAACAATTTTAAACCAAAAAATTTTATTTGAAATTTATTGGAATCCACTGCAATAGACTCTAAATTTTAGCAAGTTATTGAGAGAATATCAAATTTACGTACACAATTCAAGTTCATATTCTATTCAAGTTCATATTCTCCAACCCTCCCATAAGTCAAAAGCCGATACAAAACAGAAAGACGGTAAACTTTTTGCCCATGAAATACTGAGCGCTATAATTTTCATATATAGCCAATAAGGAGATTTTGTGACCCCTTCAAAGATACGAGAGTTCTTCTCTTTCCATATCACCCACCAAGTTGCTAGCAGACACAAATTCCACAAAACTTTACCTTTCTTCTTCAAAGGACCAATGAAACATCAATTCCGGAATAGAAAAAGGAATAATCCAACTAATACCAAATCTCAGAAATATCAAACTCCATATCTGACTCGAAAAAGAGCAATGCATGAAGAGATGGCCCACAGATTCACCATCCTTCAAGCAAAGGGGGCGATGGTCAACAAGCATCATATCACGCTTCCGGAGGAAATTAATCGTTTGAATCCGATCGCGACATACCGCCGCACCCGAAGATACCAACTCTAGGCGGGCAATGAAATTTTCATACCTCGGCTGAAATAGAGGATACACTGCAAGGCGATAAGCTAAAATAGAAAGATTTGACAGAGAAAAAACCTGAAGATTCCGCAGTCCATACTCTTTTGTCCAAACCGCTTCTCTTATTATATCACCCATCTAAAAGCTTAAGAAATTGGATAACCAAATCTAACTCTCGATCAAAGAAGTTCCTTCTAAACCTAGGGGACCAGACTATACTACCCCCCTCTCTGGCAAAACACTCAGAAACAAAAAATCTTTCTCAATGGCAACACTAAATAACTCCGGGAATAAAATCATAAGGGGCTCATTTTCACACCACACATCCCTTCAAAATTTAATTCGCTCCCCCGAATACACCTTAAACCTAACCCTCAAATTAAAATCTTATGACATTTTCAAAATGTCACGCCAAACAGTCAATCCTTGTTTTTTGTATTGGTTATCAGATTCCCACTTATCCGGCTTGCACCCATATTTACTCTCAATAACTCTAACCTACAACTGAGATTTTTCCTCCCCAAACCTCCATAACCATTTTCCCAACAAAGCATGGTTAAACTCTTTCACTCTTCTAATCACCAAACCCCCATTCTTAACATGAAGGCACACTTTCTGCCAACCCACCCAAAAAATGCCCTTTCTCTCCTTGTTGCCTCCCCATAAAAATCTGCGCTGGATTTGTTAAATATGAAAAACTACACTAGCCGGGCATTTGAACAAAGACAAAAAATAAATGGGAATATTGGCCAAGATTGCCTTAGCCAACACAAGCCTTTCGCCTCAAGAGACAAGATTCCTCTTCCACGCCTCCAACCTCCTCTCAATTCTCTCAACAACAGGCTCCCACAAAGTTTTATTTTGGTCTCCCGACTCCCAAAGGGAGACCCAAGTATGTGGAAGGCAATTGCTCAAACAGACAACCCAAAGTCTTTGCCAATTCAAGCGTCTCATCCTGCGGGATATTTAGGGCATACAACCTGGACTTATGGAAATTAGATCTCTGCCCAGTAATCAACTTATAGCGTCGAAGGGAAGATTTTAAGTTCATCACTTAGGTCCTCTCCGGTTCGCAAAATAGGAGAGTATCATTTGCAAATTGAAGATGTGACACCTCCACCTGCTCAACTCCAATCTTAAAACCATTGAATAACACCAACCTGCTCCCTTTAGTCATCAATCTACTAAGAGTCTCAGCCACTATGACAAAAAGAAATGGGGATAAGGGATCACCCTGTCTAAGTCCTCGCGATGACTTAAATAAACCTTTAGGAGACCCATTAATCAGGATGGAGAACCAAGCTGAAGAGACACAAGCCCTCATCCAAACTCTCCATTTATTACCAAACCCCATTCTACCCAGCAAGTAATCTAAACAATCCCAATCCACTCTATCATATGCCTTCTCCATATCCAATTTGCACATAATACCTCTCATGCCGTTCTTAAGATAAAAGTCAATGGCCTCATTCACAACTAAAGAGCAATCAAGAATCTGCCTATTAGCCACAAAAGCACTTTGGCAATCAGAGATAATGGCTGGGAGCACTATCTTCAAACGATCCACTAGCACTTTTGCCAATACTTTGTGTAGACATCCCACCAAGCTAATTGGACGATACTCAGATATTTGAGAGGCACCAACAACCTTTGGGATCAAGGCAATGAAGGTAGCTCCGGTGCCTTTATCCAAAACCAACCCATTATTGAACTCATCGAAAAATTTTAGGATATCCCCCTTTACATACGACCAACGAGATTGAAAGAAAGCTAAACAAAAACCATCAGGACCGGGTGCCTTATCCTTACCAATAGAAAAAACACCTTTTTCAACCTCTTCCTCCTCAAAGGGACTCTCCAACGCACCCCTCTGGGCCATGCTCAGCTCACTAAACTCCAATTCCTCTGGAATTGGTCTTATGATCCCATCCGATGAGTACAAGCAAGAATAAAAATCCAAGACCACTCTAGTAACCTCGTCTTTCCCCGCCACCCTGATTTCATTATCAACCAAAGACTCGATCCTGTTTCTCCGTCTTCTGGTACTGGCCATAGCATGAAAATAGGCTATGTTTTTTCCCCCCTCCTTTAACCATCTCACTCTTGACGTTTGTCTCCACGTTATCTCCTCTTGAAGCAGCAAACCTTTATGCTCTTCTTTAACCCTACCCAATTCCTCCCTTGATATTATTGATCCTAATCCAGATACTTCCAATACATTTAATTCACCTATTCTATTTTCCAACCAAACTTTTCTACTCGAATCAGCTTGTCTTCTTTCAGCTACCCAATCCTTTAACATTTTCTTTACATGCCTAAGCTTTTGCCCAATAACCACATCCGCAGGACCCTCAACCTTATGTGCTTCCCACCATCCACCCAATCTGATTCTAATTCCTACAATCCAAAAGCAGCCATGTTGAATGCTCACCATGAGCATTCCACATTGATGTTCTGCAGATTTAAGTTGCCACTTCAGTCAGAACATCCTAACTTAGAACTTCATGCCGCGATCAATGGGGCCTGTGGCAATTCGGTGGTCCCCCGTATCATGTTGGATGGGGTCCATCACTCCCACTAATGGGGTGCGAAGATTAGTACTGATCCTTTTAGCAATGTAAAATATCAATGGGCAAAAGTACCAAGTGGGGGCCACTTCTTCAATAATCTGAACCATTTACCTGCTTAGGCCATGCCATGGATGGGCCATTCTAATGGAGGTAGATTCTGACATGTGCCTCACCAGTAGCAGGCCCTAGCAAATTAATTACTCTAACAGATAGGATTATTGAATAAGTAGGCCCCACTTGCACGTTTTTCTACACATCTTCTTCCTTTGAAAAATACCCACATGCATCATGTGACTCTCTAACAAATTTCATTATCACCATTGCTTACAATCCCATAATAAGATAAAACATAAACAGGGTATCCTTCAACATTGTAGCCTCTTGAAGATCTAAAAGAAATGGTTGTTCTGATCGCTCTGTAGTATCCCTTAAACAGCTATAAAATTTCAAATAATCTTGCTATATCAGTCCTGAAGTCGATCAACCCATGAATCACCATAATTCAGTCCATATTGGATCTTGAAACCCACAAGAGCGACTGGGTTTATACTTTATACCAAATATTGCAACCATGGCTTCTGCAGTTAGGATATCCGAGTTCTTATTTGGGATTATACGAGAAAATATAATTAACTGAAAGGCATATAATCTCTGAAACTATTTCCACTGCCTACTGTTTTTGAGCTGCACGTAAACAGATGCACAACAATACATGAAGACCCACATGAACATGTGCTCAAAATTTTCCCTACTCAAAAGCTCTGATACAAGAAGATAATGGGTTTTGAAGTTTTAATTTACCATTGAAGATTTCCAACATTGGACATGATAAACTGTAACTTAAATAAGCTTCTTCTTTTGAAAGAATCTCTTCAAGTGCCACAATTGCAAAGCCGAAACCCCTATGCAAACACCCAAAGACATGATGCTGAACCATGCCACTCTAGCATTTGTTAGTTCACTTACTTCACTCATCTCTGCTTCCCTGTATTCAAATATTAGTAGTTATCAAAACCAACAATAGCATAAATGGGAAGTGTGCTAAGTACTTTGAACTACAATAAAAGATATATTACCTGCTCTTGAGATATAATAAATTCTCATGGATGTCCTCTACAGCCCCTTCTAGTTTCCTTAGCTCAAGCTCAACACCCTAAATTACCAGCCAACAATCAAATATAAATTCAGATAAAATCGTGTTCAACACATAAACTTACAGTAAAATAAGCAAGGTGTTAGTGTTTTACCTCAATCTTTTCTTTTCTTGCAACAGAGTCCCAGTCCCTTGCCGCGATTCCAATTTTCAGTCAATGTTGACAGTAACTCCCTCGGTTTGATGGTGGCTATCAATCCAAAAACAAGCAAGGTAGTTGCCAGCCTCACTAGTCGTAAATGCAAACTGGCCTACTGTCTCGTTTTCTTTGTGATGAACTGTGTTTCCATAGGGGGAGGTTACCTGAAAAAGAACATATGCCTCTTGCTATTTTTAAGTACACAGAAAGGATTGCTCACCTCAAATTACCAACTTCAGAAGCTAAATAAACAACTCCTGCTATTTTTTAAGAATTAATAAGGTACTAATCATGGACTACTATAAATTGATACGCACTAACTGACAAGGATTGCCGACAGATTCAGCCTCACAGGTTGGAACTAATAATAACTTTCTCCCACATTAATTCATCACAACATCATCAACATAACTCCTCTGCGCAATCTCTTTACATCTTTACAAGAGTCTTGAGAACAGTCTGTATATCATAAGGGGTGCTTGTTCAAAATCTGGCTAAAACTCACGACATATTAAATGTCCTCTAGGGTGAGCTATCTCACAGATCCACTGTAAGTTCATAAAAGTTAGGTCCCCATGAGGCTATATGGATACTGTGAATCTTGATAGGTGAGATTGTGCTGGAACAGTTGTTGTAACCTTGAGGTTTGTAGGTTTCAATCCCAGTTCGGCTCAACAAACCACTGTTTTAAACTGTTTTCATCGTATGTTACGCCATAAATGGTTATTGGGGGCCGAGCTCGTAACTTGGTTGGAAAGTCATCTGTATGTCAACTTCGAATAAATGGTTTTCTTAGAATGGGTAGGAGATGAAATTCTCGTATCCAGTTCTTAAAGAGGAGTTCCTTTGCTGGGGACATGACCAGTTGATTTATATTAGTAGTGTTTGGACTTAGGGAAATAAATTGTGGACATTTTTTCATGGAAAATATAAAAAAATGCTATGGTATGCAATTTTCCTTGGAAACAGGGAAAATTATCTATATTGGACAAAATTTAAGATTACCAAATGCTGGAAAATTAATTTTTAGACTTCCAAATAGCCCACTAGGCCCTGGATTGCAGGCATTTTTCTGGAAAAATTTGGAAAGGAAAGATATTTCTAGAATTACTTTTGTTCAATACGAAAAAACAAAACTTGAACCTATCCTTCTCAATCTTTCCTAGAGGGAGCTTCAATTTATGATAATGTCCCTCCAAATTAACCATAATCATGTACTTCTTAATCGCGGTAAGGAAAAAAAAATTTCAAGAAAATTTTTTCCATCAGAAATGTTTTTCTTGCAATCCAAACATGGCCTAAGGGTTCACCAACAAACCATTTGGCCCTCCAGAACTCATGGTTGTTCAACAATACTCACGGTTATTATCCCCTTTTCTCTGTCAAGAAAACTATAATAAAGGGGGTGTGCCCATAAAAATGAGGCGGTGTGAAAATAAGCCAAGTGAATATGACCGTATCATTGAATGCCATTAACTTACTTGATTTCGATAAAACAATTTTAAACCAAAAAATTTTATTTGAAATTTATTGGAATCCACTGCAATAGACTCTAAATTTTAGCAAGTTATTGAGAGAATATCAAATTTACGTACGCAATTCAAGTTCATATTCTAATTTGGGGATTCATGAATGGTTTGGACCATCCTTTAGAGCGAACCCTACTGTATTTAAAAAATAAAATAAAAGCATGTACCTTAAAAAAACTCAAATATTGAAAGGGCATGCCTTCGATGTTCCAATATGGGTCAATTTTCTAGTAAATTATTTTTTACTTTTTGGTTGTCAGTGATATAGAGGGTGAGCCTTGGCGCAACAGTAAGATTGTTCCATTGTGACTTGGGTTTGAGTCACGAAAACAGCCTCTTTGAAAAGCAGGGGTAAGGCTGTGTACATCTAACCATCCCCAGACCCCGTAATGGCGGGAGCCTCGTGCATTGGGCCGCCCTTCTTTTTTTTTCGGTTGTTAGTAACCGTGAATCAAAATGATATCAAAGAAAGTCCGATTCGGGAAATCAAACGGGGAGAGAGAACATCATTCCCAAGAAATCAAAGCAAAAAACTACTTTACGAGATTGACAACCAAACGCTACTACCACTATTCTACAATGTAAGTTCCATGTAAATCCAAGGCAGTCTCCCCCCTGTCTATAGTTATACCACTACTCTATGAGGTATAATACCCACAACCAAAGTATGGAAATAAATTAGAATGCTTTGAACAATGAAAGAAGTGCAAATCAAGATTCAATGATACAACTTTATGGTGTTAGGCATCCAATGGTTACCACGGCAGTATACTCAATCATAAATGAAGTACAAAGTGGGGTCATTTCTGCCAATGTGCATTCCGACCTAAACCCATATTTGAGGCACTAAAGCGGGACATGACTTCCAACCCTGGAGTTGGTGCTGACGCAGTCATTTGATAGGCCCTCACATAGATAGGGTGTGCCCAAAAATTCAGCTCCTTAGGATCATCCTAACCCTTCGAACTGTGGAGGTAAAAATGGACAGATTTGTGAAGGTTTTAAACCTGTCCATTTTAACCTCCACAAATCGAAGGGTTGGGATAATCCTATGGAGCTGATTTTTTGGGCACGCCTTATCTATGTGAGGGCCCATCAAGTGAATGGTTTGCATCACCCAAACAATGTGGGCCCCCACTGTATTTTAAGCCGACGGAGTAGATAAGTTAACCACTTGATCGAGTAGATACACTGTAGAGCTTGCTAGGGTTATACATAGTGAAATGCCCAGCCCGACATACAAACTACATAACTCATCTAACACTCATATAAGGTTTCTCTGACATTGTTACATAGTGCTGTAAAGCAAAAAATAAATAAAAATGCACTGTACCTGCAATAAAATTCATCTCCAGGCCGAAGCAACAACCAAGATCTTGTCTTCCCACCCAAAATATAGTGCTCCACTTTCTTCTTTCACCATGTACCTGTCACAATATGTTGTTTTCAGCACTGATCGAATTGCCCCATTTACGTACGTACTCAATGGGCATGCGAAAAACCCTGCCATTGTCATCCTCGCTCTCCATTTTCCTGCCACCTCATATCGCTCGATCCTCTCCGCTCCCTCACATGCCACAATGTTGACTATGTCGCGCGCGAGGCACTGCCTCTCAACATTTACCCTGTCAGGACTCTCTCTAGGGAGGGTTGCATCAAGTGACTCAAACACAGCTGAATAGTAATTGTAGGCCTCCACAAACCTAGGAAAGAATGGGGCAGTGTTTGTGTTAATGTCCTGCTCCACAACTGTCACTAGCTTTGGCTCCAAACTTTTAACCATGCGTAGGAGACGGTCCCTCTGGTTGACTGTTGAGACACTCTCATCGGGCATGTGATGTAGCTGGAAAGCAAAGTTGACAACAAGGGCCTCATTGGCCCGGCAATCTAGCATAGATGGGGTCACGTCCACAGTCTTGGAAGCTAATGCTCGGAACTTGAATGGGACCCCAAGTGATTCTGCGAGATTCTCAAGACGCTGCCCTATGATTTTTAGACCACCGTTTGTACGCTGCACCGACTCTGGATCGTCCACCCCAGTTATCCTTACAAAGGGCGGCTTATCGGGCAGTGTTGAAAGAGCTTGTATGAGTGTAAAGTACTGGCTTCCTTGGTTTATGTCAAAATCTATGATGTGAACTCTCTCTTCTCCTTTGAATGCCTCGGCAATGGCACCGTTGGCTGCCATGAATCCGAATTTGAAACATGGGCAGACCTCGAATAGGATTTGCATAGCTGAGAGCCTGTCAGAAGTTGGTGGTTCTTTGCATTTAAGAGCCTTGTATAGACCATGGCCTGAGGCAGCCATACGAGCAGCAAGGCCTTCGACCATATAGGCAGCAATCCTTTGAGGGGGATCACCTTGGATGGAGACCATTTGTCGGAGTTCGGTTATTAGGGTTGATGCCTCCATCATGTTTCCTTCTGATACCGCGGCCGCACACTCAAAGAGCAACTGTTTAGGAGTAAGAGTTCTCCTTGATATTGGGCTAGAGAGGGGTAATATGGGCATTTCTTTATTGCTGCTGATGCTACTAAGGTTTGAATCTGTGGAGGATGACTCCTTCGGAGAATTGGGAATAAGAAGATTCATGACAGGTTTGGCCCATTCTCCATCAATACTCATACCTAGATCAGAATCAAACATCTCATCATCATTATCATCCAAAAGCACTCTCTCGAGTTCTCGAAGCTTTAACGCGATTTCATCTTCATCATAGTCGAATCCAATATCCAGGCTTCCACTATCTAAGCATTCAGATACAGAGTGAGTCTCATGAGGGGTGTCGTCAAATATTTGGGAATTCGGATGTCTGATTGTGGCGAAAAAGGAGTCATATGGGTTTTGTGCAGTGGTAGATGATCCTGAACTAGTCATCATCTGATAAGAGTGGGGACCTTGATCAAGAAATTCTTCGGAGGAGGAATTGGAATTCTGTTGGTTATAGATCTCATTGTAGTAAGACCGAGATCCATACTTAAACTTCTTTTTATCAGACATAAATATTTGACTAGATATACTGGTGCTGCCGCCATTTCCTTTAAGTGCGTAGAGGTTTGACTCACTGTATGGGGTGGCAGGTGAATCTACAGACATGATGCCCTCTTAAAGTAACTGAATAGTTGCAAAAAGACCGATTTACGTATAATACGATGCAGTACTGGTTCAAGTTCACTAGCACTAAAGGTCATCTAGTTTCCATCAATAATAACTGAATGTGACCACTACCCTGACAGAGCTCTTGCTCTATTTATTATGAAAACACTCCTTGGAAGCATGCAAATCAGCAGTGCTCAATGGAAATCTAAAATCCTTGGATGCCTCCTGAGTACCTGAATGAAGGATAAGAGATGAAAGATAAGAAAGTGTTAACCAGAGTAATTCATTAAAAGTAATATGGCAAATGGTATAATCTGTGTCATACATGTATAATGTGGGAGCATGGTGTGTGATAAATATGTTACCATATCAGCAATACACAGTTGGAAGATTTAGGACAAAAGTGGAATATAGTGGCATGGATTTTCTTACTGCGGAGATGACAATTAGTTCAGGAAATGCGTATGCTTTCAAAGGGACATGTAGAGCTATATAGTGATAATCAAAGTGCAATTAAGTTATCACAAAATTAGTGTTTCAGGCGAAATGAAACACAAAGATTGATTTCCAGTTTTTCAGAGGAGAGTGGTGAAATGACCCCTTTTTGTCTCAAGCAAAAGACCAAGTAGCAGACAACCTTACTAAAGAATTCACAAACGATCATCGTTTGCATTTTTCTGACGAGCTATACATGTTCAGATACCAAGGTCAGCTTGAGGGGAGTGACGGAAAAAACCATGTCACATTTCATTACGGTGCATGCATAATTGTTGTTATGGTGTATTCATTATTAGTAGCAATTCCGTAATTACTTTACTCTTGTCAGTAAATAAGTGAGTGATTAGGATTGTAAGCTGTAACCACTTAATGAATGCAATACAAATCCTATGACCAATTGGACTCTCTCTCTCTCTCTCTCTCTCTCTCTCTCTCTCTCTCTCTCTCTCTCTCTCGTGCTCGCACTTCGTTTTATGATAGTTTTCAGTGTGGGTAGCAACAACCTCTAATGGGAAGGATAAGGTAGTGATTGAAGGGGACTCTTTGAACGTCATCAAATGTCTTAGGGGCCCCAAAGGAATCCCTGGAGATTTGATAGATACTTTGATGAGATTTCAGATTGTATTTTTTGATCTATCCTTCAAAAATGCCTGTCGTTCGGCAAACGAGGTGGCCGCTAGCTTGGCTAAATTGGGGGTCTCGAAAGAATCTTTGGCACATTTGACTCTCTTCCGTCGCGACTTCTTCTGGTTCCTCATGTATTTTTATCTTATGGTTCTTTAATTTCTTGTATCTTGACCATCTCGGACTTCTTTTAATAAAATTGGCGACCATTCAAAAAAAAAAACCCCTCTAAATACCTCCTTGCCCTGGACGAGAGGGGTAAGTGTTGGACGTGGAAACTCTTGCTGATGATAATGTTGATCGCCATTGTCCCTACCCTAGCAGGAGCCACGCCCTTATCCTCTTGCATGGTCACGGCAATTAGATGATCAGGCAGAATAAAAGAACCTTAAAGTTGTCCAGTGACGAGGACTGTGAAGAAGATGGCTTCATAGGTATAGAAGAAGAGGCATCAAGTCCAACATCATGTAATAAAAGAATCTACAACTCTGTTAAATCCTTGAATGTTTGAAGAGAGGTTGTGAACATCTTACATTCAACCCCTAAGCCATTCATAGTATAACAAACCTAATTCCTTTCGTCTAAAGGCTGCTTGATGCCACATATTGATCAAAATATATTCTCTATCTTCAATAATTACTAATGGGTAGAGAAGCTACTTTTTTAATAGTTTTGGATTTTCGCCCGAAGTTATATAATATGGGTTTCAAAATGTTGAGAATAGGAGTATTCAAGAGCCTTCCACAGTTCTCTTATGCATGGTTTTAAATTTCCACCAAAACCGGCAAGAAAAAACCAAAATGTTTCAATTTTCATCCCCACCAAAACACGTACCGAAACCAAAACCGTCGGTTTTTTTTTAATGGCAAACCAAAACTGTCAGTTATTCTGTATAAATATTTATATTATTTTCCCACATCAACATATTTGATGTAGGATAATCAAATCAAACCACCACACGATTGCAATCACTAGAACGACAAAAGCAAAGGCGCAAAGGAGAGGAACAATAAAGTTAATTAGGGTTATTACAGTGAAATAATTAGAAACCCAAGGCTGACATTCATATGCACTCCAAAAGCTGCAGAAGATGGTTATATAAAATCAATATAAGGTCTAGCACATTCTAAACATTCCTAGAAACTTTCTAAACTATTTCTCTCTTTAAATATTCTAAAAGTAACCCCATACCTTTCTATTAACTATCCTACGAGATTGTCTTCTGAACAAAGTATTGTGGAAACCCCTTAAAATGAATGCAATATTTGAACTCCACACCTTTTTGCTATGCTACCCCAATACCTTTGTAGGATAAACTTATCATGTCTGACACGATACGATACTTGTACCAGATCCTTTGTGGATACTTTTGTTGGTCAGATAACTATCATCTTTCAGACATACATCACAATCTTCTAATTAAATATCATGTTTTTTGCATGTTATTGTCGCATAGTTACAATTATAATTTTGTCTATGTGAGCCGTAGAAATGTTACTTCAAATTTATTATTAATTTCATCTTCCAAGCTAAATCTAGTTAAGTTTTATAATATTTTAGTTATACATGTCCTATGTCTCGTCCTGTCTCTTGTCTCATGGTATGGATACGTACATTCGTATCCAGGTCCTAGATTTTGGAAGATGCCAAGTCGTATCTCTGTTCCCATATCCATGTTTGTATCAATATCCGTATCTGTATATAGATATCATAGTCGCTTTTCACAATTCGTCCATATATGTAATTAAAACTTTTTATTCATAGGTACCATTCAAAAACAAAAACTTTTTATTCACAGGTATCTAGAAGATCATATCATCTTCCCTGTGAAAGTTCATAGGATCATTGTGAAAAACACGTTCAAAAGCCCTTCTTCTTTAAGAAATCCGTTCAAAATAATTTGGTTCATGCAATCCATAATTCTCAATGTCGAACATAACCATAAAAAAGAATAATGGGGTTCCATCAGTACCTACTCTTCATCCAAAACAGTTCTTCATACCATCATCATAAATTGGCACATCAAAATTTCTTGTGCATCCTTCAATCGAACATGATATTCATCAGAATCGGTCCCTCCATAAATTTTTGAATCATTCGTCTCATCTTTAGGACACTCACTGTAGTCCATACCATCAATGCTTTCCGACAATTCCTTAAAGTTTTCTTGATTTTTAATCTTTAAATGACCATTGAATCTCTTCTCCAGCCCCCCACACTTCAGAACCTCATCGTCCCCTATGTGATTGTGAAAGGATTTTCTTCTTTTTCAACTAGAAGTCTTCAACTTCCCTCTCAGTTGAGTTGGGTAGTGGGTTGTGCATCTACTGGTAGGTTGGTAAACAGATCCTAGTTATTTCAATTCCCAACACCTTCATCAAGAGGGTACTTAGGTTGTCCAACTCCTACTCACTGAATGAACTGTTCCAGCAATATTTTGGCCTCCATTGGAACACTTCGGCCTACCCTTTGTTATTGCACCAGATCCATGACCTCAATTCCTCAAAGCCATAGTAACTAAAAGCAATTTCCAGATATCAAAACTTGGTCTAACACAAAAATAGCATATAATTGCAGTCTCCACAGAACATAAAAAAGGGTTACAGGAGAGGAACAATAGTGCTAATTTGGACTGCATCTATTGAAAAGTTAAACATCCTAAAGCTGAAATTTTCAAGCACTCCTAAAGTCCTAATTACTTCCATTACTAGACTGACACACCCTAGACATTTAAATGCTGAATCCTCACCTAAAGATCTTTGAACTCCTCAATATAAAATGGGCCCACCATTTTCAAGAGGAAAATAAAGGGGTTTTGGGGAGACATAACTTATTAATTTTGGTGATTTCAGGATATTTTAGTCATACTCCCTGCAGTTTTAGGGATGTATTAAGTGACTTTTGTGCCCCATAGTTGTGTATTGTGAATAAAGTTTTTGGGGTATGAAGTTGTAAATTTAAAATTAGAAAGTTTAAGTGGCATGTAGAGTGTCTTTTGGGTCAAATTAGGTCTCCTAGAGTGTAGTCATTTCTAACTTTAAAACACTTCACTCATAAAACAAGCTAGATTCCCCTGTGAAATAAACTATAAACTTCCTAAAGTTAAAACAGTCACACCAATAAAAAAAATGATGACCTTTTTACAACCCAAGTAAGATGTTATGGAAGTTCAAATGAAAATCCCCACACTCCATGACAATTGCAACCCTTTTCTTTTCCTGTTTCAAGGCTCTCCTTCCCCAATTTATGGTTTGAAGGAGTAATGGATATGCGTTGGATATGCAACATAGGTCTTGTTGCCAAAACCGGTTTGAAATAACTATGGAAATTGATAGGTCATACTTTGTGATGTGAATTTACCAACAATTCACACACTAACACGATTGTGATTCAAGATGAGTAAAACCACCATTAAAGTATTAAGAAAAAATAGTATTCACAACATTCATCCAAGAGCCATAGTTGCACGGGCAATTTATGGTATCAAATCAATTTCAATATCTTAGAATGGTTAGCAAGATCATTGTATTATAGGGACTTTCCTATCAGGGATTAAGTTTTCAAAACAGTGTATTACCAAGTAAAAATCAAAAGAGAAGTTCAAATTAAATGAATTATAGAAGCAGTAACTACTAATTCGCAGTGATGCATCCAATATATACATCAGACATTTAAAAAGTCTCTAAAACAACATCTTAACCAAACAAATCCGATAAAACTCAAGGTCTTCTTTATCATATGAAACTTTTCTACCTATCAACACTTTATGGAGATCTAAGAGCAAAAATTAAAAAAAAACTCATGAACTGGCAATCTCGGCAAAAATAAAAAAGAGCCCAAAATCAAACAGATCAGCAAAGACTAACACAATCACGTACCATTCAAAAAGATTAAAGAGATCCATCCCAACCAAATAAAAATAAAATGAAATGAAACATACCCATTAACGAACTGATACAGATAATCTGCTAAAGTAGGCCAACATCAAAATAAATGGATCTGGATCATATGACCAGAGTCACATCCTCAAAATGCAGAAATAACCAGATGAGAAAATCCAAAGAAAGGGCTTAAAGAAAACAAAATAGGAAAAAAGATCTGTTTTTGATAAGCAAAAATGACATTTTAGGGCAGGTCTTTCTCTAAAATAATGCAAATTATGGGCTTTGATTTGGTGCAAAGACAACAAAGGAATAGAGACAATAAAGAAGATAGAAAACAGAAAAAGGAAGAAAGTAGGAACACACAGAGATCCTGAATCCAAAAATGAAAAGGAATTGCTTTTTCTAATAGGCAACAAGTTACCCAATTCAATATTCTAGAAATAGAGACTTCAAAATCAGAAGATTAAAACTTGCCTACTTTGAGAATTTGATAGTACGAGAAATTCACCTTTTTTATCAGGTCAGAAGCTTCCAGTTTCCACATTGAGCAACTTTTCTCTCTTCTTCTCTGTTTTTTCACTTTCATTTCTGTGGGTTGACGTTTGGGATATTTGTAATAAAGTAAGGGTTCTGATATTGGCACTACCATGCTTTGATTATTACCCTAGATCACTTTGTCTTTTCCTTCTGCTGCCTTCTTAGAGTTTTTTTTTTAATAAAAATCCCCCTTATTCATATTTATATTGATCTCTATGATCATAGAGGGGCTGCCTTTATCCAAACCATTCAATTGCTGGGCCACAGCGTAAATAGGTTGTAGTGTAAAAATAACCTTCATAAGATGTTCTGAATCTTTTTATCTAGGGATTTGCTAGGGTCCATCGCAAAAGGCTTTCCGCGGCTGGTCTGTCCCGTTGTCTCCATTCACGAGGTGGCAAAATGCGTTTTGCGATGGACGCTGGCAATTCCCTATCTATGTAGGCTTCCATAATGTGCAGTCCCTCTACAAATTGGAGGGCTAGGATCATCATATGGAAATGATTTTTGGGGACAACTTATTTACGCTGTGGTCCAACAAATGAACGGTTTGGATCATCCTATGAAGTGGTCTCCATTGTACCTTTTTGAAAAATACTGAACTTTATACCCACACACCATATAAAATTTGTGTAAATAGAATAAAAGGCGTATTGAAATTAGCAAGATTATATTGGTGTTCCATTGTTTTGATAATGGCACTCCTCACTTTTACTTGAACACTTTCATGGGTTGTTGATAGCGTTTCGCGAATTGTAAGTTGTATTAACTAGGGTTGCAACTTGGGTCTGGTTTTCCATAACTCGCACCTTGCCCAAGAAATTATCTTCGGGTTAGGTTAAGTTGAGTTTTTTTTTATTATGGGAAAACCTGAGATTCATAAACCCAACCTACCTAGGGTAGTTTCTTGGGTCGGGTCAGGTTTTTAATGTTTTACTTAGGATTGTAATTTATTTCAATGATTATAAGAGTAACAAATCTTCACACCAAAAATCTCTACATTAAGGGCATAAGATGAAACGATTTTTTATTTTTTTTTACATCACGAAAAATTACATAAATAAAGTGGAAAATAGTTTGTCAAGTTATTCAAGAAATACCTAATAAATTCAAAGTATCCCTCTAAGATTTAATTCGGGTTTTAGGTTTTTTTTCCCATTTAAACATGAAAACCGACCCAACCCAAGACCCAAGATTTCTGAACCCGACTCGGGGTATTTGCGGGTCGGGTCAATGTCAGATAAAACCCGACCCAAGTTGTAACCTTAGTAATAACCTTCACCACCTAATGATATAGGTGTAAAATGAAGTCAGGTTACCGACTCACCATTAAGAAAAGGGAGTCCTCATATCAATTCTCAAGGAAGAACTTCTGAGAAGATAGAGAGACTGAGGCTTCTTTCTCTATTTGGTATGGGCTATAAATACAAGACAAACTGATGTGGGTGTTTGCCCGCAAAATTATTGGGTGGAAGACAACTTTGTCTTTGGCTTGGAAACATGCATCAACACCCTTTGTTAAAAGTCAAAGGTTTGATGAAAGAGTCCAAAACTACTAAATTCTAAGGATCTTCTGTGTTCACACGGGGTTTGCCCCTGAATTTTTTGCCAGAGTTACAAAAATAAAGTTTTAAGTTGCGAATACAACAGAATGATATTAACAGCCCGATGAATTGATTTTTATGGGTGGAGATTTTCTATATTTTACTTTTGACTTAAATGGAAATTTTCATAATAATAAATCCGATGCTTAATTTAATCTTAAGTATTGGATTATCGCTAACCGTGACAGATAAAAACCAATATTTATCGGCCACTTGTGGGATTTTATATGGTGTGTGCCCATGTAGTCCAGTATTTTTCAAAGAAAAAAAAGTACAGTATGACCCACTCGATAGGATGATCCAAACCATCCATTTGTTGGGGCACAACGTAAATAGGTTGTGCCCCAAAAATCATTTCCATAGGATGATTCTAATCTTCTGATTTATAGAGGGGCTGCACATTATGGAAACCTCTATTGATTGGAGGATTAAGATCTTTTTTTTGTTTGAATGATAGATTGGAGGATTAAGATCATCCTATGGAAATGAATTTTGGGGCACAACCTATTTATGTTGTGGCCCAACAAATGGACGGTTTCACGGTTTGGATCATCCTATGGAGTGGGTCGTACAGTACTGTTTTGAAAAATACTGGACTATATGGCCACACATCTTTGGTTTATATTGACAGATAAGTATCTTATCATCTCAATGGTAGAGCCTGATGCCCAACACTGTGTTAAAACTCACCGAGTCATTCATCGACTCGCCTGAGTCGACTCTATTCTACATTGGCTGACTTTTCATCTGAGTCCAAGATTTGCACAACTAGTTCAATCAGAACTCCTTTGACTCAGTTTGGAGATCTTTAATAAAAAAAACAGATTCAAATCAAAATGGAGACGCCGCTAGGATAAAACTCAATCAGTGGGATAAGAATCCATATTATGAAACGATCGCTCTCCTTTTTCCATACCCTATCCTTATATCACAGAATCTATTATGGTCCTTGAAAGCCAATCCCGTTCATCTCTGACCAAAGAAATGAGGTTATGTAGCTCAAGTTAATGAAAAATGGATAGTGTTAATCATTGACAGGCCGACCTGCTTTTACATTGGCCAGGTTTTTGTCTGAGTCCGAGTTTTGAAACACTGATATCTGGACAACTTGAGATTTAAGCCCTCGGATGTTGCACTAGCGCCTTTCACTTGAAAAAGAAACGAAGAAAAAGTCTCGAGTGAGGAAAAATCCTCCTCACGTCGCATTTTGCATGTGAAAAGGATCAAAATGAAAATCTGTTTAGTAAATAAAATCCCATTTGTTAGATTATTTAATCCTAAAGAGGCCCATCTCTTGTCCCAAACAAAGAAATTTGATCCCAAATGGAGAAAACAAGTAGATCAGAACAAATTGTCGGTGTTGGATCATTGATTCACGGGCAAATTGGTGTAGAAATGCATCACTATCTATCTTGATTTTTGATGGGTAATGGTTGATATGGAAGGTTCAGACTGTTCAGTGTCTTATCATTTAGTTTTTTGGTAGAGACATGGAACTTGCTTGATGGGACCTACTGCGCACCATGATAATAATCCAGAATTGATATCCACACTTAGTAATTTTGACAGTGGTACTTCTCATTTCTCACTATAGTAAACAATTTTCTAATTTGTTGTTTATAGTTTATTGGGATTTGTAATAGACTTTAACAACTAATTAGAATAGGGATTTGCCAGGGAATTTTGCGGATAGGCATTTTACGGCTGCTTTTGCATTAGAGAACAACTACCTTTGATGACTTAATTTAATAAGGCCAAATCTGCAGAAAAGTGAGCTTGTGTGGCTGTTATCTCATGCAAAAGTCAGCCATGAAACGTCTTTCTTTGAAATTCCCTAGCAAATCCCATTAGGCTAATATAAAATAAGAGTGAAAACGATGGAAATATTAGAGGATAATATTTGAAGTTTATAAAGGTGGATATGAGAATAATACAATATCTCGTGTGCCATGATTGCAATTGAATCAATTGAATAATATTATGAATGTATAAATTAATAAAAAAAGTATTATTTAAATAAATAATAAATCTCAAACTAATTATTTAATTTATTAAATGCATTAAAATAGAGCATATAAACTCAAATGTGATGTATGAATCTACATAGATAAAATGAAAAGAACATAAAATGTTGGGAATTGCTAGCGTCCATCGCAAAAGGCATTTCGCGCGCGGCTAGTCAGTCACATGTCAGCCCACCCACCCTGTGAATGGGGACAAAAGCTGTTGTTTTCATTCACGAGGTGGCTGGTCTGACATGCGACAGACCAGCTGCGAAATGTCTTTTGCAATGGATCCCAGCAGATCCCTAAAATATTATATGTAACAATTGCTATTGAGTCAAGTGGGTATTCCCAACAAACATATAAGTGAATCAAACATAATGTAGGGAATCACAACCGATTAAGTATCTATATAGTTAATTAATCATTAAATACAAAGCAACATGTAATAGAAATGCACGAGATAATCTAATGAATGTATTCTCATAAAGACTATATATAAGATTTTCTGGCAATTTAAACATTTATAATAAAATAAAATAAATAAAATATAAGGTAAATTATAAATGATTAAAGTTTGAATAAAATAAATAAAACTAAAGGAACAATAGGCAAATTAAGCATAATAATAATAATAATAATATAAATTAATCAATAAAAAGTATTTAGTGCTTTTCTAGTCCCTGCAATTCGTCTTTTTGATCATTGACGGTGAATTTGATGTTGAGCCGCGGATGCCCTATGTGAAGACCAAGATAGATGCCAGCGAACGACGTGTTGCCCGTAAGCGAGGTAATTAGCGAGTAATTAAAAAGAAGACGGGAAATGGTAGATAAGATTATGTGCTTTTGTCTCTTTGCCCCCCAACAACCACCATCACCACCACCACCACCACCACCTTTTTCTTGTAGATATATAAAAGGGAAGGAAAAGAGACATAGGGGAGTGAACCAACCAATAAAGGATACCCTTTCTTGGATTTTATGTAATTGACTTTCAAGAGAGAGAGAGATAGAAGATAGAGAGAGTAAGAAATATTGTCATAAAGTATAAGTGGAGGTATTGTTTGTGGTTTATCCTTATTTTAGAAAGTGCATATTGTGAAAAGAATTTAAAAAATAAATAAAAATCTACCTTTTAAATTAGGTGTTAACAAGAGGAGTGCAATTATTAATATAAGGGAGTGAGGATACCATCTCCCTTATTATTATCCCGTTGTATGAAGCCAAACACTAACGACACACATTTAACAAAAAATAAGGCCTCGGCTCCCTTTAAACGTTAATTAAGTCAACCATGATGGTATTCATGTCTACGTGAAATGCCAAGATATCACCATTTTCTTTAGAATCCGTTTGGTTGCATGTTGGGAATGAAGGAAATGGGAAAGGAATGACGTGGCGACAAGAGAAAAGAATAGGATGGAAATGTATTTACTAAACAATTTTCGATTCCATTCCCTGTTTAGTTTTCACAGCTAGACGAGGCCTATTTACTCCAACATTTTGGCGAGGCAACATCCACGTGGCGATTTAAGGTGATGGAGAAGGTGTAAGATACTCAGACAGAAGAGACCGTGAGAATTTTCGAAGAGCTTGATGGGGACGAAAACGATCAAGAACGTGTGGCGTGGAACAAGTTTCTTATTCTTAAATTTCTATTTTAAGAAAGGTTTTTCGATTATCTATCTAACTTGAGTAAATCTGAAGACCACCCTATGTAGGTCGATAATTCTAATACCGACCAACGCTAACCAATCTAAAATTTGGGACCACCCTTGGTTGATCTCTTTAACTTCAGGGTCGGTCAAGCATCTGGGACCCAAACGGCCCAATCTAAAATCTAGGGACCACCCCAGGTTAATCTCTTTCATGTTGACCTAAACGAATTGATCTCAAATCTAGCGGCTACCCAGGTCGGTCAAGCATTTTAATGCCGACCAAGGAGGCCCGAGGTAAAATACCTAGCGAATTCTAGTCTCAGGGGGGCAAGGACAATGTCGACGTAATCATCTGGATACCGGTAACGTTAATACTCCCCGTTCTACCAAGTTCTCGTTCGAGATGTGGCTAGTCATCTATGACCTGATCACTCCGACGTAGGTAGGATAACATGCACAAAAGCACAAGGAAAAGACCCCAAAACCGACCTTCTCGGTTCTGGGTCATAACTTTTATGGAAGTTGATCAACCATTCCTGTCCAAAATTGAGCAAAGATCTTGGGACTTGTCAAAAGTCAATGGCATCAATCTCACTTCGAAAGAAAGACAGAGAGAAGAAATGAAGAGCTAGTACTTTCAAAGCGGATGGATTTCATTTATAAGAGAGAGAAGGTGCATAAGAGGGCTTGGAGGCTAGAGCATGGTTTCGGAATGCGTTTCGGTCCACACCAAAACTGAAATTTTAGCCAAAATTTCGAAATTTCTGACAAAATCTAACGAAATCAAATAAAGAAATTTTTTATCACGTAGAAAATTTCGTCAGTGAAATTTCAGGAAATATTAAATATTCCTTAAATTTCGGAAATTTCAAAATTTCGTTTGAAATTTTGTGACTTTTCGAGTTTACCCAATTTTGCCTCAGGAAATATTAAATATTCCTTAAATTTCGGAAATTTCAAAATTTCAAAATTTCGTTTGAAATTTTGTGACTTTTCGAGTTTACCAATTTCGCCTTGGGTATCGACCGAAACCCAAAATTTCGGTCGAAATTTAAAACCTTAGGCCGGAGTACATAAAGGCAGAAGGCCGAGCTACTCCAAGACAAGGCCTAGACTTAAGACTTCTCTTGCGTGTCATTGGGCAGCTCGGTCTCTCGGTACTTCTCGCTTAGATCGATGGCTTGGTCATCGTCAATGACCATCACATCCTTGGTCCCCGACATCTGTAGCTTGAAGCCTAAAATCGTACTAGGTTAGCGTTAGCCTAGTAATTCTGAAAAGAAATCAAAGACGTTCCGAGCAAGCACTTGCGATGACAAGGCCTGAAGAGTCCCTAGATGACACTTATGGGTGGAAGGTTCTAAATAAGTGAACTCAAGTCAGAAAAGGCTGGGAAGGAAATGACAAGTAGTTGCTCGGTGACACTAATAAAGAAGATAACACTTAGGGGTGACCAAGCTAATCCCACACTCGACAAGAGCAGCCTCGGTGGAGAATTCACTTAACTTGACAGCTGCTTTAACTCTTAGCATGTCATACGTCTACCGCTCATCCTCGTCCACAACTGGGATCATGTTTGCGTGTTCAAGGTTCAGGCCGTGCTGAATCCCACTCCCGATCACTTGAAGCGAAGATGATTTTATTCTTCCACCCATGGATGGAAGAGGGCGAATGGTGCAATGCATCACCTAGCGCATCAGATTTTCATTGGATTGCATTAGTAAGGAGTAGTTCTACTGTTAGTTTAGCAGTGCCGATAAATCCCTTCCCGATTCCATCATGCTCAAAACCTCTTGGGGAGAGATTATATATCCAACCAGCCATCTATGATTGGAAGCCTAAAGCATGTTCCACCTGCAAAGATTTCGGCCATGGAACCGAAGAATGCATCCACCATCCCAGGCAATACCTACCCCAAATGAGAAAGGAATGGAGACCAGTTCAAAAAATGTCGCAATCTGTTGAAACACATCCAAATGAAGCAAAATCACTTTTGGGGAATTCTTCAAATGGTACTTCAATCGATGCTATAGAGAATCAGGTTGAGTCCTCAGCAGAAGGAAATAGATTCTCGGCTCTAAAGGATCTTGAACCTGATCCAATCCATAATGGAGAGACCACCCCACAACCAAGGTAGACATCCACTAGTAATTCATTCGGTAATGCCATAGACTCCACAGTGGAGAACCCATCCATGTCTCTGAGTGCTCCCCTTGACAATGAAGGGTGGTGCGAGGTAAGTAGAAAGAATCATAAGAACTTGCGGAAGAGCCAAAGAGCTAGGAAATTCAGTCAGGGGATGATAGACGCTCTTGGTTATTAGGTAAGCTAAGATTTTGATGTCTTATATTGCCGGAGCCTAGCGATCATCTTCTGGTTTTTGTTATTTGTTTGGCGTTGGTGATCTTTCTTTTCTTGTTTTTTATCTTGTTGCTGTGTCTCCCCCATTCGCTGTGTGATAGGGTTTTGTTTTCATTCCTCGTGTATATCTTTTTTTTACTTAAATGAATCTGGTTGGAGTCTTGCCTAACCCCAGCTTACCCATAAAAAAACAGTTCCAGTGTTAGTTTTGTCTTTTGTGAGTCCTTTTTGTTGGGATTTTTTTCCCCACATGCTGTCCTTATTAGTCATTTGTCCATTAGGAGTAGAGTATTTATTTCAACTTGTATTATGGTTGGTCTATATAAAGCATAGTCTATCATTTTTTTTCAGTTTTGGAATGAATTGAAATTGGTGGAGATTACTCTCTTAGGGAGAGCTTAGCTCTTCTCACGTGTCACATCCTCTTCCTTGAGATAATGGATTGGAAGCCTGTGATTCTATCTTTAGTCCATTTCTCTCATCCTTTTTCAATTCTTGTTGAATGCAATGATCCATATCCCAATTTTCCACACTTGATTTATATAGCTAAAATACTCTTCATAAAAGCTCTTTTATTTGCGATTTGAATGATATTTTAGTACAATAGCTGCTTCCAATGAGATCTAGGATGTTCTTCGACGAATTCTGCGGCTCTGTCTAGGTACGTTTTCAAACCTTATGATATGGATCTAAATCGGATCTGATGATCTAGCTCCCATGGCTAAGTACTGTCTGATTAAGTTTGGACTCTATGGATCCATTGGACCATCTACGTCCATTAATACCACTACTTAAAATGATCTGATCATTACAAAACAAAATTCGCAACTTAGGAAAACAAAAATTATCATATTAAATCCTATAAAATGAGAAAAAAAAATCTTCTAAATTAAGAAGAGTAAAAAAGTAAATTTTTGTGTCTTAACAAGTCGTACGAAAGGAATGTAATGTGTAAGAGGTGGTACTGACAAAACATTTCCCTAATCATGCTTATTAAGAGCCAGATACTCTCTTAAGGAGCTGTTACAGAACCCCCGATACGAGGAACATACTCCAAAAGAGTACTCTTCTTCATGCTAAGATGCTCAACAAGGGCAAGAAAGTGTCACGTGGAATAAAAGTTAGGCCAAATAAACTCTATCCCGACAGATTCCCCATCTCCTCCCTATAAATATGTGTTAGAATATGTGAGATCCAACCATTGAATTAGGTGTAGATCTCACCGTTGGATATCTGTGGTAGATTAAGCAAGTTGGTTGATGGGACAAGTAGATAGATTAGGCAAGTGGCTAGAAGAGGTAACCAAGGGAAATTAGTTAAGTAGATTGGATTAGGATTATTTCCTACCATAATTATCTTAATTTCATTCTATGTTTATCATGTAAATGCTCTATATAAGCACATCTTTAGATTGATTGCAATCAATTCAAGATTAGTGGAAATTCTAAAGTATACAAGAATAGTGGAAATCAATTCATAAATGCTCTATATAAGCACATCTTTAGATTGATTGTAATCAATTCAAGATTAGTGGAAATCCTAAATTCTACAAGAATAGTGGAAATCAATTGAGGATTGATTTCATTCTATTTTTATCATGTAAATGCTCTATATAAGAACATCTTTAGATTGATTGCAATCAATTCAAGATTAGTGGAAATCCTAAATTATACAAGAATAGTGGTGATTTCATTCTATGGTTATCATGTAAATGCTCTATATAAGCACATCCTTAGATTGATTGTAATCAATTCAAGATTAGTGGAAATCCTAAATTCTACAAGAATAGTGGAAATCCTAAATTCTACAATATGTCCAAGAAATCAATGGATAATAGGAATAGAAAAACTGAGCTCAACAACATGCTCCTTGCGCTGCGTGCTTTAGTTCCAACTATCACCAAGGCAATAACAGACACATTTCCTTGCTCATTTTAGATATAGTTAATTGATTTTAAATCCAAACCGATTATTGGACTCAAAATTGAGTTTAATTTTGAGTCCAAAAGTCAGTTTTGTCAATTCTCAGAATCCAAAACGAACAAGACCTATATTCCCAAGACTGATTATTTTTGGGCTTTTATTTTTGTGTCTTCATCTTGAATTCCTTTCGGCATTCACTCATTATCCTTAACTTATTTGTTTTAGTAGAATAAAGAGATGATACTTGACGATGCATCCGATTATATCAAGGAGTTGGAGAACCAAGTAAAAAGCCTACAGGAAGAACTATTGGAATTTTCAGATGAAGATATAGGCAAGCAAAAGACTTCTAAGAAAGAGATTGGTAAATGTACAATTAATCAGGGACCAGGGATGGAAGAGAACCTGAGAATGGGGCTGAATGATCCTGTTAAAGAAAAGACTCCACATTTTGGGTTAATTTCATAAACTCTAATTAGGTTTAGCAACTTTTTGTTGGAAAAAATTGAGGGTACTGTTGTTGATAGAAAACAGAAACTTGTTGCTTCAAGGCGTGATATCACTTTCCTTAAAGACAAGATTTGCCCCCACTAGTAGTGTGCACAGGGGATCCGCGAATTGCCTCCAAGATACAATGAAGCCTAGTAGGGAAGCCCTACTAATGTTTGATGACGCGTAGTACTAGCGGAATCAAACCCGAAATGCCCTTCCGAAATTTCAAGCCTTAGAGAAATTTCTAGATACTGTTTTTGCAGAAAAACAGTATCTAGAACAGTAAACAAAAGAAAAACAGCATGTAGAAATACTTGGGGATTTTGTAGGAGTGTAGAAGAGAGTATAAAGTCTGTCAGAATTGCCAATTCATTTTCCTGTTATGAAATGATTGAATTCTGCACATTTTGTAGACCACCTGGTGTCTTTTCAATGTGAAAAACACTTCTACATGGCACCTTTCCAGAATGTTTGAAATCTGACCATTAGATCGCACCCATTGATATTGAACGATCCTGATCGATCCTAGAGGTGACTGTTGGTTTGAGTAAAACCTCTCTCCAACACAGTCATCGTTAGATCAACCATCTATGGTGTGGATCGCACCCCCTTGGCACTTGACCGTTGGGGGAAGGGACACAACCCATTTGATCACACTCTTTGACTGTTGAAGTTATGGGCCCGTTGGGCAAACCATTAGGCCCGAACCGAAGCCCAACCCAACCGAACCATTCGGCTTGATGGGCCTACGAACCATTTGACCCACCCATCCGACCGGTCCACCTTCATCTTGATCCAACGGTGCAGATCAAATCTGAAAAAATTAAAGGCTCCAATCGCTCTCGCGACGTTGCGTATGTCTAAAAAAAGCGCCAATAAAGCGCCCTATTGCCCATTGCCCACGCCGCGCGTGTGCGAACGGTGCGTTGCACCGTCCCGCGGGTCCAACCATGGGTTCAACCCAATGTGCAATCAACAAGTATTAGAGAAGTGTAGTGCTTTAAGCAAGGTTTTTCCTTCGCCATTCTTCAAAAAGAACGCCGCGAGTGTAAGTCAAGGTTTTTCCTTCCCCAATATTTTAATTTTTTGTTTCTGTTCGTCAAAACATTACTTTTACCTTCGCCATTCTTCAAAAAGAACGCCGACGTTATTAGGTAAGCCGGCGTACCTGGGCAAGCCGGCTTACTGGAACGTCGAATAATTGGGTAAATAACGCCGCCATTATTTTACGAATAACTGCATTGTTCCTGAACATTGTTGCTGTTGGGATGAGACCTTTCGCATATGGACCGTCTTTTGAACGGCTCTTTTCCTAAAGGGCGTCTTTACTACATTAAAGGGTGTGTTGAACGGACACGTTTTGGTTTATAAAAGAGAAGGTTCTCTGTGTTTTCTTTAACAATAGAACGAAAAATCATTACAGAAGTTTATTTGTCTTCTTGTTTATAAACGGAGTTTTCTTTTTTCCTCTTTCTATTTTACATATTTTGTTGGGCAATTGGAGTGTTCGGGTGGTTCGAATCTCTTAGATCGTGCAGTTCTTGGAGATCGACGGTGCATCAGGTTGTTATATCCTGGGGGTGATTGCGGCTAGTTATCTGCTGCATCGGAATTAGCTTTTGCAGAGGCGCAAATTCACCTTAAAGAGAACGACATAGTCCGTGCCTCATCTTGCCGCATCATAAAAGGTTTCACTAAAATTGTTTGTTTGTTTTTCTGTTCCTCAAGAGAAATCTGGTAAGCCGTATTATTCCCTAAATCCTCAACACTATAGAAAGCCATATATAGTCTTTGCTACGCTCCCTGCGTCTCGTTTCAGAGATTTGGACTTTCTTCCTCACATTGAATCTATCTAATACCATCATCATTCTTCACCTTTATGCAGATGGAATCATGCTCACAGGCATGGTTTTAAATTTCGGTCAAGACTGAAACCGAAATTGGCAAAACATACCAAATTTTAGGCCTAAATTTCAGAAATTTTGTCAATTTCGGCCCAAAAAATCGACATTTCATTCGTGTTTCCATAAATTTTGGGATTTCTCTTGAGTCCCCATGCTCGTGGTAAAGATCGAGATTCAAATTTCCTGCAAAATATCAAAAGAAAAAGGAGATTAGATCAATCTGAAAATTTCTGTGCATTCAGAAGCTGATTTGAAGATCAAGAACGCTTCAGCTGGTAGCGCTCTACGTCATATTGGTCCCATATTTTTCATCAAATTTAAGATATGAAAGTTCTTAGATTATGATTTGAAGCTTTAATAGCCTCTATTACTTTCCAACCTCGAAACGTTACAGGTATGACAAGAAATGACTGGGTTTATGCTTGTTTCTTGAATTGAACTGAAATGGAACTGCCCGCATGCTTCCACTGAGCAACAACAGTCAATCGCATATAGCTGGGGAAGGGAAACTCAGATGATGGTGTCGAATTCCTTAATAGCTGAATTCTGAATTTGTTTATCACCATTAAAATTTTGTCTGTTGGATGGAATTGATCTCCTATCTTGCTAGGAATTGCATTTCCAACTGGAAAGGAATACTCGTGTTGTTCAGTGTAGATAGTGTTCTGTCTCCTTGAGGTTTGCATATGACTTCTCTGTTAAACGCCAGCTTGATAGGTTGGAGGTCACCTCTGAAGGATATTTCCAATTTTATTATATTATAAATTTCTGAATTAAACACTAGCAGATGCAGATTAGTCACAAAATACCTTAAGCTTGTTTCTTAATGTCATTAAATCAGTTTTTTTTTTCACTTCATTTCAAAGACAACTACTACTATTAGTACTTTGACCCTCTTTTCAGATTCTGAACAATCTTGGGCCCTTTGCTAAAGATCTTATAGGGAATTCTTGGAATATTGCTTAGTCCTTCACTGACTGAAGGTTGGAAAACACAAAACCCTGCAGAATCCCATCTACTTTGGTCAGAGATGTTGTGCATTGTGTGAGTTAGCTGTGGAATAGCTCTTTGGAATGCTTAGGAACCCGAATTAAGCTGCGGCTAATGAACAATAGCTACCTGTTCATTAAAATGGCCAAAGTGGTAATTTATTCAGTCCTGAAAACTGATCTTTAGAAGAGAGCCCTCCAAACTTTCGATGAATTGTAGGAGTTTATTGATCTACTGCCATTTTCTCCCAATAAGAAGGTAAATTGAGAACCAAAGAGGATCAGACAGGAGCGACCATGTTCAGTTTTTAATTGCCATATAGGTTGGCCATGGTTTGGGTTTTGGAGGGTGGTAAACCACCTCTATCTGTCTCACTATCTCAGCCTCCCTAATAACTTCACTTGTGAATTGACATTTCAGTGAAGGAGCATTATTACTGTGAAGACAACCAATTACTCCAAAAGCTTAAGCTGTTGGATATGGCGTTATTTAATCTTTTATACTTTAACACTCCCCCTCACTTGTGGCCCCTCTTTTGTTAAGGTTGGCCTACACATGGCACATGGGGCCCTCTTTTGGGTTGGCTGTGGATTTTTAACATCCAGGAGTTTTGAACCGAGGACCTTTGCTCTGATACCATGTGTAAACAACCAATTACTCCAAAAGGTTGAGCTGTTGGAGATGGCGTTATTTAATCTTTTATACTTTAACAATCACATTTAAAGATGCAACTCATATCTTGTAGTTTTAAGATTCAAGAATCTGTCAGTTGGAAATTTCTGAAGGGCATATCTTTGAGCTATTTGGGAATGCGTTATATCTTACTTTGGTTATTCTAGTCGAAGACATGGTTCTCCTTTCGCTTCAATCTGATCCACACACGGTTCTGTTTGCATGTTGATTTGTTGTTGAATGCCATGGTAGTTGTTTTGAATTTGAATTTAGAAATGGAAGCTTGAAAATTATGTAGCTGAAACTGAATTCGTGGGAATATTTAGATCAGACCTATCTCAAGCAATTGGATAACAACAGGTAAGCGAAGGTACTCTGAAGTGAACTAACTTCAGGAGACGAGAAGTCTATTGATGCAACATTGGACCTTGAATAGAAAACCTATGTTATTGGTTCAATAGTATGTGGATTTTCATTCTCAAACCGCAGCCCTTAGCAACCACAAACGTTGTGGCCAACCCATCATTTGCATACTTCTGAGGGATTAGCTTAGGAATTTACTTGTAAATTTGTAAATTCTTGTGTGTGTATTTGTGAGAGCTTATCTTGTACACCCAATTTTGAGAAGGTTTCTTTTGTTTTTCTTTCCTCTTGTAATTGGTGAGAAGGATACCATATCAACTATCAACCTTCTGTCTCAAAGCTTGTGTATAATGCTTCAATTGGTGGGAGGCATTGTATCAGCCTCAGAGCAGAGCTTGTGGAGAAGCTTGTAAATGGTTTGATATCCACACAGAAGAAGATGGGACGGTGGAGCCACGAGGATGGGATATCCTTGTGAGGGTAAATGTAGGCCAGGATCAGGCCGAACCAACATAAAATCAGTGCACATCTTTCATGTCTCTCTCTCTCTTGTCTTTGTGCATTTTTTTTTATCTTGAGTTTTTAATTTACTTGGTTCTTACTTTTAATTGTGAACTTATCTTTAAGTGACCAAAAGTCTTTAAAAGTCCAATTCACCCCCCCTCTTAGGTCCTACCTGAGCCAACAGACATGCTCCTCGGGGAATGGGATGATCCTTAGAGTAAGAATTAATGCTCGACTTAGAGGCAGAGTGGGCCACCATCTAAGAGCTAGAAGGGCCAGGCGACCCAGCATCATAGCCCGACCGAGAACTAGAAGAAATGTTTAAAGGAAAAGAGGGAAACAGTAAAGGTGAATAAGAGTTACTGACAAGCTAGATGGACCGCTCTGGAGGGACTTGGAATCTGAGGTGGTTGGACCGAACTAGTGGGCTCAAAAACAAGACTAGAAAGGCTGCGCTACTTGAAGAAGGAATCCTTACTTTCTTGGCAAAAGTTAAAAAGTGCTGGATATCTAAACCCGAGAACGCCAACGAAAGAACACCAAGGAACAAATTGGCATATCTAGCTCGAATCTCCTTAAATCCAAGAAGAAGGCAATGGCCAGCTGACCAAGATTGAAGGTATCAAGCTCATCTGACTGATCTACTGTTAAGCAGAAAAAGAGCCCATCCGAAAAAGAACAACCGAGTCAAAGATAAAATCTCGGACCGGCCTATAGGGTCAAGGTGGATGAAGACCCTTGACGGACCCGGACAGTCCGAGGTGGAAAAAATTTCCATCTAACCTAAACATACCATGATTTTAATTGCATGCTTGATCTGCATGTTATAGTGATTTGGTAACTGCTAAGCATTAGCTCACTCCTATACATCTATGTTTTTCAGATTTCCAGGAGTAGACAGGAGATCTGGGCGAGTGCGGAGTAGCTTAGTTTGGACGTCATCAGATTTGTTTTATTTAGTCATTGATATAGATTTTACACTGGTTATTTCATTTTTGGTTTGGACTTTTATGAGTTGAGAATCATTATGGAGAATTATTTGTAGAACCTATTGATAGTTAAATTAACCATGAACTTTAGTTGCTCGGCGTACTTGTGATATTAAACAGGTGATGTTTTGATTTGTTGCCGCACCCGTGTGAGCATGGGCATGCGACGCTGTCGCGGACCTGGTTCGGGGCTTGAGACATGCGGCATATGTCTTGGGAACCATTATCCGATGGTCCATCAAAGAATTACCCAGTGAGTCCAAGTCTAATAGCAAAAGATCTCATTCTTAAGATTGAGGCATCCAAAAAACAATGGCTTAAAGACATCTTTAAGTCCATGTTTGGTAACATGAAAAATTATTTCATGAAATACTCATGAGTCCACTTATGTTAGGTGCCTAAACGGTCCCAGTTAGTGTAGAATAAATTAGTTTATATTTTTATAGAACGTGGAATTTTCTCTCCAGTTGTTGGTATGGATAGGAGTCTTAATACAAGGGTGATCTATGTTGGCTTGCGTAGGAGTTCTAGAGGAAGTGGTAAGTGGGTTCTCTATTTGGTATGATTAACATGTGAGTAGCCTTTTTCAAAGTAACAAAGAAATTTATTCTGAAAATTGTATCTTTGCACACAAAGGAGGACTGACCCTTCCCTCGAAGCTAGAGGAAGTGGTAAGTGGGTTTTCTATTTGGTATGATTAACATGTGAGTAGCCTTTTTCAAAGTAACAAAGAAATATATTCCGAAAATTGTATCTTTGCACACAAAGGAGGACTGACCCTTCTCTCGAAGCTAGAGGAAGTGGTAAGTGGGTTTTCTATTTGGTATGATTGACATGTAAGTAGCCTTTTTCAAAGTAACAAAGAAATGTATTCCGAAAATTGTATTTTTGCACATAAAGGAGGACTGACCCTTCCCTCGAAGTGGATCGAGAGGCTGATATTCCCTATAAGAAGATCAATCATGTTGTGAACAGGTTCGGGTTCGTAACAATTGTTGGACAAGAGTAGAAGGAAGGAGAGGAAGGAAATTAAGTGTGGGGAAGAAAAGAGAGTGCCAAATATCCATAAACCACTGAAAAGAAAGATTAAGTGTGGGGAAGAAAAGAGTGTCAAATATCCATAAAACCACTGAAAAGAAAGGGATTTTCTATGGAATTTCACGGAAAGCCATTTCACGGCCCACTTTTGATTGAGAGAACAGCCACCTCAGATGAATTAATTAAATAAGACAAACTCTGCTCAAAAGTGAGACTGTGATCCTACATGTTTGTTCTCTCATGGTAAAGTGAACCGCAAAATGACTTCACGAAATTCCCCACAAAATCCCAAAAATAAAATACCTACTAAAAATTGTTTTTTTTTTCCTGGGTTTTAGAAGCTTTTCATGCTCCACAGCCTGTTCTTCATCCTTTCACAAGGCCCACAACCCTATGCACAATCGACACGGCCATCCACCAGGATGTCGCAGGCGATCCAATCCTCCATTTTTTATGTAGAAATCAATTTTTTGTAGAAATCAATTTCTTGTAGAAATCAATTTTTTTTCCTTTTTTTTTTTTTTTTTTCAAAAAAACTATGCATGCAAGTCTGTATGATTTGTAGAGATTTTGATTAATTGAATTTTAAGCCCAAATTGAATGTTTCATCTAATGAAATGTGGGTAGAAATATCTTGATCCATTTATTTAGTTTGACCCACACTTATGGCCCACAAACTCTCTATTGGTAACGGTGAAAAGCTAGAATGTAAAAAGCCTTTTAGGACTTTAGTACTTTACAATGCTTCATTTCTTCGTGACAATGCAAAACTTCAAAGTCTTAATGACTCTGAAATCCCTACTGAATTCCCTACTTAAGGAGTCTCGGATTTTCCCAGAATGAACCTCTGGACTTTCCAAAAGTGACCGGTCCAGAAAATCCTCAGGGGATTTAAAATCCCGCACGACTACCCCTCCTATACTTCCCAAAGTCTTCAACAAATAAAACTACTCTCATGCCACAACTTAAGCACCTAAGTAGATATTGTGAGACCTCTGGATCTCTATTTGTTGAGGTCTTGTCAAATTTTATTATTTTGGGTCCCCCTTATGGACATGTGTATTTGAGATCGTTGTTCTTGTAGACCATCCTGATGCTATCCATATGGTCTTGATTTGATACGTAAAGAACATCCAGTGCACAATAAAGATTATAAAAATCAACGCTATAGATTTTGTTGGATCATCCGATCAAGGTGGGAACAAATTTACTCAAAGATCGATGGCGTGTCCTGTCGTTGCTAGTCAGATCAACGGATCAGATCGCATCCACATTGTACAATGTGGCTCCCAAAATGCATTTGTTAGGGTAAAGCTTAACAAGTTTTTTTTAATTAGGGAATTGCTAGCGTCCATTTCAAAAGAAATTTTGCGGCTGGTCAGACCAGCCTCAAAATACCTTTTGCAATGGACGCTAGCAATTCCCTATTTATTATAATATTTTCCTAAGTTTCTATATTTATACATTTGAGACTATCAGAGAAATTGGCCTAGTGGGCCACCACCAAGACCCATTAATTATTGATCAAATACAGCCCTTGATCTCACAGGTCGGAACTCGATCAATTGGGCCACGGATCAAGACCCATTGCGCCGCATGGTGGGCCCATCAGATCAATCTTCATGCATGAGCCAATAACACACAAGTCACGTGTACTCCGTCAAAACATAGATTATTTTCCAAGAAAAACATAAAAATTTTCCCTTCTTTATCTTTGCCCAAATAATCAGATTACATCCCTAATCATGCTTAGAAGATCAAGACATGAGTAAACAATAAACAAATCGACAGCTAACCTTGAAGAGCGATTTATTACCTGTATGGATAAATAACAACATATTGGGACCATTCATGTCGCCTTGAAGATGGATCAAGAAAGTAACTAAGATTTTCTCTAGCTAACTTGTCATTTTCTTGGTAAGGCATGTTAATTTTTCCAAACAAATATGCAATTAAAAGCTATATCAATCTTTACCGTAATATAATCCACCATGTTGTTCCCAAATTCATTAAACAAAACAACCTAGAAAACCAACTAATCAAGTTCTCATCAACAACTATGTATATTTTAGCCGTTATAAAATGGGGTTGGTTTGCTTATTGGAATAAGTTATAGAACTTCATTAAAAGCAAGCAAGCAATCAATCTCTAGAAACCCCCAGCTAGGAAGTGCACTTGAAACAGATTTTGGGTATTTTATAGTATGTTTTAGATTTAAATGTGCCATGTGACATGAACAGCTTTTTCCATAAGAATGCTGAGAATTTAATGAGTAACAAACACCA
Source organism: Tasmannia lanceolata (assembly GCF_043159265.1). NCBI lineage: Eukaryota > Viridiplantae > Streptophyta > Magnoliopsida > Canellales > Winteraceae > Tasmannia > Tasmannia lanceolata. The sequence continues at coordinate 952,661 of NW_027518693.1, forward strand.
GAACTACCAGGTAACAAAAGGCATTAACTGAAGAGAAGGATTAAAATATGGTGTTTTTTTAGTCAGCATGGAATTAAATTAGAAGGGATGGTGCAACCCAAATGTGGAACGAAAATTCATGAAATTATGTGGGTGGATTGTAAATGAGGATGGCTGTCGTGAGTCATGACCAAGCCCCAAGGTGATGTTATCACATGTGTTTATTTAGAGGTTTGATAGTGAGTCAATTGGTTTCATGATGTTTTCAGTGGCTGTTGATGTCAAAATTAGTGTGGTTGGGAAAAGATGGATTAGCTTGAAATAGTGAAAGGGGCAGGGAGGGAGGTGCGAGGTCGGTGCAATTGCGTTGTTGGGGTCTCTTGGTGGGGTATTGTTTTTGGGTTCTTGAGGTGACTTTGATGGGAAAAGGATGTGATGCAAGTAACTGAAATCCCTTTGAATTTGCTATTTGAAAGCTACCTCAAACCTTTTAATTCAATCAGGGCATCAAATGGGCATGTCCTAATAAGTCCAAGGTGTGCTGAAAAATCATATACAATTCAAAAATTCAAAAAGTTGTATCTACCTGTGAGTTTAAGCGAGTCGACTTGACTGAGTCACAACATTCTAGATAAGGTCGAATGCATTTGTCTTTCGTAATATGTTTAAGTGAGATTTTATATGGTTTCCAATCGGGCATGCTCGTACAAGAGGCACTGCCCTTGATATTTGATCCTACAGCAGCACCCTTTTCATCTTTTTTAGGGGCTACTGTTGGACCAAATATCAAGGGCGGCTCCCCCTTACGTGAGCATGCCCAATTGGAAACCATATAATTTCTCTGTTTAAGTTCATAACATTGTCACAAGAGTAATCGAGTCGACTCATCATGTTTTAGTAGCTTGATTAAAATCTAGACAATTTTTAATCAAACTGAAAATTTGGGCCGGGTCCACACCAATGTAGGGCCAAGCCTTGTCTGTCAGATAAATCTGGTTGGGTCCTTAACATTAGCAGTAAACCCCAATGTTGTCTAATCTAGCAAAGCCCAAGAGACCCATTGGGCGGCCCGGCCCATTTGTACGCCTAGAAAATGGTAGGGTGTGATAAAGAAAATTTTGATTTTGGCGGGTCAATAGAAAGTGAAAGGCAATGAACAGAAGGTTTCTTTCTTTAAGTTGATTTAGAGGGAGAGGGCAAAGTACAACATGGGTTATTTAAATTTATTTTGTTTGGTTTATACTGATAAAAGTTGAGAGAGAGAGAGAGAGAGAGAGAGAGAGAGAGAGAGAGAGAGAGAGAGAGAGAGAGTCTCTTTTTTGTAAGGGTCTAGAAATTTGAAAGGAGTCATTAATGGTGGGATTGGAGAGTAATGGGTGGTTGGGGAATGGCAACAGTTTCCATTCCCACTATCGTTAGAATAGAAAAGGGAACTATACAGACATACAATAGTCTCAACCATCTGATGGTTTACCCACAACTGTAAAGAAAAAGACTAATACAGGTGGTTAAAACCAACCCACACTCCATTAATCTAATACGTGTACACTAAGCCATACGAATACCTCATTTTAACTCATCTCACTCAGCCATCCATCTATGAAATCATGGTGAAATTCAGGATTTATAATGGATGATATATACACCGAAAAAAGGTGTATTTTGCAAGTTTTTACAGTTGGGTTTGTGGTCCTCAAATAATTCTATATTTACACAGTTTTAATGGTATTCCACTTTTACTATTAGAAGATGAGCTTCATTAAATACTTACCTAATCTTACAACACTTTTGAAAACAAACGAGTGCTTTTCAACTAATAAAGTATTTGATACTGGCACTCCTCACTTTATTTTCAACTTCCCTGGTTGGCCCCACTTATAGCATCCTAGGGAACGTAACAGCCAGTGAGGAAAGAATAAAATAAAGATAATTGTGCCTATATCAGAAAAAGATTGTTGATTTGTCAGTTCAGGTTATAAATCTTCCCTACTAGAAGGCTGCTAACTTATAGCCATTTCCAAAATTATGAGTTCTCTATGGAGATTTTCTGGTTATAAACATTGCATGAGCTGCAAGAAATGTTTCATTCTAAAATATGGGTGTTTGGTGCCTTTGCTAAATAGGTGATATCTGGTATAATGTTTATCAACCAATTTTGGAACTAACATAGTATTAGTCCATGGTTTAGTCCATTATATTTCACTGTTTTTAAAGATATTAGAAAAGGAATAATTTTTATTGGTACAATCAACGCACTGGATCTCGATCTATCAATCGGAAACTAACAGTATGTTAATCTTTTATTTGGTGATCATTATATTTCACATTGTGAAAGATAATAGAAAATGAATTTTTATGTTACTATACGTGAGACTTCGTGTGATCAACCATTGATCTTTGATCAATGGTGCAGATTGAAGAGGGGTTGTTCTAGATTTACCCATTGAATAACTGATCAATAAAGGATATAAGGGTAATCAGTGCATCTTATCCTAGTTAGACATGGATGTTTCGGTGTAGCCCTAAGTTAACTACATCAGGATTAGTAGTTAATTATTTTGATCTTCTTGACAAGATCAATTAGACTGATTAGAGTTATGTAATGGGTAGATCTATCACCTGCAAGGGTGCATCATAAAAAGATCCATCTCATCGGAGACCCGACCATATAGAGAGGCAGTACAAGATCTAGCCCTAATCATTTATTCTCATAGGATCAATGTAAGTTCCTAATCTCATTTTTTTGTATTCTAGATTAATTGCATACTTAGATTATATTAATTTCAATAGATCTATTTAATTTTGATTGAATCTCTATGTGATCATGGCATTCTAGATGTTTAAAATTATGAACTTGAATGTCTTTTGAATGCCATGATGCTAGATTTACACAATTAACACGATGAAGATTAGTGTATAAAATAACCACTAAATCAGCAACTGTTGGAGGAGATGATGATGATGATGATGATGATGATGATAGGCATGTGAATTTGCCTTACATGAGGTAACTAAAACCATGTCAAATAGGCAACCTGCCTTGGGTGGAAATGCATCAACTTGTGAGTGCCAATACCATACCCTTACCCTTAAAAAACATAGCAAAAAATTGCGTGTAGATGTGATTGTTGGAAGAGTTTTATTACGTGAATGGTATGAAATCTCAATCAGCAAAGAAATCATTTTCATTTTCAATCTGACTTAATATTTTGAGCATATGGAGTTAATTAATTTGATCTTTTTTAACTCCAAAAAAAATGAAGCCCTGGAGCGGACTACAAAATATTATAGATAGAGGGAAGGAACCAGGAAAAGGACTAGCCGCCTTGCCTCGGGAATCATAGAAGGGGAAAATATAAAGCCCTAAGAAGAAAAAAATATTAATTTAAGCTGCCGTAATTAATTTGATCTTGATAAGATCAATTAGACTGATTAGAGTTACGTAATGGGTATAACACTTACAATTGGTTTTCTATAAATAAGGGTGTGGTCTTAGCTGCCATCTAAGTGATCATAAGGAGATTTATCCCATTGGAGATCTTATTATCTAGAGAGGCAGTAGAAGATCCAGCCCAGATAAATCATTCTCATAGCTGATCGATCAAGGTACATTCCTAATCTTTGTATTCTAGATTAGTTATATGGTTAGATTATATTAATTTCAAGAGCAATGATAGACACAAGGGAGCCCTTGCTTAAAGAGCCAAAAAAGGGCTCTGGATTGGATCCACGTCATCAAATGTAACTGATTTTACTTTTTCAACCAATTTTAAATTGTAACTTAAAAATGACGTGGATCCAATGAAGAGCCCTTTTTTGGCTCTTTATGCAAGGGCTCCCTTGTATCTATCATTGCTCTAATTTCAATTGTTTAGTAATTTGATTAAATCTAGGGAGATGATCCATCCCCCCCCCCACCCCGATGATGTGCCCCCCTTTTAACGTGAATTGTGAGCAGACTTTAATGCCTTTTTTTGACGTAGATCAAGTTAAAAGGGGGTGGAAAAATCATCGCCCTAAATCTATTGTATGTAATCATGACATCATAGATCTTTAAAATTATGAACTTGAATTATTTTTTTAGAATTCCCTGGTACTAGATTTACACAATCAACTCAATGAAACTTAAGTGTATGATGATGATGGTTAGAGGGATTAAAACATGGGGGCTGGTAAGAGAATTTGCCCTACATGGGTAAAGTTAAGTAAAAGCATATCAATTATATATAGGCAAGCTGACTTGGTTGGAAATGGCTAAACTTGTGACTTGTGAGTGCCAATACCAACCCCTTAAAATACATAACAAAAAATATATGTAGATGTGATTGTTGGAAGAGTTTGATTACGTGCAGGGTATGGAATCTCAATCAGTAAAGAAATCATTTTCATATTTTTCTTTCTTTACCATCTCTACTTTTGACTTGCCATCTACATAGAGGACAAAGAAAGAGATTAACAGAGACGGGTTACCGATATTTTCATTTGATGCCGTACTTACACGGCATGTTTGGGTGTATTTCTTTTAGTTTCTCTCTTGCAATGAGAGTAAAATATCATGAAAAACTGTTAAACAAGACTGAGACACCCATTTCCCTAATGATAAATTTTAAAATAGCCACTTTCTTGAGAAATCCCACTTGGGTCCCATTTAGATTGACTCAAGGAAGAAAAGATAGTTAATTTTGGAGTATTAAAGTCCGCAGACACGGTTGGTAGGAATGAGGGACCCATATCGGATTCACCAAAGGGGGAGGTGCTGTGGAAGTGCACAGCACTTTTGGGTAGCATTATAAATCATTAGAACTATTGGTAAACTATAAATTGCCAATTTCATGTGAGAATTTGTATCACCAAAATTTTACTAGTTTTTTTTTTTTTTTTTTTTTTTTTTGTATTTTCCTGATATTGTCACCCCATTTTCTAACACTTCCACCCCTTCTGCTTGTCTTTTCTTAAAGGTTCTAGTGTTTTACCCCTCTTTGTTAACCTTTTCCATGTAAAACAAATGGAAAGGAGATTTTTTTTTGTTGGGAACTGCTCCATTAAAAGCATTAATGATGGAAATTGAAGAGAGAAAAGGGGTGGAATTAGTACCCTGTCATCTTACATCAACACATCTCTTACCTTCGTCGTTTGAAAAACAACCACCAACATTGATACTAACACCCTAATATTCCAATTTCTCAATCTTTTACCTTATATTTTTAGTTGCTCCCTTCATTCTTTTTTCTACAACCCAATTGCATAATCATAAGTGAAAGAGCACACCCCAAATTTGGTGAGCACACCCAAGTAAAAGAAGGGAAATGATATATCCGCTCCTTTAGATAACCAGGAACACCCCTTGTCAGTGTATCAATGACTAAAGAGGGGTTGTTGTACTTATGTCAGAAGAATTCAATGCCCCTGATTACCACAAACACTGACAGGGGGTGTTCCTAGTGATCAAAAGGGGCGGATATATCACTTACCCAAAAAAAGTTCTTACACTTTAATATTTGTGACTTTCTATCCATTATTTGTCATTCATATGCTTTCCTCTTATTTTCTTTCTTATTCTTTAATACTTATCTTTCTTTGTTTTATTTCAACTGATGTGTCTCATTTGAGGTGTGTGCCTGAAATACAAATTTTTTCAGTGCCTAGTAGAATAATTCTATATTTCATCAGGATCGATAGCTAAAATCAATTGCTGAAATTAACGCATGATGATTTGCCCATCGAGGCTCACTTTTGTCAATTAATGAACTGGTCCACGATGACTTGTTTTTTAAGATTGGTATCCAAAATCGGTCCATGAATACTAGGCCATCGAGACTAGAGTCCTATCAAGCCTATTGAGACTCTTCACGGCTCATCTTCAAAGCGACACATCATTCATCAACCAGCAATCATCTCCACTAACATTGGCAACAGACATCAGCCAACATCTTTAGCGGACATCGATCATCAATATTCAGCAAATGTACATCAAATTGATGAATTATACTCCTTAATTGGGGCATTTTACTATTGTCAAATGTATATGGATTTCCAATCCATTTGAGGGGGAATATTAGAGAATATCAAATCTATTCAGATCTGACTGTTGATTGTAAGGATGGTAGATTAGGTAGTTGGGTAACTTGGATTAGGGTAGGTAACTTGGATTAGGGTAATCTTCCCCAAATCTTATCATTATCTCTTCTTATGTTTATCTCTAACTCATTATGTATGCACCTGTTACTGTTACTATTCATGGAAATTAACCTAGATTAATCGCATCCTTAATCTCATCAAGGCCATGATTGGATCGCAAGAAAAACTTTTCTGACAATTTTTTTTTCACGGGGAATTTTTTTTTTTTTTTTTTTCATTTCACTATCTAGAGAGAAATGATATGATTATGGTTAATTTAGAGGGATATTATTATAAAGTGAAGGGTCCCTCTTAGTAAAAATTAAATTGATTCAAGTTATATTTTGCGTGTGTAAAAAAGAAAAAAAATTAGAAATATTTTCCCTTTTCCAAAGTTTTCCACAATATTCTTGCAATCCAAATGAGGCCTGATATAAAATCATTTTCAGTGAAAGAGAAACCATACCACATTGTGTCGTTTTGCAAATGATGCTTGTATAATGCAAAAGATCATCTTCTTAATTTTAAATTCCTCAATTAAAGAAATTGATTATGGAATCATCATTTCAAAGTGGCTTTTCTAGTTGTAATGTGGGTAATACTGTCAAGTTTTGAGAAATAATTAAGAGCCGCATCTGAAAGTTCCATTCTGTTTCATCACAAAGTGGAGGCTTTAAATACTTTCCTCTTATATGCCAAAATCTTTTCTTAAACCAGATGTTGAAAACCTAACCATCTGTTCTTCATTTATTAAGGTTGTCTAGTAGCTGTACAAAAACTGAAATTTTAAAAATACCATGTAAACATGTTCTATTAGAAGCAATATATGTGTGTGTACATCTATGAGGACTGCTAAACTGAAAGGCCCCCTTGGAAAAACCCACTTGCAAGGGTGCCCCATCACCCAACTGCATTTATAACAGTAATGAAAAATATGAAACTAACGAAATGATAAATGCAATTGGGGTGACATGGGTCCAATGGGGCCACCATTATAGGTACGTTTTTTTAAGAGCGACCTTCATTTTAGCATTCCTCTTCGTCACTTTTTATTTTAAGAATATACAACTCATCACTGTATTGAACAAATAATTGATTGGCTACTGATAGGATTTCCGGAATTATAGCAACTTTTAACAGCTAATCTCAGGTGTAAAATCAAGAAAAGGGTAAACATTCATATATACACATACCTTTTTGATATTGGCACTCATCACCTTTTTGAACTGACCTTTTTGAACTTACTTCTGAATTCTGATTGCCTATTGATATCTTTCTGGGAATTATAGCAACATTTAACAGCTAATTTCAAGTTTACAATCAAGAAAAGGGTGCCAATTTGCTCTACTGCTATTTTACATATAGTGACTACTGACTAACTATAACATTGCAATATGTATGTATATATGTATAAAAAAATGGATATATTTGGAAGATCCAGTATCCAAAATGATATTCACCACCCCTTAGTTTGATACTGACACTCACATGCAACTTTATTCAAAATTCTATGAAAGGCTGTTGATCAAGCTTTATTAGAAACTGTAATTAATAGATAATGGGTGTTAAAATAAAGAGAAGGTGAGAAAATAAAACATCAGTTTCGGACATGACTTGCCGTTTATCCAAACGTAAAAGTATGAGAGAAAGAGAGATGTAAGAATATTGTTAAGGAAGTTAAGAAAATTGGTTGAATTTGAAAGAGAAGTTTTAAGTGCAATGACAAAACACGCAACGGTGAGGGACTAATCTATATACATATATACCCTCTTCGTATCGTGTAAAGCCAACAAAAGTGACTTCCCATCTATAACCCTAACCCTAACCCTAATCTTAAGACTGACCTCTCTCCATTCTCCTTTTTCTTCTACTTATTCTTCTACTTATTGCTTTGTGTAAGAGAATTTGGAGTTTTCAAGCTGAAAGCTTTGAGAAAATATGGAGGAATCATCGACGGTGGCCGACGATGCGAAGAATTGCCCGCGAGGACATTGGAGGCCTGCGGAAGATGAGAAACTACAGCAGCTTGTAGAACAATATGGGCCTCAGAATTGGAACTCAATTGCTGAGAAACTACAAGGAAGATCAGGTGAGAAACAAGAGTCGCACCTCTCTCTCTCTCTCTCTCTCTCTCTCTCTCTCTCCTTGATTTCTAATAAATCGGTTTTTCTTATTATCAAAAGCTTTGTAGGAAAGCGTTGGATCTCTCTCTCTCTCTCTCTCTCTCTCTCTCTCTCTCTCTCTCTCTCTCTCCCCCATTTCCTTGAATTTAAGAAATGGGTTTTTCTTATTATCAACTTTTTGAAAGCCTTCTTCCCTTTTGGATAAATGGGGCCGGTGAATGGTTCCACTTAGGGTTATTAAGCAGCTTTTCAGTATTGTCTTTCAGAAAATTCATTACGTCTCTCTCTCTCTCTCTGATCTTTCATTGAATCCTAAGAAGTGGGTTTTTTCTTATTATCAACTTTTTTGCAGGAAAGAGTTGCAGATTGCCTCTCTTTCTCCATTCTTTCCTTCAATTATATGAAATGGGTTTTCCTTATTATCAACTTTTTGTAGGAAATAGTTGCTGATTGCTCCTCTCTCTCTCTCTCTCTCTCTCTCTCTCTCTCTCTCTCTCTCTCTCCTTGAATTTAATGAAACGGGTTTTTCATATTATCAACTTTTTGTAGGAAAGAGTTGTGGACTCTCTCTCTCTCTCTCTCTCTCTCTCTCTCTCTCTCATCTTTCCTTGAATTCTAAGAAATGGGTTTTTCTTATTATCAACTTTTTTGTAGGAAAGAGTTGCAGATTAAGGTGGTTCAACCAACTTGACCCAAGAATAAATAGAAGGCCCTTCACAGAAGAAGAGGAAGAGAGGCTCCTTGCGGCTCATCGTGTTCATGGAAACAAGTGGGCTCTAATTGCTAGGCTTTTCCCTGGTAGAACCGATAACGCTGTGAAGAATCATTGGCATGTGATCATGGCTAGAAGGCATAGAGAAAGAACTAGACTCTTCGGCAAGAGTTGCCAACATCATCTTTTTAGTAACTCAGACCCCACCATTAATGCCCTTTTCACTAGGTCTTCAACATCATTAGAAGAAAACAACTTGAAACATTATCAGTTTGATACTAGCAGGCTCTTTGATTTCCAAAACCATGGCAAAGATGGGGTCTTTTCTATATCTCCCTCCGATTCTTCGCCTTCTTGGATTTTTGGCGGATCATCTACATCAAACGGAGCTCCGTCGTGGGATACTTATGGCTTGGGAAGAAGAAATTACTTGGGTTCTTCCAACTCCAATTATTGCATTCTAGAGAGCTCGCATACCTCTGATCAATCTCTTCAACGTAGATATACCGGCTCTTCGTTGTATGGTGGGGCCTCTTCCTTGTATGGTGGCTATAGGGATCAAGGGAAGTATAACTACAAGAGAATTGTTCCTAATAATTCAATTGGGTACTCTAGTCTAGGAGATGGATGTGCAAGTGAGGCTATGATCAAGAATGGACTAGTGACATTTGGGGATAAGTCGGCTGGATTTCCGATGCTTGGAGCGAATAACCAACCTGAACATGCAGATGAAGCATTTAATCACAAAGGTGTTCCTTTCATAGATTTTCTTGGTGTGGGCATCTCCTCTTGATCCACATAATAATACACAATTTTTGGGAATTTGTTTTCAGTACCTTCTCTTTCTACATAGATCAAGGCTTCACCGGGATATCGAAATTGAGATGCAATTAGGAAATTGGTTGTCGTCTTGATTCACCATTACAGCACCTTGATGTTTGGCTTCTTGGATGGACATACAAACTACTATGTTCACAGTCCTACTAATTATAAGTCTTTTGAAAACTTTACAAAATGATGTTTATCATAGTTTGGGGATTGCATTGGTTAAGCTAGAGCTGAATTTTCATTAGTTCATGACAAGAAACTTTGGCATCCCAAATTCTATTAGGCATGTTTCTCATCCCTTATCCTTCTCTGCTGTGGCAAAATTTCAATTAGAACCTACCTTCATAGATTTATGACATGGCTTAGATCTTTAGTTCTTTAGAATAAACCAACTGAGAAATTTTTTTTCTCATCAAAAGGAATGCATGGACGTTAAGTTCTTGTATTATTTACTCTTATTAGTAAGCTCTCTTGCTTGCTTGGTAAAAAAAATGTGTGAGGAGCCACTTTCAGTCGATCCATGGGAATTCAAAGCACTATATGTCTTTTGGTCTTCCAAACTAGATATGGAAAGCTTCCTCCCAATGTCATCTTGGTTCAATCATCATTTCTTTATTGAAATACCCTCCCTTAATGTGTACATATAAGCCTTTTTTTTACTATTGAATGGTCAAATTGAGAAATGGCTTAAGGTTTTTTTTTCTTTTCTGAATTTTATGTTTCCATAGAATAATTACATGTTTGTCTCTCTGATGCCTTATGAAGGTGCCTTCCTAGCTTCTTAGTGTGTGATTAATAGTAAATTCCACATAAAAGGTTGATGTGTGCAATTAAGTTCAATAATGTGGTTGCTGTTATTGGAGCAAAAGATGAAAGGATCAAAGCAAAAGGGAACATGAAGTGTACTTCAATTTCTCCTCCATTATTTGACTACCTCTATTGGAAGTACTACCAGTTTGAAATTCAGAGAACGGGTCAAAATCTAAACTAAGACTAATGCATCCATGAAGAATTTGTTGGAGTTTGAAAATGAGACGATATTGGTTTTTTTATTATTTAGGTTAATTGAATTCTTCTCCACCTAAGTAATAAGGTTACCAATTTTTAAAATTAAACCATGTCAGAATCCTTTGAATCTAATGAATTAAGTATCACATCGTTAAGAAGCAAAATCAATTTCATAATATTCATGAAACGTACAAGTTTACATGTTAAAACTCTTCGAAACGCATGGGCGTCTGAGGTCTTTTTCATTACTCATTAAAATAGTTCACAAATTAGAAATTTCTCATCTAGTGAAGAAAAGATGTTAGCCGACCATAGACCAAGACGCAGCTCTAGCGTTAGGAAACAAGATTTCACTAATCTTCAATTATTTACACAGACCCTAATCAGTGCTCATATTAAAGCACTTAGGGTTGGCACTATCTGTCTTAAGTACAAATTAAAATCTTAAAGAGCATTCAGTTTAGTTCACAAAGCTTAAACTATTATGTGGTAGAGGGAAGGTGGTGATTATTTATTTGTAATCTGATTTTTACCATAATTTTCCACCATTAAAATTCCTCCTTAGGAGCATGACCTATATGTCAAGGTTTCACTGATGAACATCAATTTTCTTTGCTTTGTTAATAGAAACATAATATAAACAATCTCATAGACAATAATGGCATTGACACTTAACATTTGGCATTTGACTACCCAAAAATGGTAGAGATTGTGGTTGTGGAAGACTAAGAACCACTTTTTGGGGGATCAGGCCAGTTGGTCCATCTGAGAACCAAATGTCAGGCATATTTCCATCGGCCCCACCTTGATCGGATGATCCTCGCCCATTGATCCATGAAGCCATACTTGGAGTTACTCCAAGAACGATTAATCGTTGATTCTTATAGGCCTTTTTTCTTATGTAGAGGACGTCTATGCTTCTGCTCAGGATGTTGGAATTCTATGTTTCTTCTTCTTCTTCTCTCTCTCTCTCTCTCTCTCTCTCTCTCTCTCTCTCTCTCTCTCTCCATCTACTTGGTTATATTCCAACACTGCACGGGACTGGGACAATAATGTCAGTTTCCGATCACCAACTCTCATTTACGCGTGCATATCCGGCCCTATGTGGGATCCGAATATTGATCGTTATGATTGATCCAGATGGTGATTGTTCCCCTAGTCGGACTCTTGCCAGCCATTCTCATTGTCTTATTTGATTTGCCTTCACATTTTTACACATAGGACAACCTAACATGGCAACATTTCCCTTTCATAAACCATAAGAAATACTACCTAACAGAAAAACCGCAAGACTGGTACCTAAATAAAATAATCTATTAGGTTTCTTCTCCAAAATACATTAGATTAATTGTAGATGTAACTTAATGATATGATAGACAATGTATTTATCTTTCTTACCATCTACGCAATGATTTTGAATAAGTTGATTGACAATACAAGAAATATGTTTAACATCAAGAAATATGTATTTCTTAGTATTTCATATTTCTATAATAAAACATGTTTCCTTTTGATTCCAAGGATAGAACATTCCTATCGAGCTAAGGTGAATAAGTCAATGTTAACAAGATCTGCATGGGAAGCTGGTCAGATTGACAATGACTTTAAGACAAACTTTTAAACTAAATGTGGTTATTGTTCTAATAGGTAAGATAATCAAGCTTCATATCAAACTTGGAACTGTTAATAGAAGCTAAGATGGGCAGTGTGAAATCATATATTGGCTAAGACCAATCATTTTAAGTTGAAATCAAACTTCAAATGAGTCAAAAGTTTACATTAATAAAACATGGAGTTGTCTAGGCAATTTCACAAAAGCTCATTTGGGGGCGGGCTCACTTTTGCAAGAGATAACAGCTAATTCGGATGAATATTAAATGAGCTGGCTCAGTCAAAATTTGCTACTAGGTGGCTGCCCTCTCCTGAAAAAGTGAGCCGCGAAATGGGTGTTGCGAATTAACAAATCTATGCATAGGGGGCATGTATGTGAAATCAAGACCGTTAATCTTTTCACGAACTGACATCACATGTGTAAGACAAATGACTATAAAATTTAGGGCGTTGATAAATTCACCCGCTTCTTGATCATCCTATGGTGTGGGCTGTACAGTCCATTTTGAAAAATAAGGGGTGAATACTGTAATAGTTTGTAGGGCGGGACTAGTCCATAGGGATGCGCGCAGGCACCCGGAGACCACTCGCAACGGGTAAATAAGGGGGGATTCGAACGCTCGTCACTGGGGAGCAAACCCATGACTTTACGCCAAAGAGCCACACCGGAAGGGTTTAAAATTTACCCAATATATGGCTATTTCTATCATTTCCATGACGCAGGGTATTTTGGTCATTTTAAACCCATATTGACAAAACAAAAAACATCCAACTTGCGTTGAGTTGGTTTATATTTTTTAAAAAACCCAAGATTCCTAAACCCAGCCCATGATTTTTTTCGGATTGGTTTGAGCCCAAGTTGCAACCCTACATAGATACCCCACCCGACCCAAGTTGCAACTTGCAACTTGCAACCCTACATAGATACACCAAAGGTGGGTGTCTCAAGTAAAAAAAAGGGGTGGATATATCACTTCCCCTTCTTAGTTAGGGAAGTGATAAATTCACCCCATTGAAAGAAGAATACACCCCCTGCAAGAAATCCTTGAGGTGTATTATTCTTCCCGGGGGTGAAGTGAAGGGAGGCGGGGGGTGGGCGGGGGGGGGGGGGGGGGGGGGGGGTAATTTCGTCTTTAGACCTTAGCCCTAAGAATCCACGTCACTCTCAACCTGAAACGTTGCGTTTCCTACAAAAAATAAAAATAAAAATGCTCTACACCTTGATTCCACTTTCGTCTCCCTGTTGGCCCCTTTACTCTCATTTTGCTTCTCCCTCTCTCTTCTAACCGTTGGAAGAAAGAACGAACTAAACCCTAACCCTAGAAAAAATGGCAGATGGAGAAGGGGGAAAGGCTCCAAAACTTCCGATCCCAGGCCAAAGAAACATCCTCATTACCAGTGCTTTGCCTTACGTCAACAACGTCCCTCATCTCGGCAACATCATCGGCTGTATTTCTCTCTCTCTCTCTCTTTCTCTCTCTATTTGTTTTTTGCTTAATTTCATTTCCGTGATGGAGAAGAAAAGCTTTGTCAGATTCCTAATTCCTTTTTTTTTTTACGCATGGAAATATATAGATAACGTGTTCCAACCCTAATCAATTTTTTTTAGAGGGACCTTCAATTTATGATGATATCCCTCTAAACTAACCTTAATTATATCAGTTCACTCTAAATTAATGGAAAGGGAAAATTTTCCAACTGAAATGCTTTTCTTGCAATCCAAACAGGACCTCTTAAGGGCTGTTTGGATACGAAGATTTTATAATCATGGAGTTTAAAATCCTGGATTTTACAAGCTAGAACCTGGATTTTATATTTTTAGGATTGTAATCTAGGTTTTAGCTTGTACAATCCAGGATTTTACACTCCCGGATTATAAAATCCATGTATCCAAACAGCCAATTAGTCTTTTTTAACTGATTGTGATGATGGAGAAGAGAATTTTTGTACTTGCAGAAAATTTCTATATTCTGATCATGGCTAACTTTTATTCGCTTCTTTTCTCCTCATGATTAAGATTTTTTTTTCTTCTTTACTTGGTTATGATATTTTTCCATTTAGGCCCTGTTTGGATTGCAAGAAAAATATTTCTGGTGGAAAATATTTATTAGGATTTTTTTTCTTTCCACGATTTAAAAGGAAAATGATATGATTATAGTTAATTTAGAAGGATATTATCATAAATTGAAGACCCCTCTGAGTAAAAATTGGATAGGGTTGGTTCAAGTTATATTTGTAGTTGGGAATTTTTGAAATATTTTTCTTTTCTAAACTTATCCAGAAAATTCCTGCAATCCAAACAGGACCTTAATGTCTCTCTTCCCCTCTTTTTTGTGTTTATCAATAACTATGACGGATGAGAATATGAGAAGCAAGATATGAATGAAAAAATTCTGACTGTGTTTGTTATTTGTGTTTTTCTGCGAATTCCGGGCTTTTGCTGTTGTTCTTTCTTTTAATTGCTTTTGAATCTCTCTTATTCAATTTCCTTTTCCTATTGTCTGTCTATCTTTGCAAATTCTAGTTTTCCCCTGAAATTTATTTGTATTTTCTGAATGGTTATCTCAATTTATTTATATTTTTCCTTCAGGTGTGTTGAGTGCTGATGTGTTTGCTCGCTACTGCCGCCTTCGTGGATATAATGCCATATACATGTGTGGGACTGACGAGTATGGGACAGCAACAGAGACTAAAGCCTTGGAAGAGAACTGTAGCCCTAAGCAAATTTGTGATAAGTGAGTGATCTATATTTGTTCTAAGTAAATATGATTCTCATTCAATCTATTTGTAAGGCCTGATTGGACCCACAATATATACATTTTTATTATGATGCTTTTCCATATCACACGCGCAAAATTTTGTATATTGCAATAGAAGAGCTTTTTCTGTGAGATAGTTTTTCTCAGCAAAGGAGTCGGCTCTGTTTTATCTTGTGCTGAGTTCTTGTCGGAATCTAAGTTTTTGGACACTGCCAGGTCTCCATATAAGCATTTTATAGAACATAAATATTTATTCTTTTTCCCGCATAGGTTGGGAATTTCAACCATGGCTTTAAATTTTTGCCAAAACTGGTATGAAATGACCAAAATGTTTTCGATTCCATAACTAGTGAACACATACCAAAACAAAAAACGTAAGTGGATATATTACTTTATTTTGAGTTTTTGACCGAAGCTTGGAAACATCTTGATTTAGTTAGAAATTTGAGTGATAATTGTATAAAATCACGACAACATATGGAGAAATGCTAGAAAATCATTTATTTTTTAAATAGAAAAATTAATCATTTATTAAAATTATTAGGAAAAAGGAAATAATATTTAAAAAAACAGAATAGGCAAGGAAATTATATGAATAACTCAATTTATACTATTGTAGTGTTACTACATATTTCACTAGGTGTTCAATGACTCAATGTTATTAAATCATGATGCGTGGTTTTCTTGCTTAATTGTGGATTTGTGCTTATTTTAGCATTTTCGAAGGTTTCATGTTAAATGTCCATCATTTGATTTTATAGCACTTCCACCAAAATGTTCATCTGAAACGACATGATTTCCTTTTCGCCACGACCGAAACACATACCAAAATTGAAACATGAAACCTTGACTTCAACTTCGATTGACTTGGTTTCTACCCTTGGATCTCAACACTTACACTAGGTCTTGTGGCTAAACATTGTGCAAACTATGACTGTATCTTCTTTTACCATCTCGGTCATTGGCTTTTGTTTGTACAAACTATGACTGTATCTTCTTCTACCCTTGGATCTCAACCCTTACACTATGTATTGTGGCTAAACATTTGCTGTTGTACAAATTATGACTGTATCTTCTTTTACCACCTCGGTCATTGGCTTTCGTTCTTTCTAATAACATTTCTACCATTAAAAAAGAAGAAGAAGCTATTGTTCAGTTGCTGCCCTCCACCAAACAAAAGAGATTGAGAAAAAATTCGAGCCTTTAATACTGTTGATGAATTCATTCTGGCATTGGCAGTGAACAAGGTCGCTGCGTTATTTTTGGTGGCAGGTTCTGGTGTACTTGGTCTACTTCTTTTCTTCGTATTTACGATGCAAAGTATATAATCAATATACTTTTTCCTCTGATCTCACATTACAATATTACTTGTGTAGTTTTTCTATATTTCGTCAAGAGAATCTATTCTTGTTATGATATTCACTTTATTTATTTTGGGAACAAGTTTTATGTGTATGCCACTTTTTCAACTCGGTTATCCTGCTTATGCAGATACCATGCAATCCACAAGGAAGTCTATAAATGGTTTGATATAAGTTTTGATGAGTTTGGACGCACATCAACTCCCCAGCAGACTGAAATTTGCCAAACAATTTTCAAGAAACTGATGGAGAACAATTGGCTTTCTGAAAACACAATGCAGCAGGTACATAATTAACTTTGTGCTTATTTAGATATGGCTTTTTGTGTAAGTAAGGTGAAGATTTAGTTTTATAATCTCATACATTGCTTGTTAGAATGATTTCTTTCTCTATTAACTCACATTTAGATATGTGTCCTTCACCATAACTAGCTTTACTTTGTTTGCTGATTGTAATACAGCTTTATTGCGATACATGCATGCGCTTCTTAGCTGACCGGCTTGTGGAGGGCACATGCCCCACGAAAGATTGTAATTATGAGTCTGCACGAGGGGACCAGTGTGAAAAATGTGGAAAATTGTTGAATCCAACCGAACTATTGGATCCTAAGTGCAAGGTACGTTATTTCTTCTTTTATTTAGCATTTTCTCATCTGCTTGACTATAGCATTACTTGCAATTCATATGGGTAACACACTGTACAATCGATGCTGTAGAGGGGTTGAAAATTGAATACTATTTACATTCCATACTAATTGTTATATTTTCTGATTGAGCTTCTTATAGGTTTGTCGCAACACGCCGCGCATTCGTGACACGGATCACTTGTTTCTAGAGCTCCCATTGCTGAAGGATAAATTAGAAGAGTATATTAATAATATGTCCGTGGCCGGATCTTGGAGTCAAAATGCTATCCAAGCAACACATGCATGGCTAAAAGAAGGACTGAGATCCCGCTGTATTACCAGGGATCTTAAGTGGGGGGTTCCTGTTCCACATGAGAAGTTTAAGGACAAGGTTAGTAAGATTGGTGCAATTATATAGTCTTTTCTACGTCTATCCCATTTAGTTTTTAAACTAGCGATCTCCTTGTTGGGGCATGAATTGCTTTGCCCATCTTATTATGGAATATGCTAGGTTTATGCTATATTATATTACATATTTCTGATTGCACTTCTGGAATTGATTGCATGAATTCCTATGATGCTGTGTTCAGGTTTTTTATGTGTGGTTTGATGCACCGATAGGATATGTGTCAATCACTTCGTGCTATACCCCTGAATGGGAGAAGTGGTGGAAGAATCCTGAAAATGTGGAACTGTATCAGTTTATGGGCAAGGATAATGTTCCATTCCACACGGTAAGAATTCCTTGAGACCTAAAGATTATCAGGATACTTTGCAAATTATATACTTGACGTTTTTGTTGGATTGCAACTTTTGATTTTTTTCTATATGGTTTCTTGGTCTTCCTGATTTATTTGTTGCATTTTCAAATGTTTATGAAGCCTCTAATCATGTTGTTTGCGTTTAATTGTCTTACTGCTGGTGGGCCTTGGACATTTCTTTTTTTGAGCAGTGCAAATGTTAAAATAGGAAAAGAAAGCAAAGAAAAACGCAAAACAAATACAACAAGATAAATACGACTCCGGCATCTCTTCCATCTAACTCCACTGTTACATAGGATACCGTGGTTGGTAGCTTATCTGCCCTTGAGTTTCCTTTATGTTGAGTATGGGAATAGGAAGTTGATGGATGGTGTAAATAAGAGGTTGAGGTTATTTAGAGTAAAGAACAATTATTCCTAAATCCTTCATTACTACCATCGCCGTCAACTTGGGCACGAGTAGCAACAATCCATCATGGATGACCTGCATGGGGAAGCCACAGCATGCAACGAAATCCCAAAGCCCATTCCATATGCCAAATAAAACCCTAGACATGCAGTCAATGGGAAACCCTAACCCGGTTTCAAATGACCAGAACTGGGATATGCATTGAGAGAAGAACCAACCCACGGCTCCCATCACTCCATGCTATCCACAAAACAGTGCGAGAACTCTTGGCTTAGTTGATACGGGTTCATCTATGGAAGTTCGAGGTTACTGACACCCTCCACTCTCGTCATATTATGATGTGCCCAAGAAAAGAAAGAGGATTTGTTGGGCTTGGACTGATGAAGTAGAAGAAAGCGAGATGATTGAAATGCATTCGGGCATTGCTCCATCATCCCCAAGAGTCCATACGAATTTTATTGAGGTAGATCCGGATGAACTTAGATGGATTATCCAAGCATGAAAGTGCTCACTGATTGGCAAGGGTCTGGACTAGAGAGTTTCTCTCCACTATCTCCCGACTAAAGTAATGTGATTATTTATGGCGACTGAGAGGTAGTCTAAAGATGGTCGAAATGGGCTTCAACTTTTTCATCTTTACCTTTCCAACAAGGAGGATTTCAAAGAGCTCACTGGGAGGGATTTCTTGAAATGGACAGTTGCATTCATCTGGGATAGTGATGTTCTGCGTCTGAAGAGCTGCTACAATAAATAACTATTAGTTACCTTCCAATGTACCCCTCCCTGCAGACTGTTTGAAAATGGCTGAATTATTCTTTTGAATTGAAGCCCATCAGAGACCAGTTTCATGTGAAACTGAAAACTGGATAGGTGCAATTCCTGCGTGCAGACGAAGACTCACCGAGTCCAAATGGAAGAGATAGAATATAAAGGAAAGACCAGAGCAGCAAAACTGGATGGAAGGAGAGATTTATGGAAGTTAGAAACCTTCTGTTTCATTGGGTTGCGAAATACAACCGGGTAAATAGGTCATCCCAGTTGCTAGAGATAACTTGGCACCAATGGGGTGTTGTTGATGGCGAGGATTGCAAGGGCGCCCTCTTATAAAATATAATAAAAAATGAAATAAAAGACTGGGTCGGGTTTTTACCCTTTAAACCCGACCCGACCCGAGAATGGATAGGTTTTTTCAAACCCATACCCAACCCAACCAAAAACCCGAACCATGGTTTTTTCCGGCTGGGCTGATGTACCCTACCCAAGTTGCCACCCTACTAAATTATGTTAGGAAAATGCTTCAGAGATGCTCTTGCTTCTTTATTTTTGAGAATTTGGCTCTTCACTTTGACACCCAGCTCCGCTAGAACTTCTTATGCCTGATGATTGAACAATGTGTCTTAGTAGTGAGTTTTAGTTGGAAGGTGCTTCGTGTCAACCATGAGGTTGTGGGTTCAAGCCAGCTTGCCTAGTTAAAAATGTGACATTTGCAGATAATTATACCTGACGGTTGAATAATATGTCACACTAGTGAATTTTATTGTGTTTCATTCCTTGAACCTTTTATTGTCAAGAAGTTTGTCCATGTGTACCTTTACAAATGGATTTGCATCAAATCAACTCTTTATGCCAGTTATAAAATCATGGTGAAATTATGGTAACCGTGTTTAATTTTTTTGTTTTTTTATCATCAGAAGACTATGATTTTTTTTTTCATTAATATTCTAATTGCAGGTAATGTTTCCATCAACACTTCTTGGAACTGGTGAAAACTGGACATTGATGAAGACCATCAGTGTTACAGAATATTTGAACTATGAAGCAGGTCTGCCTTTGCTATCTAATAACTGTTCCTTCACCTGCAGTGCCAGTTTCTTTTTTTAATTTCTTTTTCAATTTTGAAAGATGGCGAATTCATATGTTATTGTTGAACTGTCTGATATTATTTTTCCTTTTTACTGAAGGGTTATATTTTTATTTATTTATTTGCTTTAATATTTCAATAACAAGAGAGAAATATTGAGATTTTGACATTGTACTTCTGAGTTTTGTTTTGCTTGATATCCTGCTTCGGCCATATCTTCAGGAAAGTTCTCCAAAAGTAAGGGTATCGGTGTTTTCGGTAATGACGCAAAAGATACAAACATTCCTTCTGAAGTATGGCGATACTACTTACTTACTAATAGGCCAGAGGTGAGTTTTCATAACACAATATATACATTTGAGCTTTGCCTGAATGATAATATATTTTTTCTTGATTGGATTTTGTATTCAAGCAATTACAATTTCTTAGATTATCAAAAAATAAAATAAAAAATCTTATGGTTTTGGATGAAACAGGTATCCGACACATTGTTTACATGGGCAGATTTGCAGGCCAAACTAAACAGCGAGTTGCTGAATAACCTGGGGAATTTTATTAACCGAGTATTGAGCTTCATTGCCAAACCACCAGGTTAGTTGTGTACTTTTTGAAAGACCTGCCTAACTTGCCTAACTTTGAATTATATACGGTCCTCAAGTTTTGAGATTTTATTCTAAATCCTTTTTTAGAAAAATGAAATGCTTCGGTATCATAATGGTCTCACTAGAAACACTATCTAATACTTGAAGGAGCAAGTGGCAGCGAATTTGCTTTTGCAGTGGCATTGTGGCTATATTTGTATCTTGTAATCATGGTTCCGATCTTTGTCACAAGTATCTCTCTCAGGAATTTCTCGGCAAGAGAAAATCTTAGGATATATTAATTTCTTTTTGGGGGTTTATATTGGGAAAAAACAATAAAGTAAAATTATTTAAAAATATATAAATTAAGAAAAAAATAAATAAAATTTTTTTCGTGAAAATATCATAAAAAATTCGTAATATTATCGCAATAAGTGAAAATATCGCCATATTTTTTAAATTCTTGAGATTTTTTCAGGATTTTGTCGTTTTATCTAAGTATTGTGATAAAATCGCTGTATTTTGAAAATATCTGTGACATAAGTTCTGATCTTATTGATCATTCAGGCATATCGAGGTTTTTGATGCTTTAAATTTACTCTCAATTTCTATTGTATATCCATAGTTCTAGGGAAATTCTACCCAATTTGGGCTCCTGTTTTGATATCCTGCTCACTATTGCTTCCTCCTTCCACTTCTTAACCTCTGCAAAGATTTCTTTAGCACTGCCACTTTCCTACTTCTCTACCAAATATGAACCCACTGTGGCTCCCGCTTCGTACAACTAAGGATATATCCTACTTGGGAGCTTCACGGGCATGCTCACTCATCACAGTATATTTACAACCTTGTGCGGTGAGTAGGCACTAGAATAGAAATGTAGCTGCACGAATAAACTTGTAACTTATTTCTTTTTTCTCTCAAAAAGGTCCAAATCTATTTTTGGAGAGTGTTCGATATTTATAAAGATAAAACACTTGGTACTGATGCTTTTACCATGGTTTTTTTCCCGAATTCCGGGATCTTATAGAACATTCCTTTATGCAGGTTATGCATGAACCATTCAAAAAAAAAAAAATGCAGGTTATGCATGATTTTTTTCCCCATTCACTACCAACCTGTTATAGCTTTCAATGCTTCTTTTACCGATTTAATACCAAATATTAGGAATGCTGCAGATACCATTCAAAAAAAAAAGGAATGCTGCAGATGTTAAGGAGTTCAGCCCATCAGTCTGGCGGGGTGGAGTCTATAAGGTTTTCTCAAAGGTTCTGATTGGCATCTAATTTATGTGATTTTTTGGCGGGTTGAAAATTTTTTGACGGAGTGTCGAAGAAATTGACTCTGTCAGAAGGTGTCTAGTGGGATGATCCACAAGGTAGATTTGAAGAAAGCATAGTAAGTTTTTTGAAGGCTTGAGTGCAATGTCCTCCTCTAGACTCTAGAGAAAATGAGAACTGGTTTGAAATGGGGCAAGTGGATTAAGTGGTGTACCTCCTCTGTGTATTTCACTATTCCAATTAATGGAGGGAAATTTTTCCTTTCCTCTCTAGAGGTCTACATCAAGGAGATCCTTTGTCTCTTTTCCTATTCACATTGGCGCATGAGCCCATTGGCTACATTTTCTACAAAGCCTAAGAGATTGGAATGCTTAGAGGAATCAAGGTAGCCCTCGGTAGTTCAATTGCATCATGTCTTCAATATGTTAATGATATATGGCAAGGAGTAAAGCTTCTATTGATCATGCTTGCCCTTAAAACTAAATCCACTATTTTTTTGAATGATCGACAATTTTATTACTAAAAGGACCTAGATGGTCAAAGTACAAGAGCGGCTAAACAAGAAAAAGCAAAGAAGAAACTAAAACAACAAGGGATCATGGAGGAAGAGAATCAAATTGTTAAAGTATAAAAGATAAATAACGCCTTCTTCAACAGCTTAAGCTTTTGGAGAAGTTGGTAAGTTAACATGGTATCAGAGCCAAAGGTCTCGAGTTCAAACCTCCCAGATAGCAAAAATCCGCAAGCGATGGTCAGCCCAAAGTGGGACCACATGTACCACGTGTTTGCCAAGTGGGCCACACGTGCGGGGGAGTGTTACAGTATAAAGATAAATAACGCCTTTCTCCAACAGTTTAAGCTTTTGGAGAAGTTGGTAAGTTAACACAAATAAAGCCAGGGATTCTTTAGACAAAGAATTGGCCACCTTATTGGCCGAGAATCGGCCACCTTCATAAACTCTATAGCCAGAGAATCGGCCACCTTATTGGCCGAGCGTCGAACGTGCTTGAACTCAAATGATGAGTATCCCATCCAAGATGGGCAAAGCAAGGTTGCCAGAGTGGGAATCGAAGGCTCCCAGGGAAGAATCCTGCTTCCTTGGTTTCTCCTGCCTCAATGCATGAGGCACAATGGTCAATTATCATAATACTTCTCTTTCTAAGGAAGTCCACTGTTCGAGTCCTTTCGCGACAAGCCGCCCATCCAATTGTACACACCCTAGAAGGAGCTTCGGTTGTCCACACTCTAACTACTTTGGAGGACGCAGCCAGGGCATGCTACTGGTTGATGATAGGAGGACCTAACAGAGAACTCTCCCGATGAATTCCAGATCCAAACCCTTTTATCTTCCCCATCCTGTTTTACATATCTCTTTTCAAGAATCTCCATGAGTCTAGCTATTGAAGCGAGCTCCCTATCAAAGAAATTTCTTCTAAACGGAGGCCTCCAAATTACCTTATGTGTTCCTTCACAAAACCATCCTTGAGTACTGCAATCACAAGTAACTCTGGAACCAAATCTTTTAGTGTTTGATCTTCGGACCACTTATCTGCAAAACCGAATTCTATCCCCCTCATAAACTCTGAATCTGATACCATCAGCAAACCAATGACTAAATACCGTATTTGTGGAGTAAACATTAGTGATCATGTTTTGATTGATTTAATTAAAATATCCTCGGCATGGAAACTATTTCTCTCCCTGTTCATTACGTGGGATTGCCTTTGGAAGAAGATGGTAAGCTTAACGCTCATGACTAGAATCCAATTGTGCAGCCTAGAGTGGACAGTTGGAAAGGTAGATCTTTGCCCTTTCCAGGGAGAATATCTCTACTTCTTTTTTGAACATTACATCTTACTTTTTGCCCTTTTATTGTATTCTTGTGAGTGTGGTGGATATGAATGAGAGAATTCAAAAGAACTTCCTTTGAAACGATGACCCCCCCCCCCCCCCCCCACCCTCTCTCTCTCTCTCTCTTGTAAAGTTTTTTTGATCAATTAGAATGAGGTTCACACGTAGAGGAGGTGGGTCCCTAGGTGCTAGGCATATTAGACTCCAAAATCAGTCTCTTCAAGCAAAATGGTGCTATAGGCCATTTTTTAACCGAAATGAGTTGTGGGAAAAACTAATATTTACCGAATATTAGAAGCTTGATCTGAATATCTGCTTGGGGAATGGATCCCATTGATGCATGACGATCTATGGGGGGAAGGGATCTCAAAGAAGGGGTCATGTTGCGGCCAAAATCGGTGATCTGCTGATGTGGGCTCGGAAGGGTTTAGGTCCTCCTACGCACGTGAGCAAACGGTCAGAAGGCCAACCCGGAGTTTGTTCTCCGGGAAGGCCCTTCGATGCTTGAGTCAGTGACTGGCAACAAATAGGAGAAATCTGCACAAGAATAATAAATCTTGGGAATTTGAATCTTTATCTTGGAACCTTAGAAGGCTATTTATAGTAGGGTGCTAAGGGAAGATTAATGATGAGATTACCCTAATGCCCTTAGACAGGTGTCGTCTTGTGATTTAGAAAGGGTTCACTCAGGAACCTTCCACAATGGGCAAGATTACTTAGTTTCCCTCTGCCACGTGTCAGCCTGTTATGAAGTCGTTATTTTCACCTCCATTACTCTTTACCCACCGTTAGCGTGCATCGACAATTAGGCCGTTATTCTCACCTCCGTTACTCTTTACCCACCGTTACCGTGCATCGACGATGCTTGAAATATATTATGACTAATTGCATCAAGTCTTACTTTCTTCCATGGCAGTGTGGCAAAAAAGCCATCATCGGCTTTTAAAAGGTCTGCTATGGTTTCAGTTCTTGTTTTTCCGGTGAGTAGGAAAAATTGGTTTTCGACGAGCAAAATAGTTTTTCCGGTGAGTTGGAACAGTTGGTTTTCGAAGAATAAAATGGTTTTTCCTGTTTGTCGGAAAAGTTTTTCCGAAAAATCCACTTTTCGACGAGTAAAATGGTTTTTGCGGTGAGTCGAAAAGTGGGTTTTTCTACCAGTAAAATGGTTTTTGGTTTTTCCGATGCTTGCGTGAAGGCTTAGAGTCCTTTTCGCTAGGTCCAAAAGCTTCCGTTAAAGCGAAAGATTTGATCCAACAGTAATCTTGCATATTGAGCTTTCTGATATGCAGCTATGGCTAGGCGATCATATCATGCCATACCGGGAATTCGATCGAGTCGTGGAGGGAAGGTGAAGTTAGCATGCCTGGCCGGTATGTCGGAAACAGGAATAGATGCTTCAAGATGGGGATGTGAGATTGCCCTCCACTCATTGCGGGTTTCTAAGGTGGAATGGACTTCAATTGCCGATGACATTCCACTCATGAAGGGAACTCTACCTAGCATCCTAGATCCGTCCCTCGGTTCCCTTTCCCTCTTTTTTCTTAAGTTGCTTGCTCTTTGCCCATGTGAGGAAAGCCAAAAGCCTTTACAACAGAGGGTTGTGCCTGCGAGCCTAGCTATCTCTATGGGAAAACTACTTTTCCGACTCACAGGAAAAACCATTTCTCAACCCACTTTTCCGACTCAACGGAAAAACCATTTTACTCGTAGGAAAATCCACTTTTCCGACTCATCACAAAAACCATTTTATTCGTCGAAAACTCACTTTTCCTACTCACCGGAAAAACAAGAACTGAAACCATGGCAGGCCATTCAACAGCCGATGGTGGATTTTTTGCCGCGTTGCCGTGGAAGAAAGTAGGAACTGGCGTTCTCATTTTCCTTACAATAGTCATAATATACTTCAGGCAACGATGACACCCTCCTGAGCCTACCGTTCCTTCGGGTAAGGAATTCTCGAATCAACTTTAAATATATATATTTCAAGTATCGTCAATGCATGGTAACAGTGGGTAAGGAGTGATTGGGGTGAATATAACGGCCTAATCACAGGTTGACACGTGGCAGAGGGAAATTAAGTAATCTTGCCCAATATGGAAGGTTCCAGAGTGAACCTTTGTCTAATCACGAGGCGACACCTGTCCAGGGGCATTAGGGTAATCTAATCTCTAATCCGCCCTTAGCACCCTACTATAAATAGCCTTCTAATGCTCCAAGGTAAATGTTTCAATTCCCAAGATTTACTATTCTTGTGCAAGTTTCTACTATCTGTTGCTGGTCAGAAGACAAACTCCGGGTTGGTCTTCTGACCGTTTGTTCACGTGCAGAGGTGGACCTCAACTCTTCCGAGCCCACATCAGCAGATCACCGATTTTGGCTGCAATAGGAAAGTATGATGCAGGATGATCAACAGAAAAGCTAATATTTTTGCTCTGATACCAAATATGATGCACGACGATTGAAGGAAGGTCTAATACTTGACTCTGATACCAAATTGATATAGGGCCAATGCATATGAGAAAGATTATGGACATCAATGAGGGTTCGAGTAGGTTTTGAGGTGTGCAAATACAAGCCAGGAAGTTGCAGATTCATGATATCATGGTGTAGACTGTTGTGGTAGAGAATATGAGTGGAATGAAAGAATGAAAATTAAAGGTTTGTGTCGTAAAATAGGGGATGATTGGGAAAATATATCTACGAGGTTTAGGATAGGTTTGGAGTGGCGTAGAAATATGTTGAGAAGCTATCAAAAGATGCTGGGAAGGTGTAAAATGAGTTTTGAGTCAAAACAAGAGAGACACGGGATGGATTTGTCTATGTTGTATAAGTTCGTGCTATTCTTACTGGTGCCTTATCATTTTCTGCAGGATTAGGGTACGGTTCAATCATTCCTGAGGCTTCAAATGCAGAATCACATTCCTTAACTGTGACATTAGCAGAGAAAGTTGGTAAATATGTTGACCAGTATATAGAAGCCATGGAGAAGGTGATTGAGCGTATCCTTCACTAATACATCTTTTTCAAACTGAACATTCAGTGTAAATATACAATAGCTTGGTTTGGTAATTTTGCTTCCAATGGAGTTACTCAAAAAGGGAAAATATGTTTTTTTTTTGTGTCTTTGATTTAGGTTAAACTCAAACAAGGTCTCAAAACTGCAATGAGCATTTCTAGTGAAGGAAATGCGTATCTACAAGTATGTTTATAACGTTTTCTCTCCCCCTTGTATTTTAGTCTTATTTATTTATCTCACTGCAACCATAACTGAATTTCTAATATGTAATATAGGACAGCCAATTCTGGAAGCTTTACAAGGAAGATCCAAGCTCCTGTTCCGTCGTGATAAAGACTTCCGTTGGCCTTGTGTCTCTTCTTGCATCTCTGTTAGAACCTTTTATGCCGTCTTTCTCTATTGAGGTAATATATTTGGGCCACATATATGCTTTGTATGTCCTGCCCTCAATGGGGTGGGGATACCCAATGTCATCCATATATATATATATATATATATATTTATATATGCTTTGTACATCAGCGCTAACTTGCTACATTTTGGATTGTACATGCTTGTCTTACTTTCAGCGCTTTATTTTTCCATTCTGAGGATCTCCTGTTTTGTGGTGGCTTTTAAGGTTTTGAAGCAGCTTAATTTGCCTTCTGAAGCACAACTCTCAATTTGTGATGAGAAAGGAGATGTTGACAGGGCAAGAAGACCTTGGGAAATTTTACCTGCTGGCCACAAAATTGGGACACCAGAACCCCTTTTCAAGGAATTGGTATTATATAATTTTCTTATAATTTTGAATGACTTTTTGTTCTAATCACCATCCACAGATGAGCATGAAAGTGTTTCATTTGCTTACTAGGAATTAATAATGCTAAGGTTTGTTCATCTATTGAGACTCATTTTTGTAGAAAGATGAAGCCATTGAATACTTTAGAGAGAAGTTTGCTGGAAGCCAAGCTGATAGGATAGTGAAAGCTGAAGCAGAAAAGACCGCTGAGCTACTGAAGAAAACAAAAATTTCTGGTAAGATCTCATTTTTTGTGTTAATAGCGTCTGATTCATTGCTCATCTTTTCATTGAGATTGACTCTAAGGATGTCCCGAGCAAAAAAAAATGCTTTTTTGGTAACTTTATGTTGTTTGGTTTCCAATTTAGCATCACAATCCCTAGAGACTACTAGATAAGATTCAAAGGCAATAATTGATTGTCTAGTGATTTTTTTTTGAAAGGTAACGATAATTTTATTCCATAATAGAAAGGGGACAAGATGTTCCACAGGGTGTACAAGAGAAAACAGAGGGCACAATGGCCCAGTTACAATGTAATCCCGCCTTTCGGTAAGAGCATTCGAGTCGGAGTGATATCTACCCCTTCCTTAGCTAGGGATCAGCATGTGAGTTCGCTGATCTTCGCCTATGCCCTATCTGAGGATTGATGACTCGAATGAGGTCGCCAATGGCTTCCAATGTGGGATATAGTTTCCACGGGCCAGGAGATCGATTTAAAGAGCCCCCTTCAACCATTAAGGGGCCAAGATTGTTAGCTTCATACCATTGTAGGCCAAAAAGGAGTGCCTTTGCCTCGGCTTCGTTAGCACCGCACACACCAATGGCGCCCAAGAAAGACATGATGGTCCGACTGTCCGAGTCTCTAATAAGGCCCCCAATCCCGGCTCTTCCGGGGTTCCCAAGTGAGCTTCCGTCGAAATTTAACTTATACCATCCATCCGGAGGAGGGACCCATCTCGGGGTTGGGTACAAGCTTGCTGTTTTATTGAGACAACGGTGTTCCAGTTGCGGAGAGTACGGGATGCCATTTCGGCAGTGGGTGCAAGAAATGAGGGATATGCGGATGTCCAAAACAGTGTGCTGCCACGACCTTGATTTGCTCTTAAAGATGCGTCTATTACGCTCACACCATATATGCCAAATAACCGCCAAAGGGAGAGCTTTCCGCATTGCTTGCCCGATGCATCCAGAGAAAGCATCTGCCCAATTAAGAATAATGCTAGAAATGCAATTTGGTAGCACCCATGAGATTCCAAATGATTTGATAATGACCATCCATACCCTATGTGCAGAGTATAAAAGGGGAATATATGGACTCAAGCATGGTTTGATAGACTCCATTATGAGCTTAGAAAAAGAGAGTATAAAAGATGCGAGGAAGACAACTCTCTCTCTGTCACGCACCCAACCAAGTGTTACGTTGGTGATATTATCGTGAATGGGATAATAACAATTAAAATAAGAAGATAATGAGTTTAAAGTGTGATTTGACATGAAGGATCTTGGGCAGTTGTGATATTTCCTTGGTATTGAAATTTATAAAACTATGGAAGGAATGATTCCAAGCATAAGAAATATACTATAGATTTCCTCAACAGGTTCACATTGATGACGATCAGAGTGCAATTGAAATGTGATAGAACCCAGTGTTTCATGTTAGAACGAAACGTATTGAGATTGGTTACCTCTTTGTCGGAGAAGTGGTAGTGGGGAAGTATATCCTCTTTATGTTTTAGCAGTTGCCTTCACAAAGGAGCTCATCACTGATCATTACATCCATTGGATTGACAATCTGAGAATGTTCCAAGGAACCTTTCAGCTTGAGGGGAGTGTAAGAAATTGTTGTTTACCCTTCATTAAGGATATTTTTGTCATTTGTCCATATATGTATGTAATTCATTGTAATAACTCTCTTTTGTGAAAGGATTGCGACTCTGATACTATTCTTCCCCACGATTTCCTTCACTCTTTATCTTCTCTTCTCGCAACATATCATTCTACACGGTTTGACACTTGCACCAAAGCTCAGCTTGATGGAGTTGTTCATTGAAAATTCCCCATCTAGTCAACTAACTTTTGCGTTCTTGTTCTTTCTGCTATTCAAAGGGACATAGATCTTTTACTGCTTTTGGGGAAGAAAAATCAACGTTGTGAATTTAAAAATGATATAGGCCTGAACTGAAACAACTTACTGACAATCATACAATGCAGTCTAGGATCAAGTAAATTTTCTTTATGGTTCCACTAAGGTGTTGTTGTCTTGGTGAAACTCTTGAATTTCATATTTGCTACTAAACACAATCATAGTATACGGCCTCTATAAAGAAAACGTTCTCCAAATAGCTTTCTGGACTCATGTCTGTTTTAGCTGATGATGTTAACCAAATAATTTGTGTCTGGATGGAGTCTTCACACTTTCTCCAAATAGCTTTCTGGACTCATGTTTGTTTAAGCTGATATTGTCAACCGAAGAATGTGTGAATGCCTGAATGGATGGAGACTTTGAAGTACCGTCACCTGTTCAATTTTTTTGCTGTCTCTTCTTTACTGATTCCATCCTCTCTGGAATTTGGCTTATTCCCTTGGAGTTTCTACCTCGTTGATCTTGAGCAGCATGTCCATTCTGTTTTCCTGAAGATTTTCTTTAGCTGGTTGAGCTAAGTTGCTGTGGAGTGCCGTTGTCTCGAATTAGTAATATTTCCTTACAAAAGGATAAGGTTTATTGATCATTCAAAAAAAAAAAAAAACGATAAGGTTTATTTGTGTCGGTTCAGCATGAATTTAATCATACAGAACTCTAGGTAGTTGTATCCAAGGCTTTAAATTTCAGTTTTGATTTCGATTTCGATCACCATGGAAATGGGAATGTTTCAGTTTCTGTTGGAAATTTCGGCAGAATCCTGTAAAATCACAGAAACGTAGGCAAGCATATGCAAATGATAGAATTTTGAGATGAAACTTCAGTAATGCTAGAATAAGGACAAATATAGACTTAGAAACCATCACAAAAGCAAGACAGCCATGTGATGGTTTTTTATCATTAAAAAGAAGAAGCAAGACAGTCATTCATAATGGTTTAATACCATTAAACACCTAGTGAACAGCACATGTCTGATAATTCAGTACATACCACATTTCATGTGTAATTCTTACAAATATGGATACACCACATACACCACATTTCACAAGCAATTCATATAAATAAAATTATGAAACACATATTTATGTAATATACTACTAATGCACTTACGATTTGATTTTGAAATGCATTTCGATTTCGGTATCATTTTGGAAGGGATGGAAATGGAAACATTTCAGTCATTTCTTGTCGGTTTTGGTGGAAATTTAAAACCATGGTTGTATCATGCCAAGCTTTTATCCCACCAAGCTTTGTGTTTCAGCAAGATCAGAATTGCAACAGTCAGTCGGTGAGCCTGCTTCCTTCCTCTCCCTCACCTCATCTGCCTTTTTCTTTCGTGTTGTTTACATCTTTGTGATATTGAAAAGATCTTCACCACAATTTTCTGCTGATTGTATACTTAGTACTGTGTGGCGATGATGGAGAATTGAGCAGCTTCATGCAATGGATGAGATTCATTGATTCTCTCATGCTTTTGTATGATCTCTGTTTGTGCTCTGGTTTTGCCTTTAGTGTCCGGATTTGCGTCTGACCAATTTGTTATTTTCTCGGAAATAGCTTGAAACGGTAGTTCTACTGGACTCTGCTGTTTGAAATCTTAGGTTGTGCAGATTGTTCTGTAGGTTGCATCTTCACGGGACCTTGACCGAGACCAGGAATCTGGTGTGCTTCGACAATCTCTGGTTGTTGTAGCATTTGCTATGAGAACAAGTTAATATCCATATTGTAGCAGCCATTACTTGTTTCTCTACCCTCACAGTCATTAGAGGCACGGTTTAAAATTTCAGCCAAAATCCGAAATTTCGGCCGAATCCGACACCAAAAGTACCATGAATCGGTGTTAGTCCTAGTGTGGGCCCGTCCCTGGACCAAATTGGGTCTCTACAACTAGATTTTGGCTGAAATTCCGAAATTTCGGGAATTTCGGGCAAATTTTCATCCAATTTTAATTTTTAATTTGTTTCCG
Organism: Tasmannia lanceolata; assembly: GCF_043159265.1. NCBI lineage: Eukaryota > Viridiplantae > Streptophyta > Magnoliopsida > Canellales > Winteraceae > Tasmannia > Tasmannia lanceolata. The sequence continues at coordinate 984,430 of NW_027518693.1, forward strand.
GATTTTAGGATTTTACCCAGAGGGCGAGCCTTGGTGCAACGGTAAGGTTGCTCTATTGTGACGTGGTGGTCACGAGTTGGAGTCACAGAAACAGCCTCTCTGCAAAAGCAGGGGTAAGGCTACGCACATCTAGCCCTCCCCAGACCCCACAATGGCGGGAGGCTCGTGCACTGGGCCGCCCTTTAGGATTTTACCCAAAATTTTGGCCAGCTAAAAATTCGAATTTTCCGTTTTTAACGAATCTCGGCCGGATTTCGGTTTCGGCCTCAGCCAAACTGATACCGAAACCGAAATTTCAAACCTTGATTAGAGGGAATGCTTGCTTTTGTTGAAGCTGATTTCAATGCCGACATTGTCTTCTCTTTGTCATGATATGGATGGAAATGTCTTGGTTGTTGCTGATTAAACTATCCCCATCCTGTTCTTTTTTTGTCTTATATGATACTTATTTAGGAACCCTGTTCTTGAGCAGATGGTAATGAGAAGAAACAGAGGCCAGCTAAGCTTGCATCAGAAGTGAAACCAAAGGCAGCTGAAGTGGAAATTTCTGTTTCTAGACTAGACATTCGTGTAGGTCTCATCACAAAAGTCCGGAAGCATCCGGATGCGGATTCCCTTTATGTGGAAGAGATTGATGTGGGTGAACCATCCCCACGCACTGTTGTTAGTGGCCTCGTCAAATATGTTCCTCTCGAAGAAATGCAGGTATGTGCTCTTTGCAACATTCTTTGTATTAGAAAGGGCCCGCCAGACTTTTGCAGTTCTATTATTTGATTTAACCATTGTTTTAAATTTCGGCCGAAATCCGAAATTTTGGATTTCTGTCGGGTCAGAAATCTGAAAATTTCGGCCGAAATTTGAAAAAAAAAAAATCGGTTTCGGTAGGGACCGATACCGAAACCGTAATTTAAATCCATGGATTTAACGTCCCTGCTGTTTGGTAACACATTGGCAGGATCGGAAAGTTTGTGTTCTTTGCAATCTGAAGCCAGCGACCATGCGAGGTATCAAATCACAAGCAATGGTTCTAGCTGCTTCCAACGACGACCATACCATAGTAAGCAATCAAAGGCCTTTAAACTTTGTTTTATTCCTGACACTTTATATAATTTGGGGAATGATGCTGTAAGAAATTTCTACGAGAAGCACATGTGAAGCATGAGTTTGTCCGACCCACAATTTGTTTGAAAGATCCAAACCAGTTTTTCCAGAGATTATTCAGATTGAACATTCCTAACCATTTGATCAGAAGAGTTCAAAATGGTTGCTTAAGAAATAATGAACTGTCCAGATTCAAGTTCATCGATTGAATGGCTATGAATCTTTGATCAGAGTTCTTTCAGATTATGTGTTCTCCAAGCTGGGGTACACCGAAAATGTGGAGTTTGGATCTTTTTGAAATAAATGTGGGACCAACTCACTCTTCTCATATGCTTCTCTCTGTATCATTCCCAATTTAATTCAATTACTTTGGTGAACAACGGCTTCAGAGGCTGGTTTTCACTGTAAAACATTTTCCTTTCTATAGTTTCTATGCAAATGCTTAATTGATAGAATGAGAAGCACATGAGATGATTAAAATGCCCCTAAAGTTCTTAAATGTGATGACCAAATTACCCTTTCCCAATCTGCACATGAAATAGACCGCAAATGCAAAAGAAAAAAAGTCTCTGTCCATTAGTGTAATGGTAAAACTTGCTTTAAAATTTTTGCAAGTGCCCTTGACAATTTTATGTTTTTACTGCATTTGATACAGATCTCTTTATATGATAATATTTTATCCCAATCTCCGTTAAATATTTTATTTTGTTACTTAATTTGCTGGTGAAATTATTAAAAACCTCTGTTTTATTTGGTTCTCTCTCTCTCTCTCTCTCTCTCTCTCTCTCTCACACACACACACACACACACACACACACACACACACTCAAAACAGATTTTATGGATGCCAAATGCTTAACTTCTTACACATTGTTGTGGGTAAAATGTGGAAACGAGCTCTATTTTGGAAATGCAGAGATGGAAACTCTTTCATAGGGAAAAATTGGACTTGGGTGTTATGAAATTTTATTGCCATAGTAATTCCTGTGACTGTAAAATGGTAGCCGATTCAAAGACTTGAGAATAATCTGGATGAATTAGAATCCACCAATGTTGCATCAGTACGGATATGAGTGTCGGAATCCGGCACAGGTATCAAGTGTCGGATTCGGCAAACCTCGAAAGGAAGGATTCGTGGATTTGCCAATATATTTTAATCAATCCTGAAATTTTATTCTTTTTTACATAATAATATGACTGTAACAAGTAATATATTGAAAATTTTAACCGGAGAAGTAGATAGAATGTTTTATTTCCGTTTAGGAAACTTACTCTTGGTAAAACTCAAAGCATCTGATGATTGTAACAATGTAAAGTTGCGGTAGTATTCAGAAAAAACAAACAAAGGAGATCTAGAAGTGTCTCAAAGAATCCTAAAGTATTGGAATTTGATACGTGTCCGACACGGATTCGTCGCCCGTTTAGAAGAATCCGTGTAACATGGGAATCTACAGATCAGGTGCTAATGAATTCAGTCTGTGGATTTTCAGGTCGAATTGGTGGATCCACCAGAGTCTGCTCTTGTAGGAGAAAGGGTTACTTTTCCTGGATTTTCCGGCGATCCTGTTGAAATACTCAACCCCAAGAAGAAGGTTTGGGAAACAGTCCAAACCGATCTACACACTAACACAGAGTTGGTGGCTTGTTACAAAGATGTGCCATTTACTACCTCAGCAGGTATTTGCAAGGTCTCATCCATTTCAAATGGGGCAATAAGGTAGAGCTTTGGTGCATTATTCAATTTTCATTGGAAGCAATTTTTGAAATGCTGATTCTAAGATAGATTGTTTTAATGCTGACATGCATTTTAGGGCCCAAGGCCAATGCATGTGTATTTGGCTGCCTACCCAATATGATAAAATAAGATTATCTATCTATAATCTATACTAAACATTTTTCTTTCCTTTGTCATTCGTTTTCTTTCCATGGAAAATTCATATTGGAAAACTTTTTTCTCTAGGAAAATCTTTTTTACTGGAATTTTTCAATGGTGGAGTTTTTACACATCATGCATGGGTGGGGCCAATCATTTTACAACACATGTTTTGATAAGGTGAATCCTGTCATTTTTCACCAATGCATCGTATAGGTGGGGAATACCATTTTACACCCATGAGTAGCCCCATCATCTTAACTCAAATCCATGCATTAGGTTCGGACCCACGATTTTACTCACATGCATACAATGGGCCAAGAATGCTAGTATAGGGTTATTGAGAAATTGTGATTGAATCTGATAGGTTGATTTTAGATGGTGCATCTGGTGGGCCTAAACATCATGACATATGGACTATTTTTACTGCCCAGTGAAATGTATTTTGCGCCATTAGATGTGGACCTTGTCTCTGTAACATTTGATTTTTCATTATTCATGTGGGCCCTACATATGCATGTTTAGCTTGCTTTGAGGCTATTTACAACCTTATAAATGTAAACCTTTCCTTTAGGGATTTTAAAAGTGTTCAATTTAGAGGCGTCAATTGATCCAATTCAGATCACATCCACCGATGTTTGTGGTTGTTTGGGTCACTATCTGTTCCTAAATTGGATTCTATTTTGGCTGATCTTCATATTCTTCTATCAACGTATGGGTCAATCCATTTCAAATTGGACCGTCCAGTGGGGGTGTCTTAGAATTTGGAGAATGTCATACAAGCATCTAGCCTCTAGAGTTAGATTAATGCCTAATTGGTTAGAGAGAGAGGTGCAACTCTTTCTTAGAAAAAAGTGATAATAAGGGCACATTTGGTTGCCTGGAATTTGTTTTCATGATAAATCGGGCATCCTCAAGTGTGAAGACCCTGAAAATCAGGAAACAGGATCCTGGAAACCCATTTGCAATGGGAGGATATGAAACCAGATTTTGGATTGGTAGTGGACTAAGTCGTCTCCGTGATGAGAAGTTGATAAAAATCGGAAACTCTGCTCAAAACCGGATCAACATTGTCCAGATTTTCAGCAACTTCTCATCATGGAGACAGCTGTTTTCGGGATTTGGTTTCCTGATTTTCAGGGACTCCACAATTGAAGATGCCTGATTTATTAAAAAAAAGAAGGGTGGCCCAGTGCACGATGCTCCTGCCATTGTGGGGTCTAGGGAGGGCTATATGTATGCAGTCTCACTCCTGCTTTGCAGAGAGGTTGCTAGTCTCACTCCTGCTTTGCAGAGAGGTTGCTTCCGTGACTCGAACACGTGACAACTATATCATGAAAACAAATTCGTCACAGCCAAACGTGCCCTAAGAAAAAGAGCATTTCTTGGAATTCAGAAAGAGCGTGGTTGCAAATATAATTTATTTAAGCTATATCAAATAGCTTTATACATAAATATATATATGTTACACTCACTAGATGATCCTGACCATTCAATCTAGACTCATCAAATCAAAACAGGCATTCATTGAGGGGAACAGAACTTGGCTCCATAACGTTATGAGGGAACGTCGGAAGATTCGATTAAGAGCAAAATGGCTAAAGAACTTCATTCATCCTGCAAGATTCCATTAATGAGATATTTAAAATGACTGAATGCGTGTTATTTTTTTACATAGAGCAATCCAATAATGATAGGACCCAGCAGATGGACAGTCAGGATCATCCAATTGCACCGACAGATACATGCAGGGCTACAATCTCAGATCATGATGTATGATGAACGGCCGAGATGGAAGTCTAATCTGGACCGATCCAACATTAGCATTATCTAGATCATTGTTTTGGTAGGCCCTTACAGCTTTGCTCAATGGTGTAATTCAGAGTTTTATGATCGTACGGTTAGAAATGCTTGAGCTGGAATTGAACGAAGGATCGAGATCGATGTCATGTAGGTGGGCCCATGTCAAAGCTTATCTATTTCTCTAACTCATTATCTATAAAATGAAAAGCAAGATCAATGCTAAAATACGTGCAAATTGCCTCATCTTATCTGATCCAATGAGAAGAAGAACATTCGAAGTATTTTGGCCCATCACACCCCCCCCCCCCCCCCACATGCTCAAAGGTAAAGCACAACCACACATTTAGTTGCAATAGAGTTCGTGTGTGCCAATAAGAGTGAGGAAATCTCACCTTATCCACACTCCTACCACACTCCTTAAATATCCCTTTTATCTCTTTCTCACCATATCATCAAACAAACACCCCCAAACTTCATCAACTTTTCTTGAAGAGGAGGCAATGGCAACCATGAATTCTAGTGTTTTGTCATGCAACTATGCACTTTCCGGCACTCCGGCAGCCTCCGACGCCGGCCGGAAACTCACCTCCATTTCTCCTGTTACTTCTTATCCTAAAGTTCCGGTGATCAAAGCGCAAAAGGCGAGAACGGCCAACGTAAAGGAAGAGGGTGGAAGTGAAGGAAGAAGAGCTGCACTTCTCGGCCTAGCGGCCATTCTTTTCACTACTACTGCGGCCACTTCATCAGCCAACGCCGGCGTCATTGAAGAATACCTTGAGAAGAGCAAACTCAACAAGGTTTGTGTCTTCCATTGATAGTATTGGTATTATTGTTCTTCATCATCATGGTACTTTAACTCGACGAGTCAACTTGAAAAATCGACCGAGTTAACTCGGTTCGATAGAAAAGATGGAGTTGAGTCATTGAACAATTGGATGCGTAATTTTTTTTAAAATTAAAATATATAAGAAACATAGGTTAATTTATGTATTTTTTGAATAAATCCCTTCTAGTTTTTAGTGAGTTTCAAGTGACTCGACGCGGCCAGACTCACTGTGGCCGAAATTTTTTTCTCTTTCTTCCCACAATAACATAGTTATCTTAGAGGGATATCATCATAAATTGAAGGAAAGACTAGGAACCTTTAAAAAATATTTTTACTTTCCAAACTTTTCCCCAAAAACATTTCCCTCGGATGATCCTAACCCTTCGAGTGAGAAACTTCTATAGATCGGAGGGTTAGGATCATCGTATGGAAATGATTTTGGGGGCATAACCTATTTACGTTGTGGCCCAACAAATGGACGGTTTGGATCATTCTATTGAGTGGGCCGTACGGTACTTTTTGAAAAATACTGGGCTATACGGCCACACGGCCCACACACCATATAAAAACTCGTGGAAATATCATTTTTCCATCGATTAAGGGGCCACTTTTAGATTTAATATGGGTCGTTTATCATGTGGGTCCCATGTTGAAGAACTGGAATTCCCTATAGAATTTTCACTTGGTTGCTAATACTAACATGAATGTTGCAGGAATTGAACGACAAGAAGAGGTTGGCAACGAGTGGAGCCAACTTCGCACGTGCATACACCGTAGAGTTTGGTACATGCAAGTTCCCTGAGAACTTCACTGGATGCCAAGATCTCGCAAAGCAAAAGGTTTGAATCAGACCACCCATCTTTCCTTTCTCTCTTCTTTTTTAATATCTGCAAACTAATCAAAGCCTCTTTTGATGTCATAAGAAATTGTTCCTTACTTGCAAAAAAACATTAATTTGATTTGATTTATTTGCAAATGGGCTGACGGACCCTCTAAGCCCGTAATAAAATCCTAAATTATTTCTTATGCGTGCCATTTAGTAATCTAGGTGAAACTGTGAGTACGCCTATAAGTGACCATGTTTATTGGGTTAGTCACATTTCTACCAACCGCGGCCCTCCCTTCACCACCTCCATGAGGATGGTCTGCAGGGTTCATAATCATAGCTAGTCCACTTACTACATGATGCTTACCTAGCTAACACTTAGATCCGACTCTATCCAAATTTTCTGGTTCACCCTAACATTACTCACCTGTCCAATTGTTGCTGACCAGTTTTTGGATTTCAAATAGACCTCACCAGATGATGATCTTGTTATTTCTTGTTATATTATTAACTAATCAGAGTATTAGGCCACCCTTCTTTTTTTTTTTGTTATATTTTTGTTGAATATGAGTCTTAATATGAGGCTGATTGGACATTTTTCTTATTTGGGTGTAGAAAGTGCCATTCCTTAGTGAAGACTTGGAGCTGGAGTGTAAAGGGAAGGATAAATTCAAGTGTGGTTCCAATGTTTTCTGGAAATGGTGAAAGTTATCCTCAATCTGTAATTAGTTTATCTCATTAAATTCCTCTACTTAAGAACTTTACCATTCAATTTTTCTTTTCTTCTCTCTTCAATTTGACTTCATGAATTTTTATTAGGGCAATATTATTTGGGAACTGATATTCGCCCGACCATATTTTGATAATGGGACGAACTCGCCTTGTTTTACATTTTCAAAACAAAATGAGTCATCTCACTGTTAAAACATAGTCGTTCCGATGTGCGGATACAGTAGCCTAATTTTTATCACTAAATTAGAATAAACAAAAACTCCATAAAAAGGTATGCAGAGTGTAAATTGAAAAATATCCCATGGAGTGGAAATGAAGGGTGCCAATGTACAAAAATATGGGAAATGATATTTACGCCCCTTTTATCACCAGGGACACCCATTTGCCAGTGTACTTTGCAATCAAAGCCATTGGATTTTTCTGACATAAAGTACATTAGCCCCCTTTTTGCCATTGATACACTGATGCTTGGTGCCCCTGGTGATCAAAAGGGGCGTAAATATCACTTCCCATTAATCATTTATGTCTATTCATAAGCCTTGATCAAGGAAGCACTCCAAAAAGGATCCAACCGAAAAAGGGTTCTGAATGGATCGTGACCGAGACATAGGTGAATCCTTTGACAACCCTATATTTTGATAATCTAAACCATTCATCTCGTGGTCTCCTCCGTGGATTGGCCATGGCCAAGACATCTTCTCCATAGGATGATTCTAATTCTTTTATTTGTGGAGGTTTCTATGTCGTGCTCGTATGAAATCTCCTCAAATACATGAACATTGTGATTTTTAGAATGGTATGCAAAATATATATTATGCTTTAGAACCTCAATTAGCTTACAAAATTTCATTAAGGCCCCCTTGGACTGCAGTAATAGTTTGAAAAGAAAAAAATTTCATGAATTTCATGTTTTCTAAAAAAGTTACAACCATATCATTTCCCTCAAAATCATGGAAATTATATACAAAAAAACCCTAGGAAAATTTTTTTCTGCAGAAATGTTCATGCAATCCAAAGAGAGCATAAGGAAATTAGTATTGACATCCATGAATTTAGCCATTTCCCACCATGGTAGTGTCCTATCTATTTTTTTTCATTCTTTCATCTAAAGACAAATGGCATGGATATTAAGAACAACTAATCTAAACTTTTATTTTCATTTATTGGTGTTATTCTTTTGCAAAAATCATCAAGGTTAAAAGGAAATAGTAATTTTTAATTTAATATTAAAATAATTTAATTATATATATATAATTGAGAAACATATATTCTTTCAAAAAAGTTTATCATGGGTTACATCAAAAAGATTTACAAGATATTTGAAAACGCTATTATCTTGTCTCAAACTAATGAATGAAAATCTCTGTACATGTTTGGAATTCTCAAATAAAACCTATGGATGAAGGGGTGTTATTACCCCAATTTACAAATCAAAGAAAGAACAAAAAAAATGAAGTAAATCCCACAGTTTCTGACCATTGGTTTTAAACCCAACATCTCACAAACATTCACAATCTCTCCGTTCCATGGATGTTTCTTACCCATGGAGAATTCAAATCCATCAGCAAACAACTTGAAAATCCAAGATAAATCCATGGCTTATACCGTCTCAAGTCTCTGATGATCCGCCCATAGCCGTCAAAAATCTAAGATCGGATGCACTGGGACATAGAACTATTGCTCTGGAGTTGTAAACACGGAATCGGAAATACTTCAACCGCATTACCGGTGACGAATTCACAATGCCATTCCGCTGGAATAGGTATCCCATCCAACTTAACATTACTCAAACATATTCCATCAAAGGGTGCCCCCTCGAGTCCCTCTAAGACAGGTGCCCTTTTTATTCCGACCCCGACCACATTACTTATGTACACACCCTTCACTATGGGGAGGGCCCTAGGGTTCCACCCTTCATCAGGGTGATCATTAGCTCCCCTACTAAACCTTATGGGTATTTTCACATTCTCCAAAGTTATATTACTAATGGTAATGTTGGTTATGTATCCCCCTCTTCCTCTATCTGTCTTGATTCGCACCCCTGCTGCCGAATTCCGCACGTGTAATTCCTCCACCACCACGTTTGATATCCCGCCGGACATCTCACTCCCGATTCCGATTCCAGAGCATGTTGGGGTTGTACCCGAGACCCTCCTCACGACTATGTTCGAGCTCGGCCGAGCCATGGAAATCCCATATTGGTCCCACCCGCTCTTTACCGCCACCAGATCGTCGCCACTTTCTATGTAACAATCTTCGATGCACACGTTTGAGCATGAATCTACGAGGTTTTATAAATAGATGATTAGCCCCCCCCTTGGGATTATAAGTTAAGTGTGGAAAATGAAAGGAGACAGAAAAATAAACACAAAGAAGAAATTAACATCATCAAATCAAGAAATAGAGAAATGGTAAACGAAAGGGCACCGTGTAAAAACACAGCCACAAGGGTGCTCCATTGGATCCACCTCACCCTACAACATTTACAAGGGAACTGAAAAATGCAAAATTAAAGAAATGATAATTTGGTTGGGTAACATGGATCAAATGGGGCACGTTTGTAGTTGGGTTTTTTGCAAAGGGCAAGTACAGCCTCGATGTTTTGAATGTAATGCTAAACTGAAGGACGCCTTTGCAAAAACTAGCTGTAAGGGTGCTCCTATTGCATTTTTATTTACTTTTACATTTTTTACAGTGCTATTATAAATGTACTCTCATGATGTAGATCCAATGGGGCATTGTTGTAGGTGATTTTTGCAAGGATGCCCTGGAATTTACCATTAGCTTAGTACTTAACAAGACTAGGATGAAATATATTGTCACATGACACCCTTAGAAAGTGTTTCAATGAGAGCTTGAGATTGTTTCACTTTCAGTATCGCTTATAGTACTTAACATTTGGAATGAGAGACTAGCCACCACGTCCCATGTTTGAGTCACAGAAGACGCTACTTGTGGAGAGGACTATCTTGAAAGGTCTAATTGAGAAAAGCCAGAGTGAAAGTCATAAGAGTGAAGTTACCATAGAGTTGGCCACCATGAAAGGGGCACCTTGTGTAAAAGGCTACTTGAAAAAATGGCCAGAGTAAAAGCTGCCACAAAGTGAGCCACCAAGGACAGTGAATGTGAAAGTGTGGTGGAATGTTACAATCCTAAGCGAGGGTCTACCTAGGTATGAGACTAGGCGGGGCCCGTCCTAGTATGGGACACGTTTAAAGACCATCGGTTAGGAACCTAACCCCACTCTACCCACAAACACACAGACTCTATTTCATCTAGTTTGAGAGAGAGAGAGAGAGAGAGAGAGAGAGAGAGAGAGAGAGAGTTCTGCAAATTGGCTAAACAATCCCTTTTGAAAGCCGGGTTCAACGGAGATAAAAAAAAAGGGTAGAACCTACTGAAAATAATGCGAGATTGGAGGAAACTAAGAATGAGCCGAGATTGGTGGATTTGACTCTCAACTCAACCGTGGAAAGTGGGGTGAGGTGAGTGATAGCAAAGGGATATGCGGAATGGAATGGAATAACCTGGGAACAAGAAAAGGAAAAGGAATCGGAAAGATGTCCAGTCACAAATTTTCCAATTCCATGTGTTTGTTTTTCAAGTTGGAAAGGAGTCGGAAAGAAAATAAGAGTGACTGCATGGACCATCACCATTAGGATCAATCCTAACAGTCAACATTGGATCCCAAGACATGTGTAATCAGGACCATTGATTTAGTGGACCACACACTATCCTTATCGGGCCCTGTAAGACGCCCAAGAGATCGAGGGGCTTAGATCATCCAATCAAGGATGGCTAACGACAATGCCAGGACTTGTGCTTGTTGTTTCAATCAACGGATAAGATCGCATCCAAGTGGCACATGTGAGCCCAAAAAGTGATCATTAGGGGAAAAACCTAACAATGATCATAATATTTTTGCATTTTTCAACAAAAATGTAATACATGATAAGGTCATACCTGGGTCTATACCATCTGTATTTGGAGAGTGAAGGGGCGCCAAAATTGTCACTCCTCTGATTACTACATTACTGAAAGCAAAGATGCAAAATCTAATTACTTCTTTGTTAGAAAATATAATGAAAGTAAAGATGCAAAATCTAGTTACTTCTTTGTAAGAAAATATAATAACTTTTATTAGGATCATCCTTTCATATATAGAAATAAAAAGAAGGTAAAAATGCAGAGAAGTTATGAAAGGACCTGCAATAAACAGGATGGACTGTCCAAAAGGGAGAATTGAGGAAGGTGATATTGGAGATGAAGATGTTTTGGGAATTCATAAATTCAAGGAGGTGACCCCTTGTATGTTCCAAGGTTCTATTCCACCATAACTCCCACCACATTCTTCCTTGCCCATCTATGCTCCCATTTTTTCCTGTAAGCACCCAAAAAGCAATTAGTTTTCCTTAGAAGATCTTTAGAAATTATTTTTTTCTAAAATTATGGATTTTCTCAATCTTTAGGGGTTGCTTGGATACGTGGATTTTAGACTCTAGGTTTTAGCTTGAAAGCGGTGCAAAATTCTAGATTTTACAATGGAAGTAGGTTGCAGATGGGGGGAGTAGGTTGCAGATGAAGGGTTTAAGTAAGAAATTCAAGTTTTAGAAATCTCTCCCCCATCAGATTTATAAAACCCGGAAATGGGATAATCTCCTACTCTCTCGCTCGACGGAAAGAAGGGTGAGAAATTAGAAAATGACGGACAGTCTCCTTATCTAATTTGCCATCCTGATTTTGAGGAAATCCAAGATTCTAAAATCCACGTATCCAAATGGCCATTTAAGGTTTAGAAGATGATGTTACCAGGAACTAATTGTGATAAACAATTAGAAACTAGCTAATTGTTAGAAGCATGCTATTATTGAATTTTAATAAAGGGATTTCCTTACTCTTATACATAGTATATATAGGAGTTATTATCTTCATAGAACATATGTTTTTGTTGATTATATAATGATAATGCAAGTGACTGAATGAGTGTATCGTTAGACTCCAATCAACATATGTAATATATATCAAAATTGATATGAGATTAATGTTGTAAACCGAGAGATCTCTAATCTACCAAAGAAATAAGATAAACCTCGATGTGCATCCAACAAGAGATGCTTCAAAGTGCATTACAAACATCCTTTCCTTAAGATGATATTCGCCCCCACAAACTGTGGAAGGGAACCACGAATTCACCTCCAAAATACAATGAAGCCCGGTGAATCTTCACCAATTGTTTGTTGGCATATTGAACAAATGACAACAAATCCCGAATCACCATTAAATTTAACAAATATTTGAGATATTAGTGTCTGTTTCTGCAGAAGAACATAACGCTAGAAAAAACTTCTCAAAGAGAGTAAGGAAACGATTTTAGAAAGGCTTTAAGAGAGTGAAATTGGCTTTGGAATTTCTCAAATTCGAATTATCTGGTAGGAGTTTTGTATGGCTGATTTCTACTATTTTTATAAAGTTTCTTATGTCTTTTCTTTTTGAAATACACCTTTACAGCCTCTAGCGCCCTACAGCTCACGCCGCACGCACGGGTTCACCATTTGCTAAATCCAGATGTGCTAAGCAAGAGAAAGAAGTAGGAGGGGGTATATTAACCCCTCTCAAGCTTTCACTTTCCAATATGGGACTAAAGTTTAGCCTTCCTATGAGCACTTTTTACCTCTTTCAAAAAGCCCACACTTTCCAAAAAAAAAACTCTTTCATTTATAAAACATTTTTCAAAATAATTTTTATTTTGAAAATACTCTGACAAAGAAGGCCTATCAAGTGGACGTTTCAGATCAATCGAGCTGGCGTGCCTTATACGTAGTGTTGAAGACTCATGCATTCGGATTTTATAGTAATAATTATGTTAATAAAATGACTAAATAAAGTCAAACTAATATTGAATTGGATTATTATAATAGAGAGTGGTATTCTTATCATATCGTTAGCCCCTAAACCATAATTACTGAATATTAAAAGCTCTTAGACAATGGGGTCTCTTTCAAATAAGCAAGAGAGTATAAAAAATAGATAAAAGGAGGAGATTGTGTTACCAGTAATGACAACATCTTTGAGACCATCGCCATGGATGAGGCTTATGTGACGCCCTCCCAATCTCTCCCTTCCTCGCCCATAAGAAGGCAAGGGCTGTATAACAGGCCATTCCTTTGGATCCTATCCACCCAAATTTTGAAGAAAATAAAATTAAAAAACAGCAACATGCCAAATATATAAATTAACAAATACAAAACTATAAATATAAATAAATGAAAGAAGAAAGGGAATCACCCACTTTTTGGTACTTTCCACCCATCTTCTGTTAGAACTTTGACATTAGCTCATCGATAGTTTATCTCAAATATATTTGGCAACATTTTAGGTCACTATAAATTGATTTATTAGCTATATATTTAGGGGGGTTTGCTAGGGACGATAACAGAAAGGCATTTCGCGGCTGGCTGTTGAATGTGATTGCTTGAAATTTTCAGGTGTGTTACTTGATCCACTTTGGATCGGATCCACCGTATCTCTGTCAAGATCCATTTGAATTCATATAGGTCCGACCATTTTTCGGTGTACTTTTCTGGTCCTATTTTTTTAGATTGGGTCACGGAACCTTGAAGTGTACTAGGTGCTACATACATTCTTAGAGAGTTAGAGCTTAAGATTAGGGTAAGAAGATGGAAGAAACTAGAGAGAGGAAAATCATCATTGAAATGAAAAGTAGAAAAATAAAATATCTTTGTCATTTTGAATAGGTTTTTAAATGTTGCAAAAAAAAAAAAAACCTTCATGAATTGAGATAAATGTATGAATAGTGGACGGGTATTTTTGTATATTTGTGTCCTTCATTTGGATATAAGACGGCCCATCGGATCTAATGGTTACGCACGGTCACGGTACAAAATAATTGTGGACCGTAATGTATGAATCCAATGGACACAGCTCGGATCGAATTTTTATACCCAAATCCTAACCATTAACCTTTGGATCCATCGGTCCGACTGTCTAGATTCATTAACACACCTAAATTTATTTGGCAACATGTTATGTGACTATAAATTGATTTATTAGCTCTATATTGATAATTTACAGGTACTATATCAGTGTTTAATATTAAAAATAAATGCATTAACATCTTAATATTGGAAAATAGATAAAAATATTACAAAATTAAGATATTACTGGAAATTAGCAGCCTGTGATAAATCTAGTTTAGACTCATATAGGTAGACATATTTGATACTTTGGCAACATGTGATTGGTTCTTACAATGTCAACTAATACAAATTTTTTATTTAGTAGATATGGGTGGAAGTACCAAAAATTGGGGTGGGAATAATATCAGCTAGACATTACAAAAGAATCTTGTAAAAGTTTTCTATCTTTTTCTATTTGTTTTAGGGAAATGCTAATTCCACTCCCCCTGACGGATAAAATCCCCCCCTTTAACGTTATCTGTTACGTTTAAAGGCAAAAGAAAACCGTTAAAGGGGGGTGAATTTATCCTCAAGCAGTGAACCATTCTCACAGAAACCGTTAAAGGTGGGGATTTTATCCGTTTCAGGGGGAAAATATCACTGCCCTTTTTTTTAAACGTTCAACAAAGGGTGTTCTTAGATATTGAAAGTGGAGGTTATATTTGAATCAAGGGATGTGTTTTCTTAGAAAGGAAGAAATTTTCATTAACTTTATATAAAATAATCACCAAACACCCATTGATTCTCAAGATTTCTTTCTTTCTTTCCAGTTTCGAAATAAAGAAAAGTTTCAGCCATGAAGTCACCCTAAATTGTTTCATCCACCCCCTTCTTCTTAGATAGACTAAAAGTCTAAAACCCTAAAATTTCAACTATAGGAAGATCATGACCACTAGATTAATTTTTCTCATAATTGAATTGCAGAGGATGACTAACCCATTGATTTTTCCATGTTACAACAAGATTTATCTTAACACCCATTAAGGTAACTAGCCCAAAAAAGGAATATAAACAAATAAAGAAACCCATTAAAGGATTAATCATAAATAAAATAAAATAATTAAAAAGAATAAAAAAGAAAATTAATTAAAAACAGATAGTATCTCATCTTACCTTGGAACCCAAAATAACAGCACCCTCTTCCAAAAAAAGGGTAAAATTGCTTGTGAGATTGAAACTACCAGTCACCCATCTTCCTCTAGGGATGTTAAGTTGAGTTCCTCCTTTACCACCAAAACTCTTTAGATGTTTTATAGCTCTATGAAAAGCATTGGTATTCAATGTCTTTCCATCTCCAATACCACCAAAATCTGTTATAGACATGACTATCTTTCTTGGAGGTCCGGGCCGGAAAAAGCCTGAACAGCTATTCGGGTCGACCGGAAAACCGCTATCGGGTTCCACAACCCACATAGGAATATCAACCTTTTTGATTGTTTGAAGCCATAAAACGGTTATGAAGGTTGAAACTAGCAAGAAAATTGCCCATGAAGGCTTTTTGAAACCACCCGATATGGTAGAGAGGAATGGTTTTTCAACATCCATGTATGTAAAGAGAAAGAACAAGAGATAGGAGAAGGAATATATGGTTCGAAAGATAATGATTTTAGAGAGAGATGAAGAAAGAGGAGTCTAGAGAGAGAGATCCTTATTTGACATTTGAAGGTTTGAAAAAGAAAGTAGAAAGAAAGAATAGGGTTTTGTTCGTTGACAGGGAAATTCGTGATCCGTTTTTTACGGTGAGGGGTAAAGCGTGTGAATATATATGGAGACTATCGCCCGATTATCACGGGTCCTTTGTCTTTTTTTCTCCCTTCTTTTTATGCAATTTTATTTTGTGCTTGGTTTTCTTGTGAACTAGTATGGCTCACCATGACCGTGGCACTTTATGTTGATCTCAGCCATTGATCTTGTGGGACCATTTCTGATCATGTTCATTGCCTCTTGTTTGATTATGATTGGATGATGATACTAAGCCCTTGATCAATATCTAGTTAAAAACACAAAATGTGTAATCTTGAAATTCTATAAAAAAAAATAAAAATTCTAAGGTTTTGTTCAATGTCTTAGTTTCGATGGCCCACACACTGTCAGTCATGATGAAGTGTCATGCCTATGTCTACAAGAAATCACAGGTGGCTATTTATGTCACTATTCTCATTTTTTAGCAAGATTTTCAAATATCAGTAGAATTTTTTTTAAGGATTTGCTAGGCAATATCACAAAAAGCCGTTTCGCGGATCAGTTTTTTTTCACCAGAGAAGAGCCACTAGTAGTATTTGGTTGCCAAGTAATGGGAGAGGTGTCATTAATTACCAAAATATAGAAAGAGGAGAGAGACAGATAAGGGTGCAACTTGGGTCGGGTTGAACCCGATTTTTGGGCGGGTTGGGTTGACCAATTTCGGGTTGGGTTCGGGTCCGGGTTGGGATTTGGCAACCCGACTTAAATTCGGGTTGGGTTGGGTTGGGTACCAGGCAACCTGACCCGACCCGTGAACCCTCCAAAGATATACACAGTATGTCAGTATACACGTTTTTTTTGTAGTTTTTGACATTTAGTTGACTTTTCTATTTTTCTTTCATCCTTACAAATATAATACTTATTTAATATTTCCTATTAAATTATATTAGAAAAGTAAAGGCAAACAACAAACTAAAGTAAAAAGTAAAAGGTAAAAATCCTAACCCTTGAAATCCATCCTTATTCCAGTCACACAGCCTCATCTTCTATTCTTCTTCCACCTCCATCTTTGATTCTTCCCAAACTTTGGAGTGTGCCTCTCAGCCGTGCCTCCTCCATCTTCCGTGGTTCTGCCACCTCCTGGCCCTTACTCCGGCTCAAGCACTCTTGGTCTCGTAAACCCTTTTTCTTCTATTCTTTCCATTCTCCTTTCCTACAAAATCTCTTCTAATGAAAGTTTTATCTTTTCCCCTTTTTAGGTTGCTCGTACTTCGGCTTTCACATTCGGCCTCGTTTACGGGACCCTCAAGCTCAAATATCTCAAGGTATTCCATCCCTGATATATCTCTTTGTATTTGTTTTAAATATGAAGGCATAATTTTTAAAATTTACCTCGATCAGATAGATGAGATTGATTCAATTTGAGGTCTCGATTAAAATTTACCCAACTTAGGAAATCGGGTCGGGTTGGATTCAGTTTAGGGAAAAATCAATTTGGGTTCGGTTAGCCAAGCCAGGTTGAAACTCGGGTTGGGTTGGGTTAGGGTTGGGGGTTGAAGTTTTCGGGTTGGGTTGGGTTGGGTTGGCCTCAACTTGACCTAACCCGACCCGAGTTGCACCCCTAGAGACAGAGGAGAGAGAAAGAGAGAAAAAGAAAAACTCTACTTGAGAAATTCTTCATTTTTTTTTTTTTTTTTTTTTTTTTTTTTTTTTTTTTTTGAGGAAGATGGCATGGAAGGTATAAGTAGGGAACATATGTCCCACGTCACCAGATAAGCAATAATTAGCTTTGAATCTTGTCTAGTAGTCTCTAGGGATTGTGATGCTAAATTAGCTACCAAAAACCATAAAGTTTTTTTTTTTTTTTTACTTTCTCCCCTAAACTAAGGATCCCTGTAAGTGGCGTGGCCTTGGCCTTCAAATCTCTTCCAATTTTTTATCCAAATAGATCCCTTATCGGTCATATCCTTTTTTGAAGTGCTTTTTGAATCTCACTTTTAAAGTTTGGTTCATGATCCATTTTGAATTTGATACCCGGATTGGAGTGTCCTAGGTCCTATTTAAGTTGTACACAATTAGAGCTTAGAGTAGGAGAGCTAAAAGGGAATAAAGTTGAGATACTTCGTTTGTATCAGCTAAGACACTTAACAGTTAACAGGACTATGTGGAATATTAAGGATTGATTTTTGGGTCCGACACAAGGACGTATATCTGTAATCAAGACCATTGATCGCATAGTCCATCATGAGGCAACCTGATTGGGGCCGTGCAGAACGGACATCTCATCTATAAAAATCAATGCTTTTTGGGTCCTACACAAGTCCTACAAAAATCAATAAGGTGGGGTGAATTACAATAAGCCACATTTGTGACACTATCTATGGGTTCAACGGATACGATCACATCCACATGGTACATGTGGGGCCTAAGAGGGACTGTCAGGCCTTTTTCATAAAATGAGAATTGCATCCCTACTTGGGTTCATACAGCAATGTTAACAGGCCTTCATATTGTTTACCAAAAAAGAAGGTATTTTAACAAAAATGGCTTTAGCTTTTCCCTACTTCGGTTCATACAGCAATGTTAACAGGCCTTCCTATTGTTTACCAAAAAAACGAAGGAAAGAAGCCTAGGAATTCGACCTTTATCCTAGTGGAATCTCCAGTTGTAAGTTGTCTAAAACTTCCAAAGGGATCCTTAGTTTAGGGGAAAAAGAATAAAAAAGCTAAGGAAATATTTGGCAACCATTAAAAATTATTCCATGGAATATCCATGGGCCCAATTGTGAGAGAGGAGCTGAGGGAGGGGGAAAGATTTAAGAGAGCGCGAGTGGAGAAAGAATCAGAAATCGCTAAAAATAGTGAAAAAAAAAAAAAGCTACTTCAAGTTGATTTTTTCCCTATTTTTAAGGGGGCGTTTCATTGTTGAGAAAATCAGCCGTGCAAATATGTTCCGATCAAGCACAAATAAACAAAATAGTAAAAAAAATAAACGGAAGCAGCAGCATGAATACGGATACTTACGAGGTCTAGCCAAGTGCCTATGTCCACGGGTGAAAACACGATCATTCACTAGGGAAAACAATATATAAGGATTAAAATGGATTCAAACTGAAACTTACAAAATCGCAACCCTTTCCTTGCTTCAATCAACCTTTCCTTGCTTCAATCAACCAATACTGTACCCAACAGAAAGTTGAGAAAAACCCACAAGTGACCCAAGAAAAATCCCGAGAGGAAACTCTCTCTTTCTCTGCCTCTCTAACTCTAGCCGCAAGCCTAAGAAATCACGTTTTCTTTTCTTTTATGCCTTAATGCTTGGTTTGGTTGCACAAAAGCTCAGAAGCTGTCGAAATTTGGTTTGGATTTTGCATGCCATTTCACGTTTGGTTGCCAAAATACATTAGACTCCCATTGATTCCCTTGGATTTCTCTCATGTAATTGTTGCTTGTCTCTTTCCTGTCTCCTTACTCCAAATGCAAAGAATTATGGTTGAATTTTCTAGGGAATGATGCTCTCTATCTCTCTCTTCCCTCTCTCTCCTCTCTCCATGTATTGGTAAGGACACCCCATACTTTTTCTCCTACTCTCCCATTATTTGCCGCGCAACCAAACACTACTACACAGTTTTCCGATGTAATTCTAGGCAAATCAAAATTCTTGTGTCTTCCTTTTGACTTCCTATTGCACTACTCTCCGAGCCGGTCCAAGCTACCAAAGATATCCATATTTTAAAATCTTGAATTTCCTCAAAATCCTTGATGGGAGACGAGGGAAAAAGGAGGTCGTCCCGTGTTTCCAAGTTTTAAAAATCTCAGGATTGGGGAGAGATTTCTAAAACCTAGATTTCTTACTTCAAATCCGGGATAATGGATTGTAAAATCCAGAATTTCAATCTAAAACTTGGATTCTAAAATCCACGTATCCAAACAGCCCCTTAGATTTTAGATTTTACCAAAACCTAAAAAATAAACCTTTCTTGTGTTTGCATTCCCACCACAACCCACAAGCCTAACCAAAATTGGGAAGAGAAAGTGTTCTCAAGCACAAAGGGAACCAGCCAAAAATGCCCAAATTTGATATTATTTGAGGAAAGTAGACCGCTGTATCACATTCTTTGCCTAATTAAAAGACTTAGCATAGTGGGCTGTGGACCTTGTGGTGCCTACTTCCAAGTAAACCCACATTGTTAAATAAGAAAATTAAGCGTGTGGGATTGAAATAAAGCAATCTCAAGAACAAAGAAACAGAACCTCCACTGGAAAAAGGAGTCACTTTTAAGGGAAGGTGGAGATTGGGCAGATAAAGGTTTATGTCCTTCCATGAGAGGACTTGATTGCGATCAAATTGAAACACCCACATGCCATGTTTATTTTATGCTGTTTTCTATTATTTTCATCCACTTCAAGGTAGATGAAGTTTCTTTGGACAAGGGACTAAACTAGGAAAAAGAGAAATTTGTAGTATATTGCAAATCATGTGTAGACCAGAGGGCATATAAAAAACTTTTACCCCATATCCCGCCTCAAGGAGTGTTAAAAATAAACTTCGATGGTGCTTGCTTTGGGAATCCTGGTCCAGCCGGGGTGGGAGGTTTATGTCGTGATGATGCCGGCAAGGTTCTTTGGACTTTTTGGAGCCCTTTAGGTGTGACTGACGCTACGGAGGCGGAAGTCCAAGCGGCTTTCAATGGCATAAAAAAGGTGAGTAGGGACCGTCTGAAGAGTGTAATTGTTGAAGGGGATTCGTTTAATGTTATCCGGTGGCTAAGGGGTGGCGTGGCTCCACCTTGGAGGTTTTTGAATCTTTTTGACGAAATGGAAGATATATTGGCGGAATCAGATATTGAGTTGATTCATGTTAGAAGCTCTGCCAACGAGAAGGCAGACACTTTGGCTAGAAGAGGGGTGGTATGCAACTTGTTGAATTGGTCTGATCAATTTCCTATTTGATGGCCTAGTCATTGTGTAATTAGTTTTTATTTTTTATTTTTTGTTTTGTATCTTTAGGTATTCCCTTTCGGGTACCCTTATGTTTCTTTTATAAAATCTGCCATTTCAAAAAAAAATAAAATTCAGGGGATTCAACTCTGCCTCATAAACTGTATGGAATTTGGTGAGGAGAAATGAATCAATTTACCCAACCAGTTGTATCAAAAACAGCAAATAAGCTATTCTCCAATTGCAAATGTTACCTCATATCCTAATTCCCTAGTCAAAATTGAAGGGATTCAAGTCTATAAATCACAAAACTCAGCCTGAACTGTACATAATTTGGTGAGAAGAAATGAACAAATTCACCCAAATAGTTGTATCAAAATTCCAAAATTTTCATTTCAAATAGCTCAAATCAAACAAAGGTAATATGGATAAAATTTGCCCAAAGAGAAGTAAATCTCATTATAACACAAAACTATAAAATATCAAACAAACATTTCAATCTAGCGTGCTATATATAATTCCCAAGAACAATACAATCAAGCATAGAACTCCTCCAACTGAACTCCCCTCCCCTTCAATGGAACATACTCCCCCAAATAAACTTCCAAGTGATCCGCCAAGCACGATTTGTCGATATTCTCATGGTGATAAGACTTACACATGAAATACACAATGGTCTGAACAACAAGCCCAAGAAGAATCAACATAGAGAGCAAAACAAAGAAGAGAATAGCAAATCCAGCCCTAGCTCCCATTCCAAGCTTCCACCCATGTACAACAAACTTCCCAAAACAGACATTAATCCCTACAAAAACAATATTAAGGGAAACAAAAATTGCACTAGCAACCCATGTCTTACCCTTAATCAAAGCCCTACTTTTCTTCATAGCTGAAATCCCATAAACCTCTTCTAAAACTGATACCACACTCGCCAAGTGCCATACAACACTAATATAAACCAGCCCAATCATGTATAAGATAAAGAGAATTATTAAGACTATAACTCCAACTGGGCTGGGGCCAATTAAGAGTATGGAAAGTACCATTAAAAGTAGAGTCAACGTGTTGTAGCCTAAAAGAATGATGAAATTCCATAAGAAAGTCACCATTAATCTCTTCCAAACTTTGGGAACAACACTCATAACCCTTTTGAAATTCATCTCTTTGGCTGTGTAAATACATGCAATTGTGTAGACTATGGCTGAGGTGGAGAGGAGGGAGAAGATTAAAGCAAAGACTAGATAGGCAGCTTTGAAGAGAAGAAAATCTAACCATTCTGAAGAAAGTTTGTTGAGGATTTTGTCCTGTGTGGGGCTACCAGGCTGGGTGTATTCTAAGGCATCTTCATTGTTGTTGATTTTGGTGAAGATTAGGTCTGAGATTTGGATTTGGGCTAAGAAGATGAAGGATAGGGGGAGAATTAGAGCAAGGGTGATTTGGGAAAAGAGTTTGAAACATGAGTTGATGATTTTGTAGGCTTCTTTGTAGATGCCTAGGAAGCCAAGGAATTGGAGCTCTTCTGGTTCTCTGTCCATAGATACTTTGTTTCTGATAACTAAGAGAGGGTGTTGGGTTTTGAGGATGGAGAGAGGGAGGTTGGTTTTGGGGATCTAACTGTGATATGATAAGATATAGAAGAGTTTAAGTTAGGTAGACTTTTGTGTTGTGAAGTTGCCCCTTGTCTTTGATTAAATTACTAAAAGAGAGGACCAGGCTTTGTAAATATCAATGTCATTGCCCACGCAGGACCCACTCAATAATAATTTAGTAGCATAAGAAAAGGAAAGTGATATATTTACACCATTTTCTTTTCGTCTTCGGGTCACGCCCATATAGTGTATTTATGACTACTCATTTTACACTAAATGGGGATGGCCCGGGGAAGAAAAGAGGTTAATATATATTTCCCTAATAATAATTTAGAAAAGGGGCTAATATATAGTGTATTTGCTAAAATAATGGTTGCTCTTAGGCTCTTTCCTAACAGCCACTATTTGGGACCCTTTTACGTGATGTGGATATCATCGGATCCATTGATCTGATTGGTGACCGCAAGTCTGGCCCATTTTCATCTATCCTACCTTGAACGGATAATCTTAGCTCCTTCATCTGTCAAACCTCATTAGGGTTCTACTAAGAAAAGGTAAACCATTGATTTTGGTAGTCCTTTATCTTAAGCATGGAATGTCTATTCAGCACAGGACTACTAAGATCATATCGGTCGCCTCATGACCTTTCACCAAATCAACGGTCTCGATTACATAATAATGCCCTAGTGGGACCCAAAAGTTGATAGCTAGCATTGATCCCGACCATTATTGTATGTTCTTTAAATTGGTATTTAAAATATTATTAAAAACTAAATAAAGAAATTCAATATAGGGTTAAATTTTAAAAAAAAATTAGTTCAATGGTATTCGTGTAGTTTTTTAGAACATTGAGGGTTTTAAAGCAGCATGATCTTTCTTTGTTTTTTCGTGAAGACGGGTTTGGGAGACTTGAATTTTACATAAAAGTCCAACGCGGAGGCGTAAAAAATGAGGTGGCCAGTTTTAAATTTTTAATCCCCACCCTTCGTCCAAGGTGACTATGATCGAGTCTAGTCAACGCGTTTCGGTACCTGCTTTCTAGAATATCTCCTGACCAAATTACAAAAATCTTCCTAGTCTTATTCTAAATTACATAGCAACCTTTCATCTCCTGAATTTTTTCAAAAGCCTAATGCTTTGTTTGGTTCCCTTTTTTTGAGAAAAAATCTACAAATTCGCTGAAGGGTGTTTGATAGGGAATTTAGTGAAATTGGGGAGTTTGACCGCCGGAGATGTCGGGCGCTTTCCCTGGATGAATTTCTTTGAATCGAAGAAAATATGGGAGAAATTCTCAGGCAAATTCTTTTTTCCTGTAATTGTCATAAGTTTTTTTTGGTAATTGTCATATGTTAATACATCTGTTCGTATTTTTTTCGTAATTTTCCTACTTTGCATCTATTTTTCAGTAATTTTTCACTTAAAACTTAGTATTTCTGCCACAAATCGTAATGATTACCAGTTTTTGCTATTTTATGTTTTTGCTAGCCACCTTTGTACCCATGTTACTTCTGCCAATCTTTGCACAAAGGATGGGCCACAAGCCGACAAGTGGCCTTGGCGAAGGTGGCTAGCAAATTCCTATACAAAAAAAGAAGGAAAATGTTATCAGCACTATGTTTTTTTTTATGAGGGCACTCCTCACTTTATTAAAAGTACGGTATGGCCCACACCATAGGATGATCCAAATCGTCCATTAGATGGGCCATAGCCTAAATAGGTTATGCCCCAAAAATCATTTTCATAGGCTGATCCTAACCCTCCAATCTGAATGTTAGAGGGTTGATCCTAGCCCTCTATAGATCGGAGGGTTTGAATCAACCAATGGAAATAATTTTGGGGCATAACCTATTTAGGCTATGGCCCCATCTAATGGACGGTTTGGGTCATCCTATGGTGCGGGCCATACCGTACTTTTAATAAAGTGAGGAGTGCCCTCATAAAAAAAATAGTAGTGCTGATAACATTTTCCAAAAGAAATTTTAAAAAATACGGCAAAAAACCTCCTTCCAATCTCCTAACGCAACCAAACAATGTCTGGGAAATTTGCTCTCAATCTCCCCGTTGACTGATTTCCTTTTGATTTGCTTTTAATCTCCCTTTGACGTCTTCTTCTCCAAATCCTCCCAACATCCACCAGCATCCAAACAGAGCATAACTGGACTCATGAATTGGAATCAGCATCCTATTCCAATTCCTATTCAAATCCCCCATTGAATGGAAAAATTTGGAATTCCTTACTAGCTGGAAGCCTAAATCCTTAACAATTTATTCCACCCTGTAGCTAAAATTCCCTCTATATCCTTAATTAAAATTCATCAAATTTCACTTAATGTCTTCGATTAGGTAAATTATCTCCACTCTCGTCCGTTGTGCGATGCTTTATTTTACCTATGTGAACCAAAAAAAATCGAGACTTATATGTATTTTTCCCTCTTCCGTTTGGAGAAGATAGTTTCTTCTGAGATTACTTGCCCCTTATACCAAGTCCAGAGTTGCAATCTGTGTTTCATAGTCTTTCATTACTCTGCCTTAATTTGCATGATAATATCCATATCATAGTTGCTTGAGTTGCTATGATGGCTTCAATCTCATCAAATTCATCTACTTCGTCATAGCTTACCTTGTATCGTAGAGAAAGTCGGCATTTTCATATCATTAAAAAAAAAAAACATGTTTGAACCCGTGTTTCGAAGGGATTTGCCAGCATCCATCGCAGAAGGCATTTCACGGATGGTCTGTTGCATCTAACAGCAGCCACACAGGCACACTTTTCAGAATATCATAAGAGGGATGCCATTGTTGTGGTCAAATCAATAAATGAAATCAATGGTCATGTCACTCCCATTTTTATTTCCCACACGGAATCCCATTTTCAAAGTGTTTTCTTTGTTGAAAAGAAATTATTTTAGGATACTGATATTTGCACTACCATATTCTAATAATTGCAAAAAGTCAGCTTGTCCTTTCCTTTTTAATTGGGGATTTCCTAGCGTCCATCTCATAAGGCATTTCGCGGATGGTCTGTTGCATGTGAGAGTAGCCACCAGGCTCATTGTTCAGCAGATTTTGTCTTCATTCACTTTGTAGCTGCTCTCACATGCAACAGACCATCTGCGAAATGCCATTCTGCAATAGACGCTAGCAATTATATAATCATATTAATGCAAACATCAGGTGCGTTATTTTGTGGAGAATAATATATTAGCCATTATGAGATTTTAGGGAGAATATGAGCCCTTAATATTTGATCCAACATCAGAGCGCAGTTTTTAAGTTGCTGCTGCGGGATGAAATAACAAGGGCTGTACGTTTTTTCGTACCGCCAACACAATCTACATGCCATTCACCATATAATTTCTCGATTGATTAGTAATTTCACATTGTTTAATCTATGGTTGAGAATACCTTAATTGATTGGATGATTCTAGGCCGTTGATAATGTGGGTCGCCTCAAGATCCAAGATTAACAGTCAATTTTTCACTCGTGCCATAGTGTGCGGCCCAAAGTTTGAATCATTGATTCAACGTAACTTTGCATGTACAGAGATGGAAGTTGAAACGAACAAGAGAGAGAGAGTGATTTGAAGCGACACAGATAGAGGTGGCTATAAACTCACAGTATATTCAAGCTTCAAATCTCTCATTCCAGAGAGAGAGAGAGAGCGAGAGAGAGAGAGAGAGATGGGTAAGAAGCAGGGGAAAGAGAACTATTTCCTTTATCTTCCCACGGAAATCCTCTTCAACATCTTCCTCAGACTTTCTATTGAATCCCTCCACCAAATCACTTTCGTATGCAAGCGATGGGCCAATCTCATCTCTGACCCTCTCTTTATCAAAACTCACCTATCTCAATCTCTCACCCAAACAAAAACCTCCCTCATCTTCCAAAGCAAACGCTTCAAAATCTACGACACCAACACCACCACCAAAAGGTCCAGACCCGCTTCCATTCATATCTTCGAAATGGAAGAATCAGGAGGAATCCAACTCAGATTTCAACTCCACCACCTCAAAGGTCGCGTAATCTCTACCTGCAATGGCTTAATTTTGCTCCGACACCTCCCAAACCTTCACGTTCTCAACCCCATAACCCACCGAAGATTAACACTTCCAAACTCCGATCTCTCTTTACGAATCCCTCTCTACCGCAAATCCATCAGTTTTGCCTTTGACCCATCTTCTAAAAAGTATAAAATTTTAAGTTTTTTCAAAGACAAGAAGGGTGTTTGCTTGCATTGCCAAGTGATCACCCTTCGCTCGAATTCTCATTGGAGGGTGGTTGATGGTCCCTTCTCCCACCTTGGGATTGTTTCCCCACAATATCTGTGAATGGAGTCTTCTATTGGGTGAATGGGAAAGGAATCATCTCTATGGACATGGGTTCTGAAACGTTTTGTAAACTCAGTTCCCCGATTTTGGTGAGGTCGGATTGGGGTGTTCTCTTTGTCTGGTGCATTTCTTCTCACTATATTTAATCGATTTGTGGATTTTGAAGGACTTCCGAAGAGGGGAATGGGTCAGGGAGCACCGAATTTCCATTTCTACTATGAGAGATTGGCCACCCAACTCATTCGATCACATGATCGCACTTGCTAGTTTTAGAAACGGTGAAGTGCTGATCTTTGAACATGACGAATTGTGTTGTCTGTGTGCATACAATTTGAAGCTCCAGAAAATTAGTAAGATGAATGTGAAGGAGCGTCGCTTTCGATTGCATTTCTTGGAAATGCCTACCTTACTGCCTTATATTAACAGCCTTGTCTCTTGGGAAGTTCATGATGAACCTAGATGGAAAGAAGCACGATCAATCTTCATTGATGTGATGGTGCATGTTTTTTGCTCTCCTTTCTTATAATGTTTCTTATTCTCCTTATTATAATTGTCATTATTACTAGGGCTGCAACTCGAGCCGGGTTTTACCCGACCCGCATCGACCCGACCCGAAAATAGCCTCGGTTGGGTTCAGGTTTCATGGGTTTCAGGTCGAGCTGGGTTGAGCATTCAAAAGCCCGCATGAATCTCGGGTCGAGCCGGGTTTGAAGGGGGCCGACCCGACCCGAGTTACATAAGTTATAGTATGTACATTTTTTTCTATTGTTAGTTAAAAGTTAAAAGTGAAAACCCACGCACCCACTGTTATTGTATGTGAGTGTAATTTTTGCTTCTATGAGTTGAGTAGATTCAAGTGTTTGATTCAGCATTGTTTGATTGTAATTACAACATTGTTTGATTGTAATTACAACATTGTTTGATTACAGCATTGTTTGATTCAAGTGTAATGTGAGTGTAATTACATCATTGTTTGATTCAAGTGTACTGTGAGTGTAATTTCTACTTCTATGAGTTGAGTTGCCTTGTCAAACAAGAATTTTCCTTAAAAAATTGCGTCAACGTGAAAAAACTCGACCCGACCCGACCCGACCCGAGATTTATCATGGGTAGGGCCGGGTTTGGGAATCGTGGGTTTTCCGAAAAAAATCCCGACCCGGCCCAGCCCGACCCAAGATATTTCTCGGGTAGGGTCGGGTTCTCCAAAACCCGACCCGCCCGACCCGAGTTGCAGCCCTAATTATTACTGTTATGTTACTTGCTTTTTTACTTTATCATATTAGTTGATCCATTCAATTTAGTTATTCATATTTGTTTATTTCATGGACTTTTGCTGAGTACCTATTTCTTTTCTAGGTGAATAATCTGGGTTACGATTAACTGTGATTTTAGAGGTCGATCTCATTTGATTGATTTATCTTTAATTATAATTGAAACAGTTTTATTAATGATTTTTCCAATATTTATCTGCGTTTCTTTGATTATATTTTTCTGGGTTGAATAGTCTCTTTCGTAATTCTTTTTGGTTCTAGCTGACTCATGTTATTGGTTTGTATATTTTCTTATGTCCGCGCGTGTCCTTTCTTGCGTTCTGTTTTCCAGTTCTTATGTGAGCCATTTGGATCTTAGACCTTCGTCTCTAGAAAATATCTTCCTGTAACACTATCGTTTGTGTTCCTCTTTAAGAGCACCCATCTCCACCACCATCTCTGAACTGGCTGAGCCTTCTTCCTCCACCCTTGATGATTATTAGTCGTTCCGTCCGTAAACAACTTGGATGGATGAAATGGGAGCAAAAATCGTGTAGTTAATTGACGTTACTTTATAATGGGGACGGGGAATCCACGTAAAATACATATCAGGTCAATTAGGACTCCACTACAGAAACCTGATTACAAACCATTATCCCAAAATAAAGTGCCTTTAGACCATAATTTCATATCTTTCCCATGCTGTCATGGACATGCCTAGTAAATTTCTTTTTACTTTGGCTGCGCTCTTGTTGGAGTCCACGTTGTACCGTACAGAGTCAATCAAAACTCCTTGAGTTAGCCAATTACGTACTTAGCCGTGTCAACCGAGTACTCGATCACGTCACTCATGCCAACTTGACTATGATTTGTTTCGGCCTACGTTCACGTTTTGAAACACTACTTTAGACCTTAATGGGACACATTATCCTGTAACCAACCTGTACCTGTAAGTTCATTGTTTGCCGATATGTCCTCCAATACATTTGCTGATCTACGCCTATACTCTATCTGTGGCTGAAGCCCATCACACAGATCCTGCATTTTTAGGACAATCCCTGCTAACTTCCAAGGTTCAGCTGATAGTCTTTTTGCTCGTGCAATTGCGTTTGAAGAGCCACCTATTGTCAGATTTCTACCCAAAGAGCTGGTGAAGGTTTTCTACGCAAATAGCAGCGATCTTGCTTCCGCTTCATTTGAATTACAGACCCCGTTGGTCCCGAGTTTGCTTTGATAATACTCTCACTTCACCCAAAACTCCCCTTATGCCAACCAAGCCCAGTTTGCCCATGGAACTTCCGTCAAAATTCATCTTTAACCATCCGGTCAGTGGTGGCATCCATTTCGGGTGGCCTTTGTCTTGTACCTTTTCCCAAATATTTTCTCGAAAATTAACACAATTCCTAACTTCCATGGGAAAAAAAAAAGAAAAAAAATGTCATTATGAATCATTTCCCGATCAAAACTATTCGTCAATCTTTTTTCCAGTGTCATAATCTTATTGATTTTAAGGGTTATAACGTTGTTATGAAGTTGTTTCCATCTTCCCAAACTCAAAAGATTTTTTTTTTTTTCACATTGGATTTAATATCCAAGTTGCTTCGCATTAAGTATGTCTTCACAACACTGTTGGATGTCTGAAACCAGGGAACATCGAAGGTACCTTCCCTTTCCCTCAAATCGCGAATGAAAAATTTTGGAGGTCTGATTGACAAATTTGGAAATATTTTCCAACTAACGTATAACTTTTGGGCTCTAATGTTGATCAACATTACCATTAAAAAGGCTACTGATATTTGCACTACAATGTTTTAATAATTTTACAAACTCAAGCTTGTCTTTCATTGGCCCAATGACTTGAGAAATCCCTATGTGACATGGAGTCTCCTTGGAAATTTTCAACCAAAATTCCATAAAGTTATTAATTGGGTCCCCGAATAACCAATCCCCCCGCGGGTAAATTCCTGGCTCGGCCCCTGAGTAGCCAAAAAAATTAAAGCTACAGGAAATGGTATATACCTGTAGTTGGTTTTCTAGTTTTGTTGATATTATCTGTTCTAAACTTCTTATTTAAAACTACATCTGGTTATTTAGGTTTCCCATGGAAAATTTTACTGGAATTTTTCTATGGTGGATTTTTTTTATACCTCATGAACGACATGGATGGGGCCCAATAATTTTACAACACATGTTTTGACAAGGCGGGGCCCATCATTTTACACCCATGCATAACATAGGCGGGATCACCATTTTACACCTCATGTTTTGATATGGTAGGACCCACATTCTCTACCCAAACCCATGCATACCGTGGGGCCCATTATTTTACAACCATGAATGGGCCAGCCATCTCCACCCAAATCTATGCATAGGTAGACCTGGCAAACGGGTGATTACTTTAAAGAAATGGTTTTTTTTGTAATTTTACAACTTTAAAACCATTTCTAGGTAATTTTTCATTAACTTTAGCTATTTTACTTTTTTTATGTAATGATTACTTTTTTGTTTGTTTGCTAGCAACATTTGCCATGTGCGAATTCCGCATGCCGAGAAGTTGCCATAGGAGAAGTTTGCTAGCAAATTCTTATAAAAAAAAAACAGAAGGAAATGTTATCAACACTACTGTTTTCTTATGAGCGCACTCTCACTTTATTTAAAGTATGGTATGGCCCACACCATAGGATGATCCAAACCTTCCATTAGATGGGCCATAGCCTAAATATGTTATGCTCCAAAAAATTATTTCCATAGGATGATCCTAACCCTCCAATCTGAATGTTAGAGGGTTGATCCTAACCATCTATAGATCGGAGGGTTAGAATCAACCAATGGAAATAATTTTGGGTCATAACCTATTTAGGCTATGGCCCATCTAATGGACGGTTTGGATAATCCTATGGTGCGGGCCATACTGTACTTTTTATAAAGTGAGGAGTTCCCTCATAAAAAACAATAGTGCTGATAACATTCTCAAAAAAAAATTAAAAAATACGGTAAAAATGCGGGTGCCCGCGGGTTGACCCGACCCGACCCGTGTTTTTGCGGATTGGGTCACCCGCGGGTTAATTTGTAGGCCGATCATTTTACACCATAATTCGATAGGGTAGGTCCCACCACCTCTACTCAAACCCATGCATCGATTGGGGCCATGGGTGGGTCTGACGATCTCCACCCAAAGGGTGAGGAGGACCACCATCATGTACCTGATGAGATGGGACCATTATTTTATACTGACGCTGAAAATCGCCTGGTCACAAAGATGCCTTATAAGGGTGATGTCTTTGTCTTCCCTCAAAGTCTCATCCACTTCGAATACAATATGGGGCCAACCAATGCCATTGCTATGGCGGCTTTGAATAGCGAGAACCCTGGTGTCATTGTCATGGCTAGTGCTCTCTTCGGATCGAACCTGCTCATCCCTGGTGATGTTCTGGCTAGGTCTTCCAAGTGGACATGAAAGTAGTCCAGGATCTTCGCATGGACCAAAAATAACTCGCCAATTTGTTTCTCTAATAGAGATTTCAATGATAGGGGTGTCAACGGATCACTTTTGATCAGATCCACCTATGTCTTATTTAGGATCCATTCAAATCCCTTGTTGGTTGGATTGGATTAGTATTGTTCTTTGTATGATCCTAACCCTACTATCCGTCGAGGTTTAAAATGGACGGCACAGTATGTAAAACTCTACGGATCGATGGGTTAGGATCATCATGTGGAGAACATTTTCTGGGCACACCCTATCTACATCAGCACCATATAATTATGGAATCTGATCTGTAAATATTAAAGGAACCATAATAGTTACAAGCACAAATAAGATGAATACATGGCATGAGAAGTCACTTTAGACACATGATCTATGGAGTCTTAATCCAGTAAAATAGCAAATAACAGAACAGCTCTATTCAAAAGAATCCTAAAATTCACCAAAGATTAAATGGTAGGATAAGATGGTAATCCACCCATAGTATCACGCCAAAGCTGTAGACATTGCATCTGGAAGAAAGTAGTGTCCTCTTCAATATCAATTAGAGACAAAATAAAAGCATTGAAAGGTAGCTCCTTATCAATGGTTCCTAAAGGAAACATAGCTAGTACTTACATGAGATTGGAATGGTTCATTTCTTAACACTTCTGGTGCCCTCCATTCTGGCTGCAATTAAATGGAAAACACTTAATTTTGACATTGCAAGGGAAAAAGAACAAAAGAAAGATATCTTCATTTAAGCAAAATGCAGATGTCTTAGACTAATTTAAAGAAAGATGAGTTTTCAAATCTATGTATCTTTCAAGCTCTTTCTTGCAATTCTCTGTCGATTCTTGAACTGAAATCTTACTGTTTCATTTTAATTGCTAGCTTCAAGTTCTGTTTCGAGAATTAATCAGATTAACACACAACAGTCCTCAAGAGTTTTAACAGATCAGAAGTGAACTTTTAAAATACTGAAACTGTTACTGGTTTTCTTGATAGAATGTAGTTTGAACCATATGTCTGTGTGAATTTTTTAACCAGATCTACCTCCTTGATGACCACCATTTTGATCTAGATTGTGTGCAGTCCTATAATTTTGAACTAATTCCAAAGGACCTTGAAAACAAAGCCAATCCTTAAAAAATAATGATTTGTAAGCAATAACAAAAGCATTACATGTCACCTTTGTCATCCGAATCTCCAATTTCGTCATCCATCTCTCCACCTTCGTCATCCGACTCTTGAAATGCATCCGACTCTCCACCTTCGTCATCCGACTCTTGAAATGCATCAGACTCTCCACCTTCGTCATCCGACTCTCCACCTTCGTCATCCGACTCTTGAAATGGATGAAAAAGAGGTTGGAGGCGTGACATGTAGCCTTCATCCTCCCACTCCAACCCTTGGAACCATGCTTCTTCTCCTTGAATCATTTCAAGTTTATGTGCGTTGTGGGGTCTCACCGGAAACCTCTTTAAATTCGGGCAAGCATATACCCAAATAGATATGAAGGAAGGGAAATGGAGAAATACATGGGACCCTCCTCCTCTATTGAGATGGCAGCAGAGACTTGTAAGCTTTGGGAGATGGAATAACTCTATAGTCTCTAATCGAGGGAGCAGAGTCTCTTTATCCACCACACCCAATTCCTCTCCACTTATTATCACCTCTATTTCTTCACACTTACGTACACAGAGGGATTCCAATTGTTGGAGGCCTCGTGCTATATTCCACGAGAAGACATCCTTTAACCTGGGGCAGGTTTGGATAGATATTGTTCCTAGATTTTGGAAGGTTAGCGGTGGCGGCAATGAGGAGAAATCCTGTCTTGTCTTATTCGCCAACATCACTTCCTCATCCTCCGAGATTATTTTCTCCAATCTTAAGCATTTGCTAACATAAAGTTCCTCCAATTGTTGAAGGCACTGTGCAAGAACAGGGGAGAATAGACATCGCAAGGTATCGCACTGAATCACATTCAACCGGGTTAGGTTGTGGAATGTCCCAGTTGGTGGTATGGCCCCCTTCCATATACACGACAGTTTGGGCAGATCGAATAATTCCATTTTTTTCAATGTAGAGAGAGGTGATGTAGTAATAGCAGCATGATCCTCTTCTCTCATCCCCTCTTCGTAGTCAAATACCTCCTCTAACTCTTTACAACCGACTACTCTGAGTTTCTCCAAGCTTTTCAATCCTTCAAGCAGATCATATGATAGGATATTTTTTAATTTCCTACAACGGCAGATGTTCAGATCTGTAAGGTTCCCAAAGAATCCAATAGGAAGCGGGCCGTGACAGATTTTCTCTAATTTCTTCATGCATTCGAGGTCCAATCGTTGCAATATCCTAAAGGCATTTGGTGGAACCCAATGAGATTCTTCCACCGTGTTGATGAAATGTTCCATTTCGTCACAATGGTAGAGATTGAGGCGCTTCACGCTGTTGAAAGAGACGCCTTCATCATCTAGGAGGTGTACAATATTGGATTTGGAGACGCTCTTCAAGTCAATTTCTTCGCTTCTTTCTAATAAGAGTTTAACCCACTTTGATATAGGGTATGAAATTATGTTGATGGATGTACACTTCTCGTAGTCGCTAAACGAGTAGTCTCCTTCCCACACGCAGATCCGGAATTTCTTTAGTTTCTCCCAATGGCCGGGAACTTCTAGGGACAAACATTTCACGTCTTTAACATGGATGTATAGAACGGTCAAGCGAGCCAAGGATGCCGCCTCATCAAAGCTTGCTTTACTTCCATCACCGCTGCTGCCTCTTACCTCCCACTCATCGAAGCTATTTCCCATGTACAATTCTTCTAATTTAGTCAACCTTGAAATGACATTTGGTGCTACCATTGTAAGAGCAAAACTCCCGGTCAAGTCCAAAACCTTCAGATTGGATAATTGCGCTATTTCTATTGGCAATTCTCTGATCGCAGTTCCCATTACGCTAAGTACTTCAAGTTTCTCCAAACCTCCAAGTAGGGATATGTCATCTAAACAGCTGCACTCATCTAAGCATAGTGTCTTGAGGTTTTTTAAGTACGGTAGTGATGGGGGCAATGATGAAATCAAGCTATTGCTTAGATCCAAGACGACAAGGACTTTCATTCCTTCAATGAAATTATTTGGAATTTCTTCCCAACCATTCATTTGTTGTAGTAATAAGGTTGAGAGACGTGAGCAATTCGGCGGCTCAGGGAGCATACCAATTGAAGTTCCCATAAGTGAAAGCCTCTTGCATTCATCCAAATTCTCTGGCCACTCTGTCAGTTCCAGCCCCACTTTAACTAGAAACCCGTGCTCTTTTCTTGATGCGATCAATATGGCCACATCTCTAACAACATCGTGCATTTTTACACAACCTTTGGTGTCACTGTCTAACAGCAAACAAGAATCCTTAAGTTTTTCAACCAAGGTATGTATTCTATCCCATGCTTCCTCAAAATTGTTGACATCACTGAAAACCCTCTCGCCCATCATGTATCTCATCAATACACCCACTTCAATGTTATGATCTTCGGGAAAGACACAGCAAAACAAGAAGCACAACTTTGCTTCCTCACTTTCGATGTAGTTGTAACTCAGCTCGAGACGAGAGTACACCTCTTTATCAACACCCTCGATGTTTCTTGGAGAAGACCGCTTTAATTCTTGCAGTGCATTAGCCCAAATTGATGAGCCTCTGCCTTTTAGTGCCCTTGCAACCGTGACAATGGCTAAAGGCAAGCCCTTGCATTCTTTAGCAACTTCCCTAGCCAAACTCTGCAATTCATCAGTTTCAACAATTTCTGCTTTCTCTTTGAACATATTCCATGAATCTTGTTCAGGTAAGAGTTGGACTTCAATCTTTTTCTCGCAATTCATCATGGAACATAGATCTAATCTCCGCGTTGTTATTATAATTTGGCAGCCCTTTTGTGTACCTCCGCAGGGGATTCCAACCTTTGTTAAGTCCAATCTATCCCACAAATCGTCCAAGATTATGAGTATCTTCTTTTCTTGCTTTAATCTCTTCAACAGTAGGCCCGCCCGCATTTCTTCATTATTTTCTTCAAATTTCAAGCCTAATTTCTCAGCAAGTTCACCTTGGATCTTCTTCAAGTCTTGGTTTTGGGAAACAGTGACCTTTACAACCTCATCACACAGCTTTTTATCCTTAGCTTGCTTTCCCACCTGTTCCACTAGGGTCGTCTTGCCAACACCTCCCATCCCATATACCCCGATGATGTTGATTCCTTCCTCTTTCAATGCCTTGATGACCAGCTCCTTAGCTGATTCTGCGGATTCAAAAGCCTCAAATTCTCCTGCAGGGTTAAAGCTTGGACAAGGGCGGGGAGTTGATACATGAGTGAAATTCCCTTTTGCTAGCAGGACATCAACATCAACCATCTTCTTCGTTGCTTCTCTACCTAGAGAATAGCGCGAGCTGAAATTGGGACACCATCCCTTGAAACATCTCTTGTTCTCCTTCGTCCCCTCTTCCAATCTCTCCGTGATTGCCCCAATGTCATCTACTTGTTGTAGCCATAACTGCACTACACGAGTGATTTCTTCTCCATTCCTAGTAGCAGCGTCCACTGATTGTCGCACATCATCTCTCGTCAACCTTAGATTCTCAGCTTTGAGTTGAAGTTTTTCAACACTCTTTTCACAGTGAACAAGATAATCAACACGGCGCTTAACAAGACCAAATGAAATCTTCGCCACTTGTAAGATGAGTGAAGCTACAGCAGCCATGATGTTGGAGAAAACAAGGGATCTGAAAGAGGAAACTAAGAGTGGAAGGAATAGCAAGAAGATGAGAAGCTAAAGGAACTGAAGAAATGCCTGTCGACCTTATTTCTCTTTCTTCTTCCTGCAATAATTTAACCTTTGACAGCTGTAAATAAAAAATAAAAAATCCCAAAAACTGAATATGATCATAGTTGCAGACTCTCTTTTTTTACTCTTTTGTTTTATTCTTTTCGGTTTTTTAAAGAAGGTCACAACTGATGGAGGTGTGTCTACTTAGGCCTTAATTTGGATAGTTTCTTGGTTTTTGCCTTAATTCTTTCTCGATTTTTAAGAGTGGAGTTTTTATACATTGTTAGCCCCTATGGTCTAGTATTATTCATAAAGTAGTGTACGGCTAACACTTTAGGTTGATCCAATCCGTCCATTTGTGGGCTTTTGTGTGAAAAAAATCATTTACATAGGATGATCCAAGCCCTATGATCTTTAGAGGAACTTCACATTATGGCAATCTCTCTACATCGGAGGGTTAGGATCATCCTATGGAAATGATTTTTGACGCACAATGTATTTACGTTGCAGCCCATCAAATGGACGGTTTGGATCTTCAACAAGGCTTACAACAAGGCATTTCTATTATTTTGGAGCTTTCATATGGTATAAGCCCTATAGTCCAGTGTTTTTCAAAAAAGCTTTTTTCTTTAATATAATTTTTTCGTTTCTTTCTTCTTTCTATTTCTTCGTCCCAATGCAAATAGGGTGTGCCCAAAAAAAATCATTTTCATAGGATGATCTTAGCCCTATGATCATTAGAGGAACTTCATATTGTGGGAACCTCTATAGATCGGAGGGTTGGGATCATCCTATGGAAATAAAAAATTTCGCACAATGTATTTATGTTGTGGCCCATCAAATGGACGGTTTGCATCATCCAATGGTGTAAGCCTTACAGTAGTTTTTGAAAAATAATGGACTACACAAGCTTACATCATACAATTTCTATTCTTTTGGAGCTTTTAGCCTTTTATATGGTGTAGAGCTCGTAGTCTAGTTTTTTTTTAAAAGCATTTTCCTTTTAATATATTTTTTCATCTTTTTCTTCTTTCGTTTTCTTGGCCCCAGTGTTTAATAGTTTTTTCTGACTCGGCGTGGTACCTAACCTTGGAAGAAATGCAGACTAGATAAAAAATGGTGATGCTACTGTCCTGGTTGGAGCCTGCCTAGAAGCAGGTCTGGAACTCAGTTGGACCCAGCTTGATGTGGGATGAAACAGGGCGGTTGTCGCCTTATGTGGTCTCTCTCTCTCTCTCTCTCTCTCTCTCTCTCTCTCTCTCTCGCCCTTTTCCTCTCTCTCTTTACTATCACTCGCCTTATGCTGGATTTGTAGAAGTTTCTTAGTTTTTGCCTTAGTTCTTTCTCGATTTTTAAGAGTGGAGTTTTTATATGTTGTAAGTCCCTATGGTCTAGTATTTTTCATAAAGTAGTGTACGGCTAACACTTTAGGTTGATCCAAACCGTCCATTTGTGGGCTTTTGTGCGAAAAAAATCATTTACATAGGATGATCCAAGCCCTATGATCTTTAGAGGAACTTCACATTATGGCAATCTCTCTACATTGACACACAATGTATTTACGTTGCAGCCCATCAAATGGACGGTTTGGATCTTCCAATGGTGTAAGCCGTATAGTACTTTTTGAAAAATACTCTACTACACAGGCTTACAACATGGCATTTCTATTATTTTGGAGCTTATATATGGTATAAGCCGTATAGTCCAGTTTTTTTCAAAAATCATTTTCCTTTTAATATTATTCTTTTGTTTCTTTCTTCTTTCTATTTCTTTGTCCCAAGTGTTTAATAGTTTTTCTGACTCCGGGTGGTCCCTAACCTTAGAAGAAATGGAGTCTATATAAAAATCGTGATGCTACCGTCCTGGGTTGGAGCCTGCCTAGAAGCAGGTATGGAACTCGGTGGGACCCAGCTTGGTGTGGAATGAGACAGGGCGGTTGTCGCCTTATGCGGTACTCTCTCTCTCTCTACTATTAGTAAATGGATCCCTCCATTGGGCATCCTCTTTTCCCATCTTTCTTTATTTCTTTTCTTTTCTATTCTTTTTGGGAGATGGACCCGAAACATGCATTGCTGAATAAATATTTTGTATCCGAACTGCACATGCGTTGCTTGCATTAATTCGGGGTTGGCCGTGTATTTTATTTGGATGTGTGTTGCCCTATCGTTTTTCTTACTTCTGAATGTTTTTTTACCATCTGTGTGAGGCAATTTGCAAACATGATCATTGTTGCATACTATCTATTTTGACCCTAACATTTTATTCATCCATTAAAGAAGGTCACAAGTGGGGAGGTGTGTCTACTATAGCAAAGAGGTCCCATCTTTGATTCATCCGAACCCTCCATCTCATAGGCCTTAATTTGGATTTCCTGTGGCCAATAAATCACGATTTCATAAAAGGCTTATATAGGCTTTCAATTTATCACAATGTGGTCGCTCAATTTGTACAAGTTTCTTAGGTTTTCCCTTTTTCTGAATCAGTAAAAATGCACGTGCGGACACGTGCTCCGCACGTGCGATTGAAGTATTTTATATTTTAGAACATTCAACTGTAAAAGCCATATTTCATTAAATGATAAATATGTCAGTTTCAGTCATTAAAGTTGTTTAAAAATGCATGTTGATACTTATTGATTGGATAGCAAATATATACATTTTCAATGGCATGATCAAACCGCATTGAGAATTACATATAGATAAAATTTTGGAATTTTATATACAGTATAGAACATTCATTTATTAAATCAAAAATTAGGATAAAAATAAACAAGTCGTTTTGAAATACTTGATTGTTAAGATTTATTCCTCTATCAAAAAAGAAACAAGATAGAAGAAAAAGGCATGTAGTACTTGGATTTGTATGTTTTTTGACCAACTGCACAAGCAAATATTTCTGGTAGAAGGGATAGAGAAGGCCCAGACATGGCACTCCTAATGATCTCAATAGTACTTGGGTTTGTATGCTTTTTTGACAAACTGTGCAAGCAAATATTTATGCGATGAGGGATACAAAAGGCCCAGGCATGACGCTCCTAATGACCTCAAACATGCCCCCATGACCAATCATCAATCAAACCATGGCTAATCTAAGCCGTTCTTCGGAATGCCTCACTTCAGATAGTTCAATGCAAAGAAAAAAAAGCGTAATAATTGGGTGATCCTAACTATCCAAGTAAGATTGTATAAGAGCACTAAGACCGGCGATCACTTTAGATGGTTCAATGCCACGTGGACGTGTTCTGATCCGTTGATTTGACCCGCAGTCGCAGTCATTTGATCGCGTATTGTGACTCCTTCATTTATACCACTTGCTTTGGGGTAATTCCACCAAGAAAAGTTAAATGGTAAGTATTTACCTCAAAATGGGATGTCCGTTTTAGATTTCATGACGCGAATATGGACCACTTAATGATGATCTGCAAGATCGACGGTCTCTATTAAATACCCATGTCCTGTTGTGGGAGCCATCAATTGATAGTAATGCCTGAACAAGTCGCCACACGCGCTTCTTCCTAGCATCTCGAGTATAAAATTGCCAAACCATTGTGAGAGAGTCAAGTGGGCCCCACAGAAAGAAAGACCAATTCAAACACGATCCGGACAAGTTGCACCAAATGATACGGAACATCGCCACGTGACACTCGTTTACTGGATAGATTTATTCCCAACCACTCTAATCGCCTGCGCTCTGGGAAAGTTTCAATCTGATAAAAGCATCTTGTCTCGACACGTCACACCCCTCACAGGAATTCTGCTTGTCCCACTCGTTATCGCCCTTCATCCGAAGCAATACCTTTTCCCGAAATGAAGAAACTTATCCAACGAAACTTGACAAAAGCTACTGAAAAAGTGAGCTTATGTGGTTGGTCTCACATGCGACATACATAGGGCGAAATTCCTTTCTCGGTTGTAGCTAGCAAATCCTTGCAAAAAAGAGCAATGAATGCTTTTTGACTTTTCCAAGGAGCAGGAAATGCCAAAATTACCCCAAGGGAAATACATAATTTCATATACTCTTGTAAAAAGGATAGGTAGAAAATGAATGGGATTCAATTGGAATTAATCGAAAAGGGTGGAAGAACTTAGCCCATCAATGAATGCTTTTTGACTTTTCAAAGGAGCAGGAAATGCCAAAATTACCCTAATGGAAATACATAATTTCATATACTCTTGTAAAAAGGATAGGTAGAAAATAAATGGGATTCAATTGGAATTAACGGAAAAGGGTGGAAGAACTTAGCCCGTCAATGAATGTTTTTTAACTTTTCAAATGAGCAGGAAATGCCAAAATTACCCTAATGGAAATACATAATTTCATATACTCTGGTAAAGAGGATAGGTAGAAAATGAATGGGATTAATTGGAATTAACACAAAATGGTGGAAGAACTTATCCTATCATTTTGCCTTTATATATAGTTGTTAGATTTTTAAGATTGTAGCTTTTATATGTTGTAAGCCCCTATAGTCTAGTATTTTTCAAAAAGTTCTGCATGGCTTACCCTCTATGATGATACAAACCGGTCATTTGATCGGCTACAATGCAAATAGGGTGTGCCCAAAAAAATCATTTTCATAGGATGATCCTAGCCCTATGATCATTAGAGGAACTTCATATTGTGGGAACCTCTATAGATCGAAGGGTTGGGATCATCCTATGGAAATGAATTTTTTCGCACAATGTATTTATGTTGTGGCCCATCAAATGGATGATTTGCATCATCCAATCGTGTAAGCCTTACAGTAATTTTTGAAAAATAATGGACTACACAAGCTTACATCATAGCATTTCTATTATTTTGGAGCTTTTAGCCTTTTATTATAGAGAAAGACAGCTTTCACAACACCGGAATATCTACTTCTCAAATAGTGCAATCGAAGTTTACACTAGCCCAAGATCAACAACCAAAGTAAAAGAAGAACAGTACCCAAAATCGGTGTACTTCATTATATGATAAAAGAAGACAATACAAGACAAGAACAAAAGAGAAGAAAGCTTCAAAATATAGAAAATATGGAAAAGCTTCAAACACTAGCTTGCACACAAGAGCTTCAATGGAGTTTCAATGGAGGTCTCTTGCTTAGTGGAGAATCTCTACCAAAAGAGAATAGGCTTAGTCAAGGAAAGTAATGAGAAGTAATAGCTTTGATAAGTAGTAGTGGGTATGGGAAAGTGGTGTCTTAAATGCTTAGGAAAGTGGTGGGTTTGGCGTTCCAAGTAAGGTTTGAATTTGAAATATGAAGTAGTGGGAAAAGTTGTAGTAAACATGTGTGGCTCACACATGTGCAAGCTAGGCCAACAAAAGACCAAAATGCCCATGAACACAAAATACATATTTCTCCTCACTACATCTCTCAAAATAAAACAAAATAAACCTAACCAAAAAATACACTTCAAAATTAACACTCCCCCTTAAAGTGATTTTTTGGAAACTACTCCATGCTTACAACGAAGTAGCTCAAATGGTCCTTTGGAAAGTGACTTGGTAAAGATGTCGGCAATGTTTTCTTTGCTCCCCACTTCCGCTACAACAATTGTACCATCTAACACCTTTTGACAATTGAAATGATGCTCGATCTCAATATGCTTTGTTCTTGCATGACAAATCGAATTTGTGGCAAGTTTGAGTGCACTTTGGTTGTCACCAAGAATAGTCGTCGCCTTGTGAATAGATAAATGAACATCTTCAATCAACCGCCGCAACCAAACACATTCTTGAGACGCAAGAGTGGCGGCCTTATATTCCGCTTTCGTTGTTGAAAGAGACACCGAATCTTGTTTCTTACTACACCAAGAAACACCAGCCGATCCACACAAAAAAATATAATCGGAAGTAGATTTTTGATCATCCAAGTGCCCTCTATAGTCGGCATCGGTAAATCCATTCAACACAAAATCAACCCCTCTCTTGTAAAGCAACCCAAAGTCAAGGGTAGAATTCACATACTTCAAAATTCTCTTTGCCGCTTTCAAGTGTGGTTTTCGTGGCGCTTGCATATAGCAACTAACAAGCCCAACGGAAAAAAAAATATCGGGTCTTGTGATAGTCAAGTAGATGAGACTACTCACAAGAGCACGATATGACCACAGATCCAGAAGAAGCTTGCCTTCTCCCCTTCTTATCTTTATGTTGGGATCAAGAGGAGTAGAAGATCTTTTACTTTGACTCATCCCAAATCTTCCAACTAATTTCTCTGCATAACCTTTTTGAGAAACTAGCACACCATCCTTCAAGGTCTCCACCTCCAAGCCAAGAAAGTGACTTAGCTCTCACAAGTCCTTCATCTCAAAACGAATAGATAACTCCTCCCTTAGCTTTGCAACATCAACATCATTGTTGCCGGTAACTATCATGTCGTCGACGTAAAGAAGCACAATGACAAGCAAGCCTTTGTCTTTCTTCACAAATAAACTAGAATCGGAGTTAGAAGCAAAATAACCACAAATTTGCAAGCTGCAATCTTACCATACCATGCCCTTTGAGCTTGCTTCAACTCATAAAGAGCTTTCTTGAGCTTGCAAACATGAGTCGGATGATCACTTGAATTGTAACTCGGCAGTTGCTCCATGTAGATGTCTTTGTCAAGCGGCCAATGAAATTACAACTCGAACAGAAGTCATATTGGCAACGGGACTAAAGGTCTCCTCATAATCCTCTCCATACTTTTGAGAGAATCCTCTAGGCACCAACCTTGCTTTGAATCTATCCACACTCACATCCGCTTTTCGCTTCATTTGTACACCCTTTTACATGTAATCAGATTCACATCCTTCGGCTTAGGAACAAGATCCCAAGTCTCATTTTTTACAAGTGCAATCATGTCCTCATTCATAGCATCCTTCCATTCTCTCACCCCTTTTGCTTCATCAAAGCAAGAAGGCTCATTATTATCAAATGGACCGGAAAGGAAACAAGAATAAGTGCTCACCGTGTTTTCATCTCGATACCGGCCGGCTTGACAATCTTTCTTTTCGACCTTCTAAGATGTGTTGCA
The DNA here is from genome assembly GCF_043159265.1 of Tasmannia lanceolata. Classification (NCBI taxonomy): domain Eukaryota; kingdom Viridiplantae; phylum Streptophyta; class Magnoliopsida; order Canellales; family Winteraceae; genus Tasmannia; species Tasmannia lanceolata. The sequence goes on from NW_027518693.1 coordinate 1,027,639, forward strand.
CTACACTCCTCTTCATTAGTCTCTTCATTTTGTTCATCTTCTTGAACATGACATACAACATCACTCCCCCTATCACCTTGCTCCCCCATCGGCAAAGAAGAAGAAGACCCAAATTTCATTGGAGCATTTGGTGTCAAACGCAAGTTCATTGTTGCTTGAGGCTCAACCTCAACAAAGATGTGCTCACCTACACCCATACCATTAGTGGAACCACTATCCAAATCATGATAAGAAGAGACTTCATCAAACACAACATCGCTTGAAACAATGGACTTGTGAGTTGTAGGATCCATGCACTTCCAACCTTTCTTCCTTTCATCATACCCGATGAAAATACACTTCTTCGCCTTAGCATCCAACTTGGTTCTCCTTTCATCCAGCACATGCACATAGCAAATTGAATCAAATACCTTGAAATGCTTGACACTAGGCTTCACCCCAAACATCAACTCATAAGGAGAGTTCATATTAATAGGATTAAGAGGCACCCGATTAATCACATAAGTTGCACATGCCATACCTTCCGCCCATAAGGCCTTGGGTAAATTCTTTGCATGCAACCAACTTTTGCAAGTCTCCACAAGATGCCTAATCTTCCTCTCCGCAACTCCGTTTTGTTGAGGCATATAGGCACAAGTGAGATCCCTTTGTATACCATGATCACTACAAAATGCAAAAAATTCATTAGAAGTAAACTCCCCACCATTATCGGTTCTCAACCGCTTGATCTTCTTGTGAAGCACACCTTCAACGGTCTTCTTGAACTCAACAAACTTAGACAATGCATCGGATTTCTCCCTTATAAAATACACCCAAGTGAATCTAATAAAATCATCAACAAATAATAACATATAGCAGAAGCCGGAAAATGAAGGTGTCCTACAAGGTCCCATTACATCACTATGGATAAGCTCCAATGGAGCTTTGCACCTTGAAAAATACTTGTCAAATGGAAGACGGTATGCCTTACCATATTGACAACCCTCACACACCTTTCCACCACCAAAATAATTTAAATTTGGTAGCCTAGTTACTAGATTCTTAATCACCATGACCTTCAATTTATCCATGCTAATATGACCCAATCTAGCATGCCAAATTGAAGCGCCATCATTTGTACTCATTTTATCAACATATAAAGTCGAAACCGATAAAACAAACAAATCTTTAACTCTCTTACCGGTATAGACAACATCTGCCTTCAAGCTTGAAATATTCCGAAGAAATTTCACCTCCTTAGACCCGAACAAAACATAATTTCCAGCATCCACCGCATTTGCCACCGAGAAAAGATTCTTCTTCATACCGGAAACATGAAACACACTCTTAAGTGTAATGGGATCCTCATTCGCTCCACCAATGGTGATGACCCCTTCTTTCTCTACCGGATGTATGGTATTGTCTGTCGTGATGATAGCATCATTGCCTTCATATTTTCAGAATTTTGAGAATTTAGATTCGTCGCCGGTAAGATGATACCCACAACCGGAATCAACAATCCAATCATCCTCAAAATTGATAGATGCCAAAGCACCCACTGTAGTAGTTTCCGCCACAAAACATCTACCCCAATCTTCTTCATTTTTTGGCTCATCAACTTTTTCAGCTGCATTGCCATCATTCAATTTCACACGACAATTATTTTGTATATGCCCAAGTTTACCACATCGATAACACTTGATACCCTTTCGGTTTCCTTTACCCATAACGGATGATCCTCCTTCATCTCCACCTTTAGTTGGAACATTTTTCTTCTCTTTGTATTTGTTGAAGGGTTTCTTTTTACTAGAAAATAATGCTTCTTCTTCACTACCGGATATTGAACAACTCGCCATTTGTCTACCTAAAGACTCTTGTGAAGCAAAAAAATTTTCAAATTCCACAAAAGAAGGTCGCCAATCTCACCCTTGAATCGACGTAACATAAGGAATGTACTCTCTTTTCAACCCACGAATAATATGCCGCTTCATTCGTGCCTTCGAAATAGGCTCTTCCGGATCCAATAAAGAAATCTCCGAACAAAGATTCTTAATCTTCAAAAAAAATTGAGAAATAGAGAGATCACCTTATGTAGTATTCGCCAACTCATTCTCCAACATTTGTAGACGTGCCATATTCTTCTTGTTAAGCAATCCATCAAGGGTAGTCCAAATCTCACTCACCGATTTACACCCAATGATGTGCTCAAACAAGTCATGTGAAATAGACCTCTTCAAAACAAATTCGGCCTTGGCATTCTTCATCCTCCACGCCTTCAATACATCGGCATTTTCTTGTGTATCTTCCGGAGCTACAACGGCATTGCCACAAACAACCTCCCATAAATCTTCTCCCACTAGATATGACTCCATACATGTTCTCCATATCTTGTAGTTCGATTGATTTAGTACCCCAATGCCGAGTCCACTAACCCTTCCGCTCATATACATCTCCAAAGCACCGATTGAACTTCCTCACAAAGGAAATCTTGACAAGCACCAACTACCACCCTTGTGGCTCTGATACCATATAGAGAAAGACGGCTTTCACAACACCGAAATATCTACTTCTCAAATAGTGCAACCGAAGTTTACACTAGCCCAAGATCAACAACCAAAGTAGAAGAAGAACAATACCCAAAATCGATGTGCTTCAATATATGATAAAAGAAGACAATACAAGACAAGAACAAAAAAGAAGAAAGCTTCAAAATATAGAAAATATGGGAAAGCTTCAAACACTAGCTTGCACACAAGAGCTTCAATGGAGGTCTCATGCTTAGTGGAGAATCTCTACCAAAATAGTTAAAAGAGAATAGGCTTAGTCAAGGAAAGTAAAGAGAAGTAATAGCTTTGGTAAGTATTAGTGGGTATGGGAAAGTGGTGTCTTAAATGCTTTGGGAAGTGGTGGGTTTGGAGTTCCAAGTAATGTTTGAATTTGAAATAGGAAGTAATGGGAAAAGTTGTAGTAAACATGTTTGGCTCACACATGTGCAAGCTAAGCCAACAAAAGACCAAAATACCCATGGACACAAAATACACATTTCTCCTCACTACATCTCTCAAAATAAAACAAAATAAAGCTAACCAAAAAATACACTCTAAAATTAACATTTAAATGGTGTAAACCTCGTAGTCTAGTTTTTTTCAAAAGGCATTTTCCTTTTAATATGTTTTTTTCGTCTTTTTCTTCTTTCGTTTTCTTGGTCCCAGTGTTAAATAGTTTTTTCCGACTCGGGGTGGTCCCTAACCTTGAAAGAAATAGAGTCTAAATAAAAAATGGTGATGCTACCGTCCTGGTTGGAGCCTGCCTAGAGGTAGGTATGGAACTCGGTTGGACCCGTTTGGTGTGGGATGAAACAGGGCGGTTGTCGCCTTATGCGGTACTCTCTCTCTCTCTCTACTATCACTCGCCTTATGCTGGATTTGTAGAAGTTTCTTAGTTTTTGCCTTAACTCTTTCTCGATTTTTAAGAGTGGAGTTTTTATATGTTGTAAGCCCCTATGGTCTAGTATTTTTCATAAAGTAGTGTACGACTAACACTCTAGGTTGATCCAAACCGTCCATTTGATGGGCTTTTGTGCGAAAAAAAATCATTTACATAGGATGATCCTAGCCCTATGATCTTTAGAAGAACTTCACATTATGGGAACCTCTATAGATCGGAGGATTAGGATCATCCTATGGAAATTATTTTTGACGCATAATGTATTTACGTTGCGGCCCATCAAATGGACGGTTTGGATCTTCCAATAGTGTAAGCTGTATAGTACTTTTTGAAAAATATTCGACTACACAGGCTTACAACAAGGCATTTCTATTATTTTGGAGCTTTTATATGGTATAAGCCCTATAGTCCAGTTTTTTTCAAAAATCATTTTTCTTTTAATATAATTTTTTTGTTTCTTTCTTCTTTCTATTTCTTTGTCCCAAGTGTTTAATAGTTTTTTCTGACTCTGGGTGGTCCCTAACCTTAGGCTCTGTTCACTTGTTTTCCCGGGAAAGGAAAAGAAAATGTTTCCCGGGAATCTGATGTGGCATTAGGAAAAGAAATCCAGGGAATCTGTGCAGGAAAAGGTTTCCCTGGACTATTTTTGGATTGTTCACTTGCTCAGGAAAAGGTTTCCAAGGAAACTGCTTGCCCTTCTTTTTGCACTAGTTTTCTCTAAGGCTTTGTTCATTTGCGTTCCCTGGAAAGCAAATCCCTGGAAAACTGCCTCTTTTTTCCTTGACAAGACAGAATTCTGGTGTTCACTTGCTTTCCAGGGAAAAGATAATATCAGATGTGGAATTGATTAAATAAATCAAAATATTAGGTGGAAATGGGGTTTTTCCCTCTCCATCGGGATTCTTTTTCCGACATAATATATCGGATTTGTTTTCCAGGGAAAGCAGAAAAAGGAGAGACGAGAGCTTCTACGTTTTTGTCTGCCAAAAAGCTCGTCTTCTTCGCCGTTTCTCTCCTTCGCCGTCTCCGTCGTGCTCCCGGCGAAAAACCCCCTCCGACGAACACCCCATCCCATAAAAGGTACTCCCTCCTCTCGGCTTTTTCTCCTTCTCCTCTGTTTTTCTTTTTCCTTTTGCAAACCCCCTCTCTCAACCTCTCCTCTCTCTCCTTCTCCCTCTCCTTCTCCTCTGTTTTTTTTAATTTTTACAAACCCCCCTCTCAACCTCTTCTCCTTCTCCTTCTCCTTTGTTTTTTTTTCTTTTTGCAAACCCCCTTTCTGAACCTCTCCTCTCTCTTGTTCTCCTTCTCCTTCTCCTCTGTTTTTTTCTTTTTTTGTGTTTGCAAACCCCCCTCTCTAAACCTCTCCTCTCTCTCCTTCTCCTCTGTCGTGCTACCAGCGAAACCCCCCTCCGGCGAAAATTTTATTTGCCGTGGTCCGAGGGATGGTCTTTTGGGTTGAGGTGGGTTTGAGGGATTTGAGGTGCAAACGAAAGAACCTTTTTTTTTTTGTTAGTTTTCATGGCTAATGCAAGTTTCAGACATAGCTTTCTCTTATTTTTTCCCATTTTTTGGTCGAAAGGGGTGAAGGATTTGTGTGATTTTTTCCTTGGGCAAGGACTGCTTTCTTCATCTTTCTCATTACTGTTTTTGTACAGATTTTGAGTATTCTGTTCTAAATGTGGGTTCATGTTCTCATTATTCTGTTGTTAATGTGGGTTCATTTTTCACAATAAACAAAACCCCTCTTTCTGATTTTGTTCATCTATCTCATTATTTTGTATTGGGACAAAAACCCCTGTTTTTGTTTTTTTATGTTCATATATGATGTGTTTTTCTACAGATTTTGAGCATTTTGTTCAAAATGTGGGTTCGAATGATGAACTGGGTTTCATCACAACTGGAATCTGATGAAACCCAATACATTTAAACTGTTGGATTTTCACTTGTTATGGAGTTCAAAGGAGATGTAAATGTGAAAATGTATTTGGGTTATGACCGATCTCTGATACTTTTGGCTTTGTTTTTTTGGTCAGAAGCAGAGGTTTTTCGTCGATCTCACCCGTGCACGCTTCAGTCACATTTGCTACAGAGTAAAAGATGTAAGCTCCCTTGCTTCACATGCTATATGTTTTTGTTAGGCTTCGACGTAATGGGAGATTAATTTCTCCCTTGCTTCTCCGTTATTGAATATAACATCTCTCACATATTTCATCTTTTTTTTTTGGCAGACTGTCTTTTTTTTAATATAACATCTCTCACATATTTCATCTGTTTGGGGCTTCTTATGTTTCTTGGTTGGGATTGCTTTCGATGTGGTCCATGTTTGAATGGGTGATTATGGGTGGTTGAGAGATTGGGTGTTTTGTGGTTGGGAGCTTGGGTGTTTTGTCTGAAAGGAGATTGTGGGAGTTAATGAAATGAAAATTTTCTGTTGTAGGGCTACCATCATGCCGCAAGAAGCAACAAATAGGAGGATGGTTATTATTCGAGCTGCAGCGGTAGTTATGGCTGCGGCGACTGCAATATTACTTAGGATTAGACAAAACCAAGTGCAGAATAGGACAAGAGCCCCTTACGAATCAGGGTACCTAACCCACAGGGATTATGTTACACGTATCACACAGGCAGAGAACCACTGTGTCGCTCTGCTTCGTATGGATGTTCGCTGCTTCCGCAGTTTTGTGGCCATTTTCAGAAACATGGCCCTGCTCGAAGACACAATCCACTGTTGTGTCGAGGAACAAGTGGCGATTTTCCTACACATACTTGCACACAACGATAGGAATCGCAGTATCAGAGCATCCATTAGACGGTCAGGGGCGACGGTTTCAAAGTATTTTAACAAGGTTCTGGATGCCGTGCTAAGCATTAGGAAAGTGTTCATCTTACCTCCTTCAAGGGAGACACCAAGGCAAATTGCTGAAAATCCGTACTGGATGCCGTACTTTAAGGTACCAAGCATAATCCGAACTGTATTCTTAGTAATTGATTAGGGCCTTAGTTTCAGATGTTGACGGTTAATGTTTACAATTTAGGATTGCATTGGTGCAATCGACGGGATTCATATACATGCAAGAGTAAATGAAGATATCCAAGGCAGATTTTGGTGTCGTAAGGGATACCCATCCCAGAATGTGCTCGCTGCATGTGACTTCGACATGAAGTTTACTTACGTGTTAGCTAGGTGGGAGGGGTCGGCATCAGACTCACGGGTCTTGGCATCCGCTTTATCAAAGGAGAATCCCATTCCGTGTCTAACAGGTGGTTAATAAGACTTTATTTTCTACACCTTACCTTTACTTTATGGTCTGAATATTTTTACTTAACGTAATCCTTCTTGCGAGTGTAGGAAAATACTATCTTGCCGATGCCGGGTACCCATGCCTAACGCATTTTATAACTCCATTCCGCGGCCCTAGTTACCACCTGAACGAGATCAGAGGGCGCATACCTCGATCTCCTGAGGAGTTATACAATCAAAGGCATTCAGCGGTTAGAAATGTAATCGAGCGAACTTTTGGGGTCCTGAAGAAGCGATTCACCATAATAAATGCGCCACCCATGTATCATTTCAAACGCCAGGTGGACATTGTGTTAGCTTGTTGCTGCATCCACAACCACATCAGGAGGGAGATGCCTAACGACATGTACATTGATGTGGTTGACGGTGAGTTGGCGGTAGCCCGTCCAGAGGAGATTCCGCCACCTGTTCCTTTGGCAGCTATTTCTAGGGCTGAGGATCTCAGAGTGGGAGGATTAATCCGAACCGGCATTATGGATCATTTGTGGCGTGATTTTCAGCAACGTCGTGGTCATAATTAGGATGATTTTTTTTTTCAGACTATGTTATATTATCCACTTTTGGGTTATATTAAACAATGTGTTGTTTGTTATTATGTTTTTGGATTGTTTAGTACGGAGTTTTAGTATTTGTCTTCTTTTATTTGACTTTTGCTTGTATTAGACTTTTGCAAAATAAGTGTTTGATGGTATGATGTTTCATAATTAAACAGCGTGACAGGTAAGATGGCATCTATTTCAGGGGTTGACAAGGGAAAGAAAAAAAATAACCATTGGGGAGACGATGATGATAGATATCTTGTAGCGGCCCTATCTAACCAAGTTGCCCAGGGCAACAAAATCGCTAACGGGTTTAAAGAAGTTGGCATCCACGCAGTGGCACATGAGCTTACCCTTAAGTTTGGAAGGGAAATCACAAAAGACCATGTTCGGAATAGAATAAAGACCTTGAAAACCACCTACAGGGCTGTTCACACTATCCTCTCTCTTAGCGGGATAGGTTGGGATACACAACTATGCAAGATAAGTGTTGAGGAGGAAGTAAAGAATGAATACCTAAAGGTAATCTCCAATTTAATTTTTGTCTAATTATTGTCCGGTGATTACTTACAATTGTCTAATCAGATTCCTGTTATTACTTACAATGTTTGAATTTTTTTAATAGACTAATCCCGGACATCTTCGGTATTTTAACAACCGCTATCCGCTGTACGAGGAATGGAAGTATGTCTTTGGGGAGTCACATGCTACAGGGGAGTTCACTAACGACAGCCATGGCCCTGAACAGGATGATCTGGGTACTTTTCCATGCAGGGGGCCATTAGGGCTCGACGATATGGTTGACAGTTTCCCCCCTGTATCTACTCCTTCAGGTCCTTCACGTACCAGATCACGCCATTCTTCTCCTGTTGGAGACAATACCAGCATGGGGTACAGTGACTCATCCCCTTTGAAAGAGCCTACTCCAGGTAGCAGCGGAAAGAGAAGGAGGCGGGTTGGTGATGCGAAGCTTTCAACGGATATGGATAAGCTGTCCGACAGTATCAGGATGATGGCTGAGGCCATCACATCGACTTCTGAGGTGCACGACCTGGGATTGCTTAAAGACTCGGTGATGGGCATGCAGAGTTTTTCCTACAGGGAACGGGTTAGGGCCTATAACTACCTCCATATCCATCATAAGGAAGCTGAGGTCTTCCTTTCCCTGGAGGAGGAGGGACGTCATGAGATATTAATCGGCATTTTGGAGAAGTAGTTTGATCGTCACTGGTTTGCCTTCTTAAACTCTTTTTGGCTTTCTTTATGATGGGTTGACTATTATCAGACTTATTTGTGGTTGGGATCATTTGGTTCTGGTTGTGGTGGGTCTCTTTTTGGCTTTGTTTATGGTTGGTTGGCTATAAGACTTTTGATGTTATGGTTATGTTTATGGTGGGTTGGTTGACTTAGACTTTTGATGCTATGGTTATGTTTATGGTGGGTTGACTATCAGACTTTTAATGTTATGGTTATGTTTATGGTGGGTTGACTATTACACTTATGTTGGTGGGTATGTGGGGTTTTATTTTCGCTATGTTGGTACCTACTATTTGTGGTTATAATGAGAAATTTATTTTATGTTTGGTTTGTTATTGGTTATCTAACAAGTTTTATTAGTTCTTGGATGTTATTTTCTTTGCTTGCAGGGTAATGGCAAAAATAAAATTTTATGTGGTATTCAAGGGAAAACAGGTAGGCGTATATGACAATTGGCCAGACTGTCATGATCAAGTCAACAAGATTACTTTAAGCTGCTAATGCCTCCTTTAACTGTCGGTTGCTAATGCCTCCTTTAGGTGATTACTTTAAGCTGCTCAATTTTAAAAATTCATCAAGATAGGAATGGTGTAGTATTTAGGGAGATTACTTAGGATTGCCTTGATAAGAGTACGTAACTCTTCTTCTTCGAGGGTGAGTAGCTTTCTCCCCACTCTTTCGATAATTGAATACATAAATGTTGTGTAACAAACAGTTACTCCACATTTAGATAAAAAAAATAACGAACAATTGCTCCAAAAGCTTAAGCTATTAGCCTTGGGTTCATTTAATCATTTATACTACATTTTTTTTGGTAGGTAAGCTGGGATCGAATCTCTAACCACTAGGTAGGATTAAAATGGGTTTTTATGTTTATGTTTCCCACCACCGTGTAATTGGCAAGTGAACGAGCGAAGGAAACCTTTTCCTGCACCTTTCCGAGGATTTCCTGGCCACGTGAACACGCGCAGGAAACCTTTTCCTTCACAGTTTCCCTGGATTCCTTTTCCTTTTTGCCACGTCAGATTCCCTGGAAACATTTTCCTTTCCTTTCCGGGGAAAACAAGTGAACAGAGCCTAAGTGTTTTTGGTCGGAAATGAAATCCCTAAAGGGGGGGAAATGGACTTTTCCATGTCATTTTTTGACTTATTGTAGAAATTCCTCATGTGTAATTCTATTTTCCAGGGAGTGAACACCAGAATTCTGTCTTGTCAAGGAAAAAAGAGGCTATTTTCCAGGGATTTGCTTTCCCGGGAACGCAAGTGAATAGAGCCTGGAGTCTATATAAATATGGTGATGCTACGGATTGGAGCCTGCCTAGAGAGGTAGGTATGGAACTCGGTGGGACCTAGCTCGGTGTGGGATGAGACAGGGCGGTTGTCGCCTTATCCGGTACTCTCTCTTCTATTAGTCAATGGATCCCTCCTTTGGGCATCCTCTTTTCCCATCTTTCTTTATTTCTTTTCTTTTCTATTCTTTTTGGGAGACGGACCCGAAACATGCATTGCTGAATAAATATTGGGAAATGATATCTGAGTGTTTTGATAAACATGCCCTCCACTTGGGTGTCGTATAGTACTTAAAGAGCTTTAAGAGCTTTCTGAGAACCTCCACGACAGACAAGTGGAGCACAAGTTTATCAAAAGATTCTGGCCCTGATATAATTTCCCTAAGTATTTTCTATCAGAATTGCGCATGCGTTGCTTGCATTAATTCCGGGTTGTCCGTGTATTTTATTTGGATGTGTGTTGCTCTATCGTTTTTTACTTTTAATTTTTTTTTTTTTTACCATCTGTGCGAGGCAATTTGCAAACATGATCATTGTTGCAGGCTGTCTATTTTGACGAGGTGTGTCTACTATGGCAAAGAGGTCCCATCTTTGATTGATCCGAACGCTCCATCTAATAGGCCTTTATTCGGATCTCATATGACCGATAAATCAGGATTTCTTAATTGCCTATCCAGGCTTTCCATTTATCAAAATGGGGTCGCTCCGTTTGTACAAGTTCCTTTTCTGCCTTATTCTCAATTTTATATAGTGTAAGCCCCTATAGTCTAGTATTTCTCTAAAAGTACTGCACGGCTTACACTCTATGCCAAAAAAATCATTTTCACAGGATTAGAGGAACTTCATCTCTATAGATCGGAGGGCTGCGATCATCCTATGGAAATGAATCATCCTATGGTGCAAGCCCTACAGTTCTTTTATAAAATACTAGACTATAAGGGCTTCCACCGTAGCATTTTTATTATTTTGGAGTTTTTATATGGTGGAAGCCCCCATTTTAGAATGAACCACTGGTTTGGACAAATCTTTAAAATGCTGCTCTTTTCTCCTCATCCTTGATCAAGAAGCACAGATCAAGCACCCATTAGCCATACACATAGAGATGGATTCATAAATACACTAGAGTGGCTGTCCCAAGTATAAAAAGGGGGTAATATAATGATAACGGGACACAATTTTGGGTCTCGTTCACTTTGAGAATTTTGTGTTTTCTAACACCCTAATTTCAAGCATCACACACAATTAGGGCATCCAAAGTGGGGCCACCTCTTGTGATTATAAAAATAAAATAAAATCAAACCGTACAATTACAAGTGCAGCCTACTCTTTGAAGGCCCCTCCAAGAAAAGATAAACAATTTGGTTCATCGAACAAGTGGGCCCGTCCAAGAAAAGATCTACCGTTGCTTTTTTTGGGTATTGATCGAGTGGATGGGATCTCGATCCCCATTTAACGTGGGGCCAAAGAACAAAGACCTCCACTTGGATGATGGATGAGTCAATTAAAAGAAAGTTAAAAACATCTGTCCTTTCCATTAAAAACCTCTGTTCTTTCCCGATTTCTCACTCTTCGCTTAACCATAGTTAGCAAAATGTGATACGACAAAAAAGCGGGATAGGAAAATTCGAGTTTAATACGGTATTGGTTCAAAAGAAGCTGAGGTAAAAAAATTGGAACAGTAAAAAATGCATTTAAAATTTTGTCATTTACAAAATATAGTGAGGGTAAAATTGGAAAGTTGGCCAAAACACGTAATTAATATGTTCAAAACGCATTTTAAACGTGTTTAAAATGTTTTCCTAAAAAAATGGAGTTTTTTTCGTAGTGAAAGTTTTAAACAGAGATTTAAACAGCAAACCAATAAAACGCATTTTTTTGGGGAAAATTACTAGAAACCCCGAATAAAAACATATCTACTAGAATCCCCCAAAAATTCATAATTACCAATCACCCCATAAATAGCTTTTAATTTTGCCTATTACCCATTCTACCCTATCTTATGTCACCTTACAAATCTCTCTCTCTCTCTCTCTCTCTCTCTCTCTCTCTCTCTCTCTCTCTCTCTCTCCATCAATAAGTATCGTTTGAACTCTCTCTGGCTCTCTTAATTGAGAAATCTTAGCCGTGCATGTACGTACAGCCCAAAAATACATTGGGCCCACATTATTTTGGTGATCCAAGCCATTCATTTGTTGGTACCTGACGTGGATAGGGACATCTCTATGGGGTGGTATGGTGGAGTGTGAGATAGACCAATGAGTTAAGAGGGAGATGGATTCATGGATTGAGAGGTTTTAAAAAGAGAGTGTGAGAGAGAGAGAGAGAGAGAGAGAGAGAGAGAGAGATTGATGGATGGAGAGATTTTAGGGATTTGTAAGCGTGATATAAAGGTAAATTGGGTAAAAGGCAAAATTAAAAGCTATTTATAGCCCTATTGGTAATTAAGAAATTTTGGGGGTGGTTTGTGTAAATAAGTTTTTATTTAGGGGGTTTTAGTAGTTTTTCCCTTTTTTTTTATTTCCCTTCCAATATTTTTGGAAAAAAACTAGGAAATAAGCAACAATATTATCTCTTCCAATATTGACTTTCCCTTTGACATTCTCCCTTCTTCTTCTGCTAAGATTATAAGCCAAACCCTAGTTTTTATTCCCAAAACAAAAGTTCGGAAAGGAAAAAAAATCTAAAATTTCTTATTTCTTACATATAAAAGATAAGGTAAACCAACCCTATTCAAATTTTCAGTTAGGAACCTTCAGTTTATGATGTTATCCCTCTAAATTAATCAGACATAATTCGTCAATGAAAAAAAAAATTCATAGAAATAATTTTCCATCAGAGATATTTCTTGCAATCCAACCAAGATAGGAATTTCTTAGAAAAGTTAGAAATAAAAAATATTCCTAAAATTTCTTGCTTTATTTATCTATGAAGAAAAGATAGCTCAAACCAAGCTGTTTAATTTATTTTAGAGGGATTTTCAATTTACTTAATTCCTAAAATAATTTTTTGTTGAAGATTTTCTGACGAGGATATTGGAAGAGATAATATTGTTGCTTATTTCCTAATTTTTTCCTAAAATATTGGAAGGGAAATCAAAAAACGCTAAAACTGATTAAATGGTTTGGGGGATAAATTTGCTATTTTAAAATTTTAAACGGAGAAAATTGATGTTCATGAGTTTTAGGGACCTTTTAGCAAATATTTTCTAAAAATAAGACTGTTCAACTAATACGCTTTTCATAGGGACTAATCAGCAAATATTTTGCCATGGGACTAATTAGCAAAAATCACAGAATTGCACATGTGTTGCTTGCATTAATTCCAGATTGGCCGTGTATTTTATTTGGATGTGTGCTACTCTATCGTTTTTCTTACTTTCGATTTTTTTTTTTTTTTTACCATTTATGCGAGTCAATTTGCAAACATGATAACTGTTGCATACTCTTTTTTTTTACTCTTTCATTTTATTCATCCTTTAAAGCAGATCACAAGTGATCGAGGTGTGTCTACTACAGCAAAGAGGTCCCATCTTTGATTGATCCGAACCCTCCGACTTAATTTGGATCTCATAGGGCCAATAAATCACGATTTCTTAAAGGCGCATCTAGGCTTTCAAGTTATCACAGTGGGGTCACTCAATTTGTACAGGTTTCTTAGGTTTTGCTTTTAAGTGTGGAGTTTTATATGGTGTAAGCCTCTCTAGTATTTTTCAAAAAGTACTGCACGCCTTGCACCATAGGATGATCAAAACTGTCCATTTGATGGCTACAATGTGAATAGGGTGTGCAAAAAAAAAAGTCATTTTCATAGGATGATCCTAGCCCTATGATCATTAGAGGAACTTCATATTATGGGAATCTCCATAGATCGAGGGTTGGGATCATCCAATGGAAATGATTTTTGGGGCACAACGTATTTAGTTGTGGCCCATCAAATGGTGAGGTTACAAAACTTCCACAAAATGATCCTTTACTTTCAATTGGTTCAATTGGAATATCAAAGAAAGGCCTTCATAAAATCATTATGCAGTCATTGGTGTCTTCCTTAAGTTACTGATTGCTGGATTTATTGGAACATATTATTTTTCATTTTACTTTGTGGATACAATTATGGTTTTCGTAGAAAAAAAAAAATTCCACGTATACTATACTAAACCATATTCTAAGATAGAGAATTTTTATGATGGGTGGCCGTGAAAACACGTGAAGTCTAACAAAGTAGGTCCAGCCCACTTTTTTGATGATCCAAACCGTTCATCTATTTGGACACAACGTAAATAGGTTGTGCCCCAAAAATCATTTCCATAGGATGATCCTAACCCTCTCATCTGAACTAAGAAAAAGGGCTTTCTTCTGACTATGTCGTGGCGTGGGGGTGTTCTAAATTACTAATTTGAAGTGATGATGCTAGGTTTGGGTGGGTTTCGAACGAAAATGCCCTCATTTTAAAAACTCAAACGTTTTCTCTTTTTTTTAAGGCGCTGATATTCCCCCCACCCCTCTCTCACCCCCGACGTCTAAAGGTTAGACTTACCGTATATGGCGCATTTCCCATCCTTTCTCTCTCTCTCTCTCTCTCTCTCTCTCTCTCTCTCTCTCTCTCTCTCTCTCTCTCTCTCCCTCTCACACACACACACACACGCACACACAGGAACAGTTGGTGGGCCCAACAGGAAACGTGCCCTGCCTATACTTTTCAAAATGAACGTCACACCATAGGACGATCCAAGCCGTCCATTTAATGGGCTGCAACGTAAATAGGTTGAGTCCCAAGATATAATTTCCATATGCTAATCCTAGCCCTCTGATCTAAATAGAAACTACATATTATGAAACATCTATAGATCGGAGGGTTGCGATCATCCTATGGAAATGATTTTTGGGGCACAACCTATTTACATTGTGGCCCATCAAATGGATGGTTTGGATCATCCTATGGAGTTGGTCGTACAGTAACATTACAGCCCAATCATAGGCCCCACCCATATTTTTCAAAATGAAGTGTACGGTCCACACCATAGGATGATCCAACCCGTCCATAGTTTGGATCATCCTATAATGTGGTTCGTACAATAACATTATGGCCCAATTGTAGGCCCCACCTATATTTTTGAAAATGAAGTGTATGGTCCAGACCATAGGATGATCCAAACCATCCATCTGATGGGCCACAATGTAAATAACTAGCGTCCCAAAATATCATTTGCATAGGATGATCGCAACCCTCCAATCTATACAGGTTTCCATAATAAGCAGTTTCTCTTTATATCAGAGGGTTAGGATCATCATATGGAGATGGTTTTTTGGGACACAACCTATTTAAGATGTGGCCTATCAAATGGAAGGCTTGGATCATCCTATGGTGTGGGCCATAATTCATTTTGAAAAAACTGGATGGAGAGAGAGAGAGAGAGAGTGTGTGTAGGGGGGTTGCATAATATGTAGTTTCTATTTAATTGAAGGGCTAGGATCAACCTATGGAAATGATATTTCGGGATGCAACCTTTGTGGCCCATCAAATGGACGGTTTGGATCATCCTATGGTGTTGCGTTCATTTTAAAAACTATATTAAACACTTATAAACACTCTAAACCACTGGTTACCTTATATTAAATACTTATAAACATTCTAAACCACTGCTTACCCTATATAAATCACTTATAAGCACTCTAAACCACTGCTTATCTTATATTAAACACTCTAAATCACTACTTACCTTATATTAAACACTTACAAACACTCTAAACTATTGCTTACCCTATATAAACCACTTATAAACACTTTAAACCACTGCTAAGCTTATATAAACTACTTATAAACACTCTAAGCCACTGTTTACCCTATATAAACCACTTGTAAATACTCTATATCACTGCTTACCCTATATAAACCACTTATAAGCACTATAAATCACTGCTTACCCAGTATAAACCATTTATAAACACTATAAACTACTGTTAATCCTATATAAACCACTTTTATACACTTTAAACCACTGTTAAGCCTAAATAAACCACTACTGGGGATTATAAACCACTACAGACTATTATAAACCACTACCAACGATTATAAATCACTACCGACGATTATAAACCACTACTGACGAAAAAAGGGAGTTTTGGGATTTGTAGTGTAATGGTAATGATTGCAAGAAAGGTGATTTGATAGGGGGGAGAGAGAGAATCAAGGGCATTTTCGTCATATGCACTCTTGATTGGTAATTTAGAAAACACCCCTCCTGCAACGTCATAGTCAGTACAAAGCCCTTTTTTTAGTCATTTTCCCTTTATTTTATTCTTTTCTTTTTTGTCCACCCTTTAAAGAAGGTCACAAGTAATCGATCATTAGAGGAACTTCATATTATGGGTATCTCTATAGATTGGAGGGTTGCGATCATCCTATGGAAATGATTTACATTGTGACCCATCAAATGGACAGTCTAGATCATCCTATAGTGCATTTAGAGGGCTCATCAAATGGACAGTCTAACCTCTGATCTATAGAGGGACCGAACATTTGAGGGTTGATCATTGATCGAATGGTTAGGGTCAACCTACAGAAATGATTATTGGGGCACACCTATTTAGGCTGTGTCCCATCTTATGGACGGTTTGGATCATCCTATGGTGTGGGTCGTACGGTACTTTTTAAAAAATAATGGAGTACTGTAAGGCCTTTCAATATAAAAACTTAAGGGTTATCAAGTTGTTATCAAGTTGTTTCCATATTCCCAAACTCTATAGATTTTTTATTTTTTTCACATTGGATTTAATATTCAAGTTGCTTCGCATTAAGTATGTCTTCACAACACTGTTGGATGTCTGAAACCAGGGAACATCGAAGGTACCTTCCCTTTCCCTCAAATCGCTAATGAAAATTTTGGAGGTATGATTGACAAATTTGGAAATATTGTCCAACTAACATATAACTTTGGGCTGTAATGAGACAAAATTCCTTCACCATCCGTAAGCAAAGTGGCCTTCTTTCAAAAGCACCGACCTCGAGGGCAAAATTCTTAAATTCTAAGGGCAAATGAGTCGTAATTTAATTTCTAAATATTATTGGGACAAAATGATCTCACCATAAGTGTTTTGAACATCCCTAGCTCTTTATTCAATCATTCATGGGTTCAAAACCCCCAAAAAGGTAGTTCACTTCACTTAGTTAATTCAGACCCTTCCCATGATGATGTCACTTGGGTATTGAAGTAATGCTAAGGGTTGCTTATGAAAACTCATATCTATCTTGAAAACATAAAATCCTTGGTAAAACCAATAATTTTACAGCAAACCATTTCTTAGTAGCGAATTAATGCTTTTGTGAAAAGATGAAATGGCTTAGGGAAATTAAATTCTCATATATATATTAAAACGATAAACCTAGAATATAGAGTGTCTTTCCCTGCTCCCCACGCATTAGCACGACCAAAGCTTACTTATATTCTTATTTACATCTCCATTCTTAAATATAAACCCATCTAGAGTATTTCCCTTTGATGCCCGGGTGAGAATCCCTTGGAAGATTGAAGAAAAGTCGTGGTAAATCCTAAGAGAAACTAAAGCTTTTGGAAGAATCAAAGGAAAAGCTTCATCGGAAAGGTAGGTTACTTACGTATGTAGGATATTTGTAATTCTTTTGGGTTGGTGTGAAGGTCTTATCTCACTCAGAATAGATTTTACTAGAAGATTCTAGGATGTTCTTCTTATGAAACCTGTTAGGAGAGAGTACCATTTCTTAACAATTTATAAAGGGAAATGATATCAACACTCACGTGTTATAATAAGAGGCGCTCAAGTCTCTTGTCATTTAGTATTTAAAGGGCTTGAAAGAGCTTTTTGAAAACTGTAATATCCTTCTGAAAGCCCTTAAAATACTAAACGATGAGAGAGTTTGAGTGTTATAAAAACGTTTGTAAATTTATTGTAGATCCTTATATGGTTAAGAGTGTGTTATTGTAAATTTAGATAATTTAGATATTATAATTTTTCTAGAAAATTCTGTAGGTGACATGACATCCTGAATGAGAATTATGTCTTCACGACTTTTATTCTACACAAAAACATCTTTCAAATGGCACTAACTTCTTGAATTTTCTATATGCCTCGATAGACATTTGACTGAACCTAAGTTTACTTACAGAATCTGTTTTGCTGTCTAACCCAGACACTTGAACTTAGTTTCCAAGAATTCTGGTACTTCTGTAGGAAGAATTTGGTGATGAAACTTTGTCTTATTATAATTTGGTTATCTAGTTGACCTTAAAACTATTGAACGAAGAATTCAGATTAAAGTAGTCTATAGCGTGAATCATTCTTGACAAATTAAGAAAATACATGAATTATGTACCATCTACAATATGTTACTACCGTTTTTTTATCATTAGTGTTTGACTGGTAACTGATTTAAACCTTTGAACTTTTAGGAGAGTTGTCGTGCTATGTTCAGGCTTTTGCCTAGGGCACTTTCCTTTTTGTTTGGGGTTGCCATTCATGGAGGACGGGTTAACGACCCATTTGCCCTTGTTTCCCAAGTGGCAAGTTCGTTTACAAAAGTAGTCTGGTTGCCACGTGTCTGATGTTTAGTGGATGGACGGATTTTACCCCTAACTGTATTCATGGACAAAGACCATAGCCTTGTATTCCAGGATAGATTGATCTGGATAAGTTGGTCCCAAATGATAACTGAAAAGTAGTTTATCTTCAAAAGGCAAGGCTAAATGCAATTCCATCTTTTGGTAGGAATTACAATCATCCTAATTTTCAAAGATTAAGGTCATGTTTGTTATTGATTATGATAACAGATTGTTAGTCCAAAACCTATTATTGGGTAATTTTGAGTCCAATAATAGGCTTTGGACTAACAATCGGTTGTCATAATCTGAAACAGACAGGGCTTAAATATTTTTGAGGAGAGATCTTATCTTGGATAGTTGTGCAACAAACAATGAATGCTTTTATCTTGGAATATACCTAATCGAGGACAATCTATCCTACAAACAAACAGGCCCTTAGGTCCTTGCTGCACCTAGGTATGGCTTCCTATGCAACCCATATTATATGTTTGGAATGGAAAACCCAAATCATTGGATTTGAAATTCGACCTCCTACCATGGATGGCCCCATGATACAAAATCATCATCCAAAGACGGCATCTTAACTGTCCTCTATCATTGGATCAACTGATCTACAGTGCCCTTGATTAGACACTTCTTATGTCCCACTAATAAGCAGAGGGAAATGATATATTTGCTCCCTTTTGTTCCCCGGTCCAGCCCTTTCAGTGTAAAAACTGTAATCATAAATACAATAAAGGGGGTGGCCCGGAGAAGAAAAGGAAGCATGGTCCAACATCATAAGATGGGCCCACCTAAAAAAACACGGCACCAAATTCTTACAACTTTTGAATTCCTAATCATCCAATCAATGGGTAATGATCGGTGGGCTTTAATACTTGCATCCCACTAAGGCCCAGTTTGGGTTGAAGGAATGTTTTGAAAAAATTTGAGAAGGAAAAATATTTCTAAAAGTTCCTACAATTTTTTACACGGTAACTAATCTATTCAATTTTTACTTATTAAGGGCAAATGTAATGTATAAGGGAAACGGGGCCACATGACATAAGGAGGACTAGTTTTGTCCTGAAAAGTTGCTTTGGAAGACTATTGGTCTCACAATTGGTCATGGAGCAAAAATACGTCTTCTTACTTATACTTTACCCGTGCTAGCACTTATTTATCATTGAGCTAGAGTCGGGTCTGTTTGGATGTACACAATATTGAAATAGAAGGGGGAAAAAAGAGATTCTGGTTGCTTTCCTTTTCTTTATTTGGAAAAAGAGAGCTTTCATTTGGAAAAATTACACCCAACAATTACCATCATGTGAATAGGGAAAAGGTTGCATTTTCTATATTTTTTATGCAATCAAAGGGGGGCCCGGTTGAATTCCTGTTAAAAACTTTCTTCCATTACAAGTAGAATTATAGTTGTGCATCAAACTTTCTTTCCATTACAAGTGGAAAGTATGTCCTCACCTGTTGTTCCACCATACCAATCCCCATTACAGCAGTAGACGGCAGACACGCGTTCTTACTGCCAATATCTCTGGGATCTTTCAATGCTATTCGTGTAGTTTTTGAGAACATTGAGGGTTTTAAAGCAGCATGATATTTCTTTGGTTGTTTTTCGTGAAGACGGGTTTGGGAGACTTGAATTTTACATAAAAGTCCAACGCGGAGGCGTAAAAAATGAGGTGGCCAGTTTTAAATTTTTAATCCCCACCCTTCTAGAATATCTCCTGACCAAATTACAAAACTCTTCCTAGTCTTATTCTAAATTACATAAGCAACCTTTCATCTCCTGAATTTTTTCGAAAGCCTGATGCTCTGTTTGGGTCCCTTTTTTTTGAGAAAATATAGCAGAGAATATAATTCTACTAATTCGTTGAAGGATGTTTCGTAGGGAATTTAGCGAAATTGGGGAGTTTGACCGCCGGAGATGTCGGGCGCTTGTCGGTGACGTGGAACACTCAAAATTCGCTGGATGAATTTCTTTGAATCGAAGAAAAAATGGGAGAAATTCTCAGGCAAATTCTTTTTTCCTGTAATTGTCATAAGTTTTTTCCGTAATTGTCATATGTTAATACATTTGTTGGTATTTTTTTCCGTAAATTTCCTACTTTGCTTCTATTTTTCCGTAATTTTTCATTTAAAACTTAGTATTTCTGCCACAAATCGTAATGATTACCATTTTTTGTTATTTTATATTTTTGCTAGCCACCTTTGCACTCATGTTACTTCTGCCAATCTTTACACAAAGGATGGGCCACAAGCCGACAAGTGGCCTCGACGAAGGTCGCTAGCAAATTCCTATACAAAAAAAAAAAAAAGGGAAATGTTATCAGCACTACTGTATTTTTATGAGGGCACTCCTCACTTTATTAAAAGTACGGTATGGCCCACACCATAGGATGATCCAAACCGTCCATTAGATGGGCCATAGCCTAAATAGGTTATGCCCCAAAAATCATTTCCATAGGCTGATCCTAACCCTCCAATCTGAATGTTAGAGGGTTGATCCTAGCCCTCTATAGCCCTCTATAGATCGGAGGGTTAGAATCAACCTATGGAAATAATTTTGGGGTATAACCTATTTAGGCTATGACCCCATCTAATGGACGGTTTGGATCATCCTATTGTGCGGGCCATATCGTACTTTTAATAAAGTGAGGAGTGCCCGCATAAAAAAATAGTAGTGCTGATAACATTTTCCAAAAAAAATCTTAAAAATACGGCAAAAAACCTCCTTCACATCTCCTAACGCAACTAAACAATGTCTGGGAGATTTGCTCTCAATCTCCCCGTTGACTGATTTTCTTTTGATTTGCTTTTAATCTCCCTTTGACTTCTTCTTCTTCAAATCCTCCCAACATCTACCAGCATCCAAACAGGGCATAACTGAACTCGTGAATTGGAATTGGCATCCTATTTCAATTCCTATTCAAATCCCCCATTGAATGGAAAAAAATTGGAATTCCTTACTGCCTGAAAGCCTAAATCCTTAACAATTTATTCCACCCTGTAGCTAAAATTCCCTCTATATCCTTAATTAAAAGTCATCAAATTTCACTTAATGTCTTCGATTAGATAAATTATCTCCACTCTCGTCCGTTGTGCGATACTTTATTTTACCTATGTGAACCAAAAAAAAATCGAGACTTATATGTATTTTTCCCTCTTCCGTTTGGAGAAGATAGTTTCTTCTGAGATTACTTGCCCCTCATACCAAGTCCAGAGTTGCAGTCTGTGTTTCATAGTCTTTCATTAATCTGCCTTAATTTGGATGCTAATATCCATATCATAGTTGCTTGAGTTGCTATAATGGCTTCAATCTCATCAAATTCAGCTACTTTGTCATAGCTTACCTTGTATCGTAGAGAAAGTCGGCATTTTCAGATCATTAAAAAAAAATACATGTTTGAACCCGTGTTTCGAAGGGATTTGCCAGCATCCATCGCAGAAGGCATTTCGTGGATGGTCTGTTGCATCTAATAGCAGCCACACAGTCACACTTTTCAGAATATCGTAAGAGGAATGCCATTGTTGTGGTCAAATCAATAAATGAAATCAACGGAAATGAAAAAAAAAAAAATGGGTATCATTCATCGGAGCCAAGAGAGCTCATGTTGAAAAGGTCAAATCAACGGTCACGGTCACAACAATCCTGTTTTTATTTTCCACACGGAATCCCATTTTCATAGTGTTTTCTTTGTTGAAAAGAAATTATTTTAGGATACTAATATTTGCACTACCATATTCTAATAATTGCAAAAAGTCAGCTTGTCCTTTCCTTTTTAATTGGGGATTTCCTACCGTCCATCTCATAAGGCATTTCGCGGATGGTCTGTTGCATGTGAAAGTAGCCACCAAGGCTCATTGTTCAGCAGATTTTGTCTTCATTCACTTTGTAGCTGCTCTCACATGCAACAGACCATCTGCGAAATGCCATTCTGCAATAGACACTAGCAATTATATAATCATATTAATGCAAACATCAGGTGCGTTATTTTGTGGAGAATAATATATTATCCATTATGAGATTTTAGGGAGAATATGAGCCCTTGATATTTGATCCAACATCAGAGCAGTTTTTAAGTTGCTGCTGAGGGATGAAATAACAAAGATTAACAGTCAATTTTTCACTCGTGTGGTCGTGCATAGTGTGCCGGCCCAAAGTTTGAATGCATTGATTCAACGTAACTTTGCATGTACAGAGATGGAAGTTGAAACGAGAGAGAGAGAGAGGAAAGGGAACTCTTTCCTTTATCTTCCCACATAAATAAATACTCTTCAACATCTTCCTCAGACTTTCTGTTGAATTCCTCCACCAAATCACTTATGCTCTGTTCTCTCGTCGGGAAAGAAAAGGAAAGGGAAGCGAAGGAAACTGACGTAGCAGAAAGGAAAGCGAAGGAAAAGAAACCTCACAGAAAACCTGTCAGATGAGCGTTTCGTTGCACAGAAACCTGACAGAAAGTTCCCAAAAACTTCACAAAAACTACAGAGATATGTGTTTCGTTGCAGGGAAACTGAATAGAAACCTGTTAAACATAAACTGTGACAAACTAACATGTAGAATTCTGAGTAACAAATACATTAAACCCAAATTCTGTGTTAAAAAAATCAGAAATGTGAATCTCATTACCATAAACCACTAAACCCTAATCCTAACCCTTAAACCTTATTTCCCATCACAAGAGAATAAATACCAAGCAAAATAAATATCCAGCACAAGAGAATAAATACCAAACAAAACATGTTGATTTGCAAAAAAATAATACGAACAGGTACGAACAAATACCCAAAATATTGTACCAAATACAAAGAAATGAGGAACAAATACCAACCCTAGATCTACCCAAAATATGAAAAAATGAGGAACAAATACCAAAAAATATTGTAACAAAACTTGTTGATTTGCAAAAAAAATACAAAAAAAATATTTGTAACAGATGTACCCAAATACCCAAATACAAAAAATACAGTAACAGAAGATCTATAAACCTTATTTCTGGAACCCTAAATCCATATAAATCATAAACCCTAACCCAAATCTGTAAACCCTAAACTAAATGCATAAAACCATAAACCCTAAATCCAAACTCGGAAACCTTAAATACCAAAATATAATGAAAAAAAAAAAGATAAAAAATGAAACCTTAACTAGTAAATCTGAATCCCTACCCTCAAACCCCTTATCCGAAACCCTATATCCAGCAAAAAAATTCAGAGAAAGATAGAGATAGAGAGAGAGAGAGAGAGAGAGGAGACTTACCGGACGGAGGTCTTGCGAGAGAGAGACGTCGACAGTGGTCTTGCGCGTGCGAGAGAGAGAGAGAGAGAGAGAGAGAGAGAGAGAGAGAGAGAGAGAGAGAGAGAGTGTGTGTGGGTAAAGTCGGGGAAATATAGAGGTTTCCGATGTATGAGGTGGGGAAAGGGCTTTCCGTGAAATCGCGGAAAGCCCTATTCAACGTAATTTTCTATAAATTTCCACGTAAATTATAAAAGTTTCCGCAGAAACTAAAGAAACACGGTTTTTGGAGTTTTCCACGGAAAAAAATTGAACTTTCTGCGGAAAAGTGGGAAAAGGAAACTAAAAGAACACAGCATTACGTATGCAAGCGATGGGCCAATCTCATATCTGACCCTCTCTTTATCGACACTCACCTATCTCAATCTCTCACCCAAGCTAAAACCTCCCTTATCTTCCAAGGCAAACGCTACAAAATCTACAACAACAACACCACCACGACCAAAAGGTCCAGATCCTCTTCCATTCATATCTGCGAAATGGAAGAATCAGGAGAAATCCAACTCAGATTTCAACTCCACCACCTCAAAGGTCGCGTAATCTCTACCTGCAATGGCTTAATTTTGCTCCAACACCTCCGAAACCTTCACGGTCTGAATCCCATAACCCACCAAAGATTAACACTACCAAACTCCGATCTCTCCTTACGATTCCCTCTCCACCCCAAATCCATTGGTTTTGCCTTCGAGCCATCTTCTAAAAAGTATAAAATCATAAGTTTTTTCAAGGACAAGAAGGGTGTTTGCTTGCATTGCCAAGTGATCACCCTTGGCTCGAATTCTCATTGGAGGGTGGTTGATGGTCCCTTCTCCCACCTTGGGATTGTTTCCCCACAATATCTGTGAATGGAGTCTTCTATTGGGTGAATGGGAAAGGAATCATCTCTATGGACATGGGTTCTGAAACGTTTTGTAAACTCAGTTCCCCGATTTTGGTGAGGTCGGAGGTTTCCATGTGATTGAATTGGGGTGTTCTCTTTGTCTGGTGCATTTCTTCTCACTATATTTTATCGATTTGTGGGTTTTGAAGGACTTCCGAAGAGGGGAATGGGTCAGGGAGCACCGAATTTCCATTTCTACTATGAGAGATTGGCCACCCAACTCATTCGATCACATGATCGCACTTGCTAGTTTTAGAAACGGTGAAGTGCTGATCTTTGAACATGACGAATTGTGTTGTCTGTGTGCATACAATTTGAAGCTCCAGAAAATGAGTAAGCTGAATGTGAAGGAGCGTCGCTTTCGATTGCATTTCTTGGAAATGCCTACCTTGCTGCCTTATATTAACAGCCTTGTCTCTTGGGAAGTTCATGATGAACCTAGATGGAAAGAAGCATGATCAATCTTCATTGATGTGATGGTGCATGTTTTTTGCTCTCCTTTCTTAGAATGTTTCTTATTCTCCTTATTATAATTGTCATTATTACTGTTATGTTACTTGCTTTTTTACTTTATCATATTAGTTGATCCATTCAATTTAGTTATTCATATTTGTTTATTTCATGGACTTTTGCTGAGTACCTGTTTCTTTTCTAGGTGAATAATCTGGGTTACGATTAACTGTGATTTTAGAGGTCGATCTCATTTGATTGATTTATCTTTAATTATAATTGAAACAGTTTTGTTAATGATTTTTCCAATATTTATCTGCGTTTCTTTGATTATATTTTTCTGGGTTGAATAGTCTCTTTCGTAATTCTTTGTGGTTCTAGCTGACTCATGTTATTGATTTGTATATTTTCTTATGTCCGCGCGTGTACCTTTCTTGCGTTCTGTTTTCCAGTTCTTATGTGGGTTTATTTGTGTCTGTTCTTGTTGGTTGATTGTTTTGGTTTGCAATGTTGAGGATTGCCCACCTTTATCTTTATCAAATGTTGATTCCACAAAATATTTCCTGTGGAATGATATATGCGGAAGCAGGAAATACCATTGATGAGTTGGGAAATTGTTTGCAAGCCTCAGGTGGAGGGACAAGATGCAATGAAGAATCAAAGGTCTTAGAAGATGGGGCGATCATCATTGATGTTAGCAAAAGCTTTATTTAATTTTTAGAGTTTTATATAAGTCTTTTTAAGTCATATGATGGGTAATAGGGTGTCTTTACATAAAAGTAGCTTAAGTTCATTTTAAATAGGCCCCACACATGTAAGATTTCGTGAGATTTTGTACGTTTAGATATGGTAACAGAGCAAAATAGTAGAAAATTACCTGACTCCCACCTTGAGCCATTTGGATCTTAGACCTTTGTCTCTAGAAAATATCTTCCTGTAACACTATCGTTTGTGTTCCTCTTTAAGAGCACCCATCTCCACCACCATCTCTGAACTGGCTGAGCCTTCTTCCTCCACCCTTGATGATTATTAGTCGTTCCGTCCGTAAACAACTTGGATGGATGAAATGGGAGCAAATATCGTGTAGTTAATCGACGTTACTTTATAATGGGGACGGGGAATCCACGTAAAATACATATCAGGTCAATTAGGACTCCACTACAGAAACCTGATTACAAACCATTATCCCAAAATAAAGTGCCTTTAGACCATAATTTCATATCTTTCCCATGCTGTCATGGACATGCCTAGTAAATTTCTTTTTACTTTGGCTGCGCTCTTGTTGGAGTCCACGTTGTACCGTACAGAGTCAATCAAAACTCCTTTGACTTTCTTGAGTTAAGACTGAGTTAGCCAATTACGCACGTCACTCATGCCATCTTGACTATGATTTGTTTCCACCTACGTTCACGTTTTGAAACACTACTTTAGACCTTAATGGGACACATTATCCTGTAACCAACCTGTACCTGTAAGTTCATTGTTGGCCGATATGTGCTCCAATACATTTGCTGATCTACGCCTATACTCTATCTGTGGCTGAAGCCCATCACACAGATCCTGCATTTTTAGGACAATCCCTGCTAACTTCCAAGGTTCAGCTGATAGTCTTTTTGCTCATGCAATTGCGTTTGAAGAGCCACCTATTGTCAGATTTCGACCCAAAGAGCTGGTGAAGGTTTTCTACACAAATAGCAGCGATCTTGCTTCCGCTTCATTTGAATCACAGACCCAGTTGGTCCCGAGTTTGCTTTGATAATACTCCCACTTCACCCAAAATCCCCCTTATGCCAACCAAGCCCAGTTTGCCCATGGAAATTCTGTCAAAATTCATCTTAACCATCCGGTCAGTGGTGGCATCCATTTCGGGGTGGCCTTTGTCTTGTACCCTTTTCCCAAATATTTTCTCGAAAAATTAACACAATTCCTAATTTCCATGGGAAAAAAAAAGAAAAAAATGTCATTATGAATCATTTCCGGATCAAAACTATTCGTCAATCTTTTTTCCACTGTCATAATCTTATTGATTTTAAGGGTTATAACGTTGTTATGAAGTTGTTTCCATCTTCCCAAACTCTAAAGATTTTTTATTTTTTCACATTGGATTTAATATCCAAGTTGCTTCGCATTAAGTATGTCTTCACAACACTGTTGGATGTCTGAAACCAGGGAACATCGAAGGTACCTTCCCTTTCCCTCAAATCGCTAATGAAATATTTTCCAACTAACATATAACTTTTGGGCTCTAATGTTGATCAACATTACCCTTAAAAAGGCTACTGATATTTGCACTACAATGTTTTGATAATTTTACAAACTCAAGCTTGTCTTTCATTGGCCCAATGACTTGAGAAATCCCTATGTGACAAGGAGTCTCCTTGTAAATTTTCAACCAAAATTCCAGAAAGTTATTAATTGGGCCCCCCGAATAACCAATCCCCCTGTGGGTAAATTCCTGGCTCGGCCCCTGAGTAGCCAAAAAAATTAAAGCTTGACTAGATTGTGTTCTTTAGCTTAAGCAGCTCAGTCAAATTGCTTACTTTTATTACTTATTGCATTTCAAATTTATGGAATGGAACACTAACCAACCTATCTCAATTTTGGAAATTGATATCTTTGGAAAGTTATCTCTTGTTTGCTAAGCATTATCCTTTCCATGCTTGTTTCCTTTGTTTAAAACAGTTCAAAACACATGTTAATTAGCTCTATTCTTTCTTTTTTCTTTTGCAGTTTCCCAAGATCTCATCCTTGGAAGAATTTTAATGATGCGAACTCTCTTTTGCAAGAATGCTCATGAACTAATCTAGGCTTTAACACTTCTGATGTGTTTGGATGGAGGTGGATTTGGAGAGGAGTGCAGGAAATGGTATATACCTGTAGTTATTTTTCTAGTTTTGTTGGATATTGTCTTTTCTAAACTTCTTATTTAAAACTACATGTGGTTATTTAGGTTTCCATGGAAAATTTTACTGGAATTTTTCTATGGTGGATTTTTTTTATACCCCATGAACGACATGGATGGGGCCCAATAATTTTATAACACATGTTTTGACAAGGCGGGGCCCATCATTTTACACCCATGCATAACATAGGCGGGATCACCATTTTACACCTCATGTTTTGATATGGTAGGACCCACATTCTCTACCCAAACCCATGCATACCGTGGAGCCCATTATTTTACAACCATGAATGGGCCAGCCATCTCCACCCAAATCTATGCATAGGGTGGGCCGATCATTTTACACCATATTTCGATAGGGTAGGTCCCACCACCTCTACTCAAACCCATGCATTGATTGGGGCCATGGGTGGGTCTGACGATCTCCACCTAGGGTGAGGAGGACCACCATCATGTACCTGATGAGATGGGACCATTATTTTATACTGATGCTGAAAATCGCCTAGTCACAAAGATGCCTTATAAGGGTGATGTCTTTGTCTTCCCTCAAAGTCTCATCCACTTCGAATACAATATGGGGCCAACCAATGCCATTGCTATTGCCGCTTTGAATAGTGAGAATCCTCGTGTCATTGTCATGGCTAGTGCTCTCTTCGGATCGAACCTGCTCATCTCTAGTGATGTTCTTGGTAAGGTCTTCCAAGTGGAGTCCAGGATCTTCGCCCAAAAATAACTGGCCAACTTGTTTCTCTAATAGAGATTTCAATGATAGGGGTGTCAACGGATCACTTTGGATCGGATCCACCTATGTCTTACTTACGATCCATTCAAATCCCTTGTTGGTAGGATTGGATTAGTATTGTTCTTTGTATGATCCTAACCCTACTATCTGTCGAGGTTTAAAATGGACGGCACAGTATGTAAAACTCTATGGATAGAAGGGTTAGGATCATCATGTGGAGAACATTTTCTAGGAACACCCTATCTACATCAGCCCAGAAAATAAATGGTTTGGATCACCCAGATAATGTGCACCATATAATTATGGAATCTGATCTGTAAATATTAAAGGAACCATAATAGTAATAAGCACAAATCAGATGAATACATGAAAGTCACTTTAGACACATGATCTATGGAGTTTTAATCCAATAAAATAGCAAATAACAGAACAACGAACCATAATAGTTATAAGCACAAATCAAATGAATACATGGCATGAGAAGTCACTTTAGACACATGATCTATGGAGTTTTAATCCAGTAAAATAGCAAATAACAGAACAGCTCTAGTCAAAAGAATCCTAAAATTCACCAAAGATTAAATGGTAGGATAAGATGGTAATCCACCAAAAGTTGTTGTGGTATGTCAAAATGTCAACTCCATGGCATACACAAGCTAGCCAGCACCCATAGTATCACGCCAAAGCTGTAGACATTGCATCTGCAAAAAAATAGTGTCCTCTTCAATATCAATTAGAGACAAAATAAAAGCATTGAATGAAAGGTAGCTCCTTATCAATGGTTCCTAAAGGAAACATAGCTAGTACTTACATGAGATTGGAATGGTTCATTTCTTAACACTTCTGGTGCCATCCATTCTGGCTGCAATTAAATGGAAAACACTTAATTTTGACATTGCAAGGGAAAAAGAACAAAAGAAAGATATCTTCATTTAAGCAAAATGCAGATGTCTTAGACTAATTTAAAGAAAGATGAAATTGCCTTATCCTGAATACATAATATTACTAGACAATCAAATATGGCTCAATGTAACTATATACTTGAGAATAATGAGATTTAACCTTCGACTAGAACTCTCATTAATCACATCTGCAACAACCAGCACTATTTACTTTGATCAAGGTGAAACAAAGTAACAGAAATATCACAATAGTCCTATTTCTTTGGAGCCAATATATTCATGCATAGATTGATCACATGAAGAGGACCCCTGCACCACAAGCATTTCATTATAAAAAAATTGGTTATATTCTCGAATGTCTAAGGATCTAAAAGACAGCAAATCATAAACAACCAACATGAGTAAATAAGAAAAAAGGGCTTTTAAATCTGTAACCCTTGCAGCCAAGTTGCTAACACCACATCGAGCAACTGAAGCAGCACATTATGAGTAATGATGCGACAGCAAGTGCCAAGTGTTTACGACAAACTCACCGCGAACATTTTCCACCATCAATAAATCATAATTTGTTGATGCGCTTGATTGATCAATGGCCTAAGATCATCTGATCAAGGTGTTCTCAAATGCATTTGGCCGGACTTGTGGTTGCAGGTCACAGGTCAGATAACCAGGTCTGATCACTTACAAATATGGCAAAAGTGGTGACCCAAAAGGTGAATGTTAGGAAGGAGCATTTTTTATAATTTAAAAAGAAGACTCTTATTGTCACACTATTTTTTTTTCTGAATGTTGATTGAGTTAATAAAAAGCCGGATGACCAAAGACTCCAAGAATGTCATCAACTGCATGCCATGTCCCCACACTATTGAACATAGATAACTAATAATTATAGACACAATATTATCTGTTGTATTTCTTTTACTTCTTCTACTTGGGGTTTCGGATTTGAGAGGGGTAAGTTAATTTAGGCATCACTGAAACTGGTTACAAAACCAACTCTACAAGATCCGATCTTTTGATCTCCCTTTGTAGAGGGCATGACACACTTACCCTTGTTTGTTTTGAACTTTCAGAATTGATTTTGAGTCCAAAACAGTTTAATTCCCAAGGACCTTGAAAACAAAGCCAATCCTTAAAAATAATGATTTATAAGCAATAACATAAGCATTTCCTACGCATCAACATCATGCAGACCACCTATACCTAAATGTAAACAGCTTCAACCGTCAAGATTCTAACAAACATAATATCAAACACATAAGGGGTTGTGCTTTAAAGTTAAAATCTGCTTCAAAATGGAATACCAAATTTCTTATGACTTTAAACATCCTTTAATAGGTAGAGAACTGGATGCATAATGCAAAAGAACAATAAGAACTAGGAGAGAATGATACAACAAGAATAATAAAAATAATCATAATTACAGAGTTTTTTCATTCTATATAAGATAAGGATTGTGGAATCCATGTGGTAGTAACTTGGAATGCTATTATCTCTACAATAAATTAAAGTAAACACAAAGGCATAACACATCATTAGATAAGA
Source organism: Tasmannia lanceolata (assembly GCF_043159265.1). Taxonomy (NCBI): domain Eukaryota; kingdom Viridiplantae; phylum Streptophyta; class Magnoliopsida; order Canellales; family Winteraceae; genus Tasmannia; species Tasmannia lanceolata. The sequence continues at coordinate 1,058,737 of NW_027518693.1, forward strand.
AAGGAAATGAAATGAAATTTACCTCATACTGAAACGGCTGTTATATGTCGCCTTCGTCCCAGTCTCCATCTTCGTCCTCCGACTCTCCATCTTCGTCCTCCAAGTCTGAATATTGATGACAAAGAGGTAGCAGGCGTGACATGTCGCCTTCGTCCTCCCACTCCAACCCTTCAAACCATGCTTTTCTTCCGTCAATCTCTTCAAGTTTAGGTGCATTCTGGGGTCTTACCGGAAACCTCTTTAAATTCGGGCATCCCAATACCCCAATAGATTTCAAGGATGGGAAATCAAGAAATACATGGGACCCTCCTCCTCTATTGCGATGGCAGCAGAGACTTGTAAGCTTTGGGAGTTTGTCTAACTTTATAGTCTCTAATCGAGGAAGCAGAGTCTCTTCCTCTCCAGTTATTATCACCTCCATTTCTTCACACCGATATACATTGAGGTATTCCAATTGTTGGAGCCCTTGTGCTATGTTCCACGAGAAGACATCCTTTAACCTGCGGCATCTTCCGATGGTTATTCTTCGTAGATTTTGGAAGGTTAGAGGTGGCGGCAATGCCAACATCACTTCCTCATCCCAGATTATTTTCTCCAATCTTAAGCAATTGTAAACATAAAGTACCTCCAATTGTTGAAGGCACTGTGCAAGAACAGGGGAGAATAGACATCGCAAGCTAGGGCACTGATCCACCATCAACAGGCTTAGGTTGTGGAATGTCCCTGTTGGTGGTATGGCCCCCTTCCATATACACGACAGTTTGGGCAGATTTTCTAATCTCATTTCTTTCAATGTAGAGAGAGGTGATGTAGTAATAGCAGCATGAATCTCTTCTCTCATCCCCTCTTCGTACTCAAATACCTCCTCTAACTCTTCACAATCGTCTACTTCGAGTTTCTCCAAGCTTTGCAATCCTTCAAGCAGATCATATGATAGGATATTTTTTAATTTCCTACAACCGGTAATGTCCAGCTCTATCAGGTTCCCAAAGAATCTAATAGGAAGCGGGCCATGACAGATTTTTTCTAATTTCTCCATGCGTTTGAGGTCCAATCGTTGCAATAACCTAAAAGCATTTGGTGGAACCCGATGAGATTCTTCCACCGTATTGATGAAATGTTCCATTTCGTCACAACGGTAGAGACGGAGGTACTTCACGCCGTTGAAAGTGACACCTTCATCATCCAGGAGGTGTACAATATTGGAGACGCCCTTCAAGTCAATTTCTTCGCTTCTTTCTAATAACAGTTTAACCCACTTTGATACAGGGTATGACATTATGTCGATGGATGAACACTTCTCGTAGCTGCTAAGCATGTACCCTCCTTCCGTCACGCAGATCCGAAATTTCTTTAGTTTTTCCCAAGGGCCGGGGAGTTCTAGAGACAAACAATTCACGTCTTTAACATGGATGTATAGAACGGTCAAGCGAGCCAAAGATGCCACCTCATCAAAGCTTGCTTTACTTCCATCACCGCTGCTGCTGCCTCTTACCTCCCACTCATTGAAGCTATCTCCCATGTACAATTCTTCTAATTTAGTCAACCTTGAAATGACATTCGGCGCTACCATTGTAAGAGCAAGACTCCATGTCAAGTCCAAAACCTTCAGATTGGATAATTTCCCTATTTCTATTGGCAGTTCTTTGATCGCAGTTTCTCTTAGGCTAAGGACTTCAAGTTTCTCCAAACCTCCAAGTTCGGATATGTTATCGAAACGCCGGCATTTATCTAAGCATAGTGTCTTCAGGTTTTTTAAGTACGATGGTGATTTGGGCAATGCTGAAATCTCGGTATTACTTAGATCCAAGACGACAAGGGCTTCCATTCCTTCAAAGAAATTATCTGGGATTTCTCTCCAACCATTCATTCGTTGTAGTAATAATGTTAAGAGACGTGGGCAATTCGGCTGCTCAGGGAGCCCACCAATTGAAGTTCCCATAAGTGAAAGCCTCTTGCATTCATCCAAATTCTCCGGCCACTCTGGCAGTTCCACTCCCACTTTAACTAGAAACCCGTGCTCTTTTCTTGATGCGATCCATATGGCCACATCTCTTACAACATCATGCATTTTTACGCAATCTTTCTTGTCACCGTCTAACAACAAACAAGAATCCTTAAGTATATCAACCAAGGCATGTATTTTATTCCATGCTTTCTCAAAATTGTCGACACCATTGAAAACGCTCTCCCCCATCATGTATCTCATCAATAGACCCACTTCAATGTTACGATCTTCGGGAAAGACACAACAAAACAAGAAGCACAACTTTGCTTCCCCACTTCTGATGTAGTCGTAACTCAGCTTGAGACAAGAGTACACCTTTTCTTCAACACCCTCTATGTTTGTTGGAGAAGCAAGCTTTAATTCTTGAAGTGCATTAGCCCAAATCGATGGGTCTTTGCCTTTCAGTGCCCTTGCAACTGTGACAATCGCTAAAGGCAAGCCCCCGCATTCTTCAGCAACTTCCCTTGCCAAACTCTGCAATTCATCAGTTTCAGCAACTTCTGCTTTCTCTTTGAATAGTTTCCATGAATCTTGTTTAGATAAGACTTTGACTTCGATCATTTTCTGGCAATTCATATCAGTACATACACGTAATCTCCGCGTTGTCATTATAATTTGGCAGCCTTTTTGTGTACCTCCACAGGGGATTCCGACCTTCATCAAGTCCAATCTATCCCACAAATCGTCCAAGATTATGAGTATCTTCTTTTCTTGCTTTAATCTCTCCAACAGCCAGCCCGCCCGCACTTCTTCCATATTTTCTTCAAATTTCATGCCTAATTTCTCAGCAAGTTCACCTTGGATCTCTTGCAATTGGTTTTTGGAAACAGTGACCTTTACAACCTTATCATACAGCTTTCCCACCTCTTCCACTAGGGTCGTCTTGCCAACACCTCCCATCCCGTATACCCCGATGATGTTGATTCCCTCCTCTTTCAATGCCTTGATGACCAGCTCCTTAGCTGATTCTGCGGATTCAAAAGCCTCAAATTCTCCTGCAGGGTTAAAGCTTGGACAAGGGCGGGGAGTTGATACATGAATGGAATCCCCTCTTGTGAGTAGGTCATTAACATCAACCATCTTCTTCGTTGCTTCTTTACCTAAAAAATAGCGTGAGCTGAAATTGGGACACCATCCCTTGAAACATCTCTTGTTCTCCTTCATCTCATCATCCAATCTCTTCGTGATTGCCTCAATGTCAGCTACTTGTCTTCGCCATAACTCCACTTCACCAGGGATTTCTTCTACATTCCTCCAAGCAGCGTCCACTAGTCGTTGCACAACTTCTCTCCTCAACATTAGATTCTCAGCTTTGAGTTTAAGATTTTCAACACTCTTTTTAATTTTTATAGTGAACAAGATAATCATAACGGCGCTTAACAAAATCAAATGGAATCGTCACCACTTGTAAGATGAATGAAGCTAAAGGAACATAACCAATAGCAGCCATGATGTTGGAGAAAACAAGGGATCTCAAAGAGGAAACTAAGAGTGGAAGGAATAGCAAGCAGATGAGAAGCTAAAGGAACTGAAGAAATGCCTGTCTACCTTATTTCTCTTTCTTCTTCCTGCAATAATTTAACCTTTGACAGCTGTAAATAAAAAATAAAAAATCCCAAAAACTGAATCGCCACCAGGCAATTTACAAATATGATCATAGTTGCAGACTCTCTTTTTTTACTCTTCTATTTTTACCTTTAAAGAAGGTCACAACTGATGGAGGTGTGTCTACTATGGCAAAGTCGTCCCCATCTTTGATTCATGGGAACCCTCCATCTAATAGGCTTTCTCTTTATCACAATGGGGTCGATCGATTTGTAGAAGTTTCTTAGTTTTGCCTTAATTCTTTCTCCATTTTTAAGAGTGCAGTTTTTATACGGTGTCAGGCCCTGTAGTCTAGTATTTTTCATAGTGTACGGCTAACACTTTAGGATGATCCAAACCGCCCATTTGATTGGCTTTTGTGCGATAAAATCATTTACATTAGATGATCCTAGCCTTATGATCATTAGAGGAACTTCATATTATGGGAAACTCTATAGATCAGAGGGTTGTGATCATACTATGGAAATGATTTTTGGCTCACAATGTATTTACGTTGCGGCCCATCAAATGGACGGTTTGGATCTTCCAATGGTGTAAGCCGTATAGTCCATTTTTTTTTTTTCGAAAAGCATTTTTCTTTTAATATAATATTTTCGTTTCTTTCTTCATTCTATTTCTTCGTCCAAGTGTTTAATAGTTTTTTCGACTCCGGGTGGTCCCTAACCCTGGAAGAAATGGAGTCTTAGATAAAAAAAAATGGTTATGCTACCGTCCTGGGCTGGAGCCTACCTAGAGGCAGGTATGGAATTCGGTGGGACCCAGCTTGGTGTGGGATGAGAGAGGGCGGTTGTTGCCTTATGCGGTACTCTCTCTTTCTCTCTCTCTATTTGCGAACATGATCATTGTTACAGACTATCTATTTTGACTCTTTCATTTTATTCATCCATTAAAGCAGGTCACAAGTGGGGAGGTGTGTCTACTATGGCAAAGAGGTCCCATCTTTGATTCATCCGAACCCTCCATCTAATAGGCCTTAAGTTGGATAGTTTCTTGGTTTTTGCCTTAGTTCTTTCTCGATTTTTAAGAGTGGAGTTTTTATACAGTGTTAGCCCCCTATGGTCTAGTATTATTCATAAAGTAGTGTACGGCTAACACTTTAGGTTGATCCAAACCGTCCATTTGTGGGCTTTTGTGCGAAAAAAATCATTTACATAGGATGATCCAAGCCCTATGATCTTTAGAGGAACTTCACATTATGGCAATCTCTCTACATCGGAGGGTTAGGATCATCCTGTGGAAATGATTTTTGACGCACAATGTATTTACGTTGCGGCCCATCAAATGGACGGTTTGGATCTTCCAATGCTGTACGCCGTATAGTACTTTTTGAAAAGGCTTACAACAAGGCATTTCTATTATTTTGGAGCTTTCATATGGTATAAGCCCTATAGTCCAGTTAGATCGGAGGGTTGGGATCATCCTATGGAAATGAATCTTTTCGCACAATGTATTTATGTTGTGGCCCATCAAATGGACGGTTTGCATCATCCAATGGTGTAAGCCTTACAGTACTTTTTGAAAAATAATGGACGACACAAGCTTACATCATACAATTTCTATTATTTTGGAGCTTTTAGCCTTTCATATGGTGTAGAGCTCGTAGTCTAGTTTTTTTGAAAAAGAATTTTCCTTTTAATATATTTTTTCGTCTTTTTCTTCTTTCGTTTTCTTGGTCCCAGTGTTTAATACTTTTTTCTGACTAGGGGTGGTCCCTAACCTTGGAAGAAATGGAGACTAGATAAAAAATGGTGATGCTACCATCCAGGTTGGAGCCTGCCTAGAAGCAGGTATGGAACTCGGTTGGACCCAGCTTGATGTGGGATGAAACAGGGCGGTTGTCGCCTTATGCGCTCTCTCTCTCTCCCTCTCTCTCACGCCCTTTCCCTCTCTCTCTCTCTCTACCGTCACTCGCCTTATGCTGGATTTGTAGAAGTTTCTTTGTTTTTGGGTTAGTTCTTTCTCGATTTTTAAGAGTGGAGTTTTCATATGTTGTAAGTCCCTATGGTCTAGTATTTTTCATAAAGTAGTGTACGGCTAACACTTTAGGTTGATCCAGACCGTCCATTTGATGGGCTTTTGTGCGAAAAAAAAGCATTTACATAGGATGATCCTAGCCCTATGATCTTTAGAGGAACTTCACATTATGGGAACCTCTATAGATCGGAGGATTAGGATCATCCTATGGAAATGATTTTTGACGCACAATGTATTTACGTTGCGGCCCATCAAATGGACGGTTTGGATCTTCCAATGGTGTAAGCCGTATAGTACTTTTTGAAAAATACCCTACTACACAGGCTTACAACATGGCATTTCTATTATTTTGGAGCTTTTATATGGTATAAGCCCTATAGTCCAGTTTTTTTCAAAAATCATTGTCCTTTTAATATAATTATTTTGTTTCTTTCTTCTTTCTATTTCTTTGTCCCAAGTGTTTAATAGTTTTTTCTGGCTCCGGGTGGTCCCTAACCTTAGAAGAAGTGGAGTCTATATAAAAATCGTGATGCTACCGTCCTGGGTTGGAGCCTCCCTAGAGGCAAGTATGGAACTCGGTGGGACCCAGCTTGGTGTGGAATGAGACAGGGCGGTTGTCACCTTATGCGGTACTCTCTCTCTCTCTCTCTCTCTCTACTATTAGTAAATGGATCCCTCCATTGGGCATCCTCTTTTCCCATCTTTCTTTATTTCTTATCTTTTCTATTCTTTTTGGGAGATGGACCCGAAACATGCATTGCTGAATAAATATTTTGTATCCGAACTGCACATGCGTTGCTTGCATTAATTCCGGGTTGGCCGTGTATTTTATTTGGATGTGTGTTGCCCTATCGTTTTTCTTACTTCTGAATTTGTTTTTTACCATCTGTGTGAGGCAATTTGCAAACATGATCATTGTTTGTTGCATACTATCTATTTTGACTCTTATCATTTTATTCATCCATTAAAGAAGGTCACAAGTGGGGAGGTGTGTCTACAATAGCAAAGAGGTCCCATCTTTGATTCATCCGAACCCTCCATCTAATAGGCCTTAATTAGGATCTCATATGGCCAATAATTCACGATTTCATAAAAGGCTTATATAGGCTTTCAATTTATCACAATGTGGTCGCTCAATTCGTACAAGTTTCTTAGGTTTTCCCTTTTTCTGAATTTTTAAGATTGTAGCTTTTATATGCTGTAAGCCCCTATAGTCTAGTATTTTTCAAAAAGTACTGCATGGCTTACCCTCTATGATGATCCAAACCAGCCATTTCATCGGCTACAATGCAAATAGGGTGTGCCCAAAAAAAATCATTTTCATAGGATGATCTTAGCCCTATGATCATTAGAGGAACTTCATATTGTGGGAACCTCTATAGATCGGAGGGTTGGGATCATCCTATGGAAATGAATTTTTTCGCACAATGTATTTATGTTGTGGCCCATCAAATGGACGGTTTACATCATCCAATGGTGTAAGCCTTACAGTATTTTTTGAAAAATAATGGACTACACAAGCTTACATCATAGCATTTCTATTATTTTGGAGCTTTTAGCCTTTTATATGGTGTAGAGCTCGTAGTCTAGTTTTTTTGAAAAAGCATTTTGGCACTCCTAATGATCTCAATAGTACTTGGGTTTGTTTGCTTTTTTGACAAACTGTGCAAGCAAATATTTATGCGATGAGGGATACAAAAGGCCCAGGCATGACGCTCCTAATGACCTCAAACATGCCCTCATGACCAATCATCAATCAAACCATGGCTAATCTAAGCCGTTCTTCGGAAAGCCTCACTTCAGATAGTTCAATGCAAAGAAGAAAAAAAAGCGTAATAATTGGGTGATCCTAACTATCCAAGTAAGATTGTATAAGAGCACTAAAACCGGCGATCACTTTAGATGGTTCAATGCCACGTGGACGTGTTCTGATCCGTTGATTTGAATTTGGTAGCCCACTTACTAGATTCTTAATCACCATGACCTTCAATTTATCCATGCTAATATAACTCAATCTAGCATGCCAAATTGAAGCGCCATCATTTGTACTCATTTTATCAACATATAAAGTCGAAACCGATAAAACAAACAAATCTTTAACTCTCTTACCGGTATAGACAACATCCGCCTTCAAGCTTGAAATATTCCGAAGAAATTTCACCTCCTTAGGCCCGAACAAAACATAATTTCCTGCATCCACCGCATTTGCCACCGAGAAAAGATTTGTCTTCATACCGGGAACATGAAACACACTCTTAAGTGTAATGGGATCCTCATTCACTCCACCAATGGTGATGACCCGTTCTTTCTCTACCTGATGTATGGTATTGTCTGCCGTGATGATAGCATTATTGCCTTCATATTTTCAGAATTTTGAGAATTTAGATTCGTCACTGGTAAGATGATACCCACAACCGGAATCGACAATCCAATCATCCTCAAAATTGATAGATGCCAAAGCACCCACTGTAGTAGTTTCCGCCACAAAACATCTACCCCAATCTTCTTCATTTTTTGGCTCATCAACTTTTTCAGCTGCATTGCCATCATTCAATTTCACACGACAATTATTTTGTATATGCCCAAGTTTACCACATCGATAACACTTGATACCCATTCGGTTTTCATTACCCATAACGGATTATCCTCCTTCATCTCCACCTTTACTTGGAATATTTTTCTTCTCTTTGTATTTGTTGAAGGGTTTCTTTTTACTAGAAAATAATGCTTCTCCTTTACTACCGAATATTGAACAACTCGCCATTTGTCTAGCTAAAGACTCTTGTGAAGCAAGAAGATTTTTAAATTCCACAAAAGAAGGTCGCCAATCTCACCCTTGAATCGACGTAACATAAGGAATGTACTCTCTTTTCAACCCACGAATAATATGCCGCTTCATTCGTGCCTTCGAAATAGGCTCTTCCGGATCCAATAAAGAAATCTCCGAACAAATATTCTTAATCTTCAAAAAAAATTGAGAAATAAAGAGATGACCTTGTGTAGTATTCACCAACTCATTCTCCAACATTTGTAGACGTGCCATATTCTTCTTGTTAAGCAATCTATCAAGGGTAGTCCAAATCTCACTCACCGATTTACACCCAATGATGTGCTCAAACAAGTCACGTGAAATAGACCTCTTCAAAACAAATTCGGCCTTGGCATTCTTCATCATCCACGCCTTCAATACATCGGCATTTTCTTGTGTATCTTCCGGAGCTACAACGGCATTGCCACAAACAACCTCCCATAAATCTTCTCCCACTAGATATGACTCCATACATGTTCTCGATTGATTTAGTACCCCAATGCCGAGTCCACTAACCCTTCCGCTCATATCCATCTCCAAAGCACTGATTGAACTTCTTCACAAAGGAAATCTTGACAAGCACCAACTACCACCTTTGTGGCTCTGATACCATATAGAGAAAGACGGCTTTCGCAACACCGGAATATCTACTTCTCAAATAGTGCAACCGAAGTTTACACTAGCCCAAGATCAACAACCAAAGTAGAAGAAGAACAATACCCAAAATCGATGTGCTTCAATATACGATAGAAGACAATACAAGACAAGAACAAAAAAGAAGAAAGCTTCAAAATATAGAAAATATGGGAAAGCTTCAAACACTAGCTTGCACACAAGAGCTTCAATGGAGTTTCAATGGAGGTCTCTTGCTTAGTGGAGAATCTCTACCAAAATAGTTAAAAGAGAATAGGCTTAGTCAAGGAAAGTAAAGAGAAGTAATAGCTTAGGTAAGTAGTAGTGGGTATGGGAAAGTGGTGTCTTAAATGCTTTGGGAAGTGGTGGGTTTGGAGTTCCAAGTAATGTTTGAATTTGAAATAGGAAGTAATGGAAAAAGTTGTAGTAAACATGTGTGGCTCACACATGTGCAAGCTAAGCCAATAAAAGACCAAAATGCCCATGGACACAAAATACATATTTCTCCTCACTACATCTCTCAAAATAAAACAAAATAAAGCTAACCAAAAAATACACTCTAAAATTAACATTTAAATGGTGTAAACCCCGTAGTCTAGTTTTTTTCAAAAGGCATTTTCCTTTTAATATGTTTTTGTTCGTCTTTTTCTTCTTTCGTTTTCTTGGTCCTAGTGTTAAATAGTTTTTTCTGACTCGGGGTGGTCCCTAACCTTGGAAGAAATGGAGTCTAGATAAAAAATGGTGATGCTACTGTCCTGGTTGGAGCCTGCCTAGAGGGAGGTATGGAACTCGGTTGGACCCGTTTGGTGTGGGATGAAACAGGGCGGTTGTCGCCTTATGCGGTACTCTCTCTCTCTCTCTACTATCACTCGCTTTATGCTGGATTTGTAGAAGTTTCTTAGTTTTTGCCTTAACTCTTTCTCGATTTTTAAGAGTGGAGTTTTTATATGTTGTAAGCCCCAATGGTCTAGTATTTTTCATAAAGTAGTGTACGGCTAACACTCTAGGTTGATCCAAACCGTCCATTTGATGGGCTTTTGTGCGAAAAAAAATCATTTACATAGGATGATCCTAGCCCTATGATCTTTAGAGGAACTTCACATTATGGGAACCTCTATAGATCGGAGGATTAGGATCATCCTATGGAAATGATTTTTGACGCATAATGTATTTACGTTGCGGCCCATCAAATGGACAGTTTGGATCTTCCAATGGTGTAAGCCGTATAGTACTTTTTGAAAAATACTCGACTACACAGGCTTACAACATGGCATTTCTATTATTTTGGAGCTTTTATATGGTATAAGCCCTATAGTCCAGTTTTTTTCAAAAATCATTTTTCTTTTAATATAATTTTTTCGTTTCTTTCTTCTTTATATTTCTTTGTCCCAAGTGTTTAATAGTTTTTTCTGACTCTGGGTGGTCCCTAACCTTGGAAGAAATGGAGTCCTAGATGAAAAAAAATGGTGATGCTACCGTCCTGGGTTGGTGCCTGCCTACAGGCGAGTATGGAACTTGGTGGGACCCAGCTTGGTGTGGGATGAGACAGGGCAGTTGTTGCCTTATGCATTACTCTCTCTCTCTCTCTCTCTCTCTCTCTCTCTCTCTCTCTCTCTCTCTCGCTCTAGTATTAGTCAATGGATCCCTCCATTGGGCAACCTCTTTTCCCATCTTTATTTATTTCTTTTATTTTCTATTCTCTTTGGAAAATGGACCGGAAACATACATTGCTGAATAAATATTTTGTATCAGAATTGCACATATGTTACTTGCATTAATTCCGGGTTGGCGGTGTATTTTTTTTGGATGTGTGTTGCTCTGTCGTTTTCCTTACTTTTGATTTTTCTTTTTTTTACCATCTGTGCGAGGCAGTTTGTGAACATGATCATTGTTCCAGACTATCTATTTTGACTCTTTCATTTTATTCATCCATTAAAGCAGGTCACAAGCAAGGTTTTAAATTTCTGTTTCGGGGTTAATTTCGGACCCCACCGAAATTTCAGCCGAAATCCTGAAATTTTGGCCGAAATTTGGTAGTGGGGCTCGAAATTTCATTTTTTGGGCAGAGGATTGGTTGTTCCGAATATTGATGTCGAAAAACATTATTGTGTTGGTTCAAGAGAATATGAGGATCAGAACGTTCTATTGTTTTCCTTTCAAAAAAAATTTCCTGTATTAAAGAGTAAAATCCTTTTCAGATTGAAATGTTCATCTCTTCAAGACCAAGCTTAGTGGATTGTACGGAGTAAAATTATAAATGAAACTAACAGGACAAAAAAAGTAGACTGTTAGGCACAAGTTCCACCTTACCAATCTCCATGTACTGTAATCGAATTAAAGTGGGCCCAAAGGCCCTAACTCCCTCACCTGTTGTTCCACCATACCAATCCCCATGACAGCAGTAGACGGCAGACACGCGTTCTTACTGCCAATATCTCTGGGATCTCTGGTATTTTTCAAAAAGTACGATGATCCAAACCGTCAATAAGATGGCCCCTAAAAATAATTTCCATAAGTTGATCCTAACCATCCGATCTATAGAGGGACTGAGCATTTGAGGGTTGATCATTGATCGAATGGTTAGGATCAACCTATGGAAATGATTTTTGGGGCACTGTCTCCCATCTTATGGACGGTTTGGATCATCCTATGGTGTGGGTCGTACGGTACTTTTTGAAAATTAATGGAGTCTGAGGCCTTTCATTATATAAAAACTCATCTTATTGATTTTAAGGGTTATCAAGTTGTTTCCATCTTCCCAAACTCTATAGATTTTTTATTTTTTTTCACATTGGATTTAATATTCAAGTTGCTTCGCATTATGTATGTCTTAACAACACTGTTGGAGGAATGATTGGCAAATTTGGAAATATTTTCCAACTAACATATAACTTTTGGGCGCTAATGTTGATCAACATTACCATAAAAAAGGCTACTGATATTTGCACTACAATGTTTTGATAATTTCACAAACTCAGCTTGTCTTTTATTAGCCATAGCCCCTCCAATGACTTGCAAAATCCCTATGCGACAAGGAGTCTCCTAGGAAATTTTCAACCAAAATTCCTGAAAGTTATTAATTGGGCCCCCCGAATAACCAATCCCCTGCCGGGTAAATTCCTGGCTCTGGCCCTGAGTAGCCAAAAAAAATTAAAGCTTGACTAGATTGTGTTCTTTAGCTTATGCAGCTCAGTCAAATTGCTTACTTTTATTACTTATTTCATTTCAAATTTATGGAATGGAACACTAACCAGCCTATCTCAATTTTGGAAATTGATAACTTGTGTGATTTGCACTTGTTGTATACTTTATTGTACTGTTATCATTTGGAAAGCTATCTCTTGTTTCCTGTGTTCAAAACAGTTTAAAACACCCATGTTAATTAGCTCTATTCTTCTTCTTTTTCTTTTGCAGTTTCCCAAGATCTTATCCTCGGAAGATTTTGATTGATGCCTATTCTTTTTTTCAAGAATGTTCATGAACTAATCTAGGCTTTAACACTTCTGATGTGTTTGGATGGAGGTGGATTTGGAGAGGAGTGCAGGAAATGGTATATACCCGTAGTTGGTTTTCTAGTTTTGTTGGATATTATCTGTTCTAAACTTCTTATTTAAAACTACATCTGATTATTTAGGTTTCCCATGGAAAATTTTACTAGAATTTTTCTATGGTGGATTTTTTTTATACCTCATGAACGACATGGATGGGGCCCAATAATTTTACAACACATGTTTTGACAAGGCGGGGCCCATCATTTTACACCTAGGTGAGATAACCATTTTATACCTCATGTTTTGATATGGTAGGACCCACATTCTCTACCCAAACTCATGCATACCGTGGAGCCCATTATTTTACAACCATGAATGGGCCAGCAATCTCCACCCAAATCCATGCATAGGGTGGGCCGATCATTTTACACCATATTTCGATAGGGTAGGTCCCACCACCTCTACTCAAACCCATGCATCGGGTGGGGCCATGCTGGGTATGATGATCTCCACCCATAGGGTGAGGAGGACCGCTATCATGTACCTGATGAAATGGGCCCATTATTGGCCCATTATTTTATACCGACGCTGAAAATCGCCTAGTCACAAAGATTAAGGGTGATGTCTTTGTCTTCCCTCAAAGTCTCATCCACTTCGAATACAATATGGGGCCAACCAATGCCATTGCTATGGCCGCTTTGAATAGCGAGAACCCTGGTGTCATTGTCATGGCTAGTGCTCTCTCCGGATCGAACCTGCTCATCCCTAGTAATGTTCTGGCTAAGGTCTTCCAAGTGGACATGAAAGTAGTCCAGGATCTTCGCATGGGCCAAAAATAACTCGCCAATTTGTTTCTCTAATAGAGATTTCAATGATATGATGGGGGTGTCAACCGATCACTTTGGATCAGATCCACCTATGTCTTACTCACGATCCATTCAAATCCCTTGTTGGTTAGATTGGATTAGTATTGTTCTTTGTATCTTTACTTCCTGTGTCTCGGTCACGATCTATTTCTAATCGGTCCATCCATGGGAGTATCCTAGTAGGTGCTAGTATCCTAGTAGGTGCTACTGCTCTCTTCGGACCATGCAATGCATGGGTTAGAACATTGGGCCCACCCCATCAAAACTTGAGTGAAAAATGGTGGGCCCACCCTATACATGGGCTTGGGTGGAGAACGTGGGACCTACCCCATCAAAACACGGCAAAATGGTTGGCCCCACCCAATGCATGGGTTTGAGTTAAGTTGGTGGACCTATCCTTTAAAAACATATCAGTGAGCATCGAGGGTATTTTGGTGTTTTTACAAGGTAAAATTCATTTTCCCATACGTAAGGATATTTTGGTCTTTTTCTAAGAAAAACAAAGTCTACCATGGTCACAAATTGATGGCATCACCTGATTGGCCAAATTCACTCAACTGTGATGACCCAATTTGCAAATTGTCAAACTAGAAGCCTGTTTTTGCAAATAAAGCAAACTACACTTCTTTTGCAGAAAAACCTATAATATGATATAGTGTTTAAAGACATGTCAAAAGGTCATTACAATTCCGAAAAAGCTCTTACAAGCTATTTAAAGAAGAAAAGATGTAGGACCGTGCAATTATTAAAACATGGTTGTGCTGATATCATTTTCCATTCTGCTATGCATGTAAAGCTCAAAGAATAGTCACAACAAATGATGAAATCTTGAGACTGAATTTATAGTGTTCCATATCCAACACATAGATGTTCTACTGGATTAAACAGAAAGATAAACACCACCAACACCACATCCTTCGCACTGAAACAGTTGAGAATTCAAAGATTTCACAAAATGATTATATTGTTGTTAACAACAGCCGCTTGTTGATGCGTCTGTTTGGGGCTTCTGTTTGAAAATGTTCCTCTTCACACCCGTCGAGCCTTCCGCCAATAGACTTGGTGTATCCAAAATCTGCATTCAACATTTATGTCATGAGATAAATTGGCTAAAAAACAACTTAGATTCGCAGTTCAAGAAAACTAGAATAATACTTTCAGGATGTCTTCTTTCATAGAAAGGATAATTTCAGGCTCGTCGAACTCCGCAGTTTCAATTATTGCATAAAAGATATCAGGATTTGATCCATCTTTCTTAGAAGTTAAACTATCAAGACTTCATTTGTTGTGCATTTGGCTTTGCTTTTCCTCTCAGAGCTTGTTTTTAGAGTACCATTTCCTCACTGTGCTCAATGTTTGAAATTTGGACAACTATTTTCACTGCAAAATGGTTCACCCAAGATGGGTTTTTATTACTTGGAACAACTACTCAACCAAAAAATTTCTTGACAGGGTTGAAGGTTAGAAAAAAATATCGTTACTGTATTTCCAATGAAAGTTATGTAGCCATCGTATTAATCTCAAGATCTTATGTTTTTATCAATATGCCAGGTAATCACAGTTATGCTATTGGAACTACAAATGGAAGAATTCCAAATAAATAATGTAGCCATCATATTAGTCATGGCAAAAAGGGAAGGTTATCGTTGGGGACAAAAATCGAGCACCAACCGGAGAGCGCCATCAGGCTCCTGAGCCCACTAAGGTCTTGAGGCCACGCAGCGTGACACGTCATCCCACCTGGCTCCTTAGGCAACAGAGGCCTTGGCCACATAGGTGAGAAGCGTCGTCACAGTTGGTCCCTGAGGCCACAGAAGTGATACGTGTCCTCCTATCGGGTCCCTGAGCTGATGCAGGTGAAATGCAGGGGCTGTTATGGAAGCACAAGCCTGAAGTAAAGACATACCGATGTGTGGAAGAAAATGCTGTGTCACCACTTTGGTACAAGTCGAACCATAAGCTTTAGTTGAGCTTAATGACTAACAAAGCTATTTTTAGTCGCAACAGTCTAAAATTATACCAATAAAACATTCTTGACTCAAGACAATTTCTGAGCACAGGGTCGATTTATGGGTGATCTGATTCCCATCAATCCCCACATATTCTGGAACTAAAAGATTCATTACCATAGCATATAGGGAGCTGAACTGTCGTTAAATGTTGGACAAAATAGGCTATGCCAAACAACTCATGATTAATCGAATATAGCCCCAAATTGATTCTTAGCACTTTGACAGTTCACATTAAATGAGATAGTCCTGTGCTTCCATGTATTAATGAATATAGGTCTACTAATATTTGAGGGAGCACATCACTGTTTTGGGAGCTCTTTGGGGCATTATATTGGAACCTTGCCACTTTGAATCTTTATTGGATCAAAGGCCATCACACTAACAGCACAGATGGAAGTTCATGGGAAGGAGATTACTAAGAATTTATGTGAAGCATCAATCAGCAACAAGAAAATGTAAACAACTGTTTCAAAGGTGAAATGATTTAGCAGCATGCACATCCGGACTTCTTCACATGCATTTCACCAAACACCAAGCATGCAAGTTGTAGATCTAATAGAAAAAACCAGAAACATGTCTAGGGGATTTTAAAACAAAATCAGAAATTAACCTGCAATACTCTCTAAACTCAGAACAGAAGTCCATAGTAGGCTAGAATGAAGGTCAATTTCGCAATCAAATTCTGGAATAGGAAGAAGCCAATAATTTAATGATCTTATTCACTAATTCAGCTGCTTTCCAGATTGACAAGCTTATATTAGGTTCAGATCGGTGTCATTCCAGATGCAATCGTTCCGAAATTTGCTTTGAATGAAAATGCCAAATCTTGCCCGAATTACTCAGATAGGATGTAAAATATGAACTAGCTGGAAAGGATCACTTACAGAGATTAGAACTAATGAGAAAATTCACAAAGATGATGCCCTATCTTGTAGCAGCTTGCACACGTACTCAATTTCAAAACAGATCCGCCATCCTTATGCTTCTTTTTGGTGTTCTTGGAGAAAGAGATGCTGATCAGAGGGGTGGGGGGAACTTGCAAATCCAGCTTTATTTCTCTGTTATTGGATGAATTTCCACCTCGAAACCCTCTTTTGCCAGAGGTTTCCTCAAAAGTAAAATTTGCAACAAAAATCCCCAAAGTTCTATTTCATTCTCAAAATTGAAGAGTCTAGCTACAAATGGTTGGAAATGGCCTTTTATAGGCAATTACAATGTAAAAAGACTAAAACCATGGTTTTAAATTTCGACCGAAACCGAAATTTGGCGAAATTTCGGATTTCGGCCTTTACCAAATTTCGGACAGAAATTCCGAAATTTTGAAAAAATGTAAAATTTTTTTTTTTAAAGTGTTACAAAATTTCGGAATTTTGGAATGAATTTCAGTCCGAAATTTTGAAATTTCGAAAAAAAAAAAAATTTAAAGGTAAGCAATATATTAATAAAGAAAAGGGAAGACCGAGAAGGTCATCCAGAGAAAAAACAACAAAGAAAACGGAAATCACAAAAATACAAAAGCCACAAGGGGGCAGATAATAAAAAAACTCCAAACCCGCACTGATAACACCAACTCTAGCTAATGAGTCTGCCTCGCCATTTGCCGATCTACGAACAAGAGCAAAAGCGATAGCTGAGCCCCCAACAATATCATGGATCTCATCAAAGAATGACCAGAATCTCCAAGGCGGCACCGCGGACCCCAGAGCCATCGAACCACATTCATAGAATCACCTTCCACAATTGTATTATCCAAAACCTCCCTAGCAATTTTTTTAATACCCTCAAAAACCGCTCTAACCTCCGCTTCACTGGAATCGCACACACCCAACGGACCAAAGAAGGCCCATAGAGACTCCCCACTGGAATTTCGAAACAACCCACCAATTCCCGCCGGCCCGAGATTGCCAAAACTCGAGCCATCAAAGTTGAGCTTCAACCAACCAGGAGGAGGAGGGTTCCATTTTTGCACCACCTTAGATCTGACTTCCCCTTCCAAGCACAACGCTCTTTCGAAATTTCAAAATTTATTAAATACCCTGTTTTAATTTATTACCAAATTTCGACCGAAATTTCGGAATTTTGGTCACTTGAATGATTTGAAATGAAACCTGGTGTCTATTCTTTTGAATTTGCAGATTATAGAAACAAAGCAAAAAGGCCAAAAAAAACCTACAAAGTAAAATCATGAGGTATGGTTTGAACAAATAATGTTCCATGTTCACTTGTTTGCAAATAAAATAGAAACATGAACAAAGCACTTACCTTCAAAACAAGCTCCTCAAAACACTGCTCAACATTAACTCGAGTTTTTGCACTACATTCAAGAAAAAGGCATCCACATTGCCGAGCAAAGTCAATTCCCTCTTTCTTTGTGACAACCCTTTCATTTTCCTGCTAACATTGAAATAATTAGGTTTGGACCTTGCAATTACATTGTGCATGTTTTTATAATTCAAGAGAAGGATAGACCAATCAGTGCAAGAGATAGAAAATGTTTCCAATACCTTGTATAAATGTAAGTATATAATTATATAAATAGGGTCAGTAACTAGATGCATTAAATTATTGGCACACCCATGAGTTCCTACATAAAATAAAAGCAGTATTGTAAAACTCCATAGGAAATACCTTATCAACTTTGTTTCCAACAAGCATCTTGATGCAATCTTGATTAGTCGAATAGAGGTCCACTTCCTTGGCCCATATATCCGAAAGATTTGTAAATGTTTCTCGCCTTGTTACATCATAAACTGTAACCATTCCAATATCAAAATAAAATTACCTGAATTTTATATTACAATTTCTGCATTAGAAAATTTTAAGAAAAAGGAAAGGAAATCATAGCAAGTCGAAAATGACCACATAATAAAGTGACTCCTGCAAGTCGAAAATGACCACATAATAAAAGTGACTCATAAGAAAGATCTTTCTATTTGTATAAGTCAAACTGCAAGTACATAAAATGCTATTTTGCTACCATAACATAAAAGAGCTCCATAATAAATGTTGTGCTCACTGTTGGCTGGTCAGGCTCCTTCCCTTGCAGCCTATCCGCCTCACTGTTGGGTGACCTTCTTACATGGTGAAAGGAGAGGGACACCCCGTCAAACCAATGCGCAAACCTCCATGGATGTGCGGGGGATGTGGGCCTTGCAGCAATTTTATGACATTTAAGGAGGCCTCCTCATCCTAATAAACCGTCCATACTGTTATGTTGTATACTCCTGAGGCCCCCAGTGGACAGCTCTAACTTCCGCTTCATTGGAGTCCGCTATGCCAATAGGACTAGAAAAGGCCCACATATTTGCTACATGATCATCTCTAATGAGGCTTCCTATTCCCGCCGGCCCCAGATTACCAAGGCTAGATCCATCACATTGTACATGCAATAATATAAATATAATTATGTAACACATATTGATATACTATACCACAGATATAGTATACCACAAAAACATTTCAGTCATTTCCTGTCAGTTTCAATGAAAATTTAAAACCATGCTTACAAGTAGAAGGAATGAAATGGTTTTCAAGATTACCAAACAAGGCTTAAGAAAGAAAACCAAACCGATAATGAACTTGCACAGGTTTTACTGTGTATCTATATTCTATTTATTTGTATACATTCTTCTATTCCATTTATCGTAAGTACCAAAATGAAACGTAATACAATATATATTTTTTCAAATGTGAATTTTACATATAATGGATCTATTAGTAAAGCTTGTGCCCCTAGCCATTTAAGTGACAAGCTTATAGGAGCTTGCTGGTTTGATCCTAGCATATACTATTATTGATATTAACTTAAACAAGATAAACTAATACATTGATATTAACTTAAAGGCCTTTACATTTTTTGACTTTTTGTATATGATTAATATATTATTATTGCTAAATATATGTAGACAATCCCTATGCCATTCCAGCCTTCGTTTCCAAGTCTTGAATTCCTTCTTCTCCCACTTTACTACTGGAATCTACATCTAGAACTTAGGCTGTCATGAATGACGCATAACAATAGACTTCTTTTTTTAGCAGGCTTCTTCTCCCACTCTACTATTGGATTCTGCATGTAGAACTTAGGTCATCATGAACAAAGCATGACACGTACAAGAGTGTATTTGTATACAATGGATAGCACCAATGATCCATGGACGACCAGTGGGGTTCATAAAAGGAACCAAACATTTTGGATACGGCAAAAAAAATCTATTAGATCTAATGTACTTATTCGATCGAATAAGTACCTGGTGTCTAGCCATGCCCACATAAGATCAGTTATGCTGCATTCATGAAACATATAGCATAAAAAATGGAAGAGGGAAGAAAGGGAAAATCCTCAACATTCTCCACATAGACAGAAGAAAAAAAAAGAAAAAGAAAAAGGTGTACCCATTATAACCCCTTGTGCTCCTCTATAATATGAGCTTGTTAATGTTCTGAATCTCTCCTGTCCAGCTGCATGATGAACCAAATATTTAGGTTGGCATATATTGACACAACCAACCTTTCTATATTTACAGGAAGAAATGCGGAAAATTCAACTACAAGTTATTAATTCAGATATTTTCTACATAAAAGGAATTATAAAAAAAATACTAAAATCTTATCATACTCCAAAAGTTGATCAGAGTCTAGTGCCGGATTAATGTCAATCATTTAGATTAAAAAAAAAAAGATGATGATGAAACAGAGAACATGCTCTACAGAAACCACGTCAACATAAGCAATGAAATATGAGGGGCTGGAGTATTTCCGCCCATAAATATAGCCACCCATGTTAGTTAGCCCTATTGGCCCTATTCGGAACCGGTATTTGAGAATCCAGGGATAACTGGATTCTCATCGGTTTTGCCGGTCCGTCACGAGGAAGGCGGAGAGCCATGCTGAACAGTGACACATTCACCAGGATTTAAGATTAGAAACCATTGCTCTCAAGGATTTCGAGAAGATTTGACGAAGCTCTCTCCCACTGTAACTGTCGCTTTTTTCCGGTCATGCAGAGATGTCGGAGAGGATATAGAAATATCAGCTCTGCCAATAGATTTCAGTATCTGCCCCTTTCCTTCCCGGCCTCCATACGTGATCGGAGAAAGTGTGGTTGCAATGAAGGTGGCATCAGAGAATCCCTTTCGAAATGCCTAGGGCTGAGGAGGAAGCTGAAAATGATGTGAGGGCTTGGCCTCCACATATGATATCAAAAAACACGAACTGTGATCATGTATGCACTTCAGCAATATATTTGGAAATTAAGAACGAATTTTACAGTATGCAATATTGTGATGAATGCTATGATTCTATTCATGTGATCAACAAACAGATGGACAAAATCAGAAATGCATGGATGAGACAATAAACATAAATAACAACAGGACCTCATCTTTCAGCAATTTTCTGCATAAATTATGGAATGATAAATAGGAAATGAGCACCAGGATTACCTTCATTAACAGGCAGCCAATGTGCAAAAAGTAACTATTTCAGTAGTCACAAATATTTAAAAAGGAAGCACTCGTGGCATGATGTGAGTCATATGACTAGATTTGTCACATAACGTTGACTATCCAATTATAGTAAGTTCTTTCTCCAAAACTTGCTAAGGTTCTGTTTAGTAAGTCATGGGTGAGTACAATAGTAAGTGTGCTCTGAATATTAGAATGAAGATCTGATATATTTTTTCCAGTTAGCTTCTAGTAGCTTCATTTCGATATTTTCAGCTGGAATTTCATTTCCTGCATCAGGATAGGCCCAATGATGATTTCAGAGATTCTCATTGAGAGATAATTCTGGGATGGGAGGATGACTTGAGACCCTAAAAATAAGCCACTCCCTCCCATCTTAGTTTGTCATCATACATGAAAAAATTGAAACAAAATTCTGCACGGAACCATTATTCAGTTATCGGCATCTCTTTTACTACTTGTCTATTAAGCAATAAATCACCAAATCACGTTGGATTTTACATTAACATTGCATAAAATTCTGCATGGAACCATTATTCAGGCTTATCTAGCACTGTTATTTCAATTACGACACCTAGCCACTTTGCATATCAGTAGGTGAATTCAATTATCTGCAAATGTCCATTCCCCATCGACATTGACATGCTGTCCCATCCAGGTATGTCTCGTGTTGAGGGACAGATGGAAACCACAAAAGGTTACTGACTGGGATGTTTTTAATAACTTTTTCTTGTGTTAAACAAATAATTGGTCAAAATGAAAATGTCAGTAGACATGGAACAACATGCTCAGCCACCATTTCGAATGGATCTAGCTTTAACACAGCACAAAACATTCACATTATTTATTTCCAGCCATGCTATCGTTCATAGACTCACTCTTAGTACGTGGAATGTGTTCACATATGCATATGAGTGGTCATGTCATTAAATCTTTTTTTTTAAATGGTAAGAGATTTCATTAAGACTGAGCAAAGACCGAGGACGTCTATACAAACAAAAGAAAACAACTAAAAGCACTGAAAAAAAATCGATCGCCCTCTCCTAAAGAGGGTGATTATTTTGCAGTTTAAACCTTGTTATATGCAAGTCTAGTAGATTCTATAACAAAGATCCCAATAATTTCTTTTTCCAGGTTAATCACGTTCCTACGAGAAAAATTGTTAAATCCAGATGAGTTTTCTAATTTTTTCACTCCAGATTTGTCATGCGGCATATCAAAAGGTATTTGATACCAGTCTCAGTACCCATATCCTGGATTGTGGAAAATAATGAGACGAATCTTTGCTCCCTATAATCCTATATCCATGTCCGTATTCATATTTTTTTTCGGGTATCATAGGTAAGCACAAACTTTGAGGCTTGATCCCCTTTCTCAATGTTATATACACTTGAAGTCATCACCGTTGGTCATACTTCTCTAAAAAAGTTGATTTTTGTTATTTAAAGATATCATAGGGCAGTAGAATAACTGTTCTTGATGAGGAATCACAGCCATTAGTAGGTAAATTCTGACAGCTTTTTCCAGATTACTCATGCATATCAGTTTCAATAGTGCACAAGGCCACAAGGGCATTACAGCATATCAGTCTATCATAAAATTTAAAAAGGGGTGGCTTACCAACAAAATTCCAAGTAATATATAGAGCCATTTTTTCCCTACAAATGGTGTTGTATTTGAAATTTGGTGGGGGGACAAATAAAAATTGAAGCACAAGTATATGTAGACAATATAATATAATATAAAATTGAAGTATAAGTTGTTTCCCTCCAAGTGGTATTGTATCTACGTGTTGAGCGATATCTTGTTCTATTATCTCAGCAGGAAGGTCCTCAAGGTGATCAGTGCTATGAGGAACAATGTCCCTAGTTAATTTTCCAAAGGTTAAAGAAGATAGATAGGTCTGTTGAAGAGTTTGTCGGAAAGTGCAGTTAGGTGTCGTTGTTTTTAGGGTTGTGGCTTAGCATGTAGGCTTTCTCAACTCTTCAAAAGTTTTCAATGTGAGATCTATCAGTAGTATTGAATTCTTCTGCTTGACTAGTTTAAATGTTTAATACTGGATTTAGGGCTAGACAAGAGGATAACCCAAAATTTGTTAGGCTTTCCAACTAATGTCAACTGTTATACCAGCATTAACTGCTCATTACTCTTCAACTAAAGTTGTATGGGTTGCAAAATGAACATAATTTAGAGGGGACTAAAAGCATGATAACTTGCTAAGGCCAACACCCAAGTCCTCATACAAACTACCACCAATTTAATGACAATGTTTAAATTGTATCTTTTGCTTGCCGAATAAATTATAGTTAATGGTAAAGAGCTTATTACAATTGAAGAAAAATAAGCTCAAGATACAAGAAATGATCACAAGGAAAATAATATGAAGAAAAACTGAAAAGAAGCATTGAAGTTGTGTTGAGTATGTATTCAAAATCACAAAAAAGAATACCATTACCTGTGTCCCAGATTGCAAGCTTCAATTTTTTGTCTCCAATGGTTACGATTTTTACCTTGAAGTCCACACCTATGAAAAAAAAGACAAATTAGGACATCAAGGACATAAGCAAAAGCAATGACATACTTGAACAAATCAATATTAAATAAAATGCACTTTTTCGTGGCAAATGTAATCCAATAGAATTTCTCACTTCGTGAACATTGAAAATATACTTTGATGTGGTTTAGAAAGAAATTTGATGGGATTTGAAAAAAGGAATGCACCACTATCAAATGTTAAATATCTGATTTACAACCCAAGAGTTTAAACCAGACAAAGGCATTCCAAGGATATGATCAAGGCATAATTGTAAATTACACTCCATTCTATATGGAATTTTAGAACATTCTATTTCGAAAGAATCCAAAACTAAAAGAAGAAAGAAATGTTCCAAACAGAACTCCAGAAATCCCGGTCATTCTGGACTCTTCCAGAAACCTCATCTGGACTAAAATGCAGATTTAGTCGACCGTCATGGTAGGATTCCAGATTTTTTGTATTCTTGCAATTATGCCTAGAAAATTAGATGGATCAGGGGTATTTGATGAATTTATACTCCCAAATCAAGTCTGAGGCTAGAAACAGGCTAGAAAAACACACACACAAAAACAAAACAAAAAAACACCAGTTTGGGCAGATCTAGGCTTTTTCTCTTTCTCAAAACCCTTCCCAATCTTACATCTTTATTAAAGCGGTCATCCTACCTCTTTATTAAAGCGGTTGCGTTAACCATTTCATGGGTCAAGGCTATCCCATCTTTCAAATTTGTGTCTATCCCATCTTTCAAATTTGTGTCAGTTTTTTATCTTTGGTGGTTGGAGGGAGATTTGCCTTAGTGTGGAGCACAAGGATAAGGTGATTCAAGATTGGGTTGCATCGGATCATTCCACACTAAGGATAAGGTGATTCAAGATTGGGTTGCATCGGATCATGGTCTTTTGAAGTTAAATTTTGACGGCTCGATTTTGGGGAACCCGGACCCGCCGGTATTGGAGGTGTTCTTAGAAACGAGGTTGGGGTGATTCTTTGGGGTTTTGCAGGTCCAATAGGCAATGCTGATGCATCTTAGGCGGAGGTGCGAGCTTTGCACCAAGGCATTAAACTTCTAGATAAAGAAGGCCTGGATAAAGTAGTAGTGGAAGGAGATGCCTTAAATGTCATCCGGTGGGTCTCGTGCTCTCATCATCATCCTTGGAGATTTGCCCGTTACTTTGATGAAATCCAAGACTGGATTGGGTCCTCATCTTTAGCCTTTCATCATGTGAGAAGATCGGCCAACAGTATAGTATAGCAGATAGCTTAGCAAGCTACGATTCCTTGCCTCTTTGACGTCTTTCCTGTTTTCCTTAGTTTTTCTTTCTTCCTTTGTTTCTTTTTCGTTCCTTTTTTGTATCGACCATCTCGTCCTGTTTTTCTTCTAATAAATTATTTATACCATTCATCCCAAAAAAACAAAAAAAAAAACTTCCCAATCTTGAACATGCCTCATTTCACCATTTTTCGTTGCAGATCTTCATTGTTTTCTTCTACAAAATTGATCTAGGGCTAGGAGTGACGACATTGTTGCATCCCACTAAGTGACTTGAAGGAGGTACAATCATAGTTGCTAGAGTGGGAAGCGAGTGCGAGAAGCGATGCGGGATGCAAAAGCAAGAAGGGAAGGATTTAGAAAAGAGGAAATGCGGGAAGCAAAAAAAACTCTAAAGAAAGTACAGAGAAAATGTGCGAGAAGTGTCATTAATAGTCAACATGAAGAGTGTAAGAAGCCTCATTGGAAGTAAACAAGAACGTAGAAAGAGTAGGATTGTTGTAATTCAGGACGACGGGTTAATGTATATATAAGAATTACAAGTAGAAAAGAAGACTTCACAACTAACTAGAATTATAAATTTTAGGAATTTACAGTTTCAAATATTTTATTCATGTATATTTAATGTTAAGTTTTTGAAAAAGATCCACATAACTTTCATTTAAAACTTGAATTCATTTAAAACTTAAAATGAGTTTTCAAGTTTTAAATGCAGTCTTTTTTTTAAATACGCTCCTTCAACATTATCAAATGGAGAAAAAATACTTTTGGGAAGAAATAATCACCTAAATAGGAAGCGCAATCCTAGATAAGAGGAAACGCATAGGAAGCGTTTGGGAAGCACAGTTCCCCTAAATTTGAGAAGCGAGAAGAACTTAGCTCCCGAAGCGAGTTTTCGGGGAAGCGAGCTTCCCATCCAACTAGGAAGTTTCTGGTAACTATGGGTACAATTGTCTTTAAGGTCTCCAATTTTTTTGTTCTCTTTTGTTTTTTTTTTTTTTTTGTTTTTTTTTTTTAACAAGTCCCAAATGAATGTGAGACCTTCAAGAGCCAATTTGATAGTAATTAGATTCGGTAGATGATTTAACTAAGGAAATGAGTGTTTATTTGTTACATTAGATTGTTGCAATGCTTCTGTTTCATTTTTCAAAGTCTATTCTTTAAGAAAAAATTGCATTTTTTTAAATCAAAAAAATAGAATGAGTAGAACATCAAAGCATTTCAATCCAAAACAGGACAACCTCCAAATTGAAATTGAAGACCATGAATTCAGGCTTTCTGCCTTCCCATTTGCTAGTGAGATGGTCTCCTAGCTTACCTACTAGAAAGATTAAGGTGGCGCTTTAGGAAATTTGATCTGTCGTTTAGGATCATCCAGCTAGTGCAACCCATCGCCACAGACAATATCACCCATTGCATGATGACTGTAATAGTTACACAACTATAGATTGGAGCGTTAGGCATATAAAAGTGATATCAGTTTGAGTCTCTCTGTGTTTGTGTGTGTTAGAGAGAGAGAGAGAGAGAGAGAGAGAGAGAGAGAGAGAAGGATGTGAGAGATAGATTTGCTTGGAACATACATCCTCTTGATAAAACTTATAATCTCTTTTTAGGCAACAATAAAATTTTAATTTTGTGTTTTGCATTTTTTTTAACTGATATTATAGATGCAATTTATTTTATACATAACTTTTTGTTGTAAGTCTGTAACAGATTAAATTTTAAGTTAAAATTTAATTTAATTTAATATGAACTATAAAGCCATCATGGGCAGTGAAGTCCACCTAGGAACATAGTTTAAATTTCCACTGAAAACGATACAAAAAGATCGAAATGACATTTCCATTGCCATCCCCACCGACACATATGAAACAGAAACACAGTGAAACAAAAATTGTAACCATATTAGTGATATAAATATAATACACCAACATGTATTATTTACGTAATTATATTCATATGAAATGCATGTGAAATGTGGTGTATGCATTATGCATAAATATTTATATGATTACATGTGAAATGTGGTATGTACTTAATTACCATGCATGTGCGACAATGCACGTCACTATGTATTCGATGTTGTTTGGTTTTTCTGTTTATTTGATAGTTTATGAGTGTCTTCGTGCTTATTATAGCACTTCTTGAAGTTGCATCTTAAATGTCTGCCATTTACATAGGTTTTCATTCGTTTCTATAAAATTTCCATTTGAAACCACATGTTTCCAGTGTTTAAAAACTCCTTGACTCGGCAAGGAACTCGCCCGAGTCGACTGCTTTTTACCTCGGCCGCATTCCGCATTTCACCACATCCGCGTTCCGCGTTTTGCCTTACAGAGTCAATAAACTCCTTTGACTCTCCCGAGTTATGACCTTGTCAACCGTGTTAACCGCGTTCTTGGCCGCGTCCGCGCCGAGTCAACAAGGATTTTTCTTGGCCGCGTTCCGCGTCAAATCCGCGTTTTTAAACACTGCATGTTTCTATTTCCATCACGACCGAAGCACGTGTCAAAATTGAAACTTAAAACCTTTCTCAAGAACTGATAGTATATATATCAAATAATTAGATGATATATGATTTTAATAAAATATTCAGATGTTGAATTAAGATCCAGGTATCATTGACTAATGTAGTGCTTAAATGACAATAAATATCTATTAGTATAACCATGCATCATTCAAAAAGAAAACATGCAGATTGTAGCATATAATATTCATGTTAGAATGGAACATACAGTACATAACTTAGCAAAACAGGATTCGGCAGAGGAGGAGGAGGAGAAGGAGGGGGGGGGAATTTGAGTTTAATGCGGTATTGGTTAAAAAAACAGTCAAATGAATGAAGTTGAAACATGAAAAAACTCATTTAATACGTTTAAATTTTTGTCATTTATAAAATATAGTGGGGGTAGAGCTAGAAAGTTGGCCAAAAAACGCGTTTAATACGTTTAAAATGCATTTAAAACGTTATATTAAAAAATGAAGTTTTTTTTGCTGAAAAAGTTTTAAACAGAGTATTAAACAATGAACCGCCAAAACGTTTTTTTTTTTTCAAAAGAAAAAAAACACTGTTTAAAACAAAGTTTTGCTAACTATGATGGTATACTCAACGTATGGAGGGGCCACCTTCCCAAGAGGGGTGGGATCACTTTCTCACAAGGAGCAATGGAACATGCTCCCTGTATGAGTCCTCTCCTAACTTGAAAATCCATGACCCTGAAGTGAGATCGCCACCATAAAGTAACAGACCTAACTTCTAAGTGCACCTTGTGTAGTGGTCCTTAAAACACAAGAGAGGTCCTTAATTGGATAAAGGACTCAGCACCATTTCCAAAGGTCCTTTGCTTGTGCTCTCAAAGCTTAGGCAAAAAGCCAAACAGTCAACATTGATGACAAACTCCCTCTCCAATAAAACCTAAGCTCCTTCAGCTATCACCGTGAAACTTGAGCTTCCAATAGAGTAAGGATCCTTGATGTGATCTATGGAGCAACCCATTCTTGTTTATAACTAAAAACACGTTGGTTAGTTCAAAATTTCAAATTACAAACACTTATTAACACGGTTTTAAAGTTCCGCAAAAATTGATACTAAATGACCGGAATATTTCTGCTCCCATCCCTAATGAAACACGTACTAAAACCAAAATGTATACCAAATATGTGTTACATAATTATATTTATCTAAAGTGCACATGAAATATAGTGTATATATTATATAAATATTAATATGAATTACATGTGAGATGTCTGTATTGAATTATTGGGCATGCTCAACATGATGTCCAATGTTGTTAAACAATATACGTGGTTTTGGCACAATGTAATGGTTTTTTAGTGTGTATTTGTGCTTAGTCTAGCACGTCTGGAAGTTTCAATCTAAATTAACATCATTTGCATAAGTTTCCATATGTTTCCGTGATTTTCACCGAAACTTTCATCCGAAACTGACATGCTTCTATTTTCATCACAACCGAAACACACCTCAACACAGAAACCTGAATCCTTCTTATAAAGGAGATTGCTCTATCTTTCAAACAATTCTTGTGCGTGTGAAGCAAAGAGTTATCTGTGAGTTCTATAAAATTT
Organism: Tasmannia lanceolata; assembly: GCF_043159265.1. Lineage (NCBI taxonomy): Eukaryota > Viridiplantae > Streptophyta > Magnoliopsida > Canellales > Winteraceae > Tasmannia > Tasmannia lanceolata. The sequence continues at coordinate 1,087,489 of NW_027518693.1, forward strand.
GTGTAGATGACCTTCACACTAAGATTTATAAAGAGACGACCTCTTCATGAGTTGCAGTTTTGGTTAGGTAAATGAAAGAAATATTGTTCTATTCCCCACATAATAAAAGCATCCTCTAATATTTTCAGCCCCATAGTCACCATTTAGCGCCAAGAGAGATTTATAGATACCATCAAAAGTTAGTTTCAGCTACCACCCCAGTGAAGAGAGTGCAGAGAGGGGGTGTTCAAGAGATATACATTGAAAGTTACCAATGCGCATATCACTAAAAAAACATAAAAAGGAAACAAAACAAAAATCTAAAACAACCAGCAGTAAAACTGATTTGTTCAACACAAATACATGCAATAACCTCCACATATGAAGAACGCAAAGTTTTTTCTACATAATATTTCCCATTGTAGGATGCAAAATAATGTCTACACGGGTAGGATGCAGTAAGGAGAGAAAAATATAGAGGAACATTGAGGTTGCATTCCAATGCTACTTATTTGTGTCGCCTTAAAAACCAAACATAACATTCTTCCTAATGGAAAACACAACAAACAAAGCAAATGGTAACAGACAGACAGTTCCATTGTTGCAATTTGTTCCAAATGAATAATGAATTTTTTTTTCAACCAAACCGACATCGAAAACCCATTATCATTTTATCATTTCCATTATCTCTATAGCTTTTGGCGTATTGGGTAGGTACTTAACAAGTAATTCTTTTCTTATTTGGCTCTAAATAAATCAATAAGACCCATAAAAAGATAATCGTGAATTAAGAATAAGCATTTGACATACCGATTGTTGGAGAAAGATCTTCAAAGGAATCAGAGGTGAAACTCAATAGGAGGCTACTCTTCCCCACCCCAGAATCTCCAATTAGTAACAATTTGAATAAATAATCAAATTCTGGTTGACTTGAAGACAAATCCATCATATTCGCCCTTGTAAGACCCTAAGCAGAGAAACCCAATTTCAGAAACGCACCAGATCCAAATCCAAACCTGCATAATCAAACCCAACATTCAAGAAAAAACACAAGAAATCAATGTAAAAAAAAAACCCACCATTTTTTAAGAGAGAAAAAAAGGAGAGATGGGTAGGAAGGGATTTTTCATACCGGTGTGATGGAATTCAATGTGAAATCACAAAACTCAGATTTGGGTTTGCAGAGAGGGCGACACGGAATAGAGATGAAGAAAATTGAAGAGAAGTCGAACAGGTTGTACAGATATGAAGGAAGCGAAGTCATGTGTCCCTGTTTTGTAGAGTATTAATTAAGGGCAATGATAAATTCACACCCCCTGTAGGATAATTCGCACCACATAAACGTGAATTGAGGATAGAAAACGTTAAACTCTGCCACATACCCACGTTTACAGGAGTGTGAATTATCCTACAGGGGGTGCGAATTTATCATTGCCCTTAATTAAATAGTCACTTTAATAGTGAAAGTAGAATGTTTTCCAATGGCAACTGATATCTGCACTACCATGTTTTGATAATAAGACGAATTCACATTTGTTTTTTCTATTTTAATTAGCTGCCGACAGCATTTTTGCAGGGTTGCAACTTGCCCGCTGATGGTGCCGGAATCTGATTGCACGATCTAGGATAGTAGAGCTCTAACCTATGATAGACATGCACTCACAACAAAAAGCATTAGAGGCCCGGAGTGATGGTTCCGGACCACTCCGATGCTCAAGTTAGAAATCCGCACACATGGAAGAGAAAGCAAAGCTAATTAAAATTCCAGGGGGATTTTGGATTGGTAGTCTTTAAAAGGAATTTCATCCCTGAAATTCAACTACTTTCTTTTCATTATGATCTTGATGGTTTTCCAAATTGATGTAGTGTCCCTATTATTATCTCAACATACAAAGCACAAAATAACTATCTTTTAACAACATGACAGATCATATTTTAACCAAATAGATTAGGTTGAGATTAGACCTCCAAATAACTCAAGGTAGTTTTTTACGTATATAGTCAAAATCACATTTGCTTTATGACCGAATGTCCTATCTACGCTTCCTAGGACTTGCCCATCCTCACAATGAACCGCATCCCTTTCCGATGGGGATCTTACATATGTGCTTTGATATGGATTCCTTTACTCGAGCTATGGCCCCATTGCTGTCAGAATACAATGGGATGGGCCTCTCAACAGATGGAACAACCCCGAGTTCTTCCATGAACTTGCGTAGCCACGCTGTCTCCATTATAACATCACACGTAACAATATATTCTACCTCAGGAGTGGAGTCCACGGCGGTATCTTGCTTGCAACTCCTCCAACTCATCACCCCATTAGTCAGAGTGAACACAAAGCCGGAACGCCACTTCATGCCATCAACGTCATACTAGAAATCTAGTCTGTATACACTAAGATGATCAAATCATCCCCACAATAGATCAAATAGCAATGCTTGGTCCACCTCATATATTTGAAAAATATGTTTCACTGCATTATAGTGCTTGTAACCTGGATCGGACTGATATCTACTAACCACGGTCACGGAGTAATAGATATCTGGCCTAGTACATAACATGCCGTACATTAAACTTCTCACAGCATATGTATTCGGAGCGTTGTCCATCTTCTGTTTCTCCTTGGACGTCTTGGGAGACATCTTCTTAGAAAACTAAAGGGGATCAACCCTTTATTGTCACGCCCCTGCCCTCCTGTGTAGATATTGTCCGGTTCCGGGTCATCTACCCTCCCATGTTTTTATTTTTCCAGCAGAAAACGCGTCTACACAAGGAAGGGGGGAATCCACATATATAGCCCAATAACTTTTCCTCCCTTTCCGATGTGGGATCTTTCAGGGTCGGGTCAGATTGAGGCCAACCCGAACCCCGCCTCAACCTGACCAACCATTTACTCAACCTGAACCTGACTCAACCCGAGTTCCACCCGACGAGGTCAACTCGATCCGACCTGAGGACCCTTTTTTCGAACCTGACCCGACCCGACTCAAGATTTTAAGCTTAGAGAATAAGAAATTATTTAATATGTCAAGTTTCACGTAGGTCAGGTTGCCCAAGCCCTCAACTCGAACCCATCCCGAACTCAACCTGAACCTGAACCTGACCCGGCCTGAACTCAACCCAACCCGACTTTTTTTTTTCCTGGTTGAACCCGACCTGAGTTGCACCCCTAATATTATTAGAGTGTGACAATTGAATAAGTTTAGCTCAAGTAATATTTTTTCATGTCTAAAAAAGGTATGAAATTTTAGAAATTATTTTCCAACTTTTCCCGCTAATTCCTGCAATCCAAACAAGGCCAAGGGAATTTCTTTTTCATGACCCTTGCTAAAGGTACCGGATCATCCAATATTTCTGGGACAATGCGATTAGAATTAAGATTGCAGGCTTTAGGAATGGAACAGTGCGTTTAGATAGCAGGCTTTAGGAATCGGAATCGGTATCTTATTCCAGTTCCTATTCTGCCCCATGAGGCCATGAGCCCCATGATGCTGTTCATTTTTGTTTTTTGAACCAAACTCCAGAATCAGAATAGGATACAGATTCCATTGCCTACCAATTGCTGCCATGATTCGCACACACTATAACGTACACAAAACCAGCGTGGGACCCATATGATTTTTTACTGTGTAGTGTGAACGGAAGATGGGAGAATAATAAAGAGAAAAAAAAGGAGAGGCCTAAATCATCCAAACAAACATGGGTGCAGCCAAACTCCCCCTTCTTCATCTCCTAGTCTCAGACCCAAAACCCAAAACCCCCAAAACTCAAGGAAAAATCTCTGTTACTCCATCAACAACCAGGCGTGTACTGTTCATCTCTCTCCCAATCTCCACTCTACTTGTTCTTCCCAACACCAATCCCCTTTTATCAGCTCCCCTTCCCAATTTCGACCCAGTTACACCTTCTGAGAAAAATGCCAGCATTGCCATCTCTAAACGAGTCTCCGATGCCATCGAATTGCTCGAAAAAGGAAGAGAATTTCAGGCCCAGGGAGACTTCAGACAAGCCCTTGAGTATTTTACTCAGGTACCCATTTCTCTGTTTCCTCCTAATTGTATGTTTTTCTCTACTTTTCTTTCATTTCTCCCCAAGTTTTTTAAATTCCTAATCTGGGTTGGTATGTGAACGAGTGAAAGTCTCTAATTTGATCAACAAGATTCAATCTCAATGTCTATTCAATATGCTATTACTGCCAAGATGGGTCCTACATAGGTAGAATAAATTAGCTTGGGTAGGAGGTTTAGAGGAATTAATCAAGTGGGTTTTCTATAAGTAGCTTTTTTTTAAGTCAACGAAGAAACTTGTTCCGGAAAGTGTGTCTTTGTGCACAAAGGAGGACTGATCCTTCCCTCAAAGTGGGTCAATAGGCTGATCTTCCCTCTTAGAAGATCAATCGCGTTGTGAACCGATTTGGGTTCATAACATATGCCTCCTCTGCAAAAATTACACTCCGCACAGAATATAAGCCTCTCTACTAGCTTGTCAGTAAAAAGAAATTTTGATCCTAGTATGGACATATTAAATTTTGGGAAGTGATATTTACCCCCCTTTTGATTGCTAGGGACACCCATTGACTGAAGGGGGGGCTAATGTACTTGATGTCAGAAAATCCAGTTGGTTTGATTGCCACATGCACTGGCGCTGGGTGTCCCTGGTGACAAAAGGGGCCGTAAATATCACTTCCCTAAAATTTCCTTATAATTAAGTCCAACCAAACTGAAGTACTAGTTGTTAAATTTTCCTTAATAATTAAGTCCAACCAAACTAATATAGTATTTGTTAAATTTTCCTTATAATTAAGTCTATTTTCATCAACATGACTCAATTTTCTACACCATTAGAATTCCTTTTAATAAAAAAATTCCTAATGCTCTGGATCTCATTGAATTGATGCTGAATCATTGACATGATCCTGGTCTTCCCTGATGTTTACGCGTAGGCAGCGTGTTATAGCGAGCAGAATATGCTTATTTAACGGTTCTAGGCAGTGCTGTGGACAATTTTCTGTCAGGGCATCGAGCTTTGGGAGCTTCTTTAGGATGCCAAACTATTTGCATTGGGAGAGCAAGAAGCTTAGTTATTGGTTATGTTCTGTTCCATCTATAATGGATGAAACATTCCCTTCCAGTTAGTAAAGCGTAACAAAACATAGAACAAAACATTCTGCTCAGAAATCCAACTGGTTTTGTTGAGTTCCGGTCCACCAACATGGAATAGATCGAAAGTGAAATGGAATTAATAACTAAGGCAAGAACCTTCGACGGTTTGGTTGACTGGCGGATATCATCTGAACATTCAGTTTATGGAGGAAGAGAGAGTGGAAATGCAAAGTTCAGTTTAAGGTGCCTTCGCATGTAGACTAGCAACTTGGAGATGTCTGCAATTGTGCAGTGGCTTAGAGGTTTTTGTATCGTCTCTTCTGCTAAGGAGTAGGAACTAGGAAGTGTTGGATAAAGGTTGAATATAAGAATACAATGCGGGTTCTTATCGTGGAGCTATACATTGTTACTAGGAAGTGGGTTTGGGCCTTCCGGTGAGTGTGGGTAGATTTTATTACAGGGCGAGACATGAAGAGATGGAAACTAGTATTAATAGTTGTAGTTGTAGTTGGTTACTTGGTGGATAGAGATCTAATGTGTTTGAGATATGGGTGAGTGATTGTTGGTTTGACAACAATTGTTGTGTTTCTTGGTGACATTAAGAGATGTTGGACGGAGAACCCAAGAGCCATGGTGTGGGATAGATGTCAAGACGAAGGTATGATGGAGGATGGGAAATCCAAATCGAGGGTATAGCCTTCTGGATGATGACAGTGATAGTGCGTTGGAAAGGAGCTGCAACCGCAACGAGATCGATCGAACAATCAGCGACGTGGCTACAACAATGACTGTGTAGTGGATGAGGCGGAGATTGGTGCACGAATTGTCGTGGCAAGTAGCAACATACAGTTAGGGTTCAACCACTGCCAGCAATGATGATGGAGAGGACAGGAGGCTGTTGTCGCCATGTAATGAGAGGGTTATCAGACACATAGGCATGGGTACCAAAGAGATGAGGATGTTTGGTTGGAGTGCATGATCTCGAGAGCTAAGGATGATGTGTTCTGTTTGGAGATGGTTCCAGCCGATGGCCAGGCGGTGTGATTGCGAGATGAGCGATGAATCCGTAGGTGGTGACGGTGGTTGACCATGGACCATGACAACAGCGTTGGCAAAGGCACGCGAATTTATTCAACGGGCAGTAAGAGTAGGTCCATGTTGTGTTTCATGGTGCCGAAATGATGAGGACTAGTTGGTTAATCGTTGAAGATGATATTGCATGCATCAATCACCCCAAAAATGTTGGCAATGCAATTTTTTTGCCTCATTCCAAATTCCTCTTGCCAAAACCCTAAATTTCTGCTCTCGTCATTTCCCTTGCAGTTGCTGCTTTATTGTTTATCTCGTGTCTCGTCGCTCGCAGCCGGCATGGCTTTGAGGTAAACAATGAAATGAAACGGGAGTTGGGAGAGAGATCGCAGATGAACTAGATAAGGAGTTTGGAAGAGAGATCGCAGATGAACTAGATAAGGAGTTTGGAAGAGAGATCACAGATAAACTAGAGAAGGAGGTTGCATGAGAGAGAGAGAGAGAGAGAGAGAGAGAGAGAGAGAGAGAGAGAGAGAGAGTTCAATAAGTCAAAGAATAAAAATTTGTGGCCGATGAAAAAGAAGGGCCAAACTGATCGGCCCCATATATAGGGAATTGATATCCGCAGTCCCTCGTCTCAATGATGGCACTCCACTCTTTGCTTTACACTTTTCTAATTAGCTTGTAAAGGCAGTTATAATTCCCACAATGCTCTGAATATCCAATAAAAAAATTGGCTAATAGAGTGTTGAGTGTCATTATCAAAACAAGAGTGTGAATATCATTTCCCTATATATAATATATATATATATATATATATATATATATATATATGCGTGTGTGTTTATTATTATTATTATGGGAATTGCAAGCGTCCATCGCAAAAGGCATTTCGTGGTTGGTTTGTCACACATCAGACCAGCCACCTCGTGAATGTAGACAAAAGCTGTTGTCTTCTTTCACGAGGTGGCTGGTCTGACATGCCACAGACCAGCCGCCAAATGCCTTTCGCGATGGACCCCAGCAAATCCCTATATATATATTATGGCTGTTTATGGGAGTCATGGGATGTGGTCTGAAAGCCAGTGAACTCCATCTTTATCTCAGTTATGTTCTTTCATTTCTCTCTCCATGACTTAGATTGCCTCTTCAATATTTTCCTCTCTTCGCTTTACATTAACAAGATCCAAACCACTTTTTAAAAACTCCCCATATCAATAGTCTACTCTCTGGAATCGACTCCCTTTTACCTTGGTTGAGTTATCATCCATATCCGAATTTTGCCCTACAAAGTCAATTAAAAACTTCTTTGACTCGCACAAGTTAATGAAAAATCAACTGCATCTATCACTGACTCTCCCAGATCAACTTCTCTTTATGGTGATGGAGCTCTTGTCCAAGTTCTAGTTTCGAAACACTTATCCAAACCGCTAGAAAATAGGGTTGGTCCAAAGCATTGATCAAAACTATTCCTACAATCAGAGTCCCTAAAATCAATTAGAATTAGAGTAAAACATAACCAATAGGCGGGATCGTTTTGGTAAATGTTGGGATTTCCAAAACCCCAAATAATCAAAACAAATCACCAAAACTAATAAATAAACAAATAAAAGTGACCGACATGCTGAAACTTCGAACAACATATGATGAATGGGCTCCTTGCTGATGTCAGCCTGACATCATCAAGGGGCGCCCTGACATCATCAAGCGGTGCCTAGAAACCCCTCCTTAGCTTTAAGGCCATCATAGATATCATTATTTACCTTGGATTCGTAACAAGCTTGTAGAGGACACTTTCTCTTTGTATGATATTAACAATTTCCCCATTGGGGGAGAGGTGATCTCGTAGCATAGCTATATCTTTGACTACAGCATTCATCAAAGTTCTCTGTGAGACGCTTTCTTTCTAGTGGACAGTGAAGATTTTTGGCAATGACTTATAGCAATCTAGGACTCCATCAGTAAAATCGAAGACATCCTACTGAATGTTCCAAAGTGGTGTTAGGCAGGATCATATGCCATCCTATTTCTTGGATAATATTGGTTTCATTTCCTTTCAAAAGGTATGATTGTCAAATATCTGCATTTGATTCAATTTGACCAAATTCATGTTCTGCTGTATGCATGGCCTAGAAGCTATGGCTATGTTTGGCAACCATGATTTTTTTTTCATGGAATATTATCCTATCAAGTGTTGAAAGAGGGGTAGTGAGAGTTGGGGAGTGAGAGAATTGCAAGGAAATGAGTGAGGAGATGGTGCGAAGTGGCTGAAAAATAAGGAAAACATAAACTCTATTTTGAGTAGGGTTTTTTGTTTCTCTGTTTTCAATCACGTCTCGCCCTCTCCTCACTCATGCCTTCTCATTTCTCTCCCTCTTTCACCTCCTTATACATCTCCCACCACTCGATAGACTAATATTCCATTGAAAAAATCTCATGGCTGCTAAACATGGCCTATAGGTAATCCTGCAAACACCAAATACCAAAATCTATATCTCCTAAGTTAAAGAATAGTTATGATCTGAACTCTTTTTGATATCATCACACTTGTTTTAATCACTTCAGGTTGTCGTAGATTACAAAGACTTTGCACTCTCAGACTATGCAAGAATAGGGAGGGCACTGGCCTTGTATGAAGTTGGCGATAGAGAAGAATCAATCATAGAGATGGAGGATGTTTCAATATCTCTAAAGGGATATCCAGGTGCATTGAATAACTATGACATTGGTATTTCTTCATTGAACATAAATCTTTAACGAATTCATATCCTTAAACAAATGTTTCTCATAGCCAATACTAGTTTGATTAATAAATCGCTATCTTTAAAAAAACAAATGTTTTTCATAGGTGTGCAACTTGGGTCGGGCCCAACCTGAACCCGATGGGTTCAACCTGATTTTGGCTCGGGTTGGGTTGGCATTTCCTCTGGTTGGGTTAGGATTAGGGTTGTGAAAAGCGAACCCGATTTAATTTTGGGTTGGGTTAGGGTTGAGGCCTTGGGCAACCCGAACCCGACCTCCATCCTCTAATTTTATCGTGATTTTCAAAACCGTAGGTTACTATTATTACTATATATATATATATATATATATATATATATATAGAGAGAGAGAGAGAGAGAGAGAGAGAGAGAGAGAGAGAGAGAGGAAAGTGTCTCTAGTCTCTCCCCTAGATAAGCTTATCTACTCCTCCCTTTAAAAAAACACAGTGGGCCCACGCTGTTTGGATGATCCAAAACATTCATTTGACAGGTCCTAACATAGATAGGGTGTGCCCAAAAAATCAGCACCAAAGGGTCATCCTAGAACTTCGTTTTGTGGGGCACACCGTGTCCAAAATGGACGCAGACGTTTATATGTGTCCATTCTGGGTACCACCACAAAACGAAGTTCTAGGATGACCCTTTGGTGCTGATTTTTTGGGCACACCCTATCTATGTTAGGACCTATCAAATGAATGTTTTGGATCATCCAAACAGCGTGGGCCCACTGTGTTTTTTTAAAGGGAGGAGTAGATAAGCTTATCTAGGGGAGAGACTAGAGACACTTTCCTCATATATATATATATATATATTTATTTTTTATTTATTTATTTATTTATTTTTGGGGGGGGGGTGTTGTTCCTAGGCTAAACCGAACCTAACCCGACTCAACCCAACTCAACCTGGAAAAAACGAGTTAGACGGGTCGGGTTGGGGTTGAGATTTAGAGGCGGGTTGGGTTAGGATTGACCATCCTCGACCCGAGGCTCAGGTTGAGTCGGGTTAGGGTTTGAGGGAATGCTATCTCGAGTTGGGCTAGGGTTGGCCTAAACCCGGCCCAAGTTGCACGTCATGCACCCGTAGTTTCACACTTGATTAACTGATGTGTGGTTCTCTGCAGAAGTTCATGCAGCTCTGGCAGCAGCCTTTTACGTGGACAAGCATTCGCCTTTGCTTGCAGAAAACCAGTTCAGGATTGCCACTCTACTCGATCCTCACTATTCAGATCTGTCATATGTAAAAGACACAAAGCATTGGCCTCCAAGCCTGGTTAGTTCTTTGCAACACTTCATCACCCTTTCTTAGGAATTTGTCATATAAATAGGAATGCTATATGTATAGAAAACAAGATAGTTTTGTATCATTACTCACTCTCTTCTCAATCAGAAGTGGATGTCAACCATTGTCTTTAGTTTTTGTTTTCCTCAACTGATCTTTTGGGTCAGTGTCCATGCAAGATCTGAAGTTTAACATTGCGATAATTCATCAGTGAGAATGTACTATATACACATTCATACACTATTTAATTCTCGTTTTTGTAATAATATATTTAGTTTCTTGCTTTCATCCAGACAAAGGGTACTTCATGTTTACGCCGAACTGGGCGTACGATTTTCAAATATAAATCATGGTCTGGGGTCCCCCAAAAATCCTAGAAAAATCCGGGATATTGGCAACCAGACAAAGCCTTGGGAAACCAAAGTATCAATTTAGTGGTAGGATCTTTAATTAGTATTCCAAAGGTTAATTTGATCATCCATGACTTTTCTTTCCAAAGGTTGTTCAACAAGTGGGGCCCCACTAAAGAGATGCTGGCCACATATAAGTCATTCAGTTCCATGGTTAGGACTGGCAGAGACTGCAACTTTTAGGCCATGTTTGGAAACCATGAATTTTCTATCCATGGAAAAATACTGGAGTACACGTGCCTACAAAGATACCCCTCATTAATAAACTTAAATGAACAAAAATATAAATGGCTCCATCGGATTTTGTGGATACATCTGAGACCCACGATTCAAAATAATTTCAGACCTTAAGATATAGATCCAATCTACACAGTTCGAATCCATCTATCTATAATGCCCAAATACTGTCCATTAGCATTCGGATCCCTTTGGATCCATTGGACCGTCTCAGTCCATCTACTCTATGTTTTCAACTTCCTGAACCGTCCATCTTGCAGCCTATAACTTGAATGGTTAGGATCATCCAATGGAGAGCTCATGGACTGTTCATCATTGGGACAAGTAAATGAATGGTGTAGATCATTTGCTCCCGACTGCAACTTTTTATCCGTCCTTATTGTTAGCTCCGCACATCATATAAAAACTCGAGTTCTTATATGGTGTAAGCCCGTGTATTCCAGTATTTTTCAAAAAGTACGTAGCCCACACCATGGCTGATCCAAACCGTCCATTTGATGAGCCACAATGTAAATAGCTTGTGCCCCAAAAATCACTTCCATAGGATGATCCCAACCCTCCGATCAATAGAGGTTTTCATACTATATAATTCCTCTATAAATCGGAGGGCTAGGATCATCCTATGGAAATGATTTTTTGTGAAAAATCTATTTTCCAGTGGCCCATCAAACGGATGGTTTGGATCATCCTATGGTGGGGCTATAGTTATTTTTTGAAAAATACTGGAGTATTCGGGCTTACACGGTTACACCACATAAAGGGAAATGATATCAACACAATCATATTTTAATATTTTGCACTAACTCATCTTGTCTTTTATTACTTAAAGAGCGGTCAATGGTTATTACAGTTCCCAAAAAGCCCTCACAAGCCCATTACAAAACAAAAACAACGTGTAATTATCAAAATATGGTTGTGCTGATATCATTTCGCCATATAAAAACTCAAATAAAAATCCTTCACAAAATGGTACAAAGTGTACTACCTTTCTTCAATACCCAATTCAATGTTCTCCTTCCTCTCCCCTGCAAATATTCATAAACAGAGAGGGAATGATGAGGAAGATTCAATGATGCAGAAAAGGGATCCCGAAGTCCTCTTCAGTGGTGGTGGAATAAGGTTAGTATCAGAAAATTATAGTAACCCCATTCAAAATTCCATTTATATTTTCATCTTCTTCCTCTTTTTTTCATCTGGGTCCTTTAAATTTCTTATATTCGTTGGAATTCCAGCGCAAACTGTCTTTTAATTTCCGTTTACTGTGATGGGTCTATATCAGATTTTTGGGATTGGTGGGTTCTTGAGGAAAGGAAATATAGATAAAATATATGATTTAGAGCTATCTACAACAGAAAAAAAAAAGGCCAATTAGTAGGTCTCACATCACCACCCCATTCAAAAATACATGTATTGGAATGATACTTCTAAAGAGGCACATAAATCCAGAGTTCCCTCAATCAGATCTGCTAATTACCATATGAGATATGTTCTCTTGCTAACAAACTTAATCATATCCATGGAATCTTCCCAAATTATAAATGATCCTTGGAAGTTTCCCAAAACACCCCCCTCCCTCCCCACTCAAACAAACACACACACCCCAAACCCTTGTTACTCCCTACTCTTAATTGTCTCAACCCTTGCTAGTTGTTGAAGTATAAATGATTAAATAAGTTCAACTCTAACAGCTTAAGCTTTTGGAGTAATTGGTTGTTTCACATGGTATCAGAGCGATTGCGCCTCACGGCAGGTTCTGGGTTTAAAACCCAACAAATTTTTAATATAAAAAATCCATGTGTACGACCAACCCAAAAAGAGGGGCCGCAGGTGAGGGGGAGTGTTGAAGTGTAAATGACTACACCAATTCTAAAAGCTTAAACTTTTTGAGTAATTGGTTGTTTCACACTAGTCCCCACTCTTGAACCCATAGAATTGTTTTGACCACTAGCCCAATAGATAATATGCCTTGTATGTTTTCTTTATCATGTAGAGCATAGTTTTAAAACTCCCCCATGTCATCGTGTCCTCCCCCGAGTCGACTCCCTTTTTCCTTGGCCGCGTTCCGTGTTTTGCCGCCCCGTTGTGCGTTTTTCCCTACAGAGTCAATAAAAGCTCCTTTGACTCTCTCGAGTTATGACCGTGCCAACTGAGTACTCAGCTGTGTCAACCACATTCTCGGTCGCGTCCGTGCCGAGTCGACAAGGATTTTTCTTCGGCCGTGTTCCGCTCCACATCTGCATTTTTAAACATTGGTGTAGATAATTAAATTTCTGAATTTTTTTTTCTTTCACATTCTCCACAAGGCTGCTAACAAGCTCTGTTTCCATACAATATCGCCTCTAAGAATGAAAGAAACAATAACCCTTGCCTCAAGCAAAAGGAATAGGCTAGCATCACCCAATGGGCACCAAAGAGAGAGATGACGAACCACTATCTCGAGACATGACGAACCACTAACGCTTAATCTGCAATTGACCAATGTATCATAAGATGGTCTACTGATTTGTCCGATTGTCACAAATGGTGTACAATGTGAGTCTGAAATAGACACACAATTCAACAAAAAGCCAATAAATCTAAGAGAAAACCTAAAGGACCAAAACAAAGAAGTGGGTAGCATAGACGTTCCACCCCTCATGTCATTTGTGTCTATTCCTATCTTTGTCACAGAGGCACTTACTCATCCTGAACGGAGGAAAGCAGTGGAAGAAGAAATGACTGCTAGTAAATATTTTCATGATGGTTCCATTGAACAACTCAAAGCTTTTCTTGCTGCCAAAGATTATACTTAGACATGTGGTATTGACTATTCAAAGATATTTTCCCCTATTGATAAAATTTTATCTATTCAGGTAAGAATTCGCTTGCTGCTAATTGTGATTGGTCACTCTATCAGCTGGATGTGAAAAATGCCTTCATTCTAAAAGGAATGTATATGGAGCAACTTTCTTTAATTCTTTTTGTTGCTCAGGAAAAGTATGATAGAGTTTGCATATTAAGGATGGCAATTTATGGGTTGAAGCAATCACCCCATGCATGGTTTGGCAAGTTTAGTGATGCCGTTATGAGATTTGATCTTAAGCATTGTGGAGTTAATCATAATGTGTTTATTCAATGGTTGGAGTTTGGATGTATTGTACTAGTGGTTTATGTGGATGATATAGTCTTTACAAGTGATGATAGTACTGAAATTCGTCATTTAAGAAATTTTTCCAACAAGGATTCCATACTAAGGACCTTGGAAAATTGAGATACTTCTTGGGCATTGATGTAGCACGCTCTCATCATGGTATTTCTTTCACAATGCAAATATGTTTTGGATTTATTGGAGACAACATTATTGGGATCTAGGCCAGTTGATACTCTTATGGATCCTAACGTGAAGTTATAGGCTGATCAAGGAGACTTGTTTGAAAATCCAAGCAAATATAGGAGGCTGGTCAGTTATTTGAATTATTTGATAGTGACTAGGCTAGATATCTCATTTGCAATTAGTATAGTGAGCTAATTTATGGATTGTTCTTGTTATTTTCATTGTGAAGCTGTTATTCGTATTGTGAAGTACTTAAAGGGTGCTCTTGAATGTTGTATATTGTTTTAAAGCATGTGCACTTAAACACTGTAGGTTTTGCAGATTCAGATTTTGCAGGATCTCCTTACAGAAAATATGCTATTGGGTATTGTAAATTTGTTGGAGGTAATCTTGTGTCTTGGCGGAGTGTGAAGCAGTGTTGTGGCTCAATCTAGTGTTGAAGCAAAGTACAGTGCTATGGCTCATACTTCATGTGAGCTTATATGGTTTAAGACGTGAAGTATTCGTTGTCCGAAATTGGTTTTAATACCTCCTTGCCTATGAAACTATTTTGCGACTACTAGGTTGTTGTTCATATTGCTACTAATCCTGTCTTTTATGAAAGAACTAAGCACATTGAAGTACATTGTCACTTTATAAAAAAAATGATTCAATGTGGAGATATTTGTACTTCTCATGTGTGCTCAGGGGATCAATTGGCTAATGTTTTTATCAAGTCTTTGGGTGGATTATTTTTGTGACAAGCTGGGCTTATACAATCTTTACGCTCCATCTTGACAGGGAGTATTAGACATATTTAAGAATTGTTTTTTATTGTCTTTTCCTTCATTTACTTTAGCAATACATATGCATGCACGCACACACACACACACACACACACACACACACACGTATGTATGTCTAAAGTAAATGAAGGAAAAGACAATAAAAGACAATTGTGTGTGTATAGAGAGTATTATCATTCTTATTGTCTCTTCTTCTCTTCCCTTCTTCCCTTAATAGTTACACTATTTTTTCAGGATTGCTAGAAACTTCTTGGCCGTTTTTTTTTTTTGAAATTCTGCAAGTTAATATAAGTAGGTTCTTAGTAATTAGGTTCCTGTGTGTGCTAGGATTTGAGCTGTGTCAGTTGTTAGGATTAGGGAAGAGGTCAAACATTAGCAGTGTGGGTTAGATTACAAGTTGGGGATCATAATCTTGATATATATTGGATGTTCAACATTACTGTTTGCAGGCATTTGTCTTAATCTTCTTGATCTGAGATCTTATTCCCGATTTGAAATCCAATTGGGACTGTATGGTTCTTTGCTTTGAGTTCCAAGTCAAAAGCAAATCCTGCAGTTCTTTTGTTGGAGTTAAAGCCAGGAGTTCTTGAGTAACGGCTTGTTTGCTTGCTTGAGTACCTTACTTGCTTTCAAAATGGCTTGGGGCCCTAGACAAACACACACATATACATTGTATATACATACAATGAATATTATCGCTCATTTTCTCATTGTCTCTTCTTCTCTTCTTCCCTTCTTCCCTTAGTGCTTACATTTATTAATAGTTACACTATGTTTTCGAGATTGCTAGAAACTTCTTGGCCTCTTTTTTTTTTTTTTGAAATTCAGCAAGTTAATATAAGCAGGTTCTTAGTAATTAGGTTCCCATGTGTGCTAGGATTTGAGCTGCGTCAGTTGTTAGGATTAGGCAAGAGGTCAAACATTAGCATTGTGGGTTAGATTACAAGTTGGGGGTCTTAATTTTGATATATATTGGATGTTCATATGTAAAAGACACCTTTTATTCTCCATGTTACTAACATTACTGTTGGCAGGCATTTGTTTTTGCTGATAGTGATGTACCAACAGCTCAAGTATTATTAATTTTCTAACACTATGACCTAGTGATGCCACACATGCCTAGACCAACTAAATTGCATCCTTTATGATGGAACTGTTTAAACCAAGCTCTCACTTGAGCTTTACTGGTCACATGATCTCTAAATTTGCATGAAATATCTCAATGATTGCATTTGCATGTATACTTGATTTCGGTTCCATGGTCCTTGTGAGTGGTAGAAGTACAAGAAACTGAATGTATTTTGTTCTCTTGATAGCTTTGTCACTGGGAGTAAAAATGGAAGGTTCAGCTATGGATATTCCAGTTTTAAGGGTAAAAGGGCATCAATGGAGGATTACTATGAAACAAGGATATCAGAAGTCGATGGTCAAATGGTTGCATTTTTTGGCGTATTTGATGGTATGCTTCAAGTTTTAATTGCCTGTCTGTCTTGTAGTAGTTATTGCGAGTTACTGTTTGTGTAAATTCAATGCAAACTTTGGAACTGATGCTTTGATCTGTTTCTTGTGGTCCACATTCCTTTTTCCTGTACCCTGTCTTTCTTGTGTAATATTTCTTATTCCTGTACTTTTTTTAATTATGTGAAGATGGCTTGCTTCGTTTTAGCTCTACAAACTGATATTATCATATTAATAATATTGTTATCGACGGTCGAGACCAAGGTTTTAAATTTCTGTTTCGGTGTCGGTTCGGCGACCACCAAAATCAAAATATTTGGGTTTCGATGGAAATTTAGGCCGAAATCATGTAAAAATAGGTTAAAATTTTTGGTATTTTTAAATTTTCCATGGAAATGTCTAAAATTTTGGTGGAAATCTTTAAAATTTTGTATATAAGGGTGGAAAATGAAAATTTGAAGAAATCCTGTAAAAGTTCGATGCATGGTGTATTTCGATTCGGCCTTGACCGAAACCGAAATTTCGGCTGAAATTTAAAACTATGGTCTAGACATGTGGTCTTATTATGCTCTGTTGGTTTCTCATGGATATTATGCTCTGTTGGTTTCTCATGGATATTATGCTTAAATTTAGGTCATGGAGGTTCCCGTGCCGCAGAATATCTCAAAAACAACCTTTTCAAGAATTTGAGCAGCCATCCAGATTTTATTAAAGACACAAAGTCTGCTATTGGTCTGTGGCTGGTGTATTTTCATTTTTCAATGCTAATTATACATAATTCATTACTTTAGTTTTCCTTTGCATTATTTGACAGTGTGACATTCTTGAGTGCAGTTGAAGCTTTTAAACAAACAGATAGTAATTACCTGAATGAAGAAAAAGGTCAGCAAAGAGATGCTGGTTCTACTGCATCAACTGCCGTATTGCTAGGTGATCGACTGCTCGTAGCAAATGTAGGAGATTCCAGAGTGGTTGCTTGCAGAGCTGGTTCAGGTTGCCCTTCTCCATAAAATTGCATTTTTTATATGACTTTTTTAGGGCAATATGGAGTGAAAAATGTTATCACCAACAGTTACTCTTTTGTGGTGCATTTGATTTTGTATGACATCTTGTGAATAGTGTTTTTGATGTCTAAGAAGGAATAGACACGTCTCAAGTTTATCATCATCTGCCATGTATTGTTTCTTGAATACATGCTAAGATTTAGGCATAAATTTGACTTGCAATTGTAAATAATGGAAAGGGATTAGGTTTTATTGAATCTGGTAATTCAAGGCAGAGTACGTTCAAATCATGTCAAACTTCCTTAATTCTGTTTAGCCTTTCATGAATCAGACATATTGCTTTATTTGTTGTTTCAATAGCAACTTTTATTGTATAACGATATACTCACTACCATTGATGATTTTTCTTACATTTTTATCTGTTATGCTTTCCACCACAGCAATTCCGTTGTCTATTGATCACAAGCCTGATAGGTCTGATGAGCGTCAGCGGATTGAGAATGCTGGGGGTTACGTTATTTGGGCAGGTAATTATGCCTTCTCAGTTGTTGATGTTGTACTTGATTTTTTCTTATTGTATTAATACAATAAATGAAGTATATAGATAATTGCTTCACACTCACTCTTTAAGTTGTGTTGAACATTGCCAGGGACTTGGCGGGTTGGCGGTGTACTTGCTGTTTCCCGAGCATTTGGAGACAAACTACTTAAGCCATATGTTGTTGCAGAACCTGAAATTCAGGTAATCTGCGGCACATTCTCTTCTCAATGCTGATGTTCTTCCATATTGAAGTTTTATTTGCAAACTCAAGTGTCATAATCAAGAAAATGCACAAATAACATTGAGCCGCTTGAGATTTCTTATGTTAGTTCCTAAGAAAGATTGATGAAGAGTTGTGTGGAAGGCTCATGAAGAATTACGGGACTCTTCGTATGGTCATCTGAAAGATCACTTAACGACTATATACACTAATACTAGAATCATTCAGAAACTTAGACAATAGATCCCAGAGTTAGAAGCTAATGTGAGAAGCGAAAGTGCGAAGTGACACTTCTGAAAAAGGAGAAATGCAGGAGGCCAGAAGCGCGTATGCTTTGTTTGGTTGCACAAAAGCTCAGCAGCCGTCGGAATTTGGTTTGGATTTGGTATGCCATTCCACGTTTGGTTGCAAAAATGCATTGGACTCCCATTGATTTCCTTGGATTTGTTATGTAATAATTGCTTGTCTCTTTCTTGTCCCCTCATTCCAAAAGCAAAGAATTATTGTTGAATTTTCTAGGAAATGATGCTCTCTCTCTCTATCTCTCTCTACCCTCTCTCTCCTCTTTCCATATATTGGTAATGATACCCCCTACTTTTTCTCCTAGTCTCCCATTATTTGCCGCGCAACCAAACACTACTACACAATTTTCCAAGTTAATTCTAGGCAAATCAAAATTCTTGTCTCTTCCCTTTGACTTCCTATTCCACTACTCTCCGAGCCAATCCAAGCAACCAAACATAGCATTAGGGTGGTGATGAGGAAAGTGAAGAGGAAACGAGTGTAAAGTGGCATGGAAGTGAACATAAGGCATGTAGGAAGCGCCATTAGAAGTGCATAAAATATGTATCAAAAGAAATAAGTTTATGGAGACTGGGTGAATGTTGTTTAGGATTACAAGTAAGGAGAATTGACTAGGGTTACAAGGTCTAGGGATTCATAGTCTTACAATTTTGAATGTTGAGTCATTCAGGTTTCATGTTAAACTCTATTCCAAAATTACCCCGTCGACACAAATTTCACGAATTGAATATCACAAAATTCGGGATAAATTACAAATAAATTTGTAATTAATGAAAAGTGGTACGACTTTATGTAATCCTCTGATTAACGATCAAAGTGGTGAAGACGAGGGCTTTCACAGCGTGATTTCGTTCCTCAGTGTTTGAAGATGTGTGAACTTCACTTTGGGCTTCGCGCTTTATCGGCTATGAAGATGTGTGAATTTCCTCTGATGAAGGGACTTGTGTGTTGACTTGATCTTCGTGGAAGGGTTCTTCAAGTACTTGATTGCTTGCGTTGGATGGAGGTTTTTTCTTCTCTTGAGAGCTTTCTTTGGATCCTTCTTTTGCCTTCTTGCTTCTTTTTCTATGCCATGAAAAGATAGGGAAATGCCATTATATAGTCCCTCCTCATGCAATAACTACCCCCAACCACTTTGCATTGTGTTGTGAGTGGTTGTGGGTCCTACTACCTCTTTTGGATTTGGTGGTGATGAGTTGTACTTGAATTGGTGGCCCTTGGGCTTGCCACTAAGCGGGTCCCATTTGGGCTCAAGTAAGACCATCTACATTTAGACCTCTTTTTAGGGGTGTAGGGCCCACTTAAAATGGGGGCGATTTTGTAATTTGATATGGGCAAATTTTTTTATGTCCACAATGAGGTTCAAATACTTACCGTAGATTTTTATGATTAGATGATTTACAAATGTTTAGGTACCCCGTGAGAAAAGTTGTTCATTTTTATGATTAGATGATTTACAAATGTTTAGGTACCCCGTGGTGATGAGTTGTACTTGAATTGGTGGCCCTTGAGGTTGCCACTTAGTGGGCCTCCCATTTGGGCTCAAGTAAGACCATTTACATTTAGACCCCTTTTTAGGGGTGTAAGGCCCACTTAAGAAAATGGGGGTGATTTTGTAATTTGATATGGGCAAATTTTTTGATGTACACAATGAGGTTCAAATACTTACCGTAGTTTTTTATGATTAGACGATTTACAAACGTTTAAGTACCCCGTGAGAAAAGTTGTTTAGGTAATATTGTGCTTATTATAGTTTGCATTAAATGGTACTTTATTTTTTTGCACCCTTACAAAGATCAACAGTGCCTTGGTCTTTGTTAGAGGGGGAGTTTGATTCTTTGCAATCTTCAATCATGTATCTCCAGATATTATTTATAAATTTTGACTGGTATATGAATCTTGCATTACTTTTTTTTTTTTTTTAAAATTAACACTTTTCTGCTCATTGTGTTTGAAATTGAAAATAACTATCATGAATGAGATTTCGTACTTCTCACAGCCACTTATACATGTGGGGTTTCACAATTTCAAATATATAGTTTGTGGCTTCCAGTATCATTTTTTGAAGCTATCTCTTCCAATGTGAGTGATGCAGGACCGGAAAGAGAAATAGAAGAAAGGGGAGAAAAGAGAAGAATAGGAGGAAGGAGAAGAATAGAGAAGAGAAGAGAAATCTGTAGGAGAGAGATCTCTTTATTCAACTCAATTCATCGAAAACTAATAATCCCTAATACATGAGGCTTTCATATTGGCAATTGAAATAAAATTCCATGAAAAATAAATAAATTCCCTAACTCTAAATAACGTGGAAAATAAAAGCCCTAAAATTAAATACTATGGAAATAAAAATCCTAGAAACTAAATAACATGGAAATAAATCCGTAGAAATCCTAATGGGCAAATATGCCTCTTATTGGGCGTACAGTCTGCATGAGATAGATTCGGTGTTGATGAAAAATACCGGTCCTTGAAGATTAACATGTGTTACTGATCATTGACGAGACATAGAAGGGGTTTGGATATTTCTGTCTGTCGTATTTTCTTTTAGGCCAGTGAGATTGCAGATATGTTACTTAGAGAGTGTGTTTCAAGGAATCATCTGTATATAGGAAAACCTTTGCCTTTAGGCCATGTTTGACAACCATTAAAAGAAGGAGGGAGAGGGAGAGACTTGAGTTGGTGGGGTTGGAGAGAGCGACAGCAATCCCTAAAAAGAGCAAATAAATAATACCTGCTCAAAATTAGTGTTTTGTTTTCCTTATTTTTAGGATTTTTTCATGCTCCCCTCACTCCCATCCTCAAGTTTTTCCCTCTCCCGCCTATTTCTCACAACTGGTCCTACAAATATTCCATGGAATATTTTTTTGAGGTTGCCCGACATGATCTTAGTGTAAAGAGTTTTACTAACAAGTGCCCTAAGGTGCATTGGAAATGATATTTTACACATGTTTTGATAAAAAGTCCCAGGGCATGTGTATTTTTATCAAAACTTGTGTAAAATGATTGTAAAATATCATTTCCAATGTACCTTAACGAGTGCCCTAAGGACCAAATATGACCAGTTTGTGATGTCTTTGATGTATATGTGTCTCTCAAGTTTAAGGGAAAACCAAATGCTGCTTATTGCTTATGTGAACTGAAGACTATCATCTTCTATGGAATATTCTACTTTTGGTTCGCACTCTTTGCATTGAGTTATTTATATAACTGTCTGCTGCATGATCATTCATCGACGATTTAAAATTATAAACCCTGCTCTCCACCCACATTCCATATTCTTGTAGTTTTATCTTGTTACTTTTATTTATACTCATTTAATTAGTTATCTTTCGGTGGTATTAATAATCAAATTTGCAGGCACTGTTAGCAATCCTTTGTTTGTTCAAGCATGTGATTATTTATTTTCAGATGGAAATGTAGTGGAAGATCTGTACTCATCTTCTTCTGGTTCTTGCTTCTTTTGTCTTTCACGTCTAGGAAGAAGAAATTGATGGCGTTGAATTTCTAATTATTGCAAGTGATGGACTTTGGAATGTTGTATCAAATAAGGTAAATTCCTATTTCGGCAGTCTGTATTTGGATAATCTGCAGCCAACATCAAGTTATGAATGTTATTCTGCGGTTGATTAAATCCCCTACAAGACCAAACTGCACTTTTTTTTTATCAAACAACACCTGCAAATTTGCATCATTAATTATGTGGTATTTTAGCCACTGCAAAAAAGTTAGGTTTATGCTACTTTATTTTTTCCTTGGCCGAGGATAACTTAGTCCAATTTATTTTTGATGAGGTAGAATATCAATTATAAAAACTAAAAACATATTGATAATAATAGGAACTGAACCATTATGGCAAGGAAAAGTTTGATTCAGTGGGAGAGGAAGAGGCAGAAATTGGAACAGAAATATCATTTGATTTATCTATTCTCAAAAAAAAAAAAAAAAAAAAGCATCCATGCTTTGGTACAAGTAACCAACGTACATGACATAGCCCATAAAGCCTTTTACATGATCTATGCCTTCAGTGTCTCAAATTGAGGACATTCAAGTGACTGAACATCTGTGTCACAGAAAATGAGTTTGGCACTTTGAACTTTTTGGGGTATTAGCTACCACGAAACCTATGTTCATATCATGCATTTATTTAAACAGTCGTCTTGAAAAGGTTACCATATCTTTTATCGGGCAATAGAAATGGAGCAAAGTTGACATATGTGCAAATTGATGTTCTCTTCTGGTCTTGCGTAATTTAACCGATCAGTAAACCAAAAGATCTGCCTCTACCTGACTTTTGTGTACACAAGTCTTTTAAGTGAATGCCCAGGTGAACTTTCTTAAGCTATGGGTTAGTCCATGCACATCACAACCACCCAACCTTTCTTTTTCTTGGAAGTTTCTAGTTACATTTCTGTATATCCTAAAGGTCCTTAGGCACATCTTGTACTGCGCTGAGCAAGGTACCACTAGTACAGCTATTACCAGGACAGGGTCACTGGTGAGGGTGACAGGGACTAGCTTGGTTGATCTATTGGTGATGTCCAACCATCCATCATTCTAACTGTAATGTAGGTGCGATTTCTTGTCATATATCCATCTCCCCCCTCATTGAAAGTCTTCTCTCTGAAGTTTTCTGGTATCACATCTTTATGTCTTACAATTTAGTCTTGGAACCAGTGTAATTTGTCTAGTAAACGAATACCCATGCAGAATTAGATTAATTTCCTGTTTTTCTCACTTGGCATCTTGTATTTTAAATCTGTTTTCTTTTTCTTTTTTCAAATATAGCTGGACAATAAGCGGACATTTTAATATTTTCTACCGTTACCTCCTAGTTATCATTGGGGCATTTTTTTTTTTTTGGGGGGGGGAGGGGGGTTATGTTAAAATATTATTGCAGAGTAATATGTGGATACTTCCCTCTGGCTATGGCGATTTGATCCTAGGATTAGTTTCTGCCCCTCGTCAAGGAGAGATAGATATATAAAAGATGATCTTGAGATTAGAACTAAAAGTCCTAATTACACCACTCCTTTTTTTTCTATTTTATATTTACACCGGATATATTTTGGGAATTATCTCTAAAACTCGTTACTAAAAAAGTCCTAATTACACCACATGTGGGCCCCACCATATTCGCACCAACAGTTTGTCCTTTTTGTTTCTCATTTTCTCTAATATATGACTAGAACTGCGTATATCACATCTCAAGTGCTCCATTTTCACATGCAGGATGCTGTAGACATAGTGCAGGCCATATCGGATGCCGAAACATCAGCAAGAAAACTCACAGAAGAAGCCTATGCTCGAGGAAGTAACGACAACATTACTTGTGTTGTCGTTCGATTTGAAAATTCGTGAGTAAACAAATCATTTTATCGAGCAAAATGGATTCCTTTCCTTTCATTCCTTTCTTCTCTTGACTTAAATTTGATATATAATTTTGCGGCATTGTTACTGGGTCGGTGAATCTAAGCAGATTTTAAGATGTCCCTGTTCGAAGGATCGAATGGATGTGAAGAGTCTCTTCTGATACACATGCCTCTGCCATCCATTACATTATACTGTGAGGATTGTTACCAATCTCCAGTCACATGATTTCAAGTTATTGATTGTGCTCTTTCTTCTGTCCTTAAATTTATTATCCACTGTGGACTTTTCGCATTTCTGAACTTGGGTTTATCATTTTCTTTTGGTGATGGAAATGTGTTCTTGTTTTGATGTTTTAGTCACTTGAAAGGTAAAGACGTGGTCAAAGGAACCAGAAGTGCTTGGCATGAAAGCAGCTTTGTAGTGTATCATCTATATATTGTATGCTAAAAGTTAGTTGTGATTTGTAAATTTGTTTTTTCCCACGGAATTTTTTTATTGGAAATCTTTCTCCCTTAGGAAATTTTATTGCAATTTTTGTCCATGTGAAATCTTTATTGGGAATTTTTTTTCCATTGGCAGTAGACTCATTATTCTTGGAAATTGTTTTTTCCAAAACAAAAAATTTCCCCTGTTTTCAACGAAGATTGCAAACAGATTTTTTTTACACCTCTTGCTTGGCATGGGTGGGACCCGCCATTTTACACCTCATGTTTTGATAGGATGGGGTCTACCATTATACACCCATGGCTGAGTCCCATCTACAACTAAACCCATGCATAGGGTGGGCTCCACCATTTTAAACCTCATGTTTTGATGGAGTGGGGCTTACAATTTTACACCCATGGATGGGCCCACCACCTATATTTAAATTCATGCATAGGGTGCGCCATCATTTTATATCTCATGTTTGATGGGATGGGCCCTACCAACTCCACCCAAACCCATGCATAAAGTAGGGTTTGAAAGGGCAAGTGCGATAGGACAGGCACTAAAAGGCTAATAAAGTCCCTTACACGAGCAAGTCCCAGCGGTTAAAAGGCACCCGAATTGTGGCAGACTTGAACGTTTTTTGAGGTGTAAAAGAGGTGTGAATCATCCTACAGTGGGTGCAAATCATTTCCCTAAAAATATAACTGCACTTTTTTTTACCGAATTATTCCCAGACGCTTCCCATGTTTCCGAAATTCATTCCTGAACCCGAATTTTGTAACTATGATCTCAACCATTTCCAAAAAGCAGTTAAAGTGTAAAAAATTATATAACTCCTTCTCCGACAGCTTAAGCTTTTGGAGTAACTGGTAGTTTCACATGGTATTAGAGCAAATGTCTGGGTTCAAACCTCCCAAACAGCAAAAATCCACAAGCAGTGGCCAAACCAAAAAAAAGGAGCCACATGTGCCACGTATAGGCCAACCCTAGAAAGAGGAGCCGCACATGAAGAGGAGTGTTAAAGTGTAAAATATTAAATAAAGCCTTCTCCAAATGGCCGAGATTACAATGGATCTTCGACCCAATGGAGGTTAGACAACCTTTTCCTACAAATAACTTTCCTTTTTATTTTTACGCTAGGCCTCTATTTTTTTTTATTTTGAAGTGGTGAAATTGTATTAGAAAGAAATGGCCACAACCAAGCCAGTCATGGAAACAAAGAGTATTATAATGAAAAGATGATAACACTGTAAGGAAAACAAAACTCAAGGGGGTAAGAAATCAAAAATCTCTAATGCCGATCTAGAGACTCTAGCTCGAGCTACCTAGTCCGCCTCAAAGTTCACTGGTGTGATGGAAATAAACTTAGTGACCCTCCACACGGTCAAAGATCTCATCTATGAGCTGAGAGAATCTCCAGGGACGAGACTACCTCCCATCCGGTCCTCAGATTACATTAACAGAATCACCCTCCACCATGAGGTGGTCCAAATCTCTAAGAACCAATCCAATACCCACTAGCCCCGAGATGAGCAAGCTTGAGCCATCAAAGTTTCGTTCAATCAACCATGGACAGTGGGATTCCATCTAGGAGCAACAATCTCCCCAGGATCCCTAACAAGACAAATCTCCTTCTAGTATAGTTTCATATCTGTGGTCGAATACAAGCAAAGTTGGGGAGCGTTTTAGCTCATGAGATAACTAAAGCTACGATCCTCAAATAAAAAGAGAATGCACTTCTAACTATATTCTTAAACGTGCAAGAATCTCTCTTTCCAAAAGACCCATACAGTGGCCAACAACACATGTGGAAATGATTTTTTCCCAAGTTACTTTTTTTTTCTTGCGTTCAGGAAAGGTCTCCTTTTCCAAACTTTTCTAAAAAATTCCTTCAATCCAAACAGGGCCCAAGGCGCTGTTCCTTTCTAAGTAAAATGGGGGTAAAACACATTTTACAACCCATAAAATGCGTTTTTCACCCATTTTGCATAGAAAGAAATAAATTCAGAGACAATTGCAGGTGGAGAGCTCAAAATGGCGATTGTGGTGCTTTTTAGAAGGCCACAAATGGAAAATCTGATCAACGGCCAATTCAATCCGGGTGTGTTGATCTAGCCGTCCATTGCCTTTGATTGTCATCCTGTTTAAACGTGGCATATGCTTGGTGGGCCAGTCCTTGTTTCCAAAAGATGTAACACAGTCATTGTCTTTCTATGATTAAGCTAGTTGAATTCAGCATATATCTCCAACCATTAAAAGCAAAAAAAACATTATAAAAAGTATTAAGAGATATGATTCAAGGGGAGCAAGCACTTGGCAGGACACAATGCTCTACAACTCCTCTAGCCAATTATAGATTTGGCCGAGTCGACCCAAATTTAGCTAGGGTGCAACTCGGGTCGGGTTTGATCGGGCTGAGGCAACCCTCGCCCAACCCGAGGTAGCGTTACCTCAACCCTAACTTGACCCGACCTGAGCCTTGAGTCGAGGAGGTTAGACCCTAATCAAACTCGCATTAATCTGATTCTCATTCTAGAAGTAAGAATCAATTCTTATTTTTTTGGAGTGCTTCCAGAATTAGAATCACGGTTTTTTTTTTTTGAAATGGATTTGAATTCTTTTTTTTTTTGAAATGGAGAATTACGGTTTTTTATCTCACTTCTAATCAATTTCGTTTCTTTCTTTTTTTTTTATCTCAACCCATATGACCTGATTTTCCAAATTGGGTCCGTTTGAGTTCAGCTTATCTCAGGGCAAAACAAAATATTTACCAAAAAAAAATCAACCCGAACCTGACCCGATTTTTAGGTAAAAGCTCAATCCGAATTACAAAAAATCGACCCGAGTTGCAACCCTAAATTTGCTGTGAAGTCAATATAAAATTAGAGTAACGGATCAAGGTCAGGGTCGGGCTGCCCAAGGTGTCAACCCTAACCCAACCCGAAATCAAATTACGTTTCCTTATTTCTCAACCCTAACCTGAGGAAATGCGAACCGAACCCGAGCCAGAATCGGGTTGAACAGGTCCAGTTCGGGTTGAGCCAGACCCAAGTTCTACCCTTTATTTTAGCCCTTCCGAGTCAATTAAAAACTCAAATAAAATTAAAAATATACTCCAAGTAAATAAAAAGCTCGGCCTATTACGAACAAACTTACTCAACTCGGCCGAGTTGAACCTGGCCGAGTCTATGTCCGCAGTCCAAGTTTTAACACAGCAGAAAACTCAATGCACAGTGCTCTAAAAATATATATATGTGCAAGAAATCATGATACATCACCACTCTTTGGAGTGAGTAAGAGATAACAATATCCATAACAAAAGCCTTTTCCACAACATCAAGCAGAGGGATAGATATCTCACCATAAACAGAGTTCAATACTAAAACAAAGCAACTCTTAGGAATCAACAACACCATACTGTAAATTACACATACTTGGGTCTTCAGCCCACATTGATCTAAGCAACTTGAGCAAAACCCTAGCCTTGTTCTTAGCCCTGCAACAACATTGGCTTTGAAGAAGTAAAAGAAGCTGTGTTAAAACTCCTTCACTAACAGCTTCTTCGCGAACCCGTAACGATTCATAACAGATGATTAAGAGCGACCCAACCGCACTTGCACACCCTTCGTGATCAGACACTCTAAAAACCATCTTCACAAAAATATGAACAGATTTTGGATTATTAATGGCAGCCCTTTTGCCACTCTCTAGTTCTAAGAGTAGTTCTAGTGTAGCCAAAGCTCTTGGTACATCACATTTATCCGAATTCGAAAGGTATGCGATTAGGCCATCGACCCCGCCTTCTTTAACGACATTTTCTCGATTCAATTCTAAAGAACATAAGCCCCACAAAGCTCCGATTGCTGCATTGGACGCCAATTGATCGGAATTTTGGTGAAGGAGTGATACAAGGACTTGTAAAATGGCGAGCGTTTGTCCAAAAATGAAACAAAGCTGTTGGGTTTCCATTGAGGAACAAATTTCCTCAACTAGATGACATAAACTTATCTTGATCTTAATGCTTCCCTGATTGAATAAAATGAGGAAAGATGCTAAATTGGAGGTTTCTTTGAGTAAGTTGAGAGAGCCCAATTTGGTACAAGGTGACAAGTTCACAAGACAATTGAGAGCTTCTTCTGAAAGCTCTAAATCATCCTTAGAGGGTTTGGTTTCTATGCAAGGATTTTGAAATAACATTTGAACTATTATGGGATAGAAGCCTAACCGAATAATGCGAGCCCTTTTCGAATCGGATTCTTTCAATAAACTTCTGATCTTTCTGAGTATCTCGAGCCGGATTGCAAAGGTGGATTCCTCTGAGATAAGGTGGTCTTTTAGGGTAGCTAAGGAACGGTCAGGATCAGTAGAATTTGGGTTTTCGGGATCGAATTGTGAATCCATCAGAAGCCATTGATTGATCAGATGGCGAAGAGTGTGGTTTGGAACCATGGATAAATCATGGAGTCTCTGCATTGTAACAGGACATGTAAGATTTCCATCTGAAAGCCATTTCTCAATGCTTGATCTCTCGTAGGTTTGGCCTGTACTAAGTGTAACTGGATCAGTGAATAAGTCTAGACTGATTGGGCATCTGAATAAATGAGGAATGCCCATTTGGGTCTCCTCTAACAAAGACATCCAAACATTCACAAGACAAAAAAAAATGACACACAAATAAAAGAGAAAGAATGGAGGGGCTTGAACAGATTGAAAATCTAAGATGTGGGTTTACTATCAAATGCAATGTGGAGCTAAGAAAATGGTAAAAAAAGAAGAAGGAAAGAAATGGAGAATTACCCAAGTAAGACTAGATATATTTATATTTATGGTAGTTGGTGAAAACCAAAAACTCAATTCAGTTATCTTCCAAGTCTTTTTTTTTTTTGGGTAGGTATCTTCCAAGTCTTAAACTAAGGAGGGATGGAAAAGTGGAATTGGGTTTTCAAATCAGAGGCTTAATGAGCATAGAATACAAGAAAAAATGGAAAAGCAAAGATGTGTTCTGAGTGTACACACTTTCTCTGGAAAGAAGGCAGAGAAAGGAAAGCTCAAATCTATTGACAATACAAGAAAAAGGCAGGGATGGAGGAGGTGGTGGGACTGTTGAGAAACTTAATGCAACTATGAGGATACAGATTTTACAGCTCTTAGCATTGTGGACTGACAATAGATCAGAGATGCAAATGAAGAATAACAGAAAAGGAAAGAAAATAAAGTGCAACTTATTTGGAGGAATCAGATGAAAACAACTTCCTACAAACACTAGAGATAACAATGATTGTCCTTATCCTGCATAGCCAGTGATAGAATAATAGAGGGCCAAATTTATATTAGCCAGTCAAACTGACCCACTTGGACCATTTAAAAAATAAAAAGAAATTGCTTTGAATGCCAACTAAAACAAGTAAAAAAACAGAGAGTAATGGTAGTCACAAGACTCATGAGAAGGACAATCAATTTGAAATACGAAAGGGATCAATCAAGTCAACAGCGGATAGTAGTACTTGCCAAGAATATCTTATTCCACATCATTTAAGCGTATACACAATACCATTGGTGTATAGAGAATGGCAAGGTAGAGATGATGGGCCCCACTAATATTTTGTCATGGGCCTACTGTACACTCAATTGCATTTGATGGAGATCAGATCAGGAAAATTTTGAAAGGGTATCTTCTGGAAGGGAGATGATATTTTCACATGAAAAAAATGACTTACCACCACAGTTAAAGTTTTAATTACGAAGACCTTTAATATATAATCATATCCCTAATATTTATCATTTCTCTCTGAATTGTGTAAATTAAAAAAATTCAAGGAAAAAGTTTTCCTCAAGAACATCATGTTCTCTGCTCATTTTCCCCAGTGAATAGCTACCTTTTGAATGTGAACCACTTAAATTTGCATTCTTTCTCTTTGATTTATACTTCTTTTGAGTCCTACTTCCTTGTTTTTTTTCTTAAATAGAAAACTAGAAAATTATCCCTAATTCAACCAAAAAAAGAATTAGAAAAAAAATAAATAAATATTTTATTATAAACTAAATTATATATAAATTTTCTAATGATGTGCATATTACTTTAAGATTTATTCCAAAATAAAAGAGAGAAAGATCTTGATAAAAAAACTAAAATAATAAAATAGGGAGTCAATAAAAAGCAATTAATATTAGAAATAACAAATTCTTTATTATTGGGTATTATATATTTTTTAAGAGTTTTTGTATGTGTTATTTATCATACAGATGCTATAATTTTCTGGCCCTTGGATCTTGATTTTTTCTTGATTTTTTTTTTTAATTTCATGCATTTCTCATTTGCGCTTAATTTCAAAAATGATAAAGATAGGCAAAATTAAAGTCACTTAGGAACAATGATAGCATGCAAGTTTTGGGTCCCACAAGGGAACATGTATGTAGAATAAGATTGTTGATCTTGTAAAACATCGTTAGGCACTTAGGCAGGCCACATGTTCTTGGTCCCATTCTTTCCTTAAAGACGGCTGCATTTCACCCTTTTCTCGCTCTTTTATCTATCTATCTATCTATAATATATGCTAACCACGTTTCTTTCCATTGTATGAGACAGCCAATCACCGTATATGTGGCAATCACCGTATATGTGGCAATCAAGCCTGTTGAATCCTTCAAACGTGAAGTAAATCAGCCCCTCTGCAGTCATATAGATACACCAGAGTTGGCTGTCCCGAGTAAAAAAAGGGGAAGATATATCATTTACCATTTTATTTTATTTTGAAAAAACTTTTACAGAAATATTTTCTACCATGGATTTTTTTACACCATAGCAAGGGTATGGCCCCGCATTTTTCACCTTATGTTTTGATATAATAGGGCAGCATCTCTACCAAAATCCTTGCATAGTGTGGGGCCCACCATTTTACACGATGTTTTGATAAGGTGGGTCCCACCAACTCCATGCAAACCCATGCATCAGCGGGCCATCATTTTACCTCATGTTTTCCACCGGTCCCTCTATCATTTTCATTGTAATTGCACGACAACAAACTAAATTTCTAAAAAAAGGGACAATTAGAAAGGTACCAAAATTAGGAGGTGGGAATAGTACCAAACTCTCCCTTTCTAGTTTCTAAACTTGTTTCTAGATGGTCTTTGCCAAAGAAAAATATAATTTAAAAATATCAACTTGTGACGAAATTCTAAATTATTTGAATGGCCGGGGGGTTGGCTCACTACCTTATATTTGATTAATGCCACCCCCCTTTTAGCTTTTGGTTCCTCGTTCCTTTCGCGTAGAGGGAGGGATTGTTCGAGTTCCTAGTCGAAGAAAACAACTGATGTAGAAGGGTTTATAAGGACTCGACACCTCTCCTTGATGGCTAGCTTTAAAGGGTGAGTTCTATGTGGGCCTCAAAATTTTAGGAATTATCCTTAAAACTTATTATCATTTTTAATAAAAAAATTAATATGAGAAAAGGGTTTCTGCTCGAGCTCAGATAAGCTTATCTGTGCTCTAGCACAGAAACAGGAGTAGGGCCACATTGGGGGGATCCAAAGCATTCATTTGATAAGCCCTTTCATGGAGAGGGTGTCAACAAAAAATCAACTCCATTGGATTAGCTTAGGATGTCCATATGTGGGGTGGAAAACTGGGTAGATTAGTGGACTAACAGTATCTATCCATTTTCACCCCCACAAATGAACACTCTATGGTGATCCAATGAAGCTTATTATTGGTACACACCCAATCCATGATGGGGGCCTTCCAAATGAATGCTTAGGATCACCCCCCCAATGTGGCCCTACCCGTGTTTCCTGCACTCGAGCGCAGATAAGCTATATGCGCTCAAGCGCAGGAACCATTTTCTTAATTATTATTACTAGTTAATTCTAAGATAACTTTTATATATATAGAGGAAAGTGTCTCTAGTCTCTCCCCTAGATAAGCTTATCTACTCCTCCCTTTAAAAAAACACAGTGGGCCCACGCTGTTTGGATGATCCAAAGTATTCATTTGATAGGTCCTAACATAGATAGGGTGTGCACAAAAAATCAGCACCAAAGGGTCATCCTAGAACTTCGTTTTGTGGTGCCTTGTGGTACCCAGAATGGACACATATAAACGTCATATGCGTTCATTTTGGACACGGTGTGCCCAACAAAATGAAGTTCTAGGATGACCCTTTGGTGCTAATTTTTTGGGCACACCCTATCTATGTTAGGACCTATCAAATGAATGCTTTGGATCATCCAAACAGCGTGGGCCCACTGTGTTTTTTTAAAGGGAGGAGTAGATAAGCTTATCTAGGGGAGAGACTAGATACACTTTCCTCATATATATATGTGGTTCTGAGTTCTGACCCAAACTGAGGCTATCAATTTCATATCAAATAAAATAGTTTACCTCTAATCTTCTTGTAGGCTAATCTAAGAAAGAAGACATTTTTCTTTATTTATCTTATTTATGCAATTTTTGCTACTCTGTGTTGTCTTATCAAGATGGGAACGATGACAATAGGCCAACACGGCAATACCCATCGAATTAAATGACCATTTTATGTATAAACGGCAATGGGCCCAAAAAACCATCAAATGCATTATTTATAGGGCAATGATTTTAGCACTCCACTGTTTTATATGTGGGAAAGCTTCTTCTCTTTCAGTGTTTTAAGGGCTGTCAAAAGGTTATTTACAATTCTAAGAAGCTCGCAGAAACGCATTTCACAGCTGACTTTTGCATGAGAGTACAGGCACCTCGTATGAATAAAATGGCTGTTGAAAAGTGAGCCCGTGTGGCTGTTCTCTCATGCAAAAGTCAGCCGCAAAATGCCATTCCACAAATTTCCGTAGCAAATCCCTAATATTGATAGACTACATGAGGAATGATAGATGCGAGAGCTAGTGAAGGATTCTTGAATAGATCCGCATCATTTTTAAAGTTGGCTGAGAAACTGAATTTGGTTGCACTTAATGACGTGCATCAATTCAAAGGCCCGTCTTTAGCCCTTGCATAAAGAGGACCCTTGCTTCTATCATTCTTCTTTAAATAATAAATAAATAAATAAAAGGCAAAACACTTTTCTCTTCTTTTTCACCTTTGTGAAGCCAACATCATTCAACTAAGACTAGAGGCCACGGAACAGCATCGAACAAAGGAGAGAATTGGTAAAAGAAAACGGCGAATAAATTAGGTTTGAGTGTGACAGGGAGAGGATAGAGTCAAAAGAGTTAAAAAATGGGAGACAAACACACCACAAAGAGGGCAATAAAAACTGGTGTTTGATGCCATGACGTTGAGGCCTTTGAACGCACTTTTGTCTGCCGTTTGAATTCTCCTACTGCACTAGTACTAGACTAATCCTTTACTACTAAAAGGGAAAATCCTTGAAAAATTGTCTGCTTCTTTCCTACTACTGCCTTATGTGTCCCACCTTAATTTCCGTAAAACTCCCACTTATGTCCTTTTTCACTACTACTTTTTCGTCATTTTCCCTTCTCATATGCCCTTGCACATGAGTTAAAAAAAAAGAGCCAGCTGTCTCTTTTTATGCCTTTTTTGTTCCATAATTATCATCATTTTTTCAATTTTATTTGCAGTTTTGACCGTAATTGTCATATTTTAGTACCTTCGTTCGGTATTTTCTTTTTCTGCTTTGCTTCCATGTTCCCGTAATTTTTCATTTAAAACTTAGTACCCGCACACGATTATTATTTATTGCTATTATGTATTGGTAGCCACCTTTGCACAAATCACACTTCTACCGATCTTTGCAACAAAGGATGGGCGACAAGCAGAAAAGTACGCTCAGCGAAGGTGGCTAGCAAATCCCTATACAAAAAAAAGGAAAATGTTATTCGCACTACTGTATTTTGATGAGGGCACTCCTCACCTTATTAAAAGTACGGTATGGCCATAGGTCAAAAATCCATTTGACCCGCGGGTGCGGGTCCAAGCCCAATGACCCGTAAAATTTTCCGTGTCACTTTGACCATGCCCGCTTGACCCATTTCCCCATGATTTTAGAGGGAAATGATGTGATTATGAGAGTTTTTATATATAGTGTAAGTCCTTATAGTGAGTATTGTTTTTCAAAAAGTACTGTATGGCTTACATCGTAGGATGATCCAAACCGTACATTTGATGGGTCACAATGTAAGTAGGTTGAGTGCCAAAATTCATTTCCATAGGATAATTACAACCCTCCAATCAATAAATGTTTCCTAAATATGCCATTCCTCTATAGACTGAAGGGCTAGGATCATCGCATCGAAATGTGTTTTTTCGGAACATCCTATTTACGATGTGGCCCATCAATTGGACGGTTTGGATCATCCTATGGTGTAAGTTAAACAGTTCTTATTTTTAATAGGGAGTGTAAGAAATATGTTTTTGGTTTGCAAGCTTTGTCACAAAATTCTTGTTAATATATGGTGTAAGCCCATGTAGTGAACTATTTTTTAATAAGCCGGTAGGGGTCCTCACAAAACCTCAACTTACGTATCAAAAATTGGAGTGAATATTTTACGGCCTACACCATAGGATGATCCAAACCATCCATTTGATCATTCCCAAAGGAGGATCGCATCCCTACAATCTATAGATAGATGACATATTTTGGAAACCCGTTGGGATCCTATGGAAATGATTTTTGGCATACAACCTATGGTGTAAGTCCGTACAATCAAGTATTTTTCAAAAGAATCGTACGCCCTGTATCATAGGATGATCCAAACCGTCCATTTAATGGGCCACAATATAAATTGATTGGTCCCACAAAATAATGTACATATGATAATTCCATGCCCTTCTTTTAGAAAAACTTCCTACTGTATCCCATTAGCTGGGGGCATTTACGTCATTTTGATGCTAGAAGTTTGTCTGAATGAGAAATGATTTGAGGGTACAATCGTCAATTGCATACAAAAAGTACCGCCATATGGTACCTGTCTATGACAATTACGGAAAAAAACTACGAAAAAGAGGTATAGACATATGACAATGACGAAAAAACTACGTTATATGACGCATTCGAGACAAGTTACAAAATATTGACGGATGCCGAACACCTGAAGAGGAACAACAATTATGGAAACCTCTATCGATTGGAGGGCTACGATCAGTCTATGGAAATGATTTTACAAGCACAACCGATTGATGTTGTGTTCCATCACATGGACGATTTGGATCGACCTATAACCCTCTATAGATCGGAGGGTTAGGATCAACCTATGAAAATTATTTTTAGGGCACAACCTATTTAGGCAGTGACCCATCTAATTGACGGTTTGGATCATCCTATGGTACGGGCCATACCGTACATTTTAATAAAGTGAGGAGTGCGATCATCAAAATATGGTGAGTAGTGCCATTATAAAATATGGCAGTGAGGACATTAGCACTATATATAATTTGAAACCATTGCTGTTACTTGGATGTTCCCACGCGGGTCGAGTTCAACCCGAATTTGGGTTGGATTGGGTTGGGTTAAGATTTTTCGCATATCGGGTTGGGTTGGGTTGGGAAAAATCAACCCGAATTGGAAATCGGGTTGGGTCGGATTGGGGTGTCGGGCAACCCGACCCGACCCGAAACCTGAATTTGGGTTCCATATGAAGAAGTTCTGTATATGTATTTTTCTTTTTCAACATTGAAATAGTCTCCACAATCCACAATGGACGGTTTGGATAATCCTATGGTGCGGGCTATACCGTGCTTTAATCAAGTGAGGACCGTAATCATCAAAATATAGTAGTGCGGATAACATTTCCCTTTGTTAATTATTAGTCCCTGTTTGTTTTGGATTTTGAGAACCGATTGTGAGTTAAAAACTGATTATTGGTGACTCACTATTGGTTCCCAAAATCCAAAATAACTCGGCTTGAGTTGAGGTGGTCAACAATTGGTACCATATCAAATCGGGTCAACTCGAGCCAACCCAGCCCGAATTGGAAATGGGGTTGGTTCGGGTTGAGGAAATTGCAAATCGGGTTGGGTTGGGTTGAACCCAGCCGAGTTGGACATCGGGTTGGGTCGAGTTGGGTTGGAAAAATGGGTTCTCAGGTTGGGTCGGGTTGGCCTCAACCCAACCCGAGTTACACCCCTAACGATAACTAAAAAACTACTTTTCCTTATTCACTATGTGAGGGTCAAATTACAAAAAGTTTGATATTACGAAAGATACTTTTTTTTTTCAAACAACGAAAAAACTGGTCATAAAAGTAATGGAATAGAGTAGGTCAGCCCTTACGAAACAACGAAAGACACTTAGGAACTAGGAGGATTGATCTTCCCTCTAAGAAGATCAATCACGTTAGGCAATGTCTGAAACCATTTATAATCCCACATGCATACGATACCGACAAAAAATAATTATTACTCACCACTTGACATTTCATAAGAGATGACCTACTCTATTCCATTTCTTTTCATGAAGGAGTTAGAAGGACAAAAAAATGAATTGCCAAAGTGCCCGTCGAATAGAAAATGGATTCCGAAGTTTTTGTACAAACTTCTTGTTTTACCTTAAAATTCACAACCATCTCTGCTATTCTGGACAAGTAGATTCAATCCCCTATAGTTGAAAGCTTTGACGACTATGTGGCTCTCCACCTTGTGACTTTTTTGCAATAAAGTTGGCTACCATTTAAAAAAAAATGAATTGCCAAAGTGCTCGTCGAATAGAAAATGGATTCCAAAGTCTTTGTACAAACTTCTTATTAATACGTTGAAATAAACAAATTGAAATAAACAACGAAAGACACTTTTTTTTCATGAAAATGTCAAATTACTATTCCTTATTCACTGTGCTTTTTTTAACCAAACTGATCATAAAAAAACTTTTATCTTTTTACCTTTTCTTTCCACGCAAAATTGTACGTAAAACAAATTTTATGCCCATTTTTAAGGTTTGTAAACCAAATTTTTTGCCCATTTTATTTTTACGCCCATTTTAGGGAGCCTGGCGATTAGTCATTGCTCTTCTATCACTTCATCAATCAATTGATATACAACTATGCATTTGCGGTACCTCATGCTCGGAGCATCTTCATCTTGCTTTTCTTTCTGTCTTGCTTTTCAGAAGCTGCCAAGTGGGCTCCATAGCAATTGTTATGTTAGCATAGTATGAATTAAAATTCATATGCAGTATTATCTTGTTTGCTAAGACTCTTAGTCAATGCCTTTTTTACTAGTAGTTAATAATGAGAGTTTCTAGACGTTTTCGACCCTTACATGTATTTT
Source organism: Tasmannia lanceolata (assembly GCF_043159265.1). Classification (NCBI taxonomy): domain Eukaryota; kingdom Viridiplantae; phylum Streptophyta; class Magnoliopsida; order Canellales; family Winteraceae; genus Tasmannia; species Tasmannia lanceolata. The sequence goes on from NW_027518693.1 coordinate 1,124,928, forward strand.
TTTTTAAATGCAATGGGCCCACATGGTTCGATGATCCAAACCATTCAATTGTTCGATGGGCCCTGACTTAAATAGTCCCTAGAAATTATCTCCATAGGATGATACTAACCCTCAGATCTATAGAGGTTTGTATCATATGTGGTCCCTCTACATATCAGAGGGTTAGAATCTTGGGGTACAGCAGATGAGTGGTCTGGATATTCGAACAAGGTAGGCCCCATTTTATCTTTTTTTTAAAAAAAAGAAAAAAGGTACTGATACATGAGAATATTTCTCGAAGGAAAGATACATACTGTTAGAAGTACAAGTGGGGCTCACTAGTTCTATGATCCAAGCCATTTATTTATTTAGGCTTTTAAAAGGAAGTGATATATGCGCCCCATTTTTTCCCTTTGGATAGTCTTTCTAGTATATTTATGACTACTCTTTTACAATGGATGGGGCTGTCCCTAGTAAAAAAGGGGGGCGGATATATCATTTCCCTTTTGTAATTGACCATTCATTAGAATCCACTTTTATCAAACCATTCTAACCCTCCAGAAATCTAACCGTCTATTTTATGGCTTTTCAATTGACGGTGAGAAAACAAAGAAACAACTATCTATATTTGCAGCCACTAAGATCTAACCATTAGATTGGGTTGAGATCTCACCGTTGGATTGTTTGGGTGATATATTAGGGAATTACAGTTGATTAGGTAACTAGATTAAATTAGGATTATCTCACATATTCTCTAGCAAGTATGGATCATTGAGCAAGTGGGCCCCACTTCTGCTTCTAACTTGCTTCATCATTCTAAGGCTCTAAGCTCCCCACTGCAATTTTGTCAGTAATTTAATCCTATTTTTTTGTTTGTCTTTTTCTAAAAAAAGCTGCAGTTTTACCTCTTTTGTTTGTCTTTTCCTGGAACTAAAGTTATTTTCAAGAAAAGGCCAACAAAAGGGTGTGGAAATACTGAAAAATGGGGTGGACTTTTAAACCAAAAGAATAATTTTACTAAATCAAATCTCTAAAAGATCTCCCAATTTGATCTAAATCTACTTCTCTTAAAATTTCTCTCATATCGGAGCAAACCACTAAAAACAAAAACGTTCAACTCTTACGTTTCTACTAACACTAAAATTCCTAATTTACTAAAACAATGAAAAACGTCTAACGTCTCCTCTACCAAAACTCCTATAAATTCTCTAATATTAAATCCTACGAGTAATTAGGAAATTAAAATTCAAATAAAAAGAAAATCTAAATTACTTAAATAATTATTGTCGGCCGTTGATCTCGTGATCTAGTGATGTAGCGAGATGCACCTGCATCAGCTATATATTATGTGGGTCCATTCTACATCCAATGTGGCATTTATTGGGCTCTACTATGAGGGTCATAGCCAAACAAATGCAGTGATTAGATGAACCTATTGGTTAGATTGCTAAACTTTTGCTCATTAAAGTTTTTATCATCTTTTGTAGATCGTAGATTAAACAATTAGTGTCATCCGATCTATGTTACGGTAGGCCCCTTCGATTAATCTTGATGATTAATATACAAGTGCCATGTGTATGGTTGAGATTGAATCGATTGTATAATTTCAGTTTTATTCTTTGCCTTTCATTTTCAAGCATGGGTTTTGATGCCTTCTAAAAATGGGTCGTTTGGACTTTGGATAGTGGGTTTTGTTTGGGAAAATGATTTGCTTATTTCAGCCTAAAGATTTCCATTATACACAAAATCCACTAAAGATAAGGGGGAAAATACAATAAGCCCCCAAGAGCAAAATCCACTGAAATCAACACTTAAGTGTAAACCTCCAAACAAATCAATCAATTAAACACGCATATGAGAACCAACTACCTCTGAAAAAAGAAAATTAGCTTATCAATTTTTTTAAAAAATTGCTTAAGAAAAGAAGGGAATAGAAAACTTAGAGAATCAGAGAGAAACTGCTTCAGATTTGGGCTATGGGTTAGGATATTTGGGAGATATGGATAATGTGTTTTAGAATGGTTTTTGTGTAATTTTAGCCGGTTTCAATTTGTTAAAGTGGGGTGTCCACAGAATAAAGAGGGGCGAATTTATCATATCCCTAAATTTAGAGATATTTATATATAGGGAATTGCTAGGGTCCATCCCAAAAGATATTTCGCCTGTTGTCTTCATTCATGAGGTGGCTGGTTTGACATGCGACAGACCCTAACAAATCCCTTATATTTATAAGATTTTAATGACTATACAAAAATTAACATTTATAAGGTACTGAACTGTCAAATGACGTTTATAAGGTTTCAAAGAACCCTGGGCCACAAATATTTTCCATTACGTATGCTATGAAAATACTTTTGGATTTAGACAGGCAACGTGCTATTAGGCCCCAAATCTGTTACATATGTCTGCCTCGATAGAGCAGTCCAAATCCGGAAAAAAATGACATCTTTGACCGTGACCAGTTCTAGACAGAAGATAACCACTCTTCCCACTCTCCCTATTGGTGTAAAGTCTAGTATTTTTCAAAAAATACAGTGAGGCCCACTTCATAGGATGATCCAAACCGCTCATTTGTTGGGCCACAACTTAAGTGGGCTATATTCCATAGGTTTATCCTAACCCTTTGATCTATAGAGATTTCCATAATGCGCGGACTCTTTACTGATCGGAGGGTTAGAATCACCCTAGGGAGATGATTTTCGGAGGGTAAAAAAATATTTTTCGTGAGACCCAACAAATGAACGGTTTGGATAATCGGATGAAGTGAGCGGCACTGTAGTTTTTGAAAAATACTGGACTTTTCGGGACGCGCAGCATATTAAATCTCTCACCCTTTTTCCTAGAATTTCCAAAAGATGGAACTCATGGAACAGAAGATCAGCTATTTTTAGGAAAATAAAAACAAAATGGGTGGAGATGATGGAAAGCTGATCGAATGAATAATCAGACCGGACAATGTACATAGAGGTAGGATCTCCAACTCGAACTACATGATTTCTCTTTTATTACCATTTTCTCATTGACTTTTATAATTCCCAAGAGGCTATGATTAGCTATTTAAAAAAAGTTTAAATAAAGAGTGGAGTGCCAATATTCCAATATTAAAACAAGGGATTGAATAAATCATCTGACTTTTGAAAAATTGTTACTTCCACTAAACAAACATGCTCACCATGGAAACTGGCAAATGTTGTCCACGTTGAAAAACAAGAAGAAATCATATTGATAAGAGAGTGGTAGCCACTAGCCATCATAATCATACTGATGGCAAAAATTCAAAGGTTGAACGGAGTAATGGAGAAGAAATTCAGCATTATTATGGGCCAGAAATGGGTGGCTAATCAATGGGACTTTGGACTATGAACAGATCATGATGAGTCCACCACTTGTAAGTTATAGCTTTCTAGATAGAGGAGCGTTGAAGAATGAGTGATTCAGGCTAGCATCCCCCTAGGCCTAAACATTTAGCCATGCTGCCCCTTATTGTTCGGTCTAAACCCCCCTCCGGCACACTCTGTCGGTGCTGCCGTGCGTGTGGAGTGTGTGATAAGTTTATCTATTGGTAAGAAACAAACTGACTAGTGAATATTGAAAACATTAGTGATCGAACGGTGGCTGATTGGAAACATATTGAAAATTTATAATGAATTTGACACTTAAAGATCATACAACATTAATGTGATTTTAATTTTGTCAATTAGATACTGATTCAAACATTGAACCCTCTACCATATGAGCTAATAAGAAAGTGAAAATAAAGGATATCTAGTGAACAGTGGCTCAAATACAGCTCAGTAACTTGACATGGGAACATTGTTGATATGGGCTTTGGGTGGGGAAAACACCTTAGCGGGTGTAGAGAAAAATCGCTCACTCTTAGTACTGGAAATGGAGTATTACCGGGTGAGGGGAGTTGGGGGCGTTCAGTGGTCACAAGTGGAGTGTGTAAGCCCCTTTAGAGATAGGGGCGAGCAGCCTCCTTCTCAAAGGAGGCCTAATACATCATGGCTGATCGAACCTCCTGGTCATCATGAAGAATATACTCATCAGACATCAGTACTAATGGCACCTATTCTTACTCCCCTTGCTCCCCTGACCCCTTTTTACAGCTTTCTATGTAATGCCCGATAACTAATCGACGGCGACCGTGTTGCTATTCTGCTTAACCTCCCTCATTAGTAATTTCAATTCGCTTTGTCTTAGTAGGGCCTGTCCTTCATGGGAACATTGATGGTGTAGATTGATCCAAAGGGATCGTCTTCAGAATTATTGGGACACTAAAGTGTCTAACTCTACTTGGACGTAGGAATGGCTTCAGTGAATAGTGGACTGCAGTTGGTGCAATGGTATCAGCACAGCCTTACGACTAATCCACCTGGAACCACATCTAAAGAGACTAATATTACTAAAACCATTGAATTCACAATGATGCTATCCTTCTTTATAATAACAAGATATCATATATGTTCTTAGTTATGTGCGTGTTATGCTGAGTAAAATTTGAGAGTAATTGTATAAAGAGGAATGATAGATGTAAAGGCTCTCTTTAGAAAGGTCCCTTGTGTAAAGAGGGCCCTTGCATCTATCACTGCTATTGTATAAATGATCCATTAAAACTAGTATAACTTCCTTTTTAACACTGGAATATGACCCATTGAACAGTGAACCATTGGCTGAAATATGACCCATTGGATATTGAATCCGAACAGTGAATCATTGGGTAAAATAAGACCAAAAAAGTTAATAATTGGAATTAAAACAGGGAGTTTTTATATGATGCCAGACCGTCAAGTAGCGTCAAAAAGCTACCGCCCTTTATATTTGATCCAACAGCAGCCCACTTTTTAAGAGGCTGCTGTTGGATCAAATATCAAGGGTGGTACTTTTGAAGTACCCCCTTGACGCTACTTCACGGTCGGGCACCATATAATTTCTCTTAAAACCCTCGGATTGAGGCCGTTTCACCTGTGTCCCGATACATGTGAAATTGCTTCGTCGCTAACGTCATAGCCACACGATAGAATGTGCAGACGGGATTAAATGTGGTTAAAACCTATTGTAAAGGTAATCCGGTATCCCTACACTCAACTCTCATGCAAATCCCTAGATAGATAGATATGTATCGGCTACTGATTTTAACATTACCATAGGCTACTGATATTGGCAGACCATGTCCATTCAATTGTTTTCTCGTTGCAAGAAAAGAAAGGAATCTGATGTGGAGAAACAGAAAAGAAAGGAAAAGAAACTGTGATGAGAAACCTATTTTCTCGTTGTTCACTTACTTAGAAACATGTTTTCTCGAGGGAAAATATGCAGGAAATTGTGGATTCCCGAGAAAACGTGATTTCCTCGCTATTTTGACGGGAAAATAGTTACTGCTTTTGCGAGAAAGTTCATTTTCCACGTAATTTTTTTCATTTTCCACGTCAGTATATCCGCTTTCCGAGGAAAGCAAGCGAACATTGGAATATGTGGATTCCCGAGAAAATTTGGGCTCTTTTCATTTCCTTTCAGTGAGCTGTCAAAGCTTATTACAAATCCCAAAAATCTCTAAGCTCTCAAAAGCTAATTAAAAAAAAGAAAAACAAGATGAGCTAAGTGTAATCATCAAACATGGTAGTGCTAATATCAGTTGCCAATGAAGCCCCGGGACAACTAATCCAAGGATTTCTATCCCCCGTCGAGAACCGCCCCACTATGTTAGTGGGGCCCGCCCACAACTAGCAAATAATGGGAATTGCTGCTAGCGGATTTTATTATGGTTAGACATTATGTGGCCCCCATTGCTTTTTAATTTTCCCATAAAAGTATTGGAAAGTACCACCCTAAATTTCTGATAAGAATGATTAAAAGCTTAAAAGACAAGTGTACATGTGAATTTGTTGATGGAACAGTGCCAAATTGACCCTACCAAAATCATTAAAATATGACTAAAAACCTATTTTTGATCTATATCTCACTGTATGTAGTACAATGTCGCATTGTACACTGAGTCTTGACCTTTGGTCGATCTAGACCTTTGATACAATTTTATCTTGGAGATTAGATGTGGGGCCTACTAGATGGACCGTCCGGATAAAACAAAGTAGTGGGGCCCACTACGATTCGAAAAAGTGGTATAGGCGTGGAAGACAGGGAAGTTTAGTAGGGCAAGGAGTGACCGACCCCTCATATACATGTCGATCTTTGGGCCTTAGAAGGAATCCCATTGTCTTTTAGGGGGAATGATAATGTGAGATGTCTATCGTCTGAGATAAAATGAGAAGCTTAATTTGGTCCCAGCGACATGAAATTAGAGTGATCTAGACCGTTCAATTCCTATATCCTGCCGTAGATAGTTGAAACACTTGAGAATCCTTATTGGTTCTCAACCTCACAACATGGATAACACTGCATAAGAAGCCTTATTCTTCCCCACCAATGTGGAACTAGAAGGATCTAAACCGTTCATTTGGTACGTCCGCCATGGAGGTGAGATAACTATAAATAGAACTGAGCCGATTATCTAAACTACCAAATCAATGACTTAAAACCTAAAATAATTAAGAAAAAGGGATCCGGACGGTTCATTTCCTATCTCAACCTCAAGTTTATTGCTTCAATCCTGACTTAGTAAACTTCGTTGTGGATTTTGAGAATCGATTTTGAGTCCAAAAGTGACTATTTGACTGAAAGTTTTTATTTTGAGTCCGATAATCTGTTTTGGACTCAAAATCAATTATCAAAATCCATGTTCGTTTTAGATTATGAGTCTTATGACCACCGATTGTCAGGCCGAAACCTATTATTGGACTCAAAATTATAATCGGTTGTCATAATCTTCAACAAGCAGGGCCTAAGAAAAAAATGGGTATTGATCCACATTCTAGGTCAACGATCTAAACGGCTAGAGAAGTTCAAAAGTACTAATTTTCATGGGCCCTCAGATGAAGGACCCAGATCATGCTGACATCACGTGGGTGGGCCCAGATGAAGCTTCTAGTAGCGGTCTCACATTAATACGGCGATGATAAATTTGCACCACCACAGGATAATTCGCACTCCTCTGGTATGCAGCAGACTTTAAACGCTTTTTAACGCCAATTCAAGTTCAAAACGGGCGTGAATTATTATACGGAGGGTGCGAATTTATCATTATCCCATTAATATCAACCTCTATCTTTTTAAGAGATCACAAAAGGCAAGGTATATATAGGGGTGTCAACGGATCCACTTCGGGTCGGATCCACCTATGTCACAGTCATGATCCATTCAAATTTCTTATCGGTCGGGTCGGAGTCGGATTGTTCTTCGGATCCTACTTTCCACGTCATGATCACGATCCATTTTAATTCGGACCGTCCATCGAAGTGTCCTATTATGCCCCACTAAGCTAAGTAAACAATTAATTTTTTAAAAAAGAGATAGAATGGCAGTCCACTATTAGTGTGTCTCTATGCATTTTCTTCAACTGAATTAAAAAATTATCTCTGTGTATAATAATGCTTGTAAACAATAAAACTAATCAAAATTACATACACAAATATAATGTATGACTATTATAAAAGAATATGATGCATACAGAACAAAACCCCTCTCTCTTTTCCTTCGTGAAAGTGTGAAATGAAACGACTGAAATGGGTGAAATCGCATTCAAATCCGATTCATTAAGTGATAAGAGAGGTTTTGACAAAATTGCCCTTCATAGAAGGGTTAGCATTAACAAAATTTGGAGGGCATTTTTGTAAACCATCTCGGATAGTGACTATCCAATGGGCATCTGTGGCGTGCTCATGGACAATGCAAAATTTTTCAGATCCCAGATTTAATGATCCGAAATATGCCCATGGATTCTATTCATATGTTTAGATCCCGTCCATTAACGTTCGGATTCGGACGATCCATCGGACCGTCTGGATCCATTGACACCCCGTATATAACCCACCGCGAAAAAGACCCCTTTCATTTGAATCTACACACCCAACTAACCTTCGCGGCAAAAAAAAAGCACAAAAGAGAGGGTTTTGTGTTTGTTTATTGTGTGTTGAGGAAGTGGAAAGGCAAGAGAGCATGTGGGCTCTAATGGCATCTCCACCTCCCCTTTTCATTCCTCTTCTTCTTGTTTTTCTTCTCTCTATCAACAAAGAAGAAGAAGAAAAAATTAGGGTATCGAGTAGAGATGGTGAAAGAATCAGAGTATTACGATGTTCTCGAAGTCAGTCCTTCTGCAACAGAGGATGAGATTCGCAAAGCTTACTATCTCAAGGTTTTATTATTATTGAGGAAAAATTCCTTTAAGTTTCAGTCATTTTAGGGTTTTCTTTGGATCACTTTTTTTTTAGTATTATGAGTTTTTTGATAGATCTAATTTGAAATGCTTGATTGATGTTTTGTTGTTTTGGGTTTTTCTCTGTTTTGAGCATTTTTTTTTTTGGTATTAGGGTTTTTAGATATATCTAATTTGAATTGCTTGATTGGTGTTTTTGTTGTTTTGGGTTTTTATCTGGTTTGAGATTGAGATTCCTTATAGAATACCTTGATTCGTTGCTGATACTGGTGACTGTTTTTATTGATTTTTTTTTTTTGAAGTTTCAGTCATTTTAGGGATTTATCTGGATAATTTTTTGGTATTAGGGTTTTTAGATAGATCTAGTTTGAAATGCTTGATTGGTGCTTTTGTTGTTTTGGGTTTTGAGAATCCTTCTAGAATACCTTGATTAATTTCTGATTCTGGTGGCTGTTCCTGTTGAATGATTTAGTTTGTCTTTTTAGGGATTTCTTTGGATTATTTTTTGGTATTGTGTTTTTTAGATAGATCCAATTGGAAATGCTTGATTAGGATTTTCGTTGTTTTGGGTTTCTCTCTATTTTGAGATTGGGAGATTAATTGAACTCATGTGTCTATTTCAGTTTATTTAATTGACAGTTTTTCTTAGAATTCATGTGCATACCTTGCATACTTTTAAGTTTCTGAATATGCTTTTGATTGGGTTGCTTCCTTTAGGAACTTTTTTGTAAATGAGACCACTGTCAAATATAGACAAATCACTATTTATGCGGACATGCAAGAAGATTTTCATATCCAATATCATCATAGGAACTTGTTTGTAAATGAGAAACCGTCTAATATAGACAAATCGCTATTAGAATTTATGCGGACATGCAATAAGATTTCCATTTTCAATTCCGTGAATACATTGTCTCAGATTACTGTTCCATTCTATGTTTCTTGAGCTGACAAGCCTCTTAATTTTTTTTTATTTAACTATCTTTTTAATCTTATTGTTTGTTTTCCTATACCAAAGATCTTCTAAAATTTTTAGTCAATTTTTTTGGAAAACTATCGACAATGAAAATGGTCCTTCTGAATTTCTTTGGGTTCAGTACTTCTGTTCAAGATCACCTTGATGCGAGTTGGATTCTTTGAGACAAATCATCAAGTTTCTAACTGGTGACTAGTTTTATTGAATGTATTTTTTAGGTTTCGGTCATTTTAGGAATTTATTTGGACCACTTTTTTTGTATTAGGTTTTTTAGATAGATCTAATTGGAAATGCTTGATTAATGTTTTCGTTGTTTTGGATTTCTCTCTGTTTTTAGATTGAGAGATTGATTGAATTCACATGTCTTTATCAGTTTATTGAATTAATATTGCTGGCAGTTTTTCTTCGAATTCATTCGTGTATTTTGTATCCTTTTGCGTGTTTGGGCACTTTTTCAAGTTTCTGAATATGCTTTTGATTGGGTTGCTATCTTTAGGAACTTTATTTATTTTATTTTTTTGGAATTTATGTGGACATGCAATAATATGTTCATTTCCAATTCCAGGAATTTACATGGTCCTCAATTACTGTTCCATTCTGTGTTTCTTGAGCTGCCATATCTTCTATATTTTATTGAATTATATTTTTTAATGTTACTGTTTGTGTTTAGCTGTATCAAAGATAATCTGAAATTCATAGTCAATTTTTTGGACAGTTATCCATAGACAAAATGGTCCTTCAGAATTTCATTGGTTTGTGTTAAAGATCACTTTGATGCGAGTGGGATTCTTTCAGACGAATCATTGAGTTTCTTATAGAGCAGTTAAATCTTAAAAGTTTTATCCGATTACAAATTTTTTTAACTTCGCTGGATCAAATTGAAAATTGAAAAATAATATCAAATGCTAAATTGCTTAGTTGCCAGAGTAGGAAGCGAGTGTGAGAAGCGACACAGTAGGTGGAAGCGAGAAGCGACACAGCAGGCGGAAGCGAGAAGCGCCGGGTTTAGAAAAGAGAATATGCGGGATGTGAAAAGATCTAAAAACATAAGGAGGAAACATTTGGAAAGTGTCATTGAAAATGCGGGATGTGAAAAGATCTAAAATCATAATGAGGAAACACATAACCTGAAACCTTGCTCTTTGTTCCTCCTTCAAGCCTGGGCATGTTTGCACTTGGAGGCAACGGTTATAATTCAAACCAAGGCACTGCTTGGTTGTGTTCAAAGGCTTGTGCACAAGGAAGGCAAAGCAAAGGCAACTGGTAGGTGGTTTTGGCTCACATGGCAGCAAGGCATTGGCTTGCACATGCACATTGTGAAGACCACTTAAAGCAATTGTGCACACATCATGGCTGGATGGTTAGGCAACTTTTATGGCACATGTTCCAGTGCTCAATGATCTGGTGCCCACCGATCCAGCGCCTTCCTCTTCTAAGACTTATGATTTTCATGGGGGTCACATAGATCTGTCAATGTGAGTCGTGGATCATTTTCTACAGTGTGGGACTTCCCACAAGATAATAAGATAATGTAAGCATAATTGGCCATGTTAAGAAAACTTCAATAGCTCATGTTCTGCAATCCACTTCACATGATCCCATTCGCAGATCATTTTCAGTTCGGATCGCCAGAGATGATGTTCCAGAAAGATATTCACAAAGAGAGGGCCACAAGGTCCCTTTTTATGACAACTTATATGTATGCAACTATATTATAATGTGCGGATAATTCTACATGTATAATTACACATCCTTAGTAATATATAATGGAGCTGCTTGAACAATGGTTTGCTACATATTGCATACATGAGTTGCGACCCAAATAACCCCTATCATACCACGTAACAAGTGTCGTACCTCATTCCCGTTTTGGTACCATGCACCAGAGTAACAAGCGTTCCTAGTAACATCGGTTTAATTTATGGAGATACTGTGTATTGAGACATGGGATTCAATATATGAATCATATTGTGAGATTTCCGTTGTTCAATTCATCCATATCTGAGTTAAGTTCTAAGATCGGAAATTAGTATATATGCTCGTTTTGGTGCACGATCTTGATGTTATGAGTTTCTTCAATATAAATTGCTTTCTGAAGCTGTTGCATTTTTTAACATGTTTCGTAATGTTCTTTGAATATCATCATAGAATGTTTACTCCCTTTTTCTCTGAATTACACAGCAGTTTGATCCATTATATTGTCATTCATTTTATGAGCAGGCATTATGCATAGATATTTAGGGAAATAATATTTCTGCCCCCCTTCTCCAGCATTTCCACTACCTATTTGTCTTTTCCTAAAATTAGCTGCATTTCCACCTTCTTTTGTTTGTCTTTTCCTAAAAATAAGTTCATTTTTAGTCGAAGACAAAAGGGGTTGGAAATGCTGAAAAAGGGGTAGGCATATCATTTCCCAAATCTTTATTTATTTTACCTACTTTACTATGGGTTTTGGCAATTTAAGTTAGCCTATTCAATTAAGTCTGCTAATTCTTTGATTCTGGAGATTGGACATTTTTTCGAGGCAGTGGGTTTTATTTTTCATTTAGAGTAACTTGGGATTACTTCACACACTGGGATACAGTTGCTTTAGTAAATGATCAGTGTATATTTACAGCTTATAAATCCATGCTTCTGCATATAGAACAATGGATTTATTTACACATTTTAGTAGCTTAATATAAAAAACTTCTATTTTTCGTTTAGGCCTGAATCTGGTTTCTAGTGTTTATGGTTATAATGTAGACTAAATCATACTCATTGGGAATATTTTCTCTTTTTTGGTAAAGGCAAGACAGGTTCATCCTGATAAAAATCCAAATGACCCTCAGTCTGCTGAAAGATTTCAGGCAAGTCTAGTTTTCTTTATATGCGGAAATCTAGTATTCATCAAAGAGTGCTGCTATGGAGACCGAGAGTGTAACCTAACAAAACCCCACACACGAGATGGCATGGGAGCTGTAGTTTTGCCATTTTCATGGGAAAAAAGCCAAAAATCAAGGGAACGATTTCTAATGTGTTAAAAGAGGCTATTTGTCCTGTTCCACTCTCGGTCCCCAACTCAGTTACCATATCATTATTCTTCATCAAATAAGTGAGAAACTGCCGCATATCACAAATTCATGAAAAGGTTGCATTTCTCATTTCTACACATCAGAAGGATCCTTTTTTAATGATATGGAAACAATGATTCTATATCAGTAGACCCATGTATGGAAACAATGATTCTATATAGGTAGCCTTTAATGGATATATTTTATTGGGTGCATCAATTTTGGTTGATCTAATGTTTCATAGGCACATATATAGTGTGCAGTAGTTCTTGAATTATTCATCTCAATAGCTTTAGCAGGTATTGGGAGAAGCTTATCAGGTTTTAAGCGATCCAGTGCAAAGAGAGGCATATGATCGGAATGGAAAGTACTGCATATCAAGGTGAGCAGCTAATAATATCAAGCTCTAATTTTACATTGAACATCATTGTCTTCTCAATTACTTTTTTAAGCAAAAATCTTAACCTACCTGTTTAGACATAGTAAGAATTTGATGTTAAATACATGAAATATGCAACATGAATTTCACATGATAGATTTAATAATGAAGTGCAGTTTGTTGAATGCATCAATAGTTATTGCTCTATATGGTGTTAGATATATGCTTTAGCTATTAATGTAGATGATGATGAATTTATGCAAACCCAAATTCATTTTCTTCGAGCGACGGCTGTAACTATTGAATGCTCACAATGGAACTTATGATGATCCTCTATACAGATTTCATTATCACTTTCTTTCCAAAATGCAGTATACATTCTCATTTTTGTTACGAATCGTGGGGCAAGATAAAAGCAGAAACACATAAGCGGCAAATATCTTTGCTTTCTAAACTGAATGGTGCTCCTAGATGTTATACAGGATGGTTCAACGTAATGTCGTTCTTGAGTTGTCAATTCAGAAGTTTGAGGGGTGTTATTTAAGCCATTTTACTAAATCCAATGACACATGTAAAATTTAACTAAATTAGTTGAACGATGACTTTGTACTCCCAACCTTCTGCCTTCAAACTCAACATGTAAAAAATACTTGCATAGAGAGAGAACACCTTCATTCTTCAAGCTTCATTTTCAACATTTTGAGTCCGTTTTAATGTGATTGTGAAGCTCTCACTTGCCAAATCTTTGTTGGATTCCGCAAACAAGAAGCGTACCTCGATTTGTTGGACCGCGGGCGATCTGATAGTGGATGTGGATGTTCTTGAATCGTTAACCAATTCGATCAACTCCCTGTTCACCTTCAAGCCCATTGACGCTCTCTTCCAATTCCCAAAATCCAAAAATTGTACTGTATTGAAAGTGCCACGTAGTAGGATCTCTTTGGCTTTTATAGAAGATCCCTAAAACTCTGATCCCAGGGCTAGATCTGTAAATTTCCAATTTGTGATGGCCAAATTGGTCTACCTTTAATAGTGCTTCAATCACCAACTTAGCCATCATCAGTTTGTGCTCTTATAAATCCCCAGTGTGCACAACTGTCTAATAGTTTCCCAATCAAGTTTGTTAGAATAAGCCTATGGGTATTTCAGTAATTGTACTCTTCTCTTCAGTATATAAATAAACTAGTGAGGGGGAGACAGCACTAACTCACTTTTATCTTCTTTCAATTCTTCTCTCAACATGGAGAAGTTGGTAAGTTAACAAATTCCAAAGTTTCTACACATGCTCAATTCCTCTGCTAATACATTTACCTCATTTAAATATCAACATCCGTGTTCGCATTACGGACACACCCCATTGATCTTTTAAGGAAGTCATTATTTCCTTTGTAGTCATATTTTTAACAGATTCAATGTTTATCCAGCGATAATATGTTACATTGTAATTGTCCCTTGCATTTGATGTAAGTCGGGAGGACAATTTTTTTCTCTTTTTAAGAACATGTTGGGGGGACAATTATTGTCATTATTTCCCATAATTGTCGTCTTCAAGTACATAAACCAGCTTCGGCTTCCAACTCATCAAGTTAGAGCCATCTTATTTATAGTTTTTTAAAATAGCCATGATTAAATCAAAATAAATAATTCTGAAGAGGTATTACCCGATTTGGAGAGCTCCCACTATTCCACGGTGTGATCTGTCATTCCCAATACGGTTCCCGTGTATAAACTGAGCCGTACTGTGAAGTCCAGCTTGATCCGATGGTGGGGATCTTCTGATCTGAATTTTGGGAGCTTATAATATTCTGTGGTGTGATCTGATCCTTCTGATCTTATTGCCATGTCTAATCCGAGTTGCATTTCAAATTCCTGATCGATTCGATGGTGAATCTCACATGCTCAACGATCAAATTTGGAAAGCATTGAAGGTCCCATGGTAAGATCAGATGGTACGAATCTAATTCCCACCTTCAAATTAAGTCGTACGTGAATTCCGACTCAATCTCATAAAGTTTTCCCATTCGATCTAAATGAAGAGCAGATATTGATATTCGATCCAATCTCACCCTTGCATCAAGGGTCCAAATGCATTGATCGTGATGAGGCCGACAAATTCCCAGAAGAAATCGGAGCAAAAATCTGATCCAAAATGCCTCGGTTTTACCCCTCTGTATGATCGCGAGTTACGTTAAAAGTTTATCACCTTTTGCTCTTCCTTAGGATGGCCCTCGGGCTACCAAAAAAATCAACTTTCCTTTTGGATACAGTGGATCACCAGTACCTCAAAAACACTTTTCTTTTCTTTTTTTCACTTGATCTCTTCTTTTTGGTTGCCTTTTGTGATTCAATCCACAACAAACACGTCACTTCGCCTAATATGCAAGAAAAAAATTAGTTCAATTTGGTGTGCAGGTAGCCTATGGCAACCCAGGTTTAATACATTTGATCATCACTCGTTCTTGTTCATCATGCGTTCTTGTTCTAGAACTTTCTGAACTTGTCACTGAGTATGCATGGTCAATCCAAATTTAATACGTTTGATGGCCCATCAAAGCATGTTGGTAAGATAAAAAATGGGTAGTAAGTTGTGCTCCCAAACATTGCATTAGTCTGTTCTAAGACCGTCCATCGTTGGTTGTTGAATGCTTGAATTTTCAATTGGAAGGATTACTACGTGCAAACTGAATCTTTCTGTTAAGTTTTAGCAGAGCAATCTACTTTCAAGATGATTTACTTGTGTTAGCTGTGGTATAGCTGCCTTCATGGCAACTCTCTGCATACGTTGATTTTTTACTAGTGAAACATTTTCGTGCCTTAATATTTTCATATTTCTGCAGGGAGACCATGCTAGACCCCACTGCTGTCTTTGCCCTTGTTTTTGGAAGTGAACTATTTGAGGATTATATAGGACACCTTACTGTGGCATCGATGGCTTCTTCTGAGTTGGCGGCTAGTGACATTGAAAATCCTGAGAAACTGCATGAAAGGCTGAAGGTGAGTATGTTAGACATTTCATTTTATTCTTAAATATTTAATTCACACACACACACACACACACACACACACACACACACACACATTATGTATATCATTATGCCTGTTTAATTTTAGGCAAACTCGGTGTATTTATCTGTTCTTTTTTTTTTCTCAGAAATATCTTAGGTTTTATAATGGTCACCTTAGAAAACATAAAATGTCCACCTGATTAGCTGCAGCAAAACTTCCAATTGTTATTTTATGGATGCCTGGATCAATGATTGCTTCAATATATTGATAGCTTGATCCTTTAATATTTTCTACTATGTTGATTTGTCAATTTTTTTTAGTATACTATGATATATGCTTGTATTTATGTACATTTTATATATCTTGGTGTAAGGTTTTCATTCCATTAGATCCTCTCATTCCATTATAACTGTTTTGCTTTACATTATTTTCAAAGTCCTCTTTTTAGACTGACCATTTACTTTCATTCTTATTTTCAACTGCAATGAAGGCTGTCCAGAACGAAAGGGAAGAAAAACTTGCAAGGTCACTGAAAGATTTTCTTAACCAATATGTGCATGGTGACAAAGAGGGTTTCTTGTATCGTGCTGAATCTGAAGCGAGACGACTTTCCAATGCAGGTTAACTAAGTTAGTTACTGTCTTTTTAAATTAATGTACTATGTCAGTTTTTTCAAATATGCGGGTTCATTTTCTAGTGTCTCTATGCTCGAATATGTAGATGGTATGCTAGTGAATAATGTTGTCTCATTATTCCCATACACACCAATATGTGCATGGTGACAAAGAGTCCATTTTGTGCTATCTAGTTCCTGAGAGAGTTTCAGTTAGTCATTTCTTGTCTTTTGGGGCTCTTTTCCTAGTATTTGTGTTTCTTAGTGTTGTCCTGAACCTTCGACTCTTCCTTCTCGGTGTCAATTACCTAGCATATAGTCCTCCTGTTCTTGTTTAGGTGTTGTAGCATCTCTCCAAAGTTTGTAGGGTTGTTATGCACATCCGCTACTCAGTTTTAACCTATGGCTAATAAAGCCAACGTTCCATGTCAATGACCAGGTTGAGGACAACCCGAGGGGGCCTGGCAACAAAGCATGCAAGCTATGTTGGACTAGCACTCAAATACGTTAGCTAAGATGAGAGTCCCCCTAAGTTGCATTAGCGAGAATATTAGGCTTGGGACTTCTAAAAATGCCATGACTCCTAGGAATACGTGCCTACCCTATCCACTTGTGCTAGGCAAGGTGAGTAGTTGAGGGTTAGGTGTAGACGTCTCCTCTGAAGGCGGGTCAAAACACATTGAGAAATTTGAATCTTATGAGGAGTAAAGATGTTTCTATGACCGGCCCAAGCATCGTTTTGAGGATTGACTGATGCGGGCCTTAGAGTGCTCTAGAGACTAGTGAGTTAGAGGTGGATCATTCTGGATTCTCTGGTTGTAATTCGCAGGCAAAGATGATCATAACTTGCTCGGACAACACAACCCTTTGTTGCGGTGGAAGGATATTCTCGAAATGATCTTCCGGTCAACTCTCCACCCTATCAAGTGCAAAAAAGTAAAAAACACAGTGGGATCGGCAACACACGCTGCTGTTGTGCTTCCTGCCCACAAGGAAAGAAAGAAGAGCAAAAAGGTTCGAGCTGGTTCGAGCTTCGCCAACAGAGATGAAGTACAAAGCATGCCAAACAGATATCTTGCACTCCTTTCATCAAGATGTTGTTGGGGATTTTAAGGGTCACCTTGACCTTGATGAGTTCCTTGAGTGGGTAGACAAGATAGATCATTTCTTCGAGTTGGAAGAGTTCTCTGAGGATAAGAAAGTCAGATTTGTTTCCGTGAAACTAAAGGGTGCTACCTTGTTTATTTTAAACAAATCCAAGCCAGGAGAATTTAAGAAAGTCAGATTTGTTACCGTGAAACTAAAGGGTGCTACTTTGTTTATTTTAAACAAATACAAGCTAGGAGAATTCAAAGAGGCAAGGCCAAGATTGATAACTTGTCCAAAATGAAAAGTAAATACTTTTCATCTGACTTTAAGGCTGTTAACTAACCAACTTCTCCAATAGCTTAAGCTGTTAGAGAAAGGCGTTATTTTTCTTTTATACTTTAACACTCCCCTGCACGTGTGGCCCACTTGGCAAACACGTGGCACATGTGGTTCCACTTTGGGCTGACCATTGCATGTGGATTTTCACTATCCGGGAGGTTTGAACTCGAGACCTTTGGCTTTGATACCATGTTAACTTACCAACTTCTCCAAAAGCTTAAGCTTTTGGAGAAGGGCGTTATTTTTCTTTTATACTTTAACAAAGGCCACACTCTACTAAAGACTTTTGGGCCTTAATCCAGGAGCTAGATCCATGGGGGAATACAAGGAAGAGTTTCATCTCATGCCTTAGTTGAAGATGAGGAGCAAGCGGCATCTCAATATATTAACGGGCTGTCTTTTCAGCTCCAGAAGTCGGTCTCCCTTCACACTCTTCTCACTGGTGGATGATGCTTTTTGATTGGCACTTAAAGCCGATAAGATGACTTATCATTCTTAGAGAAGAGACAATGTAGAGGCCCCTCTAGTTCTGCCATTAGAGATCCCGTGGCTAGTCGTTCGAAACCTACTCTCCCCCCTATGAGCATTACCCCATGATCACCTATATGTGAGACAGACACGGTCGTGGACCTATAGGACCCAAACCACACAGTACTATCTTAAAATTGTTTCAAGTGTGGTGATCCAGGTCACCGATTATCTGATTGTTCATGTAAGACATTCAATCCTCAAACTAACTTGGTAGAACTCGTAGATGATGATGATAGAACTAGCCTTGTAGGAGAAAATAGCCCCCTTGATAGAAGTGCTCCACATGAGGGGATAGATGAGCAAGCTTGTGACGGGGAGCACAATGAAACCATACTTGATGGGGATCATGTGGGAATAATTTTTGTGATCCGTCGGATGTGCTATCCTCTAGGATCCCATGGACAGATGAGTTGTTGCAGAGCAGTATTTTCCATACCAGTTGCACTATAACTGAGAAACTCTGCACTATTATCATTAGTAGTGGAAGTATTGAGAATTTAGTGTCGCATACAATGATGATAAGTTGAAGCTGAAAACTAGGATATTAGCTCAGCCATATGGCATCACGTGGATCAAATATGAGTTTAGTCTCATTTAAAACATGAATGTCTTGTGACCTTTTCATTGGAAATGTTTAAAAAGGCTCAGTTTGGTGTGATGTCGCTCCAGTAGAGATGTGCCATATTTTATCGGGCCATCCTTGACAGCATGATCGTAGGGTACCTATGATGGTGAGAAGAGTGCATATTCCTTCATTAAAGATGGCAAGAAGATTAAATTAAACCCCATAAAGGATGCCCTTGGGCCATCGACGGATGTGTCGACATCTCTGGTTACAACGAATGAGGATCATCATATGTTCGAGGTCGCTTGCAAAAGGTCTACTTTTGAGTCTCTCAAGGACCAGTATCCTACAGTTCCATTCTCTGGTTCTATTGCGTTACATTTCGTTCAAGACGATTTCCCATTTTACTATTCTCCTTTCTGTGTTCTGAAGAATCTCTACATAACAGCTTTATCCCCTACACTTTAATTGAGCCCAATACAACGTGACTTGATCCACTGTAGGGCAAGTCAGTCCATTAGGAGTCAAATTCAAAACATTGTCATATAAACCACTTTTCTCAAGACATGCACATATCTAGTACAGATCATGGTTTTAAATTTCGACCAAAATCCAAAATTTAATATTGAATAAAATATTATTTTCTTTGTTGTACTGGATTTCGACCGAAATTTCGAAATTTCGGTCGAAACTCCGAAACCGGTACCGAAACTGAAATTTTAAACCATGGTACAGATTAAGAGATTTTGACGAGAACTATCCAAGGAACCAGAAATAGGTACCCAAATAGAGAAAGGTGGGTCAGGAGGAATATTCTTAGAACCATTAAAAAAATGAATATTCTTAGAAGAAAACTCTAAAAATCCAGTACACATGGGGTTCCAATCCAAGCCAAAAGTCCTCACAGATTGGAAGCCCCCAAGAGAGAATCAGGTTTCATTTCAAGAAAATGAAAAAGAAATTCACTAATTTCGTTAGTCCTCCCTTCTCCCTTTTTAGGTCACTAAAGATAAAGAAAAGAAGATCCAAAATAACTTTGTGAAATATGACAAGACCAAAACACCCCTTATTTAGACCCCTATTTAAAAAACCAATGTCTTTTTAAGTAAAATCCTGTACTAATAAAATATAAACTCTTGCACTACCAAACCACCAAGTTTTAATAAAAACCCTTTTAATCGTATGGTCCCCCCACATGTGTATCAATCTGCCCCAATTAAAGAACTTGTCCTTGAGATTGGCTGCTCCGTGATACTTGACTCCTTCCTCTGGTACCTCTTCATCACGGCTAATTGTCATGCGAGCCTTCTGAGTTTTTAGCTTTTTATTGGTGAGCACTGAGCACTGCTCCTTGCGCAATGTTGACTGTGACTAGATCACCTTCCTGAAATTCTTTATGTATCTATTCTCGTGCTTGTTCTTATATTTGGAGTTGCTTTGCTCCAATTTCTTGTGCAGCTGATCATGGACCTCCTAATACGTCTTAGTATGTCCTTGTATCCTCATTGCTTTTTCCTGTAATCGTCAATGGGACTAGATCAAGACGATTGTTCGGATTCCTCTCATAAACCACGTCAAAGGACTCTTCCTTGTAGAACTGTTGTGTGAGAACTTATATGTAAACTCTGCATGAGGTAGGGCTTGATCACACTGTTTCTTTGTACTTTCAACACTGCTCCTAAGAAGATTATAAAGGTTTGCTTATCCAACTTCGGTTTAATCATCTGTCTGTGATTTAGAATTCTGACCAGTATACATTTTGTATAATGTTTGATCTATTTGGATATGACAGGACTTTCTATTAGATGTTTACTAACATGTCTAGATTATCTGGACCTTTATATTTCAATGTTAGTTAATTTCTGGAGGACCTTTTGTTCTAGCAGGAGTACAGTTCTTAAGCTATTTTTCTACAACCATGATAAATAATGTTCATCCTACACACACACACACACACACACACACATATATATATATATCTATATATATCTATCTGTGAGTTTGTGTTTCTATGTATATACTTACTCGTGCTATAGCTAAAACATAAACAGCATGGCCTGGAGGTTGAAATAATGTAAATTAGGATTCCCTTGTTCTTTAATGCAGCTTTTGGAGTAGATATTTTGCACACCATTGGCTACATTTATGCAAGGCAGGCTGCGAAAGAACTAGGAAAGAAAATAATTTATTTAGGGGTGCCATTTTTGGCTGAATGGGTGCGGAATAAAGGACATTTCTGGAAGTCACAAATCACTGCAGCAAAAGGTATCTATGTGTATTTCTTCATAGCTGTTAAAGTATTGAGAACTTTTCGCAATAATGATCTAAACTAATTTTGTTGAAAAATTGGTTAGGTGCTTTCCAGTTATTGCAACTCCAAGAAGACATGCACCGACAATTTAAAATGGATGGTGGCAGTGCAGAAAATGATATTGAATCACATATACGTTTAAATAAGGACATGATGATGAGCTCACTATGGAAACTGAATGTAGTAGACATTGAAGTGACCCTTTTACATGTTTGTGAAATGGTACGTTCAAAATCCTCATTGACTTTAACATGCACAATTATATTGTAGTTGTTGATGCTAGAAAACACAGTTAGTCAACAGATGTATGTTCCAGCATCAATGGTATTTTTGCAGGGTTATATTCATAACATTGTCACTTATTCAGTATCAAGTATTCATAACATTGTCACTTATTCAGTATCAAGTATTCATAACATTGTCACTTATTCGCTATCAACTCAGGGGTTGTGCTACTGTGCCATGTCTAGCCTGAGTGTCCTGGGTGCTTTCACGTGTACTTAGCACTGTGCTTAATGACATCGTGTAGCCTTTCTTGTCCCGCATAAGTGCATTGTGTGCGTGCGTCCGGGCCTTGCGTTGCGACGAGCTAGCGTAAGGTCTCCTTGGGGGGCACCTCCCGCGGGAAAGGACAACGTTGGGTAACGGAAAAACAACTGGATGCTTCCAATAATTGTCTCTGTCCAAAGAAATAATGAAATGTCAAAGTACTCTATATGACAACTTGAAGAGAACCTATGCTTTTATTCCAGCTAATGTACAACTAATAGAGATATCTAGCGCTTGAAACACCAAATTACTGTGCTTGCTTTTTATGATAAAAACTTCTTGTGCCATCATCAAATTTTCTGTTCATTATCAAGTTCCACTATCATTATTTTTTGCACATTTTCTACATTTTCTGTCAATTTTCTACAATTTCCAGCAAGTTACTGGGTTTTTGACTGGTTTTGATCAGGATTTTTGTTCTTTTACTGTTCCTTAACTGTTCCGAACTGGTTTTGATCTTAATTGACCAATTTGAAGTAGGTCTACACTAGATCTACATCAACATGCCTTTTTTTTACTATGAAATGGATATTGTTCAGGTACTTCAAGAAGCCAATGTGAAGAAGGAAGAACTTAAAGCTCGTGCATTAGCCTTGAAAATTCTTGGAAAATTTTTTCAGGTATTTTATAAATTGTAGACATTATGATTTTGCCTTTTGATAAAATAAATCTTTTATTTGTGCTACTCTTTTTTTGAATGATTAAAACTTCATTAAAGAATGGGGACCGAGATGGTCAAGTACAAAAGATAAAAAGGAATGCGCCGGAAACAAATCTGACAAATACAAAACTAAATCAAGAAGGAAGAAAATCATATTGCTCATGAGCCTCCAACGAACCCCCCTTATGGCTAAACCATCTGTTGCAGTGTTGGACCTTCTAACATGATGATAACAGATAGATGAGGACCCAACAATATCATGAATTTCCTCAAAGTACTGAGCAAAGCGCCAAGGATAGTTTTTAGAGCCACCTAACCACCTAATAACATTGCTGGAGTCTCCCTCCACCTCCCCCTCGTTAAGGTCCTCTCCCACCAAGTGTTTAAGGCCAAAGAAAACTGTTGTCACTTACACCTCAGTAGAGTCAGCTACACCCAAAGGGCTAGCAAATACCAGTGTGCTACTATTGTGGTCTTTTATACCCAAGTATGATTTATCTTCCTCGCTTCTTTGTATTTTTACAAAATTTGGTATAAGCATGTTTTTGGAATAACTCTCTCTATTATGCAAGACTGATAGGGAAGAAACTAATTCTTGTAGCTTAGGTACCAAAGATGATGCAGAGCTAGGTGAGAGATTTCCTAACTTTTGGCTATGTGAAACTCACTCTAATATAGCCGATCTAGGGTTTGAACAAACTTCAAAATATATAACCAAATCTAACCTTTAAATCTCAGATTTAGAATTCTAGATTAAACCATAGTTTTAAAACTCCCCCGCGTCCGCATCGACTCCCCTGATGCGACTCCCTTTTTCCTTGGCTGCGTTCTGCATTGCGATGCATCCGCATTCCGCGTTTTGCCCTATATAGTCAATAAAAACTCCTTTGATTATCTCAAGTTATGACTGCACCAACCGAGTACTCAGCCGCGCCAACCACATTCTTGGCCACGTTCGCGCCGAGTCAACAAGGATTTTTCTATGGCTGCGTTCAGCGCCGCATTCATGTTTTTAAACACTGGATTAAACACAATCCATTGATTGAGATCATGGTTTATTTCCACTGGAACTGACACGGAACGATCAAAATCTTTCTGTTTCCATCCCCACCAAAATCGAAACTGAAATGATCGAAATGCATACCAAATTCATAATTATACCAGCAGTATACTGTATCAGTATGTGTTGTCTGATTATTTTTTTGAATGGTATATTATATCAGTATGTGTTGTCTGATTATTTTTTTGAATGGTATAATTATCTTTATATGAATTGCATGCTAAATGTTGTGCATGTATTATTTATAAATATTTATATGAATTATATGAGAAATTTAGTATGTACTAAATTTTCAGACATGTGTAACAGTGCATTTCACGTGGTATTCGATGTTTTTAAACCATTATGGAAGGTTGTCTTTCTTATATAGTGATTTCTAAGTGTGCATTTGTACTTATTTTAGCATTTCCTGAAGATTCGTCTTTAAATTCTATCATTTGCACATGTTCCCATGATTTTGGAGGATTTCCACTGAGATTTCCAACCGAAACCAAAGCATTTCCATTTCTGTAGCGACTAGAACCATAATCAAAACCGAGATTTTAAACCTTGGTTGAGATTAATCAATCCGACCATTGGAACCGAGATTAAAGTTTAGATCCCTTTTGACGATCCGATTTCAAAAGCAACATTCCATCTTAAAATCATACAGTTCCAAAAAATAGAGTGGTAAAGATGAGAGGAAAATGGTCGAAAATTACCTTCGAAAGATGAAAGAGAATGAAGATAGTAGTCTAGGGCATCACACCGCTGGATTGATCACGGAATTGCACCAAAGCCGGATGGAGAATCACTCATCCAAGTCTTGTGTAGAAGTTCTTTATCATAAGTGCTAACACAACTTGCTGTAGCCATAAACTTTACATCATATATATAGACCTTCACTTGGAATTCTATATTGTTCCTACAACTTAAGACACTCACATGGCCCTTTAGACACGCAACCCTGTACGCTAGAAACTCCTCCCTTCAAAAACCCAAGAAAATAACAAGCTCCTCTCTTCAGCAAAAAATATAAGAGACTAATCTTTAAGGAAAGAGACGTAGTACTTGTCTCGTCATTCTCATGATTTCTTTGAAGCTTTGGAGAGTCTGAATGTCATGAAAAACAAATTTGATGATTCTCACCTCTGTTGACGTATGCATTTCGAAATGTCTAAACACTAGAGAGTATCTGAATGATAATTAGTGTAAATGAATTTTTTTCTAGTATTTCATTGAGACTACATTTTACTTAGGCATTCTTGAACCTGCTTATGACTACACTCTATTTATGCATTATTGAACCGGCTTATCTCGTTCTTTGAATAGATCCATTCTTTGTTCATTTATGGTAATTAGAATCCTTTTCTCCCTAATTTCTGCTCTGAGGTGATGAAGAACTGAGGCACACATGTTACGTAACTAATGAAATACAAGCCTACAATACTTCTGTGACTTTTGCAGAGGAAGAAGTACACCCAACATGGTGGAACATCAAAAGCAAAAAATGCTGCCGATGTTAATGAAGATGGAAGCAGTTCTGATTGCAGTTCTGTTGAGGACTCACCAAGAGCGCTTCCATGTCGAACTCCTTTAATCACTCAGGCATGTTTGAAAGTTCTTTGAAGCTATCTTATCATATAAAGGATGCCTTTCATGGTTATCATACGTCATATGGATATCTTGTTTATCATTTTAATTCCTTCTAGGCATTAGATTTATTAATTTACAATTTTTTCTCATTAGGAGCAAGTATATCAGGCAGTAAAACATCAACAATTTTTAGTATTTCTTAATTTTTTGCCATATAATATTTGAGTTTTTGAAACATTTATTTTTAGCATATTTCTTGCTTCAAAGTAAAACAGTGTATATTTTCAAAGGAAATATTATTTCCTTATATTCTCCTAGGATTTGTGCAATGGTACTATTTGTTGATTTGTACTCCATGGTAGTCCTGGACTGCTTTTTGAGTATGAAACATACTTGTATTGGTAAGAGAAGTCGTCCGTCATTCATTCAAAAAAAAAAAAAAGTATTGTGTTTGTGCCAAGCAATCTCTCAAAGTCCAAACAAAATAACTGATGTGAATCAATTCCTAAGTTAAGGACTTCTCAACAGAAAATGAAAGGGGTGGTTATTTTCTTTGATTGAAACACATCACATCAGTTAAACATAAAACATTAGTTTTGTATGATTGGTAAGATCAATCCAATATGGGCAGTCCAAAGAAAAACCTTTAAAACGTTTCCAATTAGATCTACGACAATTTTCTCATTTTTTCTTTCTCAAACAAGAACCATAAAGTTCCAATCAAACTTCATAATAAAATAAAAAATTTATGTGATAAATGCCTATAAATGACGCTCTTTCTCATGGGGTACGGCTTGGTGATCAAAACGAACCCCAATTGTACAATTCTTGAAGTCAGCTATGTGGCCATACTACATCTGCTCAACTTCTTCACTCAATCAATTTCTCATTATGCAGATCTCATAGAATTGCTTATAATGTAGATCTCATAGAATTGATTAAGGTTCTGAAGTGAAGAAAATATGTAATGATGGGGAGAAAATGGGAATCTGATTAGTCACAACCAATCAGCTCATAATATATACTTTATTGATTTAATTGAAGCTTAAATTACAAGACAGCCCTTTAAACTGAAATTACAATACCAACCCTACATTAAATATGTACTATTTGCCATTATCAACAATTTTCAGTAATTTTCTCTCACACTTTAGTTCTACTCCAATAAAACTGCTATATAATTTCTGCATACAATCTCACTTTCTATTTTCTCATCCCTGTGTTTGGATTCCATGTGGGTTTGTTGTGCTTTATCTGTGCACGGGTTTATTGGTTCATAGTTGCAAAGTTCTTAGAAATCGGCAAATCAATCTGATATTTTACCACTTTAGCATACTATATCGATAAAGGAAAATATTTATTACTTTTGTTGATCACTTGGATATTGGGTGGTGGTAAATTGGATGCATTTCTGTAGGTTTTACAGACACCAGCTGCATTTATATCTGTTCTTTGATCCGGTTTTACGTACCAGCACAAACAAGTCAAGATTTGAGGCACTTAGACGCTGTACTTAGAATTCCAGGTTTCAAATAACCAAATGGCCTAAATGTTGCATTCTTCCACATTTCCTATTGCTGGTTTTGAGATTCCTAAGTTAAATTGTTCAACCATGAAAGTTTGCAATTTCAAAATGTCGTTATCGTGTTTGAAAAATATACTGTATCATATAAGACGGGGATATCCTCTTGAAATTTTAGAAATGAGATAATGCATTTGTACTGCTGCAGGGTATTGGAAGACTGTTCAGATGCCTTTGCAATCCAGCCTATGATGTGGATGATGGGGAGATAGCATACAAAAGAAAATGATGGCTAAGATGATCTTAATTTATATGGAGGAATGAAATTGAAATCACGTGAGATTGGACGGTATCTCTACATATTTAACTTTGAACATTCTAAGCTCTTGGTTTCTCATGCTTATCCAGGTTTAAGACAGAGATGCAAGAGATTTCTTCAGTAGAACACAACTATGTTCACCAGTTATTCATCTTTCATATTTTTAGAGAATGTGGTCGTTCCATTTTAAGGAATTTGTGTGCAAAGATCTGTAATAAGTTGTCATCCAGACGAGTACATCAAACTACATTTTCCTTTTTTTGGTTAGACAGAGAATTAGTCCTAGTAGCCATGATGGGTAATCTGAAAATACTTTCTTAATGCATTTGTTCATTATTGTACCTCTCCAAGAAAATAACTCTGGATTTTTTTTTTCTTTTTCTTTTGTTCTACATCAACATTGTCTCTTCTAGGAAAGAATGGTCGTGCCAAAACTCTCAAACACTTCAATGTTCCATTGCATTATTTGAGAAAAGCTCATTCTGATACACAGCAATGACCTGAGGTGGGTTCACTATGGATGGGCCACTACACAGGTCTTATAGAGAGAGGATTCAAATTTTTTTAATTGGTATCTGCTAGATTTTAGAGACAAATGAAAGCATGGTAAAGTTTAAAAATTTGAATTTGTATCTACTAGAATGCCAAGTTGAAGGCAATAAGATTTTTAAGATTTCAAATCTGGTTTCTGTTTTCATTGAAGTATGAATAAATCAGGGTGCTAAATGTGTTTATAAATTGAGGTTCTGAAGTCTAGCAATGCATAGAATAATTCAGTAGAACATGAAAAGTGAAAGAAGTGATTTTTATGGTAAATCTATATTCAGAGTTTCGAATTAAACAAAACATCAGTAGGGATATAATGATAAAACTGATTTTGTAATGAACTGAAATTCAGGTTGGTGGAATGAATAAAAAAACAAATATGCTAGCTGATGAGGAACTAGCTTTAAAAGAAAACACAACAAAACAGATCTAGGCTGGATTTGTCTTGTTTTAATTGGGGTTAAACTTTAAGATGGCAGATCTGGAGTTTAGGGATTTGCTAGGGACCATCGCAAAAGGCATTTCTTGGGGCCGGCCGTTGCACAAGAGAGCAGCCACGCAGGCTCACTTTTCAACAGATTTTGTCTTATTCATATGCGATGGTCCCTAGCAAATCCCTAAAATTAATTTGCTCATTCGATAAATTATACATAAAGAACGAGTATTTGATTCAACAGCGGCATCTTAAAATCTGTGCTGCCGTGGGATCAAATATCAAGGGCAGGATAATGACTACGAGCATGTCCACTCGTTCATATAATTTCCTTGCTGATTGAGATTTTTATCAGTCAATTAGAGAAACACAAGAAAAAAACGTAGTCCCATGCCAAAGAGCAAAGGACTTTTGCTTGTTTGGTTACACAAAAGCCGTGATGGCTTAAGGATTCTGCTTGTTTGGTTGCCAATGTAGCATTGAAATCCTTGGAGACTCCTAGGGATGTCTCGGGGTTAACCATTGCATGTCTTATGATGTGTCACCCTTGTCCCCTCCCAAGAATATCCAAGCCCAAAACCACTAAAAAAAGGTAGAACTTCGCTTAGATTTTTTTAGAATGATGCTTTTTCCTTCTTTCTATAATTGTAATCGCAGCCCCTGCCACTACTCAACGAGGTTGACAACTAAACACTACTTACCACTATTTGTCTAAGGTAAGTTCAAGGCAAATCCAATGCTGGTCTCCTCCCTTTTGAGGATTTGTTCCTCCAAAGGGCTCACTAGTTTCAATTACAAAGTGACAAGTTATTCTTCACAAAAAGATAAAAGCGACGTCAAATCACGTTACAAGGGGGGTGCATGCGTACTATAGGGGGTGAAAATATCATCATCCAAAGTTAAGTATGTAGTCGACCGTTCATTATTGAAATCAAAACTTAGTAATTTCTTTTTAATTTGCCCCCAAAAAATCTTCCATTTTCCTCTTTCGCACAGCAGATATTTCTCTTACAAGGAGAATCAATACTGGTTGTTATAAAGTTTCCTCTTTTCCTTCCTATCGAAGTTCTCTCATCTTTGAGAAAGAAACAACAAATATGACAGAAAACACCCTATGCAATATGAAGAGTACTTGGCTGCTTGATTAGAATGATGACCTAAATCAAGAGAAACACATACCAGAACCAGCTACTCCAAATCATTGAGCAATAAACATGAGAACATGCATTCTACAATTTTTGTCTCATATACAGACATAAACAGATACAAGTTTGAGTCTAACCCCAAGTTCAGCAGTTTTGGTTTTGGAGGCTCAAATAACAAAAGCCAAACAGGCTTGGTGGTAACCCCAAGTTCATATATAAACACAAAGAAACACAAGGTAAAGTTTGATTCTAACCCCAAGTTCAGCAGTTTTGGTTCTGCTGTCTCCAAAAACAAAAGCCAAAGAGGCCCATTCAGAACCACACCATCTAGCTGTTCAGGCAGGGATTTGATTGATTTTCCTTTCAAAGAGATCCACTTCTTTCACTTAAAACAGATTTTACCTCGCAGTATTATCGGTCAGTGGGCAGGATGAGACAAGGCCCTCCTCCCACATGCACAGTGAACGGACGTGAGGTTAAGACAGCCACTGATGATGAGAGAATGCCTTTCAGGGCAAGTGTGGAGTGCCGGGAATGAGTCACAGACGGCCTGCACGGCCGGAGGGGTAAGGGCCGTGCACTGGCTAATGTTCAGGTTCATGAGCCCTTCCTCACTGCAGCTACTTAGAACAGACTTCCAAAGGTCATGCTTATTACCCTTCACAAGGCAGTTAGCCAGAGAATACATGGCCCTGTCTGTAATGTTCTGGCAGTAGTACAAGCCGAGAGATCTCAAAGAATGGCATCCGTTTGCCAGTGCAATAACACTCTCATCTGCAGTGAAGTAGAAACGATATAAAAGGACGCAAAAACTCAATAATAATTGAAGGGAGTTGAAGAAAGAAGATATAGGAATTTTCTGTTATTTGGCACGAACCATGAAACCAGATGTCGTCACATTTTCTTTTTTGAATGGTCAAATGTTGTCATATTTTAAATGACCAGTTTGGTGTGAAACACAATTGTTGAGCCTTGATAGGTTTCAGCTATGTTACATGGATTCTTCTAAATGGGTATCGGACACGTCTCGGCTTCCAATACTTCAGGATTCTTTGAGACACTTTTAAATCTCTTTTATCTGTTTTTTTTAATACTACTACCACAATTTTACAATTACCACATGTTGAGTTTTACCCATCCTAACAGTAAGTTTCTTAAATAGAAATGAAACGTTACATATATTGTTTTTGAAAGATCTGCAATATGTGAATGAGAAATGAAACGTTACATATATTTAAACTATTAAAATTTTCAATATATTACTTATAAACATTATCACGGACCATTAAAAAAAAAAAACAAAAAACACTATCACATAAAAAACTAAAATTTGAGAAGTTATTTAAATATTTTGGCAAATCCACGAATCATTCTTTTTGAGGTTTCCCAGATCCGACACTCACCCGTGTCGGATTCCGACACTTGTATTTGTACTAATGCAGCATAGGGTTTCAGCAAACACGAATTGCATGCAGAATGAAAGCAGGCCTCACACTGAAGACTGCCCCTAAATAATGATGCCTTTCATAATTTCAGAGTAATGATGCCACACACAAGTGAAAGTCTCATATGGTTGTTGATTTATCCCTTATTAGAGTAGATGCTTATTAATAGTGTCAAGGTGAATTATACCCTCTTTGAAAATTGGATACCCTCTTTGAAAATTGGATGCTAATAAACGCATATCATGGTAGTAGACGGTCTCTCCCTTAAGAAACAAACTGGTGTGTGTGTATGTGTGTGTGTGTGTGTGAGAGAGAGAGAGAGAGAGAGAGAGAGAGAGAGAGAGAGAGAGAGAGAGAGAGAGAGAGAGAGAGAGGGAGGGAGGGAGGGAGGGAGGGAGGGGGAGGGGGGGGGGGGGGAGGGAGGGAGGGAGGGAGGGAGGGAGGGAGGGAGGGAGGGAGGGAGGGAGAGAGAGAGAGAGAGAGAGAGAGAGAGAGAGAGAGAGAGAGACCTGTTATAAGGACACAGCCACACAAGTCTAGTGCCCTTAAGTCTGGACATCCCAATGCCAAACTCATCACTCCAACATCAGTGACATCCTCACACCAGCCCAGACTCAAGGCCTGCAACTGCCTACAGTTGTACGCAATAGCCTACACCAGACAATGGAACAGATCAAGCGAGAAAAAATGAATCAAATTCAACTGAAAATTGTTAGCCCATACCTGCAAGGCTCGGTCAGATGCAGCTCTAACACAACCACAAAGATTCAAGCTTTTCAAATTCGTGCACACACTCGACAAATGTGCAAGAGCAGCATCGCTAAAGGCTGAGCATCCACTGATGTTGAGTTTAGTAAGGCGGGGACAACCTTGGGCTAAGGAATACAAGGATCGATCACTAAGTTTGAAGCTTTTGCTAAGGTCCAAGTCCCTAAGGTCTTGGCAGTAATTTGCAATAGCTACAACAGCATCATCCTCGAGTTGCGGTTTGTTCTGGCGTAGGATTAGTACCTGCACCTTTGTGAACTTTGGGGCAAGTGATAGAACAAGGTTATTCATATTGTCCTTGCACCTGCAAAAAGGGGGCATATCAGAACCCTCATTAAGTACATGTATCCACGCTAATCAAAGGGGTATGCACAAATATGGATAATAGAATGCCATAAAATAAACAAAATGCATTTGAACCATTACAAACCACCTTCATGAACTAACCTCAAGACTTTGAAAGCTAAGGATGCACATTCAAAGAGTACTTAACGTGGTACCACGAGCTCTACTTGTACTAAAAAAACAAGTGTAATCACCCCTAGACAATGAAATATGTTGACATGAGGAGCAACATATCTACTAGTTATATCATCGCAATTGCCTAAATCACTCGACACTCCTCAAACCAACCATATACTTTATTGAGATAGGTAAACCAAGGGGACTCCCCCTCTGAGAACCGTATATGAGAACTTAATCTAGTCATGTATACTTGTTCTACATTATTAGTTACCAAAGCCAAGATGCCTCCTACAAAGGCCTTTACTATGTTATTTTTTTTGAGAAAGGTAACAGAATTTTATTCCAACATAAACGGTAGGGTCAAGATGTCCCCAATTACAAAGGCCTCTACTCTTGATCTAATAAATGTGTACGAAAAAAATAATCATGAGGAGGTTAAAGTATTAATTCAACAAGGAGAATTGATTTGACAAGAAGAGAAGTACGATCCAGAGATGAAAGAGATGAGAGAGCAATTCACGATTAGAGAGGAGATCTCACAACTCAACATTACTTCCACGCAAGTTCTATGCAACAAAGCCATACCACATACTCTAGATCCACAACAAATGTCAGCACACGATTGTGTGGTAAGCGTAGAAGATGAGGAAGTATCCTATGAGGATTTGAGTGAAGAGTCCTATGATCTTGTGGATCTTTCCTAATACCAGAAAATAATCCAAGAGAAGAGTTGTTCAAAACCAAGATGATAGAATTAGTGGTGAAAAATTGTGCTCGAGGAAATCATATCAAAAGAAATTGTACTAAGAAATTTGGCGCAAGAGCAATCAGTTTGATTAAAGTGAACTTTGTCTTTTTTGTTGATTTCAAATTAAGAAGTTCTCCTGGATACTAAGGCTTTACTACCACCATTAAAAGGATCAACCTAAGCAAATATGATAGCTGGATTGAGTTAATTCTAACCAACAGATTTATAGACTAGGTTGGTATCAAGATACAATGATTGGATAGGATTGATTTTGACTTGATTATATAAGATTAACTGTAGATGAAAATTTCGAGACCTGTAGAAGGGTTACACTGTAGAAAACAGAAAGTTTACATAAACAAAAGATCGACCATACCATAGTTGATTTTTGCATAGCTGAAGATTAAAGTACTTTCATCAATTAGTTCTACATCATATGTGGTCTTAGGACAACAAGAACTAGTATTGGATAAATAGTTTATCAAGAATTAAGATCAATTCTATTGGTTCTACACAAGGTTTGAAACTTCGGTGTAAATCTTATAATTTAGGCCAAAATTTTTAAATTTCGGTTTTGGTTTTAAATTTCGGTCCCTATGAAATCCGAAATTTGAAAAAAATGGGTCTACGTGGTTTTTTGTACCAGGGTGAGATTCGGATGGCTTCTTAAGTAGTGGGATATATAGTGACGGGGGAAGCAACATAATGTTTTGTTGCAAAGCACCATTGAGCACCTAAAGCTGACACCATAGCAACATCCAAGTCACATGGGTTGACAAGACTACTATCCCGATAACTCAAAGATGTTTAATATCTTTTAAAACCAGTGTTTATCATGATTATATATGGTGTAATGTTATCCCTACGAGTGCTGCAAATATATGGCTTCATAGACCGTAGAGGCATAATAGGGAAGTAATCCATAGTGGTCACCTAAATACTACTATTTTCAGTATAATGGTAAGCCCGTTATATTGAATCCTATAAACATTAGAGAAGTCAAAAGATCTTTGAAGGAAACTCCTAAGCCTTCAGACATGGAAGTGAATGTGACTACTAAGGAACATTATGAATACATGCAAAAAGAATATGTTTAACTGGGGATGTAAAAAGCTTAACAAATGTATTTTGCAAAGAAAGCTTAAAAAAATTGCTTCCTGTGATTGCTATCTTTCAATCAGGTTTGCATAGGATGATCAATTTTAAAGAGCTCAACTTCAAGCGATAGACAAAGTTGTAATTGTTATCCAAAGTCAATATCACCAATAATTGGTCCGCTTACATTATTTGTAGATTAAGAAGACAGCAATCATTACTCAATATGTCTCAGAGAAAAATTTGCTATAAGAGAACTATGAAAACCTCAAATGGTAGCAAAAGAAAATAGGGATCTACAAGTTGCCAAGGATAGATTGGGAAAGTAAGTTGAAGACCACAAATGAGATCTACGAATGGAGAAGAAACACATGAGGATTGACATAGAGGAATCTTCAACACATGAAATGCAAAACTGTGATAAACTTAACATGAGATACAACTTCAATTCAAGGAAGATTTAACAATGTTGATAATGGAGCGAGAAGATGCGAAAATGGGAGCAGAACAAGTTTGGGAAAACATAAATTTCGTGCACCAAACAAGTTCAAAGGTCTACAAGGAGAGTAACCAGTTGTCGATATTTTTTGTCCGAGGAATTAGAACTGCAATTTCCGAATCTCTACTATAAGATAGAGATCGAGAATGAGAAGGATTCAGATGCTCCTATGGAGATATATGTGCAAACTTTTCGTCTAACATCAGTTAAGAGACCTAAGACTTCGAAGATATGCTCAACGATAAGATTATATCTATCCAAAGAAGTGACTGTCAGAAATATATTGTTCAATAGTATAATCCTGTTTCATGCAAAGGACAACCATTCTCCACTCATAAGCAGATTACTACAATGACTTCCGGCGAGTTAATCATGACTCCTATGATTACTACCATTCCCCATACTCAACGAAGCCGAGTATGTTTAAAAGCGGGAGGCACCGATGGAGACCATGTTCCACAAGAATCAAAGCGTTAAATAGGATGATGGGGCCATCATTAGTTTTGAAGTATTTTTTTCATTTTTTTCATAGGATTTTAGTTGAGTCTTTTTATAAGGTTTTAAGTAGTAGGGATAAAAGTGTTTTTTTTTTTTTGAATAGCAAAGTTTTTTAAATCTCTTAAGTGATAGATTTCACAAGAAACAGAGTCAAATAGGATGATGGGACCCATCATTAGTTTTTAAGTGTTTTTTCTTATTTTTTTTTCATTGGGTTTTAGTTGAGTCTATTTATAAGGTTTTAAGTTGTAAGGGTAAAAATGTCCTTTTCTTTTAAATCCATGAAGTCACTTTAAGTGGTGTTTGAAAAAAAAGAGGGAACACCTAATTCCCAAGAAATATTTAAGAGGGAGTGAGAGTGAAATCGTAGGGAAGAGAAAGGGGGTATTTAAGTCGTTTCTCCTATTTTCACTTAACTCACTAAAGTGAGTTCATCTGAAAGATGGGGCTATCAATGTTTACGGTTTTAAAATGTGATCAAGACCTTCAAGTCGTATGTAGAGTTAGAGGTCTTATTCTTGTAGGTTTTGAGAGAAGTAACTAGAAGTTTAGAGTTTTATATGAAGGGTTCTGATGGGGATCATGCTAGGCCCGTATTTTAATTTTTAAGTGTCTTTTATGTCCCTCGACTTATAGGAGGGATATCATGGTCTTTTCCTACCAATATGACTTAGTTTCTTTGAGTTATGAGGGTTTTAAATAGGAGCCACATACGTATTACGGGAATTTTAAGTGGGTTGCAGGTTTTTAAGTCATTAGAGTGTATTTTAGTCTAAAAGTGTTAGGTTTTAGTTTAGGGTTTTAGAAGTTTTTGGTTCTCTTTCTTTTCTTATATATCTGTAGCCTCAGAGCACTTTTCATATGACGATAATGAAATGAATGATAGATGGATGATGATTGAACAAAGATTTGGAGAGTTTCTTCACTTGTGTGGATGTGATCAAGGTTCTGAGAATTGGAATCGAATCATAAATTGTATAGCGTTCGAATCGTATCGAAACGTAAATCGGAATATTTTTTTTCAGATTTATACATATAAATGAGAAAAAAGATTAAAATTATAAAAAGGCGAAAAACAAGAATAAAATGAGTACCTATCTATTTTCATTCAAAACCATTAAATTAAATATAAAATTCTATGATGAGTAATCTAAAGCACAATCATCATACGATAAATCACTAAACAAAGCATAAACTATATTCATCCTACAATGAAATCATCATATAATCTATCACAACAGTAATACGATGAAGCAACTAGCAAATGTCCCTATTTGTTTTGGAAAGAAGAGGAAATCACCAAATCGTAGTTGAAACAGGGACAAAACCTTCAACAGAAAAAAGACTTGCGGCTAGTATTGGTAAGTAGGAAGAAAGCGAAGAAGGAAAGAAGAGAAAAGGAAGGAGAAGAATAGAAAAAAATTGAAAATGCAAGAACAAAAAAAAAATTTGCCTGGAAGAAGAAATCGTGAACAAGAAGGCCGAGGTTCGGTTCATTAGGGCTTAAGAAACGACCAAGGGGAAGTAGTATGGGGGGCTTTCGCGGGCCCCATTGGGGAGGCGGACGCTACAAAGGCCGATGTTCGCACGGTTCAAAAGGGCTTAAAACTCTTGGCTATGAATAGTGTGGATAATGTGATACTGGAAGGGGATTCTTTGAATGCTATTAAGTGGTTGAAAGGGTCACAGAAGCATCCGTGGAGGTTTGATATGCTCTTTGATGATATGTTTGACTGGATGAGGCGTTTATCGATAGATTTCAAGCATATTCACCAATCGGCAAATGAGGTAGCCGATAGACTTGCTAGAAAA
Source organism: Tasmannia lanceolata (assembly GCF_043159265.1). NCBI lineage: Eukaryota > Viridiplantae > Streptophyta > Magnoliopsida > Canellales > Winteraceae > Tasmannia > Tasmannia lanceolata. The sequence continues at coordinate 1,161,178 of NW_027518693.1, forward strand.
GGAGTGTCGAAAGAGTCTTTGGCATTGTTTGACTATTTTCCTTCGTGACCTTCCTTATTCTCTTATGTATCTTTCTTTCTTTTGTTGTTCCCTTTTCCTTGTATCTTGACAATCTCGGTCTTTTTGCAATAAAATTGGCGATCTTTCAAAAAAAAAAAGAAAAAAGAAAAAATCATGAACAATGGTTTCCATCTTCTTCTCCTCCTCTTCTTTTTCATCAACTACAAGAGCAGAAGGTGTAGAAACTGCGAGAAGATGTAGGAAGAAAGAGGAGAAGGAAAGAAAGAGCAAACCGACAAAGAAAAAATGCCTGCGGCTGGTATTGGTAAGAAGCAGGAAGAAAGAGGAGAAGGACAGGAGAGAAAAGGGGGAGAAGAAGAGAAAAAAACCGAAACAGCAAGAACAGAAAGAAAAATTACCTAAAAAACTAAATCGTGAACAACGGTTTTCCATCTTCTTCTCCTCTTCTTCCTTTTTATTGGCTAGAAGAAGAGCAAACCAATAGCAGAAAAAAGGTGTGGAAATCGAGAGCAAAAATTTGTGAGCATTTGCAGGGTAAAACGAGATTTACAGAATTTAGGGTTTTCTTTACTTGTTTTTAGGTTATAAGTAGGGGCGGGGTTTTTTTTTTAATGGCAAATAGTTTCATTAAAGACAGAGACCGAGAAGGACCCTGGAAAGATGTACAATCAAAATAATGATAAAAAAACAAAAAGAACTAGGGAGGAAGAAAATCGAACAATTCGAGGCTTTCTTTGGGGCGGTGGGTAATTTACGATTTATTTCTAATCATAAAGGGCCCACCACAGAAAAATAGGTGAACAAAAAAGGATCGGAAAAAAGAGTCGGAAAAATCGTATGATTCAAAGTCGAATCGTACATGAATCGTGCGATGTTTACGGAAAACAATTCTTCCTTCCAATTTGATTCGCTCAACCTTCGATTTGATTTAAATCGTACGATTTTAACAAATGTGATGTCTACTTGTCATGGTGTGATGCCTTGATCTTCCATAAGGAGCGATGCCTAAGAACCGCTTGGTGTGATGCTTTAGGTTTTGGTTGGGGAGATTCCAACTGTGCTATCTATTTCTTCCATGTTTCACTTTTTGGGTATTTTTTCATAAACCACATTCCCGGGAGCCAAAACCTCCATTAATCTCACCCAAAACAGCAAAACCACTCTTGCATTATTTTTTACCTATCTTCTACACAAAACCCCAAAATATTTATAATAAAAAAAATTCATACCTTTGAAACAACATTCAAATCCATTCGTACCTTATCATTCCAAAAAAAAAAAAAAAATCCATTCGTACCTTACGTCCCTTTTGTTTTGTCCCAAAACTAATTTTACACCTTCCTGACATACGTATGCAACTTTTCGGCATACGACTTTTCGGCATACGTCTGCAACCTTCTAAACCTATCCTGAACCTAGTAGAAATATTTTCAAATTTAATCACAAATTTTAGGACCTGAAAACCTAATTTTTACCCATCATTTCCAAGCTAACGCCCTTTCTATGGATCCACCCTAGAGCAAATTTGGTATCAGAGTGATGTATTAGTTCAAACTTCGATCATCCTGCGTCAAATTTGGTATCAGAGCTCATTTTGAAACACATTAAGATGCAATGCCGATTGAATAGTTGAGTTACTGGAAGCTTAAACGCCAAATTTGAAGTGTTGTTATCCCACTTAGATCGTGTGGATCGTACTCACCAAGATTTCCATGCACCTCTTCTAGCCTTGGAGACTTCGCAGGTTGCACTGGGTCGGGAGACCATGCCGGAACAATCATTATTGATACCTTCTTTAGAGAGCACATTATTGCACGGAATTAGAGCAACAGACCAGAGCCACTATCGTCATACAAAGCCTGTTCCAATAGGCATTAACCCGTGAACACTACCTGAGAAATTAAAGAGCAACAATCGTTATCCAACACGCCTGGAAGAGGTGAATCACTCATCAATCATACTCACAGGAAGAGCTTATACAACAACTACAACAAGAAAGGCTGATCAAGATGATACTTCTATCGATATGCATTTAACGGAGTAACCAATCTTAGTTTTAGGACCTCTTGCAAAGTTTCACTATGTAATCATGAACGCAAGAACAGAAGTTTATAGGCATAATAAAGCAGAAGACTTGTGCTACATTTTGCCTAAGCAGACGCGTTATAAGGATTACATCAAATGTGCACCCTGTGATCACACTACTTCAAACCAATGACATGGCTATCCAAAGCTTCTTGTGCCTTGGAAATACTTAGTCTGTTGGAAAGGCTAACTAGTTGTAGATTGCGCAAGCCTCAGAGCCGACGACAAGTTCTCACCTGACGAGGTCGAATCTTTTCAAGCGATGGGAGTACGACGGGGACCATTCTAGGCTCGTATTTTAATTTTAAGTGTCTTTTATGTCTGTTAAGTTATAGGAGAGGTATCACGATCTTTTCCTACCAATATGATTTGGTTTCTTTGAGTCATGAGGGTTTCAAATAGGCCCCACACATCTATTATGGGAATTTTACGCAAGTTTTCAAGTCATTAGAGAGCATTATAGTCAAAGTGTTAGGTTTTTGTTTAGGGTTTTAGAAGTTTCTAGTTCTCTTTTTTGCATATATTTGTAGCCTCAGGGCACTTTTCATAAAGCGACGATGAAATGAATGATGGATGGATGATGATTGAACAAACATTTGGAAAGCTTCTTCTCTTGTGCAGATGTGATTTATGCTCCTTGCCAAGGTGTGATGCCTTGATCTTACCTTAGGTGCAATGAGTTTTGGTTGGTGATATTCCAACTATGCTATCTATTTCTTTCATCTTTTTTTTTTCTTTTTTTTTTTTGCTTTTTTCCCATAAACCACCTTCCCGAGAACCCCAGACCTCCATTAATCTCACCTAAGACTTTCTTGCATTATTTTCAGCTATCATCTAGGCAAAACCCCTCAAACACACATTATAAAAATTTCTCTACCTTAGAAACAACATTCAAATCCATTCATACACTACGCCCATTTTATTGTCCCAAAACTAATTTTAAACCTTCTCGGCATCGTTTGCAACCTTCTAAACCTATCCTAAACCTAGTAGAAACATTTTTCTAATTTAATCATAAATTTTAGGACCCAAAACCCTAATTGTTACCCATCTTTTTTTACCCCCAACACCCCTTCTATAGATCCATCTGGCATCAGATTTGGTTTCAAAGTTCAACCTTCTATCGTTCTGCATCATGTTATCTTGAGTCAAGATGAAAAACTTTATAAAAGTCCTTTATGAATCGATTTATATAGTATAAAGCCTTAGGGCTACAAGAAAGTTTATGATATTACGAATGAAAGGAGGCTTTGCTTTGAAATTTCATGGTGGATTTCTCTTCGATGGGTTTGGGCAACCTAAGGTATGATGCCCGATCCAAAGATGTGATGCCATGGAACATCTTTCATTGTCGTGCTTTAGAGACCCTTTATATTTTTCTCATGTCAAATTCTCGATGCCAATGACAAAACTTGGCAACTGGTTCTTACCTACAACATACAACTGAAGCAAGGCATATCTAATAACTGCTCTCAAGTTAACGAGAACATCAAAAGCAAATCGAGCTTTTGAGACATTTTCAAGTGTGACTAGCAGTAGGTATGAAAGGCCGAGTTAGAATGAAAAATCATGTGTAGGACCACTAACATTAACAAATTCCAATAAGTTTATTCCCTCGTTCAGATTCATTCTAAACCAATGTTACTGAGAGAGAGAGAGAGAGAGAGAGAGAGAGAGAGAGAGAGAGAGAGAGAGAGAGAGAGAGAGAGAGAGAGAGAGAGAATCACAATGAAATATCGTTGATGAATCAAACTTGATGTTAATGACAAGGATAACTATATTTAGTACCATACCAACAATGCCAACATTCAACTTCAAGCTTTGTTGATTTGGGCAGCCACAAATCTTACGTAGTTTCAACTCAACTCAACAAAGCTTTTGTCCCAAACTAGTTGGGGTCGGCTAAATGAATCCTTTAGAAAAAAAAAATCAAGAAGGTAAAAGAAATCTACCCGGCTCTAATCCTAGTTCTAGTTGGGTTCTTCTACGTGGATCATTTTCTTCCATTCTATGCTATCCAAGGTCATGTTCTCTGTTATGTTCCTAGCTATCAAGTCTTTCCACACTGTTTCTACCTAAGTTGATTTCGGTCTGCTCCTACCACTTTTTACTCCATCAATTTGGCACGAGTCGCCTCTTCTCACCAGAGCATCCAAAGGCCTACATTGGATATGTCCAAACCATCTTAAGCGGTGCTCTCTCATCTTCTCCTCAATTGGAGCCACCCCCACCTTTTTACAAATGTCTTCATTATTAATCCTATCTAGCCTTGTGTGGCCGCACATCCATCTAAGCATTCGCATCTCCGCTACACTCATCTTATGCACATGCTGCTTCTAGGTGGCCCAACATTCTGAGCTGTACAGCATGGCTGGCCTCACAGCTGTCTTATAAACTTTCCCTTCAACTTGGTAGGGATTTTACGGTTGCACAGAACTCCTGAGGCAAGCTTCCACTTCAACCAACCTGCTCTTATTCTATGGTTAAATTCCTCTTCAATCTCTCCTTCCTTATGTAGAATTGAACCAAGATAGCGAATGATATCCCTCTTAGGTACCTCATGTCCAGTCATATTTACTACATCCTCATCATGCCTCCTTACATTACTATAGTTGCATTCCATATATTCTGTCTTAGTCCTACTCAGTCTCAAACCTTTAGCTTCTAAAGTAGTTCTCCATAACTCTAATTTAGCATTTACTCCTGCTTTGGTTTCGTCGATTAATACCATGTCATCTGCAAATAACATACACCACGGCACCTCATCCTGGATACCCTCCGTAAGCTCATCCATAACTAGCGTAAAAAGATAAGGGCTTAGAGGTTAGAGCTGATCCTTGGTGCAGTCCTATTGTAATTGGAAACTCACTAGACGTTCCATCCGTGGTTTTGACACTAGTTACTGCTCCATCGTACATATCCTTAATCACATCAACATATTTAGTAGGCACTTTTTTCCAACAAATCTTACGTAGTTTAATGCAAAAAATTGAAATGCTCATTTTTTTACCAATTAGATCAAGATCTTATAACAATGGTACAAGGTGATGAATCTATACAGAAACATATGCTTATATGCCTTACTTGTAATGCATTAGCAATGAATGATCTTATAATTAAAAAGTACATTAAGTTTCTTAATATGCCTCAGACAAATTCAGATAACATTCACATACATTCCTTAACATGCCTATTGCAAGACCATTTTTCATAATTTGAAACTAAGATCCATTGATTTTGAGTCCTAAACAAGTCTAGATATGAATCGTCTTTTTTTATTTCTCATTTTTTTATGTTAAACTGGATTGGAGTTATGAACCATCTATCCCTCCAAGTTAAAAGATAACTCACATCTCCTATTCATCCCATGTTAGAGAAAAAAATAGCAGACTACACTTTAGATTGTCCAAATGTTGATTCGGTCATAATATAGCCCTCTGGTCTCAAAAGGTCACCTTTTTTGTCATATTTAGCTTTCAAAATTCTGAACCAATAACTCCACTAGGTTGTTAACTAAAGATCACCACAATTTAGCTAACAAAGCCAAATTAGTGGATCTAATTCCCTTTCTCAGCCTCATTCCTCTTTGATCGAAGAACATTTTCCCAATTCACCATGTGTACTTTTATAACCGAAGGTCTTAATTCCACAAAAGCTCTCTGCATCTTTCCTGATTTATCTGCATAGTGACAAGGATATGATGGACTAAGAGATCATAGATTAGTATATTGGACATGTCACATTTGTAGATATGACCAGTGTTATCCTTCACAATAGTGACAGATGGTTCCTTTTCCATGAATCCAGGGAAGATATGTAGATTGTGAAAGATAATTCCTTTTCCATGAAACTAGGGAAGATTCAATAAAGATAGTTCCTTTTCCATGAAACTAGGGAAGATCCGATAGACTAAGACATCATAGGTTAGTATATTTGACAGGGCACATTTGAAGGTAGGATTAGTGTTATGCTTCACGATAGTGAAAGATAGTTCCCTTTCCATGAATCCAAGGAAGATACCACCATCTTTGTCCATAATCTAATAGACATTTCAATAATACACTATTGATGATACATGTTACACTTTTATCGATAAAAAAAGTATATACATCCAACGTCAGCGGTTGGGATAGGTTCTCACACTTTTCGATCGCAAAAATGAAGTGGATAAACATATCAACTAGGCAAGTCAGTCAAGGTGATTGGATTTGTCTACGAAGAAAGTGAACCTCGACCAATATTTTGGAGAATTGAATAGGAAGAACAACAATCATTTAAATTCAGTGAGCATAAAACAAAAGTGACTTCTTATTAAATTAACTGACCATATTATGAATCTTAGAAGAAGATAACGCACTACAGATCCCTAGATGACACGATAATTGATGATCTTATTATATATTTTCCCAACCATTGTAAACAGTATGATGACTTCTTCCAAGAATCTCCTACTTCCAAAATTCTCTTGATATTTTATAATATTTAGAAGATAGAAGGTCCGCAAGTAAAATCTTGGCTTGAGTCAGTGATAAATTGAGGGTGATTCAAAAGTTTCTCATGATTAGGCAAAAATCTTCAACTCCAATGCACATTGTGCTTGGACGAACTTGAAAGATATTAAAACCTGCATGTTATTTTTGGCCCATGCACAATTAGCCTCCAACTTTTTTGTTAAATTAAACTTAGTTATATTTCCTATCACCTTACAGCAGAGAAGAAAATCCATCCATTGTCACAATGCTTGTCAAGAACCAGGTTGTGAAGACATACAGCTACTACTGGAAAAAATATCAGTAGTCCCCTTCACCATGTCTATGGGAAGGTAAATGAGAATATGCATGCTTCCAAAACTAGCATAATCTAATTGACTTTAAATGTTATGAAACTTTGTATCCCTCCTGAACTATATTTCTAGAATTGATAAAATTTGTTGCATGAGCATATAATGGCACTGTGGCACATATGTAGAGTAACGAGTTCACTTTCATGCATGAACATATAACAGCCTTATTACCTTCCATGAATATAGATCCAATTCAAAATCACTAATACCAATAAGGTAATAAGGCTAAAAAGGCTTGGTTTTACAACCAAGAAGGGGACCGAACAAACGTGTTGTTGCCACAGCATCACAGGTGACATATAACCAGTCCTTTCGTTTAGGAAAATACCAAAACAGTAATTTATTTTTTTGCCCACATGGCACATTCTCATTGTTAGCTTCTCCCATCGATCTTACCATCGGTTACCATATCATTTTCCATCAGTACAAAACCACCAAATAACATAGAAAAACATCCAAGTAAAGTTCCCTTAAATTAACACAATATAACTGCAAAGTGCAGAACACATGCCAAAGAAACTCCAAAAACTTACAAGTGAAAAGTTTGCTTTCAAGTGGGGAGTTAGATTCTAGGATTCAAACCTTTGACCAAGGAATGTCATCAAAAGTGTCCAGGATAAGGATGGTTATTGTTGGCACTTTGTGAACCATTTTGAGCAGTGGATGGGCACAGCATTGTGTTCCAACACACTCATCGCCCTGCCAACAACGAAGCAGTTGTGTTTCCAATAGAGTTGGATCCTTAGTTCGGGTTGCTGTTTTTGTTGATGCCCCCACTCATGAACAGCTCATGCTGTGAGTGTAGTTTGTCTTTTTTTTTTCTAATACAAGGAAGCAGTTGTGTTTCCAATAGATTTGGATCCATAGTTTGGGTTGGTGTTTTTGCTGTTACCCCCACTAAGATCAGCTCGGTCTGTGAGTGTAATCTACCTTCTTTTTCTTATATGCCTTCGATTATCATCATATAAATAAAAAGTAAAAGTGATATCATGAAAATCGGACTATTGGGATTGCCCCGTTGTCATGATCTTCACAATCCTGTACAAATGGCACAAGCTCAAACTAATGTCACTCAAGAAAGTTATAGGAGCATAAAAAAAGAAAAGAAAATTGCATCCTACCAGTACGTTTGTCTTCTACTTCCCGTTGATTAAAATAAATACATGAACAACGTCTAAACAGGACATATGTCTACTCGAAAGTGCATATGGAGGATCATTATCAACACGATCGTGAAGCCGTGTCCAACCGCTAGGTCTAAAATTGAGACCTCACATAATTTGAAAGAAATTAAATAGAGCACATGTAAAACAAGAGGGGGGAAAGAAAGAAAGAAAGAAACAACCATTACCACAACAAAGAGAGATGGGTGAGCCCGAAACAAATAGCATCTCTCCACCCAGTACACACACCGGAAGCCATGATAACAGTCCGATCATCCACCATCGAAACAATACGCAAGAGAAGCTCCATCGGAAGATCTTTCCAATCGGCCATCTCTACTCTTCCCACTTCCATGTTTTCTCCCCCACCAACAGCTAGGTTGCGAAAACACGAGTCCAAATGCTCTGTTCCCAACTTCTCTCCAATCATCACGATAATAAGTAGTTCAAAACTGCCAATAACAACAAGGATTTCAACTTCCCAGAGATAAAGGGGCCGTTTGGACATATGGATTTTACAAGCTAAAACCTAGATTTTATAAGCTAAAATCTGGATTTTATATACTAAAACCTGGATTTTACAATCCTAAAAAACTACAATCCATGTCTAAGCTTATAAAATCCAGGCTTTAACTTATAAAATCCAGGATTTTACAATCCTGGATTATAAAATTTGTATCCAAACATACTGACAATGCTGAAAAACAATCCATCCAGAAAATACAAGAAGGCATGAATTTGCCCTTTTTCTTGTTTCTGTACTGAATTAGAGCAATCGCAGGATGTTAAATTTCGAAGCGAAAATCAAAAGCAGAGTTTCAAAAAGAGGGAAGATAAAAAAACCTAGCTTAATCAGGAAATAAAAACAGAGCAAAAAAAAACCAAGAACTAGTACTTCTTACTGGAAAATCAAAAGCAGAGCATCAAAAAGAGGGAAGATAAAACCCTAACTCAATCAGGAAATAAAAACAAATAAATAAAACCAAAGCAAAAAACCAAGAACTAGTACTTCTTACACTAGTAATAAAATGCAATATTTCAGAAAATATACACAAAAAAAGTTACAAAAAGAAGAAGGAAAATTACCATAGATGATTGAGAAACCCAGAAAATAAAAAACCTAAAGCTTGAGAAGAACACGAGCTTTGATTCTAAAAAACAAAAACAAAAACAAAAAATGAAATGAAATGCTAAAACCCTAGAAAAAACCAAGAACTAGTTTTCTTACACTAGTAAAGAAACCCACTATTACAGAAAAATATACACAACAAAATTAAAAGAAAAAAAAAAGAAGAAGAAAAAATTAACATACGGAGAAACCCAGAAAACAAAAACCTAACACGAGGTTTGATTCTAAAAGAAAACAAATAAAACAAGGAAATAAAATGCTAAAACCCTAGAAAAAACGATGATTTCACCTGCTCTGGAAATCCGATGGTTGATCGAGGTAGAGAGAGATTATTATGAAAAGAAGAGAAAACGTATGAATGAAAAGGAAGTTTTGTGAAGAAGAAATAGAGAATGAAAGGTTTTGTGTAGAAGGAACGGGAGACGAGTGTGATGCCACGTGGAAGTCAATGAATAGAGGTGACGTATGAAGTATGGCCCACGTAAAGTTGGAGTATGAGGCTGACACGAAAAGGAAGGAAAAGTAGGGCCTTTCTTTTTCCTAAATAGCAAAAGAAAGATTGTGTGGGATATAAGATTTTGATTCGGTTGTCCAAAATCGAAAACGCAAAGAAAGAAATGAGGTGGAGTGCAACCAAGAATAGAATCCAAGAGGCTGCTCTTCCTCAAAATTGAACAAAAAACTTCCCGGGAGGTTGGTGGGAAAAAAAAACTCTCTGAAAGTATCCCGGTAAAATAAAAATCCCATGTTTGGTTGACCGGACTATAGTGGGGGAAAAAATCCCGGTAAAATAAAAATCCCATGCTTTGTTTGGTTGCTTGAATTGTTGGGAAGAAAAAAATTCTTCTTTTGGTTATTTTGGTTCATCGGATTTCGTGCGGGATTATTTTGGTTCCTGGGATTTTTTTTCTTCTAGCTTTAGGTTTCGTGCGGGGTTATTTTGGTCTGTGGGATTCTTTAGTTATTTTGGTAAATCTAACCTATTTGGTAAAAGTGAAAGAAGTGAATTTAAGTAGCAGAGACGGAAGCCATGACGGTGTCTAGGTAGACTTAGACACCTAAGTGCCTTCAATATCTAAGGATGATCCTTTGGGATCAATCTACTCCTGCTGAGGCGTTTCGCATTTCTCCCACTCTAAGCCCATATCATAATCTTGATAGAGTGTACGTCCTGCTAAGACGGTGAACTAAGAGTGAGCCACTTACACCCGTTAAGGTGTCTCTCCCACTCAAGGCCCATATCAAAATTTCCAATGAAGGGTATTCCTGCTAAGATGCTGAGTCAAGAGAGAGCCAAAGTTCAGAAGGTATCTTTTACTTCCCACTTTCTTATTAATGCCTTTGTTTCGTAGTTCAGTGTTCATTTTCCATAATTTCGATAATCCAACTTTCAAGTTTTTTGTTCCAAAATGAGATTTAACTTTAGAATATCAACATATACTTTGGTATTTCAAAATCCATCTAGAATGATCAATGGGCTGTAAATCAGTTACAAATCAAACACTAATGATAAAAAAAAAGAGGGTAGTAACATATTGTAGATGGTAGATAATTCATGCGTCTTTTCTTAATTTGTCAAGAATGATTCATGGTATAAACTTTTGCACATGAACATATCATAAATACACATAATATTATACAAAATACTCAAATTTAAAATCAGTAGCTTACTACTGTAATCTGAATTATTCGTTCAATAGTTCAAAGGTCCTCTACTCAGTTTATTACTGTCCATCATTCAATTTTGTAAAATCTGCATATAAATATATAATTCCAAAAATGATGATTACAATTTTTCATGACCCTAGATAACCAAATTATAATATGACAAAATTTGATAATCAAATTCTTTCTACAGAAGTATCAGAATTCTTGGAAACTAGTTCAAATGTCAGGGTTAGACAGCAAAACAGATTCTGTAACTAAACTTAGGTTCAGTCAAATGTCTATCAAGTCATATAGAAAATTCAAGAAATTAGTGCCATTTGAAAGATGTTTTTGAATAGAATAGAAGTCGTGAAGACATAATTTTCATTTGGTAAACACAGAAGTATCTATATAAAAATCCTAGACAGTACTCAAATTCAGGGTGTCATGTCACATCAACCCAAAAGTATTACAAATATCCTCTATGCTCTGTTTGTCAAGAAATCTACCACTCCGATGAAGCTTTTCCTTTGATTCTTCCGGAAGCTTTAGTTTCTCTTAGGATTTACCATGACTTTTTTTCAATCTCCCAAGGGATTCTCACCAGGACATCAAAGGGAAATACTCTAGATGGGTTTATATTTGAGAATGGAGATGTAAATAAGCATGTGAGTAAGCTTTCGTCATGCTAATGCGTGGAGAGTAGGGAAAGACACTCTATTTTCTAGGTTTATCATTTTAATATATGAGAATTTAATTTCCCTAACCCATTTCATCTTCCCACAAAAAAGCATTAATTCACTACTAAGAAATGGTTTGATGTAAAATTATTGGTTTTACCAAGGATTTTATGTTTTCAAGATAGATATGAGTTTTCATAATCAACCCTTAGGATTACTTCAATACCCAAGTGACATCATCATGGGAAGGGTCTGAATTAACTAAGTGAAGTGAGCTACCTTTTTGGGAGTTTTGAACCCATGAATGATAGCTATGGATGTTCAAAACACTTACGGTGAGATCAATTTGTCCCTAGAATATTTAGAAATTAAATTACGACTCATTTGCCCTTAGAATTTAAGAATTTTACGCTTGAGATCGGGGCTTTTGAAAGAAGGCCGCTTTCCTTACGGATGGTGAAGGAATTTTGTCTCATGTTTCAGAGGTGGAAAGGAGAGTCGTCTCGTGTCTCGACCGTGGCGTCGAGACAGAGGTAGACACACGACGCTTTCCGCATAGGCTTTGGGTGAAACTTGGCGATTCACCAGTGAGAGAGATACTGTGTTGGGAGACGCTGGCAGGGCGGCAACTGGTGGAGAGAGGGGCTCTCCCACGAGCTTATGAGGGCGGTGAGCGCCTTCAAGCGATCGAACCGCTCAGTGCCCATGTGCTAGGTGTCTCTATGGTGATCTTCGGGGCTTCAGGGACTCTGGTACGGGCGGCTGGTTTGGGTCGCGAGCGCTTGGAGATGGTCCTTCGAGAAGGGCTGGCCTGGAATGGAGGAGATGATCCGTGTCTAGGCGTTTTGTCTCTGGCTTGAAGACATGGCCATCGATCTTCTCCAACGGTGAGGAAGGGGAGGAACTTCGTAGGGCACGATCACAACTAGCCCTAGCCTCTATTGCTTCCCCGTATTGGAGTGCTTGACCCTCGTGTCTTGACAGTGGATGTAGTGTTTAATTTTCCATGTATGTAATGGTGTAGAGCCTTTCTTGTAAAACTTCAAAGTAATGTATGGAACTTCTCTGTGCATCTTTTTTTTTTCTTTTTTTTTTGAAATAGCGATTTGTATTAAATGAAAAGGGAGCACCTGAGAAGGGCAACCCAGAGAACAAAAACAAAAAAGAAGAAACAGAAAAGAAGAAGAAAAGAGACAATAAAAATTACAAAATTATACTACGGGGGAAGATGATCGAACCAGAGAATACTCTCCCCCCAACTCGTTGCTTGGCTAACACATCCGCCTTTTGGTTTGCCGACCTCCAAACATGTTTAAAGACAATAGCCTCACCCGCAACAAAATTCGTACTCATTTGGCGCGACGGGTCTGAAGCGTTAGACTAGTCTGCGAGTTGTACTCATCTAGAGCCATGAGGTGGAGAAGTCCAAGAAGCACTCGTTTAGCCTACGAGTTGTACTCGTCTGGGCCATGCTACAATAAAGTTAAAGTTACCGCCAGTAAATCATATTCATCCCCGTCAGTCATAATGTGTTCGCCGGTGTATAAGGGCCACTTATGAAGCCTAAGATGAGTACAACAGACCGTGGGTAAATCTCCTTTTCCCCCGGCGCTCACAAGTATAAACACTGGTGAAATACTTAGAGAATCGCCGGCATTAAAATATAACGCCGGTAATAGTATGAGGTAAAAGGGAAGAGAATGGATGGGATAGTTGAAGAGGTGAAATGGGCTCAAGGGGTGGTGAAACGATGTTGAAGCAGAGAAGTGATTGCTTCTTGGAGGATATTCTTGCATAAAAAAAGATTGAAAAAGTGAAGTAGGTAGAGAAGCTACACGATGGAAGATAAAAGAGAAGAACACTTCTCCAAGCAAGGAATTTTAACTCAAAGTTGAATGCCATTCAAAGAGATATGTAATCCCTATTATAAAGGTGGAGCCTCCTTACGACAATAAATAGCATACATACATAAAGAGATATTTTTCAGCTTTCACACACACAAATCATACATAATAAATGGTAAAAAAGAGACATTTTTCAGCTTTCACACACACACACACACACACACACAAGTGTGACCTAACTTTGGTTGTTCACATTGGAACTAGTTTTCTTATTGCCTTATTTCACAGTTGAAACACTTTATGTTTTCAGACTAGAACACCTTGGGCGTTCACATTGGAAACACCATGAGTGTTCACACTAGAATCACTTTGGGTGTTCACACTGGAAACACCTTGGGTGTTTACATTAGTTGCCCTGTTTGGTTGCAAAAAAGGTGGAAGACGGCCGGGCATTTTATGGGATATAGAATGCAAATGTTGTTTGGTTGTAAAATTTGAGCTCAAATTTCATTTGACTTCAAGACATTGAGGAGACATCATCATTACACTTTTTCCTAGGTGGCGCTGATATGGCGGGAGTAGTCCCCTCTACTAAAATTCCAATGGCAAACCTCTTTTTTGGAGTTTTTTTGTGAGAAGAGTGGAATTTGTTTGTCTTATAAAATCATTGCCTTTTCCCTTTCTTTCTCTCTCTTCCACCACCAATTTTGATAATGACACCCAAATATTTCCACACCTCTTCTAACAGCCAAACGCCTTCCGCTTTTTCCCTTTTTGACTACCACTCTTCTCCCCTAGACAAGCCTACACAACTTCCATGCTTGTCACCTCCCCCTTTGACTACTTCTTCCAATAAAATCCCAACAGCCAAACAGGGCAACTACTGGAAACCCTTTGGGTTTTCACACTGAAAACACTTTAATTGGCCTAAAACGACGAGGATCGTTGATCTGAGAGGTGCTTCGATCTCTTGAAGATCTTTGGATGGTCGGCCTTGTGATGATATTCGTCAGAAATATCCAAGACCAGATCTGAGTTTCTTGATATGCTCAAGGTTTGATCACTGAAATTTGTACTCAATTTTCCTCAATTTTTTCTAGATATGTACAAGATTTGATCACTGAAATTTGTAATCAGTTTCTATACTATAAGTTTTTAGAGATTTTCTGTTTAGATACTTCTTTTGATAATTAATTTTCCTTAATTTTTCCTATTTGTATACTAATGGAAAATGCAATAAATAGAATGAGCCAAGACAATTCTCATCCTAATCAACTTGACAGTAGTTGGTTCATGGTATATGGTAACCGTTCTTCCTATTGAGTATAGGAAAAAAGAACTTTGTTAGTGGAGTCCTAACCATGTAAGTTAGTTTGAAATTTAGGTCTGGCAGGTCTGAAGATTCCATTTTAAATTGGGCGAAGATATTTTCACCCCCCGGGCGAATGCGTACTGCAGAGGGGGTGAAAATATCATCTCCCTTTAAATTTGTTTCCCTTATTTATTAGTCTTTTTTATACTGAAAGAATATAGTGGAGGTTTGTTAGAGGAGTTTGATGATTGTCCTCCTTTCAATAGTTCACATTCAACAATCGATAAAAGGGCGGCCCAGTGCACGAGGCTTCCGCCATTACAGGGTCCTGGGAGGGCTAGAAGTACGCAGCCTTACACCAGCTTTGCAGAGAGGCTGTGTCCGTGACTCGAACCTGTGACCACCGGGTCACAATGGAACACCATTCAACAATCGATAATGCACATTATTAGATGTTAGAGTTGCATGATTTAGCCAATAAACTGATGGAAAAAGTGTAAATAATGTTGCCGTCCACATCTTCATTCTAATACCAGAGTATTTTTGTATGGACAGATACTTCATGTGGGGAAATAGTTTACCGGTAGATGTGATAGATGCATGCTCAGCACATTTTTGTGGATGCAAGGAACAAAATTCTGACTTATATGACTCAGCAATTTCTTATGAATAATTGGACTTCAAACTGTTTGGGAAGGTGTATGTTACTAAGTAAAAATCCAAATTTATACTGATAATTTTTCTTATTGGAGGCAAGCAAGATTTAACTATAGAATTATATTGTTAAACAATTTTTGTGCAGGCATAACTACAACCCCAGTATACTACTATCTTGCAGACCTAAATATGCAGGGCCAATTCAAAAGGAAGACAAGGCCCAAGCTCCGAAGTAAATGATCACCAAATTCTATCTATGTGGAAAGATCTCACTAATTATCTATTAAGATTTGATTTCTTTGAATTTTGATCTACATTTTTATTGTGTTCTTTGTGACCCGGGCTTCACACGGGTTTCTCACTAGTAGAAGAAAAGGACAAAACAATAGAAGCACTCCTAAAATGGGGAGTGATAAATCGACCCCAGTATATCTTAAATCGACCCCTTTTAACGGAAAACGTTAGGGCTTGTGAGTTGTAGACTTGTACGGTGTTTAACAGCAGATGAAAACTTTATTCACACGCCCTAACCTTTATTCACATGCCCTAACGTTTAGGTTAAAAGAGGTCGATTTATCACTGCCCCCTAAAAATTGAGAAAGAATGAGGCAAAAACTAAGTTAGAAAATTGTACAAATCTAGGGACCCTGATAAATCGAAAGCCTAGTTAAGCCTTTAATAAATCATGATTTATTTGCCATATGAGATCCAAATTAAGGCCTATCAGATGGAGGGTTCCGATCAGTCAAAGATGGGACCACTTTGCCATAGTAGACAGAAAAGAATAAAATGAAAGAGTAAAACAAGAAAGTCTGCAACAATAACATGTTTGTAAATTGCCTGGTAGAGATAGTAAAGCAATATCAAAAGTAAGTAAAATGATAGAAACCCAGTAACACGTATCCAAATCAAATAGATGGCCGACCAGGAATTAAAGCAAGCAACATATATGTAATTCCAATACACAGTATTTATTCAGAAAAGAAAAGAAAAGGTATTTATTCCGATACACATCCAGATCAAATAGATGGTCCATTTCCTAAAATGACAAAGAAAAGAATTAAAGAAAAGATCGGAAAAGAGGATGCTCAATAGATGGTGACTAAAGCTAGAATAATAGTAGAGAGAGAGAGAGAGTACCCCACAAGGCGAGAACCGGCGTAATGGCTCTTTAGAGACCTGTCCCATCCCACACAAAGCTTGGTCCCACCTAGTGCCATAGCTAGGCGGGCTCCAACTCTGGATCATAGCATCACCATTTTTATCTAGACTCCATTTCTTCAACGGGCATAAAGCAAATTTTACGCCCATTTTTTAGTACAAAAAAAAGGGCTTATACCATTGTTTTTCAAAATAATAGAAATGATATGGTGTAAGCCCGTATAGTCGAGTATTTTTCAAAAAAGTACCGTACGGCTTGCACCATTGGATGATCCAAACCGTCCATTTGATGGGTCGCAATGTAAATACATTGCGCGCAAAAAATCATATCCATAGGATGATCCCAACCCACCTATCTATAGAGGTTCCAATAATATGAAGTTCCTCTAATGATCATAAGGCTAGACCTATCTATAGAGGTTCCAATAATATGAAGTTCCTCTAATGATCATAGGGCTAGGATCATCCTATGGAAATGATTTTTGTTGCCACACCCTATTTACATTGTAGCACATCAAATGGACGGTTTGGATCATACTAGAGTGTAATCCGTACAGTAATTTTTAAAAAATACTTGACTATAGGGGCTTAAACCATATAAAAATTCCACTCCTAAAAATTTTGATGATAAGGCAAAACCTAAGTTAGAAACTTGTACAAATCGGGCGACCCCATTTTGATAAATGGAAAGGCCTTTAAGAGATCATGATTTATTTGCCATATGAGATCCAAATTAAGGCCTATTAGATGGAGGCTTCCGGATCAATCAAAGATGGGACACACCTCGATCACTCGTGGCCTCCTTTAATGGGTGGACAAAAAAGGAAAGAATAAAATGAAAGAATCGAATAAGAAAGTCTGCAACAATGGTAATGTTTGTAAATTGCATGGTAGAGATAGTACTCAAAAGAATCGAAAAAGAAAGTCTGCACAGCTTATGAGACTTGTTCTGTTTTTCTTTACAGCTGTCGAAGGTTCTTTTCTCAAAGTGATCTCTTGCAAGAAGAAGAAAGAGAAATAAGGTAGACAGGCATTTCTTCAGTTCCTTTAGCTTCTCATCTACTTGCTATTCCTTCGACTGTTAATTTCCTCTTTGAGATCCCTTGTTTTGTCCAACATCATGGACGTTTTACCTACACTCATCATAGAAGCGGTGAAGAGTTCATTTGCTCCTCTTAAGCGCCGTGTTATTTATCCACCTCTCTCCTAGGTGGAAGTCTCTTTGGCAGCTTCGGTGGTATAACATCGTTGAACTTTTTCAAGGACTTCCGCTAGTGAGGAGGAAGACGACATGATGAAGAAAAAGAAGAAGAAGATCTCCCTTTTTTTTTATAAATGAAAACAAAAAATGGTTTGATATGATATGACAGGTTGTTCACTATAAAAAGAGTGTTGAAAATCTTAAACTCCAAGCTGAAAATCTAAGGTTGAGGAGAGATGTTGTGCAACGATTAGTGGACGCTGCTTATAGGAATGGAGAAGAAATCACTGGTGAAGTGCAGTTATGGCTACAACAAGTAGATGACATTGAGGCAATCACAAAGAGATTGGATGAGGGGATGATGGAGAACAAGAGATGTTTCAAGGGATGGTGTCCCAATTTCAGCTCACGCTATTTTCTAGGTAAAGAAGCAACGGAGAAGATGGTTGGTGTTGATGGCCTACTAGCAGGAGGGGATTTCACTCGTGTATCAACTCCCCACCCTTGTCCAAGCTTTAACCCAGCAGGAGAATTTGAGGCTTCTGAATCCACAGAATCAGCTAAGAAGCAGGTCATCAAGGCATTAAAAGAGGAGGGAATCAACATCATCGGGGTATATGGGATGGGAGGTGTTGGCAAGACGACCCTAGTGGAACAGGTGGGAAAGCAAGCTAAGGATGAAAAGCTGTGTGATGAGGTTGTAAAGGTCACTATTTCCCAAAACCAAGACTTGAAGAAGATCCAAGGTGAACTTGCTGAGAAATTAGGCTTGAAATTTGAAGAAAATAATGAAGAAGTGCGGGCGGACCTACTGTTGAAGAGATTAAAGCAAGAAAAGAAGGTACTCATAATCTTGGACGATTTGTGGGATAGATTGGACTTAACAAAGGTCGGAATCCCCTACGGAAGTACACAAAAGGGCTGCCAAATTATAATAACAACGCGGAGATTAGATGTATGTTCCATGATGAATTGCCAGAAAAAGATAGAAGTCCAAGGCTTACCTGAACAAGATTCATGGAATCTATTCAAAGAGAAAGCAGAAGTTGTGGAAACTGATGAATTGCAGAGTTTGGCAAGGGAAGTTGCTAAAGAATGCAAGGGCTTACCTTTAGCCATTGTCACGGTTGCAAGGGCACTAAAAGGCAAAGGCTCATCGATTTGGGCTAATGCACTTGAAGAATTAAAGCAGTCTTCTGCAAGAAACATAGAGGGTGTTGAAAAAGAGGTGTACTCTCGTCTCGAGCTGAGTTACAACTACATCGAAAGTGAGGAAGCAAAGTTGTGCTTCTTGTTTTGTTGTGTCTTTCCGGAAGATCGTAACATTAAAGTGGGTCTATTGATGAGATACATGATGGGGGAGAGGGTTTTCAAGGGTGTCAACAATTTTGAGAAAGCATGGAATAGAATACTTACCTTGGTTGAAAAACTTAAGGATTCTTGTTTGCTGTTAGACGGTGACACCAAAGGTTGTGTAAAAATGCACGATGTTGTTAGAGATGTGGCCATATTGATCGCATCAAGAAAAGAGCACGGGTTTCTAGTTAAAGTGGGGCTGGAACTGACAGAGTGGCCAGAGAATTTGGATGAATGCAAGAGGCTTTCACTTATGGGAACTTCAATTGGTATGCTCCCTGAGCCGCCGAATTGCCCACGTCTCTCAACCTTATTACTACAACAAATGAATGGTTGGGAAGAAATTCCAAATAATTTCATTGAAGGAATGAAAGTCCTTGCCGTCTTGGATCTAAGCAATACCTTGATTTCATCATTGCCCCCATCACTACCGTACTTAAAAAACCTCAAGACACTATGCTTAGATGAGTGCAGCTGTTTAGATGACATATCCCTACTTGGAGGTTTGGAGAAACTTGAAGTACTTAGCCTAAGACAAACTGGGATCAAAGAATTGCCAATTGAAATAGGACAATTATCCAATCTGAAGGTTTTGGATTTGACAAGGTGTGATGGTCTTACAATGGTAGCACCGAATGTCATTTCAAGGTTGACTAAATTAGAAGAATTGTACATGGGAAATAGCTTTAATGAGTGGGAGGTAAGAGGCAGCAGCGGTGATGGAAGTAAAGCAAGCTTTGATGAGGTGGCATCTTTGGCTCGCTTGACCCTTCTATACATCCATGTTAAAGACGTGAATTGTTTGTCCCTAGAAGTTCCCGGCCCTTGGGAGAAACTAAAGAAATTCCGCATCTGCGTGTGGGAAGAAAGGTACCCGTCTAGCGACTACGAGAAGTGTACATCCATCAACATAATGTCGTACCCTTTATCAAAGTGGGTTAAACTCTTATTAGAAAGAAGCGAAGAAATTGCGTTGAAGAGGGTCCCTGTCTCCACTATTGTACACCTCCTGAATGATGTTGTCTCTTTCAACAGCGTGAAGCGCCTCAATCTCTACCGTTGTGACGAAATGGAACATTTCATCAATACGGTGGAAGAATCTCATCGGGTTCCACCAAATGCCTTTAGGATATTGCAACGATTGGACCTCACTGGCATGGAGAAATTAGAGAAAATCTGTCACGGCCCGCTTCCTAATAGATTCTTTGGGAACCTGATAGAGCTGAACATTTTGGGTTGTGGGAAATTAAAAAATATCCTATCATATGATCTGCTTGAAGGATTGAAAAGCTTGGAGAAACTCGATGTACGAAGTTGTGAAGAGTTAGAGGAGGTATTTGAGTACAAAGAGGGGATGAGAGAAGAGATTCATGCTGCTATTACTACATCACCGCTCTCTACATTGAAACAAATGGAATTAGGATATCTGCCCAAACTGTCGTGTATATGGAAGGGGGCCATACCACCAACTGGGACATTCCACAACCTAACCGGGTTGATTGTGATTCAGTGCGATAGCTTGCGATGTCTATTCTCCCCTGTTCTTGCACAGTGCCTTCAACAATTGGAGAAACTTAATGTTGACAAATGCTTAACATTGGAGAAAATAATCTTGGATGAGGAAGTGATGTTGGCATTGCCGCCACCTCTAACCTTCCAAAATCTACGAAGAATAACCATCGAAAACTGCCCCAGGTTAAAGGATGTCTTCTCGCGGAACATAGCACGAGGCCTCCGACAATTGGAATACCTCCATGTAGAGAAGTGTGAAGAAATAGAGGTGATAATAAGTGGAGACGAAGAGGAGCAGGAATTGGGTGTGGTGGATAAAGAGACTCTGCTCCCTCGATTAGAGACTATAGAGTTAATAGATCTCCCAAAGCTTACAAGTCTCTGCTGCCATCTCAATAAAGGAGGAGGAGGAGGGTCCCATGTGTTAGGCCTAAAATCGGTAACAGGTTATGGTAGGACTGGGTGGTCCGGGCTAACGAGCCACGGCTGAATAGCTGGTTGAGTCCTGCGCTGCACAGAGTACAGACAAGAAAGAAAAGGGTCAGAGGACCAATCCGGAGTGATACTCCGGACGGGTGCTTCGACACTCAAGTCAGTATGAGCAGGAGTGTAGAGCAATGTCAGAGCAAAAAGCTTAGAGTTTTGGTTCTCAGATTTTCAGGGCCCTCACCTTAGCACAAGTGAAGGCTATTTATAGTGATTCTGAGCCACCTGTCTAGGACAGGTGGTAGTTTTGAGCCAGGTGGTGGCCTCTGTATGGACCAGGTCTCATGCCTAAGGAGGGCAGGTGGAGGTCCCTGATTGGTCCAGGTGCCACACCTAGGGGAGACAGGTGTTGGCCTTCCAACGGTCCTTGTGAGGGCCACGTGCCAGAAGCTAATTGGATGCTGAGTTCGGATCCCTCAGTGCGGAGTCCGGATTGCTGAGTCCGGATTCCCTCAGTGCTGAGTCCGGATTGCTGAGTCCGGATTCCCTCAGTGCTGAGTCCGGACCCTATCAGTTGCCCCCTGGTTCTTCAAGCCATGAAAGTGGCTAGAAGAAGCAAAGAGAAGGTAAAGACAGCGTCGGGCCGGCCTTAAGACCTCCAGGCAGCTAAGGCCGGGCTCAGACCCAGCTAGGAGAAATAGTGGCTGGACAGGAGACTCCTGGCGCCCTGGCCTGGCCTTGGCGCTTGGCCTGAAGGAGTACGGCCGGGCAGAAGGCATTCGACTATCCAGCACGGCTGAATTTTTGACCAGAGGCCTGGGCGGCCAGGGGTCCTGGACGTCCTTGGTTCAGGAAGTCATGTGGTCCTGCTCGGCTAAAGCTGTGAACGGCCAGCCGGGCAGGTCTTTGCTGGTGAAACCTTTTGTCGCCTAGCGCTTTTGTCGCCTAGCGAACGCGCCATATCCTGTCCGGACAGCCGGACAGGTCTTTTGTCTCCTGAGTTATCCTGTCCGGACAGCCGGACAGGTCTTTTGTCCTCTAGCACTTTTGTCGTCTAGCGAACGCGCCATATCCTGTCCGGACAACCGGACAGGTCTCTTGTCTTTTGAATTATCCTGTCCGGACAGCCGGACAGGTCTTTGTCGTCTAGCGCTTTTGTCGTCTAGCGAACGCGCCATATCCAGTCCGGACAGCCGGACAGGCTTTGTCGTCTAGCGCTTTTGTCGTCTAGCGAACGCGCCATATCCAGTCCGGACAGCCGGACAGGCTTTGTCGTCTAGCGCTTTTGTCGTCTAGCGAACGCGCCATATCCAGTCCGGACAGCCGGACAGGCTTTGTCGTCTAGCGCTTTTGTCGTCTAGCGAACGCGCCATATCCAGTCCGGACAGCCGGACAGGCTTTGTCGTCTAGCGCTTTTGTCGTCTAGCGAACGCGCCATATCCAGTCCGGACAGCCGGACAGGCTTTGTCGTCTAGCGCTTTTGTCGTCTAGCGAACGCGCCATATCCAGTCCGGACAGCCGGACAGGCTTTGTCGTCTAGCGCTTTTGTCGTCTAGCGAACGCGCCATATCCAGTCCGGACAGCCGGACAGGCTTTGTCGTCTAGCGCTTTTGTCGTCTAGCGAACGCGCCATATCCAGTCCGGACAGC
This sequence comes from Tasmannia lanceolata, assembly GCF_043159265.1. Taxonomy (NCBI): domain Eukaryota; kingdom Viridiplantae; phylum Streptophyta; class Magnoliopsida; order Canellales; family Winteraceae; genus Tasmannia; species Tasmannia lanceolata. The sequence continues at coordinate 1,183,864 of NW_027518693.1, forward strand.
CGGACAGGTCTTTGTCTTTTGAATGCCCCATTTCCTGCCCGGACAGCCGGACAGGTCTTTTGTCTTCTGGCGCTTTGGGACCTGTGCCTTGTATTTAATGCAGGCGGCGCATTTAATGCGAGCGGCGCATTTAATGCGAGCGGCGCATTTAATGCGGAAGGCGACGTGGCGCACTCCGGCTGGCGGAAATGGGCGGGATTTTTCCCGCTCTTCCCAGCTTCTCTATAAATACAGGAGTTTACTCTTCATTTCTTACTTTTCATCTTTTACTCTCCTCCTCTTCTGTTCGGCTGCTCAAGTTTTCTGCCCGCTTCGGATCAGTGAGCCCGGAGGTCCTCGTCCAACACTCCAGTTCGGTAATCTTTTTTAGCTTTTAGCCTTTCTTTCTTTTTTTTGCTTTTTATGTCTAGCACTAGTTCGGAGACGGACTCCAGTTCAAGGGAGTCCGGTTCGACCAGTACCGCATCGGGGTCCGAGGCATCAGAGAGAGCGGTTCCGGCCTCACCTATAGTGGAGGCCGGTGTTGAGGGCGAAGAGCTAGTGATCATAATAGACGAGGAGAGCGGTGAGGAAATGAGTGTGGACTTAGACACAATCCCGGCCTGTGGGGACGGACCGGACCGGGTAGAAACCAGCGACGATGATGAGGACGTCGAAGCGGCAGTCCCTCAATCGTCGCGCATGCCAGTCGAGGTGATAGCGGAGGCACAGATGGAAGCCAACCCGCAGTATAACATCGGGGCCCTATACGAGGTGAACCATCTGTGGCCGAACAGGCTTCAGATCGTCAGGGACAAATACTGTATTCCTAGCCGGTACATTCTGAGGGCGGCTGTCGAAGGGGATCGGGCCAGCAACGATAGCGCAGACCTCTGCGTGTATGAGGAGGCCTTCCGGGCCGGGCTTAGGCTCCCCTTCCACCCCTTCTTTGCGGATGCACTGAATTACTACGGGCTGGCAGTTACACAGGTCGTCCCGAACTCTTGGAGGACACTGATCGGCTTCTTGTACCTTCTTGAAGTCCGGCTCCGTAGGAACCCCACCGTGCCCGTCTTCAGGATGTGTGCGCACCTGAAGAGGCATAAGGACGGCGGCTGGATCTACATTAGCCAGAGGCCCGAAATGAAAATGATCACTGGGATACCTTCTTCCATTCACACATGGAAGAACAGGTTCTTCTATGTAAAGGACACCGCGCCGGGCTCGCAGTGGCCGTTCTCATTACAATGGAGAACGCCAGACACTCGCCGCCTTAGTAAAAAACCAGCTCTCGAAGACTATGACCATATGACCTTCGCTCTGATCAAAGAAGAGCTCAAGCGAGGTCCAGTTCACTGCTCAGAGTTCGAAGAGGAGGCCGAGCTGGTCGCACTCGGGGTCAGCCGTGCGACGCCGGCACGTACGTAGACACTATAGGATAGCATTTATTTTTCTGAAGTATTTTTTAACTTTCATATTGCTGACTGCGCTCCGTTCTCTTTTGCAGAAATGGTGAAGCAGATGTCCCTTTTGGACAGAATCAAGCAGTCTTCGGGCGCGTCTCCAGCGCAGGAGCAGCCCCAACCAAAGGGCAAGAAGAGGAAGGTGCCGGAGTCGACCCCGCCGATGGTCGCGCTGGCTAAGCCTCTTAAAAGCAGCCGGGCGACGCATAAGCTTGCCCTATCTAGCCGGGCAGACACCACGGGTCAGAGCTCCAAGTCCGGAGCGGCGACGGGGTCAAAGCACGGCGGGGCAGTACTGGGTATGCCGGCTACGGCAACGGTTGGAGGCGACAACGTCTTCCGCCCGAACTGGGCCGTGCAGAAAACGGACACCGGCCTGGGGGATACCCGGGTGGCCGCAGAGTTGATGTACAAGGGTGTCCTCGCCCGCGACCGGCTAGCGGTCGAAAAAGAGGTGCCGGAGACCTGCGAAGCGGCAATCAGCTCCGCCCTCTATCAACTCCAGGTGTACTCAAGGGATATGGCCAAGAAGCGATATCTCTTCTCTGAGACGATCACAAGGATCGAGTCTGAAAAGGCCCAGGTCCAGAAGGAGAACGGCGAGCTGAATGAAGCCGTCCAGATCAAAGAGGCCGAGCTCAACAGCTTACAGGACGAGCTGCAGAGGGTCAAAAACCAGGCCGTGCAGGATCTCCTGAGTGCGGCTGAGAGGGCCGGAAGGAAGGAAAAGGCGGCCGTGGAGGCGGCCGTGAAGGAAACTGAGGAGAGGAAGGATGCCCAGCACTTCGACTTAGGCCTCCAGGCCTACAGGGCGGGTTTCCTTCTCTGCTCCGAGCAGGTGAAGAGGATTCACCCCGGCATCTCCTTGGACGCGCTAACCGTCCCGTATGCACCTCCAGAGGACGACGAAGATGAGGAGGAAGACGAACCGGACTCCTCCCGGCCTATTGAGGTGGATGCGGGGGTGACTGTGGCCGCCGTCGCCTCGGCGGCGGCGGAGGGTGGCGAGCTCGCAGCCCTCACTCCCGAAGGGGTCGTCACCGAGGTGGTGGCCGACGAGGAGGCCTGAGCAGCAGCCTTCTTTCTTTTTTGTTTGCACAGTTGGTAACGCCTATTCTTTGTAAGCCAGCTCGGCGAAGAGAGCAATTTTGTAATGCAAATATGAATACTGAATACAAATACATTTTTTGTTAAACTGTCTGTACAGCATCCTTATTTTTTTGTACGCGTATTATTTCTGTGCTTCATCGAGAACCGTGCTGGGAATATTTGAAGTTGGTTTCCACCACGGGCATCTTGGCTGGAACTGATCTCCAAGCCACTAGGACGAGCCGGAGTGCACCACTGCTGCTCGTCCTAAGTCTACGAGAGCCGAGCTGGAAGCTTGGTGCTCAAACACTTAGGAAATATTTGAAGGTGGTTTCCACTGCGGGCGTCCTGGCTGGAACTGATCTCCAAGCCACTAGGATGAGCCGGAGTGCACCACTGCTGCTCGTCCTAAGTCTGCGAGAGCCGAGCTGGAAGCTTGGTGCTCAAACACTTAGGAAATATTTGAAGGTGGTTTCCACTGCGGGCGTCCTGGCTGGAACTGATCTCCAAGCCACTAGGATGAGCCGGAGTGCACCACTGCTGCTCGTCCTAAGTCTACGAGAGCCGAGCTGGAAGCTTGGTGCTCAAACACTTAGGAAATATTTGAAGGTGGTTTCCACTGCGGGCGTCCTGGCTGGAACTGATCTCCAAGCCACTAGGATGAGCCGGAGTGCACCACTGCTGCTCGTCCTAAGTCTGCGAGAGCCGAGCTGGAAGCTTGATGCTCAAACACTTAGGAAATATTTGAAGGTGGTTTCCACTGCGGGCGTCCTGGCTGGAACTGATCTCCAAGCCACTAGGATGAGCCGGAGTGCACCACTGCTGCTCGTCCTAAGTCTGCGAGAGCCGAGCTGGAAGCTTGGTGCTCAAACACTTAGGAAATATTTGAAGGTGGTTTCCACTGCGGGCGTCCTGGCTGGAACTGATCTCCAAGCCACTAGGATGAGCCGGAGTGCACCACTGCTGCTCGTCCTAAGTCTGCGAGAGCCGAGCTGGAAGCTTGATGCTCAAACACTTAGGAAATATTTGAAGGTGGTTTCCACTGCGGGCGTCCTGGCTGGAACTGATCTCCAAGCCACTAGGATGAGCCGGAGTGCACCACTGCTGCTCGTCCTAAGTCTACGAGAGCCGAGCTGGAAGCTTGGTGCTCAAACACTTAGGAAATATTTGAAGGTGGTTTCCACTGCGGGCGTCCTGGCTGGAACTGATCTCCAAGCCACTAGGATGAGCCGGAGTGCACCACTGCTGCTCGTCCTAAGTCTGCGAGAGCCGAGCTGGAAGCTTGATGCTCAAACACTTAGGAAATATTTGAAGGTGGTTTCCACTGCGGGCGTCCTGGCTGGAACTGATCTCCAAGCCACTAGGATGAGCCGGAGTGCACCACTGCTGCTCGTCCTAAGTCTGCGAGAGCCGAGCTGGAAGCTTGATGCTCAAACACTTAGGAAATATTTGAAGGTGGTTTCCACTGCGGGCGTCCTGGCTGGAACTGATCTCCAAGCCACTAGGATGAGCCGGAGTGCACCACTGCTGCTCGTCCTAAGTCTGCGAGAGCCGAGCTGGAAGCTTGATGCTCAAACACTTAGGAAATATTTGAAGGTGGTTTCCACTGCGGGCGTCCTGGCTGGAACTGATCTCCAAGCCACTAGGATGAGCCGGAGTGCACCACTGCTGCTATATACTGATGGCTAAATGAGTTACTCAAAGAGAGACAATTATTTGGGAAACTTATTTTATTCATTGCAGAATGTGGATGATTACAGCAGTTCTTTACAAGCCTATGAAGGCAAACAAAATTACTGATAGTAGATCCGAAGATTTCTAGAATTCCAAGCATGTGGCAGCATCTGTTCGTCGAGGGACTCTAACCGATAGCTTCCTGGGCGGATGACTTCCTTGACTCGGTATGGTCCTTCCCAGGTCGGAGAGAGCTTGCCCACGCTTCTTGGCTGGGAAACGGAGGCTTTCCTCAGGACTAGGTGGCCAGCGCGGAATTCTCTTGGTCGGATCTTGACGTCATGATATCTGGATACTTTCTGCTTATAGGCCGCCGACCTGATCTGAGATTCCTCACGGACTTCTTCAAGCAAGTCAAGGTTGGCACGGAGTCCGTCCCCGTTGAGCTGCTCGCTGAAACGGACGATCCTTGGGGAGGGGGCGCCGATGTCAACCGGGATCACTGCTTCTGTTCCGAAGGAGAGATTAAAAGGCGACTCGCCTGTGGCCGTACGCGGAGTAGTCCGATACGCCCAGAGCACATGATACAGTTCGTCTGCCCAACGCCCGGCCTTGCCATCCAGTCTCTTCTTTATCCCCTGCAAGAGGGTCCTGTTCGTCACCTCTGTTTGCCCATTCGTCTGAGGATGTGCCACAGATGTGAATCTTTGCTCTATGTGCAGATCAGAACAAAACTTTCGGAAATTCCTCGAGTCGAACTGCTTGCCATTGTCCGTTATGAGGACCCGGGGGATCCCGAACCTGCACACCACCGATTTCCAGAAGAAGTTCTGTACATTCTGCTCTGTGATCTTGGCCAGAGGCTCTGCTTCCACCCACTTGGTGAAATAATCAATGGCAACAACGACGAACTCACGGTCTCCTGAGGCCGGCGGAAAGGGGCCCAGAATATCCATCCCCCATACTGCGAAGGGAAGAGGACTGATGATCGGGGCCATCGGAACGGGTGGCTGGTGGACGGCTGGAGAGAACTTCTGGCACTTCTCACACTTTTTCACAAGGCTCAGTGCGTCCTTCCTCAGCGTAGGCCAGTACAGACCTCTCAGGAGGATTTTAATGGCCAGGGCCTTGCCCCCGAGGTGCTCTCCGCAGATTCCTTCATGGGTTTCTTGCAGGGCTAGCAAGGCATCACTGGGGCGAAGACACTTCAAATACGGGAGGGTATACGACCTCTTATATAGAGTCTCGCCATCCAGTGAAAACCTCGCTGCCCTCTGCGTGACCTTACGGGCCTCCTTTCTCTCTCCAGGGAGCTCTCCGCTGCGTAGATACCTGATTATCTCATCCATCCAGCACGGCTCATCGTCAATCTGCATCACCACGACGGACTGGGCATCGATACTGGACCTCTTCAGAAACTCCATGCGAATTTCTCTGAGGGCGGTGTAACCTGAGGCTGCAAGCTTTGATAGCACATCTGCCTTTACATTCTCTGCTCGGGGGATTCTGACGACCTCAAAGCTCTTGAAATGAACGGCCAGACTGCGAACCCTTCCCAAGTACTTGATCATCCGCTCTTCACGGGCTTCATATACTCCCTGGATCTGACAGACGACCAGCTGTGAATCGCAGTACGCCTTTAGCCTCTGAGCACGGGTCTGCACAGCGAGATTCATCCCGGCTATGAGCGCTTCATATTCTGCTTCATTGTTGGACGCACGGAAACCAAACCGCAGGGCATAGTTCAGGACGAAGTCCTCTGGTCCAGTGAGAACTAGTCCTGCACCACACCCTGTCTTGTTCGATGACCCGTCCACATAAACTTCCCAGAGCGGCTCTTCATCAAAAACTGGGCGCACGATGACGGGCTCAGTCCCGGGGGGCGGTGATGCTCTGGAAACGACTCGAGGCTCCGGTACGGCCAGCTCTGCTTCTGGAGATGGAACTGCTACCAGCCCGGGGTCTGGGTCCGGAACTGTGCACTCGGCTATGAAGTCAGCGAGAATCTGAGCTTTGATCGCCGGCCTGGGTAGATACTTGATATCAAACTCACTGAGCTCCACGGCCCACTTGACAAGTCGGCCCGAAGTGTCTGGCCGGTGGAGGATCTGTCTGAGAGGCTGCCCTGTCAAGACCTTGATTGTGTGCGCCTGAAAGTACGGCCTTAGCTTCCGGGCCGCCATAATGAGGGCGCACACGAGCTTCTCTACTCGCTGATATCTAGTCTCTGCATCGTGGAGGACCTTGCTAACATAGTAGATCGGCTTTTGCTGGTTAGACTCTTCTTTGATCAGTACTGCTGCAACTGCCAAGGGTCCCGCTGAGAGGTACAGAATCAGCTCTTCTCCTGGCTCCGGCGTGGACAACAAGGGGGGGGAGGATAAATACTGCTTCAGCTCCTCGAACGCTGCTTGACACTCCGGAGTCCAGGGCGCGGTTTTTATACCTCTGATCGCATTGAAGAAAGGGAGGCATCTCTCGGCGGATTTTGAGATAAACCGCCCCAGAGCTGCCACCAGCCCGGTCAGGCGCTGTACTTCTCTGATAGTGCTCGGAGGAGTCAGCTCCATTACCGCCTTGATCTTCTCCGGGTTCGCCTCTATTCCTCTCTGGCTTACCATGAAGCCCAGGAACTTGCCCGCTCCGACGCCAAATGTACATTTGGTCGGATTAAGCTTCATGTTGTGCTCCCTCAAGACCTGGAAGGCCTCTTCGAGGTCGGAGACGTGGTTGGAAGCACTTCTGCTCTTCACTAGCATATCATCAACGTAGACCTCCATGTTCCGGCCAATCTGATTTCTGAACAGCTTGTTGACGAGACGCTGGTAAGTGGCTCCCGCATTCTTCAGTCCGAAAGGCATCACCCGATAGCAATACGTCCCCTGGTCGGTAACGAATGATGTCTTCGGGATGTCAGACTCGTACATTCTGATTTGATTGTATCCCGAGAAAGCATCCATGAAACTGAGCAGCTCGTGACCTGCTGTAGCGTCAATGAGCTGGTCTATTTTTGGGAGTGGGTAACTGTCTTTTGGGCAGGCCTTGTTCAGGTCTGTGAAGTCTATACAGGTCCTCCACTTCCCGTTGGACTTTTTTACCATTACCACATTCGCGAGCCAGTCCGGATACTGGATCTCACGAATGAAATCGGCCTTCAAAAGCCTCTCCACCTCTTCTCTGATGGCTCTCCGTCTCTCCGGTGCAAAGTGTCTACGCTTCTGCTTCACGGGCTTGCAGGTCTGATCGACACCGAGCTCGTGGGTGCTAATCGACGGGTCAATGCCGGGCATGTCTGAAGGAGTCCAGGCAAAGACATCTGCATTGGCCCTGAGGAATTGAGCGAGATCCTGCTGCGCGGCCTCTGGCAGGGCAGAGCCGATCTGGACAACCCTCTGTTCATCATCGATGTTCAATTGAATGGAGATGAGGTCCTCTGCGGGCCGATTGACTATGATCTGCGCTTCGTCTCTCAGATCGTACAGTTCGATTGGAAGAGACTCAGACGCATTCTTCCCTCTCAGTGCTGCCGCATAGCATTGTCTTGATTGGGGCTGATCCCCTCTGACTTCACCTACGCCTCCTGGCGTAATGAACTTCATCTTCTGGTGATAAGCGGAGGGAATCGCTCGGAGGAGGTTCTGGCCGGGGCGTCCTAGAATGGCGTTATAGGCCGACTTGGCCTTAACCACCAGGAAGGTCACCATTGCGAAGGACTGACAGGGCGGCTCCCCGATCAGAACTGGAAGCTCAATCTGCCCTTCGACCTTGACAACTTCTCCCGAGAATCCGAACAGATCTGAGTTGGCCGGCTTCAGACGGTCAGCTCCGATCATCATCTGCTCGAAGGCGTGGTAGTAGAGGATGTCGGCGGAGCTCCCGTTGTCGACCAGGATCTTCTTCATTTCCCAGTTCGCCACTAGCATTGTGACGACCAGGGCATCATCGTGCGGGAGGATCAGACCGTCCAGATCTGCCTCCGAAAAGGATATCTCATTTTCTGGCTCGGCCCTCTTGCTGCAGGCATGGACGGCGTTGACCTGCCGGGCATAGGTTCTGCGGGCCGATGAAGAGGTCCCTCCCGCGGTCGGCCCTCCTGAAATGGTACCAATGACACCATGAGGTTGGAGTTGAGGTTGAGGTACCTGAGGAGGGAGAACGGCCGGGGCTGGAGCCTGGATGCGGTCGCCCAGGGGTTGGGCGTCTCGAGGACTTCTGTCTCTGGGTCTCGGGTTGTCCTGGCGCTCCCTTCTATTGTCGTTATTTTTTAAGTACCTCCCGAGGTACCCTCTGCTTATCAGCTGCTCGATTTCCTCCTTGAGATGAATGCAGGCGTTGGTGTCGTGGCCGTGGCTCTTATGGAACCGGCAATACCTGGACATGTCTTGGGTGCCTGCCTCCGACGTCTGCTTCTTCGGCCACCGGATGAAGTCTTCTTTCCGGATGGCTGCCAAAATTTGAGCCCTAGACGCGGTGAGGGGCGTGTAGCGCTCCCTCGTCGGGGGGCTACTCTCCTTTCGAGGCCGGGGGGAGCTCCTTTCCTTCCGGGACGGACTGCTCTCCTTCCTCTGAGGTCTGTCATCCCTACGCGGCTTGGCGGGGTTCTTCTCCTCTGGTCTTCTCTTGCTGACGGAATCCAGGGCAGCGAGAGTCTCCTCGACGGAGATGTATTCTTCCGCCCCGGTCATCAGATCTGCCAAGGACTGCGGATTTCGCCGGGCGACTGCTCTTCGGAAGTCGGTGGACCGGGCTCCGGCCAGAAGAGCATTCGTTGCCGCGGAGGGATCCAGGTTGGGTACCTGAAGGGCCTCCCTGTTGAACCGGCCAACGAACGCTTTTAAGGCCTCACCGTCTTCCTGCCTCAGGGCCATCAGTGAAGCCGTCGTCTTTCGAGGCCTTCTGCTGCTCATGAAATGCCGGGCCAAGTCGTCCCCGAAGTCGTCGAAATTGTCAACGGACTTGGGCTTGAGCCGTGAGTACCAATCTCTTGCGGCTCCGGTTAATGTGGTGGGGAGTGCTCTGCAAAGGAACCCGTCCGACGCCCCGTGGAGAAGCATCGTGGTCCTGAAGGTCTGCAGATGATCCACGGGGTCGGTGGTCCCATCATACTGCGGGATCTGCGGCATCTTGAAGCCCAAGGGGACTGCCGCAGCGAGTACCCGATCTGTGAAAGGGGGATTCTACTGAAGATCCTTGAAGCAGGGCGGCCATGATCTCTAGCCAGCTCCTCGATTCTGTTATCGATCTTCTGGATTCTTAGTAACATCGGATCATCCCTCTGTTCGGCCAGACGGGCAGGTCTACTCCTTACGGCTGATGGGCTCCTTGCGGATCCGGACTGGCTGAGGGGACTCCTTCGCCGGTGCCGCGATCCCTCTCCGTGCATAGGGTCTCTCTTGCTGCCCCGCTTCTGCACGGAGGGAGATCGTGACCGGTGATGCTGTCGACGAGGCTCAGGACGCACGCTCCTGTCCCGCGAGTGGTTGTTTCTTCGAGTGGAGTGACGAGTTTGGTCACGGGGTGGAGACGCGCGTTCTCTGCGGGAGCTTTCTCCCCTCTGAACAGGTCGAAAAACCTCGACGGGGTGTTGCTGGAGTGCGGGAGCCGCATTCCTGAACTGCGCAACTACAGCGGTCATTTCCTGAAAAAGGGCCCTCATCTCCCTCGGGGTCGGGGTGGGGTCTGAACGGTCCGAGTGGGGCGAAGTCCGCTCCACGGCCGCCCCGACCTCCACTTGTGAGGCCAGACGCTCACTTCGTCCTTCACGGGGGGCCGTAGCCCGGGTAGCCCGAGAAGTCGGAGGTGCTCGCTTGCCGGTCTGTCCTACCATTTTTATCTGGGTGAGATTTTCGAACAGCTTTTTGTTGCGGGGTCCCACGGATGGCGCCAAATCTGTTAGGCCTAAAATCGGTAACAGGTTATGGTAGGACTGGGTGGTCCGGGCTAACGAGCCACGGCTGAATAGCTGGTTGAGTCCTGCGCTGCACAGAGTACAGACAAGAAAGAAAAGGGTCAGAGGACCAATCCGGAGTGATACTCCGGACGGGTGCTTCGACACTCAAGTCAGTATGAGCAGGAGTGTAGAGCAATGTCAGAGCAAAAAGCTTAGAGTTTTGGTTCTCAGATTTTCAGGGCCCTCACCTTAGCACAAGTGAAGGCTATTTATAGTGATTCTGAGCCACCTGTCTAGGACAGGTGGTAGTTTTGAGCCAGGTGGTGGCCTCTGTATGGACCAGGTCTCATGCCTAAGGAGGGCAGGTGGAGGTCCCTGATTGGTCCAGGTGCCACACCTAGGGGAGACAGGTGTTGGCCTTCCAACGGTCCTTGTGAGGGCCACGTGCCAGAAGCTAATTGGATGCTGAGTTCGGATCCCTCAGTGCGGAGTCCGGATTGCTGAGTCCGGATTCCCTCAGTGCTGAGTCCGGATTGCTGAGTCCGGATTCCCTCAGTGCTGAGTCCGGACCCTATCACCATGTATTTCTCGATTTTCCTTCCTTGAAATCTATTAGGGTATTGGGATGCCCGAATTTAAAGAGGTTTCCGGTAAGACCCCAGAATGCACCTAAACTTGAAAGGATTGTAGGAGGAAAAGCATGGTTTGAAGGATTGGAGTGGGAGGACGAAGGCGACATGTCACACCTGCTACCTCTTTTTCATCAACTTAATTTAGCCTGGGAGGACGAAGGTGAAGAGTCAGAGGTCGAAGGTGGAGAGTCGGATGACGAAGATGACATGTAACTGCAGTTTTAGTATGAGGTAAATTTCATGCCATTTCCTTTCTTATCTAATGATGTGTTATGCCTTTGTGTTTAATTTATTGTAGAGATAATAGCATTCCAAGTTACTACCACATGGATTCCACAATCCTTATATTATACAGAATGAAAAACTCTGTAATTTTGGTTATATTTATTATTCTTGTTGTATCACTCTCTCTTACTTCTTATTGTTCTTTTGCATTATGCATCCACTTCTCTACGCAGTAAAGGATGTTTAAAGTGATAAGAAATTTGGTATTCCATTTTGAAGTAGATTTTAGCTTTAAAGCACAACCCCTTTATGTGTTTGATATTATGTTTGTTAGAATCTTGACTGTTGCAGCTGTTTACATTTAGGTATAGCTGGTCTGCATGATGTTGATGTATAGGAAATGCTTATGTTATTGCTTACAAATCATTTTTTTAATATTGAGTCTATAATTATTAGTTACCTATGTTCAACATGGCATGCAGTTGATGAGATTCTTGGAGTCTTTGGTCATCCGGCTTTTTATTAACTCAATCAACATTCAGAAAAAAAATTACTGTGACAATAAGAGTCTTCTTTTTAAATTATAAAAAATGCTTAAAAGACACTGGTTGTAAGCTCCTTTCTAACATTCACCTTTTGGGTCACCACTTGTGCCATATATGTAAGTGATCAGATCTGGTGATCTGACCTGTGACCTGCGACCAGAAGTCCGGCCAAATGCATTTGAGAACACCTTGATCAGATGATCTTAGGCCATTGATCAATCAAGCGTCATCAACAAATTATGATTGTTGATGGAGGAAAATGTTCCCGGTGAGTTTCTCGTAAACACTTGGCACTTGCTGTTGCATCATTGCTCGTAATGTGCTGCTTCAATTGCTTGATGTGGTGTTAGCAACTTGGCTGCAAGGGTTATAGATTTAAAAGCCCTTTTTTCTTATGAACTCATGTTGGTTGTTTAAGATTTCCCTTGTAATGTCAAAATTAAGTGTTTTCCATTTAATTGCAGCCAGAATAGATGGCACCAGAAGTGTTAAGAAATGAACCATTCCAATCTCATGTAAGTACTAGCTATGTTTCTTTTAGGAACCATTGATAATGAGCTCCCTTTCAATGCTTTTATTTTGTTTCTAATTGATATTGAAGAGGACACTAATTTCTTGCAGATGCAATGTCTACGGCTTTGGCGTGATACTATAGGTGCTGGCTAGCTTGTGTATGCCATGGAGTTGACATTTTGACATGCCACAGCAACTTTTGGCGGATTACCATCTCATCATACCATTTAATCATTGATGAATTTTAGCATTATGTTGAATAGAGCTGTTCTGTTATTTGCTATTTTACTGGATTAAAACTCCATACATCATGTGTCTAAAGTGACTTCTCATGCCATGTATACATCTGATTTGTGCTTATAACTATTATGGTTCCTTTAATATTTACAGATCAGATTTCATAATTATATGGTGTATTTGGGTGATCCAAACCATTTATATTCTGGGCCTGACGTAGATAGGGTGTGCCCAGAAAATGTTCTCCACAGGATGATCCTAACCCTTCGATTCATGGAAGTTTACATACTGTGCCGTCCATCTTAAACCTCGACGGATAGTAGGGTTAGGATCATCCTATGAAGAAGACTTTATGGGCACACCCTATCTACATCATGGACCAACAAATGAATGGTTTGGATCACCCCTATAATGTGGGCTCCACTGTTTTCTCTGCTGAACGTAACCTGGGATAGAACTTCTGACCTTAAGGTTGAAGACCAAAGCTTTGACCGTTGGAGATAGGGGCTCAATCCCAATTTATTTCTGGATTTGTTGTAATCATGGTTTTGTCTCTTTTGTAGAGTTTTTATATGGTGTCACAGTATAGTCCAATAGGACGGCCCACACCATAGGATGATCCAAACCGTCCATTTGATGGGCCACAAAATAAATAGGTTGTGCTCTAAAAATCATTTCCATAGGATGATCCCAACCCATAGACATAGGCACCATTGATCCACGTAAATTTTTTACCGTTATCATTTGCCCTTAATAAGTAAAAATTGAATAGATTAGTTACCGTTATCATTTTTTGTGTGTAAAAAATTGTAGGAACTTTTAGAAATATTTTTCCTTCTCAAATTTCTTCATAACATTCCTTCAACCCAATTTGGTGCTGTGTTTTTTTTTAAGGACCCCATCTTATGGTGTAGGACCATGCTTCTATCCTAAATGTCGGATTAGCAAAGGGAAATGATATATTTGCTCCCTTTTCTTCTCCGGGCCACCCACTTTATTCTATTTTGGATTACAGTTTTTACATTAAAAGGGCTGGACCGGGGAACAAATGGGAGCAAATATATCATTTCCCTCTACTTATTAGTGGGACATAACAAGTGTCTAATCAAGGGCAGTGAAGATCAGTTGATCCAATGATAGGACGGTTAAGATCTCATCTTTGGATGATGATTTTGTACCATGGGGCCATCCATGGTACGAGGTCGAATTTCAAATTCAATGATTTGGGTTTTCCATTCTAAACATATATAATCTGGGTTGCATAGGAAGCGATACCTAGGTGCAGCAAGGACCATAGGGCCTGTTTGCTTGCAGTATAGATTGTCCTCGCTTAGGTATATTCCAAGATAATAAGTATTTATTGTTTGTTGCACAACTATCCGTGATAAGATCGCTCCCCAAAAATATTTAAGCCCTGTCCTTTTCAGATTATGACAACCGATTGTTAGTCCAAAACCTATTATTGGACTCAAAATTACCCAATAATAGGTTTTGGAGTAACAATCTGTTATCATAATCAATACAAACAGAACCTTAATCTTTGAAAATTAAGATGATTGTAATTCTTACCAAAAGATGGAATTGCATTTAGCCTTGTTTTTTGAAGATGAACTATTTTTTCAGAGATAAATTTCATTTTGGGTACAACTTATCCAGATCAATCCTGGAATATAAGGCTATGGTCATGTCCATTAATACATTTAGGAGTAAAATCCATCCATACCCTGAACACCAGGCACGTGGCACCTATACTTCTTTTGTAACCGTTCTTGCCACTTGGGAAACAAGGGCAAGTGGCTCTTTTACCCGTCATCCATGAATGGCAACCCCAAACAAAAAGGAAAGTTCCCTAGGAAAAAGACTGAACATAACACAACAACTCGCCTAAAAGTTCGGAGGTTTAAATAGAAACTAATTGCCACGAGGAAACTTGGTGATTCCTGAGATAAGTATGGAAACTGACTTCTCTAATTGGAAAGTCTCCAAGAAAGGCAATCTTTCTAAGCCACCTAGGACTCCACCTCTATAAAAGGACCTCCAAGCTCAAAGTTACACATCATCTATTGTCGACAAGCAAGGTTGTTCTGCTTCTCTGCTGCATGGACGACCTTCTTGTTGCCGATTTCTGACTTGATCGTTGGAGTGGTCTCTCTTTGTCTACACTCCGGGGCCCCTAACGTGTGTTCTTTGAGCACATGATGAGCACAGATTGGAGCTCTACTGAAGCACATTCGACCTCAGTGGATTTCAGCACCAACAAATACCAATCACACAATCAAACAGCTCCTTCGTATCTTCATCTAGAGCCAGCTCCACCACAACACATGTGTTGCCACATGGGACGCACATCATCATAGTTTCAAGTGAAGTGATGATATATTCACCCCGCCCCTTTTCTTCCCTAGCCACCCCTTTAGTGTATTTATACGTTATAAATCCTCCTTTTAGTCGGGTGCAACTCGGGTTGGGTTCGGGTTGAGAATTTGGGCAACCCGACCTGAGTGAAACCTAACATTTTTTCATGAAAATTTTATTTTATAAGCTTAAAAACTTGGGTTGGGGTTGGAAAAAGGGGATCCTCGGGTCGGGTCTGGTTGGGTTCGGATCGACCCGACCCGAGCTGCACCCCTACTTTTTACACTAAAAGCGGGTGCCCCGGGAAGAAAAAGGGTACAAATATATTATTTCCCTAGCAAATGTTTAGATGCCCTGCCCGGCTGCCCCCTCTGTTTCCCAGCCGTAGTACTGTTTTGGCCGACAACGTCTCTTCATTCATTCCAACGGTCTCCTCATCCGTGTCTTCATATTTGGGTTTTTGCCCTGCTCCGCATACGCGGGGCATAAATGATCAGACACCAAAATATTCTTCGAATGTTCTCTAATTTTCTATTAAAATAGATAGGGTGAGAGAGACAATAACTCTTCTGCTATTAATCTTATGCACCCCCAATCTCTACTTTTGCGCCAAGAACTTCATCTTTTCCCCGTCTCATCCAAACCCATCTACCCATTTTTGAATAATCGATGGAGAACGATTCTCGGTCTCCATCCCATGTGGTTGTTGCATATGATGCAACTAAGGATCTCAAAGAGCATGAGCTTCGGTTGGCAATTGATCATATAAGGATGAGAGGGGACATACTTATTAGAGGTGACACTCTTCTCGTACTTGGCATTTTGCAAAGTGTTCCACACCCAAGTGAGTGCTCTTATTGTAAGGAACACTTGATTGAAAGTTAAATCTTTCTTATTATTGTCCTAGGTTTTCTAGTCAGAATGCTAAACTCAAGCGAAAGATTTCTAATTAAAATGTTTTACAGGTTAAGATATGTTATCAACTTTCTTTTCTCTATTATTATTATTTTAATTTTTTCATACTTGTAGTTCCTGTCACATATGCCCCCCATGCTTCTCTGTGTAAGAATTGTAGCAATTTGCAGCTTGTATGGGTTGACTGATAATGTCATAGCTATGTATGATGCTTTCCTTAGATACATTTCTAGGGTTCTTGATGATCGATTCTATTGCTGTGGTGATTTGCCATCGATGTTAATAGCCAAAGACATTTCAGCCGATGGGATAGTTTTTGTTACTGCTTTTATTTTCTCAAACTGTCAGCATGGTTATTTTTTGTAACAAGCACAACTGAACACCTGGTTTAAATTATTTGCTTGGCACATTCTTAATTCCAGATGTAGGATAAACATGAATTTTATCTTAAACACTTCAAA
Source organism: Tasmannia lanceolata (assembly GCF_043159265.1). Classification (NCBI taxonomy): domain Eukaryota; kingdom Viridiplantae; phylum Streptophyta; class Magnoliopsida; order Canellales; family Winteraceae; genus Tasmannia; species Tasmannia lanceolata. The sequence continues at coordinate 1,199,842 of NW_027518693.1, forward strand.
ATAAACCAGCCATCTATGTGTGAGAAATTTATTATAGTGCCGATCCATATTTAATATTTGTGCTGCAATTAATATTACTTAGCTTAGAGTAGAACAAAAACTGTCAAATTCTATTTTACGGAGTATTAGTTTCTTTGGGAACAATCGGTCAATTATCAGTGCTCTATAGGTAGCCTAACCCCTATTTAGACACATAAACACATCGATTATGGTTAAATGATGACATTTTAGATTGTCCAATGCTTCTTGGATTTTAATTATGCATAATTTGATAACCATCTAATATTAAAAAACATTCAACTAATACAAATGCATCATTTGATTTATATTTGCTATTTTATTGATGAATATGCTTGCAGTTTATGCTAAACACCGTATCTTGCATGAAATTGTGAAACAAACAATTACTCCAAAAGCTTAAGCCGTTTGAGATGGCATTATTTAATCTTTTATACTTTAACACTCCCTCTCACATGTGGCCCTTCTTTTTAGGGTTGTCCTACGTGTGACACATGTGGCCCTCTTTTGGGTTGGCCGTCACATGTTGATTTTTTAATATCAAGGAATTTTGAACCCAGAACCTTATTCTCTAACAGAAATAAAGTACATTCATGCTCATGCACTGAGTAAAATGCCTAATAAGCTTGTCTATTTGCCTAGTACCTTTGTTTTGTTGTTGTTGATCCCATTCACTACAAAAGTCCATGCATATGAAGATGATACCACTGCAATGATTGGCCTAATTAGATAGAAGCATTGTGTCCAATTTTTGCAATTCCAAACTATGCTTTTTACCCCTGTATAAAGTTACTTTACATATGAAACAAATGAACCAATGCTTAGTTATGCGGTGGTGATGAGTTAGCTACACCATTCATTTCTCACCCCGCACAAAGAAATCTGTAACTTTTGAAGATGCACCATCCTTTTTTTTTTCTTTTTAGAATTCTAATATCCTAGTACTTGTTAATATCCTAGTACTTGTGACTGAAACTTCTATAAATAATTGGAGGTTACTGTAACATGCGTTGTATTTTATTCATGTGGACTAGTGTGGTAGGTGAACGCATAAATCCCTCAAAGGAATCTAACCTTGCTTAACTGCTTGATTAACTTAAAATGACACTAATTATGAAAAAAATAGTAACACACTCCAGTCATGGACCTAACTAATTCAATTGCCATGATGTTGTTCCAATTTTGATTCAGTGACATATTATTTCTTTGTTTTGTTTGTTTTATTGATGTTAAGATCTAGTAATTCTTTAATTATGCTTAGGTATGCATTGACGTCAAAATTACTGCTCGAACTCCTATGAAGAAAATTATCTCGAAAGAGATTGTATCTTGTAAAGCAACTTGGGTTTTCTTTTCATTTATTTTTGGTGTGTACATGATATTTAGCTGATAAAGAAGGTTTGTGTTATTAGTCACATAGGGTGCATTCCTTTCTACAATTCTTTCCATGCATCAATCCAAAATGTGTAGTAACTTCATTTTTTTTCTCCTTATTGTTTGTTCTATTTTCGCATTGAACAATTCCTATTGGTCAAACTTTTGGTGCATTATGTCATATGTTCTTTTGATCCGTCAACATTTCTAATTGGATTTTGATAGTTGCATTTGTACCTATACCAATTTCTAATGTTTATTGGATTTTGTGGCTACAAAATATATTGATGTGATTAAGGATATGTACGATGGAGCAGTAACTAGTGTCGAAACCACGGATGGCACGTCTAGTGAGTTTCCAATTACAATAGGATTGCACCAAGGATCAGCTCTAAGCCCTTATCTTTTTACGCTAGTTATGGATGAACTTACAGAGGGTATCCAAGATGAGGTACCATGGTGTATGTTATTTGCAGATGACATAGTATTAATTGACGAAACCAAAGCAGGAGTAAATGCTAAGTTAGAGTTATGGAGAACTACTTTGGAATCCAAAGGTTTTAGACTAAGTAGGACTAAGATAGAGTATATGAAGTGCAACTTTAGTAATGTAAGGAGGCGGGACGAGGATGTAGTAAATATGACTAGACATGAGGTACCTAAGAGGGATATCTTTCGCTATCTTGGTTCAATTCTACATAAGGAATGAGAGATTGAAGAGGATGTTAACCATAGAATAAGAGCAGGTTAGCTGAAGTGGAAGCTTGCCTCAGGAGTTCTGTGCGATAGTAAAATCCCTACCAAGTTGAAGGGAAAGTTTATAAGACAGCTGTGAGGCCAGCCATGTTGCACGGCTCAGAATGTTGGGCCACCAAGAAGCAACATGTACATAAGATGAGTGTAGCGGAGATGCGAATACTTAGATGGATGTGCGGCCATACTAGGTTAGATCGAATTTAAAATGAAGACATCCGTAAAAAGGTGGGGGTCGCACCAATTGAGGAGAAGATGAGAGAGCACCGCCTAAGATAGTTTGGGCATATCCAACGTAGGCCCTTGGATGTGCCAGTGAGAAGAAGTGACTTGTGCCAAGTTGATGGAGTAAAAAGAGGTAGGGGCAGACCGAAAACAACTTGGGTAGAAATAGTGAGGAAAGACTTGAGGGCTAGGAACATAATAGATAACATGACCTTGGATAGGATAGAATGGAAGAAAATGATCCATGTAGACGAACCCAAATAGTGTCAGGAGTAGACTTAGTCATTTTGAACCGGGTAGACCCTTTCACCTTCTTCTTGAAATTTTTCTAAAGGATTCATTAGCCGACCCCAACTAGTTTGGGGCAAAGGCTTAGTTGAGTTGAGTTGAGTATTGGTGTTGTGTTTTCCTTTTTTATTTTATTAAGTTGAGAACCAATCTGGTCATTATTCGCAGAAAATATATATTTGATAATGCCTTAGTTTAAAATTTAACTATCTATATGTTGTTGTGGTTTCATAGATTAGGAGCCGAAGAGATATTGACATTCATATTTTGGAGTTGATAGTTAAAGATCTGCAAGTGGGAAATTGGAATATACCTACATGAAGGAGGCTTTAGTATTGATTTTATTTGCTAGTATCAATGGCAAATTTGTTGAGAGATGTGATGTTACTAGTCTTTTGCGAGCATTAAGTCATTTCCTCCAATCTTACCTATTTCATGTAATGAAGCGCATTTTTGTAATTTATTATACATTCCAACTTAGATTAATAAATTATGAGTATTGCCACAGTATGGCCTCGCAACCATGTGGTACTCGTGCAACGCTCTTACATTAGCCCTGAATCAGCTACCCCAAATGGCCTAGCTGAATACCTAAGGCAAGTAGGACACTTAGACGCTACCAGAAGGAAGCGCACAAGAATAGAATGATGCTATGATTTGGCCGACACTTCTAATTTATTGCCGACTCACATGTTCTTCTGTGTCCGACACGACACGCGTGTCCACACGTGTCGACACTCATTTGGACACTTTAACTTGTATTGCTGGAAGTGTTAGACTTAATGCGGGTGTATGGACATGTTTTTGTATCGTGTCAAGTGTGGCATTCTGATTTTTTATTGAATATTGTGTTTGCCTCATTTGGACAACTCGTATCCATGTCGAAACTGGACACACGAATCCATATCCACAAATCATGATTACATATACTTTCTATTTTAGCCGTGTCCCCGTTTCTAAAGTTTGGGGGTTGGCTTTGTCCGTGTCCACAAATCATAGAATGAATGCCTTCTATTACTCTCGGGAAAAATGCTTACATATTCAAAGGTCTCGAGGTTCATAAATGATTTGAGAATATGGAGGCCTGACATAATTTATAGGGTATCCCCTCATACAAATTATTTAGATCTTGCCAGTTGGCAATCATCCAATGGTCTAGGACCTTCCTAGAATTTTTTAGGCTATCTAGAATTCTCCATACATGTCTCTACCAAGAGACTACAAGAATATAGTAGAATACCTACAATTACCTACAAGTTTCTAGATACTTCTAAACTTCTCCAAGAGTCCTCTACACCTTTCTATAGTTTTGAAATACTCTCCACTTCTTTAAGCCTTGCTTGAGCATCCTTAAGGCCTATAGAAGTAGTCATGGTGAGCCAACATCCTCCTCCCCCCTCCAACTTGATTTTGTTGACATCCTCGCTGCAACTTCATTGTATTGATTCCTTAGACAGCTCCTTCGCTCTTCTAATGAAGTGCTTGAAAGCATCCAATCCCTGTAGCTCATCCACATCTTTGTAGGCCTATCGCTTAATTGTAATGTTGAGAGCCTCCCAACCATCCGTGTGTATGAGAACCATACATGGGAACCTATCATCCATGATGGTCACCGCTAAATGCCTTTGTTGCGCACAGAAATTCCATGCCTAATATTACCTGGTAGTCATTCAATGGAATTGTCGCAAGGTCGATTACACCATTCCATCCACTGATGTTGAGCTCCACTCCTTTGGCTTCCCCACCGATGGGCTTGGCCTCCAAGTTGATGGCTTTTTCCGACATTGTCTCCATCTCAAGTTGAAGGCCTAACCACTTGGCCTTGTCCTTCGATACAAAGTTGTGAGTTGTGCCTGTGTCCAGCAAGGCCCTTGTAACCTTGTCGTTGATGTGCACGTCCTTGTGCATCCAAGCTTTTAGGTTTCAATTTCAATGGAAGCATGTTGATTTCAAATGAAAATTTCGGTGAAAATCTTGTACAATCAGAAAAATATATGCAGACATATGCAAATGATGGTCATTTAAGATAAAGGGTGTGTTCAGCAACCATTCTCATTCTTTACAGTAAAATCGGGCGGAAACGGGTAGATGAGAATCTAGGAAGTGACTCCGAGTCGCTCCGTAGAATCTCATCAATTTAGGGCTATAAAATAGGAAAAGATAGAAACAGGCTTGGTGGGCCGAATTTGCAGAACGAGATTTTCTTCATTTTCATAGCGCACGTCATTCTCCACCCCTAAAAAATAGGAAAACCTACTTTTAGAATGGTTGCCGAGCACGCTCGAAACTTTAGGAAGTTCTAGAATAAGCACAAATACACTCTACAAAACCATCACATAAGCAAAATCGCAACCTATAAGAGGTTTACAACATCTAACAACTAGTGGGATACATTGTCGTGTATGCCTGATAATGCTGTACGTGCCAAATTCCACATTTATTTCTAGCATTTCCAAAGGTTTCATCTTAAATATCCATCATTTGCCTATATTTTCGTTTATAAGATTTCGATTTCTAGCATTTCCAAGGGTTTCATCTTAAATATCCAGCATTTGACTATATTTTCGTATGTTTTTTTCTAAATTTATAAGATTTCGCTGATATTTCTGACTAAAATCGACATATGCCAAAGTTTTGATCAAAATACTATAATATGTGTACTTAAAGAAGGGTTTGTCCTTCTCTGCCATGTCTGGAAGGTCAAGTGTGAGTGTTGTGAACTCCTTCACATACTTACAAATTGACGTCGTGTGCTGGAGGCACACTGGTCTCTTTTGAGTGAAGTATTCTATGTTCTTAGGAAGGAATTGACGGGTCAATTCCTTCTTGAGATCTTCTCATGGTCTGATGGTGCATAGGCCCCTTGCTATGTTACCATGTCACCTACGCCACCATAGCTTGGAGTCATCAATGAAGTATAGGGTGGTCGTGTACACCTTGTCTTCCTCATCCTCAATCCTAATAGCCTCAAGGTATTGTTCCAAATTTTGCAAGAGGTTCCCCATCTCCTTGGCATTTGAATGCCAATCATCCTGCCATTTTTAACTCCCCTATAACACTTACGCTCAAGAATTCATACCTTATTGGCATCTCTAGTGATTACTCAACTGTTCAATACTCATCTCTGACATAGTGACCTTCAAAGTTGCCATTGTTCTTCTCTCGTCTATGAACACAAGTCTCTGATACCATTTATCACCAGGCCTAATCCTTAGCCTCACACCCCTGCGACACTTCTGCTACACTCCAACATTAGTCCTGAGTCAGTCTACCTCAAATGGCCTAGTTTTGTACCAAAGGCAAGTAGGACACTTAGGCCCTCCTAGAAACTTCTACGCCCTTTAGAATTCTCCGTACATGTCTCTACCAAGAGACTACAAGATTACACTAGAATTCCTACAAATATCTAGACACTTCTGTCTGTCTTCAAGAGTCTTCTATACGTTTATGGAGTTTTGGAATGTTCTCCGCTTTGTCAAGGCTGCTTTGACCCTCCTTTATGAGTCTAAAAAGAGATGTGGTGAGCCGAATTGGTTCCTTGTGATATTAGGCTGCCAAGTTTCAAAAGGTTTACCAAACATCTTTCTCTTATTTTGTTATTTTCCTGTTCGGTAATAGGGCAAAAAAGTCTAGAGATAGGTTTTGTAAGACACATGTTGAAAATACCACATCTTGATCAAACACATCAAGAGCCATTCGGTAGGGGTTGATTGTTGAATCTGAAACTTTTTCCTAGACCTAGATGTGTGATATTCTTTTGAAAATTAGCTTTAAAGACTTACTTCTAACCTATTTCACAACAAGTATCGTCTATAAAATATAACATGGCATGTAACACGTAGGGTCACATGCATAGATGCTTAAATGTATCAATCAGAATTGCATCTACAATATGAAAGTATGTCACAAGAAAAATATTGACAATTGTGAAATTGGATTTGATGGTTGACCACTTTTGAAACCGGAAGATGCATATTATTAACCATTGTGCTTTGTGTGGAGGCCAGCTTATATGTATATCACATTTTCCTTAACTGCAGGCTCGCAAGAGAAGTCTGGAGTTGCATCCTTATGAGGTTTGGGATATCTTCGGTTTTCCGTTCGAGGATAGCCAACCTCTTGGTTAATTGGGCTTGTGCCCCATGGAGGGGGGAGGGAAGGATTTTGTTGTGAGTAGTATTGCTGGTCATTGTATGGGTTATTTACTTATTTGGAAGGAAATAAACAATATGTTTTTAGAAGCTTGGCCAAAAATCCTTTATATATTTATGTGAAGGCTATTGCTCACCATTGCATGGGTGAAGCCTCCCTTGCTTCAGGTTCATCTCATGCTCCGATCTGAGGCATTGTTGGAGAGAGATTTGCTCTAGTGGTGACAGGGAGGTTCTATCTCTGCAGTGGATTCCACCTGACCCAATATTGGCGAAGCTTAATTTCAATGGTTCGAGTTTAGGCAATCCGGGGCTTGTAGGCAAAGGTGGAGTTCTCAGGGACGAGAGGGGTCAAACTAGTTGGTCTTTCTCTGGTCCTCTTGGGATTACAGATTCCAATGAAGTGAAATTGATGCCTATTCTTCAGGGCATCCATATTAGCAAGAGGAGAGACCTGGCCAAGTTGATATTATTTGTTAAATGCCGTCAAGTGGCTAGATGGGAACCATCATCATCCCTAGGGATTCAATTATATGATCGATGAGATAGTGGTGGATTTCCCAGTTCATTTCCAGCATGTTAGATCGGCCAATAGAGATGTATACAGGTTAGCCCGTGTGGGACTTGGAAGGGAGTCTTTGCAGACTTTTGATTTCCTCCCCCCTTGAGTTCCCTTGTTTCTTGTTGCAATCCTCTTTGTTTTTGTGGTTTCTTCTCTTTGTTTTTGACCATTTCTCGGCAAGGGAAATCTCAGGATATATTAAAAAAAAAATTTCGGGATTATATCGGGGAAAAACGAGAAAAATAAAATTATTTAAAAAATATAAATATATAAATTTTAAGAAAAAATATAAAATAAAAATAACGGGACAATATCGTGATATTATTACGATATTTTATGATAAAAATGAAAATATCTCTATATTTTTAAAATCACGAGATTATTTTGGGATTTTGTCGTTTTATCAAAATGTCGCGATCAAAATGTGATATTTTGAAATTATCGGAGACATTTGTGACATAGCTCGGTTGTGGGGTTTCCTCCTTTCTTTCCGTAATAAAATTCTTTATCTTTCATAAAATGTGTGACATCCAAAATATACCTCTAAAAGTAGTCATCGGTTACGTTCTTGTGTGCAGGTGCTTGTAATACCATAATTGTGAAGTTTCAGTATGTGCAAATGCCCATGCCCTAAAATTTCACGTAGATAACAAGAAATGTACTAAATAATCATGAAGACATATGTCATATTACTGGAAATTGGTAGCTGAGTTAATACTACTATAATTTCACGTAGATAACAAGAAATGTACTAAATAATCATGAAGACATATGTCATATTACTGGAAATTGGTAGCTGAGTTAATACTACTATAATTGACTTATGTTGTCTCAAGAGCTTGATTGATCAGTGTATTATGTGGTGATGAATAGGGGGTTGAACAAGATGTGGTTGTGTGCCAATTGTCGCATCTGTACCATTTACCCAAGTTTCTCTGACTTTGCTGGTAAGGTCCTCAATCATAGACCTCAAATATTAAGTGTTTGCTTGATATTGCAAACAAAGTTATAGCATATAGGAGTTATTCTCTTCCCATGAACTCTAGCCAATTTCCTTCCGGGCGACATCAGAACATCGCCTTAGTTTGACTCAAAGTTTTAACAGATTCTGCCATAGTAAAGTCACATTGAAAAAAAAGTTTTAAGAGGCTTGATTCAAATCTGATTCAGCTCCAATGGAACAAGAATTCCATCAGAATTTAGAGTAGAAAATGGAAAACAAATAATCAAACAGCAGCTGTTATTGCTTTTGTAGCACTAAAAAACTCGGAATATATAGAACTACAATCTCTTCTCTTCTCCATCTCTCATCCAGAATAGTTTTTAATAGTACCGCTTCCCAAATCGAATAGAACTTAATACAGGAAAACATTTGAAAGGAAAACAACAGAACCGTTCCGATCCTGATATTCTCTCGAACCAACACAATAATGTTTTTCGACATCAATATGTGGAACAGCCAATCCTTTGCACTGGCTGTGGGCTGAGGACTATATTGTATGCCAAGGAGTCAATGAAATTCGAATTATCCGAAATTCAAGCTGCAACATCTGACTCCTCAAAAGAGAACCTGGTGGGAGAAGGTGGATTTGGCCGTGTATATAAAGGACGACTTAAAGAGGGACAAGTTATTGCTGCCAAGCTATGGAAAGAAGAAAGTGGCGGGACAGCGATATACTGAATTTCATTTTGATGTACATGTTCTGAGCCTTGCCCGCCATAAAAATATTGTTATGCACTCGGGTTATTGTTCCCAAGAGAACCACACTATTTTGGTGTACGAGTATATCTGCAACATGCAAATCTCTGGAGTCACACTTATTAAGTTTTTTGGTTTTTAAACAGGCTTGAATTCCATGCTACAATAGTAGATTCTCATTTACTTTGGGCAAAATTTCTTTGATCTGCTTCACTTTTAATACTGATCGTTTATGTTATTGATATTATTAGGTAAACCTGGAACTGTACATGAGTGGCACCAAAGACATGCTATTGCCCACATGCTATTGCCATTGGAACGGCAAAAGGGTTGTGTTTTCTACATGAAGAGTGCCGTGACGGCCCTATTATTCATTCTAAAATGGGGGCTTACACCATATTAAAACTCCAAAATAATTGAAATGCTATGGTGTAAACCTGTATATTCCAGTATTTTTCAAAAAGAACTGTATGGGTTGCACTATAGGATGATCTAGACTGTCCATTTGATGGGCCACAATGTAAATCATTTCCATGGGATGATCGCAACCCTCCGATCTATAGAGATTCCCATAATATGAAGTTCCTCTAATGATCATAGGGCTAGGATCATCCTATGAAAATGATTTTTTTTGGCACACCCTATTTACACTGTAGCCCATCAAATGGACGGTTTGGATCATCATAGAGTGTAAGCCATATAGTACATTTTGAAAATACTAGACTATAGGGGCATACACCGTATAAAAACTCCACTCCTAAAAATTGAGAATAAAGCAGAACCTAAGATAGAAACTTGTGCAAATCGAGCGACCCCATTGTGATAAATAAAAAGCCTGGATAGGCCTTTAAGAAATCGTGATCTATTGGCCATATTAGATCCAAATTAAGGCCTATTAGATGGAGAGTTCCCATCAATCAAAGATGGGACCTCTTTGCCATAGTAGACACACCTCGATCACCTGTTACCTGCTTTAATGGATGAATAAAATGAAAGAGTCAAAATTACCGCATAAGGCAACAACTGCCCTGTCTCATCCCACACCAAGCTGGTCCCACCGAGTTCCATATATACCTGCCTCTAGGCAGGCTCCAAACCAGGACGGTAGCATCACCATTTTTTTTATCTAGACTCCAGACCACCCCAAGTCAGACGTAGAAAAAGAAAGAAGAAAAAGACGAAAAAAAATTATATAGAAAGACTAAGGGGCTTACACCATATAAAACCTCCAAAATATAAAACTTCTTGTAAGCCTGTGTAGTCTACTATTTTTCAAAAAGTATTATCCTGCTTACACCATTGGAAGATCCAAACGGTCCATTTGATGGGCCGCAATGTAAATACATTGTGCGCCAAAAATCATTTTCATAGGATGATCCCAACCCTCTGATCTATAGAGGTTCCATAATATGAAGTTCCTCTAAAGATCATGGGGCTAGGATCATCCTATGTAAATGGTTTTTTTCTGCACAAAAGCCCATCAAATGGACGGTTTGGATCAATCTAAAGTGTTAGCCGTACACTAGTTTATGAAAAATACTTAGACTATAGGGGCTTACACCATATAAAAACTCCACTCTTAAAAATCGAGAAAGAAGGAGGCAAAAACTAAGAAACTTCTACAAATCGATCGACCACATTGTGATAAAGAGAAAGCCTAGATAGGCTTTTAAGAAATCATGATTTATTTGCTTGAGGCCTATTAGATGGAAAGATGGGGACGACTTTGCCATAGTAGACACACCTCCATCAGTTGTGACCTTCTTTAAAGGTAAAAATAGAAGAGTAAAAACAAGAGAGTCTGCAACTATGATCATATTTGTAAATTGCCTGGTGGAGGTAGTATTCGACAGTTAGGACAGCTTTTGAGACTTTTTATTTTTTAATTACAGCTGTCAAAGGTTCAATTATTACAAGAAGAAGAAAGACAAATCAGTTACACAGGCATTTCTTCAGTTCCTTTAGCTTCTCATCTACTTGCTATTCCTTCCACTCTTAGTTTCCGCTTTGAGATCCCTTGTTTTTTTTCCGACATCATGGATGTTTTAGCTACACCCGTCATAGAAGTGGCGAACATTTCATATGGTCCTCTTAAGCGCCGTTATGATTATCTTGTTCACTATAAAAGGAGTGTTGAAAATCTTAAACTCAAAGCTGAAAATCTAAGGTCGAGGACAGATGTTGTGCAACGGTTAGTGGAAGCTGCTAATAGGAATGGAGAAGAAATCACTGGTGAAGTGCAGTCATGGCTACAAGAAGTAGATTACATTGACGCAATCGCGAAGAGATTGGATGATGGGATGATGGAGAACAAGAGATGTTTCAAGGGATGGTGTCCCAATTTCAGCTCGCGCTATTCTCTAGGTAAAGAAGCAACGAAGAAGATGGTTGATGTTGATGGCCTACTAGCAAGAGGGGGTTTCACTCATGTATCAACTCCCCTCCCTTCTCCAAGCTTTAACCCAGCAGGAGAATTTGAGGCTTTTGAATCCACAGAATCAGCTAAGAAGCGGATCATCAAGGCATTAAAAGACGAGAGAATCAACATCATCGGGGTATATGGGATGGGAGGTGTTGGCAAGACGATCTTAGTGCAACGAGTGGTAAAGCAAGCTACGTATGAAAAGCTGTATGATGAGGTTGTATACGTCACTGTTTCCCAAAAGCAAGACTTGCAAAAGATCCAAGATGAACTTGCAAAAAAATTAGGCATGAAATTTAAAGAAGACAATGAAGAAGTGCGGGCGGGCCGATTATTGGTGAGATTAAAGCAAGAAAAGAAGGTACTCATAATCTTGGACGATTTGTAGGATAGATTGGACTTAACAAAGGTCGGAATCCCCTGCGGAGGTGGACAAAAGGGCTGCCAAATTATAATTACAACACGGAGATTAGATGTGTGTTCCATGATGAATTGCCAGAAAAATATCGAAGTCAAAGTCTTATCTGAACAAGATTCATGGAATCTATTCAAAGAGAAAGTAGGAGTTGTTGAAACTGATGAATTGCAGAGTTTGGCAAGGGAAGTTGCTAAAGAATGCAAGGGCTTGCCTTTAACCATTGTCACGGTTGCAAGGGCACTAAAAGGCAGAGGCCCAATAATTTGGGCTAATGCACTGCAAGAATTAAGGTGGTCTTCTCCAATCGAGCTGAGTTACAACTGCATCGAAAGTGAGGAAGCAAAGTTGTGCTTCTTGTTTTGCTGTGTCTTTCCTGAAGATCATGACATTGAAGTGGGTGTATTGACGAGATACATGATGGGCGAGAGGGATTTCAAGGATGTCAACAATTTTGAGGAAGCATGGAATAGAATACATACCTTGGTTGAAAAACTTAAGGATTCTTGTTTGTTGTTAGACGGTGACAAGAAAGGTTGTGTAAAAATGCATGACGTTGTAAGAGATGTGGCCAAATTGATCGCTTCAAGAAAAGAGCATGGGTTTCTAGTTAAAGTGGGAGTGGAATTGACAGAGTGGCCAGAGAATTTGGATGAATGTAGGAGGCTTTCACTTATGGGAACTTCAATTGGTATGCTCCCAGAGCAGCCGAATTGCCCAAGTCTCTTAACCTTATTACTACAACGAATGAATGGTTGGAATGAAATCCCAAATAATTTCTTTGAAGGAATGAAAGCCCTTGTCGTCTTGGATCTAAGCAATACCGAGATTTCAGCATTGCCCCCATCACTATCGTCTTTAAAAAACCTGAAGACACTATGCTTAGATGAATGCCAGCGTTTACGTAACATATCCGAACTTGGAGGTTTGGAGAAACTTGAAGTACTTAGCCTAAGGGACACTGCGATCAAAGAATTGCCAATAGAAATGGGGCAACTATCCAATCTGAAGGTTTTGGACTTGACATCGAATCATGCTCTTACAATGGTAGCACCGAATGTCATTTCAAGGTTGTCTAAATTAGAAGAACTGTACATGGGAGGTAGCTTCAGTGAGTGGGAGGTAAGAGGTAGCAGGGGAGATGGAAGTAAAGCTAGCTTTGATGAGGTGGCATCTTTGACTCGTTTGACGGTTCTATACATCCATGTTAAAGACTTGATTTTTTTGTCCCTAGAAGTCCCCGGCCCATGGGAGAAACTCAAGAAATTTGGGATCTGCGTGCGGGGAGGATTATACTCGTTTAGTCACTACGACAAGTGTACATCCATTACCCTAACTTCAAACAGTATATCAAAGTGGGTTAAACTCTTGTTAGAAAGAAGCGAAGAAATTTACTTGGAGAGCGTCTCCAACATCAATATTGTACACCTCCTAGATGACGAAGGCGTCTCTTTCAAGAGCGTGAAGAGCGTCAAAGCACTGAACATTAATTTTTTTAGGAAATTGAAAAATATCCTATCATATGATCAGCTTGAAGGATTGCAATGCTTGGAGAAACTCAAAGTAGAAAACTGTCCAGAGTTAGAGGAGGTATTTCACTACGAAGAGGGGATCAGAGAAGAGATTCATGCCGCTATTACTACATCACCTTTCTCTACATTGAAAGAAATGGTATTATGTAATCTGCCTAAACTGTCGTGTATATGGAAGGGGGCCATACCACCAACTGGGACATTCCACAACCTAACCCACTTGACTGTGTCTCGGTGCCCTAGCTTGCGATGTCTATTCTCCCCTGTTCTTGCACAGTGCCTCCAACAATTGAAATACCTCAATGTACAACAGTGTGAAGAAATAGAGGTGATAATAATTGGAGAGGAAGAGGAGCAGGATAAAGAGAGTCTGCTCCCTCAATTAGAGACTATAGACTTAAGACAACTCCCAAAGCTTACAAGTCTCTGCTGCCATCTCAATAGAGGAGGAGGAGGAGGAGGGTCCCATGTATTTCTCGATTTCCCTTCTTTGAAATCTATTTGGGTATATGCTTGCCCGAATTTAAAGAGGTTTCCAGTAAGATTAAACCATGGTTTCAAGGATTGGAGTGGGAGAACAAAGGCGACATGTGATGCCTCCAACCTCTTTTTGATCCATTTCGAGAGTGATGGTAACTGCAGTTTTAGCCTAGTCTGAGGTAAATTTCCTTTCCTTTCCTTTCTTATCTAATGATGTGTTATGCCTTTGTGTTTCCTTTAATTTATTGTAGAGATAATAGCATTCCAAGTTACTACCACATGGATTCCACAATCCTTATCTTATAGAGAATGAAAAAACACTATAATTATGATTATTTTTATTATTCTGGTTGTATCATTCTCTTTTATATCTTATTGTTCTTTTGCATTTTGCATCCACTTCTCTACCCATTAAAGGATGTATAAAGTAATAAGAAATTTGGTATTCCATTTTGAAGCAGATTTTAGCTTTAAAGCACAACCCCTTATGTGCTTGATATTATGTTGGTTAGAATCTTGACGGTTGCAGCTGTTTACATTTAGGTATAGGCGGTCTCCGTGATGTTGATGCATATGAAATGCTTATGTTATTGCTTACAAATCATTTTTTTAAGGATTGGCTTTTGTTTTCAAGGTCCTTTCGAATTAGGTCCTAGTACTGGTTTGTCTCACTAATTACTGCCCATGCAAATTAAGCCGACCCATTCCAAAATTAAGCCGACCCATTCAAACATGACCAATTTTGATCTAAATATGAGACAGAGAGGGCCGGCCCAGGCAATTTGCATCCTTTTAATGCCACATTTTTCAAGCTGAAGTGGATGGGATGCTGTCTTATATTCTATTCTATTAGAACTCAAGTCTCCCTTAAAGTTAAAACCAGGAAATGCAACTGTGACCACAAATAGATGGGCAGCGTGGGAGGTATATTTCAGGGACTGGTTCTTTAGCCGAAGAGAGGCTAGATGGTTCTGATTGAATCAAAGTAGTTGAAAAATGAATCCAAGCAGCCACTAACACTACAGATCTAAGTCTCAACTCGTGAATTTCAAATACATGTATAGTTAAAAGAAGTATAAGTGAAACAGTAAACATGTTTTGTAGCTATAGAGACATAACCATATGGCTTTACTAGGTCTTGATTGCCAACAACTTCTTTTGCAAGCCGAGAACTCAAATCGAAGGGAACGACTTTAATTTCAGCATTTAATGATAAGTGAGTAAATCAATAATAGATCCTAACTATGCCACCGATTTCATCATAGGGCAGCTATGTTTAAACCAAAACCACATTATAGAGAATTCTGTCACATTTTTGCATATACTCCCTGAACCTATCAGCTATATGAGTGGAGAAACTCAGAGGTGAATAGAATAGAGGATTTAGTGTGGATTGATACTGATGTAGATAAATTTGAGCGGGAACTTGTTTATTTTTCTGAATCCTGTGAACGATTGGAGCTCAAAACTCCTCAGGAAAATAGAAAATTTTCAGGAAAAAGATAGGCCGTTAGCAAATTGAAATTTTAGCACAAAATTACGAGAACACTATTAAGGAATTACAATTAACAAAGCAGTTATAACATAGAGGAAATAACAGACTACAAGACAGGGTTAAACTGTATAAGAATGAAGAAAAAAGAAATGATAAAAGATTAGTAGAAAAATATTTCATACAATTATTCAAGATTGGTGACAAAGATTTAATCAATGAAGTCTAACAGAATTCAAGTGTTATTTCTAATCAGGAAGTTCAAGCACTTGATCCAAGAATAGTGAAATGACAAGAATAACCAATCTCTGAGTTGTAACAAGGATCACAAAATTTACAAAATCTGAGGTTCTTGATTTTCACAATTGTGAACTGAACTTTGGATCTAGAATTTTAAATGCATTGATCTTTAATTGCCTCTCTTGATACAATTACTGCACACAGTAATCCTTTCTGGACTTTTAAAATCTGATTGTTTTGAAATGAAAAAAAAAGGAGGAATAATAGCTAAAGGTAGCACTCTTGAGATAGCCAACGTAGCACATGTTAAAATCATATTGAATGCCAGTTAGAGAGGACTGGAATGAGATCAGAATGAAAACCAGTTCATTATTTCAGTGAGAGGAAAGATCTTGGAATTCTTGGAGCTGGAGTGAAGATTATGTTGAAATAGTTTAAAATCCTTACTGCTAGTATCTTGTTACATGGATTAACACTAGTTATTTTTCCTAGCAAGCAATAATAAGATAAAAGACTCGAATTTAGTCCAGGAAGGATGAATAGACATCTGAGAAACAAATTCGTTTCTGTTACAGTAAGATCTCTCACACATTGTTTCTCGATACAACTTTCAAATACCCAAGAGAAAAACAGGCCACACTTTGATGTAACCTGTAAGAGCTAGCAGAGTGCATAAACAACCTAAGACTAATACAAAACTCTTATGTTGCGACCAGTCCTCAACAGCCTGCAAACGGAATTTATCAAAACTAAGAAAAATTAGTATGGAAAAGAATAAAAAAAGAAAAAAACAACAGAAAAATGTTCTTGCTATATTCTATTTATAGGGAGTAAAGGAAGATTCTAGAGGTGGGCCACTTGCAAGCCAGCTCAAGGCCAGTTGGACCTTGCTGATGTGGCAAGGTTTGTTAGCAAGAAACTTCCCTTGGGCCAGTTATTTACAAGTTGTTTTGGTAGTTCTTGGAAGATCCCACATTGGAAAGGGAGAGAAAGTTCCTTGGCTATATATGTGAACTCTCCTCCCTGTGTAGACGTGTTTTCAGTATCTCCAAGGGGCTGGCCCTGTGGAGTGGGTCGGGCATGGTTAGAGCTGCTGGAAAACAAAACCGGCGTGGGGTTTAATGGATTCAAGTCCCTTCCAGTCATAAAAATAGAAGTAAATATGTCCGTCGTACGGAGCCACCTGTATTTATTAAGTTGTGTTGTTGTCTTAGAGAAATAAATCTTTTACAAGAAAATGTCTGTAGAAGAACAAGTTGCTATATTCATTTTAATCATTTCTCAAATTCAATCTTACTGTACATTTCTCAGATTCAATTTTACTCTAACTCTGCATGTTAGAGTATTCATTACTTGGTTAATGAATCTACACTTTAGAGATGTGGGAATACTCTAAAAGGATCTATTCACTGGACAAATCTTGCTTGAGTGTTATCAGCTTGAACATGTACTGATGTAGATGACAAAAGGTGATATGACAATCCAACTTTTACCGGTGATTTTAGCTGTCATATGGAATGAATTTTTAATAGTAGATATTGTGTTTCTAAAAGATGTCGATGACGCCCATTTGATTTTGGTGAAGTTTAAGAAACCAAGACTTTAATGACTCCTCTTCCACAAAGAAAGCTAGAGTTGTTTGTTTCCCTTGCTGTAAATCAGATTGGATTTGACAGAAGTATGCAGAATGGGGAGTTGCCCTTTGGATCTTTTAGGAACAGTTTGCTATTGTTGAATTGTCAAATTATGATTTACTGATGGAGGAAAATGTTCCCGGTGAGTTTGTCTTTAACACTTGGCACTTGCTGTTGCATTGCTCGTAATGTGCTGCTTCAGTTGCTTGATGTAGTGTTAGCAACTTGGTTGCAAGGGTTATAGATTTAAAAGCCCTTTTTTCTTATGAACTCATGTTGGTTGTTTATGATTTGCTATCTTTTAGATCCTTAGACATTCGAGAATATAAACAATTTTTTATATATATATATATATTGAATTGCTTTGGTCATCTTATGGTGTTGTGGTCCTCTTCATGTGATCAATTCTATGTATTAATATATTGGCTCCAAAGAAATAGGACTATTGTGATATTTCTGTTACTCTGTTTCACCTTGATCAAAGTAAATAGTGCTGGTTGTTGCAGATGTGATTAATGAGATATCTAGTCGAAGGTTAAATCTCATTATTCTCAAGGATACATTGAGCCATATTTGATTATCTAGTGGTGCAGGTGGTCCTCAGAATGTGGTCAAATTCTCTATGTTGGGTCAAAAGAAATAGTCCAAAATCAGATTCTTTTTGTTTCCACACCAAAACAAATCATCTTTTGCTAGAGAATTCACTTATCTCCCCTAAGCTACACATTATTGCCGTTTGCGTAATGTTAATCTTCTATGGGCTATTGAGTCAATTTCCAGTCTAGGGAACAATTTTTTCAAAGGCTGTTAGGTAGTAATATTATGTATTCAGGATAAGGCAATTTCTTATCTTTCTTTAAAATTAGTCTAAGACATTGCTTAAATGAAGTTATCTTTCTTTTGTTATTTTTCTCTTGGATTGTCAAAATTAAGTGTTTTCCATTTAATTGCAGCCAGAATGGATGGCACCAGAAGTGTTAAGAAATGAACCATCCTATGAGATGTAAGTACTAGCTGTGTTTCTTTTAGGAACCAGTGAGAAGGAGCTTCCTTTTATTACTTTTATTTTGTCTCCAATTGATGTTGAAGAGGACACTAATTTCTTGCAGATGCATTTTGACATACCACATCAACTTCTGGTGGATTACCAACTCATCCTACCATTTAATCATTGGTGAATTTTAGCATTCTGTTAAATAGAGCTGTTCTGTTATTTGCTATTTTACTGGATTAAAACTCCATAGATCATGTGTCTAAAGTGACTTCTCAAGCCATGTATTCATCTGATTTGTGCTTATAACTATTATGGCTCCTTTAATATTTACAGATCAGATTCCATAATTATATGGTGCACATTATTTGGGTGATCCAAACCATTTATATTCTGGGCCTGACATAGATAGGGTGTGCCCAGAAAATGTTCTCCATAGGATGATCCTAACCCTTCGATTCATGGAGGTTTACATACTGTGCCGTCCATTTTAAACCTCGACCGGGTAGTAGGGTTAGGATCATCCTATGAAGAAGACTTTATGGGCACACCCTATCTACATCATGGACCAACAAATGAATGGTTTGGATCACCCTTATAATGTGGGCCCCACTGTTTTTCCTGCTGAACGTAAGCTGGGATAGAACTTCTGACCTTAAGGTTGAAGATCAAAGCTTTGACCATTGGAGATAGGGGCTCAATCCCAAATTATTTCTGGATTTGTTGTAATCATGGTTTTGTCTCTTTTGTAGAGTTTTTATATGGTGTGACAGTATAGTCCAATATTTTCAAAAAGGACAGCCCACACCATAGGATGATCCAAACCGTCCATTTGATGCGCCGCAACGTAAATATGTTGTGCTCTAAAAATCATTTCCATAGGATTATCCCAACCCATGGAAGTTGTAATAGTTTTTGTGTTATGATGAAACTTCTATATTGAGTTAAGATTGTTATATTCTATAAGGTCTACTTTATAACTATCGCATAGATAACTCTTTGATCACTTTCGCCCATAGACTTAGGCACCATTGATCCACGTAAATTTTTCGCCTTGTTTGATTTTTTTTTTTTTTTTTCTATTTATTTTGGATTTCCACCCAACCCTAGATCATCCTTTTTACAACAGTTAACATTATTTGCAAAGAATCACATTGATTATGTGCAAATTATATCCGGAAGTACTAAAGAGGTCATAAAATGACAAACATAGACCTCGCAACACACACTCAAGGGGATCGTGTGGTCCAATTGCTTTGATGAGCAACCTCTTGTGGAGGGTTGAATTAGCCTCTATAAAAGAGATTTATTAAAGGGAAGTGATATATCCACCCCTTTTGATCACTAGGGACACCCAGCAGCACTGTACGTGGCAATCAGCCTCATTGAATCCTTCTGACATGAAGTACATCAGCCCCTCTGCAGTCACTGATAGTCTGATACACTGCTGCTGGGTGTCCCTAGTAATCAAAAGGGGTGGATATATCACTTCCCTTATTAAATTCTAATAACAATGTTTTACTTTGATGCACACCATGAAAGCACCAACTATAATTCCATTTGTAAAGGAAGAAAGTTTTTAACAGGAATTCAACCGGGCCTCCGTTTGATTGCATAAAAAATATGGAAAATCCAAGTAAAAGGACATACTTTCCTTTTCCTATAACTGTTTGGTTGCCATCTACTATTCACGTGATGGTAATTGTTGGTTGTAATTTTTCCAAATGAAAGCTCTCTTTTTCCAAATAAAGAGAAGGAAAGTAACCAGAATCTCTTTTTTTCACCCTTCTATTTCAATATTGTGTACATCCAAACAGACCCGAATCTAAGAATCATTTCCATAGGATGATCCCAACCCTGCAATATATGTTAGTTGTAATAGTTTCTGTGTTATGAGGTAGAAACTTCTATATTGAATTAGGGTTGGTAGATTCTATAAGGTCTTGGTTGTTGACGTATGATGTAACTTAATAATTATTGCATAGATAACTCTTTGATCACTTTCGCCCATAGACATAGGCACCATTGATCCACATTAATTTTTAGTCTTATAGTATGTGCTTGTTTGATTTTTTTTTCTGTTTCTTTTTTATTTCCACCCACTCAAGGGGATCATGTGGTCCAATTGCATTGATGAGCAACCTCTTGTGGAGGGTTGAATTTGCCTATGTAAAAGAGATTGATTAAAGGGAGGTGATATATCCACCCCTTTTGATCACTAGGGACACCCAGCAGCAGTGTACGTGGCAATCAGCCTCATTGAATCCTTCTGACATGAAGTACATCAGCCCCTCTGCAGTCACTGATACACTGCTGCTGGGTGTCCCTGGTAATCAAAAGGGGCGGATATATCACGATGTGTTTTATTTTGATGCACATCGTGAAAGCAACAACTATAATTCCATTTGTAAAGGAAGAAAGTTTTTAACAGGAATTCAACCGGGCCTCCGTTTGATTGCATAAAAAATATGAAAAATCCAAGTAAAAGGACATACTTTCCTTTTCCTAGAACTGTTTGGTTGCCATCTACTATTCACATGATGGTAATTGTTGGTTGTAATTTTTCCAAATGAAAGCTCTCTTTTTCCAAATAAAGAGAAGGAAAGTAACCAGAATCTCTTTTTTTCACCCTTCTATTTCAATATTGTGTACATCCAAACAGACCCGAATCGAGAAATAAGCAAAGGTAAAGTGTAAGTAAGAACCATTTTTTAAATGATACAAACTATTGGTTTGTTAGTCCCGCTATCAATAGAAGCCATTCTACAAAATAATTCTCCACTTGAAAATGGTTGACCAAAAAAGCTAAAAAAACATCTACAAATTAGAGAGTTATCATTATTTATTGAAGGTATTTTAGCTCCATGACCAATTGTGAGACCAACAGATGAGGCATGTCCATCAACTTATGGAACGTGGCACATTTCGAAACTTTGAATTAGGATGACAATAATATTGTCTTGCAGGGGCAGGGTGTTGACACTTTTTTATCATCGTGCTCCGCGGGATGAGCCGGGTGAAAGGGAAGTTCATGATCAGACGGATCCTAATTAGGCCTATTGTGATATTAGAAGCAGGAAACGCCTAGGGTAGGTGGGAAATGCGTTTCCGAAACAGGTATGAAACGCTTTTTGGAAAATGGTGAAACGCTTGTGAAATGTATGTGAAACGCGTTTCACTTTCGCGGAAACGTGTTTCTTGGAATTTTAATACTTTGAAAGGGTATATTTAAACCCCTTTTAGTTTTCTGTGAACAACTCTATCTAGTTTAAAGATAAATACACTAAAGAGGGCAGTCCTTATCAATATATGTGTTACCATCACATTAATGTGTTTCACTAGTGTTTCCTTTAGGTTTCACGTACGTTTCACTAGCGTTTCCCTTGCGTTTCCCAAACGTTTCCCTTGTGTTTCCCAAGACGTTTCCTAATGCGTTTCTCTATCGTTTCCCGTCTCTTGTTTCCCCTTTGATTTTTTTCACACGTTTCACGTTTCCGTTTCCCGAACTGGCAACTATGTGACAGAGTGCCCAAACAGAAGGTATGTAAATTTGGTGGAAGGTTTTGAGGAGTTGGTTGAATCTAACATTCTAGATGAACAGCCACATTTGGTTGAAGAGTTGGTTGAATCGAAGGTTTTCTATGAACAACTGTGTTTTGACGACTACAATGATGATGATGGTGACGAGATCATTTGCAATGATCATGATGAGACGTTGGTTATTCGACGTACTACAAATACAATCAAAGTTGAAGAAATGTCTAATTGGTTGCGGCATGAATGAAAAGATTTACAATCTTATCATTGATATTGGAAGTTTGGAGAAGGTAACACGAGACTTGAAACCATTCTATTGCTACTTAGAGCCAAAAAGTGTAGATTGGGAGTCACCACCCATATAAAACATATATTTGAACGATGAACTTTTAATAGTTCCTAAAAGTTCAAGTATTGTGTATGCGAAGATGGAAGAGATAGTCGAAGAAATTCTAGAGTTGGTGAGTGATCAAAAGTTGATGATGAACAAATGGGAGCGTTGCGAAAGTTAAGGGCAAGGTTAAAGTAAATTAAAGGGAGATGGATAGGAAAAGAGAAAGAAAACTAAAGGGAAGAGAATGGATGGGATAGTTGAGGAGGTGAAATAGGCAAAAGGGGTGACAGAATGATGTTGAAGCGGAGAAGTGTCTGCTTCTTGGAGGATACTCTTGCATAGAACAAGATTGAAAAACTAAAGCAGGTAGAGAAGCTACACCATGGAATCTTGCAATTCCTTCCTTGAAAGCAAAGAAGATAAAAGAGGAGAACACTTCTCCAAAAATATAATTTTAACTCAAAGTGGAATGCCGTTCATTGAGATATGTAGTCCCTTTAGTAGCCTACACGCATAAAGAGATATTTTTCAGCTTTCACACACAAGTCATACATAATAAATACTCTACAGAAAAAAAGAGACATTTTTTCAGCTTTAACACACACAAGTGACAAGTCTTACCTAACTTCGGGTGTTCACATTGGAACTAGTTCCCTTATTTCCATCTTTCACATTTGAAACGCTTAATGTTTTCACACTAGAACACCTTGGGTGTTGAAATTGGAAACACCATGAGTGTTCACACTAGAAGCACTTTGGGTGTTCACTACGCCTTGGGTGTTCACACTGGAAACCCTTTGGGTTTTTTCACACTGGAAACCATTTGGATTTTCACACTGAAACACTTCATTTGGCCTAAATCGACGAGGATCGTCGATCTGAGAGATGCTTCGGTCTCCTAAAGATCTTTGGATGATTGGCCTATTGATAGTATTTGTCAGCAATATCCTCGACCCGATATGAGTCTTGATATGCTCAAGGTTTGATCACTGAAATTTGTACTCAATTTTCCTCAATTTTTTTTGTTAGTATACTTTAAGTTTTTAGAGATTTTATGTTTAGATACTTCTTTTGATAATTAATTTTCCTTAATTTTCCCCATTTGTACACTAATGGAAAATGCAATAAATAGAATGAGCCAAGACGATTCTCACTCCAATCAACTTGATAGTAGTTGGTTCATGCTATATGGTAACTGTTCTTACTAATGAATATAGGAAAAAAGAAAGATTTGGTTAGTGGAGTCTAGGGGTGGACATGGTTCCGGTTCGAACAGAGGAACCGAATCGAACCGAACCGGCACATATGGTTCGGTTCGGTTCGGTTCCATATTTATATGGTTCGGTTCCGGTTCTGATATCCTGGAACCGATGGAAATTCGGTTCGGTTCTGGGTTTGGGATCCCGGAACTGAAAACTGAACCGAGAACCGACCCTCACCTTAAAACCCAATGCCTCATCGCTTGATAAAATCACCCCACCCCCTTTTAATTCACCCCCCAAATTTGTGCTTGATTATTTCAAATTTGTGCATGTTTGTAGGTCATATATAATTTTTGCATTGCCCAAATTTGTGCAAATTTGTGCCTGATTATTCCAAATTTGTGCATGTTAGCCTTTGTAGTTCATATATAAACAGGACCGAACCGATTATGAATACGTTTAGGCAAAATATCTACATTTGGTGAAGGTCGGGTAAACCCAGAACCGAACCGATTATATATGGTTCTGGTTCGGTTCGGTTCCAAACATATATGGTTTGGTTCTGGTTCCAATTTCAGGGAACCGATTATATATGGTTCGGTTCTAGGTATACCCCAAAACCGAACCGAACCGAACCATGTCCACCCTTAGTGGAGTCCTAACTATGTAAGTTAGTTTGAAATTTAGGTTTGGCAGGCCTGAAGATTCCATTTTAAATTTGTTTCCCTTATTTATTTGTCTTTTTTCCACTGAAAGAATATCGTAAAGGATTGTTAGAGGAGTTTGATGATTGTCCTTCTTTCAATAGTTCGCATTCAACAATCGATAATGCACATTATTAGATGTTAGAATTGCATGATTTTGCTAATAAACTGATGGACAGAGATCACACAGGAAAATGTGTAAATAATGTTGCTGTCCACATCTTCATTCTAATACCAGAGTATTTTGGTATAGACAGATATTTCATGTAGGGAAATAGGTTACCATTAGATGTGATAGATGCATGCTTAACACATAATTCTGGATGCTAGGAACAAATTTCTGACTTATATGACTTAACAATTTCTTATGAATAATTGGACTTGAAACTGTTTGGGAAAGTTTATGTTACCAAGTAAAAATCCAAATGTCATAAATCACTTCAAACAGCTTCCATAGATGTAGTTGACACTGATATTTTTTTTTAATGGTAGGCAAGCAAGATTTAACTATAGAATGATATTGTTAAACAATTTTTGTCCAGGCATAACTACAACCCCAATATAATACTATCTTGCAGGTCTAAATATGCAGGGCCAATACAAAAGGAAGACAAGGCCTAAGCGCCAAAGTAAATGATCACCAAATTCTATCTATGTGGAAAGATCTCACTAATTATCTATTAATTTTTTATTTCTTTGAATTTTGATATACATTTTTTTGTGTTCTCTTCTCTGTGGCCTGGGCATCACACGGGTTTCTCACTAGTAAAAGAAAAGAAATAGAGAAAGATGAGAAAAGAGGACGCTCAACAGATCGTGACTAAAGCTAGAATAATAGTAGAGAGAGAGAGAGGGAAAGGGACGTAGAGAGAGGGAGTACCCTGTAAGGCGACAACAGGCATAATGGCACTTTAGAGACCTATCCCATCCCATACCAAGTTGGTTCCCACCTAGCCCCATTTCTAGGTTGGCTGCAACTTAGAACCGTAGCATCACCATTTTTATCTAGACTCCATTTCTTTCATGGGCGTAAGTAAAACAAATTTTACGCCCATTTTAATTAGAAAAAATGGGCTTATGTCTTGTTTTTTGCCCATTTTACTTTGAAAGAATCAACCGAGCCAAGGGTGAACCCATATCTATTGCTCTGTTTGGCTGCTATTTTTAGGATATCATTTGAAGATGATCTCCCGAAGATCTTCCCAAGATCTGCCCAAAGCAACTTCTGTATGGCTAACAAGTGCTTGATCTGTGCTTCTTGATCAAGGTTGAAGAGAAAAGAACATCATTTTAGATTTCTCCAACTCAGTGATTCATTCTAAAATGGGGCTTACACCACGTAAATGTAAGCCCGTATGGTTCAGTATTTTTCAAAAAGAACTGAATGGCTTGCAGATAGGATGATCCAAACTGTCCATTTGATGGGCCACAAAGTAAATACGTTGTGCCCCAAAAATCATTTCCATTGGATGATCCCAACCCTTCGATCTATAGATATTCTCATATTATGAAGTTCCTCTAATAATCATATGGCTAAGACAATCCTATGAAAATGATTTTTTTGGCACACCCTATTTACATTGTAGCCCATCAAATGGACGGTTTGGATCATCCTAGAGTGTAAACAGTACAGTACTTTTTGAAAAATACGGAAAAAAAAATCTCCACTACTAAAAATTGAGAAAGAACCTAAGTTAGAAACTCATACAAATCGAGCGACTCCATTGTGAGAAATGGGAAAACCTGGATATGAGATCCAAATTAAGGCCTATTAGATGGAGGGTTCTTATCAATCAAAGATGGGACCACTTTGCCGTAGTAGACACACCTCGATCAGTTGTGACCTCCTTTAAAGTGTGGAGAGAAAAGAAAAGAATAAAAATGAAAGAGTCAAAAAAGAAAGTCTGCGAGTCTGCAACGATGGTCATGTTTGCAAATTGAGTGGAAGAAAAATCAAAACTAAGAGAGAGGGAGGGAAAGCGAAAGAGAGAGAGTACCCCCACAAGGCAACAACCGGCTTGATGGCAGAAAAATCAAAAGTAAGAGAGAGGGAGGTAAAGGGAGAGAGAGAGTACCCCCACAAGGCAACAACCGGCTTAATGGCAGAAAAATCAACAGTAAGAGAGAGAGATTACCCCACAAGGCAACAACCGGCTTAATGGCTCTTTAGAGACCTGTCCCATCCCACACCAACCTTGGTTCCAGTTAAACCCAAACCTAGGCAGGCTCAAACTGAGGACGGTAGCATCACCATTTTTATATAAACTCCAATTCTTCATGGGCGTAAGTAAAACAAATTCTACGCCCATTTTTAATAGAAAAAAATGGGATTATGTCTTGTTTTATGCCCATTTTACTTTGAAAGAATCTACCGAGCCAAGGAGGATTGGCATTGTACCAAGTGAACCCATCTATATTGCCATGTTTGGCTGCCCATTTTGAGGAGATCATTCCAAGATGATCTGCCGAAGATCTTCCCAAGATCTGCCCAAAGCAACATGTGTACGGCTAACGAGTGATTGATCTGTGCTTCTTGATCAAAGTTGAGGAGAAAAGAACATCATTTTAGATTTCTCCAGACCAGTGTTTCATTCTAAAATGGGGGCTTACACCACATAAAAAGTCCAAAATAATTGAAATGCTATGGTGTAAGCCCGTATAGTCCGATATTTTTCAAAAAGAATTGTATGGCTTGCACCGTAGGATGATCCCGGTCTACCATGTAAAATTTAGGATTTCAATAATATTTGGATGCATTTACAAAATGATCAATGTGTGCTTATATAGAGCACTTACATGATAAACATGGAATGGAATCAATGTGTGCTTATATAGAGCACTTACATGATAAACATGTAATGGAATCAAGATAATTATAGAAGGAAATCTACCTAATCAAATCTACTTTCCTAATCTCTCTTGCTTGCCTCTTCTAATCCACTTGCCTAATTTATCTAGTTGCTCATTTAGCCAACTTACCCAATCTACCTCCAAGATGATCCAACGGTGAGATCTTAACTCAATCCAACCGTTGGATCCCACATATTCTAAAATGCCCCCTCAAACGTATATGGATTGAAAATAGATATACATTTGACAATAATAGATAACCCAAAAAAAAAGAAATATAAAAATTGGCAAATTTTGATGCACACTGCTACGATTGATTTCTGCCTGTTGTTGATATTGCCGAAGATGATTGCCGCCTATTGTTGAAGAATGTGTCGCATGATAGATGAGCCGCAAAGAGCCTCAAAGAGCTAGAATGGACTCAAGCAGGAATGGGCGTGTTTTTAGGTCGATGTTGAATACCAAACCCCCTAGAAATTGGTCACTATGGACCAATGCCGAAATGGGCAAGAAATGTGTCACTATGGACCAATGTCGGAATGCGCAAAAAATGGGTCACGATGGACCAATGTCGAAATGGGTCACGATGGACCAATGTCGAAATGGGCAAGATTGCCAGAATGGACAACAAATGGGTCACTATGGACCAATACCGAAATGGGCAAGATTGCCAGAATGGGCAACAAATGGGTCACTATGGACCAATGCCGAAATGGGCAAGAATGTCGGAATGGAGAAGAAATGGGTCACGATGGACCAATGCCGAAATGGGAAGAATTGGGTCACTATGGACCGATGCCAGAATGGGCAAAAAATGGGTCACTTTGGACCAATGCCGGAATAGGCAACAAAGAAAAAAAAACAAAGAGATGGGCGGCAATGAATGACATGCGGCAACAAACAACGTAAGATTTTAATGACAAATATCGGCGATAACATGTAACTTTCAAAACATTGGGCACTTCCTGAAAAAGAGTGCGTATATATCAGATGGAGGGAATCTTGTAAGAGGAGTATAATAAAATATGCAAGGGCCAAGGGGATGAGAATTATGCACTTTTACGAGATTTGCACAATGATGGTGAGGCAACGAGGGCCACTTTTCTAGCAAGAACATATCAATATTGTTAGCGCCATCCAAAAGGATCTAGGGAGTGTCCATGATGAAGGAGCAACCGAACATCGGGGATGCCTTGAAACAGGGCAGAGGAACAATAGATTTAGAGCAAAAGGAACAGGGCACAAAGCCTCATCAAAGAAGGTGATGAAAGAAGTAAATGAAAACAAGAAACAATAGATGTAAGGCTAGATAGAGTTGGGCATTGGTGCAGAGACTGGGCCGACCATCCGCCGGAAAACAATGCTTACTTGGGTTGTGCTCAATGCGTGGTCGGATCAACCCGCTCTGATACCATGTAAATTTAGAGATCTTCTATTGATCTTGGATTTCTTGGATCCTTTACAATAATCTCAAGGTGTGTTATATAGAGCACTTACATGATAAACATGGAATGGAATCAAGATAATTATAGAAGGAAATAATCCTAATCAAATCTACTTTCCTAATCTCTCTTGCTTGCCTCTTCTAATCCACTTGCCTAATTTATCTAGTTGCTTCATTTAGCCAACTTACCTAATCTACCTTCAAGATGATCCAACGGTGAGATCTTAACCCAATCCAACCGTTGGATCCCACATATTCTAACATACCATTTGATGGGCCACAACATACATACGTTGTGTCCCAAAAATCATTTCCGTGGGATGATCTCAACCCTCCGATCTATAGAGATTCCCATAATATGAAGTTCCTCTAATGATCATAGGGCTAGGATGATTCTAGGAAAATGATTTTTTTTTTTTTGGCACATCCTATTTACATTATATCCCATCAAATGGACAGTTTGGATAATCAGAGTGTAAGCCCTGCAATACTTCTTATAAAATACTAGACTATAGTTGCTTCCCCCATATGAAAATCCACCCTTAAAATTTGAGAATAAGGCAAAACCCAAGAAACTAGTATAAATTGAGCGACCCCATTATGATAAATTGAAAGCCAAGATAGGCCTTCAAGAAATCTTGATTTATTGGCCATATGAGATCCAGATTAAGGCCTATTAGATGGGGTTCCGATCAATCAAAGATGGGAGCACCTCGATCACATGTGACCTCCTAAAGGGTGTACAAAAAAAAAAGGAAAAAATGAAAGTGTCAAAAAAAGAAAGTCTGCAACAATGATAATGTTTGCAGATTGCATGACAGAGATAGTAAAGAAAAATCCAAGGTAAGAAAAAGTAACACCCTTAAAAATCAAATAGGCGGCCAACCAGGAATTAAATGCATGCAAACTATATTTAATTCTGATAAAAGATATTTCTTCAGCAATGTTTTGGGGCAAGAAATTAAGATGGGAAAAGAGGATGCTGCATAGACGGTGATTAAAGATAGAATAGTTGAGAGAGAGGGGGAAAGGGGCAGAGAGAGGGAGTACTCCACAAGGGGACAACCGGCGTAATGCTCTCGAGAGACCTGTCCCATCCCACACCAACTGGGTCTGGTTCCATATCAACTCCATCACCATTTTTATCTAGGCTCTATTTTTTCCATGGGTGTAAAACAAAATTTACGCCCATTTTTTAGTAGAGGGCCCATTTTTTTCAAAATAATAGAAATGATACGGTGAAAGCCCGCATAGTCCAATATTTTTCAAAAAAATACAATACGGCTTACACCATTGGATGATCCAAACCGTCCATTTGATGGGCCACAACGTAAATACATTAAGAACAAAAAATCATTTCCATAGGATGATCCCAGCCCACCAATCTATAGAGGTTCCCATAATATGAAGTTCCTCTATGATCATAGGGCTAGGATCATCCTATGGAAATGATTTTTGTTGGCACACTTTATTTAATTACATTGTAGCACATCAAATGGACGGTTTGGATCATACTAGAGTGTAATCTGTACAGTAATTTTTCAAAAATACTTGACAATAGGGGCTTACACCATATAAAAACTCCACTCCTAAAATTTTTTATAATAAGGCAAAACCTAAGTTAGAAACTTGTACAAATCAGGCGACCCAATTGTGATAAATGGAAAGCCTAGATAGTCCTTTAAGAAATCATGATTTATTTGCCATATGAGATCCAAATTAAGGCCTATTAGATGGAGGGTTCCGATCAATCAAAGATGGGACTACTTTGCCATAGTAGACACACCTCGATCACTCGTGGCCTCAAGTGATAGAAAAAGAAAAAGAAAAGAATAAAATGAAGGAGTCGAAAAAGAAAGTATGAAATAATGGAGAATTTATATGATGGGTGGCCATGAAAACACGTTAAATATGAAAAAAGAAGGTACGGCCCACTTATTTCGATGATCCAAACCATTCATCTGTTTGGGCACAACGTAAATAGGGTGTGTCCCAAAAATCATTTACATAGGATGATCCTAACCCTCCGATTTGTAGAAGATTCCATACATGATTTTTGGAAATCTCCATTTTCAGATAGTTCAGATCGGAGGGTTAGGATCATCCTATGTAAATGTTTTTGGGGCACAACCTATTTATGTTGTGCCCAAACAGATGAACGGTTTGGATCATCGAAAAAAGTGGGCCGTACCTACTTTTTTCAGACTTTACGTGTTTTCACGGCCACCCGTCATATAAATTCTCGAAATGATGATCATGTTTGTAAAAGTACTCAACAGTTAGGGTTCTTTTTTCTTTACAGCTGTCAAAGGTTCAGTTATTGCCTCTCAAAGTGATCTCTTGCAAGAAGAACAAAGACAAATCAGGTAGACAGGCATTTCTTCAGTTCCTTTAGCTTCTCATCTGCTTGCTATTCCTTCCACTCTTAGTTTCCTCTTTGAGATCCCTTGTTTTCTCCAACATCATGGATGTCTTACTTACACTCATCATAGAAGCGGTGAAGAGTTCATTTGGTCCTCTTAAGCGCTGTGTTGATTATCTTGTTCACTATAAAAGGAGTGTTGAAAATCTTAAACTCAAAGCTGAAAATCTAAGGTTGAGGAGAGATGTTGTGCAACGATTAGTGGACGCTGCATATAGGAGGGGAGAAGAAATCACTGGTGAAGTGCAGTTATGGCTACAACAAGTAGATGACATTGAGGCAATCACGAAGAGATTGGATGAGGGGATGAGGGAGAACAAGAGATGTTTCAAGGGATGGTGTCCCAATTTCAGCTCGCGCTATTCTCTTGGTAAAGAACCAACGAAGAAGACGGTTGATGTTGATGGCCTACTAGCAAGAGGGAATTTCACTCATGTATCAACTCTCCTCCCTTCTCCAACCTTTAACCCACCAGGAGAATTTGAGCCTTTTGAATCAACAGAATCAACTAAGAAGCTGATCATCAAGGCATTAAAAGAGGAGAGAATCAACATCATTGGCGTATATGGGATGGGAGGTGTTGGCAAGACGACCCTAGTGGAACAAGTGGGAAAGCAAGCTAAAGATGAAAAGTTGTGTGATGAGGTTGTAAAGGTCACTGTTTCCCAAAACCAAGACTTGCACAAGATCCAAGGTGAACTTGCTGAGAAATTAGGCATGGAATTGAAAGAAAATAATGAAGAAGGGCGGGCGGGCCGGCTGTTGGGGAGATTAAAGCAAGAAAAGAAGGTACTCATAATCTTGGACGATTTGTGGGATAGATTGGACTTAACAAAGGTCGGAATCCCCTGCGGAGGTACACAAAAGGGCTGCCAAATTATAATGACAACGAGGAGATTAGATGTATGTTCCACGATGAATTGCCAGAAAAAGATCGAAGTCCAAGTCTTACCTGAACAAGATTCATGGAATCTGTTCAAAGAGAAAGCAGAAATTGTTGAAACTGATGAATTGCATAGTTTGGCTTGGGAAGTTGCTAAAGAATGCAAGGGCTTGCCTTTAGCAATTGTCACGGTTGCAAGGGCACTAAAAGGCAAAGGCTCATCAATTTGGGCTAATGCACTGCAAGAATTAAAGCGGTCTTCTCCAAGAAACATCGAGGGTGTTGATAAAGAGGTGTACTCTCGTCTCGAGCTGAGTTACAACTACATCGGAAGTGAGGAAGCAAAGTTGTGCTTCTTGTTTTGTTGTGTCTTTCCCGAAGATCATAACATTGAAGTGGGTGTATTGATGAGATACATGATGGGCGAGAGGGATTTCAAGGATGTCAACAATTTTGAGGAAGCATGGAATAGAATACATACCTTGGTTGAAAAACTTAAGGATTCTTGTTTGTTGTTAGACGGTGACAAGAAAGGTTGTGTAAAAATGCATGATGTTGTAAGAGATGTGGCCATATTGATCGCATCAAGAAAAGAGCATGGGTTTCTAGTTAAAGTGGGAGTGGAATTGACAGAGTGGCCGGAGAATTTGGATGAATGTAAGAGGCTTTCACTTATGGGAACTTCAATTGGTATGCTCCCTAAGCCGCCGAATTGCCCACGTCTCTTAACCTTACTACTACAACGAATGAATGGTTGGGAAGAAATCTCAAATAATTCCATTGAAGGAATGAAAGCCATCATCGTCATGGATCTAAGCAATACCGAGATTTCATCATTGCCCCCATCACTACCGTACTTAAAAAACCTCAAGACACTATGCTTAGATTACTGTCAGCGTTTAGATGACATATCCCTACTTGGAGGTTTGGAGAAACTTGAAGTACTTAGCCTAAGGGAAACTATGATCCAAGAATTGCCAGTAGAAATAGGGCAATTATCCAATCTGAAGGTTTTGGACTTGACAGGGAGTGGTGATCTTACAATGGTGGCACCAAATGTCATTTCAAGGTTGTCTAAATTAGAAGAACTGTACATGGGAGATAGCTTCAATGAGTGGGAGGTAAGAGGTAGCAGGGGTGATGGAAGTAAAGCAAGCTTTGATGAGGTGGCATCTTTGGCTCGCTTGACTACTCTATACATCCATGTTAAAGACGTGAATTGTTTGTCCCTAGAAGTTCCCGGCCATTGGGAGAAACTAAAGAAATTCCGGATCTGCGTGTGGGAAGAAAGGTACTCATCTAGCGACTACGAGAAGTGTACATCCATCAACATAATGTCGTACCCTGTATCAAAGTGGGTTAAACTGTTATTAGAAAGAAGCGAAGGAATTGAGTTGAAGAGGGTCAGGGTCCCTGTCTCCAATATTGTACACCTCCTGAATGATGGTGTCTCTTTCAACAGCGTGAAGCGCCTCAATCTCTACGATTGTGACGAAATGGAACATTTCATCAATACGGTGGAAGAATCTCATCGGGTTCCACCAAATGCCTTTAGGATATTGCAACGATTGGACCTCTATGGCATGGAGAAATTAGAGAAAATCTGTCACGGCCCGCTTCCTAATAGATTCTTCAGGAACCTGATACAGCTGAACATTATCCGTTGTGGGAAATTAAAAAATATCCTATCATATGATCTGCTTGAAGGATTGAAAAGCTTGGAGAAACTCAAAGTAGATGATTGTGAAGAGTTAGAGGAGGTATTTCAATACGAAGAGATTCATGCTATTACTACATCACCTCTCTCTACATTGAAAGAAATGGAATTACGATATCTGCCCAAGCTCTCGTGTATATGGAAGGGGGTCATTCCACCTCCTCTAACCTTCCAAAATTTAAGAAGAATAAACATCGAAACCTGCCCCAGGTTAAAGGATGTCTTCTCGTGGAACATAGCACGAGGCCTCCAACAATTGGAATACCTCAGTGTATATGAGTGTGAAGAAATAGAGGTGATAATAAGTGGAGAGGAAGAGGAGCAGGAATTGGGTGTGGTGGATAAAGAGAGTCTGCTCCCTCGATTAGAGACTATATACTTAAGAGAACTCCCAAAGCTTAGAAGTGTCTGCTGCCATCTCAATAGAGGAGGAGGGTCCCATGTATTTCTCGATTTCCCTTCCTTGATATCTATTTGGGTATCGTATTGCCCGAATGTAAAGAGGTTTCCGGTAAGACCCCACAACGCACCTAATCTTGAAATGATTCAAGGAGAAGAAGCATGGTTTGAAGGGTTGGAGTGGGAGGACGAAGGCGACATGTCACGCCTCATACCTCTTTTTGATCCATATCAATGGTGATGGTAACTGCAGTTTTAGTATGAGGTAAATTTCATTTCATTTCCTTTCTTATCTAATGATGTGTTATGCCTTTCTGTCTACTTTAATTTATTGTAAAGATAATAGCATTCCAAGTTACTACGACATGGATTCCACAATCCTTATCTTATAGAGAATGAAAAAACTCTGCAATTATGATTATTTTTATTATTCTTCTTGTATTCCATTTTGAAGTAGATTTTAGCTTTAAAGCAACCGCTAATGTGTTTGATGTTCTGTTTGTTAGAAGATTGACAGTTGCAGCTGTTTACATTTAGGTATGGGTGGTCTGCATGATGTTGATGCATAGGAAATGCTTATGTTATTGGTTACAAATTTATTTATTTTTAGGATTGGCTTTTGTTTTCACGGTGCTTTGGAATTAGGTCCTAGTACTGGTTTGGCTCAATAAGTAAATACCCATGAAAATTATGCCGACCCATTCCAACATGACCAATTTCGATCTAAATATGAGAGAGCAGGCCGGCCCCAGGTAACTTGCATCCTTTTAATGCCACATTTTTCAAGCTGAAGTGGATGGGATGATATCCTAAATAAGAAAAGTGATAAGACTCTCTGATGCCATATTGTTTTTTTTTCTATATCATATCCATTAACTCCCTGTTTGTTTTGGATTAAGAGAATTGATTTTGAGACTAAATCTGATTATTGGACAAAAAATCAATTACAATTTTAAGTCCAATAAACTGTTTTGGACTCAAAATCAATTCTCAAAGTTCAAAACAAACAAGGCCTAAGTGTGTCATTCCCTCTACAAAGGGAGATCAAAAGATCGGATCTTGTAGAGTTGGTTTTGTAACCAGTTTCAGTAATGCCTAAATTAACTTACCCCTCTCAAATCGAACACCCCCCCCCCCCCCCCCCCCCCACCATCCACACACCCACCCACCCACACACCCACCAAAGTAGAAGAAGTACAACAAATAATATTGAGTCTAGAACCTTTGCTTGAAAGTGGCAACGCTCATGTCTTTGATCAATAGTTCGTGGGGTTTATGGGTAGCAAGGCAAGAGTCACTGCTTGCTATTACTTGGATGTAGAAAAACATAGCTACTTTCATTTTTAAGTATATAATTATCAGTTGTCTATGTTCAACAGTGTGCCAACATAGCATGCAGTTGATGACATTCTTGGAGTCTTTAGTCATCCGGCTTGTTTATTAATTCAATCAACATTCAGAGAAAAAAAAAATTAGTGTGACAATGGAGTCTTCTTTTTAAATCATAAAAAATGCTTAAAAGACACTGGTTGTAAGCTCCTTTCGAACACTCACTTTTTGGGTCTCCACTTGTACCATATATGTTAGTGATCAGATCTGTTGATCTGACCTGTGACCTGCGACCACAAGACCAGCCAATTGCATTTGAGAACACCTTCATCAGTTGATCTTAGGCCATTGATCAATCAAGCGTCATTTAGATTTCTTCCCTAAATCGTTCATTTTCTTCGTAGGTCTTTTATCTTAAGCATGGGATGTTGGTTTTGTATAGGACGAAGACATGTAGCTGTGAACTCAGGTCGATTTTGGGAATTCAGGTTCAGCTCTTACGAAAAAATCAGGTCGAGTTTGGGTTGATTCCAGTTCATTTTTTAGCAAAAGCTCACCCCGAGCCGACCCAATTTGCTCCCGTATACAATCCCAACAGTTACAATTTCACGCACATGTCCCAATGCGCCAAAAATTTATCGTTTGTTTTGAGGTCTGATTCAGTACTCACATGCAGAAGCATTGTTCAAGTGTTAGAGGAGGTGTCTCTGTCAACGGCGTGAAGCGCCTCAATCTCTACCTTTGTGACAAAATGGAACATTTCTCAATACGGTGGAAGAATCTTATTGCAACGATTGGACCTCATTCGCATGAAGAAATTAGAGAAAATCTGTCACGGCCCGCTTCCTATTAGATTCTTTGGGAACCTGATAAAGCTGAACATTGGCAGTTGTGGGAAATTAAAAAATATCCTATCATATGATCAGCTTGAAGGATTGCAAAGCTTGGAGAAACTCAGAGTAGAAAATTGTGAAGAGTTAGAGGAGGTATTTCACTACGAAGAGGGGTTCAGAGAAGAGGGTCATGCTATTACTACATTGAAAACAATGAAATTACGAAATCTGCCCAAACTGTCGAGTAGATGGAAGGGGGCCATACCACCAACTGTGACATTCCACAACCTAACCCTGTTCACTGTGTACAATTGTCATAGCTTGCGATGTCTATTCTCCCCTGTTCTTGCACAGTGACTTCAACAATTGGAGGAACTCAATGTTGGATATTGCTTTGGATTGGAGAAAATAATCTGGGATGAGGAAGTGATGTTGGCGAATAAGACAAGACAGAATTTCTCCTCATTGCCGCCACCTCTAACCTTCCAAAATCTACGAAGAATAGCCATCGTAGACTGCCCCAGGTTAAAGGATGTCTTCTCGTGGAACATAGCACGAGGCCTCCAACAATTGGAATACCTCCATGTATATGGGTGTGAAGAAATAGAGGTGATAATAAGCGGTGAGGAAGAGGAGCAGGAATTGGGTGTGGTGGATAAAGAGACTCTGCTCCCTCGATTAGAGACTATATACTTAAGACGACTCCCAAATCTTAGAAGTCTCTGCTGCTATGGAAATAGAGGAGGGTACCATGTATTTCTCGATTTCCCTTCTTTGAAATCTATTTGCCTATAGGATTGCCCAAATTTGAAGAGGTTTCCGGTAAGACCCCACAACGCACCTAAACTTGAAGTGATTAGAGGAAGAAGAGCATGGTTTAAACTTTGAAGGGTTGGAGTGGGAGGACGAAGGTGGAGGACGAAGGTGGAGAGTCGGAGGTTGACATTATAGATGCAATTTTTACAGCTTTTTCGTGATACCACAACTACTTTTGGTGGATTACCAACTCATCCTATCATTTAATCATTGATGAATTTTAGCATTCTGCTGAATAGGGCTGTTCTGTTATTTGCTATTTTACTGGATTAAAATTTCAAAGATCGTGTGTCTAAAGTGACATCTCATGCCATGTTTACATCTGATTTGTGCTGATAACTATTATGTTTCCTTTAATATTTACAGATCAGATCCGATAATTATATGGTGCACATTATTTGGATGATCCAAACCGGGCCTGACAAAGATAGGGTGTGCCCAGAAAATGTTCTCCACATGATGATCCTAACCCTTCGATCCGTGGAGGTTTACATACTTTGCCGTCCATTTTAAACCTCGACGGATAGTAGGGTTAGGATCATCCTATGAAGAAGGCTTTCCGGGCACCCTATCTACGTCAGGGACTAACAAATGAATGGTTTGGATCACTGACATACTGTGGGCCCCACTGTTTTTTAGGCTGAATGTAAGCTGGGATAGAACCTCCGACCTTAAGGTTGAGACCAAAGCTTTGACCATTGGAGATAGGGGCTCAATCCCAAATTATTTCTTGATTAGTTGTAATCATGGTTTTGTATCTTTTGTAGAGTTTTTATATGGAGTTAGGATGATCCCAACCCTGCAATCTATGTTAGTTGTAATAGTTTCTGTGTTATGAGGTAGAAACTTCTATATTGAATTAAGGTTGGTAGATTCTATAAGGTCTTGGTTGTTGACGTATGATGTAACTTAATAATTATTGCATAGATAACTCTTTGATCACTTTCGCCCATAGACACAGGCACCATTGATCCACATAAAGTTTTAGTCTTATAGTATGTGCTTGTTTGATTTTTTTTCTGTTTCTTTTTTATTTCCACCCACTCAAGGGGATCATGTGGTCCAATTGCATTGATGAGCAACCTCTTGTGGAGGGTTGAATTTGCCTCTGTAAAAGAGATTGATTAAAGGGAAGTGATATATCCACCCCTTTTGATCACCAGGGCACTCAGAAGCAGTGTACGTGGCAATCAGCCTCATTGAATCCTTCAGACATGAAGTACATCAGCCCCTCTGCAGTCACTGATACACTGCTGGTGGGTGTCCCTGGTAATCAAAAGGGACGGATATATCACTTCCTTTATTAAATTATAATAACGGTGTTTTATTTTGATGCACATCGTGAAAGCAACAACTATAATTCCATTTGTAAAGGAAGAAAGTTTTTAACAGGAATTCAACCGGGCCTCCATTTGATTGCGTAAAAAATATGGAAAATCCAAGTAAAAGGACATACTTTCCTTTTCCTAGAACAGTTTGGTTGCCATCTACTATTCATATGATGGTAATTGTTGGTTGTAATTTTTCCAAATGAAAGCTCTCTTTTTCCAAATAAAGAGAAGGAAAGTAACCAGAATCTCTTTTTTTAACCCTTCTATTTCAATGTTGTGTACATCCAAACAGACCCGAATCTAGCACAACGAGAAATAAGCAAAGGTAAAGTGTAAGTAAGAACCATTTTTTCAATGATACAAACTATTGGTTTGTTAGTCCCGCTATCAATAGAAGCCATGCTACAAAATAATTCTCCACTTCGAAAATGGTTGACCAAAAAAGCTAAAAAAAACATCTACAAATTAGAGAGTTATCATTATTTATTGAAGGTATTTTTGCTCCAAGACCAATTGTGAGACCAACAGATAAAGAATAATGATACTGTAACCATATTGGAAATCTAGGTATGGAACCAACAATAGCCTCGTAACTACTTCCTTATCTTAGGCCCTACTTGGATTGTAAGAAAAAAATTTGAAATTTTTGAAAAAAAAAATCATAGAAAATTTTTTGTCTCCACAATTTCGGGGAAATGATATAGTTAGGGCTTATTTAGAGGAATATCATTATAACTGGAGGTCCTTCTAAATAAAACTTAAATTGTTGTGGTTCAATTTACTTTCTTTTCATTTGTAATCAAACACTGGAAAAGTAACTTTTTCCAAAAATTTCCTCCAATAGTTTCTTTTTTTATTTGCTTTTAATTAAAATGACAAAACTAATCCTCTTTATGCCATGTGGCATGTGGGGATTTGTTCAGTTTTGCTCTTGGTCAGGCAGCCCGTTTCCCATATACATAAAATTTGCCCTTAATAAGTAAAAATTGAATTAGATTAGTTACCGTTATCATTTTTTGTGTGTAAAAAATTGTAGGAACTTTTAGAAATATTTTTCCTTCTCAAATTTCTTCATAACATTCCTTCAACCCAATCTGGGCCTTAGTGGGATGCAAGTATTAATTTCAAAATCCACCGGTCATTGATTGGATGATTAGGAATTCAAAGATTGTAAGAATTTGGTGCTGTGTTTTTTTTTTGGTGGACCCCATCTTATGGTGTTGGACCAATATTTTGGGGAATCGAATAGGAAGAACAACAATTATTTAAATTCAGTGAGCATAAAACAAAAGTGAGTTCTTGTTCAATACAATTAACTGACCACACTACAGATCCATCCATTGTCACCTTACAGCAGAGAAGAAAATCCATCCATTGTAATAATGCTTGTCAAGAACCAGGTTGTGAAGACATACAGCTACTACTGGAAGAAATATCAGTAGTCCCTTTCACCATGTCTATGGGAAGGTAAATGAGAATATACATCCTTCGAAAACTAGCATAATCTAATTTACTTTAAATGTTACGAAACTTTGTACCCTTCCTGAACTATATTTCTAGAATGGATAAAATTTGTTGCATGAGAGCATATAATGGCACTTTGGCACATATATAGAGTAACGAATTCACTTTCATGCATGAACATATAATAGCCTTATTACCTTCCATGAATATAGATCCAATTCAAAATCACTTCTACACATCTAAATCCATGTTTGCCATTTGGCTAACATTCAGTTCCACATTAATCAATACATTGACAAAAGAAAGAGCATGCCAATCTTAAAAATGCCATCGCATTCAATCATTGTCTCATTTAGGGCATACATATCTTGCTCAAACATATATAATAGTAACAGCTATAAAAGCTATAGCTGG
Source organism: Tasmannia lanceolata (assembly GCF_043159265.1). Lineage (NCBI taxonomy): Eukaryota > Viridiplantae > Streptophyta > Magnoliopsida > Canellales > Winteraceae > Tasmannia > Tasmannia lanceolata. The sequence goes on from NW_027518693.1 coordinate 1,239,797, forward strand.
CATCACTTCTACATATGCCAAGTTGAATCAAAGAGTTTGGGGTAGTTCCAACGTAATTAGTAAATCAAATATCATTTAAGAGTAATGCTAGGGAAACCGGTTTTACAACCAAGCAGGGGACCGAACAAATGTGTTGTTGCCACAGCATCACAAGTGACATATAATCAGTCCTTTCGTTTAGGAAAATACCAAAAAGGTACCACATGGCACATTCTCATTCTCATTGTTAGCTTCTCCCATCGGTCTTACCATCGGTTACCATATCATTTTCCATTAGTACAAAACCACCAAATAACATAGAAAAACATCCGAGTAAAGTTCCCTTAGATTAACAAAATATAACTGCAAAGTGCAGAATACATGCCAAAGGAACTCCAAAAACTAACAAGTGAAAAAGTTTGCTCTCAAGTGGGGAGTTAGATTCTAGGATTCAAACTTTTGACCAAGGAATGTCATCAAAAGTGTCCAGGATAAGGATGGTTATTGTTGGCACTTTGTGAACCATTTTGAGCAGTGGATGGGCGTAGCATTGTGTTCCAACACACTCATCGCCTGCCAACAAGGAAGCAGTTGTGTTTCCAATAGAGTTGGATCTTTGGTTCGGGTTGGTGTTTTTGTTCATTGATTCCCCCACTCATGACCAGCTCATGCTCTAAGTGTAGTTTGTCTTCTTTTTTCTAATACAAGGAAGCAGTTGTGTTTCCGGTAGATTTGGATCCTTGGGTTGGTGTTTTTGCTGTTCCCCCACTAAGATCAGCTCAATCTGTGGGTGTAAATATTTTCCGGTAGATCAGCTCAATCTGTGGGTTTATCTGTGAAAGGGAGGGAAAATATCATTCCCTTAAAATTTAATAGACATTGGAGGGTCTTTCTTTTCACTTTTATGTTGCATCCATATATTCACTAAGCCAAAAGCTTTGTAATATCTAAGATCGTCCAACATGCTTCTAACTTCTACCTACATGTTAGTACCAATATTATAAGGGATTTGCTAGTGTCCATCGCAGAAGGCATTTCACGGATGGTCTGTTGCATGTTAGAGCAGCCACCAAGCCTCACTTTTCAGCAGATTTTGTCTTCATTCATGAGGTGGTTACTCTGACATGCAACAGACCATATGCCTTCTGCGATGGATGCTAGCAAATCTCATATAATAATAGTGAGAAAAAATAAAAAACTCCATTACCATTATGATTTCTCAAACCTCCTCCCCCACCAATTGCACCGGGTTCACCTTTGGACGCCCCATTTGAATAAGGCTCTTGTTATTCAATGAAATGATAAGTTAATTCTATACAAAGCACACTCCCATATTTATAGATTCTCTCTTCCTTCTTCCCTCATTTCCTAATTTTAATCAAATTCCTCTTCAAAATTCTATTCAAATTACACCTCCTTAAGATATGAATATAATAAGATAAAGATAGTTTTCATCTCCTTTTTAATTAATTCCCTCCTCTCATCTTTCCTAACTCACCATTGACCACTACAAATTAAAAAGTTACGAAATTCCAATCGTTTCACCATATATTGATAATGGCACAACTCACTTTTGTTAGAACCAGTGATTTTGCGAAAAACACCACAACGTAACATACTCAATAAAATTAGCAGATCCATATAAAAAAAAAAAAAAAAAACCGTTTGGGCGTCCTTCCAACAACAAACAATTTCCATAGGGCTTCGTTCCCACTCTGCCTCGTTTTCTTGATTTGGTCTCTTTTCTCTCCACTGGGTCGGACTTCGGATCCGAAGTATGGAGAATTTGCATTGTACCGTGATTCTCTGTATGTATGGAGAATGGGCGCTTGATCTGTGCTCCTTGATCATGGTTGAGGAGAAAATAAAATTAAGATTTTTCCAAACCAGTGATTCATTCTAAACTGGGGGCTTACACCATATAAAAACTCCAAAATAATAGAAATGCTATGGTGTAAACCTGTGTAGTCCAATATTTTTTCAAAAAGAACTGTACGGCTTGCACCATAGGATGATCCAGCCCGTCCATTTGATGGGACACAGCGTAAAAAATCATTTCCGTGGGATGATCCCAACCCTCCGATCTATAGAGATTCCCATAATATAAAGTTCCTATAATGATCATAGGGCTATGATCATCCTATGAAAATGATTTTTTTGGCACCCCTATTTACATTGTAGCCCATCAAATGGACGGTTTGGACCATCATAGAGTGTAAGCCGTACAATACGTTTTGAAAATACTATACTATAGGGGGCTTACACCATTTAAAAACTCCACTCATAAAAATTGAGAACAAGGCAAGAACTAAGAAATTTTTACAAATTGAGCGACCCCATTGTGATAAATTGAAAGCCTAGGCCTTTAAGAAATGGTGATTTATTGGGGCCATATGATCATATGAGAACCAAAGTAAGGCCTATTAGATATAGGGTTCCTATCAATCAAAGATGGGAGCACCTCGATCACTTCTGACCTCCTTTAAAATGTGTACAAAAAAATGATAGTGTCAAAAAAGGAAGTCTGCAACAATGACCATGTTTGCAGATTGCCTAGCAGAGATGGTAAAGAAAAATCAAAAGTAAGAAAAAGTAACACCCATCAAAATCAAATCCGCCGCCGATCAGGAATTAACACCATATAATTTCACGTAATTCTAATACCACATATTTATTCAGCAATGTTTTGGGTCCATTTTCCAAGAAGAAAAGAAAAGAAAAGAAATGAAGAGAGGGGGAAAAAGATGGAAAAAGACTAAAGTTAGAACAATAGTAGAGAGAGAGAGAGAGAGAGCGAGCGCGGGGGAGGGAGCGAGGGAGAGAGATTACCCCCACAAGGCGTCAACATCAAGTCTAAACAGGGGTTATCAACTCTCTTTGAACTTGATAATCCCTTTTTTAGACTTGATAACCAAGAGGGGTATTTTGGTAAGGTTATCCCGCATATTCAGTTTTGACCCATTTATAATTTTTCAAAAGAGTGTCCCCCTTTTGGCAATTCTCGCATTTTGGTCTGCCCATTGGTAATTTCTCCATGGTTTCAAATTTCGGTTTCAGTTCAGCCGAAATACAATAACATAGAATTTTATCCCGTATAGAATTTCGGCAAATTTCGGAAAAATATTAAGTAATTATCCAAAATCTAGATTTTTGGGTGAAACTCCTTAAATTTCGGAGGGAAACCAGTAACAACCATGCAAATCAAATACACGGCCAAGAAATTAAAGCAAGCAACATATGTGTAAATCTGATAGAGAAAAGAGGATATTTATTCAGCAATGTTTTGGGGGTCCATTTCCCAGAAAGAAAAGAAATAAAGAAAGATGGGAAAAGAGGATGCTCAAATAGATGGTGACTAAAGCTAGAACAATGGTAGAGAGTGAGACTAGAGAGAGAGTATCCCACAAGGCCACAACTGACCTTTAGAGACATGTCCCATCCCAGACCAACCTGGCTCCCACCTAGTCCCATAGTTATGCTGGCTCCAACTCAGGACCGTGGCATCACCATTTTTATCTAGACCCCATTTCTTCCATGGGCGTAAGTAAAACAAAACAAAATTTACGCCCATTTTTAAGTAGAAAAAAAAGGGCTCATGTTTAAATTGATGCCCATTTTATCCAGTGAACCCATCTCTACGTGTATGGCTAATGGGTGCTTGATCTGTGCTTCTTGATCAAGGAAGAGGAGAAAAGAGCATCATTTAAGTTAGAAACTTGTACAAATTGAGCGACCCCATTGTGAGAAATGGATAGCCTGGATAGGCCTTTAAGAAATCGTGATTTATTTGCCATATGAGATCCAAATTAAGGCCTATTAGATGGAGGGTTCTAATCAATCAAAGATGGGACCACTTTGCTGTAGTACACACCTCGATCAGTTGTGACCTCCTTTAAAGTGTGGAGAGAAAAGAAAAGAATAAAATGAAGAGAAAATTACATTTACACCCCCTCTAGTTTCTGACACATTCAACTCTAACCTTGACTTTCAAAATGTAACAAGTACACCCCCTGAGGTTTCAAAACGTGACAAGTACACACCCTTCATCAACAGTCCGTCAGTTTAACCTGATGGAAAGACTGAAACTAACCATGGTTAATATTTTGAGGACAGAAATATCCTCATTTGTAGAGAGATTAGGGTTACGCCATTTCCCACTGCCGCCGTCGCACCTCCAGCCACTGCCGCCGTCACCGCCACCGCCGTCACCTCACCACAGACAATGAAACCCCACGCCATGGCTACATCAAACCCACATTTCAAGAAAAAAATATTTATAAAAACAAAAAAAAAATTCTAAAATATTAGGATTTATGTGCAAATCATGATAATGGTACGAATGAAGACAGATAAAACTCCTAAATCGAGGGTTTATGTTGATAAATAAACTAGGGTTTGAATTTTCAAGTCTGAAAACCCTAATTTTCAGTTGAGGAAGAGGAGGGCATTTTGGTCATTTCCGCCTCGCAGTCTACTCCGTCATGTTAAAAAAACTTCAGGGGTGTACTTGTCACGTTTTGAAAGTCAGGGTTAGAGTTGAATGTGTCAGAAATTAGAGGGGGTGTATCTGTATTTTTCCTTGTTTTTTCGGGAAAGGAAAAGAAAAGGTTTCCCGAGAAACTGACGTGGCAAAAGGAAAAGAAATCCCGAGAAACTGTGCAGGAAAATGTTTTTTTTTTTTTTCACACGACTGATTCTCGGGAAACCAAATTGCACCAAAGTGGTGGGATTTGGTTTATCACACTTGCGAGAAAAGAGTCTTTTCCATGTCATTTCTGGCATTTTCCATGCCATTTTTTACATTTTCCACCTAATCCTGTTAGTTTTTCGGGAAAACAAGTGAACACCACTATTTTAGCTTTCTCGAGAAAAAGAGGTATTTTCCCGGGATGTGATTTCCTGAGAACGCAAGTGAACATAGCCTAAAATGAAAGAGTCAAAAAAGAAAGTTCGCAACGATGGTCATGTTTGCAAATTGAGTGGAAGAAAAATCAATGTTTTGGGGGTCCATTTCCCAAAAACAAAACAAATAAAGAAGGGAAAATTACATTGTGGCACCCCGATCCGGGAGAGAGGTGAGGGAACGAGCCCCCAGCGGCCTCTTGGATCATCCACACGTGAAGGAGAGCTCTACCAAGGAACTCTCGAAACAAAAAACAAAACTCAGAGTCGCCATCCATGGTATACGGCCATGGATCCCTAAAAAAAAATATGCTCTGTATACCATGGATAACCAGAAATGAATGGGTTCGTGCCTGATTACGAATGGAGAAGGTCCGAAGAGCGCCTCCAATTCGTCCGAGTGCAAGCACTTGGTCTCTTATGCCATTTATTATTAAATCCAAAGAATTTTAGGTAAAAATCATATGAAATAGGAACAATTCTCAGGAATCGTCTACCTAAGCATGCATTTCCTGAGGATAAAGAAATAAGCATACACAAAATGAAATGAAAAATGTGTCACCTAAGCAAAGCTAGGTTATGAGGGACATGCCTAATGGGTGTCTAAGTTCTGGTGGACATACACATGCAAGCTACAGCTAAAGGTATAGTATCAGTACAAGAAAATAAGAAAACACGTCAAAACATAAAACACAAATCAATCATATATATGACAGGACAAGACAAATCCTAACTCTAATGCGACTTGACTCGGACCAAGATGGCCGTCCATCCCAGCTGCTCTACGTATCCCGGCCTCGGGAAGAATCGGAGTCAACGTAGTTCGATGCCCTATTCTAAACTACTATGCCTAACCATCTAGAACCGCTATCCTAGACTCGATCCACTAGACTCGACTGATTTTTAAAGCTTTTTTGTACGATTGCTTAAGTTCAGGTGAATTGTAATATTTAGGACTCTATATGTCCTAACTAATGCAGGTTGATTAACCTTAAGCTAATGCAGGTGGGCCCTACATCCTACGTGTATCTAGGCTGTGCAACCTAAGGAAAACCATGGGCTGACTATATGCTTCCTAGTCTAGCCATCGGTTTGACTAAGTGTCTAACCGATCAACTTGAGGCCTCCTAACTCTAGTGACACTCACACAACAGGACACACCATATCAACAAATCAGGACAGACTCCTAACTCTAAAACACCCCAAATATCTAGGACATACTCCTAACTCTAGGGGAAGATCTCTTTGAAAAAAGGTTTTGAAGAAGTTTTTGTATTTTTGGAAGGTTTATTATTTTTATTTTTTTTAAAAGTTTGGCTGGACCTGGGATGTGAATCCCAAGCTGCACTACGTACCTCGTGGAAGAGGATCAAGCCTCGAAACGAACTATTCCGAGATAAAAACACTAAACAAGTAAACACCTGCGATTCACAAACCAGTAAACTAGCGTGCTCACAAACAGGTACACCAGCGTGGTCACAAACAAGTAAACTAGCATGATCATAAACGAGTGAAATGTCAATAAGATAAAACATGTCTAAAGGGAATATCTAAAAGACTTGGAAAGTCTTCTAAAATGAAGAGAAATGGGTGCTACAGGACTTAAATAATTTCTCCTAAAAGAGGGGCTTGGGATGACTCCTTCATCGCCCTTGCAATGAGGGAAAAACTAGTGTCTAAAAGACTAGGAAAACACCTAAAAGATAAGAAAAAATACTACTGGGACTTAACAAGTCCCCTAAATGATGGGCTTGGGCTAACACCTTCATCACCCTCACAATGATAAAGGGTTATGTATATTGGTAGATGTCTAATAAACTAGGAAACCTTCTAAAAGCAGAAAGAGAAAGAAATGCTTAGGAATTAACATAATTTTTGTAACCTCTACAAAAGACCAACACACTAGGTACATGCATAATATCCATTTCTTAACTGACAAATGATAGGAAAGATACCATCCTAAAATCATACAGATTAGAACCTGGCTACTAAACTAACCCCAATCAAAATAAAAATTAGAACCTATCCATGAACTATTAGAATGAACTTATACCATCATTACCCTTTCTCATTTTCATTACTCTATATAACTGATGACCAACCATTTCATTTCTATTCTTAAAGATTATCAGAACAACAGTTAGAGCAAAATGAAGTGAATCCGCTGAAGTCAGGGAGACAAAATAACTTCGTGTGACCATTAAAATTGATTAGTGTTAATATCAAAAATCTAAAGATTCATATATAAACACTACCATATTTCAGTAATCCCATGGCTCCATCCTGACCTTTTCAAATACTCAGGCTTATAATTAATTATCATGATCGTAAAATAAATCCATTACTTGACTCAACTGATGACAATCAGTTAAAACATACCAACACCGAAACTCAAGGATAAATAAGGCCCACAACAGTATATATAGTTTTTCTATGTAAGTGAACATGAACACCCCACTCTCTCTCTCTCTCTCTCTCTCTCTCTCTCTCTCTCTCTCACACACACACACACACACACACACACACACACACACACACACACACGCTCCCAAGTTGTGCTTAATATGACCATCAGTAGCACGCATCAACAGATTCTGTATTGCCTATTATCAGACTAATTTGGAATCCTTCAAGCATTTATATACCACTCATATGCATTGATTCAGGGGGCATTTTCGTCACAATGTTTTTGAACATTTTTCTAGCACGTTTTTAGGCTACTAGAGGGCTGAATCAATGAAAATGGTAAACTAGAAAGTTGTAGCTACTTGAATTCTTACGGGTATTTCTACTCGTAATTTGGCAAAGTGGTTAGGGAGTAATAGCCATTTTAGTGGGCTGTTATTATCACAAGGATGTGAGGGTTGTAAATACTAAAAGAACGTGAAGGCTACTATGGTGGTATGAGAGCTGTTATGGTGGTTCGGATGGGAGGTCGGTAATAATGGGAAAGCTGGAAATAATGAGGAGACACACAGCCCCTAAAAAATGCAAACCGAAACCAAAGCCAAAATACCTTGCTCAAGCATGACATGACATCCTTTAAACACTCACACATCATCATAACATCTCTTATTTATTCAGTTGGTATATCTTCCTTCAGAACTCGTATGCATAACCATTCTATCTACTCGTGATTATCCGATTAAAAGGAACATCTTTGTCTATTTCTAAAGCCACACAATTGTATAGCTATGGAAGAACAATTTTATTATTAAAAATCATTTAAATAAGGGAAACATTTTCAACAACAAAACTACTACACTACTCCCAACCAGTTTATAAGGTGTCTATGCTAAAATAATAATAATAGCAAGCTTCTTTTACATATCAATGAATAGATCTATGAAGTAAAAATGATAGGGCGTGAAAAAACCAATTCTATCCATTTTGTACATGAAGTTGGAATGTGCAGACACTGTCCATAAAATTATAAAGGAACAACCACATAATGCAAGCCACACTTTCCTTATAAAGACTTACATAAGTAGCAGCTTGTGATAGTGAAGTTAGAGGCGTGTATTAAATCACCAATGATCAGCAAACCTCCTAGTTCAACTAACTGATGATGATAGCTTCTATGTTTAAACACAGAACATAGTTCAAAATGAAGATTTCAGTTTCAATAAAAACAACTCCTTGAACTTCAAAAATCAATTTCCTTCTATCCAAGATTAACACCAAAGGGCAATGAACATCCAACATATGACAGATTCCAGCACAAAAATATATGCAACATATGAAATCATAACCGTGTGTTCACCATAAATTAAAGTACAGTCCCTGTAAAAACTCATGGAATTGGGCTCATTTATTATCTTCTCTTTAAATCTATCAACGAACTTCCTAGAAAAATGCTACTAACAATGTTTCATTATTTAATAAATCAAATGTTTACAACCAAGAAATTTTACTAAACCTACAGCTATCAAGAAGAAAGTCCATTCCTTCAGTATATTAAACATAGGCTCTAATAAGATCATCGGCCTGAAAGAATGATATAGACTAAAAATTAAAAACTCAAGAACATTTTTTTTTTCTTTCAGAGAACAGGCTTTTGACTCCAACTGAAATCATAAACATCATTTGATTCTTTTATTTTTTCTAAAAAAATTTTTACTTGCTACTGACTAATTCTCATCTGGTAGTGCAAAACAAAATTAAAAAAATAAAATTTCAAGAATGACAAACAAATGCTTGGAGAAAACAATTAAAGTGATTAAAGCTCCAATAACTCCAACAGAATTAAAATCTCATTTTCTTTCAAAAGGAATCAGCACAAATTTGGAATTCAATAATAGCTAAAATCTTAAAACTTTGAAGATCTATGATTTATAGCTTTAAATCTAAAGAAACTACACAAAAGAAATGTAACAACGACAATTAGGGAAGAGAATCTATTAGAACAAAGCATAAAGTAACTGAGAATGCGATCCAACCTGAAATTAATCGGAGCTCCTGCAAATTACCAGAGAAGGCAATTTAGAAGGGAAAACATGATCGAAGCCATAAATTCGTCTTTCTTCTTCTCTCTAATTTTTCGATCTGAAAATGATCCTTAGTTAGAGTACTATCTTCTAATTTTCTCCACGAAAATTGAAACTTGAAGGTAGAGATCGCGGCGAGAATGATCTTGCTGGAGCTAAGGTTTGATCGGAGAAGAATAAATTTGATTGGAAAAATCAAGAACAAATGCTAGGGTTTCGGTGATTTGGGGAATTTCTCTTTTTTTTCTTTTTCTTTTGAGCTCTGCTAGGGTTTGTAAAAATAAAGAAAATGAGAGCCTCCTTAGCTTCTCTTGCAAGCCAATGTCTATTTATAGCTATTTGGGCAAAGTTTTCGGGCTTCTTAAGTTTCCTTCGAACAACCTCTTTTGATAAATATTCACATGGTTTCGGTTGAAAAAGGTGGTACATAAGAAAGAGCTTTAGTGAAAATTAAAAGATAATTTCGTGCTTTTTTTAAGCTACCTGGGACAGCCTCCCTACTGCAAAAAATACATTAACTGGGCTACCCCCGGATTGGATAAACCACCCCCTTCTGCTACACTATTTTACACTAAGTTACCTACCTCACTTGTTCGCTAGGTAAACCGCGACGGATTTTTTGAAATTTTGCAAGGACCTTGCTGGGACCCTAACCTACCTTGGGGTTAAATTTGGGGCTTTAAAACTATGATTTGGTTGGGTTTTGTACAAACATGGACGGTTTAGGGCACGGTCAAAATGGGGTGTCTACATACATTTACACCCCCTCTAGTTTCTGACACATCCACTTCCACCCCTATAGTTTAAAACGTGACAAATACACCCCTGTAGTTTCAATTTGTTTAAGGTAGGCCCTCTCAGCTGAAGGTTCGTCCATAGATTGAAGGGTTAAGATGATCCGATGGAGCTGATTTTTTGGGCACACCCTATCTATGTCAGGACCCATCAAATGAACGCTTTGGATCATCCAAACAATGTGGGAAAAGAGGATGCTCAATAGATGGTGACTAAAGCTAGAATAATAGTAGAGAGAGAGGGAAAGGGACAGAGAGACGGAGTACCCCTCAGGACCCGCGTAATGGCCCTTCAGAGACCTGTCCCATCCCACACCAAGTTGGGTCGCACCAAATCCAGTACCTAGGCTGGCTCCAAGCCTCCAACTCAGGACCGTAGTATCACCATTTTTATCTAGACTCCGTTTCTTCCATGCGCGTAAGTAAAATAAATTTTACACTCATTTTTAGGTAGAAAAAAATGGGCTTACGTTCTGTTTTATTCCCATTTTTAGGTAGAAAAAATGGGCTTACCCAGTGAACCCATCTCTATGTGTATGGCTAGAATGGGTGCTTGATCTGTGCTTCTTGATCAAGGATGAGGAGGAAGGAACATCATTTAAGATTTCTCCAAACAAGTTATTCATTCTAAAATGGGGGCTTACACCATATAACAACTCCAAAATAATAGAAATGATATGGTGTAAGCCCGTATAGTCCAATATTTTTCAAAAAGAACTGTACGGCTTGCACCATAGGATGATCCAGGCCTACCATTTGATGGGCCACAACATAAATACGTTGTGCCGCAAAAATCATTTCTGTGGGATGATCCCAACCCTCCGATCTATAGAGATTCCCATAATATGAAGTTTCTCTAATGATCATAGGGCTAGGATTATTCTATGAAAATGATTTTTTTGGCACTCCCTATTTACATTATAGCCCATCAAATGGACGGTTTGGATCATCAGAGTGTAAGCCGTGCAATACTTTTTGAAAAATACTAGACTATAGTTGCTTCCCCCATATGAAAATCCACCCTTAAAAATTGAGAATAAGGCAAAACCTAAGAAAGTAGTACAAATTGAGCGACCCCATTGTGATAAATTGAAAGCCAAGATAGGCCTTCAAGAAATCGTGATTTATTGGCCATATGAGATCCAGATTAAGGCCTATTAGATGGAGGGTTCCGATCAATCAAAGATGGGAGCACCTCGATCACATGTGACCTCCTAAAGGGTGTACAAAAACAAGAAGGAAAAAATGAAAAAAAAGAAGAAGAAAAAAGTCTGATTATTTAATATTTGTCAAATATATCAAAAAAAGAAAATCGTGATAATGTTTGCAGATTGCGAGATAGTAAAGAAAAATCAAAGGTAAGAAAAAGTAACACCCATAAAAATCAATACGCGGCCAACCAAGAATTAAAAGCATGCAAACTATATGTAATTCTGATAAAAGATATTTATTCAGCAATGTTTTACGTCCATTTCCCAAAAAGAAAATAAAAGAAACAAAGATGGCAAAAGAGGACGCTGAATAGATGGTGATTAAAATTAGAATAATAGTAGAGACTAGAGAGAGAGAGAGTACCCCACAAGGCGACAACCCGCATGGATGATCCACAAGTATTTATTCAAAAAAATACTGTACGGCTTACACCATTGGATGATCCAAATTGTCCATTAATGGGCCACAACGTAAATGCTTTAAGCACAAAAAATCATTTCCATAGGATGATCCCAACCCACCAATCTATAGAGGTTCGGATTCCCATAATATGAAGTTCCTCTAATGATCATAGGGTTAGGAATGGAAATGATTTTTTTGGCACACCCTATTTACATTGTAGCACATCAAATGGCCGGTTTGGGTCATGCTAGAGTGTAATCCGTACAGTACTTTTTCAAAAATACTTAGAGTATAGGGGATTAAACCATATAAAAAACTCCACTCCTTGATATTAAGGCAAAAGATAAGTTAGAAATTTGTACAAATCGAGCAACCCCATTGTGATAAATGGAAAGCATAGATAGGCCTTTAAGAAATCATGATTTATTTGCCATATGAGATCCAAATTAAGGCCTATTAGATGAAGGGTTCCAAACTTTGCCATAGTAGACGCACCTCGATCACAGGGTGGACAAAAAAGAAAAGAATAAAATGAAAGAGTCGAAAAAGAAAGTACGCAATAACGTCATCAGTTAGCATCGGTTTTGAGACTTTTTCTTTACAGCTGTCAAAGGTTCAATTATTGCCTCTCAAAGTGATCTCTTTCAAGGGTACACAGGCATTCCTTCAGTTCCTTGAGCTTCTCATCTACTTGCTATTCCTTCCACTCTTACTTTCCTCTTTGAGATCCCTTGTTTCTTCCAACACTCGTCATGGATGTTTTAACTACACTCATCATAGAAGCGGTGAAGATTTCATTTGCTCCTCTTAAGCGCCGTGTTGATTATCTTGTTCACTATAAAAAGAGTGTTGAAAATCTTAAACTCCAAGCTGAAAATCTTAGGTTGAGGAGAGATGTTGTGCAACGATTAGTGGACACTGCTAATAGGAATGTAGAAGAAATCACCGGTGAAGTGCAGTTATGGCTACAACAAGTAGATGCCATTTTTTAGGCAATCACAAAGAGATTGGATGAGGGGATGATGGAGAACAAGAGATGTTTCGAGGGATGGTGTCCTAATTTCAGCTCGCGCTATTCTCTAGGTAGAGAAGCAACAAAGAAGATGGTTGATGTTGATGGCCTACTAGCAAGAGGGGATTTCACTCATGTATCAACTCCCCGCCCTTGTCCAAGCTTTAACCCAGCAGGAGAATTTGAGGCTTTTGAATCCACAGAATCAGCTAAGAAGCTGGTCATCAAGGCATTGAAAGAGGAGAGAATCAACATCATCGGGGTATATGGGATGGGAGGTGTTGGCAAGACGACCCTAGTGGAACAGGTGGGAAAGCAAGCTAAGGATGAAAAGTTGTGTGATGAGGTTGTAAAGGTCACTGTTTCCTAAAACCAAGACTTGAAAAAGATCCAAGGTGAACTTGCTGAGAAATTAGGCATGAAATTTGAAGAAAATAATGAAGAAGTGCGGGCAGGCTTACTGTTGAAGAGATTAAAGCAAGAAAAGAAGGTACCCATAATCTTTTGGACGATTTGTGGGATAGATTGAACTTAACAAAGGTCGGAATCCCCTGCGGAGGTACACAAAAGGGCTGCCAAATTATAATCACAACGCGGAGATTAGATGTATGTTCCATGATGAATTGCCAGAAAAAGATCGAAGTCCAAGTCTTACCTGAACAAGATTCATGGAATCTATTCAAAGAGAAAGCAGAAGTTGTTGAAACTAATGAATTGCAGAGTTTGGCAAGGGAAGTTGCTAAAGAATGCAAGGGCTTGCCTTTAGCCATTGTCACGGTCGCAAGGGCACTAAGTGGCAAAGGCTCATCAATTTGGGCTAATGCACTGCAAGAATTAAAGCGGTCATCTCCAAGAAACATAGAGGGTGTTGATAAAGAGGTGTACTCTCGTCTCGAGATGAGTTACAACTACATCGGAAGTGAGGAAGCAAAGTTGTGCTTCTTGTTTTGTTGTGTCTTTCCCGAAGATCATAACATTAAAGTGGGTCTATTGATGAGATACAGGATGGGGGAGAGGGTTTTCAATTGTGTCAACAATTTTGAGAAAGCATGGAATAGAATACACACCTAGGTTGAAAAACTTAAGGATTCTTGTTTATTGTTAGACGGTGACATTGAAGGTTGTGTAAAAATGCACGATGTTGTTAGAGATGTGGCCATATTGATCGCATCAAGAAAAGAGCATGGGTTTCTAGTTAAAGTGGGAGTGGAATTGACAGAGTGGCAAGAGAATTTGGATGAATGTAAGAGGCTTTCACTTATGGGAACGTCAATTGGTATGCTCCCTAAGCCACCGAATTGCCCACGTCTCTTAACCTTATTACTACAACGAATGAATGGTTGGAAAGAAATCCCAAATAATTTCTTTGAAGGAATGGAAGCCCTTGTCGTCTTGGATCTAAGCAATACCGAGATTTCAGCATTGCCCCCATCACTATCGTACTTAAAAAACCTGAATACACTATGCTTAGATAAATGCCGGCGTTTAGATAACATATCCAAACTTGGAGGTTTGGAGAAACTTGAAGTACTTAGCCTAAGAGACACTGCGATCAAAGAATTTCCAATAGAAATGAGGCGATTATCCAATCTGAAGGTTTTGGACTTGACAGGGAGTGATGCTCTTACACTGGTAGCCCCAAATGTCATTTCAAGGTTGTCTAAAGTAGAAGAACTGTACATGGGAGATAGCTTCAATGAGTGGGAGGTAAGAGGCAGCAGTGGATATGGAAGTTGAGCTAGCTTTGATGAGGTGGCATCTTTGGCTCGCTTGACCGATCTATACATCCATGTTAAAGACGTGAATTGTTTATCTCTAGAAGTCCCAGGCCCTTGGGAGAAACTAAAGAAATTCCACATCTGTGTGCGGGAAGAAGGGTACTCGTCTAGTGACTACGACGAGTGTACATCCATTAACATAAGGTCGTATCCTTTATCAAAGTGGGTTAAACTCTTATTAGAAAGAAGCGAAGAAATTGAGTTGAAGGGCGTCTCCAATATTGTACACCTCCTGCGTGATGGTGCACCTCAATCTCTACCGTTGTGACGAAATGGAACATTTCATCAGTACTCGGGTTCAACCAAATGCTTTTAGGTTATTGCAAGTTTGCAACGTTTGGACCTCATTCGCATGAAGAAATTAGAGAAAATCTGTCACGGCCCGCTTCCTATTAGATTCTTTCGGAACCTGATAGAGCTGAACATTTTCAGTTGTGGGAAATTAAAAAATATCCCATCATAGGATCTGCTTGAAGGGTTGCGAAGCTTGGAGAAACTCATAGTAGTCGATTGTGAAGAGTTAGAGGAGGTATTTGACTACGAAGAAGAGGGGATGAGAGAAGAGATTCATGCTGCTGTTACTACATCACCTCTCTCTACATTGAAACAAATGAAATTAGGAAATCTGCCCGGACTGTCGTGTATATATGGATGGGGGCCATACCACCAACTGGGACATTCCACAACCTAACCCTGTTGATGGTGCGTGTTAGACCAAAAATCGGTAACAGGTACAGCAGTGGCGTAAGAGCTGAGAGCGAGCGACGAGGGAGGTTGAGTATGAGTCCTGCGGTGAGTGCTTAGTCCTGCACAAGGCAAGCGAGGTCAGAAGACCAGACCGGGTTTTACTCCGGACAGGCCCTTCGACACTCAAGTCAGTATGAGCAGGAGTGAAGGGGAGATGTCTTAAGAGTTTAGGGAGAGAAGGGATTTTCGCATTACCCATCAGTCTGAGCTTTAGTCCCCTATTTATAGGGAAAATCTGTTGAGGTGTCCTGGACAGGTGTCCAGGACAGGGGGCGGCCTGTGAGAGGCTGGATCTCACCTACTCTGAACAGGTGGCAGCCTGTGAGAGGCTGAGTCTCACCTACTCTGGGACAGGTGGCAGCCTGTGAGAGGCTGGGTCTCACCTACTTTGGGACAGGTGGCAGCCTGTGAGAGGCTGGATCTCACCTACTCTGAACAGGTGGCAGCCTGTGAGAGGCTGAGTCTCACCTACTCTGGGACAGGTGGCAGCCTGTGAGAGGCTGAGTCTCACCTACTCTGGGACAGGTGGCAGCCTGTGAGAGGCTGGTGTTTTCACACCCCATCAGTTGCCCCCCAGTTTTCCAAGTCATTGAAGGACTTGGGAAAGTGTGATCACTCGTTTTTCTGGATGGGGAGACGTTGTTCGGGGGTGAATCGAAGAATTTAGCACGGAGTCCGGAGTTCGCAGTCCGGATTTCGGAGTTCGGAGTTCGCAGTCCGGCGTCCGGAGTACGGCTTCAACCGGACTGGCTCCTGGCGCAACACAGAGTCAAATATCCAGTCCGGAGTTCGCAGTCCGGAGTTGAGAGTTCGCAGTCCGGAGTACGGCTTCAACCGGACTGGCTCCTGGCGCAACACAGAGTCAAATATCCAGTCCGGAGTTCGCAGTCCGGAGTCCGGAGTTGGGAGTTCGCAGTCCGGAGTACGGCTTCAACCGGACTGGCTCCTGGCGCAACACAGAGTCAAATATCCAGTCCGGAGTTCGCAGTCCGGAGTCCGGAGTTGGGAGTTCGCAGTCCGGAGTAAGGCTTCAACCGGACTGGCTCCTGGCGCAACACAGAGTCAAATATCCAGTCCGGAGTTCGCAGTCCGGAGTCCGGAGTTGGGAGTTCGCAGTCCGGAGTACGGCTTCAACCGGACTGGCTCCTGGCGCAACACAGAGTCAAATATCCAGTCCGGAGTTCGCAGTCCGGAGTCCGGAGTTGGGAGTTCGCAGTCCGGAGTACGGCTTCAACCGGACTGGCTCCTGGCGCAACACAGAGTCAAATATCCAGTCCGGAGTTCGCAGTCCGGAGTCCGGAGTTGGGAGTTCGCAGTCCGGAGTAAGGCTTCAACCGGACTGGCTCCTGGCGCAACACAGAGTCAAATATCCAGTCCGGAGTTCGCAGTCCGGAGTCCGGAGTTGGGAGTTCGCAGTCCGGAGTACGGCTTCAACCGGACTGGCTCCTAATGCTTCATAGAACGCGTTATATCCAGTACGGGTTTTTTTTTCCGGACTGAATTTTGTCTTCTAGCGGCCAGTTCGGTGCGGACCGGACTGATTTTTGTCGTCTTGTGAGAACGCGTTATATCCAGTACGGTTTTTTCCGGACTGAATTTTGTCTTCTAGCGGCCAGTTCGGTGCGGACCGGACTGATTTTTGTCGTCTTGTGAGAACGCGTTATATCCAGTACGGTTTTTTCCGGACTGAATTTTGTCTTCTAGCGGCCAGTTCGGTGCGGACCGGACTGATTTTTGTCGTCTTGTGAGAACGCGTTATATCCAGTACGGTTTTTTCCGGACTGAATGCGGAGTGCGGAGTGCGGAGTGCGGAGTGCGTAGTGCGGAGTGCGGAGATCCATCTTTGGGACGTGAATGTTTACGCGCGTGCTTGATCGTATTGATGGTGGGAGAATGTGTCCGTCATAAATAGGGGACACGTGGCGCAATCCGGATGGCCTCGAGATGCGTGCATCGCATTTATTACCCCACCGCCTCTGAAAAACTATATAAGGAGGTTTACCCCCCTTCACTTTTTACTTTTTACCTTTCATCTTTTTTCTCTTCTTGCTCTGGGAGTTTCCACTTCTCAGTTCGCAGCTCGCAGTCCGCAGATCGCAGATCGCAGTTCGCAGCCCGTAGCTCGCAGTCGCGTTCCAAGATCTTTTAAGAGCTCCACTCACCGGTATTCCTCTCAGCCCTTCCTTTTACTATGTCTGATAGTACTTCCGATTCCGAGTCCGGTACGGGGTCCTCCACTAGCAGTATTTCGGAGTTTAGGATGCCTCAGGAGCCTTTTTTGGCTAGTCCGTCTGATAGGATAGACCTTGTAGATAGTGACGACGGAGGGGATAGGGATGAAGTGATCTTAGATCTGAATGCCACTCCACCCTTGACTGGCAGTCTCCCGCGAGCAGGAGGGAGTGTTGAGAGCGACGTTGCTGAAGCGTCCACAACATTCCTTCCTGGCCGGGCCGTGGAGGTGATCGCTAGAGCGCGGATGGATGCCGATCCAAAATACAACTTGCGAGCTCTAGTCGAGGAGAACTACCTCACCAGGTCTATGCTGGGAGATATCAGGGATAAATACTGTGTGCCCCCGAGATTTGAGCTGAGGGCAGCTATAGAGGGAGACAGAGCCTGCAACGAGAGCCAGGATCTCTGTATTTATGAGGAGTCACTGAGGGCAGGACTCCGATTTCCGTTGCACCCCTTTTTCTCAGCGGTGCTGCGATACTACGGACTAGCCCCGGCCCAGGTAGCTCCGAACTCATGGAGATTATTAGTTGGGTTTTTATACCTCGTCCACGGTCGGTTAGAGAGGAGCGTGACTTTGTCACTGTTCCGTGCTTGTGCACACCTGAAGAAGCATAAAGAAGGGGGCTGGATCTACATTAGCCAGCGCCCTGAACGGAAGATAATCACTGGCATTCCTTCGTCGATTCACTCGTGGAAGAACAGATTCTTCTATGTTGTGGATCAGGAGGCCAGTGAGCCCTGGTCCGTCCCTCTAGTGTGGGACACTCCAGATACCTCAAAACTGAGTCGAAAGCCGCTCCTCGAAGGTGAGGACAGTATAACATTCGCCTTGATGCGGAAGGAGATTGAGCAATCGGGCCTCATCCGTTGTAAGGAGTTTTCTGAAGAGGCGATTCTGGTCGGGCTGGGCGTGAGTGCCGCGACTCCAGAACGTATGTAGCTAGACTTGTCTATGCAATCTGTTTATTTTTTTATATACTTGCTTCTGACCGTTGGCTGCTCATTTGTCTTGCAGAGATGAAGAAACAATCAACCGTCGAGAAAATCAGGCAGGGAGCTCAACCGCGGGCACAAGAAGGTGCTCAACAGGCGCAGCAGGAGCGCCAGAAGAGAAAAGCGACTGTGCTGGGGAGTCCGGCCCCGTCACAGGGCATTCCTCCCCCATCCCAGAGGCCCAAGACTAAGGTGAAGCTAGTAGGCCCCTTTGCTCAGGGCGGTGGCTCTTCTAAGTCCGGTGGTGCTTCTACCGGAGCCGGTTCTGGGGCTCGCCCTCCTGCGGGGATTAGTGAGCAAGTCTTTCGACCCAATTGGGCCGTTCTGAAGGATGACACTGCCTTAGGCGAGAGCCGGGTAGCAGCAGAGCTTATGAGCAAGTGTTTGCTGCAGAAGGACAAGCAACAGGTCCTTTACGAGCCGCCAGCTACAGGAGAGGAGGCTGTGTTGTCCTCCGCTTACCAGGTAAGGAAGTAGTGCTTTGATTTGCTAACTTTCTGCCCATTTCTTCCTTTCACCATACTGATGCCTGTTTCTTTCTGTTCTTTCTTCAGATCTTGCTATACTATAATGACCTCAAGGAGAAGAGTAAGAGCTTCTCCCAAGCCATTACTTCATCTGAAGAGGTGAACGGAAAGTTGGCCGCTGAGGTGCAGGAGCTTCAAACGAGCATTGGGCGAATAGAGGAGGAGAAGAAGATGTTAAAAGAAGATCTGGCCGCAGAGAAGAGGAAACTGGCCAAGGCTGCTGAAGCCATGGAGGCTCAAAGAGGAAGGGCCACTGACAGGCAGGAGAAGGCAGTAAAAGAGGCCACAGAGGCAAAGGAGGCTGAACTTTTCAGCCTGTCGAGCGAGGCTTACAGTCTTGGATACTACGACTGCCTCCAGGAGCTCCAGGCCTGCAATCCAAATCTATTGATGCAGAACATGACTCTCCCTGCCAGGCCGAAGATTACTGATGAGGAGCCAGATACTCCTGCTGATACTCCTGCTGACATCACCTCTCTTCCAGATGCTTAGAGATTTATTTTTTTGTTTTGTCTTTGTTTTGACCTCTTTTTGTAATGGTCCTTGAGACCCTACAGCTTTTACCAGCATGTTTAAAGTGAATTTTGTAATGGCCCTCGAGGCCCCACATATTCTGATCAATGAAATTTGTCTGTCTCTGATACTTCTCAGCTGAGTGATTTGCTTGACTTTGTCTTTTTATTTTGATAACCTGTGAGTGAGGCCGTTGATGGTCGAATTGCGACGAACTGGTCTTTTAACAAGTACCCAAGTTTTGTGAACTGGGTTTCCAGTGAGTACCCAAGTTTTGTGAACTGGGTTTCCAGTGCGTACCCAAGTTTAAGAACTGGGTTTCCAGTGCGTACCCAAGTTTTGTGAACTGGGTTTCCAGTGCGTACCCAAGTTTTGTGAACTGGGTTTCCAGTGCGTACCCAAGTTTAAGAACTGGGTTTCCAGTGAGTACCCAAGTTTAAGAACTGGGTTTCCAGTGAGTACCCAAGTTTTGTGAACTGGGTTTCCAATGCGTACCCAAGTTTAAGAACTGGGTTTCCAGTGAGTACCCAAGTTTTGTGAACTGGGTTTCCAGTGCGTACCCAAGTTTAAGAACTGGGTTTCCAGTGAGTACCCAAGTTTTATGAACTGGGTTTCCAGTGCGTACCCAAGTTTAAGAACTGGGTTTCCAGTGAGTACCCAAGTTTTGCGAACTGGGTTTCCAGTGCGTACCCAAGTTTAAGAACTGGGTTTCCAGATATAAAAATGACACTGAATTTGCAAGAAGATTATTTATTCATAATAACAAATATACAAATTTACAAGATCACCTTTTCACGCCGGATAATTCGACTACTGATAATATTTCCTGAGGTTTTTGGAGTTCCATGCATGAGGTAATAGGTGCTCCTCCAGTGTCTCTAGCCTTTAGCTTCCTAGCCGGATAACTTCCTTCACTCGATAGGGTCCCTCCCAAGTTGGGGAAAGTTTCCCTACTTTCGTCGGCTGGGAGACGGCTGCCTTTCTCAGGACCAGATCCCCTGTCCTGAATTCTCTGGGGCGGATTTTGGAGTCGTGATAATTCGACACCTTCTGCTTATAAGCGGCGACCCGGATTCGAGATTCCTCCCGGATTTCTTCTAATAAGTCGAGGTTGGCGCGGAGTCCGTCGCTGTTCAGTTGCTCATGGAAACTGATGACTCTGGGAGATGGGGTGCCTATATCAACAGGTATCACGGCTTCAGTTCCAAAAGAGAGGTTGAATGGTGATTCACCAGTCGTCGTGCGAGGAGTGGTGCGGTAAGCCCACAGAACATGGTAGAGCTCATCTGCCCATCGGCCAGCCTTTTCATCCAGCCTTTTCTTTATCCCTTGAAGCAAGATCCTATTGGTTACTTCTGTTTGCCCATTGGTCTGGGGGTGAGCAACCGAAGTGAATCTCTGTTCAATCTTTAGGTCAGAGCAGAACTTCCGAAAGTTCCGGCAGTCGAACTGTTTGCCGTTATCTGTGATTAAGGCACGGGGAATCCCAAATCTGCAGACCACTGCCTTCCAGAAGAAATTCTGTATATTCTGCTCAGTGATCTGGGCTAGAGGTTCTGCCTCCACCCACTTGGTGAAGTAGTCGATTGCCACTACTACGAATATGCGCTTTCCGGAAGCCGGTGGAAAAGGACCAAGAATGTCCATCCCCCATACTGCAAAAGGGAGTGGACTGATAATTGGGGCCATCGCCACAGCAGGCTGGTGGATGGTGGGGGAGAATTTCTGGCACCTCTCGCACTTTTTAACCAAATTCAGCGCGTCTTGTCGTATGGTGGGCCAATACAATCCTCTGAGGAGTACCTTGATCGCCAGGGCTTTGCCCCCCAGATGTTCTCCGCAGATTCCTTCATGAGTCTCTTGCAATGCGTACGCGGCGTTACTTGGTCCCAGACACTTCAGGTACGGGAGAGTGTAGGACCTTTTATACAAAATGTCACCGCTGAGGGAGAATCGGGCGGCTCTCTGTATCACCTTACGGGCTTCTTTCTTATATTCGGGAAGTTTCGCGTCCCGTAAGTAATGAATGATCTCATCCATCCAGCACGGCTCGTTCTCCACCTGCATTATATCTGCGGCTTCCCTTTCGATGCTAGATCTTTGTAGAAATTCCATACGTATGCTTCCAAGAGTGGTGTATCCAGAAGCAGCCAGCTTCGACAGTACATCTGCTTTGGCATTTTCTGTCCGCGGTATTCTGATGACCTCGAAACTGGCAAACCGGCTGGAGAGTTGATGAACCTTAGCAAGATACTTAACCATACGCTCATCTCGGGCTTCGTAGACCCCTTGGATCTGATTTGCTACCAGCTGTGAGTCGCAGTATGCTTTTAATTTCCGGGCGCCAGTCTGAATTGCTAGGTTCATTCCGGCAAGGAGGGCTTCATATTCTGCCTCATTGTTGGACGCACGGAATCCGAATCTCAGAGCATAATCCGCAGTGAACTCCTCAGGCCCAGTGAGGATGAGGCCTGCTCCACAGCCGTTTTTATTTGAAGAACCGTCGACATATACTTCCCAAGTTGGTGTGCTGGTCATGGAGTCCTGCTCTGCCAGGGGTTGCAAGATTTCTGTCTGAGTTTCTGCTATGCATTCGTCAGGAACCGCTTTCTCTGCAACTGGGAGTTGTACCGTTTCAGGGTCGGCGACTTGCTGGGGGATGGTGCACTCCGCTACGAAATCTGCCAGTACTTGGGCCTTGATGGCTGGCCTTGGAGCGTACTGGATGTCGAACTCGCTCAGCTCTACGGCCCATTTCACAAGTCGTCCGGAGATATCTGGTCGATGGAGTACTTGCCGGAGCGGCTGGTCAGTCAAGACCTTTACAGTATGAGCTTGAAAGTACGGTCTTAATTTTCTTGCAGCCATTACCAGCGCGTAAGCCAATTTCTCGACCCACTGGTACCTTGTTTCTGCGTCGTGAAGAACCTTGCTGACATAATTGATTGGTTTTTGCTGGCGGTGCTCCTCGCGGACGAGGACAGCTGCCAGTGCCGTGGAGCTAACGGAGAGATATAGAAATAATTCCTCACCTGGCTCCGGCTTTGTTAATAATGGCGGGGAGGACAGATACCTTTTCAGCTCGTCGAAGGCAATCTGGCATTCTTCCGTCCAGGGCGCAGTTTTGAGGCCCTTAACCGCACTGAAAAAAGGCAGGCATCTCTCCGCCGATTTGGAGATGAAGCGACCCAGTGCCGCTATCATTCCCGTGAGCCGCTGAACTTCTCTGATGGTTCTTGGGGCGGTAAGCTCTACCACAGCTCTGATCTTCTCGGGATTTGCTTCTATCCCTCGCTGACTCACCATGAATCCCAAGAACTTCCCCGAACTGACACCAAAGGTGCACTTGGTGGGGTTGAGTTTCATGTTGTGCTTCTTGAGGACCTGAAATGTTTCTCTGAGATCAGACACGTGGTCCTGTGCGCTTCGACTTTTGACCAGCATATCATCCACATACACTTCCATATTTCGGCCGATCTGGTTCTGAAAAAGTCTGTTCACCAGCCTTTGATAAGTAGCTCCGGCGTTTTTGAGGCCGAAGGGCATGACTCGGTAGCAATAAGTCCCTTGATCTGTGACGAATGAGGTCTTTGGTATATCCGATTCGTACATCCTGATCTGGTTATATCCGGAGAAGGCGTCCATGAAGCTCAACAGTTCATGACCCGCTGTGGCGTCGATGAGCTGATCGATCTTCGGGAGCGGGTAACTGTCCTTGGGACAAGCCTTATTCAGATCAGTAAAATCGACGCAGGTTCTCCACTTTCCATTAGTCTTCTTGACTAGGACTACATTTGCTAGCCAGTCCGGATATCGAATCTCGCGAATGAAGTCAGCCTTCAGAAGCCTCTCCACTTCTTCTTTTATTGCCTGTCGCCTTTCAAAAGCAAAGTGTCTCCTTTTCTGTTTCACCGGTCTGCAGGTTGAATCGACACCAAGCCTATGAGTGCTGATCTCTGGATCGATGCCGGGCATATCGGCAGGAACCCATGCAAAGACATCTGCATTGCCCTGGAGAAACTCGGTGAGTTGATGTTGAATGCTACTACTAAGGAAGGAACCGATCAGAGCGACTTTCTCACCGTCCTCCGGGCACAGTGGGATGGAGAGTAGGTCCTTAGCGGGTTGAGTACCCCTGAGTTCGTCCCTTACATCAAGCAGTTCGATTGGCAGTGATTCCACTGCGTTTTTACCTTTCAGTGCCATTGCATAGCACTCCCTTGATTGAGGCTGATCTCCGCGAACTTCCCCCACACCATTAGGGGTTATGAATTTCATTTTTTGGTGGTAGGCTGAGGCGACTGCTCGGATCAGATTCTGGCCAGGCCGTCCCAAGATAGCATTATAGACCGAGGTGGCCTTCACTACCAGGAAGTTAACCATGGCGAATGCTTGACGAGGTGGGTCTCCGACAAGAACGGGGAGCTCAATCTGCCCCACTACTTTCACGACCTCTCCAGAGAAGCCGAACAAATCTGAGTTCGCCGGCCTTAGACGGTCGTCGCCTATCATCATTTTCTCGAAGGCATGGTAGTATAGAATATCCGCTGAGCTCCCATTGTCCACAAGAATTTTCTTTACCTCCCAGTTGGCAACGAGCATGGTTAACACCAATGCATCGTCGTGGGGCAAAATAAGGCTGTCCAGATCTGCGTCTGAGAAGGAGATCTCATTCTCCGTTCTTGACTTTTTGCTGGTTGTGTGAACGGCGTTAACTTGCCGTGCATATGCTTTTCGAGCAGCAGAGGAGGTGCCCCCGGCGGCTGGTCCGCCCATGATTGTATTGATAACCCCCCTTGGTTGAGATCGGGGTGCCTCAGGCTGCGCGTCGGTGACCTGAGAAGTCTTATCCTGAGGAGGGGGCTGCGGTGATCTTCGAGGGCTACGGCCCTGGGGACTCTTTCCTTTGCGCCCTTGGGTGCGGCCGTCATTCTGGATGTATTTTTTCAAATAACCCCGGCTGATCAGCTGCTCAATTTCTCCCTTGAGCTGCCAGCAATCCTCTGTGTCATGGCCGTGGTCCTTGTGGAACCGACAGTACTTTGAAGGATCTCTTCTGTTTCCTTTGGAGATCATTCTGGGCGGCCACTTCACAAACTCCTCCTCACTGATCGCTGCCAGTATGTGCTTTCTAGAGGTATTGAGAGGTGTGAAGTTCTCTTCTCTTCTCTGAGGGGGTGGAGACTTCTCTTTCCTGGGAGGTTTATCCTCCCTACGCTGTTTAGGCAGATTCTTCTCTTCAGAGGTTATCCTCCGGTTTGAATTAAGAGCTGCCAGTGTTTCTTCCACTGTTATGTACTCTTCTGCCCCGGCCATGAGATCCGCCAGTGAGTGCGGATTTTGCCGAGCCACCGCTCGACGGAAATCATCAGATCTTGCACCGGTGAGGAGTGCGTTCATAGCCGCTGAGGGATCTAAATT
Source organism: Tasmannia lanceolata (assembly GCF_043159265.1). Classification (NCBI taxonomy): domain Eukaryota; kingdom Viridiplantae; phylum Streptophyta; class Magnoliopsida; order Canellales; family Winteraceae; genus Tasmannia; species Tasmannia lanceolata. The sequence goes on from NW_027518693.1 coordinate 1,264,802, forward strand.
GGGCACCTGTAGTGCCTCCCTGTTGAAGCGGCGGACGAACACCTTCAGGGGCTCATTGTCTTCCTGTCGCAAGGCCATCAGGGAGGCTGTTGTTTTCTTTGGCATGCGGCTGCTCATGAAGTGGCGGACGAGGTCCTCTCCAAAATCGTCGAAATTGTTGATGGAGTTTGGTTTGATCCTGGAGTACCAGTCTCTTGCCGCGCCAGTGAGCGTCGTTGGGAAGGCTCTGCAGATGAAGCCGTCGGAGGCGCCGTGGAGGAGCATCATTGTTCTAAATGTTTCCAGATGATCCACGGGATCGGTAGTGCCGTCGTACTGAGGGACGGCAGGCATCTTAAATCCTCTGGGTGCTGGAGCACTCAGGACATCCTTAGTGAATGGCGTTCTGCTTGAGAACGCTCTAGAGGCGGGCCGGCTCTGATCCTTCGCCAATTCCTCTATCCGGTGGTTCATCTCCTCCATTCTCTGTAGCAGCGGATCCGTTCTGCGGTCTGGGGACCTGATTCTTCCCACAAATGGGCTTGCCGCAGAACCGGACTGACTTTCCGGACTCCTACGACGAGGTCGAGATTTTGCCGGTGGCAAACGATCTTCGTGAGGCCGGCGCCTCTGCGTGGAGCGAGACCGCGATCTTTCGCGGTGATGAGGTTCTGTCTGGGCGTGCCTCACTATGGGGCGATAAACTTGTCTAGCGGAGTGATGAGTTCTGCCCTCCCCGTGACGTGATGACTCTCCCCTGTGGACTCCTTGGGCAGATCGCGGGGCCTCTGGAAGAGGTGGAGGGGGTGCTTGAAGTAGTTGTTGGTACTGACCAACAAGGGCCGTCATCTGCTGGAAGAGGGCTTGGACTTGCTCCGAGGTGGGCACGGGATTGTGATGCTCCGAGCGAGAAAGGCTTTGGTCGGCAGAAGCTGCCACTACCATCGAGGCGATTCGACCACTCCGGGTCCTGCGAGGTAGCGCGGCTTGGTCGTTCTGCGCAGAAGCTAATCGCGCACTCTTGCGCCCTGCCATTTTGTAAGTGAGATGTAAGAACAGCTTTTAGTTCTTGGTCCCACGGATGGCGCCAATCTGTTAGACCAAAAATCGGTAACAGGTACAGCAGTGGCGTAAGAGCTGAGAGCGAGCGACGAGGGAGGTTGAGTATGAGTCCTGCGGTGAGTGCTTAGTCCTGCACAAGGCAAGCGAGGTCAGAAGACCAGACCGGGTTTTACTCCGGACAGGCCCTTCGACACTCAAGTCAGTATGAGCAGGAGTGAAGGGGAGATGTCTTAAGAGTTTAGGGAGAGAAGGGATTTTCGCATTACCCATCAGTCTGAGCTTTAGTCCCCTATTTATAGGGAAAATCTGTTGAGGTGTCCTGGACAGGTGTCCAGGACAGGTGGCGGCCTGTGAGAGGCTGGATCTCACCTACTCTGAACAGGTGGCAGCCTGTGAGAGGCTGAGTCTCACCTACTCTGGGACAGGTGGCAGCCTGTGAGAGGCTGGGTCTCACCTACTTTGGGACAGGTGGCAGCCTGTGAGAGGCTGGATCTCACCTACTCTGAACAGGTGGCAGCCTGTGAGAGGCTGAGTCTCACCTACTCTGGGACAGGTGGCAGCCTGTGAGAGGCTGAGTCTCACCTACTCTGGGACAGGTGGCAGCCTGTGAGAGGCTGGTGTTTTCACACCCCATCAGTGCGTGGGTGCGATAGATTGCGATGTCTATTCTCCCCTGTTCTTGCACAGTGCCTTCAACAATTGGAGCATCTTTATGTTGAAGATTGCTTTAGCTTGGAGAAAATTAACCTTCCAAAATCTACGAACAATAATCATCCAAACCTGCCCCAGGTTAAAGGATGTCTTCTCGTGGAACATAGCACGAGGCCTCCAACAATTGGAATACCTCCATGTATATGGGTGTGAAGAAATAGAGGTGATAATAAGTGGAGAGGAAGAGGAGCAGGAATTGGGTGTGGTGGATAAAGAGACTCTGCTCCCTCGATTAGAGACTATACACTTAATGTGTCTCCCAAAGCTTACAAGTCTCTGCTGCCATCTCAATAGAGGAGGAGGGTCCCATGTATTTCTCCATTTCCCTTCCTTGATATCTATTTGGGTATCGTATTGCCCGAATGTGAAGAGGTTTCCGGTAAGACCCCACAACGCACCTAAACTTGAAGAGATTCGAGGACAAAAAGCATGGTTTGAAGGGTTGGAGTGGGAGGACGAAGGCGACATGTCACGCCTCCAACCTCTTTTTCAAGAGTGGGAGGACGAAGGTGGAGAGGATTTCTGCTGCCATGGCAATAGAAAGAGGTTGAATTTAAAGAGGTTTCCGGTAAGTCCACACAACGCACCTAACCTTGAAAACATCCTAGAAGCATGGTTTGAAGCCAACATGTCACACCTCAAGTCTCATTTTGATCTAATTGTAGATCAAAAAGAGATATAGGATGAAAGTGGGGAGTCGAAGGTGACATGTAACTGCAGTTTTAGTATGAGTTAAATTTCATTTCATTTCCTTTCTTATCTAATGTTGTGTTATGCCTTTGTGTTTCCTTTAATTTGTTGTAGATATAATAGCATTCCAAGTTACTACCACATGGATTTCACAATCTATCTTATAGAGAATGAAAAAACTCTGTACGGTATCTCCACCCCTTATGGATGGATCAATCGATCTTTTATCCCCATTTTCCCACCCGACCTTTAGAATCAAGTTGGAGAGAAAGATACTGAAAGTGACTCCATTCATCTTCTCTTAAACGAAGGTATTCGTGCCGACTACTAATTAAAGTGCAGGACGAACTAGTGGATCACACTTGAATGAATAGCAGAGCAGAGTGATCTGTCGAAACAACGATTATGATTATATTTATTATTCTTCTTGTATCATTCTCTCTTAGTTCTTATTGTTCTTTTGCATTTTCCATCCTGTTCTCTACCCATTAAAGGATGCTTAAAGTAATAAGAAATTTGGTATTCCATTTTGAAGCAGATTTTAGTTTTAAAGCACAACCCCTCATGTGTTTGTTATTATGTTTGTTAGAAGCTTGACAGTAGCATCTGTTTACATTTAGGTATAGGTGGTCTGCATGATTTTGATGCATAGGAAATGCTTATGTTATTGCTTGCAAATCATTTTTTTAAGGATTGGGCGATTGGCTTTTCTTTTCAAGGTCCTTTGGAATTAGGTCCTAGTACTGGTTTGGCTCAATAAGTAAATGCCCATGAAAATTAAGCCGACCCATTCCAACATCACCATTTCAATCTAAATATGAGACAGACCAAGCCATCCCCAGCCAACTTGCATCCTTTTAATGCCACACTTTTCAAGCTGAAGTGGATGCAATGATATCCTAAATAAGAAAACTGATAAGACCCTCTGATGCCATATTGTTTTTTTTCTGTATCAAATCCATTAACTCCCTGTTTGTTTTGGATTAAGAGAATTGATTTTGAGACCAAATCTGATTATTGGACTGAAAATCAAATACAATTTTAAGTCCAATAATCTGTTTTGGACTCAAAATCAATTCTCAAAGTCCAAAACAAACAAGGGTAAGTGTGCCATGCCCTCTACTCAATCGACATTCAGAAAAAAAAATTAGTGTGACAATAAGAGTCTTCTTTTTAAACTATAAAAAAATGCTTAAAAGACACTGGTTGTAAGCTCCTTCCTAACATTCACCCTTTGGGTCACCACTTGTGCCATATATGTAAGTGATCAGATATGTTGATCCGACCTGTGACCTGCGACCACAAGTCCAACCAAATGCATTTGAAAACACCTTGATCAGATGATCTTAAGCCATTGATCAATCAAGTGTCATCAACAAATTATGATTTGTTGAGGGAAGAAAATGTTCCCGGTGAGTTTGTCGTAAACACTTGGCACTTGCTGTTGCATCATTGCTCATAATGTGCTGCTTCAGTTGCTTGATGTGGTGTAAGCAACTTGGCTGCAAGGGTTACAGATTTAAAAGCCCTTTTTTCTTATGAACTCAAGTTAGTTGTTTATGATTTGCTGTCTTTTAGATCCTTAGACATTCGAGAATATAACCAATTTTTTTTATAATGAAATGCTTGTGGTGCAGGGGTCCTCTTCATGTGATCAATTCTATGTATGAATATATTGGCTCCAAAGAAATAGGACTATTGTGATATTTCTGTTACTTTGTTTCTCCTTGATCATAGTAAATAGTGCTGGTTGTTGCAGATGTGATTAATGAGAGATCTAGTCGAAGGTTAAATCTCATTATTCTCAAGTATATAGTTATATTGAGCCATATTTGATTGTCTAGTAATATTATGTATTCAGGATAAGGCAATTTCTTATCTTTCTTTAAATTAGTCTAAGACATCTGCAGCCATTTCAACAAAAAAAAAAAAAAAAAGTCTAAGACATCTGCATTTTGCTTAAATGAAGCTATCTTTCTTTTGTTCCTTTGCCCTTGTAATGTCAAAATTAAGTGTTTTCCATTTAATTGCAGCCAGAATGGATGGCACCAGAAGTGTTAAGAAATGAACCATTCCAATCTCATGTAAGTACTAGCTATGTTTCTTTTAGGAACCATTGATAAGGAGCTCCCTTTCATTCCTATTATTTTGTCTCTAATTGATATTGAAGAGGACACTAATTTCTTGCAGATGCAATGTCTACAGCTTTGGCGTAATACTATGGGTGCTGGCTAGCTTGTGTGTGCCATGGAGTTGACATTTTGACATACCAACTCATCCTACCATTTAATCATTGATGAATTTTAGCATTATGTTGAATAGAGCTGTTCTGTTATTTGCTATTTTACTGGATTAAAACTCCATAGATCATGTGTCTAAATGACTTCTCATGCCATGTATACATCTGACTTGTGCTTATAACTATTATGGTTCCTTTAATATTTACAGATCAGATTCCATAATTAGATGGTGCACATTATTTGGGTGATCCAAACCATTTATTTTCTAGACCTGATCCACTGTTTTTTCTGCTGAACGTAAGTTGGGATAGAACTTCTGACCTTAAGGTTGAAGACCAAAGCTTTTTCTGGATTTGTTGTAATCATGGTTTTGTCTCTTTTGTAGAGTATTTATACGGTGTGACAGTAATAGTATAGTCCAATATTTTTCAAAAAGGACGCCCCACACCATAGGATGATCCAAACCGTCCATTTGATGGGCCACAACGTAAATACGTTGTGCTCTAAAAATCATCCATAGGATGATCCCAACCCATGGAAGTTGTAATAGGTTTTGTGTTATGTTGAAGCTTCTATATTGAATTAAGATTGGTATATCTATAGGTCTTGGTTGTAGACGTATGATGTAACTTTATAATTATCGCATAGATAACTCTTTGATCATTTTCGCCCGACATAGGCACCATTGATCCACAGTAAATTTTTTGCCTTATAGTATGTGCTTGTTTGATTTTTTTTTCTTCTATTTATCTTGGATTTCCACCCAACCCTAGATCGTCCTTTTACAACAGTTAACATTATTTGCAAACAATCACATTTAACTTATAAACTTTTTGCACTATTGATTATATGCAAAGTAGTAAAGAGGTCATAAAATGAGAAACATAGCGCCCCCAACACACACTCAAGGGGAGATCATGTGTTCCGATTGCTTTTAATGAGCAACCTCTTGTGGAGGGTTGAATTTGCCTCTATAAAAAAGATTTATTAAATTATAATACCAATGTTTATTTTGATGCACAACTATGGAAAATCCAAGTAAAAGGACATACTTTCCTTTTCCAAGAACTGTTTGGTTCACATCTACTATTCACAAGATGATAATTGTTGGTTGTAATTTTTCCAAATGAAAGCTCTCTTTTTCCAAATAAAGAAGAGGAAAGTAGCCAGAATCTCATCTTTGGTTCACATCTACTTATTAGTGGGACATAACAAGTGTCTAATCAAGGGCACTGAAGATCAGTTGATCCAATGATAGGACGGTTAAGATCTCATCTTTGGATGATGATTTTGTACCATGGGGCCATCCGAGGTCGAATTTCAATTTCAAAGATTTTGGTTTTCCATTCCAAACATATAATCTGAGTTGCACAGGAGGCCATACGGCATGTTTGTTTCTAGTATGGATTGTCCTCGATTAGGTATATTCCAAGATAATAAGTATTTATTGTTTGTTGCACAACTATCCGTGATAAGATCGCTCCCCAAAAATATTTAAGCCCTGTCTTTTTCAGATTATGACAACCGATTGTTAGTCCAAAACCTATTATTGGACTCAAAATTACCCAATAATAGCTTTTGGAGTAACAATCTGTTATCATAATCAATACAAACAGAACCTTAATCTTTGAAAATTAAGATGATTGTAATTCCTACCAAAAGATGGAATTGCATTTAGCCTTGTTTTTTGAAGATAAACTATTTTTTCAGAGATAAATTTCATTTGGGTACAACTTATCCAGATCAATCTATCCTGGAATACAAGGCTATGGTCATGTCCATGAAGACAGTTAGGGGTAAAATCCATCCATCCATTGAACACCAGGCACTTGGCACCTAGACTACTTTTGTAACTGTACTTGCCACTTGGGAAACAAAGGCAAGTGGGTCTTTTACCCGTCATCCATGAATGGCAACACCAAACAAAGAGGAAAGTGCCCTAGGACAGCAACTCTCTTAAAAGTTTCGAGGTTTAAATAGAAACCAATCCCCACGAGGAAACCTGGTGATCTCTGGGATAAGTATGGAAACTGACTTCTTAGAGAAGTCAACCAATTGGAAAGTCTCCAAGAAAGGCAATCTTCCTAAGCTACCTAGGACTCCACCTCTATAAAAGGACCTCCAAGCTCAAAGCTACACATCATCTATTATCGACAAGCAATGTTATTCTGCTTCTCTGCTTCTTGGACGACCTTCCTGTTGACGATTTCTTACTTGAGCGTCAGAGTGGTCTCCCTTTGTCTACACTCCGGGACCCCTAACGTGTGTTCTTTGAGCACATGATGAGCACATATTGGAGCTCTACTGAAGCACATTCGACCTCAGTGGATTTCGGCACCAACATATACCAATCACACAATCAAACAGCTCCTTCGTATCTTCATCCAGAGCCAGCAGCTCCACCACAACACGTGTTGCCACGTGGGATGCACATCATCATAGTTTCAAGTGAAGTGATGATATATTCACCCGGCCCCTTTTCTTCCATAGCCACCCCTTTAGTGTATTTATACGTTATAAATCCTCTTTTTAGTGGGGTGCAACTCGGGTCGGGTTGAGAATTTGGGCACCCGAAAAGAGTGAAACCCGACATTTTTTCATGAAAATTTTATTTTATAAGCTTAAAAACTCGGGCTGGGTTGGGTTTGGGTTGGAAAAAGGGGATCCTCGGGTCAGCCCGAGCCGATCTGCACCCCTACCTTTTACACAAAAAAAGGGGGTGCCCCGGGAAGAAAAAGGGTACAAATATATTATTTCCCTAGCAAATGTTTAGATGCCCTGCCCCCCTTTGTTTCCCAGCCGTAGTACTGCTTTGGCCGGCAACGTCTCTTCTGTCATTCAAACGGTCTCTTCATCCGCATATGCGGGGCATAAATGATCACACACCAAAATATTCTTCGAATGTTCTCTAATTTTCTATTAAAATAGATAGGGTGAGGGAGAGAATAACTCTTCTGCTATTAATCTTATGCACCCCCAATCTCTACTTTTGCGCCATGAACTTCATCTTTTCCCCATCTCATCCAAACCCATCTACCCATTTTTGAATAATCTATGGAGAACGATTCTCGCTCTCCATCCCATGTGATTATTGCATATGATGCAACTAAGGATCTCAAAGAGCACGAGCTTCAGTTGGCAATTGATCATATAAGGGTGAGGGGGGACATACTTATTAGAGGTGACACTCTTCTCGTACTTGGCATTTTGCAAAGTGTTCCACACCCAAGTGAGTGCTCTTATTGATTAGCTTGCCTTTTTTTCTTTTTCTTTTTTCTGTTCTGGTTTTTATACATTGCTTTGGACTACATGTTGTTGAAGTATAAATGATTAAATAAGACCAGCTCTAAGACCCTTATTGACCTTATTAAGCTTTTGAAGTAATTGGTTGTTTCACACATTGGTTAGAGGAAATTTGGCTCGATTTCTATGTATTGGTCAATGGGTAGACCTTGGTTACCAATCTCCACCTTGTACATATAAGTGGCTTAATCTTGGGGGTGGGATTCCATGGTAATCAATCTTGGATTAGACTTAGTCAATTTGAGCCGGGTAGATTCTTTCACCTTCTTCATGAAAATTTTATAAAGGATTCATTAGCCGATCCCAACTAGTTTGGGACAAAAGCTTAGTTGAGTTGAGTTGAGTTGAGTATTCCTCCGATCCTCACGATCAGAAGTATAAGGGTGGAATCCCTTAATTCCTGGTTCTATTATGCCTCCCATTCCACAATGTTCTAAAACGTGCACTCCGCAGGCGTTACAGCGGGGCCTAAGGCCATTGCCATAACATCATGCCCATATACACAATGAAATTTCTGCTCGAACACCTTTCGTCAAAGGATCGACAATCCTGTCACATGTAGGTTTATAACTTACCTTCCATTTCAAAAAAAAAAAGGTTTATAACTTACCTTAAATTCATGTTTTTCCATTATAGCTCTAATATAGTGATATCCTGCGCGTATATGTTTTCCATTAGAACTATTCGCTTCAATGTATATTAGGCTTATTGCTGCTTGATTGTCACGGGGCATTTCTATTGGTCCATCAACCATACCGGGGTCTAAATCAACAAAAAATCATCTAATCCAGACGCATGAGTAGTCACCAACTTACAAGTTATATACTCAGCTTCCTGTGTGTATCTTGCTACACAATCCTGTTCTTACTAGACCAACAAATAGTTGCACCTCCAAATATGAACATATGTCTAGAAGTGGACGTGTTATCATCTCTGTAACATGTGAAATCCACATCGGAGTAACCATGAACCTCAATTGTGACCTAGTAGTCTAGAGGGCGAGCCTTGACGCAACGGTAAGGTTGCTCCATTGTGACCTGGTGGTCACGGGTTCGAGTCACGGAAACAGCCTCTCTGCAATGCAGGGGTAAGACTGAGTACATCTAGCCCTCCCTAAACCCCGCAATGGCAGGGGCCTCGTGCACTGGGCCACCCTTTTAGTAACCATGAACCTCAAGATTTTTCGCTTTTAAACACAATTTGAGCTGCTTCATTCCTTTAATATATTTTAATAATTTTTTACTGCTTCCCAATGAGCAGGACCGGGATTGCATTGATGTCTGCTTAATAGGCCCACATGATAAGCTAAATCTATCCTAGTACACAACATCACATGCATCAAGCTGCCATTGGCTACCCCAGATAAGGTATAGAAGAGACAAACAAAGAAAAGTAGGGAGCTTTCGCTAGACAATAACTACAGCTGATAATGTATATAAGAGACAAGTATATCCATAAGTGTCAAAGCAAATATTTAAGGTAATTCAACTGCTCTTATTTTTATCACTGACAAGATAACTAATGTTGGGATTGGGCCTGTAGCTCAATGGTTGAGGCTTTGGTTCTCAACCTTGACGTTGCAGGTTCGATCCCAGCTTACCTACCAAAAATTAAAGATAACCCATGTTACTGTATTGTAGGTTTAGTCTGAATTGTTGTTGTTTTTTTCCCTAAGAAAAGTAGGGAACTTTTGCTAGACAATAAATACCCCTGATAGGGTATAGAAGAGACAAGTATATCCCTTAAGTGTGAAAACAAAATTTTAAGGTAATTCAACTACTTTTATTTCTAACACTGACAAAGATAATGAATGTTATAGGATTGTAGGTTTATTCTGAATTGTTGATGCTGTTGTTGGCTTTTGTGTGTGAACTGGTCTAAGATTCCTATCCATATAATCGACTCTAGGTCCTCTAGTCTATTATCTGGAGTCAATCATGATCTAGCCTCTTGTGCACTTGGGAGTTCTAATCATGTAGTTCCAAGTCCTTGGTTAATATTAAAAGTTCTTTTTCCCCCTTTTTATTGACTTAATGCAAAAATCCAGAGGGCTACAATCTTTTTTTGAAAAGGGCAACAGAATATATATATATATATATATGTAAAAACAGAACCGAGGTGGTCCTGAAGGAACAAAGATAATACAAAGATAGCAGTATAATAATTCAAGGAGGTAGATAGTCAAAGCACTCAAACGCGGCCCGAAAGACTCCTTTCTTGGCAAGGGTGTCTGCTTCCGCATTGGCTGATCTCCTGCCATGGCGAAAAACTATTGAGGAGCCCTTAGCTCTGTCCTCTATTTCCTCTAAGAGAGGCAAAAATCGCCAAGGGGGAGAAGCGTTACCCGAAAGCCAGCGAATAACATTTAAGGAATCCCCTTCGACGATAATTTTGTCGCACTCTAGACGAGGCATCGAGAGAAGCCCGCTATGAACGGCTCGGACCTCTGCCTCGTTTGAGTCTGCCACTCCGATAGGCCCCGAGTAGGCCCAGAGGACTTCCCCTTTGTGGTTTCTACATAACCCCCCAACTCCTGCCATTCCTGGATTGCCGATAGACGATCCGTCAAAGTTAAGTTTCAGGGACCCAGGAGGAGGAGGAATCCAGGAGGGGAGGATTTTCACTTTGGTAGCCGATTCCAAGCATATGATTGACCATCCTTCCCAGAGGTCGAAAGCTGAAACAAAACGAAACAGAGGAAGGCTTCGAGCCCAGGATATAACCGCAGCTATCAACTGAATATAAATCCAATAGGGAGATCTAGCCTTCCCTTCAAAGATACGAGCATTCCTCTCTTTCCACAAGAACCACCATGACAGAGGGCTACAATCTAATGCATCATAAACTTTGGGTATGATTTTTTTTTTTGTAAAGTTTTTTTTTTTTTTGGTAGGCTTTTTGTAGAGTTATAGTGTTTTTTTAATGGTTTTTGTAGAGTTATAGTTGCTTGGGAAAAAATGTTGGTTGTATGTGTTTTCTGTTTATAGTTTATACTGTTATACATGTGATAAAATTAAGTCTCATGTTTGTGCATGAATGAATTGTAATATAAACAAATAACAGTAGGGAGCTTTTGCCAGACAATAAATCCCCCTTAGGTATAGAAGAAACAAGTATATCCCTTAAGTGTGAAAGCAAACATTTTCAACTATTTACTTACACTATATTGCTCACACTGATCTTCTAACAATATACTGGTTTGTTTGTTTAAGTGGGATATCAAACTAAAGCATGCACTGATTCTTTTGCTGGGACCAATGCTCGCGCCTTGGAAGAGGAAGTCTCAAAGAAGGTTGACCTATTTGTTCACATGCTCATGCAAAGTGCTGAAAAATGTGTACATGAAGGGGTAATGTTCTTAAATGCTTTATGCATAATGTTCTTAAATGCTTTATGCATTGATGCCCTTTACTATTTCTTATCCTGTTTTCTAAAGGATGGGTACATATATATATTCACACCTGTAGACATTCCATTGTGTTATCTTTCTTCAAAGAATTTCTGAGTTCTTCTCATGAATCCATATTTAAGCATGACATCTGTAAGGAGCATGTGATTGCAAGTTAAATCTTTCTTATTATTGTTCTAGGTTTTCTAGTCAGAATGCTAAACTCTACAGGTTAAGATATGTTATCAACTTTCTTTTCTCTATTATTATTATTATTTTATTTTTTTCGTACTCCTAGTTCCCATCACATATGCCCCCCCACGCATGCTTCTTCTCTGTGTAAGAATTGTAACAATCTGCAGCTTGCATCTGTTGACTTATAATGTCATAGCTATGTATGATGCTTTCCTTAGATAGCTTTCTGGGGTTCTTGATGATCGATTCTATTGCTGTGGTGATTTGTCATTGGTATTAATAGCCAAAGACATTTCAGCCGATGGGATAATTTCTGTTACTGATTTTATTTTCTCAAACTGTCATCGTGGTTTATTTTTTCTAACAAGAACAACTGAACACCTGGTTTAAATTATTTCCTAGGCACATTCTTAATTCCAGAGGAAGGATAAACATGAATTTTATCTTAAACACTTCAAAAAAAAATTGGCCATCTCTGTGTGAGAAATTTATTACAGTGTCGATCCATATTTAATATTTGTGCTGCAATTAATATTATTTTCCTTAGACTCAACTCAACTCAACAAAGCCTTTGTCCCAAACTAGTTGGGGTCGGCTAAATGAATCCTTAGAAAACTTTCACGAAGAAGGTGAAGGGAATCTACCCGGCTCTAATCCTGGCTCTAGTTGGGTTCGTCTACGTGGATCTTTTTCTTCCATTCTATCCTATCCAAGGTCATGTTCTCTGTTATGTTCCTAGCTATCAAGTCTTTCCTCACTGTTTCTACCCAGCTTGTTTTCGGTCTGCCCGAAAACAAAAACTGTCAAATTATTTTGCTTAGAGTGGAACAAAACTGTCAAATTCTATTTTATGGAGTGTTAGTTTCTTTGGGAATAATGGGTCAATTATCAGTGCTCTATAGGTAGCCTAACCCTATTTGTCCACATAAACACATCAATTATGGTTAAATGATGATATTGTAGATTGTCCAATGCTTCTTGGATTATATTTTTATTTTGAAAGATGACATAAATTTCATTGATACTGTGAATGATACATTGGGGACCAGGGGTCCCACCAAGTATTACATAGCATCAATTAAAAAAGGCCAGAAGCATACTTCTGACCAAGGAGATAAAATTGTAATATATAAATAGAAAACAGACAGCATTATATTGGGTATCCAATCGCCCACATCCAATCCCCGCTTTCACTAATCTACGCGATTAAGAGCTTGTAATTTCCATCGAGTCAATCCTATGATTAGATTGGTAAAGCACTGCCAAAACCCCATTAGGCGAATAACTATGGTCACTCAAGCCATACTGGGACAAATACAATTGATTTTTCCCTCTGAAGTACTTTAGACTACACCAAAAAAGTGTGATGACCAGCAGCCCCTAGCATTTAACAGACGTAAGGGCTACCATCAAACCCAAAAACAATCCTTATCACTGACTCGTCGCACCCCAGATAACATCCTCAAAAAGTCTCTAAAGCATCTCTACTCACAAAAAACCCCGAAGGGACAAGCTAGGCTGAAGACTTCTTTAATTCCAGAATATGCCCCACCACCTCAGAGACGAATACCTCCTCATCGAGGCTCAAGACTGAGAGTTCCTCATCCAATGGGGTTTGCTCTTCTGCTGCTCTCTTTCTAGAAATCATATCCTCTAATTTCGGAATCCCCATCTTCTTATTTTCCTCCCAAAGAAGACGCCTAGAGGTCTGTTACTCCTCCAATAACTTGATGAAAAAAGGGTGCTTATGCAAAAGGGAGTGAGATTCTTTAATGGTCCACATACCAGTCAACCTAAAGAGCGCTTCCGGCGTCCTGCTAGCTTCTTCTTTAAATATCTTCCACTGCTGCTTTGAGAAATCCCTAGTAATTTCCTTTTGAGTTGGCAAGTGTTTGGAAACGAATTCCTCCAGATATACCATCCTTTTCAGAACTTTTAGGGAGGTCTCCATCTCAAATAAATCCACCTGAAACTTTCTCTTTTTGCCACGGAGTGAAGAGGAGGAGCAAGGGTGAGGAGACACCGAATCGCTCTGACTTTCCATTTAAACCCAAGATCCCAAACCCAAAGGAAGTAGAGAAAACGATCACTCAGAAAACAAAGTATCACCACAGAATGGATACAACGGGGAGGCCAAGAACCCAAGTTTGTGAAAGAACTCCCTCTATCATGAAACGGCATTAATTGCGCCGAAGTGGCGCTTCCCAATTTCATCATTAATTTATTCTTCAGGTACGAAGTTTATCCCTACTACATTGAAACCATTCTCCAATCATATGAAGGATGGTGTCCTTCACGCTTCACGATTCTCAACGTGCAAGCCCCATTGCCGTTGAGGGGATGCACGCTACAATAACCGCCAAAAACCAAAAGACACAAAGACTCTTTAACTTCCCACACCAGGAAAGTACCTCCAGGATTAGACAGATCTTTAGAATCTTTGAAGATATCCTTTAACATTTTTCTTTTTTCTTTCATTTCATTTTTCTTTTTCTTTCTTTTTTCATCAATTGGGACTTCTTCTTGACAGCTACGCAGAAAGAAGGCGCTCACCCAAAAAGTCCAATCTGCAGGAAGTAAGACAGCTCAAGAAAAATGCTCTTATACCAAGCAAGCCACGTATGGGGACCCACCCTTTTCTAAAACAAACCATTATTTCTAAAATCCTGATTCATCTTGGACATAGATGGATTACCCCACACGCAAATATTCCAAGCTAAATCAGGGCCCTGATCTCGCGACCCTGAATTGAGACTTAGGTGTCCTTTCAGACCAGGCTCGGGAAGCGAGCCTTGCACATTTCCAAATTTGACCCTTGAAATTTTGAAATTTGAATCCTGATGAGGGGGATTCAGAATACCAACTGGCCGCCTGGCCTGAATCTCCAGGGGGCTCACAGACGCCCTGTTTCCTGGTAGGGCAATCAACGAAGAATCTCTCTGACCATCTCCAGGGTCCAATTGGGGGCCTCTGGATCCCTGGATGGAGACTCCAACCATGTAACAATGATTGGAAATCCATAGCTTCACAAAGGGAGAAAGTTTCCAACGAGGGGCAAAGATTTTGGCTGATACAGAACACATACATTGATTATGGAGTCCCTCCATTTTAACTTCCATCACCTGCCCGAAGAGATTTCCCAAGGCTTCAACCGTCGAGGAGGCCCACATATGTTATGGGATACCGTAAAAGTTGACCCATAGTGTCTCAGATCCATGAATGTAATCTGGGGACCAATGGGCAAGGGAAGATAAGGGTACTCCACAGTTTCCGATTCCCAAATCCAGAATCCTAGAGGCCACCTCTTCAGAATCAAAAACAAAAAGGATCTCATCATTGGAGAGTAAACACGGGCAAGCAAGGGATGGAGAATTCCAAGACTTTTTGGCCCATTCCCATAGATCTTGAAGGGATCCAGAGATATCATTCCTTCTACCCACCAAACATGCCTTTAAGGAATCCATTCTTGTTTCTACCTCCTTACCGGAAATAGAGATCGATCGAGATCCTTTTTCCACCATAGAGGACGAAATTACCCCAGAGTCAGGCCATGGATCAGATTTTGAAACTATTGGGCCACCAGCCCCTGATGTGGTGGGGGATGGATATGAAGGCTTTTGTTTACGATCCAGGTGACAACAACGACATTTACTCCGTCGTTTAAAATTGGAATAATTACAAGACGAGCCTCCACCACCGAGCAAGCTTTCTATTTCCGTCCTGAGCCGAAACCACCGGGCAATAAACTGAGGGTGGTGAACTCTTCTTTCTCTAAGAGCACCATCGACACCTAGTCCTCCATTTGAAACTGTAATAAGCACGGGATGGGCAAAACCAGCCCCCTTGCCTCTGATTTTTTTATTTCCGCCTTTTTTGATTTTTTGTTTTCCGCCTTTTTCACTTTCAAACATGTTTCCCCTGTTGCTTCTTGGATTATAATTATGCATAATTTGATAATCATTTAATATTAAAATACATTCAACTAATACAAATGCATCATTTGATTTATATTTGCTATTCTATTGATGAGTATGCTCACAGTTTATGCTAAACACCGTATCTTGCATGAAATTGTAAAACAACTAATTACTTCAAAAGCTTAAGCCGTTGGAGATGGCATTATTTAATCTTTTATACTTTAACAATCCCCCTCACGTGTGGCCCTTCCTTTTAGGGTTGTCCTACACGTGACAGATGTGGCCCCTAGGGGTGGACATGGTTCGGTTCGGTTCGGTTTTGGGGTATACCCAGAACCGAACCATATATAATCGGTTCCCTGAAATTGGAACCGAACCAGAACCATATAAGTTTGGAACCGAACCGAACCAGAACCATATATAATCGGTTCGGTTCGGTTCGGTTCTGGGTTTACCCGATCTTCATCAAATCAACGGAATTTCTTCACAATAGTTGTTTGAATGTTTGGTTTTCTTTTCTTGAGATAGAATAATTTTTTGTTTCCAACTTGTCATCATCATTATGGGAAAAGCAGAGCACAAAAGTCTCTAATGAAATGATGAATATGACTTTGTGGGGGCGTTATACAAACTACTCTCATAATATTTTACTATTTTTAAAAGCCTTTCACTTTCTTCTTACACTTACAAAAACTTTCAAGTTAATATTAAAAACAAAAAGGATTCCCACATCTTCTTTCCTGCCATTAAAATATTAAGGCTTGTTTGGTGAGATTAAAAATATTTGGGCAAGTGCTGAGATTAAAAAACTTGTTTTCCAGTCTGACTAAGGGTTTTAAGGTGGGTCGGTTCTTGGTTCGGTTCTCGGTTCCGGGATCCAAACCCAGAACCGAACCGAATTTCCATCGGTTCCAGGTTATTAGAACCGGAACCGAACCATATAACTATGGAACCGAACCGAACCGAACCATATGTGCCGGTTCGGTTCGGTTCCTCGGTTCGAACCGGAACCATGTCCACCCCTAGTGGCCCCTCTTTTGGGTTGGCCATTACATGTGGATTTTTTTAATATCAAGGAGTTTTGAACCCAGAACCTGTTGCTCTGGTACCATGTGAAAGAACCAATTACTCCAAAAGCTTAAGCCGTTGGGGATGGCGTTAGTTAATGTTTTATACTCAAACAGAAATAAAGTACATTCATGCTCATGCACCGAGTAAAATGCCTAATAAGCTTGTATATTGCTTAGTACCTTTGTTTTGTTGTTGTTGACCCCATTCACTACAAAAGTCCATGCATATGAAGCTGATACCACTGCAATGATTGGCCTAATTAGATAGAAGCATTGTGTCCAATTTTTGCAATTCCAAACTATGCTTTTTACCCCTGTATAATGTTACTTTACATATGAAACAAATGAACCAGTGCTTAGTTGTGCGGTGGTGATGATTAACTACATCATTCATCTCTCACTCCACACAAAGAAATCTGTAACTTTTGAAGATGCACCAACCTTTTTTTTTTTTATAGAATTCTAATATCCTAGTACTTGTTAATATCCTAGTACTTGCGACTGAAACTTCTATAGATAATTGAAGGTTACTGTACCATGCGCTATATTTTATTCATGTGGACTAGTGCGGTAGGTGAACGCATAAATCCCTCAGATGAATCTAACCCTGCTTAACTGCTTGATTGACTTAAAATGACACTAATTATGGAAAAATAGTAACACACTCCAGGCATGGACCTAACTAATTCAATTGCCATGATGTTGTTCCAATTTTAATTCAGAGACCTATTATTTTTTTGTTTGGTTTGTTTCATTAATGTTAAGATTTAGTAATTCTTTAATCATGCTTAGGTATGCATTGACGTCAAAATTACTGCTGGAACTCCTATGAAGAAAGTTATCTCGAAAGAGATTGTATCTTGTAAAGCAGCTTGGGTTATACTTGATAGGTACATTTCTTTTCATTTGTTTTTGGTGTGTACATGATATTAAGCTGATAAAGAAGGTTTATGTTATTAGACACATAGGGTCTATTCCTTTTTACAATTCTTTCCATGCATCAATCCAAAATGTATAGTGACTTCATTTTTTTCTCCTTATTGTTTGTTCTTCTGAAACAACCAAGTACTCCAAAAGCTAAGCTGTTGGAAAAGGCGTTATTTAATCTTTTATACTTTAACACTCCCCCTCACATGTGGCCCCTCTTTTGGGTTTGACTATTTCATGTGGATTTTTGCTATCAAGGAGGTTTGAACTTTGGACCTTTGGCTCTGATACCATCTGAAACTACCAGTTCCTATTGGTCGAACTTTTGGTGCATTATGTCATATGTATTGTTCTTTCGATGCTTCAACATTTATAATTAGATTTTGATACTTGCATTTGTACCTAGGCCAATTTCTAACGTTTATTGGTGTTGTGTTTTCTTTTCTTTCATTTTATAAAGTTGAGAACCAATCTGGTCATTATTTGCAGAAAATATATATTTCATAATGCCTTAGTTTAAAATTTTACTATCTATACGTTGTTCTGGTTTCATAGATTGGGAGCCAAAGAGATATTGGCATTCATATTTTGGAGTTGATAGTTAAAGATCTGCAAGTTGGAAATTGGAATATACCTATATGAAGGAGGCTTTAGTTAATTGAGTTTTTTTGCTAGTATCAATGGCAAATTTGTTGAGAGATGTGATTTTACTAGTCTTTTGAGAGCATTAAGCCATTTCCTCCAATTTTACCTATTTCATGTAATGGAGGGCATTTTTATAGTTTACTATACATTCCAACTTAGATTAATATGTTATGAGTATTGTCACAGCCTGGCCTCGCACCCATTTGGTACTAGTGCAACGCTCTTACGTTAGCCCTGAATCAGCTACCCCAAATGGCCTAGCTGAATACCCAAGGCAAGCAAGACACTTAGACGCTACCAGAAGGAAGCTCACAAGAATAGAATGAATGCCTTTTATTACTCTCAGGAAAAATGGTTACGTATCAGAGGTCTGGAAGTTCATAAGTGATTTGAGAATATGGAGCTCATGCAAATTATTTAGATCTTGCAATCATCCAATGGTCTAGGACCTAATTTATAGGGTATCCCCTCATACAAATTATTTAGATCTTGCCAGTTGGAAATCATCCAATGGTCTAGGACCCTCCTAGAATTTTTTAGGCTATCTGGAATTCTCCATACATGTCTCTACCAAGAGACTACAAGAATATAGTAGAATACCTACAAATACCTACAAGTTTCTAGATACTTTTAAATTTTTTTTCTCCAAGAGTCTTCTACACCTTTCTATAGTTTTTAAATTCCACTTCTTTAAGCCTTGTTTGAGCATCCTTTATGCCTATAAAAGTAGTCATGGTGTGCCAAATTCTAACCCCGTGAAATGTCCATCCCCCCCCCCACCCCCACAAAAAAAAAAAAAAAAAAACTTGATTTTGTTGACATCCTCACTGCAACTTCATTGTGTTGATTCCTTAGACAACTCCTTTGCTCTTCCAATGAAGTGCTTGTCTTCCTATGAAGAGCTCGATCCTCCCATCGAGTCTTCAGGTTGCTTGGACACTCCAAGCATCCAATCCCCATAGCCCATCCACATTTTTTAGGGCGGGGCGGGGCGGGGCGGGGCCGGATGTTGCATTCCCCGTCCCCGTTCCCGATTTAGGGATGGCGGGGAATCCCTGTCCCCGCCCCTCGGGGAATACCTAATCCCCATCCCCGCCTCACACAAAAATCCTCACCTCAAAAAAGCTTTTTAACATCCCAAAAAAAGAAAAAGACAAGCCGTATTTGTGCACTTTTCAAAATATGGTAGTGCCAATATCACTAGCATAAAAAAAATATTTACTGTTAACTTAAAAAACACTAAAACAATACTATTATAAGAGGATATTGATAATGGCTTGCATAGTAAAACGGAGCGGGGCGGGGCCATCTCCATCCCCGCCCGTTTTAAGTCTCCGTCCCCGCTCCAAGTCCGGGAATCCCCGCCCCGTTCGGGGTGGGACGGGGCGGATCCCCGGTTTCATGGGTGAAATTGCCAGCCCTAACATTTTTGTAGGCCTTTCGCTTAATTGTAATGTTGAGAGCCTCCCAACCATCCGTGTATGAGAGCCATACATGGGAATCTCTCATCCATGATGGTCACCACTCCGAGATGAGGCACGAGAATTGCCTTTGTTGCGCACAGAAATTCGATGCCTAATATTACCTGGTAGCCATTCAATGGAATTGTTGCAAGGTCGATTACACCATTCCATCCACTGATGTTGAGCTCCACTCCTTTGGCTTCCCCACCGATGGGCTTGGTCTCCAAGTTAAAGGCTTTTTCCGACATTGTCTCCTCAAGTTGAAGGCCTAACCACTCGGCCTTGTCCTTCGATACAAAGTTTTGAGTTGTGCCTGTGTCCACCAAGGCCTTTGTAACCTTGCCGTTGATGTGCACGTCCATGTGCATCCAAGGTTTTAGGTTTCAATTTCGGTGCGTTTTGGTCGTGATAGAAATTGAAGCATGTTGATTTCAAATGAAAATTTTGATGGAAATCTTGTTCGATCACGAAAATGTATGGAAACATATGCAAATGATGGTCATTTAAGATGAAACTTTAGGAAGTGCTAGAATAAGCACAAATACACTCTACAAAACCATCACATAAGCAAAATCCCAACCTATAAGGGTTTTACAACATCTAACACGTAGTGAGTTACATTCTCATGTATGCCTGATAATTCTGTACATAACAAATTGCACATGTATTTCTAGCATTTCCAAAGGTTTCATCTTAAATATCCACCATTTGCCTATATTTTCCTTTGTTTTTTCCTGAATTTATAAGATTTCACTGATATTTCTGACTAAAATCGACGTATACCAAAGTTTTGACCAAAATACTATAATATATATGTACTTAAAATTTAGGTTTTCGTATGCATTTCAGGTTCGATGTGCATTTCAGTGAGGATGGAGACAGAAACATTTCAATCCTTTCATATAGGTTTTTGTGGAAATTTAAACCATGTATACATTAACTCTCTTCAAGGGTTTAGGGCCCTTTGCTTGGCCCCTGGTTGCTTTGAGGCTTAAGGCACCGACCTATGGTTCCTCCTT
This sequence comes from Tasmannia lanceolata, assembly GCF_043159265.1. Lineage (NCBI taxonomy): Eukaryota > Viridiplantae > Streptophyta > Magnoliopsida > Canellales > Winteraceae > Tasmannia > Tasmannia lanceolata. The sequence goes on from NW_027518693.1 coordinate 1,285,411, forward strand.
TTCACCTTCGCTTGCCATCTCACATTCCTTGTATTTGACCCTCATTGCACTAGGGGCCTTCTTTAGGCAATCCCTCTCCTGATAGCCTCTAAACCTTACGAAGAAATTTGATGTCTTCTTATAAGATATGGTCTTGCTCCTATCCTTAGAATTTTTCCTTGGTCCTTCCTTAGAAGGAGACCTCTTGTCTCACCTATTTTTCTCATCTTGGGACTTGGTCTTTTTGGAAGACTTCTTTCTGGTGAACTCCAACATCTTTTCCGCTGCATCCAAGGCTAAAGCCAAGTCCTGTATGACACAGCGTTATAGTTCTTGCTTGACCCATGGATGTTGTCGATTCATAAAGAAGGATTTGTCCTTCTCTGCCATGTCCAGAAGGTCAAGTGTGAGTGTTGTGACCTCTTTCACATACTTACAAATTGACCTCATGTGCTTGAGGCACACTGGTCTCTTTTGAGCCAAGTATTCTACGTTCTTAGGAAGGAATTGATGGGTTGATTCCTTCTTGAGATCTTCTCATGGTCTGATGGTGCATAGTCCCCTTGCTGTGTCACCATGTCACCTACGCCACCATAGCTTGGAGTCGTCGATGAGGTATATGGGGGTCGTGTACACCTTGTCTTCCTCATCCTCAATCCTAATAGCCTCAAGGTACTGTTCCAATTTTCGCAAGAGGTTCCCCATCTCCTGGGGATTTTTTTTTTTGAATGGCAACCATCCTGGCATTTCTAACTCCCCTATAACACTTGCGCTCAAGAATTCATACCTTTGGCGTCTCTAGTGATTATTCAACTGTTCAATATTCATCTCTGACATAGTGACCTTCAAAGTTGCCATTGTTCTTCTCGCGTCTATGAATGCAAGTCTCTGATACCATTTATCACCAGCCCTAATCCTTAGCCTCACACCCCTTCGACACTTCTGCTACACTCCAACATTAGCCCTGAGTCAGTCTACTTCAAATGGCCTAGTCTTGTACCAAAGGCAAGTAGGACACTTAGACCCTCCTAGAAACTTCTAAGCTCTTTAGAATTCTCCATACATGTTTATACCAAGAGACTACAAGATGACACTAGAATTCATACTAATATCTACAAGTATCTAGACACTTCCGACTGTCTTCAAGAGTCTTCTACACGTTTATGGAGTTTTGGAATGATCTCCACTTTTCCAAGGCTGCTTTGAGTCTTTGACCCTCCTTTAGGGGTATAAAAGCAGATGTGGTGAGCTAAATTGTTGCCTTGTGATAGTAGGCTGCCAAGTTCAAAAGGTTTACCAAACATCTGTTTGGTAATAGAGCAAAGAAGTCTAGAGAGAGGTTTTGTAGGACAGATGTTGAAAATACCATATCTTGATCAAACACGTCAAGAGCTATTCAATAAGGGTTGATTGTTGAAGCTGAAACTTTTTCCTAGACCTAGATGTGTGATTTTCTTTTGAAAAGCAGCTTTAAAGGCTTAGTTCTAGCCTATTTCACAACAAGTATCGTCTATAAAATATAACATGGCATGTAACACGTAGCGTCACATGCATCTTTTATATATTTATGTGAAGGCTATATTGCTCACCATTTGCATGGGTGAAGATCCTCCCTTGCTTCAGGTTTATCTCATGCTCCGATCTGAGGCGGTGCTGGAGAGAGATTTTCTCTAGTGGTGACAAGGAGGTTCTATCTCTGCAGTTGATTCCTCCTGACCCAATATTGATGAAGCTTAATTTCGATGGTTCGAGTTAAGGCAAAATGGGGCTTGTAGGCCCAAGCGGAATTCTCAGGGACGAGAGGGGTCAAACTAGCTGGTCTTTCTCTAGTCCTCTTGGGCTTACGGATTCCAATGAAGTGGAATTGATGCCTGTTCTTCAGGGCATCAATATTACCTAGAGCAGAGACCTGGCCAAGTTGATATTATTTGTTAAATGTCATCAAGTGGCTAGATGGGGGCCATCATCATCCCAAGAGATTCGATTATATGATCGATGAGATAGTGGTGGATTTCCCAGTTCATTTCCAGCATGTTAGATCGGGCAATATTGATGTATATAGGTTAGCCCATGCGAGACTTGGAAGGTAGTCTTTGTAGACTTTTGATATCCTCCCTCCTTGAGTTCCTTTGTTTCTTGTTGCAATCCTCTTTGTTTTTGTGGTTTCTTCTCTTTGTTTTTTACCATTTCTCGGCAAGGGAAATCTCAGCATATATTAAAAAAAATTATTTTTTCAGGCTTATATCGGGGAAAAAACGAGAAAAAATTATTTAAAAAAATATGAATATATAAAATTTAAGAAAAAATATTGTAAAAGTACCGGGACAATATCATGATATTATTGCGATATTTTTATGATAAAAATGAAAATATCGCTATACGTTTAAAATCTGGGGATTATTTCGGGATTTTGTTGTTTTCTCAAAATGGCGTGATCAAAATGCGATATTTTGAAAATATCAGAGATATTTGTGACATAGCTCGGTTGAGGTGTTTCCTACTTTCTTTCTGTAATAAAATTCTTTATCTTTCATAAAATGTGTAACATCCAAAATATACCTCCAAAAGTAGTCATCAGTAATCCATCCATTCTTCCTTTCACGTTCTTGTGCGTAGATGCTTGTAATACCATAATTGTGAAGTTTTAGTATGTGCAAATGCCCATGCCCTAAAATTTCACGTAGATCACAAGAAATGTACTAAATCATCATGAAGACATGTCACATTAATGAAAATCATAATGTACAGAATCCAAAATCTTCCAAGATGCAACCGTAGCACAGGATCGATTGCTCTAATACCAATTTTTACGATCCCAAATCGGTTCGCAATAGGTTTGATCTTCTTAGAGGGAAGATTAGCCTCTCGACCCACTTCAAGGGAAGGGTCTGTTCTCCTTTGTGCTCAAAGACACAATTTCTGGGATAATTTCTTGATTAATTTGAAAATGACTAGTTACATGTTATTTAATGTTTATAGAAAACCCAATATAGCACTTCATGTAAAACTCCTACCCAAGCCATTCAAGATAACCCTTATCTCTAAGAGTCCTACTTATACTTAATAACTAGAGAGCAAATCTAAAAATAACGATATCTAAACTGATTTATTTCAACCAAAGTGGGACCCATTTAGTCACGTAACAATTACACAAGATAATAAAGAGTAAATACCCTTCGAACAACCTGAATCATAATAGCATTGACGAGTCAACTTTGTTTTTGGCACATTTTCTTCTTTTTTTTAATTACTGGTCAGTGCAATTTGGAACCGTAGAAACACACAATTGTCGTATTATATCAACAATTACTTCTTAATTCTTGATAGGGACATCAGAATTTTCACTTAGATGTTGTTCTCACCTTGCTTCTTTATTTGTTTTTCATTTCTTAATGATGGGTAGCAAATTTTTGCAGGCACCTAAGAAAGGATTTGAAGTTCTTCATCAAACATATACCTTGCAAGATTGCGCTCATTCAAGATAGCTTATCTGTGAAACCGATGAGGAATTTTGTCACAATAATGAATGATACAGATGTCTCAGAAGAAAAGTTTTTTTATTCACTACGGAAGTCTGTTGCACCCACCTTGAATGTTCAAGATAGTGCAACTGTAAACAATGATCTGTCTGTTATTTCTTGTGGAAGCTATTCTGTATCAATAAGCTCCCAAGAAACCTTTGATGACAATAGGTGCAACTTGGCATCTTCATCCAGTTACAGGTTGCAGGAGTACAATACATCGGTGTATGATGAGATTGTCTCTTCTCCTAAGCAAGAAATAACGGGTATGTGTGTCACATTGTGTTTTCTTGTGTAATTATATGATATAGTCACATTCCACAACTTTTCAAATCATATACACGCCATGACTCCCACATACATCAGATTTTCGTATCATTGGCAGGGAAATGCTTGTGATTTGTGATTGTTTGTCGCTTTTAACTTGGTCATGTGCAGGGGAAGTGTTTGTGATGTTTGATTACTGCAGAATTTATCCTTCCTTCAATATTTTCTTGAGTTCAGCTTATTCACTAATTATATACACAGAGTGATGGAGACCAGTATTGACACCCCAAAAATATACATACCACCTTATTATTTATCTTGTGTGTCTAATAGTCAGCTAGTTTGTTTTGAACTTTTGATTTTTCATAAATGACAGCTCCTCCCCCTACCTTCTCTCTTCATCTTCTTCTCTCCTTCACCTCTCCCTCTCTTGATGTATCTATCTACATCTATATCTATATCTATATCTATATATCTTAAACCATAATTTATCTAACTGCCAGGCCTAGCACCTTAAAATTTATTTATATTGAGCAAAATATACAACATGGAAGGGCTTGATGCCTTCCCTTCCCTCAAAGCTCAAAAAATAAGTAAGAAATCATTTAGACAGAATTTTAGGAATTTCCAATACATCACACCTTAAAGCCCTCTAGCAGGACTAGGGATATCTTTCCATTCCCAAAAGATTTGATTACAATTCATATCACAGGCGAAATTAGCAGGAGGGTACGGTACTTGATTGCCTAGACTATATTGGTGGATAAAGCTCGCTTGATCTTAGCAATGAGATCCTTTAAATCCTGTCAGTAATAACTTTATAGACTAATGAATGCTCCTTATTGTGTTGATCATCCCAATCAAAACCCTACTTTCGCCTTCAATCCAAACCTCGGAGAAACCCCAAGGTCTTAAAATATCTAAGGCCATCTAAAATGCCTCTCAATTCATCCTCAAAGCTAGTACCAACTTTATAAAAATGAGAAAAAATCCAAGATAAGCTTACCCACATGATCTCTAAAGATACCTCCACCACCATAAATGCCCGGATAGCCTCTTGACGCTCCATATGTGTTTAAATTTATTTGCAATGTCTTTGGTTTCAGCCATAAAACTTTTAAAATTGTAGGAGTCATAACCTTCTTTGGGGCAAGGTTTTAAATTTTGGTTTCAGTTCGATCAACACGGGAACATTTCAGTTTAGGGTTCGAGCATGTAGCTCAATGGTTGAGACCTTGTTTCTCAACCTCGAGGTCACAGGTTCGATCCCAGCTTACCAAACCCAAAAAAAAAAACATTTCAGTTTCGGTGGAAATTTTGGAGGAAATCTTGAAAAAATACGGAAACGTATTGAAATATATGTAAATGATGAAATTTTAAGATGAAACTATGGGAAATGCTAGAATAAGCACAAATACAAACTTAGAAACCATCAGACATAAGTAAGAAATCCATCCATAATGGCTTGATCACATCGAACACCTAGTGACATGCATGTTCTCGCATGTCTGGGACAGTAAAGTCAGTAAAGAAGTACAATGTAATGAAGTGCAAGAAAGTACAATGACCAGTCCCCCCTCCCCCAAGGACCCAAACTCTATGTCAATACCACATAGAGTTACAGAGTGTTATTGGTCCCGTACTGATCTGACATCCAATGCATAAGATACATTTACTTTGCTCTTTAAGGATTTTACTGAAGAGATGAATATTTCAATCTGAAAAGGATTTTACTCTTTAATACAGGAAAACATTTGAAAGGAAAACAACAGAACCGTTCTGTTCATCATGTTCTCTTGAGCCAACACAATATCGTTTTTCGACATCAATATTCGGAACAGCCAATCCTTTGCACTGGCTGTGGGCTGAGGACTATATTGTATGCCAAGGAGTCAATGAAATTCGAATTATCCGAAATTCAAGCTGCAACATCTGACTTCTCAAAAGAGAACCTGGTGGGGGAAGGTGGATTCGGCCGTGTATATAAAGGACGACTTATAGATGGACAAGTTATTGCTGCCAAGCTACGGAAAGAAGAAAGTGGACAGGGATATACTGAATTTCGTTCTGAAGTACATGTTCTAAGCCTTGCACGCCACAAAAATATTGTTATGCTCTTGGGGTATTGTTCCGAAGAGAACCACACTATTTTGGTGTACGAGTATATCTGCAACAAATCTCTGGAGTCACACCTATTTAGTAAGTTTTTTAGTTTTTAAACAGGCTTGAATTCCATGCTACAAGAGTAGATTCTAATTTTTTATTTTTTTAAAAAAAAAATTCTTTGATCTGCTTCACTTTTAATACTGATCGTTTATGTTACTGATATCATTAGGTAAACCTGGAACTGTACTTGAGTGGCACCAAAGACATGCTATTGCCATTGGAACGGCAAAAGGGTTGCGTTTTCTACATGAAGAATGCCGTGGGGGTCCTATTATTCATCGAGACTTGCGTCCAAGCAATATACTACTCACTCATGACTTTGTTCCGATGGTAAATTTATGTAGTAGTCTCTACTTTTAATTTTGGTAATAAAGTCTTTCTACCTTTTTCGCTTGACTGCAATTGAAGTTTGACAACGTAGGAGCTGGCTTTGAAATGAATTATTCTTCTTATATTTTGTGTAGGATATACCGGAGGAAAAACATCATATATTGAAGGACTCTTTCGACACCAATATGGTCTTTTTTTGCTAATAAAATTATTTCAAACTAATCTTATTTGCAAACTGAACATTAAGACACTTGGAAGCCAATTACTGATTGGGAAAGTTGCCTTGTTTCCCACTCTTACCTTTAGTGGGAAGCAAAGATGAGAAAGGTGCTTTGTTTGGTTTTCTTGTAAAACTTAGATATAATAGGCTCCTATTACACGATCAGGAGACTATGTGGCTGCAACAGAGACTGGGTGGCTGCAACAGAGACAGGGATTTTCTCCTAGAACTTGCGGCTAAGGCTTGAGAGAGAGAGAGAGAGAGAGAGAGAGAGAGAGAGAGAGAGAGAGGGAGAGGAGAGTTTCTTCTGGGTTTTCTCTTGATTATTTCTATTAGGTTTTTTCTTGGGTTCTTCTTGGGTTTTGACTTGGGCTTTACTCTCGGGCTTCTCCCGTATACGATCATAGTTGAGAGGGGTAAGGGTTGCAAGTTTTGTGGGTTTGGGGCTATAATCCATTGTAATCCTTGTATTATTTTCTTTCTCACAGTGAAGATCATGTTCTCGCCCATGGACGTAGGCATTTCGGCCAAACCACGTAAAATCTTGTTCATCTCATGGTTTGTGTTTATTTTTACTTTTCCATTTACTTATTCACGATCAGATCGAATTTGCCCGACGGATTTGCCCAACAGGTGGTATCAGTGCTGAGGTTGGAGAGATCGTTGAGGCGGGTGGAGCGAGCTTGAGTGTTGTGATTGGATCAAGTAGAACATTTATTCAAGAGATTCTCGTATGAGGTGAAGCCATACAACGAGAAGTGTGGAGTCGTTTGAGATGGAGGTAAAATCAAGTTCTACCTAGTTCAACATCGATAGGTATGACGGTAAGGGCACAAGGCCTAGTTAATGTGTTGTAGGGAAACGATGGGAAGATGGAGAAGATGATGAATGCCTTTTAGGAAGACATTGAATCGAAGGTTGTCATCATAACTCGACTATCTGCTGGATAACATTATGTTTAACGTTATGGAAGAAGAATCAACACTTGAGTTATGGGAATAGTTGGAAAAAGCTTTACATGTCAAAAAATTTCTCCAATTGATTGTATCTGAAGTGGTAGTTGTACGGTTGAAGATGCAGGAAGGTAGGGATCTTCTGGAACATATGACGGTGTTCAATGGGCTTGTGGATCAGCTCTACAAGGTTGAAGAAAAGATGAAGGAAGAAGGCAAGGACCTTTTACTTCTTCACTTACTGATTTGTAATACAATCTTGTGACTACATTATTATTTGGTAAGGATATCGTGAAGAGGGAAGAAATCATGATGACACTCTTATCAAATGAGATTAGGAGGCCTAATCAAGATGCTGGTTAAGAGCATGGGTTGATTGTTTGTTGGGAGAATCAAAGATGAAGGTCGTCTGACAGGGGATCAGGAAAAGGAAAGTCAAAATCTAGGGTCAGCGGAAAGGGTGTGAAATGAGCTTACATGTCGGACAACGATGCTACAAATACGGCAGTGGTAGCGGATGAGCAGAGTATAAAGGTTGGAGATGTTCTCACAATCTCTACAGGTAATCGTACTTCTTATGATGAGTGGATTTTAGATTCAAGGTATTCCAAGATGGAATATTTTGTTACTTTCCAAGATATAGGAGCATGTGACAGGTCAACTTGTGACATCACGAGAATTGGGACGGTCAAGATAAAGATGTCCGATAGAGTGGTTCGTACTTTGTGTGGTGTGTCATATATCCCATAGATATGAAAGAATCTATATGGAAAGATGTTACTTTACTGCAAGATTTTCAGGTAGAGGAGGTAAAGATATTTTACTCAATAACCCCTTAAACACGATTCATCATTTCAGTAGCATATATCAATCAATGTAGAAAAGAATTGATTTTTTACATTAGAATAATGTGCTATGTAGAAGTAACATCAACAAAGCTTTAAAATCAGAAAATTATAACTCAAAAGCCTATGAGGAATTTAAATTGTGTTTACGTACAGTTACATAAAGAGGCTACCTGCTTGCCTCCACTTTGTATTTTCTGTTCTCTCATCTATAAATTCAAGGTGCTTTCCCAAGTCTCGAGCTAAATTCCGGGTTAAATAAAATGTTCAATTGCATACATGCATACAATAAGAAAAAAGAAAATAGAGACAAACTTCTATGTGTCGTGGCTGAGTTTATGTATTTCCAAAACCAACCCCTGTCAACACATATACTTGACCCATTTATAAGAATATGTGCAAAATGCTTTCCAGCCTCTTTCTGACAGGTTTCTTTATGTTTTTTTTTTTAACCCCTCGCCATATGCATGTAAAATTTTGAGGTTACACATGGAATACATTGTAAACAGATTTTTCAATTGACGGAATCATTTACGCAGCTAGGTGACTTTGGCCTTGCAAAATGGAAGACAACCGATGATTGGACTCGTACGAGGGTTATTGGCACATTAGGGTGAGAGTACTTACTGCATCCAGCTTTCTAGGTTTACTTGTTACAATTGGATATTTTTCAATTGAAAATCCCCATCAAACCTTTTAACATTTGCAGATACCTTGCACCAGAGTACGCAGAGAATGGTATTGTTTCTGTAAGGACAGATGTTTATGCATTTGGAATTGTTCTTTTACAACTGATATCCGGGCGCAAGGTAGTTGATGTAAATAGAGAAGGGCAGGACCAATATTTGCTCCAATGGGTATGTTATTCCTATGTATTTCTAGTTTTTGTTTATTATGAACTAATTCCTGTTGTTCTTTTCAATTTATCTTATTTTTTATAAGAAATGAGAAGGACATTTATTTATATTTTAGACACCTTTAAATCCGGTACATTTTAAGCAAGTGTTTTAAATATTGATAAAGATGTACGTGTGTGCTGATTTGTAATTTTAGGCAGAACCGCTGATTGAGAGGCTTGCGCTACATGAACTCATCGATCCTTGTATTGGAGAATCCTATGACACATACGAATTGTATCATATGGCTAAAGCGTCGTACTTATGTGTTCGGAGAAATCCAGAAATGCGCCCATCCATGGATGAGGTACTAAAAGTTGCTTTATAATGACACTTTTTTATGAGCTTTTGTTGATAGTTTGTTGATTTCCTTACATTCTGCACACATGATGTTTTTCATCTAGTTTAACAACAATATGTAGTTAAAAAGTGATCTGCTGTTGGATCAAACATCAAGGGTGGTACCGCTCACAAGGGACTTGACAGTCGGGCACCATCGGTTTCATGATATCTTAACAACAAGAGAAAATAAAGTTGAAAATTTCAATAAAATGATCTGTGGAGCTTTCTTTCTCACTTACTAGTTACTATGTACATAATAATTTTCTTTGTTCATTTTCTATCTAAACCAATGAAATATTTTTTTTTATTCTATAAATTTTATAGAATCTGTGGAGCATTCCTGTTTTTCATTTTTATCATCTATTTTAGTATATTTTACAGTTTTTTTATCCAAATACAAATGACTGTAGGTCATACGTCTTCTTGAAGGAGAGAGCGATCATGTCCAGGAGTTAACACAACAGTTCAGGTCTCATGTTACAAAATGATCACATAGTGTGGTATGTAAACTTTTTGCATTTGATAACAGATTTTAATGACAAACTTTTGATTCTACTTATTATTTCCCATTTACCTTTTTCTTCTTTTATCAAATATTTTGGTAATTTTATTTTATTTAAACAAAAAAAAAACACGAACATTATTCATGCAAAAATAAATGTTTTGTGACTAAATTTTGATGAGGTAAAAAATAACGCTAGAGCTTTAAAATGAGAAAAATTCACATTTATATGGTATTTGATAGCTGTACAGAATTTTACTTGTTTAGGATATCTAATAATTGCAAAGAAATTTAGATTTATAAGGTATTTGATAGTTAATGGAAACTTTACATCTGTAAAAAGTTACAAGTAGACCTCCTGTGGTTTCAATTTGTGTAAGGTAGACCCCCTCAGTTGACGGTTCGTCCACAGAGTGAAGGGTTAGGATGATCCTATGGAGCTGATTTTTTGGGCACACTCTATCTATGTCAGGGCCCATCAAATGAACGCTTTGGATCATCCAAACAATGTGGGCCCACTGTGTTTTTGGTAGTGTTTGGATTCGGTAGGATCATCCTAACCCCACTGTGATAAATCGGGGTTCTCCAAGTGGAAGATGAGGGTGAAGTGGCTAAATCTGGAAACAAAATACAGGAAACTAGGTCTCTGGTAGTGAGAAGGGGCTAAAAATCAGGAAACAAAATACTCTACTCAAATTCCGATCGACTGTTTCCTGATTTTTTTTTTGCCCCTTCTCACTACCGGAGACACTAGTTTCTTGTATTTTGTTTCTTGATTTTTAGCCACTTCACCCTCATCTCCACTTGAACACCCCGGATTTATAATGAGAAAAAAAAAAATTATGGTAGCCAAACGTGCCCTTAGTATACCTTATTACCCTTCTTAACAAAATATTTATAATTGGCAAACATTAATGTGATTACATGCGGGATTTGCTAGGCCATTTCGTGGAAAGCCATTTCACAGCTGAATTTCGCACGAGAGAACAGCCACACATAATCACTTTTTAGCAAATTTTGTCTTATTCATGTAATTCATCCGAGGATAGCTGTTCTCTTGTGCAAAAGTCAGCCACGAAATGGCTTTCCACAAGGTTGCCTAGCAAATCCCACTACATTATTAAGCAATACTAATGAAGGGTGATTTGATTACATTAATCTCTTTTCATTTCAACGACAATAATAGTCCATATTGATGGATCCATGAGTCATTTTTTTTGTGTTAAATTTTATAATCTTCGAGAACTACTAGGAAGACACAAGGACGTCCCTAACAGCCCTCCCTTTTGCAACGAGTGCAACACCACCACCTTACAAAAAAATTTGATGACAGAAATACCCTTTCTTTTATATCAAATGACAGCTCTACCTTTTACACTTATGGCAACATTAGTCCCTATTCAATTTTTACTTAGAGGGGCCCTCAATTTATGATCTTTTTAAATTAAGGGCCGATAAATTGAGCCCCATATATCTTAACTCGACCCCCATATAGGGTAGTGCTTAGAGAGAGAGATTAGGCGGTCAATTTATCACTGCCCTTAAAATAACAATAAGAGGAATGTTCACACTCTTTTCTTACACATGAAAGAGTGTGAACCGACCCTATTCAATTTTTAATTAGAGGGGCCTTCAATTTATGTTAATATCCTTTTAACTTAACAAAAAAAGAGGCTTAACAAAAAAAGAGGAGTGATAGAATGAAGGGCGCCCTTGCCAAAATCAGCTACAAAGATGCCCCTATTGGTGGATTTTTGTAAGGTGAAGCCCCGAAAAAAGTGGAGTGCGCCTAAAAAGTGAAAAATGTGCTGACTTTGCAAAAATCAACTAATGGGGGCGCCCTTGGAGCTGATTTTTACGAGTGCGCACTTCATTCTATCATTTCCCTCTAAATATGGAAAATATAGAATATTCTAAAGAAAAAAATTTCCGTCAGAAACGTTTTCTTACAATACAAATGGGGCCTAATTTTGAAAATACTAATCTTGTCATATGTGCATTTAATGCACATGATATGATGTGGATAACTGATCATCAAATAATCCCCACCTTCCCATTGGAGGAATGTCATGGGCCACTGCTCATCAAATAATCCCAGCCATCCAATTGGAGCAATGTGGACCCCTGCTCAATTTTTGCACCCGACAAAGGGAAATGATATCAGCACAACCATGTTCTGTTATTGGCAGCATCACACAACTTTTGGTATCTAAAGAGCTGTCAAAAGTTTATTACGTTCCCAAAATGCCAAGTTCGTGCAATTATTAAAACATGGTAGTACCGATTTCATTTACCCCTGTAAATCAGCCAAACTTTCTTGTGATGGAGTGTGAGTCGTGTGACTAAGAAAACAGGTGCTTATTCTGATGAGATAAAAAAGGCTACTAATATTGGCACTGCCATGTTTTATTATTTGCCCAAAACCAACTTGTCTTTTCTCTTTATACTGGCTTCTAAGAGCTTTTTGGGGGAAAAGACAAGCTGGGTTTGTGCAAGTATTAAAACGAGGTAGTGCCAACATAGCCGATTAAAAATGTGTTATAATGAGATTAATCTCAGCCTTTTTCACAAGAAAGTGTTTGAAAAAAACAGAAGGGCGAAAACGCAATGGAGCTCAAATGCTTATTACTTCTCATCTGGGAAGATGATAGGTGTGATAAACCAACCACACATGCAAATCTTATCATCGCTCGACACTCGTTAACGTATTTGTTTACTATAAAAAGAGTTGCAGTTTTCTCGCTTCAAGCGATGTGGGATTATTATACCCACGGAATAGACCAATGGAACTGAGATTAACTTCCTCTTATTTTGATAGCACCACCCCTTTCATTATTTTTAACTTACCTCCTTGCTGACAGCAATTCCTCTCTGTATTTTAAATTTTGATATTGACCAGCAAGATGATCAAGATTTTAAAATGGTGTGCAGCAGTATAGTCCAGTATTTTTCAAGAATGACTGTACGGCCGACTTCGTGGGATGATCCAACCGTTCGTTTGTTGGGCCACCCGCAAGTAGCTTGTGCCTCAAATATCACTTTCATAGGATGATCTAATCCTGACCTATAAAGGGATTGCAAATTATGGAAACCTCTGTAGATTTCAAAAATGACTTAGGGCCCGTTTGGATACCCCTTGGATTTGGATTTGGAGGTGAATTTGGATTTTTAAATCCAAATTCGACGTTTGGCAAGCCTTTATGACATGGATTTGGATTTGAGTGAAATCCACAAGATTTACAAATTCCTCATGTTAGTGTAATTTTTTGGATTTATAAATCATTTCTGCAAGAGGTTATTTATAAATCTAAATCTGACCCGTAAGGGGTTAAAATGACCAAAATATACCAAAAAAGTGTTTAAATGACTTAAGTACCCACATGACATCAAAAACTGATTAAAATACATCGTATTAGGTAAAATGACTAGAAAACCCTTAAGTCGGGCAAAATGACCGAAATACTCTTATACCAGGTAAAAATGACAAAATACCCCCGAGTCATGCAAAATGACTAAAATACCCTTATGACATAAAAATGATCAAAATAACCTCATACAGGTTAAAATGACTAAAAATACCATAATGAGATAATAATGATAAAATACGCCATATTAAGTAAAATGACTAGAAATACCCCTATTTTCAGGTAAAAATGAGAAAATACCCCCGAGTCGTGCAAAATGACTAAAATACCCTTATGACATAAAAATGATCAAAATAACCTCATATAGGGTAAAATGACTAAGATACCCATCATAAAATATTATCGAAATACCCTCATATCAAGTAAAAATGACCTATGGCTCATGAAAAATGACTAAAAATACCTTCATGAGATAAAAATTATAAAAATACGCCATATTAGGTAAAATGACTAGAATACCCCCGGGTCATGCAAAATGACCGGAATACACCTATACGGCTATACCAGGTGAAAATGACCAAATACTTTGAGTCATGAAAAATGACTAAAACACCCTTATGACATAAAAATGATCAAAATACCCCCATATAGGGTAAAATGACTAGAATACCCCTGGCTCATAGAAAATGGCTGAAATACCCCTATATCAAGTATTTTAGGGCTTTTTGGTTTTGTTAGATTTCAAATTCAAATCCAAAGAGCATCCAAACAAAAATAATAATAATTTAGATTTGAAATCCAAATCTATATGTGGTCATCCAAATGCCATTATTTATAAATTTGTGAATTTTAAAATTCTTGATTTCAAATCCATGGATTTTGGAAATCCAAATTCACCTTTAAATCCAAATCCAAGGGGTATCCAAACGGGCCCTTATGGCATTTGGCTTGGATTTATTTGGTAGGAGAGAAGGGTAGCACATCAGCAGATGCGATTATTAAGCACGACTAGTCCCATTGATTTCAAGTGCAATTATTACATTGGATGGCTGTGCATCATATGGGCCCACCTTATTGACTGATCTAAACCATTCATTTGTAATACCTTGGTCTAGATCATCTGTGCCCAAAAAATCTTCTTTATAAGATGATCCAAACCCTCCAATCAGATGAGATGATAAATGGGCCCACCAGATGAGATGGTCCTCATAAGCCAACAGGTGTACAAATGCTAGAAGTATGAAATCCGGGCAGAGAAATGCGGCTTCCATATTTTGATAACTGCACTAACTTGCCTTGTCTTTTACTATTTAACCAACTGTCAAATTACCCCAAAAAGCTCATAGAAGCAAATTAAAAAAACAAAAGACAAGGCGAGCTAGTACAAATATCAAAACATGACAGTGCCAGTATCAGTAGCTATAAATGAATAAAGTAGGAAATGAAGGTTATTCAACCCTCTACTCTCTTTTAAACTATACAATGGCCTCTTGGGCTTTTGCCTCTTCAGCTTTTGCCTCTTCAGCTTCTATAATAAACTCCAAAATCAGACTCTCCTTTTTCTCATCACCAAAAACCAAAACTCTCCCTTCACTTTCCATATCTTCAGCTCTTGGCTTTTCCAATCTCGTCAAAGCTTCAATGTCTTACGAAAGAGAGCTCTCCGTTGCCAAGAAAGCCGCCTCTCTTGCTGCTCGACTCTGTCAGGTAAAAACCCATCTCTCTCTCTCTCTCTCTTGAAAGTTCACTACTTATTTATTATTGTTCATTTTGGATGTTTAATCCAACTGCATTTACTGGACGTTTGGAAACATAGATTTTATAATCCATGGTTTTTCTAAAACCTGGATTTTATAACCCAAAGCCTAGATTGAAAAAGTACAATCCGGGTTTTAGCTTTTAAAATCCAGGCTTTAGCTTGTAAAATCCAGAATTTTATAATCCTGTAATAAAAACCTTGTATCCAAACGTCTAGTTAGGGTTCAATTTTTCTGTCAATTGTCATGTTCAAAGAATTAGGTTAATACCCAAAGGAACCATTTGGATACAGTGATTTTATATCCATGATTTTACGAGCTAAAACTTGGATTTTATAAGCTGAAGTTTAGATTTTATAAGCTTAAGCCTGTATTGTACATTTTCAGAATTGTAAAATCCAGGTTTTAGCATATAAAATCCAAGTTTTATTGCTTGTAAAATCCATGATTTTACAATCCTGGATTATAAAATCCATGTATCCAAACATTTCAAAACTGTACAGGGATTTTGGGTTTAATTTGCTGTGACACAAGAAATCAGAAAAAGGCTTCCTTTTAGAGAGGAAATACTCTGAAAATGCTTAATAGTTTCTTATTCTGCAGAACCATCCATAACAACTTTATAGTCTCTGACTCAGATTACACCCATTAGAGCCGGACTCAAACTCTTTTAAACATATCAGCTATCCATGAGAAAGTAGTTTTCTAGGTGGAATCCATTAGAGAGCTCAAGTATTACGAGATTTGATTGATACTATGAGACTGAAGGATAAAATTTCATGATTCAATTGATTTAACTTCCTTTTAATTAGGTTTCAAGACTCAGATAAGTCACAAAATCTTTTGACTTGGCTAAGTCACCAAGTTGAATCAAAACATGGACTAGTTTGATACTCTGTGGAATTTTGTGTGGAATCAATCTCATAAAACTTGACTAGGTTTAGGCCTAGTTGATAGGGTTGCAACTCGGGTCAGGTTCAACACGAAAAAAGGACGGGTTGGGTTGAGTTCGGGTCTGTTTCGGGTTCGGGTTGAGTTTTCCCAACCCGGGTTGAGTTCGGGTTGAGGGCTTGGGCAACCTGACCTGAATGAAACCCGACATTTTTTATCATTTTTTTTGTAAGCTTAAAAACTAAGGTTGGGTCGGGTTGGGTTGGGTTTGGGTTGGAAAAAAGGGTTCCTTTGGTCGGGTCAGGTTGAACCTCATCAGGTTGGAAATCGGGTCGGGTTCGGGTTGAGTAAATGGTTCCTCAGGTCGGGTTGGCCTCAAACCGACCCAACCCAGCCCTACCCGAGTAGCACCCCTA
The DNA here is from genome assembly GCF_043159265.1 of Tasmannia lanceolata. Lineage (NCBI taxonomy): Eukaryota > Viridiplantae > Streptophyta > Magnoliopsida > Canellales > Winteraceae > Tasmannia > Tasmannia lanceolata. The sequence continues at coordinate 1,301,861 of NW_027518693.1, forward strand.
CCAGTTGAGTCAACTTGGCTGTGTTCTGTATTTGATTTAATTGTGTACTTTTGCACATGTTTGTATTTGATTTAATTGTGTACTTTTACGATGAGGAGAATATCATGGATTAATTAATGCTTGTTAACTATTTTCCCATGTTTTTTCTTTTGCACATGTTTGTATTAGATTCAATTATGTACTTGTCGTACAATGAGGAGAATATCATGGATTAATTAATGCTTGTTTCTCTAGACTGTGCAAAAGGCACTTTTGCAATCAGATGTCCAATCAAAGTCAGATAAAAGTCCTGTTACTTTAGCTGATTATGGTATTATTCTTTGAACTCTTTCCACATTCCTTTGATACAAAGTGTATTTTCCTTGTTAATGTTTCTTAGAAGCCATTGCATAGCTTGATTTTTTTTTAATGGTACACACATAGGTGAATCTGATCCAAATTGGATCCTTTGATGACCTTAAGGGTGCGTTTGGATCTCCAGGAATTGGTATTGACATCACGTTCCATTCCTACAATCCCCCCGTAAACGGATTGAAACTTCTGATTCTAGTGTTTAGATTGCATTGGAATTCATTAAGGGAATCAATCATGATTTCAATTCTAGCGTTTGGTACGGTCCAAACCAATGTCGGAATGGAATCAAATTTTCAATAAAATTTTCATATTATCACTAATCATTGAGACTTTGGTTTTTTTCACTAATGAAGCATCAATAAGACTAGTAAAACCAAAAAAATATGTAGTCTTTCTGACGAATACTAGAAATATCTGTTAACCACGCATGGGATTCAAACGAATACTAGAAATATCTGTTCTCCAGGCATGGGATTCAAACCAACTTGCTGAAATGAAAAAAACAACTACTAGATCCTACAAATTAGATAATCTGTCCTAATAACATGAATTTTCCAAGGGAAAAATATTGACGTTCTCATATCAACTCTCCTTCCACCTGAACTTGGAAATTCTATCTGTTAGATTTATGGAAAAAGAATTTTCCCAATTTTTTCCTTAAGAAGATAAGCATCCATCACTTACTGCTCAGCTGATTAGAACGACAAGAACATCAAAGGTTGAGAGAAAAATGCACAAAAAATGAAGGAGAGAGAGAGAGAGAGAGAGAGAGAGAGAGAGAGAGAGAGAGAGAGATCATGTCTTTGGCGATAATCTTGGCATGAGAGGCCATACACACCTTCGGTCTAGAGAGAGGTGAGGCGAGGAGATGGAGATACGAAGAGGAGGCTTAATTTAGAATTTCACCAGTTTTAGGGGAACTTAGGTTTAATCTTTATACTTTATTTTTAGTGCCTTCAAATTCTCACAACCACAAAGTTCCGACCTTCACAGAACGTGCGACTAATAATGATGTTTAGTGTTCTAAAAAAAGTAACGTGCCAGTAATGCAGGATTCGTAAAGTTTGTAAAAATTTCCCGAAATCGCTCTCTACTAAACCCCCTGAAGTGTATCCTTCCCAAGGATTTGAACTCTTCGTAACTTAAGATCAGGATTCAATCCTGTTAAAAAACTCAGATATCTTCCTTTGCTTTGTTTGTTTCTTCATACATTATGGGCTAAGTGCAATGGGTTTGTAATGATCCAACTCTTCCTACTTGCTCCTGAGAGTACCATAGTATTCTTCAATCTCTCCCTGAGCAAGATTTGCTGTCCTGATGAAGCTGATGGATATGTGAGTACGTCTGAGCTGCAGTGTCCCACACCTCCTATGTTGTTCTCAAGGAATAAAGACCCCTAATGATGCTAGGCTGCATATAGTGCAACAACCAGGACATCACACTGGGATTTTTAGAGTCCCAATTTTCATAGTTAGGTTCCTTTGGTTCTTTGATTCTCCCATTGATGTATGCCAGCTTTGGTCTGCTACAAATATATTCAAGCATATTATGATCATTCAAGGTAATAGATCCATCCAATCGACGATGATGATCTGGAGATCGGCGTGGTCCATCTAACTATTCCAACGGTCTAATTTGGACTTGAATGTGTCACAAAACTGCCTGTGGAAGTGTTATCAATCATACTTATGTATAAACACTACAAAACATATGCCGAGAGATGCCAGAATCAAGCAACCCTTGTAAAATTGTTCCAAAAAAGAAAACAAAATGCATGTCGTACAATTCCCTTGCTGTATGCTCAAGAATGCCCTGTAAGACGAGATTACAACACTCAAAACACATCCAATCAATCTGAAACCACTTCTATTTGTATCCTTTTCAAAAAATGATAGGAAGAACTAAAAAACCATCACATCAGGAGACTGGGTGGCTGCAACAGAGAGAGGAATTTTCTCCTAGAACTTGCGGCTAAGGCTTAAGAGAGAGAGAGAGAGAGGAGAGTTTCTTCTCGGTTTTCTCTTAATTATTTCTATTAGGTTTTTTCTTGGATTCTTCTTGGGTTTTAACTTGGGCTTTACTCTCGGGCTTCTCTCGTATGCGATCATGGTTGAGAGGGGTAAGGGTTGCAGGTTTTGTGGGTTTGGGGCTATAATCCATTGTCATCCTTGTATTATTTTCTTTCTCACAGTGAAGATCATTTTCTCGCCCATGGACGTAGGCATTTTGGCCAAACCACGTAAAATCTTGGTGTTCATCTCATGGTTTGTGTTTATTTTTACTTTTCCATTTACTTATTCACGATCGGATCGAATTTGCCCGATGGATTTGCCCAACAGGTGGTATCAGTGCTGAGGTTGGAGAGATTGTTGAGGTGGGTGGAGCGAGTGTGAGTGTTGTGATTGGATCAAGTAGAACGTTGATTCCAGAGATTCTCGTATGAGGTGAAGCCATACAACGAGAAGTGTGGAGTCATTTGAGATGGAGGTAAAATCAAGTTCTACCTAGTTCAACATCGATAGGTATGACGGTAAGGGCACAGGGCCTGGTTAATGTGTTGTAGGGAAACGATGGGAAGATGGAGAAGATGACGAATGCCTTGTAGGAAGACATTGAGTCGAAGGTCGTCATCATAACTCGACGATCTGCCGGATAACATTATGTTAACGTTATGGAAGAAGAATCAACAGTTGAGTTATTGGAATAGTTGGAAAAAGCTTTACATGTCAAAAAGTTTCGCCAATTGATTGTATCTGAAGTGGTAGTTGTACGGGTTGAACATGCAGGAAGGTAGGGATCTTCTGGAACATATGACGGTGTTCAATGGGCTTGTGGATCCGCTCTACAAGGTTGAAGAAAAGATGAAGGAAGAAGGCAAGGACCTTTTACTTCTTCACTTATTGATTTGTAATACAATCTTGTGACTACGTTATTATTCGGTAAGGATACCGTGAAGATGGAAGAAATCATGATGACACTCTTATCAAATGAGATTAGGAGGCCTAATCAAGATGGTGGTTAAGAGCATGGGTTGATTGTTTGTTGGGAGAATCAAAGATGAAGGTCGTCTGACAGGGGATCAGGAAAAGGAAAGTCAAAATCTAGGGTCAGCGGAAAGGGTGTGAAATGAGCTTACATGTAGCACAAGGATGCTACAAATAAGGCGGTGGTAGCGGATGAGCAGAGTGAAAAGGTTGGAGATGAGGTATTCCAAGATGGAATATTTTGTAACTTTCCAAGATATAGGGGCAAGTACAATGCCCTTGGGTGACATGTCAACTTGTGACATCACGAGAATCGAGACAGTCAAGATAAAGATGTTTGATAGAGTGGTTCGTTCCTTGCGTGGTGTGGCGTATATCCTATAGATATGAAAGAATCTATATGGAAAGATGTTACATTACAGTACTTTACTGCAAGATTTTCAGGTAGAGGAGGTAAAGATATTTTACTCAATAACCCCTTAAACATGATTCATCATTTCAGTAGCATATATCAATCAATGTAGAAAAGAATTGAATTTTTACATTAGAATAATGTGCTATGTAAAAGTAAAGTTATAAAAGCTTTAAAATCAGAAAATTATAACTCAAGGTGCTTTCCCAAGTCTCGAGCTAAATTCCGGGTTAAATAAAATGTCCAATTGCATACAGGCATACAATAAGAAAAAAGAAAGTAGAGACAAACTTCTATGTGTCGTGGCTGAGTTTATGTATTTCCAAAACCGACCCCTGTCAACACATATACTTGACCCATTTAGAGAATCTGTGCAAAATGCCTTCCAGCCTCTTTCTGACAGGTTTCTTTATGTTTTTTTTTTAACCCCCTCGCCATATGCATGTAAAATTTTGAGGTTACACATGGAATACATTGTAAACAGACTTTTCAATTGACGGAATCATTTACGCAGCTAGGTGACTTTGGCCTTGCGAAATGGAAGACAACCGATGATTGGACTCGTACAAGGGTTATTGGCACATTAGGGTGAGAGTACCTACTGCATCCAGCTTTCTAGGTTTACTGGTTACAATTGGATATTTTTCAATTGAAAATCCCCATCAAGCCTTTTAGCATTTGCAGATACCTTGCACCAGAGTATGCAGAGAATGGTATTGTTTCTGTAAGGACAGATGTTTCTGCATTTGGAATTGTTCTTTTACAACTGATATCCGGTCGCAAGGTAGTTGATGTAAATAGAGAAGGGCAGGACCAATATTTGCTCCAATGGGTATGTTATTCCTATGTATTTCTAGTTTTTGTTTATTATGAACTAATTCCTATTGTTCTTTTCAATTTATCTTATTTTTTATAAGAAATGAGAAGGACATTTATTTATATTTTAGACACCTTTAAATCCAGTACATTTTAAGCAAGTGTTTTAAATATTGATAAAGATGTGTGTGCTGATTTGTAATTTTAGGCAGAACCGCTGATTGAGAGGCTTGCGCTACATGAACTCATCGATCCTTGTATTGGTGAATCCTATGACACATACGAATTGTATCATATGGCTAAAGCGTCGTACTTATGTGTTCGGAGAAATCCAGAAATGCGCCCATCCATGGATGAGGTACTAAAAGATGCTTTATAATGACACTTTTTTATGAGCTTTTGTTGATAGTTTGTTGATTTCCTTATATTTCGCATACGTGATGTTTTTCATCTACTTTAACAACAATATGTAGTCATATAAGAAATATTAAAAAAATTTATTATGTATTTACGTTACGTATTTCTTACCTAGCGGGAGGTTTCCTACTTCGTAGAATGTCTACTAGGAGCCATCTCATCAATAGTTAAATTACTGCTACTGCAAAATATTTTGATTTTTTCAGTTCATTTATTAATTGCAGAACTTTAGGGTTCTCTTGTACATTCATAAACCCTTTCCTTCTCTTTCTCACTTAAATAACTAGATTTATAGATTTTCCTGATATTTTGTTTTCTGTGAAAGAAATATCATCCACGATTTACAAGCCACTACTCCCTTTCCATTTCCTTGGTTGTTACAAGTTTTGGAGTGGTTACTTGGAGACCTGGTGAACGTTTGTCCAATCATTTCACGTTGAAAGTGTATGGTCTCATGTGCACAAAATCCAACTGTATCAAAGAAATTGATAGATATGAGTAATATATTCACAGTTCCTATTCTACTTTTTGTTTAAAATTCGTTTTACTTTAGGGAGCATAGTCTTTTATATGTTCAATGTGTAGACAGAAACAATTCATGGGATTTTTTTTTTTAAATGACAATGCATGGGATATTGTCCACCAAATAATATAGAGAGTGAAAAATAACGATTGTGTTTTTCAGACCAGAAAGACGTGTCAGGTAGTATGAACCACTTATTAAGTATGACTTAGAAAAAATAAAGTATAATGCAATATTTTCTAATCCTTAGTGTGCAAAATAAATACTTAAATTACTTAGAAGTGGATTATTAGAGATTATAAGAGCTGGGAGCCCAAAAGAAACAAAGCGGACGGATTGCTAACTTAGATTTTGAAGATTATCTGTTCTTTAATTCTGAGAGCATAGACAAAACATTCTGGAGAGATTGAGAAGATACTTCGAAATTGGCTTGACGCTGATATTAAATCATGTAGAAGTTGCGAACTGTCAGAAAATGATGATGATAGAGTCTCTAAAGAAGGATGGTTAGTGGTCCAACAAACTTGCAATAAATCATTGTTTGATGTTGGTGCTCCATAGCATTCCATTTGAAAGGCAATCCATCTGATGTTCTGTGAGATTTCATGCTCCATGATTGCCGGCTATTAGCCCAGTATGCTTTTATTGCACCCAAGGATGAAGACATTGAACTCCATTTCCCACTGATATAACTTTGGATTTCAAATTATGCAAGCGCCTGATAAGTTTGAATGGAATTTCTTAGCTTGAAGAGCTACTGATATTCTTATTACTGTGGCATGACAACTTGGATGGAGTGAGCAGATCATTAGCAATCTACAAACTGTGGCAATATATATTTTCTTGAGAAATTATATGGTGCCCGACCGTCAAGTCCCTTGTGGGTGGTTCAATAAAAGTACCACCCTCGATGTTTGATCCAAGAGCAGCATCTTAAAAAGTGATCTGCTGTTGGATCAAACATCAAGGGTGGTACCGCTCACAAGGGACTTGACAGTCGGGCACCATATAAAAACTCATATTTTCTCTGCAATGTTTGCTGGCTTTTTGTTTTATTTATTGACTGCGTCATGGCTGTGGTTTAGGCCATCGGTTTCATGATCTCTTAACAACAAGAGAAAATAAAGTTGAAAATTTCAATAAAATGATTTGTGGGGCTTTCTTTCTCACTTACTATGTACATAATAATTTTCTTTGTTCATTTTCCATCTAAACCAATGAAATATTGTTTTTTTCTTCTATAAATTTTATAGAATCTTTGGAGCATTCCGGTTTTTCATTTTTATCATCTATTCTAGTATATTTTACTGTTTTTTATCCAAATACAAATGACTGTAGGTCGTGCGTCTTCTTGAAGGAGAGAACGATAATGTCAAGGAGTTAGCACAGCAGTTCATGCCCCATTTTACAAAATGATCAGCATAGTGTGGTATGTAAACTTTTTGTATTTGTTAACATATTTTAATGCCAAACTTTTGATTCTACTTATTTCTATTCATAACTTATTATTTTGTTTTTGAAAGTTGCACGAACTGCACTATAAACGGCAAGAGCATCATTCCCGTCTATACGAATACTGCGAATTCCATATGCCTGACCTCCAACTTATTATTTCCCATTGGAGCACTCCACCATTAACCTTTTTCTTATTTTATAACCTATTTTGGTAATTTAATTTCAGACTTGGTGCTTGAATTTTATTTATACAAAAAAAAACAAACATTATTCACGCAAAAATAAATATTTTTGCGACTAAATTTTGATGAGGTAAAAACTAAAGCTAGAGCTTAAAAATGAGGTATTTAATAGCTACTGAGAAATTTACATCTATATGGTATTTGATAGCTATACAGAATTTTACATGTTTAGAGTATCTAATAATTATAAAGAAATTTAGACATAAGGTATTTAATAGTTAATTGAAACTTTACATCTGTAAGATTTTAAATAACGTAGAGCCACCAAGTTTTCCCACCATATGTAGTATAGGTATATAGGTTTATAAGGTATTATCAGCTGCAGGAAAGTTTAGATTTATGTGGTTTTAAATTGGGAAATGATATCAGTACAACCATGTTTTAATAATTGCACAAACCTAGCTTGTCTTTTCCTTTTTAATTGACTTGTGAAAGCTTTTTGGGAACTGTAATGATGTTTGACAGCACTTTAAATAACAAAAGACGAGATGGGTTAGTGAAAATATCAAAACATGGCTGTGCTGATATCATTTCCCTTTAAATAACCTCAGGGCCGCCCAAGTTTTCCCATATTATATAGTATAGATGAAACTATAATAAAACATCCCTACTTTTTATGAAAAAATCATTTTTTTAGTGGTAATGAAAATTTCATTTTTTAAAACAAAAGAGTGTATTCTAATTTATTTCCCAAGTTTGGAGTTGTTACGAACCCGAATTGGTTCGCAATGCAATTGATCTTCTTAGAGGGAAGATTGGCCTCTTGATCCACTTCGAGGGAAGGATCAGTCCTCCTATGTGCACAAGACACAATTTCTCAAACTAGCTTCTTCATCGATTTCCATTAAGGATAACATATGCTTATATAAAACACTTAATGATAAACATAGAAAGATCTAGAAAGATCTTATTATAAGAATAGAAATAGCTAATTAGAGACTATCCTAATCTAACCTAACTACTAAATATATTAAGATATGATCTTATTCACTAAAATATCTAGTTAACAGATTCCACTGAGTGGGACCCATCTAGGTACATATCATTCAATGTTAGGTACCTTACCGATACGCCAAAAGCTCCAGAGCTGATGGAACGCGTTAAGCAAGGCCCTTTAAACCTGTCCCATACCTAGGCGGGCCCCCACTTAGGACCGTAACATACCACCACGCTTCTGAATCCGCCGTCCTCGGCGGCCCACTCTGTGACGGCTTTCACTCTGGTCTTTTTTCCAGGTAGCCCTTTCCACAGGTCGCCCCTTCCGTGGCGGCCCACTCTGTGGCAACTTCACTTTGGCGGCTTTCAGCTTTTTTTTTACTAGGTAGCCCTTTCCAGGTAGTCCTCTCCACAAGTTGCCCCTTCCGTGACTCGAACACGGGACGTGGTGGCTGCTCTGATACCAAATGTTAGGTACCTTACCGATACGCCAAAAGCTTCAGAGCTGATGGAATGCGTTAGGCAAGGCCCTTTAAACCTGTCCCATACCAGGGTAGGTCTCACCCAGTCCCATACCTAGGTGGGCCCCCACTTAGGACCGTAACAGGAGTAGAAGGGGTGGACAAACTGAACCCCTCACCCCTAATAAAATTATTAGAACAGATCTAAACTATCACAAATTTAAACAGTTTATCACAAGATAATTTTAGTATGAAATAATTCCTAAAAATAGAACTAGGATAGTTAACAATAGATTAAGCGAGAATATGGAAGTGAACAAGAGGATCACTTACTAGAAGAAAATCTCCAAGATCCAACCAAGTCTCACTCAAAATCTACTTTTTGGAGGAGACAACCATGATACACTCTCTCTCTTTTTCTTCAAAAACAAATTAGGCCCAAAAACTCTAAAATTCATAGGTCTTGACCCCTAATGCTGGGTGAAAAGATAGTTATCACCCACTTAAGGCCTTCTACTCAACATAAACAAATACCAACTAGAGTAAGCTCTAAATAAAAGAAAAGACTAACTAAAATAGAGAAACGTATGTCTTTGTAAGGTTGCTTAAGAGTCGCATAGCCCTTTGGTCGGTCATAGTCCCCATGCATGTCAATCCTTGATGGTCATAGCTCACACATGCAAACTATCTGTGAATTCTAAGGATGAATTAGCTTACTTGTCACCAAGGGTCCGTTTGGATGTACGTACTAAGAAGTAGACAGAAAGAAAAAAGTATTCCTATAATCCTATGTCTTTACTTTACTTTTTCTCCTGATTTGAGAATGAAGTCAAGCAATCAGTATGGCTTGCATTTGGAAAAGTTACAGTAGATAAGGTCTGTCACATGTAGTAAAAGGCAACTAAACAATGCTTTGGAAAAGGAAAATAGGTCCTTCTACTATTATTTTCCCAATTTTTTATACAACCAAAGGAACATGTTACATATATTTGTAAGCCATTTAGGCATGACTAACATGTATGCACCAGCTTGAGGGAGAATTCGAGCATAAGAATATCATGGAAAATTTTAAATGAGTCTACATTCACGTTTGGCTGTTCTGTTGTGCAAAAGTCAGCCACGAAATGGCTTTCCACAAAGTTGCCTAGCAAATCCCACTAAATTATTAAATAATCTTGAAATGACAATAGCTATAAAAAATTTGAGTTTGTTATCTGATGAAGGAGAAGATCATGTCACAAAGGGAAAACATACAAGTTGGGGCAACTTGTTCAATAATCCAAATTATTTATGTGCTTTTGATGGGCCATGCACAAAAAATACCCCATCCGACTATTTTAAGCCTCCAATTTTTGGATGGCCTATAATTGAAACTAGCACCCTATTCTGATTCCGCCTCATTCCAATACTTGGTTACAGGCTTACAGCATAGTGGGGCAAAAACGGTGGAGCAGATGGGAGAATTTATGGCCATCTATTCCGAGCCCAGGAGGTGTTAGTGTTATGCCAAACCAGAATCCTGATTCCTGCAATCCTAACATACCCCATACTTCCCTAGTTCCCTTCAAGTAAATTCCAAAATCACATGCGCCGTGGGTAGCTTCATTACTGCAATATCGAATCGTGGCCTAAGATGATGACATGAACAGTTACATTGAGCCACATTTGATTGTCTAGTGGTGCAGGTGGTCCTCAGAATGTGGTCAAATTCTCTATATGAATATGTTGGGTCCAAAGAAATAATCCAAAATCGGATACTATTTGTTCCAAAGCCAAAACAAATCATCTTTTACTAAAGAATTCACATATCTCCCCCAAGCTACATATTTTACATATTCCTATAGTCTATTGAGTCACTTTCCAGTCTAGGGAACAACTTTTTCAAATGTAGGATTTCACTGTTAGGTAGTAATATTAAGTATTCAGGATAAGGCAATTTCTTATCTGGCTTTAAAATTAGTATAAGACATCTGCATTTTGTGTAAATGAAGTTATCTTTCTTTTGTTCTTTTTCCCTTGTAATGTCAAAATTAAGTGTTTTCCATGTAATTGCAGCCAGAATGGATGGCACCAGAAGTGTTAAGAAATGAACCATTCCAATCTCATGTAAATACTAGCTATGTTTCTTTTAGGAACCATTGATAAGGAGCTCCCATTCATTCCTTTTATTTTGTCTCTAATTGATATTGAAGAGGACACTAATTTCTTGCAGATGCAATGTCTACAGCTTTGGCGTGATACTATGGGTGCTGGCTAGCTTGTGTATGCCATGGAGTTGACATTTTGACATACCACAACAACTTCTGGTGGATTACCAACTCATCCTACCATTTAATCATTGATGAATTTTAGCATTATATTGAATAGAGCTGTTCTGTTATTTGCTATTTTACTGTATTAAAACTCCATAGATCATGTGTCTAAATGACTTCTCATGCCATGTATACATCTGATTTGTGCTTATAACTATTATGGTTCCTTTAATATTTACAGATCAGATTCCATAATTAGATGGTGCGCATTATTTGGGTGATCCAAACCATTTATTTTCTAGACCTGATCCACTGTTTTTTCTGATGAACGTAAGTTGGGATAGAACTTCTGACCTTAAGGTTGAAGACCAAAGCTTTTTCTGGATTTGTTGTAATCATGGTTTTGTCTCTTTTGTAGAGTATTTATACGGTGTGACAGTAATAGTATAGTCCAATATTTTTCAAAAAGGACGGCCCACACCATAGGATGATCCTAACTGTCCATTTGATGGGCCACAGCGTAAATACGTTGTGCTCTAAAAATCATCTATAGGATGATCCCAACCCATGGAAGTTGTAATAGGTTTTGTGTTATGTTGAAGCTTCTATATTGAATTAAGATTGGTATATCTATAGGTCTTGGTTGTAGACGTATGATGTAACTTTATAATTATCGCACAGATAACTCTTTGATCATTTTCGCAATATACATAGGCACCATTGATCCACAGTAAATTTTTCGCCTTATAGTATGTGCTTGTTTGATTTTTGTTTTTCTATTTATCTTGGATTTCCACCCAACCCTAGATCATCCTTTTACAACAGTTAACATTATGTGCTAATAATCACATTTAACTTATAAACTTTTTGCACTAATGATTATATGCAAATTATATCCTTAAGTAGTAAAGAGGTCATAAAGTGAGAAACATAGCGCCCCCAACACACACTGAAGGGGAGATCATGTGTTCCGATTGCTTTTAATGAGCAACCTCTTGTGGAGGGTTGAATTTGCCTCTATAAAAAAGATTTATTATATTATAATACCAATGTTTATTTTGATGCACAACTATGGAAAATCCAAGTAAAAGGACATACTTTCCTTTTCTAAGAACTGTTTGGTTCACATCTACCATTCACATGATGGTAATTGTTGGTTGAAACTTTTCCAAATGAAAGCTCTCTTTTTCCAAATAAAGAAGAGGAAAGTAGCCAGACTCTCATTTTTTAGGCAGTGGGGAGTTGTTCAGTTTTGCTCTTAGTTAGGCAGCCCGTTTCCCCTATCCTAAAGGTCGGATTAGCAAAGGGAAATGATATATTTGCTCCCTTTTCTTCTCCGGGCCACCCCCTTTATTCTATTTATGATTACAGTTTTTACATTAAAAGGGCTGGACCAGGGAACAAAAGGGAGCAACTATATCATTTCCCTTTACTTATTAGTGGGACATAACAAGTGTCTAATCAAGGGCACTGAAGATCAGTTGATCCAATGATAGGACGGTTATGATCTCATCTTTGGATGATGATTTTGTACCATGGGGCCATCCGAGGTCGAATTTCAATTTCAAAGATTTTGGTTTTCCATTCCAAACATATAATCTGAGTTGCACAGGAGGCCATACGGCATGTTTGTTTCTAGTATGGATTGTCCTCGATTAGGTATATTCCAAGATAATAAGTATTTTTTGTTTGTTGCACAACTATCCGTGATAAGATCGCTCCCCAAAAATATTTAAGCCATGTCCATGAATACAGTTAGTGGTAAAATCCATCCATACACTGAACGCCAGGCACGTGGCACCTATATTACTTTTGTAACCGTTCTTGCCACTTGGGAAAAAAGGGCAAGTGGCTCTTTTACCTAGGGGTGGTTATTCGGTTAAAACCGAACTGAAAAAACCGAAATATTAAAACTGAATTTATTTCGGTTTCTCAAAATTCGAACCGAAACCGAAACCGAATTTATGAGAAATCGAACCGAAACTGAACCGATTACAAATTTGGTTATTCGGTTATTCGGTTATAACCGAATAACCGAATTGTGAGAGGAAAAGAGGGAAAAAAGTAAAATTTTGGCTTGGATCGGAGGGCTAGGATCATCCGATCGAAATGATTTTTTGAGCACAACCTAATTAAGTTGTGATCAATCAAATGGACGGTTTTGATCATCCCATGGAGTGCACATAAAGCAATTTTTTTTGGAGAAAATTTCCGTAGGAAAAAGACTGAACATAACACAACAACTCTCCTAAAAGTTCAGAGGTTTAAATAGAAACTAATTCCCACGAGGAAACTTAAGTTGTGGCATGAGAGTAGTTTTATTTGTTGAAGTCTTTGGGAAGTATAGGAGGGGTAGTCGTGCGGGATTTTAAATCCCCTGAGGATTTTCTGGACCGGTCACTTTTGGAAAGTCAGAGGTTCATTCTGGGAACATCCGGGACTCCTTTAAGTAGGGATTTCAGAGTCATTAAGACTTTGAAGTTTTGCATTGTCACGAAGAAATGAAGCATTGTAAAGTCCTAAAAGGCTTTTTACATTCTAGCTTTTCACCGTTACCAATAGAGAGTTTGTGGGCCACAAGTGTGGGTCAAAATAAATAAATGGATCAAGATATTTCTACCCACATTTCATTACATGAAACATTCAATTTGGGCTTAAAATTCAATTAATCAAAATCTCTACAAATCATACAGACTTGCATGCATAGGTTTTTTGAAAAAAAATAATAATAATAAGGAAAAAAAGTTGATTTCTACAAGAAATGGATTTGTACAAGATATCGTTTTCTATATGCAAGAAGAAGTTGACCAATTTCTACATAAAAAATGGAGGATTGGATCGCCTGCGGCATCCTGGTGGATGGCCGTGTCGATGGTGCATAGGGCTGTGGCGCTTGTGAAAGGATGAAGAACAGGCTGTGGAGCATGAAAAGCTTCTAAAACCCAGGAGAAAAAAAAAAAAAAAACAATTTTTAGTAGGTATTTTATTTTTGGGATTTTGTAGGGAATATCGTGAAGTCATTAGGCTCTTATTTTATGTTTTGGCCGGCAACGTCTCTTCATTCATTCCAACGGTCTCCTCATCCGTGTCTTCATATTTGGGTTTTTGCCCCTGCTCCGCATATGCGGGGCATAAATGATCACACACCAAAATATTCTTCGAATGTTCTCTAATTTTCTATTAAAATAGATAGGGTGAGAGAGAGAATAACTCTTCTGCTATTAATCTTATGCACCCCCAATCTCTACTTTTGCGCCATGAACTTCATCTTTTCCCCATCTCATCCAAACCCATCTACCCATTTCTGAATAATCGATGGAGAACGATTCTCGGTCTCCATCCCATGTGGTTGTTGCATATGATGCAACTAAGGATCTCAAAGAGCACGAGCTTCAGTTGGCAATTGACAATATAAGGATGAGAGGGGACATACTTATTAGAGGTGACACTCTTCTCGTACTTGGCATTTTGCAAAGTGTTCCACACCCAAGTGAGTGCTCTTATTGATTAGATTTCCTTAAGCTTTTGAAGTAATTGGTTGTTTCACACATTGGTTAGAGGAAATTTGGCTCGATTTCTATGTATTGGTCAAATGGGTAGCCCTTGGTTACCGATCTCCACCTTCTACATATAAATGCCTTAATCTTTGGGGTGGGATTCCATGGTAATCAATCTTGGATTAGACTTAGTCAATTTGAGCTTGGTAGATTCTTTCACATTCTTCATGAAAATTTTCTAAAGGATTCATTAGCCGACCCCAACTAGTTTGGGACAAAAGCTTAGTTGAGTTGAGTATTCCTCCGATCCTCACGATCATAAGTATAAGGGTGGAATCCCTTAATTCCTGGTTCTATTATGCCTCCCATTCCACAATGTTCTAAAACGTGCACTCCCCAGGCGTTACAGCGGGGCCTATGGCCATTGCCATAGCATCTCCCACTCGGCCACATTGGCCAAGTGAATTCCTTGTGTGTTTCCGCTAGAATATTTCTCCCAAACAAAAAATTTCCTCACAAATTCCTTTTTCTAAAGGTTCGACAATATTCCACTTGGGATATTTCTCCCAAATTATTTTTCTTGACTTAGACGCTTCTAAGTCTCATCAGGCCCGCATGTTCATTGAAATTCCCCACGGACTCCAAGGATCAGCAATTATTCCGCCTGAGATATTTATCTCTAACATTTTTTCCTTGATTTAGACACTTCTAAGTCCCGTCATGCCCATATACTCAATAAAATTTCTGCTCGAACTCCTTTCGAGATCGACAATCCTGTCACATGTAGGTATAAACTTACCTTAAATTCCTGTTTTTCCATTATATCTCTAATATAGTGATATTTTGCGCCTATATGTTTTCCATTATATCTCTAATATAGTGATATTCTGCGCCTATATGTTTTCCATTAGAACTATTCGCTTCAATGTATATAAGTCTTATTGCTGCTTGATTGTCACAGGACATTTCTATTGGTCCATCAACCAGACTGGGGTCTAAATCAACAAAAAATCATCTAATCCGGACGGGCATGAGTAGTCACCATATTACAAGTTATATACTCAGCTTCCTGTGTGTATCTTGCTACACAGCCCTGTTTCTTACTAGACCAACAAATAGTTGCACCTCCAAATATGAACATATGTCTAGAAGTGGACGTATTATCATCTCTGTCACATGTGAAATCCACATCGGAGTAACCATGAACTTCAATTGTGACTTGGTGGTTTAGAGGGCGAGCCTTGACGCAACGGTAAGGTTGCTCCATTGTGACCTGGTGGTCACGGGTTCGAGTCACGGAAACAGCCTCTCTGCAATGCAGGGGTAAGATTGCGTACATCTAGCCCTCCCCAGACCCCGCAATGGCAGGGGCCTCCTGCACTGGGCCACCCTTTTAGTAACCATGAACCTCAAGATTTTTCGCTTTTAAACACAATTTGAGCTGCTTCATTCTTTAATATATTTTAATAATTTTTTACTGCTTCCCAATGAGCTGGACCAGGATTGCATTGATGTCTGCTTAATAGGCCCACATGATAAGCTAAATCTATCCTAGTACACAACATCACATGCATCAAGCTGCCATTCGTTACCCCAGATAAGGTATAGAAGAGACAAACAAAGAAAAGTAGGGAGCTTTCGCTAGACAATAACTACAGCTGATAATGTATATAAGAGACAAGTATATCCATAAGTGTCAAAGCAAATATTTAAGGTAATTCAACTGCTCTTATTTTTATCACTGACAAGATAACTAATGTTGGGATTGGGCCTGTAGCTCAATGGTTGAGGCTTTGGTTCTCAACCTTGACGTTGCAGGTTCGATCCCAGCTTACCTACCAAAAATTAAAGATAACCCATGTTACTGTATTGTAGGTTTAGTCTGAATTGTTGTTTTTTTTTTCCCTAAGAAAAGTAGGGAACTTTTGCTAGACAATAAATACCCCTGATAGGGTATAGAAGAGACAAGTATATCCCTTAAGTGTGAAAACAAAATTTTAAGGTAATTCAACTACTTTTATTTCTAACACTGACAAGGATAATGAATGTTATAGGGTTGTAAGTTTATTCTGAATTGTTGATGCTGTTGTTGCCTTTTTGTGTGTGTGTGTGTGTGCGTGTGCGTGTGCATGTGTGTGTGTGTGTGAACTGGTCTAAGATTCCTATCCATATAATCGACTTTAGGTCCTCTAGCTAGTCTATTTTCTGGAGTCAATCATGATATAGCCTCTTGTGCACTTGGGAGTTCTAATCATGTAATTCCAAGTCCTTGGTTAATATTAAAAGTTCTTTTTTCCCCCTTTTTATTGACTTAATGCAAAAATCCAGAGGGCTACAATCTAATGCATCATAAACTTTGGGTATGATTTTTTTTTGTAAAGTTTTTTTTTTTTTTTGGTAGGCTTTTTGTAGAGTTATAGTGTTTTTTTTAATGGTTTTTGTAGAGTTATAGTTGCTTGGGAAAAAATGTTGGTTGTATGTGTTTTCTGTTTATACTGTTATACATGTGATAAAATTAAGTCTCATGTTTGTGCATGAATGAATTGTAATATAAACAAATAACAGTAACGAGCTTTTGCCAGACAATAAATCCCCCTTAGCGTATAGAAGAAACAAGTATATCCCTCAAGTGTGAAAGCAAATATTTTTAACTATTTACTTACACTATATTGCTCACACTGATCTTCTAACAATATAGTGGTTTGTTTGTTTAAGTGGGATATCAAACTAAAGCATGCACTGATTCTTTTGCTGGGACCAATGCTCGCGCCTTGGAAGAGGAAGTCTCAAAGAAGGTTGACCTATTTGTTCACATGCTCATGCCAAGTGCTGAAAAATGTGTACATGAAGGGGTAATGTTCTTAAATGCTTTATGCATAATGTTCTTAAATGCTTTATGCATTGATGCCCTTTACTATTTCTTATCCTGTTTTCTAAAGGATGGGTACATATATTTTCATTTCCGAGGACACCTGTAGACATTCCATTGTGTTATCTTTCTTCCAAGAATTTCTGAGTTCTTCTCATGAATCCATATTTAAGCAAGACATCTGTAAGGAGCATGTGATTGCAAGTTAAATCTTTCTTATTATTGTGCTAGGTTTTCTAGTCAGAATGCTAAACTCAAGTGGAAGATTTCTAATTAAAATGTTTTACAGCTTCAGATATGTTATCAACTTTCTTTTCTCTATTATTATTATTATTATTTTATTTTTTTCGTACTCCTAGTTCCCGTCACATATGCCCCCCCACGCATGCTTCTTCTCTGTGTAAGAATTGTAACAATCTGCAGCTCGCATCTGTTGACTTATAATGTCATAGCTATGTATGATGCTTTCCTTAGATAGCTTTCTGGGGTTCTTGATGATCGATTATATTGCTGTGGTGATTTGTCATTGGTATTAATAGCCAAAGACATTTCAGCCGATGGGATAATTTCTGTTACTGCTTTTATTTTCTCAAACTGTCATCGTGGTTATTTTTTTCTAACAAGAACAACTGAATACCTGGTTTAAATTATTTCCTAGGCACATTCTTAATTCCAGAGGAAGGATAAACATGAATTTTATCTTAAACACTTCAAAAAAAAATTGGCCATCTTTGTGTGAGAAATTTATTATAGTGTCCATCCATATTTAATATTTGTGCTGCAATTAATATTGTTTTGCTTAGACTCAACCCAACTCAACTCAACTCAACAAAGCCTTTGTCCCAAACTAGTTGGGGTCGGCTAAATGAATCCTTAGAAAAATTTCATGAAGAAGGTGAAAGGAATCTACCCGGCTCTAATCCTGGCTCTAGTTGGGTTCGTCTACGTGGATCTTTTTCTTCCATTCTATCTTATCCAAGGTCATGTTCTCTGTTATGTTCCTAGCTATCAAGTTTTTCCTCACTGTTTTTACCCAGCTTGTTTTCGGTCTGCCCGAAAACAAAAACTGTCAAATTATTTTGCTTAGAATGGAACAAAACTGTCAAATTCTATTTTATGGAGTGTTAGTGTCTTTGGGAATAATCGGTCAATTATCAGTGCTCTATAGGTAGCCTAACCTTATTTGTCCACATAAACACATCAATTATGGTTAAATGATGACATTGTAGATTGTCCAATGCTTCTTGGATTATATTTTTTTTTTGAAAGATGACATAAATTTCATTGATACTGTGAATGATACATTGGGGACCAGGGGTCCCACCAAGTATTACATAGCATCAATTAAAAAAGGCCAGAAGCATACTTCTGACCAAGGAGATAAAATTGTAACATATAAATAGAAAACAGACAGCATTATATTGGGTATCCAATCGCCCACATCCAATCCCCGCTTTCACTAATCTACGCGATTAAGAGCTTGTAATTTCCATCGAGTCAATCCTATGATTAGATTGGTAAAGCACTGCCAAAACCCCATTAGGCGAATAACTATGGTCACTGAAGCCATACTGGGACAAATACAATTGATTTTTCCCTCTGAAGTACTTCAAACTGCACCAAAAAAGTGTGATGACCAGCAGCCCCTAGCATTTAACAGACGTAAGGGCTACCATCAAACCCAAAAACAATCCTTATCACTGACTCGTCGCACCCCAGATAACATCCTCAAAAAGTCTCTAAAGCATCTCTACTCACAAAAAACCCCGAAGGGACAAGCTAGGCTGAAGACTTCTTTAATTCCAGAATAAGCCCCACCACCTCAGAGACGAATACCTCCTCATCGAGGCTCAAGACTGAGAGTTCCTCATCCGATGGGGTTTGCTCTTCTGCTGCTCTCTTTCTAGAAATCATATCCTCTAATTTCGGAATCCCCATCTTCTTATTTTCCTCCCAAAGAAGACGCCTAGAGGTCTGTTCCTCATCCAATAACTTGATGAAAAAAGGGTGCTTATGCAAAAGGGAGTGATATTCTTAATGGTCCACATACTAGTCAACCTAAAGAGCGCTTCCGGCATCCTGCTAGCTTCTTCTTTAAATATCTTCCACTGCTGCTTTGAGAAATCCCTAGTAATTTCCTTTTGAGTTGGCGAGTGTTTGGAAGCGAATTCCTCCAGATATACCATCATTTTCAGAACTTTTATGGAGGTCTCCATCTCAAATAAATCCACCGGCAACTTTCTCTTTTTGCCACGGAGTGAAGAGGAGGGAGGAGCAAGGGGGAGGGGACACCGAATCGCTCTGACTTTCCATTTAAACCCAAGATCCCAAACCCAAAGGAAGTAGAGAAAAAGATCACTCAAAAAACAAAGTATCACCACAGAATGGATACAACGGGGAGGCCAATAACCCAAGTTTGTGAAAGAACTCCCAATATCATGAAACGGCATTAATTGCGCCGAAGTGGAGCTTCCCAATTTCATCATTAATTTTCTCTTCCGGTACGAAGTTTATCCCTACTACATTGAAACCATTCTCCAATCATATGAAGGATGGTGTCCTTCACGCTTCACGATTCTCAACGTGCAAGGCCCATTGCCGTTGAGGGGATGCACGCTACAATAACCGCCAAAAACCAAAAGACACAAAGACTCTTTAACTTCCCACACCAGGAAAGTACCTCAAGGATTAGAGAGATCTTTACAATCTTCGAAGATATCCTTTAACATTTTTCTTTTTTCTTTCATTTCATTTTTCTTTTTCTTTCTTTTTTCATCAATTGGGACTTCTTCTTGACAGCTGCGCAGAAAGAAGGCGCTCATCCAAAAAGTCCAATCTGTCAGGAAGTAAGACAACCCAAGAAAAATGCTCTTATACCAAGCAAGCCACGTATGGGGACCCACCCTTTTCTAAGAACAAACCATTATTTCTAGAATCCTGATTCATCTTGGACATAGATGGATTACCCCACACGCAAATATTCCAAGCTGAATCAGGGCCCTGATCTCGCGACCCTGAATTGAGACTTAGGTTTCCTTTCAGACCAGGCTCAGGAAGCGAGCCTTGCACATTTCCAAATTTGACCCTTGAAAATTTGAAATTTGAATCCTGATGAGGGGGATTCAGAATACCAACTAGCCGCCTGGCCTGAATCTCCAGGGGGCTCACTGACGCCCTGTTTCCTGGTGGGGCAATCAACGAAGAATCTCTCTGACCATCTCCAGGGTCCAATTGGGGGCCTCTGGATCCCTGGATGGAGACTCCAACCATGTAACAATGATTGGAAATCCATAGCTTCACAAAGGGAGAAAGTTTCCAACGAGGGGCAAAGATTTTGGCTGATACAGAACACATACATTGATTATGGAGTCCCTCCATTTTAACTTCCATCACCTGCCCGAAGAGATTTCCCAAGGCTTCAACCGTCGAGGAGGCCCACATATGTTATGGGATACCGTAAAAGTTGACCCATAGTGTCTCAGATCCATGAATGTAATCTGGGGACAAATGGGCAAGGGAAGATAAGGGTACTCCACAGTTTCCGATTCCCAAATCCAGAATCCTAGAGGCCACCTCTTCGGAATCAAAAACAAAAAGGATCTCATCATTGGAGAGTAAACACGGGCAAGCAAGGGATGGAGAATTCCAAGACTTTTTGGCCCATTCCCATAGATCTTGAAGGGATCCAGATATATCATTCCTTCTACCCACCAAACATGCCTTTAAGGAATCCATTCTTGTTTCTACCTCCTTACCAGAAATCGAGATCGATCGAGATCCTTTTTCCACCATAGAGGACGAAATTACCCCAGAGTCAGGCCATGGATCAGATTTTGAAACTATTGGGCCACCAGCCCCTGATGTGGTGGGGGATGGATATGAAGGCTTTTGTTTACGATCCAGGTGACAACAACGACATTTACTCCGTCGTTTAAAATTGGAATAATTACAAGACGAGCCTCCACCACGGAGCCAGCTTTCTATTTCCGTCCTGAGCCGAAACCACCGGGCAATAAACTGAGGGTGGTGAACTCTTCTTTCTCTGAGAGCACCATCGACACCTAGTCCTCCATTTGAAATTGTAATAAGCACAGGATGGACAAAACCAGTCCCCTTGCCTCTGATTTTTTGATTTTCGCCTTTTTTGATTTTTTATTTTCCGTCTTTTTCACTTTCAAACATGTTCCCCCTGTTGCTTCTTGGATTATAATTATGCATAATTTGATAATCATTTAATATTAAAATACATTCAACTAATACAAATGCATCATTTGATTTATATTTGCTATTCTATTGATGAGTATGCTCACAGCTTATGCTAAACACCGTATCTTGCATGAAATTGTAAAACAACCAATTAATTCAAAAGCTTAAGCCGTTGGAGATGGCATTATTTAATCTTTTATACTTTAACAATCCCCCTCACGTGTGGCCCTTCCTTTTAGGGTTGTCCTACACGTGACAGATGTGGCCCCTCTTTTGGGTTGGCCATTACATGTGGATTTTTTTAATATCAAGGAGTTTTGAATCCAGAAGCTGTTGCTCTGGTTCCATGTGAAAGAACCAATTACTCCAAAAGCTTAAGCCGTTCGGGATGGCGTTAGTTAATCTTTTATACTCAAACAGAAATAAAGTACATTCATGCTCATGCACGGAGTAAAATGCCTAATAAGCTTGTATATTGCTTAGTACCTTTGTTTTGTTGTTGCTGACCCCATTCACTACAAAAGTCCATGCATATGAAGCTGATACCACTGCAATGATTGGCCTAATTAGATAGAAGCATTGTGTCCAATTTTTGCAATTCCAAACTATGCTTTTTACCCCTGTATAATGTTACTTTACATACGAAACAAATGAACCAGTGATTAGTTGTGCGGTGGTGATGATTAACTACATCATTCATCTCTCACTCCGCACAAAGAAATCTGTAACTTTTGAAGATGCACCAACCTTTTTTTTTTATATAGAATTCTAATATCCTAGTACTTGTTAATATCCTAGTACTTGCGACTGAAACTTCTATAGATAATTGAAGGTAACTGTACCATGCGCTATATTTTCTTCATGTGGACTAGTGCGGTAGGTGAACGCATAAATCCCTCAGATGAATCTAACCCTGCTTTACTGCTTGATTGACTTAAAATGACACTAATTATGGAAAAAATAGTAACACACTCCTTGCATGGACCTAACTAATTCAATTGCCATGATGTTGTTCCAATTTTAATTCAGAGACCTATTATTTTTTTATTTGGTTTGTTTCATTAATGTTAAGATTTAGTAATTCTTTAATCATGCTTAGGTATGCATTGACGTCAAAATTACTGCTGGAGCTCCTATGAAGAAAGTTATCTCGAAAGAGATTGTATCTTGTAAAGCAACTTGGGTTATACTTGATAGGTACATTTCTTTTCATTTGTTTTTGGTGTGTACATGATATTAAGCTGATAAAGAAGGTTTATGTTATTAGACACATAGGGTGTATTCCTTTTTACAATTCTTTCCATGCATCAATCCAAAATGTATAGTGACTTCATTTTTTTCTCCTTATTGTTTGTTCTTCTGAAACAACCAAGTACTCCAAAAGCTAAGCTGTTGGAAAAGGCGTTATTTAATCTTTTATACTTTAACACTCCCCCTCACATGTGGCCCCTCTTTTGGGTTTGACTATTTCATGTGGATTTTTGCTATCAAGGAGGTTTGAACTTTGGACCTTTGGCTCTGATACCATCTGAAACTACCAGTTACTCCAAAAGCTTAAGCTGTTGGAAAAGGCATTATTTAATCTTTTATACTATAACAGTTCTATTTTCGCATTGAACAGTTCCTATTGGTCGAACTTTTGGTGCATTATGTCATATGTATTGTTCTTTCGATGCTTCAACATTTATAATTAGATTTTGATAGTTGCATTTGTACCTAGGCCAATTTCTAACGTTTATTGGTGTTGTGTTTTCTTTTCTTTCATTTTATAAAGTTGAGAACCAATCTGGTTATTATTTGCAGAAAATATATATTTCATAATGCTTTTGTTTAAAATTTTACTATCTATACGTTGTTCTGGTTTCATAGATTGGGAGCCAAAGAGATATTGGCATTCATATTTTGGAGTTGATAGTTAAAGATCTGCAAGTTGGAAATTGGAATATACCTATATGAAGGAGGCTTTAGTTAATTGAGTTTTTTTGCTAGTATCAATGGCAAGTTTGTTGAGAGATGTGATTTTACTAGTCTTTTGAGAGCATTAAGCCATTTCCTCCAATTTTACCTATTTCATGTAATGGAGGGCATTTTTGTAGTTACTTATACATTCCAACTTAGATTAATATGTTATGAGTATTGTCCCAGCCTGGCCTCGCACCCATTTGGTACTAGTGCAACACTCTTACATTAGCCCTGAATCAGCTACCCCAAATGGCCTAGGTGAATACCCAAGGCAAGTAAGACACTTAGACGCTACCAGAAGGAAGCTCACAAGAATAGAATGAATGCCTTTTATTACTCTCAGGAAAAATGGTTACGTATCAGAGGTCTGGAAGTTCATAAGTGATTTGAGAATATGGAGCTCATACAAATTATTTAGATCTTGCAATCATCCAATGGTCTAGGACCTAATTTATAGGGTATCCCCTCATACAAATTATTTAGATCTTGCCAGTTGGAAATCATCCAATGGTCAAGGACGCTCCTAGAATTTTTTAGGCTATCTGGAATTCTCCATACATGTCTCTACCAAGAGACTACATGAATATAGTAGAATACCTACAAATACCTTCAAGTTTCTAGATACTTCTAAAAATTTTTTCTCTAAGAGTCTTCTACACCTTTCTATAGTTTTTAAATTCCACTTCTTTAAGCCTTGTTTGAGCATCCTTTATGCCTATAAAAGTAGTCACAGTGTGCCAAATTTCAACCCCGTGAAATGTCCATCCTCCCCCTCCACCCCCCAAAAAAAAAAAAAAAAAAACTTGATTTTGTTGACATCCTCACTGCAACTTCATTGTGTTGATTCCTTAGACAACTCCTTTGCTCTTCCAATGAAGTGCTTGTCTTCCTATGAAGAACTCGATCCTCCCATCGAGTCCAAGCATCCAATCCCCATAGCCATCCACATTTTTTAGGGCTGGCAACGGGGCGGGGCCGGGCCGGGCCGGATGTTGCATTCCCCGTCCCCGCTTTAGGGATGGCGAGGAATACCTAATCCCCATCCCCGCCCCGTCCCCACTTCGGGGATGCAGACTCCCCGCCCCGCGGGGAATGCCTAGTCCCCATCCCTGCCTCACACAAAAATCCTCACCTCAAAAGAACTTTTTAACATCCCAAAAAAAGAAAAAGACAAGCCGTATTTGCGCACTTATCAAAATATGGTAGTGCCAATATCACTAACATAAAAAAAATATTTACTGTTAACTTAAAAAACACTAAAACAATACTAATATAAGAGGATATTGATAATGGCTTGCATAGTAAAACGGGGCGGGGTGGGGCCATCTCCATCCCTGCCCCGTCCTCACTTCGGGGAATTCTTTAAGTCCCCATCCCAGCTCCAAGTCAAGGAAATCCCCGCCCCGTTAGGGGTGGGGCGGGGCGGATCCCCGGTTTCATGGGTGAAATTGCCAGCCCTAACATTTTTGTAGGCCTTTCGCTTAATTGTAATGTTGAGAGCCTCCCAACCATCCGTGTATGAGAGCCATACATGGGAACCTCTCATCCATGATGGTCACCACTCCGAGATGAGGCACGAGAATTGCCTTTGTTGCGCACAGAAATTCGATGCCTAATATTACCTGGTAGCCATTCAATGGAATTGTTGCAAGGTCGATTACACCATTCCATCCACTGATGTTGAGCTCCACTCCTTTGGCTTCCCCACCGATGGGCTTGGTCTCCAAGTTAAAGGCTTTTTCCGACATTGTCTCCTCAAGTTGAAGGCCTAACCACTCGGCCTTGTCCTTCGATACAAAGTTTTGAGTTGTGCCTGTGTCCACCAAGGCCTTTGTAACCTTGCTGTTGATGTGCACGTCCATGTGCATCCAAGGTTTTAGGTTTCAATTTCGGTGCGTTTTGGTCGTGATAGAAATTGAAGCATGTTGATTTCAGATGAAAATTTTGGTGGAAATCTTGTTCGATCACGAAAATGTATGGAAACATATGCAAATGATGGTCATTTAAGATGAAACTTTAGGAAGTGCTAGAATAAGCACAAATACAGTCTACAAAACCATCACATAAGCAAAATCCCAACCTTTTAGGGTTTTACAACATCTAACACCTAGTGAGATACATTGTCATGTATGCCTGATAATTTTGTACATAACAAATTGCACATGTATTTCTAGCATTTCGAAAGGTTTCATCTTAAATATCCATCATTTGCCTATATTTTCCTTTGTTTTTTCCTGAATTTATAAGATTTCACTGATATTTCTGACTAAAATCGACGTATACCAAAGTTTTGACCAAAATACTATAATATATATGTACTTAAAATTTAGGTTTTGGTATGCATTTCAGCTTCGATGTGCATTTCAGTGAGGATGGAGACAGAAACATTTCAATCCTTTCATATAGGTTTTTGTGGAAATTTAAACCATGTATACATTAACTCTCTTCAAGGGTTTAGCGCCCTTTGCTTGGCCCCTGGTTGCTTTGAGGCTTAAGGCACCGACCTATGGTTCCTCCTTTTCACCTTCGCTTGCCATCTCACATTCCTTGTATTCGACCCTCATTGCACTAAGGGCCTTCTTTAGGCAATCCCTCTCCTGATAGCCTCTAAACCTTATGAAGAAATTTGATGTCTTCTTATAAGATATGGTCTTGCTCCTATCCTTAGAATTTTTCCTTGGTCCTTCCTTAGAAGGAGACCTCTTGTCTCACCTATTTTTCTCATCTTGGGACTTGGGTCTTTTTGGAAGACTTCTTTCTGGTGAACTCCAACATCTTTTCCGCTGCATCCAAGGCTAAAGCCAAGTCCTGTATGACACACCGTTATAGTTCTTGCTTGACCCATGGATGTTGTCGATTCATAAAGAAGGATTTGTCCTTCTCTGCCATGTCTGGAAGGTCAAGTGTGAGTGTTGTGAACTCCTTCACATACTTACAAATTGACCTCATGTGCTTGAGGCACACTGGTCTCTTTTGAGCCAAGTATTCTATGTTCTTAGGAAGGAATTGATGAGTCGATTCCTTCTTGAGATCTTCTCATGGTCTGATGGTGCATACTCCCCTTGCTGTGTCACCATGTCACCTACGCCACCATAGCTTGGAGTCGTCGATGAGGTATATGGGGGTCGTGTACACCTTGTCTTCCTCATCCTCAATCCTAATAGCCTCAAGGTACTGTTCCAATTTTGGCAAGAGGTTCCCCATCTCCTTGGGATTTTTTTTTTGAATGGCAACCATCCTGGCATTTCTAACTCCCCTATAACACTTGCGCTCAAGAATTAATACCTTTGGCATCTCTAGTGATTATTCAACTGTTCAATATTCATCTCTGACATAGTGACCTTCAAAGTTGCCATTGTTCTTCTCGCGTCTATGAATGCAAGTCTCTGATACCATTTATCACCAACCCTAATCCTTAGCCTCACACCCCTTCGACACTTCTGCTACACTCCAACATTAGCCCTGAGTCAGTCTACTTCAAATGGCCTAGTCTTGTACCAAAGGCAAGTAGGACACTTAGACCCTCCTAGAAACTTCTAAGCTCTTTAGAATTCTCCATACATGTTTATACCAAGAGAGTACAAGATGACACTAGAATTCGTACTAATATCTACAAGTATCTAGACACTTCCGACTGTCTTCAAGAGTCTTCTACACGTTTATGGAGTTTTGGAATGATCTCCACTTTTCCAAGGCTGCTTTGAGTCTTTGACCCTCCTTTAGGGGTATAAAAGCATATGTAGTGAGCTAAATTGTTGCCTTGTGATAGTAGGCTGCCAAGTTCAGAAGGTTTACCAATCATCTGTTTGGTAATAGAGCAAAGAAGTCTAGAGAGAGGTTTTGTAGGACAGATGTTGAAAATACCATATCTTGATCAAACACATCAAGAGCTATTCAATAAGGGTTGATTGTTGAAGCTGAAACTTTTTCCTAGACCTAGATGTGTGATTTTCTTTTGAAAAGCAGCTTTAAAGGCTTAGTTCTAGCCTATTTCACAACAAGTATCGTCTATAAAATATAACATGGCATGTAACACGTAGCGTCACATGCATCTTTTATATATTTATGTGAAGGCTATATTGCTCACCATTGCATGGGTGAAGATCCTCCCTTGCTTCAGGTTTATCTCATGCTCCGATCTGAGGCGCTGCTGGAGAGAGATTTGCTCTAGTGGTGACAAGGAGGTTCTATCTCTACAGTTGATTCCTCCTGACCCAATATTGATGAAGCTTAATTTCGATGGTTCGAGTTAAGGCAACATGGGGCTTGTAGGCCCAGGCGGAGTTCTCAGGGACGAGAGGGGTCAAACTAGCTGGTCTTTCTCTAGTCCTCTTGGGCTTACGGATTCCAATGAAGTGGAATTGATGCCTGTTCTTCAGGGCATCAATATTACCTAGAGCAGAGACCTGGCCAAGTTGATATTATTTGTTAAATGTCATCAAGTGGCTAGATGGGGGCCATCATCATCCCAAGAGATTCGATTATATGATCGATGAGATAGTGGTGGATTTCCCAGTTCATTTCCAGCATGTTAGATTGGTCAATATTGATGTATATAGGTTGGCCCATGCGAGACTTGGAGGTAGTCTTTGTAGACTTTTGATATCCTCCCTCCT
Organism: Tasmannia lanceolata; assembly: GCF_043159265.1. Lineage (NCBI taxonomy): Eukaryota > Viridiplantae > Streptophyta > Magnoliopsida > Canellales > Winteraceae > Tasmannia > Tasmannia lanceolata. Next base: position 1,329,863 of record NW_027518693.1, read on the forward strand.
TGAGTTCCTTTGTTTCTTGTTGCAATCCTCTTTGTTTTTGTGGTTTCTTCTCTTTGTTTTTTACCATTTCTCGGCAAGGGAAATCTCAGCATATATTAAAAAAAAAAATTTCAGGCTTATATCGGGGAAAAAACGAGAAAAAATTATTTTAAAAAAATATGAATATATAAAATTTAAGAAAAAATATAAAATAAAAATATTGTAAAAGTAGCGAGACAATATCGTGATATTATTGCGATATTTTTATGATAAAAATGAAAATATCGCTATATGTTTAAAATCTGGGGATTATTTCGGGATTTTGTTGTTTTCTCAAAATGGCGTGATCAAAATGCGATATTTTGAAAATATCAGAGATATTTGTGACATAGCTCGGTTGAGGGGTTTCCTCCTTTCTTTCCGTAATAAAATTCTTTATCTTTCATAAAATGTGTAACATCCAAAATATACCTCTAAAAGTAGTCATCAGTACTCCATCCATTCTTCCTTTCACGTTCTTGTGCATAGATGCTTGTAATACCATAATTGTGAAGTTTTAGTATGTGCAAATGCCCATGCCCTAAAATTTCACGTAGATCACAAGAAATGTACTAAATCATCATGAAGACATGTCACATTAATGAAAATTGAAAGTCCTTTCAGTTGGGTACTTTTCAAAACTTTCCAAAGATAGAAAGTTTTCAAATGTTCTGTTCTATGTAATGAAAATCAATCTATGATGAAGGAAACGGCGACGACGGATGAAGCAGGCTACCAAGAGCGGCGACGAGGCTGCTGGAGCCGGCGGCATTGACAGCCGGCCCTAACTGCTTTTGGCTAGCACCCTAGGGTTGGCCAATTTCTCCTTTTTTATCTCACCCCCTTGTCCTCTGTGTGAGGGGATAAATAAGATGAAGAGAAGAAGGGATGAACGATCCTACATCCTAAAATTTCAGATTTCCACCAAGACCGAAATGAAATTCGCATGGAACTGTTTTTTATAGGATTTCGCTAAAATTTCACGGAAAATTTCCTTTTTACAAGATCCACAGAAACTTCCACTAAAATGAAAATTTTCCTTGAAATTTACTAGATTTCGGCCAAAATTTCCACCGAAACCAAAATTTAGTGATGATGGAGAAGAAAATGTGAGAGAAAAAAGATAGGGAAAAGTGAGAGTCAATGATCGGACCTCTCACGTAATATGATATCTATATCTATATATATTTGTGTGTGTGTGATTAGGGCACTGTTACGAACCTGAATTGGTTCGTATAGGTTTGATCTTCTTAGCTGAAGTTCATTCTCTCACCCCACGTCGAGGGAAGGGCGTGTCCTCCTTTGTGCTCAAAGACAAAAATTTTGGGATATTTCTTCATTAATTTGAAAATGACTAGTTACATATTATTTATTTTAAACCCACTTTACCACTTCATCTAAAACCCATGCCTATACTTAATAACTAGAGTGCAAATCTATAAATAACAAATACCTAAACTGATTTATTTCACCCAAAGTGGGACCATTTAGTCACATAACATTCCACCAACCTTGAAATCATCCTTGTCCTCAAGGTTGGATTATTGGAGAAAATAATTTATTCCACCGGGGTCCCAAATCTTATTGGGCAAAATCTTGTTGAAAAATATAGTTGATATTAACCTATCTTGTTCTTCAAAAATAGTGGTCGCGATCATTCAAACCCCGCCTTCAAAATCTGTCTTGATCCAAGTTGGAAAGAAATAGGATTTTTCATGGAGCCACATCGGAATGGCTGAATGATCGAGTAGTTGAACAAAATCAATATACTCTCTGGTAATATGTTCAACTAACCCATCCTTGTTGCCATCAATTCTTGCACTTTCCTATCAAAACAGCAACATTTTGAATATTCTGTTTTTCTTCATCTTTGTGTATTTCCTCTATCGCTATACTAATTTTGTCCAAGGCTTCCGCAAACCTTCAATGCCCTTCCATCAATTCCAAAACAAATGCTTTGATCCTTTGAAAATCATGATGTACATAATCCAAAATCTTCCAAGATGCAACCCAATAGGTTTGATCTTCTTAGTAGGGAAGATCAGCCTCTCGACCCACTTCAAGGGAAGGGTCTGTTCTCCTTTGTGCTCAAAGACACAATTTCTGCGATAATTTCTTCATTAATTTGAAAATGACTAGTTACATGTTATTTAATATTTATAGAAAACCCAATATACCACTTCATGTAAAACTCCTACCCAAGCCATTCAAGATAACACTTATACTTAATAACTAGAGAGCAAATCTAAAAATAACGATATCTAAACTGATTTATTTCAACCAAAGTGGGACCCATTTAGTCACGTAACAATTACACAAGATAATAAAGAGTAAATACCCTTCGAACAACCTGAATCATAATAGCATTGACGAGTCAACTTTGTTTTTCGCACATTTTCTTCATTTTTTTAATTACTGGTCAGTGCAATTTGGAACCGTAGAAACACACAATTGTCGTATTATATCAACAATTACTTCTTAATTCTTGATAGGGACATCAGAATTTTCACTTAGATGTTGTTCTCACCTTGCTTCTTTATTTGTTTTTCATTTCTTAATGATGGGTAGCAAATTTTTGCAGGCACCTAAGAAAGGATTTGAAGTTCTTCATCAAACATATACCTTGCAAGATTGCGCTCATTCAAGATAGCTTATCTGTGAAACCGATGAGGAATTTTGTCACAATAATGAATGATACAGATGTCTCAGAAGAAAAGTTTTTTTATTCACTACGGAAGTCTGTTGCACCCACCTTGAATGTTCAAGATAGTGCAACTGTAAACAATGATCTGTCTGTTATTTCTTGTGGAAGCTATTCTGTATCAATAAGCTCCCAAGAAACCTTTGATGACAATAGATGCAACTTGGCATCTTCATCCAGTTACAGGTTGCAGGAGTACAATACATCGGTGTATGATGAAATTGTCTCTTCTCCTAAGCAAGAAATAACGGGTATGTGTGTCACATTGTGTTTTCTTGTGTAATTATATGATATAGTCACATTCCACAACTTTTCAAATCATATACACGCCATGACTCCCACATACATCAGATTTTCGTATCGTTGGCAGGGAAATGCTTGTGATTTGTGATTGTTTGTCGCTTTTAACTTGGTCATGTGCAGGGGAAGTGTTTGTGATGTTTGATTACTGCAGAATTTATCCTTCCTTCAATATTTTCTTGAGTTCAGCTTATTCACTAATTATACACACAGAGTGATGGAGACCAATATTGACACCCCAAAAATATACATACCACCTTATTATTTATCTTGTGTGTCTAATAGTCAGCTAGTTTGTTTTGAACTTTTGATTTTCCATAAATGACAGCTCCTCCCCCTACCTTCTCTCTTCATCTTCTTCTCTCCTTCACCTCTCCCTCTCTCTATGTATCTATCTACATCTATATCTATATCTATATCTATATATCTTAAACCATAATTTATCTAACTGCCAGGGCTAGCACCTTAAAATTTATTTATATTGAGCAAAATATACAACATGGAAGGGCATGATGCCTTACCTTCCCTCAAAGCTCAAAAAATAAGTAAGAAATCATTTAGACAAAATTTTAGGAATTTCCAATACATCACACCTTAAAGCCCTCTAGCAGGACTAGGGATATCTTTCCATTCCCAAAAGATTTGATTACAATTCATATCACAGGCGAAATTAGCAGGAGAGTACGGTACTTGATTGCCTTGACTATATTGGTGGATAAAGCTTGCTTGATCTTAGCAATGAGATCCTTTAAATCATGTCAGTAATAACTTTATAGACCAATGCATGCTCCTTATTGTGTTGATCATCCCAATCAAAACCCTACTTTCGCCTTCAATCCAAACCTCGGAGAAACCCCAAGGTCTTAAAATATCTAAGGCCATCTAAAATGCCTCTCAATTCATCCTCAAAGCTAGTACCAACTTTATAAAAATGAGAAAAAATCCAAGATAAGCTTACCCACATGATCTCTAAAGATACCTCCACCACCATAAATGCCCGGATAGCCTCTTGATGCTCCATATGTGTTTAAATTTATTTCCAATGTCTTTGGTTTCAGCCATAAAACTTTTAAAATTGTAGGAGTCATAACCTTCTTTGGGGCAAGGTTTTAAATTTTGGTTTCAGTTCGATCAGCACGGGAACATTTCAGTTTAGGGTTCGAGCATGTAGCTCAATGGTTGAGACCTTGTTTCTCAACCTCGAGGTCACAGGTTCGATCCCAGCTTACCAAACCCAAAAAAAAAAAAACATTTCAGTTTCGGTGGAAATTTTGGAGGAAATCTTGAAAAAATACGGAAACGTATGGAAATATATGTAAATGATGAAATTTGAAGATGAACCTATGGGAAATGCTAGAATAAGCACAAATACAAACTTAGAAACCATCACACATAAGTAAGAAAGCCATCCATAATGGCTTGATCACATCGAACACCTAGTGACATGCGTGTTCTCGCATGTCTGGGATAGTAAAGTCAGTAAGGAAGTACAATGTAATGAAGAACAAGAAAGTACAATGACCAGTTCCTCCCCCCCCCCCCCCCCCCCCCCCCAAGGACCCAAACTCTATGTCAATACCAAATAGAGTTACAAACTGTTATTGGTCCCATATTGATCTGACATCCCATGCATAAGATACAGTTACTTTGCTCTTTAAGGATTTTACTGAAGAGATGAATATTTCAATCTGAAAAGGATTTTACTCTTTAATACAGGAAAACATTTGAAAGGAAAACAACAGAACCGTTCTGATCATCATGTTCTCTTGAACCAACACAATAACGTTTTTCAACATCAATATTCGGAACAGCCAATCCTTTGCACTGGCTGTGGGCTGAGGACTATATTGTATGCCAAGGAGTCAATGAAATTCGAATTATCCGAAATTCAAGCTGCAACATCTGACTTCTCAAAAGAGAACCTGGTGGGGGAAGGTGGATTCGGCCGTGTATATAAAGGACGACTTATAGATGGACAAGTTATTGCTGCCCAGCTACGGAAAGAAGAAAGTGGACAGGGATATACTGAATTTCGTTCTGAAGTACATGTTCTAAGCCTTGCACGCCACAAAAATATTGTTATGCTCTTGGGGTATTGTTCCGAAGAGAACCACACTATTTTGGTGTACGAGTATATCTGCAACAAATCTCTGGAGTCGCACCTATTTAGTAAGTTTTTTAGTTTTTTAACAGGCTTGTATTCCATGCTACAAGAGTAGATTCTAATTTTTTTAAAAAAAAAAAAATTCTTTGATCTGCTTCACTTTTAATACTGATCGTTTATGTTATTGATATCATTAGGTAAACCTGGAACTGTACTTGAGTGGCACCAAAGACATGCTATTGCCATTGGAACGGCAAAAGGGTTGCGTTTTCTACATGAAGAATGCCGTGGGGGTCCTATTATTCATCGAGACTTGCGTCCAAGCAATATACTACTCACTCATGACTTTGTTCCGATGGTAAATTAATGTAGTAGTCTCTACTTTTAATTTTGGTAATAAAGTCTTTCTACCTTTTTCTCTTGACTGCAATTGAAGTTTGACAACGTAGGAGCTGGCTTTGAAATGAATTATTCTTCTTATATTTTGTGTAGGATATACCGGAGGAAAAACATCATAAATTGAGGGACTCTTTGGACACCAATATGGGCTTTTTTTGCTAATAAAATTATTTCAAACTAATCTTATTTGCAAACTGAACATTAAGACACTTGGAAGCCAATAACTGATGGGAAAGTTGCCTTGTTTCCCACTCTTACCTTTAGTGGGAAGCAAAGATGAGAAAGGTGCTTTGTTTGGTTTTTTTGTAAAACTTAGATATAATAGGCTCCTATTACACGATCAGGAGACTGGGTGGCTGCAACAGAGAGCGGGATTTTCTCCTAGAACTTGCGGCTAAGGCTTAAGAGAGAGAGAGAGAGGAGAGTTTCTTCTCGGTTTTCTCTTGATTATTTCTATTAGGTTTTTTCTTGGATTCTTCTTGGGTTTTGACTTGGGCTTACTCTCGGGCTTCTCTTGTATGCGATCATGGTTGAGAGGGGTAAGGGTTGCAGGTTTTGTGGGTTTGGGGATATAATCCATTGTAATCCTTGTATTATTTTCTTTCTCACAGTCAAGATCATGTTCTCGCCCATGGACGTAGGCATTTTGGCCAAACCACGTAAAATCTTGGTATTCATCTCATGGTTTGTGTTTATTTTTACTTTTCCATTTACTTATTCACGATCGGATCGAATTTGCCCGATGGATTTGCCCAACAGGTGGAATCAGTGCTGAGGTTGGTGAGATCGTTGAGGCGGGTGGAGCGAGTGTGAGTGTTGTGATTGGATCAAGTAGAACGTTGATTCGAGAGATTCTCGTATGAGGTGAAGCCATACAACTAGAAGTGTGGAGTCATTTGAGACGGAGGTAAAATCAAGTTCTACCTAGTTCAACATCGATAGGTATGACGGTAAGGGCACAAGGCCTGGTTAATGTGTTGTAGGGAAACGATGGGAAGATGGAGAAGATGACGAATGCCTTGTAGGAAGACATTGAGTCGAAGGTCGTCATCATAACTTGACTATCTGCCGGATAACATTATGTTAACGTCATGGAAGAAGAATCAACAGTTGAGTTATGGGAATAGTTGGAAAAAGCTTTACATGTCAAAAAGTTTCACCAATTGATTGTATCTGAAGTGGTAGTTGTACGGGTTGAACATGCAGGAAGGTAGGGATCTTCTGGAACATATGACGGTGTTCAATGGGCTTGTGGATCAGCTCTACAAGGTTGAAGAAAAGATGAAGGAAGAAGGCAAGGACCTTTTACTTCTTCACTTATTGATTTGTAATACAATCTTGTGACTACGTTATTATTCGGTAAGGATAATGTGAAGATGAAAGAAATCATGATGACACTCTTATCAAATGAGATTAGGAGGCCTAATCAAGATGGTGGTTAAGAGCATGGGTTGATTGTTTGTTGGGAGAATCAAAGATGAAGGTCGTCTGACAGGGGATCAGGAAAAGGAAAGTCAAAATCTAGGGTCAGCGGAAAGGGTGTGAAATGAGCTTACATGTAGGACAACAATGCTACAAATAAGGCGGTGGTAGCGGATGAGCAGAGTGAAAAGGTTGGAGATGTTATCACAATCTCTACAGGTAATCGTACTTCTTATGATGAGTGGATTTTAGATTCAAGGTATTCCAAGATGGAATATTTTGTTACTTTCCAAGATATAGGGGCAAGTACAATGCCCTTGGGTGACAGGTCAACTTGTGACATCACGAGAATCGAGACGGTCAAAATAAAGATGTTCGATAGAGTGGTTCGTACTTTGCGTGGTGTGGCGTATATCCCATAGATATGAAAGAATCTATATGGAAAGATGTTACATTACAGTACTTTACTGCAAGATTTTCAGGTAGAGGATGTAAAGATATTTTACTCAATAACCCCTTAAACATGATTCATCATTTCAGTAGCATATATCAATCAATGTTGAAAAGAATTGAATTTTTACATTAGAATAATGTGCTATGTAAAAGTAACGTTATAAAAGCTTTAAAATCAGAAAATTATAACTTAAAAGCCTATGAGGAATTTAAATTGTTTTTTTGTTCAGTTACATAAAGAGGCTACCTGCTTGCCCCACTTTGTATTTTCTGTTCTCTCATCTATAAATTCAAGGTGCTTTCCCAAGTCTCGAGCTAAATTCCAGGTTAAATAAAATGTCCAATTGCATACACGCATACAATAAGAAAAAAGAAAGTAGAGACAAACTTCTATGTGTCGTGGCTGAGTTTATGTATTTCCAAAACCGACCCCTGTCAACACATATACTTAACCCATTTAGAGAATCTGTGCAAAATGCTTTCCAGCCTCTTTCTGACAGGTTTCTTTATGTTTTTTTTTTAACCCCTCGCCATATGCATGTAAAATTTTGAGGTTACACATGGAATACATTGTAAACAGATTTTTCAATTGACGGAATCATTTACGCAGCTAGGTGACGTTGGCCTTGCGAAATGGAAGACAACCGATGATTGGACTCGTACAAGGTGAGAGTACTCACTGCATCCAGCTTTCTAGGTTTACTTGTTACAATTGGATATTTTTCAATTGAAAATCCCCATCAAGCCTTTTAGCATTTGCAGATACCTTTCACCAGAGTATGCAGAGAATGGTATTGTTTCTGTAAGGACAGATGTTTATGCATTTGGAATTGTTCTTTTACAACTGATATCCGGGCGCAAGGTAGTTGATGTAAATAGAGAAGGGCAGGACCAATATTTGCTCCAATGGGTATGTTATTCCTATGTATTTCTAGTTTTTGTTTATTATGAACTAATTCCTATTGTTCTTTTGAATTTATCTTATTTTTTATAAGAAATGAGAAGGACATTTATTTATATTTTAGACACCTTTAAATCCGGTACATTTTAAGCAAGTGTTTTAAATATTGATAAAGATGTGTGTGCTGATTTGTAATTTTAGGCAGAACCGCTGATTGAGAGGCTTGCGCTACGTGAACTCATCGATCCTTGTATTGGAGAATCCTCTGACACATACGAATTGTATCATATGGCTATAGCGTCGTACTTATGTGTTCGGAGAAATCCAGAAATGCGCCCATCCATGGATGAGGTACTAAAAGTTGCTTTATAATGACACTTTTTTATGAGCTTTTGTTGGTAGTTTGTTGATTTCCTTATATTTCGCATACGTGATGTTTTTCATCTAGTTTAACAACAATAAGTACTCGTATAAGAAATATTAAATTTTTTTATTATGTATTTATGTTACTAATTTATTTCCTAGCGGGAGGTTTCCTACTTTGTAGAATGTCTACTAGGAGCCATCTCATCAATAGTTAAATTACTGATACTGCAAAATATTTTGATTTTTTCAGTTCATTTATTAATTGCAGAACTTTAGGGTTCTCTTGTACATTCATAAAACCTTTCCTTTTCTTTCTCACTTAAATAACTAGATTTATAGATTTTCCTGATATTTTGTTTTCTGTGAAAGAAATATCATCCACGATTTACAACCCACTACTCCCTTTACATTTCCTTGGTTGTTACAAGTTTTGGAGTGGTTACTTGGAGACCTGGTGAACGTTTGTCCAATCATTTCACGTTGAAAGTGTGTGGTCTCGTGTGCACAAAATCCAACTGTATCAAAGAAACTGATAGATATGAGTAATATATTTACAGTTCCTATTCTACTTTTTGTTTAAAATTCGTTTTACTTTAGGGAGCATAGTCTTTTATATGTTCAATGTGTAGACAGACACAATTCATGGGATTTTTTTTTTTTTTAAATGACAATGCATGGGATATTGTCCACCAAATAATATAGTGAGTGAAAAATAACGATTGTGTTTTTCATACCAGAAAGACGTGTCTGGTAGTATGAACCACTTATTAAGTATGACTTAGAAAAAATAAAGTATAATGCAATATTTTCTAATCCTTAGTGTGCAAAATAAGTACTTAAATTACTTAGAAGTGGATTATTAGAGATTATAAGAGCTGGGAGCCCAAAAGAAACAAAGCGGACGGATTGCTAACTTAGATTTTGAAGATTATCTGTTCTTTAATTCTGAGAGCATAGACAAAACATTCTGGAGAGATTGAGAAGATACTTCGAAATTGGCTTGAGGCTGATATTAAATCATGTAGAAGTTGCGAACTGTCAGAAAATGATGATGATAGAGTTTCTAAAGAAGGATGGTTAGTGGTCCAACAAACTTGAATCAAACATCAAGGGTGGTACTGCTCACAAGGGACTTGACAGTCGGGCACCATATAAAAACTCATAGTTTCTCTGCAATGTTTGCTGGCTTTTTGTTTTATTTATTGACTGCGTCATGGCTGTGGTTTAGGCCATCGGTTTCATGATCTCTTAACAACAAGAGAAAATAAAGTTGAGAATTTCAATAAAATGATTTGTGGAGCTTTCTTTCTCACTTACTATGTACATAATAATTTTCTTTGTTCATTTTCCATCTAAACCAATAAAATATTGTTTTTTTATTCTATAAATTTTATAGAATCTGTGGAGCATTCCTGTTTTTCATTTTTATCAACTATTTTAGTATATTTTACAGTTTTTTATCCAAATACAAATGACTGTAGGTCGTGCGTCTTCTTGAAGGAGAGAACGATCATGTCCAGGAGTTAGCACAGCAGTTCATGCCCCATTTTAGAAAATGATCAGCATAGTGTGGTATGTAAACTTTTTGTATTTGATAACATATTTTAATGCCAAACTTTTGATTCTACTTATTTCTAGTCATAACTTATTATTTTGTTTTTGAAAGTTGCACGAACTGCACTATAAACGGCAAGAGCATCATTCACGCAAAAATAAATATTTTTGCGAATAAATTTTGATGAGGTAAAAACTAAAGCTAGAGCTTAAAAATGAGGTATTTAATAGCTACTGAGAAATTTACATCTATATGGTATTTGATAGCTATACAGAGTTTTACATGTTTAGAGTATCTAATAATTATAAAGAAATTTAGACTTATAAGGTATTTAATAGTTAATTGAAACTTTACATCTGTAAGATTTTAAATAACGTAGAGCCACCAAGTTTTCCCACCATATGTAGTATAGGTATATAGGTTTATAAGGTATTATCAGCTGCAGGAAAGTTTAGATTTATGTGGTTTTAAATTGGGAAATGATATCAGTACAACCATGTTTTAATAATTGCACAAACCTAGCTTGTCTTTTCCTTTTTAATTGACTTGTGAAAGCTTTTTGGGAACTGTAATGATGTTTGACAGCACTTGAAATAACAAAAGACGAGATGGGTTAGTGAAAATATCAAAACATGGCTGTGCTGATATCATTTCCCTTTCAATAACCTCAGGGCCGCCCAAGTTTTCCCATATTATATAGTATAGATGAAACTATAATAAAACATCCCTACTTTTTATGAAAAAATCATTTTTTTAGTGGTAATGAAAATTTCATTTTTTAAAACAAAAGAGTGTATTCTAATTTATTTCCCAAGTTTGGATTTGTTACGAACCCGAATTGGTTCGCAACGCAATTGATCTTCTTAGAGGGAAGATTGGCCTCTTGATCCACTTCGAGGGAAGGATCAGTCCTCCTATGTGCACAAGACACAATTTCTCAAACTAGCTTCTTCATCGATTTCCATTAAGGATAACATATGCTTATATAAAACACTTAATGATAAACATAGAAAGATCTAGAAAGATCTTATTATAAGAATAGAAATAGCTAATTAGAGACTATCCTAATCTAACCTAACTACTAAATATATTAAGATATGATCTTATTCACTAAAATATCTAATTAACATATTCCACTAAGTGGGACCCATCTTGGTACATATCATTCAATGTTAGGTACCTTACCGATACGCTAAAAGCTCCAGAGCTGATGGAACGCATTAGGCAAGGCCCTTTAAACCTGTCCCATACCTAGGCGGGCCCTCACTTAAGACCGTAACATACCACCACGCTTCTGAATCCGCCGTCCTCGGCGGCCCACTCTGTGACGGCTTTCACTCTGGTCTTTTTTCCAGGTAGCCCTTTTCACAGGTCGCCCCTTCCGTGGCGGCCCACTCTGTGGCAACTTCACATTGGCGGCTTTCACTCTAGCTTTTTTTACTAGGTAGCCTTTTCCAGGTAGTCCTCTCCACAAGTTGCCCCTTCCGTGACTCGAAGACGGGACGTGGTGGCTGCTCTGATACCAAATGTTAGGTACTTTACTGATACGCCAAAAGCTTCAGAACTGATGGAACGCGTTAGGCAAGGCCCTTTAAACCTGTCCCATATCAGGGTAGGTCTCACCCAGTCCCATACCTAGGCGGGCCCCCACTTAGGACCGTAACAGGAGTAGAAGGGGTGGACAAACTGAACCCCTCACCCAGTCACCCCTAATAAAATTATTAGAACAGATCTAAACTATCACAAATTTAAATAGTTTATCACAAGATAATTATAGTATGAAATAATTCCTAAAAATAGAACTAGGATAGTTAACAATAGATTAAGCGAGAATATGGAAGTGAACAAGAGGATCACTTACTAGAAGAAAATCTCCAAGATCCAACCAAGTCTCACTCAAAATCTACTTTTTGGAGGAGACAACCCTGATAGACTCTCTCTCTTTTTCTTCAAAAACAAATTAGGCCCAAAAACTCTAAAATTCGTAGGTCTTGACCCCTAATGCTGGGTGAAAAGATAGTTATCACCCACTTAAGGCCTTCTACTCAACATAAACAAATACCAACTAGAGTAAGCTCTAAATAAAAGAAAAGACTAACTAAAATAGAGAAAAGTATGTCTTTGTAAGGTTGCTTAAGAGTCGCATAGCCCTTTGGTAGGTCATAGTCCCCATGCATGTCAATCCTTGATGGTCATAGCTCACACATGCAAACTATCTGTGAATTCTAAGGATGAATTAGCTTACTTGTCACCAAGGGTCCGTTTGGATGTACGTACGAAGGAGTAGACAGAAAGAAAAAAAGTATTCCTATAATCCTATGTCTTTACTTTACTTTTCCTCCTGATTTGAGAATGAAGTCAAGCAATCAGTATGGCTTGCATTTGGAATAGATAAGGTCTGTCACATGTAGTAAAAGGCAACTAAACAATGCTTTGGAAAAGGAAAATAGGTCCTTCTACTATTATTTTCCCAATTTTTTATACAACCAAAGGAACATGTTACATATATTTGTAAGCCATTTAGGCATGACTAACATGTATGCACCAGCTTGAGGGAGAATTCGAGCGTAAGAATATCATGGAAAATTTAAAATGAGTCTACATTCACGTTTGGCTGTTCTGTCGTGCAAAAGTCAGCCACGAAATGGCTTTCCACAAAGTTGCCTAGCAAATCCCACTAAATTATTAAGCAATACTAATTAAGGGTGATTTGATTACATTAATCTCTTTTCATTTCAACGACAACAATAGTCCATATTGATATGTGCTTTTAATGCACCTGATATGATGTGGATAACTGATCATCAAATAATCCCCACCTTCCCATTGGAGGAATGTGGGCCATTGCTCATCAAATAATCCCAGCCATCCAATTGGAGCAATGTGGACCCCTGCTCAATTTTTCCCCCGACAAAGGGAAATGATATCAGCACAACCATGTTCTGTTATCGGCAGCATCACAACTTTTGGTATCTAAAGAGCTGTCAAAAGTTTATTACGTTCCCAAAAAGCCAAGTTCGTGCAATTATTAAAACATGGTAGTACCGATTTCATTTACTCCTATAAATCAGCCAAACTTTCTTGTGATGGAGTGTGAGTCGTGTGACTAAGAAAACAGGTGCTTATTCAGATGAAAAAGGCTACTAATATTGGCACTGCCGTGTTTTATTATTTGCCCAAAACCAACTTGTCTTTTCTCTTTATACTGGCTTCTAAGAGCTTTTTGGGGGAAAAGACAAGCTGGGTTTGTGCAAGTATTAAAACGAGGTAGTGCCAACTGCCAACATAGCCGATTAAAAATGTGTTATAATGAGATTAATCTCAGCCTTTTTCACAAGAAAGTGAATGAAAAAAACAGAAGGGCCAAAAAGTAAGGGAGCTCAAATGCGTATTATTTCTCATCTGGGAAGATGATAGGTGTGATAAACCAGCCACACATGCAAATTTTATCATCGCTCGACGGTTACTAATGCATTTGTTTACTATAAACAGAGTTGCAGTTTTCTCGCTTCAAGCGATGTGGGATTATTATACCCAAGGAATAGACCAATGGAACTGAGATTAACTTCTATAGCACCACCCCTTTCATTATTTTTTAACTTACCTCCTTGTTGACAGCAATTCCTCTCTATATTTTAAATATTGATATTGACTAGCAAGATGATCAAGATTTTAAAATGGTGCGCAGCAGTATAGTCCAGCATTTTTCAAAAATGACCTTACGGCCGACTTCGTGGGATGATCCAACCGTTCGTTTGTTGGGCCACCCCGCAAGTAGGTTGTGCCTCAAATATCACTTTCATAGGATGATCTAACCCTGACCTATAAAGGGATTGCAAATTATGGAAACCTCTATAGATTGGAGTGTTAGGATATTCTAAGGAAATGATTTTTCGGGCACGCCCAACAAATGAACAGTTTAGATCATTCCATGATGTGGGTCGTACAGTCCTTTTTGAGAAATATTGAACAATACGGCCACACGCCATATAAAATCTCTAATGATCTAAATCAATAACAGGAGCTATATCTAATAACCAATGTACATACCCGTATGTCCCTGATGAATCCGGCCTTCAGAAGTCTCATCAGCTCCTCTTTGACCTTCTTAGGACCTCTGGTGACATCCTCCTTGTTGGTTGTTGATAGGGTCTGAAACAATTCTTAGTCGGAAGACGATGTTCGACCAATTCCCTGTTCAATTCCGGCATTTCATGATAATCCCAGGCAAAGCAATCTTCGTATAGCTTTAATGGTTCTACATGTTTATTCTGATACTCTAAATTGAACAACTCGCTTAGAAAAAAACAGGCCGTTTATCAGTCTCGGTGCCCAGATTGATTTCGAGTAAAGGGTCCTGAGTTTCGGCCTTTGTGTCCTCCATTTTAGCTGGTGCAGGTTGTAAGTCCTCGAATTGAATGGCTTCGAGGTCTAATTCGGCCTCCATAATACATTCAGCCCAACAAGCTGGAATGTGATTGTAAGCCATCTGTTTGAGGTTGAGCGCTAACAACCTCTGCTGGACACCCCTGCATACCTGTCAGTGCGACTGTGCTGTCAGTGCTGTCAGTGCGAGTGATAGAGAATTAAAGATATAAAGTCACCCACGAAGATGAATCCATTGTTCTTTAACTTGATCAGACAATCTACAACTACAAAAAGTAAATGACAGCAAAAAAAATTAAATGATAAAAGATAAAATGCTATGGCATGTTTTGATTTGGTTCTGGGACTTCTTCCGATGGAGTCACCATTTTTTATAGTCTTTCATTCATAACTGCTCTCCATTGTCACATGTTCTAAGAGAGGGAACTTACAATAACCAACCACTTTAGCGTCCAACTTCCATTCCATACATTCCTTTGTTGGAGGGGATTTGCTAAGCTCCATCGCAAAAGGCTTTTCGCGGCTGGTCTGTTACATGTCAGACCAGCCACCTCGTGAATGGAGACAAAAGCTGTTGTCTTCATTAACGAGGTGGCTGATCTGATGTGCGACAGACCAGCCCTTCTTTGACCCGAAAGGGGACTTTAAAAATGGGTGCAGACAAAAGGTACTCCAACGGATTTTTTTAGTGTATAGTTTTCGGGTAATAAGACTTCACAAGTAGTATATATTTATTAAAAAAGAAAGGAAAAAAAACGAATTAGTTACAGGGGGTGCACAATGGAAAAAAGAAAAATATTACAATGGGAGTTCTAAACTGAAGGGCGCCCTTGCAAAAAATGGATGAAAGGGCGCCCCCATTGGTTATAAACACTAGAATGCATTGGATGGGGGGATGAAAAGTTAGAGAATATTAAATGCATTTTTTTGGAGTGCCAACCACTATAATTTTGTGAGTAGGTTCATGTTTGCCATTTTATAGAAGAAAGCCACGAACATGTGTCACTTCAGCCTTTTACACGTGATCATGGTTTTGTTGATCTCAATGACAATCATAATTGTGGCTTAAATGAGGTTGAAGACATCTTGGTCGGATAGTCCTACTCCCTCACCTATTAGGCCTATTCGGGGTTCCACCAAAGAGACTGAATAGTTGATTCCATTTTTTTTTGTAGTTCTTTTATCTGACGCATGAGATGCCATTTGTAACATGAAGAAAATGAAGAATACCTGTTTTGCAGTAGTTGTATAAGTAGTCAATAGAGAGGAGACAAGTCTAGGAACTTAACTTGTAGAATAGTTGCAAGCAGTGTTTTGTTGTCAACCTTGTAGGGTATTCGTAGGGAATGTAATTACCAAGAGAGATAAAACATCATTCTCAAGAATTCCAAGCAAAATTTCACCTTTTTTAGTGCCATTTGGTTTGGATTCAGATGCGATTATTAAGCACGACTAGTCCCATTGATTTCAAGTGCAATTATTACGTTGGATGGCTGTGCCTGTGCATCATGTTGGCCCACCTTACTGACTGATCTAAACCATTCATTTGTTTGTTAGACCTTGGCCTAGATCATCTGTGCGCAAAAAAATCTTCCATATAAGATGATCCAAACCCTCCAATCTGATGAGACGATAAATGGGCCCACCAGATGAAATGGTCCTCATAAGCCAACAGGTGTACAATGCTAGAAGTATGAAATCCGGGCAGAGAAATGTGGCTACCATGTTTTGATAATTGCACTAGCTTGCCTTGTCTTTTACTATTTAACCAACTGTCAAATTACCCCAAAAAGCTCTAAGAAGCCAATTAAAAAAACAAAAGCCAAGGCGAGCTAGTACAAATATCAAAACATGACAGTGCCAATATCAGTATCTATAAATGAATAAAGTAGGAAATGAAGGTTATTTAACCCTTTACTCTCTTTTAAACTATACAATGGCCTCTTGGGCTTTTGCCTCTTCAGCTTCTATAATAAACTCCAAAATCAGACTCCCCTTTTTCTCATCATCAAAAACCAAAACTCTCCCTTCACTTTCCATATCTTCAGCTCTTGGCTTTTCCAATCTCGTCAAAGCTTCAATGTCTTACGAAAGAGAGCTCTCCGTTGCCAAGAAAGCCGCCTCTCTTGCTGCTCGACTCTGTCAGGTAAAAACCCATCTCTCTCTCTCTCCCTCTCTCTCTCTCCCTCTCTCTCTCTCTCTCTCTCTCTTGAAAGTTCACTACTTATCTATTATTGTTCATTTTGGATGTTTAATCCAACTGCATTTACTGGACGTTTGGAAACATAGATTTTATAATCCATGGTTTTTCTAAAACCTGGATTTTATAACCCAAAGCCTAGATTGAAAAAGTACAATCCGGGTTTTAGCTTTTAAAATCCAGGATTTTATAATCCTGAAATAAAAACCTTGTATCCAAACGTCTAGTTAGGGTTCAATTTTTCTGTCAATTGTCATGTTCAAAGAATTAGGTTAGTACCCAAAGGAACCATTTGGATACAGTGATTTTATATCCATGATTTTACGAGCTAAAACTTGGATTTTATAAGCTGAAGTCTAGATTTTATAAGTTTAAGCCTGTATTGTACATTTTCAGAATTGTAAAATCCAGGTTTTAGCGTATAAAATCCAAGTTTTATTGCTTGTAAAATCCATGATTTTACAATCCTGGATTATAAAATCCATGTATCCAAACATTTCAAAACTGTACAGGGATTTTGGGTTTAATTTGCTGTGACAAAAGAAATCAGAAAAAGGCTTCCTTTTAGAGAGGAAATACTCTGAAAATGCTTAATAGTTTCTTATTCTGCAGAACCGTCCATAACAACTTAATAGTCTCTGACTCAGATTACACCAATTAGAGCCGGACTCAAACTCTTTTAAACATATCAGCTATCCATGAGAAAGTAGTTTTCTAGGTGGAATCCATTAGAGAGCTCAAGTATTACGAGATTTGATTGATACTATGAGACTGAAGGATAAAATTTCATGATTCAATTGATTTAACTTCCTTTTAATTAGGTTTCAAGACTCAGATAAGTCACAAAATCTTTTGACTTGCCTAAGTCACCAAGTTGAATCAAAACATGGACTAGTTTGATACTCTGTGGAATTTTGTGTGGAATCAATCACATAAAACTTGACTAGGTTTAGGCCTAGTTGATAGGGTTGCAACTCGGGTCAGGTTCAACACGAAAAAAGGACGGGTTGGGTTGAGTTCGGGTCTGTTTCGGGTTCGGGTTGAGTTTTCCCAACCCGGGTTGAGTTCGGGTTGAGGGCTTGGGCAACCTGACCTGAATGAAACCCGACATTTTTTATCATTTTTTTTGTAAGCTTAAAAACTCAGGTTGGGTTGGGTTGAACTCTGGTCCGGTTGGGTTTGGGTTGGAAAAAAGGGTTCCTTTGGTCGGGTCAAGTTGAACCTCATCAGGTTGGAAATCGGGTCGGGTTCGGGTTGAGTAAATGGTTCCTCAGGTCGGGTTGGCCTCAAACCGACCCGACCCAGCCCTACCCGAGTAGCACCCCTACCAGTTGAGTCAACTTGGCTGTGTTCTGTATTTGATTTAATTGTGTACTTTTGCACATGTTTGTATTTGATTTAATTGTGTACTTTTATGATGAGGAGAATATCATGGATTAATTAATGCTTGTTAACTATTTTCCCATGTTTTTTCTTTTGCACATGTTTGTATTTGATTCAATTATGTACTTGTCGTACAATGAGGAGAATATCATGGATTAATTAATGCTTGTTTCTCTAGACTGTGCAAAAGGCACTTTTGCAATCAGATGTCCAATCAAAGTCAGATAAAAGTCCTGTTACTGTAGCTGATTATGGTATTATTCCTTGAACTCTTTCCACATTCCTTTGATACAAAGTGTATTTTCTTTGTTAATGTTTCTTAGAAGCCATTGCATAGCTTGATTTTTTTTAATGGTACACACATAGGTGAATCTGATCCACATTGGATCCTTTGATAACCCTAAGGGTGCGTTTGGAGATCTCCAGGAATTGGTATTGACATCACGTTCCATTCCTACAATCCCCCCCCCCCCCCCCCTAAACGGATTGAAACTTCTGATTCTAGTGTTTAGATTGCATTGGAATTCATTAAGGGAATCAATCATGATTTCAATTCTAGCGTTTGGTACGGTCCAAACCAATGTCGGAATGGAATCAAATTTTCAATAAATTTTTCATATTATCACTAATAATTGAGACTTTGATTTTTTTCACTAATGAAGCATCAATAAGACTAGTAAAACCAAAAAAATATGTAGTTTTTCTGACGAATACTAGAAATATCTGTTAACCACGCATGGGATTCAAACGAATACTAGAAATATCTGTTCTCCAGGCATGGGATTCAAACCAACTTGCTAAAATGAAAAAAGCAACTACTAGAACCTACAAATTAGATAATCTGTCCTAATAACATGAATTTTCCAAGGGAAAAATATTGACGTTCTCATATCAACTCTCCTTCCACCTGAACTTGGAAATTCTATCTGTTAGATTTATGGAAAAAGAATTTTCCCAATTTTTTCCTTAAGAAGATAAGCATCCATCACTTACCGCTCAGCTGATTAGAACGACAAGAACATCAAAGGTTGAGAGAAAAATGCACAAAAAATGAAGGAGGGAGAGAGAGAGAGAGAGAGAGAGAGAGGATCATGTCTTTGGCGATAATCTTGGCATGAGAGGCCATACACACCTTCGGTCTAGAGAGAGGCGAGGCGAGGAGATGGAGATACGAAGAGGAGGCTTAATTTAGAATTTCACCAGTTTTAGGGGAACTTAGGTTTAATCTTTATACTTTATTTTTAGTGCCTTAAAATTCTCACAACAACAAAGTTCCGACCTTCACAGAACGTGCGACTAATAACGATGTTTAGTGTTCTTAAAAAGTAACGTGCCAGTAATGCAGGATTCGTAAGTTTGTAAAAATTTCCCGAAATCGCTCTCAACTAAACCCCCTGAAGTGTATCCTTCCCAAGGATTTGAACTCTCCGTAACTTAAGATCAGGATTCAATCCTGTTAAAAACTCAGATATCTTCCTTTGCTTTGTTTGTTTCTTCATACATTATGGGCTAAGTGCAATGGGTTTGTAATGATCCAACTCTTCCTACTTGCTCCTGAGAGTACCATAGTATTGTTCAATCTCTCCCTGAGCAAGATTTGCTGTCCTGATGAAGCTGATGTATATGTGAGTACGTCTGAGCTGCAGTGTCCCACACCTCCTATGTTGTTCTCAAGGAATAAAAACCCCTAATGATGCTAGGCTGCATATAGTGCAACAACCAGGACATCATACTGGGATTTTTAGACTCCCAATTTCATAGTTAGGTTCCTTTGGTTCTTTGATTCTCCCATTGATGCATGCCAGCTTTGGTCTGCTACAAATATATTCAAGCATATTATGATCATTCAAGGTAATAGATCCATCCAATCGACGATGATGATCTGGAGATCGGCGTGGTCCATCTAACTATTCCAACGGTCTAATTTGGACTTGAATGTGTCACAAAACTGCCTGTGGAAGTGTTATCAATCATACTTATGTATAAACACTACAAAACATATGCCGAGAGATGCCAGAATCAAGCAACCCTTGTAAAATTGTTCCAAAAAAGAAAACAAAATGCATGTCGTACAATTCCCTTGCTGTATGGTCAAGAATGCCCTGTAAGACGAGATTACAACACTCAAAACACATCCAATCAATCTGAAACCACTTCTATTGTATCCTTTTCAAAAAATGATAGGAAGAACTAAAAAACCATCACATAAGCAAAAAAGCACTCATAATGGTTTAAAAACATCGAATACCACAGGCACGGTGTCTGATATTTCAGTACATACAACTTTTTACATTTAATTCATATAGTTATTTATACATAATACATGCACTGCATTTTGCATGCAATTCATTTAAATATAATTATGTAAAACATATTGGCATAGTTTACTACTAATATGCTTACGATTTTGGTTTCGTTATGCGTTATACCACTAATACACTTGTGAGTTTGGTTTCGGTATGTTTTTTGGTTTCAACATGCATTTCAGCGGGGATGCAAAAACTTTTTTATCGTTTCGTGTCAGTTTTAGTGGAAATTAAAAACCATGTGCAAAAGTGGGAAGAGATCACAACTCTCGTTGATCCACTCTAACCTTACTATGATACTCTGTTGTTTTCTTAGGATTAACTAACAATATTGAAGAAAAGAAGAATGATAAGAGGAATACATACAAAGGTGGAAAGAGAGAAAGAGAGGAGAAAGGAAACGAAAATGGGAGATGGGTATGTTCCCTTTGTGGGTTCAACCCTTTTATTCTTCACTTAAGAAACGGAATATTATAAATATTCCCTTCTAGGCTTCAAGCATCATAAAACATAAAATAAGCATTCTCTTTCAACAGTTCCTACCAGCAATCCCAGCTTACCTACCAAAAAAAAAAAAAAGTTCCTACCAGCAAATTCATTTCAATACAACGTCAGACCAATTTTTAAGATCTTCAATGTGTACATAATATTTTTATTTCATATTAATGTAATATGCATGCATGCATATCGAATTCAAAACTTAACTACTGCAACTATTCATTTAAAGGAACCGAAGAATTAAAACCCTTTGCCAAAAAATTCCTTCTGAATGAGATTTTAATGATTTTATAAACAACCCTTTAGAGGACGTAAAAGACATCAAAGAGGGGGTGGAAACATTAGTCCCCTTTATGTTAATATTTTATAGGAAAAAACTATTAAAAACCAAGCAAAGAAATAGTATTGGAAGGACTTTTTCTAAAAAACCTAAAATCCCTAAAAGCTAGAATGAACTGCCCAGTTAAATTTTAGGAAAATGGACCCTATGGCAAATTGTATGATGTCATAGTGACATCCTGCTAACACAATCAATATCATTTTGGTGCTTTCTCCCTCTTTCTTTTGGTGTTCTAAAGCCTCTCTTTCATTCTGATTTGTTTGAACTTTGAACAGATGCAAAATATGGGTTGCATCAGGGCATGTGGGATCTTCAATTAGAATCAATATAGGAGATAACAATGGTTGATTTTTATTGGGGTAGAAAATGGTTGCCTAGAACAAGTAATGATTGCTAACCCATTACCCATGTGAGATAGTATAATCAAGATTGTGAAGGTCCGACACTTCACATGCTATTACAATTAATATTGTCAAGGATGTGATTGAAAAGACTGGAAATTCCTTACAATTGGTCCCACGATAAGTGTACAAATATTTATATATTGTTGGCCTATTTGTTTTGCTAAAGCTTTCGCAAGTTAATTACATTTTCTCGTCCATCAAATGTCAATGTATTTCTCAGGCTCACAGGCATTGGTTAGCCTTGTGTTGGAGAGGGAACTTCCTTCTGTATCCTTTTCAATGGTGGCTGAGGAGGTAAGTCTGCAAATGTTGTCTGTGATTCCGTACATGTATAGGTGATGGATTAGCTAGTATATTTTCTGAAGAGATATTTCCACACTATTTTCTTTCCATTTTACTGTAGTAGTTTTATTATTTTGATTGATTTCGTAGGATTCCGGGGATCTACGCAAGGATGAATCCCAAGAAATTTTAAATCGTATCACAAAGCTTGTAAATGATACACTCTCTAGTGATGGCGCATATGATATATCGCCCTTATCGACTGATGAAGTGCTTGCTGCAATTGATAGTGGCAAATCTGATGGAGGTCCCCATGGCCGACATTGGGTATTGGATCCCATAGATGGCACTAAAGGGTAAGCATGGTAATTTGAATTTGAATATTCTAAAATGAGTTTTTTCTTTTATAAAAAAATAGCTTGAGCATGGTAAGTTGGCATAAGTTTATCACAAAGAAAGTACATTGTTAAAAACATAACCCATTGATACTCTTATGGATCCTTAGGTAAAACTATTGAAGGAGAAGGGAGACCTCTATGAGGTTCCAAGAAGTTATTGTCGCCTTTTTGAAAGGCATTTTTACACAACGATTACATGCCTTTACATTGCCTTCCCGGTAAGTGTTGTTAGCTAGGTTATAGAAAATCTAATTGTTGTTCATTGGGAAGCTTTTAGGCTAATTTTGTGATACGTAATGGGGCCTCCTGACAAAGCAATTATTTTCAAAAGATAATAAATAACATAATCACATAAGTGTGGAAGGCTTCTTGGTTGCCGACTGGTCTGATTCGCCTTTTTGATAAGACTCTAGAACAAGCTATTGTACTTTTGTTGGAGGAAACTTGGTCGCATAGCCCATCAAGAAGCAAAATGTGGTTGCGTGGTGAAATGCAGAAGAAGACTATTGTGCAATAACCCACACAGTCTGTGTGTGAATTGATATGGCTAAGGACATAATGGAAGAGTCGGGATTCAAGGTTCTTCAACCTACGAACATGGATGGATCATTTCATTGAGTAAAAGTGGAGCATTTTTGCTTTGATTCAATTCTGTAAAATATCTGAAGTATGGTGGCAAGTGTAAAATTACCGAACATCGCCATGGAGTGAGTCGTCGATTTGCTTGAGATTTCATTGATGTCGATCCTGGGATGAATATCAAGAGGGTCCGTACGAGTTGCAGTGAGAGCCAAAGAGCATTGGCATCCATCCCTTCATGGGAGCTGAACTTGTACAATCTGAACAATTGCCTTTGTATGAGCAACTGTCTTGATTATTATCTTGTTCCAGAAGATCGAATGAATCTTCCACCCTAACCTATTGCCTCGCATTTCTGATCATAGGAAGAAACAAATTGCAATGTGGCTAATTTTGTCGTGGATGGTACTTTTAAACATAGAACCATGTGTTAGATCTGTAAGCATTTGTATGTGTTTTGAATGTGTAGTTCTTAATTTTGATCTAGTTAATACATGATATGCTTTTTAGCTCTTTGATCGATTCCATATCAACTAATGGAATCATAAAAATAATTTCAGTCAAAGTTGTTGGAGTGCTTTTTTTCTTAAATTATATAGTGTTTGTAGCCAAGGACATCACAATTTTCTTTCTTCCGTTCGTTTTTCAAATTGGGGATACATTGAATTCAGTTAATTAGGTAGAAGGAAAACATTTCTATGTACTTCCGTTCGTTTCATTAGTGATTATTTGGGTTTTTGATTTTGCTTTCATTTCTTGAAAATATACTAACAGAAATGATATCTTGCTTAATTGTGTTGCTCTGTTATTTTCATATCACCACTAAACTAGTTTATCTCACACACGAGGCTGGGTTTTAGGTTTGTAAGAGGAGATCAATATGCAATCGCATTAGCACTGCTAGATGAAGGACGAGTTGTTTTGGGTGTCCTGGCATGTCCAAATCTTCCTCTAACATCAATTGGTTGCCCTCATCAGCACTCTTTGCAAAACCAAGTTGGATGTCTTTTCTCTGCTAGAATTGGTGCTGGAACTGACATGCAATTATTAGATGGTTCTTCACCTACAAAGGTTAACATTTGTGCACAATTGGTTTATTCTTTCATTTATATTGCATTCATTTTTTATTCCTATATTGACGGTTCTTACTTGTATTGATTGCTGATCAGGTATCTGTCAGTGCCTTTGAAAACCCTGCAGAGGCATCTTTCTTTGAATCATTTGAGGCAGCCCATTCCTTGCATGGTTTATCAAGCTCCATAGCAAAGGTACCACTAGCAAACTAACTCGGTGTTGCCATTTACTAAGTCCATTTTTATCAAGTGTCATCAAGCCCATAATTTTATTTTTCGAATAGAAACTCGGTGTCCAAGCACCACCAGTTCGTATAGACAGCCAAGCGAAGTATGGGGCACTGGCTAGAGGAGATGGGGCCATTTATTTACGTTTTCCTCATCAAGGATACCGTGAGAAGATATGGGACCATGCAGCTGGTTGCATTGTGGTCACAGGTATTAACCACCCATGGATTCTCATAAATAAATTTAGTTATTTTCGTAGCATTCTCAAACGTCAACACATGCATTTTCAATATAGTGCCGCTCTCTAACATCAAATCTATATGACGAGCAACAAAGGCAGTCCAATATAATTTCTTTCTATTCTCCTTTACTTTCTCAAATTTATACAATGAGCAACACATGAAGTCAAATAGAATTTCCTTCTGTTCTCCATTAATTTCTTCTATGCACTAACACCAACGAACTAAATTAACAGGTCTTCATGATTTATGAACTTGACACACCCAGTGATTTTAAAAATTATCTTCCTGCCGGACTGTTGTGAGAAAAATTGATTAGACATCTATTTTCCTGTTATTCTATCCACCACATAATAGTGCACTCATATTTTGAACATGTCTTATTATGCTCTTCCATCATTGCATTTATATTCTTCACTTCCTCTTGAAATCTAATCGATTTTGCAAACTTAGTTGAATACAAAGATAAAAGTAAATGGAAAGAGATTACCAGTCCCAGTGAAGAGATGAAGAGCAAGAGACAAGATGATCACACCAGAGATTTTTATAGTGGTTTGTCAACTTGCCTATGTCCTCTCTTCTCAAGGTAGCCGTCCTTGAGGTTCCACTAACATCCAATCTCCCTTCACGGCAGAGATCAATACCAAGAACAGATCAACCGATCTCCTTTCATGGTAGAGATCAACACCAAGTACAATCTGAGCTTCTTGCTCCAAGGGTTTTAACAATGGTGACTCTTCTCACCAAATACAACGAATACGATTTACCTCTTGTAGGCTGATTGCAATTTGTAGCACGGATCTCACACTCTCAAAAGGAGATTACAAATGATAAGCTTGATCCAAACCTCATAAGATTGGTAGCAAGTTCAAGTGCCAAGGAGGTTGAGAGTGTATCTCCTCTTGAAATGAATGATATTTAGTTAAAAGCTCAAAATAATGATAATGTATCACCCTTAAAGATGTTTACAATGAAGTAGAGCACTTGTATTTGTAGAGGAGACCAAAAACTAGTTGTTTGGAGAGTCTAATGGCTCTCTCGGTTGACCCTTGGTCGACCTAGGAAGCAGTCGTTATGCCCTCCTAAAACAGTTTAAAATTTAAGTGCAGTCGATCACACCGACCCTTGGTCGCCCACGCATTCTCGGTTGCCCGCCACGACGGTACTGGATTTTTATAAAAATCCTGTTTTCTGGCCACGGTCAACTGGACCTCCCGGTCGCCCGTCAGAAGGGTACTAGATTTTTTATATAAAAAAAACCCAACTTTGGCCAGCGGTAAATTGAGCCAGCTCAAAGTTGGGTTTTTTTAAGAAATTTTTTAACTGTATTTTTCATTTCCAACTTTGGGACTCTTGGTCTCTTGAGTTTATTTTGAAAAATATTTGGTCTCTTTGGGTGCCTTGAACATGATTCAACCTTGGGAGGATGGATTTGACATTTTAAGTTGAAGTTTCTTCTTCTGGCCTTCAATGCTTCAAGTCATGACACTTTGAACTTTGCCTTTGCTTTAGATGTACTCCAATTGATTCCAGTTTCGGCTTCAGTTCACGACAATATATTGAACATTTGTGCTTAGGCTTTGGCTTTGATATTCTGCATTTGAATTTGAAGTAGTTTTGCCATTGCTTGGACTGAAGTAAAATCTGGTACAATGCATTAGTTCAATATAACTCGTCAATCAATTTTGGTTTGTTAAGAATCAAAACTTAGGTAATTGTTGAACCCTTGGGCTAACACTCACTGATGGATGCCCTTTGTTTTACTGGTCTCCATTCCTGCCCTGGTTGCTTTACTTGTCCCTTGGAGATGTTTGCTATATGACATGCTTCTGTTGTTGAATGAACGATATCCTTACATGTGTTAAATGATTTTGGTTTCCAATCGTACTCAATTTTTTGCTTGACAATCCCATTTGTTTTAATTTCAATTGAGAACTTGGTCCTGCTCCAGTGAATAGGGCTGGAATTCTGGAATTCTTCCTTTAGCTTCCATTTCCTAGTTAAATAATCCTGTAGTGTGTCAAAATATGGTCTTCTCCCCATGAAATAACCGATGAGACTGCTCTCCCATTTTTCTTCTGCTTCGTTGAAACCTTCGTCTGTGAATTCTACTCTTGGATTCCCTTTGTTATCTTGTAATGGAGCAATTGTATTCCAAGTGGGAGAGAGGAGCTTCTGTTGCCGATTTTTGCAAACAAAGAGCTCCACGATTTTGACATGACTGCGTGAGTGGTTTGCTTTTCTTTGTTCAGATCTATGTGGCTTCCATTTTTGTGTGCTTCTGATCCTCTCTGCCCGATACCTTCAAGAGAGTACAATTCAGTCTAGCGCTGATGTGGAAGGCCTTTTGAGTTACCAAGACTTTTTCCTCCATTCCAGGCAAGTGTGCATAGGGAAAGGGAGATGATCCCCCCCACGGATGATGCGCCCCCCTTTTAATGTGAATTGTGGACATACTAACGTTTTTTGACGTCAAATCACGTTAAAAGGGGGGCACATCATGCTGTGTTGTTATTTGGGGGGGGGGGGGGGGGGGGGGTGGGGGGGTGGGGATCATTGTCGTTCTGGAAATTCTGAAGAATAATAAATCTCAAGTAATTGGCGAATGGGAATGATGTGATTTGCTCCCTCTATTTTCATAAGATTTATTGGCTGGTGAAAAGGTAAGGCGTGATTTTCTCCATCTTTTTTTTTTGAAAAAAAAAAGTGCTTTTCTCATGGTCATATCTTCTGCCATGTCTGCAAAGATTGGAAATAGAAGGTTTAACTGTGTCTTTCCTTGATTGCTGGTAATTCTTATGTATGAATCTCAGTTGACTGGCTAATGGGTATGGTGTGGTTTACTCCAGAAGTTTTCAAAAAATTTCTGTTTTCCATTGTCATATCTCATAATAGCATGTACCCTTCCTATTCTTTGGTCCGCCTTATTTGATGGAGATGCATTTGCTTTGATTACTTCTAGGAATTTAGGAAAAAGCCGCCTTCTTAAGTTGTGCTGATTATTTTCATGATTGTTGGAACGTGATGTCCATACTACATGGTTTAATCAGCTGTAGCTGTTTTCCATTCACATATCTTGTTCTAGCCTCTATAAACAGTCTTCTTGTCAATTCAAAAAAGAGTTATTCAGCATAAAACAGAGCTGTTGAAACCTGCTAGAATTTCTTCGTGCCGAATTACCTAATCAAATATTGTTCATCATAGTCTTAACTGTTGAACTTTGTTTTATTGTTCATGACAGGTTTAAACTGTTTTACTTTGTTTGCATTCCTTCTATCTCTAAGTGACACGTGAAATTACTTTGTTCCTACTGATAACAAGAACTCTGTTCCTTAGCCTTTTTTAACAGCTTTTGTTTGATGAATTTCAGAAGCCGGCGGCGTAGTGACTGATGCTGCGGGAAATCCTTTGGATTTCTCAAAGGGAAAATACTTGGATCTCGAAAAGGGCATCATTGTCACCAATCAAAAGCTGATGCCTTTGCTCTTGAGGTCAGTGCGAGATGCAATTGCGGAGGAATCCCAATCGGCTTCAACCCTGTGATCCTTTTTTTCTATGGTAGTACTCTTTCATGATTCACTTGAATAAATATCCTTTCTACCCATCTCACTACTGAGGAACTAAATCATTAATGGGATTTTTACTAACTGTTCATGTGTATTAAAACAAGTGTACAACATCAACTTTGAGGGAAGGTCATTTTACTTAGTACATTATTATTTGCCAGACAAATTTACAAATTTGCTTATATCCCACATGAATTGCAAACTGCTTTGATGGACTAAATGAGCTTAAGCTGTTTCTCTCCCAAAAATTTTAGCTAATTGCAAATTGACAGGTAATTCTGGGAATGAACTGCACCATTTTCATCTAAACCTATGTCATTTCAGACACATCCTACTA
This sequence comes from Tasmannia lanceolata, assembly GCF_043159265.1. Classification (NCBI taxonomy): domain Eukaryota; kingdom Viridiplantae; phylum Streptophyta; class Magnoliopsida; order Canellales; family Winteraceae; genus Tasmannia; species Tasmannia lanceolata. Next base: position 1,358,301 of record NW_027518693.1, read on the forward strand.
ATTGGTCTACTTTGTTTCGGCCTCTCCGAAACAATCATTCCTCCCCTTCGATAATGACACTCTTTATTTTGTACTTTTCTAATTAGCTCTTGAAGGCTTAAGGAGGGGGGAGGGAATATTAAAATATCAGCTCGGCCCTGAAATTTCAATGTCCCCTCCTCTTTGCTGACCATAAGGGGCCGTTTGGATACACAGATTTTAGAATCCTTAATTTCTTCAAAATTATAGCTAAGAGACAAGTGAAGAAGCAGACCGGCCGTCGTTTTTGACTTCTCGCCCTTCTTTCCGACAGCAAGAGAGTAGCAGATTCTCCCATATTTCCAGGTTTTAGAAATCTCAGGATGCAGGAGAGATTTTAAAACCTGAATTTCTCACTTAAAATCCAAAAAACGATGTCAGGGCTGCTTGATCATGAACCGTCTTTTACATTGTTTTCAAACTAAAAGCCTGGATTCTAAAATCTGCGTATCCAACTGGCCGCTAAATATGCAAGCCATCTTAGCTCCTTCCCTTCTCATCTTTGTCATTCTCAAGGTTTCAAATTTCGGATTCCGTGGAAATTTTGTAAAACGGGTATAAAAAACAAAATTTTGACGAAAGTCTGCAGAAGTCTAGTAAATTTCCGATTTACGGTAAATGTCCTGTCGGCCAAGGCCGAAAATGTAGGCTAGGCCGAAATGTCTAGCTTTTTTGCAGAAATTTTAAACTGTAGCCCTTCTTGCTTTACCCATAAACTGTCTTCCGCCAAAATACAGGAATAGCAATCCTCATGTCGAACAGCTCTTTCAGCCAGTGAATTAGTCATTTTCTTTTTGGGAGATGATAAATTCGCACCTCCAGGTTAATTCACACCCCTGATAGCGTGAATTGTGGCAGACTTTAACTCTATTTTATGTCAAAATCACGTTAAAAGGGGTGCGAATTATCCTTTTGACTGCCCGGACTTAATGAGACATTGACTGCAACAGCTATTGACTCACACGAATGTAGTCTTTTGTTTTTACTGTGGCCGTGTTCTTAAAATTTGGAGTCCAATTTGTGAAACATTCTACTGCTTTCACGACCATTCGTTGGCCCTTACTCCTTAGGCATGAACTACTTTCGCAGTAGAGCACAATTATGTAAGCATGTGCTAAATGTGGAGCGGCTTTTTGTTTAATTATCATTAAGAGGTCTACTAGCAAAATGGGATTTCGTTAAGAAAATATAGACAAAACCCACCGTTGTGACACCTGCGCAAGAAGACAAGTGAGCTTGAATCCCCATGAAATGCAAAAAAAGAAAAGAAAAAAAGGGTGTGGAGATGGCCAAATTGTGGGTCAATTCCACTCTGTCTTTATTCTGCAAACGAAATCCAGGTTTTTGAAATGTTTTCCTATAATTAATGAGGCTCTTGTTTAGTGGTTTATGTATAATCATCACTAAGAGGCTTTTGATTAGATGGTTAAAATGATCAATCTGATTGGGATGTTCTTGACCCAATGGAGATTTTGAGGTTGGGACTTGAAACAAGTGAATAGTCTTGATTGAGCAAAGGCTGGGGCCACTATAAACATGCCTTGTTGCAATACCATGAGGACATGTTGCTAGAGCATCCTCCGACAATGGCAGCTAGATTAAAAAGAAAATGATGCAGTTGGAATCTATCCTACTGAATGAAGACAAAATCTGCTGAAAAGTGAGCCTATGTGGCTGCTCTGACATGCAACAGGCCATCCGCAAAATGCCTTTCGCGATGGACGCTAGCAAATTCTTCCTTGATATTAGTATTTTGGTCATCTTCAATGAGATAAGGGTATTTTGGTCATTTTACTAGATATTGTACAGGCTGTTTGGATTCCATGAATTTTCTGAAAAAGTTTGGAAAAGAATTTCTTTCTCACAATTTCTGCTTTTTCCATTGTTTTATTACTCAAGAAAAAAAGTAACCTAGCCACCCCGTTCAAGTTTCATTTATAATGATGTCCCTTTAAATAATCATTTCTTCATAAATTGTGGGAATTTTTCTGAGAAAACTTTTTCCACAAGAACTGTTTTCTTGCAATCAAAACACTTGTAGAGAAAAATACACTGGAGAAGGTATTCCATTGAAAAAAGGCAAAATTATGGATGCTGGAAAAATTTCCATGAAAAAACTCATTTCCAGGAAAAAAAATTCCAGATGAAGTTTACAAGAAAAAACTCAATTTCTGGAAAAAATAAACTCCAAGAAAAGTTTTAAACAAAACCCAAAAAGCCCCTAAATGTCAGCTTGGATGTGTAATCCATTCGATTTTTCTCGGTGCAATTTGTTCCTAAACTGCAATTTATAACTCTCTTTCAATATTACAGCTTGCTTGCAAAGTGCATCCAATATGCAATTGGGCTGTACACCAAATTGAAATTAAGTGTTCCTTGAAGAAAGAAGAATCCAACAAATATGTCTTAAAACACTCCCAAATGCTGATTAAGGTTCTTTATATAAACATTTGATCGATGAACATCCCACTGTTCCAATGGGAAATGTTCTGCTTTCATCGAGAATTTCAGCACCCACAATATGAAATGAGAAATTATTTATTAGTTTTTTTTTACACTAATAAAATGTACTGGATTTCATATTTGCATCTTCATCTGATCCTCCCTGTGATGAGGATCAAATGCAATAACTGGATATATTTACTGGGTCGGTTTTGAATTGAGAATGGGTTCTCAGACTAATGTTGAGAGTTTTGGATGTCACCTGTTTTGAATTATCTGAGAGAGATGTAAGGAGGATTTGAAGCTTTCACTGAAGGGAAACTTGTTCATCCTTCACAGGAGTTAAAATTGATCTAGACAGGTACATCAAGAGGATAGTTCTCTGGATGCCTCTCTATCGTCTCTCGGACGGATCTCTCTTGTTCGCGAAGGTTGGAAGGAAGTTCATCATAAACATCTGTAAACATATTGGAAAGCGAAGGTTTCTCTGCTTTTTCAGCCATCTGAATTGCTTGTAATATCTGCATTGACATCAAATCAGTTAGAGGTTAACAGAAATTGTAAAAGATCATGTTTGTGTACTCCCATTTTTCAAGCATTTCTACCCCCTCTTGTTTATCTTTTCCAAGAAATAGCTGCATTTCCACCTTTTGCTTGTATGTATTCTCAAAATGAAGTCATGTTTGGGAAAGGCAAACAAAAGGAGGTGCCAATACCGAGTGGAAATTTCATTTCCCAATATGTATAGCTTTTGCATGAGAGAACAGCTACCTCAGATGAATAAGACAAAATCTACTCAAAAGTGAGCGTGTGTGGCTGTTTTCTCCTGCAAAAGCCAGCCTTGAAATGGCTTTCGTTTTAAATAGGAAAGCTGTTTCTGAGATCGAGCTTATCTGAGCTCGAGCTCAAAAACTCATGTGGGCCCAAATTTTTGGGGTGATCCAAAGCATTCATTTGAAAGGCCCTTATATAGATAGGGTGTGTACCAAAAATCAGGTGGTTAGGATCATCCTAACCCTTCCATTTGTGGAGGGAAAAAATGGGCAGATTTGTGGAGAAACAGGATCTGCCCATTTTTTCCCTCCACTTTTGGAAGATGATCCTATGAATCTGAATTTTGGTACACAACCTATCTATGTAAGGGCGGCCCAGTGCATGAGGCTCCCGCCATTGCGGGGTTTGGGGAGGGCCAAATGTACGCAGCCTTACACCTTATCTATGTAAGGGCCTTTCAAATGAATGCTTTGGATCGCCCCAAAAATGTGGGCCCACATGAGTTTCTGACGCTCGAGCTCAGAAACAGTTTTACGTGTGTGTGTGGAGAGAGAGAGAGAGAGAGAGAGAGAGAGAGAGAGAGAGAGAGAGAGAGAGAGAGAGAGAGAGCATAGAATGCCACCTTCTTCCTCACGTCGCTTCGGAGCTCTGATTCAGCTAAATCACTCCACCAAGCGTTACTTTCGACCCATTTTCTAAATCTAGATACAGGATCTCGCCTTGTTCTCCAGTGCTCAATTTCATCGAGTGGTCGATATTTGGTAGAATCATCAGATGTGGAATGATGACCAGCTCGATATGTAAGAGCCTGGCAGTATAAAGAAGACGAAAACATGAAGAAAATTGCATAGAAAACAAAAACATTACACTGCGCAATAAACTAATTGTAAATAATACAGAAATAGCAACCGATTTTACCTCAACCAAAATTGGTCTGCATTCTCTGATGGCCATTTCACGGGCTGCACGAACTGCACTATAAACGGCAAGAGCATCATTCCCGTCTATACGAATACTGCGAATTCCATAGGCCTGACCTCTAACAACTGCCCCATCACCTGCCAATTCCAATACCAAAATTGATTAGCTTCTTTATCTAATTTAGAGTTACTATTAGCAATTAATAAGTTCATAGTACAATACATCGAAACTGTTCTGACGTGGGGGTACTAATCGCCCAACCATTGTTGCGACAGAAAAAAATAACTGGGACCTCCATAACAGCAGCAAAATTTAAGGCAGCATGGAAATCTCCCTAACACAAGTACACAACACTGAAGTATCAGAAAACAAGTAATCAATAAACAGATTTCTGTTTGGGAAATGATATCAGCACAACCATGTTTTAATAATTGCACAAACCCAGCTTGTCTTTTCTGTTTTTAATTGGCCTGTGAGAGCTTTTTGGGAACTGTTATAACCTTTAACAGCTCTTTAAATAGTAAAAGACAGTGGTTAGTGTAAATATCAAAACATGGGTGTGCTGATATCATTTCCCTTCTGTTTATGTGAATTTAAGATTGTATGTACCTCGCTTGTGCCACCATCTCCAAAATAAGTGACTGCACATGCATTCTTTCCATCCATCTTTAGTGAATAGGCAGCTCCGACAGCGTGAGGGAGCTGCGTACTGACAAATATAAACATTAAGATACAGTTCTATTTTCTAATTGCTCAGTGTAGTTGGTAAACAGCTAAGTCACAGATATCGTTTTCGGGAATTTCTCGGCAAGGGAAAATCTCATGGTATATTAATTTTTACTTCATTTTGTTGGGTTTATATCGGTAAAATCTGATAAAAATAAATTATTTAAAAATAGATAATATATTAATTAAGAAAAAGATAAAAAATGTCATAAAAATATCGCGATCTTATCATGGTAAATGAAAATGTCGCTATATTTTATTTTAAATTCTCGGGATTATTTCGGGACTGTCATTTTCTCAAAATGTTGAGATAAATCTCTATATTTTGAAAGGGATTTGCTAGCATCCATCACAAAAGGCATTTCACGGACGGGCTGTTGCATGTGAGAGCAGCCACACAGGCTCACTTTTATGCATATTTTGTCTTCATTCACAAGGTGGCTGCTCTCACATGCAACAGCCCATCCGCGAAATGCCTTTTGTGATGGATGCTAGTAAATCCCATTTTGAAAATATCGGAGACATTTGTCACTATGGTAAATTGAAAGTTCATTATATAAATTACTCATGAGGCCATAGCAGCTTACGCAATAGGTGATGAGACTGTGAAGTAATTGAGCTTGTTAGATCCATAATGTATCGGCATTTGCCGTCCTTTCCCATAATCGGCCTTATTACCAAAGCACTGGTTTGCAAATTCTTGCAGGGTGAAACCACGCCATAAGAGAACGCCGGGCTCCCTGTACTGCATTCACATTAAATTTATCTACATGTTTCAGCATGGCATAGTTTACGAAACGCTCATTATATTGAACAAATGATGGAATAAGAGAGAACAAAAAATCATATATTTTGAATTTTATAGATAACCTGTGGAAAAATGACATCGTCAATGGTAAGTGCTGCTGCCGATGCAATATTGATGGCCTCTTCTCCGATTGTTGTAAGATAGAAGGAAATTCTTCCCTGCCTTTGTGCTTCATAGAATATGGTGTCCATAATTTGAAGAGTAACCATGGCACTGTACATTTTCAGAGCAATTTCCTTGCTTACCTGATGAATGAAATGAGAAGTTACGGGACAAGAGATAGTGAAAAGTCGAGGCAGAATAATAGTCTTTCCAATAATTGTCTGAACTTCATTTTCCTCCTCATTTTGTTCCTTTTAGACATTTTCCTTGGGGATAACAAAATAAAGAGATCAAGGTACTTTTTTTTTCATATTATGCTGTCATGCATTCTACGAATAAGTAATAACTCTCAACTTGGTAGACTGTTTATTAGATTTAAGAGAAGATTACCTCTTGGAAGCTACTCCCTGCGATTGGGTGTCCATTGTCATCAAGGACACAGTAACAGTTGGTCCGTTTATCGGAAGACTCTGATATGAATCTCATATCAGCAGTGAATGTGACACGACCTCCAGGAAAATCCAAGACCTGTTACGATGAGAATTTCCTAAATAAATATATATAAAACACAAATTAGCATTAAACTACAGGAAGTTGGGGAATTCCATACTACCCTATTCAACTAAATCATGGTACTACCTCAAATCTTGAGCAAACAAGAATATCATGTATTGGATTTTTGCAATAATATACAATTCAACAAAAATTAAACTTAAGGAAAATACTGGGAAACACATAAGTGTCTATCTTAACTAGGGAGGTTTATTTAGAGATAACATATTCATGTTTACACTTCTACTTACCGTAAGAAAGAAAAAAACATGTTTGAGATCAATAATTTTTTTTTGAAAAATGACAAATTTATTAAATGTTGCAAGCAGATACATCAACGGGGACAAGGCATCCCACCAATGCAAAAACATAGTGAACACCCAATCAACCCTTAACATTGCCCCCCAAATAGAAAAACAAACTGCTTGAAGGAGGGCCTGCAATGCTCCTGTTTGCAATTATTTGTCATGTTTGGAAAGAGAGGAAAAATACATAACCGAAGAAGAGAGAAAGTTAGGAAGAATACTTGTGGACATCAAAATAGATCTCATCCTATGGGGGAGGAACGCCAACAAGTGTTCTACCTACTCTATGCTTGACATCCTTAGAAATTGGAGAACAATCATCAAAGAAAAAGGAATGTTTGAGATCAATATTAAACATCATCTAACGCCCACACACATGCGCCAAAAGAGAAAACCCAGTATCTCTATCAGCATACTGTTGAGATTTCCATTTCCTCACCAGGATTGTAATGTTGTTTCCTTTTGGAAAAAATTCAAAAGGTTCCCATCTGGGACACCATTCTTAGTGTGACACCAGCCCCAAAAAATTAGCATATTGTTTCAGAATCATCACAGAAATGTAAACACAACCCCAATGAGCACAGATTAAATCATGACTGTTCGTATGCAAATTCATCAATCCAAGGATGACCCTACAATCCAATGGTCCATAATAATGCTTTCAACAATCATACATTGACAGATGATCACAGACTCACAGTCTATTGCACCACTGGAACCGTAAAGCATAAAACACAAGATCGTTCGTTTAATTATCCTATTGGGCGAGAGGTAAAAGTCTCCTACAGACTACAGTTTAATTACATTTTCATAAATGAAATTGTCAAAAATCGATTTGTTAAAGAAACCTTGATTAAACAAGGGGCTCTTTCAATATGAGAAAACAAGGCAAACATCTGATTCATATGTCAATGATCATGACATCAAAAAATCCAGGCCACAAGTAAAGACAATCTCTCAAAGCCTGTCTACCATTTCCATGTTAAAATATGAAGATAACTATCAAGACCAAGTATATAACCAGGAAAACCAGAGCTCCAAAAGTCATACTTGGAAGAGAACTTACCCAAGGTAAAACAAAGTCAACTCCTGTGAGTTAGTGATTAAAGGGACATGTTTTTGGCCGATTGGACAGGGCTAAAATCGAGTCGACTAAAGGGAGTCAATGACTGACGTGTATTTTTAACAGATGGTGGATTCATTTACAGTGTTTTCTTGGTTATTGATCAAGGTTTTAAGAATATCATTTGTTTTGTGAGCAGAAGTGATACTAACATAGCACGTGGTGTTGTGGGCATGGGAATTCCCATGATTTTTTTTTCTTGTGTGTGTGTGTGGGCGTGCGCGTGCACGTGCCGGGGGGAGGGGGTGGATACGTGCAGAATATTGTGAGATGGCTCAACAAACTGAGTGAGAGCAGATGTGTCTGAAGACTCTAATGGAAGAGATGTGTTTCACTAATGACAAGCACTTTGAAGTGGATTGTCACTTGTTCGTGAGAAAGTCACAAGCAATCTAATCTATTGTGTGTGTGTTGTCAGAAGATCAGCTTGTGGGCATGTTTATAAAGACTCTAGATCGAAGTCAATTTGGTAGTATATGTTACATGTTGCGCATGGATGACATCTATGCACCAACTCGAAGAAGAATGTTACGAGTTAAGTTAGTTTATACTGATTTATATTTATGTTTATATTTATTTACATTAGTAGGATGAATCCAATAATTAATTGGCTCACTAATGGCATTTTGTACAATTAGTAAACTTTACATCTATATACAAGTGGTCATAGGTTGGAGTTAGCATCTACACAACTCCCACAAATTCTTTCCTCTCTTTTTTTCCCTCTTCTTCTCTCTCTGTGTTCCTTTCTGCTCACCGAAACAAAATGCTTGTGGGTGGATTATTAAAACTTACGGAACCTGCTAACTACACAACAATCAGGCCTACAATCATAAATGCATATTGGAAAAGATTGAAGTGTGGGAACAGGATCAGGTGATATTGAACGCAATGCCATGGAACAGAGCGGCAACTTGGTGCAGTATACAGACAAGTACAGCCCATTAGTGCAGAAATGGAGAACAAAGCATGTGGTGCTTAATTGAACACATGCAGATGCTGCAATGAGAAGACACCAATATCTGAATCTGATATTTTGTCCGAGACAACACTGTACTGACTCAATCAAAGACTGTCGTAACTATTCTCAGTCTAATATATATAAAGATGACTGGAGTTTATTGATGAAGATGCTAGGTTCCTGGACAGGAGAATGAATTCTGGACTAGATGGGAAAAGGAGGGAAATGAAGAAAAGAAAGACGTGGCCTTAGTTTCAACGTGTGTTGACTGCTAAAATGGTTTTGTAGATGAAAAGTAAATCATTCCAAAGTATCTATCTATCTATTATAGATAGGGATCTAGATATAGACATAAACACACACACACACACACACACACACACACACACACACACACACACACACACATATGATCTTAACAATTCGGTTTTCTGGAGCCTGCTGGTCCTCTTTAAAGCCTTCTTCATTAGCATTAGATGGTTGGAGGATTTCAAATTCAATCTAATTCAATGGATCTCTATCCTCCCAAAATAAGATAGCAGACAAAAATTGTGAAAGGAATCTGGTTTATATCTCCCTTGGGAAGTTCAGGAGGTATATGTACAAAAAAATTTGAAGGTAAAATAGCACTCCTTTTGCTTCAATCATCAAGGTGTATCTCCAATATAAACAAAGAGGTGATAGAAATATAGGACTCTTGTTTCTTATTAAGAAAAACAATCATGCCTTCAAAAAAAAAAAGGCTCAGCTACAACGTTACATGATGGTAGATCCCCATTTCGCTGAAATGGTGAGAATGCCACGGAAGGATTGAAAATTGGGCGACAGTTATTTTGCTTCAATTGAAAAAGTGACTAGATACAGTTACTTCAGCAGATCAGCAATCTGGTTGATAAGGAAAATCTTGTTAGGCACCTACCCAATACACCAAAAGCTCCAGACCTAATGGAACGTGTTAGGCTAGGCCCTTTAAACCTGTGCCACTTAGGACCATAACATTCCACCATGCTTCCACATTCGCCATCATCAACGGCCCACTCTATGGTACCTTTCACCCACTCTACGGTGGTTTCACTCTGGCCTTTTCTCCTTTCCAGGTAGCCCTTTCCATAGGTCACCCCTTCCATGACTTGAACACATGACGTGGTGGCTGCTCTGATACCAAATGTTAGGTACCTAACCAATACACCAAAAGCTACAAATCTGATGATGGAATGCATTAGGCTAGGCCCTTTAACTCTAACCCATTTAGGACCGTTACAAATCTTAATTTAGAACACAAGAAATGGGAAATATTAATTTAGAGCATAAGAAAATATTCCCTCTATACCAACATGCATAGCTATGTCAAATACCAATCCAAATCTTTAGAAGTTGCCATTGAGGATTTTGCAGTGGATCTGAACCAACATACACTATCTTGCAAGAAATTAGAGAATTTATACTAGAGCATTACCTAAGGCCATAACAAAACTTAGCGTAGAACAAAAGGAAAAATGGGAAGAGAAAAGCGTTCCTGCGCTGCAGCGCAGGGAGCTTAACTGCGCTTTAGTTGTTTATAAAGCCTCCCATTGGTTCCTTTCTTGTGGACCCGCTATATGTTTCAAAGGGGGACCCGCTATACGAACCAATGGGAGGCTTTATAAACAACTAAAGCGCATACACCAATATTAATTAAGAACTTGAGATAAAATTGCCCATACACCAATCAATATGCATAGCAATATAAAATGAGAATGATTCACGTACATCGCGACGCAGCGCACAGCGCTTCGTCGCCCATGCTAGAGCCGTCCGATCGGTTTTACGGACGAGATTACAAAGTGGAAAAACTGGATAACCGGCTAGCCATCTCTCTTTTCCTATTGTTCAGGCCCACAATAATCACGAAAAAAATCTGTTCTACCCCACAAAATGGCTCTAGTTTTCATTTCTACTCATCTTCTTCGTTTTTTATGGGCTGATCAAAACCAGAGAAGAATTGCGAGACGCAATCTATGGTATCTTCCAAAAAAAAATTAGAGTGTTTCATTCCAATACCCAGAGAGAAGGTCCCCAAAATCTAGAAAAACTGAGACCCGATCGAGTGATTGATCAAAAATTACATGAGAAATACCTTCATATATCCTAAGTTCTTTCAATACATGGCAAACCAACATTAAAAGAAGAAATACCCAGGTGGGTATCTATCTGATGTACTTGGGAATTTCCCCTTCTTATTAGATGTTGGTCGATGCTGGCTGACTCCAACCAAATATTGATGAAATGCCCGGAGACCCTCTAGTTGAACATCCTATTACATCAATCATCTAAACATGGGTTTCTAACTCCAGAGTCATATTAAGAATAATTTAAAATAAAGTTCGAATTTGGTCAGTTAGCAAAAAATTTCTTACGGATCTTTTCAATTTTCAAAGGTATTTGGGGCCATAGTCAAAAGAATACAAGCTCAAGTACAAGTGAATTAAAAACGAATGAGAGAAAAACAGAGTAATCAAAACCCTTCCTCCATGGATTTTGAGCTTCGACGATGAAGAACCTAGCGATTGGGATTTTGATTTGGAGAGAGAGAGAGAGAGAGAGAGAGAGAGAGAAAGAGAGAGAGAGAGAGAGAGAGAGAGAGAGATGTACGTGAATCGTTCTCATATTAAATACTCATCAAAACCTTTAGAAGTTGTAATCAAAAAATTCTGTAGGGGATCTGAACCAAGTTACACTATCTTATAATAAATTAGAGAAATTGTACTAGAACATTACCATCTCATTTTGCCAAAAGCAAAGAAACCCAGCATCAGTTATCTGAAAATTTTCACCTAATCAAACCAAAAGTTACCTGATTTTCGTCATTATCGTACCCACTAGTCTGTTCTTCGGCTTTGATCGATGAAAAGTGACGGAAAGAAAAAAGGGTCATTGGATTATGCAAAATAGAAGATGGGTTTTTGAAAATGTTGTCAAAAGGAGATTTAGGGGAAAGAGTTTGAATCAAAAAGCTCTGTTTCAAGTTTTGAAACAGACCCATATTATTTAGGAGATGATGAAGCTTCCTTGATTTTGTAAACCAAATAGCCATGAAAGAAATTTCAGACAAATCCTCTACTATTTTTTTTTCCAAGGAAATTTGGGGTTTTTATTCACTGAATGAGGCTTTGCAATTTGTTAAGAACAAAGAAGACTGGTATGGGCAGTGGATGATAAAGAGGTTATTAAAAGAGGAGTGATATTCCACGTGGGACAATGAAATAAAATATTAGCTGACGTTTGAAAATCCTCATCCACAGCCACGTGGATCTTGTTCACGTGTGGGGGTCTCTGAAGATTTTAGGGAAAATGACCAAATAGAAGGGGTTTCTACTGACTTTTACATGTGAAGAGGGGTGTTTTCTAAATCACCAATCAAGAGTGCATATGACTAAAATGCCCTTGATTCTCTCTCTCCCTCCCTATCAAATCACCTTTTTGAAATGATTACATTTAGAATACATATCCCAAAACCCACATTTTCCCTCTTCTTCTTCTTCCTCCCACCTACAAAAAAAAAACGTACGTATGAAAAACCCAAAAACCTCCATTGTTAGATGCCAAAAGCTTCATCCTATTGCTGAAAACCTCATTTTTAGATGTGAAAGCCTTCCTAACCCTTCATTGCATTGCACAACGCCTCCATTTGCAACAACTATTGCAAAAAAACGTTATTGGATTCCGAAATCGCAAAAATCTTCACTAGAAACCATCATTCCATTGCACAAAGCCTCCATTCAATGGAAAGGCGTGTATTTCTAGCCCTCTCCCTTCTCTTTCCATTATAAGGCATGTTTACAAACTTGAATGAAAGTTTTCCATGTTAAACTACTGTCTTCCATTGCACAAAGCCTTCAATCACTATTTAATCATATTTAAATTACTTTAAACACTTTATAATCATTGTTATTTTACTGTAAACCACTAATTTCTTAAGTTAAACCACTATTTCACTACGATAAACCACTACTGAAGTGGGTGTTTATAAGTGGTTTATATAGCTTCTTTGGTTAAGAATCCTCAGTAGTGGTTTATAATCCTAAGTAGTGGTTTATTAAGGCTTACCAGTGGTTTAGAGTGTTTATAATTGGTTTATAAGGATTAACAATGGTTTAAAGTGTTTATAAGTGATTTATACAGGGTGAGCAGTAGTTTATAGTGTTTATAAGTGGTTTATATAGGCTTATCAGTGGTTTAGAGGGTTTACAAGTGGTTTATATAGGGTAAACAGTGGTTTATCTAAGCCTATCAGTGATTTAGAGTGTTTATAAGTGGTTTATATAGGCTTATCAGTGGTTTAGAGTGTTTATACATGGTTTATACAGGGTAAGAAGTAGTTTATAGTGTTTATAAGTGGTTTATATAGGCTTATCAGTGGTTTAGAGTATTTACAACTGGTTTATATAGGGTAAACAGTGGTTTATCTAAGCCTATTAGTGGTTTAGAGTGTTTATAAGTGGTTTATATAGGCTTATCAGTGGTTTAGAGTGTTTATACATGGTTTATACAGGGTAAACAGTGGTTTAGAGTGTTCATAAGTATTTTATATAAGCCTAGCAGTGGTTTAGAGGATTTATAAGTGTATAATATATGGTAAACAATGGTTTAGAGTGTTTATAAGTTGTTTATATAAGCTTAACAGTGGTTTAGAGTGTTTATAGAGTTTTCTAAACTGATTTTCCAAAATATACGGTTTTCTCAACTAATTTGGGAAAATATAGGGTTTTCTAAACTGAATTTCTAAACCAAACTTGGAGGTTTAAATCAATAATCTGTGAAAAATTTGGGGAAAATTAAGGGTTTAAACAAAACTTTAGAGCTTTAAACCATAGATTTCTAAAAAAATTAGGGGTTTAAACAACTGAGAGGGAGAGACTACCAATTTGTGAGAGGAGGTTCACTCAGAATAAGAGGATACCGGAGAGAGGTGCACGAACCTGCGGGGCATTGTGACCCTCTAATAGACGGTTGGGATCATCCCATGAGAGAAAGAGGGCATTGTGGCCCTCTAATGGACGGTTGGGATCATCCCATGAGAGAGAGGGGCATTGTGACCCTCTAATAGACGGTTGGGATCATCCCATGAGAGAGATGGGGACATTGTGGCCCTTTAATGGACGGTTGGGATCATCCCATGAGAGAGGGGGGGCATTGGGGCCCTCTAATGGACGGTTGGGATCATCCCATGAGAGAGAGAGGGGCATTGTGACCCTCTAATAGACGGTTGGGATCATCCCATGAGAGAGATGGGGACATTGTGACCCTTTAATGGACGGTTGGGATCATCCCATGAGAGAGGGGGGGCATTGGGGCCCTCTAATGGACGGTTGGGATCATCCCACGAGAGAGAGAGAGAGGGGGCATTGTGACCTTCTAATGGACTGTTGGGATCATCCCATGAGAGAGAAAGAGAGAGGAATTGTGGCCCTCTAATTGATGGTTGGGATCATCCCATGAGAGAGAGAGAGAGAGAGGTGACGGTATTTTAAAAATGAGGGTATTTTTGTCCTGGATCATCCCATGAGAGAGAGAGAGGTGACGGTATTTTAAAAATGAGGGTATTTTTGTCCTAAACCCTTGCAAACCAGTCACCATCACTCTAGATTGGTTATTTCCAAGTCTCCCCTCTTCACATGTCATAGTCAGTAGAAAGCCCTTCCATTTGGTCATTTTTCCCAAGATTTTATATAGTGTATGTGGGCGTAAGGTCTAGACCTGGCAAAAGCAACCCGTGCCCGTGGGTCGACCTGACCCACCCGCAAATTTGCGGGCACGGGTCTGACTTTTAATGACCCGTCAAATTTAACCCGCGGGTTGACCCAACCCGCAAAAACACGGGCCGGGTCGGGTCAACCCGAGGGCACTCGCATTTTTACAGTAATTTTTAAGAATTTATTGGAGAATGTTATCAGCACTTGGGAAATCATCCTATGGAAATGATTTTTGGAGCATAACCTATTTAGGCTATGGCCCATCTAATGGACGGTTTGGATCATCCGATGGTGTGGGCCATACCATACTTTTAATAAAGTGAGAGTGCCCTCAGTAGTGTTGATAACATTTCGTTTTTTTTTTATAGGTGGTAATACTCTGTGCAAAGATGCGCACATGGGCGAAGGTTTCTAGCAAAAGCAAAAAAAAAGTAATCATTAAAAAAAAAAAGAAGTAAAATAACTGAGTTATAAAGTTTTAAATGAAAAATTACGTATAAATGGTTATGAAGTTATAAAATTACGAGAGAAATACTAACAACATGCGGAGAGTTATGACAATTACTGGAAAAACTTCTGCGGTGCGGTCAAATCATGAGAATTGGTCAAATCATGAGAATTACAATCTCATATTATATTTGCGGGTGACCTGCGGGTTGACCCGGCCCACCCGCGGGCCGCGCGGGTCACCAAAATTCTGACCCGCAAAAATGCGGGTCATCTCTTGACCCGACCCGTGAGACCCGCACCCGCATCACCCGCGGGTTGACCCGGCCCGACCCACCCGTTTGCCAGGTCTAGTAAGGTCCATCAATATTCACAGGGCCCACTTCATAGAATGATCCAAACCGCTCATTTGTCGGACCACAACTAAATAGGTTGCATGAGGGCAAACTTATCAAGTTTCCAAGGAACTTTGGCAAAACGTGAAAACTCCCAATAAACTTTTGAATTACGTACCAAGAGTGGAACGCATTAGCTGTCCGCTCTCCGTTTGGTTGCCGGAATCTTTTTGGTTCTTGGGATTTTTGTGGAACAAAAAACTTCTTGGGAGATTGGTGGGAAAAAAACTCCCTGGAAGTATTCCGGTAAAATAAAAATCCCATGTTTGGTTGACTGGACTATGGTGGAAAAAAATGCTTTGTTTGGTTGCTTGAACTGTTGGGAAGAAAAAAAATCTTTTGCAAGCTTATTTTTAGTTCCTGGGATTATTATTTTGGGCCCACTGACCAAATGTGGGTTTCCTGTGGAAATTCCACAAAAGTCCCAAGAATCAAAAAAATTCCGGCAACCAAATGTAGGGAATCATCAACTCACCAAGTTTTAAGGATAAAACTATTAAGATACCTTGTTTTTAAATTAAAAAAATGATAAAAAAATCTATATATAATAAGGAGGAAGGGCTGTTTACTACTCACACTGAGGTGTCAGCCCTCCCCTTCCTCCCTCAACTCTACGTGGCAATAAAATCCCAAGGTGACAATAAGAAAGCAGAAGTGTTTTTCTTTTGCTAATGTGTCCTTTCCCATCTCAAATATTATTCCTTTTTGAAAGTAATGGCTTTAAATAGCAACATTTCCTTTATTTTAGCCATTAATCTCTTATTAAAATTTGAGTTACCCTTATCAAAATCGAAAATTTTAGAAAGGACATAATTAACCTCATCAAAGCCGTTTACTATCCTTTAAGATAGAAATTTTTTTCCCAAATTCATGGCCACTTTACTAACATATACAGCCCACTATTTATGGAATAAAATCGTTTCCTATATATATATATATATCTCATAATGTATCTTCCAAAATAGTTCTTACATATATCCTTCAAGGTGTTTGTGTAATCCCTACATACTCGGTGGCGGGTTTTGATCGTGACACATTTGTTTATGAGAATTAGCCTTCCCAGCACTTGGTAGCATCATGTGCTTCTCATGTGTCTCTTTTTTAGCTCATAATTTATTTTTCCATCTTTTTGTTCTCTTACAAGGCATACAAACACCAACTACTATTGAATCTGTAAGTTTCCTTACTTTTCTATTTAAATTTTCATGTGACATGTTAACAATCAGTGTTTATGACGATAACCCTTTTGGAAATGTCACTGTTATGAATCCATTTATGTTTCAGCATGTTGTTATTGAGAGATATCATGGAGTTTGGGCTTTTTCTATGCTCACCCTCTTTATAGTAAGACAGGATTTTCAGATATTTAAAAGTGTAATATAGGGTGTTGGGGTGATTTAAGCCCTTTTTGTTAATGAATTTGAGAACGGGTTGTGATTGCGAAACTGGTTATTGGATTTCCAATTTATTCTTTCACCATCTCTGATTCAAACTGATTTTAACTTAGTTAGGTGTTAAAATTTTGATTTTTTTCTTTCAATATCTCTTTCAACCCTAAATTTTGATTTTTTTCTTTCAATATCTCTTTCAACCCATCTTATTTGTTCTTTAATAAAATTTTATTTTATTTTCAATCTTAATTTACTACCGAATCGTGCATCGCATGGTTGGACCCACTCACAGAAGTGGGCAACACGTGTGATGCACGGGGCGACAAAAAAATAATAAAATAGAAACACAGGATGCACCATGGAGAATTTTTTTTCAAGATACATGGATAATCCTAAATAGAGAAAAATGAGTTTTACCTTTTGCAATGAGAGACAACTATTTCGGCACTCTTAACCCATTAGTTAAATATTTAAATCACCTCAAGAAAAGGTGCAAGGTGAGGTTCTATCTGTGAAATGAGTTCAAAGGAATTAGTTAAGACACGTTTCTTTAGCACAGGCCACGGAGTGAAGTTGGAAGGTTCAATGAGCTACGCGAAGGGAAGATTTTTGGCACTATTATTGTCTATATACAAGTGGCGTAGGCGAAGCTGTGGTGACTCGTGGAGTAGGCAGCGAGCGGAGCTTGAACAGCAGCAAGCGAACTTCACTCAAGACTAATAAGTTCGTTTGCTGCTTGCTGACTGTTATCCGCTTCTTGCTCAAGCTTTCTGTTCGTTCAGTCGGATTTCTTTATATATTTTTCTTTATTTCTATACCTTTCATCTTACCTTCTCTCTGAAGTGAATCGTCTTTTTCTTGACCCTTTCTCTTTCTAGAATCAGTGTTCTAAAGTCGTCTTTGCCATATCAGTGATCAATCTGCCGGAATCTATTTTAGAAAGGCCCTATTAGTATTAGTTCAGAAAGGCAGGTCTCCCCGATTCAATACAATATTCCTAAAGAGTTATGAAAGAAATTAATTTGTTCAAGAAAATGATATGCAATAAACCAAAAGAGTTATATGCTTTTTGGATACAAAAAATGAGAAGAAAAAAAAAGTATATTGAATAAAAGGGAGAGAAAACAAAACAGAATCTTTTAAAGTTTAATGTAAGGTTAAAAAGCTGGAACATGAATGAGAAGGAATCAAGGAAAACTTTGTGAGTGGAGTTTACCTAGAGCAAGCATACTTGCCTTACATAGGAAACCTTATGAGTAGAGTCTAATGTGGGGTTCTTTCAGAAAAATTGCGCCAGTCATTATTAATAAACTCATTTCTCAAGTGTAAGCATGGATTCTAGTGAACAGCTGAAGTCTACTACAACAAAAACAAAAACAAAAACCAAAAATCCATGTTTCGATGCTCTCCAGTTGAAGAGACTTGAAGAGACTGTACTTATAAAAACACCAACCTCACCATTTTTTTCATTTTCTCAGTTGTCGTCACTTTTTATCTGCAAGGAAAATATTACTTTCCACAAATTTTCAGGGAAATAAAAGGTCCCTCTAAATTACAATTGAACGGGCTGCACTAAAAACTTGCTCATACGGACATCAGATACTTCACAAAATCCATGACAGAGATTTCCAATCTGGTGTGGCTTGAGAACCCTCTCCAATCAAAGCGAACAAAATCTCAAAACCTACAGCAGGGGTAAACTCAAATGCAATGAAAAGCAACAAAAACCAAAATCAAAGAGAACAAAAATCAAAACCCATACAACAGACCAGGGGCGGAGCCAGGAATTTGCTCCAGGGGTAGAGAATGGTTGTTATAGCATGTTGGGTCCACCATTTTGCATTTCCTGTTTTGATAGGTGAGGTTCACAATCTCCCCCATGAGTCCACAATTCACACCTCATATTTTGATCTAGTGAGGCCCACTATTTGCACCTCATGTTCTGATGGGTAGGGCCGACTATTTTACACCCATCCTGTTAGTGATCTTATAAATTCCAAGTGCCCCAAAAGGGGACACTTTTTACATTGAAAATTCCAATAATTCTCAAAACTTTATATGTTTGTGCATGTAGTCTAGTATATTTCAAAAACTAATATGGGCCCAGTTCATAAGATGATCCAAACCGTTCATCTGTTGGGCCATAACATAAATAGGCTGCCCATCGTAAATCATCTCCAAATGATGATCCTAACCCTTATATAGATTGGAGGGTTAGGATCATCATATGGAGATGATTTACAGGGTGCACATATTGGCCCGGAAAATGAACAAGTAGGAAAATCCTATGAAGTGGACTATCTAAAAATTAATTATAGAATGCTGCTATGGATACTGAGTGGAACCAAGAGTGGGATCAACAAATCTCCACATGCCGCATGGCATGGGAGGGGTAGTTTGCCATTTCCATATAGAAACAACCAAAAATCAAGGGAAAGATTTCTAATGTGTTGGGGGCTATTTGTTCGGTTCCACTCTCCTTCCACAACTTGGTTACCATATCACTATTCTCAATTATGCGTGAGAGAGATTATAAACGCTCAAACGATCATTAGGTTTAAGGGGGGAGAGAGAGAGAGAGATTTAGGAAGAAATCCTGCTAATTTCCAGGGGCAGCTTTACGGGAAAAAAAATCTAACCTACCCATTCAGAAAATATCCTAAAAATAGAAGGTGAATAAATAGAAATCTAAACCTTTTTTTTATAAACGAATAAAAAATAATTGGTGCCAAATAGATCGAGCGTTGGCTATCCATGTCAGCGTGAACAGTGAAAGCCCCATCCTACTATTATAATAGACTAGTTGCAGTCCCGCACGGGGCGAAGAAAAAATTATGATCTTCCGGATTTGTACAAATCAATTTAGAAACGTTCCTATTTTTATGAGATTCTTTATTGGGAAACTTTATTGCGTTAAATATTTATTGGAAAACTTATAGCGTTAAATGCTTATTTTGCAATTTAGATGAAATCAATTTAGAAAAGTTCATATTTTGTGGGACTCTTTATTGGAAAACTTTATTGGGTTAAATGTTTATTGAAAAAAGATACTTTATTAGTGTGATAGAGGAATACGTGGTAATAGGGGAATACGTGTGAAAAGGCGTTTCATTTTCCTATTTTTTTGCAACTCTTAAAGAACTTTTGAAATTCCAAAAGTGTAAAACGGTGTGCAACATCCCCTTAAAGCTGTTTTTAAATTTCGGATGCCACGTGACATTCAGCTTTAAATATATACTAGTTGCAGACCCGTGCGATGCACGGAGCGTACCAAAAAATAGAGCTTTATAGCTTAATTTTTCTTTAAAAAGAAAAAGAAAAGAAAAACACATTAGATAGAAAAAAATGAAGTAAAAAGCACATACCCATCTTTTATAATTATGAGATTGGAGTTATTTTAACAGCTTTATTTGTTTTAATTTGCAATCTGGTAGCATAAAAAAGTCTTCAAGAAAAGGCCTTTGTGAACTGCAAGTATCTAAATCTTAACCCATTTCATTCCAATAATAAAAGGACTTGGAAGAAAGAAAAAAAGGAAGAAAACGAAATTAGAAGATCTAAACCTAACAAAATTAGCAATCACCTATGAAAAGGTTAATGATACTTGTCTTTTTATTATTTAAACAACTGTCAAAGAAAACCATGGAAGTGACTTAGAAGTTAGAATCTGAAACCTTAGGATATATCAAACATATCAGAATCCTAAACCCCCTTCGAATATATCAGGCCAACTAAAGAGATAATGATATTGAAACCGATTTAACATGTGAAATTCAACTAAAGAGATTTGTTTTTATCAAACTTCTAATATATCAACTAAAGAGATGGGTTGAGTATAAGTGTTTTAGAATAATGATATTGAAACCGATTTGGGGCGGGCGTGTGGAACCGAACAAATATGCTCTATACATTGTAGAAATCAAGTTCCTCTTTTTTTGGATTTTTGTTCCTTAGGGTAATGTAAGTTAATGATAAAGAACAAAATAGTTTTCTACCATCTAAATAGGTTAAATATAACAACCTATTGAGATTAGGAAGAAAAATGATATATCTTGAACGATCAATTAATAATCCAAACTGAACAAAGAAAATGATGTATCTTCTTTAGATGGAAAAGATATATAACTGTGAGAAATAAAGAATGCAATCAGTAAAATTAGGTACTATTGATATAATGCTAGGTACTATTGATATAATGTCCTTAGACCTGCAGTTGGTATTGGCATTTGTTTTAGCCTAGACAAAGCGTGGAAAACAGAGGAATGAAACATAAACAGAGAAGAAAGGAAGTACTTATATCAGCGACATGAATGGGAAATAATTGATCCCAAGTTTACGCTCCAAACATCCCTATATGCCTATCCAATGGTGTAAATGTCATTTCATCTTCACATATTTGTTTTCCAATGCCTAAAATTCTGCTGTATTGCATTGCAATAAAAGTTTGAGCAGACTCTCTCCCTCCCTCCTATCCTCACCCTAAAACCAACATACAATTAGAAATCATACAGGAAATTGAACACAAAAAGGAATAAAAAGTCCACATCAACATCGCATCACCAGTTTTGGAAAGAAGGCACATCATCACAAAACATGTAAATAAAGTGCCATGTTCAACAACTGAGTTAACAAACAGAGAAAGAAATACATTGAACATCTTTACTTACTAATGTAGAAGCAGAATGACCAAGGTATGTCATCTTTCTTACTAATGTATGATTTCCAACTCGATAAAAAAATTCGAATATCAGTCCTCCCGATTCTCATAATCTTTCAATGGAGAAAAAAAACCCAGCTTCTTACTCCTGACTTCAACCTGAAACCACTAAAAAAACATAGTGAACTGATTGTGAAAGAAGACCAACATGTGAAAAGTAAGAGGCATCACATCGGCAAATAGATGGGGATTAAATGTAACACATAAATTTGCAAAAAAAGAAAAAAAGATTTAAAATAATTAAAAATTGAAAAGAAAAAATCTATAAGAAATAAGATGGTAAGAAGAAAAAATCTATAAGAAATAAAAATAATTAGTGTTTTCACCTATCCACCAAGAGATGTGCAGGGCAAAAAACTTCATGAATGAATAAAGTTTATATGATTAAACAATATGTTGAGCCCAACACGAAAAATCGGAAAAAAAAATACAGAAACTATAATGTTTCAGTGCACATGAAACAGGAAGCAAAACCCAAGTGATTTCTTCATCTCGAGTATGCTCGAGTCGCCAACTGCGGCTTCCGAAGTTTTTTCTTCATATCACCCTTCTCTTTCGAAAGAGAGAGAGAAACTACAAAAAGGGTATTCCTGCATGAGGAACAGAACGGGGGATAAGAAGGAAATTAAAGAAATACAAAGTCACGTCGCTTCGTTTAATTGAAGAGGCGCTAATGAAGAGGAGGCGTTTCTAAAAAGGTAATTTATGGTGCCGATTTGGGAAGATAATCTCTATCTAACATTAACATTTGGGGAATATAATCTCAATTTGACGTTTGGGAAGGGAAAAGACGGTTGGGAAGGATAAAGGGGTTCCTGCCTTCTGCAAAACAAATCGTAAATCGGCATGAGTGCGGGCTCGCAAGGTGACCTTTCAACTTTAGGTGCCACGTGGGATTTGAGGCTGAGTTGGCGAAATAGGGAACTGTCCACGTAGGATTCAAACAGTTACAAACCTATCAAAACAGTTACAAAACTATTCAAAACGGTTGAATAGTTGCTTTGTGAATAGATGCGTTAAAAAAGAAGAAGAAGGGCCGAATGCGGTTTGCAGGGGTGCCTCGTGGCACACCCTCAATGTACCACATCCAGCTTTATATATATATATGGACATAGGTTTGAAGCGGACCATCTGCTCATTCGCCTGAAGGAGTTACAAGAAAGAACAACTGCTCCATTCTAACTGATAGGGAAGGCAAGGCTTAAGGCCTATCAAAAAAAGAAGCCCTGCCCTGCCTTGGCTACAGGCTATACTGGCACTGGCTGGACGGCTTGGTTTTAGACAGAAGAACAGTCACATCTGGAAGGCCACAATGCTATCAGGGAAGAATTTAGGGATGACAGAACCAAAGTCCTTACTACTATAGGGGGAGGAAACCTTGGACTCTGCGATTTTTTGCTTTTGTTGGCTGTCTGTACCGTACCGCCCGGATATGTACTGGAGATAGGGAAGTTTGTGTGAGAGAGCGGACAAAGGGCTTTCTACTACTGATGCACAATTTATAAAGCTAGAAAATGAGACATAACAACCACATAAATAATTCAATATAAAGATCTAAAATAGCCACATGTACTTGGACTAAAATAGCCACATGTACTTGGACGTGGTACATATAGCAACAGTTTGGCGTGGGTGATAAAACACTTCATTTTGTACAGTGAGAATACATAAATCTCCTTCTGTCAACATACTCTAGAGGTCTCCCATAAACTCACCTTCGCCAACTTATATGACATAGCCAGTAGAAGCTCCTTCAGATCTACCATATTCCTGGCCAATTCAAAAACAAAAAGCAAATAAAATGTTGTGAAAGGAAGGGTCGATAAGCGGACCATATGGAAGAAGTAAATGATAGAAGATTTAATAGTTATCGGCGGGTTATGAATGAAGTTGAGATCTTGTAACAGGAATATCAGAAGCAATAGAGACAACATAGTAAAAATAAGGTTGGCCCCTTGTCTTCCAAATAACTTTTAATTTGGTGGGAAGAATTTAAAAGAAAGATTAAACAAAAGCCAAAATTCCACTAAGCCCTTGTAGCAGAACATGACAATTTGATGTGGTTTCCTGGATCTGGGAGATCTTCAGGTTCTCTATGTTCTACATTAAATATGTAAACCCGGAAAGAGAAGCATCATGTAGCAACAAAAAATCAAATATTAATGATTTCCATATCAGGCATCCGACGTACCAGAAACAGGAGGGAGAGGACATTCAAACTCGAGGGGCAGGGGCCGTGGAAGAGGGTCTGGCAATCATTACAGGAAGGATCGAGCGATGAGGAAGCATTTTACTGGATTGAGTGGGTTTTAGTGATAAGAAATTTTGTTGGGTTATTTCTTTTGAGTGTCAAAATGATGCAATCCAAAAATTAGCAGCAAATTTTGAGGATGGTTATTTTAGGAAGATTCACAAATGGAAGTTTCATAAGTGGAAAATACGAAAGTTTCCGTGAATAATTTTTGGAAGAAACTTGCAAGTTTATATGGTGGAGTTATTGGAAATGTGTGTTATTGGAAACTTGCAAGATCTTGTAATCTTGAAGATTTGGAAAAATGCTATTTCCTATTCTCTTAATATTTTGTTTCCTAAAGCTGAGTTATCATTTTCTTATTTAGTTTGTTTTCTAGATTTGATAAGCTATAGTTGCTTTTCTTATTTATAGTTAGTTTTTAGCGTAGGGAATGTTTAGTGTTTTAGGTAGATATGCCAATATAAGTTTAGCTTCTTTTTAAATTTTGGAAATCTTTTTGAAATGTAATAAAAGAGATGGAGGATTGGAATTGGGGAGTTTTTGAGATTGAATAAAATTTTATCTTCACGGCATACGTGAGATTTCGTACTAGTTCTTCTTGTTATTTGTTCTTTCTTGGTTTTGTTTGATCTTGGTTTTTGGGTTGCGCCAGATTGGTCAGCTACTTCGTTCCTGCGGTTGGCGACGGATCGATCATGCCACCGAAAAGAAGAGGCGCTCGCACTGTTCCGATGGTGGAGATTCAGACACGAGACGAACTTGCCATGTTTCGAAGACAAGTCGAAGACTTGACGGCCCAGATTCTTCACTTGGAAACTTCTTGCCAAGATGAAGAAACCGAAGAGGAAGATGAAACCCGCCTGAACCCTTTCCATGATAGGGTGCAAATGGAGGCCCCAGTGAACCC
The DNA here is from genome assembly GCF_043159265.1 of Tasmannia lanceolata. Classification (NCBI taxonomy): domain Eukaryota; kingdom Viridiplantae; phylum Streptophyta; class Magnoliopsida; order Canellales; family Winteraceae; genus Tasmannia; species Tasmannia lanceolata. The sequence goes on from NW_027518693.1 coordinate 1,382,876, forward strand.
GCATGAAAGAGACAGCCGCAGTTGGGAATCCGGACTGAAAATAGAGATGTCCGAGTTCGATGGTGGATTATCCGTGGAAGCATTCTTGGATTGGTTATGCACGGTGGAAAGAATATTTGAGTTCAAAGGGGTTCCAAACCACAAGCAAGTCCAACTTATGGTTTTGAAGCTGAGGGGACGAGCCTTGGCATGGTGGACACAACTGGAACTGACACGATTCTTTCATGGAAAATCCAAAATCAGCACTTGGGAGAAGATGAAGAAGAAATTGAAAGAAGATTTTCTTCCTTTTAACTGCCTTCAGTTTCCTTATCAACAACTACAGAATCGAGAAGACAAGCAATTGCTTATTGATTTAGACAAGGAAAGTCAAGAGGAACCTATCTATGACGAGTACGATGATGAAGATGAAATAGTAGAACTACAACCCGTTTATGATGAGTACGGGGATGATGATAAAATATTTGAACTACATTGTGACGTTGGGGAAGCCTTTGTCATTCAAAAGGAAATGATTTCACTTCAAGATAATTTTCTCGACTATCTTATAGATAATAATGTTCATTCTACATGTACGGTATTCGACAAAGTTTCCTCGTTGGTTATTGACGGCAGGAGTTGTGAGAACATCCTATCGGAGTCTCCCACGACCAAGTTACAGATTAACTTCACAGATCATCCAAATCCCCACAAGATTGTATGGTTGAAACAAGAAAGCGAAGAAGATTTGTTGGATGATAATGTATCGAATTCGAGGGCGAATTCTTCTCAACAGGGGGTGACTGATGCAATCCAAAAATTAGCAGCAAATTTTGAGGATGGTTACTTTAGGAAGATTCACAAATGGAAGTTTCATAAGTGGAAAATACGAAAGTTTCCGTGAATAATTTTTGGAAGAAACTTGCAAGTTTATATGGTGGAGTTATTGGAAATGTGTGTTATTGGAAACTTGCAAGATGTTGCAATCTTGAAGATTTGGGAAAATGCTATTTCCTATTCTCTTAATATTTTGTTTCCTAAAGCTGAGTTACCATTTTCTCATTTAGTTTGTTTTCTAGATTTGATAAGCTATAGTTGTTTTTCTTATTTATAGTTAGTTTTTAGCGTAGGGAAAGTTTAGTGTTTTAGGTAGATATGCCAATATAATTTTAGCTTCTTTTTAGATTTTGGAAATCTTTTTGAAATGTCATAAAAGAGATGGACGATTGGAATTGGGGAGTTTTTGAGATTGAATAAAATTTTATCTTCACGGCATACGTGAGATTTTGTACGAGTTCTTCTTGTTATTTGTTCTTTCTTGCTTTTGTTTGATCTTGGTTTTTGGGCTGCGCCAGATTACATTTCAGAAATTTTAGAATTAAAGAAATTTTCTTCCAATCAATTTCCAAGACGGTGTCACAAAATAAATCAGTGCATTCAAGTTGGGTTTCCATGTTTCAATATGGTATTCATTAAGCAATTTGTTCAAGGGAAATCATATAATAATAAAATAGGGATGTTTCCTTTTTTCGCTCTCTCTATATCCCTCAAAAGTTTCTCTTCTATATCCCTCAAAAGTCTCTCTTAAAATCATCAATTAAATAAAGAAAAAAAGCCACGTTAGAAATTTTGCGCCATGTAGATTCAACGGAGGAAGGGGAGGGCTGCCACATCAACGGTGAATAGTAAACCTCCTTCCTCTTTATTATATATAGATAGATATTGAGAAAAGAGTAGGTACTCCCTGGAGCAGATAACTTATCTACTCCCTAGTTTAAAATAACAGTTGAGGCCACATTGTTTGGGTGATCCAAAGCATTCATTTGATGGCCCCTCACATAGATAGGTGTGCCCAAAAAATCAGCTCGATAGGATCATCCTAACCCTATGAACTGTGGAGCCAAAATGGACAGATTTGTGCTGGTTTATACACGTCCATTTTTGCCTCCACATGTCATTGGGTTAGGAAGTGTTCTAAAAAGCGCTGGGCGGAGCTGGGCAGCTGACTGACCTCCCAGCGCCCATGCGTTTTTCATTTTTTAGATATTAATATATTTTCATAATATCTTGCATTTTTTTATATAAAATATAAATACTTGAATACATAACAATCCAAACCATTTTATGCATAAGCACTAAACATTAAATAATAACAAAAGAGTAGTGATAAATCGACTCCACATGTGTCTATCTCTCTCTCATCTTTCTCTCTCTAACCCAGAGGAGAGAGAAAGACACATGGGGAGTCGATTTATCATATTTGGGAGTCGATTTATCACTCTTCTAACAAAAAGTTAAAAACATAATAAGAAATTAAGCATAAAGTACTTAATAATTTAAGTATTTAACAATAAAACACAAATCCATGAAAAAAAAAGATTAAAATCCAAGCACTTCTTCAGTCTTCACCAATCATTGTCCTCTCCCTCCAAGACCAAGGCTCTATCTTCATCTAAGTCTTCAATCCCGCCCCGCCCAGGCCCACGCTCAGCGCCCAGGCGCCGCCTCATCTCCTGGGCGGCCGCCTAATGACGCCCAGACGGTGAGACCGCTTTTTTAAACGTCCAGGGCCTGGATGTTGCGTTTTTTCTGTGCCCAGCGCTTAGGCGGCCTTGGCGGCCGCCTTTTAGAATAGAGGAGTTAGGATGATCCTATCGAGCTAATTTTTTGGGCACGCCCTATCTATGTGGGGGGCCATCAAATGAATGCTTTGGATCACCCAAACAAGGTGGCCGCAACTGTTATTTTAAGCTAGGAAATAGATAAGCTATCTAGGAGTACCTACTCTTCTCTCTCTCTCTCTCTATATATATATATATGTATATATATATATATATATATGTATATATATATATATATATATATGTATATATATATATATATATATATATATATACACACACACACTAGTAAAAAACCCCGTGTGATGCACGGGCCGACAAAGAACTGTACGGACCACATCATAGGTTGATTCAAACCGTCCATGTGATGGAACACAACATTAATAGGTTGTGCCCATAAAATCATTTCCATAGGCTGATCCTAGCCCTCCAATCAATATAGGTTTCCATAATTAAAAAAGCATAAAGGTGGGGGGTAGGATTGAAATTATGTGGCTTTAATGGGTGCCTTTGTTAAAAAGCATAAAGGAGGGGGTAGGATTGAAAATATGTGGGTTGAATGGGTGCCTTTGTTAAAAAAATTCAGAAAAAGTGATGTGTAATTCTATTAGAATTTTGGGAGAAATACAAATAATTCTCTCCTTTTCTCTTTTGCTGTATAGTATACTCGTAAAACACCTCGTTAGGGGTGTGCATTATTCGGGTAAAACCGAATAACCGAACCGACCGAACCGAAATTGTTATTTTTGGTTCGGTTTTTTTTTATATTCGGTTCGGTTTAGGTTATTGGTCAAAAGAAATTTCGGTTTTCGGATACGGTTTCAGTTAGTTCCAACAAAAATTTCGGTTAACCCGAAAACCGAATTATGTGTTCGTTTATCACCATGTTTTCCATTTTACCTCTTTTTTTTACTTGGGAGCTGGGACAACTGACAAGTGGACAACCCACAGCCATATTTACCTCTTTTTTTTTACTTGGGACAACCCACTACACAATCGAGCAAAGAGTTGTGACAAACTAGTGTAGTGTGGCCGGAGTAAAAGAAAGGGGGTGAATAAAGAAAATTGTTTGGCCTTTCCCAACACAAGTAATGGGAAAAGACCTGACTTGATATAAAGGAAGGATATTTTACCTTTGGCTATTTTCAAGAAGGAAAAAAAATTGCTAGACTAGGTATGGCAAAAAGAGTCAAAGAAAGCCGTTTAAATATTAAATGCTCACTGCAACCCATCTAAACTTTCCCTCTTTTCTTGTTGTATTAGATGACAAAACTAGGGAAATGATATTTCCACCCCCGTATGCTCTGTTTGGATGCCGGTAATTCGTTGGGTCTATATCCCATCAGTCAAAGGGGAGATTAAAGGGGAGATCTAAAGCAGATCAGTCAACGGGGAGATTAAGGGTGGAAGAAAGAAACATTGTTTGGTTTGTCTTGCAAATATTGGGGGGGGGGGGGGGGGTGTGTGTTTGGGATAAGGGCAAAAAGATCTCCCCAAGATCTTCTCCACAAATTTCTTTGATTTGAAGAAATTTGGAGAGAAGAACTCGAGCGCGCCACATCACCCGACCGTCGCCCGACAGTGCTAGTGGTCAAAGACCTTAAAAGGCAACCAAACAATCTCAAGAAGATCTCAAGAAGATGTTCTCCCCTCAATCTCCTTAAAAATAGCCAACCAAACAGAGCAATAACGTTATTCCTTGGGTTTTAAAGGCAAAAGAAAAACGTTAAAGGGGTGAATTTATCCTAAAGCTATAAGGGGGTTGTCCCGAGTAAAAATAAGGTCGAATAATTAAACAAATTGAAATTTCTTACTACTAGGGTTTGAGAAATGAGACTCTCTTTTTAAACTTAGCAACTTAGACTCTTGAGAATAGAGATTTAGGGTTTTGTAAGAACTGAGAAGTAGTGAAGGAAGAGGAAGAACCACGGCTCCACCGCCTCCACATGCCTCTCCCTCGTCTCCAACTCCGGCCTCGTCCTCATCGCTGGCCTCTGCTAGTATTTGGAGATCAAGAAGAAGAAGAAGAATCATGTTAGGGGTTTAGTTTGATTTTCTTTCTTCACATTCCATTCCTTTTTTTCTTTTCTTTTTTCTTCATTTAACACCAATTTGGGTTTTTCTGTGAATCCTTTTAGGGTTTGGATTTATATTAAGGCATTTCTGTGAATCGGGTTGGGGCCTTGGGGGAATCAAGTTAGGGTCAATCATCTCCATCATTCCTCTTTTTTCCGGTCACAATATTCTCTTTTTTCTTTCTATTTCATTCTATTTTTATTTTGTTTTACATGTGACACTCATTTCATTTGGGTATTTTTTATTTGAAGGCATTTCTGTGAATCAGTTTGGGAGATTTGGTTTTAGGTTCGGCCATCTCCCTCATGCCTCTTTGTCCAGGTTGGATCTTCTCTTCCTTCTTTGTATTTCAATTTGTTTTTCTTGTAGTTTTTCTTCACTACACAATACGCACTAATTTTGGTCTTTGATTTTAGTTTTTCTTTGATTTTAGTTATTCGGTTCTAACCGAACTAACCGATCAACTGAATTCTTTTTTCGGTTTCGGTTCGGTTAGTGTATAATTCGGTTACGGTTTCGGATGCCTTGTTGACATAACCGAAAATTTTCGGTTCGGTTAATTTCGGCAAAATCGGTTCCGTTATAACAGAATGCACAGCCCTACGTGCGATGCACGGGACAGGAAAAAAAGGTATGATTTAATATTTTTTTTACAGAAGTATTCAAAAAAGAAAATTGAAGAGGTCGATAACCAAAAAAATGAGGAAAAAATGAAGTTCAAAAGAAGGAAATATTTCTGAAATTAAACTACAACAAATTAAATCCAATAGAAGCTAACTTCTTTCGGTTAGCTATGGTTAACAAAACACCCAGAAAATCTGTTCACTGAACAAAAAACAAAAGATGCATCAAAATGTACAAAGAAATGTAGTTGAATTGGAAAATCTTAATTTAAGCATGGGATAAAATGTGCTTATGTGAGATGTAGTCCATACCAATTGCTTCATGTGTTCATTCATATTCATTTTTATTTATTGTTTACTGAATATTGGACTACATTATTATTATTTTTAAATGGTTATATTGGACTAAAAATTAAACGCAATATTGAGCCCAATAATCAGTTTTGGACTAAAAATCTAAGGCCGTTTTTGTTGTGGAATTTTAAAATGTGTTGTGAGTCCAAAACTGAATATTGAACTCAAATTATATGTCAATTGGATCATCCTATGGTGTAGGTTGCACAATCTATTTTTCTAAAATACAGGGTGAATTCATCCTAGAAGGGCGTGAATTTATCACCTCCCAAAAAAACACTGTCGTAGTCAAAGCTAGTTTGAAGCTCCATCAAATGGACAGTTTGGATCATCCTATGGTGCTTTATAAAAAACTGCTCTAAGGTCCATCATATGGACGGTTTGGATGAATCCTATGGTGGTTTCTCAAAACAATTGTTTTTTAAAACACTTGTTTGAAGGCCATCAAATGGACGGTTTAGATAATCCTATGAAGTTTCATATAACATTTTTGTTTATCTTCTCCAAGGCTACTTCTCGCCCATCCTTTGCAATTGCATGTGAGCATGTGATATTAGCCCATTACTGTTGACTTGTTAAGATATTTGTCTTATTATTATTGAGGTGTGGAAACTGCAAAGATGGGCAGAAGTATTTGTGCACAGGTGGGTAGCAATAAATCATAATGGACGGTAAGTGTTGTAGTCAAATTACGGTCACATGGTATTAAAGTAGGAAAATGACGAAACAAATACTGATAGCTTGTGCCAGAATATGACAATAACCGTAAAAACTACAAACCATATGACAAAGTGTAACAATTACGGAGAGAGAGAGAGAGAGAGAGGGAGAGAGAGAGAGAGAGAGAGAGAGAGAGAGAGAGAGATGGCCGTCGTTTATCAGTGATGGGGGGAGTCATTTTGGAGAGACCATAAGGGCATTCATGGCATTTTTGGAGAAAAATCATTAAAGGTGAAGGTTGGAATGGCAGAAAATGTAAATATTAATGCTGACGTGTAAATCTCAGATAAAAAGAAAAAAATTTCTTTTTCCTCCCGCTATATTGTAGTAGATATATATATATATATATATATATATATATATATATAGAGAGAGAGAGAGAGAGAGAGAGAGAGAACATTTCCTACACACTTGTGTAGGTAAGTTACCTACACACTAGCTTAAAATACAGTGGGGGCCCACATTGTTTGGGTGATCCAAACCATTCATTTGAATGATCCTCACATAGATAGGGTGTCCACAAAAAATCAGATCCATAAGATCATCCCAACCCTACGATTTGTGGAGGTAAAATGGACGTGTATAAACCTTCACAAATTAGTCCATTTTTTGCCTCCATAGTTTGAATGGTTAGGATGATCCTATGGATCTGATTTTTTGTGGACACCCTATCTATGTGAGGATCTTTCAAATGAATGGTTTGGATCACCCAAACAATGTGGGCCCCCACTGTATTTTAAGCTAGTGTGTAGGTTACTTACATACACAAGTGTGTAGGAAATGTTCTCTCATATATATATATATATATATATATATATATATATATATATATATATATATATATATAAATGAGGAAAAGGATTGTACGCTCGAGTGTACCTAACCTTAGGTACGCTCGAGTGCCAAATCACATGGGTCCCACATTTTTTGTGGTCATCTAAATCATTCATTTGCAAGGCCCCATCATAGATAGGGTGCGTACAAAAAATCAGCTCCATAGGATCATCCTAACCCCTCCATTTGTGGAGGACAAAAATGGGCAGATTTGTGGACAAACAATGTCTGTCCATTTTGACCTCCACAAATGGATGGGTTATGATGATTCTATGGAGCTGATTTTTGGTACACCCCCATCTATGTAAGGGCCTTTCAAATGAATGCTTTGGATCATCCTAACAAAGTGGGCCCCCATGTGATTGGGCGCTTAAGCGCACCATAAGTTTGGTGAGTTTAAGCGCACCAACACTTTCCTATATATATATATATATATATATATATATATATATATATATATATATATATATATGAGAACATTTCCTACACACTTGTGTAGGAAAGTTACCTACGCACTACCTTAAAATACAGTGGGGGCCCACATTGTTTGGGTGATCCAAACAATTCATTTGAATGGTCCTCACATAGATAGGGTGTCCACAAAAAATCAGATCCATAGGATCATCCCAACCCTACGATTTGTGAAGGTAAAATGGACGTGTATAAACCTTCACAAATTAGTCCATTTTTTGCCTCCATAGTTTGAATGGTTAGGATGATCCTATGGATCTAATTTTTTGTGGACACCCTATCTATGTGAGGACCATTCAAATGAATTGTTTGGATCACCCAAACAATGTGGGCCCCCACTGTATTTTAAGGTAGTGCGTAGGTAACTTACCTACACAAGTGTGTAGGAAATGTTCTCTCATATATATATGAGGAAAATGATTGTGAGCTTGAAGCTCATATAGCTTATATGAGCTTGAGGGCCCAAACACATGGATCCCACATTTTTTGTGGTGATCCGAACCATTCATTTACAAGGCCCCATCATAGATAGGGTGTGTACCAAAAATCAGCTTCATTGTATCATCCTAACCCTTCCAAAAGCGGAGGGCAAAAATGGGCAAATTTGTGGCAAACGGTGTCTGTCCATTTTGCCCTCCACTTTTGGATGGGTTAGGATGATCCTATGGAGCTGATTTTTTGTACACACCCTATCTATGTAAGGGCCTTTCAAATGAATGCTTTGGATCATCCTAACAATGTGGGCCCACATGTGTTTGGGCCCTCAAGCTCATATAAGCTATATGAGCTTCAAGCTCACAATCATTTTCCTCAAGCTCACAATCATTTTCCTCTCTCTATATATATATATATATATATATATATATATATATATATATATATATATATATGAGGAAAGTGTTTCTACTCGGTCCCCTAGATAAGCTTATCTACTCCTCCCTTTAAAAAAATACAGTGGGCCCACGTTGTTTGGATGATCCAAAGCATTCATTTGATAGGTCTTAACATAGATAGGGTGTGCCCAAAAAATCAGCACCAAAGGGTCATCCTAGCCCTTCGTTTTGTTGGGCACACCGTGTCCAAAATGGACGCATATAAACGTGGACGTTTATATGTGTCCATTCTGGGCACCACAAGGCACTACAAAACGAAGGGCTAGGATGACCCTTTGGTGCTGATTTTTTGGGCACACCCTATCTATGTTAAGACCTATCAAATGAATGCTTTAGATCATCCAAACAGCGTGGGCCCACTGTATTTTTTTAAAGGGAGGAGTAGATAAGCTTATCTAGGGGACCGAGTAGAAACACTTTCCTCTATATATATATATATATATATATATATATATATATATATATATATATATATATATATATATAGGAAAGTGTTGGTGCGCTTAAACTCACCAAACTTAGCACCCAATCACATGGGGGCCCACTTTGTTATAGGAAATGTTCTCTCTCTCTATATATCCAAAAAAGATAAAAACTGAAGAGGGTTGCTAGGAAAACGGATCCGAATTTATGACACGTGAGCATAAAACAAATGGACGATGATACAAATCAGGAAACAAAAAATTCTACTCAAAATAGGATCGACTTTTTCCTGATTTTTAGCCACATCTTACCCTCATCTCAATTGTGCCCTTGTATGTCTCACCACTTGGAGACACTAATTTTTCATGAACAAAATTTCCAGGCTGCCAGAAATGGCCTTAGTGACACAAGAATTTAGGATAGCTAAACCATGGTAACTTGGTGACAGCAGGTTCTTTGGATTGGTTCTAGAATTTAATACCTAAACAGATACATTTAGAGCAAAAATTGAAGATTCTAGTGATAACCAGGACAACAGTTGAATGGAGACACAATGGAAGTCAAACAGCAGTTCCTACCAGTAATTCCAATCTGACTGAGTTGATTCAAATTCGGCTTTCAATCTTATTGTGGAATGGAAACGACTCAATCAAAGGATCTGATTGGGTCTTTTCTCTAGGACGGTAGAAGGATGGCACTTCTACACAAACTCAACTCTGCTACCAAGTCTGTGAAACCAGATGGTGCTGAAGCAACGCTCTAGAAAAGTAATCTGGCATTATGATGGGTGGAGCAATGATAGAATAACACCAACTCTAGCTTAAGCTATTGGAGTAAATGGTCGTTTCACATGGTATCAGAGCTATTTCTGGACAGTAGGTCCTGAGTTCAAAACCTAACAACTCCACATGTGTTTGGCCAACTTAAATGAGGGGCCACAAGTGCCACATGTGCGGCCAACCCAAAAGAGGGGCTCGTAAATGTAAATGATTAAATAACACCAACTCTAACCGCTCGAGCTACTTGAGTAAATGGCGGTTTCACATAGATGATCCTGTATGTAGCTGAGACGATTCTGGGTTTTCTAACAAAAACCTTGAGCTTGGAATAGAAAGGCCAGAACAATACTTTTTCTTTGTTTGATAAAGGTAACGATTTATTAAAACAAAAAGGATGGATTACAAGTGCACTTCGAGGGGTAAAGATTGCCCCATAAACAAAGATTTGCTAGAAGCTCCTAATTTGGCAAGATGGTCGGCCAAATCGTTGGTACTTCTAGGTACAAGAGGAAAAGAAATAGAACCATATGCACACAGATAATTTATCTCATCCAAAATAATACTTTACCCTGTGATAATATCTGTGTTGTAATCTACTCTTCTTGTTTCTTCATGATACTATAAAGTTTAAACTGATATTGAGTTGACCTCTATATGACTTCCAAAATCCTCTTGAGAACACACCCATAGGAAAATACACTATTTTCTTCTTAATCACCTGATTCACGTCCTTTTACTTTTTATGATAAATTTTCTTTCTTTTTCTCACATCACATCTCTTTCCCATTCCCAATTAGAATAATTAGAATTCTAGTGTGTTGTGCGTGGGTATGTGGGCCCAGGTCATGGGATGGACCCCACATACTGTTGTGTCAGCCTGTCAGGTCATGCACGATTCCTCTTTTTTATGACAATCTATTGACATAAATCTGGCCACAAGTGAAAACAGGGATGTTTAAATTGGATACGTGGAGAGGTTGAAATTCAGAGTGGGTTGGTTGGTTTTCCACAACCCTAGCCTACCCGGGAAATTATCTCAGGTCGGGTCGGGTCAAGTATCTTCTTATGGTAACACCATAGATTGATAAACCCGATCCTATCCGAAATAACATCAGACATCACTCTCGTAATTAGTCAAATAATAACCACTGATAGAAACACATATTCTCCTTCCCTCTGATTGAAATGGTTCCATGTTCCTTTTCAGATATTGAGTGCTTCTCATAAAAAGCATTAACCCAACCTTATGATATTTCTCTATCTCTTTGGCCCTTAACCACATAGTCCTTATCAGTTCCTAACTGATAAAAATATGGCCTAGATTCCAAACCCAAAACTCCTAAGACTATACAATTTCTAATGATTGAAAATCTCAAGTCTTTTTTGGAGAGGATAAGAAACTTTTTTTTTTCAAAAGTAGTGTAAGACAAAAAAGACAAGTTGAACGACACATCACGACCATTCTCACAAGCTGTACTACAATTCTATCACGGCTCTCACCGACTTAAGATAAGTTCAAGTGCTAATTTTTACTAATCATGATTTTAAATGGCATGTGTCACACCCAAGCATCTAAAATAACCCACTAACTATCAGATACTATCTTCTAAATAAGACAGACATCCATGTCGACAAAATAGACTTATCTGCTTCAAGTAATTAAACTCGCCCGAGTCAACTCGATCGACTCAATCCAAACTCAGACTTAAAACTTGTAATTTCTAGTTTACTCTTCTTCTTTTTTTCACTTCTCAACCGAAATAACTCAATCACCAAAACTCATATTGAGCTCAAAGGAATAAAAATTAATGAACTAAGAGATTTTACAATTGAATTGAATTGAATTTTGAATTTTAAAGTTATAGTAATTGTAAGACCCTTTTGCCAGGGTCCCTTCAGCCCTAGCTTTACATAAATATACTTTAATTAAGTTGGGGCCCATTTTCATTTGAAAGACCAGATCATGTTTATCTCCGAATCCTTTTTTACTCCTAAAGTGACAAAAATACAGGAATCCGTGCTAATCTCGAGAGGAAATGGAGCACTGATATAACCTTTCAGTTGAAAAATATCACAAGGTTTTATAAAAGGCTGATTTCCATGTTTAGTGTCTCGGTGGTAGGACATAGCTGAGCTTGAAGTTTGAAGTGACTCTCACGAGGTGGCAAAGAGGATTTTATTTCAAGTGGCTTGATACCGATAGATTTACGCCTTTGCAGATCAGTGTGTCTTATTTTTAGTTGTTTTGTACTTCTCTCTATGTAGGACAAACTGCCATGGATGTCATGTATAATTTTAAGGGTGTCTATACCAGTCCCCTTTTTAAGGTTTTTCTCCTTGATTTATTTCCCTTTCCCATCTTATCAAGGGCAATATGTATTGCGGTTGAGTCCCAACTCAATTGGCTCGTCTAGTTGACCCAGTGAGTCAATGACTAAATTTGGCCCGTTGGGTATGAAGAAAATGTGACTTCGTAAATTTGGCCCATTGGGTATAAATAAAATGTGAAAAGAAATTGTGAAATAAATAGAAAATATTAAGAAATACAAGTAAGGATGAAGTAAAGATAGACCCCTTTTTCTTTATAATGCAAAGTAATATTTAAGATAATATATATATTTTTTAAAAGGGCGGCCCAGTGCACGAGGCTCCCGGCATTGCGGGTCGGTCCGGGGAGGGCTAGATGTACGTAGCCTTACTCCTGCTTTGCAAAGAGGCTGTTTCCATGACCTGAATCGTGACCACTAGGCAAGGTTTTAAATTTCGGTTTCCGAATGCGTTTTGCTCCTCATAGAAACCAAAATTTCAGCTGAAATCTCCAAAATTTCGGTGAAATCTAACGAAATCTTCTTAATGCCTATTTTATAGGGTATATAATTTCGATGAAATTTCCAAAATTCAGGGATAATATTAAATAATGATTTAAAATCAGTTTTTTGGAGATATTCCTTAGATTTCAGCCCCAAATTTTGGGGAAATTTTTTTGTAACGTTTCGTTTTCACCCAATTTCAGTTTCGGTCTCTAACGAAATTTCGTCGAAATTTAAAACCTTGCCACCAGGTCACTATGGAGCAACCTTATCGTTGCGCCAAGGCTCGCCCTCTTATAAATTAAAAGTGTTGGTGAAAAACTTATTTTCTTAAAATTAAGAAGGTTTTATTAAATAGTTATCTTAAACATTTTTAACTTAAGGAGATAAACTACAATCAACTTGGACTTACTATTGGATAGGCGTCATCATAGAGGGTTCATGATTATCCATTTTGGCTTATCTTGATCATCTAATTAAGATCTTCCCATTATAATCGTTTTTGGGCCCACATAGTCCGTAATGGAAAGATATATCCGCCCCCTTAATTTTTTTTACTTGGGGACAGCCCATTCCTAGTGTAAAAAAGTAGTCATAAATACACAAGAGGGGGCTGTCCCAAGTAAAAATAGGGGTTAATATATCACTTCCCTACTAATCAAAGTGGTAAACTGGTAACTACGTATTCAGCAAGAGCTAAGCTGACCCGGTTCTGACTCAGTGATGTCAGCCGATTTCGAAATCAGCCCCCATGACTAGTTTCAAGGTTGCATACAAAGTACTAAAATACAAGCTTGCCGACATGCCAATTTACAAATTACAAATAAAATAATGAAAGGGAGGTAATGTTTTCACCGTCCAAGTTCAGGGACCCTCCTCCTTCCTTCATTTTCTTTTCATCCTATTTCATTTGATGTTACCTCTCAATGAATGCCAATATAAAAAGTCACTCTTACAGTCAATGGTAAAAGGCAATTTGGGTCCCACTAGTGGCATTCGTCCATCCAAAACTAAAGGAGTACAAAAATCAACGGTTTGGTTTCATTTGGTGGGACACTGAACACATCTTTGATTGAAACTTGATGTGTCAAGGGACTAAGATCATCTAATCAAAGTGTTCTTAGCACCATTTGGCCAATTATGGTTCCCAATCTCAACAACAAATTTGATCACATAAATAAGGTAAGAGTGGGGCCCAATAAGTGTATATCATGAAGAAGGGTGAAAGTGGCTTCTTAGCATTTTCCTACCGGCTTTTAAAAACCCATCTATTGTTCAAGATAAAACCGAGTAGACATGCACTAGTCATTAATTGGAGTAATTGGTTGTTTCACATGGTGCCTCAAGGCCTGTCATGGGTGGGTTCAAAACCTAACAACTCCTTGGTATTAAAAATCCAAATAAAATTTTCGAGTAACAGGTTGTTTCACAGTAACTCGGGTTAGTCAAAGTAGTAAAGTAGTTTTCGATTGCTCGGGCAGAGCCAAAACTTAGTTCACTAAGACTAATTGATGATTGACTAGGGCATTTTTAAAAAATGCATAAGAGTCCATGATTGATGTGAGGAGTTTTTGTCGATGATTGACTTGGGGAGTTTTTAAAGAGTAGTGTTGTTGAAATTTTCATTCACTAGTATAAATCAAATGAAGATTTCAAATAGAAAAAGAGGGTGGATGGTACTAAATTAATAAATTAAAAAAAAACTTAAAATAGGCCTCCGTTCCCTCTAGACCTAACAAATCCTGTTTATGTTTTAAAACCACCTTCTCTCACTTTCTCCCCCTCCCACACTATAAGTACAAACAAAACCAAACCAAAAAAAAACCAGAAACAAGAACCAATCAACCAACATTCATTCTCTCTACTCTCAAATTCTCCTCAAAACTGTGATGGCAGACGAGAACATTAACCTCCCACCTGGTTTTCAATTCTACCCAACCGACGAAGAGCTCGTGACTCACTTCCTCTATTGCAAAGCAGGACTCTTACCTTGTAATCCAGACATCATCCCTGACCTCGATCTACACCGATATGATCCATGGGAACTCAACGGTTAGATCACATCCTTAGATTTTTTTTTTTTCTAGTAATTTTTTTTATCATATTTTCTTCTTATTGGCATTTTATTCTCTTTTTTTTCATTTGGGTGTAGGAAAGGCTTTGGCAGGAGATAATCAATGGTATTTCTTCAGCCATAGAACCCAAAATCGAGTCTCAGCGAATGGCTACTGGAAGTCGTTAGGGATCGATGAACCCGTTACAAGTGGTGGTAAGAGAGTGGGTACGAAGAAATCGCTTGTTTATTACATTGGTGAAGCTCCTCTAGGGACTAAAACCAGCTGGATCATGCATGAATATCATCTGTTGGATTGTGGTACTAGTAGTAGATCTTCGAAAAGGCGAGGAAACCGAAAAACAGTAAGTATTTTATACTAGTAATATGTTATGAACCAGCACCCATTAATGATTTTTCTTGTATCTTTCATATTAATGGATTTTTACAATTTTTTTTCAACGATAACAAATCGTCTACCGACTTTAATAAAAAAAAATTAAGCTGAATTTTCTTTGTATGAATTTCAGGTATCGAATGAATGGGTTCTTTGTAGAGTATATGATATGAATCGCGGTCCAAATGAGAGCTTCTGTGATGATGGAACTGAGCTTTCGTGCTTAGACGAAGTCTTCTTATCGTTGGACGATCTCGAAGAAATAAGTTTTCCGAATTAGATCAAAAATTTAAGAACTAAGATTGTAATTATTACCTTTTGATCAAAAGTGTAATGACACTCCTATGTTTGGAATAACACTCTTAGTATGTTGTTTAAAGTAAAGTGTGATATTATTTCAATTTGCTTTGTTCCGTCCATCCTCATGGAGATTCCATAAAGCACGTGTTTTGGTTAATTGATGGGAAGGTAACGTGGGGAAGGTGGAGCCCAAGCAGCACTGTATGCTGTGCTTTGAACTCTCTCTTCTTCTTCTTTTTGGCTCTTTTGATGATTTTGGTGGATGCCTTGAGTCACAAAGCAAGGTTCATTTTTTTTTTAATGGGTGACTGCTTATGAAAGCATTGCATCATGTATGTTGTCATCACAAGAAGCTCATACGTGTGAGAAGTATGTGTGTCCAAGCGAATTCCTTTGTATAATTAGGTTTTTTGATGCAAGTAAAACTATTTAAAAATGTATTTAAATGGTCTCTTTGAATGCTACTATCCCTTGCAAATAAGATTACACTTTTTTTTTAAATGATAAAAACTTTATTAAAAAGAAGCAACCATGACCAATGCAGTCGTCATGGAGCTGGAGAAACAAAGCATCAAGAGAGACTGTTATAGATACCTCACCAAAACGCCAAAAGCTCTGAGTTGATGTAACGAGTTAGGCAAGGCCCTTGTAAACATGTCCCATACAAGGCTGGGTCCCACCTAGTCCCATACCTAGGTGGGGCCCCCTCATGACCGTAATAGAGATTCTTCAAGGTGGTAGAAAATTAAAAAAACTCTATATCCGCTCTAGGCATTCCTGCACGAGCAAGGCGATCCGCATCTCCGTTTACCAACCTTCCAACGCGATGAAATTGAACCAAATGAACCTCAACTCGATCCAAGATCTCATAAAAAAAACTCTGAAAATCTCGGGCGAGGGGATCAGCCTTCCAACCATCAAATGACCTGCAGGGAATCACCCACCATTGTACCCTATAGAATAGCCCTCACTTCCACTTCAATAGAGTCTGTAATTCCTATCGGGCCTGAGAAGGCCCACTTGGTGATACTTTGCTTGTCTCTAAGAACCCCTCTAATACTTGAGGGCCCAGATATTATGGCCTCTATTCAAGCCATTAACTGTATCAGAAATATTTATAGCTATTATTTTCAAATAGTCATATTTAACTTCAAAACCATTCGCATGTAAGATCTGGGGAATGACATTTTCTCCACCTCTCATATCATTTCCACCCCGTTTTGTTTTTCTTTTCCGGGAAAGGGAGTTATTTTCAGGAAAAAGACAAAGGAAATAGTTGAAAGGATAAACAAAGTGGGGTTGTGAATGCTTAAAAGGGGATGGAAATATCAGTTCCACTCTAATAACTTGTAGAGGTATCCAAAGAGGTTCTACGTATAAGCATGCGTTCATGTGCTCGTCAACATGACACGTCCCGAAGCAGAAAATTATTGGGGCTATTTGGACAACTGAATTAGCCATCCCACCTTCTTCCATTGGAAAACAAAAGGATCCAACCAAAAATGATGGGACCCGTGTGTAATTTGTAGGATCCCTTGATTTTAGCTAAAGAGGAGGGCGAAGGGTACTCCGAGGACTACCTACCCCACCCTTCTCAGGCAGTCGCTCCTTTTTATTGGACCAACTCCTTTTTATTGGACCAAATGACGGGACATACCATAAGTAAAAAGGGATTTGCTAGGGACCATAGCAGAAGGCATTTTGGGGGCCGGCCGTTGCATGAGAGAGCAGCCACCTCAGCTGAATTTAATGAATAGGACAAAAGCTGTTTAAAGTGAGCTTATGTGGCTGCTCTCTCAAGCAACAGCCGGCCTGAGAAATGCCTTCTGGGATGGTCCCTAGCCCATCCCCCATAAAAAATTAGGGCAGCCCAGTACCACGGCCGAAGGGTGGATCCCATAATTTTTCCAATAAAATCGGTAGGCCCCAAATGGGCTTTAAATTTGGTTTTCAGTTTTGTCATCTTGAAATATTAAAATAATTTTCAGCCACCATGCTTATAATAAATAATAAAGTATAAAGTATAAATAAATATTTTAAAAAATCTTTGCTTAATAAGCCCGTAACGATACCTTTATAATCATCCTTCCCAATTCCCATACATGGAAAACCACTCTTATGTGGTCCCACATAGATACATGCATGTGGTGGTGGGGGCGCGGCGGGGGGAGGGGGTCACGGAGTTCGAAGTGTTTAGGAAGATTTCAAACCGAGCCTTTGAAAATGGTGAGGGTGCTTCCTGTTGGCGTTCAATTGTGACAAGCCCAAGTGTTATGATTGCACAAGACATGCCCCACTTTGGTTGTATCTCAAATTGCTTACAAAGCTCAAGTCTTTTTTCTGTTTATTGATATAGACACCTCTTTTTACTCATCTAATGATGCGCCTAATGTGGTTTAAAAGATAACTGAGGTGATGGATGGGCCATGCAGTGTCATTTCCCCACTAAGTTTTATTAATAATGTTGATCCATGCAACCACATCGTACTAAGCCAGGCTGAGTGAACAGGCACTTAGGAAAGAAGTCTTAATAGAAAATGGGGTATTCATAATAAAGAAAAAGCATTCATTAGTAGCAAGAATAACAAGTTCTTCAAGTGAGAATAGTTATCCTCCATCTTAGGATTAGTTTGGGTGTGCCATATTATGTTAAAAGATTAAAAAGGGCATCACTAGAAGGAAAATGACGAGTAAAAACTACTAAGGACAAGCACACTAATACTACTCTCATGTTAATGCAGTCCGTGTGTGGAGCCGATGCACAAGGGGATGCTCTGCATCACCACATCACCAAAGAGTATCTACAATAACACTGAAAAAGGGAAGTGATATATCCACCCCCTTTTTTACTTGGGATAGCCTCCTCAAGTGTATCTATGACTGCAGAGGGGCTGATTTACTCGACGGGGAAAGTATTAAACGGACCGATTGCCACGTACACTGGAGGTGGCTGTCCCATGTAAAAAAAGAGGGCAAATTTATCATTTCCCCTGAAAAAATGTAAAACTAAAGGAATAATAAATGCTCATTGATGACGTGGATCTAATGGGGGCACCCATGCTGCTGATTTTCGCAAGAACACTCTTCAGTTTAGCATTCCACTCTTTATAAATCCTTTGATAAATTCAAAATTATTATAAATGAATTGCAATGGAAACTACGCTTTACGCTAGCAATTATACTCGTGCACCTAAGAATCCTTTCATGTTGTATATTGACCATAGATTTTATATGGTGCCCGACCATCAAGAAACAAGGGTGGAGAGAGAGAACCGCCCCCTCCTCTCCCTTGATTTCTGATCCAACAAAAGCCCCCATTTTTTACTTTTTGTTGGATCGAAAATCAAGGGCAGAGAGTTTTCTCTCTCTTCGCCCTTGTTTCGTAACGGTCAGGCATCATATAATTTCACGACTGACCAACACATTTATCTAAGAATCCTCCTTTTACGTACTTTAGCAACTCTTCTCGTATTTTTTGAGTATTTGCCTCATAACTATTCCCAATCCGAACTTTTTAAATCCATCCGTCCAAAGTTTGCTTTCTCTCTCTCTCTCCATCACCATGATAGCATGATCTACACCATTCATTTCGCAGTCACTGCGGCCATGGGAACCCGAAACCGACTGTGATTGGACAATTATAACAGTTGGATCAGTAGCGTACGAATAGATTTTGAAGAAGCTTCATCCCATCGCTAATTCTTATTTGATTAAGCCTACGAAATTGGTAGTTTGGTACTCCCATGTTTTAATATTTGCACGAACTCAGTTATATGTTCTTGTTTAATAGCTTTGTTTTCGGGCACTGTAACAACCTTCGACGGCTGTCGGTTTAAATAATAAAGATGAGTTAGTGCAATTATCAAAACATGGTAGTGCAAATATCAATGGCCTCAATTAATCTTCGGAAATTATAGTAATTAGTTATTACATCACACTTTTACATCATTCGAGTTGCTTGCATCAATATGACGTCCACATGAAATTTCCACTCTTTGTTTGGTGCTA
This sequence comes from Tasmannia lanceolata, assembly GCF_043159265.1. Classification (NCBI taxonomy): domain Eukaryota; kingdom Viridiplantae; phylum Streptophyta; class Magnoliopsida; order Canellales; family Winteraceae; genus Tasmannia; species Tasmannia lanceolata. The sequence continues at coordinate 1,402,217 of NW_027518693.1, forward strand.
ATAAAATTTTAGATATATGCATGAGTGGAAAGTACTAATAAAAGTGGGTGCCAATACCAACCCAACCACTATTTTCCAAAGTGCTTATGGCAGAGCCTCAAACCCTACCCTTAGCCCTTAGGTGGGTTGGGCAGAAATGGCTTATTTTATCTGTGGGCCTCAACATTGTGCATTCTGCTTCTCCTAAAATGTACAAGTGTCCTATTTGGTTGACAGTAAACAGTATGATCAATGCAACAATCATTTTTTTGGGTCCCACATGTTAGTATTTTAATATAAAAAGAAAAAGGAAAATGATTTTAAAAGGGCGATGATAAATTCCACCCACTGGATAATTCACATCCAATTAAAGGAGCGTATGTGTAGACCTGGCGAACGGGTGGGCCGGCCGGGCCGGAGTTCTTTTTTTTTTTGGAAAGGCAGCAAAGATTTATTGATATAAATAAAGTACAATTAGAGGACAAGATGTCCCAGAAATAAAACGATTACACTCCCTCAGTCAAGCCAAGCCGGGCCGGGTTTCACCCAACCTGTTATCTTACGGGTAACAAATGACCTGACCCGGACCCCACCCGTATGGCCCGGGTAGACCCGAGTCACTCAGCTTTTTTTTTTAGTTGGTTTTATTCCCACACTATAATAGGATGATCCAAACCGTCCATGGGCCATAACGTAAATACGTTGTGCCCAAAAAATCATTTCCATAGGATAATCCTAGCCCTCTGACCTATGAAGGAATTGCATATTATTATTTATGGAAACCTCTATAGATCAGAGGGATAGGATCATCCTATGGAAGTGATTTTTGGGGCACAACCTATTTACGTTGTGTTCCATCACATGGAGATCGTCCTATGATGTGGTCCGTACAGTACTTTCTGAAAAATACGGGACTATAAGGGCTTACACCATATAAAATCTCGATCATTTGGGTTTTTACGGGCACACGCGGGTTTACCTGACCGGCCCAATTTGACAGGACCCATACGGGCCGGGTCAAATTTTAACGGGTCACTAATTTAGTGATCCGGACTCGTAAATTACGGGCTGGCCGGGTGGACCCACAGGTCCGGGTCACTTTTTGCCAGGTAGGTATGTGGTAGACTTTTAATGCTTTTTGACGTCAATTCACGTTGAAGGGGAGCAAATTATCCTACAAGCGGTGCAAATTTATCATCGCCCTTTAAAAATTCGTTTTTAAAATACTTTTTTTATTTACAGTGTTTTTGCTACCGAAAATCAAAAAGTGTGTCGTCACCTTATCACCGAGAAATCTTTGTGGGTTTTTTTTTTTGAATGGTGAAATCTTCGTGGGTACATAAAACATTTAATTCCTCTTAGCTTGTGAATGAGACGAAGAGAAGGCTTTGTAACTAATTGATATTTCATGGATGACTCTTGATTTATAAATCTAATTTTTTTAGAGCCTTTCCAAGGTTGATGACTCTTCATTTATAAATCAAGTTTTTTAAAATCTCATAAAAAATCTTTATAAAGGCAAAAATTTTGCAATTTTTTTTCTGACTAATTCAAATGATATTTCTAGATCAATTTAAAATGTTTAAGTTTTTCTTAGAAAACTTAAAATACGCTGTTACTTTGTTGGGAAAGTTGCTTTATTTCTCACGACTTGTGTGGGAAGGCATAGGCAAAATAAGATAAATTAAATTAAATTAAATAAATAAATAAGTAAATCATACCTCAAAAAAAATAAAAATAAAAAATAAAGAATCTATCCTCTTATATGGCCGTATTGTTATACCACCTGATGACACAACAAATAAAAAAAAAGGGCTTTTGATTCATACGAAGTTGCGATCTACAAGGAATATTTTTAGAAAGGAAGAAGAAGAAGAGAGGAAAGGAAGAAAGAAAAGAGAGGAGGATTTTCTATGAAAAACTAATCGAGTTGATTCTCTTTAGTAATTTTTATTCATTTATAAGGGAATTCGTCGATCGCAAAAGGCATTTCGCAGCTGGTCTGTCGCATGTCAGACCAGCCACCTCATTAATGGAGACAAAACTTTTGCGATGGACCCTAGCAAATCCCTTTATATAATAATTGCCTGAACGCTGAACTGCTAAATTTTGCTATCGGCTATGAAAACTTTCTTAGTATGCGAAATATCCTATTAAATTTGTTTTCTTAGGAGCCCACTGCTATACAAGTAGATTTTCTTAAAACTTGTAGTCAAGGGTTGAGTCTCTTTCATGTGAAGGTGCATGTTACCATGTTAAGAAAGAAAATTTTAGATACATCTAAAAATAGACATAAATTCATGGTAATTATTGAAATTAATATACTACACAAATGATCATATATACAAATAGTCTACATGAAATAACTACCCAAAGAGTGAAAAAAAGTAACCATTCATCTAGATTCTAAAGGGAGTGTATGTGTTTGACCCTTTGAATTGCTTGTTTCACTTTTGTTGATGGTTCTTCATATAAAATAGAAGGGTTGTCAAATTGAGATGCCAAACTTGGCTCACCAAGAAATGCTCTAAAGGTATCAGCCACAGAATATGCAAGAGACTGGAGATTGTACCCACCTTCTAAGAAGAATACACAACGACCACCACATAGCTCTTTGGCAAGTTGTTTGATGCTTGAAGCTAGCATGTAATATGTTCCCGTTGTAAATTGAAGACCAGCAAGTGGATCCAGTACATGGGCATCATAACTGAGCAGAGCGTAAAAGAGAAGGTGAACAAGTATTTGAATGATTTCACAAATAGACTTGTATCGAGAATATTAGAGTTGAACTGGATTACTTTTGCAAGCAGTAAGCAAATAAAAGCATTAATGTTGAACATAAGACTTGGGCAAGGAGAAACTCAAGGAAAAATAAAACAGAGATAGCTTACCATTGGGAGAGCTAATTGTGTTGAATATAAGACTTGGGCAAGGAGAAACTCAAGGAAAAAGAAAACAGTAAGCAAATAAAAGCATTAATGTTGAACATAAGACTTGGGCAAGGAGAAACTCAAGGAAAAAGAAAACAGAGATAGCTTACCATTGGGAGAGCTAATTGTGTTGAATATCCCACATTATATTCTAAGATATAGTTTGTACAAGTTACAACATTTGGGAGAGAATTAAGTGATCACAATGATTTCAAGTGGGTTAGGGTCATCTATGTTTTAATTGGGTGAAGGCAATCAGTTTAGACGACAGAGGGAGACGACAGAATGACAGACTAGTGACGTCAATATAAGAGTCACAAAATAGAAAATGAATAGACACTGCTTTTAAGTACAAGTTATGAAAAAAGACATGATTTGTATCCTAGTAGATGGTGGGCTCTCTATACACGTTACCAACATGGGAGAAAACGCAATTGGAGGTTATATAAATAACAAACTTAAACAATAGCATTCAGAAAAAAACTTGAGAAATTTTAAAAATCATTAGTTAATAGTAAAAGTTAAGCAAGGTAGACTTCGAACAGGAAAGACTCCTTATCTGTGATACCTACTACGAATGTCTTTCGTTCAGAGTGATAAAAGTTTCCCTATTTTAGTTCATGAAAATGTACAAAAATAAATAAATTCTGTTTAGGGATTATAAAAACTGACAAAAATCTAAGTTGAATTAATTAGTAATGAGGAATGCTAGGTTCACAGGCGCCCTTGCAAAATAAGGGGCAAAGGGCACCCCCATTGGTCTAATGCCATTAAAGACAGTTATGATTGAAATTTTCTGTGCCATCTTTAATGACATTTGACCAATGGGGGCCCCTTTGCCCCCTTATTTTGCAAGGGCGACTGTGAATCTAACATTCCTCGTTATTAATTCATCAAAAAATGTTTCAAATTTGAATGCAAAACATGATACAAATCCAACCAAACTTTCTATTGAAATGCGCAATTGTATTTACTTTTGTCTTGTCATCAATCATTTGTCAAGGAAATTTCTGTCCTAGATTCACATTTTTTCTTTTGAATACCGAAATTTTATTATAAAAGAGAAAAGATACACCTCGTTCCATCCCACCTCAACATTTGTTTCCTGCCCCTGTTGCAGTGCCTTATGTCGTCCCTCTATTTCCCCCCAAATCCTTCCTCGAGTAATTGTTCTACCTCAAAGGGGTGATGGAGAACGAACATTACGCTCCCTACCAACATCACAGGCTTCCCTTCAGCTGCCACCTTGAATACGAATATAAAATCTTTCCGGCTAGCCAACTGTTATCCGAAATGCCAACTACCTCTGTTTCTCCGATCCAAAAGCCGAGTTCTCCCTCCTGGCACTGTTTCTTACCTTAACATCTTTTAGCACATATAAAGGTTATCTTGAATAAGTGATTTCTTGCTTTCTCCTTTGTTGGCTCTAGAATTCTGTGGATCTATTCAGTCCATTCAAGGACATTTTTCATTGAACTAGCTGCTTTTTCTCAATTTAGACCAAACATCTTTGTTGTCGTATACTTTTCCCATAAAACCATCGGAGTTCTTATCTATGTCACAAATGTCGTTCTCGGGAATTTATCAACAAGGGAAAATCTCGGGATATATTAATTTTTATTAATTTTTTCGGGTTTATATCGGGAAATAAATAGTAAAATTAAATTATTTAAAAAGTATATAAAAATATTAAATTTAAGAAAAAAATATAAAATAAAAATATCATAAAAATGTCGGGATAATATCGCGATATTATCGGGATATTTTATGATAAAAACGAAAATATCGCTATATTTTTTAAATCTCGGGATTAGTTCGGGATTTTGTCGTTTTATCAAAATCTTGCGATAAAAATGCTAAATTTTGAAAATATCGGAGATATTTGTGACATAGGTTCTTATCACTAAATCACCATGATGCTTTATCACATCTCTGTTCTAACACCTGTTTGTGATGACCCTGATTTATAACACTACCTAAGCCTATTTTAGTCATTTATCACTATTATTTATTCATTTGTTTGTTTACAAGGTTATTTGAAAGCATGATCCCATCATTGGATAATTGTTTCCCCTAGTAACAAAAATGTCACCCATAAAGTTTTCACACATTTGATTGTCACCGTTAGGTGAAAGATGCTGTAGTATTTTAATAAAACACTATATTAAGTCACATGACTTCATAACAAAGCATTCCTTGATATAGATTTCTGCCTTCATGTTTCTTTATCAGCGTTACGAATTTTAGGAACAAAATTATGATGATATCGCTATTCGGCATTAACCTCTGCATTTAGTGAATCATAGAAACTGGAACTAAATTCATAAAACCTGTGCAATGGCTATATGTGCAGGTATGCATAACAGTCATGACTAAAAAAGAATTCATAAAAACTTTTAACAGCCACTGATGGCTCACGCTAAAAGGACTGTTAAAATTACTACTGACTGGGCCTCATTTATTTCCATGGATATTGTTTTCAACAAAATAAGAGAGAGACAATATAATTGAGTCATTCAGATTTTTTTAGAGTAATTTACAAATATGGGAACAGGAACCTTACCCAGCTGAGACAAGAATGATATCAGGTCTGAACCTTTGAGCACTGGGTAAAATGACCTCTTCAAACACAGATCTCATAGTGTTATCACCTGAGCCTCCTGGTAAGGGCAGGTTCAGTGTTGTTCCCTCACCATTTCCATGACCAACCTCTTCTATTTTTCCTGTACCAGGGTAGCTTCCATCCTATCAAGGATATTAAAATAAATTTAGATCAACTAATCAGTCTATATGAATTCCCTTAAGATATATATCTGCATAACCATAACAGATAGAAATGATTCCATTTTTTCCGTATTGGACCAAGAATTGCACTAGAATGAAAAGTAGCTAACAGGACATCCTACAGTGTTCAAATTTGTCTTTGACTTTTTATCCCTTGTTTTTTTCCACATTTTTAGGTTTACTATAGAACTTCTAGACTTGACCACATGATCAAATTCGTGATCCATCATTGACTACTGAACTCAGCCATTCAATGAGTCAATTATGGTGAAGCTTCATTTGTTGAATAGATCCTACAGATACTAGAAGTAATAGGTACTACAAAAAAAAAAAGATGCTACAAGTAATAGGTGTGAGCTTCCATGATGTGCTCACTGGATGCAACTCAAAAGAGAACAAGGCTGTCAAGGGAAGGGATTGAGTCTCTAGTTATTGTTAAAAGGCTTTGTTCCTCAACCAAGAGGTCGGAGGTTCAATCCCAGCTTACCAACCAAAAAAAGGTTGTCAAGGGAAATACTATTTTGTTATTTAACTTACACTAATTGGTGTTCATTATGCAGCCATAGTGAATCTGCATAGTAACTTTTTCACTTAAGTCAAAATGGTCAAATTTATTATTCAAATAAAAGAATCCAACTGAAAATTTATAATTGGTGGAGTTCTGGCAAAATTAACGGTGACAGGTAATTGCTGCACTTGTTATTTAATTAGTTTGGCTTAAAGATGAGATACATGATTTTTCCACGGGTTCAAAATTTCCAATATTGACACATATGACAATACTATTGTTGTCACTTACTAAGATTCATATTAGATTGTGATCATTTCGAAAAAAAGTCATGAAATAGGAATTCGGTCATCAGAAGGAAAGTTTTGTAAATAATTGGAACTTTGGGTTTGAAAGGAGTGTAGTTTTTAGTAAATTGAGAAATCCAAGCATCGTGGTAGCTCCGTCAACCGAGACCCACGGTCTCCTGCGAGGCCACAGCTTGCAAAATTAAAAAAGCAACAGAGACTTGCCCGTGGTCGGCCGAGACCGATAAAACACGTTTTTTAAAAGCCATAATAGCTAGTTCCACGGTCGACCGTGAGGTCTAGCGAAAATGCCGTTAAGGCTCTATAACAACTAGTTTTGGGTTGCTTTGTTTATAAAAGGGTTCCCTAACCCTCTAAACTCAATTCTAAGACTCCTAAGCCTAAGTGGAAAATATTTTGAGTTGAATAAACACCTTGGTTCCTTTCTTGATTCTCTTGTGATGGATTGGAGTGAGGGATTCATTTGTATCTCATTTACTATCCATTGTAGCCTTGAAAAGGCATCTTCGTTTCTTTCTTTCCTTCTTGTATCATTGTAAGTGGCAAGTGCTCGGAGACGCGTAGCCATCTTCATGGGCAAGTATTGGGAGATGAAAGTGGTGAGGTGCGGAGCCACCTTGTTGTAAACGGTTTAATCTTCACCCTTAAGAAGATTGGGTTAGTGAAGCCATCAACAAATCTTGGGTGGAGTGGAGTAGGTCTTGAATTTAAGACCGAACCACTATAAATCCCAGTGCACTCTTCTCTCTCTCTCATTCCTTTTGTGCATTTGATTTATCTTTATTGTGTTTATTGTCTAACTTGCTCTTTGTGTTTAGTTCTAAATTTGTTCTTTGGTTTCAATTTATAATTAACAACTTAAAAAAAGTAAGAAATTTTATAAAACCCAATTCACCCCCTCTTGGGTTGCCCAAGTAGGATTTCAAATTCCAAATTATTTCCACTAAAAGTCAATATTAGTGGAAATATTATGAGCCAAAGCACCTATGAATCAGGCATTTTCTAGAGTGCTGAAATAAGAAGCTAGAAATAGAAATCAGATTTATCTACTAATGACAAAATTTGGGGAGGATCGTAAACCCCAAGTGTGTAGGCTTGGAAAATTACAGTTGTTATGTCGACTATGGAAATTAAGCTAAATTTATGCACACCAAACACTAATAGAAGGATCAATAACAGGAAAAGGTATTATACCGATATGCACATAAGCAAATAAACATAGGTTCTGAACTTCTGATTGTATTCAAAGATAAAAGAATATTAGTGGTCAGCAATACAGATGCAAAATACTTGGATTATTTATATATATAAGAGTCCTGCGAATGTGAAGAAAGTAAAAGAAAAAAATGACTAAATATAGAGGTAAGATGTGAAGCATTATTTAAAGCAGAGAGCAACTTACCTGATGAGTGGATATGAATAATATATCTGGATCATCATAAAATGCATCATTTGTTCCATTACCGTGATGAACATCAAAATCAATGACAAGAACCCGCTTTAATCCATGTACACGTTGAGCATGGCGAGCTGCCACAGCTACATTTCCAAAGACACAAAACCCCATAGGACCTTCAGGAATAGCATGATGACCTGGAGGCCTAATCAAGGCAAACCCTATAGGTGGATTCCCGCTGGTTCTTGCTGCTGATACCTGAAAAGCATATAGAATCTTTAGAAAGAAAGAAATTATGGACAATAAGTTGAATGGCTTATAATTATATAACAAATTTCAGAACTTCTAAAACAATTCAATTCTTCAGAGAATAGAACAATAGCATATTGAAGCAATTATTTTGCAAGTAACAAGACCCTCTTTACAAAAATTTTAAAAATTACACTAAAATAAATGATTTCCATTTAGTAATTCATATTTAATTGAATTAGGCATAAAGAAAAGAAAATAAAACAGATTGGTACATCACCACTGAATCAACCAAAGAAAGTCCTGCTCCAGAGGCGATAAGTGACTCCTGAAATGTCTGCATAATGAAGACAGATAGGTGGTGGACAATGAAATGTTAGCATATCACTTCATTTTAACCCATAATAGCCCATTTTAGCTTAATCTCTAGTGCTTGAATATGTTTACAAAAATAAAGACACAGTTATACACTCTGCAAGAAGCACTGTGTATAAAGGTATGGTGTTATGGAAAGTGGCACAAAGGAGTTTAAAGCATTCATCAATCTTAAAATCTACAATAGAACTAGATATGGTATTATGGAATGTACAAGTGGGTTATTTAATTTATGATAAGATTAAGTAAAGGTATTTTCCAAACAATTAAAGTGTCATTAACTCTTTCAATTTTTTGTAACATACTGCTACTTAAGTTATTTTCATCTCCAAGAACAGTTATACACTCTGCAAGAAGCCCTGTGCATAAAGTTACGGTGTTATGGAAACTGACACAAAGGAGTTTAAAGCATTCATCAATCTTAAAATCTACAATAGAACTAGATATTGTATTATGGAATGTACAAGTGGGTTATTTAACTTATGGTAAGATTAAGTAAAGGTATTTTCCAAACTATTAAAGTGTCATTAACTCTTTCAATTTTTTGTAACATACTGCTACTTAAGGTATTTTCATCTACAAGAACTGATGTCTCCAATGATTCCTGGTACTTCATCCACACTTTGGAATTTGGTATGATGAATTGTGAGTGGTATTGACGTTTTGCACTAAATTTAATATTAATTAGGCTCATAGAGAGCCAATTTCATGCTTGCACATAGAATTGCTAGATAAGTAGTAAAATGTATCCTTTTGATAAATTTGATTGATGTAATGGTTGCTTACAATTCTCTAAATATTTCCTGTGAAACAACCAGTTAGTCCAAAAGCTTAAGTTGTTGGAGAAGGTGTTATTAAATCTTTTATGCCTTAACACTCCCCCTCACGTATGGCCCCACTTTTTAGGCTTGGCCTACACGTGACACATGTGGCCCCTCTTTTGGGTCTGGCCATTGCATGTGGATTTTTGCTATCAAGGAGGCTTGAACCCATGCATTTGCTCTGATACCATGCGAAACTACCAGTAACTCCAAAAGCTTAAGCTGTTGGAGAAGGTGTTATTAAATCTTTTATACCTTAACATTTCCATTTTTTAGTTTTTTTACCAATTTAAAAAAAAATCCACCCGTTCTAGCATCTTTTCCATGATGGAACATTAAATGGGTGAAACGTCAGAACGGCAGAATGTTCCACTCCAAGAGTGAAACAAAATGCCTACAGGGATAGAATTGATAACTAAGGGCATGAGGGAGCATATTTTCAAAGGCCCAAAGTAAAGAGAGGAAACGTGTAAGATGTGGTGCGTACCGTTGCAGTTGCATATGTTGGTCCAGATCCATCAATATAAATAACACCTTCTTCAGAAGCTTTACACATAGCCTAAAGAATGTATAAAAATGATTAGTAGAAACACTAGGAAAGCATTGAACAAGTGAAATCATTAGTAAATAAAAATAAAGATTCTACTTTTGGAATATATTAACTTCGGAAGAAAAAAGGGGCAATGCTAGTAGATAATGGGGAGAACTATAAATTAGGAAAGTAAGGATTACTTAATATGCTGAAATTGGCACTTCAAAAACAAAATATAATTGGTGTGTTCAAGCAAGAAAGAGAGTATCATTTCCATTACATGATGGTAGCCACTATCCAGCACATAAAATATAATTGGTGCACAGAGGTTGAAACTTTAATGTGAATATTATTCAGAGAAAAACAATTACAGGAAAACAATGAAATGACAAAAAGAATGAGACCTCAGATTCCTCCTTTCTAGATAGTGAAATTTAAGAAAATTTAAGCTATCTGTTCGTCTCATTATGTGTTGATATCCAGTTCAAAGTAAAGTCATGAACTCAAGAAAGGAAATGATACCTTCTCAAGACCAATTACATAAGATCTTGAATGAACATTTGCAATATCATCTATAGAGGCTGGCATGAAATTTTGAAGCTCAATCACCTCTGAGCCACGATACTGAAATGCAGAACATATTTTTTTATAAGGAAAAATTAAAGTAGAAAATACACAAATAGGTCAAATAGGCCATTTACATATTTGGAGAAATAGATCAAATATTTGGCTTACTGTTCTGCTACGGGTCTGAAAACCCAACAAGTTTACCAATCAAAATCAGAAAAGATCAATTATTTTACGAAAAAAATTTCCATTCAACACTACAAGTTCAGATTGACTCGACTACAAGGAAACTTGTGAAACAAAAAATTTAGTTCACTAATTACAATGTGCACCTACGACTGTTGATCACATAAACCATTCATTAATTGAAATATGAACCTAAAGCTGTTGATCACATATATTTCATACAAAGAACGTACCTAAAAATTTGTGGCCTGAAAATACTTTTGCTTCTTTCTTTTGGATTTCATCCATCTCCGTAAGTCATGTTGTCCATTTCAATTTTGTATTTGAACATCCTTATGATTAATAAATTGATAAGTTTTCCTCTCTTTGCTTCATTCTTCCCTTCCGTTTATGAGCTGACACAAGTAATATCATTACCTTATCCTTTGGGGAGTAGGAATTAGCTAATCAGTGTTCTAGCAACTAACGAACATTTAAATGTAATGTGTGACAATGCTAAAAGTTTACTAAAAAAATGTTATTGGCTTCAAGACCTTGATATTCTAGAACATTCGTAAATTCAGGCACATCGGTGTTTAGAGAATGTTTCAAATCCAATACACACCTCTTACAATGCATAATGCTTCCCTAATTTTCTCAAGTCATTGATCAAATTAAGATCATCTGATCAGTCAAGAAAGAACAATGAGCTGGCCTAGTAGTTATCCACCAAATCAATAGAACAGCCGATTGCATTAATATAACTCTTTGATGATCAAGGTTTAGATCAACAGCTTAGGTCCTCCAATTATAGTCAAACAAGAGGCAATGATCCAAACCAATGACGGTCCACCGGATCAATAAAACCAACCTCCAAAAAGTGTCTGACATACAAACAATCAAAACAATTCACCGAAAAAAAGTTATCATTTTGACCGTATGTCCTAGATGTGGACCATTTCTCATCTTCTATTTATCGTGCATTTTCAGGACACAAATTAAACAATTAAAATAATCCGATAATTTCTATCAATAGGCTGTGCAACCTCCTTGGTGGACCACACAAATGAAGGGTCTAATTCATGCTATCATCATATGGGTGGACCCATAAGAAGTTTCACATGCTATTCTTGTATAGATTATCACAAATACATCAATATGCTAAATTAGACTACTCATAATATTGAATTGAATTACAATATGTAATATCTAATTATATTTTGACCTGTAATTAAGTGTATTATTAGATTGAGCACATTACATATGGACTAATACTCACAAGTTAGCCACTAAACATGTGCGAGCCCAATGTGACATAGCATGGTCTACTAACATAGGTTTAGGTCATATGACCACTAAGTAGTGTTCATCTTACTAATCCCATGTTACTTCAATCCAATCCGACCGTACGATATTGAGATCAGCTGAATCCTACATTTGATGGTTGAGATCAAATCAACCAATCATCAAACTTAAGATCAGATCCATTCAGATTGATCCTCTGAGTGACAATAGAAAAACAAACTTTCGGGGGAGCTTTAGATTTTTAGATCTATAAAAAACAGAAGGGTTCACAGGATTCACAATATCATATGGTTGAGATCATCTATTTGGCCATTGGATACAAGATCTGATGAGATCAAATTGCTCCAGATTAAACTCTTAGTGAAATCCTTGAACCAAACCAACAATTTGTCATGAAGAAATCTATACGAATGGAAGCTTGAAACATTCAATCAAGAGAGAGGAAAGAGTGGTAGAATCACCTAGAGATGATGAAGAACAGAAGAAGGATAGGAATGACCAGGGCATCTCACAGAGATATACCAAGGAATTAGATGAAGGCATCGCACCGAGATTGATTGGAGAAACACTCATCCAAGGCTTGCACAGAGAAGAGGGGTTTTTATTAAAATCACTCATTACATAAACTGCCTTGAGACTTGAGAGTGTAAGAAAAGAAAAGAATACTAGAAGTCCAAAAACCCTAAACAATAACCACCAACTTTGGACTAAAATACCCACTAATGACTTAAATACTCTTCCAACTTAGAATTTTTGTAATACTTGATGAGACCCACTTTTATATCATGAAAATGAATAACTGCTGGCACCATATGCAACACATAAGCATTAACCACGTGTCTAAACTCGCTCATAAAACAGAAAAGAAATGTAGGAGGATTAATGCAGAAGGATTTCCTTGTAACCAGCATCGCAAAAATCAGGTTTTACTTCAAAAACATTATGCTTTTGCTAGACCCAACACCCAATGTGATTTCTGGATTGACCCCATAATAATGTGAAACTATAATACTTGGGGGGAGGGAGAGGAACCCTATTCAACCTGACAAAGTAATCATGAAACTGTGTACTTAATTTGGAAAGAACAAGCAAGGTACATGGAAACCAAAAGCCTGGAAGTAAAACATGACATTATATGCGAGTTTTGGAGAAGAGTTATCAGTGATAGAAGCACTTGTTCCTAACAGTTAATAATAAAACTAACATGGATAATCTTTCAAGAAATATCACTGTCCATATTAAAATTTCAGCATAGAAACACAACATATTCGAATTTCCAATACCATAATAATAACATAACAAATGTACCAAGAAACATAAAAAAAATGTATAAAAGTATTCAAACAATTAAGTAACAAACACACCTTTGGTGTGAGCTCCATTTTATCAAGCAAATCAATGATTGCAGGGACCCTAAAATTAGATTCTGGGTGTGACTCCTGTGGGTAACAGTGAATTAGAATAATGACAATAGAATTTTTTTGGGAAATGATTTCAACACAAACATGTTTTGATACATGACGCTCATGTTTCTTGTCTTTTATATTTAAACAGCTGTAAAAGAGTTTTTACGGTCCCCAAAAAGCACTTAAGTGACATTTAAATGCTAAAAGACAAGATACATGAGCACTTGTATCAAAACATAGTTGTGCTGAAATCATTTCCCTTTTTTTTTAAATGGAATAATGACAATAGAAATGAAAGTATCAAAATTGAAAATTCCAGAAGCACCAAGACAAGAATATGAAAAGAGTAAGAATAGAAAATCAGAGTTCCGAAAACAATTCATATTTCAAACACGGAAGATGATGGATGTATCCCAAAACAAGGGATGAAAGAAAAAGATCAAGATTCATTCAATATGAGAGTAACATTGTCAGAAAATCCATAAGCAAATATATTGTTCATGTTGACATTAAAGACTCCTTTCCATCTCTTTCATCTATTTAAGGACCATTCATGCCTTTATTCCAAATAATTATCCCCTCTAATTCACATTCTGCTTCTTTTCAGCAGGTGCAAATTTTTATGTGACATATACTGCCTCGTTCATAATTGTCCAAAAAAATACTGCCTCTTTCATGTCTTGTGGGAAAAAACAGAGCATTTTAAAGCTATGTTATACCCATTAAGCTACAATATACCCATTACGATTGGACAGTATCCCTCCTACAGTAAAAACAAGGATAGTAAATATGCCTACTCATTTATGTGTTTATTGAAACATAACTATTAAGTGAAAATTATGAATTTAATTTCCATTGAACAACTATATAAATAAAAAAAGTTGGTCCAAACAAATAAAAAAAAGTTTTTTTTTTATGGTAACAAATAAAAAGTTCATAGTCGTTTCATAAATATAGATGTATAAATTATATGCGAAAAAACATTATAGGACTTCCAATCTGCCAACCTCAAGATGTCCTCTCTTTCCCTCTACAACTCTAACCTAAAGTTACTAAACACTCATTAAGATTCTAAAATGCAAAAATGGTATTCCTGATTATGCATGTATTGTTTATAGCAAGGTTGCCAGAGCGGGAATCGAAAGCGAGAATCGAAGGCTCCCAGGGAAGAATCCTACTCAAGGTTGCCAGAGCGAGAATCGAAACGGGAATCGAAAGCGGGAATCCTGCTTCCTTGGTTTATAGAGGAAAATACTAACAGATAAGCTAGTCAAAAAAGTTGGATGATATGCACACCTAAAATACTACCATTGGGTCACTCCATATAAAATATTTTTTATTAGAGGAATGTTAGACTGACAGGCGCCCTTGCAAAAAAGGGGTAAAAGGGCACCCCCTTTGGTCAATATCCATTTACAATAAATGGATATTGACCAATGGGGGCACCATTTTACCCGTTTCTTGCAAGGGCGCCTGTCAGTCTAGCATCCCTCTTTTTATTATTGGAAAGACCTAATAATCATGAGAACATAAATATATATAAAGAAATATCAAGATACCAAGTCAACTTTGGACAAAGATAATAGCTACTTGCATTATAAAGGAACATGTTCAAGAATACTATGTACGAAAGGACAAGTTACTCTCATTCTACCTGGTTATGGCCCATGGCAGGTGCGGCACAATAAATAACGCGAGCATCGGATAGTTTGATATTAGAAGATACCAAAGGATCATTTTCAACACCAGTTGAAAAATAAGGGGATTCCTCATTGTTCCCTAAACAACAATTCAGTCTTGATCTTGGATGTTTGCAGACACTTCTACCCAAAACCAATATTTTGTTTCCCCGAACAAAGCTGCAACGGTTCTTCAATTTACACATTCTATGGCTCATTAAAGGGAATAAATGTCCTGACACATACCAAAATGTAAGCATTATCGAAAAATATAATTTTGAAGTCAAAGAAAACATAACAAAAAAATGTATCATATAAGACCAGAAAATATTGCAATAGCAAATCTGAGATCTCATTTTACGATGAGGACAATGATACCATTTCTTTTGGTGTGATAATAGAACCGTATTAATAAAAATATTTAAAAAAAAAAAAGAAGTATACAAAAAGGTTGACACAAAAACCAAAAATCATGCAGAGTATCCCCTACAAACAAATTAGTCCTTATATCTCCATGGTTAACCAACTTTTCTCCTCTTCGCTTGTGGAAGTTCACCAAGGGACAAAAGGAATCCCCCTCAATCCACGATGGGTAACAAGGTCCAAAGCAAGACCTTGGAAAGGATCCACAAAGTTGCAAGATTCACCTCCACAACTCCTACAAAACATATCATAAAGTAATACGGGCAAAAGTAGCAACCAGCCTGAAGTATGTGTTTTCTAACCTTAATTTTAAGACCTCTTTGCCTATGTAACTATTTTGTGACAACCAGGTTGTGATTCATATTGCTACCAGTCCTGTCTTCCATGAAAGGACTAAGCAAATTGAAGTAGAATGTCACTTCATTAGAGAAAAGATTAAATATGGATATATTTGTACTTCTTATGAGAGCTCCGGATATCAATTGGCTGATGTTTTTACCAAGTCTTTAGGAAGGTTTCGGGTAGATTATATTTGTGACAAGCTGGACTTACACAATATATATGCTCCATCTTGAGGGGGAGTGTTGGACATATTAGTTTGAGGGCAGAACTTTCTTTTATTGTCTTTTCTTTCTTGTATTTTTAGTCCTATATACAAGGGAGGCCGTCTAGAGTGAGATAGACTCTCTTTCTCTCAATCTCTTTCTTCTCTTCTTCCCTTCTTCCCTTCTTTCTTTAGTGCTTTAAAGAAACAAAAGTAATGGATGATGCTCCTACTGATAAACAGCTAAGCCGCTATTGTAAAGATAGGCAATTCTCTTACTCTCTGTGTCATTGGGTATTTAGTTTGAATGTATTTTTTGTTCAGAATACATATCTGAAAAGCCACACAAGAACATGAGTTGAAATTAAATTATTTTGCAATTTCACTCAGTTTAACCAAAACACAAAATGGCACGGTTTCCCTAAATCACAAATACTTTTGTTATTGTAGATGGCTTCTGGAATTTTATTAATTGTTGTAATGTATAATTCCATATCCAAAGAAAAGTTTACATAATTATCAAGAACATGATAATGAGGCTCGAGAAGAGGATGACGATGACAAAGAAGCATGGGCGACAGCAATTTCAGTTGTAACATAGATGAAAAGAGAGGAATTTCTGTTAATCTTGCCTCGTCACCTTAATCAACTTTACTAAGACTATAAAACATAATGGAAATACCAAAAAATAGCCCCTCTCTAACAAGATAATTAAATAAAATATACAAACAATCCTGTCCTAAATTCTACCAAAACAATTGAGTTACAATAAAGTCTCAACAAAAAACTAATTTCTGCTTTTTTATGAATTTTTATACTGAACGCCATGAAAAAGCTAATACTATAAAAAATGCATCAATTTTCACGTGATGTTAAATGTTGAATTGTATTTGAACTTGAATAAGAATTTTATGAAATGGTTGGTTTAGATCAAACATTTACCTACTTGTGTGAAAACGAACTGCTTATTTACTAAAGCACTAAAATCCACAGTACCACCTATGATTTACTTCACATGTTACTACATTAACAGAACAGATTTCGTGGAGTTACTCTAGCATTCTGACTGAAACTAAGATATGAACAGGACACAATGATTGAAGAGTGTTGTAAGCATCAAACATTACATTACACCACACCACACAATACAACAACTAGAATAGTCATAAGAATTTCAGAAAGTGCACTTCCCCAAAGGGTGTAGAATTCATATGAATCCCAAACATGCACCCATGAATCTAAATGAAAAGAAGATGCACTAACTGCAATATATGTGGCATAATCATAAACAAAACAACCTTAATTCATTTAACTCGCTAAAAGCAACGAAAAAGAAGAACTCAAAGAGCCTCTTTTAAAAGTGCATTTCCAAAAGCAGGTTACATGTTTCAGGTCAATCCAGAGCATTCAAACTCTATCATCACCCAACTAATCTTATACCCATATAAAAAGAAATCAAGAAAAGAAATTCTGAAGCTGCCCTTTTGGAAGGAGTATTTCCACAAGCAGGTAATAGACCATCTATGGATACACACTACAAAACAATGAATTCAGATCAAAAAATGAGGTTATAACAGTATTTATAGGCTCTCTCATGACCCAAATGATAAACCCGTCTAACAAGCAAAGAAATCAATAAAAAAAGGAAAACTAAAGGTGCCCAAATTTACAGACTTAGATTAGCTAGTGAAACTAATAACCAAGTTAGTGGCTTTGATGAAGGAAAATAATACCACAAAGGTAAATGAATGAAGGGGGTTATTACCTGCAAAAGGAGGAGAAAGTGCTTGGAGCCCCATGCCCGTTATGCTAAGAAACTAAAATCATAACATATTATATCAATAAACAGGACCGTTGGAAAATCTAGTGGCTACTGTTGAGCTTATGGCATTAATTCTGGTAAATATCAAACTGGCTTAAAGATAGGAGATCAGTAATATTGAGGTGTGCAAATATCAAACTGACTTAACAGATATCTAAAGGCCTAGGCCCTGTTTGTATCGAAGGAATTTTCTGAAAAAAAGTTTAGAAAAGAAAAACTTTTCCCAATATTTCATGCTTTTCTATTGTCTGATGGGATTTGCTAGGGACCATCGCAGAAGGCATTTCGCGCCTGGGCTGTAGCATGTGAGAGCGGACACATGCTCAGATTTTGTCTTATTCGTTTTAAGTCGTCTGAGTTGGCGGTCTCATATGCAACGGCCCCGGCGCGAAATGCCTTCTGCGATGGTCCCTAGCAAACCCCTGGTTTGATTACATGACTTGAAGCATTAAGCTGAAGTTTTATTTTGGGGATTTGCTAGGGACCATCGCCTAAGGCATTTTGCAGGCCGGTTGCTGCATAAGATAGCAGCCACATGGGTTCACTTTTCAACAGATTTTGTCTTATTCATTTAATTAATCTGAGGCAGCTGCTCTCTCATGAAACATCTCTGCGAAACATATATAGACAGATTTTGTCTATATATTGGCCTCATGTTGTTTTGGCGTGCCCTGATCCATCACGGATCCTCATATAAACGTAAAGGGCGTAAGCTACCGGTAATAATATTTTACATATCCTAAAAGCTATCATGAAAGCTAGCTTGGGACACGATTAGGAGGCTCGAAGCACGAGCGCAGCAGGATTAACTTGATTAGCACTATCTTTTGTTTTATTCATCTACGAGTACTATTGAAAACCTAGTGATTACTTATTTATTCAATTGGGTACGGGTTGTGAGAACTATATCAAATGGTTTATTATAAGAGAGAACATTTCCCACACACTTGTGTAGGTAAGTTACGTACATACTAGCTTAAAATACAGTGGAGGCCAACATTGTTTGGGTGATCCAAACCATTCATTTGAATGATCCTCACATAGATAGGATGTCCACCATTCAAACTATGAAGGCAAAAAATGGACTAATTTGTGAAGGTTTATACACATCCATTTTACCTCCACAAATCGTAGAGTTGTGGTTCAGTGACTTAATGGAATGTGGATGGATTATTTTGCTCTGGTTTCTTGTTACTTTAGCCTTGCATGTGTGCGAGGTTGCTTGAAGATATGCGACCTTGTCACATATAAAAAAAATAGTACTTTATAATGATTTTCCCACTAGAGAGAGGAGTGCCCATCAAAAGATATTGTGGTTGCATACTTACGAGAAGATGCAACAGGACCCCAACACTTTCATTTTTAATTCCAATTAAGTCCCTATGATGTGGTGGCAAAAATAAATTTGCTTGATTTCATGGGGGTTTATATAGCCCTCTTCCCTAGGAATTATTAAATTAGGTTCCGACCTATTAGGATCCAAACGGGTCCTGACCTTAACACGATTGGATCCAAACCGAATCCGAATTGGATCACTTAATAGGCCCACTTAAAAGTTAAAACAATGCAATGCAATTGTAATAGGAAGTAGGGATTTCTTCCCTCCCAATTCTTCTCCAAATGCCTTTGACGTTATCAATCCTAGTTCCATTTTCATGGGTTTAAATTCTGCCTCATCTCTCCTCAATCGTCTCCTCCAAAACACCACCCACCACCACCACAAACCCAAACCAACCCCACCCACCAACACCCAATCTATAACCACCTCAATCCTCTCTCACATAAACTCAGGCCAACTCAAAAAAGCAGTCTCCCTCATCTTCTCCTCTCCCTCCACATTCCCCCCTTATATTTACACCCGCCTCTTCCAACTCTGTTCCTCCAAACACGCCCTCGTTGAAACCCGAAAACTCGAATCCCATCTCATCACCTCCTCACCCTCTCCCTCAACATTCCTCCTCAATCGCGCAATCGGAACTTACGGCAAATGCGGTAGTTTGAAAGATGCACGAGAACTGTTCGACGAAATGCCCCATCGAGATGGCGGCACATGGAATGCAATGATTACCGCGTATTCGCAAGCGGGTTGCCCCCGTGATGCGTTGGCCTTGTTTTCTCACATGAATTCTTCTGGGATTCCCGGTAATGAGATCACTTTTGCGGGCATACTTGGGTCTTGCGCCGCTCTTTTGGCTCTATTTCTCACTCGCCAAATCCATGGCCTTGTTATAAGACTTGGGTTTTGTTGGAATGTAGTTTTGGGGAGCTCGCTTGTGGATATTTATGGGAAATGTTGGATTATTTGTGATGCACGGAGGATGTTCGATGAGATCCCTCGGCCGAATGCCATTTCGTGGAATGTGATTATAAGGCGGTATCTTGAGATGGGTCAAGAAGAAGAGGCAGTTGTTATGTTCTTCAAGATGGTGAGAGGACATATTAGGTCGCTGAATTTTACCTTCTCTAATGCTCTTATTGCTTGTTCCAGCATTTGTGCTCTTAAGGAGGGGAGTCGGATTCATGGCATTGTGGTTAAGATTGGTTTCGAAGAAGATGATGTTGTTACAACTTCACTTATTGATATGTATGTCAAGTGTTGTGCTTTGGAGGATGCACGCCGGCTTTTCGATCAACCCAGTTCGAGGAATGTGTTTTCTTGGACTTCAATGGTGTCTGGTTATGCAATGTGCGGGAGAATTGATGAAGCGCGAAAGCTTTTTGATGAGATGCCTGAACGTACTGTGGTTTCATGGAATGCGATGCTAGTGGGGTACACACGGTTTAATTTTTGGGATGAAGCCTTGGATTTCATTTTCTGGATGCGCCGGGAAACAGGTCATATTGACTATGTGACTCTAGGGTTGATTCTTAATGTATGTGCTGGTCTTTCAGACCTTGAATTAGGGAAGCAGGTACATGGGTTTGTGTATAGACATGGATTTGGTTGGAATATTTTCGTCAGCAATGCACTGCTTGACATGTATGGGAAATGTGGGAGCTTGAGAAGTGCCAACCTTTGGTTTTTCGAAATGGGTAATCTCCGAGATAGGATTTCTTGGAACACTTTGATCACTGGCTATGCTAATCATGGACGAAGTGAAGAAGCTTTGAGAATTTTCGGGGAGATGCAATGGGAAGCGGCTCCAAGTGAGTTCACATTTAGTACTGTCCTTGCAGCTTGTGCGAACATATTCACGCTTGATCAAGGAAAAGAAATTCATGGATACATGATTAGGAACGGTTTCGAAACAGATATTATAATCAGGGGAGCTTTGGTTGACATGTACTCTAAATGTCGGTCCTTAGATTACGCTATCAATGTTTTCAAAGAAAAGGGTCAGCGTGATCTAATTCTATATAATTCAATGATCTTAGGATGTGCTTACAATGGAAGAGGTATAGATGTTCTTGAACTATTTGAGTCTATGCAAAAGGAAGGGATTCAGGTAGACAATGTCACTTTTGTTGGTGTTCTGCTTGCTTGTGTCGGTGAGGGGTTTGTTGACTTGGGTCAACAGTATTTCGATTCAATGAGTGACAAATATTACATTATACCTAGAATAGAACACTATGAATGTATGATTGAGCTATTCAGTAAGCATGGGTTCTTAGATGATCTTGAGAAATTCATTCGGAGAATGCCGTTTGAGCCAACTGTACCGATGTGGACAAGAGTCTTTGATGCGTGTAGAGAATATGGGAATTCGAAGCTCGGAGAATGGGCTGCAGAGTGCCTCAATAAATTGAACCCTGTAAGTCCTGTTCGATTTGAGATCTCTGTCGAAACCAAAATTTTCTCATCTTAATAATCCCGATAATTCTGACAGAATGGAAGTGAATTCAGTGGGAGCATACGAGGAACTGTCTATTGTGCAAGACAGGAAAAGGATATTTGTTCCTCAATGTCTCCAAGAACTGATTGTGGATTTGAGTTTGGCATTACTCTAGCTCCCCGAAAAAACTGATGGTTTGTGGTTCAGAAAAAAAGAGGACTACAAACTTGAGCTGGGTTTGCACTAGAAAGGTCTCTGCTCATTATACTAGACTGTTACATGTGACTCAACTCCTAATTGCTATGGAATGGGAAGTTTAGTTTGGGAATTGAGATCCTTGAAAAAAGATGCTCGTCATTGTAAAGAGACGATGAATCCTTAACAAGAGGGGAATTCAGGTCCTTGAAATAAGGAATTCTTCATTGTGAACAGATGAAGAATCTTTAAACCAAACATTGTGCATTTATAATGATCAAGTTCAGAACTTTCGGAGGCATCTTACAACTGTGTTCCCATGCCCAAAACCATTTCTGAAGAGATAAATCAATCCCATGAAAGGAGACTGCAAAGAGCATTGATTGTCTGAATATTACAGTATGCAGAATTGGTGCTAGTTTAGATGAGAATGAAAAGCAGACTAGGGGAGCTACTGCAAACATTGTCACTCTTAAACACATGTGATTTGTAAGGGATATCAACCAGTTTTTGGACATGCTATTCGGACCCAAATGTACGCTAAATGGGGCTGAAACGGATTCAGGCCATTCATTTTTGGACAAAATGCCCATGCTCTGGCCCATTGATCCTCCTACAGTAACTGTTCCATACATTCATCTATATATGTATCCTTGTCATGGGTATGCCACCAAATTATGTCGTATCTAGTTCCTTTCTATTTTTAATACAATAAACTTACAATTTCGATGTGATTCGCACTTTCTATTCTGGTGTGCCCCAACCCCGCAAGGTACATCCATTGGGAGGGCATTCATGTGACCCAATAAGCGTACAAGTAAATGGCATTCGTCCCACGTCGTCTTTCAGTCACCATCCTAAAGGATCGTCTTAGCATAGGGATTCAAACGACTTGTCCACTTCTCCCCTGTTAGAAAGTTGCTTGTTTCCCAAGTACTGTGGGAGGCAAAAACAGAGAGAGACTCTTGAGGTTTTGGGAAAGCCCCTAACTCTTTGCACGGCTACTTAGGTATGGTGGCAAGAGGTTTTAGGCTAGAGAAAGAGAGGATAAGGGAGGAGAGAAAGGGAGATAGTTCCTTGAAAATATATACGTTCCTTGAAAATTGTGTTATCTTGAAGAAAATACTTCAGAATGGTGTTTTATTCGATTTCATGCGCACGTTGTAAGATGAAAAAGACCAAAATGCCATCTTCTCTCATTTTTTCACTTTTCCATCTTCACTATCGCCAATGACTATAATTGCAACTCAGAAGAGGAGGAAGAGGAGTAAGAAGAAATAAGAAACGGACGAAAAGAAAAATGAAGGAAAGGAGGAAGAATAAGAGGAAGAGGAAGAAAAGGAGGAAAAAAGAATCGACGCTGGAAAAAATGGAAAACACGGTAAAAATGGAAAAGTAGACGAAAAAGGCCAAGGAAAAAGAAAAATCAAAAACGTAAAAAGGGAAGACGCTGGAAAAAAAGAGGAAGACAGAGAAGAAGGGAGATTTGAGGCAATGTAAGTGAGATTTAGGATTGACTCAGTGAATTTGGGTTCGACTGGGTGAATTTGGGTTCGACTGGGTCAATTTCGAAATTAACCCACCCACTCGAATCAAAATTGACCCAGTTGAACGGCAATGAGTGCCCGTTTTTAGGCCAAACAATGAGGTTTCCTTTCTACCTGTACACTCATATATTGAGAAAATTCAAACAAATATCCCTAAAATTCACAATGGTAAAGAGGGTAGTTAAGAAAAATACTAATTCCCCTTCTATGTGTGGGAGTTTCTTCTCCCATAAGCTTGAGATGGGGTGGTCGCCCTTGCCATTGTCGGCATTGATGCTTGTATCAGCGCTGCAAAAGATCATTCAGTCGTTGCATGCGAAAGGCATGATTAGCTCCGATGCTTCGCTATTCTAGGAAATCCAGGGCGATAGTGGATTGGGCGGTGAGGAGGCGCGTGGCCTCTGGATGCCGTGTGGGCTGGAGGTTCCACGTGTTGATGTCCGATTTGATCCCTAACATGTATGTTGGCACTAAACAATAGGATATATGTAAACTTTTGATTCAATACCCCTCCGTACTCAATGCGCACACTTGCCCTTCACACCATGAACTTTTTTTCCATGGATAGTTTTTTTTTTGGAAAATTTTATTGATAACTTTTTCCATAGAAAATAATAAAATGGGCATAAAATAAAAATTTAAACCATTGGTGTGAAATAAAGGTTTAATTGGAAATGCGTTTAATTAGAAAACTAAGTACGATAGGTCAGATTATTTTTACCTACTGGCGTCCAAAGTGGGCCCCACTACATTACAAGGGGGGGCCCACTACATAACAAATGGTAAGCGTGCCTTATTATGTTACAGTGTGGTCGTGCCCCCGCACTATTATTATTAGACAAATGCTTGCCGTCCGCCATGGCTTTCTCGATGGCCATTCCTTCGCTCACCTCTTGCGATCCTGCAACACCCACTGTTCGATCCAACAAGGCAAACAAATCCACCTCCTCTTCCTCAAAACGGGTCTCGATTCATCTCTCTTCTTCGGAAATTGCCTTCTTCAAATGTATGCAAGATGTGGCCACTTGAACGACGCTCGCCACTTGTTCGATGAAATGCCTCTGAGAAACAGTTTCTCATGGAATACTTTAATCGAAGCCTATCTGAAGCAGGGAGAAAAAGAGAACTCTTTAGACTTATTCAACTCCATGCCCCATAAGAACATTTTCTCATGGAATACAGTCATAGCTGGATTCACAAAATGTGGGGATTTGAAACTTGCTAGCAAACTTTTTGATGAAATGCCACTGAGAAATGCAACTGCTTGGAATTCTATGATTCATGGGTACATCCGTCATGGCCAACCTCAAGAAGGATTGAGGCTATTTAAAAAATTGAATTTTGATCCTGTTGAATCATCGCGGGTTGATAATTTCGTGCTGGCGACAATCAGCAGTGCCTGTGCCAATTTGGAAATTCTTGATTGTGGAAAGCAGGTCCATACTCGAATTGTTGTTAATGCGGTGGAATTGGACTCGGTTCTCGGTTGCTCCCTTGTAAACATGTATGGAAAATGTGGAGACTTAGATAGTGCTAGTCGTATTTTGGATTTGATGTTAGACCCTGATGAGTATTCTTTGTCTGCATTGATCTCAGGCTATGCGAATTGCGGTAGGTGGGTCGATGCAAGAAGAGTTTTTGATGGAAGTAATAATCCAAGTGTTGTTTTATGGAATTCCATGATTGCTGGTTGTGTTGCCAATAATCGAGGAAAAGAAGCGTTAGAGCTTTTCAATAGGATGCGTAGTGATGGAATTTGGGCTGACCCTTCAACTTTTGCCTCTGTTATGAGCGCCTGTTCAATCTTACATATGCTTGAAAATGGAAGGCAAATGCATGGCCATGCTTGCAAGGTTGGGGTTGTTAATGATGTAATTGTTGCAAGCACTCTAGTTGACATGTACTCTAAGTGTGGTTGTTTAGAAGATGCTTGCAAGTTCTTTGATCAGCTCGAAGAGTTTGATATGATTTTGCTCAATTCTATGATTAATGTGTACTCTAGTTGTGGAAGAATCAGAGATGCTAAACGGGTTTTTGAAATTATGCCATGTAGAAGCTTGATCTCATGGAATTCCATGATTGTTGGTTATAGTCATAACAGTTGTGTTTTCGAGGCACTCGAACTCCTCTGTGAAATGCATAGGCTTGATTTGAGGATGGATGAAGTTAGCATGGCCAGTTTAATTAGCATTTCTGCTAACATTTGTTCTCTCAAACTTGGGGAACAGATTTTTGCTCGTGCAACCACAGTTGGCCTCGAGTCCAACGACATTATCTGTACTTCGCTCATCAATCTCTACTGTAAATGTGGTAATGTTGAAGACGGCCAGAGACTGTTTGATGAGATGAGAAAATTCAGTGAAGTTCCATGGAATTCAATGTTAATGGGTTATGCTACTAATGGATACGGGATTGAGGCATTGAAATTATTTCAAGAAATGAGAACTGCAGGGGTGAGTCCAAATGATATCACTTTTCTAGGGGTATTGTCTGCTTGTGGCCACTGTGGACTGGTGGAGGAAGGGATGAGATGGTTTTTTGCAATGAAGAACGATTACCATATTGAGCCGATGGTTGAGCACTACTCGGTCATGATTGATATGTTTGCTCGTGCGGGTTTCCTTGAGGAGGCAGTAGATTTCATTGATAGAATGCCATTTGAGACCGATGCGAGCATGTTGTCGTCCCTGCTGAGAGGATGCACTGCCTTTGGAAATGAGTCTCTTGGAAGGAAGGTGGCAGAGCAGCTTATTGACCTTGATCCTGATAATTCCGCTGCATATGTGCAGCTATCTAGTATCTATGCAAATCGCGGGGAATGGGAGAGATCAGAAGAAGTTAGAAAGATGATGCAGGAGAGGAGAATCAGAAAGAGTCCTGGTCGAAGTTGGGTTGATGATTGAACAAGTAAATTATTTGTTAACTCGATAATCTACGTTATCGAGTTAAAGGCACTAAGCTGAAGCCAGGCTCACAGTTAAAGGTCTGGGAGAAGGCTGCAACAGTGGGAAATTCGTTGAGAGCGAAAAAGGGATAGAGGAAATCTAACGCTCTACAATACAATCCCTTAGATTACTTCTATCCTCCTTTTATTCTCCTCCACTCTTGTGAAAATTTCTGTTCGCATGATGGTGTAGAATTGGTGGATTTTTTGTCAGTCCCTATTGCTGACAAGGAATTCATGTTAGCAGACAAGCAATTATTACATGGGAGACATCCAAGGGAGTCAAAGGGGATTCCAATGCTATTTTGACAACCAAACATGGAGTGGCATGCCAAATCCAAGCCAAATTCCGACGGCTGCCGAGCTTTTGTGCAACCAAACACACCTGCGTCCTCTTGGCCAAAATTCCCTCTAATTATAGCTAATCAAACTCAACCTTTTGCCATACAATAAAACTCCAACTAAAACACTAATAATACTAATACTAGGGATTTGCTAGCATCCATCATAGAAGACATTTCGCGGATGATCTGTTTCAGCAGAGAATTTTGCTATTATTAGGACTCTTTCTTATGAAATCAACAATACATAGTTTTGAATGGTTTCATCAAATTACCATACCAATCATCAGATCTTGGATCGGATAAGATGCATACTCATAAATATTCTCTTATAGATGCCCTAAGTGGGCCATACTCCATATTTAATTTCTAATCAAATAATTTAAAATCTTATTTAGTAATTGTGGGGCCGGGTATTACACGACCTCCATATTTATGACTTGATGTTTCCAGGATTTGGGTGTAGTCAGCTCATTTTTCCTCAGCTGTTTGTATGGGTGTAAACGAGCCGAGCTGAGCTTGGCCCAGCTCGGCTCAGCTCGTTAAGCTCAAAAGCTCGGCTTGGGCTCAAACCAGGCTCGCGAGCCTTACCGAGCTTGGCTCATATTAAGGGCAATGATATATTCACACCCCTCATCTTCCCTGGGCAGCCCTCTCTAGAGTAATTTGACTACTCTTTTTACACCATGGGGGTGGTCCAAGTAACAAATGGGGTTCCAAAAAAGAAGTGACATATTTTGCCTCCCCCTTTCACTCCATAGACAACCCTTTTAGTGTGTGTGTGTGTGTGTGTGTGTGTGTGTGTTAAATCCTTACCGAACCTGGCCTAGCTCGGGCTCGGCTCATTAAGCTTAACGAGCCTGGCAAGCCGGCTCGGCTCGTTAAGGATTTGAGCCGAGCTCGAGATGAGCTTTCACCGACCTGAGCCCGAGCGAGCTTCCGAGCCAGAGCCAAAATTGACACCCTTAGCTGTTTGGAATTCTTCTTGTTCACCCCTTGGAGATGCTGAAAAAGTGTCTAGACAGCGAGAGGGATCTCACAATCCACCCCCTTAGGTCCCAGCATCCTCGTTGGCACACCGCACTAGAGAGAGGTCCCGCTCTGATACCATTATGTCACGCCCCAACCCCACTGTGTAAATATTGTCCGGTTCTGGGTTTTTCCACCCTCACGCCCCGACCCCACTATATAAATATTGTTTGGTTCTGGGTTTGGCCACCCTCACCGGTTTTGTTTTCCAGCAGCACTAACCGTGCCTGACCCACTCCACGGAGCCCACCCCTTGGAGATGTTGAAAAACACGTCTACACATGGAGTGAGAGGTCTACATATATAGCTTAGCCACTTTCTTTCCCTTTTCGACTCTGATACCATTCTGTCACGTCTGACCCCACTGTGTAAATATTATTTGGTTCTGGGTTTTGCCATCCTTCCCGGTTTTGTTTTCCAGCAGAACTAACCGTGCCCGACCTACTCCACGGGGCCCATCCCTTAGTGATCCTGAAAACGCGCCTACACAGGGAGAGGGAGAATCCACATGTATAGCCCATAAACTTTTCTTCCCTTTCCGATATGGGATCTCACAGGTGCAGCTTGCTCGCAGTCAAGGTGCGTCTTGGGTGTGCATGTTTTTTTGTGGGGCGAATAAGTAATTGAGGCTGGCAAGAGCTTTTGGGTGGTGCCGGAGCAACTTGAGTTGGGGAGTCTGTTGTACGCCTCTGCTGGCGAGTCCTCACCGAGAAGCTTTTGCCCCACACGGTAGAGGTGTATAGGTGGTCCAAGCCGAGGTAGGAAGGCCGGGGCACGGTCGTGACGCCAGGAATACTCAGTTGTTTAGAGCTGGTCAAGGAGTTATTTCCCTGGCTAGGCCACTAACGATGCCTTTGTCAAGGCTAATAGAGAAATCCAAGAACACATTCGACTTGCCCGTGAGATATTTCACTATGCCGCTTGCGAAGCGGAATCAAATGGCGAAGCTCGCGAGGCTAAGTGCTCTCGTAGAAAGTGTTGGAGAAATCCACAGACACACCTGACTAGCCCATGAGATATTTCGCTCATTAGACTGTAAAACAGAATCATATGGCGAAACCCACGAGGCTAGGCACTTTCATCTAGGTTGTTGAAGAAAATTAGAAAAGGGACAAAATATAAAAAAATCCTAAAAATAGGGAAACAATAAGGAAAAAAACTCTCAAAATCGAGCAAACAAGGGAAGGAAAAAAGAAGAAAAATTATAGAGAAAAGATTATATTAAAGGAAAAGTACAAAGCAAAGGAAACGCTCCTAAAATTTGAGAAAGATAAGGCAAAAGGTAAGTTAGAAACTTGTACAAATCGAGCGACCCAGATAAATCGAAAGCCTAGTCAGGCTTTTAAGAAATCGTGATTTATTGGCCCTATGGGATCCAAATGAAGGCCTATTAGATGGAGGGTTCGGATCAATCAAAGATGGGACCTCTTTGCCATAATAGACACACCTCGATCACTTGTGGCCTGCTTTAAAGGATGAATAAAATGGAAGAGTAAAAAAAAGACAGTCTGCATCAATGATTATGTTTGCAAATTGCCTCGCAGAGATGGTAAAAAAAAAAATCAAAAGTAAGAAAAACGACAGAGTAACACACATCCAAATAAAATACACGGCCAATCCGGAATTAATGCAAGCAACGGATGTGCAATTCTGATACAAAATATTTATTCAGCAATGTTTTAGGTCCATTGACCAAAGTTAGAATAAAGAAGAGTGCTAGAATATGTGAGATCCAACGGTTGGATTGGGTTAAGATCTCACCGTTGGATCATCTTGGAGGTAGATTGGGTAAGTTGGCTAAATGAAGCAACTAGATAAATTAGCCAAGTGGATTAGAAGAGGCAAGCAAGAGAGATTAGGAAAGTAGATTTGATTAGGTTAGATTAGAATATTCTAGTGTTATCTCTTTCCATAGTTGTCTTGATTTATTTCTATGTTTATGATGTAAGTGCTCTTTATAAGCACCATCAATTGTCTTTGTAATTTATCCAAGATATTCAAGAATTAGTGAAATCCTTAAAATTCTTCATGGTATCAGAGCGGGTCGATCCTACCGGGTGCGGTGATGAACACATTTATGTGTGAATTATAGTGGTAGGAATCATGCATTTTTCATAATTAAAGCGGTGCTACTAAGGTATTTTGTGTGTCTTTTGGTGTTTCAGGGTTATTCATGAATTCCACGTAAAATGGAGCTAAGAAGACCAAAAAGGGAAAAACTTTCCATCGTTTTTCAAGGACTTTTCCTTATGGAAAATTTAGTTCCAAGAGATGAAACTCTAAGATGGCGATTCGATCAATTAACAGTGTGGCCCACCAAGTGGACATTTTGGATCACCCTATGGAGGAGTACAATTGATTTATATTATGACATTCAAATGAGCGGTTAAGAACAGCCCATGAGAATGGTGTTTTGGAGGGCAACCCATTTATGTTGTGACCATCACTTGGACGGTTTAGATCATCATGTGGCGTGACTAGTATAGCACTCTCTAGAAATACATAAAGCCTTATACCATATAAATTTGGACCAAGTTACATTGGGGGCCATCATGGGTCCAAGTCACTTTTTGCCAAGTTAACTCTCTCTCTCTCTCTCTCTCTCTCTCTCTACCTATACTAGTAGCCCATTAAATTGAACAATTTGGATCAAATCATGATGTGGGCCATACGCAGAAAGAGGAAAGAAAAATAGTCGAATATATCATTTCTCCATTGAGGTGCAAGTGGGACCACATCTATGCCCCATCAGACCTACTCCATCCATCCATCATTCACACCCCACCATAATAATTACCCCATTCCAGAGCATTTTATCCAACCTCCACCATATCTCATCTCATATTCCATTATTCAAATCCCTTTACCACAACAGTATGCATACCACCATTCACCATGTTCTTATCCCATCGGACTACATCACATGATGCCCACCTTTCACTCTCTTTCTTATTTATTTTTTAGGTGGGACCCATCCAATTTGTCTTGAAGATGGGCTGTTTGGAATTACAAATTAAAGAGGGGCTGTTGTTATCAATTGCTATCAAGTGGGCTGAAATGGACGGTTTGGATCAACTTATGTTTCATGAGAGTCATGAAACCTATAATTGGTTACCGAATGGAGGTGGGCTGTTTTTAACATCAAATGGAATTGGCGCTATTATTATCAATTAAATTGATGGTTTGGATCAATCCAATCTCTAGTGGGTCCCATCCATACTCGGTCATCCCACTTTGGTTATTAGAAAGTGGATTTTGTTTTTAGAAACGTTGCAAGGGAAAGAAACCAACAATTAATTTGGTTACATCATATGTGGGACCCACTTGGAGAAGATCTTGTGAGATTTATAATATGGGCAATAACGTGGCTTTCGGCAAGCCATGCAAGGAAATAGCAACATAAGTATGTCCCACCAAAGCCAAGTTTCCAAGAAAATTTTCTATTCACTAGTTTGGACGGTTATGTTTCTTTCACGGTCTAAGAATATCTAGTGGTTGCTTTATTTCAAAGGGGATGCAAGAAGAAAGTCACTACTCACTAGAAGCTTACCTCATTTTCTCTTTTATATTTGGAAATGGGTCCCACGTGAAGTTGAACTCTATTTTTTTTATATATCCAGAGAAGATCTCTCCCACGCCAAGTGCAGCTCTCTTATTTAATTTTGGCAACTTTATTTCTTTCAGTCCTCTTTGTTTTAGAAAAGTTCCAAAGAAAGAAAACGCCTACTCTCTTTCTTAAGAAGCAAGCGGTTCTCTCGGATGCTCGCTCCATATATACTTTGCTTAGTCTCTTGCCCTCTCCTCTCCCTTGGCTCTCTTACTCTCTTCTCCTCATTCTCTTTTCTCTTTTACATAGATTAAATTACCCCAATTTTTCAATAACTTTGTCTTGCTCTTTCTCTTCCAATTACTTGGAGGCATTTAATCCAACTATCCGGCATCAATCCAAGGCGCAACCCAAGGCATTGAAGGAGAGCGATCAAAGCTTCAACCATTGTTTGAAGGAGAAGAAAAAGAATAAGTTTTCTTTTTATTTTGTTCTATTTTCTAGTTCCAAAGTGATGTATTTTTTGTTTAATTTAAACTAGTGGAGAGTTTATTTTTATTTTTATTTTTTTTAGTTTTCTTTTCAAGTAATTATATGGCATCTCTTCTCTTTTCTATCTCTTTTATTTTTGTTTTTCTTCACTTCTTCATGAATAACTAAATCCTAATTACTTAGGATTTAGTTGAAACCATGGGGAAGGAGAAATATTTATAATTAAATCAATCTACTCAATTGAAAAATTGTGTAGGATTTTGTGTTTGGAAAATCCCAATCATTCATGCCATTGGCTTTCCTCTTTCGTATGAATGATTGTTGATTAACAAATATAAAGTTCTATATAATCAATGTAAATTGGAGAGTGGATTTGATTAATTACTTATAAGGAATGACATCCATTTGATCTTATTCCTTATTGATTAGTTAATCGAATTTTCAACCCAATTCAAGAGTTGTTTTAATTAATCAATCTAATCCAAACCCATGGTGGATTCTAACCCTAAGTAATCTTTTACATTGAATTAAGATTTTTACACTATTCCAAATTACTTTTGCAATTTTTCAATTAACTTAGGCCTTAGAATTTTGGTTTTCTAATTAAATTAGATAAGTAGTTAAAAGAGATCATTAGAACCTTGGTACACTTTGCCTAAATTAGGATTTTAAATAAAAAAGATCTTAGTTGAATTTGATTCTTAGATTGAATAGAATATACGCTTATATATAGTGTTGGCTCCGAGGTCAAGTCCACGGAAATCCTGAGTCCATTCCAGGCAACATTATATCATAGCTAGTATTATAATCGGTACAAGAATAAGATTGACAACTAGATTTCTCTTTCCTAAGTTCGACCCGTATTTACACGATCCGTGCACTTGCGGTTATTTAATTTCTCAAATAATGCGGCCTTGACGACAACCCTACAATCTTTGCTTTCCGGCGGACGGCCGATCTAGCCGTCCGCCCGGCCACCATCTTTCCCAACTTTGTTTTACTGTCTTTTTTATTTTTCTCTCAGTTTTATTTGTCCTAACCATCCAACAGCACCATTGTGTTGTTTCAGTGTGTTTGCAGAAGTGCCATTATAAGATCACAAGGGTAGAGAATGAGTTCGTCCATGTCCTTAAAATGTTCTTTTTTTCCCCGCTTTATATTCGGTGAACCATGGTGCCCTCACTTCAAAATTGATAATGGTAGCAACATTTCCTTCTAATTTTTTAGATTTTCCTCATTAGCAAAACTTTTGCACTAGCTTTGATAAAGGCAACCTCTCCATTCCATATTTCATATCTCCAATCCCCATCTAAAATTTTATAGTTGGCCCATTATTGCGCCTTTCTCATGTAATTGCCGTTATTGTTCTAAACCATCTAATTGCCGCTTCTCACCAATTCTTTTTCTCTTCTTCACTTTCTTTTCTTTTTTTTTATATATATTTCGGTTGAGGTACTTCATTTGAGGTGCGTGCCCGGAATATTCTCTCTTTTCAATTGAGGTGCTTCATTTGTTTTGAAGTGCGTGCTTGAGAGAGTTGTTTCCAAATTCCATGAGGATCGGAACTCGCCCATCGAGGCATCCTTTTTGCTCTTCGAGGCTTTGATCCAATGTGACCTATTTCCAGAAGGTTCGATATTCTAAATCGGCCTAATGACTTGCCCATTATGGCATTGGTCCATAGTGACCCATTTCTTGCCCATTCCGGCTTTGGTCCGTAGTGACCCATTTCTTGCACATTCCGGCATTGGTCCATAGTGACCCATTACCACTCGCCCATCGAGGCTTGATTCTTGTCTAGCCCATTGAGGCTATGATTTGTTCTCATCCATCTCTTCACGGCAAATCAACAAGCGGCGTCTTCTTCGGCAATATACATTCGGCGATAACATCAAGGCATATTCATCATCAAACTTCGGCAGTGCAGTTGCAATCAAAAGATTTTATTTTCTTAGGGGGAGAAAATTTTATTTTCTTATTTGGGAATTTCATTGTAATCAAACGTATGTTGATTTTCAATCCACATACGTTTGAGGGGGCATGTTAGAATATGTGGGATCCAACGGTTGGATTGGGTTAAGATCTCACCGTTGGATCATCTTGGAGGTAGATTGGGTAAGTTGGCTAAATGAAGCAACTAGATAAATTAGCCAAGTGGATTAGAAGAGGCAAGCAAGAGAGATTAGGAAAGTAGATTTGATTAGGTTAGATTAGAATATTCTAGTGTTATCTCTTTTCATAGTTGTCTTGATTTATTTCTATGTTTATCATGTAAGTGCTCTTTATAATCACCATCAATTGTCTTTGTAATTTATCCAAGATATTCAAGAATTAGTGAAATCCTTAAAATTCTTCAGAAATAAAGAAAGATGGGAAAATAGGATATTCAATGGATGGATCCATCGACTAAAGTTAGAATAATAGTGAAGAGAGGGAGAGAGGGAGAGAGGGAGAGTACACCAAGCTATCCCACCTAGTCACTGTTAGATTTTGATTTTCAAAATCTTATTTTTTGGTCAAAACAAAGTGTTTGGAAAATGTTTTCGAAGTGTGTTTTGGAAAAGGAAAAACTTTTCTTTGGAAAGATTTGCTTTTTGCAAGAGAAAGAGAAGAGTGCAAAAGTAGTGTGAAAAAAATAGTCCCGTACCGACTCATAAGAAAAGAAAAATTGGGCTTATAAAGTTTTACCTTTTTCTCTTCTTTAGTATGGTGCACAATGGTCTTAGGCTTGGGTTGAACCGCGGGATGGTGCAACGCACTGTTAACACACACGCACGCGCGCGCGGCGTGGACAATGGGCAATAGGGCGCATAGTGGCGCACTTTGCACTTCAGGCCTAGGGTCTCCAATGGATAGTGCGTGAGCGGGTGCGATCCGAACCGTCGGATCGTGGTGTAACAGCTAGTTGATGATGACCATTGGATTGTGTCTCTTCTACACAACAATCAAGTTCCTAAAGGGTGCAGATTGCACCGTGGATGAGATTCCAATGGGAAAAGCCACCAGATGCTCTATAAAAATAATAGAAAATACTCATTCTAAACCAAGTTCGGATTTCTACTTTGGTATACCCAAATATTGCTATTTCGAGCACAATTCTCTCTCTCTAATCCTCTATAAAGTTTCTGTTGTACTGTTTTTGTTCAAGTGTCTTGTTTTCTGCAAAAACAGACACTTGTGTCTCAAATACTTGCAAAATTCAAAGGTGATTCAGGACTTGATTCCGTTCAGTGCAGAACGTCGTCAAGCAATCGGTTTGGAACCGGACTTCATTGTATCTTGGAGGTGAGTTTGTGGTTCCTTTTGCACACTACTGGTGGGGGCGAATATCGTCTTAAGGAGAGCGTTTACGCACCTTGAAGCATCTTCTTATCTTCTTCTCAACCAGTACACAGTTTTTCTTCAACAGTCGCATACCATATAAATGCTTTCTAAAAAAAACTAGACTACGGGGGCCTACACCATATAAAAGCTCCAAAATAATAGAAATGTTATGTTGTAAGCCTGTGTACTCTAGTATTTATCAAAAAGTACTATAGGGCTTACACCATTGGATGATCCAAACCGTCCATTTGACGGGCCACAACGTAAATACATTGTGCACCTAAAATCATTTCCATAGCATGATCCCAACCCTCCGATCTATAGAGGTTCCCATAATATGAAGTTCCTCTAACGATCATAGGGCTCGAATCATCCTATGTAAATGATTTATTTTTGCACAAAAGCCCGTCAAATGGATGGTTTGGATCAACCTAAAGTGTTAGCCGTACACTACTTCATGAAAAATACTAGACCACAGGGGCTTACACCCCACTCTTAAAAATCGAGAAAGAATTAAGGCAAAACTAAGAAACTCCTACAAATCGAGCGACCCCATTGTGATAAAGGGAAAGCCTAGATAGGCTTTTAAGAAAGGGTCAATTACTGTTACATGCTGCAAATTGGAAAAAATGACGAGAAATGTTGCTTTTTGAAAAAACTCTACAAAATGCTATTTTATTAAAAGAAGAATTTTTTAGGACGAAAATACCCCTCAACTTACTTTAATCTTTCTCTTCTTGGTTTTACCGTTTTACTCTTTTACTTCCAGGTTTTACACTCTTTCATTTCTAGGTTTTACTCCGACACATTTTGTGTGAAACTGCCTCATTTTCCGGCGATAGAAGCCTTCTTCTCCGGCGAAACATCTCATTTCTCCGGCAGCAGATGCTCCTTTGTCCTGAGGGATTCTGAGGATCAACAACTATGCCTTTCTTGAAAGCCAAGAGCACCGATCTATCAGTGTTTATATCGTCATGTGAGCAGAGGAATAAAATAGAATGGGAAGATGAGAAGGAGAAATTGGATTATGGACATGTTGAGAAACCCCATTTGATAATTTTTTGTTGTGTTACTGTGGCTAATGGAAAACTCCACTACCTCTCTTAACTTCTAAACTTGTAAAAGAGATGCTATGGCAAAGTCATGTTCATCATTTTCGTGCTATCCAATGGACATCAAATAATTAGTTATTTTCAGAGAGGACAAAATCTTTATGCTAGAATTTGTAGAACTACCTTGTTTTGATTGCTAGAGTGGTCGGTTCAAGGTAGGTGATGTTTACCACCGTCTGATATTTGAACGAGATCTACTTGACCGAAGGCAAAAAGAGTTCTGAATGTTACTGGAATTAAAAAATTTAGTCGAAGCCAAAGAAAATTTGTCGAAGGGTTTCGAGATCTCCCCCTCTTCTTCTCAACGCAAAAACAGGTACTTGAAGCCAAAACAGGATATTCGAAGCAAAAAATTACTTGGTCGAAGCCAAAAATTACTTGGTCAAAGTGAAAAATGTGTTTCCTATAACATTCGCCGTTGTGTTTTTTGCTTCGACTAAATTTTTTTAGGCTTCGAATAACTATTTTTTTTTTTGCTTCGACTAACATGTTTTTGGCTGCGACTAAAACTTTTGAATTCCAGTAACATTTGGAACTTTTTTCGTCTTTAACTAATATATTTTAGCTTCGAGAAATATTTGTTGGCTTCGACTATCATTTTTTGGATTTGACTATCATTTTTGGCTTGGAGTAAAAAAATTTTGGCTTCAACTAGCATTTTTTGGGCTTCGACTATCATTTTTGCCTTCAAATAACTCACATTTTGCTTCAAGTGCCTTGCTTCTTATTTTGGCTTTGACTATCACTTTGTGGGTTTGAGTTATCGATTTTTTATTCGAGTTACATTTTTTTAGCTTCAAGTAACCTATTTTTTGGCTATGAATAACCCGTGCGAGTACCATTTTGGCTTCCACTACCCTTTTGCCTAGTGAAAGCTCTTTGGGCAACTGATTTTGGCTACAGCCACTAGAAAAGGGAAAATACTTACAAAGATTATGAGATTTTGGATATTTGGAGGAGGAAAAATAAAATGAGAAAGAGGCGTCTCTAGAGAACTCCTTCTAACCTCTCAAGACAAATGAGCATATGCCGGAGAAATGAAGATGTTTCGCCGGAGAAGAAGGCTTTTATCGCCGGAAAATGGGCCGTTTCACACAAAAAGGGTCGGAGTAAAACCTAGAAATGAAACTGTAAAACTTGAAAGTAAAAGTAAAAAGTGTAAAAACAAAGAAGAGAAAGATAAAGTAAGGTTAGGGGTATTTTCGTCATAAAAAGTCATTTTTTTAAGGGTTAGTTACTGTTACGCGCTGGAGAGTTCAAAATACGACATGAAAATGTTGGCTTTTAAAAAAACTCTAAAAAATGCTAGTTTATTAAAAAAATAATTTTTGAGGACGAAAATGCCCTTTAGTTAACTTTACTCTTTTACTTTTAGGTTTTACAATTTTACTCTTCTCAAGTTCTCAGACGCTCCTTTCTACAGAGACGCTTGGAAGGGTTCTTCTCTGGTGAAATCCTCATTATTCCGGCGATTGAAGGCTTCTTTTTTGGCGAAAATCTTCATTTCGCCGGCCACAGATCCTCATTACTCCTCCAAATGTACAAAATCTCATTCTCTTTGTAACGATTTCTCTCCTCCAAATATACAAAATCTTCATTTCCTGTTTATTTTTGCAGAGACTTTCTCTCCTCCAAATAATTTTCCTTGGGTTTGATTGTTTTCCTTTTGTACATTGGTGTAGATGGCCCAAAATCTGTATGCAGCATTGAAAATAGCATAAAAACAGTTAGTCGAAGCAAAAAATAGTTACTCGTAGCGAAAATTGTTTGTATAAGGCTTTGCATCTTTTGGCTTCGACTATCATGTTTTTTGCTTCGACTAGCCTTTTTGGTTTGCAGTCGTTGTTTGCCTTTGGACAAGTTTTTTTTGGCTTCGAGTAACACCTTTTCGGCTTCGATTAACATTTTTTTGCTTCGAGTAACACTTTTTTAGCTTCGACTAATAGTTTTGATTTCCAGTAACTTTTATGCTTTTAGGCAACAATTTTTTGGCTTCGAGTAACACCTTTTTGGATTCGAATAACACATTTTTGGCTTTGACCAAGACAAAATGATTTCCAATAACATTTCGCATTCGAACAAAATATTTTTTTGGCTTCGAGTAACACCTTTTTGGCTTCGACCAAGACTTATAATTTCCAGTAACATTTTGCCTTCGGGCAAGAGATTTTTTTGGCTTTGAGTAACATCTTTTTGGCTTCAAGTAACACATTTTTAGCTTTGAGTAACAGCTTTTAGCTTCGGCCAAGACTTATAATTTCTAGTAACATTTTGCCTTCATCCAAGAGAGTTTTTTTGGATTTGAGTAACAAATTTTTGACTTCGAATAACACATTTTTGGCTTCGAGTAATACCTTTTGGCTCCGAATAACACCTTTTGCCATGCAAAACTCCAAATTCAGCATGAAGATAAAACCCCAAACTCACATTAAATCGATCCAAATATCCCTAAATATGCAGAAAAATGCAAGAAATCATAGAGTACGAAAACATCAATGCAACAAAGAAATTGTTGAGTTTTTTACCGCGATTCGACGTGAGTAGGAGACAACGAGGTGAAGCCTTGGGATTTCTCTTTTGCATCCAAGATTCAGAGTAAACGAGGAGGATTCGCCAGAGAAAAGAGAAGATTTCACCGGAGATAAGCGGAGTTTCACTCATCTTCACTTGTTCGGCATTTGATTCGAGTAAGAAAATTTTAGAGTTGAGTTAGATAGGTAAAACGAATGGGAAAAGTAAGCTGGGGGCATTTCAGTCCTTAAATTCTGTTTCTTTTAAAAAATGGCATTTATTCGAGTATTTTCAAAAAGCAGCATTTTCTTGTCATATTTTCAACTCTCTAACGCGTAACAGTCATTAACACTTTTTTTAATAAAACAACATTTCTTAGAGTTTTTTCAAAAGTCAACATTTTCTCGTCATTTTTTCAAATGTCCAGCATGTAACAGTAAATAACCCTTTAAGAAATCGTGATTTATTTGGTTAAGGCCTATTAGATGGAGGGTTCCCATCAATCAAAGATGGGACGACTTTGCCACCTCCATGTTTTGACCTTCTTTAAATAGTTGACAAAAAATAAAAGAATAAAAATAGAGTATTCAAACAGTTAGCACAGATTTTGAGACTTTTTCTTTTTTATTTACAGCTGTTAAAGGTTAAATTATTGCAAGAAGAAAGAAAGACAAATAAGGTACACAGGCATTTCTTCAGTTCCTTTAGCTTTTCATCCGCTTGCTATTCCTTCCACTGTTAGTTTCCTCTTTGAGATCCCTTGTTTTCTCCACTATCATGGCTGATGTAGTTACATTCATCTTAGAAGTGGCGAAGACTTTATATGGTCCTCTTAAGCGCCGTTATGATTATCTTGTTCACTATAAAAAGAATGTTGAAGATCTTAAACTCAAAGCTGAAAATCTAACGTTGAGGAGAGGTGACGTGCAACGATTAGTGGACGCTGCTAATAGGAATGGAGAAGAAATCACTGGTGTAGTGCGGTCATGGCTACAACAAGTAGATGACATTGAGGCAATCACGGAGAGATTGGAAGATGGGATGAAGGAGAACAAGAGATGTTTCAAGGGATGGTGTCCTAATTCCAGCTCGCGCTATTCTCTAGGTAGAGAAGCAACGAAGAAGATGGTTGATGTTGATGGCCTACTAGCAAGTGGGGATTTCGCTCATGTATCAACTCCCCGCCCTTGTCCAAGCTTTAACCCAGCAGGAGAATTTGAGGCTTTTGAATCCACAGAATCAGCTAAGAAGCTGGTCATCAAGGCATTAAAAGAGGAGAGAATCAACATCATTGGGGTATATGGGATGGGAGGTGTTGGCAAGACGACCCTAGTGGAACAGGTAGGAAAGCAAGCTAAGGATGAAAAGTTGTGTGATGAGGTTGTAAAGGTCACTGTTTCCCAAAACCAAGACTTGAAGAAGATCCAAGGTGAACTTGCTGAGAAATTAGGCATGAAATTTGAAGAAAATAATGAAGAAGTGCGGGCAGGCCTACTGTTGAAGAGATTAAAGCAAGAAAAGAAGGTACTCATAATCTTGGACGATTTGTGGGATAGATTGGACTTAACAAAGGTCGGAATCCCCTGCGGAGGTACACAAAAGGGCTGCCAAATTATAATAACAACGCGGAGAATAGATGTATGTTCCATGATGAATTGCCAGAAAAAGATCGAAGTCCAAGTCTTACTTGATCAAGATTCATGGAATCTGTTCAAAGAGAAAGCAGAAATTGTTGAAACTGATGAATTGCAGAGTTTGGCTTGGGAAGTTGCTAAAGAATGCAAGGGCTTGCCTTTAGCCATTATCACAGTTGCAAGGGCACTAAAAGGCAGAGACTCGTCAATTTGGGCTAATGCACTGCAAGAATTAAAGCGGTCTTCTCCAAGAAACATCGAGGGTGTTGATAAAGAGGTGTACTCTCATCTCGAGCTGAGTTACAACTACATCGAAAGTGAGGAAGCAAAGTTGTGCTTCTTGTTTTGCTGTGTCTTTCCCGAAGACCATAACATTGAAGTGGGTGTATTGATGAGATACATGATGGGCGAGAGGGATTTCAAGGATGTCAACAATTTTGAGGAAGCATGGAATAGAATACATACCTTGGTTGAAAAACTTAAGAATTCTTGTTTGTTGTTAGACGGTGAGAAGAAAGGTTGTGTAAAAATGCATGATGTTGTAAGAGATGTGGCCATATTGATCACATCAAGAAAAGAGCATGGGTTTCTAGTTAAAGTGGGAGTGGAATTGACAGAGCGGCCGGAGAATTTGGATGAATGTAAGAGGCTTTCACTTATGGAAACTTCAATAGGTATGCTCCCTGAGCAGCCGAATTGCCCACGTCTCTTAACCTTATTACTACAACGAATGAATGGTTGGAAAGAAATCCCAAATAATTTCTTTGAAGGAATGAAAGCCCTTGTCGTCATGGATCTAAGCGATACTGAGATTTCATCATTGCCCCCATCACTACGGAACTTAGAAAACCTCAAGACACTATGCTTAGATGAGTGCAAGTGTTTAGATGACATATCCCTACTTGGAGGTTTGGAGAAACTTGAAGTACTTAGCCTAAGACAAACTGCGATCAAAGAATTGCCAATAGAAATGGGGCAATTATCCAGTCTGAAGGTTTTGGACTTAACAAGGAGTGATGCTCTTAGAATGGTGGCACCAAATGTCATTTCAGGGTTGACTAAATTAGAAGAACTGTACATGGGAAATAGCTTCAATGAGTGGGAGGTAAGAGGCAGCAGCGGTGATGGAAGTAAAGCAAGCTTTGATGAGGTGGCATCTTTGGTTCGCTTGACTACTCTATACATCCATGTTAAAGACGTGAATTGTTTGTACCTAGAAGTTCCCGGCCATTGGGAGAAACTAAAGAAATTCCGGATGTGCGTGTGGGAAGAAGAGTACTCGTCTAGCGACTACGAGAAGTGTACATCCATCAACATAATGTCGTACCCTGTATCAAAGTGGGTTAAACTGTTATTAGAAAGAAGCGAAGAAATTGGGTTGAAGAGGGTCCCTGTCTCCAATATTGTACACCTCCTGAATGATGGTGTCTCTTTCAACAGCGTGAAGCGCCTCAATCTCTACCATTCTGACGAAATGGAACATTTCATCAATACGGTGGAAGAATCTCATCGGGTTCCACCAAATGTCTTTAGGATATTGCAACGATTGGACCTCTATGGCATGGAGAAATTAGAGAAAATCTGTCACGGCCCGCTTCCTAATAGATTCTTCAGGAACCTGATAGAGCTGAACATTATCCGTTGTGGGAAATTAAAAAATATCCTATCATATGATCAGCTTGAAGGATTGCAAAGCTTGGAGAAACTCACAGTAGAAAGGTGCTCAGAGTTAGAGGAGGTATTTGAGTACGAAGAAGAGGGGATGAGAGAAGAGATTCATGCTGCTGTTACTACATCACCTCTCTCTACATTGAAAGAAATGAGATTAGAAAATCTGCCCAAACTGTCGTGTATATGGAAGGGGGCCATACCACCAACTGTGAAATTCCACAACCTAACCCTGTTGATGGTGGATCAGTGCGATAGCTTGCGATGTCTATTCTCCCCTGTTCTTGCACAGTGCCTACAACAATTGGAGAAACTTCATGTTCAAAATTGCAATGGATTGGAGAAAATAATCTGGGATGAGGAAGTGAATAAGACAAGACAGAATTTCTCATCATTGCCACCTCCTCTAACCTTCCAAAATCTACGAAGAATAACCATCGAAAACTGCCCCAGGTTAAAGGATGTCTTCTCGTGGAACATAGCACGAGGGCTCCAACAATTGGAATACCTCCATGTATATGGGTGTGAAGAAATAGAGGTGATAATAAGTGGAGAGGAAGAGGAGCAGGAATTGGGTGTGGTGGATAAAGAAACTCTGCTCCCTCGATTAGATACTATACACTTATTCCATCTCCCAAAGCTTACAAGTCTCTGGTCCCATGTATTTCTCGATTTCCCTTTCTTGAAAGCTATTAGGGTAATGGATTGCCCGAATTTAAAGAGGTTTCCGGTAAGACCCCACAACGCACCTAAACTTGAAATGATTCGTGGAAGAAAAGCATGGTTTGAAGGGTTGGAGTGGGAGGACGAAGGCGACATGTCACGCCTCCAACCTCTTTTTCAGCCATGGTAACTGCATTATTACTATGAGGTAAGTTTCATTTCATTTCGTATCTAATGTTGTGTTATGCCTTTTGTGTTTCCTTTAATTTGTTGTAGATCTAATAGTGTTCCAATACTGCCACAATCCTCATCTTTTAGAGAATGAAAAAGCTCCGTAATTATGATTATATTTATTATTCTTGTTGTATCATTATCTCTTAGTTCTTATTGTTCTTTTGCATTATGCATCCACTTCTCTACCCATTAAAGGATGCTTAAAGTAATAAGAAATTTGGTATTCCATTTTGAAGCAGATTTTAGCTTTAAAGCACCACCCCTTATGTGTTTGATATTATGTTTGTTAGAAGCTTGACAGTTGCATCTGTTTACATTTAGGTATAGGCGGTCTTGGTTGTAGATAAGTTTATAATTATTGCATAGATAACTCTTTGATCACTTTCGCCCATAGACATAGGCACCATTGATCCACATAAATTTTCGTCTTATAGTATGTGCTTGTTTGATTTTTTTATTTTTTTTTTTCTGTTTATTTTGGATTTCCACCCAACCGACCAACCCTAGATCGTCCTTTTCACAACTATTAAGGGTCCGTTTCGATGCCGAGAGGATTTTGATTTGGATTTCTGACATTTGCAGCCCTTTTAGTATTGTAATTTGGATGGGATCAAATTCTTGGATTTCTAATTCACCAGCTGACAGTGAAAAAAAATCAGATTTCTAAGTTTGCTATGGAAATAAGAAATTGGAAATCCACAGATGTGGCAGTTTCCTTCACCCTCTTTGCTCCTCAACCTCTCCCCTCCACTAGGAAGTACCCCCTTCCCTCTCTCTCTCTCTCTCTCAACATCAGCTGCCGGATCTATTCATTTTGCAGTCAAAACTTAATTCCAAATCCAAATACAGAGCATGAGGTATCCAAACGGGCCCAGTGCTGCTTGTCTATCTCCACATGGTGCAATAAATTCCGGCTTTGAGAGTAATGAGCACCATTTCTGTTTTTCTTTTTTTCTATTTTGTTTTCTTGTCTTCCCTGTCTTCGTTTGGTGGGGTTTCCCCTAACTTTTCCTCTACCTCTTGAGCTTTGGAAGCTCTTCCCTTTGTCAAGGAGTCAGCATGACCAACATTATACTACTTTCCTTTTTCTTTAATCCCACCTTGAATTTCAAATATTTCTGTAAGTATACGTTCTGACCTGTATCTCTAAGGATTTTCCTATTTGGTGAAATATCACTTTTCATGAATTCTTTGGAGTAGATGCCTTTTCCTGTTTTTGTACAACCATTCAGAGCCATAATAAAGCCAATCTTATCGTATCATACTGCTGTCTCTTTTCCTGTTTTGTGAAACATTTCAGGACCTTCAAAAAAGTCTTGTACCTCTGGCTCTTATCCTGCTTTGTGCAACATTTCAGGACCTTTTGAAAAGGCCTTGCCTCTCTTGCAATGATAATGTGGTTTTCAGAGTTTGACATTGATTTTCTGAGCTCCTCAAGCCTTCATCCATGTCCCACTTGGAATTTAGTGCATTTGTCAATCCAATCAAGAGCTTTTCCGCACAACCATCTAC
The DNA here is from genome assembly GCF_043159265.1 of Tasmannia lanceolata. NCBI lineage: Eukaryota > Viridiplantae > Streptophyta > Magnoliopsida > Canellales > Winteraceae > Tasmannia > Tasmannia lanceolata. Next base: position 1,446,536 of record NW_027518693.1, read on the forward strand.
TTTGCAGCAGATCGTCATCTTTCCTTGGTATCGGAACACCAAAATCTCTACAGACCATGACAATTGTTCTGGGGATATTTTAGTGTTCGATACCAAGGGTATATGGTTTTTGTTGTATTTGACAAAACTACATGTGAGAAACGTTATGAGAAAGAGATGGAAAAACAAAGAGAAAGGAAGCATGAGAGACATGTGCATGTTTCAAAGGGTTGTGACTTTTTCTGTAACCGGTACTTTGACTTTAGAAAGCTCTAAGTAGGAAAGAAACTTTTCTTGGCACCATCCACATCATTTCAAACTGAAGCCATTTGAAAAATCACTATGTTTAAACTGTTAATATTTTAATTGAATGTGTCATCTGGAGAATATGGGCTCTGTAATGAAGGGTCCAGATTACAGTAAAAACATATGGGTGCTCAGGATTTTCTATGATTTTTATGTCAAGATTTCTGGTAGCATTATTCCCCTTCATGGTTAGTCTTTTAAACTTTTCTCTTCTCTTTGACTTGAACTACATGAATGTTTGCATTGAAATTGTCGTGTACTTCCAAGGAGTCTGGACCAGGGTGAATCTCGGATCTTTTTTAGATAATTTGGGTTTAGCTTTCATCATGAAACTTGATCTGGTATGGGTCCAATGCGACATTTATTTTTAGAAAATGCTCAAAGTTATTGTTCAAAAACTAGAGACTCAGCTCAACCTGGAAGTAGTCCGAGTCGAGTTAACTCGAAAGTGTTTAATGCATGCATTCATGTGAGATATTGTTTATCACTCGGGTTTTTGTGTTGCAGTTTATTCCGAAGGAGTTCACAATGGACATTGGAAGGTCTTTTCCCATGACAAAATCTTGGCAACGGAAGAAAATAATCACCCATTTCAGGGGACAATATCTCATCGTAGGGCTCCCAGTGGCAATGTTGTTAACCTTTTTTTTAGGGAGGTTGGCGACGCTTTTTTTTTGAATTTACAGATGGTAAATGCTCAACATTTTGGTATCTTCTTTGCCAACTTAATGGAGTAGGAAAGCAAAAGACATCACAGTTGGTTTTTCGGGTGTTTTTGGATTCAATGCTCAAGTCTAGCGTTATTTTCTTACTTGTGTTATGTTTTTATGAAAGAATTGTAGGGTGAACTAAACATTATGTTGGTCTGGATGGTCAAGGTTAAAACAATGTATGGGAATGCACATTTTGGACTAGTTTGTATTTGTAAATGGATTTCGGATGTAGTTGGTGTTGGAGACGTCTTGGGAGTAGTTGGGTGCAGAAACAATGCTAATTACGGGAAGTCTCTTCAAAGTTTACTCAAGTAGATAATGTGGTCTGTTTGGTTTTTATAGATATCACCCATTTCTATCTGTGAATATGTAGATTTCACTGAAATTTGAAACTGTCCTTTTCTCACTTAGTTACCCAATCCAAAGAGCTTTAATCCCCTTCAAAGACGAGCATTCAAAGTTTCCTCAATACAAAATCATTTTTTAATCTCTTAAAACATGCATTGTATATTTGCAGTGCATGAGGTTCCTTGTAGAAGAGTTAAAATTTTACATGCGATTTTTTTAAGTTAGAAAAGATATTGGATTGTTTTTGTTCAATTAAAGCAGAAACTATATAAGTGGAGGGTTACATAGTGAAATGTATCATTTTGGGGGTTATCTGTGGACAACATCTTTATTTTAGTTAGGAAAACATTTCGAAGTGTTTTCCCATTTCTTAAGTGCGACTGTATAGTGTCTGTAATCAATGCGTCATTGGTTGTATCTTAAGCTTCTTTTTCTGTAGAAGATTGGTGGTGCTTTGTTTGTCATTTGGCTTCTAAATCATCTCCTGTAGGGAAATAAAGGCCGATATGGCATCGTTTATGAGATTTTGATCTACCTTGTCAAAACAATTTTGGCTTTTTGTCTACCTCTCTCTCTAAAAAGGGGCTTCTTGTAAGGATTTCTTGGCTGGCCATCAAAAGCTAAAAAAGGGCTACTACCATTCCAGCATGTCTTACAGCAGGTTATACACACTCGTCTGGCTCGGAATTTCCAGTAAGCACATAAACCAGAGCTATATAAGATTAGATATTTCTTTAAAATTCAGAATGTTTGATACATATAGATTAGATATTTCTTTAAATTACAATGTACAGTTGAAAAGAATGCCCCTAGTCTCAGCTTCATATGGAACAATCACCTTACTTTGATCAAAACAGTCCATCCTCATCATCAGAAATTGAAAATTGTGTTTGGGTTGACTGATATCCTACATCTTTCATATGATCAACCAATTTGGCTAGCAATTCATATATCTCTTCTGTATAGTCATGTGACTTGTCTTCAGCTACAAACCCATACCTTTCAGTCCTTACCTCAATCCAACTAATAGCTGGTTCTTTTCTTAAACCTCTCTCCTTCATAAGCCCCCTTACTCGCCGGACATCGTCCCATCTACCTGCCGAAGCATAAATGTTCGACAACATAACATATCTTGCAGCATTCCAAGGCTCCAAATCAAACAACAATTCAGCAACCTTCCTAGCAAGATCCAAGTTTCCATGGATCCTACAGGCACCCAAAAGTGAGCCCCACATTCCAACATTATCAGACCCTCCGGGCGCACTCTCTATCAACCCCATTGCTTCCTCGAGTCGATTTTTTCGCCCGAGAACATCAATTAGGATTCCATAATGCTCCGACCCTGGACATACCCCGTATTTCCTCTCCATTGAATCTAAGAACTGGCGTCCCTCAGACACAAGACCCGCATGACTACAAGCGGATAGCACCCCAAGAAACGTTACATGATTTGGTATAACACCCGATTCGATCATTCTCTTGAAAATTAAGATCGACTCTTTCCCATGTCCATTTTGAGCAAATCCGGTTACTAGTGAATTCCAAGAGACAATGTCTCTTTCTCGCATTCCCTCAAACAATGCTGTAGCCGAATTCATGTCTCCACATTTGGCATACATATCAATCAAAGCATTGTGCATAAATACATTATCAAAATCCCATCCACCAAGACTTCTCAAAATGTGTCCATGGAGTTGTTTTCCACGTTCGATAAGAGCTAGATTTGCGCACGCACTAAGAACACTGACAAATGTAAACACACTTGGTGGGATTCCTTCTCCATGCATTTGGCTAAACACATCTATTGCCTTCTCTTCATGTCCATTTTGCGCGTACCCAGATACCAAAGCTGTCCAAGAGACAGAATTTCGAAAAGGCATTTGATCAAACACCCAACAAGCTTCTTCTAATCTGCAAGCCTGCATATAAGCAACTACCAACGAGGTCCACGACACAACGTCCCTCACAAGCATTTGATCAAAAACTCTGCGCGAGGAGTCTGCGTCACCGCACTTCCCGTATGAATCCACCAACGCATTACACATTATAAGGTTTAGTTCCAAACCAGTTGCAATGACCACACCATGGACTTGCCTTAGCAATTTGGCTGCCGTAAGGCCGGCACAAGCACTCGAAATGCTGACAAGCGTGAACTTGTCGATGAGAGGATTTTCAGATTGTTTTTGCATCTTACGAAAGACACTGATCGCTTCTTGGTGATGCCCGTGACGGGTTAATCCCGAAATCATCGAATTATAGCTAACGAGATTTGGTATGGACATTTTGTCGAACAGTTTGTGGGCGTTTTGGAAGAGTCCGATTGTAGCATAGGCTGAGATGATTGTGTTCCATGAGTGGGTGTTTTTAGTGGGTAGATCGCAAAAGGCTATGTGGGCACTTTCAATGGAGCTGCACTTGGCGTACATGTCTATGAGTCGATTTGCTAGGAAAATGTCGAGATTTAGAGAGGTTTTGAAGAGGAGGGAGTGAAGGAGTTTGCCGAGGTTAAGATGTTTGGTTGTTATGCATTTTTGTAGCAAAGAAGCGCAATAGTGATGAAAAGAGTCTAAGGTGCCTGTGTTATTGAACTTTGTAAACAACATCTAATCTATGATAAAAACCCAAGTAAAGGGTGACCTCATTTTTATACAATTCTTAACCAGAAAAATTAAGTGAGCAGTGGATTATCCAAACTATTAAATATACTGTTTCAAACATCATCTCCAAAGGATGATCCTAACCCTTTGATATGAAGTGGTTTCCATAGACTGTCATCCCTCAACAGTTAGTTAGGAGGGTTAGGATCATTCTATGAGGATGATTTTCTGGGCACGGCATATTTACGTTGAGACCAGTTAAATGAATGGTTTGGATCATCTAACCATGTAGGCCGCAACTTGGGTCAGACCGGTCGGTTTTCAAGCAACCTAAGAATTTACCTCAGGTCGGGTTGGGTCACTTCTTTTAAGGGTAAACCTGAAATTCATAAACCCGAGATTTTGTAAGGTGCCCCATTGCCTACGGCGGGGCATCCACCCTTGATATTTGATCTAACAGCAGCCTACTTTTTTCAACTTTTTAAAGGGGCTGTTGTTGGATCAAATATCAAGGGCAGATGCCCCGCTAGTGCAAGACACTGTATAATTTCTCCTTAAGCCCAACTCTAAAAGGGGACCGAACAAATTGATTGACGCCATAGCATCACAAGTGACATGGGATTTCCCTTAAGTATAGGGAAATTAAGGCCATGTTTAGATACCCACAAGATTTGGATTTGGATTTCTCACATTTGCAGTTAAGAATTTGAACTGGATTAGATCCTTAGATTTTCAAATCAGCTACAACTGTGAAAATAAATTATTTGGAAATCAATATCTATGGCACATTTTCATTGCAGGTCCCGTGCTAGGTGGTACTCTCGGTCTCCATATCATTTTCCTTGATTACAAACATAGATAATCACATTTGCAAATAAATGCAACTTTTGGTGTTGTAGATTATGATATTTGCAAATAATCTTTGGATTAATTAGATTATTACGATTGTAATTCCCAATTTATTGTTATTAAATTCCTACTTCTAGAAGAATGGGTTCCAAGAAACAGCTGACGAGATATAATAAGCTAAAATAGAGGAGAATGTTTATTACGAAAGAGTGATCCTCACTCATAGCTTTTGTCACCATGAAATTTTCCTTAAAAAATTATTTTGGCAAGGTTTGAGCCTTAAGAGTCTATTTATAGTTAGAGGCTTCGGGGCATTAGGAATGAGATTACCCTAATACTCTTGGACATGTGTCAATTTGTGGTTGGGCAAGGATTTGATCTAGAACCTTCCAAATAGGGTAGGATTACTTAATTATCCTTTCAATTCTCTATTGATGAAAGAAAAAAAAATCCCAAGAAACTATTTGGTCAGAGATACTTTTCTTGCAATCCAAGTAGGGGTAAAAACTATTTCACTTTTAAACCAACCACGATAGAAAGTTTTACCTGAATTAACATCACTGACAAGGAAAGTGCAAAATTGAAGGCACACTTTCAAATTTCACCTTCCATTGGATCCAAATCACCTCTCTTCATTTATAAAGCATTGAAAAAAAAAATGTAAAAGTCAATGAATATTAAATGCATTTGCTAATGTTTCCTGATTCAATCCAATGGTAGCGTCCTTGAGGCTGATTTTTGCAAGGACACCCTACACTTTAGCATTCCCTCTCCCAAGTCCTAACAAAAGGGGGTTAGCCAAACTTGGTAAAAATAATTTTACAAGAAAAAAATCATGAAATAATTGTCATGGTAATTTTTAACCTGGAATTTACTTGGGAACTCGTGGGTGGGGTGTGGTGTGGCAACTTAAATTTTATTAAATGAGAACAAAAGTTAAAAGATGACACAAAACCTTGCCTCTAACCCACCATAATACAAGAGGCAAAAAGATAAAACCCCCTTTACCAGCAAAACTGATGCAGAAAATCCCCTTTACATCTGCTGTATGCCATTATACTTACCATTTGGATTAATGAATTTGATCAAGCAGAAGTGGGGCCCAATGAGTATGCATTAGAGAGAGTATAAAAGTGACTTTCTTTTTAGTATTTACATAGAAAATATTAATCAAAAGAAATATTACACTCCTCTCTTTATTTTTTACTTTTCTGGTTGGACTCTGAAAGCATAGTGGGAATTGTAAAAGCTTATAACATCCCACTAAAAATGTAAATAGAAGAAGAGAGTTCCATCATTAAAATTTAAAAAATAGCAAGTGGTGAAAATAGTAATGGCAAAAGTAGAAATAGGCTCCCTTTGTTTGGTGTTCCAACCTATTCTGCTCTTACACCCATGGGATCAACATATCAATGGTTTGAATCATTGAAACAGGTGGTCTGCACGACTGCACCTACACTATTAACTGCCTTACGTTGCTTTGAAAAGAAGAAAAAAAGGCCCAGGAGTTGTGACTGAGAAAGTAAACGCGTTAATTAAATGGTGTTGGTGCGTATTTCGCCAGGAAAAAAAACTGATGGGAATAGAACAGAATGGTGTTAACGGTTTGGCCTCTTGGCCTAACAATGGATGTGCCACAAATAAAATGCCTCCCCGAATAAACAATCCTAACACTCTGATTTGTGGAGATGACTTTTCTGTTGAGCTTTCGTTTCGGAAAACACTTCTAGAACGGAATTCCGTTTATAAAATAAAGTTGAAAGTGTTAGATGACCGACTATTTGGTCATTTTCTTACTGCTTTTGGCATTCCGTGGGAATTCATGCTCACTTCTTTGTCTTCTCGTGCATGTGTCATAGCCATGGTTTTAAAATTCGGCCGAACCGAAATTTCAGATTTTAGTCAAGTCCGAAACCAAAATATACCAAAATTTCGAAAAAAAAAATGCCTTTTTTTATTTCTTTACAGAATTTCGGCCGAAATTTTGGTCTCGGCCAGGACCAAAATTTTACCAAAATTGAAATTTAAAACCATGGTCACAGCAGACTATTTGTCTTTTTCTAAATGGAATCCCATTTTGCTAGAAGCCCTCTCTGGCTTATAATTATAGGGTGAGTTTATGACAACAAGCTCTAATGCCCACACGACACGGAATTGCTTAATGAACGTTTTCTTTTACAAAATAGAAATAAACACTTTCGAGCACAGAAGACAAACTAGCTTAGCCTTTTTCCCTGTGATAATTTGTTGTGGGCCAGAGGACAATCCCTTCCTCACGTTTAGTTGTTCGAACACAAACCTTACACGAGAGCAAGGCCACTTCAAAAACCATTGACTACAATTGTAAAGTGGAATTTGCTAGGGACCATCGCAGAAGGCATTTCGCAGAATGGCCTGTTGCATGAGAGTGCAGCCACCTCAAATAAATTAAATGAATAAGACAAAATCTGTTGAAAAGTGAATCTATGTGGCTGCGCTCATTCAACAGCCCTAATGCGAAAGCCTTCTGTGACGGACCCTAGCAAACCCCTTGTAAAATTCATTTAACTTGTATTGACTAGTAAGAAGAAGTCTTGTGAGGAGTTCCCATTTGCAAGATTGAGGCACCCAAAAGTGAGACATTTTTAGAGGTCTAGAATCATCCGTAGAGGATGGGATGAAAGGCAATATGACTAGTCAATATTCATAGGTGAAATGATAAACCAATTTTGGTGGCATCGAAATGGCCCTACTTCAGTCTTTAGCACATGCAGCCCCACTTAGAAGCACAGTTACGTTATTCAACAGAAAGTATAAAAAAATTCATATGGTCTCTCAGTTACCATAGAAAGAGAGATGGTTCTCCATATTATATAACAAAAGAAGAGAGATTATTATATAGAAGAGAAAGAGATATTGTTCTCCTTTTTATAAAGGAGAAGAAACCTTATAACATGTGATGACAAAGAAGGATGAAAGGCAGAACAAAAAATGAGGAACCAGACCCTACGTATGCCCATCTAGAAACACTTGACTTTATGAACCACAACCAATTAAACATTAAATGAATGTGGTCGGTGGTCCTCTTTCATGATGATGATAATTTCCATTCAAAAATCCCACCTCCCTTCACACACACCATCTGTCTATTTTCATACACACCATTATCTCTCCCCCCTCCACACCCTTTCTCTCTCTGATCATGTTCAATTACCAGCAAGGATCCTCAGCCAGACACCCCATTTATTCCAACAGAAATTCATATGATGTTCTCAATACAAGACTAGCTAAAGTCTATGACTATTCAGACAATTCATATGGGCTTGAATCGAACTCCCGGGATCGAAGAATTGCTACGAACTACAATTATGGCAATTCGGGTGGAATCGAATTCAGTTCGCGGATCCAAACAGGAGATGATTCCGGTATTTCATCGCCCCCTTTATGGAAAACAAGCCCCCCTACATCTCCAACAGAGAAAACTTCTCTATTCTGTCATGATCTTTCTCCAAACTCGCGGTTACAAGCAATCGTGAAGGGTCGTCGAGAGCTAATGGAGATGGTTAGGAGTGCCCCGGAATCTGCTTATGAGCTCTCTCTACAAGATCTAGTAGAGCTACCGATGATCGAAGGAGCCCGAGAGAAGAATTTAACTCAAGGGAGAGAATTGAGCAGTGTGGAGATTCAAGAGAAGAAGATAAAGAGAACGAAGACGAAGAATGGTAAGAGAGGTGATTTGAGGAACAAAAATATGGACAATGGACATTTTCTTAAGTTGTTCTTTCCGGGTTCGTTGGGTTTGAAGAAGAGGATCTCTAGCACTGGTACAAGTTCAAAAGTTTCACCAAAAGTTTCACCAAAACCTCACTCGTTGGAAGGGGAGAAGAAGACGAGCCTAGATCGAGAGTGGTGGAAGAAGAGGTTCCCTGCTACAAGAGAAAGTGATCACAGTACAACAAGCAGAAGTAGTACGAGCAGCAGCAATAGCAGCAGGTATTTTATTCTTGGATGGTTTTTTTTTTTTTGGGAATGATTAAGAAGCAAATTTGTTACTAGATTAACCAAATTAAAACAGAAACAGGTAATATTATCTCCAATTTCTGACAAAAAAATCTATGATAAGAGCCATGGATTAAATAAATTACCAACCTTACTGAAAAAGATCAGGTATTGGGTTGACATGATCTAAGCAGCTATGTTTCTACTATACTAAAAAATTATGATGATGATAATTGAATTATTCCATGCAGGCCGTGTTCGTTTGAGATTATGATAGCCGATGGCGAGCCCCCAAACCGATTATTCCATTAATTTCGAGTCCAATAATCGGTTTGGGGGCTCACCATCTGTTGCCATAATCTCCAACGAACAGGGCCTTAATGTGACAAGAAAACAGCTGATGAATGAACTGTGAGTGTTTGGAATTTTCCGTTTTGTTTATTACTTTTTCAAAGAAATAAAAAAGAACACCCATAATTTCTCTATCTGTTTATAGTTCGGACTAGGAAGCCATGAATTCTGTTTTATCATGAATCCTGTTCTATCTTGTTAAAAATGATAGAAAAAAGAAGAAGGGATCCTTAGCTTTTGAAATTGATTTTACTATGGCCATATCAAGATTACTTGAAGTTCGCGCATCTTCGGAACAAATGATAAAATTTCAGAATTTCATATATTTGGTAATCTGCATACTCCTTGGAAAGAAGACAAGGAAAGAAATATGAGTGGCAATTTTACATGATATGCACAAAGTAAAGCATCTATGACTACTCTATATCAGTTCCAAGACATTATATGATACTTGAACATATTATCTGTTGTTCCAGGCACGTAGGTGGTGTTCTACCAAGCTGCTGGTCCATCTTCCGCACCAACAAAAGCAAAGCAAAGGGCCATAAAGGGTGGCTCTTCTGATAGAGTCCCATATAAATAGGAGAGTGATAAATCGACTCCTATATATCTTAAATCGACTCCCCATGTGTCCATCTCTCTCCTCTTTCTCTCTCTAACCCAGAGGAGAGAAAGAAACATAGGGAGTCGATTTAAGATATTTGGGAGTCCATTTATCACTGCCCTATAAATATTGTTGTCACTATCTCTGTAATAGTAATTACAAATTAAAGAGAAATAAAAGACGATGGCAGGGGTAACTTGCAGCAAGGAATGTATATATTCTTTCTGAATTTTGACAATACTGGTGTTATAGTCACTATTGCGGTTGCTCTTAACACATTTCTTTTCCAAATGTTCGGGTATTGATGATCCGTTGCACTGTAGTGTCATTTCCCTTTGAATACATTAGTTGTTGCATGTCATTTCCACAGTTTCATGTTTCCTTGAATTGGAGAAGAGAAGGGGAAGAGAAAAGAGAAAGAGGGCACAAGCAAATCACATGAACTGTTGGGAATGAGTTCAAGTCTCACCTCAGAACTTGGCTTCTCCCCTTCATATTCATCATATAAATGCAAATTACATAGAAGCCCATAAGCTATACAAAAAACTAACATGTGCACAATGGTAAATTACATAAGTTATTTACATATAATGTCACACAAGTGTATATGTAAGTAAAAATTGAAAAGTTCATCCAAGAAACTAATATGTGCATAAAGGTACAACATAATAAACCCGATACACCATATGATTGTGTATATAAGTGGATACATAATGATACAAAAGATTTCTTTTCCACATTTCCCTCAAATTAATGCATAGGGTTATAAAGCATCAATTTGCGAATAAAAAAAATGTTGGGAAAATAGGCCGGCCAAATCCGGTCCGATCATGAACAAATAATAAGAAAATTAAAAGTAATCACAAGCTACAAGATGAACACCAAGATTTTACGTGTTTCGGCCAAGCCTACATCCACGGGCAAGATACACAATCTTCCACAATGAGAAAACAATATGCAAGGATTACAGTGGATTAAACCCAGAATCCACAAACCCGCAACCCTTCCCTTGCTTCTCAAACCCAATACCGTAAACCGAATAACCCTAGAGAAAAAACTCAGAGGAGATAACCCAAGAAGAAACCCTCCCTCCCTTTTTTATGTACTTAGGTTTCCTCAAACCTAAAATGACGTGCTTCTATATTTGCCTCCCACCATATGTGGGGAACAAGACAACTTACCCCAACCAAAAAAAAGAAGAGCTCTAGGCATATAGACTAAGCAAATTCCGAGTCACGTAAAAGAAAGACACTTAAAGAGTATAGTATAGTAAGTAGTTTCTAAAAATCATGACGGGAGAAAGAAAGAAAAGATGGAATTTCACTTTGGTAAAATGGAATCTTTGCTTGAGGGAAACTAAACCGGAAGTCAGTTACCTAAGTCAAGTCAGTAAGCAGCGAAGATATTTGTTATTGGTGAGCAAACTGAATATACGGAGAAATCAATCCTCTGGAGTAAACTGACGAATAAAGTGGTAATTCACCACAGTATGCTTCCCCTTCTCATGAAAACTGGATTAGTGGCAATCCGAATGACACTTTTATTGTCTCTATACAATGGTGCCGATGAAGAGAGATACCAAAATAAGATAGAAAAAAGCGCAACTACAAAATCTCTCAGGAAGTAGCATATATGATCTCTGTGTATAAAGCAATGAAGATGAGGAAGAAAAAGGAGAGAAGAAAAAAAGAGAGAAAAATCATGGAATTGAGGATGTTCTTCTCTTTGTGGGGCATACCCTAGTTATTCACTAATGTAATTTGATGCAAAATTACAATAATACACTTATTACATAAGTGACACCAATTAAATAACAACCTATAACTTGTGTGACAATAACTAATGTCTCTTTCAACATTCTCCCTCTAAGTTGTATAAATATCGAACATATCCAGCTTGCTAAGAATGTTGCAGAGATGGACCTCAGGAACAACTTTAGTAAGAATGTCAACCAAATAATCTTCTGATTTAATGTGGAGAACAATAATCACCTTTGCCTCTACCTTTTCCCTATTTAAGTGACATTCAGCCTCTATATGTTTTGCTCTCGCACGAAATATAGAGTTAGATGTGGCACGAATAGCTGCCTGGCAGTCACAATAGAGCTTCATAGAGCCTTTAACCTTTACACATGACAAGGGAGGAGGATCATGTACTATGTTCGGAAGACATCCGATGATAATCCCACGCAAATACGGAGGAGATCCCTCTGACTGATGATGTATAACCCACGTGAACAATAAAAGAACATCATATATTTACTCAAGGAAGCATACAAGAGAAAGATAAGTATTTGGGATATGAATCGCAAGAAAACTAAGCTCACATGATCACCGGGAAAAGCCTCCACAGTTGTTCGACAAACACCATCACCAACAGGATATCATCCTATCATTATTCCTGTGTGTGTCTAACGAAAGAGGAATAAGATTACCTGCATACAGCCGGAAATATGGGCATATATACTCTGCTGCTCATTAGTAACATAGATGTATTTAATCCAACAGCCAATAGAACCATCAGTGTAGTATTCTCAAAAGGCCTAATGAGGAGAACTACAAATACTACTCGGAAGCCTCATGCATTTGACTGCAAAAGATGAACACCTGCTTTTACTTAACTTGTTTTACTCCAGGAAAGATGATAACTAATATTCAAATGGGGCCCTCAAACCCTTCTGTAGTGAGGTGTGGCTGAAGCCAAATAGAGTAAATTCAAATCTCATCAAACTTGGGAAGGAATCAAATCCATTGAGAAAGACCTATAATGTATTTTTCTTTTTGAAATGGTAAAGCCCTATAATATTAAGGGTCTTCTATTAAGGGTCTCCTAACTATAAAGAAAGAGAATCCTGTATTCTGTAAGAAATTTTCATGGGAACTTTCACCCGCTAGTTGTCATCAGTATCTTCAGTATCCTGTAAGAAAGCACCTCGAACTTTCACCCTGTCCAGAAAGATGCCAAAGAATGAAAATGGGAAGATAAAAAATAAGGTGGTCGTGTAGGCAGTAATAAAGATGCTACCATTACCTGCGATATGCAGGGACAGCCCGTTTACCGCCTTTAATAGACTGATGATCATGGGCGGTTGGCATCTCTGTAAGTACGCATACAAATGGATTTCCGTTATTGGCGTCCATAGCATCAAATATTAACAGTCTCTAAAACAAGTTGTCAAAGTATAGAAGAATTAATAACGCCTTCTCCAACAGCTTAAGCTATTGGAGTAATTGGTAGTTTCACATGGTATCGAAGCAAAGGTCCTGAGTTCAAACCTCCTTGATGTCAAAAATCCACAAGCAATGGTCAACCCAAAAGTGGGCCACATGTGCCACGTGTAGGCAAACCCAAAGAAAGAGGGGCCACACGTGAGGGGGAGTGTTAAAGTATAAAAGATTATGCTCCCATTAGCACCAAGTTGGCAAGAAAATCTCTTAGATCGGTGCCAAAAGAAGCCAAAGTAGACAATTTTTGGAGACAGAGATGGGAAAAAGAAATGAATATCTTGAAAACGCATATTTAATGTGAACTTTCAAATAAAACCTCTAGATAATGATTTCAAAGGTCATTGAGATATGTTTCTTGTTTCTTTACTAAAAGAGAAAATGGTTTAAGAACTTTCTAATTTCTCCCAACAAAATCTCTTTCGAGCAATCAAATAAAGAAATAGTCATTCCACCTAGCCTGCCTAAACTAATGACATAATTATCAGTGCCAGCAGCTTAATTGAGATCGACCAAATAAAATATCTCTTGAATGGCAAATTTGAGAAGATAGGAAAGTCTACATTAAAACATTTCCTATGAAAAGAATATTGCAATAAACTACATAAGTTTACCAAGAGCTTGCTCACTAACAAAGGGGTCAGAAAATGAGATCCAACACATTCATTAAGGCAACGATTTAAATTTTGATTTCGGGTTATGGTTTCAGTTGAAATTTCGGTGGAAATCTTATGCAAATGATAGAATTTTACGATGAAACTTCAGGAAAGACTAGAATAAGTACAAATACACACTTAGAAACCATCACATAACAAAGACAACCATGAATAATGGTTTAATAACATCGAACAACAAGTGACATGCGTGACAGCACATGTCTGCTAATTTTGTATATACAACATTTCAAATGTAATTCATATAAATATTTATGCATAACAAATACATCACATTAATAAATAACATCAAAGTTTAATTTTTGAAAATATTCCCTGATAGGGATAAGCTGGCTTGGATACCTAATAAATCGGGTCAATTTTCTACTTCCTTGGAGTGTGGTGAGGAGCAAGATGCCGATAAAAATTTGGACAATGTTTATTTGGAAGGAAATGCTTTTGAAAGTCAATTGCTTCCTTTGAAGAGTCTTTGAAAGAGCAACTCTTTTGGATAGCACAATTAAAGATATGTTTGTTCCTTCTCCTTCTAAATATAACTAATGTGAAGAGACCAAGGAAGACCTTGATCACTTGTTTGTTGAGAGTGATTTGGCTAGAACTTCATGGAGCCACTTCACTATGATATTAGATGTGACATTGTTGCATGACTAATCCATCATTGCTAGGCTTTTTTAATGGTTTGTTTACTCTAAGGAAAGAAAAGAATGGGTTTTTAGCTTTTCATTGAAGAGAAGTGGAGGGAAGGAATTCGTGTGTGCTGTTGCCTCCAACACCGCAACCAATCTATTTATTATATTTCATTCACCACTATTTACATAGAATCCCATCGGCCATCAAGTGATGGGCTTTATATAACCTGTATTAGGTCTTTCATTAAACATTCAAACAAAAATAAATAACCTAAAGTGAGCTAGTGGGTCCTATCCCAGTCAGGTCTTTCAACAGATTGAAACTGACTAAGCAAGCATAATAAAGAGATAAAAGTCTTCAACTAATAAAAGATAAATTTCAACACCCATAAAAGTCAGAATAGAAAGAAATGAAAGGTACATTCCTAATACCCGTCATTCGGGCTGCAATAGAGGCTTGAAAAGTTGAAGTACTAAAAAAGCTATAGAAGTTGCCGTATATCTCGAAAAGATGTTTGACAGGATAGATAGTTTAGAACAGAACAGATACTCAGCTGCAATGATATCTCTCAGAAGTTTCTGCTTCAATTTGAACAACAAATCTTTTCTGACGGCATTATATCGTATAGTCAGTGGTCATACAGACATCCTTAATGAGTAGAAGTCAAGTTTCCAGTTTATGAACCTCATTTAAAAAGGATGACCGTTAGCGAAAGAATGAATCCCAGATAATTGTTCCATAAACTGACACATTCTAAAAGGCCAAGGCCTATTTCATACCTTAGACAACAGCATAAATATGAAAAATAAAACGTACACATTCACCGGAAGTTTTTTTGCGTACCAGCAACTGAAATTGTATCCGGTCCATCGACAGCACCAGATATTGGAAATGTTGATAGCGTTCGTTTGCTTGAATATGCAGAGGTATTAAGTTTGTTTTGGAGACTTTCATTTTTCTCCTGATGAAAGGAAAAAAAAAAGAGTATAAATTATAATAAAAAGCAATATTTTCTTCATGTAAGAATGTGCTCTTCTTTATTTTCTGAAAGATAGCAAAGTTAAACCACTTCTCAATTTGTGTCATCCTTGTGTAGTGGCCATAGTAATATTCTTTGTATCATTCCAGTTTTATTGGATGTCTCCAAAGAAACAGTACGAGATATGCTGATATAATAACTCACATGTGCAGTTCCCACTTAAGAACTATAACTATCAAGTGCATCCTTTGACGCACATCAAATGATTAGCCAACAGATTTATAAAATTCAATAAATTCATGCAACCAAACATTTCGGTATAAGTTGAAAGAAGAAAAGAGATTATGAAGATAAGAATAAGTATAATATTTCATTTTGAATAGTAGAGAGGTTGTCAACTTATTAGTTCTAATATTTTTGTTTGCATATCTGAGATTTTATAACTACCCAATTTTTTGAATTTTTTTACCAACGCCCAAGCCATGCAATTGTAGATGTCCACTGGTAACACGGGGCATTTTATGCCAATTAAATACACTCAAACGAATATCAACTATAGAACCAAGTTTCTGTTGCTACAGAAGAAGCTAATTAACCCATTTGACAAAAACCAAATTTGGATTGCATGTAGTTGGGTCAGAAAGTTTATTGAGTACTCAATGGAGGTTTTTAAAGTAAGCCCAAATTTAACAAAGGCATTAACTTGAAAAAATTAGCAACTAAGAAAGAATTTTTGAACACGAGGTTGAAGAATACAATAACATCAATTACATATTATGGAATTGAAAAAAAAAAAAACATGAGGTTGAAGAATACAATAACATCAATTACATATTATGGAATTGAAAAAAACTAGTATGAAAGAATTGTAGAACATGAGGTTGAGGAATACAAGAACTTCAATTACATATTATGGAAATCACCGATGTAGTGTAAAAAGGCTTTACAGACTATATCAGTCCAAGATGATAGTTGGAATAGATGAAATAATTACGTATTCAAAAGATTATAACATGAACTAACACCAAACTACCCAAAGAATATAACAAGGGAATAAAATAAAAGATTATGCAAGAGTAAATTCACATGAAAAGCAAAACGTAAATCCCAATCACGAGAAGATAGAAGAGAGAATAAGAATAACACTTCCCAGAAGGAAAACCTCCAAGATCCAACCAAGCTTCACTCCAAATCCATGTTTTGGAGGAGATAAACAAGAGAGTTATCTCTCTTCATAACACAATTAGGTCAGTTCACTAAAATCCGTGGGTCTTGACCCACCAAAACAAAACCTCCTCACATACTGTCACATGAAAAGACACAACTGTCCCTCACTGAACCCCCTATTTTAATATAAACAAATGCTCTTTAATGAGGAACTAGAATAACCTTTAAATAAGAAAAGGCTACCTTTTTTTTTAAATGGTTATAAGAAAAAAGAAGAAGAAAGAAACAGTCTCCATAAGGTTAGTTAAGGGTCACGTTGGCCCTTGGTGGGCCATGGACACCATGGCTTGCAAGTCTTAGTGGACCATCGCTCACATATGAACCATTCGCCTCCAGTTGGAGAACTTGGCCTCTAATTCAACAACTCTGTGATGCCAATCTCCCTGCCATGATACTTATACAAATCTGAAACATTGAAGATTATTAAGTCTCCGTGTCATTAGGCAAGTCAAACACATAAGTCTTACTCCTAATCTTCTTCAACACAGCTAATCAAATGACCATGTTATACTTGGTCAACCACTTCATTTTCGCAATTGAGAATACCATTCTCCCAATAGGGTGATTCAATAGAGGTGGACTGATTTGGGAACCAACAGCAGAATGTTAGTGGTTGGCATATAATAAGTTGGGAATATCATTCCCCCAATAGGGTGATTCAATAGAAGTGGATTGATTTGGGAACCAACAGCAGAATGTTAGTGGTTGGCATATAAGTTGGGAATTAGATACATTCTATTAAAAAATCTGCCTCACTATAACACCCCTGAACTGAAATTATAGAATTGTTGCATGCAAAAAGGTAATCTCATCCAACGAAAATTACAGGACTTAAGCAATAACTGATCAAACCTGGAAATAGGGCCATAGATAGCTTCAATTCATTACCATAAACAGTAAGTCAGTAAATAACGAACTACAGATGTGAAATCTCATTAAGAAATAATCATCCGACATCAACTCCCTTCCCAAGATTTGATATTCATCGACGAAGCTTGCAAAATTGAAAATAATAGATATATCCGCAAGATCCTTGCAAGAATGAACAACAAGGGATCATCCGTTTAAAATCCCAGCAAGCCCAATAATCAAACTTGTCTCGTAAGCATGGGGAGTGGACAAAGAAGAAGGGAATAGCCTGACTCTAACTCGTGCCCAAAACAAAAGAAAACTCCCAAGTTTCATGGTTGACATTCCTCACTTCATTCCCTTTATAAAAAAAATGCATATGGGCCCCACATCAGTCACTTAAGCCTTCTTATTCACATAAAACACCAATTATACTCCAAAAAATGATGTGGATCGGGTCCCAGACAAAGAGTACAAAGGCCTAGTGTAGTAGGTGTAATAAGTAATGTGCCGTGTAAGGGTGGCATGCTTTGTAAATAGCAAGAAATAAGGGGTGTGATGTGTAGGGGTAGTCGTGTAATAATAGGGCTTTTGAGTGGCTATGTAGCGAAGTTGTTATGTCAATGAGGGAAAATCAATTGTAAAGGGAGGGAAATTCAAATTTAACGGGGCGAGGGGTGGGGGCGAATACAGCTGGTCATGCAACACCAGTCCACTTGGCAAGCAGTCCTTCATCACCTAATGGGGACCATTGGAGATTCATGGGCTGCCAAGTGTCCAGCCACATCAGCCCTTCTAGCGGGCAGCTAGCTGGCCAAGATTCCTCTAGAAGCTTTCGTTCTTCCATCTATAAATAGAGGAGGGCTGGACGAGAAGATGAACTTTTAGATGAAATTGAAAAAATTCCTGTACACTCCAGCTTGGAGAGAGACTTTTGCGGATTTGTAAGAGAGAACTTTGAAGGAAGTTGGAGAGACATTCCTGGATTTCAAAGGCCTTTCAACTCTTCTTCAACTAAGCTTAATTGCAGTTTTTATCATTCTTTTCATCGCTCTTGAACAATATTCTTTGATTTTCATGAATCTAGATAGCAGATTTACAGATCTACATTGTTGCCTCTGTTTTCTCTCAAATTCGAATTGAATTAGCACTTTCATCACAGTTTCACTGCATTTACAGCAACTTGCTGTTCATGCTCTGTTCAGATAGCATTTAACGGTTTTTTTAACTGTTCCTGTGAAAGTTTCCTGCACAAATTCGAATCCAATTAGCAAGATCTGTAGCATTGCATATTTCCTAACCAAGATCTAATCAAAACATAAGGGGGATGACACACATCTGATATCTGTTCGAAACAAGGAAATTGCATGTCCACTGATCCCAAGATTGCTCGTCTTCAAGCAATTCACTACTAGGTGTCCAAGAATATTTTTTGTTCCTTGCAAGCGGCATCTTCCATAGGTAAGGTCCTCCATTTCACTAAGGCCCCGTTCGTTTTAGAATATGATAACCGATGGTGACCCCCAAACCGATTATTGGACTCAAAATTAATCTAATTTCAGTCCAATAATCGGTTTTCGGGCTCACCATCGGTTGTCATAATCTCAAATGAACAGGGCCTAAGTATTCCTTGATTATCTGTTCCTTAATAACTTTTCTCTAGTATCCTAAACAATATCAGGTTCCAAAATCAGTTTTCCTTCATTATCAAGAGGAAACGCCCAAGAGCCTTTTTCAAGCATGAAATATGAAATACACTCTGCATCCCATTGTTGTTAGGCAACTCAAGATCTTATGCGACCTCTGCAATTCTCTGTTTGACCTTATAGGGGCCATAAAAATGTGGTTCAAGCTTCTCTGCTCCACTTCTCTTTAGTGTGTACTGCCTGTAGGGTTGCAGTCTACTGTAAAGATAATTGGCATTCAACACTACGCTGATTTGAATACTTCTTACGCTGACCTGAACAAGAAGGATATTGTCCCTCAATGCCTTCAGTATGCTATGATTTTTCTCATACAAAATCGCCGGCCCTTGGTTCTCAACTATTTTCTTCTTCTTCTTCTTCTTTTTTTTTTTTGATGACATAGGGTATGCCCACCCCATTTTAGGGCAGGACTAATCCCTATGGATGCACGCAATTACCCGTAAACCATACTTTCAACATACATGCATGTGTGTATGTCATGATGTATGCATACTTTCAACATTACAACATCAATGTACGACTGCGCCAACATCTTAAGATCGCAGATACCCATAACTAATATGATACTGTATAGATTAAGCAACTTGTGTCCTTTTCGGCTTTGGTACAAAGTGGTTCATAATTGTGAAACGCTGATATCATTGAAGTCCCATATATCGACAATTAAAAAAAGCAGCTACTGATGTGGATATATAAATATATTGATGTGCCTGACTTTCTTTTTGACATGTGTTAGTAACATACAGTGATGGATATCATAACCATAATTCCATGGGCTCCGCCAAAACATGAAAACAAGACTAGACCTTTTCAGTACAACAATCTGGACACGACATTAATTAGTCTCTAAATTTAAATAGCGTGTTTTGGATGCAATAATGAAAACTCTAGGTGATAATGCGAAAATAATTCGAACCAGCAGAACCAAATTAATCTCTTAAAGTAAAGAATAGCAAGTAATCGGAAGCCTACCTGTTCAGCAGCTAAACGTGCTGTCAACTGACAAGATCGCTTTTGTTCTGCGGCCACACACAATAAGAAATAGCACGTCATTAGAAAATTTAAATGTGATATGATTTCAAATCTTCCTAGAGTCAAAAGATAATGACAAAAATAACATGTCTTTACATTTGATGAAATGACAAATGGAATTTGTACAAAAAATTAGTAAGATGTAATTAATTTCACGAATATAAAGTAGAAAGGCAATGCAGGCTTGTCAAGCAAGTCATCAATAGAATATAAAGTTAGTAAATGAGTAGTGAAAATCAATCACAATTATACCTATTGGGTCATAAAAGGGTAAAAGAAAAATTGGCAAATTGTGCCGGATATATATATATATATATATATATATTATTTTTATTTTATTTTTTTATTTTTATTTTTATTTTTATTTTTTTTGGAAAAGTGACAAAGATATATTGATAATTCATACGAAAATTACAGAAAGAAGGGTCCAGGAGTCCCCCTTTGATTACATCGTATGATGACCCACGAGATAACTCCAGAGTCCTAACGGCTAAGTTTCAAAAACCATTCCCATTTACAAAGAAATGTTCCCCTTAACATTTCCCTTACATTTTCCTTTCCAAAACCAAAACACTAAAATTTCAGAAACCAATCCTACGACCCTCCTCGAAGGTCATGTTTAAAACATCCTTGGTAGATACCATAAGCAACCAGTGCGATCTTCATTGAAGCTCTTGAAAAGAACTCCTCCTTAGATTAATAGTTTCCCTCCATGTTGTGCGATCTTCCACAAAGATCTTGAAGAAAACCTGCTACAGGGTTAAAGCGAAAACCCTCAATACATTCCAATGACAAAAACCTAGGTCGATCAGTAAAAATGTCCTTAAAGCTAATATGAACTTTTGCATTGGAGGCATGAGACAAAGACAGTAGCGTTTGACATTGTAGAGGCAATTATCAAAATTATCTAAAATGGGATCATTTGATACCACTCATAGTCTTGACAATAATTATTATAATGGCAAACTGATGATCGGAGAAGAAAATAATTATTGTAGGAGGGAAGTGAAAATTTCGGAGTAAATGTCTTGGTCAATGTCTAAAAAAGCCTCACAGTTGGAACTGAGGCAGATTGTTCATTCTTGCCAAGATCAATGCATAGACAGGAAAACAGCAATATACAACTAATAAAAAGGAAAAGTAGTAAGTTTATGATCGTCTTGTCGACAAAATCACTGACTTAATGGACAAGTTCCCAATTCAATTGTCTTGTCTTTTTACTAGGGTGGACAGATACATAGTAGAGAGAGAGGGGATACATAATAGAGAAAGAGACAGATTTAGGGAAAACCAAGTGGAGGATCTAGAGAGCCCAGAAAGAGGTTTAAGCATTCTAGGGAAGTAAAGACCTATTTGGTGACCTTAAAACCATATAAAGATTTATGAAATGCAAGATAAATAGAAATATCATGGGGAAACTAAGAAACATCTATAATGATATGTCAACTTCATTGCCTACAAAATATATCAAATCTCCTTACATTTTCTGGGAAAGTTAGAAATGAGCTGTCCACCGTCAGCTTAAGAAACGAATGCAGGAAACAATGAAGGGAAAGGATGCAAGAGACATTGCAGTTCACAACTGTTATGGTGGGTTCCCAAGATGCATAAAATGGATGTAGGAAAAGAAAAGGAAACTTACATATTCATCATGGTAAAAAGATTTCCGGGCAAGTGGCAACTATGGTTATACTTATCAAGTGAAATAACGTATTTATTAATTCAAACAAAAAAGAAATATATCGATATAAGAAAAATTAGACACAGCTAATAAAAAATACTGTATTTCACATATACTACTAACTAAACAAAGAGCAACAGACCCAAAAATTTGCAACCATGTCCCAGCTACAAGAGGCATCCAGAGGTGTCAAATCTGGCCCACAAGCAAACTCAAAAGGGTATGCTAAATATCCTTGTAACTGGAAAACAGTCCCTAAGGCGGTACTCCCCATTTAGGCACAAAATAACATTTCAGGAGTCACCTTCAAACCATAGCATCACAAAGGCAACCTTTTTAAATCGATTAAACTTGTTTCGTAAGAGGAAGACTTCAGCCTACATTAGGTTACTAATATTGTCTAACCCAACTAAAGAGAATAGCCTCCGTCGTGATCATCAAAACATGTATTTCAACCTAGACTGTCTGGCATCCCCATTAATACAGCCATCGAAATTGAATTTCAACCGGCCACAATGTGAGGCACACTGCAATCTCAATCATACACTGTGGAATGTAGTATATTAATTCTCTGGCAAATACTGCCCTTTTTATCATTTCTTCACATGTACCTGCAGTAGCATTCAAGTTATGTCCTTTGATTTCACCTGTTTCAGTCTGTGCTTTATAAATAGCCTCGGCACAAAATAAGATACGGTCTCTCCAATGCATAAATGGTTGGGAGTTCACGTTCTCATCATCCTTTGTAAAATCAAGTCCACCGCGGAGACATTCATAACCACTATACCATAGTTCTTGGCAGATAATTACCCATGAAAGCATCCCAAGCCCACAATATTAGTTGCCTAGAAAAATCGATCTTCAAACTGAAGAGGGCACTGGCAAATGATTATATTTACAAAAGAAGTGTCAAAACAAACACATTATTTAAGAGAAACTACCCACTGTTTTGCTATTCAAAAAAAAAAAAAAGATATTTCCCATTGTTTTCATACCATAAATAGAGCTTTCAATTGATAAAGATTATTTCAATTGACAAAGATTATTATCTTCTGCATTCATCATGAATGTTTCTACTTGTTGCATATAAATTTCCTCTTCTAGTTATCTATTTAAGAATGCAATCTTAACATCCATATCATGTGACTCATAATCATAATGTGTGCCAACGCCTTCCAACTATGAAAGAATCTTCCGATATGTAGGAGGAAAGTTTCTACATAATTAAAGTCTTCTTTTTGAGTTAATTGTTTTGCAACAAGCCTAGCTTTGTATTCCTCCAATCGTCTTTCTGAATTTCTTTCGGTTCCAAACATCCATTTGACCCTTATGATTTTCACACATAATTAGTATACCAACCCCCGTAGGAATTCTTTTCCATAGATTTGTGTTTCTCGTGCTTCTTCGGACACATTCTATACTGAGGTAGGTTTGGTAGGGCAGCTCCTGGCACCAAGTAAATATACGGTGTTGGATTTCCCAATTTGGAGGTAACCCATCAGGTAATTCTTCAAGTATGTGAATCCTTAAACTCATCTAACTCCATTACTCCTTCAGAAATTGATTATGGTCTGGCTTCGTCTTTATTGACCAGCACATAAACTACCCCTCAATCCTTGTTTTTTCCTACAAATTCATAAAGATTCAAGAACGTAAACGAACTTCCAATCCTTTCTTTACCAAGATATCATCTTCCGTTGGTTGTACGATAAACTTCTTATCATCCAAGGGGAAAGAGCAGTATTCTTTTCAAAGTGATGGATAGTTTTACGACCATACTGCCATGGATGACCAAAAAGAATGTGGCATGCATACACTGGAACAACATTGCAGCACACCGACTCTTCAAATGAAGTTCGAACTTCGAATTGAAAAATTAACAAGGCATTTTGATGAGACAATTGCATCACTTCCTTAGTTAAAGCAAAGAATGTGGTAAGGTTGCAGATGCCTTCAGTTTCAATTTGCACAACATCTCTTGAGAAACCAGATTTTCTCTATTTCCATTGTAAATTACCATATTGCAAAGTTTTCAATGAGTTGGATTTTGTTTTTGCACAGCCAATCATCTTTTGCCATGACTGGGAGTGCAAGCATAGATTGTTTAAATATAAGTGTTTCGTCAACTATATCACCCTCAAGCCCCCTCTCCTCATGCATCATTATACTCATGACTTTCTTCATACTGATTTTCATCTTCCTTGTCTGTAGAATTTTCTTCTAGTCCCTCTACGTTGTCCTCAACTAGATTGAACTGAGCTTTAGTCCTTCTTGGATATTCTTTTTTTTTTTTTTTTTGGGAAGAAGGTAGCCAAATTTCATTAATAAAGACCGAGATGGTCAATAAAA
This sequence comes from Tasmannia lanceolata, assembly GCF_043159265.1. Taxonomy (NCBI): domain Eukaryota; kingdom Viridiplantae; phylum Streptophyta; class Magnoliopsida; order Canellales; family Winteraceae; genus Tasmannia; species Tasmannia lanceolata. Next base: position 1,470,612 of record NW_027518693.1, read on the forward strand.
ACAGAAATGAAAGAAAGCAAGAAGAAGAAAAAAATACAATCATACAAACATAGAGAGATAATAAAGGAGGGAGGTCATCGTAAAGCGCCAACACCTGAAGTGATACCCCCGCTCTAGCCAAGCCATCTGCCACCTCATTGGCCTACCAACGAATATGAATAAAATCGATCCACTTGGACTTTAAGCCCCCAATCCATTTTTGGACTAAAAAACTTCATAAAAGCTAAATGAAAGTAAAACCTCAAATAAAGCAAATAGCAGTTGGTGCTGGAATCAACAAAAATGTCCCTGAGTCAGTGTTTTTTTTTTTTTTTTTTTTTTTGTTGCTTGCATCGACGGTGTCACACCTCTCTTTGGTTGCCATCCTTATTTGTGTGCCTTGGCTATCCTATGAAGCTGGTTCTTCATTATTAGTGTTTCCCACAAAGGAAGTCTAGGCCACTCATTACTTATTTTGGATCGAAGATCATTGCTATTCCTGGTTGGCCCACAAGTTCCAACAGCCACATCGTTACTCGTTAGTGCTTAGCAATCAACCTATTTAGTAGTAGTATTCTGCACTATTTGATGCCCATTTTCTCTGGCTGTTGTTGATTCCTTTTAATGACGCTTGGTGGATTTGCATTCATGTTCTCTCTTTCCGTTGAATTTGTGGACCATCTTTCCAAAGTTTACCACTAATCTTAGTGGGGAGCATTTATGTAACACCAAAGGTCCCTTTGTATTCTATTTTGTTGATTGGAATAAAACTGCTTGCCTGGGTGACAAAAGGGGGGAAAAAGTCTCAGTTTGAGCTTTTTATACTCAGTATAAAAATAGTAGTGTAAAAGTTTATGGTTGGGAGTTCAAAAGCTGTTCAAGCGATATCCATCTTAGGTTTCCATGTGGAAAAGAACTATATTTCTTCTTCAACTCACAAAGAATTATATTTCTTCGTAATTCTGACATGGGGTCAGATGGTGTAACAAGTCGTTAGTGTAGTAAATATCAGGGTTTTTATAAGCATAAAGTGAGGACCATGCCTGTTTTGTAATGTTTGAATGCATGTATTAACTGGACACTGGAACAGAAGGGAAATAACAAATAAAAATTTAAAGAAATAACTTATCAACATTAAGCCAGAACTATCTCCTTGACCCCTAAAAATACTGGAGCACGAAAACAATATTGTTTCACTAGCATGAAAAACAAAATGAGAAATAAAACAGAATAATAATGCACTAGCAAAAGCAACATACTGAATGCTATAGGAGGCGGGGGGCGGGGATAGCGAGCACAAATTAATCAACCGCTAGCTCAGACTAAACGTTAGTGCAGTACCAACCAACGTTTTTTAAATTAAAAGAATTTGATGAAAAGCATAAGTAGCACCGAGAAACTAAGCCGACATGAAGTTATTTGGAGTGGTCAAGCTGCTAAGAGCTGACAAAATTTCCACCAAGCGAGCTTGGCAAATAATTTTCTTAATTAGATTCAACATGGGAAAAGGCATTCGTGTATGAGCAACATGTAACAACCTTATTAAAAAAAAAACATGTAACAACCTTCTACGACATCATTGTGCTTGCTTTTGAATGCTTTGAATAGCTCCAAAGATAGATATGCCATAGCATCATTAGCAGATGAGTTCACAAGTTTGTCAAGAGAAAGAGAAATGAGAGGCATTCCTTTGGATTTGTGAGCGACTAGTTTTGCATATGTGGCACCTGAAACACGGGAATTAATAAGCTGCATAGATTAGATTACTTTCACTTGTAAAGAAAAGTGAACGACTATCCACATGCACTAAAATTGCAATCAGTAAGTTATAGGGACTTCAACCAATTAATATTCCCACTCAGATTTTAACCACCCATCTCCGTTTCATTATACATGAAAAGTGATAACATTACAAAACTCATGGTGGAAAGTTTCAAGAAAGTCTTCTGCAGTCAAAATGTAAATATCAGCATCTACTCACCATATTTCGCATCCAAAATTAATAATTGTCTTGAGCATATTGTATGTAATGAGTGTTTAAATAATAAAAAAGGAAATAAAGTTCAGAATTCAAAAGATTTCTGCTCCTTAATGCCCTTTTGAGAGATTAAAATTATGAGTTTTTAAATAATAAAAAACGAAAATGAAGTTCAGAATTCAAAAGATTTCCGCCCCTTAATGCCCTTTTGAGAGATTAAAAAGTAGTAACCACAATAGATACAAAAAAGTGATATATATCTATGATTTGTCGACACGGACACGAGTGTCGCGTGTCGACACGGACACAGAGTGTTGGACACGGCAAACCCTCAAACTTTAGAAACGGGGACACGGCTAAAGTAGAAAGTATATGTAATCATGATTTGTGGATATGGATTAGTGTGTCCAGTTTCGACATGGATACAAGTTGTCTAAATGAGATAAACACAATATTCAATAAAAAAACAGAATGTCACACTTGACAAGGTACAAAAACATGTCCACACACCCACATTAAGTCTAACACTTCCAACAATACAAGTAAAAGTGTCCAAAGGAGTGTCGACACGTGTGGACACGCGTGTCGTGTCGGACACGGCAGGACACGTGAGTCGGCAATAAATTCGAAGTGTCAGCCAAATCATAGATATATATATATATATATATATATATATATATATATATATATATATATATATATATATATATATATATATATATATATATATATATATAAAAACTGATGAGATGCCGTGAAGCAGTACCATCTATTTTATCTCAATGGGATCTCAATTCTCAGGTTATCTAAAGTTCAAGGTTTTTCAGATGGAAAAGTTGGAATCATACAAAAATGCAACATTTAATGGATGAATTCCAATGTGATTTGCTCAAGAAAAAGTAGTTCTCAAGTAATAAAAACTTCACCCACTAGAATCTTTTGCTTTAGGAAAGCCTCATATTGTAGCATAGATATGTTTGTTTGCCTTTTACCAATCTTGAGCCATGACTATTCGAAAGTTGCTTGGCCTTACTCTGACACACTATGAAAGGTAGATCCGCCTAGACCAATTGCTTTAGCCTGGACCAGTTGCTTTACCATACTACAGTGGATTTCATCTTATTTTTTTATGGAAAGGCTTACTGATGTCGTCTTAGCTATTCATGTTCTATCCACACAAAACAATCAACCTCAAGCAAAGAAATTGCATCACCATTTCGGTTGATTATCACCGAGCTATGTCAAAATATCTACGATATTTTCAAAATATCGTGTTTTTATCGGACATTTAGATAAAACGACAAAATCCTGAAATAATCCCGAGATTTTAATAATATAGGGATATTTTCATTTTTATCATAAAATATAGCGATAATATCATGATATTATCCCGATATTTTTATGATTATTTCTTTATATTTTTTTCTTAAATTTGATATATTTATATATTTTTCAATATTTTTATTTTTATCGTTCTTTCCCGATATAACCCGAAAAGATAAAATAAAAAATAATATATCCTGATATTTTCCCTTGCCAAGAAACTCCCGAGAACGATATTTGTGACATAGTCACTGAGAACTGAGCTACATTGTCTTGTTATATATCATTTTCCATCTCAATAATTCAGCATTAATTTCTACACTCACTAGACAATAGACCAATACAAAGGGATCCCATATATACCCTATTCTCAAGCAGCATTTAGGATGATACTGCCACTTGAATTTCATCCTTTTGTATCATATGGGAATTAATATTGACAAAAGAAAGTTAAAAGATCAGTCACCAGAGTTGCTGGTCGATTTTAGAAGACCTCCAAGGACAAGTTTTACGTTGTCTGATGATAGAGATTCTATAAGATAATCAACAAAGTCAGACCATGAGCCACCAACTCCAACGACATCTCTCTGTAGGATAACAAAACAGCATAAACATAAATCCTTCATGAATGTAACCGCTCAAACTTCACCTAATGATATGGAGTAAAAAAACTTGCCGAGAAAACATAAAATGAAAAAATATAAAACTAAATTACTCTTACAAAATCAAAGAATGTTGTCAAATGAAGACTTTAAGATTACAAGGCCAACCTAGATGTTAGTGAAAAAGGACATTGTTTATCATAACTGAACTTCCAATGCAAGTTGTACCTCAATTCTGGTGTGTTCTTTTCATTAGAAATCTAGAAAAACAAAAGGGAAGCCAAGATGTGAAAAGAGGTCATTTTCATCTAAGTTTACAAGGGTTGTTTAGGAACTAATGATGCAGTTAGGTAGCGATTCATCTTCTTCTGTCAAGAAGGGTATTTATATAATTTCATGAGATACTTTGATCTCTTTTAAAAAAAAAACTTTTTTCCCATCCTGTAACTATTTGTGACATAAGAACCAAACTATTAGAATGAGCATTAGGAGTCTACTGTTCACAAAACATATGACAGAATTGGAAAAGACTTGAGATTTTCAAGGCCAATGCAAGTGGCCATCATCTTGTGGACAGAACTCAGAAGGGGTTTCTATGTCAAAAAGATGTTTGTATGATGATTGTAAATTCCAAAACAATTTAAATGATTTTGTATGATTTCTACGTTGAAAAGATGATAGTAAATTGATTTTGAATTTCCCATGAGCAGCCCCACCAAGTTTACACAAGAAAGTGAGTAAGGGAAGTACCAAATGTCATGACTCAAAATGCTAATTAGTCAGATTCTGCGCCTAAAGATCCTAGCTCTATTTCATTGCTTATGATCCTCTTGTTCTATTTCATCTGAAATGGACGAAAACTTCCTTTCATTTTTTAAAATGGAGAAAACATGAAATGAACATTCCGCCCATAATGGCATGTTAGGGGGAAAATCTTGGGCAATTTTCAGATTCGAATTTTTTTTTTTGCGGCAAATTTTTGGGTTCCCATTTTTTATTATTTTAATGACCATTCTATGTTCATTTGAAGATGATACTTATTGGGGAAGTTGAGGAACATGAAGAGCATGTTGAAAAAGCATCACCAACAATGTTGGGTCATCCAACATGTGCAACTTGCTTGCTAATTTGATTCAAGTACAATGCGGATTCAAAGTCATACGAGGCTTTGATCGTGGTTTTAAATTTCGGCTGAAACGAGCCGAAATATTTCAATTACTGAACTAAGTTAATTCGGTGAGGTGGTTGAGGGTAGTGTTTCAACGAAATGGAAAAAAAAGAGTCATGGAAGAGGAGATAAATGCTCTTCTCGAGAACCAAACTTGAGATTTGGTGGGGTTGTTGCAAAAAAGGGCAAAAAAATATTGGGGCAAATGGGTTTATAAAATCAAGAAAGGGATCGACAGAAAAGTTGAAAGATCCCAAACAGGATTAATTGCCAATGGCTTTTTGCACTAATACTCAAGTTGGTTTTTATTCCTCTAGTGTTTACGTTAGTCGCTATATTTGATTTGGAGATTGAGCAAATGGACGCAAAGAGCGAATTTTTGCATAAGGATCTTGGGTAGGAGGTACGCGCTTTTGTCTAGAGAAAGAAAGAGAAATTTGCGTGCAAACTTAAGAACCGCTCAAACCAGCATCAAGACTGATACAAAAAATGACCCTTTCATGATGATTCACGGATATCAAACAAACTATGACCATATCATCAACTTCGAATTTTTTTGAAGATGATACTTATTTGATTTCAATCTGGTAATTGATGAAATACTCGTGGTGGACAGGGAGAAAGATAGGATTAATGAGCCTAATGCCCTTCAGAGCAGGTCGTTAGAAACATCAAATCATTGGGTTCGAGATTAGCAAGATAGGCAAAGTGGGACTTTGTCACTTTCGCAGAGGAGAGTTTTTGAAAAAGTAACTGATACGAGTATCATGATGAATGAAAAAGCCGACAGCACTAGCTCTTCCCTTTATTTTTTCTTCTGAACAAAAGCCCAGAATAGGAAAAGGAAAAGAAGATGGCGGTTGAGGTCTCTAATGCAAGTAATCAGAAAAGGAAAAGCAGATGGCGGCCTAGTTCTCTTATGCAAGTGAAAGGCCTGATTTTCTCCATGGTATGTACTAGATTGGATATTGCTCATTTGGTTGGAGTCCTATTTATGGCAAATCTAGGAATAGTTCATTTGCAGGTCGCTAAATAGACACTTCAATATTTGAAAGACACAAGTGATCATTCAATCACATATAGCAAAAGTTCCAAATGCATTCACGGTTTTATTGATGCAAATTTTGTCAATGACCTTAAAAAAGGAAGTCAATTACGAGACATGTAGTGCGTTTGCCAATGAGTCATTACAGTGGGTGTTAAAGCTTCAGCCAAAGGTAGCATTGGCAGCTATGGAAGCATGCAAAGAAGCAGTTTGACTTAAAGGTATTAATGGTGAGACTGGTATTGTACATTAACTTTAAACCCATGAAATTTTTTGTGGCAACATGAGTGCTATTTAGTTGGCAAAAATCCATTTTCTCATAAGAGGGTAAGTGCAATGTAGTTCACTATCATTACTTCCATGTGATTATTTAGGAAGGAAAGGTTTGGTTTTTAAATGTGGAAACCAATGAAAACTTAGCAAATATGCTGACTACGACAGTTTAAGTTAGAGAAGTTAGAATGGGGCTCGACTTCTCTTGGTTTCGAACCAAAGTCAGATTTGACATTGGCTAGTGGATGATTTTCTATCAAGGTGGAGATTATTGGTTTGGTTGTATAAAATCATCACTTTCTCTTCTAAAAAGGTTTTCTCGTGTCGTGAGGTAGTTTGGGTAGAACCAAAAGAGAGTTTTGGGGATGGTTGTTGTAGTCTACAAAATTGGTGGCTTTCTCTTGAATGAATAAGTTTTAGGTTCACTGTGAGAGGTATTTTTATCTTCTTTTCTACCCTTGCTATTAAAAATCCCTAAAAGGACAAGATTGTTGAGGGATGGCATTCATCGTTTAGTTATGAGCATAGTTAGCAAGACAATTCAGCAAAAAAAGGGACGGGAAAAATCGAGTTTAATACATTATTGGTTAAAAAAAACCGTAAAAAATGGAAACACCAAAAATGCATTTAAAAATTTGTCATTTAGAATTGTCATTTAGAACCAATCTCTTACATGCTCAGGTGGTTTGAGGTCATAAAATGTCCTATGTCATGAGGTGTGGGGTTCAAGATTGGTATATTGAAAACCTTCAAAAATTTGTCATTTAGAAAATATAGTGGGGCTAAAGTAGGAAAGTTGGCCAAACAACGAGTTTCATACATTTGAAACGCATTTTAAATGTGTTTAAAATGTTTTCCCCAAAAAGACGAGATTTTTTTTACTGTAAAAGTTTTAAACGGAGTATTAAATGGCAAGACAATACATTTGGCTGACCCAACTTAAATGAGATTTGAGAGCTTCTTTATGGTCTAACATTCTTGCCAACACATTATCCTCAATCTGTTCCGGATTGTAATCTCGAATGAAGAATATAGCTCCATGGGCGAAGGCTCCTGTCCTGTCATGATGAACCCTCTAATGTATTGGTGATGAGTATATAACACAGCTTGAGTAGTAAAGTCTTGTCCATGAATGCATAAACAGGTAAAGAGTACATGTGTTGTTGCTATGCGTGCTACGATTCCAGAATAGCCCACTTACCAAGGTTTAGAGGAATTCTGATAGCCCCTCCCCCGTCGAGAAGAAGGATTTCGTGCGGGTCAATATCAACTATCAAGCTTTATTCAATGCCAGCTAGTTTCGTGTCGACTTGACGGGAACACGACTAAATAATTTTTTTTAATTTTTGAAAAAAAGCAGTTTAAAATGGTGTTTTGCTAACTATGGTTATGAGTTTACAATGCTAGTGTAAAGGCGAGTTGCAAGGTAAATCAACAGTGAATGGGATTACAAAAGAGTTGGGTGAAGAGATTTCTTGGTGGGTTTTACCAGATTATGGGAAGGTGAGTGATATTCCCATTAATATACGCTGCTGATGTTGGCACTACCATATTTTAATAATTGCACTAACTCATCTTGTCTTTTTATTATTTAAACAGCTGTCAAGTATTATTACAGTTCCAAAAAAGCTCTCATAAGCCAATCACAGAATAAAAGACAAGCTGAGTTTTTGCAATTATTAAAAGTTGATGGTGCCAATATTAGTAGCCTTAATATATTTTCCAGTTTAATTAGCCTTATTTGTGGGGAAACCACGTGAATCTCGTGTTGTAGTTGTACGGCTTGACATATTTTTAGAGCCTTTTTTGGATTGCAGGAATTTTTTGGAAGCGTTTGTAAAGGAAAAATATTTATGAAATTTTGTACTGTTTTTTCTTTTAAAATGAAACATGATAAGTTGATCCAACCCTATTCATTTTTATTTAAAGGGACCTTTAATTATATCATTTCCCTCTAAATTGTGGAAAGAAGAAAATATTTTCCATCGGAAATGGTTTTCTTGCAATCCAAACAGGACCTAAATTTCTTTTTCTTGTTTGCAGGTTTATTCTTCGACCTAGCCCAATCTCGTTTTGTAGTTGTAAGGCTTGATTTATATTTCTCAACATTTCTTCTTCTTATTTTGCACAAAAAACTCATGGGTTTATTCTAAAATAGTAAAATCACTGTGTTTGATTTTCTGCAGTAAGATTAGTAGAAATGGACCTTGACCCAACAAGATAAAACCAAATATATTGTGATGGGATTTTGAAGAAGAGAGGGGGCGAATAAGGGAAAAAAGGGGGGTGAGATTTATTTACCATGTCTTCAAGGTGTTGAATTGTTCGGACTCTTTCCCAAGTGTTGGAGTGAAAGTCGGAGAGAATGATTCTGATTCGAGAATTGTCGAGAGCGTAAACGTAAAAGAGAAATGGCAAAAGCTGTTCGGAAATCTCTGGGTTTTCCCACTCGGCCTTGGCTTCACCAAACTTGGGTTGAAAGGTTTCTAAGCTCTTCGACATTGCTCGGAGAGAATATGAAGAGACGAGTCTGAGAGAGAGAGTAGAAAATGCAAATGGAAAGAGAAAGAGGGAGAGGCGGTTATAAAAGAGGTTTTGCCGTAAAAAGTTGTTATTTCCAGCCTTTTCTTTGCCTTCCACGTTCTATTATAGTTCGAAAAAGCTCTCTAAAGCTAATTAAAGTAGAAAAGACAAGCTGTGTCTCTTACAATTATAAAAACATAGTAGTGCGAATATCAGCAAAGTGGTTTGGAGGGAAACGGGGGTTAAAGTGGTTTACTGCAAGCTTTCTATTTCGGCCACTTTGCTTCCTTTTCACGCTATATTGTTTGTCTATTTGGGTTAAATTCTTTGGGGTGTGCTAAACTCAAGTGCGCCTTTTTTAAAATGGGCTGAAGGAGTGCACCCATTGGTTGCAACTTGCATGTCACCACATTTAATACTCTTTGACTATAAGTCTCTTTTTTGTTAAATTTTTCTTATGGAAACCAACAAATCCCCACATGCCACATGGCATGAGAGGGGTAGTTTTGTCATTTAAAAAAATAGATAGGATTGCTAACGTCTGAAGAGGCTATTTGTTCGGTTCTATAACCCAACTCGGTTACCATGTCATTATTCATTAACCCAAAAAAAAAAAAAAAAAAACCGAGGCCCTATTTGGATTGCAGGAACTTTCTAGAACAGATTTTAGAAAGATATAAAAAATTCTAAAATGTTCTACCTTTTCATACTTGAAAAAATAAATAAGGGAGATGATAAATTCCAACCCCCTTCAAGATAATTCGCACCGGATGCTCTGTTTGGTTGCCGGGTTTTTTTTTGTTCCTGGGAGTTATGTGGGAGAAAAAAATACCTTGGGAGATAGGTGGGAAAAAAGAAGTCCTAGAAGTATCCTGGTAAAATGAAAATCCCATGTTTGGTTGACCGGATTTTGGTGGGGAAAAAAAAAACCTTTGTTTGGTTGGTTGAACTGTTGGGTAGAAAAAAATTCTTCTTAAGCTTATTTTTTGTTCCTAAGTTTATTTTTGTTCCTGTGGTTATTTTGGGATGGGATGAAAAGGCAATCATTACAAAAGTGGGATTAAAAAATTCACCCCACAAGTAATCATTACAAGAGTGGGATTAAAATAAACCTAGTGCTAAAAGGCAACCAAACATGGGATGGGACCAAAATTTAACGAACTCTTCCCGGGATAAAAATTTAACTGGCAACCAAACGGAGCACACGTCATCTGCACTAGTGAGCCCAGCCTCATCCTTTCGCCTATTGGGTTCGACTCCAGATTTTGGCATCAACAGTGAGTAACCACTGAGTCTATGTTTGGCTGCCATGAAATTTTTCTCCACGGAATTTTAGTTTATGAAGTGGTGAGAGACGGCTAGGGAGGGTGGCTGAAAACAAGGAAAAGAAAAAGTCCAATAAATAAAATAAAATAAATTTTCTGTTTTTTCAGCCACATCATCTTACCTTTTTAGGGACATCTTACCCTCTCCCTCAGCCTCTCAAGTCTCTTAATCTCCCATCCACCTCCATAGACCCCTCTCAACACTTGATAAACTAATATTCCATGGAAAAAAATTTCATGCTTGCCAAACAAGCGGCCTGAGTCTAATCGAATGCATTGGCTCCCATTATAATTGAATGATCCTATAAGCTTTGATTGATAAGGAATCTTTTTTAGCACATCAAGAAAAGTTCAACAAATGATTTTTGATAGTCTGGGCCCGTGGTCATGAGTCAGATCAACGAATCTGATCACATATACATGGTACACATGGGCCTAAAAAGTGTCTTATAGCCTACCACCTTCGTAGCAATTTTTATAGTTAATTAGGCCCTATTTGGATAGTAGGAATTTTATGGAAAAGCTTGGAAAGGAAGAATATTCCTGAAATTTTCTACTTTTATTAGGCACCAAAAAATAAATTGAACCAACCCTATTCAACTTTTAGTTTGAAGGGATAGTAATCAATACCCCTCTATATTAACCAAAATCTTATAGTAATTTTGTCGGAAATGTTTTTCTTGCAATCCAAACAAGGCCTAAATGGCAAATTAAACAGACGTGGCTTTTCCATCTTCAACTAGGTAAATAATTAGTCAGATTAGTGATGACAATCAATTCTAGAGTCCGACACACCGAGACATATAAATCCAATCAAGACCGTTGATCTTGTAGAACATTGTGAGGCAACGTACATGCCCTTGGTGCCAAATAGAACAAAAATCAAGCATTGAAGCTTTTGAGCATTTGTTGGCAGAACTCTAGAGGGGCTTTAATTGTAGACTTGTAGTGACAGTGTTTTCCAAAAAATGCTGTACGGCCCATGCCATAGGATGATCCAAACCGTCCATTGATGGGCCATAACGTAAATAGGTTTACCCCAAAAAACCAATTCCATAGGATTGTCTTAGCCCTTGGATCGATAAAGGAACAGCATATTATGGAAATCTTTGTAGAGCGGAGGGTTGGGATCATCCAATGGAAATGAGTTTTGGGGCATAATTCATTTACGTGTTCGCCCATAAAATGGACGGTCTGGATCATCCTATGCGGTAAAGCCGCAGAGTACTTTTAGCAAATCTGATATTTGCGGTCCTTTCTTTCCATTTCAGGAAGGGACGCGAGTTATAAAGATTTTTTCCGATATTTCCACCCCTCTCGTCGCATCATACGTGTCTTCGAGTTTTTATATAAAACGGTCGACCGATAGCGTCACCCTTTTCAAAGCCAAACCTTAACCCCCCTCTCAAACCCTATTCCCCATCATGCCTCCATCAAAACCCTAGAATTCTTCTTACAATTTCTCCAAAACCCTAACTTTTTTGTCAAAATCACGTAGATTTCTAACAAAATCAGTCGATTTCATCATGCCCAGATTCAAGAATCTCAGCCTTGAAGGTTCTTCAAGGGGAAAGGAGAAAGCTAGTCAGGATCAAAACCTCTTTAGAGATGATGATTCAAAAGAATGTTGGGCGAGGATATGTGCAAAGAAGATTCTTCCTGGGAGGTATGTTGTTTCACGTGATTTTAACGCATATGAGGTTGAAAAATGTTTTGATTTGTTGGGATGGACTCCTATTCTCCAAATCCGTGAGAATGTCTACCCACAATTGGTAAAACTATTTTATGCCAACCTTAGGATAAATACCTCTAAAAATATCATCACTTCATATGTTCAGGGTTTTCAGATAAACCTCTCATTAGATGATCTATGTAATGTACTTGATATTTCAAGAAAGGGAAATAAGATATACTTTTGGCCTAATGATAAAATTAAGGAGACGGGTTTTGAGCGTAATGAAGTTTATCAAAGGATTACCACCAAGTTCCACCATGGGAAGAAAGTGAAGGCAAAAAATCTAACCCATGTAGCCCGAGTTATCAACCTAATTCTCCAATTCAACATCACACCCAGAGGAGGAAGTAGGGATGATTTGAGGCCCTTGGACGCGTTTATCATTTACTCTCTGTTAGAATCAAGGCCTCTCAATCTTGGGTATATAATCATTAAGTTCATGAGTGAAGCGCGAACTAGGTCCAAATCCTCACTTCCTTATGGCATGCTTCTTACTAAAGTGTTCAAGCACTTCAATATCAACCTAGAAAGAGAATACGTAATGAAGACTCCTCCTCCGTTCAATCGTGTTTCTCTGAAGAGAATGAAGATTATACGTGATGAAGAAGAAGTCGAAGAAGCAGACACTGAAGATGAAGAAGAAGAGGCAGTGGAAGAAGAAATGACAGTTACTGAAGAGGCGGAGGCGGCCCCTAGTGCAGAGGCAGCCCCTAGTGCCGCTCGAGGAATCACCATTGAAGATCTGGCGACCTTTCAGGAATCCATCTCCACTGAAATCAGTGATCTTCGTTTCGTTATGAATTATAGGATGGACAGGCTGGATGGACGCTTGAGCAACATGGCGGCCCAGCTTGTAAAGCTGAAGGAGAAGCAGGATTCCTATGCTTCACCTTATCGTCATACTCCTTAAATTAGGAATGCTTTGGATGTGTGTCTTCTGAGACTTTATATTTTATTTCTTTATGGTTGTGTGTGACTTGAGACGTATGTCTTTATATTTATCTGACTTTGATCTTGATGATTATGCTTAATTTTGATATGTTACTTAGTTCATCTCTCTTTTATTACCAAGTGCGTGGAAATTTATTTGCTTCATGTCTGTGTTTGTGTTTAAAAGTCAAATATTAATGTTCTCTGCCTTTTTGTTGATGACAAAAGCGGGGGAAGTATTATGTGATTTCGCGTGCTGGATACTTTATTTATGTTTATGGCATGTTTTCTATATGACGAAAAGGGAAAATTAAAAATTAATTTTCTTGATATCTTAGAAATGCCACGTGCCTTGAATGTACTCGATCGTAACTTTCATTCGACAATTTCTCTCGGAGTACTACAAAGATTGTACCAAAACAATTTCATATGCGTAAATTGAGGGGGACTCTGTAAACCCATGTTTTGATGATAACAAACCCAAATTGATAATTTATTTAAACTAATAGACTAATGCTATGAATGTATTTAAGTTTGTTCTTAAAACTTCAGAGCAAGTTCAACTAGGCTTGGACCAAAAAGCCGGAGCAAGAGCTAGAAGGGAAGATCCATATATTGGAACTAAAGCATGAGTGACAGATGGTTCAAGTATTAGTCCCTCATAGATTCTTTGCAAGTCATGCCACACCACACACTTTAAAATGGATATAACATCTATTTTGTTTGTCTATTTTCGTGGGAAATGGGGTTATAAAGAGGTTTTCCGTAAACTTGATATTTCTAGTCCTGTCTTTCCATTTCATGCTATATAGTTTGTCCATTTTGGTTAAATTTTTTAGGGGTATGCTAAACTCATGGGTGCCCTTGCAAAAACAAGCTGAACGGGTGCCCCCATGGGCTGCACATCACCAAAGTGTATTTATCTCGTGAGGTGCAGCCAATGGGGGCGCCCTTTCAGCATGTTTTGTAAGGGTGTCCCTCAGTTTAGCATTCCTCTAAAAGAGGAATGCTAAACTCAAGGGCGCAGCACAAAAGGGGGAAAAAAGAACCTGGCCCTATTTGGATTGTAGTAATTTTCTAAAACATTTTGGAAAGAAATATATTTCTAAAATCCCTACTTATTTATAGTTGAAAGGGAAAAAAAATAGATAACATGAACCCATCAGTTGAAGTATAAATGATTAAATAACAGCTTAAGCTTTCGGAGTAATTTGTCGTGTAGTATTTAAAGGGTTCTAAGAGCTTTTTGAGAACCGTAATATCCTCTGACATCCTTTTAAATACTACACGACAAACAAGTGGAGTGCGTGTTTATCAAAACACTTGAGCGCAGAAATCATTTTTCCAATTCTAAGAGCTTAAGCTTTTGGAGTTATGGCTTGTTTCACACCACAATATTCAATTTTAATTAGCAAGGCCGTTAAATTTATGATTATATCTCTCTAAATTAACCATATTTATATCATTTCTCTTCAAATCTTGTAAAGAAAAAATCCCAAGATTGTTTTTTATTCATCATAAATATTTTTACTGCAATCCAAGGAGGGGCTTTCACTTTATATACAGTATCGATGAATCTTAATTCTTTCTTTAATATTAGATTATTGCATTCTATTGGTGCATATAGGTTAATAAAATTTATCAATGCAATTGAAGACAAGATTGACTCAACTTTTTGAATTTTATGTCTTCCTTGAGTACGAAGGCATTACAAAGAACTTGGTCAAACATGGCCAAAGTCTAACCCAGTGCATCTGGTCCCAATATATTTGAATTATCCTACAACCTTTGATTCATAAGGAGTCCTTTTTAGCGCATCAAAAGAAGTTAAACAATTGTTTTTTGTTAGGCAGGGCTTGTGGTCATGAGTGAGATCAACGGATCTGATCACATACACATGGTACACACGGGCCTAAAAAGTGTCCTAAAGCCCGATCTTCTTAGCAATTTTCATAGTTAATTAGGCCTGATTTGGATTGTAGGACTTTTATGGAAAAGTTTGGAAAGGAAGGACATTCCTAAAATTTTCTACTTTTTTTACGCACCAACAAAATAAATTGATCCAATAGTTAGAGGAGATAATAATCAGTATCCCTCTACATTAACCATAATCATATTATTTCTCTCGGGTCATGGAAAAATATTTTTCCCCAAAAGTAATTTTGCAGTCCATTTAGGGCCTGTTTGGATACCTCATTTTTTGTATTTTGGATTTGGAATTGAATTTTGAATACAAAATGAATAGCTCCACCCGCTCATGTTGAGGGAGACAAAGAGGGAAGGGGGTACTTCTTACTGGAGGGGAGAGGTTGAGGAGCAAAGAGGGTGAAGGAAACTGCCAGATTTGTGGATTTCCAATTACTTATTTCCCTAGCATATTTGGAAATCTGATTTTTTTTCACTGTCCGTCATTGATTTGGAAATCTAAGGATTTGATCAGGATCCAAATCACAATGCAAAATGGGTTGCAAATGTGAGAAATCTAAATCAAAATCTTCTCCGCATCCAAACGGGCCCTTAAGGCATTAGGGAAGTGCAAATTAAACAGATGTGCCATTTCAAACTCTCTGGATTTCATTTTATTAGTTTTACTAGGAGTAGGCAAATGGTAAGTGAGATCAGTGATGACTGTCAATTCTAGAGCCTCACACTGAGACATATATGTGCAATCAAGACTGCGATCTTGTAGAACATTGTGAGCCAACCCACATGGCATTGGCCCCAAATACAACAAAAATCAACGATTTAAGCTTTTGGGCTTTTGTTGGCAGAACCCTAGAGAGGCTTAATGGATCAAGAACCTAGTCTCACCCGATCAAACTGTTTCTCAATGGCGTATGGCCTGACTTGTGATGGCCGGGTAGACCAACAAATCAGATCACATAGATGTATCTCAAACAGGGCTCTATGAGTCTTTCAGGAGCAACATATCAACCATGTGGTTCTAGCATTTTCTAATTTTATGGTGGGAATGATATTTCTGCCCTCTTCATTTTTCCCAGCATTCTAACCCTCTACCCTTTTTGTTTGTCCATTGTAGAAGGGAAGTAATTTTCATGAAATGACGAACAAAAGGTAAGAGATAGCATGAGTTAGTGCAACCATCAAAACATGGTTGTGCTGATATCATTTCCCTTCGCTTAATGCAATCTCTTTCTTCCAATTTGGGGTGTCAAAGGATTGACTTTGGATCGGATCCACCTGTCTCGGTCACGCTCCATTCAAATCTTGATCGGTCGGATCGGATTAAGAGGGTTCTTTGGATCCTACTTATTGTGTCTTGGTCACAATCCATTTCAAATCGGAATGTCCATCAGAGTGTCCTAGTAGGTCCTACTAACATTGTATGTAGTTAAGTTTTCTAGAAGACTAGGGAGAGGGTATGTGCGTGCCGCAATGGCAGCACCATAGTGGGTTAGGGACAGGGTCAACGGTTATAGAAGGAAGAGAAGAGGGCGACACATGATTTGAGAGATAAATGATAAAATACCGAAACAGGAATAGTTTTAAAAAATGCATATGCCTTATTTTTACCAAAATACCCCTAAGACAATACTTAAAGTTACGAAAAGGTAAAAGAGTATTTTTCTAAAACAATATAATAAATTCGGATTTAGAACGGTCCCACAGGCTTTTGTTAGTTGTCTAGATCCTGGATCTAATTGGAAAAAAAAATTCGGATCCTACGGTAAGCATCCTAAATGTATCGACACATGGGCGTAGGCACATATAGCATGAGTAGGGCCATGGCCCCCAATGACTTGCAAAATATCTTTTATGGTGCATGGATTTACATGCATGCTTAGCTACTTCAGTGGCGTTGTCCCACAATGACCAATGAAGGCAAGTGTAAATTAGTCGCCCCCCCCCCCCCTCAAAGTGTAAATTCCTGGTTCCGCCTCCGCCTCTGCATCGACATATCCTGATATTGTGTCTAGATCCTACCTGTTGTTTAAGTTCGAATTCAAATGATCCATCTGACCGTCTAGGTCCACTGATACAGTACTTCCATATGTGTGCTGGCGTAGGATGCAACTCGGGGTTGGGTTGAAGCCAACCCAAAACTCTAAACCGTTAACTAGAACCCGACTCGACCCGACTCTCAACTAAAATATGGTAATTTTTTTTTTAAATGTCGGGTTTTGATGCCGGTCAGGTCAACCCGACACCTCAATCCGAGCCCAAGCCGTACCCGACTCAGGTTCAACTTCCTCAACCCGAACCCGACTCAAACACAAGCCAACCCATGTTGAACCTGAGGGGTTCGACCGGAGCTTTATCCCTATGGGGGGCTTATTGTTGGACTTGGTCCTCGATTATTAGACGTGTATAGTAGTACAAGATTGAATTCACCCTGTCTCTCTCTCTCTCTCTCTCTCCACGGGGGAGAAAAAGAAGAGAGGTGAAGAGGACAAATGAAGAAAATGAAACACAAAAGTCAAAAACCTCGCTTTTTTACTACCTTTGAAAGTTAGAGGATTCCATATTAAAGTCGTCGAACCAACTTTTTTCAAACCCCAAATCCTCCTCATCCTCTACAACAAACCATAACCCCCTCTCTCTCCCTTTCTCTACTTTTGGTAATCTCTCCAATACCCATTGTTTTCTTTTCTTAGTTCTCCACGAAAATAACCTCATCAAGTTATCATTATTATTCTTTTAATACCCACCCACCTTGTTTTTGATTCGAGGGTTTTTGTTTTTTCATGAAAATCGATGATATTGATCTTTGTTTAGAGGTAGGGCAAGGATACATATGGGTTCTGCTTGTTTTTTGTTGTTTTGTTAGTTTTTGATCTGCAGTTTGTAGGTGTAGTTTCATTGCTTTGAATTTTGAATCTGTTAAATCCCATTTGATGGGTTTGATGAACGAAAGTCAAAATTGGGTAAACAGAGATTTGGGTTTTTTTTGGTTTTGATCTTTTGCTGCTTTTTTGATGTCCAATTGCTTATGATGGTGTTGTTTGATGCTGCAAACTGTGAATGTTTCAGGTTTCCTTTAGGCCCTGTTTGGATTGTAGGAGTTTTCTAGAAAAAGTTTGGAAAGGAAAATTTTTTCTAAAATTTCATACCTTTATTACATACTAAAAAATATAACTTGAACCAACCCTATTCAATTTTTACTTAGAGGGATCTTTCATTTATGATAATATCCTTCTAAATTATCCATAATCATGTCATTTCCCTATAAATTGTGGAAAGTAAAATTTTTCCCAAGAAAAAGATTCCATCTTAAATGTTTTCTTTCAATCCAAACATGGCATTAATGGGTTTGTTTATCAATTACAGAAAATTGATTACATTAGGCCTGTATCTAGTCTTTGATTCATGATCTTTTATCTAGATGTAGTCTTCTCGAGCTAATATCGAACTAACAATCTTGCAACTAATCATTGTTATGATTTCTTCTTCATTCTTTAACTCATGGATCAAACACCTCATCTTTTACATGATATTGGTAGTAGAGAGCAAAGTATTTTGGACTGACACTCAAATATTTGTGGTTTTTTGTGCTGTTTAGAGGTAGCTGGTTAAGGGAGTAATATGGCCAATGCAGCAATGTGTGTGGAAAGGGCAACCAGTGACATGCTGATTTCCCCAGACTGGGCAATCAATATTGAGATCTGCGACATTATTAACATGGATCCAGGGTATGATTCTTGTACTCAGTTTCTTCTTTTCGTGCATATTATTTAGTTGATGGATAGGACAACTTTTTTGTTTGTTTCGAGGTTCATCCTCAACTAGTGTTACATGAAGTGGAACCATTGCTTGCTCAAAAAAATGAAATATATTACCTGAATTACCTTTTGGATTGTTGTTATTTATGTTAGTGTTATACGCCCTCTTAAACCAAACATTTGAATATTCTCTTTTTAATTTATTTGAGATACTGTTTTATTGACATTATTATTTGCAAACATGATCCTTTATGCGCATTTGGGAATTTTGACATTAGGAAACATTGCAAAAATACCATCCCTATGATTAGAGAATTTATGATTGGAGATATGGTGTTTCAAATCTGACCACATCCATTTTCAACACCCATTCCCATCACCTTCCACACATGAAACCAAATTCCCATCTTCCTATAGTAGATGTAACCAAAACCCACATGTCGACTCCTTCAAAACTCCATTCCTTCGCCCTCATTCAAAATCACAAACCACCCTTTTTTCCTGGTTTGATTTTCCTCTTCCCTTCAACATTCTCTTTTGTTTCTTTGTCTCTCTAGTCTTGCTTGAATTCAACATGTTATGGTTAATAAACTTGGTTGCTACTTCAACAATTTGACACACCATGATGTTCATGCATACATGGGATAAACCTGATCAAATTGATGAGTTCAGTCCATTGTGGCTGTTATGGTTAATAAACTTGTGACCTTAAAACTTCAAAATTTAAGCACTCAAGACAAAAGACATCAAAATGGTGTTTAGATTTGAATGCCTCCAACGATATGACTAGAGTGCAGCAGTCTTTCTACATTTTAGAATACATTGGTATTTATCAAACTGTTATGGCTAATGGTAACGTACTACCTATGTCTGGACTTGTTACTGTTTCCCTTCCCATTCCTTACGGCCAATCCCTTCATTTGAAGGATGTTTTCTTTGCCCTCATCAATCTGCCTATGAAGAACTACACTTCTAGAGTGTAGGAGGGTTATAAGCACCAAATATTTTAGTTGAAGAAAAAATTTCTTTCACCATGACAGTTCTTATTTAATTTGAGAAAGATGCAATATAAATTGTAAAGCTTCCAGATAGGGCAAATCTTGCAATTTGACCAGGAAGGCAATGCTAGAGTTGACGTTTATCAAACTTTGTAGTTACTTATACCGAAGTTGTGACTTGGTGTTGTGGTGTAGTTTTTCGCTTTTTGGTATTCTATCTGTTTTCTAATGAATTGTTTTCACTAGCTAATGAGAAATATTGGTGAGATCTATGGATGGGATGAAACAAATGGTATCGATTTTCTACTTCAGTTATCAGCATTGGCCATTTAACTTGTAAACAAGGTTTTAAATTTCGGTTTCGGTCGGAACGGAAAGGGAGTGGAAATTTCAATGGAAATCTTATATAATCATGTAAACGTACGCAAATGATGAAACTTTGAGATGAAACTTTGGGAAATGCTAGAATAAGCACAAATACATACTTAGAAACCATCACATAAGCAAGAAAGCCATCCATATGGATTAATCACATCGAACACCTAATGACCTGCGTTGCTGCACATGTTTGGACAGTAAAATCAATAACAAAGCACAATGTAACGAAGTTTAAGTACAATGGTCAGTCTCCCCTCCAAGGATCCCAACTTTATGTCAATACAATGTAAATAGGTCTATATGATGTCAATCACAACGCCTTTCCATTTTTTATTGTTCCGACCATTTCGGTTGAATTTCGATAATTTCGCTCGAATTTTGGAAACTGCGGTCGAATTTCAAGGTTTTTAGTTGAATTTCAGGAATTTTGGTCGGAAATAATGACGTGGAAGGAATTCGTTGTGATTTCGTTTTGGTGGATGTGGAAACAAAAACATTTTGGTCATTTAGGGGAAATTTAAAACCATGCTTGTAAAATAGGCATTTTTTTGCAAGATTTTGAGAGGATAGCTTGGGATTTATTTATGATTTATCTTTGTTTATCAAACTTTGTGGTTACTTATAATGAAGTTGAGACATGGTGTCGTGCTAGCTGTGTAGTTTCTCTTTTTTGGGTATTCTATCTGTTTTCTAATGAAGTGTATTCACTTGCTAATGAGAAATATTGGCGAGATCTATGGGTGGGATGAAACAAGTGGTAGGGTTTTGTACTTTAGTTATCAGTGTATTGCTCAATTAACTTGTAAATAGGCATTTTTTCCGCAAAATTTTGAGAAAATAGCTAGAGTTTTATTTATGAATTTTCATCTCAAACAACTCTTATTCCATTACTTGTCATGCTTTAGCTTTTATAACAAATTGCCTAGATGTGTGCTTGGCATCATTTTTTACATGAATTTGCTTGAGTGCAGGCAAGCTAAGGATGCCATGAAGACACTTAAGAAGCGCTTAGGAAGTAAAAACCCTCAAATACAACTTCTGGCTCTCTTTGTGAGTATTTGTTACTTCATTCTGCTGCAATTGTAAATATGGTTTTTTTCATACTCGTTTATATTGGAAATTAAAAATGTTTCTAGGCTCTATGATACTATTTATATGTTAGACAGTCTTGATGTTGTACAGAGTAAATCTATTTTAGTAGGATGATGTGATTGTTTCTGATCTTTATTAATCCCTTCTTTTATGACCTTTGGAGAGGCTATCACCGCACATTATATATGTACACATGGAATACCATCAATTTGTTTCATGCATGTTCTTCTGCTACAAAATTGCTGAAAATTTTGGGCATGGGGGGATTAGTACTTCCCTTTTTGAAGTGCAGCATATCCTGTACACTTAAAGTGGTTGATGAATGCATATACAGGGAATATGTGTAAAGCACTTAATGTTGCTCCAAAGGGATTGGTGAATGCATATTCAGGGTACATGCGTAAAGCTTAAAATTAAGGACACATCTATTAAGTATGATGGGTAACCTACTAAATGATGCTTTTCAATAGTAAATCATCTGCATAACTGCATATCTTTTCTCCTTGGTAAGGTAAACTGGTAAAGAGACTTTTCTCTTGTCATGCCTTCAGTCTGGACTTTTACTTGCACGAAGTGTTGACAAATTCTGTTTTGTGAAGAGCAATACTCGATATGTTATCGTAAAGTTTTTGTTGGGAAAAAGTTCTTTATATATGCTAAGTTGTATAGGAAAGATATGTGAAAACCATTAAACAAAAAACATGAGGTCATTATTTGTCCTTAACTTACAAAATACAAGGAGGGAAATATGTTGGGATGAAATCTAGTATTCTTCTCAAGTATTGTATACATAAGGTGAGCTCACATGCAACTGCCATGGAGTTTTTTGAGAACTGTTTGAGACCCCTTTAAATGCAAGCAATATTACGAGTTCTCATGTTATAGATATTTGATGTTGGAAATGCTGATCCAGGTGTTAGAAACTCTCAGCAAAAATTGTGGGGATCCCGTGCATCTGCAAATTATTGAACGAGATATTTTACATGAAATGGTGAAAATAGTGAAGAAGAAGGTTATCTAGTTTCTCCTTGTCTTTGTTAATATTTATGTTCTATCATCTATGTAATATCTATCTGGTTTTGTTTACCTGATCTCATTTTTTCTCTACTGATCTCTTCAAATTTGCTCTCTTCAGCCAAACTTAAATGTAAGGGAAAAAATATTGATTCTGTTAGATACATGGCAAGATGCTTTTGGGGGACCTGGAGGGAAGTATCCCCAGTACTATGCTGCATATCATGAACTTAAGGTGCTTAATTGAACTTTTATTTGTTCCCAGTACTGAAATATTTTTCTTTTAGAGCTGTAAG
Source organism: Tasmannia lanceolata (assembly GCF_043159265.1). Taxonomy (NCBI): domain Eukaryota; kingdom Viridiplantae; phylum Streptophyta; class Magnoliopsida; order Canellales; family Winteraceae; genus Tasmannia; species Tasmannia lanceolata. The sequence continues at coordinate 1,492,952 of NW_027518693.1, forward strand.
TTTTTTTATATATTCTACTTGGTACCTTCAATACTCCTTGCTGAGCTTAATTATTCATTAGGCACTGTATTGGTGGTATCGTATATTTAGGAAGGAATTTGGCTTCCTATTGAATTTTTTTTGGACATATTGCTTTTAAATTTTTTATAATTTAGTGCTGATCTCTCTTCATATATGTTTATGTACAATCAGGTTAAAGTATGATTTACATACACATATTTTTAGCTCATTGTTCTATATATTTCATTATCTCTGTGTATTTTAGTCTACACTGGTTGAAATTAATTTTCACTTCTAGCTCCTTTCTATGTTTACTAGGCTTAGATAGAGTCATTGCGAACCCCTCACATGGAGGTTCCTTGTCATTGATTGATTGATGAAAGGTAGCTTTAGCTTGCCATTGATTGACGGTAAAGGTATCATGAGAGCTGATCCACTTTGTTCTATCTCATTTTTCGCTTCTATCATGTTTTTCTCTTTGCCTCTAATGACTAATCGATCTGCTTTAATTCCAAAACTGATATAGGGATAAACTTTCAGAAAATTAAAGAATATTGCAGGTAATTTTAACAGCAATAAAACCCTAAATCTCCAATTGAATAGAAACATATCTTTCTCTAGATTTCCAGCACAAATCAAGAAATTATTTAATCATACAATCAACATTTCCAAATTTCAGTGATCATACCAGACAATGAAAAAAAATCCCTCCTATGCGGTTTGAGACATATGTAATTGGTAAACTGAGATTACAATATTGTTCGAAAGAGTTCTAGAACAATATCAAACCATTTATTAAGCCTATCTTGTTACTACAGAATATAGAGAAAATCAAGAATTTTGTTCTTATCTGTGGTAGTATGGATCTGTGATGCAATAGTTTGGTATAGTCACCAAGCTTCTAATAATATGATCCCCCTCCCAGATTTGATCTCCCAGATCTTCTGTATTGAATTACCAACTAATAATATGCTTTTATGAGGATTTAATATTCTTTCTCTAATCTTTTCTGAGATATGCATCTAGTACCTTTTATCTCAGAATCTTGTTGGGTTTTTTCATTTTTTGTTTATTTCCAGTGATATTATGTCGAAACATTCCATTCAATCAAATCTAATTATGCATTGCTATTTTAATGCTAATAATTTTTTTGATAGGTTTTAATGGTGATAAATTGATTTTTTTTTTCTAGATCCTCAAAATCTAACTTCACTGGGATCTGTTCTCATTGATAATTTGACAGTCCGCTGGAGTAGATTTCCCACCCCGGACGGAGAACGCTGCACCATTGTTTACTCCCCCCCAAACCCATGCTCTAGTACCCCACCCTGATCCGTCACTATATGATGGTGCTTCTGTTGAAGCCTCGCTTCAGTCCGACGCTTCTGCTCTTAGGTATTTTTGCATAATTTGCTTTATCCAATTCTATTAATTTCACATCCTGCATAACATTGTCTCTATACTTCACATTTTTCCTTGCTGTTTTCAATCTTAATTTCAAATTTCGGTAGTATGTTATTGTCTGTTGAATCTAGTACTATTTCACAAATATCATTCTGGAGAATTTCCCGGCAAGGGAAAATCTTTGGATATATTATTATTTTTTATATATTTTTTAGGTTTATATCGGGAAAAAACAATAAAATAAAATTATTTAAAAATATATAAATTAAGAAGAATAAAAAATAAAAAATATCGTAAAATATCGTAAAATATCATAAAATTATTGTGATATTATCGCAATAAATGAAAATATCGCTATATTTTTTAAATTCTCGAGATTATATTGGGATTTTGTCGTTTTATCAAAATATCGCAATAAAATTGCTATATTTTGAAAATATCGGAGATATTTGTGACATAGATCTAGTATGATGCAATTTTTTTATATGGAATCGGTTGCAGAACAAGATGATTCATTTTTGGATTGCATTGTTTTCCGCTTCTCTTTCTCTCACGATTTCTGCATTTTCCATTATTTGTTTTGCTGTGATAGCATCTGTTTTTTTTTTTTTATAATTTTCAGTGACTGATGATCAAAGCAATCTATTACTTTTGGTCTTGACTGAGTAAAATATCTGGCAGATAGACTCAATACCAATGAGACATGTTTTAGTTGGGGGGAGGACAATTTTCGGCTGGCTTTTAATCTGGTCTTCTTTTTTACTTTCCTACAATTAACTGTCCTGAATACGTGCATTGAAATTTTGCCCCCCATCCGATAGTACTTTAACCAAAGCAAAGTTGGACGGAGTCTCCAATTATTTCTTGATTGATGATTTGCCTTTTTTTGAGGCCAGATCATGAAGAGATTCATTTGAAGTAGGTATTTTCAGTTCACCATCAGTTATTGGGATCTGTTCAGATTTCAGAGAGGATTTAGATAACGGTCATCTATATGACTTGAATTATCTTTGTATTTTTTCGATGTCTAATTTCACGTGTTAAAAAAACAGAACGAAATTGGATGAACTATGAACTTTGACTATTTATCTTCCTAGTCTATCTTATTTTGCTTTGTTGCAATTCATCAGGCCTTAATGGATAAGATAGATTGGAAAGGACAACTTCTCTTGAATGTTTTTTTTTTTCTTTTCAATCTTGTAAAGAAATTACAAAGAGTTTGACAAGGTTTCTTATTCTCGCTTGAATAATTTGGTGGAAACGGATTAATGAAAATCTATGGAAGCGACTCTGAGTCACTTCGCAGAATCTCATCTTTCAATCGCACAAAAAAAGGGTGGCCTTACCCCTGCTTTTCAGAGAGGCTGTTTCCGTGACTCGAACCCGTGACCACCAAGTCACAATGGAGCAACCTTACCGTTGCACCAAGGGTCGCCCTCTTTGCGGGTCAGGGATGCCAAACAAGATTTTCGGGATTCTTAGTGCTTTTCATTCTCTGCACCTAAAAAATTGCTGGAATCCCTTACTATAATAGTTGCTGAACACGATCTTAAAAACTTACTGTCCATTTTTCAATCTCATTTTTACAGTCATTTTGGGTCCTTGTTAGTGCCATAGTATAAATTGTCTACAACCTAGATTCAGTTGGTGGTAGGTGTATTGTTCTCAAGGCGATGGATGTGTAAGTGACTATTCGAATATGACAGTAGTGGCTAGTTTTAAAGCACTTCCCTTGTATGTTGCTTTCATCCATTTTTTTTTGAATGTTAGCTTTAATCCATTTTTATTCTAATAGGGCATTTAACTTTAACTTTATGGAAATAATCATGATTATGTTTTGATCATCTAGCTAATGTTGTTTGCAATTCAGCTTGGCAGAGATTCAAAATGCTCGAGGAATCGTGGATGTGTTGACGGAAATGCTTAGTGCCTTCTATCCTCGAAATTCCAAGGTATTTTCATCATCTCTTTGACTTCTTTGAAGCAATATAAAAATTGTAGCCAGTGTGGATTTCGAGCGAGAGTTGCGCATTCATTAGTCATTAGATGTACAGCTATATTATTTAGTGGCATAATTGTGCGCTAATTATAAATGGAGGTTGAATTAAGTTTAGGTAAATTGATTTTGAGATCATGTTTTGGTTGTGTTGGGCACCTGGTATTCTAGGAGGGTTTTGCTGAGGATAACTTCAATAATTTATAGGTGGACCGAACTAGTAGTTTGACATTCACTGTTAAGGTGTTGAGAAAAAAAAATATTTTCTTGGTTTGTAAAGAATTCTATGTGCTACACTGTAGTTACAAAAGAAAGCACATGGGAGTGCTAAATGGTAATAGAAGCTTATTTGATGGCATTTTGGGCTTTGTTAGTGGTACACTGGTACCATAGTTCGATGTCCAAATGTGTATAATATAATAAGGGCCTGTTTTGTCATGGAATATAGGCAATTAGATTTATTGAATGTCATGGGTTTGTGGCTCTTTCTCTTCAGGGAGCATATGTAACAATAAAATGGAATCTATTCTCTGTAGGTTGGACTTGATCCTTGTTTATAAAGAGTGTAGTACTTGTTCTCTCCGTCAATACAACTACCTTGACAATGTTGACTCTTACCCACTGTTGTCACTTTTGCATTGTTTGAATCCTCCTCGAATCAAGCGTGTGCTCAGACTCCCTTTTACCATGGCTGAGTTCTTGTTCGGATCTCTCATTCGATACAAAGTCATTCGAAATTCTGTTGGCATGTCCGAGTAAATGAAAAATTGACCACTTTAATCATTGACTCTCCCAAGTCGGCTCCCTTTTAGATTAGCGAAGTTCTCATCTTGTTTTTAAATTTTCACTGAAACTGAGTGGTACCATAGTTCGATGTCCAAATGTGTATCATATAATAAGGGCGGTTTTTGTCATGGAATATAGGCAATTAGATTTATTGAATGTCATGGGTTTGTGGCTATTTTTCTTCAAAGGGGCATATGTAACAATAAAATGGAATCTATTATCTGTACGTTGGACTTGATCCTTGTTTATGGAGAGTGTAGTACTTGTTCTCTCTGTCAATGCAACTACCTTGACAATGTTGACTCTTACCCACGCATTGTTTAAAGCCTCCTCGAATCAGGCGTGCGCTCAGGCTCCCTTTTACCATGGCCGAGTTCTCGTTCGTATCTCTCATTCGATACAAAGTCATTCAAAATTCCATTGGCATGTCCAAGTAAATGAAAAATTGACCAATTTAATCATTGACTCGCCCAAATCGGCTCCCTTTTAGATTAGCCAAGTTCTCATCTTGTTTTTAAATTTCCACTGAAACCGACACGAAATGACCGAATGTTTTTTGTTTCCATGCCCACCGAAACCAAAACTGAAACGACCGAAATACATAAACCAAAATATTATTGGTAATAGTGGTATACTATATCAGTACGTATTGCATAATTATATTTATGACTTGTATGTGAAATGTGGTGCATGTATTATGTATTAAAATTTATATGATTTTTACACGAAATTTGGCATGTGCTAAATTATCTAACATACGCAACAATGCATGTCACTAGGTGTTCGATGTTCTTAATCCATTATGAATGGTTGTCTAGCTTATTTGATGGTATCTAAGTGTGTATTTATATTTATTCTAGCATTTCCTAAAATTTCTTCTTAAATCCTATCATTTGCAAATATTTCCATATATTTCTCTGATTTTATAGGATTTCCACCAAAATTTCCAACCTAAACCGAAACAATTCTGTTTCCCTAGTGATCGTAATCGAAACCGAAATTTCAAACCTTGGTTCTCATCCTAGCTAATGTTTTGAAAGATTGCGTTTTTGTCACTGAAGGTTTGGTCCCGTTTAGATTTCAAAATATGCAATTATTACATTTGAATTACAGGAGTTTGTGGATGGGAGTGTAATGAATGAGCTTGAAATAGAGTGAAGAAGGTTAGAGAGAAGAGATGGAGACCTTTCGTCTGTAGGAGTCTCTAATTAATTCCTTCATTAACATCATAAACTGTGTATACCAAAATACCCTTTTTGAGCACCTTTAGCACTTCCCTCATGCTGAACTGTTTTTTGAAACATGTTCAGCTTGTTAACATAGCTTGGACGAACTTCACCTTACTCAACCTTTCCTTGAAGAGTAGGTCAATATGCCTTATCCTTGCATGAAAAATAAGATCTTGGGTAAACTTGATCGTAGTTTGGTTATCACAATAAATAATGTATGAGTTTGATCTTAAATGTAACTTATACATGAGATAACTCAGCCAGGTAAGCTTTGTTGTGGTTGACCCCACGGATCTGTATTCTGCCTATGCAAGATGTCCTCTAGTTTTAGAACTCCCCCGCGTCCCCGTCGACTCCACTGAGTCGACTCCCTTTTACCCTGGCCGCATTACGCGCTGCCCCACATCCGCATCGCCTTGCATCCGCATTCCGTGTTTTGCCCTACAGTGTCAATAAAAACTTCCTTGACTCTCCCAAATTATGACAACGTCAACCGAGTACTCGGCCGTATTAACCAAGTACTCGGCCGTGTTGTGCCAAGTCCACTCTGATTTTTCTTCGGCCACGTTCCACGCCGCATTTGTGTTTTTGAACACTGTTCCGAATTAAAAGCTGGTGCTAGTGTGTGTGAAAGCTCTTCGAACATCATTTAAAAGCTCACCTAAGTGATTTCGTATCAGACGGTCAATATATAACTAATATGAGAAGAAATTTAAGTTCAGATTGTGCTAGAAGACTCCCGGGTTGGATTTACTCTTCTCACATGTTGGTAAGGATGTTCAAACATGCATGCGTACTAGGAAAGGCTATTGCTTGATGAAGCTAATATTGCTTGAACTTTGCAGCATAGTTTGCTACCAACTTACTAGATGTTCTCTACATTGTTTCTGGTCATAAGTGTGAGTAGAAAATTCAGCATTTTTTTCAATAAATATCTTATGTTTGAAGATACTGTATTCATCTCTCTAAGTTGAGCCTATTATATGTGCCCCCGACTTATATAATATTTAATTGGAACATAGGTTAGACGTGATATGAAGCTAAAATGTTTGCCCAGAGGCTAATCACACTCTAAGAGTCTAAGTCACAAATATCATTCTCGGGAATTTCTCGGCAAGGGAAAATCTTGGGGATATATTATTTTTTTTTCTGGATTTATAGCGGGAAAAACAATTAAATTAAATTATTTAAAAATATATAATTTAAAAATATGAAATAAAAATATCGCAGCATTATCGTGATCTTTTCATGATAATTGATGAAAATGAAGATATGGCTATATTTTTAAATCTCAGGATTATTTTGGGTGAAAATGGCGCGATAAAAGCACTATATTTTATCGCAGTATGTATTGAATAGAATTGACAAATTACATACTCTGATTGTAGGTTCTATTGCAGTATCAGGAGAGAGTGCTTCTATTGCTCTAATTTGTCTGATTGGTTTCATTGGGGGAGTAGGAGTTTGGAAGGGATGAGTTCGAAGGGGATAAATGCATCTATCTCCTCAGTCTCGCAAGTCCATACTTTTAAGGATTTAGGCTGTTGGCCAGTTTCTGAGTGGTGGCATAATCTCGCATAGGTGGTACATAATTGGGGGTTGGAAGATGTTGTAAAGAATACAGTTTTTAGGAAATACAGGGATGAAAACAAACTGATATCAATGTTCTGTTGATCTTTTGGACTGGTGTCGGCATGTCGGCCCAATCTACCTTAATATTCTGTATTGCAGGAAGGGACTACTGGTCCCGATTGCCATCTTAATATTAATGAATTATGTCAATTTTCAAAAAAACAAAATCACTATATTTTGAAAATGTCGGGGATATTTGTGACAAAGATCACACTAGGCGACTGTATTCTTATACTTTGGTGCATTTCTTGGGTGATGATAATAGCAATAAAGCTTAAATAAATTCATATCTGCGCTATGTGTGTGTGTGTATGTGTGTGTCTCAAATTTCCATTTGCTAACTTCTCTTGATTATGCTCTCATTGGCAGGAGGACTTAAAGCAAGAAGTATTCGTTGACCTTGTTGACCAGTGTCATACACACCAAAAGCGTGTTATGCTCCTTGTGAACAATACAGGGTATGGATATTATCCAAATCTTTTATAGATTCCTATCATTTAAAATTGTTTAACCATGACGGTGTTAGTTGATTATGATACAGAGATGAGGAACTTCTACATCAGGGTCTGATACTGAATGACGACTTGCAGCGTGTTGTTTGCCAATATGATAACATGTTAAAAGGAACTTCCACCATAGGAGTAGTAGGAGCAACAGAGAAATCAGATGCACCTCTTGTTAATGTCAACCATGAAGATGATGAGTCAGATGATGATTTTTCCCAGTTGGCTCATAGGTAACATAGTTCTGAACTTCCTCCTTTTCTTAACATCAAAGGGCTGTTTGGATACGTGGATTTTAGAATTCAGGTTTTAGTTTGAAAGCGGTGTAGAATTCTGGATTTTACAATCCATTATGCTGGATTTTAAGTAAGAAATCCAGGTTTTAGAAATCTCTCCCCTCACCCTGAGATTTCTAAAACCTGGAAACACGGGATGATCTACTATCTCGCTCGACTGAAAGAAGGGCAAGAAATAAGAAAACAATGGACGGTCTCCTTCTCTCATCTCCCATCCAAGATTTAGAGGAAATCCAAGATTCTAAAATCCGCGTATCCTAACGGCCCCCAATGTCTAGTAGATTAGCCTGTTATGAATATCACCTGTGCTTCTCTCCAAATCCTTTTTTTAATACCCTGGAACAAATTATGTAATGTGCAATGAATAGCAGGCCATTTTTGTAGTTGTTATTTTGATGCTTAAGGCATTTCAGCTCACGATTTTTCACTTCTATTTCTTAGCTTGTCATCCGGCTTGTTCATCAAGGAATGACTAAGAGGCTTTGTTAATAATAAAAAGAAAAGTGAAGGGTGTGTCATGTAACACTCATGCTTCACAAAAAAAAAGGGCGGCCCAGTGCACGACGCTCCCGCCATTGCGGGATATGGGGAAGGGCTAGATGTGCGCAGCCTTGTACCAGCCAACAACGGGGGACACCGTCATCTGAAGAGACAAGGTCGACAGCGGACATGACATCGCCTGAAGAGATAACCAACCGATGACATGGGACACAGTCGTCTGGAGACAAGGCCGACGACAACTCATCGCCTGAAGAGATAACCAACCAATGACGGGGGACACTGTCGTCTGGAGACAAGGCTGAGAGCCACGATAATGACCGAGCATATAACCTGACAATGAGAAGTGGATTGCAACGCAAACCACGATGAATGTGTAATACTACGCAAGGGAACTACGCGAACGTGCAGAAGAAGAATCAACAAGCAGAAGGAACAACGAACAATACGAAGAACTAACAATGCGAAGAAGCAACTCACAACACTGAGGACTGACAATGGGAAGAAGAGGCCAAACAACCAGAATGGTGAACAACATCAACTAGACAAGAAAAGGGAACCACGACGAATGGTGATACATCAACAAGACAAGAAAATGGAACAGCTAATAACACTCCCCCTCGGGCGAGACTACATTAGCCCGGAGACAACAACAGGACAAGACAAAGAACTTGGGATTATTTCAGGATTTTGTTGTTTTATCAAAATGTTGCGATAAAAACGTGATATTTTGAAAATATTGGAGATATTTGTGACGTAGACAAAGAACTCAAGGAGACAGAGCATATGAAAGCGTTATCAGAACCGGCAGGCTCCCAGTAATCTGCAGCAACATAATATCTTCTAGTATGCATTAAGCTATTTCCATTGATCCCTAAGGCTGTAAGAGATACATATCTTTGCCTTGCACAGACTCTGCTGGCAGGAAGAATCTGCAGGCAAAGGATAATGGAATTCTCATCGACTTCCAATAGTTTACAATGCGTCTCATAGAAATAGGCCAAACATTTCACAGCTCTGCTTCATTGGTTTAAGCTTCTACTAACACATGTCGATTGCAGCCGACATTTGTCGACTTCTGTGGGGGCCAAATTCCCATTTGTTTCCTTGCATGCACCCACAGAACCAAGAAACCCCACATATCCATAAATATTGTTGTTCAGTCCAATAATAAGATGAGTATGCTGAAAAATAAAAGAAGTGACTTTCAAAATACGTGAAATATCTATATTTAGAATGAATGTTAATGTTGCAGACATGGGCAACAATGCATGCCACTAGGTGGTAAATCTTGTTAAACCATTATGGATTGGTTATCTTGCTTGTGTAATAGTTTTAGATGTGCATTTGTGTTTTCATTTCCTAAAGTTTCATCTTGAATTTTCATAGTTTGCACGGGCTTCCATAAATTTTCATAATTTTACCAGAGATTTCCATGCACTTGCAAATATTTGTACGGAGTAATTTCACTTCTGTTGGGACCGAAGTCCGAACCAAAACCAATGGTTGCCAATTTACTACACCACACATAGGTCCTCCTCTGGTCCTGATTTGCATAATGTTATCATCAAATTTTTCTTGGTGTCTTTTTCTTAGCAAACTTAGCTGTTCTTCTTGAGCCTTTCTTCCACGCTGATTTAGTTTATCTACTATCCTTTGATTTGATGATATTACAGGTCATCAAGAGACAATGTGCAAGGGCAGGGTAGGAAGCCTACTAGCACCAAGAACGAACAGGTGTATTCTACTCCATTCCTGCCTCCACCACCATCATCAAAGAAGACTAATGCAGATTCTGTTACATATGATTATCTAAGTGGTGATGACATCTACAGATCCGAAGGACCCTTGGAACTATTAAACCCGACGTCCATTGCAGTTCCACTTCATACCAATTCTCACGTCAGCCCACCATCAACGCCTAAATTAACCCTGTCTTCCCCTCCTCGTGTAATAGATTCAATTTCATCTCCAGGATTCACTAAGCTGCCCAATCATATTGAACCTTCGCAAACAGCAAAATCCTTCGAGGAACGTCCACTGGCTCCATGGGAGGTCCAGCCTTCTGGTTTCCTACCACCGCCGCCATCAAAATACAATCAAAGACAACAGTTTTTCGAGCAACAGAACCAATCTTTATCAAGCGGTACTTCCCCTGCTAGTGGGTCAGGGAGCTCATATGATGGATTAGTAGGACGGACCCAGAACCTCTCTCTCGATCCTTCTGACTTGCGGGATTCATCACCCTCAACCAAACAAACCAAACCCGAGGACAACCTCTTCAAAGATCTGGTTGATTTTGCAAAGGCCAAATCATCGCCTTCGTCTAAACTCGGTAGTCAGAGGACACGCTGAGCTTAGTATGGACTATTAATTACCTTGCTGGAACAATGGACTTGAATATACTTGAATAAATGGGACTTCTGGTAGGCTCTTCATGTTCTACAAGTTGGGTTTAAGTTTGAAGGACGTGGGCTGCTTTCCACCATTTGGCAGTGTTTCCTGAGAGAGGCAGCCTTCATTTGATATTCATATCCATGTCTATGTATTCTGGTGTTGTTGGGGTTCTGGTTATGTGGCTAATGAATTTAGAAAACTATCAGATTGCACTTATATTCATGTCTAGGTATGCTAGTGTTGTTTTGGTGGTGGTTACATGGTTCATTAGTTTAGAAAATTATCAGATTGCACTTCATGCTAGGGACCATAGCAGAAAGGCATTATGCGGCCAGCTGTTGCAGGTGAGAGCAGCCACCTCGGATGAATTAAATGAATGAGACAATCTGTTGAAATGCGAGCCTGTGTGGCTACTCTCATGCAACAGCTGGCCGCGGAATGCCTTTCTGCAATGGTCCATAGCAAATCCTTTTTTTTTAAAAACATGTTTTGCCGTTTAATAGTAGAGCTGTCAAAGGACCCACGGATCGGATCCACCTATGTCTTTGTCCCTTATTGGTAGGATTAAGAGTGCTCTTCGGATCCTACTTCCCATGTCTCGGTCATGATCCATTTCAAATCGGACTATCCATTGAAAAGCTCTAGTAGGTCCTTACATCGTACAAGGTTAAAATTCTTTGAAAAGGGCAAGTGCGGTGCAGTGGGCAGAGAAGGGAGTGAAATGAGGATTGAGAGAGATTATTAACAAAATACTGAATAAAAATTGTTCGAAAATATCCAGACAACTTATTTTTTAACTAAAATACCCTTGAAATAATACTTAAAAGTTATATCGGGTCGGGTTGGCCCAGGGCAAAATCAGAAAAATAAAATAAAATACCAAAGATGGATATTGGGTTTGAGGGTCAGATTGGGTTTGGGTCTCAATAAATTAAATTAGGGAGACGATGTCGGGTTGCCCAAGGACTCAACCCTAGCCCAACTCACAATTTAATAGGGTTGGCTTTTCCCAATCCAACTTGATGGAAGGCCAACCCAACCTGAGCAGAAAATGGGTTAAACCCTTAAACCGTAGGGTACGGGTTGGGCTCGACCCAAGTTGTCGCCCTAAAAAAGGAGATGATATTTTCACCCTCCCTGCATTACGCGCACACTCCCCTGATAATAAGATTTGACATAAAAAAGAGTTCAAAGTTGCCCACTTTTCACGACAAATCACTTTATAAGAAGCATGCGCATAATGCTGGGGGGAGAGGGGGGATTGAAAATGTATCTTCCTAAAATTTGGATACGACAGAAAAGAGGAAAGCAGTGCAAACAATTGAGAAGAAAAGGAAAAACTCTCATCTTAAAAGAACTAGATCTATATCTCCTGGCACTTGTTTTGAGTGTATTTAAATAAAGGGGAAACTTTAACTATTAGTATCTGACATATCAATAATAAAACTTGGTAGTTTTCATGGTCCCAGAGACAATTCAACTGAAATGCAATAGCTTTTTCACAATTCCTCCTTTCATCCATAAACTTCTGAATATTTTTTCCAAAAAAAAAGTGCATTCCTCATTTGAAAATGTTTCCCTTATAGGCCAAGAGAAAGCTCTAATAACTTCATAGGGCCCATTTGTATACCACCACTCTATCACGACAACCCAGCATCTCACCACCATGGCTCTGCCTCTCCAATGCAATGGTTGCAATTTCTAAAAATAAGTTACCAAATCAATAGATTTGGAAATCCAAGTCTTCGAATTTTTTAGTCGCCAAGCAGAGGATTTAGAAATCCTTATTTTGAAATCCTTGTAAGCTTATAATGGATCCAAATAAGTAGTTTCTAAATCAAAAGATTTCAAATCCATTGATTAATAAATCTTCAGATCAAATCCAAAATCACGATTACAAGGCCATCCAAACTGCCTTCAATAGATTCCTAAAGATCCCTTTAACCCTAATCAAGCTCATATTAACATGAGGATTACAATCAAAATCTAGTTTTCAGGAATTAGTAGGCAACTATCGTCGTTAACTCAACTACAGTTGAAATCTACCTTTTCATTCAGACTGTCCACTACCTTCTAAGGGTGACACAAACTGAAAAGCCTCGACCTTTTCCTCTTATATGCCCACCAACGATGGTCAATTTTGTTAATGATTTTCCTCGATATAAGAGTAAAAATATGACGTACCTTGATTTATGTGAAAACAAAAATTCAATGAGTTTTAACCCTTTTCGATGCAGCGAGATGAGGCATGAACAAGGTCACTCTCTTTAAGGTGAATGTGTGTCTTTGTGAAAGAAACTCCAGAAAAGTAGATCCTAGCACAATCACTCCCAGGATACAACAGCTCGACGCACCATCAATCTCTGTACGATATGAGTAAAAATATAAAGAACAAGAAACCGAAGAAGGTAAGAGAGGAAGAAGAGAGCGTTTAAAAGAGGGTATTTTGCCAAGCTAGTTTCGACCAAGAGCGATTTTAATCTTTTCATTTGTGTGTAAAAACAAAAGACAACCCCTTATTATTGTATCAGTTCAAAACAGCCTTTGAAAACAACAATTAAATTTAAAAATCATTTTTAAACGTTAGTTAGATACATTTCCAAATTAAAAAAATGGACATGCGATTTCTCGTGGTTGTTGGAGTTTCAACTAGCGCCTGATCCAACGGTTAGATTTCGTACTCAACCACCAGACGATCAATGAATGGTCACCTTTATAAGAAATCTAATTGTCAGATTTTCATAAAAACATTTTATTAAATTTGTAAAATAAAAAATTAATAAAATCTTTGGTCACACATGCACAACCGAGCTGGGCCCAAAAGACGACAGTCAAAATCCCTACGATAGGCCCACATTATGGCCCATCTTGTCTTCTAAGTTTTAAGTAAGAGTAATGAGAATGTGATGCTTTATATACCCATGAAAATTTCTCCCACTTTCAATGTGGGACTAAAATTTTTTGGAGGGTTACTTAAGTACCAATAAACTATTGGAAATTGGGTGGCAAAACATAAACAACTCAAAACTTAGAAAAAAAAAACGATTTTTACTAGGGATTTGGCTAGGGACCATCACAAGAACGCATTTCGTTGAACGGCTGTTGCATGAGAGGGCAGTCACATAGGCTCAGATTTTGTCTTATTCATTTAATTCATCTGAGGTGGATGAACTCTCATTCAACAGTTGTTCCACAAAATGCCTTTGCATGGTCTTTAGCAATTCCCTTTTCATTAAAATACTAACAATCTTCCAAATGCTTAGGGCCTGTTCATTAATAAACGATTGTGACCCCAAACCGATTATTACTGGACGCATAGTCCAATAATTGGTTTGGGCTCACAGTCAGCTTCTCATAATCTTAAACAAACAAACGTTGGCCTTGGGCCTGTTTGTTTTGGATTATGAGAATCAATTTTAGTCCAAAAACTGACTTATTGACTCATAATTAAATGCAATTTTGAGTCCAATAATCAGTTTTGGAATCAATCGATTCTCAAAATCCTAAACAAACAGGGCCTCTTAACTACTCATGACTTTTTGATGAGCACATCAAAAGGTTCAGATTCTAGCACCTTCAAAAACAACTTTAGAGCCAATCCCATCATAAAAGGTCTTCTCACTGAAGCAGATGGCAAGAACACTAAAATTCAGGATGATCATTGGATTCCAGTCTAAGATCTCAATCCCCTCATTTTTTCAATTACTCCAACCACCTACCATGGGTGCATCCATGGATCCAATCAACAACTAGCTCTTTCTCTCCCTATTCATTATCTGGACAACGTAGAAAACAAGAAACCCAATTGTTTTGCAAATTTTTCAATGTGATCTCCAAATTCTCCATGAAATGATAAGAAAAGGAGTTGCAAAGTAATCCCAACTTTTCCTCAAAGGCCTACTCAGAACACTTGGCCATTGTATCATTTGGCTGAATGTATTGAACTTCTTCACAGTCTAGCAATGACAACCTCTATTCAGATGAAGTAATTGTGAATTGAGGGAGATTCAAAAGCATTCTGCAAGAACTCCGCATCGAAATGGCAAGCAAAAGACATAAAAGAAGACTGCCAGACTCGTTTAGTTAAGCTCAATAGTTGGACTGGTACTCATAATATTGCGAAACAAATAAAGTAGAAGAGATCCTCGCTAAGTTGGTGGCCACTTCTAATAATGAAGGGTTACGAAGAATGATAGAAGAGTCTTTAGAGGTAGTGGGATATTCATGGAAGTCATTGGTAATGCATGCTAATAGCTCAGAAAATTCAGTGTGTTTACCAAGAGGAAAAAGATTCATTCTCAAGAATGGAATAATAAAGAATGGTTGGCTTCGGAAGCAAGAAATAAAGATCATGTTCTAGAAGTGAGCTAATAGGCGGTTCGAGGTTCAGATCAATGTCCAATCGAGAATTAGCAGCCTCTCTAACCAGTTTACTCCGTGATCCCTAACTGCGAAGATACCCGACTTAAAATACACCCAATGGTGGATCCTAAGACTAAGATCGAATCTATAATAACTCAGTTCGAAGATCACACTCCCCTCCAGTAGACATTTTCTGGCGTGAGAACACATAATATATAGATATGTTTCCCTGACCTCGAAGAAAACATTGAAGCGAAGAAGGAAGTGTATGAAAATATTTGAGAAGGCTGACACATTCTTTAGGGAAGTTGATCGTGAAAAGAGCAAACCAGGATTGGGATTAGGTAATAGGTATCATTCAGAAAGGACTACACTGCAGGCACTGTAAGGATGGCTGAAATAACCACAAGAGTGATTTTTTGCTATGGCATCTTGACATGAGCCCATCAGATGAAGGGTCCAGATGATGATGGTGGATGTCATAGGAACATTCCCTAGAGATTATTTTTTGAAAGATGAACATTTCCTAGAGATAAAGATGCTTAGATGAAAAAAAGGGTAAATAAAGGCCAGAGGAAGAGAGTTACAAGCACAATAAAGATTGTATACATTGAAAACCTGCGTAAAAATGAAAAGGCATGTAAAACACAACACCGTGTGTAAGAATGAAAAGGCATGTAGAACACAACACCATGTACATAGCATGCAAAAACATGCCTCAAGGTTCTAAGTACCCGCGTATTTGAAGAACTTCCCGAGCTCCGCGAAGAGAAACTGTTGGTCCTCAAATGAAAGGTTCCCTTATCTGCAACATAACAATCCCACATATTTACCATACACTATAAACAAGAAGGGAGTACAATCCAGTGTTTTAGTTGACAATGTACGCAAGTGGACCCTTGAATGATGGAAACGAAGGCTCACCATATGCCCCCACCTCAAAAAAGCTAGCAAGTATATATGAAGTGGGCCGCATCATAATGGGCCCAGATCTTGATTATCACAGTTTTGGTAGACTTGTCCCGATGATTCTTTAAGTGAGTCAACCACTAGATCATTTCCCAAAAGAAGAAGGAAAGAAAAACAAATGCAGAATGAACAGTGTGTTTTTACCTGGTCGAGGATCATCTCAACTGAATAGCTTCGCTGCATGACAAATGATTGATGATAGATGTATGCAAACACGGCCATCACCATCTACAGAAGGAATAATCCAAAGAAAAATACATCACATCAATCTGGAAGGGCAATTAGCAGATAGGTGTCATGAGATATCCCAAAATTGAATCAGAATCATGAACAGCAAATGTGTCAACCAACAATAAGAGAACACCCAACCATTCAAAAAAGAAAAAGATAAAAAAAAAGACAGAGAACAACCAAATATGGGCCTCATATTGAAACATTTTTTTTTTTAATGGTAGGAAATTCATTGAAAACCCGAAAAGGCCGAGGCCGATACAGAGCAGAATAAAGAACGTACAAAAGCTTTTTTTTAAAAAAATTAAAAGGCAAGAATGTACAAAAGCTACAAAGGAAAAATAAAAGCTAAAAGAAATTCTTAAGGAGGCAAATGGTCATAATAAAGAGCTAAGCCTTCCTTGGCCTCATATTGACTAGTAAAGCGTGCTTCGACACAGATAAACAATAAAGCAACACAAACAATAATAGCGCGGTGTTCCACTTCAAGGATAAGCAAACATCATACAAACACTAGAAAATGAACAGCCAGAACAGACGCTTTCTATCTATAAATCATCATATTTTGTAAAGAGGCCGTTTCACCTACATCGCGACACACTTTAATGCGCTTCGTTGCCATCTCATAACCGTCGGATCTTTTGGACGGACGAGATTTAATGGCTGTAAATATTAGGGTCTGGAAGGAATTGCGTGAGGGAAGAAAACCCAAACCATGCCTCTCGGTCAGCCGAGTTCCTACTCGGACTGCTTGCCAAGGCTTTGGTAGGTCAACTGAGACAGCCAACCGAGCATGGTTTGGTCGGCCGAGCAAAACCTGGTTGCGTTGACCAGGTTCGCTTCTCCGACTTGGATTTTTTACCTCTGAGAGACCCTTTAGGGCAAGTTTAAGCTCTCCAAACCTACAACAAACCCTAGGTCCTAATATACGGATTATCTTGATTTTTAAGTAACAAGTTCATGGACGTGAGCGTGCCAGGGCCTTTCAACAAGGTCCGATTGCGACCCCAACGTATCTATAAGGTAAAGCTTAAGGCCAGGTCAATAGATCAGGAGTACCACCATGCCCTAAGTTGACTATTGGAGACTATATATCGGGAAATGATATTCCTCCCCCTTTTAAATGGATAAAATCCCGCCCTTTAACGGTTTCTGTGAGAATGGTTCATTGCTTGAGGATAAATTCACCCCGTTTAACGTTTTTCTTTATCTTTAAAACTCAACGAATAACGTTAAATGGGGGGATTTTAGCCGTCAGAGGGGGGGAAATATCATTCCCCTGTATACCCAAGTATTTTAAGCTTCTGCCTCCTATGAATCTTGTTTTGGGGGTTTCACCTGGTCCTGCTTATTTTCTGTGGATTTATCATCTCAATCTGGGATTTGATAACATATTGGGCTCTTAAATAAAATCTGTTGATATCCAAAAAACAGAAAAAAGAAATAAAAAACTAGAAGTACGAATGCCAAATTCAATATACAACAAATGAGAACATTGATCCGATCACAGTTTGAGGTCTCAATAGAGGTGTTTTCGAACGAGGCTTCCAATTCAGATAATGGTCTTGAATGACCAAAATTTAGAAGCAAACCATGAAATATAACCCAAATTGGAATAGAACAGAATTTCATTTCTCCAAGCTTTACATCAAATGACCAACGTGACTCCACATTTCTAAAACTACAATGCAGTCTTTAGCTCTAATGACTACGAATAAAAAGAATCATGTGGGCAGGTTACACTTTCTTCCATTCTCTGTTTTTGGTACAATGAATTGTAGTTTCATTTCTTAATTGAGTTGAGCTTTGGAACATAAAAGACTGTTCCGGCTTCCAGACACAGGCCCAACAATATAGGATCTGTTTTCAGGAATTGTATCTGAAATAGGAGACTCAACATAGATATGAAGAAGGATTCGAGAACAGAAGGGTAGGCGACAAATGGTTTTCCTGCCTTTGAATAACAAAATCACTGTGACTAAAAGAACTTGATTCTATTGGCTTGATAGTTGATAGGTTTATTGGGTGCTACAAGCGAGAGATAGGAATGTTGAGAGGGAATTGAGAAGCTGAAATTAGAGGCCGAACTTCTCTTCTTTTGGGGTTTTCCTTCAGAGGTTTTAGAAAATCATTATGGGAGGATACACGAGAAGAGGATGAACCAAAGCACTGGAATATGGCTGCTAAAAAGAACACCATGGTGTTTTTTTCCTTTCTTATTTGTGGTTGAAATGCCATAATCTTGTATGGGTTTATATAGTTGTTTTGGGTTTCTTGATGACCACGACTGTGTTTCACTGTTGTTTTCCATGTCTTTTAAAATTCAAAGTATGACCAAAAGCTACATGAGAAGCCTTGCACCTCAAGACAGTTGTTTTACTCGTGGGATCCCAATGCAATTACATTTTTAAAAATAGAAAAGTTTCCCAATTTTCATGAAAAATTGCAAGCTTACAATGCCATAGATTGTTTTCACATGGAGTATAGTCTCCGAGTGTACCTTTTGACATAGCATAGGTGGGGCCCACCATTTACTCCTCATGTTTTTATCTGTTTTCTAACTATTTCACACCTCACTTTTTGATAGGTTAGACTTAGGGTCCACCATCTCCACCCAAAGGCATGCATAGGGTGGGGCCCTCAATTTGACGCCTCTTGTTTGATGGGGCGGGTCCCAGCATCGCCACCCAAAGCGATGCATAGAGTGGGCCCACTGTTTTACACCTCTTGTTTTTATGGGGCGAGGCCCACCATTTTACCCGGAAACATAGCATGGGAGAGGAATGCTAATAGACAATAGAAGTTAACAAGACCCACATGGTAATGCATATTTGGTAGAGAGAGAGAGAGAGAGAGTATGGAAAAGGCTCAGGCGCATTCTTGTCATTCCAAAGAAAAGTTAGAGAGTAGCCGGGAAAAGGCTTACTGGCATTCCTGTTATTCCAAATAAAAGTTACTTTAGCTTTAAATCAGTTAGGCACCTAGGCATTATGACAAACAGTTTAGTTAGAATTTTGGCGTAATTTGAATGAGATGATGTAAATTCTGTCGTAACAAATATAGTTTCTGAAAAAGTGAACTACTAAACCATTTCACATTGCTGACGTTATTGTATTCGTTGCTGCTCAAATGTGGCTCTCATGCTCAAAGGGGTCCCACCCTCGGTCTCATCAGCCAAAGCATGGTCGGACGGCGGGTAGATGGCTTCATGCCCTGCACTTACAGACAAAGGTTAAGGACACACGCACCCGGAGTTGGAACTCCGGGGGAATCCTTCGACACTCAAGTCAGGCAACGGAATGAGAACTAAGCACAGAGTGAAAGTTGGTGGTGGAATCGCTAAGCGTGGCGGAAGCTAGTTTGCGTAAAGAACAAAAGTTCTTGATTCCAACTAACTCAGCCAATATCCTAGTTAGTATATTCATATTGGTGGTGAATTGAAACAATTTAAAATGTAAAATTGATTACCATTGGTATGATAATTGCTGCTCGATCTACTCTCCGCTATGTGTGCTCGATTTCTCAAACTTGAACTAACCCGTAAGTTGAAGTAGTGGTTTCTAAAGCTTGTGAGATCGCAAAGGCAACCCGAGAGGGGGGTGGGGGTGAATTGGGTAATTAAAACTTTTTTCTAAATCAAATTAGCTTTTTAAAAAGAACAAAGTAAAGATATTACCAAGCACCAATGAAGAAGAGAACCTTCTCACTACAAATCTTTGAGCAACGAAAGAGAAAACAATCTTAGCCTCTTTAATAGGTTTGTTGTACAAATGAAGCTCTCAAATCTCTCCAAAGTAGACATACAATGAAGTCCTATGGAGATCTTCCTCAAGTTGATTCACAAATTCAAAGTGTATGGAAGCTTTTCAAAGAAAACTTGTAAATTTAAAAGCTGAAGCTCAAAAATTGATTTTCAAGTGTTACAAAGAAGATTTAATGTCCATTTAATGTTGTATTTATAGCCATGGGGGGGTAATATCATTCCCCTATATACCCGAGTATTTTAAGCTTCTGCCTCCTATGAATCTTGTTTTGGGGGTTTCACCTGGTCCTGCTTATTTTCTGTGGATTTATCATCTCAATCCGGGATTTGATAACATATTGGGCTCTTAAATAAAATCTGTTGATATCCAAAAAACAGAAAAAAGAAATAAAAAACTAGAAGTACGAATGCCAAATTCAATATACAACAAATGAGAACATTGATCCGATCACAGTTTGAGGTCTCAATAGAGGTGTTTTCGAACGAGGCTTCCAATTCAGATAATGGTCTTGAATGACCAAAATTTAGAAGCAAACCATGAAATATAACCCAAATTGGAATAGAACAGAATTTCATTTCTCCAAGCTTTACATCAAATGACCAACGTGACTCCACATTTCTAAAACTACAATGCAGTCTTTAGCTCTAATGACTACGAATAAAAAGAATCATGTGGGCAGGTTACACTTTCTTCCATTCTCTGTTTTTGGTACAATGAATTGTAGTTTCATTTCTTAATTGAGTTGAGCTTTGGAACATAAAAGACTGTTCCGGCTTCCAGACACAGGCCCAACAATATAGGATCTGTTTTCAGGAATTGTATCTGAAATAGGAGACTCAACATAGATATGAAGAAGGATTCGAGAACAGAAGGGTAGGCGACAAATGGTTTTCCTGCCTTTGAATAACAAAATCACTGTGACTAAAAGAACTTGATTCTATTGGCTTGATAGTTGATAGGTTTATTGGGTGCTACAAGCGAGAGATAGGAATGTTGAGAGGGAATTGAGAAGCTGAAATTAGAGGCCGAACTTCTCTTCTTTTGGGGTTTTCCTTCAGAGGTTTTAGAAAATCATTATGGGAGGATACACGAGAAGAGGATGAACCAAAGCACTGGAATATGGCTGCTAAAAAGAACACCATGGTGTTTTTTTCCTTTCTTATTTGTGGTTGAAATGCCATAATCTTGTATGGGTTTATATAGTTGTTTTGGGTTTCTTGATGACCACGACTGTGTTTCACTGTTGTTTTCCATGTCTTTTAAAATTCAACATATGACCAAAAGCTACATGGGAAGCCTTGCACCTCAAGACAGTTGTTTTACTCGTGGGATCCCAATGCAATTACATTTTTAAAAATAGAAAAGTTTCCCAATTTTCATGAAAAATTGCAAGCTTACAATGCCATAGATTGTTTTCACATGGAGTATAGTCTCCCAATGTACCTTTTGACATAGCATAGGTGGGGCCCACCATTTACTCCTCATGTTTTTATCTGTTTTCTAACTATTTCACACCTCACTTTTTGATAGGTTAGACTTAGGGTCCACCATCTCCACCCAAAGGCATGCATAGGGTGGGGCCCTCAATTTGACGCCTCTTGTTTGATGGGGCGGGTCCCAGCATCGCCACCCAAAGCGATGCATAGAGTGGGCCCACTGTTTTACACCTCTTGTTTTTATGGGGCGAGGCCCACCATTTTACCCGGAAACATAGCATGGGAGAGGAATGCTAATAGACAATAGAAGTTAACAAGACCCACATGGTAATGCATATTTGGTAGAGAGAGAGAGAGAGAGAGAGAGAGAGAGAGAGAGAGAGAGAGAGAGAGAGAGAGAGAGTATGGAAAAGGCTCAGGGGCATTCTTGTCATTCCAAAGAAAAGTTAGAGAGCAGCCGGGAAAAGGCTTACTGGCATTCTGTTATTCCAAATAAAAGTTACTTTAGCTTTAAATCAGTTAGGCACCTAGGCATTATGACAAACAATTTAGTTAGAATTTTGGCGTAATTTGAATGAGATGATGTAAATTCTGTCGTAACAAATATAGTTTCTAAAAAAGTGAACTACTAAACCATTTCACTATTCAACTACTAGCTCTTTCTCTCCCTATTCATTATCTGGACAACGTAGAAAACAAGAAACCCAATTGTTTTGCAAATTTTTCAATGTGATCTCCAAATTCTCCATGAAATGATAAGAAAAGGAGTTGCAAAGTAATCCCAACTTTTCCTCAAAGGCCTACTCAGAGCACTTGGCCATTGTATCATTTGGCTGAATGTATTGAACTTCTTCACAGTCTAGCAATGACAACCTCTATTCAGATGAAGTAATTGTGAATTGAGGGAGATTCAAAAGCATTCTGCAAGAACTCCGCATCGAAATGGCAAGCAAAAGACATAGAAGAAGACTGCCAGACTCGTTTAGTTAAGCTCAATAGTTGGACTGGTACTCATAATATTGCGAAACAAATAAAGTAGAAGAGATCCTCGCTAAGTTGGTGGCCACTTCTAATAATGAAGGGTTACGAAGAATGATAGAAGAGTCTTTAGAGGTAGTGGGATATTCATGGAAGTCATTGGTAATGCATGCTAATAGCTCAGAAAATTCAGTGTGTTTACCACGAGGAAAAAGATTCATTCTCAAGAATGGAATAAAAAAGAATGGTTGGCTTTGGAAGCAAGAAATAAAGATCCTGTTCTAGAAGTGAGCTAATAGGCGGTTCGAGGTTCAGATCAATGTCCAATCGAGAATTAGCAGCCTCACTAACCAGTTTACTCCATGCCCTTTGCTGTTGTAGAGGCACAGGGGCAGGCAGTATTTTTTTTTTTTGGGGGTTTTTTGTTAAACGGAAATAAATGAGTTAGTAGTTGGTAAAAAAGCTGCATGAGAGCTTTTTAAATGAAAAAATATAAGCAAATGGGACTGAACTGGCTAATTTTGAGGAAGTATCAGAAATGATACTATGAGATGCATAACACACCTTTCGATTGCGTCCACCCACTTGATATCAGCATGATTGAAATCTTCCATCTAGTGATCCCTAACTGCGAAGATACCCGACTTAAAATACACCCAATGGTGGATCCTAAGACTAAGATCGAATCTATAATAACTCAGTTCGAAGATCACACTCCCTCCAGTAGACATTTTCTGGCGGGAGAACACATAATATATAGATATGTTTCCCTGACCTCGAAGAAAACATTGAAGCGAAGAAGGAAGTGTATGAAAATATTTGAGAAGGCTGACACATTCTTTAGGGAAGTTGATCGTGAAAAGTGCAACCAGGATTGGGATTAGGTAATAGGTATCATTCAGAAAGGACTCCACAGGCACTGTAAGGATGGCTGAAATAACCACAAGAGTGATTTTTTGCTATGGCATCTTGACATAGCCCATCAGATGAAGGGTCCAGATGATGATGGTGCATGTCATAGGAACATTCCCTAGAGATTATTTTTTGAAAGATGAACATTTCCTAGAGATAAAGATGCTTAGATGAAAAAAAGGGGTAAATAAAGACCAGAGGAAGAGAGTTACAAGCACAATAAAGATTGTATACATTGAAAACCTGCGTAAAAATGAAAAGGCCGGCATGTAAAACACAACACCGTGTGTAAAAATGAAAAGGCATGTAGAACACAACACCATGTACATAGCATGCAAAAACATGCCTCAAGGTTCTAAGTACCTGCGTATTCGAAGAACTTCCCGAGCTCCGCGAAGAGAAACTGTTGGTCCTCAAATGAAAGGTTCCTTATCTGCAACATAACAATCCCACATATTTACCATACACTATAAACAAGAAGGGAGTACAATCCAGTGTTTTAGTTGACAATGTACGCGAGTGGACCCTTGAATGATGGAAACGAAGGCCCACCATATGCCCCCACCTCAAAAAAGCTAGCAAGTATATATGAAGTGGGCCGCATCATAATGGCCCCACATCTTGATTATCACAGTTTTGGTAGACTTGTCCCGATGATTCTTTAAGTGAGTCAACCACTAGATCATTTCCCAAAAGAAGATGGAAAGAAAAACAAATGCAGAATGAACAGTGTGTTTTTACCTGGTCGAGGATCATCTCAACTGAATAGCTTCGCTGCATGACAAATGATTGATGATAGATGTATGCAAACACGGTCATCACCATCTACAGAAGGAATAATCGAAAGAAAAATTCATCACATCAATCTGGAAGGGCAATTAGCAGATAGGTGTCATGAGATATCCCAAAATTGAATCAGAATCAGGAACAGCAAATGTGTCAACCAACAATAAGAGAACACCCAACCATTCAAAAAAGAAAAAGAAAAAAAAAAGACAGAGAACAACCAAATATGGGCCTCATATTGAAACCTTTTTTTTTTTAATGTTAGGAAATTCATTGAAAACCCGAAAAGGCCGAGGCCGATACAGAGCAGAATAAAGAATGTACAAAAGCTTTTTTTTTTTGAAAATTAAAAGGCAAGAATGTACAAAAGCTACAAAGGAAAAATAAAAGCTAAAAGAAATTCTTAAGGAGGCAAATGGTCATAATAAAGAGCTAAGCCTTCCTTGGCCTCATATTGACTAGTAAAGCGTGCTTCGACATAGATAAACAATAAAGCAACACAAACAATAATAGCGCGGTGTTCCACTTCAAGGATAAGCAAACATCAAACAAACACCAGAAAATGAACAGCCAGAACAGACGCTTTCTACCTATAAATCATCATATTTTGTAAAGAGACCGTTTCACTTACATCGCGACACACTTTAACGTGCTTCGTTGCCATCTCATAACCGTCGGATCTTTTGGACGGACGAGATATAATGGCTGTAAATATTAGGGTCTGGTAGGAATTGCGTGAGGGAAGAAAACCCAAACCATGCCTCTCGGTCAGCCGAGTTCCTACTCGGACTGCTGGCCAAGGCTTTGGTAGGTCAACTGAGACAGCCAACCGAGCATGGTTTGGTCAGCCGAGCAAAACCTGGTTGTGTTGACCAGGTTTGCTTCTCCGACTTGGATTTTTTACCTCTGAGAGACCCTTTAGGGCAAGTTTAAGCTCTCCAAACCCTACAACAAACCCTAGGTCCTAATATACGGATTATCTTGATTTTTAAGTAACAAGTTCATGGACGTGAGCATGCCAGGGCCTTTCAACAAGGTCCGATTGCGACCCCAACGTATCTAAAAGGTAAAGCTAAAGGCCAGGTCAATAGATCAGGAGTACCACCATGCCCTAAGTTGACTATTGGAGACTATATATCGGGAAATGATATTCCTCCCCCCTTTAAATTGATAAAATCCCGCCCTTTAACAGTTTCTGTGAGAATGGTTCATTGCTTGAGGATAAATTCACCCCGTTTAACGTTTTTCTTTAACTTCAAAACTCAACGAATGACGTTAAATGGGGGGATTTTATAGGGAGGGGGGGTAATATCATTCCCCTATATACCCGAGTATTTTAAGCTTCTGCCTCCTATGAATCTTGTTTTGGGGGTTTTCACCTGGTCCTGCTTATTTTCTGTGGATTTATCATCTCAATCCGGGATTTGATAACATATTGGGCTCTGAAATAAAATCTGTTGATATCCAAAAAACAGAAAAAAGAAATAAAAAACTAGAAGTACGAATGCCGAATTCAATATACAACAAATGAGAACATTGATCCGATCACAGTTTGAGGTCTCAATAAAGGTGTTTTCGAACGAGGCTTCCAATTCAGATAATGGTCTTGAATGACCAAAATTTAGAAGCAAACCATGAAATATAACCCAAATTGGAATAGAACAGAATTTCATTTCTCCAAGCTTTACATCAAATGACCAACGTAACTCCACATTTCTAAAACTACAATGCAGTCTTTAGCTCTAAAACTACACTTTCTTCCATTCTCTGTTTTTGGTACAATGAATTGTAGTTTCATTTCTTAATTGAGTTGAGCTTTGGAACAGAAAAGACTGTTCTGGCTTCCAGACACAGGCCCAACAATATAGGATCTGTTTTCAGGAATTGTATCTGAAATAGGAGACTCAACATAGATATGAAGAAGGATTCGAGAACAGAAGGGTAGGCGACAAATAGTTTTCCTGCCTTTGAATAACAAAATCACTGTGACTAAAAGAACTTGATTCTATTTGCTTGATAGTTGATAGGTTTATTGGGTGCTACAAGCGAGATATAGGAATGTTGAGAGGGAAGTGAGAAGCTGAAATTGGAGGCCGAACTTCTCTTCTTTTGGGGTTTTCCTTCAGAGGTTTTAGAAGATCATTATGGGAGGATACACGAGAAGAGGATGAACCAAAGCACTGGAATATGGCTGCTAAAAAGAACACCATGGTGTTTTTTTCCTTTCTTATTTGTGGTTGAAATGCCATAATCTTGTATGGGTTTATATAGTTGTTTTGGGTTTCTTGATGACCACGACTGTGTTTCACTGTTGTTTTCCATGTCTTTAAAATTGCAAGCTTACAATGCCATAGATTGTTTTCACATACTAGTATAGTCTCCCAATGTACTTTTTGACATAGCATAGGTGGGGCCCACCATTTACTCCTCATGTTTTTATCTGTTTTCTAACTATTTCACACCTCACTTTTTGATAGGTTAGACTTAGGGTCCACCATCTCCACCCAAAGGCATGCATAGGGTGGGGCCCTCAATTTGATGCCTCTTGTTTGATGGGGCGGGTCCCAGCATCGCCACCCAAAGCGATGCATAGAGTGGGCCCACTGTTTTACACCTCTTGTTTTTATGGGGCGAGGCCCACCATTTTACCCGGAAACTAGACCTGGCAAAAGTGACCCGTGCCCGCGGGTCGACCCGGCCCACCCGCAAATTTGCGGGCACGGATCTAAGTTTCCGTGACCCGTCAAAAACCAACCCGCGGGTGACCCAACCCGCAAAAACACCGGTCGGGTCGGGTCAACCCGCGGGCACCCGCATTTTTACAGTATTTTTTAATCTTTTTGAGAATGTTATCATCACTGCTGTTTGTTTTTTATGAGTTACTCCTCACTTTATAAAAAGTACGGTATGTCCTGCACCGTAGGATTATCCAAAGTTCCAAACCGTCCATTAGATGGGCCATACCCTAAATAGGTTATGCCCCAAAATTATTTCCATCGGTTGATTCTAACCCTCCGATCTATAGAGGGTTAGGATCAACCCTCTAACATTCAGATTGGAGGGATAGGATCATCCTATGGAAATGATTTTTGGAGCATAACCTATTTAGGCTATGGCCCAACTAATGGACGGTTTGGATCATCCTATGGTGTGGGCCATACATAAAGTGAGAGTGCCCAGTAGTGTTTATAACATTTAAATGTGGTTTTTATTTTATTAGAATTTGCTATCAAGCTTCTCCTCTGGCAATTTCTCGGCAAGTGGCCTTTGTGTATGCAAAATGCGCGCATCCAAATGTTGCTAAAATGTTCCTAGTAAAAAAGTAATCATTACACCACAAAAAGTAAATTAGCTAAATTATAAAGTTTTGAATGAAAAATTACCTAGAAAGGGTTATAAAATTTAAAAATTACGAAAAAAATACCAAATCACATATCTGTCAAATCAAAATAATTATTACAATCCCATATTTGCGGCATATTTGCGGGTGACCCGCGGGTTGACCCGGCCCACCCGCGGGCCGCGCGGGTCACGTAAATTTTGACCCGCCAAAATGCGGGTCATTTTCTCACCCGACCCGTGGACCCGCACCCGCATCACCCGCGGGTTGACCCGGCCCGACCCACCCGTTTGCCAGGTCTACCGGAAACATAGCATGGGAGAGGAATGCTAATAGACAATAGAAGTTAACAAGACCCACATGGTAATGCATATTTGGTAGAGAGAGAGAGAGAGTATGGAAAAGGCTCAGGGGCATTCTTGTCATTCCAAAGAAAAGTTAGAGAGTAGCCGGGAAAGGGCTTACTGGCATTCCTGTTATTCCAAATAAAAGTTACTTTAGCTTTAAATCAGTTAGGCACCTAGGCATTATGACAAACAGTTTAGTTAGAATTTTGGCGTAATTTGAATGAGATGATGTAAATTCTGTCGTAACGAATATAGTTTCTAAAAAAGTGAACTACTAAACCATTTCACATTGCTGACGTTATTGTATTCGTTGCTGCTCAAATGTGGCTCTCATGCTCAAAGGGGTCCCACCCTCTGTCTCGTCAGCCAAAGCATGGTCGGACGGCGGGTAGATGGCTTCATGCCCTGCACTTACAGACAAAGGTTAAGGACACCCGCACCCGGGTGAATCCTTCGACACTCAAGTCAGGCAACGGAATGAGAACTAAGCACAGAGTGAAAGTTGGTGGTGGAATCGCTAAGCGTGGCGGAAGCTAGTTTGCGCAAAGAACAAAAGTTCTTGATTCCAACTAACTCAGCCAATATCCTAGTTACTATATTCATATTGTTACTATATTCATATTGGTGGTGAATTGAAACACTTTAAAATGTAAAATTGATTACCATTGGTATGATAATTGCTGCTTGATCTACTCTCCGCTATGTGTGCTCGATTTCTCAAACTTGAACTAACCCGTAAGTTGAAGTAGTGGTTTCTAAAGCTTGTGAGATCGCAAAGGCAACCCGAGAGGGGGGTAGGGGTGAATTGGGTAATTAAAACTTTTTTCTAAATCAAATTAGCTTTTTAAAAAGAACAAAGTAAAGATATTACCAAGCACCAATGAAGAAGAGAACCTTCTCACTACAAATCTTTGAGCAATGAAAGAGAAAACAATCTTAGCCTCTTTAATAGGTTTGTTGTACAAATGAAGCTCTCAAATCTCTCCAAAGTAGACATACAATGAAGTCCTATGGAGATCTTCCTCAAGTTGATTCACAAATTCAAAGTGTATGGAAGCTTTTCAAAGAAAACTTGTAAATTTAAAAGCTGAAGCTCAAAAATTGATTTTCAAGTGTTACAAAGAAGATTTAATGTCCATTTAATGTTGTATTTATAGCCATGGGGGGGTAATATCATTCCCCTATATACCCGAGTATTTTAAGCTTCTGCCTCCTATGAATCTTGTTTTGGGGGTTTCACCTGGTCCTGCTTATTTTCTGTGGATTTATCATCTCAATCTGGGATTTGATAACATATTGGGCTCTTAAATAAAATCTGTTGATATCCAAAAAACAGAAAAAAGAAATAAAAAACTAGAAGTACGAATGCCAAATTCAATATACAACAAATGAGAACATTGATCCGATCACAGTTTGAGGTCTCAATAGAGGTGTTTTCGAACGAGGCTTCCAATTCAGATAATGGTCTTGAATGACCAAAATTTAGAAGCAAACCATGAAATATAACCCAAATTGGAATAGAACAGAATTTCATTTCTCCAAGCTTTACATCAAATGACCAACGTGACTCCACATTTCTAAAACTACAATGCAGTCTTTAGCTCTAAAACTACACTTTCTTCCATTCTCTGTTTTTGGTACAATGAATTGTAGTTTCATTTCTTAATTGAGTTGAGCTTTGGAACAGAAAAGACTGTTCCGGCTTCCAGACACAGGCCCAACAATATATGATCTGTTTTCAGGAATTGTATCTGAAATAGGAGACTCAACATAGATATGAAGAAGGATTCGAGAACAGAAGGGTAGGCGACAAATAGTTTTCCTGCCTTTGAATAACAAAATCACTGTGACTAAAAGAACTTGATTCTATTTGCTTGATAGTTGATAGGTTTATTGGGTGCTACAAGCGAGAGATAGGAATGTTGAGAGGGAAGTGAGAAGCTGAAATTGGAGGCCGAACTTCTCTTCTTTTGGGGTTTTCCTTCAGAGGTTTTAGAAGATCATTTTGGGAGGATACACGAGAAGAGGATGAACCAAAGCACTGGAATATGGCTGCTAAAAAGAACACCATGGTGTTCTTTTCCTTTCTTATTCGTGGTTGAAATGCCATAATCTTGTATGGGTTTATATAGTTGTTTTGGGTTTCTTGATGACCACGACTGTGTTTCACTGTTGTTTTCCATGTCTTTTAAAAGTCAAAGTATGACCAAAAGCTACATGAGAAGCCTTGCACCTCAAGACAGTTGTTTTACTCGTGGGATCCCAATGCAATTACATTTTTAAAAATAGAAAAGTTTTCCAATTTTCATGAAAGATTGCAAGCTTACAATGCCATAGATTGTTTTCACATACTAGTATAGTCTCCCAATGTACTTTTTGACATAGCATAGGTGGGGCCCACCATTTACTCCTAATGTTTTTATCTGTTTTCTAACTATTTCACACCTCACTTTTTGTTAGGTTAGACTTAGGGTCCACCATCTCCACCCATAGGCATGCATAGGGTGGGGCCCTCAATTTGACGCCTCTTGTTTGATGGGGTGGGTCCCAGCATCGCCACCCAAAGCGATGCATAGAGTGGGCCCACTGTTTTACACCTCTTGTTTTTATGGGGCGAGGCCCACCATTTTACCCGGAAACATAGCATGGGAGAGGAATGCTAATAGACAATAGAAGTTAACAAGACCCACATGGTAATGCATATTTGGTAGAGAGAGAGAGTATGGAAAAGGCTCAGGGGCATTCTTGTCATTCCAAAGAAAAGTTAGAGAGTAGCCGGGAAAAGGCTTACTGGCATTCCTGTTATTCCAAATAAAAGTTACTTTAGCTTTAAATCAGTTAGGCACCTAGGCATTATGACAAACAGTTAGTTAGAATTTTGGCGTAATTTGAATAAGATGACGTAAATTCTGTCATAACAAATATGGTTTCTAAAAAAGTGAACTACTAAACCATTTCACATTGCTGACGTTATTGTATTCGTTGCTGCTCAAATGAGGCTCTCATGCTCAAAGGGGTCCCACGGTCCCACCCGGTCTCATCAGCCAAAGCATGGTCGGACGGCGGGTAGATGGCTTCATGCCCTGCACTTACAGACAAAGGTTAAGGACACCCGCACCCGGAGTTGGGAACTCCGGGGGAATCCTTCGACACTCAAGTCAGGCAACGGAATGAGAACTAAGCACAGAGTGAAAGTTGGTGGTGGAATTGCTAAGCGTGGCGGAAGCTAGTTTGCGCAAAGAACAAAAGTTCTTGATTCCAACTAACTCAGCCAATATCCTAGTTACTATATTCATATTGGTGGTGAATTGAAACAATTTAAAACGTAAAATTGATTACCATTGGTATGATAATTGCTGCTTGATCTACTCTCCGCTATGTGTGCTTGATTTCTCAAACTTGAACTAACCCGTAAGTTGAAGTAGTGGTTTCTAAAGCTTGTGAGATCGCAAAGGCAACCCGAGAGGGAGGTGGGGGTGAATTGGGTAATTAAAACTTTTTTCTAAATCAAATTAGCTTTTTAAAAAGAACAAAGTA
Source organism: Tasmannia lanceolata (assembly GCF_043159265.1). Lineage (NCBI taxonomy): Eukaryota > Viridiplantae > Streptophyta > Magnoliopsida > Canellales > Winteraceae > Tasmannia > Tasmannia lanceolata. The sequence continues at coordinate 1,524,355 of NW_027518693.1, forward strand.
AAGATATTACCGAGCACCAATGAAGAAGAGAACCTTCTCACTACAAATCTTTGAGCAACGAAAGAGAAAACAATCTTAGCCTCTATAATAGGTTTGTTGTACAAATGAAGCTCTCAAATCTCTCCAAAGTAGACATACAATAAAGTCCTATGGAGATCTTCCTCAAGTTGATTCACAAATTCAAAGTGTATGGAAGCTTTTCAAAGAAAACTGGTAAATTTAAAAGCTGAAGCACAAAAATTGATTTTCAAGTGTTACGAAGAAGATTTAATGTCCATTTAATGTTGTATTATAGCCATGGAGAAAATATGACCGTTTAGAGGCACAATGGGCATTTTTTAATCAAAAAACCAAATAGCTGTTATAGCCCAACGATGATATTCTCGCTGCAGGCAGACGTACGGGCAGATGTTTGCCGTAGCTACTAGAGAGGCTTTTTACAATCTGTTGCTAGACAGGCGTTCCGGTAGACGTCTGGCCCAAGGTCTACGAATGATTGAAATTCTGATTTTCGTCTTTTGTTGGCCAAACTCTTTGGTAACCTCCACGGCTATTCTTTTGGGGTTTGTGTAGACCTTTGGGACCTTTTTAAATGATTTTTTCACGAAATTCACTGAGTTCTAAGATGGTTTTTAAAATGGGATTTTAAAGCAGTTTGAAATGCAAAACCACTTGAGCTGATATCCAATACAATATAAAAAATAAAAAATAAAAGTACTTTGGTCCTTGGATTTCATTGGCCTTCAAAAGGTCTTCTTAGGCTTGGCTTGCTCCCATGAACACTGGGTTTTGAATCGGTTCATGTGAGTCCACCACTTGATGAATCCTTTACTTTGAGTTGCATGAGTAGGTCACCGACATTGGTTCATCTCCAAGCTTTGTGCTAGTTGTGGATTCCAAATGTAACCTTTCTGATGCACAACTTCTTAGAAAGCCATTTTTCTTTTTGTATGGTTGACTGATGAAAATTAATTTAAAATTATTTATTTGAGCCATTGAGTCACACTGTATGTACTTGATCGAATGAGTAACGAATCCCAATCAAGGTGTAGTTTCCGAACCATGCCCAGTCGATGGCAGTAAACGTGGGGAAACATAATGTTATGCAGGCAGGTCCCAAATATATTAGGATAAGTTCATTTCTCTCATTAAGTCATTTTCTGTTGTACATTCTTCAACTTAATTGCTTGCTAGCAAGAAAACGAGAGTTTTAGACATGGCCGTACATTCAAGTCACTTAGCCAAGGGAAAACCAGCCAAAGAAGGCATGTCCTGGAGCTCTGATTTAGCCTGCCACTTACCTGTTTGGGATGTGTTTTATGTGATAAAACAACATGGCCCTCCATGGATAAACTTAATGAAGCCTGAGAAGTGTATTTTAATCAACTCAATCACAATCTACGGAAATCTTAGCATTACAGCCAAGTCATGTAACAAGCATGGAATAGAAAATGTGCAAAGAGTGCTCTCTTATCAAGCCATTCATGGCAACTCCCTTGTATAAAAATAGCTACCAAGCCTCATATCCATCCATCCAATTCCAATTCCCTTTAGAGCATCTCTGCAACATGCACGACATGCCTTACCCATATCTCTCTCCATCACCACCTTCACCTTCATACCACACTCCACCACCAGCATACCCACCACCAGAATACACACCACCAGAGACGCCATCGCTGCCAATTACGGCCCCACCACCACCCTATTCATTTTCGCCGCCACCAACGGAAGCCCCACCGCCTCCAATTACGGCACCACCACCACCCTATTCATTTTCGCCGCCGCCAACGAAAGCCCCACCACCACCAATTACGGCCCCACCAACTCCCTATTCATTTTCACCACCACCAACAAAAGCCCCACCACCTCCCTATTCATTTTCTCCACCACCTCCCTATTCATTTTCTCCACCACCTACGAAGGCCCCACCACCGTCGATTATGACCCCGCCACCTCCCTATTCATTTCCACCACCACCTCCCCATTCATTTCCACCAATACCACCTCATATAATCCCCCCACCAACACCTTCGCCGCCATCAAACCATTCGACAGTTATAGTCATCGTATTCGTTTCATTAGGCGGGCTATTCTTCCTTGCATTCATGTCGATTGGTCTCTGTTGCTTCATCAACAAGAAGAAGAAGAAGATGGTGGTTCAAGAAACAGATATTGTGAACATCGAGGAGCATAGGAGAATCCAGGAGGCCATCGTCCCTGGCCCACATGGCGAACAGACTGATTTTATCGGTGGAAGACGATATTCAAATTCAAGAAGAAATCAAGAAGAGTGAAATTGGCGAAGGGGAGTCGTGCTTCATGCCTACACACAGCACTTCTCATGGGCATGACATGGGGGGCGCATCTTTAGGTGAAAGTCGCCGCCAGCTACTTGAGCAAAAGGCGCCTTGTTAAAATTTATTATAAGGTTTATATGTGAAATAATCTTCTTCCTAACAGAAGTGTGTTTTAATTTTTTGCATCATTTGTTACCCATTTGATAGTAAGTATATGACGCTCAATTGGCTTCTCATGGATACTCACAATCTCCTCCTATTAAGACTAATCCGCATTAAACTAGCCCTTCTCTACCTTAACTAAGATCTATACGAAGTTAGATTGCCCTTAAGCAGCCCACTAACCCAGCACGATAAAAGGAAGGCTAATATTTCCTGATCACAACAGAAGGGACCTTCCATTAGAATTATACTAGCTATCAAATGAGACCCCAACATCAATGACTAACCGAGGCTGATTAATGGCCAACAAATGGACGGTTTAAAAATCAAATAAATTTCCTTGCATAGTAAATAATAATGGCACGTCAAATAGGCCCAAACGTCAAGGGGTGATCACACTAATGACAATAATCTAAAGGATTCAATCCCAGGTTTCCTACAAAAAACTTTAAAAAAAAAATAATATAAAGGCGATAAACGATTTTACATGCTTGTTGGGACTTAAGAGATATATTAATTATTTCATGAGATGTTAGAGATATGATCCCTTACGTGAAGGAGTTGTTAGCAGAGTCCTTTTTAAAATAGTAGCTGCTTTGTTAACAATCATTTTTAACATAGTAGTTGTTAGTAGTCCTCATTAAAATAGTTAAATAGTTGTTAGCAGTGTCTTTATCAAATAGTAGTACGAGTTGTTAGTGGTCCTTAATTATTAAAACAGTAGTTGGAGAGTGATTTATCTATGGAGAGTCCTTTAGTTTTAGGAGTAGTAAGTTTTTAATTTTGCTAGGGTGTAATTGGAGGAATCAAAAGGGAATGCGATAAATGTAATGAGAGTGTTTTCTTTGAACAAGACTCTTTTTGGCACCCACAAAGTTTGAGATTCAAGCACAATTTTACCTATCTCCCACGGCGAATCCACTTTGGGAAGCCTAGGTCCACACTGATTGATGCGTTGGACCGCCGGGAAAGCTCAGACCACCTAATGGAATGTCACCGCAATCAAACGACTGTATCAACCACGCTGTAAGGGTATTGCCTGTTAGACTATATGCCCTAAAAGCTAGTCATAACGCAATGCATAAGATTAAATCAATGAAATTCATAACAGATAATGGGTACATTAAAGGAATGTGTTACATGCTTTATACATTGACACACGTTTGTCCTTAGGCAGCATCGGAGGAATATCATGCCCATGGATTCACAGATCCTAAGGGGTAAGGAGATATGATATTCCGGTTCTTTTCAGACCTAAAAGTTCCTAGTTGGGGTTGAGACCGGACATCTCTTCCTATACACAACCATCATCGAACCTTGGCTCCATACACGAATTTGGGTGGCCTATCTTGGATCGATCAAGGCCTCGGATTCAATATAGAACAAAAGTTTTCTTCCCTTGACCGAAATCTAGGATGCCTAGGTACTAGATTTTCCATTGTGGTCAAAATTAAATTAAGGAGATTAAGAAAACGAACCAAGTTAGTTACCTGACTAGCAACCTCTGATTGATCTACTCCTCACTTAGCTTTTCTCAAGAGATGAACACCTCGGAAGTCAAAATGATGGCCCCTCTTTGATTGCTTGGACTATGGAGCAATCTTGAAGAACTTTCTCTTCAATGGTTTGGACAAAGGTCACAATCACGCAAGGGGAGATAACTCTAAAAACCTATCCTAAGTTCGAATGGTAGGCTGCAACTCACCTGCATGAAGTCGGAATCTCTAATAATCGCCAGTCGCCATACAACGGTGAATTCATTTCCAGGACTGTAGATCAACCTATAAATATGAAAATTAATAATAGTAGTGAAATTTTTGAGCAATGGTGATATGTACCGCAGTAGCATATATAATATATGGTAGGCTGGCTCTCAAGCATAGTTATAAAACTCCCTGCGTCATTTTCAACTCGCCGAGTCAACTCCCTTTTACGTTGCCCACGTTTTTTGTCCGAGTCTGCATTTTGCCCCACAAAATCAATTAAAACTCCTTTGACTCTCCCGAGTTATGGCCCCATCAACCGAGTACTCAGAATGCACTAGGTTGGATGATGACATGTTGCAATTGTTGTGCATTCTAGCAAGATAGAGTTGTCTATTATGCCTTGTGAAATACTAGCTCTATTATCCAAAATCCAAAGCCAGCATCATCAACATTATTAGCTTGCAAGATAGAGTTGTCTATTATGCCTTGTGAAATACTAGCTCTATTATCCAAAATCCAAACCCAGCATCATCAACATTATTAGCTTCCCTCTAGTAAGTAATGTGTTTTTTATTCTCCACGGTCGAGAAATGACCCTCAGAAAAATCTATGCACTCTAGCACAGTGGGACCATCTAGATACACCTTATACAATGCAAATTGAACTATCCATAATCTTCACACAACATCACTGAATTTGAAATTTGCTCTAACATCTCTTGTATTTTCCTTATCTGTGGATGTGAAGTGTCCCGTTGGTAGAATCTGTGAACTTTGCCCTTCACAGTAATCCAACTACACCCAGGAGTCTTAACTAAACCCAATTCTTTCATCCTCAATCTGATCCTTGAAACACCATCCAATCTGCCAATAGCGTCATAGATACTACACAATGCAATATAGTTGCTAGAATTTCCCCTCTCAAGTTCAAAAAGCCGGTAGGCAGAAATTTCTCCATGCTCCACATTCTTGTGCATCGTAGAAGCACCAAGCAAGGCCCCCCAAACACTCGATGGCGGCTCCAGGGGCATCCTCTTTATCAAATCTAACGCTTCCCCAAGATGTCCAGATCGGCCTAAGAGATCCACAATACAAGCATAGTGCTCTACACTAGGTTCAACTCCATAATCAGAACACATTGAATAAAAAATCATCTGACCCTGATCAATAAGACCTGAGTGGCTACAACTAGCCAAAACAGCGGTGAACGTAATACAATTAGGCATAAATCCCTGAGCTTTCATTTTTTCGAAAAGAATCAAAGACTCTTCTCCCTTCCCATGAATCCCATAGCAAGATATCAATGACGTCCAAGTAACCAGATTCCGATCATGCATGTTTGTGAACACTCTACGTGAACCATCCAGAGATCCGGATTTTGAATACATATCAATCAAAGAATTCCCAATTGGCACATCAAAATTAAATTCTAGACTTTTTACTACTTGACCATGAATTTCTCTCCCTTTCATCAAATCCCCTTCCCTCGCACAAGCATTCAGAATGCTTGGAATCGTCATCGAATCCATCTTTACTCCTTCCGACTGCATTTTTCTGAAAATATCCAATGCTTTTATCGTAAACTGAGCTCTTCCAAACCCGGAAATCATTGAATTCCAAACAACAATATCTCTCGGTGACATATCCACAAACAAGTTATGTGCATCAATTAAACTCCCACATTTCACATACATATCTAAAATTGAACTCCTTATAATAACATGGTCTTCAAACCCATATCTAATGGCCCAATTATGAAGCGTCTTTCCAAGACAAAAATCTCCAACTCCCCCACAGGCCTTGAAAAGGGCCGGGAAGGTGAAGTGGTCGGGCCGAAGACCCGCATTAAGAAACCAATTAAAAACACTAAAAGCCTCATTGTAGAGAGAATTATGAACATAAGAAGAGATTAAAATGTTCCAAGAATGCATATTCTTTGTTGGCATTTCATCAAACATTCGGCGAGCGTCTTCGAGATGGTCGCAATTTCTGTACATTAATAAGAGATCGGTCTGAAGGGTGACGTGGGGAAGGACGCCAAAGACGAGGATTTGGGCGTGGGCTTGTTTTCCTTGTTGAGCTGCGGAGCAGTTTCTAAGAAGAGAAGACATGGTAACAACATGTCGTTGGGACATGTTCTAGTTTTCAAATTCAAAGTCAACGGTTGGGAACAACCTTCAAAGGTAGGGGTGTCAATAGATGGATACCCCGAATCCGAGCTTTGATGGATACGGTCGGGAACATACTAGAAAGATCAAAGATCTGTCTTGGATCCTCATCATATGATCCGAAACTTTTTAGGATCGGATCCGGACACTAAAGGGCCCGTTTGGATACCTCATGCATTTGTACTTTGATTTGGATTTGAGTTTTAGATACAAAACACATCAATCATCTTTATAATCATGTTTTAAGAGAGAGAGAAAGAGAGGGAGGGATGTCTCGCTGTTTCGGAGCAACATCGAGGAGCAGTGATGGTGAAGGAAGTTGCCATAAATATTGATTTCCAAATAATGTCTCGCGGAACAGATTTGAAAATCGGAATTTTTTGCGCTGTTGTAGCTGATTTGGAAATCTAAGGATCTGATCCAGTTCAAAATATCAACTAAATCTAAATCTAAATCTAAATCTTGTTGGTATCCGAACGTAGCCTTATAGAATATACCAATCCTAATTCAATATAGAAGTTTCATCATAACACATAAACTATTACAACTTACATAGATTGGAGGGCTGGGATCATCCTATGGAAATGATTTTTAAAGCACAACGTATTTTCGTTGTGGCCCATCAAATGGACGGTTTGGATCATCTATGGTGTGGGGCGTACTTTTTGAAAAATATTGGACTATATGGTCACACCATACAAAAACTCTACAAAAGATACAAAACCATGATTACAACAAATCCAGAAATAATTTGGGATTGAGCTCCTATCTCCAATGGTCAAAGCTTTGGTCTTCAACCTTGAGGTCGGAGGTTCTATCCCAGCTTACATTCAGCCCAAAAAAACAGTGGGGCCCACATTATATGGGTGATCCAAACTATTCATTTGTTGGTCCCTGACGTAGATTGGGTGTGCCTATAAAGTCTTATTCATAGGATGATCCTAACTCTACTATCCGTCGAGGTTTAAAATGGGCGCCACAGTATGTAAACCTCCATGCATCGAAGGGTTAGGATCATATGTGGAGAACATTTTCAGGGCACACCCTATCTACGTCAGGCCCAGAAGATAAATGGTTTGGATCACCCAAATAATGTGCACCATATAATTATTGGATCTGATCTGTAAATATTAAAGGAACCATAATAGTTATAAGCACAAATCAGATGTATACATGGCATGAGAAGTCACTTTAGACACATGATCTATGGAGTTTTAATCCAGTAAAATAGCAAATAACAGAACAGCTCTATGCAACAGAATGCTAAAATTCATCAACGATTAAATGGTAGGATGAGTTGGTAATCCACCAAAAGTTGTTGTGGTATGTCAAAATGTCAACTCCATGGCATACACAAGCTAGCCAGCACCCATAGTATCACGCCAAAGCTGTAGACCATAAATCTGCAAGAAATTAGTGTCCTCTTCAATATCAATTACAGACAAAATAAAAGGAATGAAAGGGAGCTCCTTATCAATGGTTCGTAAAAGAAACACAGCTAGTACTTACTCAGTGGATGTTTCATTTCTTAACACTTCTGGTGCCATCCATTCTGGCTGCAATTAAATGGAAAACACTTAATTTTGATATTACAATTGAAAAATAACAAAAGAAAGATACCTTCATTAAAGCAAAATTCAGATGTCTTAGACTAATTTTAAAGAAAGATAAGAAATTGCCTTATCCTGAATACATAATATTACTACCTAACAGTGAAATCCTACCTTTGAAAAAGTTGTTCCTAGACTGGAAATTGACTCAATAGACTATAGAAGATTAACCTTTATATGTAAGCGAAAATCTGTAAAATATGTGAATTGTTTAGCAAAACATAATTTGTTTTGGTTTTGAAACAAAAAAGTATCCGATTTTGGATAATTTCTTTGGACCCAACATATTCATATAGAGAAGTTGACCACGTTCTGAGGACCACCTGCACCACTAGACAATCAAATATGACTCAATGTAACTATATGCTTGAGAATAATGAGATTTAACCTTCGACTAGATCTCCCATTATCACATCTGCAACAACCAGCACTATTTACTTTGATCAAGGTGAAACAGAGTAACAGAAATATCACAATAGTCCTATTTCTTTGGAGCCAATATATTCATACATAGAATTGATCACATGAAGAGGATCACTGCACCACAAGATGACCAAAGCATTTCATTATAAAAAAAATTGGTTATATTCTCGAATGTCTACTGATCTAAAAGACAGCAAATCATAAACAGACAACATGAGTTCATAAGAAAAAAAGGCTTTTAAATCTGTAACACTAGCAACCAAATTGCTAACACCACATCAAGCAACTGAAGCAGCACATTACGAGCAATGATGCAACAGCAAGTGCGGAGTGTTAACGATAAACTCACCGGGAACATTTTCCTCCAACAAATCATAATTTGACAATTCAACAATAGCAAACCGTTCCTACAAGATCAAAAGGGCAAGTCCCATTCTGCATACTTACTGTCAAATCCAATCTGAGTTACAGCATTAAAGACAAGGGCAACAACAACTCTAGCTTTCTTTGTGGAAGAAGAGTCATTAAAGTCTTGGTTTCTTAAACTTCACCAAAATCAAATGGGTGTCATCAACATCTTTTGGAAACACAATATCCATTATTGAAAATTCATTCCATATAACAGTTAAAATCACTGGTAAAAGTTGGATTGGCATATCACCTTCAGTCATCTACGTCAGTACTTGTTCAAGTCGATAAAACTCAAGCAAGATTTGCCCAGTGAGTAGATCCTTTTCAAGTAATCCCACATCTCTAAGGTGCAGATTCATTAACCGAGTAATGAATACTCTAACATGCAGAGTTGAGCAAAATTGAATTTGAGAAATGTACAGTAAGATTGAATTTGAGAAAGGATTAAAATGAATATAGCAACTTGTTCTTCTACAGACATTTTTAATGTGTCTTGTAATAGATCTATTTCTCTAAGACAACAACACAACTTAATAAATACAGGTGGCTCTGTACAGCGGACATATTTACTTCTATTTTTATGACTGGAAGGGACTTGAAACCTTTAACTCCTCGCCCGGGGGGGAGGGTGATGTAGGTAGGATTTGGCCAGTCTAATCCGCACCATCAATAGAGATCATCATGCGCCGTCCAAGCTAACTATGTCGATCGAGGGGTGGAGAAGGAATTGTTCTTGCCTATGGCTATGGTGTTTTGTAAAAGAAAATAGAAAGTCCCCTGTGAAGAGAAACTGTGTTGTGTATGTAGCAGCCCCATGAGCATTAGTGTATCACTTAATAAGGGGTAAGTGAGCACGGCATGGGAGTTTGGTGATGTAGATGAAGGATGGATAGAGGCTGGCCAATTGGTGATTGTTTAAAAAGCCCCTATGGTGCTGGATGATCAATTGGAGAATGAGGGAGTCTTTGCAAGTTGCTGCCACATCACCCGCCAAGTAAGCAAAAGTCCAGCCATATTGTAGCTGCCCATGTGGAGTTTGTTACAACAATCTAGTGCCACATTAGCACTACTTGCATAGCTGTCAAGCCCCGACCCCACTGTGTAAATATTGTCCGGTTTTGGGTCTTCCCACCCTCGCCGGTTTTGTTTTCCAGCAGCTCTAACTGTGCCCGACCCATTCCACAGGGCACGCCCCTTGGAGATACTAAAAACACGTCTACACAGGGAAGAGAGTTCACATATATAGCCCAGGAACTTTCTCTCCCTTTTCGATGTGGGATATTCCAAGAACTACCAAAACAACTTGTAAATAACTACCCCAAGTGAAGTTTCTTGCTAACAAACCTTGCCACATCAGCAAGGTCCAGCTGGCCTTGAGCTGGCTTGCAAGTGGCCCAACTCTAGGATCTTCCTTCACTCCCTATAAATAGAATATAGCAAGAACATTTTTCTGTTGTTTTTTCTTTTCCATACTAATTTTTCTTAGTTTTGATGAATTCCGTTTGCAGGCTGTTGAGGACTGGTCGCAACATAAGAATTTTGCATTAGTTAGGTTGTTTACGTACTCTGCTGGCTCTTAAAGGTTATGTCAAAGTGTGGCCTGTTTTTCTATTGGAAACCCTTAGATCTGTATTTGAAAGTTGCATCGAGAAACAATGCGTGAGTGTTACAGTTCAGATCTTACTGTAACAGAAACAAATTTGTTTCTCTGATGCCTGTTCATCCTTCCTGGACTGAATTCAAGTCTTTATCTTAATATTGCTTGCTAGGAAAAGAACTAGTGTTAATCCATGTAACAACATACAAGCAGTAAGGATTTTAAACTAGTTCAAAATAATCTTCACTCCAGCTCTAACAATTCCATGATCTTTCCTCTCATTGAAATAATGAACTTGTTTTCATTCTGATCTTCATTCCAGTCCTCTCTAACTGGCATTCAATACGATTTTAACATGTGCTATGTTGGCTAACTCACGAGTGTACCTTTAGCTATTATTCCTCCATTTTTTTTTCATTTCAAAACAATCAGATTTTAAAAGTCCAGAAAGGATTACTGTGTAGTAACCGTATCAAAAGAGGCAATTAAAGATCAATGCACTTAAAATTCTAGATCCAAAGTTCAATCACAATTGTGAAAACCTAGAACCTCGGATCATGTAAATTTCGTGATCCTTGTTGTTACGACCCAGAGATCGGTTAATCTTGTCATTTCACTATTCTTGGTTCAAGATTCAAGAGCTTGAACTTCCTGAGTAGAAATAACACTTGAGTTCTGTTAGACTTCATTGAGTTAAATCTCTGTCGCCGATCTTGAATAATTGTATGGAATATTTTTCTACTAATCTTTTATCATTTCTTTTTTCTTCATCGTTATACAGTTTAATTGCAAATTTCTGCTTTCCATCCAGATTTTTTTCTGCCAAACTTGTAATCTCATAATTGGAATTCATGTTAATTTCTTGAATTAGCTCAACTCTCTTCACTTCAAGTTCTGGTTGAACTAGTTCTTTACATACACTATATCAAACAATTTCTGTCCGATTGCACAGTGAACATAACAGAAACTTCAATCTTGACTGTATTTTTTGGGGTTCTAATCCAATTCCTTGAATTCATGAACCCTGTCTTGTAGCCTGTCATTTCCTCTATATCATAATTGTTTGGTTAATTGTAATCCCTTGATAGTGTTCTTGTAATTTTGTGCTAAAATTTCAACTTGCTAACAACCTATCTATTTACAGAAATTTTTCTAATTCCCTGAGGAGTTTTGAGCTCTAACTGTTCACAGGATTCATCAAAATAAACAAGTTTCTGCTCAAATTTATCTACATCAGAATCAATCCACACTAAATCCTCTATTCTATTCACCTATGAGTTTCTCCACTCATATACCTGATAGGTTCAGGGAGGATATGAAGAAATATGACAGAATTCCATGGTCCAAAATCTACAATGTGCATGCGGTTTCAACATAGAACCAGTCCCCCAAATATACCTCCCATGCTGCCCATGTATTTGAGGTCACAATTGCATTTTCTTGTTTTTTCTTTGAGGGAGACTTGAGTCCTAACAGAATTTAACAGTCACCTTATGTCACAGGAAGTTTGGACTTCAAATTTTGGATAGGACTTTCTGACCAATAAGACGGCCTTATTAGAGCAGAAGTTCAGATATGTGCATTTGATTCCAGACTAGTAATTGACCAAATGGTTAAGTCATTTGCGTGGACAGTTGTGACATAATCTGCTTAGTGTAATTGTGGAATTGTTTTCTAAATTGGACTTTTACCAGGACAGCCCTCTCAACTTGAGAATAAAGCAATTGTAGTCATTGTTAAAAGCAAAGAGCTATCAACAACCGAGAGGACAGCTACAATTCAGATTTTGGGTTAACACTTCTTATCGGTACTCATGCATTGGTTAGCCAATGTGGATCGGGCTGACACATCTGGACACAATTTCCAAGCATTACTTGAACAATGCTTCTGCGTGTGAGTACTGAATCAGAGATCAGAGCAAAAAATAAATTTTTGGGTGCCTCATGGGGACATGTGCGTGAAATCGAACTGTTGGGATTGTATAGGGGTGCGACTTGGGTCGGGTCGGGTTGAGTTTTTGCTAAAAATTGAATTGGAATCAACCCAAACTAGACCTGATTTTATCATAAGAGCTGAACCTGAATTCCCAAAATCGACCCGAGTTCACACCTAGTATTGTATAACAGCACGAGGCAATCCACATGTCTTGGTCCCATGCAGAACAAACATCACATGCTTAAGATAAAAGGCCTACAAAGAAAATGAACGATTTAGGGAAGATATCTAAATGATGCTCGATTGATCAATAGCCTAAGATCATCTGATCAAGGTAGTCTCAAATGCATTTGGCCGGACCTGCAGTCGCAGGTCACAGGTCAGATCACCAGATCTGATCACTTACATATATGGCACAAGTGGCAACCCAAAAGGTGAATGCTAGGAAGGAGCTTACAACCAGTGTCATTTAAGCATTTTTTATGACTTAAAAAGAAGACTCCATTGTCACACTAATTTTTTTTCTGAATGTTGTTTGAGTTAATAAAAAGCCGGATGACCAAAGACTCCAAGAATGTCATCAACTTCATGCCATGTTGCCACACTATTGAAGATAGATAACTAATAATTATATACTTAAAAATGAAACAAGTTCTGCTTTTCTACATCCTTGTCGTAGCAAGCAGTGACTCTTGCCTTGTTACCTATAAATCCCAAGAACTATTGATCAAAGACATGAGGGTTGCCACTTTCAAGCAAAGGTTCTAGACTCAATATGATCTGTTGTACTTCTTCTCCTTTGGTCGAAGAGAGAGGGGGGGGGGGAGGGTTGATTCGATTTGAAAGGGATAAGTTAATTTAGGCATTACTGAAACTACAAAACCAACTCTACAAGATCCAAGCTTTTGATCTCCCTTACTAGAGGGCATGACACACTTAGGCCTTGTTTGTTTTGGACTTTGAGAATTAATTTTGAGTTCAAAACAGATTATTGGACTTAAAATTGTATTTGATTTTTAGCCCAATAATCAGATTTGGTCTCAAAATCAATTCTCTTAAAATCCAAAACAAACAGGGAGTTAATGGATTTGATATAGAAAAAAACAATACAGCATCAGAGAGTCTTATCACTTTTCTTATTTAGGATATCATCCTCTCCACTTCAGCTTGAAAAATGTGGCATTAAAAGGATGCAATCTGGCTGGGGATGGCTTGGTCTGTCTCATATTTAGATTGAAATTGTCGGCTTAATTTTCATGGGCATTTACTTATTGAGCCAAAAGGACCTTGAAAACAAAAGCCGATCCTTGAGAAAAAAATGATTTGTTAGCAATAACATAAGCATTTCCTATGCATCAACATCATGCAGACTGCCTATACCTAAATGTAAACAGATGCAATTGTCAAGCTTCTAACAAACATAATATCAAACACGTAAGGGGTTGTGCTTTTAAGCTAAAATCTGCTTCAAAATGGAATACCAAATTTCTTATTACTTTGAACATCCTTTGATGGGTAGAGAACTGGATGCATAATGCAAAAGAACAATAAGAACTAAGAGAGAGTGATACAACAATAATAATAAATTTAATCATAATAACAGAGTTTTTTCATGCTCTATAAGATAAGGATCGTGGAATCCATGTTGTAGTAACTTGGAATGCTATTATCTCTACAATAAATTAAAGGAAACACAAAAGGCATAATACTTCATTAGATAAGAAAGGAAATGAAATGAAATTTACCTCTTACTAAAACTGCAGTTACCATCACTCTGGAAATGGATGAAAAAGAGGTTGGAGGCGTGACATGTCAACTTCGTCCTCCCACTCCAACCCTTGAAACCATGCTTCTTGTCCTTGAATCTCTTCAAGTTTAGGTGCGTTGTTGGGTCTTACCGGAAACCTCTTTACATTCGGGCAATACGATACCCAAATAGATATCAAGGAAGGGAAATGGAGAAATACATTGGACCCTCCTCCTTTATTGCGATGGCAGCAGAGACTTGTAAGCTTTGGGAGTGCAAATAAGAATAAAGTCTCTAATCGAGGGAGCAGAGTCTCTTTATCCACCACACCCAATTCCTCTCCACTTATTATCACCTCTATTTCTTCACACCCATATACATGGAGGCATTCCAATTGTTGGAGGCCACGTGCTATGTTCCACGAGAAGACATCCTTTAACCTGGGGCAGGTTTGGATGGTTATTGTTCGTAGATTTCGGAAGGTTAGAGGTGGCGGCAATGAGGAGAAATTCTGTCTTGTCTTATTCACTTCCTCATCCCAGATTATTTTCTCCAATCTTAAGCAACCTTCAACACAAAGTAGCTCCACTTGTTGAAGGCACTGTGCGAGAACAGGGGAGAATAGACATCGCAAGCTAGGGCAGTCAACCGGGTTAGGTTGTGGAATGTCCCAGTTGATGGTATGGCCCCCTTCCATATACACGACAGTTTGGGCAGATATCCTAATTCCATTTCTTTCAATGCAGAGAGAGGTGATGTAGTAATAGCAGCATGAATCTCTTCTCTCATCCCCTCTTCGTACTCAAATACCTCCTCTAACTCTTCACAATTTTCTACTTCGAGTTTCTCCAAGCTTTTCAATCCTTCAAGCAGATCATATGATAGGATATTTTTTAATTTCCTGCAACTGTCAATGTTGAGCTCTATCAGGTTCCCAAAGAATCTTATAGGAAGCGGGCCGTGACAGATTTTCTCTAACTTCTCCATGCTTCTGAGGTCCAATCGTTGCAATATCCTAAAGGCATTTGGTGGAACCCGATGAGATTCTTCCACCGTATTGATGAAACGTTCCATTTCGTCACAGCTATAGAGATTGAGGTGCTTCACGCCGTTGAAACTGACACCTTCATCATCCAGGAGGTGTACAATATTGGAATCGGAGACGCCATTCAACTCAATTTGTTCGCTTCTTTCTAATAAGAGTCTAACCCACTTTGATAAAGGGTATGAAATTATGCTGATGGATGTAGACTTCTCGTAGTCGTAGTCGCTAGACGAGTACCTTCCTTCCCCACGCAGATGCGGAATTTCTTTAGTTTGTCCCAAGGGCCTGGGACTTCTAGAGATAAACGATTCACGTCTTCAACATGGATGTATAGAACGGTCAAGCGAGCCAAAGATGCCACCTCATCAAAGCTTGCTTTACTTCCATCACCGCTGCTGCCTCTTACCTCCCACTCATTGAAGCTATCTCCCATGTACAGTTCTACTAATTGAGACAAGTTTGAAATGACATTCGGTGCCACCATTGTAAGATAATCACTCCCTGTCAAGTCCAAAACCTTCAGATTGGATAATTGCCCCATTTCTATTGGTAATTCTTTGATCGCAGTTTGTCTGAGGCTAAGTACTTCAAGTTTCTCCAAACCTCCGAGTAGAGATATGTCATCTAAACACTTGCACTCATCTAACCCTAGTGTCTTGAGGGTTTTTTAAGTACCGTAGTGATGGGCGCAATGATGAAATCTTGGTATCACTTAGATCCAAGACGACAAGGGCTTTCATTCCTTCAATGAAATTATTTGGAATTTCTTCCCAACCATTCATTTGTTGTAGCAATAAGGTTGAGAGACGTGGGCAATTCGGCAGCTCAGGGAACATACCAATTGAAGTTTGCACAAGTGAAAGCCTCTTACATTCATCCAAAGTCTCTGGCCACTCTGTCAATTCCACTCCCACTTTAACTAGAAACCCATGCTCTTTTCTTGATGCGATCAATATGGCCACATCTCTAACAACAACGTGCATTTTTACACAACCTTCGGTGTCACCGTCTAACAACAAACAAGAAGCCTTAAGTTTGTCAACCAAGGTATGTATTCTATTCCACGCTTTCTCAAAATTGTTGACACCCTTGAAAACCCTCTCCCCCATCATGTATCTCATCAATAGACCCACTTTAATGTTGTGATCTTAGGGAAAGACGCAACAAAACAAGAAGCATAACTTTGCTTCCTCACTGTCGATGTAGTTGTAACTCAGCTCGAGACGAGAGTACACCTCTTTTTCAACACCCTCTATGTGTTCTTGCAGAAGATTGCTTTAATTCTTCAAGTGCATTAGCCCAAATCGAAGAGCCTTTGCCTTTTAGTGCCCTTGCAACTGTGACAATGGCTAAAGGCAAGCCCTTGCACTCTTTGGCAACTTCCCTTGCCAAACTCTGCAATTCATCAGTTTCAGCAACTTCTGCTTTCTCTTTGAATAGTTTCCATGAATCGTTTTTAGATAAGACTTTGACTTCGATATTTTTCTGGCAATTCATCGTGGAACAGACATCTAATCTCCGTGTTGTCATTATAATTTGGCAGCCCTTTTGTGTACCTCCACAAGGGATTCCGACCTTTGTTAACTCCAATCTATCCCACAAATCGTCCAAGATTATGAGTACCTTCTTTTCTTGCTTTAATCTCTCCAACAGCCGGCCGGCCCGCCCTTCTTCATTATTTTCTTTCAATTCCATGCCTAATTTCTCAGCAAGTTCACCTTGGATCTTTTGCAAGTCTTGGTTTTGGGAAACAGTGACCTTTACAACCTCATCACACAACTTTTTATCTTTAGCTTGCTTTCCCACTTGTTCCACTAGGGTCGTCTTGCCAACACCTCCCATTCCATATACGCCGATGATGTTGATTCTCTCCTCTTTTAATGCCTTGATGATCAGCTTCATAGCTGATTCTGTGGATTCAAAAGGCTCAAATTCTCCTGCTGGGTTAAAGCTTGGACAACGGAGGAGAGGTGATACATGAGTGAAATTCCCTCTTGCTAGTAGGCCATCAACATCAACCATCTTCTTCGTTGCTTCTTTACCAAGAGAATAGCGCGAGCTGAAATTGGGACACCATCCCTTGAAACATCTCTTGTTCTCCATCATCCCCTCATCCAATCTCTTCGTGATTGGCTCAATGTCATCTACTTGTTGTAGCCATAACTGCACTTCACCAGTGATTTCTTCTCCCCTCTTATAAGCAGCGTCCACTAATCGTTGCACAGTGTCTCTCCTCAACCTTAGATTTTCAGCTTTGAGTTTAAGATTTTCAACACTCCTTTTATAGTAAACAAGATAATCAACACAGCTCTTAAGAGGAGCAAATGAAATCTTCACCGCTTCTATGATGAGTGTAGGTAATGTTGACTTTTTATGTGAAAAAAGTCTTTTTGTAATTCAAACTTACAATGGGGTGTTTTTAGTCATTGTATGTATGCTTTTGGGCTTCTCATTCAAATTGCTTGGGCTTCCCTCCAAAAAGCCTAAAGTCATGAGAAAACTTTAGTCCTAGATGGGAAGTGTGAGAGGATGAGAGTGACCATATATATACTTTCACTCTCTTAGCCTTGTGAATGAGCACGAGGTCATGGGGATCCTACGCGCACGGATCTCCCACTTGGGTCCGGTGGGTTTTTGATCTTACCACACACGCGCGCCGCCCGGCCCGGCGCGGCTCGGGCGGCCGCGCGTGTGGACCTAAGGCTTTTCTTTTTCTAATATTTATTTTTCCTTTTAACGGTCAATAATTTATTTATTTTGTTTTAACTCTTTTTTACCGTTTGAGATTCCTTAATCGTGGTTTAGTGACCGTTTGAAAAATGTCTCTCACGCACTAAAAGAGTGCGACGTTTCACCCTAACGTGTCGATTACCTTTCTATATAATCGGTTTTAGAGAAAACAGAAACATATCATTGACGGATTCTTCTTCTGCTCTTTCTCTTCTCTGGTTTTCTCTCTGGTTTTCTGCTCAAGGCTTTTGGCAAATATAAGTGAGTTCTTAGGCATCCGGGCTGCGTGAGTGCACACCCCTGGAACGAGAGTTGTTGTATCATGGAGGCATACGCCGAGACGCCCATCTGCACCGTTGATTCGTCATAGTGGGGGCGATATTTGCCTTAAGGATAGCGAAGATTCTTCGTGCCTCAACTCGATAAGTGATCTAACAATTTCTCTTTTTCTTTACAGATTATTATTGCAGAAAATAGTATTATAGATCTGTGTCTTTAAGTTGTGAGGTTAATTTGTTATAAGGTATTCTCGAATCCTAAATTACAGATTTGCACATCAATTTTCTAACAGGTAAGACACCCATGATGTTGGACAAAACAAGGGATCTCAAAGAGGAAACTAACGGTGGAAGGAATAGCGAGTAGATGAGAAGTCAAAGGAACTGAAGAAATGCCTGTGTACGTGAGTTGTCTTTCTTCTTGCAAGAGATCACATTGAGAGGCAATAATAGAACCTTTGACAGCTGTAAAGAAAGAAGAAAAAGTCTCAAAAGCTATGCTAAATGATGAGTCTATCTCCACCATGCAATTTACAAACATTATGATTATTGCATACTTTCTTTTTCGACTCTTTCATTATATCCTTTTCTTTGCCATAATAGAACCTATGGCAAAGTGGTCTCATCTTTGATTGATCGGAACCCACCATCTAATAGGCCTAAATTTGGATCTCATATGGCAAATAAATCATGATTTTTTAAAGGCCTATCTAGGCTTTCCATTTATCACAATGGGGTCGCTCGATTTGTACAAGCTTTCAACTTAGGTTTTGCCTTAATATAAAAAGATTTTAGGAGTGGAGGTTTTTATATGGTTTAATCCCCTCTAGTCAAGTATTTTTTAAAATGTTCTGTACGGATTACAGTCTAGCATGACCCAAACCGTCCACTTGATGTGCTACAATGTAAATATGGTGTGCCAAAAAAAAATCATTTCCATAGGATGATCCCAGCCCTACGATCATTAGAGGAAATTCATGTTATTAGAACCTCTATAGATAGGTCTAGCCCTATGATCATTAGAGGAACTTCATATCATTAGAACCTCTATAGATAGGTTGGTTGGGATCATCCTATGGAAATGATTTTTTGCGGACAATGTATTTACGTTGCCGCCCATCAAATGGACGGATGGTGCAAGCCGTAAGGTACTTTTTTGAAAAAAAAATGGGAGTGAAATACGGGCTTACCCCATATCATTTCTATTATTTTCAAAAAATGGTATAAGCTCTTTTTTTCTACTAAAAAATGGGAGTGAAATTTGCTTTACGCCCGTGGAAGAAATGCAGTCTAGATAAAAATGGTGATGCTATGGTCCTGAGTTGGAGCCCGCCTAGCTATGGCACTAGGTGGGACCGAGCTTTATGTGGGATGGGACAGGTCTCTAAAGAGCTATTACGCCGTAGACTTGGCAAACGCGACCCGTGTCACCCGACCCACCCGCAAATTTGCGGGCACGGGTCTTAGTTTTAGTGACCCGTCAAAACTAACCCGCGGGTGACCCAAATTTTGGTATAGTTTGGTTTCGGACTTGACTAAAATCTGAAATTTCGGTTCGGCCCAATTTTAAAACCATGGCTATGACACATGCACGAGAAGACAAAGAAGTGAGCATGAATCCCCACGGAATGTCAAAAGCACTATGAAAATGAACGAATAGTCGGTCATCTAACACTTTCAACTTTATTTTATAAACGGAATTCCGTTCTAGAAGTGTTTTCCGAAACGAAAGCTCAACAGAAAAGTCATCTCCACAAATCAGAGTGTTAGGATTGTTTATTCGGGGAGGCATTTTATTTGTGGCACATCCATTGTTAGGCCAATAGGCCAAACCGTTAACACCATTTAATTAAAGCGTTTACTTTCTCAGTCACAACTCCTCCCTCAAGGTTCCTTGGCCCTTTTTTTTCTTCCTTTCAAAGCAACATAAGGTAAAGGGGGTTTTATCTTTTTGCCTCTTGTATTATGGTGGGTTAGAGGCAAGGTTTTGTGTCATCTTTTAACTTTTGTTCTCATTTAATAAAATTTAAGTTGCCACACCACACCACACCCACGAGTTCCCAAGTAAATTCCAGCTTAAAAAACCATGACAATTATTTCATGATTTTTTTCTTGTAAAATTATTTTTACCAAGTTTTGGCTAACCCCTTTTGTTAGGACTTAGGAGAGGGAATGCTAAAGTGTAGGGTGTCCTTGCAAAAATCAGCCTCAAGGAAGCCACCATTGGATTGAATCAGCAAACATTAGCAAATGCATTTAATATTCTTTGACTTTTACACTTTTTTTTTCAATGCTTTATAAATGAAGAGAGGTGATTTGGATCCAATGGCAGGTGAAATTTGAAAGTGTGCCTTCAATTTTGCACTTTCCTTTGTCACTGATGTTAATTCAGGTAAAACTTTCTATCGTGGTTGGTTTAAAAGTGAAATAGTTTTTACCCCTACTTGGATTGCAAGAAAAGTATCTCTGACCAAAAATTTTCTTGGGATTTTTTTTTCTTTCATCAATAGAGAATTGAAACGAATCAATAGAGAATTGAAACGATTATGGTTAATCTAGAAGGATGTTATAAAAAATTGTAGGTACCACTAAATGATGGCCTAATCATAGGCTGCCACTTGTCCAAGGATAATTAAGTAATCCAATCCTATTTGGAAGGTTCTAGGCCAAATCCTTGCCCAACCACAAATTGACACATGTCCAAGGGTATTAGGGTAATCTCATTCCTAATGCTCCCGAAGCCTCTAACTATAAATAGACTTTTAAGGCTTAAATCGACAAAAGCTATGAGTGAGGATCACTCTTTCGTAATAAACATTCTCTTCTATTTTATTTTAATAAAGATTTAGTTAAAAATTATTTGATAAACGTATGATATAGACAGCCGCAAGGTAAACGAGGAAACGTGTTTCAATCTATACCGATAGTCATAATGATTATCTATGTTTGTAATCAAGGAAAATGATATGGAGACCGAGAGTACCACCTAGCAGGGGACCTGCAATGAAAATGTGCCATGTGTTAAAAAAGATTTACTTTTTTATGATTTTCCGTAGGCCACATTTGGATACCTCATGGTTTTGTATTTGGATTTGGATTTGAGTTTTGGATACAAAATAAAACGTCAAAGAGCAACGAGGGTGAAGGCAATTGCCATAGATATTGATTTCCAAATAATTTCTTTTCACAGTTGTAGCTGATTTGGAAATCTAAGGATCTAATCCAGTTCAAAATCTTAACTGCAAATGTGAGAAATCCAAATCTTGTGGGTATCCAGACATGGCCTTAATTTCCCTATATTTAAGGGAAATCCCATGTCACTTGTGATGCTATGGCGTCAATCAATTTGTACGGTCCCTTTTTAGAGTCAGGCTTAAGGAGAAATTATATCGTGTCTTGCACTAGCGGGGCATCTGCCCTTGATATTGGATCCAACAACAGCCCCTTAAAAAAGTTGAAAAAAGTGGGCTGCTGTTAGATCAAATATCAAGGGTGGATGCCCCGCCGTGGGCAATGGGGCACCTTATAAAATCTCGGGTTTATGAATTTCAGGTTTACCCGTAAAAGAAGTGACCCAACCTGACCTGAGGTAAATTCTTAGGTTGCTTGAAAACCGACCGGTCTGACCCAAGTTGCGGCCTACATGGTTAGATGATCCAAACCATTCATTTAACTGGTCTCAACGTAAATATGCCGTGCCCTGAAAATCATCCTCATAGAATGATCCTAACACTCCTAACTAACTGTTGAGGGATGACAGTCTATGGAAACCACTTCATATCAAAGGGTTAGGATCATCCTTTGGAGATGATGTTTGAAACAGTATATTTAATAGTTTGGATAATCCACTGCTCACTAAATTTTTCTGGTTAAGAATTGTATAAAAATGAGGTCACCCTTTACTTGGGTTTTTATCATAGATTAGATGTTGTTTACAAAGGTGCATACCACAGGCACCTTAGACTCTTTTCATCACTATTGCGCTTCTTTGCTACAAAAATGCATAACAACCAAACATCTCAACCTCGGCAAACTCCTTCACTCCCTCCTCTTCAAAACCTCTCTAAATCTCGACATTTTCCTAGCAAATCGACTTATAGACATGTACGCCGAGTGCAGCTCCATTGAAAGTGCCCACATAGCCTTTTGCGATCTACCCACTAAAAACACCCACTCATGGAACACAATCATCTCAGTCTTTGCTACAATCGGACTCTTCCAAGACGCCCACAAACTGTTCGACAAAATGTCCAAACCAAATCTCGTTAGCTATAATTCGATGATTTCGGGATTAACCCGTCACGGGCATCACCAAGAAGCGATCAGTGTCTTTCGTAAGATGCAAAAACAATCTGAAAATCCTCTCATCGACAAGTTCACGCTTGTCAGCATTTCGAGTGCTTGTGCCGGCCTTACGGCAGCCAAATTGCTAAGGCAAGTCCATGGTGTGGTCATTGCAACTGGTTTGGAACTAAACCTTATAATGTGTAATGCGTTGGTGGATTCATACGGGAAGTGCGGTGATGCAGACTCCTCGCGCAGAGTTTTTGATCAAATGCTTGTGAGGGACGTTGTGTTGTGGACCTCGTTGGTAGTTGCTTATATGCAGGCTTGCAGA
The DNA here is from genome assembly GCF_043159265.1 of Tasmannia lanceolata. NCBI lineage: Eukaryota > Viridiplantae > Streptophyta > Magnoliopsida > Canellales > Winteraceae > Tasmannia > Tasmannia lanceolata. The sequence continues at coordinate 1,547,084 of NW_027518693.1, forward strand.
TTAGAAGAAGCTTGTTGGGTGTTTGATCAAATGCCTTTTCGAAATTCTGTCTCTTGGACAGCTTTGGTATCTAGGTACGCGCAAAATGGACATGAAGAGAAAGGTAGCTGGAGGAAAAATGGGGGATCATCATCTTATCATAAGGATGAGGTTCTTCAGGAGTACGTGGCTCACAAACAGAGGACCATCTCAAAAAAAAACACTGAATCGAAGGTGGGCGCTTCTGAGAAAGAGACGGATTTGGCTCAGCCCGGTCAGACAATAGGATCACTGAATCCGCATGGAAATCTGCCCTCTTTGGACAAAGAAATGGATAGAGAGGGATCTCTGAATGTTTTGATGAGGGTGGATCCTAACAAATCACAGGTTGGGGAGGAGGCTCTTATGACATTGAAAATTCCTGGGGAGAAACTCAAAACAGATGAAGGTGTGTTGTCGTCTCCTACTCGATTACCACTCTGTTTCTCGGGTGTGGTGGGCGACGAGATCTGTGGAGATGATGGTACGGAAAAGCACCTTGCTGGTCTATCATCATGTCCTACGGAAAGTGTGGACAAGGGGAACCCAATGGAGATCAGGGGGGATAATTGTGGGGGGTCGCTGAATGAAACCATGTTGGGTGGCGATACGAATCACTTCCCCTTGATTCCGGTTGATGAAGCGGGGACAGAGAAGGTTTCTCAGGAGTCCTCGGCGGGTGTGGACTCTATGGAAATTGAGATACTAAACAAAATCACTGATTGCTTAAAGGATGTGGAGGACGGGGTCTCATCTGAGTCAGCGAGCAATACGGACAATGTTGATGCCCTGCTGAACATGGGTCGTGATTTTGGAATCCTGTTTGAAGAGAATGTTTCCAAGATTAAGGAGATGGCAGAGGCGATTGATAATCGGGAAGGAAAGAATAAAGCATCTGCCATGAAAGAGGGTCGAGGATCGAGGGAACTAAGGCGCCTTCAATAAGGGCTTTGGGGTGAGGGTGCTGGAATTTCTTGACGTTACAAATGAAGGTTATTTTCTGGAACATAAGAGGGCTGGGTTCGGATAGAAAGAAACTGGCCATCAAAGATCTCTGCCTTGTTAGAAAACCGGACATTATAGCAATTATTGAATCCAAAATTGAAGGGGTCACTGAACAGCTGATTGATGATATCTGGGGAAGATCAAACCGAAGGTGGGAGGCGAAGGATTCCAGGGGATCGTCTGGAGGAATAATCATAATATGGAGGGACAATATTTTCGATAGATTGGATTCTGTTATCAATGAACATTCCATTTCGATCAGGTTCAGATGCAGGGCAAGGGGGTGTCAATGGCTGATGACCACGGTTTACGGTCCATCTAGGGCAAGAGAAAGGAGGCTCCTTTGGCCGGAACTTATGAGTATCCGGGAGCAGTGGCAGGGGGCATGGCTCATTGGCGGGGATTTTAATACGGTCAGATTCCCTTCGGAGAAAAGCAGGGGAGGCTCGATTACAACCAGTATGAGGCGGCTCTCAAACTTCATTCAAGAAAGCGAGCTGGTGGATCTTCCTCTCGAAGGTGCAAAGTTCACATGGACTAACAACCAGGAGTCGCTGGTATTAAGCAGATTGGACAGGATTTTGATATCTAAGGAATGGGATGAGGAGTTCCCACGGATCTGTCAGCGAGCTCTTCCAAGGCCCATATCAGATCACAATCCTGTGATGATTTTATTGACGGAGTTTAATGGCAGACCGAAACCTTTTCGTTTTGACATGGGCTTATGTGATGTGGAGGCTGTCAATTCCAAAATCCCGGAATGGTGGAACGCTGTACAGGAGGGAGGTTGGAAAGGTATTGGTGTTTGTCAAAGATTAAAAGTTCTCAAGACACAGATTAAAGAGTGGGCGAAACATGCTAGGGAGGAAAGAGACTTCAGGAAGGGAGAGGTGTTGTCTAAAGTGGGCCACCTGGAATATAAGGAGTCTGAAGCAATCTTGGATGAGGAGGACAGACAGGCTCGTGTGGAGTTGATGGCTGAGTATGAGGAGATCATTCGCAGGGAGGAGATTAGTTGGAGGCAGAAATCTAGAGTCACCTGGCTTAAGGAAGGGGATAAGAACACCAAGTTCTTTCACCGGATGGCCTCTTTGCGGAGGAGGGTTAATGCAATTAACTGTATATCAGTGAACGGAAGCCTACTGGAGGAGGAGGAGGCCATTCGAAGCCACATAGTGAACTACTACCAAAATCTGTACTCCTCACAGGTTAGTTGGCGCCCTAAGCTAGCAGGTCTTAATTTTCAAAGGATATCTGGGGATCGGGGGAGATGGCTGGAAAGACCTTTTTCTGCTGACGAGATTGAAGCGGCGTTGAAATCCATGAGGAAAGACAAAGCGCCAGGACCTGATGGCTTCCCTATGGCTTTTTATGAGCGACATTGGGAAACTTTCAAAACGGAAATCCTGGCATTCTTCACTGAGTTCCATGAAAGAGGGATTTTGAACCGTGCCATCAACACAACCTTTATTTCACTTATCCCGAAAATTGATGGAGCCGTAGAGATTAAAGATTACCGACCAATCAGTTTGGTGCATGGGGTCTACAAAATCCTTGCAAAAGTGTTGGCTGGAAGGCTTAAACTGGTGATGGGAGAGATTATATCAAGATTCCAAGGGGCCTTTGTGACTAAGAGGCAAATGTTGGATGGTGTACTTATAGCTAATGAAATCCTTGATTCAACGAAGCGCGATGGAGGCAGCGGGCTTATCTTTAAGGTGGATATTGAAAAGGCGTACGACCATGTGGACTGGGGCGTTCTTGATTATATCATGGAGTGTATGGGGTTCGGTTCAAAATGGAGGCAATGGATGTCTGCTTGCATATCTTCGGCCACCTTCTCCTTACTTATCAACGGATCGCCGGAAGGTTTTTTCAATTCATCTAGGGGCATTCGACAAGGGGATCCACTCTCGCCATATTTGTTTATCATTGTGGCTGAAGTTCTGAATAGCCTGTTTGCAATGGCTGTTGAAAAGAGGTATGTGGAGGGGCTAAAAGTGGCTGAGAACTCACCGGGTGTATCTCATCTGCAATTTGCGGATGACACGTTGGTCTTCATCCGGAATAACGCAATGCAGGTCTCCAATATAAAACTTATATTCAGATGGTTTGAGATCTGTACAGGCTTGAAAATTAACATGTACAAGAGTACATTAGCTGGGTTGTGCGGCTTCTTCACTACCAATTTCCCATCTGGGGCTGCCGTTGGGATCCGGAATCTCGACAAAATCACAGTGGGATCCGGTGGTGGTGAGGATCGAAAAGAAACTAGCATTGTGGAAGAGGAAATATCTGTCGTTTGGCGGGAGGATTACTTTGATTAAGGCTGCTTTGGCAAACATACCGGTTTACTATATGTCGTTATTCAAGATTCCGGCTTCAATTGCAGCAAAATCGAGAAAATGCAAAGGGATTTCTTGTGGGAAGGTGTGGAAAGCGACAAGAAACTCAAACATCTTCTCAATTGGGATACAGGTTGCAGATCAAAGCGTAACGGTGGACTTGGGATTGGGAAGCTGCGATTAAGAAATAAATCACTGTTGGGAAAATGGCTGTGGCGTTTCGGATCGGAAAAAGATGCGTTGTGGCGGAATATCATAGGGAGCAAGTACGGTAAGGGATGGGGGGACTGGATATGTAGGGATCCATCGCGCGGCAAAGGATCGGGGGTCTGGAAATCAATTTGTTCTGTGAAAAACCAATTTCTGCCTCTCATTCGGTTCAAGGTGGGTCAGGGCGCGAATGTTCGATTCTGGCAAGATCTCTGGATTGGGACACAAAAGCTCATGGATAGATTCCCGGACCTATTCAGGTTGGCCCTTAACAACCTTGCATCTGTGCAAGACAACTTCCATAGAAGGGCAGGGACTGATAGCTTGGTGTGGGATGTTAAGCTACGGAGAAATCTGAAAGATGAGGAGATCAATAATTACACCTTCCTCCTCCAATTATTGGAGGGCTGTTACATATCCTGGAATTCTGAGGATTCAATTGTCTGGCAGCCAGAAGCGGAAGGTGAGTTCACGGTTCGTTCATTCCTACAACAAATGAACAATGAGGTAGGGGCTGAATCTCAGTATAACACCTTTTGACAGCAATCAATTCCGCCTAGGATATTGGCTTTCGCCTGGTCGGTCACCCATAGGTGTCTCAATACATGTGACCGGTTGAAAAGACGTTCCTTTCATCTCGCTAGTAGATGTGTCTTATGCGGTATGGAGGAGTCGTCTCTCGATCATATCTTCATTCACTGCTCTTTCTCAACCAGATTATGGAATGCTATTTTCCAGGCTTTTGGAGTTCAATGGGTTTTGCAGGCGCGAATATCCGATGTATTGCTTAATTGGGGAGGGGCCTTCCAACATTGCATAGGTGAAGCATTGTGGAAACCTCTTCCGATGGCCATTACTTGGTACATTTGGAAGGAACGGAACAACCGCATCTTCAATGACAAGGCGAGGCATTGGAGGCTCATTACTCTGGAAATCAGATTAGCCCTTATCTCCTGGGCAAAGGCGAACAGAAGCATTCCATACTCTACTGGTCTGGCATTGCAAAACTGGCATGTGATGGCACACGAAAGGCTACCTCGGAGGGAGATAACACCGATATGGGTTGCACCGGGGGAGGGATGGCTAGAACTTAATTTTGACGGCAGTTCCCAAGGCAACCCTGGACCTGCTGGTTTTGGGGGTTTGATTCGCGATTCATCTGGGAGAACTATAATGTCATATTCCGGACCCGCAGGGATTTGCGACTCGAACGAAGCCGAGGCTAGGGGTCTGCTTTTCAGACTCAGATGGTACTTCTCTCATAACTTTGGGCCTTTAATGGTGGAGGGGGATTCCTCTAATGCCTTAGCATGGGCGACCAATAACGGTGGAGGGCCATGGAGATTACATAATATCCTTGATGAAATCCGGGACCTTGTAAGGGCCATTCGCCCCACTCTCACACATCGTAGGAGAACTGCCAACTCCTCGGCAGACACGCTGGCAAAAGAGGGTGTCATCTTAATGTCTGTCATTGTAATATTTTCAGAGGCTATGACCCTGCATTGATCTGCTGTATAGTTTAAAACACCTTTATACTGGGACATCTTGTCCCCTCTCTTCTTTTTAATAATATTTCTGCTATCTTTCAAAAAAAAAAAATGGACATGAAGAGAAGGCAATAGATGTGTTTAACCAAATGCATGGAGAAGGAATCCCACCAAGTGTTTTAACATTTGTCAGTGTTCTTAGTGCTTGCGCAAATCTACCTCTTATCGAACGTGGAAAACAACTCCATGGACACATTTTGAGAAGTCCTGGTGGATGGGATTTTGATAATGTATTTATGCACAATGCTTTGATTGATATGTATGCCAAATGTGGAGACATGAATTCGGCTACAGCATTGTTTGAGGGAATGCGAGAAAGAGACATTGTCTCTTGGAATTCACTAGTAACCGGATTTGCTCAAAATGGACGTGGGAAAGAGTCGATCTTAATTTTCGAGAGAATGATCGAATCGGGTGTTATACCAAATCATGTAACGTTTCTTGGGGTGCTAACCGCTTGTAGTCATGCGGGTCTTGTGTCTGAGGGACGCCAGTTCTTAGATTCAATGGAGAGGAAATACGGGGTATGTCCAGGGTCGGAGCATTATGGATTCCTAATTGATGTTCTCGGGCGAAAAAATCGACTCGAGGAAGCAATGGAGTTGATAGAGAGTGCGCCCGGAGGGTCTGATAATGTTGGAATGTGGGGCTCACTTTTGGGTGCCTGTAGGATCCATGGAAACTTGGATCTTGCTAGGAAGGTTGCTGAATTGTTGTTTGATTTGGAGCCTTGGAATGCTGCAAGATATGTTATGTTGTCGAACATTTATGCTTCGGCAGGTAGATGGGACGATGTCCGGCGGGTAAGGGGGCTTATGAAGGAGAGAGGTTTAAGAAAAGAACCAGCTATTAGTTGGATTGAGGTAAGGACTGAAAGGTATGGGTTTGTAGCTGAAGACAAGTCACATGACTATACAGAAGAGATATATGAATTGCTAGCCAACTTGGTTGATCCTATGAAAGATGTAGGATATCTGTCAACCCAAAGACAATTTTCAATTTCTGATGATGAGGATGGACTGTTTTGATCAAAGTAAGGTGATTGTTCCATATGAAGCTGAGATTAGGGGCATTCTTTTCAACTGTACATTGTAATTTAAAGAAATATCTAATCTATATGTATCAAACATTCTGAATTTTAAAGAAATATCTAATCTTATATAGCTCTGGTTTATGTGCTTACTGGAAATTCTGAGCCAGGCGAGTGTGTATAACCTGCTGTAAGACATGCTGGAATGGTAGTAGCCCTTTTTTAGCTTTTGATGGCCAGCCAAGAAATCCTTACAAGAAGCCCCTTTTTAGAGAGAGAGGTAGACAAAAAGCCAAAATTGTTTTGACAAGATAGATCAAAATCTCATAAACGATGCCATATCGGCCTTTATTTCCCTACAGGAGATGATTTAGAAGCCAAATGACAAACAAAGCACCACCAATCTTCTACAGAAAAAGAAGCTTAAGATACAACCAATGACGCATTGATTACAGACACTATACAGTCGCAGAAATGAAAAGAGCACTTAAGAAATGGGAAAACACTTTGAAATGTTTTCCTAACTATAAAATAACGATGTTGTCCACAAATAACCCCCAAAATGATACATTTCACTATGTAACCCTCCACTTATATAGTTTCTGCTTTAATTGAACAAAAACAATCCAATATCTTTTCTAACTTAAAAAAATCGCATGTAAAACTTTAACCCTTCTACAAGGAACCTCATGCACTGCAAATATACAATGCATGTTTTAAGAGATTAAAAAATGATTTTGTATTGAGGAAACTTTGAATGCTCGTCTTTGAAGGGGATTAGAGCTCTTTAGATTGGGTAACTAAGTCAGAAATGGACAGTTTCAAATTTCAGTGAAATCTACATATTTACAGATAGAAATGGGTGATATCTATAAAAACCAAACAGACCACATTATCTACTTGAGTAAAGTAACACATGAAACATGGCTTAACTCCAAGATTGTTTGACTAAACTTTGAAGAGACTTCCCATAATTAGCATTGTTTCTGCACCCAACTACTCCCAAGACGTCTCCAACACCAACTACATCCGAAATCCATTTGCAAATACAAACTAGTCCAAAATGTGCATTCCCATACATTGTTTTAACCTTGACCATCCAGACCAACATAATGTTTAGTTCATCCTACAATTCTTTCATAAAAACATAACACAAGTAAGAAAATAACGCTAGACTTGAGCATTGAATCCAAAAACACCCGAAAAACCAACTGTGATGTCTTTTGTTTTCCTACTCCATTAAGTTGGCAAAGAAGATACCAAAATGTTGAGCATTTACCATCTGTAAATTCGAACAAAAAGTGTCGCCAACCTCCCGAAAAAAAGGGTTAACAACATTGCCACTGGGAGCCCTACGATGAGATATTGTCCCCTGAAATGGGTGATTATTTTCTTCCGTTGCCAAGATTTTGTCATGGGAAAAGACCTTCCAATGTCCATTGCGAACTCCTTCGGAATAAACTGCAACACAAAAACCCGAGTGATAAACAATATCTCACATGAATGCATGCATTAAACACTTTCAAGTTAACTCGACTCGGACTACTTCCAGGTTGAGCTGAGTCTCTAGTTTTTGAACAATAACTTTGAGCATTTTCTAAAAATAAATGTCGCATTGGACCCATACCAGATCAAGTTTCATTATGAAAGCTAAACCCAAATTATCTAAAAAAGATCCGAGATTCACCCTGGTCCAGACTCCTTGGAAATACACGACAATTTCAATGCAAACATTCATGTAGTTCCCGTCAAAGAGAAGAGAAAAGTTTAAAAGACTAACCATGAAGGGGAATAATGCTACCAGAAATCTTGACATAAAATCATAGAAAATCCTGAGCACCCATATGTTTTTACTGTAATCTGGACCCTTCATTACAGAGGCCATATTCTCCAGATGACACATTCAATTAAAATATTAACAGATTAAACATAGTGATTTTTCAAATGGCTTCAGCTTGAAATGATGTGGATGGTGCCAAGAAAAGTTTCTTTCCTACTTAGAGCTTTTCTAAAGTCAAATTACCGGTTACAGAAAAAGTCACAACCCTTTGAAACATGCACATGTCTCTCATGCTTCCTTTCTCTTTGTTTTTCCATCTCTTTCTCATAACGTTTCTCACATGTAGTTTTGTCAAATACAGCAAAAACCATATACCCTTGGTATTGAACACTAAAATCTCCCCAGAACAATTGTCATGGTCTGTAGAGATTTTGGTGTTCCGATACCAAGGAAAGATGACGATCTGCTGCAAAGTAGATGGTTGTGGGGAAAAGCTCTTGATTGGATTGACAAATGCACTAAATTCCAAGTGGGACATGGATGAAGGCTTGAGGAGCTCAGAAAATCAATGTCAAACTCTGAAAAAAACATTATCATTGCAAGAGAGGCAAGGCCTTTTCAAAAGGTCCTGAAATGTTGCACAAAGCAGGATAAGAGCCAGAGGTACAATACTTTTTTGAAGGTTCTGAAATGTTTCACAAAACAGGAAAAGAGACAGCAGTATGATACGATAAGATTGGCTTTATTATGGCTCTGAATGGTTGTACAAAAACAGGAAAAGGCATCTACTCCAAAGAATTCATGAAAAGTGATATTTCACCAAATAGGAAAATCCTTAGAGATACAGGTCAGAACGTATACTTACAGAAATATTTGAAATTCAAGGTGGGATTAAAGAAAAAGGAAAGTAGTATAATGTTGATCATGCTGACTCCTTGACAAAGGGAAGAGCTTCCAAAGCTCAAGAGGTAGAGGAAAAGTTAGGGGAAACCCCACCAAACGAAGACAGGGAAGACAAGAAAACAAAATAGAAAAAAAGAAAAACAGAAATGGTGCTCATTACTCTCAAAGCTGGAATTTATTGCACCATGTGAAGAAAGACAAGCAGCACTGGGCCCGTTTGGATACCTCATGCTCTGTATTTGGATTTGGAATTAAGTTTTGACTGCAAAATGAATAGATCCGGCAGCTGATGTTGAGAGAGAGAGAGAGAGAGAGAGAGAGAGAGAGAGAGAGAGAAGGGGGTACTTCCTAGTGGAGGGGAGAGGTTGAGGAGCAAAGAGGGTGAAGGAAACTGCCACATCTGTGGATTTCCAATTTCTTATTTCCACAGCAAACTTAGAAATCTGATTTTTTTCACTGTCAGATGGTGAATTAGAAATCCAAGAATTTGATCCCATCCAAATTACAATGCTAAAAGGGCTGCAAATGTCAGAAATCCAAATCAAAATCCTCTCGGCATTCAAACGGGCCCTTAATAGTTGTGAAAAGGACGATCTAGGGTTGGCCGGTTAGGTGGAAATCCAAAATAAACAGAAAAAAAATAAAAAATAAAATCAAACAAGCACATACTATAAGACGAATATTTATGTGGATCAATGGTGCCTATGTCTATGGGCGAAAGTGATCAAAGAGTTATCTATGCAATAATTATAAACTTATCTACAACCAAGACCGCCTATACCTAAATGTAAACAGATGCAACTGTCAAGCTTCTAACAAACATAATATCAAACACATAAGGGGTGGTGCTTTAAAGCTAAAATCTGCTTCAAAATGGAATACCAAATTTCTTATTACTTAAGCATCCTTTAATGGGTAGAGAAGTGGATGCATAATGCAAAAGAACAATAAGAACTAAGAGATAATGATACAACAAGAATAATAAATATAATCATAATTACGGAGCTTTTTCATTCTCTAAAAGATGAGGATTGTGGCAGTATTGGAACACTATTAGATCTACAACAAATTAAAGGAAACACAAAAGGCATAACACAACATTAGATACGAAATGAAATGAAACTTACCTCATAGCCATGGCTGAAAAAGAGGTTGGAGGCGTGACATGTCGCCTTCGTCCTCCCACTCCAACCCTTCAAACCATGCTTTTCTTCCACGAATCATTTCAAGTTTAGGTGCATTCTGGGGTCTTACCGGAAACCTCTTTAAATTCGGGCATCCCAATACCCTAATAAAAATCAAGGAAGGAAGATCGAGAAATACATGGGACCCTCCTCCTCCTTTATTGAGATGGCAGCAGAGACTTGTAAGCTTTGGGAGTTTGTCTAAGTGTATAATCTCTAATCGAGGGAGCAGAGTCTCTTTATCCACCACACCCAATTCCTGCTCCTCTTCCTCTCCACTTATTATCACCTCTATTTCTTCACACTTCTCTACATGGAGGTATTCCAATTGTCGGAGGCCTCGTGCTATGTTCCACGAGAAGACATCCTTTAACCTGGGGCAGTTTGTGATGGCTATTGTTCGTAGATTTTGGAAGGTTAGAGGTGGCGGCGATGAGGAGAAATTCTGTCTTGTCTTATTCACTTCCTCATACCAGATTATTTTCTCCAATCCATAGCAATTTTTAACATGAAGTTTCTGCAATTGTTGAAGGCACTGTGCAAGAACAGGTGAGAATAGACATCGCAAGCTAGGGCAGTCAACCACAGTCAAGTGGGTTAGGTTGTGGAATGTCCCAGTTGGTGGTATGGCCCCCTTCCATATACACGACAGTTTGCGCAGATATACTAATTTCATTTCTTTCAATGCAGAGAGAGGTGATGTAGTAATAGCAGCATGAATCTCTTCTCTCATCCCCTCTTCGTACTCAAATACCTCCTCTAACTTTTCACAATCGACTACTTGGAGTTTCTCCAAGCTTTGCAATCCTTCAAGCAGATCATATGATAGGATATTTTTTAATTTCCCACAACGGATAATGTTCAGCTCTATCAGGTTCCCAAAGAATCTATTAGGGGAGAATAGACATCGCAAGCTAGGGCAGTCAGCCACAGTCAAGTGGGTTAGGTTGTGGAATGTCCCAGTTGGTGGTATGGCCCCCTTCCATATACACGACAGTTTGGGCAGATATCTTAATTCCATTTCTTTCAATGCAGAGAGAGGTGATGTAGTAATAGCAGCATGAATCTCTTCTCTCATCCCCTCTTCGTACTCAAATACCTCCTCTAACTCTTCACATTCTTTTACTTGGAGTTTCTCCAAGCTTTGCAATCCTTCAAGCAGATCATATGATAGGATATTTTTTAATTTCCTACAACCGGTAATGTCCAGCTCTATCAGGTTCCCAAAGAATCTATTAGGAAGCGGGCCGTGACAGATTTTTTCTAATTTCTTCATGCGTCTGAGGTCCAATCGTTGCAATATCCTAAAGGCATTTGGTGGAACCCGATGAGATTCTTCCGCCGTATTGATGAAATGTTCCATTTCGTCACAATCGTAGAGATTGAGGCGCTTCACGCTGTTGAAAGACACACCTTCATCATCTAGGAGGTGTACAGTATTGGAGTTGGAGACCCTCATCAGATCAATTTCTTCGCTTCTTTCTAATAAGAGTTTAACCCACTTTGATAAAGGGTATGAAATTATGTTGATGGATGTACACTTCTCGTAGTCGCTACCCGAGTACCTTCCGTCCCACACGCAGATGCGGAATTTCTTTAGTTTCTCCCAAGGGCCGGGGACTTCTAGAGACAAACAATTCACGTCTTTAACATGGATGTATAGAACGGTCAAGCGAGCCAAAGATGCCACCTCATCAAAGCTTGCTTTACTTCCATCACCGCTGCTGCCTCTTACCTCCCACTCATTGAAGCTATTTCCCATGTACAATTCTTCTAATTTAGTCAACCTTGAAATGACATTTGGTGCCACCATTGTAAGAGAACCACTCCCTGCCAAGTCCAAAACCTTCAGATTGGATAATTGCCCTATTTCTATCGGCAATTCTTTGATCTCAGTTTTTGTCAGGCTAAGTACTTCAAGTTTCTCCAAACCTCCTAGTAGGGATATGTCATCTAAACACTCGCACTCATCTAAGCATAGTGTCTTGAGGTTTTTTAAGTACGGTAGTGATGGGGGCAATGATGAAATCTTGGTCTCACTTAGATCCAAGACGACAAGGGCTTTCATTCCTTCAATGAAATTATTTGGAATTTCTTCCCAACCATTCATTTGTTGTAGTAATAAGGTTGAGAGGCGTGGGCAATTTAGCCGCTCGGGGAGCATACCAATTGAAGTTCCCATAAGTGAAAGCCTCTTACATTCATCCAAAGTCTCTGGCCACTCTGTCAGTTCCAGCCCCACTTTAACTAGAAACCCGTGCTCTTTTCTTGATGCGATCAATATGGCCACATCTCTAACAACATCGTGCATTTTTACACAACCTTTGGTGTCACCGTCTAACAGCAAACAAGAATCCTTAAGTTTTTCAACCAAGGTAAGTATTCTATCCCATGCTTCCTCAAAATTGTTGACATCCTTGAAAACCCTCTCCCCCATCATGTATCTCATCAATACGCCCACCTCAATGTTATGATCTTCCGGAAAGACACAGCAAAACAAGAAGCACAACTTTGCTTCATCACTTCCAATGTAGTTGTAACTCAGCTCGAGACGAGAGTACAGCTCTTTATCAACACCCTCTATGTTTCTTGCAGAAGACCGCTTTAATTCTCTCAATGCATTAGCCCAAATTGATGAGCCTTTGCCTTTTAGTGCCCTTGCGACCGTGACAATGGCTAAAGGCAAGCCCTTGCATTCTTTAGCAACTTCCCTTGCCAAACTCTGCAATTCATCAGTTTCAACAACTTCTGCTTTCTCTTTGAATAGATTCCATGAATCTTGTTCTGATAAGACTTGGACTTCGATATTTTTCTGGCAATTCATCATGGAACATACATCTAATCTCCGTGTTGTCATTATAATTTGGCAGCCCTTTTGTGCACCTCCGCAGGGGATTCCGACCTTTGTTAAGTCCAATCTATCCCACAAATCGTCCAAGATTATGAGTACCTTCTTTTCTAACAACCGGCCCGCTCGCACTTCTTCATTATTTTCTTGCTTCAATCTCTCCAACAATCGGCCCGCCCGCACTTCTTCATTATCTTCTTCAAATTTCAAGCCTAATTTCTCAGCAAGGTCACCTTGGATCTTCTTCAAGTCTTGGTTTTGGGAAACAGTGACCTTTACAACCTCATCACACAGCTTTTCATCCTTAGCTTGCTTTCCCACCTGTTCCACTAGAGTCGTCTTGCCAACACCTCCCATCCCATATACCCCGATGATGTTGAGTCTCTCCTCTTTTAATGCCTTGATGACCAGCTTCTTAGCTGATTCTGTGGATTCAAAAGCCTCAAATTCTCCTGTTGGGTTAAAGCTTGGACAAGGGCGGGGAGCTGCTAGATGAGGGAAATGCTCTTTTGCTAGCAGGACATCAACATCAGCCATCGTCTTCGTTGCTTCTTTACCTAGAGAATAGTGCAAGCTGAAATTGGGACACCATCCCTTGAAACATCTTTTGTTCTCCATCACCCCCGCTTCCAATCTCTTCAGGATTTTCTCAATTTCAACTACTTGTTTTAGCCAGGACTTCGCTTCACCAGCCATTTTTTGTCCATTCCTTTCAGCAGCGTCCACTAGTAGTTGCACATCATCTCTCGTCACCCCTAGTTTTTCAACTTTGAGTTGAAGTTTTTCAACACTCTTTTTACAGTGAACAAGATAATCATAACGGCGCTTAAGAGGACCATATAAAATCTTCGCCACTTCTAAGATGAATGTAGCTACATCAGCCATGATGTTGGAGAAAACAAGGGATCTCAAAGAGGAAACTAACAGTGGAAGGAATAGCAAGTAGATGAGAAGCTAAAGGAGCTGAGTTGTCTTTCTTCTTGCAAGAGATCACATTGAGAGGCAATAATAGAACCTTTGACAGCTGTAAAGAAAGAAGAAAAAGTCTCAACAGCTATGCTAAATGATGAGTCTATCTCCACCATGCAATTTACAAACATTATGATTATTGCATACTTTCTTTTTCGACTCTTTCATTATATCCTTTTCTTTGCCATAATAGAACCTATGGCAAAGTGGTCTCATCTTTGATTGATCGGAACCCACCATCTAATAGGCCTAAATTTGGATCTCATATGGCAAATAAATCATGATTTTTTAAAGGCCTATCTAGGCTTTCCATTTATCACAATGGGGTCGCTCGATTTGTACAAGCTTTCAACTTAGGTTTTGCCTTAATATAAAAAGATTTTAGGAGTGGAGGTTTTTATATGGTTTAATCCCCTCTAGTCAAGTATTTTTTAAAATGTTCTGTACGGATTACAGTCTAGCATGACCCAAACCGTCCACTTGATGTGCTACAATGTAAATATGGTGTGCCAAAAAAAAAAATCATTTCCATAGGATGATCCCAGCCCTACGATCATTAGAGGAAATTCATGTTATTGGAACCTCTATAGATAGGTCTAGCCCTATGATCATTAGAGGAACTTCATATCATTAGAACCTCTATAGATAGGTTGGTTGGGATCATCCTATGGAAATGATTTTTTGCGGACAATGTATTTACGTTGCCGCCCATCAAATGGACGGTTTGGATCATCCAATGGTGCAAGCCGTAAGGTACTTTTTTGAAAAAAAATGGGAGTGAAATACGGGCTTACCCCATATCATTTCTATTATTTTCAAAAAATGGTATAAGCTCTTTTTTTCTACTAAAAAATGGGAGTGAAATTTGCTTTACGCCCGTGGAAGAAATGCAGTCTAGATAAAAATGGTGGTGCTATGGTCCTGAGTTGGAGCCCGCCTAGCTATGGCACTAGGTGGTACCGAGCTTTATGTGGGATGGGACAGGTCTCTAAAGAGCTATTACGCCGTAGACTTGGCAAACGCGACCCGTGCCCGCGGGTCGACCCTACCCACCCTCAAATTTGCGGGCACGGGTCTGAGTTTTAGTGACCCGTCAAAACTAACCCGCGGGTGACCCAACCCGCAAAAACACGGGTCGGGTTGGGTCAACCCGCGGGTCACTTGGCTTTTTTAAGGGTGGTGATTTTGTTATGCTAATCTAGTTAGATGGGTTTTTTTTCTAATGCAAAGGATGGTGATTTTGTCATGCTAATCTATTTTTTAAGGGTTTGATGCCTGAATAGGTTATGGCTAGCACCATAGGTTGATCCCAACCCTCCGATTTGATTGTTAGAGGGTTGATCACTTGATCCTAAAGCTCTATAGATCGGAGGGTTAGGATCAACCTATTGAAATGATTTTTGGGGCAACACCTATTTAGCCTGTGGGTCATCTAATGGACAGTTTGGATCATCCCACGGTGCCGGCCATACCGCCCTCATCAAAATCTAGTGATAACATTTCCCAAAATAAACAACTGTTTGAATTTGCGGGTGACCCGCGGGTTGACCCGGCCCACCAGCGGGCTGCGCGGGTCACCTAAATTCTGACCCCCAAAAATGCGGGTCATTTCCTGACCCGACCCGTGTGACCCGCACCCGCATCACCCGCGGGTTGACCCGGCCAAACCCACCCGTTTGCTAGGTCTATTACGCCGGTTGTCGCCTTGTGGGGTACTCTCTCTCTCTCTCTCTCTCTCTCTCTCTCTCCTATTATTCTTACTTTAGTCACCATCTATTGGGAATTTGGGCATCCTCTTTTCCCATCTTTTTTTTTTTTTGAAATAGCACTTTTCCCATCTTTCTTTATTCCTTTTCTTTTCTTTTTGGGAATTGGACCCCCAAAACATTGAACATTGCAGAATAAATATCTTGTATCAGAATTGCATACATGTTGCTTGCTTTAATTCCTAGTTGGGCGTGTAGTTGATTTGGATAGTTGTTACTGGATTTCCTCCGAAATTTAAGGGATTTCACCCAAAAATCTAGATTTTGAATAATTACTTAATATTTTCCTTAAATTTTGGCTGAAATTCTATACGGGATAAAAGTTTCTTTATTGTATTTCATTGGATTTCTAACGAATTTTTGAGCCCAAATTCGGCCGAAATTTCGTTTTCGGTGAAGGCTGAAACACATTCCGAAACCAAAATTTGAAACCATGGGAAAAATTGCCAATGAGGAGAACAAAAACGTGAATTGCCAACAAGGGACACTTTTGAAAAATTATAAAGGGGGTCAAAAACTGAATTTGCCGGAAAACCTTACCAAAATACCCTAGGGGTTATCAAGTCAAAAATGGGGCTATCAAGTCTAAAAAAGGATTATCAAGTTTATAGAGACTTGATAACCCCTGTTTAGACTTGATGTTGTCGCGTTGTGGGGTAATTTTGATGTAACCGCATACAACAGAAGTGCGAAAATAAACCACAAGAATAAGAAATCGTAGTACTATGATAGCAAAATAGAGAAAAAAAGAAGAAAACTCCAAGAATTGATGTCTTCTCTCTTAATTCATTAATTGATAATAAAAAACAAAAGTCCCATTACATGTCTCATTCACCCTCTTTTATATTATGAGGGATTATAAAAATGGAATCATACATGCAAAAAAGAAATATCTAAAATCGGCACCTTCATATTAAAGGCAACTTAAAAAGTAAACTCAATCATAAATGACCTTATTTATTTATGTATGGAATGGATATATTCCTTATTTGGCCAAGAAAGTAGAAATAAATCTGTCGGGCACAAAACAAAATGGAAATATATCTGTCTAATTGGAATGTTGGAAAATGGGAACAAATCAGCCCTACCATTTGGGCTGCATCAAATCTCTCTCTCTCTCTCTACTAGACTATTATTCTAACTTTAGTCACCATCTATTGAGCATCCTCTTTTCCCACCTCTCTTTATTTCTTTTCCTTTCTTTTCGTTTCTTCTTGGGAAATGAACCCAAAACATTGCTGAATAAATATCTTGTAGAATTACATATACAGTAAGAAACCCTGTACCACGCACGCACGGGGAAAAAGAATACCTCAGAAAGAGTGGAATAATAAATTGTCCCAAAAAAAAAAAAGCAAATGAAGGATTGCATTTAGTAATAATTTCCCCTTAAAATCACCCATCCTAAATTAGTAATTGGATGAGTAACTAAAATGTTTTAAATCACATACCATACCTAAATCTATTTCAGATAGTGCAAGATTATAAGGATGGTTTGGAGTCAATTTCAATTTCAATTTCATTAACTTTGTTAAATGGCAAGGACATAGATGAACACATGCTTTTTCAATAAAGGAAAGCCAAGTCAACAAAATAAGCTGGTGTGAATATCAACTCGTAGAGAAAAAAAAAAGAAAAAAAAAACTACATGGCAAGTATACTGAGGATGAATACCAAGAATGTTGTTAGGAATGCACTGTTCTTTGTACCAATCAACAGACCTGATTATGTGATACCATGACTATCTAGCATAGAATAGATGAAAAAAGTGCAATGCTGATCTTTAATTACCAATCTTCAAGTAGCATATGACCAGCCTCCACGATCATGTTAAGTTTGACAGCATCAAGGTTAACAAAAGCTAGAAATCGATAATTAGAGATTACATGTTACTGTGATTAAAAAGAAAGTAAATTTGATTTCCTTGTATACATGACAAAAGCAAACTCCGTATTATAGCAAATAGGCATATCGGTTAGGGACATCAGAGAAAAATTCAAAAAGGCAAATAAAAAGAAGATACAAAAGGCCATGATCATCCACCTGTTCCACAAATTCAGAGTTGACCCTCCCAATCTAGAACTATAATCCCATTTCAAATACACAGAAATATGGGTCCTGAGCCTATCAACTTATAAGAGAGGAAAACATAAAAACCTAACTTCTACAAACCAAAAAAAGGATGACACTGAAGAGGAAAAGATGAATCCCAAGAACATTCAGAGGCATCTCCTTACTATAAGAGTAGAATCTGGAACAGATGCATCACAAACAATCAGAGATTAAAAAACAGATTTAGAAAGAGAGAACATGAAAACAAAGGTATTATAGCAAATTGGTGACACCACATGGGAAGAAGTTGAAGTAAATTTTTTTCAAGAAATTTAAACTTCTGTTGATGTAGTAAAGAAAATTCCTATCAGCCATCAACAGTCTCAACAAAATAGTTGAAAAGCATGGAACTACATGATTATGTCATATGTAGAATAAAATGCATATTGAGAATAGTTAAAAAGGGAGAACAGTTAATGTAATCTAGACTATTCCATCTAGTGATCAGCATGATGGATGGACCATGGTCCAAATTAACATCACACCAATCGTATGATCCTAACCATCCGATCACAAAACTTTTGAGGAGCACAAATGCTCAGTTCAGAAAATTTTGAGCATTTGACTACGGTTATTTGTTCCGAATGGTAACCTTGTCCACAATCAACGGATAGAAATCCTCTAGTAGCAGAGTTAGGACAACATATTGGTGTTGATTTGGGATAAACTCCATCCATGATGCGATTCACAAAATTAAGAGTGTAGATCATCAAAGAATGAGAAGTATATATATATATATATATATATATATATATATATATATTATAGCAGAAGAGAAATTAGAGAATGTTTTTGATTTGTTTGTAAAATCTGTGGATTTAACACGTTAGCTGTCTTTGCTTTTCTCACAAAATACCCCTCCTTCAGTCCTACCCTGTAAGGCGATACGACAAGTCAGACATGTTGTTTTCCTTTTTCTTCAAAAAAACCATTACTTTAACACATGTACTCTCAGATGAATTAAATGCATGAGAGGAAAAAAACAAAAAAAGTGGCAAACAATGAAAGGGAAACCCATTTCGTCCTTGTCTTTTGCATGGGAAGGCATCCAATCCACATCAGCTGAATTATAATGCATAAAACAAAAACTTCTATATGATGTAAGTTCATATAGTAATACTCTTTAACCTCAATTGTTGCTCATCAGATGGGCGGTTTTGATCATCCTATGATATGGTATAATTCTAAGCTTTTATATGATGTAAGCTCTTAGAGTACTGTATGTCCCAAAAAAACTTACACGGAACATATGATAGGATGATCCAGACAGTTCATGTGATGGCTGGCAATGTAAATAGGTTGTTCTTCAAAACAAAGTTTCAATAGCTTATAAAAGAGAATTACTAGGGTCCATCGTAAAAGGCATTTTGCCCTGTCTGTCGCATAAACTTTTAAAGGGATTCTGTAGCCAACATCCAAGAAAGCTACATTGTGGCCCATGACATGGACGGTTTAGATCACCCTATGGAGTAAGCCTCAGTATTTTTTGAAAAACGCAGGACGATATGGGCTTACCGCATATAAAATCTCATGAAACAAACTCACCTTGGATTTCCCTTTCTAATTGGCTGCTTTGAGTTCTAATAGATTTTACCAACTGTTAAATGTGAAATATGGCTTTCAGGTCATTATAAATCATTGACGCTCCAAAATCAATGTGAAAACTTGAATCAAGATTTTAAAGATTTTATATGGTGTAAGCCCTTATAGTCCTATATTTTTCTAAAAGTATTGTACAGCCTCAACCACAGGATGATCCAAACCGTCCATTTGATGGGTGTAAATACATTGTCACCAAAAAATCATTTACTTATGATGATTTCAACCCTGCCATCTAGAAAGGTTTTCATAATATGCATTCCCTCTATAGATCTAAGAGCTATGATCATCCTTTGGAAATAATTTTTTGGGCGCAACCTATTTACATATTGGCCCATCAAATGGATGGTTTGGATCTTCCTATGGTGCAGGTTGTACAGTACTTTTAGAAAACATACGGGTTTATAAGGCCTTCCAGTATAGGCCGATCTTTTGTTGTAATGGAAAGATTTTTGATCATGTAAGCCCTTCGGTCCAATATTTTTACAAAAGGTAAAGTGCAGCCTCCTTTTAACCTCTTTAGATCAGAACTTCCTTCTCTTTTATTCTTTCTTATTGAAATAATTAGAATCAATGCATTTTTTTCCCTTCTTTTTTTTAACGAACAGTATTAAGGCTTCATTTTATAACTATTAAGTTTTTTTCCTCGCTTGCGCATCGCGTAGGGTGCTTTACTCTTTTTGACTTTTTTTTTAACAAAGGCACCCATTCAACACACATATTTTCAATTCTACCCCCTCCTTAATTCTTTTTAACAAAGGCACCCATTAAAGCCAAATAATTTCAATCCTACCCCCCTCCTTTATGCTTTTTTAATAAAAAAATCTATAGGGTGATCTTAACCGTTCGATTTAAGAGGAACAACATATTATGGAAACCTCTATAGATTGGAGGGCTAGGATCAGCCTATGGAAATGATTTTTGGGGCACAACCTATTTATATTGTGTTCCATCACATGGACGGTTTGGATCAACCCGTGATATGGTCCGTACAGTTCTTTGTCGGCCCATGCATCGCACGGGGTTTTTTACTAGTATATATATATATATATATATATATATATATATATATATATATGAGAAAAGTGTAGCTACACATACGTGTAGCTAACTTAGCTACACTGACGGCTTAAAATACAATGGGCTCCACATTGTTTGGGTGGTGCAAACCATTCATTTGATGGGCCCTCACATAGATAGGGTGTGCCCAAAAAATCAGCTCCATAGGATCAGCCCAACCCTACGATTTGTGGAGGCAAAAATGGACGTGTAAAAACCTTCACAAATCTGTCCATTTTTGCCTCCACAGTTTGAAGGGTTGGGATAATCCAATGGAGCTGATTTTTTGGGCACACCCTATCAAAGTGAGGGCCTATCAAATGAATGATTTGGATCACTCAAACAATGTGGGCCCACTGTATTTTAAGCCGTCGGTGTAGCTAAGTTAGCTACACGTATGTGTAGCTTCACTTAACTCTCTCTCTCTCTCTCTTTATATATATATATATAGAGAGAGAGAGAGAGAGAGAGAGAGAGAGAGAGAGAGAGAGAGTTTCTGCGCTCGAGAGCAGCTAAGCTTAGCTGCACTCGAGCACAGAAACAGGGTGGGGCCACATTTTGGGTGGGATCCAAAGCATTCATTTGATGGGCCCTTTCATGGGTAGGGTGTCCACCAAAAATCAGCTCCATTGGATCACCTTAGAGTGTCCATTTGTGGGGCAAAAAATGGACAGATTTGTGGACAAACAGCAGCTGTCCATTTTTTGCCCCACAAATGGACACCCATTGGTGATCCAATGGAGCAGATTTTTGGTAGGCCCCCCATCCATGATGGGGACTTCCAAATGAATGGTTAGGATCACCCCCCAATGGCCCCACCCCCTTGTTACTATGCTCGAGCGCACTGCGCTCGAGCACAACAACCTTTCTCTCTCTCTCTCTCTCTCTTTCTCTCTCTCTATATATATATATATATAACTCTCTCTCTCTCTAAATATATACAACTCTCTCTCTCTCTCTCTCTATATATATATATAGAGAGAGAGAGAGTAACAACAGTGAGAAGCCAATTAAATGAGTGAAAGACCAGTGGTCGAAGTGCTATTATCAGAATATGCTAGTATGGATATCATTAACCTTATATATAATGGTGACATTTGATGAAATGAAAAAGAAGAGGAAAATATGAGATTGGTGTGTAGGATTTGTCAAGGCCGGCAAAGAAGGAATCAAAACGGAGAAAAAAAAGTTTAGTCGTAGTATAGCCATTATAGGAGCTGCAAATTAGTTCTATAGCATTCATCCCATTTACCCAAAATTTTTAGTGGAAGTCCTTATTTTATCAATTACGCTCCTGCTTGTGGATTAATCCCTAGATCGTTTGAAGGTTCCATTTGCAAGTCATCATGTATAACTATAAATGGATTACAGAAGTACCGTCTTAATAAATTGAGCTCATCAATTAAACACATTAGTGTGGGAAAAAAGTCAAAAACCCAACAAAAACAGAAAATAGAGGAAATCTACTTACCTGAGAATAAGCATCAGAACCTGTGCATACACATCGACGCCACCTTGATTCCATCAACTAAATTCTCACCATCTAACTCCTCTACTAAACCCAAAAAAGAAATTCCACAAAACAAAGTGAAGGAAACCAAGATTCCTTCACGAAATCCAAAAACAGCATTAAAAACGTAAAACCTGGTCAAAATGAGAAACAACCCAAAATCATAAAAGTTAAATAAAAAGCAGAATTGGGTTTGCCAAAAAAGTATGATTTATAATATTATCTGGCTAAACCATCATTATAATAATTTTTAGTTCTATTAATAACAAAATTGAGGACGCAAATTAATAACCAGGAATAGTTAAGAACCAGAAGCAAAGTTTCTAAATGGCAATGTTTTCCAAAGCAAAACCATTTTCAGGTGAATGGTTTGCTGGCATCTACGTAGAGCTGCACATTAAGTGAAAAATAAATGCAATTAAGGAAAATATGCATACAACAAACCAGTAACCATTAAGCAAAAGTTATGAAGTATGAAACAGTACTAAAAATATAGATAACTCAAATTAGATAGGTCAGCTGCATAGCAGAGAATTACAAACTGAATGATCCTTTGTTCAATTACAAATGAAAAACAACAACTTAAACCATCCAAGTTGAAGTTTTAATTAGAGATGCCTTGAATTTACAATCATATCGCTTTAAATAAGCCATACCCATATCATTTCCCTTTAAATCATTGGAGAAAAGATGATTAAAAAAATTCTGCAAGACACGGTTTTCTTGCAGGCATTCTTTAAGAATAATCGAGTAAAATTCCATTGGAAATGGCAAAACAACAAATTTAAGGGTACTTCTTCAGAGAAGAGAGGGTCTCAACTGATTGCAAAAGCTTCATAGTGACGCGACTGTGTGAAGCGATATCTCCATCCTATTGTATTGTTTCTTGCAAAGAACCACTGAAACAAAAATTGGTTAATCTCCAATAATCGGTTTATCAGTCACAATCGGTTTTCATAAAGTGCAGAAATTAGATGAGATATGCAGAGCACTAAATGACCCAAATAATGTATTGGAGAACTGGGATATGAATTCAATAGATCCTTGTGGGCGGAGAATGGTTGCCTTCTTTGCTGACGGCTGTGTCTGCTCTGTAAGATGCTAATCCAAGCTCCTCTCTAACCTTCTGCTATACAACACAAAGTAGAAAGAACACCGACCATTATCCAATAGAAATGATCCTCTATGGCATGTTTTAGCTTATATATAGACACAATTCTTTAGACAGCTAAAATGGAATAGATAATGGAATATATAGACACACTTCTTCCTAGCCAATGAAAACTGTTGTTTGGAATAGTTGGGGGCCTTAATAAACCATCAGCTCTGCAAAATTTGTAACTCATGCTAGCAGAGTAGGCAAATCTATAAAATTGGAAGGCAAAACCAAGGTGAAATCTAAACAATTTCACCCGCTGTGTGAAGTAAGTTCAGCCCCTTCCAATAATTCTCTTTAAGCCACAAAACTAATTGCAGAAAACCCTATAGTTTAAAGACCACTTGCAAAAATACATGATCAAGGTCTGAAAAATAATCAAATTAAGAGCCCACACCTTGATTTGAAATTATCAGGAAAGATTAAGCCAAAGTGAGACAAACACATGCAACAACTTTAAGAAAATAGTAGATAGTTCGAATTGAAATGAAAGTTTCAATTCCCTATTTGATTAACAAATCCAAAACCAAAAAAAAATGCCATAGGTAGCTCTTGAAATTACCACAAATAAGAAAAATTAACGAAGACCCAAATATTGTTGGATTTTGTTCCAATTAATTAGTTTCAAATTATCAAAATAAATTAATGAGGCTTTAATGGTTACTTTTCATAGTTATGGATAAGTGAATGAGTTGTAGCAATGAATCTATGTAATGGCTCATATTAATAGGTTCATGAAAGCTTTGACTCTTTGTGAGCAACTCTTCACAATCCATGAACCTTTGGATTAGCCATTAATGGTGACTCTTGGTTTTGAGTACCCCCATTAGTGATGACTCTTGGGATTAATTAGAGATTCATGTATGACTCGTAGTAGACTTTGACCCTACGAAGAGTCATCTAGAATTCTATGAATCCATTAAATGTCACATTAAATGGGTGTATCTCTTCAAGGAGTCCCCTGGTTTTCCAATGAGACCTTTGGGTTGCTATTTGAACTCTATAAATAGAGCCCTCATTCTAGCATCCAAGAAAATAAAAAAGAGACTACTCAAGAGCCTCAAGAAAAATAGAAAGTATTCAATAGAGAGCTTGCCTTATAGGATTGTTGAGTGGTGCATTACAACAATTCATTCTCCTGCTGTTCCTGGAGGTGGTTCGGCCATGTGATCCTTGCACTGGATTTGGGCCGAATAACACTTTAAGGTGGGTGTTCAAGGACGTACGGCAATATCGCAATCAAGATCGTTATTATTCCATCCTTCATTCAAGTCAGTATAATTTTATATTTTTGCATTATTTTTCATTATTAGATCCATTGTTTTCAACCGCTTGCTCCAACAAATATTTCTTCGTAGAAGAAGAAATGCCAAATATCCAAGGGTAAAACCCCACATCAAAACCCTTTTTTATTACTGTATTCACATGCAGAGAAAAAAGAAGAAATGTTTTTGTAATCACATGCATGCAGAGAATTGAAGTAAATTGGAGGAAGATGACTTCAATAATTGGGGGTTTAAAAAATCAACCAAAACCCAAAAAAGTTAAAGTAGAATACAATACCTCCAAGAGTCTCGAAGTGGCACAGAGAAGGTAGGCGATGCTTGCGGTGGCCGGGGGTTTTTCATGCGCTGAGGCGTGGGAGGGAGGGAAGAGAGAGATAGAGACAGAAGAAGAAAAAACTGTCTATTTTTCTTCCGATATCTATCTTCTAATAGCGATGAGTCTGACATGTGTTTGGTTAAGCGGAGAAGAGAAAATATCTCTTGACGTGAGAGAGAGAGAGAGAGAGAGAGAGAGAGAGAGAGAGAGAGAGAGAGAGAGAGATGAGCGGACCGTTCACTTGCCTTCTTGAGAAAGGCTCTGTTCACTTGCCTTCGTGAGAAAGGAAAGGAGGAGAGAAAGTAAGCCAAATTTTCCCATGGTTTGACATTTTCCGCCGTTCACTCGTTTTCTCGGGAAAGCGGAATTACAAAGGAAAATAATTTCGTGGGAAAATTTGGATTAAGCGGAGAAGAGAAAATATCTCTGACGTTGAGAAAATATCTCTGACGTTCGACAGAGAGGGAGAAATGAGCGGATCGTTCACTTGCCTCCTTGAGAAAGGCTCTGTTCACTTGCCTTCGTGAGAAAGGAAAGGAAAGGAAAGGAGGAGAGAAAGTAAGCCAAATTTTCCCGTGATTAGACATGATTTGACATTTTCCGCCGTTCACTCGTTTTCTCGGGAAAGCGGAATTACAAAGGAAAATAATTTCGTGGGAAAATTTGGATTAAGCGGAGAAGAGAAAATATCTTTGACGTTGAGAAAATATCTATGATGTTCGACAGAAAGGGAGAAATGAGCGGACCGTTCACTTGCCTTCTTGAGAAAAGCTCTGTTCACTTGCCTTCATGAGAAAGGAAAGGAGAAGAAAGTAAGCCAATTTTTCTTGTGATTGGACATGATTTGACATTTTCGCCGTTCACTCGTTTCTCGAAAATATTTCCTATCCTAAATTCTGCACGTGAGTGACATTCCCCTCCATCCATCTATTATGAAAGGAATTTTCTCACAGTTTCTTTTCCTTTCTTTTCTAGTTTTCCATATTAGATTCTTTTCCTTTCTTTTCTTTTCCTGCAGTTAGAAAACTAGTGAGTATAGCAACCCCGGCCTAAATAAGGAAGTGGAAAATTTTAGAGGGGTAAAGGGGAATGTCACTGACGGGTTAAATTCACAGAATTTAGGATAGGAAATAATTAAAAAATTCCTCCTTCTCTCTTTTTATCCCATCTGTCGTCATTAAAAACCATATAGATATATGAATTATTTAGGGGCTAAATGGTCAAAACATACGAGAGAGAGTGCAGGACAAGAATCGAGAGTTAAAAAACAAGAAAACCTTTTTCTTCCGGCTATATTGTAGTGGATGTTGCTTGCTTTAATTTCTGGTTCGCCGTGTATTTGATTTTGAAGGGTGTTACTTTTTCTTACTTTTGATTTTTCTTTACTATCTCGGCTAGGCAATCTGCAAACATGATCATTGTTGAAGACTTTCTCTTTTGACATTTCCTTTTGTGTTTTTGGAAACCCTTTAAAGGAGGGTTTTGCCTTGTTCTCAATTTTTACGAGTGGAGTTTTTATACGTGTAAGCCCCTAAAGTCTAGTATTTTCAAAGAGTAGTGTACTACACTCTATGATGATCCAAACCGTCCATTTGATGGGGTACAATGTAAATAGGGTGTGCTAAAAAAATCATTTTCATAGGATGATCCTAGCCATATGATTATTAGAGGAACTTCATAATATGGTCTATGATGATCCAAACCGTCCATTTGATGGGGTACAATGTAAATAGGGTGTGCTAAAAAAATCATTTTCATAGGATGATCCTAGCCATATGATTATTAGAGGAACTTCATAATATGGGAATCTCTATAGATCGGAGGGTTGGGATCATTCTATGGAAATGATTTTTGGGGCACAATGTATTTACATTGTGGCCCATCAAATGGACGGTCTGGATCATCCTATGGTGCAAGCCGTACAGTTATTTTTGAAAAATACTGGACTATACGAGCTTACACCATAGCATTTCTATTATTTTGTAGTTTTTATATGGTGTAAGCCCCCATTTTATAATGAATCACTGGTTTGGAGAAATCTTCATCTATTGGTCTCACAATTGGTCATGGTGCAAAAATACCTCCAATAAATAATGATAACCCTCTAATTTGTGGAGTTTTTTTTGGCTTTTATGGTCATCCACTTTCAAGTGGAGAATTATTTTGGAACACGGCTTCTATTGATAGTGAGACTGACAAATCAATGGTTAGGATCATTGGAAAAATGGTTCTTATACTTTACGCGTACTTATTTCTCATTGTGCTAGATTTGAGTTTGTTTGGATGTACACAATATTGAAATAGAAGGAAAAAGAAGAAGAGAGATTCTGGTTACTTTCCTTTTCTTTATTTGGAAAAAGAGAGCTTTCATTTGGGAAAATTACAACCAACAATTACCATCGTGTGAATAAGGAAAAAAAAAACTAGAATTTCCATATTTTTGATGCAATCAAACGGAGACCCAGTTGAATTTCTGTTAAAAAGTTTCTTCCTATACAAGTGGAATTATAGTTGCAGCTTTCATGGTGTGCATAAAATAAAACATTGTTATTATAATTTAATTATCTTTTTATAGAGGCAAATTCAATTGGGGCCGATATGTTTGTCATTTTATGACCTCTTTAGTACTTCCGGATAAAATTTGCACATAATCATTAGTGGAAAAAGTTTATATAAGTTATATGTGATTATTTGGAAATAATGTTAGGGCCCGTTTGGATGCCTCATGCATTTGTATTTTGATTTGGATTTGAGTTTTGGATACAAAATACATCCATCATCTTCATGAACATGTTTTGAGAGAGAGAGAGAGAGAGAGAGAGAGAGAGAGAGAGAGAGAGAGAGAGAGAGAGAGAAGGAAGTTGCTACAAATATTGATTTCCAAATAACGTCTCGCAGAACAGATTTGAAAATCGGAATTTTTTGCACTGGAAATCTAAGGTTCTGATCCAGTTCAAAATATCAACTAAATCCAAATCTCAATCTCATGGGTATGCAAACATGGCCTAAAGAAAATCCGATGGATAGTCACGATCCAAAATATTTTTACAAAAATACCCTTATAAAGTCTGTAATAACATAAGAAATGTGTAGGGTATTTCTGTAAAAGCGAATAAATTTCACATTTCTGCAATTACGTGATTCACTTTCCTTTTCCTCCATTTTCATCGATGATATAGCTCTTCCTCTTCATCCACGTTTTCTTCCAATAACCCTAATCTACTCGGCCAATTCATTCACGCCATTGCTAGTCGCTCACCCATTCACCCATTCAATAACCCTAATCCACTAGACCACTCCATCCCGTCAATAGTCACAATCTTGGCTTGCATGTGCTCCATCCGAGTTTTGCAATCTTCGAGTTTTAGTCAAGATAAAAAAGAATCACATTTTTATTCATTTGTGTATTCAAAAGACCTGTTTCAATTTCATTTGGTGAACAACTCTGGTCATGGATTTCCATCATTGTGCAAGTACTATAGCTCTTACTCATTTGGCAGATATTACATATCACATGATCCAGTAAAGGATAGTGGTTTACTTATGGTCAACTAAGCATTCTAACTTCCTTTTAACATTTTAACCATGTACAATGTAAGTAGGACATACTAGAACTCTCCGATGGACGGTCCGATTTGAAACGGTTTGTGATCGGGACACAGGAAGTAGGATCTGAAGAACACTCCGAATCCGATCTGACCGATAAGGGATTTGAATGGATCATGACTGAGACATAGGTGGATTCAATCCGAAGTGGATTCGTTGACACCCTTATTCATAGGTAAGTGCTTAGTGTATCTAAAACGAACAGGGCCTTAGAATTGTTTCATCTTCAATTATAGAACGAAAGAATAAACAGATGTCAGACCTAGTTCACCAATCATCCAATTAGAAAGTATTCTTTATATACAACTTGTTGTGAATGATCGCATAACGTTCCAAGTATTAGGTTAATGAATTGCAATAGGTATTTAAATGCAATCTTAAGTACGACCTTCTATCAAACCCACGCACAGCAGTTGTATTTCAGACAGGCAATCTGTGTACTGAACAAACTATGGGATAAGTAATAAATTATAAAATGTGTCAACTCCATTTTTTTTTTTCATTTAAACATCAAACTCTTTTAAAAACATCTCAATTAAATGACTAGTATGTCCTCTATAACTATTAAAAGGGAAATGACGACCCACTTGTCTTTAATAATGACAATTATCTTTTTACTTTATGCTTTTCCAATTAGAAAAATGGTTTATGTTCTTCCCAAAAGATCACTTTTAAGAGGTAGCATGTGCAGTATGGAACTAATAGAGTCCTTGATGACCCTCTGGCAAGCCTCGTTTAAGGTTTTGTGCTCCTAAATAAAATCAAGTGTTGATTTAGTATTCCATCACCTTACACATGGGGTGTCCGTGTCCTTTCTGCATCTGACCAAGACCATGGGTCTCACCCATTCAACACTTCAAATAAAAAATTCAAAAACCTGGTGTGCACGCGTTTTTTATTTTCTATTCTTCGGTAACCCAGTGTAACCTATCCAAGTTAATATCTTCTAAAGAAACAATGGGATGGTATTAATTTAAGTATGGTACTAAAGGTTTAAAGTCTTTTTAAATAAAGGGATTTGCTGAGGACCATCGCATAAGGCATTTCACGGATGGTCTGTTGCATGAGAGAGCAGCCACATAGGCTCTCTTTTCCATGGAATTTGCCTTTATTCATGATGTGGCTGCTCTCTTGTGCAACAGACCGTCCGCGAAATGCCTTCTGCGATGGTCCCTAGCAAATCCCTTAAACATCTCTTTTAAATAAAACCAAGGCAGTATAGTAAAATAGGAGCAATGATAGATACAAGGGAACCCTTGCATGAAGAGCCGCAGAAGGGCTCTTGATTGGATCCACGTCATCTTCGGTTATATTTTAAAATTGGTTGAAAAAGTAAAATCAGTTACATTTGATGACGTGGATCCAATCAAGAGCCCTTCTGCGGCTCTTATGCAAGGGCTCCCTTGTATCTATCATTCCTCTAGTAATAGTTATTCTTTTAAGGAAGTATTGCAAAGTGTTACATCATTTTTAGGAAGACCACTCAGTTGAAACTGCACCACCAAGTCTTACATCCAATTGAAATTAAGGATGAACTCTCTTAGTAAATTTTCCTTTTACAAATACATAAAAAAAATTTGAAATTAATAAAAATACGAAAAATATTTTAAAATAATAACTTTTTAGTGTATTAACTTAAGCTTAAGCTGGAAGTTTCTTCCCATAAGAAACCAATCGTGTGTGACAGTGGCACGAAGTCGAATGAATCATCCATCCAATATTCCAAAGGCGAATAAGGGCCATTAGGTCATCACAGCCTTTCACCACTATTGCGGTCAAAATCAGAGCGCCGGTCACATGACGCCACGGGGCTCCCGAGTCCGCACGAAGCCTTGACACCAAATGGCAGGACGTCACCACTCGGCATAACGACCTGCGAGGGCAATATTCTTCTCCAGCACGGCACCGCCAAAAGCCCGTCCAAGATCTGAGCAGACCAGCGACGCTAGCAAAGTCACTAATGCCAGCCATCTCCGTAAATAGGTTATGCCCCCATCAAATGGACGATTTGGATCATCCTATGGTGTGGGCCGTACAATTCATTTTGAAAAATATGGGTGGGGCCTACCATGTTCAAAGATTTCAACAAATTAGGCCCAACGGTGTGAGAGAGAGACATGGCATGACAACCCAACGAAATTATGAAAAATGATTTTATTGGGGATTGTAAAAAAGTCAAATGACAACCCAAAGAAACATGACATGATTATGATGTATGATAGATGCGATCTGCTAGCTAATTTAGTGGAAAGCCATTTTGGGGCTGACTTTTGCATTAGCGAACAACCACTTCAGATGAATTAAATGAATAAGACAAAATCTACTGATTAGTGAGCCTGTGTAGCTGTTCTCTCCTGCAAAAGTCAGCTGTGAAACATGGTTTAAAATTTCAATTTCGGTACCGGTTTTGGACATTCCAAAAACCGAAATTTCGAATTTGGGTCAAAATTTGGTAATAATTAAAAAATAATATTTAATTCATTTCAAAATTTCGGACGGACCGAAATTCCGAATTTCGGCCGAAATTTGGTAAAGGCCGAAATTCAGAATTTCCGGAAATTTCGGCTTCGGTCCGTCGAAATTTAAAACCATGCTGTGAAATGCCTTTCCACGAAATTGCCTACCAAATCCCATGATGGATATAAAATATGCTAAACCATACAGTGTTAAGAAACCAGAGTTGGTTTTATTAAGGCTCGTAGTATATAACATTCAATACGACAATGGTTTTGAATAAAATAATATACTGTCTCGTGTATAAAACGCTCCCAAGGACTCAAATCTCTCTCAAATTCGAGCTAAGAGACTTACAGAGCTTTTTGAAAGAGATTAAGAAGAAGAAGAGAGATACATGCAAGAGATGTCGAGCACTGCTGGTCAGGTTATAAAATGCAGAGGTGAGAAACAGATGGTTCCTTTGATTGGTTTTTGATTCTTTGTTTGTTTCTTTTCATGGAAAAGAAAATGATTAATTCGTTTATTTGTTTGGCTCCTTATAAAGATTGGGTATTTGGTCTCCTCATTTGGTCTTTTAAGATTGTAATTAGACTCTTTTAATTTCAGATTTTGTGTTTCTCTTATTGAGTCCTTAATTTTATTGATGGGTTTTTTATTTTGTTCACATCTTTATCCAAAAAAAAAAACCCATTTAATCGATTCTTTGGCTCGGCTTTACATCTTGTAAATGGGTTCGATTTGTATATTTAGTAATCTACTACTTACTCCTATTGTTAATGCTTTTTCTTAATTCAAATTCACCTTGGTCATTTTATTTATCAGTTAATTGATCTTTGTTTTTTTTAATATGTTTCATTTTGTGGGGGCATTAGCTGCTGTTGCTTGGGAGGCAGGGAAGCCACTGGTGATTGAGGAGGTTGAGGTGGCCCCACCACAGGCCATGGAGGTCCGTTTGAAGATCCTTTACACCTCTCTCTGTCACACTGATGTCTATTTCTGGGAAGCCAAGGTATAAAAATAACTCTCTCTCTCTCTCTCTCTCTATTTCTGTTTTTTTTTGTGATTTTGGATACATGGATTTTCTAATCCTGGATTTTACAAGCTAAAACTTGGATTTTATAAGCTAAAACGTTGATTTTAAATGCAAAAACCTGGATTTTAAACGCGTAATTAAGGTGTGTTACCACTCAATCTCGTAAAATCCATGTTTTATCATATAAAATCCAGGTTTTAGCTGGTAAAATCCATGTATCCAAATGGCTATCTAGCGTTGGATGACTGAATGAAATTGGATTTGAATTTTGCAGGGTCAGACGCCCATGTTTCCTCGCATCTTTGGCCATGAAGCAGGAGGGTATGGCATTTTTATTCATCTATTTAATTTTTAAGTGCTTAAAAATTGTTATTGTTATGTATTTTCCTTTCTTTTTTCTTTTATGGCTCTTTTTCAAAATTTTTAGCTAGCGTGGTATACTGGTATTAATCAGATCATAATCATTCTCTGTGATCTCAAAGGGAAAGATTGGTCTTTGCATTAGAATGAGATTTTTTTTTTTTTACCAAATGAACATTAATATTTTGAATCTTTCATATAGATATTAATTTCAGCAATTACTGTCATTTCATCTTTTCCACTGTTGGGATGATCCGAGCTGCAATTATTCACGTTTTGAGAAGCAATTGTAAAGATAAATTCATAATCCAATAAAAGTGGCGCAAATTATATATTTATCCTGTAGAAAGGTCACAATTATCTTTTAGACTAAAGCATACTCATTTTGGTGTTCCTCTAATATGTCAAGGAGATCTAAAGTAATATTTCTATTTCCGAAAATATACTAGTTGTAAAGATAAATTCTTAATCCAATAAAAGTGGCACAATTTATATATTTATCCTATAGAAAGATCATAATTCTCTTTTAGATTCTAAAACATACTCATTTTGGTTTTCCTCTAGTGTATCAAGGAGTTCTGAAGTAAAATTTCTATATCAGAAATAATACTGTTACAGTGAATGAAAAACATAGAATTACAATTTCTAGTAAATTCTGGTTCATACACACAGAAAATTTGTTTCTTTATTCTACTTCATTTATTCATTCTTCTGAACTTATTAGAATTGTGGAGAGCGTCGGAGAGGGCGTGACAGAGCTTGAACCAGGAGATCATGTCCTCCCTGTTTTCACTGGGGAATGCAAGGAATGTGTCCACTGCAAATCAGAGGAGAGTAACATGTGTAATCTCCTCAGGATAAACACTGACAGGGGAGTTATGATAGGCGATGGGCAGTCGAGATTCTCTATCAAAGGAAAACCCATCTACCATTTTGTTGGCACCTCCACCTTCAGCGAGTACACTGTCATACATGTTGGTTGTGTTGCCAAGATCAACCCCTTGGCTCCTCTTGATAAAGTTTGCATTCTTAGCTGTGGGATCTCAACAGGTGAACCACCATTCCATCCAATTCCATTTGCTAAATTTATTTCCCAAATCAAGATTTTGATTGAAATAGATTTTCTTTTCAGGTCTTGGTGCCACTTTAAATGTTGCAAAACCAACAAAGGGTTCAACTGTGGCTGTTTTCGGATTGGGAGCTGTCGGACTTGCTGTGAGTTTTTTTTTTCCTTCCCTTCATCCCTCTCTTACTATGGAGGAAATTCTATTTGTATTCCTTATCCTACTATATGACATTGTATTATGTTCTTAACATGATTAGGCCGCGGAAGGGGCTAGGATAGCCGGGGCTTCGAGGATTATTGGTGTTGATTTGAACTCTATGCGATTCGAGGAAGGTGAACTACTGCAACTACCAATCAATTCACACTTTAGCTAGAAATGTTTAATCTGCTTTGCTATTAGGTTTGATAATAGTATTTCTCAATTTTACTATATTAGGATTTTGATTTGATATCTATATGCTTTTTTGATAAAATAAATATTACTTATCATCAATAATTTTTTCTGTTGACAGCCAAGAAGTTCGGTGTTACAGAGTTTGTAAACCCAAAAGATCATGACAAACCTGTTCAAGAGGTTTGCTTCTGATCATTGCCGTATAACATCGTACATTTGTAGTGATGAAAATCTTGTTTCTTATTGTTTTGTGTTAGATGGGTTTTCACTAAAATACATTAATTTATAGATTTCTTTAGCTTAGTCTTTTTGCTAGGTGTAGAATGTGATTCTAGTTAAATTTAGTAATTTCAAACTATTGGATTTCATCAGGTGCTTGCTGAGATGACTGGTGGTGGAGTTGACCGGAGCATCGAGTGTACTGGGAACGTTGATGCAATGATATCCGCATTTGAATGCGTTCACGATGTAATTTTCTGCCCTCCTAATTTCCTCTTTTAAGTCTAAAACCAATCCATAGTATATAACATTTTGTTCATGATGTTGTCAGGGCTGGGGTGTTGCTGTTTTAGTCGGCGTTCCTCACAAAGACGCTGTATTCAAGACCCACCCCATGAATGTGTTGAATGAGAGGACTCTCAAGGGAACCTTCTTCGGAAACTACAAACCACGCTCCGATCTTCCTTCAGTCGTTGAAAAGTACATGAACAAGGTACATGATCTAGACAATATAAGATTATATTTGGTATTTTCTCTATTTCTAATTAAAGTTATTGTAAGAACCCAGACATTAAAAAAAGTTATTCTAAGATCCCACATCAGAAAGGGCGAGAGTTTCTGGGGCTATATATGTGGACTCTCCCTCTCCCCATGTAGACGCAATTTCAGCATCTCCAAGGGGCGGGTCCCTAGTGGGTCAGGCACGGTTTGTGCTGCTGGAAAACAAAACCGAGGGGGGGGGGGGGACCCAGAACCGGACAATATTTACACAATGGGGTCGGAGTGTGACGGTTAGATTACCTGACGAGCTAGAGGGAGGTTCAGTAAGTGAAACTCCATAACAAATGGATTTCAATCAATGCAGTTCAAGGGGGAGGTTCAGTACCTGACGAGCTAGACGCAATTTCAGCATCTCCAAGGGGTGGGTCCCTACTGGGTCAGGCACGGTTTGTGCTGCTGGAAAACAAAACCGGCCGCGGGGGGTGGGGGGGGGGGGGGGGGGGTGGTCGGGGAAAACCCAGAACCGGACAATATTTACACAATGGGGTCAGATTGTGACGGTTAGATTACCTGACGAGGTAGAGGGAGGTTCAGTAAGTGAAACTCCATAACAAATGGATTTTCAGAGTCATACATAATGCATTTCACAAACTACACTTTAGTAGTAAAATTCAGAGTATAATAGGTATTTTATCATTGCTTTGTTTGTGGGTTGCATGGTGCAGGAGCTTGAACTGGAGAAATTCATTACCCATGAAGTCCCTTTCTCTGAAATCAACAAGGCCTTTGAGTACATGCTCCAAGGGGATGGTCTTCGGTGCATTATTCGCATGGATGGATAGAAAGGACTGCAACGGCATGGAATCAAGCTCAGATTTCCTTGGAAAATAAAAGATATGGAATAAAGGATGTATTAGTTTGATAGTCAGTACATCTAGATTTATAAGCTCTTCATTTGATCATCCAAAACAGGTAGTTTGGACTTTCAGATGGAAAGTTTTTTTTTTCTCTCCCATTTCCCTGGTATTGTGTTTATAACGGAGGAAGAATGTGTAATGTTATATGCAAGTTTTGTTAACTACTGTAGTTCCTCTCTTTTATAATATTCCAGTTTAGTGTACATATGTCTGTTTGGATGCAATAGACTTGGAGAGTAGCGTAATAAGAAGTCTACAGGGAGGAGACGAGCATTGGATTTGCCTGGAGTTATCTCGAAGAATAGTGGTAACTTGTGTTCGGTTGCGCAGCATAAACTAATAGAGTAGGAGAATACGTAGACGGGAGAGAGAGAGAGAGAGAGAGAGAGAGAGAGAGAGAGAGAGAGAGAGAGAGAGAATTTTACCTTACCAGATAGAAATGCAATAATTAGCTAGGAAACATGCGAAGGAATCTCCTGGGAGTTCAATGCGATATTGGCAGCCCTACAAGGAATGGCATTTGAAATTCCTTCAAAATCCTGACGGCGAGAGTTTGTGCAACCAAATTAAGTTTGAAGGTACCGATTTACAGGGTATATGGGACCCTATAGTACACCATATTGGCCAATATATCGTGAGTATGACAAAATATTCCTAATATATTGGCATATTGGACTCCCTCCGGGATAGTTATCCATATGCGAGTCCATATTTGGCGATAGTTAAATACATGATTTTAAACTATACATCCCAAATTTGTAAAATGAAGTCCGACAAGAAAACAATGCACTCTATGCCCCAAAAAGCTCTCTAAAAAACCAACTTAACCCAATAAAATCACAAAGAGCAGGTAATCAAAATCGAAAAAGGTCAAAGGCCCAAGTCCAAAAGCCCAAAGATGAGGCATCCTCCAAGCTCGTGACTTGCATCCAGCTCAAGACTGCACATCTTAACCATTAAACCCAAGTGACTCAGAGCATAATATTATTGTATCTTGGTCTATCTGGCCGACTAATACAGTTCAAGATAGTGCTACTCATTGCATTTTAGGGGCCCGATATGGCAAAATCATTTCATTTCAATGGCCCAAGATGGCACATTTATTACATTCAACGGGTCAAGCTTGGCATTTTTTCGTCTCACAGTAAGACCTTCAGTTTTGTAGAATAAAAGTCTGGTCACAATTCCTACTCGAATTTCACCACAAGAAATGATGATTGTATGAAAGATATCATCGTTGAAAGAGCGTCTCGGTCGACCGTGCGTCATGGTAGACTGCAAGTGTCTTTGTCTTTAGGGATCGATTCCCAATAGAGAACATCTCGGTCGACCTCATGGCACAGTCGATCTTGCGCGTGTCTATTCGCAGTGTCTTTGTCTTTAGGGATCGATTCCCAATAGAGAACATCTCGGTCGACCTCATGGCACAGTCGATCTTGCGCCTGTCTATTCGCAGGGTGTCGGATTTTGGATTTGTCCATTTTTTTTATTAATTTTGTGATCTCTTTCATAGGGAATAGTGGAATACACCATTTAAACCTCTTGATTAATGGAAAGATTATGTTTCTTTGACCATTTGTCCAAATTTTGCGGTGTCAGCGTTGTTGGACTCGAGAACACTGGTAATCACTAACCCCTTTCTTTTGTGGCTTTTTTGCTCTTTCTTCGGTCTGATTTCTCTCTCTGTTTTATTTTTTGTCTTTTCTTTATTCTTGTATAAGCCTTCTCGACAGTGCTCTCGTTGAAGTTTTCACTTAGGGGCTCCCATAGCTTCACGCCAGGTGACTGTGCCATCACTTGAGGAGGATTGAATTTTACCTTACCAGACAGAAATGCAATAATTAGCTAGGAAACATGTGAAGGAGTCGAGTTCAATGCGATATTGCCAGCCATACAAGGAATGGCATTTGAAATTCCTTCAAAATCCTGATGGCGAGAGTTTGTGCAACCAAATTAAGTTTGAAGGTACCGATTTACAGGGTATATGAGACCCTATAGTACACCATATTGGCCAATATATCGTGAGTATGACAAAATATTCCTAATATGTTGGCATATTGGACTCCCTCCGGGATAGTTATCATATGCGAGTCCATATTTGGCGATAGTTAAATACATGATTTAAAACTATACATCCCAAATTTGTAAAATGTAGTCCGACAAGAAAACAATGCACTCTATGCCCCAAAAAGCTCTCTAAAAAACCAACTTAACCCAATAAAATCACAAAGAGCAGGTAATCAAAATCGAAAAAGGTCAAAGGCCCAAGTCCAAAAGCCCAAAGATGAGGTATCCTCCAAGCTCGTAACTTGCATCCAGCCCAAGACCGCACATCTTAACCATTAAACCCAAGTGACTCAGAGCATAATATTATTGTATCTTGGTCTATCTGGCCGACTAATCCAGTTCAAGATAGTGCTACTCATTGCATTCTAGGGGCCCAATATGGCAAAATCATTTCCTTTCAATGGCCCAAGATGGCACATTTATTACATTCAACTGGTCAAGCTTGGCATTTTTTCGTCTCACAGCAGTAAGACCTTCAGTTTTGTAGAATAAAAGTCTGGTCACAATTCCTACCCGAATTTCACCACAAGAAATGATGATTGTATGAAAGATATCACCGTTGAAAGAGCGTCTTGGTCGACCGTGCGTCATGGTAGACTGCAAATGTCTTTGTCTTCAGGGATCGATTCCCAATAGAGAACATCTCAGTCGACCTCATGGCACGGTCGATCGTGCGCGTGTCTATTCGCAGGGTGTCGGATTTTGGATTTGTCCATCTTTTTTATTAATCTTGTGATCTCTTTCATAGGGAATAGTGGAATACACCATTTAAACCTCTTGATTAATGGAAAGATTATGATTTCTTTGACCATTTGTCCAAATTTTGCGGTGGCAGCATTGTTGGACTCAAGAACATTGGTAATCACTAACCCCTTTCTTTTGTGGCTTTTTTTGCTCTTTCTTCGATCTTCGATCTGATTTCTCTCTCTTTTTTCTATTTTGTCTTTTCTTTATTGTTGTATAAGCCTTCTCGACAGTGCTCTCGTTGAAGTCTTCACTTAGAGGCTCCCATAGCTTCATGCCAGGTGACGGTGCCATCACCTGAGGAGGATTAGGATGTTGAGAAAGAATTTCTCTAAACATCTTCATTATATTCTCTTCGAGGGATTGAATTCTCAATTTGATCTTTGCCTCAATGGCTTGGATTCGTGTTTCGATTCGCGCTTCGATCAGCGCATCCCTTGGATCCAACTTTGCTTCTAAGGCAAGTTCTTCTGAGGACAACACATTCTTATTTCCTGTAGTCATGGAATAAGCCTTCAAATCCTTGATACCAATCTTGTTCTTTTGACGGTGAGCAATAGGCATCCACCAGTAAACCGCTCTCATACCAACTTGATAGAACACCGTTCTATCAGAAAAGAAATTAGGGAAAAAGATGATAGGAAAAGATCGAAAGAGTAAGTTAAATCGAGGAAACTCAAGCCTCCAATGAGCTAAATCGAGGAAACTTGGCCTCCAATATGCTAACTACACTAAATTTGATTATCTCTTGCTGAATAGCCATACAACATTTGTATTATATAGAAATTAGGGGAAGCAAAATAAGAAAACAGAAATCAGCAGAAAAATACGTAAAAAGAGAATAAAGAAACCTAATATAAGGAAATAATAACGTAAATAAGGAAAGCAGCTAAATAAGAAAATTTATTTTTGACGATTGGCCATGTGGATCCCGTCTATATGATATGTGTAGGAACAAGTTCTGAACACCTTGGGCAGTCGGTGATAGCAATAACATGCCTTTTGGACTAGGCCAATGACCTTGAAGTGGATTCGTTCTTTATTCAACTTTGTTCTTCGAATGAATATGATATACGCATCTTTTGTCTTGATGCCTATGCTCCAAAGTTTGGGTTGACCATGCTATTCTTTTGCTTAGCAAATACAGGTGATCTATGTTACTTGACTCACGGCATTCTTCTCATGTGAACGCTTTGTACATTAATGTGACTCTGTTGATGGACCTTGTTCCTTTGCTCCCTTAGATCCAACTGAAGTAGCACATTATTATGTACTGGGCTTTGGATGGCTGTGGATTTACAATTTTTCAGATTTTGAAGCCCATAAATTTTCATATTTCGATCCCCATAGTGCGAACGAGGGAGCAGAGGCTTAGCACTTTCTATCATTTTATTAGTTCTATTTGAGTCATCACACAATGAATATTTTGTGAACAAATTTTAAAAGACAATGTTTAATTACTTGTGTTAGGGCTATTTCAAAAAAAAATTACTTGTGTTAGACTGTTAGGTAGAGAGAAAGAGGGTAAGAGATTTGTTATGTTATGGATTTAATTAGATGGATATGATATTGTTCACGTATGCGACGTTGTTATGTGCTGGGCCGTGAGTACGGATTGGGACGTGACAAACGGCTGATATATCAAGCTTAGCTTCTCAACAAAACCCATTTCCCCTCACCATGCACCTTGCTAATTCCACCACCTCTCTTTAGTGCAAGCATTTGAAGCAAGCTAAAATCCCAAGATAGCAAGATCTACGAGAAAAGAACTTCCTGAAGCTTCCTTGCCACGTACCTCAATGTATTCATTACCTTCCTTGAACGATCCTTCTAGGTAACGAGAGAAGGAGGCTCTCCTTACCTAGCCAAAAGAATCTCTCCTTCAATGCATTACAGCCCATGTGAAAGAAGTAATTCTCGCCCTTTTTATCAAATCGTTTCCTCCTTATAGAGAAAAGAAGCTTCGCTTTCCTTCTTCCTTTGCCATCTCCATTTGATAAAGCTCTGGTTAAAACCGTGGGATCGATACAAGTGAGGTTCCTTTTTTTAACGTGTACTAGGCCTCATAATTACTAATTCCTTCCTTCTTGGGTCACCCATCAAGATGACATTGAAATATACTTAGAAATAGCACTCTTTTGCAATCAAAATCTGTAGCAAATCCCATTCTTTAATTCCCAATGGGATCTTTACAAGTATTATCGGTGTAGAATCGTATTTTGAATGGACACTTGTTCATTATTTCCAAACAGATTTCCACTCACACTATTTCCTCCCTTAACTCAATCTTTTAAAACCTTTTTGGCATTCCATACGGCTCTCTCCATACTAGGCTACCTGATACTTTTTCCAATCCCTTTTTACTACAAACACAAGATTTAGTCCATTATTTGTCATTTAATCACAACCGTTTTCGTATTCTCTTTCTCTAAATAAAATCAATTAGGAAACCTCTCTTTCTGTTGGTTAAAAACTTAAAATTTTAATGAAAAGGTACCCAAAGTAGGCAAGCAAATCTTGAATTCTTAGGAGCCATTTTGATATAGACCCCCTTACAAGTTTCCTAAAAACTTCAGCTCAGTTTTGATAATGGCACCACATACAAGCTTTAAAAATTTATACCTAGTTTCTGATAAAGACACCCATTTAAAATAACTTCCTAATGGTGGGTCTCTCTCTCTCT
Source organism: Tasmannia lanceolata (assembly GCF_043159265.1). NCBI lineage: Eukaryota > Viridiplantae > Streptophyta > Magnoliopsida > Canellales > Winteraceae > Tasmannia > Tasmannia lanceolata. Next base: position 1,587,777 of record NW_027518693.1, read on the forward strand.
CTCTCTCAGTCACACACAGTCACACACACACCCACACACACACACACCCCATTTGCTAGTCCTTGTAAAAGAGAAGCAGTTCAGTACCCTTTATTTTTTCCATTGCTCAAAAGTTCCCTTTCTCAGTGAGACTTTTAGCTTTTGCAGAGCCCTAAACTCGCAAAAGTAAAGAGGTCAATTGGAGACCCTTTTTTGATTCCAGGATTTTTTTCCCACAATTTAGTAGGAAATGATCAGGGTATGGCTTATTTAGATAGACATCATTCTAAATAGAAGGTCCTCAAGTTACTACTATCTTACATGAGTAATCAAACAATGAGAAACACGTTATTTTAAAAAAAGTTTTTTTTATCCTAAATGATTCAAGAAAATTCAAGCAATCCAACATATTAAAAGTAAAAAATGAACAAAAAGAGCTTAACGAAGACTTTCCATACAGAGGATATCATGATTTTTGGATATCAAATAAAAATATTAGAGGAGGAATCATGAACTTGTGTGTGATGATTGGTTCAAAGTCAAGAAATATAAAAGCAAAGTTGATGAAATAATTCTACTTTTCTTGAGTCAAATATTTGATACGAAGATCCACCGAATAATCCATTACATTATAATCCAGAAGAAATAATTCTACTTTCTTTTACCCTAATGATAACCCATGATACTATCATTTCCCTTTCGGCTACCACTAAACCATGTACTAAAACATAATCGATCACCTTGGAGGGAATGTGTCGTGTCAGATTACGATTAACCCTAACTTTTCTGGCCATTGTCTAGCTAGAGTGCCTCCATTTCTACAGTTTGCCTAACTCTAGAAATCCTAAAATTATGGATGCTGATGGTGGGGTCTTGCTTCTACTTTGGACATCTGGTTTGTGGGGAACATGTTGCACCATGTCTCGGGCACTAAACACCTTGGATTCTACCTTGGTGGTTCCCTACTGTTTTATTCAATGACAGTATCTTCCTTTTCATAGACCTAAGAAGATGTAGTAGAGGAGGGTGACTGGTAAGGAAACTAGCATGCCAAAGATGACCCTGCAAAAGCACAAGAAGAGAAAGTTGAGTGAAAGCATATGTAAGAAAAGAAGGGAAAAAGTACTAAATATCTAAGCACTTTTCGTGTTGGTTACTAATATTTTCATGGCAAAATGGTGTCTACACCCCATGTTTTGGTAATAACATACTTTACTAAACATGTTGCTAATAGTTTTTTTGGTAGGTTTTGATAATTATAATAACATTTAATAGCTAATCAAAAAATCCATAAAAAGGGAATGGAGTTTCATAGAATTTCTACTCATAAGATGAATAATGTGTGAAACTTACCCGGTGCTTAAAATGTCTGGATGCAAGCCATATTCCCTAGCAAACACAAACGGTACAATGCCTTGTGGAAGAGCAGCCTGTAATTTAAATAATAGTTTGTGTAAATAGAGATTACTGAAAACAATAATTGATGAATTTCAAAAATAAATGATTCCACTACAAAGTGAATTGAGTGAGTTGCCTCAACCTAGTCAGTAAACAGTTGATAACAGCTTGCCGGAAGTATTCGAGTGCAATATATACATAGATACTTAGAATTCTATATATTTTTCATTAGCACCTAACTTCCCATTGATTTAAGTTCACTCGGCCGAGTTTTGAGTTAACTCGTTACTTTCAACTAAAGATAATACAAAGTTGGTTAGTAGATTTGTTTGATAAATCAAGCAAGCATAAGGTTAAATGAGTATAACTGGACATATAAATCTATTAGTACCTGAACAATGGCGGTGCGTAGTTGGACTCCTCTTAATCCGACGGCAACCGATGCTGCTGACATCAATGTGGGTCCACTTACGAAACGAATCAACATCCCTAAGACTGCCATTTTCGCACCACAAGCAATGATCCTAGGCTGAAGAGCCATGAACAAACCTGAAACCTTCACTTGTTAGTTTATTCAGTGCTTGACCAAACAACAAGAGGTTGAAATGCAAGGAAAAGGTGGTGGAAATATCATTTCCATTAGTTTTTTTTTTTTTTTTGGGAGTTGCATGTGATGATATATACCTAGACTGAACATGGCCATCCCTAGCCCGGCATCTGAGATTATCTTGATCGAAGATTTAATTAGACTTGGCATGCCTACGTCCCACCTGCCCAATTAATGCATAATCATACCGTTATTTGCTTACAATCTCATATTATACGGCGATAAATCAAGGGATGTGCTTTTTTTATATTGGCACCCTCTTTATTCTATACTATATATTTTGATTAGATGATAGCGGTTTTGGGGGTTTATAACAGCCTTTAATAGGTTGGAACTATAAATGATTAAAGAACTCCGACTCGCAGTAGGCCTTGGTTTCAAAACCCAACAACACCTCGATGTTAAAAGTCCACGTGTACAAACAACCAAAAAAAGAGGGGCCACACTTGAGGAGGGAGTCTTGAAGTATAAATGATTAAGTAACACCAACTATAACAGATTAAGTTTTCGGCAACATGTGAAATGCAAGTAAAGAAAGTAGTTCCATTATTAAAAGAAAGGGTGCGGAATTCAGCTCCCTTAATCAAATAATATGCTACTATACCCTGGTTGTTCTACCCTCTTCCTTAGACATTATTCAAAGGATTGGGCAATGATCATGTTCCTGCTATTGTATCAACTTTCTTTATTTAATATACTGATAGGGGTCCGTCTAACCCAAGCCCACCCATAAAAAAATAATAACATGCTACATCCTCGCTCAATGAAAAGATGAGTCCTTTACCTGAAAGAAATCAAAGACCAAAGGAGGCCTAAAATGCTCGAGTAAGTGTTGGGATTGCGAGATAACTTCCTTCCAACCATAATCAATATCAACCTCACCAAAACGAGAGCACCTGGCATTTCTTGATTTGATGCCGTCTTGTTGAGCTTCAAATCTTCTTCCTCTGTTTTTATTCTAAAGCTGATATCTTTCTCTGCAAATCAATCAGAAGATAAAAAATGAAGAAGAAAATGTGGAGGGTCATGTTCAGAACAAGAGAGTGTTGAGGGTCATAGTCGACTTGGCACGATATGGTCGACTACTCGGTTGACGCGGTCATAGTTTGGGTAAGTCAAAGGAGTTTTAATTAACTAAGTAGCGCAAAATATGGTACAAAAGGGCAAAATGCGGACGCGGCCATGGTAAAAGGAAATAGTGGAGTTCACGATGACACGGGGGAGTTTTAAAACTATGGTATATAATCGGTAGAGAAATTTACCTGTTAGAAAAGGTACTAAATTTAGGAGACTCATGTTGTCACTAACATATCTGATGACGCACTATTCCCATGTTGTCAAACTATTTTATTGGATGTTGATAACACGTCTTGGGTATTGAGTATTGCAACAGCCGTAAAATGCTAATTAAAAAAGTGTAAAACAAATTTAATAGTGTCATTATGAAAATATCGTAGTGTGTATCTCCCCTTAATTTAATACCTAAATTAAACTTCACAATTATAAGGTTTTAAATATTCTTAAACATAAAATAGATTTATAATGTTCAAAGGAAACTTCACATCAAGGTTTTAAAGTTCGGTTTATAAATTCAAAATAGGAAAAGTAATATTTTATCCCGTTTCAGTCGAAATTACCGAAATTTTAGTAATTTCAGCTGAAATTTCGGGATAATAATAAATAACGACTAAAATTTAGTTTTTTAGGGATATTCCTTAAATTTTGGTCGAAATTATGTAACGTTTCGACCTAACCCAATTTCGGTTTCGGCCCCGACCGAAACCCGAAATTTCGAATTTCGGTTGAAATTTAAAACCTTGCTTCGTATTTATAATGATGTACAGGACCATACGCACAAATAAATCATCAATCATGACCGTCCAGCGTATGGGCCCATCATTTGTCTGTTTGCGGGTCACTTATCTGATAGGAACATTTGAATATTTGATCAATCCATCAATGGTGGGGGCCACTAGATGAATGGTCCAAGTCAATGAGCTCACCTATCACGCGACCAATAGACACCTCGGTCACACCAAAAGGGTTGCACCAGATTATTCCTGGGAGGTGATATTTTCACCCCTCTACAGTACGCATTCGCCCCCTTATAAGGTGAACAGTGGGCAACTTTAACGCTTTTTCACGTCAAATCACGTTACAAGGGGGGCGAATGCGTACTGAATGGGGTGAAAATATCATCGCCCTTATTCCTGTACTAATTTGTAGTATCATTGTCAGATCGGAGACAACATGGACAGAAAACAGGGAGCCGAACCCCTGAAAAGCTGATGTGAACTGAAATTTTACGTAGTAATTGTGTATCTGCAGCAACAAATTTGGCATTTTGACAAACTGATATGGGTACCAGCCTAATTTTGAGGGTGTTTATTGAGACTACTTTTCGTAAATTATTTTACAATCTGAAGTGATATTTCCACCCCTTTCACAGAGTTTCCACCAGTTTTGTTTGTTTCTTCCCAAGGGCCAACCGGCCAAGGCCTTGTTTGGATTGGGGGAAAATTATGTCTCGGAAAATATTTTCTTAGAAAATTTCTTCGTACAATAATTTAGAGGAAAAAGATAAATGAAAAAGCAATGTATTGAAAATTCTGAAAAGAGGTGGAAATATCATTTCCTTTATAATATTCTTTCTTGTGAGACAAAAGACAGTCAGAGCTGACCCACGTACCTCCTCCAACATCCTTGCCGTCCTGTCTCTGTCCAACACCCTGACACTTCCCCGGCGAATCCCACACCATTTTCAAGCCGGAGATTGCCGGAGAATGTGGCCGGAGTATCCTCCCACCTGCCGGAGACCTAACCCACACCGGCGTATTTGCTGTGGTCCCCATGATCGTGTCCAATTCGTTGAAATTCGACCTTCGTGGGGTTGGTTGGAGGGAGTAAGCGTCCGATGACGCGTACCCTGAGAGATGAGGACTTGTGGACCTATAGCCGAATGTTACATCAGCATTCCCGAATGCCACTTCGGGCGGTGGACCCTGATAAGTTTTGGAATTTCACTAAACTTAGATAAGTTCCATTAATCATAGCAAGTGCTTATATAGAGTACATAAAGATAAAAGATTTATGTAAGAAAGTATTCATATTAGCCGACCCCAGCTAGTTTAGGACGAAGGCTTAATTGAGTTGAGTTGAGTATAAGAGAGGAAATAGCTAGTCTTAATCTAATAAAATTACCGGTGTATTGATGGAGTAGATTTCAGCCCCGGAGAGATTGGAGGGACGTGGAGTGATCCCAATGGAGGATGATAGAGTTGAATCAGGGGCCGTAGATGTGGACCGTCTGATTCGGACACGGATCCGACCATTGGCGTCGATCTCGGATTCTGTTCGAAGGGGATCTCGACCGTCCAATGAAATCACATCCCCATCTATTTCGAATTTTGATATGGATGCAGCTGTGGGCCCCGGAAACTGGTCTCGGATTAGAAGTGTGGCAGCTCTGTATTCAAAGAGGAAGAGTAGAAGGGTATACCTGCAAGTGACCAAGGAATCAAAATCCTGAAAAGAAGAAAAGACACATGTACAAAATCATCTCGGGTTTTATACTAATCGCGCGTTTAAATTATAAGAATAAGAGATAAAGTGATAAGCACTTCATTCCCATTTAGAGTCCAAAATCATCCCTTGTTTGGTTATGTAACCAAAATCGAAATATAAAAAGTAAAGAAGTCCATTTTCTTTCTTATTCTAAAAAATAGTAAGCTTGAGTACAGCTCTATTTGGCCTCTTGATATGCTGCTGAAATTAATCTTATTTGCAAATAATGTTAGTTTAATTTAATCTTATACCAACAAATGGTACATTAAACTCGTAAGCCATTAGATTTATCATTTATAAAACTGTTGTAGCCAAATAATCATATTTAACTTCGAAAATCCCTTTTGCTAAAGTATTTTAGATTATATCAGTTGGTAGTCAGTGTAGATAATCATATTCAACTTCAAAATCATTTGAAAATATTTAGATATTATGCAAGTAAAAAGGAGCTTCCAAGAGGCTTTTTAGAATTTCTTATCCAAAGCTGGCTATTATAATCCCTTATTTCTAACTTTTTTTAGACTCTCAGTTGGAGGCTAGAGTTGGACTCACCCCATTCTCATGAGTGAGCTAGAACAACTGTTTCATGGGACCCCTATTCCTGGATTCTCTATCCCCGAAAATCAAACAACCCTTGTGCCATTAAACCAAAATGATCAAAATGATCGGATACACATTACTAAAAAGAAGTAAGGCCCTGTTTCTATTGGATTTGGAGAACCGATTCTGAGTCCGCAAATCTGTACTTATAATCCCAAACATTTCTTTTTATGACATAGGGTATCCTCTCCCCAATTTTTAGGGCGGGACTATTCCCTACGGATGCGCGCAATCACCCATAAACCACACGCATCGGTAAGCCGGGGGGAGTCCATGGGGAGTCCATGAGGAGCATACCCGTGACTTCAAGTCTTTAAGCCAAAGAGCCACACCGAATATGTTAATCTAAAACATAACCTAAAAAAATTATATAGTTTTTTTTTTTTTTTTTTCCAAAAACAAAAAGCAAAGCTTATATGTATGTTTACCATATAATGCATTGTAGAACAACGAGTTGCACCATGAGAGACTCCGTGAAATCGCCGTACATGGCACGAAGCAATGGAATGCCCATGACGAGAGTGTTAGGTAGGGTTGCGACCGAGAAGAGGGTGATTAGCCAATCTAATCCTCCATTTAAAAAGATGGCCCATATGGAGAGGAGGAGGAGTACTATGAGCTTAGACAAGGTGTCCGCCAGTATGAATTTGAGGTCCATTTTATAAGGGTTATTCTGTGAGATGAAGTGGAAGGAGAGAACCGGAACAGCAAAGACGGCAACAAAGCGGTTGATGCCGGAGCATTGCTCCGGCGAGAATATCTTCCACCATTTCACTGATCCATAAGCAACAAACATGGCAAAGTAGAGAGGGACCATAGCACACATGACCTTGTAGAAATCATCCAAATTTATCATTTTCCTTCTCCCTTTATAATAAATTTTTTTACAAGCTTAGCTCTTCTCACTCCAAAGAAGAGTGGAGAGAAAGGAAAGGAGATAGAGGAAAGAGAAAGAAAGATAGGAATGAGAGGATTTTGCAGCTCCTGAGTGGGGTGGGTAAAGTAAAATTGAATGGGTTTTATAGGATATTTGTGTTGTACTGAATTTACATGAATACCCTTGAGGTTGTGTTTTCAATAAATATAAAGTCATGGGGAATTTATATGTAAGCACATTTTTAGCACACCCTAAAGTTTTCAGGTGCTGTAACTCCTAGGCCTTTTTCGTTTGAGATTGTGGCAACCGATTGTGCGCCCAAACTGATTTATAGGTAATTTTGAGTCCTATAATCGGAACGAACGGGCCTAGTATGCAACATTGGGTGCCACGTTAGGACTTCTTTTTAACTGAGAGTGTTGATTTGGTTGATCATCAAGTGTTGACTCAGATGATCTTGGCCCGTACGAATGGAAATGCCATCGTTTTGGTTAAGGCTTACAAAAATCAACCTACACAAGGCGTTATCAATGTGGGGCTAGGATCATCCAATTAAGGTGAGACCGACATCGATGGGTCGCGTGTGCTCGTGGCTAGGTTCAAGAGGACCAAAAGTGTTGGGACCTGGGTAGAACTCACACCTATAAGCTAGGCGTTAACTAAAGCAACTTAGAGCTTCATGTAATGGCTCTCACCACTGTTGAGAAGATTCCAAGCTTAATGAAGATTATTTCAAAAGCAGATGAAGTTCAAATAGTAACTTAATAATCCTACTTATAAAACTTCTCTTTTTCATACAACATGAATCTTGTACCGCTAAAGAACTACAGATTCTTGCACCTCTTCTCAACTTCTTCCAAATCATGAATCTCCTTGTAATATCTACAAACTCGATGGACACACATGCACCCACACAATGACATATATAGTTTAAGCATGTAAGTTAGATTCTGACATTCGCACCAAATCAATATGGTAAGAGTATACACTGCCTACCAATAAAGAAGGCATGCCGCAACACAAAGGATAACATTCCTCTGAGCTTTATAAATCTGCAAAGCATCTCAACAATATCATCAAGTTAAATGCTGGGTTATGAAAGAGGAATAAACAGGGGGAAAGACAAACCTTATTTCCCAGAACTTATGTTGAAGATACCAAGAAATAATTCCGTTCAAACAAACCAGAAACCATAATACTTAATTTAAACACTCAGCAACAAGCCAAACACACGAAAAGGAGAATGGAGAAATGGAGAATGATATTTTGGGGGAAATGTTATCAGCACCACTGTACTTTGATGAAGGCACTCCTCGCTTTATTAAAACTACTGTATGGCCCGCACCATAGGATGATCTGAACCGTCCATTAGATGGGCCACAGCCTAAATAGGTTGTGCCCCAAACATCATTTCCATTGGTTAATCCTAACCCTCCAATCTGAATGTTCGAGGGTATTTCCTAAACCTTAATAGATCGGAGGGTTAGGATCAACCTGTAGAATTAATTTTTAGGGCACAACCTATTTAGGATGTGGCCCATCTAACGGACGGTTCGGATCATCCTATGGTGTGGGCCATACTGTACTTTTAATAAAGTTAGGAGTGACCTCATCAACATAGTGTAGTGATAATAACATTTCCTTTTTGGAAATGGCTATAACTCTATAAGTTAGCAGCCTTCTAGTGGAGAATATTTCTAACTTGAACTCAAAAATCGACAATTTTTTTCTGATATAGGCACAATTTATCTTTATTTTATTATTTCCTCATTGGCTATTTGGCTGTTACATTCCCTGGGATGCTATAAGTGGGGCTTGTTGGAAAAGTGTTTCAAATTATATTTTACAAATGTAATTTTGGAAAATTAATTTTGTTAGAAATATGTTTCAAATTATATTCTTGAAAATTAAATTTGTGGCTTTTTATATTCCTTGAAATTCCAATGCCCATTACTTGGATAAGTGAAGAGTTAGACTAATGAATCTATTTAATTGGTTTCATTAATAGATTCATGATAAGCTTTGACTCTTTGTGAGACTCTTCATGTTCTATTAATGGTGACTCTTTGGTTCTCTCACTAGTGGTGTGCCTTTAGTGCTCTCATTAGTGGAGACTCTTGGTTTTAGAAATGACTATTGGGAATTCTATGATTCCATTTAATTGTCACATTGAATGGGTATATTTCTTCAATGAACCTATATCTTTTCAAGAGATAAAATGGTTTTGAAGAGAGTATGAAAAATACAATCCTTTTCATAGAGTTTATTTTCAAATAGAAAAATCATTTGAACAAACACTTGTGATTGTTTGATCGATCGGAGGTGGATACACGATTCATTGTAGAGAAGTGCAACTCTCTTAAATGTACATGGAATCTGGGCTTGGTTGAATTCCAGAGATAGTGCTGCCATAGTTGTCTTCCGTTTGCATGTGGGAGAGGCTTGGTTCTTTCTATATATATTTTCGGGTAATATCTTATATATTTTATTTTGTGCTTTTGTTCCAACAAATTGAAGCTAGTTTAACTCTCATTGCTTCTAATGAAGTTAATAGGATTGTTCACCCGAATTTTGAGACTTTTGATAGAAAGAACTTTCAGAGATGGTAGTACTAAATGTTGACAAGTGTTCGGCATGCATGGTAGAAATTTGTGTCTCATAATTGTCTTCACAGTTGCATGAGAGCAAGTTTCTTGTTAGCACGGGTAGTAATCTTGTAATTGAATTTTTGGTCTACTATTTTGTTGATACTTGAAAGTATCTATATAACATGAATTGATTATCTTGAGTGAAAAATCATAACAAGAATATGCATTTTTTTGAAAACAACAATGTAATATAACATTCTATACAGAGAATGAGTCTTTATGGGTTACTCTAAATCTCAAGGGATTTAAGTTCCTTGACCTCAAAATTAAGAATCACTGAAACAAAATTCTTGAATGACAAAATTAATTTCAATTTCGAACAGGGCCAACCAGGGAAGTTGAAAATAAAGTGAGAAGGGCCAGCATCAAATCAGTTGGAGGGGGATATAACCTCATTAAATAAAATATGGCAAGTTAATAAAAAATGGATGCTTTAAATAGGCAGCTTTTCCACCCACAAAATTAAGGTTATAATGTTATATGTACAAAAATATATAAATTGGCCCAAAAGAAAATTCCCCAGCTCTTATATATATCTACTACTATAGGCTGGGAGGAAAAGCCCAGGCTTTTCTAATTTTCCTGAAAATTCTGTGGAATTTACACCTCAGCTGAAACAGATAAATGCCTCATATGCCCTCAAATTCACACTTTTTTGAGTTTTAAATACCTCATGTGCCCTCAAATTACACGCAGCTTCTGTGTATACATCAGAGATATTTTTGGCATCAGAGATATTTTTGGCAAATTTCTATTAGCTGATGTTGAGTTTTTTTGTAGAGTTGAACGAGGTCTTTACCAGACAATGCCCATCCTTCCTACAATCTCTACAGGCATGCCTGTCTTCCCATTCTTTTAAATTATTTTTCATTTCTTCATTTTTCAGGATGCTATTGAATTACCCTCCACCAGCAAAACATGTTCTTCAAGATTTTTTCTTTTTCGTTTTCTTTTTTGAAGATTTTTGCTGCCGATATGCCTATGAAAAATAAGATGAAGACATTAAAAGTGAAAATTTATAGAAGTTGAAGATACTTTAAATCTCTGCAGAACAGGGAGTTTTACACCACTTCAACTTCCTAGAATTATTTTTTGTCTATTTAGGATTTGAGGTTGTTTTTTATTCTCAAATTGATATATGATCAGTGATTTTTTTTCCTTTTGAGTTTCCTTTCATTTTAGTGCACCATATTTTCAACAGATTGGTTATAATGGAATATACTCTTGAACAATGCCAATGATCTTGATGCAACGAAGGAGATATCATCATTGGGGAAGCTTTCTCATCCAAAGGTTTGTCCAACCAGTTTTATTTTAATATTTCAATTTACTTCCATCTTTGTGTAGCCCGTTTTTCTCACAATCTATTGTATTCGTCCCACTATTATTTGTTTTTTCCTCACATTAAGTGATTTCATTCTGCTTTTGGATGTTCTTTATAATAGTGGGTTATATTTTTAACCTTTTCAGTTAGTTACAGATGAGAAGTTGGAAGAGGTGGGAAAAGGAAACCAAAGACATGGAAAACCAGTTTTCGCATGGTAGCATTATTTTTATTTCAGTTCTTTCAAGTCATACTCTGTTCCACCTATAGAATTCTAAAGACAGCATTCCCTGCTTGAGATTTAGAAATATTCGGATTCCAGGAATTTTCTCCGTCCCTCTCTCTTTCTCATTCAATCTCTCTTTGTTTTATTATAACTTTTTTTTATGTATAAGCTAATCTGCCAATCTGTTTATTATAGAATTCTTCATTCTTTTATTTTACTCTCTATGAGATCAAATCTTTGAACCTAACTTTATAATTCTCCCATCCCTTCCTAACCCAGATGGCTGCTTTCTCTTTCTTTTTTTTTTCCGATCAAGCTTATACTTAACATTTAGCAAAAAAACTACTTTAGCCATACTTAGGCTTGGTTTGTTTTGGAGTTTGAGAATGGTTCTGAGTATTGGACTCACAAGCTGTTCTCAAATTCTAAAACAAACAGGATCATACTTTTCCATTAACGCCGTGACTGTATTGCAAGCAAAATATTTTTTATGGAAAATTACATCAAGGAGGAGCTCAATAAGAAGCGCGGACACAAGGCATTGCCACATCGTCTACAATATTGGTATACGTTTCCCTTTTGGTTTGAATTATTTATGTGGATTGATGGGGTTTTTTATACATTTTGCGGCATTTTTTCTTCTTAATGATGATTTAGGTGCATTTCTTTCTTTCAGTGTTTGTGGATCATTGGCCCCACTTTTTTATCCATTTCACTTTTTTTTTTATAAATCCTACATGATTATAAATCCAATCGTGAGATTTATAATAAGAGATTTTGACTAATCTTTTCAATGTTTAAACATAAAATTATTGTACTTAAAACATGAGGTACCCATTTTTACCAGTCCCCCCACCTGCTTGAGTTCTACGTGGCGCCCTCCTCTTAAAAAAAGAATGAATTGGTTTCCCTCTCTTTATATATCTAAATTTCTATCTAAATAAAAGCTAAAACGTCTCCACTGGCCAGTCGATTTCTTTATTAAAATAGGCAAAATAATAGTCGGGATTTCTGCGTATAATTTATGCGCCTTTTCTTTGTTCAGGTTTATCTTCTACTCAACTGTGTAATACTGATTTCTAATCTCTATATTTACAAATATATCTTCCTTATGCATGTTTCTTCTTTCTTTTCTTTTCTTTTTCAGTTATAAAGCATTTTAATGAGCGCTCTGTGCATCTCACGGCGGGTCTTTACTAGTACTTTATATAGTGGAAAAGGGAATTGCAAAAGACTATGCAAAGGCCTTTTCCGGAACGACTGTTGAATGAGAGTGCATCCATGTCAGATGAATTAAATGTGACTGCCCTCTCATGCAACAGCCGTTCCAAGAAATGCCTTCTGCGATGGTCCCTAGCCAAATCCCTAGTAAAAATCGGTTTTTAAAAAGTTTGAGTTGTCTATGTTTTCCCACCGGGAAATGTTATCAGCACTACGCTATTTTGATGAGGGCACTCCTAACTTTATTAAAAGTACGGTATAGCCCACACCATAGGATGACCCGAACCGTCCATTAGATGGGCCACATCCTAAATAAGTTGTGCCCTAAAAATTAATTCCATAGGTTGATCCTAACCCTCTGATCTATAGATGGTTAGGATCGACCCTCTAACATTCAAATCAGAGGGTTAGGATTAACCAATGGAAATGACTTTTGGGACACAACCTATTTAGGCTGTGGCCCATCTAATGGACGGTTCAGATCATCCTATGGTGTGGGCCATACAGTAGTACGTTTTAATAAAGCAAGGAGTGCCTTCATCAAAATACAGTGGTGCTAATAACATTTCCCCCCAAATAGAATTAGCATTAAATAGCACTAGCATTCTCCTTTATCATTTTCCATTCTCCTTTAGTGCTCGGCCAGTCGGCTATCATTGGGTATATGCCGTCAAATACTTACCTGATGAGACCGTTGAGTATCTTCAGGCGCAGTTGGTTGCCAAAGGTTATACTCAGACCTTTGGAATTGATTACTTAGAGACGTTCTCACCCTTCGCAAAGATTCCTTCGGTTCATGTCCTCATTTCCCTTTCTGCCAACTGAGGATGGCTCCTGCACCAGTTCGATGTCAAAATTGCCTTTTTTCATGGTGAGCTCACTGAAGAGGTTTATATCGAGCAACCTCCTGGGTATGTTGCTTGGAGGGAGATGTCATCCTCAGTGTGTCGCTTGAAGAGACCTATCTACAGCCTAAAACGGTCTCCTAGAGCGTGGTTTGGGAGATATAGCGATGTTGTTATGTTGTTTGGCATGAAGCAATGTGCAGTTGATCACTCGGTCTTCAGCCATCAGTTTGCGGCTGGATGTGTTCTCTTGATAGTTTATGTTGATGTTATTATCATTACTGGAGATGATTAAGTGGGGATACAGAAGCTGAAGACCTTCTTGCAGAAAGAGTTTTCCACCAAAGATCTGGGCCGTGTTAGGTACTTTCATGGCAATGAGGTGAGGCCTATTCCACCAAAGGCATCTCCCTCTCACATAGGAAATATGTGCTGGATTTACTTGATGACACATGTTATTTGGAGTGAAACCTGCTTATGTTCCCCTAGACCCGAATGTAAAACTTTGTCCCGAAGAAGGAGATTTATTATATGACCTTGGTAGGTACATGAGGATAGTTGGCAAGCTCATATATCTCACAGTCACTCGTCCAGACATATCATTTGATGTTGGAGTCATCAGCCAGTATATGAGCTCTCCCCGTACTTCATAACACTAGGCAACAGTACTTCAAATTGTTAGGTACTTGAAAGGTGCTCCTGGAAGAGGCTTGTTGTTTAAGAAGCATGGTCATTAGAAAATAGAAGGGTTCACGAATGCTGATTGGGCAGGATCTCCAAGCTTCAATCAGTTATAACCGAACCGAAATAACCAAAATAACCGAAATTTGATAACCGAAACCGAACCGAATTTTACGAAAACCGAACCGATTAAAATTCGGTTATTCGGTTATAACAGAATAACCGAGTAGTGATAGAAAAAGAAAAAAAAATTTGGATGGTTTGAACGGAGGGCTATGATCAATCTATCGAAATGGATTTTTAGGCACAACCTATTGAAGTTATGATCAATCAAATGGATGGTTTGGATCATCCTACGGACTGTCCATACACCATTTTTTGAAAAAATATTGTTTATTTTTGGTTAATTTCAGTTATTCGGTTAACCGAATCTTTTTCCCGAGATTACGGAAACCGAAACCGAATAACTGAATTAACCAAAAATAAAAAATCGAAACCGAACCCGAATTAGCAAAAAACCGAACCGAACCGACCAAATCAATTCGGTTCGGTTTGGTTATTCATTTAAAACTGAATAATGAACACCCCTATCTCCAGCTGATAGGTGGTCTACCACAAGATATTGTACCTTCTTAGGAGGTAACTTGGTGTCATGGCGAAGTAAGAAACAAGATGTTATAGCTAAATTAAGTGCAGAAACCGAATACAGAGCCATGGCCCACACAAGTGGAGAACTCATTTGGTTGTGCTCACTTTTGTCAGAGATCAGCTTTCCGCCTTCCTCTCATTCTCAGTTGTATTGTGACAATAAGGCTACAATCCATATTGCTACAAATCCAGTCTTCCTTGAGAGGACTAAGCACATTGAGGTAAATTGCCACTTCATCCATCAAAGAATCGAGAAGAGAGAGATATTCACAATGTTGACTAGATCAGTGGATCAACTAGCTGATATGTTGGCCAAGATATTAAACAAAGCTGGGTTGAGTGACGTTTGTCACAAGCTATGAATATTTGATATATACATTCTAGCTTGAGGGGGAGTGTTAGAAGGTGTATATGTGCATAAGGGCTCTTTGGTCCTTGTACTCTTCTCTTTTATATAAATGCATAAGTGAGGGTACACCCTAACTCACTCTTTTCCTTTACTCTCTTCTCCTCTTTATTCCCTTCAACAAAAAAGGTTGCTCTTTCTCTTTTGTTTTTTCTGGACCAATTCAGATTACAGGGAAAATACTTTTCCTAGAAATTTTTTTTTCATTCCACGATTTAGAGGAAAATGATGCCGTTATGGCATATTTTGCGGGATCTCATCATAAATTGAAGGTCCCTCTAACTAACTTGAATCATGCTTTTTATTTTTTCTTTTATTTGTAATCAAACAATGTAAAAGCAGGAAATTTTTAAAAAGTTTTTTCTCTCCTTCCTTTTTTGGAAAATTCCAGCAATCCAAACAGGGCCTTAGTGCGCAATGTGATACAAAGAATCTTTAAATTAAATTAAAGCGGATAAAATGGAATACAAAAGAATGAAGAAAACCAATAGAGGAGCATAAATGCATACAAGGTTGGGCAAAATAGAAAAAAGACCCAACGAATAAAAATCACTCCAATTCTCACATCCCTGTCAATTAAAGAAGTGAGGGACGATAATATGTAGGGAAATTAGGCATTACAATGGCTGCACCCTTCTCACTCTTCTTCTTCTTCTCTTTCCCTTCGGTCTTCCTCTTCTCTAGTTTGGAATGCAAGGAAACATCTGTTACTTTACCTTGATTGGACTTAAAAACTGAAAAGAAGGAGACAATACGACCCATTTTCACTGTTTTTGCTCGTTTGCTCTTGAGTTGTGGGTTTGAGTCTGGTCCTTGGGCAGATTTATATAGATTTTGAACTAGCCACATGTTTGAACCGGTTCCATGGTTATCTCATTCTCAAGTTTTCTTGCCTCCCAAGTATTAGAATTGAAAAGTCAATAAACAGCACCAAGGGTGAAAACGAAATGGTATAGGAAAAGCATTAGAAGCCTCTTAATTGGTCGGATTTTGGCCGAATTTTTATTCATTATTTAATATTTCCCCATAATTTCAGCCGAAATTTAGTACAGAAAAAAAATATTAAATTTAATGGTTTGGTCGGATTTTGGCTGGATTTTGGCCGAAATTTCAAAATTTCGCCAAAATTTCAGTTTCGGTGAGGACTAAAAGGCATTCTCGAAACCGAAATTTGAAACCATGGATGTAATCTAACCCTACAAGTTTTTTATGTGGGATCTGATTTCACCTCATAATTTCATCTGGATGGATGCCAAAATGATCTTACAAGTCATATCATGGGCCTTATGGTGGACGCCTCATGGTTCAATTATATATCACCAAATAATGCAGTCTGGTAAAAAGCAAGTATGAATTCTTGGATAGAAAACGCCAAAGAAAATTTGCTATATCACCAAATGATGCATAGTCTGGTAAAAAGCAAGTATGTTGCTCGGAGGGAGATGTCATCCTCAGTGTGTCGCTTGAAGAGACCTATCTACAGCCTAAAACGGTCTCCTAAAGCATAGTTTGGGAGATTTAGTGATGTTGTTATGTTGTTTTGCATGAAACAATGTGCAATTGATCACTCGGTCTTCAGCCATTTGTCTGTGGCTGGATGTGTTCTCTTGATAGTTTATGTTGATGATATTATCATTACTGGAGGTGATTCAGTGGGGATACATAAGATGAAAACCTTCTTGCAGAAAGAGTTTTCCACCAAAGACCTGGGCCGTCTTAGGTACTTTCATGGCAATGAGGTGGGGCCTATTCCACCAGAGGCATCTCCCTCTCACAGAGGAAATATATGTTGGATTTACTTGATAAGACATGTTATCTGGAGTGAAACCTGCTTATGTTCCCATGGACGTGAATCTAAAACTTTATCCCGAAGAAGGAGATTTATTAGATGACCTTGGTAGGTATATGAGGTTAGTTGGCAAGCTCATATATCTGACAGTCACTCTTCAAGACATATCATTTGATGTTGGAGTCATCAGCCAGTATAGCTCTCCTCGTACTTCACACTAGGCAGCCATACTTCAAATTGTTAGGTACTTGAAAGGTGCTCCAGGAGGAGGCTTGTTGTTTAAGAAGCATGGTCGTCAGAAAATAGAAGGGTTCACGAATGCTGATTGGGCAGGATCTCCAGCTGATAGGTGGTCTACCGCAAGATATTCTACCTTCTTAGGAGGTAACTTGGTGTCATGATGAAGTAAGAAACAAGATGTTATAGCTAAATTAAGTGCAGAAGCCGAATATAGAACCATGGCCCACACAAGTGGAGAACTCATTTGGTTGTGCTCACTTTGTCAGAGATCGGCTTTCCCCCTTCCTCTACTTCTCAGTTGTATTGTGGCAATAAGGCTACGATCCATATTGCTACAAATCCGGTCTTCTATGAGAGGACTAAGCACATTGAGGTAAATTGCCATTTCATCCGTCAAAGAATTGAGAACAGAGATATACTCACAATGTTTACTAGATCAGTGGATCAACTAGCTGATATGTGTAGACACCCCATTTTGTTTTGT
This sequence comes from Tasmannia lanceolata, assembly GCF_043159265.1. Classification (NCBI taxonomy): domain Eukaryota; kingdom Viridiplantae; phylum Streptophyta; class Magnoliopsida; order Canellales; family Winteraceae; genus Tasmannia; species Tasmannia lanceolata. The sequence continues at coordinate 1,605,314 of NW_027518693.1, forward strand.
TTTAATCAACAAATAAATTAGTGTGTTAAATCCATGTGAGAACCCCCTCTATCATTGATTTATATGTTTTAGGTCATTAATATCTTGATCTGACTTTACGGATCATCAATCGGGACAAAATAAGCTAGGGTCACTTCATAGCCCGGACCCTGATTCCATTCCGAGACCCGATTTCCGTAAATCGTTAGATCAATGGCAGATCTTGACCTGGGTCTAACCATCCAAAACCACCTAACCTCTCCTCTCATCCTAACCATCCAAACCTCACCTAACCTCACCTAACCTCTCCTCTCATCCTAACCATCCAAACCTCACCTAACCTCACCTAACCTCACCTAACCTTACCTAACCCCACCTAACCTTACCTAACCTCATCCTCTCATCCTAACCATCCAAAACCACCTAACCTCACCTAACCTCCTATCCCATTCTCCTATAAATACCCTCTCATCCCACCATCCAAAGGGAGAAGAAAAAGAACCCCTCTCTTAGAAAATTCATCCCTCTCCCTCATCTCTTCAAGGGTTCGGCCATCCTTGCCGGATCGGGTGATTTTATACGTTGGGTGATATATATCAAAAGCAGTCATTATCAAGCAAGGAATCATCTTCAAAGAATTAACATCAAAGAAAAATCAAACACAAAGTGGGTTTCCAAAGAGGTAGGCATTTATTTCAATTCTATGTAGGGTCTGTTTTCATACATATCTTTTACTTTAAAAGAAAAACCATGTTAGGAAGCATGTAGGGTCTGTTTTCCCCCTGGTTAGCCTCTGGTTAGACCCTGGTTGCACCCAGGTTCGCTGCTGGTTGCACCCAGGTTCGATGCTGGTTGCACCCTGGTTCCCTACTGATTCGCACCCTGGTTCCCTGCTGGTTGCACCCTGGTTCCCTACTGGTTCGCACCCTGGTTCCCTACTGGTTCGCACCCTGCTTCCCTGCTGGTTGCACCCTGGTTCCCTACTGGTTGCACCCTGGTTCCCTGCTGGTTGCACCCTGGTTCCCTACTGGTTCGCACCCTGGTTCGATATTGGTTCGCACCCTGGTTCCCTGCTGGTTCGCACTCTGGTTAGACCCTGGTTGCACCCAGGTTCGTTGCTGGTTGCACCCTGGTTCCCCTGCTGGTTCGCACCCTGGTTCCCTGCTGGTTCGCACCCTGGTGCACCCTGGTCCGCACCCTGGTTTGTACCCTGCTTCCTCCTAGTTAGACCATGGCTAGTCTCGGGTTTGCTCCTAACTTAGACCCGACTCACTTGACCCTAACCATTAACCCAATCCAACCAAGTCATATCCCAACACAATCCGAGTCGCATGTCTGAATCCATTTGGCCAAATCTCATAAGCCCGCCCACTTTGAATTCCGAAAATTCAAACCCTTGATGATTCCTATATGCTCAATTCTTTGATGCAAATTCCCAATTCCAAAATCCCATTGCTAGATCAATGTTTCTGAATCTCAAGTCCAATGCTCAAATACAAACCCGATTCCAGATCCAAATACCAATTCTGTCTTCCAAAATCCAAGCAACCTCCCCAGTGGAACTACGTGTGGCTTGATCCCCATCACGGGGTACGTAGGCAATTTGGCACTCCCAAGTTCAGTCGCACCTTTCTCTATCTTTCCCATTCCCTCACACTATTCATCATCTCGATTCATCTCGTGTCTCTCGGAACCATTGGATTATGGTTTCCGTCGTAAGAACCCTTAGAGCCCAATTTAGGAACAATGGTGTCGTGTCGTGTTGTGTCCTAAGTTTTAGGGAGTCCTAGAGTTAGGAGTCCAGCCTCATCACGGACGCTTGCTATGTATAGCAACCGTGCCATAGGTCAAGTTACACTAGTCATCCAGTTTTTCCCTAGGACAAGCCTAGTAAACTAGGATGTAGGCTAACCTGCATTAGTCTAAGGGACAACTTGCATTTAGATAGGATCATATAGCATCTTTGATGAAATCCTAAGATAATAAAATCCTCAACTTGAATTAAATAACTTCTCTTAAAACTGTTGAAACAGTCAATCCCGTCTAGATCGGTGTCCTAGTTGAGTTAGGCATATGTAGCTTAGCTTAGGTGCACCGAACTACGTCGACTCTGATCCCAGTGAGGCTTGGGTACGTAGGCAGCTTGGATGTCTGACGGCATACCACCCGCGAGTCGGCACCACAACAAATTGTGGTGTTTTGTATATTAATTTTCTTGTAAATACTTAATCAAATCAGTTAGGGTTTTCCATGAGATTAGAATCTTAGGAGAACTTGCACTTAGATTGAATCCAGACAAATCAAGAAATCAAAATACACATTTAGGATTCACATTGAAATTAAATCATAGGATGCATGTCCCGTAGATAACATATTAACATAGAGTTGAATGAGCCATTTAAAATAAATTTAAAAGAGTTAGCTTTTGGAATCGAAGACCGATTATCGGGCAGGAATGGTGCATGTGGTGGATAAATCCCCATACCTTCCATTCTTGTAACCAGGTAGCGAGTCTAGATTTCTGGTTAATTACGGGTCCTAGATCCCACATCTAGGTGGCGACTCTGTCAGTCTCTTTTATGTGGAATTCGGATTGCCTTAGTGATCCCAAGTTCACATAAAGGACGAATCTAAATCAACACTAAGAAGCACACGCCAATCGCGTGGGTACTAGAGACCAAGAGAGTGCATGGCGGCTCGCGCCCCACCCCTCTCGCGGGATCGGGTACCACAGTTTGGCGACTCTGCTGGGGATCACCTAACTTCATTAAAACTTCAAAAGATAATTCATTTGAATTTAATTTTAAATGGCTCATAAAAACTCTATACTTGTTAGATTAGTTTGTCTTGTTTTATTTTCTCATCACATTTTACTCAAACTTAATTTAACAAAACCTGAAGGCATCATAGATTGCGCAAACATATTGCACACACTTACATCACTTGCATCTAAACTCTTGCATCTCACGTGCACACACGTCCTATTTTAGGAACCCGGAGTGTTATCTAGCATGGTTGACTGGGATTTCATCACCTGGTGCCTCTGTGCTAGAGAAGCATTCCACCCTTAGCCTAGTACCTTTATGGTACGTAAACGGATCTCTTGTTCACGTACTGATACGCCGGACACTGGTACAGTATATCGAACAGGGATTCGCGCTAAGGGAACTCTTGGCCTTACCCCTAGATTAACCCACACATGCATGTAGTATACGAACACATGTGCATCACGTGTGTGAGCCTAGTTTAGGATATCCTACCCATTGGTGTCTAGATTAGGCCGTGGTCCATCTTCCAATGGTCACGATCGGTCCTTAGATACACGAACAAAGTCATAAGTCGAGATTCTCTCTCCACTCCGATAGATTATGATTAGGGTTGATGCCTTCAGGTAACACTGATAAAATGTGAAAAAAAAAAAAAAAAAAAATTTCCCTTTGGGTTAGGATATAAATCCCATCATTTCCAAAGATCTCATAGGATTAGTCATTCATGATCTATCCGTTGAAAGCAATCCTATGCTATCTCATCTAATCTCTTGATCGTGCGTCTTTCATTCTTCTGCCATACGATTCGATCGTATCTTCATGCCATCCCCTAACTGGCAGGAGCACAATCTCACAATCTTTCGATTATGCAATCTCATGATCTGATCATGCCTGGTCCAGATGATCCAATCTTGCTTGTACTCTTAGTCTTTCTTACTCTAAGGACAACCTTCTTCGAGAATATTTTGCTAAGTCCTTCAGAGTTCACTCTCATGATCCATGAACTAGGGGCATTTCCTTATACGATTTTATTATCATTGTCATATCTTGGTCTTTTGGGATTCACTCTATTGTCCCAATTACTTGCTTAAATGAGTAATCTTTGTTTTAGTCATTGAGAATGAACACTCCATGAATGTCAAGCTCATATACCTCGTGTTCATTATTTCCATCACAGGAAGTTGGCACAATAGCTAACCCCACTGCTCCTTGGGTTCGGGTATCTTCACGATTGGAGAGGAATTCTGTCTCTCTACCATCCTCTCTGAGAACCCCAGCGTCTCCTTCTTTCTCATCCTCACCAATGGCAGATAACCAAGATGGCCTTCCACCTGCTGCAATTACCGATACTCTTACCTTAATTCTCCAGCAGCTTCAAGAACTCAAAGAAGAAAACCAAGTTATCAAGGCTCAGCTTTCTGAAAAGTTGGGACCATCGTTGTCCAAGGATAAAGGGCCTATGCACCAAGCAGCTACTTCAATAGCACCTGCCCATCCAGTGTTCATCAATATCCATGATAAAACCGAAGAAGATTTGGAAAAAGAGCAATATAGCGAGAATCGCAGTAGGCCTTCTCAGTTCATGGTTGATAAGTCTGTTATGGAGAAATTAGAGACTCTTACCAGGAAAGTTCAAGACATTCAGTTTCAAGACCAGGGTGGTTTCAATCCCAGTGATCTTACTCTATTTCCCGAAATCCGCCTTCCTGCCAATTTTCAAATGCCCGATTTCGACAAATATGATGGTGTGGGTTGTCCAATCACACATTTGCAAATGTTCACCATTATGTGTCAGCCTCAGGGCTTATCTCCTGAGCAAATGGCTCAATTGTTCCCAGTTTCCTTAACCAAGGTTGCTAGGAGATGGTTCATGGTCTTGGACAAGACTCGTTACAGGACATGGAAGGATATCGGCGAGCAATTCATCAGGCAGTTCAAATATGATGATGGGACAGAAATCACCAGAAAGGATTTAGAGAGAACAAAGCAAGACTCGAGGGAATCCTTTCTGATTTTTGTGAAAAGATGGAGGAGAGTAGCAGCTCAGATGATGGAGCGCCCGTCTGAGGAAGAACAGGTCCAGATAATCATGAAAAATATTTCCCCCCAACTCCAATATCACATGTCGTTGCAGTATTATCCGGACTTCAAACACTTTATCGTGGCAGGCACCCAAATAGAGGAGGCTATGGCTCAAGGTGTATTCAACCGAAGTAACCCGAATACCAGAGAATTCAGGAAGTCTCCATCAGCTGAAATTAATAACCTTTCCCGCTCCAATCCTCAGCCTTCCAAATCTCAGAACCCCATGGTGATGGACTATACCCAACCTGCTGTCGCACCTCGACCACAGGCCCAGACAAAATTTACCCCTCTCCCTCTTCCACCATCTGAGATACTCAAGGAGTGTCTAGCCTCAGGTCGCATAATCCTGCCCGACATTAGGGCTCTTCCCAATCCTTTACCAGCAAATTGGCGAACAGATCAACACTGCGAATACCATAGAAATTCCGGCCATCTCACTGATAATTGCATTGCCCTAAAATTCAGGATCCAGAGGTTGCTCGACAACAAAGATCTTGTGTTCGAGCCAAAACCTGATAACTCATTACCTGGTCATGCAAACCCTGCTGCTGCTGTTAATGCTATAACCATAGGGGACCCAAAATTTGATCCTCTCACTCTTATCTGTGCCTTAGAACCTACCTTTGAAACGTCTGGGTCGGAACCTTTTGAAGAAGAGGAAGATGCAGACAGTGGAGATGTTCTAGTAGCTGCTATCCCGATACGAGCCAGCCTTCGCCGAGCCTTCAACGCCAAACAGTTGCAGCAGTTAAAGTTTTAGTCACTTACTATTTTATGTTGAGTCAGTCATCATGGTCAGTATAATTGTTGAGTCCGGTCTTACAGTTCAAGGTCAATGCCTAGTCCAGGCAAGTTATCTTCTGTTTCTCTTTAGAGTTGTGAATCCTGAGCATGTTCAGGATAGGTCGTCAAATGTAATAGCTTTTCTTTAAATAAAAATTTCAGTTCCAAATCCTTAATGTAATTCACTTGTGTCTGTTTCTTAAGTATGCTTCTGATCTTAAAGTAAGACTCCCTCCTCAAATGCGAACAAAATTGACGAAACTCCACTTGAGTCAGCAATTACTTGAACAAGAGGAGGAGCGCCAATCCCAACCTTTCAAAGATGAAATTGAAATGATAAACATTGGCACTGAAACTTTGATTCAGTGAATGCCGATTGAAAATACATTACCCTCTGAAGAGTGTGAAGAATTGATAAAATTATTTCAAGAATAAGAAGATTGTCTAGAAAAGCTACAACCGATACCAGGGGCAAGACATGGATGGAAAGCTCAAAGAAAATGAAGAAAGTGAGAAGATATATGCTATACAAGGGGCATAGAGTGGAAACAACTTTCATATTTTCAATCAATGACCTTGGTTCTCAAATTCATAACATAAAGCCAACAAATTCAAGATAAGAAGTTCAAGAGCAAGCATTGAAAAGTGATCATCAGATATCAAGAGTACGAATCCATAGATGGAGGATGTCAAAGAACAAGTTTCGCTCTATGAAAGTCTAAAGCACGCTTTAGAATCTTGGAAAAAGAAGATCCATTATCTCTTACCTGGAAATGCCGTCAAACTCCGTGAAAAAAAAAAAACAACAAAAAAAGAAAAAGAAAAAAAAGAAAAAAATAATCACTACCAGACGGACTCTAGTAACCCAGATCGATTCCCAATCTGAACATCGAAAGGCCTCCTTTGGCCGATTAAATCCCAAAATCAGAACCCAATGTCAAAAGAATACCGGTTTGCAAACCCTTCGAGCCTGAATAAAATTTTCTTGAAAACCCATCAAACCAGGGGCATTTCCCCGAACTACGCGAGACCTGATCCCTATACTGGGGTACGTAGGCAACTCGGTTGAACCGAGTTCGGTCGATTCAAAAAGGAAAAGAAATTCAATCCTTTCAAAAAAAAAGAGAGGGACAAGTTCCAAAAGAAGAGAAGTTAATTGTTCCAGAAAGAAAAGGAGGAAAAAAAAAAAAAGAAGAAAAAGAATCCCTCTCTTAGAAAATTCATCCCTCTCCCTCATCTCTTCAAGGGTTCGGCCATCCTTGCCGGATCGGGTGATACGTTGGGTGATATATATCAAAAGCAGTCATTATCAAGCAAGGAATCATCTTCAAGGAATTAACATCAAAGAAAAATCAAACACAAAGTGGGTTTTCAAAGAGGTAGGCATTTATTTCAATTCTATGTAGGGTCTGTTTTCATGCATATCTTTTACTTTAAAAGAAAAACCATGTTAGGAAGCATCTAGGATCAATCTTTACTCATTCTTCTTGATGGTAGACTTTGAAGTTATACATGTTTCCCTCTTCTCTTAACCCATCTTATCTTCATTTTTATTTTTCCCTAATGGTTCACACCCTGGTTCCCCCTGGTTAGCCTCTGGTTAGACCCTGGTTGCACCCAGGTTCGTTGCTGGTTGCACCCAGGTTCGATACTGGTTCGCACCCTGGTTCCCTGCTGGTTCGCACTCTGGTTAGACCCTGGTTGCACCCAGGTTCGTTGCTGGTTGCACCCAGGTTCGATACTGGTTCACACCCTGGTTCCCTGCTGGTTCGCACTCTGGTTAGACCCTGGTTGCACCCAGGTTCGCTGCTGGTTGCACCCAGGTTCCCTGCTGGTTGCACCATGGTTCCCCTGCTGGTTCGCACCCTGGTTCCCTGCTGGTTCGCACTCTGGTTAGACCCTGGTTGCACCCAGGTTCGCTGCGGGTTGCACCCAGGTTCCCTGCTGGTTGCACCCTGGTTTCCCTGCTGGTTGCACCCTGGTTCCCCTGCTGGTTCGCACCCTGGTTCCCTGCTGGTTCGCACTCTGGTTAGACCCTGGTTGCACCCAGGTTCGCTGCTGGTTGCACCCAGGTTCCCTGCTGGTTGCACCCTGGTTCCCCTGCTGGTTCGCACCCTGGTTCCCTGCTGGTTCGCACCCTGGTGCACCCTGGTCCGCACCCTGGTTTGTACCCTGCTTCCTCCTAGTTAGACCATGGCTAGTCTCGGGTTTGCTCCTAACTTAGACCCGACTCACTTGACCCTAACCATTAACCCAATCCAACCTAACCATTAACCACACCTAAACCCATACCCATAAGCCTTAAACCCTATAACCATAGCCACACATCATACACCACATGCCTTTCATTCATCCACCCAACAGTACCCTCATACACCCCTACAATAGACCCGGCCAACCCAGTTAACCCGGCCATCGGGCCCATTCGGCCCAATTAATTCATTCCCCTTAAGAGCCACTTTGCCCTATTGGTTCCTAAGATACTCCAACCACCCAAACCTCAAGCCGCACCCCAATCCACGCTCAACCAGTTCCAATCCAGTCTAAGCCAAGTCAACCCACACTTGACCTTGACCATTAACCCAATCCAATCCAACTCAACCATTAACCCCACCTAACCTGACCCTAGCACAACTCAACCGAGTCACATCAACCCAAGCCATACCTTTGTCCACTCACTGAGGCACACCATTTATCCATAAATCTGGTTACATTAAATCTAACCCAGCCAGGCCACCTGCAGCTTAAGTCAAATCGCCCCAATACAATCCATCCAAGTGGGATCCCAACCCAGCTCAACTGAGTCAACTCTAGCCAACCTCCCTAGTCGAGTTGACCCAACTCTCTAGTCGAGTATGCTCAACCTCTTTAACCGATTGGACTCTCCCCTTAGTTGACTCAATCCAATTCCTTAATCAACCCATCCCAATGCAACCGAGTCGCATTCGACCAAGTTGCGGCCTTCCATGTCACAACCGAGTCATTCCCCTATTCTACTAATGCCCTTTTACACCTAATAGAACTTCCTCCCTTTTGCCTAACCAAGTCATATCCCAACACAATCTGAGTCGCATGTCTGAATCCATTTGACCGAATCTCATAAGCCCGCCCATTTTGAATTCCCAAAATTCAAACCCTTGATGATTCCTATATGCTCAATTCTTTGATGCAAATTCCCAATTCCAAAATCCCATTGCTAAATCAATGTTTCTGAATCTCAAGTCCAATGCTCAAATACAAACCCGATTCCTGATCCAAATACCAATCCTGTTTTCCAAAATCCAAGCAACCTCCCCAGCGGAACTACGTGTGGCTTGATCCCCATCGCGGGGTACGTAGGCAATTTGGCACTCCCAAGTTCAATCGCACCTTTCTCTATCTTTCTCATTCCCTCACACTATTTCATCATCTCTTCCATCTTTTTTTTTCACTAACCTCGAGAATTTAAATCGATTTGTCTTGTGTCTTTCGGAACCGTTGGATCACGGTTTCCGTCGTAAGGACCCTTAGAGCCCAATTTAGGAACACCGGTGTCGTGTCGTGTCCTAAGTTTTAGAGAGTCCTAGAGTTAGGAGTCCAGCCTCATCACGGACGCTTGCTATGTATAGCAACCGTGCCATAGGTCTAGTTACACTAGTCACCCAATCTTTCCCTAGGACAAGCCTAGTAAACTAGGATGTAAGGCAAACCTGCATTAGTCTAAGGGACCATTTGCATTTAGATGAGAATCATATAGCATCTTAGATGAAATCCTAAGATAATAAAATCCTCAACTTGAATTAAATAACTTCTCCTAAAACTGTTGAAACAGTCAATCCCGTCTAGGTCGGTGTCTTAGTTGAGTTAGGCATATGTAACTTAGCTTAGGTGCACCGAACTACGTCGACTCTGATCCCAGTGAGGCTTGGGTACGTAGGCAGCTTGGATGTCTGACGGCATACCACCCGCGAGTCGGCACCACAACAAATTGTGGTGTTTTGGATATTAATTTTCTTGTAAATGCTTAATCAAATCATTTAGGGCTTTCCATGAAATTAGAATTCTAGGAGAACTTTCACTTAGAATGAATCCAGACAAATTAATAAATCAAGATACACATCTAGGATTCACATTGAAATTAGATCATAGGATGCATGTCACTTAGTTCGCACATTAACATAGAGTTGAATGAGCCATTTAAAATAAATTTAAAAGAGTTAGCTTTTGGAATCGAAGACCGATTATCGGGCAGGAATGGTGCATGTGGCAGATAACTCCCCATACCTTCCATTCTCGTAACCAGGTAGCGAGTCTAGATTTCTGGTTAATTTCGGGTCCTAGATCCCACATCTAGGTGGCGACTCTGTCAGTCTCTTTCGTGTGGAATTCGGATTGCCTAAGTGATCCCAAGTTCACATGAAAGACGAATTCAAATCAATAATTAAATGCACACGCCAATCGCGTGGATACAGGAGACCAAGAGAGAGAGAGCGGCGGCTCGCGCCCCACCCCTCTCGCGGGATTCGGGTACCACAGTTTGGCGACTCTGCTGGGGACCACCTAACTTCATTAAAATTTCAAAAGATAATTCATTTGAATTTAATTTAACTGGCTCATAAAAACTCTATACTTGTTAGATTAGTTTGTCTTGTTTTATTTTCTCATCACATTTTACTCGAACTTAACCTAACAAAACCTGAGGGCATCATAGATTGCGCAAACATATTGCACACACTTACATCACTTGCATCTAAACTCTTGCATCTCACGTGCACACACGTCCTATTTTAGGAACCCGGAGTGTTATCTAGCATGGTTGACTGGGATTTCATCACCTGGTGCCTCTGTGCTAGAGAAGCATTCCACCCTTAGCCTAGTACCTTTATGGTACGTAAACGGATCTCTTGTTCACGTACTGATACGCCGGACACTGGTACAGTATATCGAACAGGGATTCGCGCTAAGGGAACTCTTGGCCTTACCCCTAGATTAACCCACACATGCATGTAGTATACGAACACATGTGCATCATGTGTGTGAGCCTAGTTTAGGATATCCTACCCATTGGTGTCTAGATTAGGCCGTGGTCCATCTTCCAATGGTCACGATCGGTCCTTAGATACACGAACAAAGTCATGAGTCGAGATTCTCTCTCCACTCCGATAGATTAGGATTAGGGTTGATGCCTTCAGGTAACACTGATAAAATGTGAAAAAAAAAAAAAAAATTCCCTTTGGGTTAGGATATAAATCCCATAATTTTCAAAGATCTCATAGGATTAGTCATTCATGATCTATCCGTTGAAAGCAATCTTATGCTATCTCATCTAATCTTTTGATCGTGCGTCTTTCGTTCTTCTGTCATACGATTCGATCGTATCTTCATGCCATCCCCTAACTGGCAGATGCAGAATCTCACAATCTTTCGATTATGCGTTCTCATGATCTGATCATGCCTGGTCCAGATAATCCAATCTTGCTTGTACCCCTGGTCTGTTCCTCCTCTAGGGGCTACCTTTTTCAAGATTATTTTGCTAAGTCCTTCAGAGTTCACTCTCAGAATCCTTGAGCTAGGGGCATTTCCCTATGCGAATCAGTCATCATTGTCCAAAATTGAAAGTATCAGCCATGATGATGTTCAGAACGAACCAGCCTTCGCCGAGCCTTCAACGCCAAACAGTTGCAGCAGTTAAAGTTTTAGTCACTTACTATTTTATGTTGAGTCAGTCATCATGGTCAGTATAATTGTTGAGTCCGGTCTTACAGTTAAAGGTCAATGCCTAGTCCAGGCAAGTTATCTTCTGTTTCCCTTTCTTATTTAGAGTTGTGAATCCTGAGCATGTTCAGGATAGGTCGTCTGATGTAATAGCTTTTCTTTAAATAAAATTTCAGTCAGTTCCAAAAAGTTCACTTGTGTCTGTTCTTAAGTGTGCTTCTGATCTTAAAATAAGACTCCCTCTTCAAATGAGGACAAAATTGACGAAACTCCACTTGAGTCACAGCAATTACTTGAACGAGAGGAGGAGCGCCAATCCCAACCTTTCAAAGATGAAATTGAAATGATAAACACTGGCACTGAAACTTTGATTCAGTGAATGCCGATTGAAAATACATTACCCTCTAAAGAGTGTGAAGAATTGATAAAATTATTTCAAGAATAAGAAGATTGTCTAGAAAAGCTACAACCGATACCAGGGGCAAGACATAGATGGAAAGCTCAAAGAAAATGAAGAAAGTGAGAAGATATATGCTATACAAGGGGCATAGAGTGGAAACAACTTTCATATTTCCAATCAATGACCTTGGTTCTCAAATTCATAGCAAAAAGCCAACAAATTCAAGATGAAAAGTTCAAGAGCAAACAATGAAAAATGATCATCAGATATCGAGAGTACGAATCCATAGATGGAGGATGTCAAAGAACAAGTTTCGCTCTATGAAAGTCGAAAGCACACTTTAGAATCTTGGAAGAAGAAGATCCATTATCTCTTACCTGGAAATGCCGTCAAACTCCGTAAAAAAAAAAAAAACAAAACAAAACAAAAAAGAAAAAAATAATCAGTACCAGAGGGACTCTAGTAACCTAGATCGATTCCCAATCTGAACATCGAAAGGCCTCCTTTGGCCGATTAAATCCCAAAATCAAAACCCAATGTCAAAAGAATACCGATTTGCAAACCCTTCGAGCCTAAATCAAATTTTCTTGAAAACCCATCAAACTTGGGGCATTCCCCCGAACTACGCGAGACCTGATCCCTATACTGGGGTACGTAGGCAACTCGGTTGAACCGAGTTCGGTCGATTCAAAAAGGAAAAGAAATTCAATCCTTTCAAAAAAAAAAGAGAGGGACAAGTTCCAAAAGAAGAGAAGTTAATTGTTCCAGAAAGAAAAGAAAAAAGAAAAAAAAAATCAAACAATTTATCTTCAAACTAGGGGCATTCGCCCTGAACTACACACGACCTGATTCCTACCTTGGGATATGTAGGCGACCTGTTCACAGGTTCGGTCGAAATCTTTGTTGAGCCTTAAGCCATTCTTTGAAAAGCCCTATCCTACCTATAAAAGTCCTTCTGGTGTTCAGAACTAATGAGCTAGGTCCTGAGATACAATAAAAAAATGAAATGATGATGAATAAGAAAAATAACGGAGTTTGAAGATCTGCTAGACTGAAAACCTGAAAGGGCGGTCTAGGCAAAATTTAAGATCATTCCCCTGCTAAGTTGAAAACCCGAAAGGGCGGCTTAGGCAAAAGCTAAGGGGATAGCCTGCTGGATCGAAAACCTAGAAAGGTGGTTCAGGCAAAAGTTAAGGCTAGCGCGGTCCGCCAAGTTAAAAACCCTGAAGAGGTGACTTGGTCACGGTAAGAGAATCAGTATAAGAAGGCAACAGCCGGTATCAAGACTGAAGATCAACTGAAGTTCAAGCAAATTCAAGTGATATCCTCAAAACTGGGGGCATTGAAGCTAAGCAATCTTAGGGGTCGTAATTAAATTCTTGAGGCATTACTATTTCGAGGAAGAAGTCCGGTGTTTACCAATTGAAAAACTATTCCTTGAAAGGATAGACTTACCAAACAAAACATTAACTAAGTCAGAAGCATCACTATGTTTGTCAGTATAGTCAGTCAATCTTTATTATTCTAAGTTCACTCCTTCAGGGCTGCTCAATCCTTTGAGTAGTGCCTTTCATCTAAGTTTTCTCTTTAGAAAGAGTCAATTGTCGTTCCTATGTCCAAATGATGTAACTGTCTTGGTGAAGGAGGCCAGGCCTAGGCAGCTCCCTGCAATTATACCTGAAAGAGCTCGAAAATTTAGTCAAACAACTTCATTTCAAAGAAGATCAGCTCAGAAAAATTCAGAAGTAGAAACATCAGAAAGCCCAGCTTCCGTAAAAAGATCATACCCCAGGAAGGCACCTTAAGCTTGGAAGAACCTCAGATGCAATGGTGGTTGAGCCAATTTCTCAGAAAGATGAACCATTCAAATTCATAATTCCCTTCCGGTTAGTTATCCTGGTCAAGAAATGTTTATCTAAACACCTGTCAAGAAGCAGATCCCGCTTTTCCATGTTAATATCCAAGAGAGTCGTTGTTCTAAATTACCAATCTCAAATGTCTTGTTCAAGGTTTCAGTTATCAAAATCCCCAGAAGACAAGACCAGCAGTCTCTTTGAGAAAAATCTTGTTGAAGTTTCATAAAAATGTTCCTAATCCATTCTTGCTAGTAATGGTTCTTCGTTCCAAAGGTTTGCCGTTTCATCATTCGTCAAAGTCCTAGTTTCCAACATCTTTGTCGGGCACGATCCATAATATCCCCGATTTCATTGAGTTCAAAAAAATAAAAAATTCATCAAATCCAATCTTACGTCAAATTCAAGTTCATGGAAAATCTCTAAATTCTTCGAGCCCGTTTGTGAACGGTACCTCTTTTCTCGAGCCCATTTGCAAATGGCCTCGTCTTCTCCTTGAGCCCGTTTGTGAACGGTGCCTCATCTCTCGAGTCCATTTGTGAATGGTTTCGTCTTCTCCTTGAGCCCATTTGTGAACGGTGCCTCATTTTCTGAGTTCATTTATGAATGGTCTCATGTCCTCCTTGAGCCCGTTTGTGGACGGTGCCTCATTTCTCAAAAAATCAAAAATTCATCAAATCCAATCCCCAATTCAAAAAATCCAATCCTACGTCAAATTCAAATTCATAAAAATCTCTAAATTTTTCATTGTTGAATTCATCAATCAAAGCTATCTTGTGTCGTCGAGCCCGTTTGTGAACGGTGCCTCATTTCTCGAGCCCATTTGTGAATGGTCTCGTCTTCTCCTTGAGCCCGTTTGCGGACGGTACCTCATTTCCCAAAAATAAAAATTCATCAAATCCAATCCCCGATTCAAACAAATCCAATCTTACGTCAAATTCAAGTTCATGAAAAATCTCATGTCCTCTTTGAGCCCTTCTGTGAAAGGTGCCTCATTTCTCGAGGCCGTTTGTGAATGGTCTCGTCTTCTCCTTGAGCCCGTTTGCGGACGGTACCTCATTTCCCAAAAATAAAAAATTCATCAAAACCAATCCCCGATTCAAACAAATCCAATCTTACGTCAAATTCAAGTTCATGAAAAATCTCATGCCCTCTTTGAGCCCGTTTGTGAACGGTGCCTCTTTTCTCGAGGCCATTTGGGGATGGTCTCGTCTTCTCCTTGAACCCGTTTGTGAACAGGTTTCTCATTCTCTTAGTCCATTTGTGAATGGTCTCATGTCCTCTTTGAGCCCGTTTGTGAACGGTGCCTCTTTTCTCGAGGCCATTTGTGAATGGTCTCATCTTCTCCTTGAGCCCGTTTGCGGACGGTACCTCATTTTCCAAAAATAAAAAAATTTATCAAATCCAAATCCTTAATTAAAAAATAAAAATAAAAATCCATTCCTACGTCAAATTCAAGTTCATAAAAAAATCCCTAAATTCTTCGAGCCCGTTTGTGAACGGTGCCTCATTTCTCGAGTCCATTTGTGAATGGTCTCGTCTTCTCTTCGAACCCGTTTGTGAACAGGTGTCTCATTCTCTGAGTCCATTTGTGAATGGTCTCATCTTCTCCTTGAGCCCGTTTGTGAACGGTGCCTCATTTTCTGAGTCCATTTGTGAATGGTCTCGTGTCCTCTTTGAGCCCGTTTGTGAACGGTGCCTCATTTCTCGAGTCCATTTGTGAATGGTCTTGTCTTCTCCTTGAGCCCGTTTGTGAACGGTGCCTCATTTCTCGAATCCATTTGTGAATGGTCTTGTCTTCTCCTTGAGCCCGTTTGTGAACGGTGCCTCATTTCTCGAATCCATTTGTGAATGGTCTCGTCTTCTCCTTGAGCCTGTTTGTGAATGGTGCCTCATTTCTCGAGTCCATTTGTGAATGGTCTTGTCTTCTCCTTGAGCCCGTTTGTGAACGGTGCCTCTTTTCTCGAATCCATTTGTGAATGGTATCTTCCTCCTTGAGCCCGTTTGTGAACGGTGCCTCATTTCTCGAGTCCATTTGTGAATGGTCTTGTCTTCTCCTTGAGCCCGTTTGTGAACGGTGCCTCTTTTCTCGAGTCCATTTGTGAATGGTTTTCTATCCTCCTTGAGGCCGTTTGTGAACGGTGCCTCATTATCCAAGTCCATTTGGGAATGCTTCTTATCCTCGTTGAACCCGCTTGTGAGCGGCGTCTCATCTCCTTCTAAAAACTGTTTGAGAGCGATCTTTGTCCTTTCCCTTCAGAATCCATTCGAAAATGATATCTCATTCTCTAATTGCCCGTTTGTGAACGGCGCCGCATCGAGTTTTTATTATTATTCAAGTTCTAGGGTTTCATCTAAGGTTTTGCATTATGTTAAGGTGCGTTGTGTCTAGAGAGTCCTTTGTCGATTAAAACTACGCAAAATGGTTCTGTCATTTTTAACTTTGGTATTCAATGACTACGTCATCTCTACCAAAGAGGGGCATCTGTAGACACCCCATTTTGTTTTGTTTTAATCAACAAATAAATTAGTGTGTTAAATCCATGTGAGAACCCCCTCTATCATTGATTTATATGTTTTAGGTCATTAATATCTTGATCTGACTTTACGGATCATCAATCGGGACAAAATAAGCTAGGGTCACTTCATAGCCCGGACCCTGATTCCATTCCGAGACCCGATTTCCGTAAATCGTTAGATCAATGGCAGATCTTGACCTGGGTCTAACCATCCAAAACCACCTAACCTCTCCTCTCATCCTAACCATCCAAACCTCACCTAACCTCACCTAACCTCTCCTCTCATCCTAACCATCCAAACCTCACCTAACCTCACCTAACCTCACCTAACCTTACCTAACCCCACCTAACCTTACCTAACCTCATCCTCTCATCCTAACCATCCAAAACCACCTAACCTCACCTAACCTCCTATCCCATTCTCCTATAAATACCCTCTCATCCCACCATCCAAAGGGAGAAGAAAAAGAACCCCTCTCTTAGAAAATTCATCCCTCTCCCTCATCTCTTCAAGGGTTCGGCCATCCTTGCCGGATCGGGTGATTTTATACGTTGGGTGATATATATCAAAAGCAGTCATTATCAAGCAAGGAATCATCTTCAAAGAATTAACATCAAAGAAAAATCAAACACAAAGTGGGTTTCCAAAGAGGTAGGCATTTATTTCAATTCTATGTAGGGTCTGTTTTCATACATATCTTTTACTTTAAAAGAAAAACCATGTTAGGAAGCATGTAGGGTCTGTTTTCCCCCTGGTTAGCCTCTGGTTAGACCCTGGTTGCACCCAGGTTCGCTGCTGGTTGCACCCAGGTTCGATGCTGGTTGCACCCTGGTTCCCTACTGATTCGCACCCTGGTTCCCTGCTGGTTGCACCCTGGTTCCCTACTGGTTCGCACCCTGGTTCCCTACTGGTTCGCACCCTGCTTCCCTGCTGGTTGCACCCTGGTTCCCTACTGGTTGCACCCTGGTTCCCTGCTGGTTGCACCCTGGTTCCCTACTGGTTCGCACCCTGGTTCGATATTGGTTCGCACCCTGGTTCCCTGCTGGTTCGCACTCTGGTTAGACCCTGGTTGCACCCAGGTTCGTTGCTGGTTGCACCCTGGTTCCCCTGCTGGTTCGCACCCTGGTTCCCTGCTGGTTCGCACCCTGGTGCACCCTGGTCCGCACCCTGGTTTGTACCCTGCTTCCTCCTAGTTAGACCATGGCTAGTCTCGGGTTTGCTCCTAACTTAGACCCGACTCACTTGACCCTAACCATTAACCCAATCCAACCAAGTCATATCCCAACACAATCCGAGTCGCATGTCTGAATCCATTTGGCCAAATCTCATAAGCCCGCCCACTTTGAATTCCGAAAATTCAAACCCTTGATGATTCCTATATGCTCAATTCTTTGATGCAAATTCCCAATTCCAAAATCCCATTG
The DNA here is from genome assembly GCF_043159265.1 of Tasmannia lanceolata. Taxonomy (NCBI): domain Eukaryota; kingdom Viridiplantae; phylum Streptophyta; class Magnoliopsida; order Canellales; family Winteraceae; genus Tasmannia; species Tasmannia lanceolata. The sequence continues at coordinate 1,622,820 of NW_027518693.1, forward strand.
CTAGATCAATGTTTCTGAATCTCAAGTCCAATGCTCAAATACAAACCCGATTCCAGATCCAAATACCAATTCTGTCTTCCAAAATCCAAGCAACCTCCCCAGTGGAACTACGTGTGGCTTGATCCCCATCACGGGGTACGTAGGCAATTTGGCACTCCCAAGTTCAGTCGCACCTTTCTCTATCTTTCCCATTCCCTCACACTATTCATCATCTCGATTCATCTCGTGTCTCTCGGAACCATTGGATTATGGTTTCCGTCGTAAGAACCCTTAGAGCCCAATTTAGGAACAATGGTGTCGTGTCGTGTTGTGTCCTAAGTTTTAGGGAGTCCTAGAGTTAGGAGTCCAGCCTCATCACGGACGCTTGCTATGTATAGCAACCGTGCCATAGGTCAAGTTACACTAGTCATCCAGTTTTTCCCTAGGACAAGCCTAGTAAACTAGGATGTAGGCTAACCTGCATTAGTCTAAGGGACAACTTGCATTTAGATAGGATCATATAGCATCTTTGATGAAATCCTAAGATAATAAAATCCTCAACTTGAATTAAATAACTTCTCTTAAAACTGTTGAAACAGTCAATCCCGTCTAGATCGGTGTCCTAGTTGAGTTAGGCATATGTAGCTTAGCTTAGGTGCACCGAACTACGTCGACTCTGATCCCAGTGAGGCTTGGGTACGTAGGCAGCTTGGATGTCTGACGGCATACCACCCGCGAGTCGGCACCACAACAAATTGTGGTGTTTTGTATATTAATTTTCTTGTAAATACTTAATCAAATCAGTTAGGGTTTTCCATGAGATTAGAATCTTAGGAGAACTTGCACTTAGATTGAATCCAGACAAATCAAGAAATCAAAATACACATTTAGGATTCACATTGAAATTAAATCATAGGATGCATGTCCCGTAGATAACATATTAACATAGAGTTGAATGAGCCATTTAAAATAAATTTAAAAGAGTTAGCTTTTGGAATCGAAGACCGATTATCGGGCAGGAATGGTGCATGTGGTGGATAAATCCCCATACCTTCCATTCTTGTAACCAGGTAGCGAGTCTAGATTTCTGGTTAATTACGGGTCCTAGATCCCACATCTAGGTGGCGACTCTGTCAGTCTCTTTTATGTGGAATTCGGATTGCCTTAGTGATCCCAAGTTCACATAAAGGACGAATCTAAATCAACACTAAGAAGCACACGCCAATCGCGTGGGTACTAGAGACCAAGAGAGTGCATGGCGGCTCGCGCCCCACCCCTCTCGCGGGATCGGGTACCACAATATGCTGGCCTAGCCATTAAACAAAGCTGGGTTGAGTGACATTTGTAAAAAGCTATGAATATTTGATATATACATTCTAGCTTGAGAGGGGAGTGTTAGAAGGTGTAGATGTGCCTAAGGGCACTCTGGTCCTTGTACTCTTCTGTTTTATATAAATACATAAGTGAGGGGAGCACACCCTAACTCATTCTTTTCCTCTACTCTCTTCTCCTCTTTATTCCCTCAACAAAAAAGGTTGCTCTTTCTCTTTTGTTTTTTCTTGCCCAATTCGGATTATAGGGAAAATACTTTTCCTAGAAAAAATTTCTCCATTCCACGATTTAGAGGAAAATGATGCCGTTATGGCATATTTGGAGGGATTTCATCATAAATTGAAGGTCCCTCTAACTAACTTGAATCATGCTTTTTCTTTTTTCTTTTATTTGTAATCAAACAATGTAAAACCAGGAAATTTTGAAAAAGTTTTTTCTCTCCTTGTTTCTTTGGAAAATTCCAGCAATCCAAACAGGGCCTTAGTGCGCAATGTAGGACAAAGAATCTTTAAATTAAATTAAAGCGGATAGAATGGAATACAAAAGAATGAAAAAAAAACCAATAGAGGAGCATAAATGCATACAAGGTTGGGCAAAATAGAAAAAAGACCCAACTAATAAAAATCACTCCGATTCTCACATCCCTGTCCATTAAAGAAGTGAGGGACGATAATATGTAGGGAAATTAGGCATTACAATGGCTGCACTCTTCTCACTTTTCTTCTCCTTCTCTTTCTCTTAGGTCTTCCTCTTCTGTAGTTGGGAATGCGCGGAAACATCTGTTACTTTACCTTGATTAGACTTAAAAACTGAAAAGCAAGAAACAATACGACCCATTTTAACTGTTGTTGCTCGATTGCTCTTGAGTTGTGGGTTTGAGTCTGGTCCGCAGGAAGATTTATATATAGATGGCGAACTACTGCATCACACCCAGATGATGTTTGGAGTGTAAAAATTGATTATGTTCGATGTTTATGTCATTTTCATGCTTTCTTGCCTCCCAAGTACGTATTAGAGTTGAAAAGTCAATAAACAACAGCATGTGAGAAAACGATATTGTATAGGTAAAGCATTAGACGCTTCTTGATTGGTGTTCTACAGTGGGGAAATTTCAAAATGGTTTGGCCGAAATTTAATGGTTTGGTCGGATTTTGGCTGGATTTTGGCCGAAATTTCAAAATTTCCCCAAAATTTCAGTTTTGGTGAGGAGTGAAAGGCATTCCCGAAACTGAAATTTGAAACCATGGATGTAATCTAACCCTACAAGTTTTTTATGTGGGATCTGATTTCACCTCATAATTTCATCTGGATGGATGCCAAAACGATCTTACAATTCATATCATGGGCCTTATGGTGGACGCCTCATGGTTCAATTATATATCACCAAATAATACAGTCTGGTAAAAAGCAAGTATGAATTCTTGGATAGAAAACGCCAAACAAAATTTGCTATATCACCAAATGATGCATAGTCTGGTAAAAAGCAAGTATGTTGCTCGGAGGGAGATGTCATCCTCAGTGTGTCGCTTGAAGAGACCTATCTACAGCTTAAAACGGTCTCCTAGAGCGTAGTTTGGGAGATTTAGTGATGTTGTTTTGCATGAAGCAATGTGCAATTGATCACTTGGTCTTCAGCCATTAGTCTGCGGCTGGATGTCTTCTCTTGATAGTTTATGTTGATGATATTATCATTACTAGAGGTGATTCAGTGGGGATACAGAAGCTGAAAACCTTCTTGCAGAAAGAGTTTTCCACCAAAGACTGAGCCGTCCATGAAACCTGTTTATGTTCCCATGGACGTGAATCTAAAACTTTATTCCGAAGGAGATTTATTAGATGACCTTGGTAGGTACATGAGGTTAGTTGGCAAGCTCATATATCTCACAGTCACTCTTCCAGACATATCATTTGATGTTGGAGTCATCAGCCAGTATAGCTCTCCTCGTACTTCACACTAGGCAGCCGTACTTCAAATTGTTAAGTACTTGAAAGGTGCTCCAGGAGGAGGCTTTTTGTTTAAGAAGCATGGTCATTAGAAAATAGAAGGGTTCACGAATGCTGATTGGGCAGGATCTCCAGCTGATAGGTGGTCCACCGCAAGATATTGTACCTTCTTAGGAGGTAACTTGGTGTCATGATGAAGTAAGAAACAAGATGCTATAGCTAAATTAAGTGCAGAACCCGAATATAGAACCATGGCCCACACAAGTGGAGAACTCATTTGGTTGTGCTCACTTTGTCAGAGATCGGCTTTCCCCCTTCCTCTCCTTCTCAATTGTATTGTGACAATAAGGCTACGATCCATATTGCTACAAATCCGGTTTTCCATGAGAGGACTAAGCACATTGAGGTAAATTGCCATTTCATCCGTCAAAGAATTGAGAAGAGAGATATATTCACAATGTTTACTAGATCAGTGGATCAACTAGCTGATATGCTGGCCTAGCCATTAAACAAAGCTGGGTTGAGTGACATTTGTAACAAGCTATGAATATTTGATATATACATTCTAGCTTGAGGGGGAGTGTTAGAAGGTGTATATGTGCCTAAGGGCACTTTGCTCTTTCTTTTTGTTTTTTCTAGACCAATTCAGATTATAGGGAAAATACTTTTCCTAGAAATTTTGCTGGATCTCATCATAAATTGAAGGTCCCTCTAACTTACTTGAATCATGCTTTTTCTTTTTTCTTTTATTTGTAATCAAACAATATAAAAGCAGGAAATTTTGAAAAAGTTTTTTCTCTCCTTGCTTCTTTGGAAAATTCCAGCAATCCAAACAGGGCCTTAGTGCGCAATGTAGGACAAAGAATCTTTAAATTAAATTAAAGCGGATAGAATGGAATACAAAAGAATGAAAAAAACCAATAGAGGAGCATAAATGCATACAAGGTTGGGCAAAATAGAAAAAAGACCCAACGAATAAAAATCACTCCGATTCTCACATCCCTGTCCATTAAAGAAGTGAGGGACGATAATATGTAGGGAAATTAGGCATTACAATGGCTGCACCCTTCTCACTCTTCTTCTTCTTCTCTTTCCCTTCGGTTTTCCTCTTCTCTAGTTTGGAATGCGAGGAAACATCTGTTACTTTACCTTGATTGGACTTAAAAACTGAAAAGAAGGAGACAATACGGCCCATTTTCACTGTTTTTTCACTGTTTTTGCTCGTCTGCTCTTGAGTTGTGGGTTTGAGTCTGGTCCCTGGGCAGATTTATATAGATTTTGAACTAGCCACATGTTTGAACCGGTTCCATGTTTATCTCATTCTCAAGTTTTCTTGCCTCCCAAGTATTAGAATTGAAAAGTCAATAAACAGCACCAAGGGTGAAAACGAAATGGTATAGGAAAAGCATTAGAAGCCTCTTGATTAGTGGAGCCCACCTTCATGACACGTTCTTTGTTATTTCGTTGCCTTAAAAAACTAGCTTGAACCCACACCATAGGATGATCCGAACCGTCCATTTGATGGGCCACACTGTAAATAGGTTGTGCCCCAACAATCATTTTCAAAGGATGATCCCAACCGTCCGATTTGTAGAGGTTTGACTGGTGTTGTACAGTGGGGCCCACCTCCATGACACGAAAATCACCAAAGTATACTCAATCATACTATCATATATTGACACTAAGCTTCCATGTAATTCCAATTTGTCGTTTCCTTGCAATTATTAGGGCCCCGAACCTTGCATGAAATTCCAAAACTATTCATTTCGGAGGTATTTCGGTAGCCAGAAATTTCAAGGATTTTTCCACGTACCCATCGAGATGGGTCCAAACCATTTCTTGACAAGGTTGAATTTTCTCATTCTCGCGTTGAAATTGCAGCCCTCTTTGAAGACAACAAAGTAGAATGCTGTTGCTTATTGACTAATCTTCAATTATAATTACTTGGAGGAGAAAGTTCATCGAACCTAAGTTTTTTCATCCAATACATCTGGGTTTGATTTGTTGGAAGCCATCTATATAAACCCATCGAACCTACTCAAGCTTTGCATAAAAAACATCTGGGTTTGATTAGCTGCAAGCCCACATATATAAATCCACCAACAATTCAGAAACGAAAAAAGTTGAAATTATGGGTCGTAATTTCTCCTGCTTCTCAGTTTTTATGCCTCATCCGATGAAAGTAGCAGATGTACCTTCGCACTACGACATGGAGAAGATGGAGAAGAACGATTTGAAGAGAGACAAGAAATTAGGGGATGTTTCCTCCCACTCTAATGTAGAGAAGATCGAGACCGTCGAGAAAAAGGAGAAGAACCTGAAGAGTGCTGCCATAGTCATGCCTCACTTTCCATCATATTCACGTCTTTCACTCCTCTAACTTGGCATAATTTAGAGACTGGAGAAGTGATCGTTTTACTAGTTATTTTTTTCACTTTTGATCGAATTCTTTCGTGCTTACTATGTAGTTTCCACATTCATTTATTATTTTAATAATTCCATTCCATTTTCAACATGACTTCATTCTTGCATCTGGGTTTCTTATGCCCAATTTAATATAGTTCTTCTCTTAATATACACTTGAAAAGAGAAAGGAGAGCTCAGGGTTTCGATGTACAATCCATCTCGCATATTAAATGTCTCCAATATTTATCTTTCATGCCAAAATAAAATTCGATCGAGGAAATATTGATTGGGAAGCCAAATCTTCCTCCGGCCAATCATTTCTGGAGTTGTGGGGAGAAGACTCTTTGTCAAAGAGGATGCTTAAAATCATGGCAGCTTGATTTCATTAATGTTATCGCCGTATCAAATTTGACCCAATTTTCACTCTTTGTTGTTGAAGGGTTTTGCTAACGAGTGCCCTAAGGGCACTTGTTAAGCATCATTTAATGGCCCTCGGAAACATGATTTTACACATAATTTTATACTTTTACACCCTTTTTGTGATTTTTTTCATGAAAGTATGTGTAAATTCATGATCCCGAGGGCCATTAAATGATGCTTAACAAGTGCCTTTAGGGCACTCGTTAGCAAAACCCTTCGTTGAATTGTGGTTTTGAGTATTGTCTATAAGTGGATTTATATCGATGGCTTGCCAATTATAATCATACGCAGATGCTTGGTGTGTAGAATTGATAATCTTTTAATAAACGAACAAAGCATTTCAAGAAGAAATTTGATATGATGGGGACCATCTATTTCGTTTGCTTAGAACGGTAGAATTTAAGAACAAAAATACATAACACAAGAAGCTTTTCTCGGAAGAAGATCACAAATTCTTAATTTTTTATTTCTTCATTCATATATCTCAAGATTCTCAACAAATAGTTCAATCATCCTTTAGATAAATAAATTAATTCGTACATATATCCAACTTCCACGAGACCAAATGAAACGTCCTCACCCAGGTTTATTTTCATCAAACCTTGATTGTTAAATAAGGAAATTTGTGAGGGTAGTGTAGTCAATTCACTATAAACCTAGGGTTTTTAGGCATAAATATACTTATTAAGCTGTAATTCACATCTAATCTCTACAAAGGAAACCCTAGAGGGAGAAAGGGCCGGAGAAAACCTTGGAGAAGGAGAAGCTTTGAAACATATAGGGATTTGACAAGATCAATTGATGATATGAAAAGTACTCTAGGATATGTATTTTGTCTTGGATCAGGTGCCTTCTCATGGTCGTCAAAGAAACAAAGCATTGTTGCGCAGTCATCAGTAGAAACAGATACATGACAGCATCAAGCACTACCAGCCAAGTGATTTGGTTAAGCGAATACTTGAAGATTTTGGCCACAAACAAGAAAAAGCAACCACTATCTTCTGCGACAACAATTCTGCCATTGCAATTGTTGTAAAGTCAATTGCAAATGACAGGTGTGGGAAATATCTTTGTATAGGAAGTGATAAGTCAAGACTTGTTATTAAGTGTGTCATGAGAAGTGTGTATGTAAAGTCTATATAAACAGTTGTATGCCTTCATTTGAGGATTAAGTGAAAAAGAAAAGAGTTAGAAAATTTCAGAAATTTCAGTTTCTCTCTTTCTCCTTCCTTGAGCTCTGCACTTGCAACTCATCTTACTTTAACAAATAGGATAAAAGAAAATTTTCTACCAGAATTGAGTGAAATTATTAATAAAAATAAAAAAATGAACCCAAGAACTACATAGTACAGCTCGATGGACTTCAAATAAAAGAGAAAATAAGTAAATAACTGGTAAACAGATCACCACCAATATCTAAACTCTCTCTCTCTCTCTCTCTCTCTCTCTCATCCAAATTAGCATATTCAGTATATACACCTTTGAACAAAGAGGAATACTGATGCCAAATTAGCGAAGAGAGGGACTAGAATATGACGGAAAATGTGGCACAACTATGGCAGTACTCTGGATGCTCTTCTTCTCCTTATTCTCGACCCTCTCTATCGTTGCTTCATTGGAGTGATATGAAACCTCATCTACGCTCAGGTCCCCATTCTTCTCATTCTTCTCCTTCTCTACTTCAGAGTATGAGTGAACATCAGCTACTTTCATTAGATAAGCCATAAAAACTGGGAAACAGGAGGAACCACGACTCATTTTGCTCTTTCAGTTGTGGGTTTCAATTTGGTCGTAGGTGGATTTATATAGTTGCTTGCTCAGATGTTTAGTTAGAAACTATAGAAATTGAGTAGGTTAGACATACTTGGTGCTCAAGTACTACAGTTGAAAATTAGTCAACAAACAACAATATATGTTACATCGATATGGCAGTGACGTAAGAGCTGATCTCGCGAATCCTGATTGCTGAATAGATAAAAGGGCAATGACCTGCACAATGGCACACGAGGTCAGAAGACCAACCCGGAGTCCTTGCTCCAGATGGGCACTTCGACACTCAAGTCAGTGAAACTAAACTGCCAAAGCAATGAATAGTGATTTCTTGGGATTCAAGTCCCTCACCTTGTCTTTATGAGGGCTATTTATAGCGAGACTTTGAGTGTAAGTTTGCTTATCTTTTGGGACAGGTGTTGTCCTGTTATTGGACCAAATTGTGCCTCTGTTTCTTTGCCCTTGGACAGGTGTCGGCCTGTGGCTGGGTGAGGTGAACAAATGATTCCATTTTGGTTTGGCGCAATGACCAAGATACCCTTTAGGGGAGGAGGGCTTTTAGGGGTTTGCCCTGGTGCCACGTGTTGTATGAAGATTGGGGTTGTTTTGCATACCCCATCAGTATACATGGAAGGCAAATGAAATGATGGAGCTCATCTATTTTTTTTAATCTTAAAACAAGGTTAATAATAGCCGCGTAGAGTGCAATGTCCATTTAAGAATGAGAAAATTGAGCCACGTCAAGAAAGGGGAAAAAAAAAGGAAAGGTCCTTACCATGACTTCATGGTTACTTGGAGAAGAATCAATGAAATTTCTAACGTCTTAAAAGGCATAGGGATCAAAATATTTAGTGTTTCATGGAAGGTTCGTAACAATCATAATTAAAGGGAAAAATGTACACGCCTACATGAGGCAATACTAGGGGTGTGCATTATTCGGATGTAACCGAATAACCGAACCGAACCGAAATCTTTTGGTCGGTTCGGTTTGATTTTTGCCTTGTTCGGTTCATTGAAATTCGGTTTTCGGTTTCGGTACCTCTTAGTGGTGGAAATAACTCGGGTTAACCGAACTGGTCATTAACTATTAAACTATGTGAAAAATATGTTTTAACCCCATTTTTTTACCCAGGACAGCCCCCAGTGCAGCTTATGGGTGTTGAACCAAGGAAAAAAACGATGAAATTTTGTTTGTAAATAAAAGACTTAAAAATCTAAAATCGAGAATATGAGATTAGAGAATAGAGACTGAGAGACGAGAGTGTAGGGTTTTCATTTTTTTTTGAGGTTTTCTTCTCCACTCACCGTCACCGACTCACCACCTCTCAGCGGTTCGGCCCTCTCCAACTCCACCGTTTCTGCCTCTTCGACTCCGAGATCCATCAAACCTTGCGAGAATCCGGCGATCCATCAAACCTTGAAGGGGGTTTTATTTGTATGAAGAAGGGATAGAAACTTTCACTTTCAGGTAAAATCATAGAAACTTTCTGTTGATGTAAGTTGAAGGGGTTTTTTTTGTATGAACTATGAAGAACAAAAGAAGGGAATCTGATTTTATTTTGCATTTTTGCCATTTCATAAAGAAAATGGAAGGGGGTTTTATTTGATTTTTTTCCATAGAAGGATGGTTCTTAAGATAGTGCATGATGGGCATCCGCATCAACATTCAACATCTTAAGGGATTTAGGGTTTCAGATTGAGTCATTGAGGAGCTGTTGTTGGATGTGGAGCCCATTTTTCATTTTTCTAGTAATAAAAAATCAAAAACCCTAATTTTTCATGGAGGTGCTGTTGAAACTTTGAAATTATGGAGCTTCTGTTGGATCAAAAACAAAATTTGAAATTATGGAGCTTCATTTCTAATATATAAAAACTCCCAAAATCAAAATCTGCTGGTTATTCGGTTATAACCGAACTAACCGGAAAATTATTACGGTTCGGTTAGTTTAGGTCCTCACAAAATTCAGTTACGGTTTCGGTTAGTGATTTGCACTAACCAAAATTATTTCGGTTAACAAGAAATTGGTTATTCGGTTCGGTTATAACCGAATAACCACCCCTAGGCAATACAACTAATTGGCCTCTGCTTTAAATTCCCACTACAATATGCAATTATATATTCCAATTTTTCTCTCAGAGTTTTTCCTTGTTTCACAACCAACAGTGATGGGGACAACTGGTTTCCTCTTTTCTCGTTGACGTGGATTTGCAGAGATTTGGAAACGAATATGGTGTGTGTAAGCAGGGACCCAAGAGCTTCTTTTATAGACGTCTGTGGGAAGGGGTGTAACACTGCAACTCCTCATCACGTTGACCCAAACATCTCTTAAAGTTTACACCTTTTCACTTTATGGCTCTTCACTTAGCGCATTTTCACAAAAGCAACTAACTAACCAAATGATCTAGGCCGTCGATCTTGCAAAGGCCACATCCACCGTTGGGATTAATTCCTAACATGTTGTCTAAAACATTCTATCATAAAATCATATACAGCCACCAAGCTTGTAATTTTTCTTCAATTTTTAGTTCTAGGCAGTTTCCACTTAATTCCAAATCTGTTCAGCACTACTGTTTTTGGTGGCGAAAACCAACTGAAATTTCAATAATTCTTCCACGTATCCATCTATATGGTCCAAGACTTTTCATGACCGGGTTTAATTTTCTCACTTTTACGTTGAAGTTGCAATCAACGCGGCTATTTGTACCCCTGTTTTTAGATTAAAAAGCAGATGGGCCCTACCATATCATTTGGCTTCTTCGAATGCCTTATGGAACCTGTTTCTTATTGGGCAGCTTGCAGCAACGGAGTTTCCTTATGGAGCCCTGTTTATCCGAACCGTCGGGTGCGAGGCTCCGTTTCTATCTTTGGCGTAGTTTCCCATTTAAGTCAGATTGTTTAAAAGAGGGTGTGGTGCGAAAGATTAGTCAGGAGTTCAAGGTTGGATCGGTGCCAAATGTGGTGGTGTATATATTATAGATATATATATATATTCCGGGGGCCATGCCATTCGATGGTCCAAACCAAATTATCCCCACAGGATGTCCCAAAAAACATGGGTGAGCTGGGTGGGGCTGTACATAGAGGAGGATTTGTAATTCTTTGCTAGGGGCACCAATGGACCCAGACGGACCGATGGATAGTTCGAATCCGAAGCATAATAGACAGGATCTAGGCACATTAGAAGGGTCCATGGACATATTTTGTATCCTCTCTGTAAGATCCGAAAAATTTCGGATCGTGATCAAGACATGGCAAAAAAAACCGATGGATAGTCAAGATTCGAAGTCCTTTTACTAAGATGCCCTCAAAATATTTCTTATATTAAGTCTTAAAGAAAGGGTATTTTCATAAAAATGAACTAAATATTGCTTAGCTTACGACTTTCAACTTCCTTCCTTTTCTAGGCTTCTTTTTCTCTTCTTTTCCTCAGTCGCCTTTTCTTCCTGTAAGCTTGTCACTTACCCTCAACAAGGATTAGTTACTAGAAAGTTGTATCGTCATGCACCCTCGAACATTGGAGTTCTTTTAATAAATAATAAAATCCTGTTCTTCTTCACAATCATAGGTTGTTATTAGATATAATGACTAATTCTTTTCAAGAAGTTTTGGAGTTCATTTCAAATGAAGAAATCTGAGATTATTTGTTGTTTTGTAAGTAGGACCTAATAGGACACTCTAATGGACGGTCCGATTTGAAATGAATCGTGACCGGCACACAAGAAGTAGGATCCGAAGAACACTCTGAATCCGATCCGACCGATAAGGGATTTGAATGGATCGTGACTAAAACATAGGTAGATCCTATCCGAAGTGGATCTGTTGAGACCCCTATTCTTTGCCTTCGAAAAATTCATCGTGTGCGGAGTAAAACATATGATGGATACATTTGTGGGCCCAGGTACAATCGGGATAACGTGAATGGAAAATCACCAAGTATGCTGCCTAGAATAATCGATTCATACTATCACATATCGCGACGAAGCTTCCATGTATTTCCAATTTGTCGTTACCCTTCAATTATTATGGCTGGGAACCTTTCATGAAATTCCAAATCTATTCATCTGGAAGGCATTTTGGTAGGCAGAAATTTCAAGGATTCTTCCACGTACCCATCGAGATGGGTCCAAACCATTTCTTCACAAGGTTTAATTTTCTCATTCTCGCGTTGAAATTTCAGCCCTATTTGAATGGCACTATCATATCATTTGGCTTAAGTCTTTGAATGCTGTTGCTTATCGACTAATTTTCAATTATAATACTTGGAGGAGAAAGTTCATAGAACCTACTCAAGTTTTTTCATCCAATGCTTCTGGGTTTGATTTGTTGGAAGCCATCTATATAAACATATCGAACCTACTCAAGCTTTGCATAAAAAACATCTGGGTTTGATTTGTTCCAAGCCATCTATATAAATCCTACTCAAGTTTTACATTCCAAACATCTGGGTTTGATTAGTTGCAAGCCCACATATATAAATCCACCAACAATTCAGAAACGAAAAGAGTTGAAATTATGGGTCGTAATTTCTCCTGCCTCTCAGTTTTTATGCCTCATCCAATGAAAGTAGCAGATGTACCTTGGCACTACGACATGGAGAAGATGGAGAAGAACGATTTGAAGAGGGACAAGAATATATCAGATGTTTCCTCGCACTCTAAAATAGAGAAGATCGAGACCGTTGAGAAAAAGGAGAAGAACCTGAAGAGTGCTGCCATAGTCATGCCTCACTTTCCTTCATATTCACGTCCTTCTCTTCTCTAACTTGGCATCATTTGTAGACTGGAGAAGTGATTGTTTTACTAGTTATTTTTCACTTTTGATCGAATTCTTTCATGCTTTAATATGTAGTTTCCACATTCATTTATTCTTTTAATAACTCCATTCCATTTTGTAACATGACTTCATTCGTGCATCAGGATTTCTTATGACCAATTTAATATAGTTCTTCTCTTAATATACACTTGAAAAGACAAAGGAGAGCTAAGGGTTTCTATGGACAACCCATCTCACATATTAAATGTCTCCAATATTTATCTTTCATGCCAAAATAAAATTCGAGGAAATGTCTAATGGGCAGCCACATCTTCCTCCGGGCAATCATTTCCTGGAGTTGTGGGGAGAAGACTATTTAGAGCACTTATTTGGATGAGACTCTTTGTCAAATAGGATGCTTAAAATCATGGCAGATTGATTTCATTAATGTTAGCGCCGTATATCGAATTCGACCCAATTTTCACTCGTTCTTGTTGAATTTTGGGTTTGAGTTTTGTCTATAAGTGGATTTATATCGATGGCTTGCCAATTATAACCATACCCAGATGCTTTGGTTTGTAGAATTGATAATCTTTTAGCAAACGACAAGACATATCAGGAAGGAAGAAATTCCAAATTTGATATGATGGGAACCATCTATTTTGTTTGCTTAGAACGGTAGAATTTAAGAACAAAAATACGTTAACAGAAGAAGCTTTTCTTGGAAGAAGACTACAAATTCTTAAGTTTTTATTTCTTCATTCATATATCTCAAGATTCTCAACAAATAGCTCAATCATCCTTTATATAAATAAATTACTCCGTCAAACCTTGATTGGTAAATCAGGAAATTTGTGACGGCAGTGTAGCCAATTCACTATAAACTTTGGATTTTTAGGTATAAATATACTTATTAAGCTGTAATTCACGTCTAATCTCTACAAAGGAAACCCTAGAGGGAGAAAGGGCCAGAGAAAACCTTTTGGAAGGAGAAGCTTTGGGCAGGATCAATTGATGATATGAAAAGTCCTTCAGGATATGTATTATTTCTTGGATCAGGTGCCTTCTCACGGTCGTCAAAGAAACAAAGCATTGTTGCTCAGTCATCAGAATACGTGGCAGCATCAAGCACAACAAGCCAAGTGATTTGGTTCAGGCGAATACTTGAAGATTTTGGCCACCAACAAGAAAAAGCAACCACTATCTTCTGCGACAACAATCCTGCCATCGCAATTGCGAAAAATACAGTATTTCATAAACGGACAAAGCACATTTCTATAAAGCATCCTTTTATTCGTGAAGTTGTGGCAAACGGGGAGATCAAATTGAATGTTGTTAGACTTGGAAATTATGGTTTTCATATAAGTGTGACATGAGAAGTGAAATTATGGTTTTCAATGAAGTGTGCCAAGAGAAGTGTGTATGTAAAGTCTATATAAACAGTTGTATCCCTTCATTTGAGGATTAAGTGAAAAAGAAAAGAGTCTGAAAATTTCAAAAATTTCAGTGTCTCTCTTTCTCCTTCCTCGAGCTCTGCACTTGCAACTCATCATTCTTTAACAAATAGGATAAAAGAAAATTTTCTACCGGAGTTGAGATTAAATGACACAAAATTGTATGAAATTATTAATAAAAAAAAAATGAACCCAAGAACTACATAGTACAGCTCGATGGACTTCAAATAAAAGAGAAAATAAGTAAATAACTGGTAAACAGATCGCCACCAATATCTAAACTCTCTCTCTCTCTCTCTCTCTCTCTCTCTCTCTCTCTCTCTCTCTCTCTCATCCAAATTAGTATATTTAGTATATACACCTTTGAACAACGAGGAATGCTGATGCCAAATTAGCGAAGAGAGGGACTAGAATATGACGGAAAGTGTGGCACAACTATGGCAGCACTTTGGATGCTCTTCTTCTCCTTATTCTCGACCCTCTCCATCGTTGCTAAATTGGAGTGATCTGAAACCTCATCTACTCTCATGTCTCCATTCTTCTCATTCTTCTCCTTCTCTACTTCAGAGTGTGAGTGAACATCAGCTACTTTCTTTAGATAAACCATAAAAACTGAGAAACAGGAGGAACTACGACTCATTTTCCACTCTTTTGCTCTTCAGTTGTGGGTTTCAATCTGGTCGTAGGTGGATTTATATAGTTGCTTGCCCAGATGTTTAGTTAGAAACTATAAAACTTGAGTAGGTTAGACATACTTGCTGCCCAAGTATTAGAGTTGAAAATTAGTCAACAAACAACAGCATACATAGAAGGCAAATGAAATGATGGAGCCCACTTCTTCTTTTTTATCTTAAAACAAGGTTAATAATAGCCGCGTAGAGTGCAATGTGCATTTGAGACAGAGAAAATTGAGCCATGTAAAGAAAGGGGAAAAGGAAATGACCTATCTCCATGACTCTATGGCTACTTGGAACAATCCATGAAATTTCTGGGGTTGAAAAAGGCATAGAGATGAGAATATTTTTCGCGTTACATGGAAGGTTCGTAACATTCATAATTAAAGGGAAGAATGTACAGGCACACATGAGGCAATATAATTAATTGGGCAAGTATAGAGACGCGTCTGCTTTAAATTCCCACAAACATTTGGGTCTGTTCATGTAATGATTCTTAATGAAACGTTACAGATGCATCATCAAAGGTTTTCCCCACTATCAAAGTATGATCCCAAAATTTTTTTGACACTGGCAAGCTTAATATACATGATAATCATCAGAGGAATTGTCTACTTCCCTCATCTAAAGTAGTAAAATAGACCCTTTATACAGAACAGCCAAAATATAACCTTTTCAGTTACATTGATAACATCAATAAAAACAAATGTTACAAAACAGAATCAAGATAATTCATCCCGCAAAGATCTTCATTATTCTCTTTTCATACACCATCTACAACGAATTGCACATGGAGAACCCTTTCAATCCCCACTTCTCCATTTATTCAGATAAGGCACGAAAAGATTATCAAATCTCCAACAAAAATTTGAGATTCTTCAAGCAATTTGTGGGCAGCTGTACATCTCATACCAGTTGAAGATAAACACATGTTGAAGCACTTTAGTAATTTACAAACACAAACTGCGCATGGGCGTTGCTGTTGGCGAGCCATCGGGTGTGTGGAGACTCAGTTGGGAGATGTCTAGCCAAGCATCACCATATGTTGCATTCAGTTTATTAATTGTAATTCCATTAGTTTTGCTAGGAAAGACTGAATGATTGTTAAGACGATGAAAACCCATCTCCATTGTATAAGTTGGAGGAGGAGAAAGAAAGCAACTTCTGTGAGAAGGTCTCAATTGTCGTAATGGACTTGAACAGGGAGATACTGGCAAAGACATGTTCATCCTCAAGCTGGCATGATCACTGTGAAAAGAAATTATAAGCATAAGGTCATTTCCATTCAAAGTCCCATGTAAAAGATTAAAATGTACGAAACAAGTGGAGGACAATGATTGTTGGCAGTGACAATACCTCGAACTCTTATACGCCATTGGAAAGCCAACAATATCTCTGATCTCGTAATCTCCATCACGTGAAGAAATATTCATTCTGTTGGTTTGAAACTCTACCGTGTGCTGCTTAAAATGTACCAAAATGAAAAAGGTTAGTTGCTAGAGAGAGAACTAAAAAGGTTTAGTAATTTGATAAGTTTATTATGATCAAAACACAGCATGAATTCTGGAAAAAATGATCAATGTTCTTTCAATAAAATCTTAAGTAAAATTATGCAAAAATAAAAATGAGATGCCAGGGGAACCAAAAATACTCAGCTAACAATGATCCATATCAAGATGAGGATGTTTTGGCATGTGCATTATTAAATAACCTTGTTAGAAAGGGCAATTTAGCCATTAATTAATCTACCCCTTTTCTCCTTTTCTGCCTATCTCTACACAAATTTATTCTTTCCAAAATTTGTATAGCTTGAGTAGCTTATAAACATGAAAGGCCTTTTGGCCCTAAAAACCATTGAATTATGAATAAAACTTGATGTTTTCATAATTGCTTAGGTGTGATGCTCTTGCTAGAGTGTGATGCTATAAATCCTATGGTGCAACTCCAGATCAGTTTTCTCTCCCTCGCTTCCTATATTCTTTCATTTCCTCTCTTCATCTCTCTTTCTCTCTATTCTCCAGATGTCTTTTCCCTTCACTTTTCTAACCTTACATTCCATCAACAATTTTTCACTATTACAGCCTCCCACCAATTCTATCGACAAATTTCAAGAGCCATACTTTTTACCATAGCCTTCTCAGCCATAGCCTTATCCAGCCCTAGCAGCCGCAACATCATCGAATTCCCTCTCTAATATGCTCCAAACCCTTTCCTTAAGTCCAAACCCTTTTCTTTGCATTCTTGAAATATTATCGGACTATGAACCGTTCTAGAACCCTTGCATAACCCTGTTGCAGGCTTAATAACAGACACTGATACATATTTTTTTTTCCAGACTTGTTTTGAGTTTCTAAACTTTTTACCTATCTGATAAAACTATCATGAAGCGTGTAAAATTTCCTGCACCAGATTTCTAACCAGAACTGATCCAACCCTGCTCCAAACCTGTTACAGATTTGAACAGTTCCAAACCCTTCACTCAAACAAACCCTTTCTGAACCAAAGTACCTCTGAACACCTGCTAGTACCATATTATCCAGACAGAGCATCAAGAGTCTAATTCCTTGCGTTGCACAAACTGTGAAACATCAAACATGTCCTATATTCCTGCTCCTAAACCATTTAATCAGTCCTATATACAAACTGTGCAGTAACAGTTCTATTACTTGGGCTGCACAACCTGTGAAGCATCAAACATGTCCTATATTCCTGCTCCTAAACCATTTAATCAGTCCTATACCTATCCTGAACCTAACCCATAACCTTTACTGTCTACTGTCACCGTTCTAAGTTCTAACCACCCAAAACCCATTACTGTTCTTTTATATCTGTCAACACTCACTTTAGACTGTAACAATCCACTTTTAAAACCTGTGACAGATACTATAGTCTATAACGTATCCCATAACCTATTTTACAAAGATCTGAGCCTAAAACCTAGAAGAAATGGTTTCTCTTGGGCGGCTGACATCATGCGGCTATTCTGAAGGTGGTGGGGAAGGCTCGACACAACATGGAGTTGATAGTGTTGTGTAATATCATGGCGGTCTTGACGGACCTGACGTGCTCCACCGGGTCGGTGGTTACGTCATAAGAATCAAGGGAGGGAGAGGGCAGGGGGAGCCGGAAGCTCTTGGGAATCGTTTCCTTCAAAATCTCCTAGGTTAAAGGATGCTCCCCATCATCTTTCACTTCTTCGAGTGGTCTCCTTCCCCCCAGCGCTTCGCCGATCATTTCTTGTATTTCATGGCGAAGGTTGTAGATCATAGGGGGCTGTTCCCTGGGCCAACCTGGCCATTGGGTTGCTATTGGTTAGGAGGCTCCGGTTTCAATCCTACGAGGTTGATCCTCCTTATATTGCCGGATTGTACGTGGAGGTTGAGGGACTCCTTTGGGCTCTTTCGACATGGTGTCTCAAGTACTTCCATCTCCGGCCGAGCAAGCAGCACGGCCTCTTGATACGCCGGGGGTGCGGCCCCAGCCCCCTGATCTACGCATCTTCGGAAAAAGCTGGCCAGGTTAGCTACCAGGCTAACAAAATGACTGTATTCACTTGTAGGGGAGGCGGGTGATGGCTGCGTCACGGAGTGCACAGCCATCCGTAGTGGAGAGGTTCGCGTGCCGGGTTCGCCACCGAGGGTAGCTCCTAGTGAGTATTCGGAGCCGTAATTGTGTTCTGTGCGGCTGTTGCACTTTGAGTACTCCTTGTGGCCATGGAGCCGTGGTTCTTGTCTTTGGCTTAGCTCCCTTTGGGTGAGGACTCTAATGGGCCCACAGTAGGTGCCAATCTGTTGCGGCCCAAATCCGGCTGAGTGCATGAATGGGTCCAAAAGGTCTGGAGATGATCCAAAAGAGGACCTGAAATCACAAGCAAAGGGTTGAGGCCACCTGGAGTCTGGGAACTCCGGTGGAACCCTTCGACACTCAAGTCAGCTCTGGAGGTAATAGATGGAACTAAGGTCAAAATAATGGCTTGTGTGTAGCTTGGCCTTTTCCTCCTCCCTCTACTGAGTGTGAGTTTCCCTTTTTATAGGTGGAGTTCCCTTGGATTGTGGGGATGCCATGCGATCTCGGCGAAGGCTGGCATTGATGCCTTTGGGGGTATCGCCGGTCTGCTCAGCTTTTTCAGAGCAATTATGACCAGGGACAGGACATTTCAAGAGGATGCCATGATTGGCACTCGTACTGCTTCTTCCCTAGGTTTTCCAGTGGTTCCTTATTGGCTGGTGAGGAGGCGCGTGACTTCTGATGGTATCGTGTAGGACAAAAATGTTGTGCTGGCTTAGGAGGATCATCATAGCTGGAGGGTGACGTGTCTCGCCATGTGGCCTCAAGTCTCTCATGGGTCCAGGGAACACGTGGCATTGTGTGGCTGATGCTCGATTTTATCCTCAACAGTTACCTTTCTTTGATTATGACATCGAAAATCTCTTTTAGTGGGTCGTGACAACGCACATGTAGTTTACTGTTCCATCTGTTTGTTGTGTAAGGATCTCTTATTTCTTTTGTCTTTTTTTAATGGTAAGGATCTCTTATTTCTTGGTGGGATGCTTTTAGAATAAGAGTATATCTGTGAATGGATTGAACTGATTTTTTATGGAAATTGGTATGATCATTCTTGTTTGAATCACATTTCTTTTTGCTGAAATTTACAGCATGAAATTGATACCAGGTTAAATTAATTCCCACACTAAAGCATATTATTCAGCATCTCAGAGTTAAAAGTCGCATCAGAGCACAACAGTCCAGCGAAGTTCTGTTACATTACTTTAGTATTTAATATATTCTTTATGCATCTAAACGTTTCTACTAATTATCAAGAGATCAAAGTGGTCACTGGGTTTGAACTTCGAACCATAGTTGAAATGACTAAAACAAATGATATCAGAATTTTCATCTTTTGCTCCAGAGTCATTGAATAGATCAGATTGTTTTTAAATCAAGGAAGATGATCGTTTTGTAATTTAGAGACCTGTTAGAAGGATAGCTTAAAAAGAAATCATTGCAAAAAGAACAGTAAATATGAGCAGCTCCAAAACAACACCAGCATATATGGCTTCCATCAGTGAGCCTAGAAGTACTTTGGGAGGATTAATTAAAAGTGGGTCCATATAATTCACAATGCAACACAGAGATACGAGTGGCTTCAAAATTATTACCGGGATATGGATCTCATCAGAAGAAAACTGCATTATGTCTTTATTGATATTGATCCTTGAACTTTTGGTGTAGCTTGATCTAGAACAAAAGGGTGTTCCAGAAGTTGTGCGGCAGTGGGACGTGCAGATGGGTCACATTGCAGATGGGTCACGTTGCAGACAAAGCTTCAAAAATCTTTTCCAACATCCAAAATATAATCTGGAATTTGTGGAATTTCTTTGCTGTATCCAATTTTAAATATTGCAGCTACCTGTTAATTCAAACAAAATATGTTTCAGGTGGATGTCGCAGAGAAAAGGAATACTAGGATTTATAATCACTTCTAAAATAAATTACAAGTATATGATTCTTGAACCTAATCTTGAAACACACACAAATAACGTCAAATTAATCTGAAAGTTCTTGGATACAGGACAATATTCAAATCCAATGCCAAAGATCTTAGTTCTTGAATGAAAAATAAAAAAGGTATAGGAGCACAGTAGGAATCTAGTAATACTCCAAAAATTTACATCTAATATGACTGGGATATGTTAGCCTCTCTTGTGGACTATGAGCAACACCAAATTCACCATCGACCCTACTGAAAGCTAAAGCCCTGTTCGTTTGAGATTGTGACAACCGATTGTGAGCCCCAAACCTATTATTGGGCTCAAAATTGCATTTAAATTTGAGTCCAATAATAGGTTTAGGCCTGACAATCAGTTGTCATAATCTGAAACGAACAGGGCCTAAGTAATTTTCTGGGACAGGACATCTCTTCATATACACAACCAGCATCAGACCTTGGCTCCATACATGAATTGGGGTGGCCTATCTTGGATCGATCAAGGGATCCAGGCGTAGCAGAATGCCTCAGATTTGGATTCAATATAGAACAAAAGTTTTCTTCCCTTGACCGAAATCTAGGACGCCTAGTTACTAGATTTTCCATGGTGATCAAAATTAAATTCAGGAGATTAAGAAAACGAAGCAAGTTGGTTACCCGAATAGCAACCTCTGATTGATCTACTCCTCACTTGGCTTCGATTTTTCTCAAGAGATGAACACATCGGAAGTCGAAATGATGGCCCCTCTTTTATTGTTTGGACTATGGAGGAATCTTGAAGATCTCTTTCTTCAATGGTTTGGACAAAGGTCGCAATCCTGCAAGGGTGAGATAACTCTAAAAACCTATCCTCAGTTCGGATGGCAGGCTGCAACTCATATTCATGAAGCCGGAATCTTTAATAACCCAAACAACGGTGAATTCGTTTCCGGGACTATAGATCAGCCTAAATATGAAAATTAATTAATAGTAGTGAAATTTTTGATCAATTACAGAGAAGAGAAAATGAAGAGTTAGGAAATGTAGCATGGTTAGAAAGTTGATATGTACCATATATAATATATGGTAGGCTGGAAATTGAGAAAAATAACAAGGACTCTCAAGCATAGTTATAAAACTCCCCACATCATTTTCAACTCGCTCGAGTCAACCCCCTTTTACCTTGCCCAAGTTTTTTGTCCGAGTCTGCATTCTGCCCCACAATATCAATCAAAACTCCTTTGACTCCCCCAAGTTATGGCCCCATCAACCGAACACTTAGACGGATCGAGTACTTGATTGCGCCATGCCGAGTTGACTATGATTTGCTTTGACCACATTTTGGCCTGCATCCATGTTTTGAAACAATGCTCTCAAGTACTGATGCAATAGGCTGGATTAGCACATGTTGCAATTGTTGTGCAGTCTAGCAAGACAGAGTTGTCTATTGTACCTTATGAAATACTAGATCTATTATCCAAAATCCACAGCCACCATCATCAACATTATTAGCTTCCCTCTAGTAAGTAATGTGTTTTTTATTCTCCACGGTCGAGAAATGACCCTTGAAAAAATCTATGCACTCTAGCACAGTGGGATCATCTAGATACACCTTATACAATACAAATTGAACTATCCATAATCTTCACACAACATCATTGACTACGAAATTTGCTCTAACATCTCTTGTATTTTCCTTGTCTGTGGATGTGAAGTGTCTCCTTGGTAGAATCTGTGAACTTTACCCTTCACAGTAATCCAACTACACCCAGGAGTCTTAACTAAACCCAGTTCTTTCATCCTCAATCTGATCCTTGAAACACCATCCAGTCTACCAACAGCGTCATAGATACTACACAATGCAATATAGTTGCTAGAATTTCCCCTCTCAAGTTCAAAAAGCCGGTAGGCAGAAATTTCTCCATGCTCCACATTCTTGTGCATCATAGAAGCACCAAGCAAGGCCCCCCAAACACTCGCTGGCGGCTCCAGTGGCATCTTCTTTATCAAATCTAACGCTTCCCCAAGACGTCCAGATCGGCCTAAGAGATCCACCATACAAGCATAGTGCTCTACACTAGGTTCAACTCCATAATCAGAACACATTGAATACAAAATCATCTGACCCTGATCAATAAGACCCGAGTGGCTACAACTAGCCAAAACCGCAGTGAACGTAATACAATTAGGCACAAATCCCTGAGCTTTCATTTTTTCGAAAATAATCAAAGACTCTTCCCCCTTCCCATGAATCCCATAGCAAGATATCAATGACGTCCAAGTAACCAAATTCCAATCATGCATGTTTGTGAACACTCTACACGAACCATCCAGACACCCGCATTTTGAATACATATGAATCAAAGAATTCCCAATGGCTACATCAAAATTAAATTCTAGACTTTTTACTACTTGACCATGAATCTCTTTCCCTTTCATCAAGTCCCCTTCTCTCCCACAAGCATTCAGAATGCTTGGAATCGTCATCCAATCCATCTTTACTCCCTCCCACTGCATTTTTCTAAAAATATCCAATGCTTCTACCGTAAACCGAGCTCTTCCAAACGCTGAAATAATTGAATTCCAAACAACAATATCTCTCTGTGACATATCTACAAACAATTTATATGCATCAAATAAACTCCTACATTTTGCATACATATCTAAAATTGAACTCCTTATAATAACATGGTCTTCAAACCCATATCTAATTGCCCAATTATGAAGCATCTTTCCTAGACAAAAATCTCCAACACCCCCGCATGCCTTGAAAAGGGCCGGGAAGGTGAAGTGATCGGGCCGAAGACCCACATTAAGAAACCAATTAAAAATGCTAAAAGCCTCATTGTAGAGAGAATTATGAACATAAGAAGAGATTATAATGTTCCAAGAATGCATATTATTTGTTGGCATTTCATCAAACATTCGGCCAGCGTCCTCGAGATGGTCGCAATTTCTGTACATTAATAAGAGATCGGTCTGAAGGGTGACGTGGGGAAGGTAGCCATGGATGAGGATTTGGGCGTGGGTCTGCTTTCCTTGTTGAACTGTGGAGCAGTTTCTAAGAAGAGAAGACATGGTAATAACATGTCGTTGGGACATATTCTAGTTTTCAAATTCAAAGCCAACAGTCGGAAAAAATCTTCTAAGGTAGGGGTGTCAATGGATCTTGACGGTCTGATGGATACTCCGAATCCCAGCTTTAATGTACGGGATATGGGCATACTA
This sequence comes from Tasmannia lanceolata, assembly GCF_043159265.1. Classification (NCBI taxonomy): domain Eukaryota; kingdom Viridiplantae; phylum Streptophyta; class Magnoliopsida; order Canellales; family Winteraceae; genus Tasmannia; species Tasmannia lanceolata. Next base: position 1,646,247 of record NW_027518693.1, read on the forward strand.
GAATTATCCATGCACGTGTTTTGGATTAGGGCTGGCAATTTCAAGAAAGCGGGGATCCGCCCCGCCCCGCTTGGTAGGGGATTCCCCGATTTGAGCGGGGAAGGAGAAGGAGAAGGAGATTTAAAAAATTCCCCGGTGCAGAGAAGGGGATGGAGTTGGCCCCGCCCCGCCCTCATTAATGCAATTTTTTTCTTGTATTTTTTTAAGTGTTTTTTTTTGGGGGGAAAACTACTAGGATCGAAACATATCTACAAGATTTCCCCCAAAATTTTCATAATTTCCATTAGTACAGTTTTGTCTCTGAAATAGCTTTTTATGTTTTCTTTACCCATAATTCATTGGGCATTGTCCCTCATTATATTAGTATATTACCCTTAGAAATCCCTAAAATCTCTCTCCCCCAATTAAAGGTAATATCTCTCTTATGAGTGATGAGATTTTATATGGTGTGCGCTCGTATAGTCCATTATTTATCAAAAAAGTAATGTATGGGGGTACGCCATAGGATGATCCAAAGCATCCATTTGATAGGCTACAATTTAAAAGTACTTTATAGGCCACACCATAGATCATCCAAACTGTCCATTTGATGGGCCACAACGTAAATAGATTGCGGCCCAAAAATCATTTCCATAGGATGATTGCAACCCTCTGATCTATAGAAGGTACCATAATATGCAATTCCTCTATAGATCAGAGGGTTGGGATTATCCTATGGAAATGATTTTTGGGCCACGACCTATTTACGTTGTGGCCCATCAAATGGACAGTTTCGATCATCCTACAATGTGCCCATCAAGTGGAAGGTTTGGATCATCCTATGCCTATGGAAGTATGGTGTGCTCATCAAATGGACGGTTTGGATCTTCCTATGGTGTGGCACGTATAGTACTTTTTAGCAAGTGGGATTGGGAATTAGGAATCTGCTAGGGACTATCGATCAATTAAATGAATCTGAGAGCAACCACCCCAGGTTAATAAAATGAATAAGACAAAATCTTAGCTTGTGTGGCTACTCTCACATGCAACAGCCAAGCCGTAACATGCCTGAAGTGATTGTCCCTAGCAAATCTTTAGTTTTAAACCTAACATTTAACAAAGTAAAGTGATTGTCTCCGAAGGATGCGGGACGGGGATGGGGATTAGATATTCCCCGTGGGGAGGGGAGGGGGATTCCCCACCATCCCCACAATGGAGAGGGGAAGGGGAGGGGGAAATTCCCCGCTGAGGGGATGGGGTAGGGGACCCCAACATCCGACCCCGACATGCCCCGTTGCCAGCCCTATTTTGGATCCTCATCATATGATTCGAAATTTTTTAAGGATCAGATCCACACCAAAGAAAATTCGATGGATAGTCATGGTCTACAATATTTTTACGAAAATACCCTTATAAAATATGTAATAACAAATGAAATGTGCAGGGTATTTTGTACAAGCAACTGTTGGGGATAATTTGCATCTGTTGGAGAAGAAAGAATAGAAACCGGTTTGCTTCAAGGTGCGAAATCGCTTTCCTTAAGACAGATTTTGCCCCCACTAGAAGTGTGCAAAGGGGATCCACGAACTGCCTCCAAGATACAATGAAGCCAGTAGGAATGTCCTACTATATTAGACGATGCTATGCACAAGCGGAGTCAAATCCGAAATGCCCTTTAGAGAATAACAAGCCTTAGAGAATCAATCTAATTACTGTTTCTGCAGTATAAAAGTAATTAGACAAATAATAATGAAAACAGTATGTAAAACGAATTTGGTGGGAGTGAGAAAAGAGAGTATAATCGCACTAGAAGTCTTGAGAATTGCCCCAAAAATAAGTAAATTCGTTTATGTCTTGAAATGGCTGGGTTCTGCACTTTTTACTGAGCCTCTGGTGACTTTTCAGTGTGAAAAGCACCCGTGAATAATGTCTTTCAAGTTCGGTTTGAATTATGGTCGTTAGATCACTTCCATACACGATTCAATGATCCAGAACAATCCTGGAGTGACTGTTGGGATATTTAAAATCTTGTCCTCCCCTGTAACCGTTAGATGATCCATCTACGGTACAGATCACAACCCCTAGATTCTTGACCGTTGGGGGAAGGGACACAACCCAATGGGGCGTGTGAAGTGCAAAGTGCGCCTAAAAAAACACCAATAAAGAGCCACTATGCGCCCTATAGCCCATTGCCCACGCCGTGTGTGCACGTGCGCAAGCGCGGACGGACCCATGGGACCCCACGTGCACATAAACAAGAGAAAGGAATGGGTGAACTAATATATGCCCATCTCCAACTTTTGCAATGTGGAACTATCTTTTCAATGCACTTCTACACACTTTCCAAAAGCAAAAGCAAAAAACAACTTTTTCAAAGAATAGTTTTTCCTTTCCCAAAACAACTAAAAGAAAATATTTTCCAAAATTTGTTTTGACAAACAAATCACTTGATTTTGAAAAATCTTTCTTTAACAGCAACTAAATTTCACATTTTTTAGATTTCGTGATTCACTTTCCTTTTCCTCCATTTCTAGAAAATGGTTCAAAGCCAGCATCATCAATACAGCTCGTCTTCTACCTATAACCCTAATCTACTTGGCTAATTCATTCACGCCATTGCTAGTGGCTCACCCATACCCTAATCCACTAGAACACTACATTCCGTCAAAATATGCATTTAGAATTTTGGCATTTAAAAAATGAAGAATGATAGATGGAAGGGCGCCCTTGCATAAAGAGCAACAAAATGGCCCTTGAATGGACCACGCAATTTTCAATAACCTTTTAAAATCGGTTGAGAAAGTAAATTGTGAGATCAAGGGCTGTATTTCATCAATAATTAATGAGTCTTGGTGGTGGGCCACTAGGCCAATTTCTCCAATAGTCTCAAATGTTATATAGAAACTTAGGAAAATATTATAATAAATAGGGAATTGCTAGCGTCCATCACAAAAGGCATTTTTGCGGCTGGTCTATCGCAAAAGGCATTTCTTCCCAAAACAGAAACCCTATCCACCCCTTCTTCAAATTGCATCTGAATCGGACTCCACCATTGCTGTTACAAACGTGACAAAATCTTCTTCTCCTTTGCTGACTGGTGACATTTGGTTGCCATGTATAAATTTGCGATCTCTTGGTTTCGAAGGAGAACTGAAAAACAATGGATTCTCCTACTTTGAATGCTGGGTTGGGGGGTTCTTTTTCCCCCTCCTGGAAGAACATGAGTTTCATTATAGGGGTGGTCGGTCTTGGGAATAGTTTATGGGTTATTTAAATACTATGGATACTGCAACTTTTCATTGACACTTAGGAGGAACAATGAAGCTCGGGAAGTGCAGATGAGGAATCAGGGAGGGGAAGTGCAGGTGGAGGTGGAGGTGGAGGTAAGAGCATGCTTTTGAATACATCCAAGGTTTTAAATTTCGGTTTCGGAGTACATTTCTGTCCTCACCGAAACCGAAATTCTCCAAAAATTTCAACGAATTCAGCCGAAATTTCGGTAATTTCCACTGAAATTTCGGGATTATTCTAAATTGAAGATTCCTCTACCTGAAAAATTGAATAGGTTTGCAACAAAAAAGTAGGAAAATTTTGAAATATTTTTCCTTTCCAAATAATCATTTCTGGTCTTCTGGTGAACATACTGTGGATTCATAAAGTTACATTTAATATTAACTGATGGGGTCCGAACTCAGCGATGGGGTCCGAACTCAGCAACCAATTGGCTGTTGACACGTGGCCCTCCCAGGGACCACTGCAAAGCCAACACCTGTCCCTGCTAGGTATGACACCTGGACCAATCAGGGACTTCCACCTGCCCCTCCTAGGTATGAGACCTAGTCCATACAGGGGCCACCACCTGTCCTGGACAGGTGGCTCTGAACCACCACCTGTCCTGGACAGGTGGCTCAGGATCACACTATAAATAGCCCTCATTTGTGCTAAGGTGAGGGATCTGAGACCAAAAACCCTAAGCTTTTTGCTCTGACATTGCTCTGCACTCCTGCTCATACTGACTTGAGTGTCGAAGCGCCCGTCCGGAGCAACACTCCGGGTTGGTCTTCTGACCCTTTGTCTTCTTGTCTGTGCCCTTGTGCAGCGCAGGACTCCGTTAGCCCTTCAGCTGTGGCTTGCCAGATCAGCCCTTCAGGCCCTACCATAACCTGTTACCAATTTTAGACCTAATATTAACACCTCAACTTTTAATAGTAAACTTGATTTCAATTTCGGTATTGACCGAAATCCGAAATTATTTAAAACCTTGAATACATAACTCCGTTTTGACCGTTTTCTTGACTGCAGACCATCGCTGCGTTGGAGTTGATATGTGACTACACACGACATTGGGGGCGCATCTTTACGGCTTCTTGAGAAAGAATAATCTTTACTATGATATGTTAAACAAAATTCTTTTTTTTTAGACTAGAATGTACGGGATATGGGCATACTAGAATGATCCATGCACGTGTTTTGGATCCTCATCATATGATTCAAATTTTTTTAAGGATTGGATCCACACCAAAGAAAATTCGATGGACAGTCATGGTCTGCAATATTTTTACGAAAATACCCTTATAAAATCTGTAATAACATATGAAATGTGCACGATATTTTTGTACAAGCAACTAAATTTCAGATTTTTGAGATTTCGTGATTCACTTTCCTTTTCCTCCATTTTTAGAAAATGGTTCAAAGCCAGCATCATCAATACAGCTTTTCCTCAATCGTTTTAAATTTTCGGGCTGCAATGGGGTGCCATGTGGCGAAACCCCTGCTTACCACATTCAGCTTTACTTATATACTAGTTCCAGTCCCATGCGATGCACAGGGCGAAGAAAAATTAGTATTCTAAAAAACTATCTATAACCCTCTCTCTATCTATGGAATTGCAATTTCTTTTTTTAATTTCGTGAGTATCTATTCATAGAAGTCCAATAGGCATTACTCTCCATAAATATAGCGTGTATCTAATCTATACACGCAAATTCTATGTATCGTCTCTCTTAGAGAGACAAAAATATACATGTCAGTTCTGTGTATAGATCCTTAATTTTAGGCGATATTTCCATTCCTTGATTTTAGCCTTTTTTTCAAATCCAAAATAAGAAGCGTATTTTACTATTTTAGGAGATTTAATTCATTGGAGAGATATTATTTTAATCAATCCTTGATTTTTGGCGATTTTTCCATTCCTTGATTTTAGGCGTTTTAAATTACGGGTGTCACATCCCCTTAACAGGTTTTTAAATTTCGTTATTAAGGTTACGTGTGATGAAGGAATACGTGTGCCACGGTGTGCCACATCCTCTTAATGCGTTATAAAATTTCGGAGTGCAGTGGGGCTGACATGTGGCGTAGCCTCAGCTTCCCACATTCAGCTTTTCTTATATATATAGATGAATTGCAATAGGTATGTATTAGGTATTTAAATGCAATCTTAAGCACGACCTTCTATAAATACATCAAATTATCAAACCCACCCACAGCAGTTGTATTTCAGGCAGGCAATTCGTGTACTGAACAAACTATGGGATAAGTTTTAAATTAGAAAATGTCAACTCCATTTTTTTCATCTACACATCAAACTCTTTTGCATACACTAGTGTGTGTGTGCTGCAATTGATTAGCTTCGATATAAAAATCTTTTGTCAATCTTCTTATCTCTTCCTCTCTTCTCTATTGTGGTAAGTTCCTAAACTCTTGCATTTGAATCTCATTCTTAATCTTTTTTAACTAAACTAAAACTAGTGTATGCAAAGTTTTTAAAATCCTAAAATTTTTATAAGAAACCCAACTCACCCACCTCTTGGGTTGCTAAGTGGAATTTCACTCTTCATGATTAGTTATAGCTAGATTAATCACCTTGCTTTGCATGCTTTGTATGTTTAGTTACTTTGCATATGATTAGTCATATTGTTTAAATATTAGAACTCAAAATTAAACAAATAACTTAGGTCGATCTCATATTACATTAGATCATTTTAGGTTGCATGTCCTATAGTTCTCACCCATTTGATTTAATAGCCTTGTAATCAAATTTAAGGAAATGAATTCTTGGAATTAAAGACTGGTTTACTGGGCAAGAATTGTGCCTAACACCTTCCACTCTCGTAACCAAGTGACGGACCTAGAACATATGGGATCACAGACTTGTTTGCAGTGTCACTTATGGGTCTTAGGTCCATAACTTCTTAGGTGGCGACTCTGGTCATTTCTCTTTTGTGGGAAGTTCGGATTGTGATTTGATCTCAAATTCATAGAAAAGCAAGCATTGTCTTAGAAAATCAATAAACCAGAAAACAGCAATGAAACAACACCACTCTTGTGGGGTTCGGAAGGGATAACCTCCCGACATTGCGCCACACTGGATGGTGGAAAACTGGGCGGGGGCCTTTAAGCCAGTACGTCAGATTTAATGGATTCCACGTAGGATTGAAGAATCCCTAATTTAAGTAAAAGAACTGCCATTTTAACCATTTTCTATGGAAAAGCGAGTGTTTTCCATTTATGTTCCCGTCAAAGTGACTCAACAAAACGGACTCGAAATGAAATAATTTTCAAGGAAAGAGAAATAAAAGGAGGTGGAAATGGAGGCATTTTATTATAGAAAAGACAGAAAAAATGGGGTTGAAAAACTGAAAAGCCATTTTCCTTTGCTCTCTCCGATTTTGTAACAGTTTGTTTTTTATATAGTTGTGTAACATTAAATGAAGTGATATACCTGCCTTCTTTTTTACTTGGGACCACCCTCTCTAGTGTAAAACAAATTGATTCTCTATCTCTATCTCTCTCTCTCTCCACACACACAAAAAACACAAATGAAAACGAAAAAGAAATTAAAACACAAGCAACAAAAACAATGAAGAAAAGAACAAATACAAGCAGAAACAATCATTTCTGATTACATTTTATTATACCATAATCCCATTTCAATGGTATGCAAGGAAAGGTTAAGTGACAAAAGCAGTACTACTGCTTGTCCACAACCCCACCATTTACATGTCCTAAAAATACTTAGGGATATCAGAGTCCTTTGCCAATAGTACAGCAGCTTGAGCATATAAATAAGAGGCAGTTGCAGCAGTCTCTCGTAATGCATTGTAAATTACAAATTGAAACTGAAAACAACAAATTCAACCATCAGCCCTCCTTATCCTTTCACAAAATATACAAAATAAGTACAAAAACCAATACTGAAAAGATCTTTTTAAGGCTATTTTTTCTTGTAGTAAGGTAGAGATGATAATATAAAACAAAATTGGAATAGTATGTTTACAGTTTGGTTCGATAGGCGTGACGCTGTTGAGCTCGTCGACTAATGGATGACGATTAGTTGCTTCAACAACCTCTTTTGTTGTAAAGGCTGCCACAAGGAGTGCTACAAAGAAGAATTTCGAAGGCCCCATTTCTCCTAAGCTTGTGCCTGGCAATGTCTCTGTGTGCCCTATATATAAGTCCGTGATGGCTATACTTTGTTAAAAAAATCTGCAAGCTTATCCTCTTGCTTCTAAATTAGGGATGGTGTGAATTTGGAGACATGCATAAAATCTTTCTTTTAATGGAATAATTTTGATTAGAGGAAATCTATGGAAAGTTAAAAATCATGGCAAGCATGCGTTTTTTATTTGGATATCTATGGCAAGTTTTCTCCTCCTTTTTCCTCATTGAGTGGGTGATGACTGTACTTTCTTAAAAAATCTACAAGCTTATCTTGCCGCTTCTAAATTAGGGATGGTAATTAATGTTGGCAAAAATGGCAAAAACGGCCAAGTTAGCATGGTCGAGTTTAATTGGCCCTATCACGCCCCGAACCAGGATCCCGGCCTGCCAAAATTCCTAAATTCTTGCGAATCTGGGCATAAAATGGAGCTTTTCAAATTTTCCTTGTGTGTTCACATTGGAATGACTACTTCTGCGAGTAATTCTCTGAGATCCTGTTTAGCACTCAAATGTCACTTTATGCCACATCTTCACATACATAAGGGTCCAATCCCGAGCGTTGCAGAGCGGTATCATGTTCTGGTGCAATATGGGCCATCTGTTTTGTATTTGATAGTATTGCTAAGCCCAAGATAATGCCAAAGCTTTTTGGTCAATACGGATCTCGGCCGTGTGAATTTTGTTAGGGTAACTCTAATAGCTTTTGGTGACTTACATGCTTCTTTGGCATCTTCATCTGACAATGATTTTGGAACAAAACTATTTATGCAAGGAATTTGAGCTTATGGATCCACGTAGAATTGTTCTTAATTCAATCCCATAGTGTTGGCCTCCATTTCCTTATAACATGGTTTTCCACTTGTAGTGTGATTGGAATTAATTGTATTCCTCCAGGCTTGCACTCCAGGTGCTTGTTGAAATATCTATGAGATTCCATGGAAAATTCCTTTTTCTTAGAAACTTAAGAGAACATGCAAATGATGAGTGTTTTATTTTGTATTGCCAATTGAGCTTGAGAAGACTCACTACTAGTATAATTAAGAAGTTGAGCGCATTGAGAAATCCTAAAGAAAATGGCCCTTGATTTCAATAACCTTTAAAATCAGTTGAGAAAGTAAATTATGAGATAAAGGGCTGTATTTCATCAATAATTAATGGGTCTGGGTGGTGGCCCACTAGGCCAATTTCTCCGCTAGTCTCAAATGTTATATAGAAACTTAGGAAAATATTATAATAAATAGGGAGTTGCTAGCGTCCATCGCAAAAGGCATTTTGCGGCTGGTCCAACGCAAAAGGCATTTCTTCCCAAAACATAAACCCTATCCACCCCTTCTTCATATTGCATCTGAATCGGACTCCACCATTGCTGTTACAAACATGAAAAAATCTTCTTCTCCTTTGCTGACTGGTGACATTTGGTTGCCATGTATAAATTTGCGTCTCTTGGTTTCGAAGGAGAACTGAAAAACAATGGATTCTCCTACTTTGAAGGCTGGGTCGGGGGGTTCTTTTTCCCCCTCCTGGAAGAACATGAGTTTCATTTTAGGGGTGGTCTTGGGAATAGTTTATGGGTTATTTAAATACTATCGATACTGCAACTTTTCATTCACACTTAGGGGGAACAATGAAGCTCGGGAAGTGCAGATGAGGAATCAGGGAGGGGAAGTCCACGTGGAGGTGGAGGTAATAGCATGCTTTCGAATACATCCAAGGTTTTAAATTTCGGTTTCGGAGTACATTTCTGTCCTCACTGAAACCGAAATTTCAACAAATTCGTCCGAAATTTCGGTAATTTCCACTGAAATTTCGGGATTATTCAAAATTGAAGATACCTCTACCTAGGGGTGGCAATGGTTCGGTTTCGGTTCGGTTTGACCCTCAAACCAAACCGAACCGAAATTTGAATCGGTTTGGTTTTACCAAACCGAAACCGAACCAAAATCGAATTTTCGGTTCGGTTTCGGTTCGGTTCTGCCAATTTTACCACCCCTTACTCATAATTATTGGAGATATTCGGTTCGGTTCTGCCAATTTTACCACCCCTTACTCATAATTATTGGAGATATTCGGTTTCGGTTCGGTTTGATCCCCAAACCAAACCAAACCGAAATTTGAATCGGTTTGGTTAAACCAAACCAAAACTGAATTTTTGGTTCGATGTCGGCTCGGTTTCGGTTCGGTTCGGCCAATTTTGCCACCCCTACCTCTACCTGAAAAATTGAATAGGTTTGCGACAAAAAAGTATGAAATTTTTGAAATATTTTTCCTTTCCAAATTATCATTTATCGTCTTCTGGTGAACAGACTGTGGATTCATAAAGTTACATTTAATATTAACACCTCAATTTTTAATACTAAACTCGATTTCGATTTCGGTATTGACCGAAATCCAAAATTATTTAAAACCATGAATACATAACGCCGTTTTGACCGTTTTCTTGACTATGCAGACCATCGCTGCGTTGGAGTTGATATGTGACTACACACGACATTGGGGGCGCATCTTTACGGCTTCTTGAGAAAGAATAATCTTTACTATGATATGTTAAATAAACTTCTTTTTTTTAGACTAGAATGTACGGGATATGGGCATACTAGAATGATCCATGCACGTGTTTTGGATCCTCATCAAATGATTCGAAATTTTTTAAGGACCAGATCCACACCAAAGAAAATTCGATGGACAGTCATGGTCTGCAATATTTTTACGAAAATACCCTTATAAAATCTGTAATAACATATGAAATGTGCACGGTATTTTTGCAAGCAACTAAATTTCACATTTTTTAGATTTCGTGGTTCACTTTCCTTTTCCCCCATTTTTAGAAAATGGTTCAAAGCCAGCATCATCAATACAGCTCTTCCTCTTCCTATAACCCTAATCTACTTGGCTAATTCATTCACGACATTGCTAGTGGCTCACCCATACCCTAATCCACTAGAACACTCCATTCCGTCAAAATATGCATTTAGAATTTTGGCATTTAAAAAGTGAGGAATGATAGATGGAAGGGCGCCCTTGCATAAAGTGCAAGAAAATGGCCCTTGATTGGATCACGCAATTTTCAAGGGTCCTTTTCCGGCCGTTTATGTAGGGGGGTCCATGCGTCTATCATTCCTCTTAAAAAATATAGTCGGGTAAAGTTGGTCAGTTGGCACAAAATTAAGGCCATGTTCGTTTTAGATTGTGACAATCAATGGTGAGGGCCCCAACCGATTATCGTCACAATCTGAAACATACAGGGCCTAAATGTGATTTTGAGTCCAATAATCAGTTTGGGCCCACAATTGGTTGTCAAAATCTAAAACGAACAGGGCCTTAGCCTTGTCATTATTCATATAATATAGGCGCCCCTAGCCTTGTTTAGATTGCAAGAAAAACATTTCTTAAGGAAAAAATTTCTTGGGATTTTTTTTTTCATTCTCACAATTTAGAAGGAAATGATAAATTTTAAAGATATCATTACAAATTAGAATTAGAGGTCCCTGTAAATAAAACTTGAATTTTGGTGGTTCAAATTACTTTATTTCATGTGTTATCAAACAATGGAAAAGCATGAAATTTTGGAAAAAAATTTCTTTTCCAAACTTTTCCAAAAAAAAACCTGCAATCCAAACAGGAACTAAAAGAAGCTAATGCCAGTTCGGAGTGATGGGGCTCCCATCAACACTTTCATTTTCTTCCCAAAAACCAAAAGGAAGTGATCTTTATTCGCCCCTTTTTTTTGTTCCCCGTCCACCCCTTATGGTGTACTTATGACTACTCTTTTTACACTGTAAGGGGTGGACCAGGGAAGAAAAGGGGTCAAATATATCATTTACCTACCTAAAACTGGTATATCTTGTCTACGTATTCGATTCTGCCACCCCAAAGATACTGCCAATTAATGGTATACAAGTAGATGATAATCATAGATAATGTACTCCTTGGTCTCACAATAATTTTAAAAACAAGTGGATTGTACACGCGGCACACAATCTAAGACTCTCACTAGCTTGATGAAGGCTGATCGAACACATTTCCATCTTAAAATTGTTCGAATGGCTGAGATTATGCGATTGATGCAGTACTGGATACTTGCCATCTGTAGTATGGTCCCTCAAATTTTCTATTTTCTACATTTGAGTACCCATCAATATCACAGGGATTTGCTAGCATCCATCACAGAAGGCATTTCGCGGATGGGCTGTTGCATGTGAGAGCAGCCACACAGGCTCACTTTCCAGCAGATTTTGTCTCCATTCACGAGGTGGCTGATCTCACATGCAACAGCCCATCCGCGAAATGCCTTTTGAGGTGGATACCAAATCCCTTTATAAAAATATTATACCATCTTTACTCGTTGCTATTGATGAGACTTTTCTCTCTTTTCTTAACATAAGAACTTCTCTAACAAAAATTCAAAAATTCAAAAATACATAAGATATCCCACTCCACGTGCATATGTAACATTAAGCATATTGACATTTTCTTCTTTGTACTTGGACTCTCCATTGCACACAATCTAAAATGTGCACGAGAAGGATATTAGTTAGTTTAGCTTCTTCCCGATTAGAACTTTTCGATCACTTTTTAATCGTACATTTTATGACATATTACAATGGAATAGTAAGTAACAGCTAAAGTACCAAAGCAAAGGGGTTGAACTATCAGTTTACTTTTTATCATGGACACAGACGACCTGTCTTGAATTCCTTCGTGTTCTTTTTGGTAGAGTTCAAAAGTAATTAATTACTAGGAAAATTTGCCAATGGGGAACATCAAAATACGAGAATTGCCAATGGGGAGCACACTTTTGAAAAATTGTTAAAGAGGGTTGATAACACCCTTTTGAGAGTTTGTTAACCCCATATAGAAGGTTGATAACCCCTTTTAGAGACTTGATAACCCCATTTCGTCCCTCTCTAACAATTTTTCAAAAGTGTGTCCACCTTTGGCAATTCTCGTATTTTGATGTTCATTTTTCCTAATTACTGTTTGCTGAGAGCAGGGCTATGGCTAAAAACGTTGCTCTCACACAAAAAGGGAAGATATAGCTAGCCCGTCAAACGGGCGACCCCCACCCACGCGGGTATTGACAATAAATGAAATGGGGAAGGATATTTCCACCCCCTTTTATTTGTCCTTCCCGCAAAAGACAAACAAAGAAGTGAACATGTAGACATTTTTAGATAAAGACAAACAAGAGGGGTGGGTATATATCCTTGCCCTTAATCAAATTAGGAAAACAGAAGAAGAACAAGACTCATAACGACAAGAAAGAAAGTTTTACCATTCCTTTTCTTTTCTTAGCTTTTTTCCAGAGCTCTCTCTCTCTCTCTCTCTCTCTCTCTCTCTCTCTCTCTCTCTCTCTCTCTCCAAAATAGAGCCACACCAAATCCAAAAAATAGAAGTCTTCTCTCGGTTGTTGCATTCACTAAAAAGATTTAAAAAGGAAAAAATTAAAACTCGATGAATTGGTCTGATCAATTTCGTATTTGATGTCCTATTTATTGTGTAATTAGTTTTTTCTTTTTGTTTTCTGTAACTTCGGGATTGCCCTTTCGGGTGTCCTTTCTTATTCTTTTATAATATTTGCCATTTAAAAAAAGAAAAGAAAAAAAAACCCTAAGGAACATAATTATGCCAAAGAATATCCCTCCATAACCTTCATATAAATTTTGGCCTTCTCCACTGTATATATTTTTTTACACCAACTTTATCTCTTCTCTATAAAATTTTACAGTGGAGCAACATTGTCGTCATCCTCACTTAATTCAATTGCAATTTTTGCACTGATATTTTATATTATTACCATATTACCCATCTACAAACCCATACATCACATTTAAGAGAAACAAAACCTACATAAAAAATAACGTGGTATTAAAGAGAAACAAATTAAAAAATTTAGAATTGAAACAGAGAAGCCTAACCCTAATGAACTGTATGCTTTTCCCCTTCCACCCTTTTGCTCTAGTTCTCACCTCTAATAGTGGTCAAATCTTTTCCATGTATACTAAGAAGTAGGCCAATAAAAGTGCGTGGAATGCCAAGTACTACTAAATGCACATGTTATGACAGTGAGATATTTTCTTGGTTCTTCTAAAATCTCAGTCTCCACATTAAAGCAACAATCTTTCCCCAAGTTGCACGACTTTTCTGTTTCAAGTGTAATAGCACAGACAGAGCTTTCCTCCTTCCTTGTTAAGTTTTTGTAAAAGTCATGAAGCTGTTTTGTCTTCTTACTCCTTTCTGATCTTTCCTGTTAAAGATGAGAATTCCCCCATAATGATAAAGCCAAGACGGTTGCTTAGGCATCTTTACAAAACAAAGGTTCAATGGTAAGGAATCTATGTGTTGATATTTTTCTATAGATTCTAGTGCAAGGAAAGAACTCAAATCAAGAAAGGTGAGTGAGTTCATCTTACAGTCCTTTGATTGAATGGTTGTGATTGTCAGATCGATGAAGTAGTACTTGATTATGGTCATGTGTAGTAGTAGGGTTATCTAAATGATCCACTTTGAGTGCTCATCAACATGTCATGTATATATTAGATGTAAATAACTAAAAAAAAAAAAAAAAACTTTAAATAAGACAATAAATAAAGGGAAATGATTTCAGCGCTCCAATGTTTTGATAAACATGCGCTCTCATGTTTGTCGTGTAGTATAAGCCCTTTAAATACTACACGACAAACATGGGAGCGCATGTTTATCAAAACATTTGAGCACTGAAATCATATCCCTAAATAAATGGCTACTGATATTTGCACTTCCATGTTTTGATAATAACACAACTCACCTTGTCTTTTCGTTTTTAATTGCCTGCTGGGAACTTTTTAAGGGATTTCTAATAGCTTTTGACAATTGGTTAAATAAAATCCACGCGGGCTCACTTTTCAGCAGATTTTGTCTTCATTCATGAGGTGGCTGCTCTCACATGCAACAAGCCATCCGCCAAGTGCCTTCTGCGATGGATGCTAGCAAATCCGTAATTAAAAAGGGTGTCCTAGTTTTGAATATCATAGGGGCAGAATTTAATGAAATACAATATGAAGTATTGATATACTGCAAATTCATTAAAAAAAGAGAGAGAAGGGTGATGATAAATTTGCACCCCCTGTAGGATAATTCGCACCCCTGTAAAGAAAGGTATGTGGTAGACTTTAACGCTTTTCTAATGTTAAAGGGGTGCAAATTATCCTACAGGGGTGCAAATTTATCATTGCCCAAAAGGAAACATGAAAATATATGGACCACCAACACATATCGACATTTGGTGAATTGTGATCTTCCTGATGTGTGAAAAAAATAAGTCTCGTCTTAGTTTCAGTGGTGATATAACTAATGAGCTAGCCTTAACAATATTTTCAGTTAACGGATGTGCGAGCGTCCATCGCAGTAGGCATTTCGTGGATGGCCTGTTGCATGTGAGAGCAGCCACCTCATGAATGAAGGCAAAATCTGCTGAAAAGTGAGACCGCAGGGTTGCTTTCACATGTAACCGGCCATCCGTGAAATGCCTTCTGCCATGGACGCTAGCAAATCCCCCCTTTTAATTATTTGTGTTCACATCTGTCATTTGTTTGCCTATGAGATTCAAAACTAGGACCTCCATTTTAATTGTGTTTACAAAAAGTGGCAGAGATGGATAAAAAAAGAGAGCCCCAGTGCACAAGGCTCTGGCCATTGCTGGTCTGGGGAGGGTTAAATGTACGCAGCCTTCCCCCTTACCTTGCAGAGAGGTTGTTTCCGTGACTCGAACCTGTGACCACCAGGTCACAATGGAGCAACCTTACCATTGCGCCAAGGCTCACCCTCTAAATCAAAGACGTAGCAATATTTATAAAAAATAATATCCTACATTTACAACCCATGTCAGTTTTCTCTTTCTTTTTTCTAACGTCATACACGTCTTTAAGCAAAATAGCCAATCACATACTTTTCTTTATCCCTCACCCTTTGAAGATTTGAACCATGTTCATAAAATGTACATATGGTGTCAAAATGAAACAAACTAAGAATTAGGATTGAAACAGAGAAGCCTAACCTTAATGAAACAAATGTTTTTAAGCTTCCACTTTTTGCTCCACACCTTCGTAGTGGTGGAATCGTTTCCAAGTACTAAAAAGCGGTCCAATCAAACCCCCCAAGTACAACTAAATGCACATGTTATGACAGTGGGATATTTTCCTGTTGCTCACCTTCAATGAATTGTTACAAAACAAGAGTTTTCTATTTCAAGTGTAATAGAATAGACAGACAGAACTTTCCCAGTCATTTTAAAATTTTCTTGAAAGTCATGAAGGTGTTTGTCTTTTTGCTCCTTTCTGATCTTTCCTGTTAAAGATGAGAAATCCCCCATGATACAAAAGCCAAGAGTGCTGCTAATGCATCAAGACAAAAAGGAACGGTTGTGTTGATATAATAATTACCTTCAGTTGTAAATCACAAACCTCTCTGTCCGTCCAGATGCCTGAAAAAAAAAAACATACAAACGGAATCATGTACTGAAAGTTATCTATGACTCTGTAGATAGACCTGGCAAAAGTGACCCGTGCCCGCGGGTTGACCCGGCCCACCCGCAAATTTGCGGGCACGGGTCTAAGTTTTCGTGACCCGTGAAAAATCAACCCGCGGGTGACCCAACCCGCAAAAACACGGGTCGGTTCGGGTCAACCCGCGGGCACCCGCATTTTTACCGTATGTTTAAATTTTTGTGAGAATGTTATCGTCACTCACGCTGTTTGTTTTTTTTATGAGGGAACTCCTCACTTTATAAAAAGTACGGTATGTCCGGCACCCTAGGATTATCCAAACCGTCCATTAGATGGGCCGTACCCTAAATAGGTTATGCTCCAAAATTATTTCCATCGGTTGATTCTAACCCTCCGATCTATAGAGGGTTAGGATCAACCCTCTAACATCAAGATTGGAGGGATAGGATCATCCTATGGAAATGATTTTTGGAGAATAACCTATTTAGGCTATGGCCCATCTAATGGACGGTTTGGATCATCCTATGGTGTGGGCCATACCATACTTTTAATAAAGTGAGAGTGCCCAGTAGTGTTGTTAACATTTTAATGTGATTTTTATTTTATTATAATTTGCTATCAAGCTTCTCTTTTGGTAATTTCTCGGCAAGTGGGCATTGTGGGTGCACATATACGCTCATCGAAAATGTTGGTAGCAAATGTTAAAAAGGTAAAAAAAAGTAATCATTACACCAGAAAAAAGTAAAATAGCGAAACTATAAAGTGTTAAATGAAAAATTACGTAGAAATGGTGATAGATTGTAAAATTACCAAAAAAATACAAATAACCTGTAGAATATGTTATGACAATTACAGGAAAATTATATGCTGTAAAATCAAAACAAAACAGTGATTACAATCCCATATTTGCGGGTGCCCGCGGGCCGCGCGGGTCACGAGAATTTTGACCCGCAAAAATGCGGGTCATTTGATAACCCAACCCGTATGACCCGCACCCGCATCACCCGCGGGTTGACCCGGCCCGGCCCACCCGTTTGCCAGGTCTATCTGTAGACTATAATGGGAAGTGGGTCCCAATTGATCCCACTACCTTCTAAAGAGTTAAAATAACTGGGACCCATTTCTTATCACTCATTTAATCTTGATTGAACAGTGATAGGATTCACCACCAAAGCAAAATCCTGTTACCATGCATGAGTGTTTCAATACAGATGCATTGTAGACATTGCTCCCAGGTTCTCGAGAGAGCAGTAACCGAACGTGAGGGATGGTCTTCCATGTCTCGCCGAGGGCCGGCTTAGAGATTCCTCCCTCTCCACCAACTGTGTAGTTGGTCACCTTGATTTCAAGAGCACAAATCATATCCTGTATTAGAATACATGCTAAAGGAATGCCAGTCCCAGTAAGCAAACCATTGTTTAAGAACTCCGAGAGTTGAATATCGACCTACCCGAGTCGACTCCCTTTTACCTTGGCCAAATTCCCATCCTGAGTCCGAGTTTTTTCCTACCAAGTGAATCAAAAACTCCTTTGACTTGCCCAAGTTAAGGAAATATTGACTGCGGCAATCATTGGATAGCCCTAGTCAAGTCCTTAACTTGGCCAAGTTCTGGTTTTTAAACACTGAACGTGGGACCAGTGCTCCATGCCACCTGACATGGAATGTGGGACCAGTGCTCCATGCCATTAACAATGTGGGATACAACCAGACTTGATACGGTTCAACATTTAACACAAGAAATATCGCATTTGCTCGATCAAGGCCTGTTAAATATCAAATATCAAACTTTTACACTAATGCCAAAGAGAGCACCTTTTTTAGATGGAATTAGGATCATTCGATCAGCACGTCACCAGGCAAGTTCACGAGAACACACACCACGTGCCACATGTACAGTGGGCCGACAACTACATTTGAATTTATTGCTGACACAAGACGTGTGTTCACACATGTCAACACTCCTTTCGACACTTTTAAGACACTTTTAAATGTACTACTAGAAGTGTTAACTAATGTGGGCATGTCGACGCGTTTTTGTAGTATGTCAAGTATGACATTTTGTTTTATTACTGAATATAGTATTTACCTCTTTTATTATTAACTCTTCTTTTATTATAACTCTTCTTTAACTAATATTTTCTATTATATCCCTTCTGCTAGACCTAAAACCCTAAACAACTCTTATTCTAATATTATATTTCATTGTTTCCTATTAGTCGAAGAGAAGTAGAGTAAATTGATGACTGCATTCTTATTTTATTATCTCACGTTTGTTTTAGAATATAGTTGATTAATCCTAAGATTTATTAGTTTGTCAAATGAATATTGTATGTATATTGTTGCAAATTATATATGATAGTAATCAGTAACTTTATATGTATGTAGTGTGCATGGGTGTATCACCATTTCTATATTTTTAGGGTTTTCCATGTCAAACACCACGTATCAATGTCGAAACTTGACACACGAATCCTTATCCACAAATCATAATTATATATATCCTTTTTATTTTAACCATGTCCCTGCTTCTAAATTTTGGGGGTTTGTCGTGTCTGACACTCCGTGTCTGTTTCAACACGAGACATTTGTGTCCGTGTCCACCAAGCATAAGCTAAAATATTAGGATTAAATATTAAATTTTGATTTAAGAACAATGACACCTTGATTTGATAATGACCTGTTAAACTGTACCTACTCAGTATGCCGTGGAACCAACTAAAATGACAAAAGGCAAAAGCAACATTCAAAATCATGGTCTTCTGCAATCTACTTGGCATAGACATAATGCATAAGATGTGCACATAAGTGTTACAATCATTGCAAAATGTGTCCCACCATAACTCAACCAAATGTAGCACCTCTATTCTCGCAGCCAAAAGCTGTTATACTGTACACAACATGCATTTTTTCATGTGTGGCATGTGACACCTACCATGAAACAGCTTATTGCCCAATTAGGCTCTTCTCATTGGTGCAATCAAAGGCATGGTTTTAAATTTCAAACTTTTCGGCTGAAATATTTTGGTTTTGGCACAAACCGAAACGAAATTCACATGAAGACGTTTCTTTACAAGATTTCGTCGAAATTTTACCGAAATTTCACCAAGATTCCGAAATTTTGCCGAAATGTCGCCGAAATTTTGTTTGAAATTTCATTTATGGACTTTTTTACAAATTTTACACCGAAATTTTATAATTCCCGCTGAAATTTATGAAATTTCCACCGAAATTGACCCTGAAATTTTAGACATTTCGGCCGAAATTTTTAAAAAAATAAAAATCATATTCATATTTTTACATGATTTCAGCAGAAATTTCGGCCCGAAACCAAAACGTTTCGGTTTCGGCCACCACCAAAACCAAAATTTAAAACCTTGATCAAAGGAACCCATGACAATACGGGGTCCGATTCCCTTAAATCCCACCAATGAGTCAATGAGGAGCAAGCATGATGAAGTCTGCGCGAATCGCCTAACCTTTTCTGATGTATTAAGATTGCCTTCTCTATGCAAATGCTTGCTGCAACAGCATTTTTCATAATTAAATCACAAAAGCATTTGACTTACCAATACAGAGATATTATATTCGTGCTCCAATTTCTTCAGAAGAAAGCCAGATGATACCATCAAAGAATGTCCTGCATTTACCCACCATTAGATGAAGATATCTTGCTCCAGTGTATTACATCAACGCTGTCAAGCAAAGGCAAAATATGCAGTGCCTAAGAAGTCAATGGAGAAATAAGTGAATTCCACCTAAACTTGGATACATAAAGCATCAAATTTTTCCATCATATATGAGAGAAGTTCAGTTTGTCCTCCCAACTAGGAAACTCCAACGGTAATTGAATTTCAGCCGTTCATTGGTGCAGTCTATGGGACCCATACCAATTCATGGTGGGTTCCATTGTTCCCTCTGTTAGTCAATGGGACCCACACCAATTCATGGTGGGTTCCATTGCTCCCTCTGCTCCTATCAAAATATAGAGTAAAATGGTAAGCCCCAAAATACGCATGGATTTAGGTGGAGATTGTGGGTCCCACTCATGGGTGTAAATGGTGCGTCAGATCATATGCCCGTTTCGGTAGAGATGGTAGGCCCTACCATATCAAAACATGATATGTAAAATGGTGGGTCCCACCCATGCTATGCACGCAAAATGATGGGCCTCAACTTATCAAAACATGTGTTGTAAAATGATGGGCCCCACCCTATGCATGAGGTGTAAGAAAATAACCATAGAACAAATTCAAGTAAAACATTAAAACGACGGAAAGAAACATGGCTAGTGTGTGTGCGCGTATCTGTAACACCATTAACATACCGTGTACCGTAAGATAAAAAATCAATGTCAACATTCAAAAAATATCCCTCCCTCACCTTGCCCCCACGCCAACCAAGACTAGGTCCACTTATATAAAATGAAAGTGGTATGCTATATAATTTTTATGTAAATGAAAATAAAATATGGTATTGATTTTGTAATAGAACAACTGCATTATAATATCCAGCAGCTAGCTTCCGATGAGTCATATCCATGACTGTGTGGCATCCTTCATTTCTTTCATTTCCATGTCATATATCAACACTACAGACGTTCATGGTAGGGGTTAATTTGGGAGAATTTCCCAACAAAGGAAAAATATTTCACTGATAAGGGAGACTAGGAGTCTAGGATGCTTACCATTAACATGATTAGGCTGCGGAAGAGCCAAGGATAGCCGGAGCTTCGAGGATTATTGGTGTTGATTTGAACTCTAAGCGATTCGAGGAAGGTGAACTATTGCTACTAACAATCAATTCATACATTAGCTAGAAATGTTTAATCTGCTTTGCAATTAGATTTGATAATAGTTCTCAATTTCACTAGATTAGGATTTTGATTAGATATCTATATGCTTTTCTTATACAATAAATATTACTTATCATCAATAATTTTTTCTGTTAACAGCCAAGAAGTTCGGAGTTACTGAGTTTGTAAACCCAAAAGATCATGACAAACCTGTTCAAGAGGTTTGCTTCTGAACGTTGCATATAACATTGTACATTTGCAGTGATCAAAATCTTTTCTTATTTGTGTTAGATGGGTTTTCACTAAAATACATTAATCCATAGATTTCTTTAGTTTAGTCTTTTTACTAGGTATATAGAATGTGATTCTAGTTAAATTTAGTAATTTCAAACTGTTAGATTTCATCAGGTGATTGCTGAGATGACTGGTGGAGGAGTTGACTGGAGCATCGAGTGTACTGGGAACATTGATGCGATGATATCCGCATTTGAATGCGTTCATGATGTAATTTTCTGCCCTCCTAGTTTCCTCTTTTAAGTCTAAAACCAATCCACAGTATATAACATTTTGTTCATGATGTTGTCAGGGCTGGCGTGTTGCTGTTTTAGGTGGCGTTCCTCACAAAGACGCTGTATTCAAGACCCATCCCATGAATGTATTGAATGAGAGGACTCTCAAGGGAACCTTCTTCGGAAAGTACAAACCACGCTCCAATCTTCCTTCAGTCGTTGAAAAGTACATGAACAAGGTCATGATCTAGACAATATAGGATTATATTTGGTATTTTCTCTATTTCTAATTAAAGTTATTGTTAGAACCCAGACATTCAAAAAAATAATAATTAGTAGACTCTCCCCATTGGGTCAGGTACGGTTAGTGAAACAAAACGGGGAGGGTAGAAAACCCAGAACCAGACAATATTTACACAACGGGTCGGAGCATTACGGTTCGATTACCTGTTGAGTTAGAGGGAGATTTAGTAAGTGAAACTCCATATCAAATGGATTCCAATCAACATCTGGCCATTTGCATTACTTGTTTTCAGAGTCATACATAATGCATCTCACAAACTACACTTTAGTAGTAAAATTCAGAGTATAATAGGTATTTTATCATTGCTTTGTTTATGGGTTGCATGGTGCAGGAGCTTGAACTGGAGAAATTCATCACCCATGAAGTCCCTTTCTCTGAAATCAACAAGGCCTTTGAGTACATGCTCCAAGGGGATGATGGTCTTCGGTGCATTATTCGCATGGATGGATAGAACGGACTGCAAATGGCATGGAATCGGGCTCGATTTCCTTGAAAAATAAAATATATGGAATAAAGGGTGTATTAGTTTGATAGTCAGTACATCTATATTTATAAGCTCTTCATTTGAAAAGTTGGTGTTTTTTCCTCTCCCATTACCCTGGTATTGTGTTTATAATGGAGGAAGAATGTGTAATGTTATATGCAAGTTTTGTAAACTACTGGCGTTCCTTTCGTTTTATAATATTCCAGTTTAGTTTACATATATCTGTTTGGATGCGCAATAGACTTTGAAAGTAGTGGAATAAGAAGTCTACAGGGAGGAGACGAGCATTGGATTTGCCTGGAATTATCTCAAAGAATAGGGGTAACTAGTGTTTGGTTGCGCGGCATGAACTAGTATATATTGTAGGAGAGAGAGAGAGAGAGAGAGAGAGAGAGAGAGAGAGAGAGAGAGAGAGAGAGAGGAGGGGGGGAGGGGGGGGGAGAGGGAGGGGGCACCATGCCCACGATTTTTCAAGCAATATTCAATCTTTTTGGGGAAATTTGGCTTGAAGGTTAGAACAGAGGGGGGATTGAATATTACCTTACCAGACAAACATGCAATAATTACCTATGAAACATGCGAAAGAGTCTCCCGGGAGTTCAATGCAATATTGGCAGCCAAACAAGGAATGGCATTTGAAATTCCTTCAAAATCCTGACGGCAAGAGTTTGTGCAACCAAAGTTTGAAGGTATCGATTTATAAGCTATATGGGACCGCATAGTAGGCATATTGGCCAATATATCGTGACTCGTGAGTATTACAAAATACTCCTAATATATTTGCATATTGGATTCCCTCCGGGTTAGTTATCCATATGCGAGTTCATATTTGGGGATAGTTAAATACATGATTTTAAACTATACATCCCAAATTTGTAAATTGTATTCCGACAAGAAAACAATGCACTCTATGCCCCAAGTCAAAAAGCCCAAAGATGAGGTATCCTCCAAGCTCGTGACTTGCATCCAGCCCAAGACCGCATATCTTAACAATTAAGCCCATGTGACTCGGAGCATAGTATTATTGTATCTTTGTCTATCCAGCTACTAATCCAGTTCAAGATAGTGCTACTCATTGCATTTTAAGGGCCCAACATGGCAAAATCATTTCATTTCAATGGCCCAAGATGGCACACTTTATAACATTCAACCGGTAAAGCTTGGTTTTTTTTCGTCTCCTAATAAGACCTTCACTTTTGTAGAATAAAAGTCTAGTCACAATTCCTACTCGAACTTCATCACAAGAAATGCTGATTGCATGAAAGATATCATTGTTTAAATCGCGTCTCGGTCGACCGTGCGTCGTGGTCGACTCCGAGCATCTCTGTCAGCAGGGATTGATTCCCAACAGAGAGCATCTCGGCCAACCGCGTGGCACGGTCGATCACGCGCATCTATTCTTAGGGGGTCGGATTTTGGATTTGTCAATTTTTTATTAATCTTGTGAAGTTCTTTGATAGGGAAAAGGCATGAAGAGTAAATAGTAATATTCAATCAATCGAGGTGCGTAACATCGTATTACTTCAGTATTTTAGTACTTCAAATCCGATTGTGAACTATCATGCCTATGATTTGGATTTCCCTCTTTATGTAAGTGAAACATTGAACTAATCGTTGATAACTGATCTGGGCCTAGTATGCATGATTACTTCATTCATATGATCCATGTAGAATTCTTGTGATCCTTGTTATATCGAGAATTGTGAACAATGTGCACCTTCGTGATATTGAACCTCTTGTGAATCCGTAATAGAACATTGTTACTTCCCTATGGGGTTAGTTCATTGGCCATGTGGTTCCCGTCAGTGGGAGGAACGATGGCATGTCGACAGGTATATACTGTGTAGGAACGAGTTCCGAACACCTTGGGCAGTCGGTGATACCAATAACATCCTTTTTTGGAATTGGCCGGTGACCTTGAAGTGGATTCGTTCTCTATTTGACTTTGTTCATCAAATGAATATGATACACGCATCTTTTGTCTTGATGCCTATGCTCCAAAGTTTGCATTGACCATGCTATTCTTTTGCTTAGCCAATACAGCCATGCAGGTGATCTTTGTTTCTTGACTCATGGCATTCTTCTCATGTGAACTCTTTGTACCTTAATGTGACTCCGTTGATGGACCTTGTTCCTTTGCTTTATTAGACCCAATTGAAGTAGCACGTTATTATGTACTAGACTTTGGGTGACTGGATTTACAATTTTCAGATTTTAATCCCAGTAGCGCTAACGAGGGAGCTGAGGCTTAGCACTTTCTATCATTTTATTAATTCTATTTGAGTCATCAGACAGTGAGTATTTTGTGAACAAATTTCAATAGACTATGTTTAATTACTTATGTTAGGTAGAGAGAAAGAGGGTGAGAGATTTGTTACGTTATAGATTTAGTTAGGGGAAATGATATCTGCGCCAAGTGTTTTGATAAACATGCGCTCCAATTGTTTGTCGTCTAGCATTTAAAGGGTTTTAAGCGCTTTTTTAGAACAGTAATATCCTCTGACATCCCTTTAAATACTACACGACAAACAAGTGGAGCTCATGTTTATCAAAAACACTTGGCGCATTTCCCTTTAATTAGATGGATCTGATATTCTTTTGCTTAGCCTTGTATATTTGTAGATGTTGCTCTGCTGTATTTGTAAAATCCAGGAACACCATTTTTGACTCAGTTGAGGGAGAAAAGGACATCTTGAGTATTGAGTATTGCAACAGTCGTAAAATGCTAATTAAAAAGTATAAAACAAATTTAATAGTGTCATTATGAAAATATCGTAGTGTGTATATCTCCCCTTAATTTAATAGCTAAATTATACTTCACAATTATAAGGTTTTAAATATTCTTATACACTAACGGCTAGCGTCCATCGCAAAAGGCATTTCACGGCTGGTCTGTCGCATGTCAGACAAGCCACCTCGTGAATGAAGACAAACAGCTTTCGTCTCCATTCATGAGGTGTCTGGTATGACATGGGACATACCAACCGCAAAATGCCTTTTGTAGCAAATCCCTTCTTATACATAGAATAGATTTAGGGTGACGATTTTTTCACCTCCTGTAGGAATAAGCGCCCCCCTTTTAGCGTGATTTGAGTATTTGACGTCAAAAAGCGTTAAAGTCTGCCCACAATTCACCTTAAAAGTGGGGCGAAAAAATCATTTCATGGAGGGTCGCATAATCCTAAGGGGGGCGAAAAAATCATCTCCCAGATTTATAATGGTCAAAGGAAACTTTACATTTATAATGATGTACAGGAGGACCATAAGCACAAATAAATCATCAATCAGGACCGTCCAGCATGTGGGCCCATCATTCGGGTGCGAAATCCTCTTAAATTAGCCATACTGGAAGAGTGGAAGGACGAATTTTATATTTGTCTGTTTGCGGGTCACTTATCTGATAGGAACATTTGATCAATCCATCAATGGTGGGGGCCACTAGATGAATGGTCGAAATCAATGAGCTCACCTATCACACGACCAATAGACACCTCGATCTCACCAAAAGGGTCGCACCAGATTATTCCTGTACTAATTTGTAGTATTCTTGTCACATCCCCTGAAAAGCTCATGAAAACTGAAATTTAGAGGAAAAAGATAAGAATATTATTATAAATTAAAGGTGCGGTGCCTGTAAATATAATTTGAAGTCCGTCTGCTCAAGGGGAAAAAAGAAAGCTTGTCTCTCTTTCTTTTTTTCTTGTCCATTGAATGAGAGAAGAGAAGAGAAGAGGGAAAGTATTTATAGATTTTTGTGAAGCAAAGTTGCTAATTAAAAAGGCTTTGATTGATTTTTTATTTAAACATTAATTAGCAATTTTAATTGGACCCGGCCAATGGGATATTGACATATGCTCTCTTTTTAAATTAAGCAACAAAGAGAGTAGCTTTGTAGAAATGAGAGAGAGAGAGAGACATGTGTCCCTTCTTTTTAGTAACATGCCATTTTGTTTATACAAGAGAGCAACCCGCGTTTTCATTTTTCATCGAAGTTAATTGAGGTTGAAAAGTGATACTCACACACCCCCTTTATATGGAAAACACGTTTTAGTATCCTTGGTGACTTTGACACGATGGGGAAAGACGCCTTTTTTATAAAATTGATTTTCAATCTCATACTTTCCTTCTTTAAAAAAAGTTAGTATATTTGGAAAAGATCAAGCTGGGTGCGTTTCCCAAGTAGAAGCATTTTCTTTCTTCAATTTGTTGCTTTCTTTGAAAATTAGGAAACTAATTTGTTTAGAGGCTAATTTGGACGGCTCTCACTTAGGGGTGCAACTCGGGTGGGGTTGAGGCCAACCCGACCCAACCCAAGAAGTTCAACCTCCAACCCAAACCCAACCCAACCCGACTCTTAACCCAGCATGGTCAACCCAACCCAACCCAAATTGTGTTCCCCTAGCCCGAACCCAACCCGACCCGATTTCCCAACTAGAGAAGAAGAATTTGTTAGGGTTAGGGATTTTGCCTCTTAGGTTTGTGATAGGTCAAGATTACGCATCCACTTTCTACACAGTATTGTGTGATTAAATACCGTTCGTCCCTCCACCACAACATATTTGTTTCATCAGCAGCAAAGAAAAGCAAAATATGTTCCAACAGAAAATTCTACAGACAAACGGGGTGGAGGAACCAATAAAATTACATTATAGATCCTCCTCGTAGAGAAAGAGAAGCCACGGCGGTCGGAGGAAGCAAGAGAATATGGAGGCCGCTGCTTCCTTTCTTACTTCTTACGCTTCTCCGAAGTCTGAACCGAAGAGACGAACTAGAGAAGAAGGATTTGTTAGGGTTAGGGCTTTTGCCTTTTAGGTTTGTGGTTTTTTACTTTTTAGAATTTTAGTCTTTTAGACTTTTTGGAAAGTGAAATAACTTGATTAATAATGTAATCCGTAATTGACGCCGTGAAAACTTAAAAGTCGGGAAAAAATAAAAAAACATGAAAGCTCTGCTCAATCAATACACGTAACATATTACTATTTTAATATATTAGTCGGGTTACGGGTCGGGTCGGGTTGCTCGGTACCTCAACCCCATCCAACCCGATTTCCGATCGGGTTGACAATTCCCAACCCTGACCCGGACCCAACCAGGAAAAGCTCAACCCAACCCGCCCAACATACATCTTGGGATGAACCGGCCATCTTGGATGATTTCTTCGAACCAGCCATTTCTGCAAGTTAATGTTATACACAGGCAAGGTAATCAGGTAGAGGTGGGAAAACTAAAGGGGGAAGGAGGAGAAGGACAACACAGAGGTAGAAAATGGGTCCCCGGAAGACAAAACGGTGAAGATAAGTTTCACACAACGACGATGACTGTTTTAAGATCTTTTTTTAATAATTTAAACTCAACCGCCGATGGGTGTTAATATGAGTTAGAACAACACCGCTTTAGTAAGAAGACGTACGACACCGTATACTTAGACTAAAGACACTCTTTAATGCTAAAATTTGCCTTACTAAACTCCACAAGTATGACTTCCAAGCCCTACTGGCCATGGGCCACGAATGCAACCGCCGATGGGTGTTAATATCAGTTACTTATTAAGAAGACGTCACTAGTTATTTCAATAAAAAGCAAAGTTTATAACAATCTTTTTTTTTATTATCACAAAGAGGAATTCTAGACTGAAGGGAGCCGTTGCAAAAAAGAGGTGAAAGGGCTCTCCTATTGGCTACACATCACCATCATGCATTAATAACCACTGAAAAGTCAAACATGATGGTGATAGCAGCCAACGGAGGAGCTCTTTCACCTGTTTTTTGCAAGGGCTCCCTTCAGTCTAGACTTCCTCTATTACAAATTATGTATGGATATTGTCCGCGAGTCATAATATTTACACGATAGACGGCAGCATTTATGACCACTAACTGTAGCCTTCATGGAAAGGATTAAAGGAAGCAAGGTCTTGGGGGTGAGAGCCAAGGTTGCCTTGTGCAAAGTGCAAACCACTAGCATTGCATGCATTTCTGGGGGACACAATATGTATTAAATGCAAGTCAAAAGTGACAAGAAGAAATAATAAAATATAGACAAGGGAGGATGCAGAGAGAATGACTGAGTTGTGCCGTCTTCCACAAAATATGGGCTCTGATTGTGTTAGGAAGGGTAAAATGGTCTTTTTTTCCTTCACTTTTCCAAGATCAGTGCATGTCTAAAATTAAAGTCCAAAGCTACGCCCGCAGCCTTGTTATTCGAAATTTTTGCCCACGTTCTGTACTTTATCTTTTATAATATGTACTAGTAAGGCACATCATGCGATGCATGATATGAGCAAAGAAAGTGAATGTTACATATAAAATGAGTTAAAAACATGGCAATATAAATTTCTAAAGTATTTAAAAAACATGAAGATAAAGATTTTCTAAAGTACGCACGACCAAGGTTCTAAATTTTGACCGAAATCTGAAATTTTGGGCCAAAATTTCAGGAATACCGCCAAAAAATCAGGGTTTTATTCATTATTTAATATTATCCTGAAATTACCACCGAAATTTTGGCCGAAACTTCATGAATTTCGCCCGAAATTTTGTACGGGATAAAATATTAGGTTATTTGATTTCGATAGATTTCGTCCGAAATTTCAGCCTCGGTGAGGACCGAAACGCATTCCGAAATCGAAATTTAAAACCTTACGCACGGCATGAGAAAGGAAAGTAAATGATTCGTAAAAAAATGATTTAAAACATAGACTTATAGATTTTCTAAAGTATTCATAAACAAGTGAAAATATCAGTTTGACAAAAAATAAAAATAAAGAACAATTGTTTTTAAAAGAAAAGAAAATATTTTGAAATATTTAAGTAAACAGCCCAGACCAAAGAAGTACCTTTACTGATTCATTTAGCTCAATATTAATGTTGAGATCCATAGATATACACATCCACTGAAACAGAACATTCGGTGCCATGCACCTTGTAAGAAAACTTGGAGGAACGAAGACCACTCAGAATAGTCTTTTAAAGTATCTTCCTCAAATAAAACACGCCTTTACATCGGGTACCTCTAAAAGAGTGTAATTATCAAACCATGAATGAAACCATGGTTTTAAATTTCGACCGAAATTTCGCGGAGACCGACACCGAAATGGGTAAAAACAGAAACGGTCATTTATTTTTACCGAAATTTCAGTTTTTCCAAAATTTGACCCAAAAATCTTTTTTTAATATTAATTTAATATTTCACCAACATTTCGGTAATTTCGGAGAAATTTAATATTGAATAAAATATTAGTTTTCAGGTTTTGTACCAGATTTCGACCGAAATTTCGAAATTTCAAAGTCCGAAACTTGTACCGAAACCGAAATTTTAAACCTTGAATGAAACTTGGCTTAGGTGTGGGAATATCAATTGCTTCTGAAAATAAGAAGTAAGCATGAAATTGATATTTCCACACCCCCACACTCTTTGCTATTATAGGGAGTAGGAAATTTCCTCGAACCCGACCTGAGCCAAGTTTTGTTCACCGACCATACTATAAAGTGATCCACACCGTCCATTTAATGGCGCGAACTGTCAAACCGGACGATATTAAAAAAACCCACCTTGCTCTTTCCCTTCAAATCCTCTACTGAGGCTCCAATGGAGAGGGGATCCTCCACTGAGGTCAATCAGAGGCGATTGAACCATCCATTGGGGTTCAATTCAATCAACACACGTTTGAATTCAAGCGAGGGAAGATGGATTGCTTGGCTTGTGCCATTGATCATTGTGGCAAACAGCATCCTATTCGCCATCACCATGTTTGTAAACAATTGTCCCAAGAATTCACCTTCCTGTATCGCCACGTTTCTCGGGCGGTTCTCTTTTCAGACTTTAAAGGAGAATCCCCTTCTCGGGCCTTCGTCAATCACGTCAGTTCTTCTTCTTCTTCTTCTTTTTCTTTGTTGGAGTATAAATGATTAAATAACACAACTCTAACAGCTTAAGAATTTGGAGTAATTGGCTGTTTCACTTGTTATAAGAGCTATTGCCTCATGGCAGGCACGGTTTTTAGTCAGTTTCAGTGGAAATTTAAGCCGAAATAAAAAATTTCCACCTGAATGTATAAAATTTTGGTGGAAATTTCAGCCATTTCGTTGGAAATCTTTAAAATTTGGGTAGAAATTTTGTAAATAAGGGTGAAAAAAGCAATTTCTGTTGAAATTTCGGATGTCGGCCTTGGGAAAATTTTGGGGAAATCATGTAAAAATCAGATTCAATAAACTTTTGGCTGAAATTTCAAATTTCGGCCGAAATTTATAACTCTGATGGCTGGTCATGGGCATGGTTTAAAATTTCGGTTTCGGTAACCGTTTCGGACCCCACGGAAAACCGAAATTTCGGTCCAAAATTTGGTATTAAGCATCGGAATATTCTGAAATTTTGTAGCAATTTTTTATTTATTAAAAAAATGGCAGTAAAACGAAATTTCGCACCGAAATTTCGTAATTGGCGAAATTCTGAATTTCGGTGAATTTCGATTTCGATCCCCATCGAAATCCGAAATTTCGGATTTCGGTAGAAATTTTAAACCATGGTCATGGGTTGTACAGCCAACAACCCAACAGAGGGGTGCAACTCGGATCGGTAAGGTCTGGTTGAGGCCAACCCGACTCAACCCGAGGAAACCTTTTTTCCATTCCGAACCCGATTTCCATCCCGACCCGACCCGAGGAACCCTTTTTCCCTTCCTGAACCCGACCTGACCCGAGGAACCCTTTTTTCCTTCCCGAACTGGACCGGACCTGACTTTTTTTTGGGTTGAACCTGTCAGTTTGGATTGAGATTGTGGAATATGGCCTTTTTAGGAACATTATGGGTCATATGGAAAGAAAGGAATGCTAGAGTTTTTGACGGGTCATTATGGGTCATATGGAACATTCGTGGCCTTGAATATCTGTTGCGTGAAAACCTTTCCTTCATTCGTTCAGATTCTTTTCATCATATGATCTATGGAACGGATGGAAGGAGATTTGCTACGGTGTAGAGAGGATTCCTAAAGCCGCACCGAAGTGGGAGCCCCCTCCGCTGGATTTCTTGAAGTTTAACTTTGATGGGTCGAGAATTAGAAATCCCGGCCTCTCTGGGATTAGCGGGGTTCTGCGAAACGAGAAGGGAGAGATCATTTGGGCTTTTGCAGGTCCTATTGGTATCATTGATGCATCGGAGGCGGAAGTCTGTGCAGTTCATCAAGTCATTAAATTGTTGGCCCATAAGTCATTTATGAATTTAGTAGTGGAAGGGGACTCCCTTAAATGTCATCCCTTGGTTGGAGGGATCTTCTTTTATGACCCGTATTTACGAAAGGAAGTGGTTGGAAAAGTTCCAATTTGTTGAAAAGTTTATCAAAAAGTATGCACAATTGGGTAGCTAGCACGCTTCGACTTGACTCCCACCTTCGCTTATGGTAACCGAACTCTTTACCGGTCTAAGCATCCCTGGAGGTTTGATAGATATTTTGATGAAATCAAGGACCGTGTTGTGTCATCCGCTATTATCTTGTGGCATTTTTGCAGATCTGCCAATGAGGTTGCAAATTATCTTGCGAGAGAAGGGCTTGATAAATATGCCCTCGCATTGTACGATGATCTTCCTCCTTGATTTTCTCTCATCTTGATTGTGTTTCTTCTGTATTTGTATCTTTCCGTTCATCCTTGTATTTGACCATCTCGGTCTTCTTTTATAAATAAATTGGCTATCATTAAAAATAAAAAAAAGGACAAGTTCTGTTTTTTTTTTTTTAAAATGGTAATGGACAAGTTCTGGTTGAACAGTTTATGATTATCTTTCGATCTCCACGTAGTTGAGAGGCTTTTCTATGTGTAGGTATATTGTTTTCCTACTGTCAAACACGTAACTCAAGGTTTCTAGGTGCTCTAGAATTAATTTTCTAAACAACCTACTTTCTTTGTTGAATGTGCACACTGATTTTCACATGTATAGATGGAGAACTGAGGAATCAATTTTTTTTCTCTGTAGTGATAGTCTTCATATCCTGCTATATTTACCTGTCTCCTTTTAGTTAATGAAACTGAACTCATGATTTAATCCTTTGAACGACTTCATCCTTGAGGAGGGATGCCTGTGGTGACGATTAATTTGCCACTCAATTTAATTATTAAGCAGCTGGGCTGAGGACACATTGACATGCTAGTATGCTAAGACACATGATATCCAAATAATGATTATATGTTTTTTTAACTGTAAAATAATGATTGTATGTTTACTCCAGGCTACTGAAGATGGGAGGTCTAGAAGTGAGTAAAGTTGTTGATAGACACCAGGGATGGCGCCTCATCACTTGCATTTGGTTACATGCTGGAGTTTTCCATGTACTTGTCAATATGTTGAGTCTTCTTTTTATTGGAATTCGGCTTGAGCAGGAATTTGGGTTTGGTATGTATCAAATCATATTCTCCTTCAACAATAATTGTAAATCAAGCATTTTGTTGTGAAGTTATACTAGTTACTCTAGTCATCAAGCTTTGTTGTGAAGTTATAGTAGTTATTCTGGTTATAGGGATTTGTCCCGCACTAAAATGGGGTGGGGGTACACTATGTCATAAAAAAAATGTTAGTTATTCTAGTCATCATGCTTTGTTGTGAAGTTATATAGTTACTTCAGTAATCTAACTTTGTATTGAATGCCCATGACATATCAATTGTTGTATTTGTTCATGCATGGAATAGCAGTGGTTTGCTCCATTTGGATATTGGTGTTGTGAAGTTATATAGTTACTCCAGTAATCTGCTTTGTTGTGAATGCACATGACATATCAGTTGTTGTATTTGTTCATGCATGGAATAGCAGTGGTTTGCTCCATTTGGATATTGGTACAAATTCCAGCTCATATATATATATATATATATATATATATATATATATATATATATATATAAACACATACAAACTTGCACACTGACAACATGGTAACTATACTATTCATTATTTTTGTGGGGGCAGAGGGGGTGGGTTAGGTATATCAACTCTTAATGAATGTAAGTCTTTCTATAGATTATAAACTATGCAATCTAACTCCTATAGGATGGAAATTTATATTATTTATGTTAATTTGTTTCAATGCTCGATCCCCTCAACCTAATGACTTGCTGCTGCATATAATGATATTATTTTGATGTTTTTCATAGTTATTAGGTTTACATTACCTGTTACTGAAATCCAACTTGATGAGTTCTTGACTCTGAGTTGAATTTCTAAACTTGATTGATTTCTCAACTTAGTTGATCCTTTTTTGTGTTGTGTTCTATCCTAAATGACTTGACAGATTCTAGAGGATAAAAGAAAAGAGTAGTCAGATCACACGTTCACGACTCAACAATCAGTTATTACAATCAGATCGTAATATCTCTAATTTACCGGGATCACAATTCACAAATGGGAAAGCACAGTACTTTTTAGAGCTCAGGTTAATGGGAAACAAATTGCAAATGTATTTTTGAAAAAGGGCTAAGTATAAAATCCAGTACTTTTCAGAATTCAGGCTGAAGAGAAACAAATTGCAAATGTATTTTTGAAAAGAGGCCAAGTATAAAATTAGAATTTCATTACATTGCAATATCACAGGGGAAATTAAGATCTTGATCCTTGCTATTGTAGCTGCTCACAGTGTTGTTGTGAAGACCTCTGAAGATGCCCAAGCAAGTGTGGCCATAGTTATAGGAAACTCTTCGAGTCATTGTGTCCATTTCCTAAATGTCCTTACCAATTTCTCCAGAGTTTCCTAGAAATATTTGGAAACCTTTGTTCTAGAATGTGAAATCCTTCCCTCTTGATAGGAAACCCTTCCATAATGCAAGATAGTAGTAAACCCTTCACAATAATATTCTGGTTCTAAAGTCTTGCTTTACATCTTTCACAATAATATTTTACATTGATTTATCTCGAATAATTGACTGAAACTCAAGGATTAGTAGTAAATATTATATTCTGTGGCTTGGTGGTTGGTATTGAAAAATGTTAGTCTGAGTATTAAGAAAGTAAGATTTTATGATTTCTCAGGGGGCTAAGAACCCAAGATAGTAGATAGTATGTGTGATTGTTATTATGCATGTATTATGATCTATTAACTAATTATTTTTCTCCCGCGTGAAATTCAAGTTAAATGTAGAAAATAGCAGAAACTTTTCTCAGGACAGTGCACCCAGCCTAGTTTGTATTTCTAGCAACTATGGTTGGCCAGTGCACCCAGCCCAGTTTGTATTTCTAATAACTATGGCTGGCCATTTATCATTTTTTTTAATTTACCACCTTATTGTTGATGACTCTCATCTCAAATCATATCATTACACAAAAAACTAATGTAATCACTGAAAAGTCTAAAAATAGTTTCTTCACATGCTCTTGTTTCAAGTTGCATCATTGGAGCATAAAAGTTGATGGAACGTGATAGCCATTCAGATCGATCACTCTCCACTAAACCAGAGATGAGTCAGAGAAGTGAAGAAAGGAATGCTAACCTGCAACACAATCAAAGAGGAAGGAATAAACAACAACCGATTTGGATGAGAGATTATGTTGTTACTAAGTAATGATGGTAATTAGGTAGTAAATGAGAGATTAGTTAGTTTCAGTTTCTAGAAGAGAATATGCCAGTTGTAAGAGAATCAATTAGTGTCAGCCATTGGTAAGTAACTGACAGTGACAGCTTCTCCATAAAAGAGCATCACTGATGTAAAAAAGGGCAGAGAATAACGAAATACTTTTGTCTTTTCCTCTTCTTCTTCTTCTTCTTCTTCTTCTTCTTCCCTTCCCTCTTCTCTCATTTTACTCTGTTTTTCCTGCAACTTTTCTTCAGATATAGATTTGAATCTATCAAATCTGTATCATTGGTGCTTTCATTGATCCCGTTCATCTCCGATGGCTGATAACACATGCGCTCAGGCAAAGATGGATGAACAATTCAAGCAATACCAACAACAGCTCAATGATCTGCGTCTTGTTCAATCTCAGCAACACGACGAACTCGTCGCCATGATAAAACAGTTACAAGCTCGTTCCCAACCCGCTTCTTTCCAACAAACTAGTGGAGAAGATCATTCTGCAAGCAGTTCAGAGGATGGAATCGTTGCAATTTCGCCCAATTACAGTCGATTTATCCGCATGGATGTTCCCAAATTCGATGGATCCGATCCAATTGGCTGGTCATTTAAGGTTGAACAATTTTTCAACTATTACAGTACGCCGGAGGATCAGCAATTGCAAATCAGTTCATTCAATTTGGAAGGACCTGCTTTATCTTGGTTTCAATGGGCTCAAAACAATAAACTCATCAATTCATGGAAAGGATTTCTGGATGCCATCCAATTAAGATTCGGGCCATCTCTCTACGAAGATCACAAAGGCGCTTTGGCCAAATTACATCAGACCTCCTCCGTTGAGGAGTATCAATTCAGATTCGAGGATCACTCTAACAAGGTTAGTGGTCTTCCTGAGACATTTCTCATCAGTTTTTTCATTTCTGGGTTAAAACCAGATCTCAAACGTGAGCTGTTGGTCCAACATCCAACTTCTCTCTTGCAAGCATTTTCGCTCGCTCGAATCTATGAGCAGAAATATGAGGACATGAAACGAGCATGGAAGCCACCTTGGAATAAACCAGCGATGGGAGGCTCTGGATTGTTACCCAGTATTTGAGGGCTTTTCACAAGACAGCCCCAAACATTGGCAGTCCTATTTACTCTGGGCAGAGTATTCCTACAATACATCGTTCCACTCTGCCACTAAAATGACCCCATTCGAATCTGTGTATGGTCGAAAGCCGCCAACATTACCATCATATATTCCAGGGTCCTCTGTGATTGAAGCTGTCGACGATGAACTGAGTCACCGGGATACAATTCTGAGTCAACTTAAGATGAATTTGATCCAGGCTCAAGCACGACTGAAAATTTTAGCCTATCAGAAACGTCTTGATAAGCACTTTAAGGTGGGCAGCTGGGTCTTGTTGAAGCTACAACCTTACAGACAACATTCAGTTGCTACCAGAGCTTCACACAAACTCAGCAAGAGATTTTATGGACCATTTGAAATTGAATCCGGAGTGGGAAGCGTTGCCTACAAATTGAAACTTCCTGAGCATAGTAAAATCCACCCTGTATTCCATATTTCGTTATTCAAGCCTTACTATGGTCCTTTCCCACAAATCATTTGCAATTTACCCACTCAGAGTGTTGATAATCTGCCAGTTATCTCACCTCTCGCTATTGTGGGAACACGGACTATCCTGCAAAATGACAAACCCCTTCAACAGGTCCTGGTACAATGGCATGGTCTTCTTCCAGAAGACTCTTCCTGGGAAAATTTGAATGACTTGCAAAACGATTACCCCTACTTAAACCTTGAGGACAAGGTTTGTTTCCAAGGGGACGGCAATGATTGCCATTCAGATCGATCACTCTCCACTAAACCAGAGATGAGTCAGAGAAGTGAAGAAAGGAATGCTAACCTGCAACACAATCAAAGAGGAAGGAATAAGGAACAACCGATTTGGATGAGAGATTATGTTGTTACTAAGTAATGATGGTAATTAGGTAGTAAATGAGAGATTAGTTAGTTTCAGTTTCTAGAAGAGAATATGCCAGTTGTAAGAGAATCAATTAGTGTCAGCCATTGGTAAGTAACTGACAGTGACAACTTCTCCATAAAAGAGCATCACTGATGTAAAAAAGGGCAGAGAATAACGAAATACTTTTGTCTTTTCCTCTTCTTCTTCTTCTTCTTCCCTTCCCTCCTCTCATTTTACTCTGTTTTTCCTGCAACTTTTCTTCAGATATAGATTTGAATCTATCAAATCTGTATCAGAACGATTGATGCATAAACCTCTAAACATACTATCAATATTTCAAAGCATGTACCCGGACAAGAGCCAACCCATGGTAATACCAGGTTTACTTCAGCGAGTCAATGATTAACGTGACAAGTCAATTTAGTCCGTGGATTAAAACCGATTTGACATAGGAGAGCCAATGTTCAACTAGGGAATTTTTTAAACAGTGCATATGATTCACTCATACAGCATCGACACATTTGACGATGATTTATTACAAGTTGTAATACCTAGTTAATACACTTGGAGAAGGCGTGATTGTATGCTTCACCAATTCCACTTGTTATAAAGCCTAGATCTAGTTGTTTTAGTCGTTTACTATATTTCTTCAAAAGGGAGCTTGTATAAAAGAGTCAAATACATCTTTGCAATAAATGTGCTGTCTATGCCAATCTTACGTTTCATTCAAGTAGGGATTCAAGTGTAGTCATGATTTTTTCCTACAGGTCTCAACTAGATTTGTAATATTTGAATTAAATCATGAAATTTTAATAGTGCCACCCATAACGGTTGATTTTTTCAACCCTTGATCTTGCACATGGGATTTTTGTTCGGGATGGGATCAAGACATTGCAAGTCACCACGGGATGCTCTACAAAAGGGTGGGACAATCACAAAAGGGGTGGAAATAT
The DNA here is from genome assembly GCF_043159265.1 of Tasmannia lanceolata. Classification (NCBI taxonomy): domain Eukaryota; kingdom Viridiplantae; phylum Streptophyta; class Magnoliopsida; order Canellales; family Winteraceae; genus Tasmannia; species Tasmannia lanceolata. The sequence continues at coordinate 1,683,699 of NW_027518693.1, forward strand.
CATCCTCGCAATATTAGGGAATTGATATTTGCACTCCCTTGATTTAATAATGGCACTATGCCACTAACTCATCACTTTGTACTTCTTTAATTATTATCTTAAAAAGTTGTTACAGAATATAAGAACAACCAATTCGAATAGTGACTTGTGCAATGTGGTGTGCCATTATCAAAACAAGGGAGTGCATATATATCATTTCATCAATATTATTTTATGTATTACAATAATATATATGGTGGTACATTCTCCCTTTATTGATAATGGAATATCTACTTAATTAAAATTTTTCTAATTGTATGTTGATACTTTATAAGAATTATAATAACCTTTAATAGCTAATTGAAAAGGTGCAAAACAAAAGTAGGAGTGTCATTGTCAAAACATGAGGTGAAAATATCATTTTCGTATTTATATTAACCTATTATACTAAGTTTTAAGGGAAATGGCTTTGAGAATTATGTTGGCTAACATTCAATTAAAGCGACATAAAATGGGTCTAGCAAAACCCTATCATCTAGAGCAGTAAAGGGCATGGTGGCGTGCGGAAAAAGGAGCGGTGAATGTCATTGTTAGAGGTATCCTATCTTCCATGAGAGAAGAAGAGAAGAAAATGGACGATAAAGAATGAAAGAGTTATGTTATCTCTCTCCCACGCGAAAAAGATATATATATATATATATATATATATATATATATATATATATATATATAGGAATGATAGATGCAAGGGCCCTCTTTATGCAAGAGTAGATCCACGTCATTAAGTGCAACCGAATTCAGTTTCTCAACCGACTTTTAAAATTACGTGGATCTATTCGAGGGCCCTTCTCCGGCCCTTGCATAAATAGAGCCCTTGCATCTATCATTCCTCATATGTATAATATTATATATATGTGTGTTACATGAAATGACAGAAATACCCCCATACGTGGGTATGTAATACATGACCACTCTCAACACCCCCTTCAAGCTGGAGTGTATATATCATACATTCCCAGCTTGTTACAAAAGTCACTCAACCTTGCTCTGCTTAGGGCTTTGGTGAACATGTCTGCTATCCGATCATTTGACCTTGTGAAAACAATGAAGATCTCCCCTTTTTGAATCCTCTGACATATAAAGTGACGGTGCTTTGTCCTCTCATGGAAGAATGGATTTGATGCTATGTGAACGACTGCCTTGTTGTCACGATGTAATAAACCAAGTGATGAGTAAGGCAACCCAATCTTAGATATAAATGATCTCAACCATATAAACTCGCATTTTGTATAGGCCATGGCTTTATATTCTAAACTTGCACTCGACCTGGCCACTACCTCCTGCTTCTTACTCTTCCACGATACCAAATTACCTCCATTAAAGGTACAGAAACCAGTGCTAGACCTTCCGTCTACAGGAGATCCTGCTAAATCTTCATCTGAATACCCCTCAATCCTCATGTGACGATGCTTTCTGAAGAACAGTCCTTTATCAGTAGCTTTCTTCAGATATCTCACAATCTAGGTGACTGCTGACGAGTCATATGTCTTTAGCGCACTCATGAACTAGCTGACTACACTTCCTGTGAAAGAACTGTCTGGATGAGTCATAGTGAGTTAGATCAGTTTTCCAATTATGCGTCTGTATCTGCCTGGATCCTATAGTAACTCCCCCTAATCAAGAGAAAGTTTGATGTTTAGATCCATAGGTGTTTCAACTGGTGTTTCAACTGGCTTCGCTCCTAAAAGGCCTGTCTCTTCCAATATATCTAGTGCATACTTTCGCTGTGATAAAGATAGTCCCCACGTGATTATGCTACCTCTATCCCAAGAAAGTACTTTAGGCTTCCATGGTCTTTGGTGCAAAACTCTTTCTGAAGGAAATCCTTCAGTCTCTGTATACCTGCACTGCTGCCCTCAGTGATGATGATGTCATCTACGTAAACAACCAGAAAGATCCGACCATCCCGAGTCTGTGAACTGAATACCGAATGGTCAATAGCACATTGTGTCATACTGAATCTACCACTGCCTCACTGAATCTCCCAAACCAGGCCGAGGAGATTGCTTAAGGCCATACATGGCCTTACTCAACCAACATACGGTTTGCCTTATCTCCCCCTAAGCAACATACCCAAGAGGTTTCTCCATGTGGACCTCTTCTTGCAAATCACCATGCAAGAAGGCATTCTTGACATCCAATTGGAAAAGTGGACATGACATTTGATTGCAAGAGAGATCAAACTCTGAATGATAGAATTTTAGCCACAGGGGAGAACGTGTCCATGTAACCTATACCATATGTCTATGTGTACCCCTTTGCAACCAACCGTACCTTCATTCTTTCCATTGTCCCATCGGGTAGGTATTTGATTGTAAGCACCCACTTGCAGCCCCGCAGCCTGAGCCCCAGGAGGAAGAGCAACTAACTGCCAAGTACGATTAGACTTGAGCACCCATCTCTACTTGCTTGCTTGTTTCCCTACCCGACCATGCCAACAGCCAATAAAACTGTGATCTACAAGCACAGAAAACTGATATACGACCAACCTCGCTTTTCGAGCTACTCGCCAACTAGGATGAGCTAAGGCCTCTGCAGAAAGAGAGGAACAGAAACAGAGGATACATAAGACAAAAATTTACGGTAACTGGGTGACATGTGAGCATAAGAAACCACATCAGAAAGAGAGTGAATGGCAGAACAAGAACGTGTATGTGATAAAATAGGAGCATCATCACGTAGATAAGGAGAAACAGTTACCTCATGATCAGATGTGGGTCTAGCTGATTGTGGAGGAGTTGGCGCGCATGAGGTGCCATCTGCACATGTGGAATGTAAAACCTGCCGAGGACCACAAGAATAAACTTTCACCTCAGGGGGTGAAGAAGGTACATGAGGAACTGGTAATAGCAACGGAAGGGGAGGGTAAAGTATGGGTGTCCCAAAGAAAGTGACATCAACAGACACAAACACGACGAAGCTGAGGACTACAACATCAATGTCCCTTCTGATTTTGAGACTAGCCATGGAAAATACATTTGATGGCACGGGGATCCAGCTTATCGAGATTGTGAACAAAGCAAGCTAGCCAAAGACTTGAGGAAGTAGTGGAAAAGGGTTGCCAGAGGGATGTAAAACTGAGAAAGGCGAACAATTCTGTAGGACGGATGAAGGGAGACAGTTCGCAAGAAAATAGCATGTGAGGAGAGCATCCGCCCAATTTGCCTTTGGCACACACATCTGAAACGGAAGTGTGTGTGCCATGTCAACAGGGTACCTAAGTTTCCTCTCAGCAACACCATTTTGCTGAGAAGTATGTGCACTGGAGGACTCGTGAATAATAGCCTGACTAGATAAGAACTGTTAAAATCTAATAGAACTAGAAAAATATTCACAGCCATTGTTAATGCACAACCATTTATTATAACTAGAATTGTTTAAAATGCGGATGTGATGCAGAACGCGGCCAAGAAAAGTCCTTGTCGACTCGGCACGGACGCGACCAAGAATGCGGTTGACGCGGTCATAACTCGGAAGAGTCAAAGGAGTTTTTATTGACTCCGTAGGGCAAAACGCGGAATGCGGATGTGGTGCAATGCGGAACGCGGCCAAGAAAAATCCTTGTCGACTCGGGCGAGTTCCTTATCGTGTCAATGAGTTTTTAAACATTGAGAACTAGAATACTAGCGAGAAATCTTAGCATCAAAGGAACAAAACACATTAAACACTTCAGAACGATCTTTCATTACATAAATAGTTGTCAACCCGTGTCTCGATTTCTTAATTTTAGGACTGTTGACTCGGTTCGACTCATGACTCGTAAGAGTTTTTGACAAGAAGTTAAATTTAGTTGAAAAAATTATAATTATATTATTTATCATAAGATGAAGGCATGAAACACATAAAAGAGCTGTGAAAAGGTTATTACATTTCCCAAAAAGCTCCCAGGAGGCAATGGGTTGTGCTGGTAACATTTCCCTTGTAAATTTGTAATTTATAAAAGGGAAATGATATCAGCACAACCATGCTTGATATTTCCACTAAGGCATCTTGTATTTTAGCTTTTAAAGAGGTAGCAAAAGGTTATTACAATTTCGAAAAGTTCTCACAAGACAATTAAAACAGAAAAGACAAGATGGTCCCCGCAACTATTGATCCATGGCTGTGCTGCTATCATTTTCCTTTGTAAAGTTCTAGATTTTAGAAGCTTAAACCTAAAGTTTATAAAATATTAAAAAAATCCGAAATTGCTAGAAAAATATAAGAAACAATTAAATGAACCAACTATTGAAAAGATCCAACATTTACTTGAAGGAAAATCACTATCAGCTGAAATGCCTGTGTTGACGAGAGAATAGTACCTGGATGATGATCTAATCCTAGCCTTGTTACCTTTTATCACAAAGCATTGATAATACCTTGTTAAGAAAGAGATTAGAAGAGAGAAACAAGAGTGATGACAAAAATACATCATGAGAGATGACAAAATTATCTCTATACATATTCAAATATTTCTAACCAGGCATTGACAGAAAAGTAATATGAGTTCTCTACCTGGTTTGGTATGGACAGCTCTGAGGAATGATTAGGTTCCACCAGTGCAATGCTTGTGAATGTTTCCAAGATTGTTTTCCTAAATTTGAATTACAGGATTGTGTTTTAGTGGCCATCTGAGTATCTTAAACTTATGAATTCTGCTGTATGATTATTTAGTTTCTCAAGCTGCATTCTCTTAATTCACAAATGTTCTTTGCATTGTTGTTTGCGATTCTTGGACTGTGATTCTTTTTCTGATTGTCTAAAGCCTGGTTGGTCTTCTTTCAGTGCACATTGGCTTGTTATATTTCATCTCTGGAGTTGGTGGGAGTTTGTTGTCAGCTCTTTTTATCCAATCAGGTATCGCTGTTGGTGCTTCTGGTGCAATTTTTGGATTATTAGGGGCCATCCTCTCTGAACTTATTACAAATTGGACAGTCTATGCTAATAAGGTATTCCTGAAATTCTGCATTTAGGGGAAGTATGACATTTCATAAAGATTGTAGCTTGCTCTTCATTTACCTTACAACCATTTATCTAACTATTCTAAATTCTTATATTTTCAGTTTTCTGCATTGTTCATTCTCATTTTCACCATTGCATCCAATTTAGCCGTGGGAATCCTACCATTGGTGGACAACTTTGGTCATATTGGTGGCTTTGCTTCCGGGTTTCTTCTTGGGTTTGTGTTTCTGATTCGCCCTCAATTTCGATGGATTAGTCGAAAGGTTGTTCCTAATACAGGTCAATCTATACCAAAACAACAGACATACCGGTACATATTGTCGGTCATTTCTCTGATCCTTCTAATTGTTGGGTACGTGGCTGAAATCGTTTGACATTTTTGTAGCTTTGAATCTGCATTTAAGTCTTTGACTAATGTGTTTCTGAGGAATATGGCTAACACCGTGTTTCACAAGCATGTTACTTTAGTGATTACTTAAGGAAAATAGTAACTTAAGAAAAAGCTTGAAGAACATAAGGATTGAGAAGTCCTTTGTCACCTACTTTGATGATCTTGGACGTATGTCTTTTTCACTATTTATAGAGTTTACAAGATATTTTGACGAGGATTTACAAGATATTAAAATCTCCTATTTAAAGTATAAAGAGTATCTATTGTACAATCAAATCACAACTTCGTTAAGTGTGTTTCTTGAAATATGTGATGCAAGCCTTGATTGTTGCCTTGGTTTCCATGCTAGCTATCCTCTGTGGGATCTTGCTTTGTATGGAGAATATTGACTTCTTTTCTCTATGGAATCTTGCTTTGTATGGTGGATATTGACTACCATTCTTGCCTTCACTTTGATTCACGTGATGCATTGTTTCTTCCTTGATCACATTGCCTTATTTACTCTAATCACACCACTACTTTCCTTCCTTTTTTTGACCTTCTAATTTGTCATCTTCTATATTACTTTCTATGAAGCATGAGTTGTAAAATTTGGGGGAGCTTCTGTTCAATGAAGGACTTTTAGTGGTCCTCATTAACTAATATTTTCAAATGGATGGATGCTTTCTCTTAACATACCCATTGATATCCATGCCTTATCTTTCATTGATTTGGATGGTCTGATGCCAGTTGCGACAGTCCACAAGGTTCTTGCCCCAACAGCTAAGCCACCTCGTGAATCGCATGTGTCAAGAAATGCCAAGTGTAGATGGCTAATGCCTCTATCTTAACCTTTGTGTCTGATATATTAAACTCCTGATGCCTAGAGGTTTGGCATAAGATAGCATCCACTTTCTAGGAATCGCAAAGGAGTGCAAACCGTGTTATTTATCAGAGCGGAAATCATCTCCTAGGCAAAAGTGAAAAAAAGAATCCCCTATGGATTATCTGACATCTTGTGAAACTGGTGGGCGATCATATGGGACAGAACTATCCGGACTAAACTGATGCCAAAATGGAAGCCACCTCCCTCGGGTTGGGTAAAATTGAACTTTGATGGGAGCTCCTTAGGTAGTCCAGGCTGGGATTGGGGGTTTGACAAGGGATGAAAGGGAAGCAACCATTATGTCCTACTCGGGACCGATAGGGGAATGTGATGCAAAAGAGGCAGAAGTAAGAACCCTTCTTTTTGGTCTTCCATGAGCTTTCGAACATGATTTGAGGCACATAATTGTGGAAGGGGAATCAGCCAATGTAATTAGTTGGGCTTTGAATGCGTCTTGGGGTCCTTGGAGGATTCAAGGGTTAATTGCTGAGATCCTGGACCTAATACGAATTTTGGAGCCCAGGATTGAACATAGAAGAAGATCGGCTAATAAGGCGGGGACATCTTAGCAAAGGAAGTAGTGTTTAGGGAAAGCATGCTGGTTGTTGCTTCTGAAAATTAACTAATGTGGCAGTTTCTACAGCTGCTTTACTTTTTCCACTATTGTACTTGGTGTGGGACATCTTGTCCCCACCCTGATTATTAATAAAATTGTCATTTTTCAAAACAAAAAATAAAATAAAAAAATGATAGCATCCACTTTCATGACCTTTGTCGCCATCATCATCAGCCTCTCAGAGATACTAGTTTTCACTGCCCCCAAAAGACGCGAGGACACCTCTCCAATGACATTGTGATATAGAACAAATAAACTTGTACCGATTCATAAAATTGAATTCCTCGGCACTCACTTAGCCACATCCATTGTAGTGTTGCTCCTTCTCACTAGTTCAATTCCTAAATATTCCCATTGTCTACTTACCATCCACAAAGACAAATGAATCTCAATCTCTACTCTTACTATTCTCGCCCAGCCAAATTCAGTCAATCTCAACCTATCTGTGTTCCAGGAAACAAAATTCATTAAAAGTGACTGTTTTGAATCTTCCCCATGGAAGGAAAATGCATCAAGTGTCTTCCTTTCAATTTTCAGTCCCATTCTCAACAAGGCAATTGAGGGATGCTGCCCCTTGTGATCTGCCAATAATTGAGGGGGTTCTTTGCTCTTCTTGCCACCTTTTGTTCCAGTGTTCCTCTTTTCATCAATCTCTTCTGCAGGACTAGTGTCACGGGCCTCTTTTCTTCATCCAAAACGAAGTGCCTGCGAATGTCGAGTCACTTGAAGTTGAGAGAGAAGCTTCTTTAGCAGGCCCATCAATTCTTTCCCAATGCATGAGTTAGAACGATATTGTAATGCTGCATACCAAAAGCAAGTAAAAAAAAATAAAGGAAAAATATAGCATGTCCCGGTCAAAATTGCATTATTGATTCTATTTTCAACATTTAGAATTTCAAATATTGTTTGTTTTCAGTTGAAAAGTTCTCCATGGTAATATGGTTACAACTTACTATGTCAAGGTATTCGAGCACTTCGATCTAAACCCACTCTAATTTTACAGATTTACTGTTGGTTTGATTATGCTCCTTCGAGGAGTAGATGCAAATGAGCATTGCTCCTGGTGCCATTATTTGAGTTGTGTTCCTACTTCAATGTGGAGCTGCAAGGAGAGTTCCATTGACTGCACGGTATTTCTGCTAATCTCTCTTGCTCTTTTATAATTTTATCATAATCTTACTATGTTGCAGTATCCCAAAACTAAAACATGCACATCAACTTCTTGTTGCAGGCAACACAAAGTGAGAACCATCTGAACTTAACATGCCAACGTATTGGGAAAACTTATAGCTTACCCCTCCTAACAAACGTGTCTGATGCTCGAATAAAAGAATTATGTATTGAAGTTTGTAGATGATTGTTGCACAAGTGCCAGTAAACCATAGAGCTTTCCTGATTTTATGAAACACTTCTTCATTGTATAGAAAGAGATGCATACTAGAACTGGCATAAAAGGCTTTTTATGTGACACTACATTATATGGAAAGAGATGAAAACAAAAATTAGCATTAGAGCCTTTTGCACTCTGCAGTAATTCTTCATCTCTGCATTGTATTGATATCGTGTTTTGGGTTTCAATAACTTCTCTGGTCTTGAATGAAAAGAATATCCGACAATACCTCTAATTAATATTCTATGAACTAATAAGCCATAGCTTTTTTTTTTAAAAGAAAAAATGGACTAATAAAAGCCAATGCCAATATCTATAAAAGCCAGACAGACCACATTATCTACTTGAGTAAATTAACACATGAAACATGGCTTAAGTCCAAGATTGCTTCAATAAACACAGAGAGGACTTCCCATTATTAGCATTGTTTCTGCACCCAACTATTCCCAAGACGTCTCCAACGCCAACTACGTCCGAAGTTAGAGACTGCAAATACAAACTAGTCCAAAATGTGCATTCCCATACATTGTTTTAACCTTGACCATCCAGACCAACATAATGTTTAGTTCGTCCTACAATTCTTACATGAAAACATAAAACAAGTACACAATCGCGCTAGAATTGAGCATTGAATCCAAAAGCACCCGAAAAACCAACTGTCATATCTTGCTTTCCTACTCCATTAAATTGGCAAAGTAGATACCAAAATGTTGAGCATTTACCATCTGAAAATTCGAACTTTCATTACATATTAAGTCATTAGCTCAATGATGCACACATCTACTACTTCAAGGTTGTTACTAATAGCAAAGCATCGCCAACCTCCCGAAAAAAAAAAAAGTTAACAATGAGTCTCGAGTTTTTGAACAATAACTTTGAGCGTTTTCTAAAAAAAAATGTCGCATTGGACCCATACAATATCAAATTTCATGATGAAAGCTAAACCCAAATTCTTTAAAAAACGACCCCTAATTCACCCTGGTCCAGACTCCATTGGAGGTACACGACAACTTCATTGCAAACATTCATGCAGTACATGTCCAAGAGGAGAAAAGTTTAACAGACTAACCATGTAGCTGTGGTTTAGATTAGTTGGTTTTATGGTAGCCAGAGGAGCTTTGGACCTTTGGTCCTGAATGTGGAACTAAAGATGAAAATCACATTAAAACACACACAATCCTGGCGACGAAGAACAAAATAAAATCCTTAGTCAACTTTCATTGAAGGGGAATAATGCTACCAGAAATCTTGACATAAAAATCACAGAAAATCCTGAGCACCCATATGTTTTTACTGTAATCTGGCCCTTCATTTTATAGGCCATATTTTCCAGATGACAAATTCAATTATAATATTTTTTTTTTGAAAAGGAAAATTCAATTATAATATTAACAGCTTCAACATAGTGATTTTTCAAAATGGCTTCATTTTCTTATCCTAATAAGAGCTTTTCTAAAGTAAAATTACATAGTTTTGAAGACCCGTTTAGCATCTCTGATTCTACCACAACTAGAATACACATTAATCGTAGAATTCAGTAAAAGCGTATCATATTCTTCAAGCTCATCAAAAAACTTGCAACCATCTTCTGAACATCCACACTTGGAGTACATGTCAACTAGAGTGCTTGCAATAATTACATCATTAACAACCCCAACCTTGCAAGCATGGCCATGCATTTGCCTTCGTATTTAGTTTTCAATTACGTTCATACTTTCTTTCTTTCTTTTTTGAAAGGTAACATTTTTATTCCATCCCAGAAAAAATACAAAGACAGATAGGGGACAAGGTATCACAGTAATCCCATTAAAACTGATTCATTACAAATAATGAGATTCTCCATCCGCTGAACCCCCTCCTTAGCGAGAGTTGATGACAAGGCGTTAGCCGTTCTCGAGCCTAGGGTGGATCGATCGAATAATATCCCAGATTTCATCAAGGATGTCTGCAATTCTCCAAGGTCCAGGACATTGATTTGCTGCCCATGAGATAGCATTTGCCGAATCACCTTCAATAATGAGCGGCCCCAGGTTATGTTGTGCATACCATTTCAGGCCAAGGAGCACTGCTCTTGCTTCGGCTTCATTTGCATCACAATGTCCGGCCGCCCTGAGAAAGACATAATAATAGTGCCATCACACCCCGTAAGACACCTCCAATGCCCGCTTTGCCTGGGTTCCCCATAGAACTACCATCGAAATTTAACTTGACCGGTTGACCCTCCCTTCCGGGATATTATTCATTCTTGTGAAGAATGATTTGACCGAGAATCCATCTTGTGTATCAGGGGTCCATATCCAGTTATCGTCAATGGAATTAGATAAATAAACATCCTCGAGTATACCCATGAGTGATGCAAATCTCGGTATTTCCTCATCTTTTAAATCATTTCTGAGTCGTAAATGCCAAAACCCCTTCCCAGAACAAGCCTCCCTCGACAAAATATCTTTAATCCTTGCTTCTGGATTCATGGCCAGGCGGAATAGGTTAGGAACAACGATTTAAATTCCTCCCAGCTAGAGCAGATCGATCTCCAAGCACCAGAACCCTTTCCAGATACCGGGTCCTTACATTCCAAGTCGTCCCATTCTCGTCCATACTTATCGCCATACTAAACCTTATAATGTGTAATGCGTTGGTTGATTCTTACAGGAAGTGCGGTGATGAAGACTCCTCGCAAGTGTTTTTGATCAGATGCTGGTGAGGGACGTCGTGTCGTGTCGTGGACCTCCTTGGTGGTTGCTTATATGCAATCTTGTAGATTAGAAAAAGCTTGTTGGGTGTTTGATCAAATGCCTGTTAAGAATTCTGTCTCTTGGACGGCATTGGTATCTGGGTATGCGAAAAATGGACATGAAGAGAAGGCAATAGATATATCCAAATGCAGAGAGAAGGTATCCCACCAAGTGCTTTCACATTTGTTAGAATTCTTAGTGCTTGTGCAAATTTAGCTCTTATCGAAAGCAGAAGACAACTTCAACACTGAATCCTTAGATCCTTAGCGCAAGCGCTAAGTAAGCAAGTTACCTTATGTAATGTAAAAAAAAACGAGGAACATAACGTTGGACGCATTATGAGAAGTGTTGGTGGATGGGATTTTGATAATGTATTTATGCACAATGCTTTGATTGATATGTATGCCAAATGTGGAGATATGAATTCAGCTACGGCATTGTTTGAGGGAATGCAAGAAAGAGACATTGTCTCTTAGAATTCACTAGTAACCGGATTTTTGCTGAAAATGAACATGGGAAAGATTCACTCTTAATTTTTGAGAGAATGATTGAAGTGGGTGTTGTACCAAATCATGTAACGTTTCTCGAGGTGCTATCCGCTTGTAGTCATGCGGGTCTTGTGTCTGAGGGATGCAAGTTCTTAGATTCAGTGGAAAGGGAATACGGGGTGCGTCCAGGGTCAGAGCATTATGGAATCCTAATTGATGTTCTTAGGTGACAGAATCGACTCAAGGAAACAATGGAGTTGATAGAGAGTGCGCCCGGAGGGTCTGATAATGTTGGAATGTGGGGTTCGCTCTTGGGTGCCTGTCAGATCCATGGAAACTTGGATCTTGCTAGGAAGGTTGCTGAATTGTTGATTGAATTGGAGCCTTGGAATGCTGCAAGATATGTTATGTTGTCGAACATTTATGCCTCAGAAGGTAGATGGGATGATGTCCGGCGAGTAAGGGGCTTATGGAGAGAGGTTTAAGAAAAGAACCTACCATTAGTTGGATTGAGGTAAGGACTGAAAGGTATGGGTTTTTAGCTGAAGACAAGTCACATGACTGTACAGAAGAGATATAAGAATTGGTAACCAAATTGGTTGATCATATGAAGGATGTAGGATATCTATCAACCCAAAGACAATTTTCAATTACTGATGAAGAGGATGTAGTATTTTAATCCATGTAAGGTGTATGTGCTATAAGAAGCTGAACACAATGGCATTCATGTCAAATAATATTCTGCATCAGTTAAAAAAGAAATTTTGATTAGATATCAGGAAGCAATATAATGGCACGAGTAAAAAAAAGAAAAACAACCTATTTCAAAAAAAAAAAAAAAAATGAAAAACAACACATCAGCAATTAACAAATAAACAACATCAAAATCAAATAGGGCCCGTTGGATACCTCATATTTTGTATTCATTTTGAATACAAAATGAAGAGATCCGCCAGTTCATGTTGAGGGAGACAGAGAGGGAAGGGGTACTTCCTAGTGGAGGGTGTGAATTTCCAATTACTTATTTCCACAGCATTTTTGGAAATCTGATTTTTTTCACTCTTTAGTTGCTGAATTAGAAATCCAAGATTTTGATCGGATCCAAATTACAATGCAAAAAGGGCTGCAAATGTGAGAAATCCAAATCAAAATCTTCTCGGCATCCAAATGGGCCCTTAATATTTTGAGATAAGTTTAAAAAAAGGGCCGAAATTTCGTGAAATAATAAATAATTAAGAAAATCAAGAATTTTGGGTGAAATTCGAGGAAAATTATGGGTTCTTTAACCGAAAGTCTGAATCAGAATGGCATTTCTTATCTAATTTCAAAGAATCATTGTTTTCTATTTTTTAATAAAATCGGGTGGGCCAACATGGTGCTGTTAATCAAACATGAGTGGGGTGTTATTTATCAAACATGAGTGCCGTGATATTGTCACCATAAATCAAAGAAAAAGCCAGAATGAAAAATAAAATAAAAAAATTGACGTGATATTTGCCTAGTTTCTTCCCCAGCCCCTCCCTCTGGTGTATTTATGACTACATTTTTTAAACTACAAGGGGTGGCCCGGGGAAGAAAAGGCAGCAGATATATCATTTCGTTAAAAATAGAAACCCCTGTTATGAGATTTTCCTCTTAATATAAATAATATGGCGTACCTGTTTACTGATTTCTGTGAAAAACAGAAAGAATAGATGATTAGTATAACCTTTTCGATGCGGCGAGTTGAGGCACGGACTAGGTCGCTCTCTTTAAGGTGATTTTGCGCCTCTGCGGGAAACCCTCCGGTGCAACAGATCCGAACGCAATCACCCCCAGGATACAACAGCCCGACGCACCGTCGCTATCTATCTGAAGTGCACAATCAGATAGATCCGAACCAAACAGCGAACACTCCGAATGCCCAACAAATAAAACAGAACAGAGAAAAGAAAACAAAAATAACAGAAAGGAAACTGTTCTGTTTTTGCAAACGACTCAATAGAGATGGAAAAACGAATCAGCAGAGATGAAAGGCTCGTCTATCTGTTTAAAGAGAGATTCTAAAACAGATGTAAGAACTGTATCTCAAGACGTTGGAAACAATCTCTTTTTATAGAGAAAACGTGTCTGTTGAAGACACCTCTTTAAAACAGTAGAGACACATTTTTTTTAAAAACGTCATTTAAAAAATTGCCGTTACTTAAGAGGGTTGTAACGGTTGGATTAAGTTAAAACTAAAGAGACATGACCGTTGGATTTATAAATAAAAAATCCGTTTAGAAAACCCAACCCAACACACACACACCCGCACCCGCGCCCCGCCCCGGCACGGTGCGCGCGCGCGCGCGTGTGTGTGTGTTTTTTATTTATTTGATCTTGTTCTTTGTAAAACACCAAAGGCAAACAAATTGAATGCCCTTGAAAGGCCCAAGCCTTTGCTCAACACTCCCTCTTATATGGATGGGAGAATTTTTCTCAACTTCCCATCTTGGACTAAACTTTTAAGAGGTAAGAGAGCTACCTTCAAAAGTTTAAATGATATTGGTGGGAAAGTACAAGAGAATAGAATCAATTTGAAAATTTCAAATTTTGGGTGGGAAATTCAAAAGCAAAAAAGAATCTTTTTCAAAAGCAAATGTTTCTTTCATTTTTAGTATTTAAAATACTAACAATCCCCCACTTATTTTAATAGAAAAAATATTAGTAAAACTTAATGCTGGGCAATCAGCAGAGTATCACGTATAATAAAGGTGACTATGTCTTGAACCTTTACTTAGTGTAAGTGCATTCTAACTGTAAGGAATTGATAGTGACTATGTCTTGAACTACAATCCTTGGGTACAGAGAGACGTGCACCACACACATGATACTAAAGTGTTCAATTGGTTCCAAAAAGCTCGCACATTACGGCCATGTGCTACATTCCAGTTTCCATGTAAGCATAAGAGAATAAGCTCTTGTCTCTTTTGGAAGCGGCCCACTTCCGCGCTAACATGTAGGTGAGTCTATCAAGGATGCTCCTGTAGCCTATACATCCCACTCATACGAGCTATAGATCTCATTAAGAGTAATAACTCAACCTTCCAAACGCTTCAGGATATCATGCTTGAGTTACACCATAGGGATGGACTTTGAGATAAACTTGAAAATAGCATGATCGTCCACAAGTTACACTACGACTCGTTTTTCCCATTGAAAACCTAGTTCTTGGGATCTCCAGTCCCTAGGTTGGGTGTCCATCATAGGTAACTATTTACAAATGGGCTTTAGTCCCATCCCCCTCGATGTATTGCAGATTTTCTCCCTTGACAAGGCCTTAGTTAAGGGATCTGCCAAATTATCACCAGATCTCACAAAGTCAATGGTGATTGATCCATTAGAAATCAATTCTCTCACAGTACTATGTTTCCGGCGTATCTGTCGCGACTTTCCATTATAGTACTTATTATGTACTCTCTCCAATAGCAGCTGTGCTGTCACAGTGAATCAAAATAGCGGGAACAGGTCTTTCCCAAATAGGTATATCAGATAAAATATTTCTCAACCAACTAGCCTCTTCACATGCAGAGGTTAGTGCAATCAACTCAGATTCCATAGTGGACTGAGCAATAATAGTCTGTTTCTTGGATCTCCAAGAAACTGCACCACTACCAATAGTAAATACATACCCAGTGGTAGCCTTGGAATCTTCTGACAAAGTATTCCAATCGGCATCACTGAAACCCTCTAGAACAGCAGGAAACCTATGGTAGTGAATCCCATTATTAATGGTTCGTTTGAGGTATCTCATGACTCGTGATATAGCATTCCAATGTTCTATACTTGGATTACTAGTATATCTACATAATATGCCCACCGCATATGCTATATCAGGTCTGGTACAGTCTGTAGCATACCTTAAACTACCAATAATACTAGCATACTCTTTTTGATTAACACTATCACCTTCATTAGAATACAATCTAATACTAGGATCAAAAGGAGTACATACTGGATTACAATCAAAGTACTTATACTTTTTAAGTATCTTTTCTATATAATGGGACTGGTCTAAAGATATACCACTATCAGATCTTGTAATTTTAATCCCTAAAATTACATTTGCTTCTCCTAGATCTTTCATATCAAAGTTTTGTTTTAATAGATTTTTGGTTTGTTTAACTATTTCCAAGTTAGAACCAAAAATTAAAAGATCATCAACATACAAGCAAATAATAACACAATAAGTATTAATAAACTTATAATATATACACTTATCACTTTCATTGATTTTAAAACCATTTGATATAATGATATTATCAAATTTTTCATGCCACTGTTTTGGTGCTTGTTTAAATCCATACAGTGACTTCACCAACTTACATACTTTATTTTCTTGACCTGGAGATATGAAACCACTAGGTTGGTCCATATATATCTCCTCTTCTAGACTACCATTTAAGAAAGCAGTCTTTACATCCATTTGATGAATTACCAGATTATGGATTGCAGCCACTGCAATCAAAACTCTAATGGATGTAATCCTAGTAACCGGAGAGTATGTATCAAAGAAATCTATATTTTCTTTTTGCCTAAAGCCTTTAGCAACAATGTAAGCCCAATGGTTTTTACCTTGGCATTCCCATCTTGTTTTGATGATTCCAATACACAAGTGATCATTTATCACTAATGTGTTTGTTTGTCTAAGTTGTAGATCTTGATAAAGTAAGATCAAGGATGCTTGGATTGAAGGCCAAGAAGCCCACACTGGACCACTAATTGGAAGGCCAAAGTCATCAAGCAAGAAGTCATGAAGACTTGAAGACATGAAGAAATTAATATTGAAGACCATTTTTTAATGTAATTGATCCAAACCTAGATTAGGTTTTTAGAGGCATAATTAAGGTAATCTCACACACCCTAAATAGACAAGTGATTGTATTTGTGGAGTTCCAACACCTTGGAACCCTCATAGCAATCCCATCTTGGTTGAGAACTGGAAGCCCAAAAACAGAATTGAAAATCTGCTCTGCATAGGCTTCTCGGAACTCCGAGAATTCTCGGAACTCCGAGAATTCTCGGAACTCCGAGAATTATTCTCTGAACTCCGAGAAATGGTCCAGTAGACTTTTTCCAATTTCTGTGTGGCTTCTCGGAACTCCGAGATTTTTTCTCGGAACTCCGAGAATTCTCGGAACTCCGAGAAATATTCTCGGAACTCCGAGAACACTCCAACGGTCTGAAAAAGAGCCGTTTGGAATTTTGCTGGAATTACCGTAATGCCACTGAACGGTCATATTTTGTTTTTCCTATAAATATGGGTGTTCTAAACATACAAACCATCAATCCTAACACTCTTAAACTTCATTTGAATACCCAAGAGTGAATCAAGCTTCAATTGTGCCTCTCATCACCAACTCTAGGATTTGGATCATAGGCTCTCAATTGTACATCTTTTGTAACCCTTGTGAAGGGATTTTTTAGTTCTTTCTTTCATCTTTCAAGATTTGTATTCGGGCGAGTATTCGGAGAAGCGGAGCCCTTTTTTCTCCGTGGTGAGGATTGCCACCAAGGTTAAAGCAATTGTAATTGGCACCGATCTTCGCCAAGGTTAAGAAGATCAAATAGTGAAGCCATCAACGGGTTTGGTTGGTGGAGTGGAGTAGGCCTCGGGTTTGAGGACCGAACCACTTTAAATCTCGGGTGCACTCTTTCTATCTCTTTGCTCTTTCATTTGCATTGCACCATTAGATTTAACTTGTATGCTTAAAATATTGTTTTTGATCTCTTAATCGGTTTAAGTTTTTTTCAAATTGGTAAATTCTAGTTTTCTTAAACAACCGTATTCTCCCTCCTCATAGTTGCCATTTCTAATTCAACTTGGGACCCCCTATATCGGATTTTCAAACAAGCCTAGCTTTATATTTGTCTATGGTTCCATCTGGTTTCAATTTTCTTCTAAGAATCCATTTACACCCTATGGTCTTAAATCCTGGTGGTAAATCTACTAATTTCCAAGTCTGGTTTGACATTAGAGACTCCATCTCATCATTGACAGCTTCTCTCCAAAAGTCAGCATCTGACGAGGACAAAGCTTCCTCTAAAGAAGAAGGATCTCCCTCCAAACTAAAGACATAGAAATCAGAGCCAAAATCCTTGGCTATTTTGGATCTTTTACTTCTCCTAGGTTCAATTTCTACTTCAGGGTTTACCTCAATCCTAGGCTCGGTGCCCCCACTATCTCCAATAGTCACGGTACCCCCACTATGTCTAGATTTAAAAGGAAATTTATCTTCAAAGAATTCAGCATCCACTGACTCTATTATTACACTGTTATTTAGGTCTAAAAACCTATATGTTTTGCTTGTAAGAGAGTAACCCATAAAGGCACACTCTATGGCTCTACTTCCTATTTTGGGTCTCTTAATATTAGAAAGTCTTACATAAGCTAAACATCCCCAAACTCTAAAGTAACTCACATTGGGTTTCCTATTTTTCCAAAATTCAAAAGGTGAGACTTTAGTTTTGTAATTAGGAATTCTATTAAGAACATAGCAGGAAGTTAGAATTGCTTCTCCCCATAAGTTAGAAGGGGCTCCTGAACTTAGGAGTAAAGCATTCGTAAGTTCCACTGGTGTTCTATTTTTCCTTTCTGCAACCCCATTTGAAGCGGGAGAGTAAGGAGCGGTTGTTTCATGTATAATTCCTAATGACTTAACAAAGTCAGTGAATTCTAATGATTCATATTCACCTCCTCTATCACTTCTTAGTCTCTTAATCTTCCTATTGAATTGGTTCTCTACTTCTAATAGGTATTCCTTAAACATTTTTAAGGCTTCACTCTTATGTCTAATTAAATAAATGATTGTATACTTAGAAAAATCATCTATAAAGGTTATAAAGTATCTTTTACCACTACGGGTCAAGATACCGTCTAACTCACAAATGTCACTATGAATTAAGTCTAAAAGTTCTGAATTCCTTTCAACACTTTTGAAAGGCTTTCTAGAAATTTTAGCCTTACTACATATTTCACATTTGTTAAATTCTTCTAAGACTACTTTAGGAATCATACCTAATACACTCATGTTATGTACATATTTCCTATTTATATGACACAACCTAGCATGCCATGAATTAACAGAAGAAAGCATGTAAACAGAAGAATCACTTTCATTCATTATTTCAACATTCAGTTTGAACATTCCATCACATGCATATCCTTTACCAACAAAGGATCCAAACTTGGTTACAACATACTGGTCAGACTCTATGGTTTGTTTAAAACCAGCCTTGTTAAGAAGAAAACCAGAAACTAAGTTCTTCCTCATGTCTGGAGTATGAAGAACATCCTTCACTATCACTTTCCGCCCTGAAGTGAAGCAAAGTTCAACGTCCCCAACACCGAGTACCTTTATTGTATGCGAGTCCCCTAGAAGCACCTTCTTCTCATTATCTGCATGAGCATACGTCTTGAACCACTTCCTGTCAAAACACACATGACGGGACGCACCAGTGTCGACCCACCACCCTTCAGATCCTCCAACGATATTCACTTCAGTGATCATAGCCACAAGTGGCTCTTCTATTACGTTGGCTTGAGGGATTGGTGCAGTCTTCTTACGTCGACACATCCGTGCAATATGACCCTTGAGCCCACAAATATAGCACACAATTTTGGAATAGTCATTCTTTCCAGAAGTTGTGTTTTGGTTCGGACGCTTGAAGGTACCTCGGTTTTGGTTCTGTTGCTTTTTCTTCAACTTCTTTTTGGGCTTCAGATTCACTTGCGGTTTCTGATTTTGGTTCTTAACTTCAGAAATGGCATTCACATTAGTTACAATTTCAGTATTCCCTTCTTTCTTATCTTGGTTACGGTTTTCTTCTTCGATCCGAAGACGAACAAGAAGACCTTCTATAGATAATTCCTTAGTTTTATGAAGAAGGGAATTTCTGAATTCTTTCCAAGAATGAGGTAATTTGTCAATCACGGCTGCAACTTGAAATTGTTCACTAATAGTCATTCCTTCCGCAAGAATGTCGTGAACAAGTTTTTGCAACTCGTGGGTTTGAGAAATCACCGTCTTCTCATCCACCATGTAATATCTAAAATACTTGCTAACCGCATATTTTTTAGACCCAGCCTCTTCCGTATCATACTTCTTCTGTAAGGCTTCCCAAAGTGTCATGGAATCCTTACAGTCACTATAAAAATCGTATAATTCGTCGGATAGGCAATTGAGAATAAAGTTTTGGCATAGGAAATCAGAATCTGTCCAGTTCTTTTTCAAAGTAGATCTAACTGGTTCAAGTTCTGATCGCCAAGGCTTTGGGTCTTCCAAAACATGGGCTACTTTCTTGGTGGATAAATAGAAAAACATTTTCTTCTTCCATCTCTTAAAATTAGCACCACTAAATCGAAAAGGCTTATTCGGATTTGAGGAATCCGATATAATCTCGTCATGGGATGCCATATTTTAGAAAGAGGAAAACAGAAACAAAATTTACCTTAAAATTGTTATGAGATTTTCCTCTTAATATAAATAATATGGCGTACCTATTTACTGATTTCTGTGAAAAACAGAAAGAATAGATGATTAGTATAACCTTTTCGATGCGGCGAGTTGAGGCACGGACTAGGTCGCTCTCTTTAAGGTGATTTTGCGCCTCTGCGGAAAACCCTCCGGTGCAACAGATCCGAACGCAATCACCCCCAGGATACAACAGCCCGACGCACCGTCGCTATCTATCTGAATTGCACAATCAGATAGATCCGAACCAAACAGCGAACACTCCGAATGCCCAACAAATAAAACAGAACAGAGAAAAGAAAACAAAAATAACAGAAAGGAAACTGTTCTGTTTTTGCAAACGACTCAATAGAGATGGAAAAACGAATCAGCAGAGATGAAAGGCTCGTCTATCTGTTTAAAGAGAGATTCTAAAACAGATGTAAGAACTGTATCTCAAGACGTTGGAAACAGTCTCTTTTTATAGAGAAAACATGTCTGTTGAAGACACCTCTTTAAAACAGTAGAGACACCTTTTTTTAAAAACGTCATTTAAAAAATTGCCGTTACTTAAGAGGGTTGTAACGGTTGGATTAAGTTAAAACTAAAGAGACATGACAGTTGGATTTATAAATAAAAAATCCGTTTAGAAAACCCAACCCAACACACACACACACACACACCCGCACCCGCGCCCCGCCCCGACCCGACACTGCACGGCTCGGCGCGTGTGTGTGTGTTTTTTTTATTTATTTGATCTTGTTCTTTGTAAAACACCAAAGGCAAACAAATTGAATGCCCTTGAAAGGCCCAAGCCTTTGCTCAACACTCCCTCTTATATGGATGGGAGAATTTTTCTCAACTTCCCATCTTGGACTAAACTTTTAAGAGGTAAGAGAGCTACCTTCAAAAGTTTAAATGATATTGGTGGGAAAGTACAAGAGAATAGAATCAATTTGAAAATTTCAAATTTTGGGTGGGAAATTCAAAAGCAAAAAAGAATCTTTTTCAAAAGCAAATGTTTCTTTCATTTTTAGTATTTAAAATACTAACAACCCCTCCTTTTCTTTTCCCACACCCAAGCGATCTCTTCTTCCAATACCTCTTCAGTACCCTGTACGTGTAAGCTTCTTTCCCTTTTTTTTTTAATACTAGTAAAAACACACATGCATTGCACGTGCGTGAACAAAGGATTTTCATCTGTAAGTTATTTTTTGGTAACAATTAATTTATATTGTGGCCCATTAAATGACGGTTTGGATCATCCTATGGTGTAGGCCGTAAAATATTCATTACAATTTTTCTTTTTTGATAGGTAAGTTGGGGTTTTGCGGAGACTCCTACTGGCTTATTAAAAAATACTTCACTACATGGGCCACAATATAAAAAAAACAAGAATTTTGTGACAATGCTTGCAAACCAAAAACATATTTCTTACACTCCCTATTAAAAAAAAAACAGTACTGTATAACTTACGCCATAGGATTATCCAAACCGTCCAATTGATGGGCCACATCGTATATAGGGTGTTCCCAAAAAACACATTTCCATGCGATGATCCTAGCCCTGCAGTCTTAGGAAACATTTATTGGTTGGAGGGTTGTAAATATCCTATGGAAATGAATTTTGGCACACAACCTACTTACATTGTGGCCCATGAAATGGACGGTTTGGATCATGCTACGATGTAAGCCATACAGTACTTTTTGAAAAAAAAAAATAGTTACTATTAGGACTTACACTATATAAAAACTCTCATAATCACATCATTTCCTTCTAAATCATCGGGAAACGGGTCAAACGGGCAGGGTGAAAATCACCCAGAAAATTTTATGGGTCATTGGGCTAAGACCTGCACCCGGCCCGTGCGGGCTGGGTTGACCCGCGGGTCAAGCGGAATTTTGACGTTTTTTTGAAGATATTTTTTTTTTGTATAGAGATTTGCTAGCCACCTTCGCCGATGCTACTTGTGTGATTGTCGCCCATCCTTTGCTGCAAAGATTGGCAGAAGTACGATTTGTGCAAAGGTGGCTCACAATACATAACCGCAATAAATAATAATCATGCAGTTACTAAGTTTTAAATGAAAAATTACGGGAAAATGAAAGCAATTACAGGAAAAGAACAAAGAATTTTCAACAATGATTACGGGCAAAAGAGGCATAAAAAGAGATAGCTGGCGTGTTCTTTTTTTAACTCATGTGCAAGGGCATATGAGAAGCGGAAATGACGAAAAAGTAGTAAACAAGGACATACGTGGAACTTTGACAGAAATTGAGGCGGGACGCATAAGGCAATAGCAGGAAAGAACGTGCTGAAAAATATAGGATTCTCGCTTTTAGTATAAATAATAATAAGGATTAGATTTTTTATTTTTACACTACTCCGTCACTCCTCCCTTCCCCCAGACACACACAAACAAAACATGTTAGTAAAGAGGGCATTTCAATTAATAAGGATTAGATTTTTTTTATTTTTTTTTACACTACCCCCCCCCCCCCCCCCCCCCCCCCACCCAAAACAAAACATGTTAGTAAAGAGGCCATTTCAATTAATAAAAAAACAAGGGAGCTGATATCCCCCCAAGTCCCCAACCCCCACCCACGGCTCACTAACGGGAAAAGTTAGACGTGACCCATTTTTACCGGTACAACTAGGGCTGCACATTTAACCGCCTAAACCGATAAACCGAACCGAACCGGGCCTTTCGGTTTGGTTCGGTTCGGTTTTTAGTGGCATTGGTTCGGTCACGGTTTCGGTTTTCCATAAACCGTTTGGATCGGTTCGGTCACGGTCTAGGAAAAATTTAAACCGAACCGATGGACCGATGGTATTTTGGCCATTTTTTTATTTTATTTTATAAATCATATATATATATATATATATATATATATATATATATATATATATATATATATATATATATATATATATCAATTTTCTTTACTTGGCACACCCAAATCTAATGTATTTAACTGGAAAGAGAAGAGACCGACCAAAATGGGTGGTTCCAAGTAAATAAATGGGCGGAAATATAACACTAAAGACCAAAAGAATAACTTATTACACGCTGAAAACTGAAGTAAAATTTCGTCAAAAATGTTTTTTCTTGTAATCCAAACAGGGCATAAAAGTAGCAACAATCCAACTCAAGGAAATCGGATAAACCGTGAACCGAACCGAACCGATCCGGTCAAGATCGGTTTGGTTCGGTTCGGTTTGACCCCTAAACGGTTCGGTTACGGTTTGGAAATTTTCCAAACCGATGGCATCGGTTCGGTTCAAGAAATCCCCCAAAACCGAACCGAACCGAACCATGTGCAGCCCTAGGTACAACACTACAATCCGGCCTCTCTCTCCAACATGCATGAACGGTTGGTAGGCCCAATTAATTTGTTTTAATATGTGAGCAAGGTTAGGCTGTAGGCCACACCATAGGATGATCCAAAGATTCCAAACCATCCATTCAACGGCCCACAACGTAAATAGGTTGCACCCCAAAATATCATTTCCAAAGGGTGATCCTAGCCCTCCGATCTAAAGAGAAGCTGTAAGTTATAGAAACCTCTATAGATTGGAGGGTTGCCATCATCCCATGGAAATGTTTTTTGGGGCACAACCTATTTGCATTGTGGCCCATCAAATGGATGGTTTGGATCATCCTATGGTTCAGGACGTACAGTAACATTTAAGGCCCAATTGTAGGCCCCACTTATATTTTTCAAATTGAAGTGGACGATCCACAATAGGATGATCCATTCATATCCCTGAAAATTAGGCTTTTTAAATGGGAAATGTTATCAGCACTAATGTATTTTGATGAGGCCAAGAGGGTACTCCTCACTTTATTAAAAGTACGGTATGGCCCCCACCATAAAATGATCCAAACCGTCCATTAGATGGGCCACAACCTAAATAGGTTGTGCCCCAAAAATTATTTCCATAGGTTGATCCTAACCCTCAGATCTAAAGAGGGTTAGGATCAATCTTCTAACATTCAGATCGGAGGGTTAAGATCAACCTATGGAAATGATTTTTGGGGCACAACCTATTTAGGATGTGGCCCATCTAATGGCCGGTTTGGATCATCCTATGGTGTGGGCCATACCGTACTTTAATACTTTTAATAAAGTAAGTGAGAGTGCCATCATCAAAATACAGTGGTGCTGATAACATTTCCCTTGTAAATTTACACACAATTGGTTCCTTACTACGGATATCCAGCGACCATATCACGCCATATTGAGCACTCATATCATGCCATATTCCATAATCAAGAGGCAAGACATCTTCAAATTTCAATTTGGATTTGAGATCGTGATAACTTTCCCCTTAAATATTTGGTTTTCAATTTGAGGGAGATAAATCCCTATTAATTCGTTTTTTGACCCTAATCTAACAGATTGTTCCTTGCCTCTCTCTCTCTCTCTCTCTCTCTCTCTCTCTCAGCCACAAGTCTGCCAGTTTGGGATGACGGTATCCTCTTCATTAATTCTTTCCCTGTTTCACATGAGTATTTAACTATTATTTTGTTCATTTTCTTTGAATAGTTTTTTTTTTCCTTGAATGATTATTTTCGGTGAATAGTTGGGTTTACATCCAAATTCCATCACACGACCCATCTGAAAATCTAATCTAGTAGCCATTTCAAAATCTAAGCTGTAGAATTCTTACCATGTTCTTAAGAGAAACAAAAGATGTCATAAAAGTTACACTTGCACATGCACATGGTTGAAAGTGGGAAATGGAGAAAAGAAGGTGGGGGTAAAGAATTGGTTCACGTGTTACAATGGGCCCTGAGTGCCATTTTATATTTTGGTAGTTCAAATGTTGCAATGGGCTTCACCATTCAAAAGAAAAACATTGCTGCAATGGGCCTAAATTGAAGAGTTGAAACACCAAACAACACTTGGAAACCATCGGATATTTGCAAATTCTTTGCTTACTGGATAGCTTTTCTATTTATAGAAGCTTATTCAATCGAAATCAACATGGAACCAAATCATAACGGGCATTTACTCCCGGAACGGGCATTTACCCCCGGGTCCGCCAAATAACATTGAATATCCCCCGATGGGAACACTTGTAGTCGTCAACACAAGGTAGCAATCAGGGCTCTCTACGTAATTACTAACCAGTAACTCATCAAATTTTTCATGATTGCCATCTTCGTCTATAAGTAGAATGTTTGCAATGTAACTTGCCCTAGTATATCCTTCAGTTGGAAAATGTCCACTCCCCATTGGAGGCCAAGCTTCAGTTCCTGGATTATAAACTACTCCACCCCAATCAATAAGCGTAGCAAAGTCGGCAAACCTAGTAGTGAACAGTGTCTTAGGCCAATACCCTATTTGTTCATCTCCAAGCAACAACCACCAATCTTTACTCACCGGATCCTATAATGTACCAATCAGAATAATGAAAAGGTCAGTTTCCAGTAGCCTCTTAATCTATATTTTCTTTTTCTTTTCTTTCTGGACATCAAATTAGATGAGTGTAACTTTTAAATCTAACGAAAAAGATATGGTAATGTAATTTGGAATCACCTTGTAAATGGTGAAATCCTTGTCATATTGGGTTCCATTATACTCAGAAACCGGTAATAATGCCAAGCCCATGGGTATTGACTTGCTAACTTGTATGAATCCTGGGCAAAGAATGTCATCGCACCCTGTCTTCTCAGAATCATCTGCCTGCACACATACAAATATAAATACATATTTAATTAGTGACATATTAATGAGTCATTAATTAAGTTGAGCGACATAGAAAGTACGAAAGTTTAAATAATACCGTCCAGTATGAGTGTAGATGAGGATAAGAGTCACCGTATAATGTTGGGTTTACCTGAGAGATTCAAAATTAGAATTCACATATATGAACTAAATGTAATTATGTACAAAAAATCCCATACTTTGGGAAAGCTACTCTGGAGTGAGATAGCATAATTGTTATAGCCTAAAATTATAGTATATCAAACATTTGTTGGAGGACAATAGTCTCTCTATGAGCCCTCTTTCCATCTTTCTCCGTGTATAAAATAAAATAGATGTATAACAACATAATAGTAGAAGGGAGTTGCAAGGACAGCCATTTCGCACCCGGCTTTTGCATGTGATGACAGCCACACATGTTGACTTTTGGCCGAGCAGGGCGCGCGAAATGGCTTTCGTATAATAGAGGAATATATATATATCTTCTTTTAGGGATTTGCTAGTGTCCATCACATAAGGTGTTCGAGGAACCAATGGTGATTCCTACTGTTGCATTCTTTTCTTTCAACTGTCCACTTGCTATTATTCTTGTTGGGGTTCCACGCAGAAGCAAATAGTCCCACATCGGTAAAGTGATGGTGAGTGGGCTGGGTTATAAGGGAATGGGCACCCTCCCTCTAATGGCTAGCTGTAAGGGGTGAGTTCTACCTTGTTAGATTCCCTACAAATGGTATCAGAGCTGGGATCTCGGTAACCCTGGTATGCCTCCAAGGATGGTGGAATTCCCTCGGAGAAGATCTCGTAGTTCCCACGTTGCCGCCGCGTGGAGGGGTGAGATGGTCACGTTGCTTCCACGTGGAGGGGGAGATTGTTGGGGTAAGCAAATAGTCCCACATCGGTTAAGTGATGGGGAGGGGGCTGGGTTATAAGGGAATGAGCACCCTCCCTCTAATGGTTAGCTTCTAGGGCTGAGTTCTACCCGGTTAGATTTCCTACAATTCTTAAACAATGTGAAAGGTGCATTCTATATACCTGCTCTCATAACCCACTTTTTTCACCAGGATTTAAAAATTTGGATGTGGGAGTATTTGTCAATGAAGAACCTTAGTTATAAGAAGTGTAAAAGCAACTTGAGGAAATACTAAAATGATGAACCTAGTCAATCTCCTCAGATGTAAGAAGGTTTTAAAAATATCATACTTAGGATTTTTGTAAATTCAGGATGTACTTTAACTTTCCGTTGTGTAATTACAGGAACAAATATGTTTTGTTGCCCGTAGCGATCCGTGCAGTGAAAATCCGGGTCATTACAACACCCTATATTGGTTACACATAAATGAAACATCTAGGTTCATCCTATATTGGAAGAGTACTTATTCCACATAAAAGAACAATCATGTGTTGCTTTTAAATTCTTCTTAACATCAGGCAGCTTTATATTTCTCACAGTTTCTTTAAGATCATTTTTCTGACTGATTTGCTAAGGAATTTTGAGGAAATTTATTTCGCGACTGACTTTATATTTCTCATTGTTTCTCGCTAGTGTGTGTGTGTACACACACACGAAATCAGAGATTTAGATTAAACGGCTACTCACTAAACATCCAACTTGAATTCTTCCTCCAATGTCGTCATCTAAGAAAATATTAGTATTAATGGCTTGTCGGCCAATGACTTTTGGGCTCCATATATTGAGGGTTGCTTTGGTACCATAATACTTTCTTTCAGGCTCCAGACCTTTTGTCGCCAACTGCATGGTAAATAAATCTCATTAGATATAACAAGTGATGCTTTGTTAGCAATGTTTTACATAATTATGGAAAATCATAAAAGTCACGTTAGGATTGAAGCATGCATGTGGCTAAACTAAATCAACCATGAGGTGTCCCACATGCAATCTCATTTAAACTTACGCGAAATGGAGAGTCTACAACCTCTGAAGAATATCTATTCGGGAATTTTTTAAGAGATTTAGAATTTATTAGATCCTGTTTTTGAATCCGCCGAATTGGAACTGTTCCTTGTGGGCATCCTCCGTCTTTGAGCCCGATTTCGAAAGGATTATGAACAAATGAAGCTTCTTTAACAATCATCCCTTTGGGCAACGAACCAGAGCTTTCCTACAAAGGGAAACATTTCCTTCACTATTTACATTTATATATATAAGAACCATTGTGTGATGGGGAGAAAAAATACGTACCCGAATCGTGTGATTCTTTAGCAATGGATGATCGAAAGCTGGTTGTTTGTACATGTCAACACAGTCAAATATTTGTCCATATTCAGTCTGCAAAAATCATAAACTTAGTTTAGTTCTACGTTTTACTATATATATATATATATATATATATATATATATATATATATATATATATATGAGAGAACGGTTCCTACACATGTGTAGATAAGTTATCTACACACTAGCTTAAAATGCAGTGGGGGCCACATTATTTGGGTGATCCAAATCATTCATTTTTAAGGCCCTCACATAGATAGGGTGTCCACAAAAAATCAGATCCATAGGATCATCCTAACCATTCGAACTGTGGAGGCAAAAAATGGACTAATTTGTGAAGGTTTAAAGACATCCAATTTACCTCCACAAATCGTAGGGTTGGGATGATCCTATGGATCTGATTTTTTGTAGACACTCTATCTATGTGAGGGCCTTTAAAATGGATGGCTTGGATCACCCAAACAATGTGGGCCCCCACTATATTTTAAGCTAGTGTGTAGAGAACTCTCTACACATAGTTTAGATCACCCAAATAATGTGGCCCCCACTGTATTTTAAGCTAGTGTGTAGATAACTTATCTACACATGTGTGTAGAAACCGTTTTCTCATATATATATATATATATATATATATATATATATATATATATATATATATATATATATATATATATATATATATATATATAGAGAGAGAGAGAGAGAGAGAGAGAGAGAGAGAGAGAGAGAGAGAGAGAGAGAGAAGAATTTTTTTTTTTTTTTTTGTGAGAATTACGTGTCAGAAATAATATTTACGGTTTGTGCCATCCCCTAATTTATTCTCCCCTATACTTTTTTATCAGTAGACACGTCTCTCTCTCTCTCTCTGCGTGGCTTTTTCCTTTTTTGTCTTTTACTCTACTCTCTCTCTCCACCCTTCTTCTCCGTCGAGAACCCTAACACCAAGGGCTTTAGGGTTTTGCTGATAAAGGGCGTCAATCTATTAATCGACGATGATGATTTCTATCAAAGAACTCTCCAGTATGAATTTCACCCGAAAATCCTTACTCTTGGAATTCGATATTTGAGATGGATTTTTAAATTCTAGGTTCTCTAATAACCTGTTTCTCTTCTCCCTCGAGAGATTTTTCAATTGGAAACGGTTTTTCTTCTTCCAGCAATGGGTATGAATTTCGACCCAAAACCCTAACTGTTTGGAAATTCCCATGCTCACTACACGAAAAGGTAAAGTAAATAGATTTGGTTGGATGGAAATGGTTCTATTTCTTATACTGTTTGATAGAAAACAGCACAAAATCGTCTATCCTTGTGATTAACAGTTGATTATTTTTGTGATTAGTTTTTTTAAAAAATTTACTTTGATTTGGTATTTTGGGGTTTGTATTTTGCATCTAGGGTTATGGGTCTCCACCCGACAAACAAATTTCTTAAAGATGAATTCAGGAAATATACCTTTAGTTGTCAAATTTTCAATCACAATGCCATCTTAGAATCCATCTGAAATCAACACAATGTAGTAACATTCTCATAATCAATACAAAGAGACCTTCTTGCTATTTCCATATGATTTCATCTCATTGCAGTTGTATTTTTTGAAATGAACAATATGATTTCATTTCACATGTATTTCTTGGGATTTTGCTATGGAATTTCACAAGTAGGCCATTTTGTGCAACATTTTTGCAGTTCAGAACAGCCACACATGCTTAATTTCTATAAATGAACATTTTTTATGAATTAAAGAAACATCCACAGGGAGTAGCTGTTTTAAGTAGGAAATGGAGGTTCTAAATCCTCATTCCATTTATTCAAGGATCTAAAAAAATTTCTTCTTCTACCTGTAGAGCTTAGGATATTTTAGTCTTTTCATAAACTTTTTCAGGAATCGAATATCCCAAAAACTTCAAGAAGCACTGAAAGTTATCCTATTGAAGTTGGTTGAACAGTTGAGCATTTCTATCTTTGTTTTATTTAACACAACCAGATTTACTATTTCCTATATATTTTATGATGTCTTTGGAACAATATAAGGTCCTAATATGAGGATTCCCGCTAATAATGAAAGTGTTAAGACATTTGAAAAAGGTTGGTGTTCATTTTTTAATTGAATCTGCTAATGCTTGCTCGGTTTTTTCATGAAGATCCATGGAAATAGTAGCACTGTTAAAACTATTCAGAAAGATGTAATCCACAGCTTCCAGGCTGATGGATCAAGTCTTTTTCCATCTCTGAACCGATTTCCCCCATGCCAATTTCATCAGGGTTGAAGCTGAAGAGCAACCTGAAATTTCAGGAGACAATTCGCTGCACATTATTTTCTTTTCTTCAAGGATGGTAAAACTGTTGATATATTGGAGGTTGCAAATCCACCAAAAATTGCTGGAAGTTGAACAAAAAATTGGTAAATATTTTTGTTTCGAGCATACACATGTTTATGTATGTATGTATGTTTCATAGCCTTAGGAGAACCTAATAAATTTATGTAATGTAAGTATTATATTTAAGGGAAATGTTATCAGCACTACTGTATTTTGATGAGGGCACTCCTCACTTCATAAAAAGTACGGAGGGTTAGGATCATCCACCTATGGAAATGATTTTTGGGGCACAACCTATTTGGGCTGTGGCTCATCTAAAGGACGGTTTGGATCATCCTATGGTGCAGGCCATACCGAACTGTTGATAAAGTTATGAATGCCCTCATCAAAATACAGTAGTGATGATAACATTTCCCATATCTAAATGCATTCTGTTCTTTTTTTGGTCTCAGATTTTCTCCCCTATACTTTTTCTTAGGTAGAAGAGAAAAGGAAAGATTGTGTTATATATTTGCCGTTTACTGCCCTCGCCAGGTTTCTATCTATACTTATATGAGAGGGTAAAATCGTCTTTTGAAAAGGGCACACAGGCTGTCGAGCGTCGTTCCACTCCATCCAGATATTTTTTTCCTTTTATGGCACTTCAATTTTCATCTCTATTTTTATATAAAAGAGAAAGGCCTTGATCTTTCCACATATCGCATCCTCTCATTCGACTCACCTACGTGCCCCTCCCCCCCCCCCCCCCCCCTCTCAATGGATGCTGCACGTGACCGCCGGCCTTTCTCTCAATCTCCCGTCTCCGCCTCGATTCCATATTTCTGCGTTTTCCTTTCTTCGTCTCTCTATGCCTTCTCCATTGAAGACAGGTTCGGTAGTTAGGGTTTTCCTCATGTGTTCATCTCTCTCTCTCTCTCCAAAATCTACAAATCTGCTCAAGAAGATCATGGTATGGCTTCTTATTTGTTATTCTTCTTTGTGGTCATTTCAAGAGGTACCTAGGGCCTTTCTTCTTCTTACAGGTCGTTTTCTGTTTTGATTTCCTTTTATTGAATTGAATCAGCAAAGTCCAAATTTATGAATTTTCAATTGCCTTTTTATAATTTTTTTCACCCTAATTTATTCTGATCATTTCTTTGCTAGCTTTAATTTTAATTACTTTCAACCAAACCATGTTTTGATTCTGAAATATGAGTTAACGAATGTCTAATTTTTGTCTTGGAATTGCAGTCTTACTACTTCATGTTTTAGTTTCATTTTTGGGTTTTGATTTTTTTGCTCTGTTACTGTATTCCAGGGGATTATACTGGATTTCCTTTTCTCGCAAGCTTTTACGGAGAATAACAGCTATGTACTCGAAGAATAGAAGAGCAGTAGAGATGAAAGTATGAACGCTTTTAAAAGGTAGTCTCTCACTGAAATATTTTCAAATTACTTTTGAATTTCCAATCCCCTAAATGTAGTTATGAAACACATGATTTTCATTGAAATGTTTTCAAATTGTTTTTTTCATGTGTGTCTATGAGCTATGAACTTGCAATGATCTTTTTGGTAGGAAATTAAGAAGAGGGCTCCATAGAAGGAGATGGCCATAGCTCACTGGAAAGATGCTGAAATATGCTTGGGGAAGGCCAGAGCTCCGCAGCAACATACCTGGGCATGGATATAAGGAACTTCAACAGGATAGATCCAAGGTCATGGCATTGTTGGCAACAACTTTAAGGGATTTCTCCTCTTCTTTGACATATATGTATCTGAGTATCATTGGCAATACCTTCCTTTCAATCCCATATTAATATTAGCTAACAGGGGTTCCACTTATATTTTATATGTATTATGTTCTTGGATCTTATTTTTCCAATTTGTAACTAATCCCAGATGATATGGAGTTCCAGTCTGGAGACATACCAAATTATACAACAACAATGAATTTGTATGTTTCTCCTCGACTTCTTTTCAGGTCTAATTTGTCATATATTTCATATGACATGACAATACCATTTTAAGTCAATTCATTTTTGTTTATGAAACAGGTCCAACATAAATTTGGGTAAAACAGCCCCATCTTTCAGATTTCCATTTGATTTATGTAGACTATAGCAAAGTTTGGTTGTGAATGTGTTTTCTTAATAGTAGTGGAAGTTTGTTTGTGAATGCTTCTGTCAGTAACTTTATTTCTCTTAGCCGATATAGGAAACCATGTAATTTTTATGTCAGAGAAAGATTCAATCACTTCAAGTCCAATATCATCTGAGGTGAATATGTTTCCTTATTGCCATTAAGATATCGCCTGATGTTTTGCTATGGATCTCTTTCTCAACAAATATGTTTTAGAGCAAGATGAGAATAGCCCCAAAGTTTTTTATTTTCTACTTTTGTTTGTTATGCCTACCTAATAACTTTCTTCTTCTTCATTTTTATTTGGCACAAACCCCTGTTTTTATGAGGCTTTATAGATTGATACATATATTGATAAATTGCTAGATGGATAGCCATTATTTCACTTTTATCTTTACCTCTGTTAATGTTCCATGAATTTCTTTCTTTGCATTGTCTTCACTAATTTACAATAACACGTGCTCATTGCATCATATCCTTTCGATCTCTCATTAAAAAAGCAAAAAATGTCATTGAAAAGCTGAAATAAATTCTTCATATTGTATTCTTCAGTAGGGGTGTAAATGGATATTTGGAAATTCGATTACCGTCCACATCCGAATCCGTTTAAAGCGAATATTATCCGAATTCGTTTCAAGCGGATATTATCCGAATCCGTTTATGAGATATCCAGCTCTTAGCGGATGCGAATCTGGTAAATGGTATATCCGATCTGTTTAACATCCAAATCCGAGAAGTAAATCCTTTTTATTTATTATTAATAATATCATTAATATTTATTTTTAGTAATAACACACTATCTTTTGTTTCTAAAAGAAAAGTGAATTTTCTTTTTAGAAAAAAAAAAACAAAAACAAAAATGGCCCAAACCCATTCCATCATATATATATATATATATATAAGGAAAAACCCAAAAACCACTACCAACACTATCACCCATCCCCACCGCCTCCCTCTCTCTCTGCCTTTGTTTTAAATGGAAGAAGAGGATCTCATATATTTTAGGGTTTGAGAGTTAATTTTGTGAAGAGAATGTAGAGGTTAAGTTTTAGCGTTTGAAAAACTCATTCGAGTAAGAAGGAGAAAAAAGATAAAGTGCCGCAATAAAATGTTCGAATTTACCGAATAAACGGATACGGATAATATCCGAATTCGAACAATATTCGGCAGATACGAATTCGGTAATAGATATTAAATATCCGTCGAATCCGAATCCGAATTCGGATAGTGTATATTGTAATCGAATTTGGATATAGCCATATCCGCTCCGAATTCGATCCGTTTACACCCCTATTCTTCAGTTTGGGACCATAAGTAAACATAAATTAAGCCAAAATTTTGTCAACTCACCTTTAAAATCATTTATTTTTTTCCTATCCCGTGCATCGCACATATATATATATATATATATATATATATATATATATATATATATATATATATATATATATATATATATTAATGAGAAAAGGGTTCCCAAGGGTGCCCTCATATAGCTTATATGAGGTGGCTCTTTCAAAACATAAGGGCCCCACATTGTTAGGATGATCCGAAGCATTCATTTGAAAGGCCACATCATAGATATGGTGTGTACAAAAAATCAGCTCCATTGGATCATCCTAACACCTCCAAAAGTAGGGGCAAAAATGGATAGACACATTTTGTCCACAAATCTGCCCATTTTTGCCCCCACTTTTGGAGGGGTTAGGATGATCCAATGGAGCTGATTTTTTGTACACACCCTATCTATGATGTGGCCTTTCAAATGAATGCTTCAGATCATCCTAACAATGTGGGCCCCCTATGTTTTGAAAGAGCCACCGTAGGTAAGCTTATATGAGGGCACCCGCAGGAACTGTATTCTCTCTCTCTCTCTCTCTCTCTCTCTATATATATATATATATATATATATATATATATATATATATATATATATATATATATATGAGGAAAATGATTGTGAGCTTGAAGCTCATATAGCTTATATGAGCTTGAGGGCCCAAACACATGTGGGCCCACATTGTTAGGATGATCCAAAGCATTCATTTGAAAGGCCCTTACATAGATAGGGTGTGTACAAAAAATCAGCTCCATAGGATCATCCTAACCCATCCAATAGTAGAGGGCAAAATAGACAGACACCGTTTGCCACAAATCTGCCCATTTTTGCCCTCCGCTTTTAGAGGGGTTAGGATGATCCAATGGAGCTGATTTTTGGTACACACCCTATCTATGATGGGGCCTTGCAAATGAATGGTTTGGATCACCACAAAAAAAGTGGGACCTATGTGTTTGGGCCCTCAAGCTCATATAAGCTATATGAGCTTCAAGCTCACAATCATTTTCCTCTATATATATATATATATATATATATATATATATATATATATATAGGCACTCTTAACTTTAGTTATTGATAGGCTATGTCGTTTTAGGGATTCAATAAATGAATGAAGAAACCATCAATCTTGCACCCCACACTATACTATTCAAAGGAAGTAGAAAGTAAATAACCGTACCTGAATAGTCTTGATTGCTGGTTTCTTGAGAAGCTTTAGCTGTCTATCAAGATTCAAATCTTCTTCTCTTGATAATCTTGTACTCCAACCTTCCTCTCTGTGGCTTCGGACGACAACAACAAGAGAAAGTGCTAATAAGAAAATCACTATAATTCCATTCAAAGCCATGAAACGGCCATGAACCTCCTCAATGAAACCCATGGATCGGAACAACAATGACGTTCTTCTTCTCTTTTCTATTGGACCCATTATTCACAAGGCTTATTCTTATAAGGATATGCGGCCAATATACTTGCTTTTAATAGAGATTTTCCTAATTTAGAAGATATCACGCGTATCTCCATAATACATATATAACATATATATGGTATAACTGCATAAGGATATGTGGCCAATATACTTGCTTTTAATAGAGATTTTCCTAATTTAGAAGATATCATGCGTATCTCCATAATACATATATAACATATGTATGGTATAACATATGTGGCCAATATACTTACTTTTAATAGAGATTTTCCCAATTTAGAAGATATCACGCGTATCTCCATAATACATATATGAAATATATATGGTATAAGGATATGTGGCCAATATACTTGCTTTTAATATGAGATTTTCCTAATTAAGAAGATATCACACGTATCTCCATAATACATATATAACATATATATGGTATAACTGCATAAGGATATGTGGCCAATATACTTGCTTTTAATAGAGATTTTCCTAATTTAGAAGATATCACGCGTATCTCCATAATACATATATAACATATATATGGTATAACTGCATAAGGATATGTGGCCAATATACTTGCTTTTAATAGAGATTTTCCTAATTTAGAAGATATCATGCGTATCTCCATAATACATATATAACATATGTATGGTATAACATATGTGGCCAATATACTTACTTTTAATAGAGATTTTCCTAATTTAGAAGATATCACGCGTATCCCCATAATACATATATGAAATATATATGGTATAAGGATATGTGGCCAATATACTTGCTTTTAATATGAGATTTTCCTAATTAAGAAGATATCACACGTATCTCCATAATACATATATAACCTATATGGTATAACTGCATAAGGATATGTGGCCAATATACTTGCTTTTAATAGAGATTTTCCTAATTTAGAAGATATCACGCGTATCTCCATAATACATATATAACATATATATGGTATAACTGCATAAGGATATGTGACCAATATACTTACTTTTAATAGAGATTTTCCTAATTTAAAAGATACCACACGCATCTCCATAATACATATATGACATATATATGGTATAAGGATATGTGGCCAATATACTTGCTTTTAATAGATATTTTCCTAATTTAGAAGATATCACGCGTATCTCCATATATATAATTTTGGAAGTGATCCAAACCATTCATTTGAAAGACCCTTACCTAGATAGGGTGTCCACAAAAAATCAGCCCCATAGGATCATCCTAACCCATCCAACAGTGGAGGGAAAAATGGGCAGATTTGTGGACAAGCTGTGTTTGTCCATTTTCCCCCATTTTTCCCTCCACTGTTGGATGGGTTAGGATAATCCTATGGGGCTGATTTTTTGTGGACACCCTATCTAGGTAAGGGCCTTTCAAATGAATGGTTTGGATCACCCCAAAAATGTGGGCCCCCACTATTTTTAACCCGACCGAGTAGATAAGCTTATCTACTCGACCGAGTACGCTCACCTTTCCCTATATATATATATATATATATATATATATATATATAGAGAGAGAGAGAGAGAGAGAGAGAGAGAGAGAGCGAAAACGGTTCCTACACATATGTGTAGAGAGTTCTCTACACACTAGCTTAAAATACAGTGGGGGCCCACATTGTTTGGGTGATCCAAGCCATCCATTTTAAAGGCCCTCACATAGATAGGGTGTCTACAAAAAATCAGATCCATAGGATCATCCCAACCCTACAATTTGTGGAGGTAAAATGGATGTCTTTAAACCTTCACAAATTAGTCAATATTTTGCCTCCACAGTTCGAATGGTTAGGATGATCCTATGGATCTGATTTTTTGTGGACACCCTATCTATGTCAGGGCCTTAAAAATGAATGGTTTGGATCACCCAAATAATGTGGCCCCCACTGTATTTTAAGCTAGTGTGTAGATAACTTATCTACACATATGTGTAGGAACCGTTTTCTCATATATATATATATATATATATATATATATATATATATAGAGAGAGAGAGAGAGAGGAATAAGATTGTGCGGTCGACCGCACCAAGCTTAGGTGCGGTCGAGGGCCCCAAACTCATGTGGGCCCACTTTATTAGGATGATCCAAATCATTCATTTGAAAGGCCCTTACATAGATGGGGTATGTACAAAGAATCAGCTCCATAGGATCAGCCTAACCCATCCATTTGTGGAGGTAAAAATGGACAAACACCGTTTGCCACAAATTTGTCCATTTTTGCCCTCCAATTTTGGAGGGGTTAGGATGATCTAATGGACCTGATTTTTTGTACACACCCTATCTGTGATGGGGCCTTGCAAATGAATGGTTTTGATCAGCACAAAAAATGTGGGGCCCATGTGTATATATAAGGATATGTGGCCAATATACTTGCTTTTAATAGAGATTTTCCTAATTTAGAAGATATCACGCGTATCTCCATAATAATACGTATATGACATATATATGGAGATACGTGTGATACCCTTCTAATTAGAAGATATCACGTGTATCTCCTTATATGCATAATATTCTCACTTCGATTTCTTCCCACTTGGTTACCTTCTTTGGCAAAACCATATCTAATATATATATATATATATATATATATATATATATATATACATATATATGGAGAAAACATTTCCTACACACTTGTGTAGGTAAGTTACCTACACACTAGCTGAAAATACAGTGGGGGCCCACATTGTTTGGGTGATCCAAACCATTCATTTGAATGGTCCTCACATAAATAGGGTGTCCACAAAAAATCAGATCCAAAGGATCATCCCAACCATTCAAACTATGGAGGCAAAAAATGGACTAATTTGTGAAGGTTTATACACGTCCATTTTACCTCCACAAATCGTAGGGTTGGGATGATCCTATGGATCTGATTTTTTGTGGACACCCTATCTCTGTGAGGACCATTCAAATGAATGGTTTGGATCACCCAAACAATGTGGGCCCCCACTGTATTTTAAGCTAGTGTGTAGGTAACTTACCTACACAAGTGTGTAGGAAATGTTTTCTCATATATATATATATGCATAATATTCTCACTTCGATTTCTTCCCACTTGGTTACCTTCTTTGGCAAAACCATATCTAATCTATATATATATATATATATATATATATATATATATATATTATGTCTATCTATCTATCGTCTATCGTCTATCTATCTATTATCATCATATATACTAAGCATGTTTTTTTCCATTGTCATTCATCTTTTTTCCAAGAAATATTTTTATTAGAAAAGTTTTTCTCCAAAAATTTGGTTACCAACTTACCACTACTAAAACGGATTTCCGCTTACTAAATATGTTTTGCCGTTTTAAGCTTCATCCCCTATAAAATTGATACCACCACCAAATCGGATACCCGCTACTAAATATTGCTTTTTTGTTTTTGGAAGCTATTTCGAATTTGCCTCTTAATAATTATGATTACGATATTAAACTTTAATTTTCCCCTATAAATTTGGTTACCGCTAAATCAGCTTCAGGCTTACTAAATATTTTTGCCATTTTAAACTTTTTCCCCTATCAGTTTTCTTTCTACTAAGTTAACCAGATTCCCACTGTTAATTATGTTATTCTGTTTTTTAGGCGACTAATTAAAATTTGCCTCTAATTAATTATGATTTCCCATTTTAAACTTTACCTTTTCCCCTTAAAATTTGGTTACAACTTACACCTACAACTAAATCGGACTCCCCTTATAATTATGCTTTCCCGTTTTGTGAAACTAATTCGAATTTGCCGCTACTCACTCTGTGTATCTCTCTCTAAACCATTTCAGTCTCGACAGGCAATTTCTCTCTTCGATCTTCATCTTGCCGACCATTTCTACCTGTAAGTATCTCCTATTAGCTGTTAACGTGTATGACTACAACGAGTTTGCCGGGATTATCACGTATCTTTGCAGAATATTTTTTTTGAAAAGGGCAACAGAATATATATATATATATATATATATATATATATATATATATATATATATATATATATATATATATGGTCCTGAAGGAACAAAGATAATACAAAGATAGCAGTACAATAATTCAAGGAGGTAGATAGTCAAAGCACTCAAACGCGGCCCGAAAGACTCCTTTCTTGGCAAGGGTGTCTGCTTCCGCATTGGCTGATCTCCTGACATGGCGAAAAACTATTGAGGAACCCTTAGCTCTCTCCTCTATTTCCTCTAAGAGAGGCAAAAATCGCCAAGGGGGAGAAGCGTTACCCGAAAGCCAGCGAATAACATTTAAGGAATCCCCTTCGACGATAATTTTGTCGCACTCTAGACGAGGCATCGAGAGAAGCCCGCTATGAACGGCTCGGACCTCTGCCTCGTTTGAGTCTGCCACTCCGATAGGCCCCGAGTAGGCCCAGAGGACTTCCCCTTTGTGGTTTCTACATAACCCCCCTACTCCTGCCATTCCTGGATTGCCGATAGACGATCCGTCAAAGTTAAGTTTCAGGGACCCCGGAGGAGGAGGAATCCAGGAGGGGAGGATTTTCACTTTGGTAGCCGATTCCAAGCATATGATTGACCATCCTTCCCAGAGGTCGAAAGCTGAAACAAAACGAAACAGAGGAAGGCTTCGAGCCCAGGATATGACCGCAGCTATCAACTGAATATAAATCCAATAGGGAGATCTAGCCTTCCCTTCAAAGATACGAGCATTCCTCTCTTTCCACAAGAACCACCATGAGGCCAGGAGACACATCTTCCATAGCGTTCTGCCTTTCCTTTTCCAAGGAGTCCAGGCCCAACTCTGAATGAATTCAGCCATAGAGTTGGAGGGGACCCAACTGATTCCAAAACGAGAAAAAATAAGACCCCAAATATGGCGAGCAACCTTACAGTGTATGAAAAGGTGGTCAATGGATTCCCCAGCGGATAAACATAGAGGACAGTGAGCTACCAACCACATTCCTCGTTTCCTCAAAAAATCCATAGTTTGAATGCGGCCCCAGCTAACCGACCACCCAAAGAAAGCAACTCTCGGAGGGCAAGATTGTCTCCAAACCGAGGAGGACACATGCTCCACTAAAGAAGGGATCAGATGGTTATAAAAAGATTTGACTGAAAATATCCCCAAAGGATTCCAAATCCAAATCCGACGATCTACGCCCGAAGACTTGATGAAGCAAGAATCCAATAAGGAGAGGAGGGCGCTGTAAGAGTTTAACTCCCTAACAAAGAAGTCTCTGCGAAACTTAAGAGACCAAGCCACCATCCCATGTTCCCTTGCAAAACATTCCGATACACAGGCCTCTTTTTGAGATGAAACGATGAATAAGTCAGGAAACATGACTTGAAGAGGATCGTCCGAATACCAAGGATCCTGCCAGAACCGAATCCGATCCCCCTTATATACTCTGAATCGGACGCCAGGAGCAAATAACGACTTCAACTTCAAGATGTCCCTCCAAACCGTGAGACCTTTTAGTTTAAAATTATCAACAGAGTCCCAATGCCCATGATCTGAACCATACTTACTTCCAATGACCCGGACCCACAAAGAGGATTGTTCTTCGCCAAATCTCCACAGCCACTTGCCCATAAGGGCCTGGTTAAAACTCTGAACCCTCCTGATACCCAAACCTCCATTTTTAGTAGGCAAGCAGACCATACTCCATTTAATCAGGGAGACCCCCTTGGAAGACCCTGATCCGCCCCACAGGAAGCGTCTCTGAATTTGTTCGATGCGTTTAGCAACCGAGGCGGGACATTGAAAAAGAGATAGAAAATATATCGGCATATTGGATAGAACGGCCTTTATAAGCACTAATCTACCTCCTTTGGAAACCAACCGGCGCTTCCAGGTGGCCAAACGTCGCTCAATCCTTTGAATAATAGGAGCCCATAGGTTGTGTTTCGGTCGACTCACTCCAAGAGGAAGACCCAGATAGGTTGCTGGAAAGACATCTAAACCACACCCCATAATTCCGGCGAAAAAGGATGCATCGCTCTCAGAAACGTTGATCGCGAACAACCGAGATTTTGCGAAATTAGATCTTTGACCCGAAACCATCTCATAACAACGAAGCATAGCTTTAAGGTTAAGAATCTGGGATATGACCGGAGAACAGAACAGAAGAGTGTCATCCGCAAACTGAAGAAGCGATACTTCCACCTTACTCTCGCTAATAAGGAACCCTTGATATAGCCCCAACTCACTTCCTTTTTTCAGCAGTCTGCACAGTGATTCGGCCACAATCAGGAAAAAAAAATGAGAGAGAGGATCGCCCTGCCGCAATCCTCTAGAAGATTTGAAGAATCCTTTTGCTGATCCGTTGATGAGGACAGAAAACCAGGCGGACGATAAGCAGTTCCGGATCCACCCTCTCCACCGACCCCCAAAGCCCATACGACCCATGAGAAAATCTAATGCTGCCCAATCCACTCGGTCATATGCCTTCTCCATGTCAAGCTTGCATAGAATGCCACCTTCCCCCTTCCTCCGATAATAGTCATGGCTTCATTGGCTGTTAAAGAACAATCAAGAATTTGCCGGTTGCTTATAAAGGCACTTTGACAGACCGATATAATTGAAGGAAGAACCACTTTGATACGATCTGCCAGAACCTTTGCGAGGACTTTGTAAAGGCTGCCCACCAAGCTAATCGGGCGAAAATTCGAGCTTTTTGTTGCTCCTTCAATTTTTGGAATGAGGACGAGAAAAGTTGCACCTGTCCCTTTGTCAAGGATGGCTCCCTCAAAAAATTCTATGAAGAATCGAAGAATGTCCGATTTTACTGTTTCCCAGCAAGTTTGAAAGAAAGCCAAACAAAAACCATCGGGTCCAAGGGCTTTATCTTTTGCCAGAAAATAGTGCTGATCGGATTTCCACCTCAGAGAAAGGGATTTCCAATCCGGCTGAGGCTTCCAGGCTTAAGCTAGCAAAACAAATGTCTTGAGGAATTGGGCGTAACATCCCATCAGCTGAGTATAAAGATCTGTAGAATTCAATAATTTCTTCAATAATTCGCTCCTTGTCAGATACAATCTCCCCCTCCACTTCTAAGGATTCAATTCTGTTCCTTCTTCTGCGAGCACTAGCCATGGCATGGAAGAAGGCTGTGTTTTTATCTCCCTCCAACAACCACTTGACTCGAGATCTTTGGCGCCAAGAGATTTCTTTAAGCATCAACAAATCTTTATGCTCTTGAATTAATCTTCCTTGTTGCTCATAATCCTCCGCCGAGGCCAAACCACTCTCTGCCAATGTATTTATCTCCATCAATCTGTCCTCAAGAATCCTCTTCCTGCCTTGGTCCACTTCTTTCTGCTCCTTATCCCACTCTTTTAATTTCCCCTTAATGAAGCGTAATTTTTTGCCTATAACTACGTCCCCTGGACCTTCAAAGACGCTTTCAGACCACCATCGGACTAAGAGAGCCTCCATTTGGGGATTTTCCAGCCAAGCTAATTCAAATCTGAAGGGGGGCGGGCCCCAGAACTCCATTTTAGGAGACAAAAGGAGAGGGCAATGGTCGGAAACTGAATGGGGTAAAGCCTGCTGATAGACTTCAGAAAGAATTGCCAACCAGTCACCCGAGAGAAGAAATCGGTCAAGCCGACTCCGGGTCGAACCTCTGGCCCAGGTGAAAGAGGAGCCACCCAAAGGTAAATCTGCGAGCTCGTTGATTGCGATGAAATCAGCGAAAGATCTCATGCCCGCAGTGACTCGTTGACCCCCAAGTCGATCTCTTGATCCTAGAACTTCATTGAAATCCCCCCCGATACACCAAGGAGCGGAACATAGGCGTCGCGTCTGATTTAATTCTTCCCAAAAAAGACACTTCTCAGAGGATGACAAAGGACCATAGACGCCTGAGAAGAACCAGACTGAATTATCATTGCATTTTCGGAAAGCAACGGAGAGAGAGAAAACTCCACGCCAAATATCCGTGCTGTCCCACAAGACTGAATCCCAAGCCACCAAGATGCCCCCTGAAGCTCTTTTGGATGCTAAGAAAGCAAAATTCCAGTCAGTATTGAACCCCATGCTTCTCATATCTATGTTACGGATTTGCTCCATCTTTGTTTCCTGAAGACAAACAACCTCA
The DNA here is from genome assembly GCF_043159265.1 of Tasmannia lanceolata. Lineage (NCBI taxonomy): Eukaryota > Viridiplantae > Streptophyta > Magnoliopsida > Canellales > Winteraceae > Tasmannia > Tasmannia lanceolata. The sequence goes on from NW_027518693.1 coordinate 1,726,856, forward strand.
GGGCGCCGATGTTTAACTTGTTGGAAATTTGTTGAGGGTACTGTTGATGATAGAAAACAGAAACTTGTTGCTTCAAGGCGTGATATCACTTTCTTGAGACAAGATTCGCCCCCACTAGTAGTGTGCAAAGGGGATCCGCGAATTGCCTCCAAGATACAATGAAGCCTAGTAGGGAAGCCCTACTAATGTTTGATGACGCGTAGCACTAGCGGAATCAAACCCGAAATGCCCTTCCGAAATTTCAAGCCTTAGAGAAATCTCTAGATTCTGTTTCTGCAAAAAAACAGTATCTAGAACAGTAAACAAAAGAAAAAACAGTATGTAGAAATACTTGGGGATTTTTGTAGGAGTGTAGAAGAGAGTGTAAAATCAGTCAGAATTTCCAATTCGATTTCTATCTTAAATGACTGAAGTTTGCACATATTTTATAGACCATCTGGTGACTTTTCAGTGTGAAAAACACCTCTACAGGGCACCTTTCCAGAATGTTTGAAATCTGACCGTTAGATCGCACCCATTGATTTTGAATGGTCCTGATCGATTCTAGAGGTGACTGTTGGTTTGAGTAAAACCTCTCTCCAACCCAGTCATCGTTAGATCAACCATCTATGGTGTGGATCGCACCCCCTTGGCACATGACCGTTGGGGGAAGGGACACAACCCATTTGATCACACCCTTTGACCGTTGGAGTCATGGGCCCGTTGGGCCGACCGTTAGGCCCGAACCGAAGCCCAACCCAACTGAACCATTCGGCTTGATGGGCCTGCGAACCATTTGACCCACCCATCCGACCGGTCCACCTTCATCTTGATCCAACGGTGCAGATCAAATCTGGAAAAATTAAAGGCTCCAATCGCTCCTCGCGACGTTGCGTACGTGCAAAGTGCGCCTAAAAAAGCGCCAATAAAGCGCCCTATAGCCCATTGCCCACGCGCGTGTGCGAACGGTGCGTTGCACCGTCCCGCGGGTCCAACCATGGGTTCAACCCAATGTGCAATCAACAAGAGTTAGAAAAGGTAGTGCTTTATAAGCCCTTCTCTTTCTTTTCTCTCATCCGATGTGGAACTATCTTTTCAACTACACTTCTACATCCTTTTGTAAAAGCAAATATTTCCAAGAAAACATTTTTTTTTTCCCAAACGCTTTTGATAAAACATTTTCCAAAACACTAAAACATGTAATATAAATGATTTTGAAAATGCAAAATCACTAACAATAAATGCTTTGATTTGAATTCTTTTCTCCCGAGAGCCCAAGCCGTTTATATTCCAGGATAAAATCTTCATTAACAACTGTATTCCGATGAATTCCTCCCCGCCCTGATACCAGACTTTCTTCCTTTTTTCTGGGATGTGAGACCTTTGCTATGCGATCCAGAATCATAATTGATATCCGATTGAAGTCTCACCAATTCGCGCTCCGTGCGTTTCAGGTTTACTTCGGATATGGAGACTGGAGATGACACTCCAGCGACCTCCCGTAGTTCTGCCGCCTTTATGCTAGACCTATATTCCTCAACGGGACCCGGAAATATTAGACCCAGATGAGAACTAATGTGCATGGTATGATCCACCATCAATTCAAGCACCTGTTGGGAAGAAACCAAGCCCGAGTCATTCCGTGGAGGGACATAAGAGAGTTCTGAGGCACAAGGCAGGAGCTGAAAATCCGCCTTGCTACACCATCTCAGTGGACAAAGATGGGAGAAACTTCCAAGCGATACCCTAACGAGCGAGCGAAATGACCACTCCCTAACTTCACCAGAGAATATCAGTTGATGATTTGCACCACTTATCATTTGAGGGATAAATTAGGGATTTTCTACTGATCTTTGTTATTTTTCATTGACAATGATATGTGCTTATATAAGCACTTCCAGATAAACATTGCAAGATAAAGATAAGATGTAGATACTTCTAATCTAATCCTATTCTAAACTGATTCCCTTATCAATTCTAACTACCACTCTTCACATCCAATACGTGGGATCCAATGGTCAGATCTGATCTCCTTAAACATGCCCCCCTCAAACGTATGTGGATTGAACAATCCACATACGTTTGATATTAAAATAAAATTCTGCAAAGATACGTGATAATCCCGGCAAACTCATTGTAGTCATACGCGTTAACGGCTAACACTCCCCTTCAAGCGCAACGGATGAGAAGCGAGAGTAGGCTTGTTGGATAGCAGTTGAAAATGACTTGCTAAAAGGCCTTTACTCATTTTATGGCTCGCGTGCACCATATGAGGTCTGGCATCGCCGCTTAGGACATCCGTCTATGCTACTACTGCGTATATGGTTCGGAATAAATTTGTTTCTTTTAGTGATTCTGTCAATAAGATTAGTTTTTGCTCTAAATATCCCCTTGGGAAGAGCTCAAAATTGCGATTTTTTTATTCAAATTATGTGGCACCAGATGCCTTACGTTTAACACATTGTGACTTGTGGGGCCCTTCGCCAGTTATTTCAAATTCTGGATTTCGCTATTATGTAAGTTTTGTGGATGACAAGACATGCTTCACATGGTTTTTTCCTATGGATAAAAAGTCCAATACTTTTTCCATATTCGTTAGATTTAAACGGTTTGTGGAAAAACTCTTTAATCGACCTATTAAAATCTTACAAACGGATGGAGGTGGAGAGTTCACCAGTCATAGTTTCAAAGGTTTCCTAGCGAAAGAAGGGATTCAGCATCGTATGGCTTGTCCACACACCCCCCCAACAGAATGGTGTTACCGAACATAAACATCGCCGTATTGTTGAAACTGGCCTATGTCTTTTTGCTCATAGTGGTCTCCCTCTTACCTTCTGGGTTGAAGCCTTCTCTACAGGTATCTATGCCATCAACAGGCTTCCCTCTCCTAGGTTGGGAAACAAATCTCCATATGAACTCTTGTTTCAGAGGCTCCCAGACTACAGCTTTCTTAAGAGTTTTGGGTGTGCCTACTATCCCTATATGGTTCCATTTAACTCACAAAAATTAATGATGAAATATATGCAATGTATTTTTTTAAGGTGCCTTAACCACAAAGGGTATAGATGCATGGATCCAAAACAAGTCGTGTATATATTTCCCGTCATGTTCTATTTGACGAAGACACTTATCCTCTATCCGGTCGACCATACCCCCCAGCTCCAGTCACACCAAGTCCTACTCAGCCAGCGATTTTGGGTCCTCTACCACCTCTACATCTTGGATGGTTTTCTAATGCTCCTTCTATCCCACCAGATCCTTCAACTCAAGTTTCCACGCCATTTGAATCCGACTCCTAGCGTCTCTCCCCCTCCCTCCAATTCAAGCATCACTCCAATTGATACTGATTTATCAAATATTGATCCTCCTCAATCCGTGCTACAATTGGAACATCCTGCACCCCCACCATACCAATACTCATGCAATGACAACAAGATCTAAAGATGGGATTACCCAACCAAAGGCCCTACCAGACTATGTAGCATACCTTTCTACAAGGCATCCACTTGCCTTGTCACCACTGTCTCCACCCCTACAGAGCCCACATGCTACACCAACGAGATCAAGGATCCCCATTGGCGCAAGGCAACGGTTGACGAATTCAATGCGCTTGTTAAAAATGGAACTTGGTCACTAGTTCCTGCTACATCAAAAATTAATGTCGTAGGATGCAAGTGGGTCTTCAAGATCAAGAGGCATGCATAAGGTAGCATTGAACGTTACAAAGCACGTTTAGTTGCTAAGGGTTTCCACCAACAAGCTGGTTTAGACTACGATGAAACGCTTAGTCCTATCGTCAAACCAGGCACTACTCGTACAGTGCTATCCGTTGTAGTATCTCGGCGCAACTACATCAATTAGATGCCCGTAATGCCTTCTTACATGGATTCCTTCACGAGGAAGTATATATGAAACAAACACCTGGTTTTCAAGATTCCACATTTCCTCATCATGTTTGCAAACTTCATAAAGCCATTTACGGACTTAAGCAGGCCCCGCAAGCATGGTATCAACGTCTTAGTACTTTTCTAATTTCTCTTAGATTGGAGGGGAGCATGGCAGATCCTGATCTTTTTACACAACATTATAGAGGGAACACAATTGTTATTCTTGTGTATGTCGATGATATTATACTTACAGGAAACAATCCAGTCTTACTAGATTCTGTTATGCAAAAGCTCTCCACTACATTTGACACTAAATATCTTGGAGCCTTAAGTTTCTTCCTTGGCCTCGAAGTGTCTCGCAATAACGATTCCCTTCATCTCACCCAGACAAAGTATGCCATGGATCTTCTTCAGAGAGCTGGAATGTTAGGCTCCAAATCGTGTAAAACATCTGTCGCATCTGTATCCAAACTCTCTACCTATGATGGACGTCTATTGGATGATTCCACCTCCTATAGAAGTCTTGTTGGTGGCCTTCAATACTTGACTCTCACACGTCCAGACCTGACATTTGCTGTCAATCAAGTCTGCCAACACATGCAAAACCCTAGATCAGGTCATTTGCAAGCAGTTAAATGGATTCTCCGCTTTGTCAAAGGATACTTACGCTTGGTTTGACCTTCAAATAGTCCAATCACCTTGACTTAATTGCTTTTTCAAACGCTGACTGGGGTGGCAATCCAGATGATCGTCGCTCTACATCTGGCTCTTGTGTCTTTCTTGGCAACCACTCGATCTCATGGTCCTCCAAGAAACAAACTATTGTTTCTCGATCAAGAGCTGAAGCCGAATACATAGCTCTTGCCGAAACTACTGCTGAATTAATTTGGATACAATACATCCTTCTCGACCTGGGAATCTCTCTTCGTGACCCACCAATGCTATATTCAGGGGCGATGCCACTTGTAAGGAAAGGGGGACAATTGCCCCCCTTATTTTTTGGGAAAAAAAAAATATACTTTTATTTTTTAATATTTTTTTATACTTAACCCTTTTAAAAAAATATGCCCCCCTTTCCAATCATCCCTAAGATAGAAAACAAGTTTAAAATTTTAATGTTACCATTTTTATCTCCCTTCTTTGTGCAAAATTTACTATAATTTTTCCCCCCCTTTGCAAAATTTTAGATAGAAATTTTTTCTATCTTAATTTTAAGATAGATAAAAAATTACTATAATTTTTGCCCCCCCTTTGCAAAATTTCTGGCATCGCCCCTGGCTATACTGTGACAATACAAGCGCTATGTATCTTGCAGCCAACCCTGTTTTCCATGCACGCACAAAGCACATTGAAATTGATTATCACTTTGTCCCTGAGTGTGTTGCTAGAAAGCTACTTCGAGTCCTCTATATGGCTTCCCGAGATCAATTGGCGGACATCTTCACTAAAGACCTATCTGCAAGTCGTTTTCAACTGCTATCCAACAAGCTTACTCTCGCTTCTGATCCGTTGCGCTTGAAGGGGAGTGTTAGCTGTTAACGTGTATGACTACAACGAGTTTGCCGGGATTATCAAGTATCTTTGCAAAATTTCAGTTGCTGATTTGCATCACTTATCATTTGAGGGATTTTTGCCCTTTATCTCATATTGTATTCTTATCCAGATGCTTATATGGCTAACAGCCTTCATTTGTAACATCCTTTGTAATACTATTATATATAGAGATCTGTGAGGAGAGAAAACCTCACCCAAAGCATTAAGAAATTTGTACTCTGTTTATATTTCTTCATCTCCTTCTCAGTTCTCTCTCCCTGTTAACCTCTCTTTCTCATCCTCTCTTTGGCTATGTCTCTCTCTTGCTGGATATCTATCCCTCCATTTTTGTTACAGTTCTTTCAAGAATGGGTGAAGAAGGTTAAGTGTGTGCTCCTAATTCAAAATCCACACCGCTACTTTCAGGTATGGTTTTCGAGCTTCTGCTTGATGTGGCTTTTATTTTATTATCTTAGGGTTTTTATTAGAGTTGTGACAGATAAATATACATCAGTTTTTTTTTTATGGGAACTGATATATCCGCCCCTTTTTATTTGTCCGGTTTCAACTTATTTGCAATTATTTTGTCCTTATGAGCATCTTCCCTTTTTTCTAATCCTTTTTTCACTATCAAAAGTTAGAAATCTAGGGGTTGTTAAGGATTATGTTTTCTTTGCAAAAGCTAAAGAAATTTAGATCTTAATTTGAAATTTATGTTTTCATTCTGCTTTTGGATGTTGTTTATAATAGTGGGCAGTATTTTTTTTACTTGGATTTTTTAGTTGGTTACAGATGAGAAGTTGGAAGAGGTGGGAAATGGAAACCAAAGACATGGAAAACCAGTTTTCGCATGGTAGCAATTTTTTTTTATTTCAGTTCTTTCTTGCATGAGGGATAGATATCTATGGATGCTGGGTATATGATTGCTTCAATTTTACTCCCATTTCATTTTTCTGAAAGATGTATTTACTTCTGTGTTTAAGCTGGCCATGGTATCAAGTCATACTCTGTCCCGCTATAGAACTCTAAAGACAGCATTCCCTGCCTGAGATTAGGAAATATTTGGATTGCAGGAATTTTCTTCCTCCCCCTCTATCTCTCATTCAATTTCTCATTGTTTTTTTTTTATATATGTATAAGCTAATCTATGAAGCTGTTTATTATTTATTCTTCATTCCTTTATTTTCCTCTCTATGAAATTAAATCTTTGAACCTAACTTTATGATTCTTCCATCCCTTCCTATCCCAGATGGCTGCTTTTCTTCTTCTTCTTTTCCTATCAAGCTTATTATTAACAAATAGGAAAAAAACACTTTAGCCATACTTAGGCCCCATTTGTTTTGGAGTTTGAGAATATGTTCTGAGTGTTGGACTCACAAGCTGTTCTCAAATTCTAAAACAAGCAGGGTCATACTTTCCATCAAGGCCATGTCTGTATTGCAAGAAACATATTTTTGATAGAAAATTACATCAAGGAGGAGCTCAACAAGAACCACGGATGCACATGGGATTGCAGCATCGGTCACAATATTGGTATCCGTTTTCCTTTTTGTTTTAGTTTTCGTTTGTGTTGGGGGTAAAAATCGGCATTCACGGTACCGACCCTCAAACCCCTTCTCCATTACTCAACTGGATCAATACAACCCCCGCAGCAACACTCAGGAACGAACATTGATTGGGCCTCCTTGATACTTCTCCCTTGACCGGTACCGAGCTACTAGGGAAATCAAACACAATCGCGGGTATCTCGCCCCCAAACGACTAATCCCGACGGCCGTTACACGTAAGGCGCGGCTTTTGAATTCAAAACATCCCGCCTAAGTCACCATCCACGATCTCCGCCCAGAATCATCGGAAGTCATATCTCCACGATTTTATTATCCAGCCATCACGCTCCACGTGGACTAAATCAAAGGTACGATTGATATCTCCATGATCTTATTCTCCAGCCATCACGCTCCATGTGGGCTAAATCAAAGGTACGATTGATATCTCCAAGATCGTGGATCTCCTCCCATATAAAAAGGGGGCTACGCACTCAAGCAAGGGCATTCCATTCTCCCTCTCCTCTTTTGGTCTAGTAACTTGACTTAAACTCTCTCACATTCCCCGTCCATCATCTGTGATTGCCCATCTCTGACTTGAGTGTCGAAGTGGCTGTCCGGAGCCACAACTCCGGGCCCACTGACGCTTTCTTTGTGAGCCCAGGATTACAGGTTCTGCGAAACTAGTTCGTGCAGTCAGATTTTAGGCGTCATTAGTTTGAATGATATATGTGGATTGATGGTTTTTTATACATTTTAACGGCACTTTTTTATGAATGATGATTTAGGCACATTTCTTTCTTTCGGTGTTTGTAGATCATTTGCCCCACTTTTTTATCCATTTCCCTTTTTTTTATTAAACTCTACATGATACTTTCACCCGCACGGGTTGTCCCACTAGGAGACACTAATTATGGATTTTACAAGACCTTAGCAACAATCCATATTATCATTCTTAGAATTTCTTCCCACTTTTTGTAACATAAGAAGGTACTTGGAGACACTAATTTATCATCATGAAAAAAATTCCAGACCGCCAAACAGGGCTTGACCTTTCAAATTGTCATTTAAAAAAAAATAAGACCATGACCATGACCATGACTATTACGGTTAATGTAGGTGATTTCACTGTTTATTTTCCACTTTTCTATTTCTTTTCAATTGAAATTGACTTTCATCCTGTGCCCGCCTCAAAAGGAATAGTTGAAGAATTCACTCCAAAGTAATTTCATTTGGGGAATGATATTTCCCCCTCAAGCAGTGAACCATTCTCATAGATACCGTTAAAGGGGATTTTAATTAAACCTGTGGGTATTACACTTAATCTGAGAGTAAGAGAGAAAACCGAGGGAGGGAGAGAGAGAGAGAGAGACTGTGACAGAGGAAGGCAGATGATGAATAATGCAATTAAAATGATAAGAAACACTCCTATTTCCTTCCAAGGCAATTCAAAAACCCCATCATCGTTGGCTCAACGGCCTGCCATGATCGGAACTCTTATTTTTCTTCTCTCAATTATTGGCAAATCGGCAGCATCTCTAAAAATCTCTACAAGGTTACTTTATCTTTATAAAATATTAATATTAAGAGTACAATCTCCTTTGCTATGCAATTTCGCAGATAGCCATTTGCGGCTGTGTTTGGCACGTGAGAACAGCCACACAAGCAGATGTTTCTACCCCCACTCACATGTACTTTACGGCTTACCTCATAGGATGATCCAAACCGTCCATTTGATGGGCCACAATGTAAATAGGTTGTGTGCCAAACATCATTTCCACAGGATGATCCCAACCCTTCGATCTATAGAGGTTTCCAAAATATGCCCTTCATTTATAGATTGTAGGGCTAGGATCATCATATGGAAATGATTTTTGGGAACAACCAATTTATATTGTGGCCCATTAAATGGACGGTTTGCATCATCCCATGGTACAGGGCGTACAATACTTTTAAAAAATACTTCACTGTACGGACTTACACCAGAAGTTGTATGCCAAAAATCATTTCCATAGGATGATCCCAACACAGTGACCTGTTTCCAAAATATGTCATTCCTCTATAGATTGTAGGGATGCAATCACCATATGGGAATGATCAAATGGACGGTTTGGATCATCCTATGGTGTAGGCTGTAAAATATTCGCTACATTTTTTCCTTTTTTGATAGGTAAGCTGGGGTTTTGCGGGACCCCTACCAGCTTATTGAAAAATACTTCACTACATGGGCTGACACCATATATATTTCAACAAGAATTTTGTGACAAAGCTAGCAAACCAAAAAATATTTCTTACACTCCCTATTTAAAAAAAAAAGTATTGTATAACTATCAAAACGAAGGTATTTTGTAATGAAATTTTTTCTATGTACTAAAACTTCATTGGAAAATCAAACGAATGACACAAGGCCCTGTTTGGATTGCATGGTATCAAACCTTATCTGATTGTTGAGTTTAACAGCTGTTACGCTTACTTCAATTAAAGAGGTGTACAAATAAAGTATAGTAACCGTCATAGTATGGGAGTACACTGCATTATATCATTTTCCTTTCATTATTCAAGTTTCATAAATAATGTGTATAGGGATAAAGAAGTTTTCTTTTCCCTTCTTCATGTATCTTGTTGGACTAGAGCCAAGGTTTTATCTCCTCTCCTAACTATTTTTTCTTATGAATAAAATTAAAGGTACTTCCCTGGGTTCCAGATAAATTCCGGCTTAAGAAAATAGTTTAATTAATAATGAGAGCTAAGGAGTGTCATTATCAAAATATAAGAGTGCAACATATCATTTCCCTTATAATCAGGAGTTTCATGAATATTGGGATCTATGGTACCAATATATGGTAGAGAGCAGCAGGATATTAATCTTGTTTTATATTGGTAGAGAGCAGTATGAATTTAATTTTGTTTTTTTGGCATAATAGTAGTGACTCCAAAAAATTATAGAAAGCTTGTATTAAAATCACCTTATTGGATATTGGCACCCCTCTGCCTCGATCACCTTATTTTAATTACTTGACAACTTATTTTAATTAATTGAAAAATGGAAAATTTCTATAAAATTCGAAATAAGTTTCCTATGCTTATACTAAATTTCATTATAAAATAGTAAAATACCTTAGTTGCAATGCACGTGCGTTTTTACTAGTTTAAACAAACCCAAAACAAACACCACAATCCAAGTTGTTGTTAAACCTAGCAAACCCAAAGTCTGGCTGTAGACACAACGGAGTGAAGGCAGTTCATTCAAAACAAAACGAAAGTCAAATGACAGGCATCCAACTTTCACAGAGAACAAAATTATCCGCGGCCAAAAGTAAAAAGACAATCTTTTTTTTTTTGATGGGTAAGTTGGGTTTAGGCAAGACCCCTACCAGATAACATAGATAATGAAAACAGATTACATCTAGGGGGGCTCAAAAGCCAACAAAGAGGGAACAAGCTCCCATTTACAGCTCAAACACCCAAAATAGGCAAAGTAGGAAAAAAAAAAGAAAACCACAAGCAAGGGTATAGAGTCCCATTAGAATCATCTACAATGATGGCCAGCAAATCTATAGGGAGGTCAACCACGGGGATATCCGCTCCCTCAATGCAGCAAGTGAGTTTAGAGAGAAAATCAGCAGCAGCGTTAGTTCCCTCCACACATGAGATAACTTCCAATTCGTCAGACATAAAAGAGCATCCCGAATATCAGCAAGAACCGGGATGGCCTTCCAGGGACAGGTCCAATCATCATTGATGACATTCACAGCAGTGAGAGAATCGGATTCAATCAATGTATAAGTGAGACCCTTTTCCCCTGCAAGTCTAGCCCCCAGAAGGATAGCCTTCATTTCCAACACATGAATTTCTTCAGCAGGTAACCTGACAGAAAAAGCAGCAACCTCCTTCCCCGACGAGTCACGAATAAGCCCACCCAACCCAGCATTATCACCATGGATGGCAGCATCGGTATTCAGCTTGAAAAACTGAATGGGGGGCTTATCCCAAGAACAATACTGAACAACTTTACTAGCTTGGAAACACCCTAAACCAAAGAATTCAGCAATTTTTATATTGCTTTGAGTCCTGGGATCTTCAAGCTGGAGAAAAGAGAGCCTCGAAGTGATAATGGAGAAGATAGAATGAAGGATTTGTTGCTTATGCCGAGGCTGAGTCCCATGATATCTCTTATTCCTTTCTTCCCAAATCTTATAGATAGCAGAGCAGAATCCAACTCTTATAATAGTCGACACCTGACCATTCCCATTGATTTTGTTACGGATCCAATGTTCTTCATCTAAAACCGATTTTTGAGGCTCTCTCCTATGACCACACCTCCAAAGGACAGATTTCCAAATCCAGGCCGAGAAAGAGCATTGGAAAAAGAGATGATCAGCAGACTCCACTCCAACATGACACATTAAGCAGTTGACCTCCCTATTAACACCAAGGAACCCAAGCTTGTCCCTGGTGTAGAGCCGATTATTGAGAGCCTGCCAAGCAATGAGACTATGTCTTGGGATGTGCCCATTGGCCCAAATAGTCTTAGCCCAAGCCGGCCGACAATACCGAGTTCTAATTTGGTCCCAAGCCGATTTGAGGGAGAACTTCCCATCAGGAGAAGCTTTCCAAATGACCTGGTCTTCAGAATCTTTCAGGAAAATCCCCGTACTGATAATGCTCCTGAGTTGGGACAAATGAGGAAAGCTGATTATCTGGTCCCAGCTCCCATCTTCATGCATTCCCGCAATGGTAGCCCGATTCATCTTATTGAAGAACACTCCTTCAGAAGTTTGCTTACAGATAGGACCATTCGGATGCCAGGGTTGAGTCCAAAAATTGATCCCCTTCCAATGCCCAATGATATAACAAACTTGAGAACTAGCAAATTCCCTGCAGTTAAAAATACTTCTAACCCCCCAAGGAGGTTTCGAAGACAAACTTGAGAACTAGCAAATTCCCTGCTGTTAAAAATACTTCTAACCCCCCAAGGAGGTAGTTGAAAAAGACAATCTTTGAGCAACATATGTCAAGCTATGTTGACTTGGACGACACTGCGTTCTCTGAATGGGATTTGAGGAACCCAACAAAGTCATCTAGGTACCGATCGTGGTGCCCTTTAACATTAAAAACCTCTTCCACCTCTCTAGCTTTGGCTCTCAACGGTTCAACCATAGCTTCCGCCATAACAAACCATATAGACTCGGCAATGGCATCCCTTGTAAACGACCCATCAGTGTTGTCATCAAAATACAGTAGTGCTGATAACATTTCCCAGAAGAAATCAATCAATGATTAGGAACCCCTAATGAATTCACTCCCAAGTAATTTCATTTTTCCTTTTTTATTTAACTTATTTAGTTTTATAAGAGTCGCAATCACGAGGTCAAAATTTTGATCCCAACCTCAAAAGGAATAGTGGAAGAATTCACACCCAAGTAATTTCATTTGGGGAATGATATCCCCCCCCCCCCCTCTGACGGATAAAATCCCCCCTCCCGGGTGAATTTATCCTCAAGCAGTGAACCATTCTCACAGATACCGTTAAAGGGGATTTTAATTAAACATGTGGGTATTACACTTGAGAAAACAGAGGCCGGATATTACACTTAATCTAAGAGTAAGATAGAAAACAGAAGGAGAGAGACAGAGGGAGGTAGAGAGAGAGGAAGAGAGACCGTGAGAGAGGGATTGTCATAGATGAAACCCAAATGGCAGACAATGTAAACGTGAAGGCTGGGGTTTCTGATTTTCGTATATGGGAGAAAATCGGACTTATCATTGTGGTTATCATCGGAGTCCGCATCTTGTTCTTCACATATTGCGGCTTCGACTGCAAATTGTTAGACATTGGTGTGGTCAATTTTAATTGGAATGGTGAATACTAGTTATTTTAAGCATGTTAATAAATGTGATTATTCTTATTTAATATAAGAAAGCTCGTTTTGCTTATCGTTGCATTATTGTGGAGATGGATGTTAAGTAACTAGATGGATTTAATTAATCGTTGAGATTGATTAATGATCGTCAACAGGTACAGTCTGCTACTCACACGGCAAAGACCAGCCCCAGCATCTAGGATGTGCGGGATGAAGCCAATTGCGATGAGGTGATTCACTGCCTCGACATCTGGGATGTGCGAGGAGGTAATTGGCTGCCTTGATTCTATAGAAGATCAGGATAATTGACCTATTTTAGAGTCAAGATGAGGTATTCCCAAGATGAGTCAAATGAGCCTTACAGTCGTTGAGGACTGATCCTGCATGGTGTAACCGCATGACGATATATCTAATTCCTTATTGCTGTGTGCTTTCTGGATTTACACCATGCCGTGTGCACTGGATGCGACACGTGCTAGAGACCACTACCTACAGGTACAGAATTAATCCCTTTTACCAAGCACCGCGTGTGATGAGCCGGTTTCGTAGGTAACCCTTGTGCCCTTAGGACCATTCGCTTTGCTATGAACTTGAGGTCTGATGCTCGCTACTTTGGCATGCTAACCTGCGGTTGTGATCGGTTCGACCTACTTGTGCATTGTTGAGAAAGCGGTTGGACTGATATGGAATAACATTGTGATTGGGGAGGATCCCATGATACTTATGCTATGGCTAGGCTATGGCGTACACTTGTTTCTCTTTATCGGTCGCGGTATTTTTATCGGGTTTTATCGATCACATTGCAAATTGTTTTCTAACTATATTTATATAATTAGATATGCTTATTTTGGAAAATGATTTTGCAAAGCATTGGTTTACTCGACAAATGAACAAGTGCATGTTGAGGTGGACGGGGGCTCTTTGGGATTAGAGCAGTTCATCTCGGTGTATATCATGTGGGTCTATGGCAGGCTAGATGGGATTGTGATGTTACCGTGTTGGTCAAATGGAGATTTGATACGGTGCTCTCGTTGATAAGATAATTGGCCCCTGAGGTCTTACCTGTTAGGTTTCAGTATTTGAGATCGGGTATGGATGATTAAGATTGTTATAGGGTTAGTTTTGTGCCGTTGATATGACTGCCTTTTGGGTTAGGCAGGTTGGTAATTATCATTATGCCTTGGGGGTATTTTGGTATTTTATATCACTAATGGCACGACTGTAATAAAGTCGAAGAAGAGGACTTTTTGTTTGCTCTTGAGAGTGTAGATATTTTGAGGGTAATTTGGGAATTACTAAGTTTCATTTCTCTATATAAGTGAGCTTATGGCCCATTCTCCACACACGTGATATTCTCTCCTCCCTCTTCTTCTTCTCCCTTTAGCACATTTCCATCCACCCTCGATCTCACTCATCTATCTTTGTCGGACTGTGACCTAACGGGTGTATAGTTATGTACCTACACCCTAGTGGTGTAGGTACAAACCCCCTCAGGGTTCGCAATCGTCTTCCATGTCATCATCATTGGTGGTTTATCCACGGCTTTCTACGTGATTACGCGCCCGATTCGAAGATCGTGGAGAGAAATTTTTGAAGTTTGCTTCCGCATCAACCATCAGTGGTATCAGAGCCACGTGGTTCGTAGTCCTTCGATTCGGAATGTAGAACCATCACGATCGTCTTCAACATGCAGATTCGGAATGTAGAACCATCACGAACGTCTTCAACATGCAGATTTAGACAAAACTGGTGAGATCTAATTCACTTTAAACTGCTTTGGTAATTTTTGTGAGTTATTTTTGGATTCTCCGATGTATGTTCTTGGCCGATAATTGGCCCTTTCTATGATTGTTTATGGTAGCCAGATCCATTGTCGGATTTTGTCCATGTTCCAACGGCCAGAGGGTTGGATGTGCCCACTGGTTGGGGCAATCACTCCTCGACCAGTTTCTCCCGTGGAACCCAAATCCAATGCCATGTTGCTTCACGGCACGTTTTGGTAATGATACATTGATACCCGTATTAGATGGTTTAAGGAGTGTTGTTTTAAGAAAGCGTCTGTTTTACGGCTCCTTAGTAAAAGTGTTATATAAATTCCTTGGACAAATTTTTATAACAACACCCAACAAATGGCTTCCTCTAGTGGGGCCCAGTTTTCTTTACAGGAAAAGTTTAGAAAGGATGAAACTTCCCAGAATGTTCTACTTTTCCATCATAGTCCCAGTGAACCACAATCGCCACTTCTAATAACTCCACCAAATCATAAACATTATCCCTAAGAATGAGATAAGGATTAGCTCTTCTTGAGAAATAGAAATTCGTTTCCTTGTTTGTAACCAATTCTAATAAAATCCAATGTAAACAACACAATTAGAATTTCCCTCCTTCCATCAAAATACAAGGCCCCACCCATGCTTGGCTGATGGGTTGTAATTAAATCCCCTTTCATTTGGTAAGGGAATCATATATAAAAAAAATCAGTTGTGAGCTCTTTGTTTTCTAAAATGTTATTTCACTATCAAGTTATTGTGTCGGTCCCATGATGTTGCATGTGGATAGGATAGAAGCATGAGAAAACATCATGCTTATTTGGGGTCTATCACATTTTGGCATTTGATAGAAGTGTTGGTCCCATCATAAATTAATATTACATAAATGAGAAAACGGTTTCTACACGCATGTGTAGATAAAGTGTAGATAAGTTATCTACACACTAACTTAAAATACAATGGGGCCCACATTGTTTGGGTGATCCAAAGCATTCATTTGATGGACCCTCACATAGATAGGGTGTGCCCAAAAAATCAACTTCATAGGATCATCCTAGCCCTTCGAACAGTTGAGGCCAAAAATGGACAGATTTGTTAAGGTTTATACACGTCCATTTTACCTCCACAAATTGTAGGGTTGGGAAAATCCTTACATTTTTTTTTGCGTTTTGATACTTTTCTTGTTGGGCCCACCATGGCTTTCTACCACAATCTTCTAAAGATTTTTAGTGGCGTGAGATGATGGAAATTAGATTTTCATGCAATATAGAAGAATTATATTAGGGACCTTGTTCTGCCACCTCTTGATAAAGATGTTACTTCTCAATGGATCTATTCTATTGTATATGGTTGTGATGGATCTGGTTGTGATGGATCTATCCAAACATATAGATAGATCTATTCTATTGTATATGGTTGTGATGAATCTATTCGAAGGTTTAGATAACTCAACTAGTCGCTAGAGTTCCTCATTGATCTTTTTTTTTTTTTTTTTTTGAATGGTAACAAAATTGATTCCATAAAATAGATCCAAAGATTACTTTAAAGGGGACAAGCAGTCACCCGAAAAAGAATTGTGCCGGGGAACAAGGGCCAGCAACACCCCAACACAGCGTAATATTAAAACAAAATGAGTTCAGACATAAAGAAAAGCGACCCTCATATTACAGACGGCACCCTCATTAGTCCCAATAAGAGGCCAGCCTTGAGACAGTCACCATCTCCAAATTGACCCCCTCTTTAGCCAGACAGTCCGTCATCTCGTTAGCGGATCTCCTCATATGTTGAATTCGAGGATGGATAACACAAACCAAATCCCGAATCTCATCTAGAATATTGTTAAGCCTCCATGGCCCGCAGCTTCTATTCAATCTGAATAATAAAGCCCTTCGCTTCGGCTTCATTAGCATCGCAAGACCCAGCCGGACCAGTGAACGACATCAAAATGTGGGCATATTCATCACGAACCAAACCACCAATACCGGCCCTTCCAAGATTGCCCATAGAGCTCTCATCAAAATTCAATTCAAACCACCCCTCCGGTGGGGCCATCCACTTTAGGCGTTTAGGGGTAACATTCACGATAGCTTTCTTCTCTGATATAACTACGCGCCAATTCCTCAATATAACCCCAGGATTGTAAGGAAGACCCTCATTTTCATTTGACCAAGCAATAATAATAGTAAGCTTAATGCGAAGAGCAATGTGCTGCCAACTTCTCTCCTTTTCCAGAAATACTCTGTTATTCCATTCCTACGAGATATGCCATATTAAAGCATAAGGAACCAATAGCCACATAGATTGCCCGGTACAACCATGAAATGTGCCACACCAATGGCCACGTAGATTGTCCGGTACAACCATGAAATGCGCCACACCACTGTAGAATCACCTTGCCTCATCGATCTTTTGGATGGATCTATCCTGTTGTATATGATTGTGATGGATCTATTCAAAGGTATAGAGAGCTCTACTAGTTGCTACAGTTCGTAATTGATCTTTTGTATTGTTCTTGCTATTGCTCTTCCGAGAGGATGGTCACAATATCAAATGGCTGTTATTATTGCATTCTTGATGGTGACCATCAAGAAGTTTACATGTATCAACTAGAGGGCTATGCCCGTCCTCAGTATCCCAATAGGCACCTGGGGCTTGGTTTTCTCATTTTTTGTCATGTCTATTCTTTCAAAGAGTTTAGTTTTGGTTTCCTATGCTTTTGTAAGGTATTTTGAAAGTTTTGCTATTCATTTTTTATTAATTACTTACACTTCATTGGGGGGCTCGTTTTGTTATCATATGTGGACAATGTTTTTATTTACTGACAACGCCACATCCCACATTCGGCAAACTCTTCAAAGGACTTTTGAGATGAAAGATATGGGTGGTCTCAATTATTTGTTATTGAGGTTTCTTAGAGTTGCGTGTCCTTTGTGCAACTCAGCACTGGTATGCTCTTGACTCCTCACCCGGTGTCTACGATAGAATGTGAGCCTCTTTCTACTCCATCCGTTTTCAACAAAAGGCTTAGTGATCATTGTTCTCCTCCTTTCACAGATGCTACCCTATATAAGTCTGTGTGTGGAAGAATATAGTATTTGACGTTGACGTGGTCTGATATTTTGTTCTTCTATTAATCAAGTATGTCACTTTATGGATCGGCCTAATCACTTCCATTTAGAAGTTGTGAAGATTACTTTTTGTTATGATAAAGGCGCAATTGCTTGGGCCTTTTTTTATTTGATTTGCAACTGCGACTGCTCTCCCTCTCTATATGTCTACACCACACCATTACCAGCTGTGCTGGTCCTGATGAATATCGTTCTATGATGGGTTTCATTGGAAAATGTCTTGTTTCTTAGAGTATGAAACAACAGGCTATTGCTCACTTGAGTGTTTAAGTGGAAGATCATGGTATCCGTAGTAGTACCTTTATAGTGTTGACTTGGATTCAATTTCTCTTGTATGATCTTGGTGTGTCCTTTGTTTCTGCAAGCACTTTTTACTACAACAATAGAAGGTTGTAGCTATCTTTTGTGAGTCTCGTCTTTCAAGCTTGCACCAACCACGTTGAAGTGGATTATCACCTGTTTGATGGAACGTTCTTACATGTGTAAGTCTCTCCTGTTATTCTCATTCTGATGCTCAACTTGCTGAGAGCTTTGTGAAGTCATTATCACAATCAGGATACAGCCACCTATTTCAAACACTTCTGGATCAGCTATTTCAAACGCTTACTGTAATAATTGTGCTGAAAAATTGTTTAATGTAATCCCTGCCCTATATTCTAGGGAGGTAATGATATAAGTGTTGGGAAAAAATTGAGGGTACTGTTGTTGATAGAAAACAGAAACTTGTTGCTTCAAGACGTGATATCACTTTCCTTAAGACAAGATTCGCCTCCACTAGTAGTGTGCAAAGGGGATCCGCGAATTGCCTCCAAGATACAATGAAGCCTAGTAGGGAAGCCCTACTAATGTTTGATGACGCGAAGCACTAGCGGAATCAAACCCGAAATGCCCTTCCGAAATTTTAAGCCTTAGAGAAATTTCTAGATAATGTTTCTGCAGAAAAACAGTATCTAGAACAGTAAACAAAAGAAAAACAGTATATAGAAATACTCGGGGATTTTGTAGGAGTGTAGAAGAGAGTGTAAAGTCTGTCAGAATTGTCAATTCGTTTTCCTATATGAAATGACTGAATTCTGCACATTTTGTAGACCACCTGGTGTTTTTTTAGTATGAAAAACACCTCTACAGGGTACATTTCCAGAATGTTTGAAATCTGACCGTTAGATCGCACCCATTGATATTGAACGGTCCTGATCGATTCTAGAGGTGACTGTTGGTTTGAGTAAAACCTCTCTCAAACCCAGGCATCGTTAGATCAACCATCTATGGTGTGGATCGCACCCCCTTGGCACTTGACCGTTAGGGGAAGGGACACAACCCATTTGATTACACTCTTTGACCGTTGGAGTTATGAGCCCGACCATCAGGCCCGAACCGAAGCCCAACCCAACCGAACCATTCGGCTTGATGGGCCTACGAACCATTTGACCCACCCATCCAACCAGTCCACCTTCATCTTGATCCAACGGTGCAGATCGATCTGAAAAAATTAAAGGCTCCAATCGCTCCTTGCGACGTTGCGTACGTACGGAGTCCGCCTAATAAAGCGCCAATAAAGCGCCACTATGCGCCCTATAGCCCATTACCCACGTCGCGCGCGCGCGTGCACGTGCGCGTGTGCGAACGGTGCGTTGCACCGTCCCGCGGATCCAACCATGGGTTCAACCCAATGTGCAATTAACAAGTATTAGAAAAGTGTAGTGTTTTATAAGCCCTTCTCTTTCCTTTCTCTCATCCGTTACGGGACTATCTTTTCAACTACACTTCTACGTCCTTTTGTAAAAGCAAATCTTTCCAAAAAAACATTTTCTTTTTCCTAAACGCTTTTGATAAAACATTTTCCAAAACACTAAAACATGCAAAATACATGATTTTGAAAATCCAAAATCATTAACAATAAGCTGAAACTAATTTTGTAGAAAACCATGAAGCAGCGAGTGCTTTTGCAATATGGCTTCAGTTTGTCTGCCTCAGTGCAGGTTTCTCAACACAGTTTTTTTTTTTTTTTCGTGCGCGCGTGTGGGTGTTGGGGGGGACGTAATTGTCAAACAATCTCTCTCTCTCTCTCTCTCTCTCTCTCTCTCTCTCATAATTTTACAATACGAGCAGTAAGCAGCATGTTAAGCTTTCTGCTATTTTTATAAGTTAAAAAGAGAAACATCTTTGCTTGAATATTTCGTTGTAGATGATATGAAGATGAACTTTTTGGGATGGCTTTGATGTTCAGTGAATTCAAAGAAGAAGTTGACAATGACTGCTTACTTTTTTAACTTTTTTAACATTGGCCCGTGTGTTAAACCTTTGGGCACAATCTCTGCTAAGGCGCTAACTCTTTCTTAATGGCTATTCTGAATTTTGTTGTTATATCCACTATTTCTAACCCCAAAAACTTGATATAATTTGTCATGGGCATGTCCATAGCATTATGGGGTATATTTATTTGCAGATGTTTTCCATCGTACATACATAGAAACTATGCGGCGGAGGAAGAAGGTTTTCGATTCTTGGTAAAACAATCAATTTGGTACTTATCAACTATGTGACTATGGTTTGTTCTTTACATGCGAATTCCACTCCTAGTTTTCGGTGCTTGTTTTTCTCTTATGAAGGGTGTTCTAACTTTGTTCTTGACAATGAGGTCACACAATAACAAAAGGGTTCTTGTGGCTGATGTCCGCCGTGTTTGCCAATCTCAGTCTCCCCTAAAAATTAAATGACTGATTTTGGTGCAATGAATCTCGTTTGCTACTGAGCTTTTAGACCACCTTGTCTAATGATACTTTGTTCTTTCAAATTTAACTTCCGCGGGTACTTTTTCTGATTAATCAATGCTGGGCCCTTTTGCAGATGTTGTTGGATCAGCAATTGGAGTCATGGTGTTCACCGTGCTGCTCTCTTCATGGGCTCTGACATTTGCAATTGGAGGGGAGCGTCTCTTCGGCCCAGTTTGGGGGAATCTTGTCATGTACAATGTCGCCGACAGATTCGGCCTCACTGGTTGGAACTAATAATAACTTTCTCCCACATTAATTCATCACAACATCATCAACATAACTCCTTTGTGTAATCTCTTTACATCTTTACAAGTCTTTAGAACAGTCTGTATATCACTAGGCGTGCTTGTTAAAAATCTGGTTAAAACTCACGACATATTACATGTCCTCTAGGGTGAGCTATCTCACAGCTCCAATGTAAATTCATAAAAGTTAGGTCACCATGAGGCTATATGGATACTGTGAATCTTGATAGGTGAGATTGTGCTCAGTTGTTGTAACCGTGAGGTTTGTGGCAGTATATCATTTCATTTCATTTGGCGGCCGGGGGGGGGGGGGGGGGTAGCACTAGTATGGAACAAAAGTAATTTTAGAAATATCTTTCATTTCCATTCCAGAAAATGCCTGCAATCCAGGGCCTGGGGGCTATTTGGATGTCTAAAAATTAATTTTCCAGGATTTGCTGTTGGATGTGGGTGGTACGATCCTTGATCTTTGATCCAAAGCAGCCTCTTAAAGAGTTGCTGTTGGATCAAACATCAAGGGTGGTAGCACCCTGTCCCTCTCAGGTGGGCGTTTCACATTACATCCTCTAAGAATGAACATCAAACATCAAGAGGGTGTTTCACATTGAAATGCAAGAAATGACAACATTTGTCTATGCGTCAATTAGCTTGAAACAGGGGTGCATGCAATTAACTTTGAAAAGAGAAAAATCAGGAGTGCTGCTTCAAAAAATTGTGCTGACATTCAAATTGGTAGGAATCCATATAATTTCATAGAGTTTCATCACCCTCACCAAGTGGTCAATCCTAATGAAGAACCAAACCCAATACACTTGTTTGCAATCTTCATGACTTTCCTCTGTTTTCCTCTTTTCTAAGAGAAGGAAGCAACCATGATTTAAAATTTCGACCGAAATCCGAAATTTCGGTTACCGGTGGGGACCGAAACCGGAATTTTCCGAAATTCCATTTTTCGCCCTTTACCAAATTTCGGTCCGAAATTTCGGTTTAATGACATTATTTATTTTTAAAAAAAAGGTGTTACAAAATTTCGGAATTTCGGTCCGGAATTTGGAACCAAATTACCAAATTTCGGACAAAAATTTCGGTTTTTGGTGGGGTCCGAAACGGTTACCGAAACCGAAATTTTAAACCTTGGAATCAACAATAGTGAATTCTAAAGCTACAAAACATATAAATAATTTTTTTTTTTTGAAATTGCAGTGTCACAAATGCAATAAAAACACGTAGTGAATCAAGTATGTCGGTGAGGCCGTCGGAAAACGGTGAAAGGCAAGAGAAAAAAGAAAAGAAAAGATCGCTAGGGTTCTGAGAAGCTAGGGTTTTTAGAAAAACTTAATACCAAGATGGATTAGTGAAAGGCAAGAAAAAAACTCACGAAATTTATTTAAGATAACCCAAACAACAAAACCATAAGTAGAACAAAATACTATGATAAGTACTATCATAAGTAGTATCTCAAACAACCTCAAATTCCTGAGATCCTTCTCCATCTCCATTCTGCACGGCTTCATTGTCCTTGTTCCCCGAAGCCTCGTCCTTGTCACCCACAAGAATCAAGCACTTGCGTCCATATTTGAAAGATATGGTGAGGACAACACGGACGAGGACAATAGCTGAGCCAATAAATAAAAATTTCTCTATCTTCTCCCAAGAGACAGAAACCT
Organism: Tasmannia lanceolata; assembly: GCF_043159265.1. Taxonomy (NCBI): domain Eukaryota; kingdom Viridiplantae; phylum Streptophyta; class Magnoliopsida; order Canellales; family Winteraceae; genus Tasmannia; species Tasmannia lanceolata. Next base: position 1,749,246 of record NW_027518693.1, read on the forward strand.
CTACGTTCACATGTCCACTGTTACCCATCCTCGTCTCTTCTCTCTAAGTATCTTCCTTTTTTAGCTCTCACTGCAATTCTCTGTTTTATGATGCTACATATTTTTCCACACATGTATAAAAGCACGTCACTTGGAGAAATTGAAAAATTGGCTGCAAGGTAGGGAGTAGGGACATAAAGTCTTTCTAAAGAGGTGATATGGCATTTGGACTAATCTTCTTGCGAATTTGAACCTGGACAACTTCCGAAGGTGAAATTCCGCAAGAAGAAGCTTGGGAAATCTCTTATGCCAAAGTCAACGTCCAGGTTCAAATCCGCAAGAAGAAGCTTCGGAAATTTCTTATGCCAAAGTCAAAGTAGGAGTTCAAAACTTTTGGAGCAACTTTTTTCTCCAAAAGTTTCTTCAAATGTTTTGACTTCAAAATCCTAAAGTTTTGAAGAAACTTCTGAAGAAAAAAAACCCTTTTTTAGCTCTCACTGCAATTCTCTGTTTTATGATGCTACATATTTTTCCACACATGTATAAAAGCACGTCACTTGGAGAAATTGAAAAATTGGCTGCAAGGTAGGGAGTAGGGACATAAAGTCTTTCTAAAGAGGTGATATGGCATTTGGACTAATCTTCTTGCGAATTTGAACCTGGACAACTTCCGAAGGTGAAATTCCGCAAGAAGAAGCTTGGGAAATCTCTTATGCCAAAGTCAACGTCCAGGTTCAAATCCGCAAGAAGAAGCTTCGGAAATTTCTTATGCCAAAGTCAAAGTAGGAGTTCAAAACTTTTGGAGCAACTTTTTTCTCCAAAAGTTTCTTCAAATGTTTTGACTTCAAAATCCTAAAGTTTTGAAGAAACTTCTGAAGAAAAAAAACCCTTTTTTAGCTCTCACTGCAATTCTCTGTTTTATGATGCTACATATTTTTCCACACATGTATAAAAGCACGTCACTTGGAGAAATTGAAAAATTGGCTCCAAGGTAGGGAGTAGGGACATAAAGTCTTTCTAAAGAGGTGATATGGCATTTGGACTAATCTTCTTGCGGATTTGAACCTGGACAACTTCCGAAGGTGAAATTCCGCAAGAAGAAGCTTCGGAAATTTCTTATGCCAAAGTTTGACTTTGGCATAAGAAATTTCCGAAGCTTCTTCTTGCGGATTTGAACCTGGACGTTGACTTTGGCATAAGAGATTTCCCAAGCTTCTTCTTGCGGAATTTCACCTTCGGAAGTTGTCCAGGTTCAAATTCGCAAGAAGATTAGTCCAAATGCCATATCACCTCTTTAGAAAGACTTTATGTCCCTACTCCCTACCTTGCAGCCAATTTTTCAATTTCTCCAAGTGACGTGCTTTTATACATGTGTGGAAAAATATGTAGCATCATAAAACAGAGAATTGCAGTGAGAGCTAAAAAAGGGTTTTTTTTCTTCAGAAGTTTCTTCAAAACTTTAGGATTTTGAAGTCAAAACATTTGAAGAAACTTTTAGTTTTGAACTCCTACTTTGATGCCCCACATTCCCTGTTATGAGATTTTATTTGGCTATGCCAAAAGTCTCTCTTGATAAAGGTAACTATCCTGCTACGTTGTATGGTTTTTTCTGACACGCGTTCGGTATATCATATGGTAACTGTTTCATGACACGGCTGTGGGAAGCCATAGGTGTCTCACGTTCTCCAGCCGGCTCTTTTTTCTAGTGTTTTTGGCTTCCCAACACCTGGCATAAAAATCATCAGGTGGCCGCCAGGAAACTTCTAGAAAAAGGAAGGATTTTTGTCCGGAAACTTCTCATATGTGATATGTATATGGTCATTTGAGCAAATGACCATATATGACCATATACATATGTGTGGAAAAATATGGTTTATACATATGTGTGGAAAAATATGTAGCATCATAAAACAGAGAATTGCAGTGGGAGCTAAAAAAGGAAGATAGTTAGAGAGAAGAGACGAAGATGGGTAACAGTGGACATGTGAACTTAGAGGTTTCTGTCTCTTGGGAGAAGATAGAGAAATTTTTATTTATTGGCTCAGCTATTGTCCTCGTCCGTGTTGTCCTCACCATATTTTTCAAATATGGACGCAAGTGCTTGATTCTTGTGGGTGACAAGGACGAGGCTTCGGGGAACAAGGACAATGAAGCCGTGCAGAAAGGAGATGGAGAAGGATCTCAGGAATTTGAGGTTGTTTGAGATACTACTTATGATAGTACTTATCATAGTATTTTGTTCTACTTATGATTTTGTTCTACTTATGGTTTTGTTGTTTGGGTTATCTTAAATAAATTTCGTGAGTTTTTTTCTTGCCTTTCACTAATCCATCTTGGTATTAAGTTTTTCTAAAAACCCTAGCTTCTCAGAACCCTAGCGATCTTTTCTTTTTTTTCTCTTGCCTCTCACCGTTTTCCGACGGCCTCACCGACATACTTGATTCACTACGTGTTTTTAATGCATCTGTGACACTGCAATTTAAAAAAAAAATAAAATTATTTATATGTTTTGTAGCTTTAGAATTCACTATTGTTACTTCCAAGGTTTAAAATTTCGGTTTCGGTAACCGTTTCGGACCCCACCAAAAACCGAAATTTGGTAATTTGGTTCCAAATTCCGGACCGAAATTCCGAAATTACCGAAATTTGGTAAAGGGCGAAAAATGGAATTTCAGAAAATTCTGGTTTCGGTCCCCACCGGCAACCGAAATTTTGGATTTTGGTCGAAATTTTAAACCACGGTTGCTTCTTCTCTTAGAAAAGAGGAAAACAGAGCAAAGTCATGAAGATGGCAAACAAGTGTATTGGGTTTGGTTCTTCATTAGGATTGACCACTATAAAATCATGAAGATGGCAAACAAGTGTATTGAGTTTGGTTCTTCATTAGGATTGACCACTTGGTGAGGGTGATGGAACTCTATGAAATTATATGGATTCCTACCAATTTGAATGTCAGCACAATTTTTTGAAGCAGCACTCTTGATTTTTCTCTTTTCAAAGTTGATTGCATGCACCCCTGTTTCAAGCTAATTGATGCATAGACAAATGTTGTCATTCTTGTATTTCAATGTGAAACACCTTCTTGATGTTTGATGTTCATTCTTAGAGGATGTAATGTGAAACGCCCACCTGAGAGGGACAGGGTGCTACCACCCTTGATGTTTGATCCAACAGCAACTCTTTAAGAGGCTGCTTTGGATCAAAGATCAAGGATCGTACCACTCACATCCAACAGCAAATCCTGGAATCTCTCTCTCTCTCTCTCTCTCTCTCTCTCTCTCTCTCTCTCTCTCTCTCTCTCTCTCTCACACACACACACACACACGCACACACACACACAAATTCTAATTCTGCATCAGTCGGAATGATATTTAAAAAAAAAAAAAAACACACAAACACTCTAATACCCCTTGGATTTGGAGGTGAATTTGGATTTTTAAATTCAAATTCGGCGTTTGGCAAGCCTTTATGACATCTGGATTTGGATTTGAGTAAAATCCACAAGATTTACAAATTCCTCATGTTAGCATAATTTTTTGGATTTATAAATCCTTTTTGCGAGAGGTTATTTATAAATCTAAATCTGACCCATAAGGGGTTAAAATAACAAAAATATACCAAAAAGTGTTAAATGACTTAAGTACACACATGACATTAAAAACTGATCAAAATACATCGTATTAGATAAAATGAATAGAAAACCCTGAGTCAGGCAAAATGACCGAAATACCCCTATACCAGGTAAAAATGACAAAATATCCTCGAGTCGTGTAAAATGAATAAAATACCCTTATGACATAAAAATGATCAAAATAACCTCATACAGGGCAAAATGATTAGAATACCCCAATATCATGGAAGAATACTAAAATACCCCTAGATCAAGTAAAAATGACCCATGACTCATAAAAAATGACTAAAATGCCTAAAAATACCATCATGAGATAAAAATGATAAAAATACTCCATATTAGGTAAAATGACTAGAAATACCCCTATACCAGGTAAAAATGACAAAATACCCCCGAATCATGCAAAATGACTAAAATACTCTCATGACATAAAAATGATCAAAGTAACCTCATATAGGGTAAAATAACTAAAATACCCCAAGATCATTGAAAATTATCGGTGGCTCATGAAAAATGACTAAAAATACCCTCATGAGATAAAAATGATAACAATACGCCATATTAAGTAAAATGACTAGACTACCTCCAGGGCATGCAAAATGACCAGAACACCTATACAGGGTGAAAATGACAAAATACCCTGAGTCATAGAAAATGACTAAAACACCCTTATGACATAAAAATGATCAAAATATCCCCATATAGGGTAAAATGACTAGAATACCCCTGGATCATGGAAAATGGCTGAAATGCCCCTATATCAAGTATTTTAGGGCTTTTGGGTTTTGTTAGATTTCAAATTCAAATCCAAAGAGCATCCAAACAAAAAAAAATTAATTTAGATTTGAAATCCAAATCTATACGTGGTCATTGAAACGGCATTATTTATAAATTTGTGAATTTTAAAATTCTTGATTTCAATTCCATGGATTTTGGAAATTCAAATTCACCTCCAAATCCAAATCCAAGGGGTATCCAAACGGGCCCATGGAATTTTTATTTTAATTTTACTTTCATTCTGTTTTCTGAGGAATCGGAATCCATGTGATTCTGATTCCTTTTTTTTTTTTTTTTGAAATGATAGGATAATATCATTAAGAAAGGAAGAGGGTCGAGATGGACCCCAGCCAAAAATACAAGAGAACAATACAATAAAAACAAAAAACAATACAATTCTTAAGGAGGAAGGAAGTAAAACCACTATAATTCCAAACTCCTAACTCCACTCCTTGCCAAAGAGTCTGCCTCTCCATTTGCGGACCTCCGAACAAGATTAAAAACAATATATGCCCGCAATTAAATCATCTATTTCATCAAAAATATCATTAAGAAAGGAAGAAGTCCGAGATGGACCCCAACCAAAAATACAAGAGAACAATACAATAAAAAACAAAAACAATACAATTCTTAAGGAGGAAGGAAGTAAAACCACTCTAATTCCAACCTCCTAACCCCACTCCTAGCCAAAGAGTCTGCCTCTCCATTTGCGGACCTCCGAACATGATTAAAAACAATAGACATGCCCGCAATTAAATCATCTATTTCATCGAAAATAGAAGAAAATCTCCAAGGAGGCACCACCAACCCCTTCAACCATCTAATCACATTCCAGGAATCTCCCTCCACAATAGGGTTATCCGTACAATCTCTAGCAAGTCTTTTTATGCCCTGATAAGCCGCCAACACCTTGGCCTCCGAGGCATCACAAACTCCAAGAGGGCCGGAGTAAGCCCATACAACTTCACCACGATCGTCCCAACACACTCCCCCAACACCGGCCGGACCCGGGTTCTCTAAGCTCGACCCATCAAAGTTAATTTTGAACATGTCACTTGGCGGAGCCTCTCGTCTTTGACCGGATCGAGGCCGGATCTCCCTACTAAAGCAAATAATTCTCCAACCCTCCCATAAGTCAAAAGTCGATACAAAACGGACAGACGGTAAACTTTTCGCCCATGAAATACTGAGCGCTATAATTTTTATATATAGCCAATAAGGAGATTTTGTGACCCCTTCAAAGATACGAGAGTTCCTCTCTTTCCATATCACCCACCAAGTTGCTAGCAGACACAAATTCGGGCTGATTTTTTGTGGACACCCTATCTATGTGAGGGCCAATCAAATGAACGGTTTGGATCACCCAAGCAATATGCCCTCCACTGTATTTTAAGCTAGTGTATAGATAACTTATCTACACTTGTGTGTAGAAACCGTTTTAAACTGTGTCTATCCATTTTTTACCATTTTCCCCTCCACTGTTGGATGGGTTAGGATCATCCTATGGGTCTATTTTTTGTGGACACCCTATCTAGGTAAGGGACTTTCAAATGAATGGTTTGCATCACCCAAATAATGTGGGCCCCCACTGTATTTAACCCGATCGAGTAGATAAGCTTAGCTACAAGACAGAGTAGCAACACTTGTCCGATATGAGGAAAGTGAAGCTACACACTCGTGTAGCTAACTTAGCTACACCACCGGCTTAAAACTCAGTGGGCCAACATTGTTTGGGTGATCCAAACCATTCATTTGATAGGCCCTCACAATGATAGGGTGTGCCAAAAAAAAAAAACTATCACGACTGTAGCCGTTGCAACTAATAGAATTAAAATTGATCTTCAAAGACCAAAACGTACTCTCCAATTGCAACCAACCCGAACCGACCTGGTTTCGAGGTGTGGGACACGATCCCGCGAGAGGGGTGGGGCGCGAGCCGCCATGCACTCTCTTGGTCTCTAATACCCACGCGATTGGCGTGTGCTTCTTAGTGTTGATTTAGATTCGTCTTTTATGTGAACTTGGGATCACTAAGGCAATCCGAATTCCACATAAAAGAGACTGACAGAGTCGCCACCTAGATATGGGATCTAGGACCCGTAATTAACCAGAAATCTAGACTCGCTACCTGGTTACAAGAATGGAAGGTATGGGGATTTATCCACCACATGCACCATTCCTGCCCGATAATCGGTCTTCGATTCCAAAAGCTAACTCTTTTAAATTTATTTTAAATGGCTCATTCAACTCTATGTTAATATGTTATCTACGGGACATGCATCCTATGATTTAATTTCAATGTGAATCCTAAATGTGTATTTTGATTTCTTGATTTGTCTGGATTCAATCTAAGTGCAAGTTCTCCTAAGATTCTAATCTCATAGAAGATCCTAAGTGATTTAATTAAGAATTTACAATAAAATTAAAATACAAAACACCACAATTTGTTGTGGTGCCGACTCGCGGTTGGTATGCCATCTGACATCCAAGCTGCCTACGTACCCAAGCCTCACTGGGATCAGAGTCGACGTAGTTCGGTGCACCTAAGCTAAGCTACTTATGCCTAACTCAACTAGGACACCGACTTAAACGGATTTGACTGTTTCAACAGTTTTAAAAGTAGTTATTTAATTCAAGTTGAGGATTTTATTATCTTAGGATTTCATCTAAGATGCTGTATGATTCTTATCTAAATGCAAGTTGTTCCTTAGACTAATGCAGGTTTGCCTACATCCTAGTTTACTAGGCTTGTCTTAAGGAAAGATTGGGTGACTAGTGTAACTAGACCTATGGTACGGTTGCTATTCATAGCAAGCGTCCGTGATGAGGCTGGACTCCTAACTCTAGGACTCCCTAAAACCTAGGACACGGCACGACACCAGTGTTCCTAAATTGGGCTCTAATGGTTCTTTAGATTGGAAACCATAATCCAATGGTTCCGAAAGACACAAGATAAATCGATTTAAGTTCTCGAGGTTAATGAGTTTCAGATTTCGAAGATTTTCAGTTTCTAGACATTTAAGGATTACCAATGGTTCTAGGGTTCACCAATTTCGGCCTTGAATGGCATCCAAAGGAGGGAATCGTGCGCTCTTTCCTTGTGCAATTTAATACTTAGGTTATAGCATCTTATTGCCTGGCAGAATCTCAGGATTTCCGTGGACAATAACCTCGGAGCCAACAACATGCTATAACTTAAATATTCAAATTGTCAAAGATCAAGTTGCAATTGGGATACGATTATGGATGCACTGGCCATTTTTCCAGGAAAATCTAAAGATCCTAAAATTTCTGTTTTAATGGATTAAGGAGTGAACATGTGACAGAATTTTAAAGTTCTTTAGGAATTTTTATATGATTTTCAATTAATTTCGAATTTTCCATGGATTTTATCAATTTTAAGCATACGAGCGGTTTTACAAGTGAAATTGTTGCAAATAAATTCGAAATGATTTGAAATTTCTACAGCAGCAAGATGAAAATGTATGTAGCTTACAGGATGAGTTTTGCATATTTTTACATTAAATTCACATTTAATCTTGATTAATCCATTAAATGTCCAGATTGCACAATTAACACATAAACTAGTAGAAATACAACTCTAAATTCTATGAAATTTCTACAGAAATACTATATAAATCAAAATAGCATGCAGTGAGATTTTCATGAATTTTAGAAATTATGTACTACCAATTTCGGATTTTACAATTTCCAGACCAGATTATAAATTAACACTACATCCCATATTAAAACAGATCCAAATAACACGAAAATTTTACAGTAACAAGTAATATGGAAGATAAGACTACTGTAAAAATTTTATGAATTTTAATGATGATCTGATGTTAGTAAAAATTCTCCTAAAATCTGATAAGTTTCAAAGAAAATATTAAATAATATACCAAATAAACTCCAAAAATCTTTATAAATTCATGGTAAAATGAATCAGTAACATATTATTTTCCCACGAAATTTCATTAATTTTAGAATCTGTTTGGTATATAATTTAATTTTTCTTCGTCAAAAGATGTTTTTTGAAGAGTTTTCATTTTTAAAACACAATTTGCGGAAAAAATCAGAAAAATTCGGAAAAATACAGAAATATTTTGAGAACAATGCACCTACCTGTGGTGAAGATCTCCGCCCAATCCAAAAAAATATAAAAAATCCTGCCGCCGCCGATCCGCTCCGCCGTCTTTCGCTTTCTCTGGAGTGTTTAGAGGGAGTGATTGAGGGAGTGAAGAGATAATGGAAGAAGAATATTAGGGAGAGGGATGGAAGAATATATTGAGGAAAGGGATTGGAGGGAGTGATTAGAAGAGATAATGGAAGAGAAAGAGATAATGGAAGATAAATTTCTCTTTTTTTTTTATGGATGGGAAGGAAGATATATATAGGGAGAGAAAGAGAGAGAGAGAGATATGTTGGTGGAGAGCTCATCATGTTGTCCCTCTTAGTGGAGAATCCATCATTATTGTTCTTAGTGGAGGGCCCATCATGTTTCTTAGTGGAGAATCCATCATTATTGTTCTTAGTGGAGGGCCCATCATGTTTCTTAGTGGAGAATCCATCATTATTGTTCTTAGTGGAGGGCCCATCATGTTTCTTAGTGGAGAATCCATCATTATTGTTCTTAGTGGAGGGCCCATCATGTTGTCTTAGTGGAGAGCTACCATCATTGCTCTTCATAAGAGGCCTCACAAGAGGCCCCATTGAGGCCCCACAACGCGGGCCCCACAACGTGGGCCCCACAACGCGGGCCCCACAACGCGGGCCCCACAACGCGGGCCCCACAACGTGGGCCCCACAACGTGGGCCCCACACTGTGGGCCCCCGGTTGATTCAATTTTAAACAAATGTTCAATGCGGGCCCACCAAACGGGTACAAATTCTCCCTTGCTCGGATTCTCACGAATAACCCTTCTCCGCACTTTAGCGGAAAAAATCAGAACAATGCAGAAATGACCAGAAAGATTTGAGAAAGCGTAAGGGACGAACACCGGAATAGAAAACATTGAAAAATTGATAGCGAAACCCTAATTTCTTTTTTAATCAAAGCAGAGCAAAATGGGGTGTCTACAGATGTCCCTCTTTGGTAGAGATGACGTAGTCATCGAATACCAAAGTCAAAATGACAGAACCATTTTGCGTAGCTTTAATCGACAAAAGACTTTACGGAACCTAGACGCAAGCATTTACTACCTAATGTAAAACCCAAAACGAAGTCCTAGAATTGGAATGTAGTAAAAAAATCCCGCTGCGGTGCCGCTCGACATCACATTTATATGATGTTCAAAGAGAAAAGACCATTTTTGAATGGACTCAGAATGAAATACCATATTTTTACGGCTTCCAAGGAAATGAGACATCACGTTTGTATGATGCTCAAAGAGAGTAAGAGACCATAGTTGTATGGACCTGAAGAGAATGGAACACCGTATTTTTTACGGAGTTCCAAGGAAATGAGGTATCATATTTGTATGATGCTCAAAGAGAATAAGAGAACATTTTTGAATGGACTCAGAAGAGAATGGAATACCGTATTTTTACGGAGTTCCAAAGAAATGAGGTATCATATTTGTATGATGCTCAAAGAGAATAAGAGAACATTTTTGAATGGACTCAGAAGAGAATGGAATACCGTATTTTTTACGGAGTTCCAAGGAAATGAGGTATCATATTTGTATGATGCTCAAAGAGAATAAGAGAACATTTTTGAATGGACTCAGAAGAGAATGGAATACCGTATTTTTTACGGAGTTCCAAGGAAATGAGGTATCATATTTGTATGATGCTCAAAGAGAATAAGAGAACATTTTTGAATGGACTTAGAAGAGAATGGAATACCGTATTTTTACGGAGTTCCAAGGAAATGAGGTATCATATTTGTATGATGCTCAAAGGGAATAAGAGAACATTTTTTAATGGACTCAGAATGAAATACCGTATTTTTACGGCTTCAATCTTCGGTTGAGATTAATGAATTTGGAGGTTTTTTTATGAATTTGAATTTGACGTAGAATTGGATTTGATGAATTTGGGGAATTTGAATTTGACGTAGGATTGGAGTTGATGAATTTTGGGATTTTGAATTTTGACGTAGAATTGGACTTGATGAATTTTGGGAATTTGATTTTAACGTAGAATTGGATTTGATGAATTACGGAATTCCAAGGAAATGAGGTATCATATTTGTATGATGCTCAAAGAGAATAAGAGAACATTTTTGAATGGACTTAGAAGAAAATGGAATACCGTATTTTTACGGAGTTCCAAGGAAATGAGATATCATATTTGTATGATGTTCAAAGAAAGAAGACCACTTTCAAATGGACTCAGAGAGTATATGATAACAGAGATTATCAGGAAAGGGGGAACTGGAATCTCCAATTAACAATTTTGGAAGCAAATGATTCAATACCACCATGCAGCAAAGGTCTTTCAAGGCTTGAATATGAGATGCCACTTTATTAGCAACCTGCCCCAGTTTAAGGCCTTCTAACCTTCTTCTATTCATTGACCAGAGATCATTCTTGCAACGATTTTTCACCATTCGTGACAGTCGCACCTTTTCCAAGTTTCTCGGAATCCGTTAATGAACCTGCCTTCAGAGTGATTGCACCCTACAACAATTCTTTAAAATAGCATTTGTAAATTTTTCTAAAAATAGAACCACAGACATTGGTAATAAAAAGACAAAATAAGAAAGATTACTCAAGTGATCTCGTGATGCTTCTGACTTATCAGTATTTTCTTTTGGGTTAGGTTAGCCTCTTTTAAAGAATGTTTCTCCACTGATAAACATCTTCACTTATTTTTTAAGACAGTGATACTTCATATATCCTTCTATCAACTTTCGGATTGTTTTGAAATTAATGCCCTTAGTTTCGGGAATCATTGTTATTTTTGCCTGACCTACTGAGAGTTCAGAGGTCGATGTAATTCTTCTGGCGTGAACCCCATCTTACCACGACCAAGTATTCCTTTTTAGATTTTCAACTTGGCGGACCGTTCAACCTTAACTTTTGCCTGAATCGCCTTTTAGGTTTTCAACTCAGCAGGCTACCCCCTTAACTTTTGCCTAAGCTGCCTTTTCAGGTTTTCAACTTAGCAGAGGAATGATCCTGAATTTTGCCTAGATCGCCTTTTCAGGTTTTCAATCTAGCGGATTTTCAAGCTCCATTTTTTTTTTTTTTTTTTTTTTTTTTTTTTTTTTTGAACACCAAAAGGACTTTACAGGTGAGGTAGAGCTTTTCAAAGAATGGCTTAAGGTTTTGCAAGAGTTTCGACCGAACCTGTGAACAGGTTGCCTACGTATCCCAGTGTAGGAATCAGGTCATGCGTAGTTCAGGGGAATGCCCCTAGTACATTGGGTTTTGAAGGAAAATTTTATGTAGGCTCGAAAGGGTTTGCAAAAGGTTATATATTTTTTGATTTTGGGTTATGAATTTGGGTTTTATTCGGCCAAAAGACGGCCTTCTGGTGTTCAAGCATAGAACCTCTTGAGTTGATCAAGATTTGTTGGTTCCGGCAATATTTCTCCATTTAAATTACGGAGCTTGACGGCTTTTCCGGGTAAGATTTGGTCCACGATGTATGGCCCTGACCAATTAGGCTTGAATTTGCCTCTTGGGTCAAGCACTGATGCTCGATTTTCTTTTAGAACAAGATTGCCTTCTTCGAGATCTCTGATTTTAACCTTTTTATTAAAAGCCCGGGCTATTCTGCGCTGATAACCCTGCACATGGTAAAGTGCTTTTAACCTCTTTTCATCTAGCATGTTCAGCTCTTTATATCTGGCGTCTGCCCATTCATTTTCTGGCAACTTGACTTCAGTCAATACTCGGAGCGAAGGTACACGGATCTCCACAGGTAGCACTGCTTCCATACCATAAACAAGAGAGTAAGGGGTTGCCCCAGTTGAAGCTCTAATTGATGTTCTGTAAGCCCACAATGCGTACGGCAACTTATTCGACCAATCCTTATAAGTTTCTGACATCTTGCTAATGATAGTCTTGACATTTTTGTTTGCAGCTTCCACCGCTCCATTTGTCTGCGGCCGATAAGGTGAAGATTTATGATGCTTAATCTTGAACTCTTCGCAAAGAGTGATAACTTCTTTCTTGAAATGAGATCCGTTATCTGAGATAAGTTCATGGGGAATTCCATATCTGCATATGATGTTGGTTCGTATGAATTTAGCAACTGATGCGGATGTAAGCTTTGCATAAGAAGCGGCCTCAACCCACTTAGTGAAGTAGTCAATTGCAACGAGTATGTACTCGTGACCACTAGATGACTTAGGGGAAATTTTGCCAATAATGTCAATTCCCCAAACCGAAAATGGCCAAGGAGAAGTAAGAGAATGCAATTCGGTAGGTGGTACATGGATGAGATTCGCATGTATCTGACATTTATAGCATTTCTTCACAAATGTGTGACAATCTGCTTCCAATGTTGGCCAATAGTACCCCAGACGTAGGATCTTCTTTGACAACATCTTCCCATTCATATGAGGTCCACACACCCCTTCATGAACATCTGCGAGAATTTCTTCTGCCTGATCTTCAGTGACACATAAGAGTTGAATTCCGTCGAAGGACCGTCGATACAGCTCCCCTCCACAAATGACAAAGTTAGCCGCCAATCTCTGCAAAGTCCTTATCTCCTTATTCGACGCCTCATTGGGATGCCCCTGGCCCGAGATGTAGTTCTTTATGTCCGTATACCATGGTTTACCATCGGGACATCTTGCAGCTATCTCTATAGCATCAACATATGCAGGAGCCCATTGCTCTTGAACCGTGATGGGCCTCATTTTCATATTGTGAGGTATGTCAATCATAGAAGCTAACGTCGCTAAGGCATCGGCGAATCTATTCTTCAACCTTGGCAAATAACTGAAAGTGATGTGCTGGAATTGCTTAGCGAGAATATCCAAGTATTCATGATATGGCAGCAACTTTTCTTCTTTGGTTCTCCATTCTCCTTGGGTTTGGCAAATGATTAACATTGAATCTCCATATACGTCAAGATTCTCTATGCCTAAGGCCAATGCTGCCTCAAGCCCAACAATGCATGCTTCATACTCTGCCATATTGTTGGTGCAATTGAATTGTAACTTAACTGCAAGGGGAACATGCTCATTTCGGGGTGACACAAGCAATGCCCCTACTCCTTGCCCTGTTTGGTTTGCTGCTCCATCAAAATAGAGGGTCCAACCAGTTTCTGGATATTCATCTTCTACCATCATGATCTCTTCATCTGGGAACATCGTCTTGAAAGGCTGATTTTCTTCTCGGGGTGCTTCTGCCAATTGTTCAGCAATGACTCGGCCCTTTACTGATTTTTGGGTTACATGGGTGATGTCAAACTCAGACAACAACAATAACCATCTGGCAGTCCTGCCTGTCAAGGCTGGTTTTTCAAAGAGATATTTCAGAGGATCCATCCTTGACAGGAGCAAGACCTTATGTGATAAAATGTAATGCCTGAGTCGCTGAGTAGCCCAAACCAAGGCTAAGCAGGTTTTTTCTAGGACAGTATACTTCTGTTCATACTCCAACATCTTCTTGCTAAGATAATACACAGCCTTTTCATGCTTGGTTTCTGGATCTTGCTGCGCTAACATACAACCCATTGTGGTTTCTGTTACTGACAAATAAAGCAGCAATGGATGTCCCGGTATCACTGGTGCTACTATCGGTGGTTCAGACAAACTTTGCTTTATCTTTTCAAAGGCCTGCTGACATTCCTCTGTCCATTCTTTGGAAGAGTTCTTCTTTAAGAGCTTAAAGATAGGTTCACAAGTTGATGTCAGATGAGCGATGAATCGCCTTAGGAACTGTATCCTTCCTAGGAATCCCCGAATTTCCTTCTCGGTTCTAGGCGGCGGCATCTCCTGGATAGCCTTAATCTTCTGAGGATCTACCTCTATACCCCTTTGACTCACCATGAATCCTAACAACTTACCAGAGGTAACCCCGAATACACACTTGCTAGGATTCAGGCGAAGCTGGTATTTGAGTATTCTTTCAAAGAACTTCTTGAGGTTCGGGATGTGATCCCTCCTTTCCCTAGCTTTTACAATCATATCATCGACATAAACTTCGACTTCTCTATGTATCATGTCATGGAGTAAGGCTGTAGCTGCTCTTTGATACGTCGCACCAGCATTCTTAAGACCAAATGGCATTACCCGATAGCAATATGTCCCCCATTGTGTAATGAACGAGGTCTTAGCCATGTCCTCGGGTGCCATCTTAATTTGATTGTAGCCCGAGAAACCATCCATGAAAGATAGTAATTCATGCCCGGCCGTATTGTCCACCAAGATATCGATATGTGGTAGAGGGAAATCATCTTTTGGACTTGCCTTGTTCAAATCCCTAAAATCTACACACATTCTCACCTTTCCATCTTTCTTTGGTACAGGTACTATATTTGCGAGCCATTCTGGATATTCCACCACTTGCAGAAATCCAGCATTCAACTGCTTAGTAACCTCTTCTTCTACTTTCAGGACCCACTCAGGCTTCATTCTCCTTAGCTTCTGCTTTTTAGGTTTAATCCCAGGCAACAAAGGTAGCTTGTGTTGAACAATGTCTTCGCTCAACCCGGGCATATCTTTGTAGGACCAGGCAAAAACTTCTTTATATTCCTTAAGTAGGTTTATTAATTCATCGCGCTCTTCAGATGATAGAGTATTTCCAATTCGTATTTCCTGTATTAAATCTTCTGTTCCGATGTTTATAATTTCGATTTCATCTTTAAGAGGCTGGGCTCGGCGCTCCTCCTCTTGTTTGAGCATATGCTGTAATTCAAAGGGAGTTTCGTCGATCCCCTCTTCCTCGTCTGAGGAGGGAGTGTTATCATTATTATTAAAGTCAGAAGCAAACACAGAGACATACTGAGAATCAGATTTCATTGAATTGAAAGAAGTTACATCATTATCATTGGACTCATCCTGAACAGGCTCAGGATTCACATAGTAAATAAACTCAGAAAATGACTCGCCTGGACTAGGCACTGACACCGATTCACTCGACTTGACTAGACTTGACTTAGCAATATAATAAGGTGGAAAAACATCAGAACTCCAGTTTGAAAGATTTTCTGTTGCAGGTGCAATCTGACTCTGAGGTTCAGTAAAGGTATCATTACTCTGAATAACTGCCACCAGCACATCTTCACAGTCAGTCTCTTCTTGCTTTTTAGAATGATCTAAAACGGGCAACTCCTGACAAACAACATCAGGCACATCTTCTTCGAACAAAGACCCCAACATATCTGGCTCAAGGCAGACTATCCAATCCTCAACAGTTTTTTCAACACAATATACCGGCGGTTCTGTTTCTGGGAGAGCAAGGCCACTGAATATTTCAAAACCTGGTATCATGATCCCTGTTACTGAGTCATACCATGGTTCAGAAAACCCATAGTATGGAGAAGTCTCACCTTCTTTGATAAAGTGACCATTCATTGATAAGGAATATGGAGTCATCGGGAGTATCCTTCCAGTGCGGCGGATTTCTTCCTTCAATTTCAACAATTCTTTCATGGATTCCTCCTCCTCCTCAGTAGGTATATACCCAAGACCGAAAGCTCCAGAGTTTGCTTTGATTGGGCGCCAGTGAGACGCTTTGCTTGGATCACGGCCTAAATTCATACCCGGAAAGTAGTTCATTTTTCTCATCATCTTGGCAACCACAGGACTGATGGCAAAAGGCAAATACAACTCCTCCCGAGAGGCATCTTCATAGGAAATAGCAGTAACATCGAATGCGAAACCATTCAAGTTGTAATCATCTGCTTTTGTAACTGGAAGAATCCGAGTTTCTCCTGTTATCTGCCCTATTTCTGGCTCTTCGTCGCCTCTGACAGTGATCAATTTTCCTTCTTTAATGAACTTCAGTTTTTGATGAAGGGTTGAGGCAACAACACCTTCCTTATGCAACCAGGGTCGTCCCAGAAGTATATTGAACGAGGCCTTGATATCAATAACTTGAAATTCCACCTCAAATTCTTGACCGCCTATAACGATCCTGGTGGTAAGGACTCCGACCACATTTCTGCGGGTATTGTCATATGCGAGGATACCAAGGGTTGATTCGGCAAAATCAGTGGGACCGAAACCCAAGGTAATGGCAGTTCTTAATGGACATACATTCAACGCGGATCCATTATCTACCAGCACAGACGGTACTTTCTTGCCTTCGCAAACAACAGTGACATGAAGAGCTCTAGCATGATTCCGACCTTGAGGAGGCAGCTCCTGGTCTGAGAAACTAATGGCCCTGGTGGCGTGTGTCAGAGCGACAACTTCAGCTAGTTGCTCTGGAGATATTTCTGAGGACACCTGTGTGGTATTCAGTTCTTTCAACACAGCCTCTCTGTGTTTCTTCGATGCTATCAACAACCCCCAAACAGATATGACAGCCTGAGTTTTCTTCAACTGCTGAACAACTTCATCATCTGGGTCCTTCACGTATTGCGGCTCCTCTCCTCGAGCCAATGCCCCTGGATTTTCGACTCTTAATTCAGCAGGTTTGAAAATTCTTCCACCCCTTGTCACATGTCTGACTTCATCCAATTCTGGCTCACCATAGGTGATAATTTGAGGGACTTGTGGCTCATAGGTGATTACCAAGGGAGGTACAGACTCCCTCAGGTATGATTCATCACAGAAGATGATTTCGGGTTCAGAAATGGGTTCTAAAGCACATATGAGGGTGAGAGGGTCAAACTCAGGATCTCCTATGGTTATGGCATTAACGGCAGCGGGAGGATTAGCATGACCAGGTAGCGGGTTTTGGGTAACATTGGGTCTTGGTTGGAATGCAATGACTTTCTCATCAATAAGTTTCTGGATTCTGAATTTCAAGGCGATGCAATTGTCTGTAAGATGACCAGGACCCCTGTGATACTCACAGTGTAGGTCGGCTCGCCAATTGGCAGGTAAAGGATTGGGGGGAGGCCGGGTGGCAGGTAGGGTTATGCGACCTGAAGCCAGACACTGCTTAAGCACCTCCGAAGATGGAATGGGAAGAGGAGTAAATTCTACCCGGGCTTGTTGCCGAGGTGCGGTCGCAGGTTGAGCATAGTCCATTACTAGAGGTTCCTGGGATTTAGAGGATTGAGCATTGGAATGGGAGATACTACTGACTTGGGCTGCTGGGGATTTTTTGAAATCTCTAGGATTTGGGTTGCTACGGTTGAATACACCTTGAGCCATAGCCTCCTCTATCTGGGTGCCAGCCACAATGAAGTGTTTGAAGTCTGGATAGTATTGCAATGACATGTGATACTGGAGCTGGGGGGAAATATTTTTCATGATTATCTGGACTTGCTCCTCCTCAGACGGGCGCTCCATCATCTGAGCTGCTATTCTCCTCCATCTTTTCACAAAAATCAGAAAGGATTCTCTCGAGTCTTGTTTTGTTCTCTCTAAATCCTTTCTGGTGATTTCTGTCCCATCATCATATTTGAACTGCCTGATGAATTGCTCGCCGATATCCTTCCATGTCCTGTAACGAGTCTTGTCCAAGACCATGAACCATCTCCTAGCAACCTTGGTTAGGGAAACTGGGAACAATTGAGCCATTTGCTCAGGAGATAAGCCTTGAGGCTGACACATGATGGTGAACATTTGTAAATGTGTGATTGGACAACCCACACCATCATATTTGTCGAAATCGGGCATTTGAAAATTAGCAGGAAGGCGGATTTCGGGAAATAGAGTAAGATCACTGGGATTGAAACTACCCTGGTCTTGAAACTGAATGTCTTGAACTTTTCTGGTAAGAGTCTCTAATTTCTCCATAACAGACTTATCAACCATGGACTGAGAAGGTCTACTGCGATTCTCGCTATACTGCTCTTTTTCCAAATCTTCTTCAGTTTTATCATGGATATTGATGAACACTGGCTGGACAGGTGCTGCTGAAGTAGCTGCTTGGTGCACAGGCCCTTTATCCTTGGACAACGATTGTCCGAACTTCTCAGAAAGTTGAGCCTTGATAACTTGGTTCTCTTCCTTGAGTTCTTGAAGCTGCCGGAGAATCAAGGTAAGAGTATCGGTGATAGCAGCGAGTGGAGGACTGTCCTGGTTTTCTGCCATTGGTGAGGATGAGGACGGGAAAGAATGAGATGCTGGGGTTCTCAGAGAAGGTGGCGGGGATACAGATTTCCTCTGTAATCGAGAAGAGACCCGAACCCAAGGAGTATTAGGGTTAGCTATGGTGTCTACGGCCCTGTAATATTTGAAAGACATATTTAAAATCAGAAAGAAGTAGACACTGATGTATGCATAGACGAAGATACTGAAAGAAAAAGGTGAACTTTTATTGATAGATCATTAAAGCTTGAGTACATGGTTCGATCTTTCAAAGATAGACTGATAAGAGAAAACATGACATTAAGCACTCTTTCTAGACTTCTTCTTTGGACGACTATCTTCCTCAACTGACTCCTTGAAAGATTTGATGACTCGAACATCCCAAGCAGATGAAACGGCTTTGACAATCTTGGGCTTGAGATCCTCAGGCGGATAGAAATGACGAAGGGGAGGCACAATGGATTGCTCCCTTCCATACTGACGCTGAATCCTGGCAGGAATATAAAAGGAAGTCTTTTTGAGGCCAAGAAGGCGAACGTAGTTAGCTTCTCCAGTATTGAAGACAGCTTCTTGGATTCCAGGGATTTGCCAATAAATCTGATCTTCATGGCGAGAACTCAACCACTCAGCCCAATCGCCTTTATGATTGAAAGAAACATCATGACGCCATTCACTGAAGGTGTATAACGTATGATCAAAATGCACAGGAGCTGCAATTTTTAGCTTGTGGCATAACCACACGTGAAGTAATGCAGGACATCCTGAGAAGGACCCAACAAAAGATCGAACATAAGAGCCTGGACCTGAGCTGGCACGAAGACGAGCCATCTCATCCAATCCATTGAAGGTTTCTGCAAGCATAGTAGGAATTGGATTGGCGCCACGATCCATCTGATCAACGAGGTCCAAGAGAACAGCTGACGCACAGCGAGAAGGCTGGACAGTGAGGAACCTAGCAAAGGAGCAGAATCTCAGAGCGCGACCTCGGGCTTTTTGAATATCAACAGCACCAATATGCCCAACAGGAGGGTAAATGTCAATCAGTTGTTGCATGGACACTTCCTGGTCTTTGATGAAAGAGTTCATGGATTCATCTGGATTATTCATCAAGCGAAGGAACAAAGGACGATAATCCGACACGTAAGATGGCTTCACCAGAGGGCCATCTACAGGATATTCCAATAAGGCACACCATTCTTCAAAGGTGGGACACATTTCTTGGTTGCCAAAACGGAAGACATGATGATCGGGATCCCAACACTCTGATGCAGCATAGAGTAATCCCCAATCGAGCTTGATGGTGGCCACGTAACCGAAGAGATTTTTCTCTTGCTCACTTATGGCATAGATATGGGATTCTCTTAATGTACCACGGATCCAATCAAGAATTGTACGAGTAGACATGGTGTCTGTAAGCCAGGAGAAAGGATACAGGGATAATCAGGATTACATGAACATGAGATTAGGATGAGTTCCTACCAATATAAAGGAAGTATGGATACTCGATCGAATCAGATAATATAAGATTAAAAATCGTACGATCGAGATGAGATGAGATAGCATAAGATTGCTTTCAACGGATGGATCATGAATGACTAATCCTATGAGATCTTTGGAAATGAATGGGATTTAAATCCTAACCCCAAAGGGAAAGTTTTTTAATCTTTGCACATTTTATCAGTGTTACCTGAAGGCATCAACCCTAATCCTAATCTAGCGGAGTGGAGAGAGGATCTCGACTCATGACTTTGTTTGTGTACCTAGGACCGATCGTAGCCATTAGAAGATGGTCTACGGCCTAATCTAGACACAAATAGGTAGGATATCCTAAACTAGGCTCACACACGTGATGCACATGTGTTCGTATACTACATGCATGTGTGGGTTAATCTAGGGGTAAGGCCAAGAGTTCCCTTAGCGCGAATCCCTGTTCGATATACTGTACCAGTGTCCGGCGTATCAGTACGTGAACAAGAGATCCGTTTACGTACCATAAAGGTACTAGGCTAAGGGTGGAATGCTTCTCTAGCACAGAGGCACCAGGTGATGAAATCCCAGTCAACCATGCTAGATAACACTCCGGGTTCCTAAAATAGGACGTGTGTGCATGTGAGATGCAGGGGTTTAGATGAAAGTGATGTAAGTGTGTGCAATAAGTTCGCGCAATCTATGATGCCTTCAGGTTTTGTTAGATTAAGTTTGAGTATATGTGATGAGAAAATAAAGCATACAAACTAATCTAACAAGCATAAAAGAGATAGAGTTTTCATGAGCCAGTTAAAATAGATTCAAATGAGTTATCCTTTGGAATTGTAATGAAGTTAGGTGGTCCCCAGCAGAGTCGCCAGACTGTGGGACACGATCCCGCGAGAGGGGTGGGGCGCGAGCCGCCATGCACTCTCTTGGTCTCTAATACCCACGCGATTGGCGTGTGCTTCTTAGTGTTGATTTAGATTCGTCTTTTATGTGAACTTGGGATCACTAAGGCAATCCGAATTCCACATAAAAGAGACTGACAGAGTCGCCACCTAGATATGGGATCTAGGACCCGTAATTAACCAGAAATCTAGACTCGCTACCTGGTTACAAGAATGGAAGGTATGGGGATTTATCCACCACATGCACCATTCCTGCCCGATAATCGGTCTTCGATTCCAAAAGCTAACTCTTTTAAATTTATTTTAAATGGCTCATTCAACTCTATGTTAATATGTTATCTACGGGACATGCATCCTATGATTTAATTTCAATGTGAATCCTAAATGTGTATTTTGATTTCTTGATTTGTCTGGATTCAATCTAAGTGCAAGTTCTCCTAAGATTCTAATCTCATAGAAGATCCTAAGTGATTTAATTAAGAATTTACAATAAAATTAAAATACAAAACACCACAATTTGTTGTGGTGCCGACTCGCGGTTGGTATGCCATCTGACATCCAAGCTGCCTACGTACCCAAGCCTCACTGGGATCAGAGTCGACGTAGTTCGGTGCACCTAAGCTAAGCTACTTATGCCTAACTCAACTAGGACACCGACTTAAACGGATTTGACTGTTTCAACAGTTTTAAAAGTAGTTATTTAATTCAAGTTGAGGATTTTATTATCTTAGGATTTCATCTAAGATGCTGTATGATTCTTATCTAAATGCAAGTTGTTCCTTAGACTAATGCAGGTTTGCCTACATCCTAGTTTACTAGGCTTGTCTTAAGGAAAGATTGGGTGACTAGTGTAACTAGACCTATGGTACGGTTGCTATTCATAGCAAGCGTCCGTGATGAGGCCGGACTCCTAACTCTAGGACTCCCTAAAACCTAGGACACGGCACGACACCAGTGTTCCTAAATTGGGCTCTAATGGTTCTTTAGATTGGAAACCATAATCCAATGGTTCCGAAAGACACAAGATAAATCGATTTAAGTTCTCGAGGTTAATGAGTTTCAGATTTCGAAGATTTTCAGTTTCTAGACATTTAAGGATTACCAATGGTTCTAGGGTTCACCAATTTCGGCCTTGAATGGCATCCAAAGGAGGGAATCGTGCGCTCTTTCCTTGTGCAATTTAATACTTAGGTTATAGCATCTTATTGCCTGGCAGAATCTCAGGATTTCCGTGGACAATAACCTCGGAGCCAACAACATGCTATAACTTAAATATTCAAATTGTCAAAGATCAAGTTGCAATTGGGATACGATTATGGATGCACTGGCCATTTTTCCAGGAAAATCTAAAGATCCTAAAATTTCTGTTTTAATGGATTAAGGAGTGAACATGTGACAGAATTTTAAAGTTCTTTAGGAATTTTTATATGATTTTCAATTAATTTCGAATTTTCCATGGATTTTATCAATTTTAAGCATACGAGCGGTTTTACAAGTGAAATTGTTGCAAATAAATTCGAAATGATTTGAAATTTCTACAGCAGCAAGATGAAAATGTATGTAGCTTACAGGATGAGTTTTGCATATTTTTACATTAAATTCACATTTAATCTTGATTAATCCATTAAATGTCCAGATTGCACAATTAACACATAAACTAGTAGAAATACAACTCTAAATTCTATGAAATTTCTACAGAAATACTATATAAATCAAAATAGCATGCAGTGAGATTTTCATGAATTTTAGAAATTATGTACTACCAATTTCGGATTTTACAATTTCCAGACCAGATTATAAATTAACACTACATCCCATATTAAAACAGATCCAAATAACACGAAAATTTTACAGTAACAAGTAATATGGAAGATAAGACTACTGTAAAAATTTTATGAATTTTAATGATGATCTGATGTTAGTAAAAATTCTCCTAAAATCTGATAAGTTTCAAAGAAAATATTAAATAATATACCAAATAAACTCCAAAAATCTTTATAAATTCATGGTAAAATGAATCAGTAACATATTATTTTCCCACGAAATTTCATTAATTTTAGAATCTGTTTGGTATATAATTTAATTTTTCTTCGTCAAAAGATGTTTTTTGAAGAGTTTTCATTTTTAAAACACAATTTGCGGAAAAAATCAGAAAAATTCGGAAAAATACAGAAATATTTTGAGAACAATGCACCTACCTGTGGTGAAGATCTCCGCCCAATCCAAAAAAATATAAAAAATCCTGCCGCCGCCGATCCGCTCCGCCGTCTTTCGCTTTCTCTGGAGTGTTTAGAGGGAGTGATTGAGGGAGTGAAGAGATAATGGAAGAAGAATATTAGGGAGAGGGATGGAAGAATATATTGAGGAAAGGGATTGGAGGGAGTGATTAGAAGAGATAATGGAAGAGAAAGAGATAATGGAAGATAAATTTCTCTTTTTTTTTTATGGATGGGAAGGAAGATATATATAGGGAGAGAAAGAGAGAGAGAGAGATATGTTGGTGGAGAGCTCATCATGTTGTCCCTCTTAGTGGAGAATCCATCATTATTGTTCTTAGTGGAGGGCCCATCATGTTTCTTAGTGGAGAATCCATCATTATTGTTCTTAGTGGAGGGCCCATCATGTTTCTTAGTGGAGAATCCATCATTATTGTTCTTAGTGGAGGGCCCATCATGTTTCTTAGTGGAGAATCCATCATTATTGTTCTTAGTGGAGGGCCCATCATGTTGTCTTAGTGGAGAGCTACCATCATTGCTCTTCATAAGAGGCCTCACAAGAGGCCCCATTGAGGCCCCACAACGCGGGCCCCACAACGTGGGCCCCACAACGCGGGCCCCACAACGCGGGCCCCACAACGCGGGCCCCACAACGTGGGCCCCACAACGTGGGCCCCACACTGTGGGCCCCCGGTTGATTCAATTTTAAACAAATGTTCAATGCGGGCCCACCAAACGGGTACAAATTCTCCCTTGCTCGGATTCTCACGAATAACCCTTCTCCGCACTTTAGCGGAAAAAATCAGAACAATGCAGAAATGACCAGAAAGATTTGAGAAAGCGTAAGGGACGAACACCGGAATAGAAAACATTGAAAAATTGATAGCGAAACCCTAATTTCTTTTTTAATCAAAGCAGAGCAAAATGGGGTGTCTACACGAGGTAAAAGCTCAACCCGAATTGCTACAAACTTCTACCCAGGTTGCACCTCTAAAATCAACAAGCAATAAGCATTTTTTTTGGATGTGGGAGTTAGAATGCCTAGAAACTGAATGGTTCGGATCAACCAAAGGTGTGCCAAAGGTGTGATGTATTAGGCTTTGGTTGTGTTGTATCGTGTGCACCAAATTATTTAAAGCGTGTCTCTTAATGGGTGTCATTATAAAAACCAAGGGGTGTAGGAAGATCATAATATATCACATTTTAAGAAGGAACAATACGAAAAAAATAAATAAAAAAATAGTATCTCCAGAAACAAAAGTAAATCAGTCAAAGAAATGGATTCATGAGCAAATTAACTTATTTAAAAACAACATTTCTACATGGCAAAAGCCCATTTAGTTCAATAGTGTACGGCCCACACCATAGGATGATCCGAATCGTCCATATGATAGGCCACAACGTAAATAGGTTGTGCCCAAAAAAGTGTTTCCATAGAATGATCATAGCCTTCCAATCTATGGAGGTTTCTTCAGTTCCTCCATAGATTCAAAGGCTAGGATCATCCTATGGAAATGATTTTTGGGGCACAACTTATTTAAATTGTGGCCCATCAAATAAACGGTTTGGATCATCCTATGGTGTTTTGAAAAATACTGAACTATGCATGCTTGTAGCATAAAGCATATAAAATCTCTCAAACCAAGAGGTGTGGGAAGATCATAATGCCACCCCTCACATTCTTTTGATAAAGGGTATTCTTGCCATTTTTACATTTAAGACCATCTTCCGTTTGAATCTGTCACAAGAAGTAAACTTTATCCCCAATTGGCAATTGCAAAATATGGCCAAATGCCCTTCCTCTTCTCTCAAATTTGCAAACTATGCTACTCTTTTCGCTAATATTGCATAGTAGGTTAGTCTTTTTGCAAAAACACCGTTTTATATAAATTAAATTTTTTGTCAAATGCCCAAAAAGCTTATTGCATCATTCATCAGAAAAAATAAAATATTAAAAGAGTGCAAGGACATTTTAGGAATAATAATAAACAAATTTTTAAGAGCAGAAAGTATAGCAAGGGTGAATTCCAAGTGGATAGTAAAGATCCCAAATTTTTTCAGGCTCTGTTCACTTGTTTTCCCGGGAAAGGAAAAGAAAAGGTTTCTCGGGATTCTGACGTGGCATTAGGAAAAGAAATCCAGGGAAACTGTGTAGGAAAAGGTTTCCCGCGCCTGTTCACGTGCGCATGATCTATGCAAGAAAATGTTTCCCGAGAAATTGCTTGCCCACCTTTTATCACTAGTTTTCCCGGAAAAGCAAATCTGACCAAAATAATGGGATTTGGTTTCCCACACTAGTGAGAAAAGAGACATTTCCACGTCATTTTTGACAATTCCATGTCATTATTTGACATATTCCACCCAGGTTTGTTATTTTCTCAGGAAAGCAAGTGAACACCAGAATTATGTCTTGTCAAGGTCTTGTCAAGAAAAAAAGAGTCTGTTTCTAGGGATTTGCTTTCCCGGGAACGCAAGTGAACAGAGCCTCAGAAGTTAATATATAAGTCAGGGAGGATGGCAGTGAGGCTTCAACAACAGTAGTTTGTATCTTGGCTTCACCTCCTCTCTCTACCTAGCTCTACATGTATTGTGTGCACCCAACAATAGAATTTTAACTTTTAGTACATTATTGAACAATAGAAGTACAACTTTTAGTATGTTAGGTGGGCGTGGGTGGGGGTGAGAGGCGATGAGCCCTCATGTAAAAAAAGGGATTTGCTAGGGAACACAGCATAAGGCATTTTGTGGCATGGCTGTTGCATGAGACAGCAGTCACATAGGATGAATAAAATGAATAAGACAAAATCTGCTGAAATCTTAGCCTATGTGGCTGCTCTCTCATGCAACAGCTGCTCCCAAAATGCCTTCTGCGATGGTTCCTGCCAAATCCAGTAAAAAATAGTCTTAAATAAAGGGGGTGGTGAGAGAAGAAGAGCAGCTAGCCAGCGAATGTAAAAAAAAAAAAAAGCCAAACAGGGGGGCGAATCAGCGAATGTCTCACTTTCCCTTTCTGTTGTACTCAGTGCCCACTAATATGCGCCGAAAGGCTGATCCTGCAACCTCGTAGAAGAGCGTTGGCAGATTACCAAAAGCTATAGTTTAGATTTTATGCTCTAAAGTCCCTTTGAAATTAACGAACGGTTTAGAAGAGCATTGGGAAATGAATGGCTTAGATTACGCCCCAAACGGGCGCGCGTTTTTCCCGCCAATTTCACTCAAAAAGCCTCCTTTCAAATCAATTTAAGAGCTCTCTAATCACCTCCCTCTCTTTCAAATATATCTCTGTGGGCTAGACCAGAAAAGCAAACAAGGGGCGGTTTTCAAAACTGGGTTTGAATGGGTGGATTGAAGGGTAAAAAGGGTTTGAAGAAGAAGAAGAAAGATGAAGGTGTGAATGAAGAAGATACAGAGACTATGTCCAAGAAAAGAAAACGAGGGCGACCACCAAAGCGTGAGGTTGTTATATTGAAGGACAAAATCAAGTCAGAAAAGCAGATGGAGTCCCAGAGACAGATTCAAAAGGTGAAAGTTGAAACAAAGGAGGATCCTGTTATGGTTTCGAACAATCCGAGGCTGGGTTTGGGCAATGGAATGAATGTGAGCTGATTTTTGTACTAGTTTTTTTGTTTTTTTAACTTCCTTGCATTTGATTAGTATTTTTTTTCTTCCTGTTTTGAGGGTTTTTTTTTACATTGGTGTTTGTAGGGTAAGAAGGAAAAAGCAAAACCAGGGGAAAGCAATATGTGCCATCAATGTCAGAGAAATGATAAAGGAAGGGTTGTTCGGTGCAAGAAATGCCCTTCCAAACGATATTGTGTACCATGTATAGAGAGTTGGTATGTTGCCTGCATTTTTTTTTTTTTTTTTTGTGAATTAATAAAAGGGTGTTGCTGTTTGTTTGATGGAATATGGAGTTTGTTCTTCAGATTGATTGATTTTTTTTTTATCAGTGTACAAATATCCAGTTGCAGATTGACACTTTGAACATGGATTTTACTGTCTTACTTGTACCTCCATGTTATCCTATTTTCCTTTCTTAAAGTTAAATTTGTATGAATTAACAGACTAGTGTTAATGTTTGTTTGATGGAATATGTAGTGTGTTAATTCGGTAATTTCGGCCGAAATTTTGGAAAAATATTAAATAATGAAAAAATTTGAGATTTTTTGAGTGAAATTCCTTAAATTTAGAACAAAAATTCGGGGAAAATGGAATTTCAACTGAATTCGGGGTATACCCAATTTCGGTTTTGGTCTGGACTGAAACCCTGAAATTTCAGATTTCAGTCGAAATTTAAAACCATGATTGACACTTTGAACATATTTTAGACTGTATTACTTTTTCCCCATATTATCCTATTCTCTTTTTCTTAAAAAGGAGTTTGTTTGATGGAATATGGAGTTTGCGCCTCAGATCGATTGATTTTATCATTGTACACATCTGCAGTTGCTGATTGACACTTTGAATGTGTTTTAGACTGTATTACTTTTCCCCTATATTATCCTATTTTCCTTTTCATATTTTCTCAATGCTAGATTATGTTCCTTGTCTTCAGCCTCCCCACGTCACTTCTCTCATTTGCTTTTACTGGTGTATCGGTTTCTAACAATAGTGGAGTTTAATGGACGTTTTTTGACTGGGATGACTATGGTACCGAACTTTGTCCAGTAGTACTGAGGTTGTGTGATCATTGGATTCTTTATATTTGATAATTGATTTCTCAATATTGGAAACAATGTGTTATAATAAAGAAAAATCAGATTCCGCAATACACAATCCATTATCATCGTTGTTGATGAGTTTAAATGTATTTGGTTGTCCCCTCATCCATTTTTTTAGCACATGTTGCATTCCTATTGCATATGATAGATGCAAGGTGAGATGGACTCAATTTCCTTATTAATTTGCCATACGTTTCTCTTTCGCAAGAAATAACAGCCAGCCATGAAGAAAGCTAAAGATGTCTGTCCGTAACATATGCCTGTACTCGAAGTGGTCATGCATTTATCATTGTTACAAAGAAATTCTCTTCCTATAATCTTATTTGAAAAGAAAAAGTGTGTTTCACCATTTGATGCAAACCTAGGATTTGTGGATTAACTTCTGGGAACTTAGAAGCAAAGTAATGATTTCTAGTTCAAGTAAATAGTAACATGCATTCCCAAATGAAATAAAACATCACACGATACTCAATTCAGTCAGAGATTTTCATTAATATTCCTAGCCTTTGAAATCTTTCATTAACAGAACCAATTCAGCCAAGTAGGATTCGAAGTCAGACAATATAATCAAAATCAAAGAAAGCAGATCTATAATTAATAATATTCAAGGTCTAAGAAATCTTTCTAACAAACTGATCTATCACAAGCCCCTATCTTTGGCTCAAAGAAGCTAGGGATAGTGGGTGGCTTGGGTCCTGAAAGCCCACGTCCCACGTTTGAATCATCTACATGGGACTCTTAACATTGCTCCTAGTATGAAATTGAG
Organism: Tasmannia lanceolata; assembly: GCF_043159265.1. NCBI lineage: Eukaryota > Viridiplantae > Streptophyta > Magnoliopsida > Canellales > Winteraceae > Tasmannia > Tasmannia lanceolata. The sequence continues at coordinate 1,777,830 of NW_027518693.1, forward strand.
GTTCGGTCGACTAGCCATAGGATCCCTTGCGGCCGAACTAATATGGACCCTCGTTCGTGTCCCTTTGCTGAGAACGATGTGTCATCTTCTCTGCCTTCAATTCCAATTGGAAGGCATCATCAACAATGATGAGGCTGTGAAGGGAAACCGACTTCTCAATCTGAAATCGCAATCCACTGATGTATCGAGCAGTAGTTTGCTCTTCATCTTCAACTAATGCATCAATGGCTATCAAGAGTAGAAACCCTTTTATGTATTCCTTCATGGATTGAGCTCCTTGCTTAAGGCTGAGTAGCCTCCTCTCTTGCTAATCCAACTTCTTCCATTTGACAAATTTCCTGCAAGCGAGATAACACCCTAGACTTTTGTTCTACCATACTTTGCATGTTATCCTGATTCCGTTTCTTGTGCTTATTCTTCACAAATCAAAGCTCTTGGCCAATGGCCAATCACTACATCAGTCGGCCAGGGATGTTCATCTATTTTCACCAACCACTTGTCTCTCCTTGATATTTGGGACTTCAAGCTAGGTTAGCTCGAATCAGAACTGGTCAGATCTCATGACTTCAATCGCAGCTCCAATATAGGTCAATGATCCAAAATAGCATTAGCCATAGCACATTGACACATTCGGTTTAACGAGCTCCAAAGGGCAGATGAGGAACTGATTAATCCTTCTCATACTTAAGCTTCTAGCCCAGGTGTATTGGCCCCACTCAAAGGGAGATCAATCAGTTCATTTCTCTTCATAAAGTTAGTAAAGGCCATCAGTACAAGTTAAAGAGTTGCATATGCCATTGTTATTTCTGCAACACTCGGTGATGATAATATGCTAGACCTGCATTTGTGAGTTAGATTGAATGCTTTTGATGGTGTTGAACAGAAATTTAGTCAAACTGAGGGAATAGTTGCTTATTAGCTTTTCCTGAATCTACTCATTCCCGCTGGTGTTGGAGCAGCAGTAGTGGTTTACAGAACAGCTATTTATTTAAGTAGACTCCCTCTATTGAAGGATTCCTTCTCATTTATATAAATGCCTTGTATTTTTTTTGGAAGTTGAGCTATCAATCAATTAATGCTTCATCACGTGCTCTTTGTGAATTTGTTATTTCCAACATTTATTTTCTTAATTTTTAACCAGCAATAGCCTTCGTGTTCACTTTCACTTTAGGCAATGTAGCCTTGTCAATGTTTCACATGTTTCAATTGCAATCACTTATCTTTTCTATCTTTCTCAGTGTTTCATATATTGTAGTTGCAATCATTTATCTTTTCTATCTTTCTATGAAAAATGTGATGCCATAATTGATTTGGTGAATTTATGTATTTATCTAATTTGGATGTACCGTGCCTGTGTTTGCTTTTGTGGTCCATGCCATCAAAGTGATCACACTTAAATTTATAGTGTGGATTTTATTATGCTCAATTCTTTTGTTTGGATAATGAATAACAGGTATCCTCAACTGTCGGAGGCAGACATTGCAGAGGCTTGCCCAGCCTGTTGTGGAAATTGCAATTGCAAGCAGTGTTTACGTCTACATGAGATACCCCAGGTCTGTTATTTATTCTCCAACATTTATTGTTCAGTAAAATAACCTTCGATCCTCCTAGCTCGATTGATGCCATCTGAATTTATTCATGGTACACCAGATTTCAGTGAGGCGGGTGTATGAAGCTGAAAGACAAGCTGAAAGAAAACGATGGTCTCATTATTTGATAGATCTACTTCTACCATTTCTGAAACAAATGAATCAGGATCAAATAAGGGAAAAGGAGTTGGAGGCTAAGATACAAGGTAGTATTTGCTTTAGTTTTGACATCATTCCTTTTTTTGAATGGCAGTTCTGACATCATTCTTCTTAATTGTTTTTTTAACGAAAATGTTCATTTGAATAGGATTATTACCGGCTGAAATTGACCTTCAACTGGCAGTTTGCATGGATGATGAACGCATTTACTGGCAGATTTCTCTTCCCTGAATTATTCTAAAATTTATCATGGAATTTGTTTAGATTTTCTTTTTTGTTGGTTTCTTAATTTGTTGAGAACCTGATATATAATATTTGACTGGACCAGTAACAACTGCAACACTTCTATTATTGACTTTCATAGAAGCTGTCCAAACTGTTCATATGAACTATGCCTTAGTTGTTGCCGGGAGATCCGTGAAGGTAACCTATAGGATAGAGGAAAAGCTTATTTGGATGGTGATATTGTTCCCAAGACTAACAAGCTAATGAGAGTTTCAAACGTGCATGTAGGGGCGACTTCTACTGAAAATGCCAGGCCATTAGTTGAATGGGAAGCCAACATGAATGGAAGTATTCCTTGTCCTCCAAAGGCAATGGGTGGCTGTAGTGATTGCCTTTTGGAGCTCAAGAGCATCTTTCCGAAGGATTGGGTCTTGGAGTTGGAAAGGAAGGCAGTGGACATTGTTGACAGCAAGAAACTTTTGCAATTGCCTGACATTTCTGAACGATGCTCTTGCTTCAACTCGGGTGCCCATTTTGATTCCAGTAACTCACGAAAAGCAGCTTCTAGAGAAGATTCTGATGACAACTATCTATATTGCCCACATGCAAGAGATACTCGACATGGAGACCTAGAGCATTTCCAGATGCATTGGATCAAAGGTGAGCCAGTGATTGTTCGCAATGTTCTTGATTTCACATCTGGATTGAGCTGGGAACCATTTGTTATGTGGCGTGCATTTCGTGAGAATAAAGTTTCCAGGGCTGGTTTTGAGTGTTACACAGTGGAGGCTATTGATTGCTTGGATTGGCGTGAGGTTAGTTCTATTGCCCTCCTATGGTTAAAGTGGTATTATATTTTTACCGGAGGAATGAAGAGTGCCCTTGCAAAAATCAGCTTCAAGGCCCCCCTATTGGTTGATTTTAGCAAAGTGCATTTATTGATGGCACTGAAAAATGTGGATGGTGCCGAAAAAAGTGGAAACCGCAGCGACTTTGCTGCAATCAACCAATAAGGGCGCCCTTGAAGCTGATTTTTGCAAGTGCACCCTTCATTCTATCATTCCTTTTTTTACCGTTATGATCTAGGTACATCCCATAAGTTGAGTAGATAATTACAACCATATTATACGGTCGCACTGCATATGGAATCATTGCTTTATGCATAATACATTATGGTTTTCTGTTGTCCTTGGCTTCTTGTGCGATTAAACTGTGTTTTTTTATTACACAGTTATTTCCTAATCCACTTCAATTCTTAAATAGGGTTTCTGGCTTTGGAATTTTTACTGTAATTGTGATTGTGTGCCTCAGAGCATGTGAATCAAACCATGCGTCTCTTTTGTCTTTTCTATATCTCTAACTCTGGCTTTTATTACAATAGTCATACGGTGGACTTTATCTAACCTTGTATCAAATTTTGATATAATATGCAGGTTGAGACTAATATTCACAGCTTTTTTAAAGGATATACAGAGGGCAGAAAACATGACGATCATTGGCCTCAGATGCTCAAATTGAAAGATTGGCCCCCTTCTAATTTATTTGAAGAGCGGTTACCGCGCCATTGTGCTGAATTCATTGGTGCTTTGCCATATCTTGTGTACACAGATCCGAAGCTTGGTCTTCTTAATGTTGCTTCAAAGTTGCCAGAAAAAACCCTAAAACCGGACTTGGGACCAAAGACATATATAGCTTATGGGACATCTCAAGAATTAGGGAATGGAGATTCTGTAACTAAGCTTCATTACGATCTGTCAGATGCGGTAAGCTAACAAAGTCTCACGGCTTGTCTCTATCAATAATCAATATTTAAAAACTCAATTCCAATATAGAATTTATTAAATTCGTCATTTTATTGAAAAAATTTGTCTTTTTTATATAATTTAATTTTTGACCTTGGTAATCATAAGTCATATCATTATCTGACTGAGATGACTTGTCAGAGTTCGGTGTCGATAAGCCAGTTTTTGCTGTGTTGCCACAATGAAATTCATTGCAAATTAGTCTCGTAATCACAATGAAATTCATTGAGTTTGACTAGGTTTTCTATTTCACTAATGTTTTTATCTAGATCATTGTTCATAATTATGTGATTATCTCATATCATGGACATTGTTTAATTGTTGTTGTAAAATTTTCCTAATTTGTTATTTTGCTTACTTTCAATTCAGGTGAATGTTTTGATGCATACGGCAGAAGTAGTTCATGACTCAGAACAGGTTTCTAGTACAGAAGAATTGAAGAAAAAGCATCACGCTGAAGATCAAAGTGAACTTTGTAAACTACAGCAAAAGGTTGATGAGAAGCTCCCTGCACCATCTGCTGAGAAACACATTGCGGAGATGGATAAATTCCGGTCAGATGGCATCTCTACTGATGATGGCCCTGGTGAGAGAAAAGGAGACACCATTGTCCTTGGCAGTGGACCTAAACTGAGCAAGTTAGATGTTGTAGATGGAGATTGTGAATCTAATGCTGGTGTTCTATCTATTTTCAAGGATGAAATAAATGAAGAATTTGCTGGTATTGAAGAACAAAAAGAGGGAGGGAGAGGTTCCTTTTCTGTCAAAACTGGGGACCATGAAGAATTTGCTGTGTTTGGTAAAGCAGAAGAGAAGAGTCCTGGTTTTTTTAGTTTAAAAACTGAAACTAATGGAGATATTGATGATTTAGCTGATGAACAAGGGGGAGAAAACTGCCCAGAGAAGAATAAGGAAGAGGCTAGCTCTTTCGGCGTCAAAACTGATGTAAGTGAGGAACTTGTTTTCAATGGGGTGCCGAAAGGTGTTGATGCTGGTTTTTGTGACGTTAAAACTATAACTATGGAAGCACATATGCCTTTGATGGATGAGCCAAAGGGTGAAAATGTTTTTTGTGGCCCCCCATCAGAAGATGGTTTCAATGATTATGTTGGGAATGCGACTGCTCGTTGCAGAAATACTCATGGTGTTTCTGAAAAGAGTCTGGAGAAGAAGCGAGTTAGGGGTACAAAGAGGAAGAGAGGAAGAGGCAGAGTTTCCGGGAATAAGTTGAGATCTGAACTTCCACTTGATCGTGCTATGGGGAAAGTACACAATATGAGGAAATCTAGTTCTCGTGTTGTAAAAAGTTGTACTGGTGAAGAGATTAACAGAAATGGCACACAGGAATGTGCTGAAACTGTGAGTAGTGAAGCACTTGAGACTTCTATTGATGACCAGAAAGGAGAAAGTAGCAAGGATAATGTGGTGAAGAATACTAGTAAACGCAAAAATATTCCTCGTGTTTCTAAAAATAGTTCAAACTCTCACAAAGTCTATGCGAGGAAGATGAGAATGCCTGCAAATTTTGGCAATAAGTTGAAGTCCGAACTGTTAGCCGGTGGTGCCCTTTGGGATATTTTCCGAAGACAAGATGTTTCTAAGCTACAGGAATACCTTAGGAAGCACTTTAGAGAATTCGAATTAGAAAAGGTAATCAATGATAGGACATATAAAAGGGATACTGCACTTCTATTCATTTTGACAATTACATGCAATTTATCATTCTTTTGTTTTACCAGGTTGTTGATCCCATTCTTGACCAAACTTTTTATTTAACTATGGAGCATAAAGGGAAGCTTAAGGAAGAATTTGGTTAGTTTACTTCACCATAGTTTAGTTGTCGACTTAATGTTCTCTCCTATTTTCCTTTTCCTTTTGATTCCATTTTCATGCCTTATATTTGGTAGGATGTTTACTTTGTTGATACCCTGAAATCTGAATGATATTTTAGATGCTTTGGTGTTTGTGTAGGAATTGAACCGTGGACCTTTGTTCAAAATCTTGGAGAGGCTGTTTTTATTCCTGCCGGTTGTCCTCACCAAGTTAGAAATCTCAAGGTATGTAGATCACGAATTTGTTAATGCATTAGTTGCCACAAATGTATTACTCGAGACCATTTCATAGTCTTCCTTGTTCATGTGTCCAGTAAAAACTTAAGAACTTATTCATTGGCAGTTTGAGGTGAAATCAACTTGCATCATTGGGAGGATCACTGATCATGCCAATAAATAATGGAGCACTCAATTGACTTACTAGACTTCATCTTATGAAGCTCTTGCTTTTATGTTTACAGTCTTGTATAAAGGTTGCACTTGACTTTGTCTCACCTGAAAATGTTCATGAGTGCGTCCGTGTGACAGAAGAATTCCGAGTACTTCCCAAGGATCACTGGGCAAAGGAAGACAAACTAGAGGTATATCGATCTCTTCCTAGTTCCTGCAACACACATAGATAATCATGTATATATATATAGAGAAAATGGTTTGTGTGCAGCTGCACAGATAGCTTATCTGTGCATGGCTGCACAAACCATAGTGGGGACCAAATTTTTGGGGGATCCAAAGCATTCATTTGGAAGGCCCTTCCATGAATAGGGTGTGTACCAAAAATCAGCCCTATACGATCATCCTAACCCAATCACTGTTTTGGATATATATATATATATATAGAATTTGCTAGGGTCCATCACAGAAAGGCATCTCGCGGCTGACTGTTGCATTTGAGAGCAGCCACACAGGCTCACTTTTCAGCAGATTTTGTCTTATTCATTTAATTCATCTGAGGTGGTTGCTCTCATGCAGCAGCCAGCTGCGAAATGCCTTTCTGTGATGGTCCCTAGCATATCCTATATATATATATATATATACAGAGAGAGAGAGAGAGAGAGAGAGAGAGAGAGAGAGAGAGAGAGAGAGAGAGAGAGAGAGAGAGAGAGAGAGAGAGAGAGAGAGTCTATTCATTTGTGTTGTTTTTGTGTGTTATCAATTCTTATATGCTTCGGTAGCCTCCAGCTCCTTCAAAGCCAAGCACTCTGAACCAGAGAATATTAATTGAGCAATTTTCCCAATAAGTGACTCAATTAATTCTAATATCACTGAAAAAAAATTCAAATATTCATATCAGACGGACTTAGTGCGAACAGAGCCCGCAACCTCTACGATACACGTAGATGTTCTTAAAATGTATACCTTGCCGAACTGAGCCTGTGACCTTTCTGCTACAAGTAGATATACTTCACCAGTATACCATATAATCTATTTTTTTTTTCCGAAATGGTAGTATACCATTCAATGTACTTCTGTTATTAGTTTCTTTTTTCTTGCTTGTTTTTTAAAATAAACTTCTGCTTTTTTTTTCCTCTCAGAATTCTCGAACATAGCGTCTTTAGAAATTAGAGACAGCGCCTTGACAAATTATTCCCGAATTGGAATTTGTATATTCTTCCAACACCCATGTTCTTTTGATTTACCTTGAATCTGATTGCATGGAACAGGTAAAGAAGATGACCCTTCATGCAATCGACAAAGCTATGAATGATATTCTGGGGACATCTGATCCTTCATCTGAGCCAGTGAAGACATCCAAGCCAAAGTGAGTCTGGCTTGAAACCTTGTGCACATTCTGGTTTTGAATCGTTATCATATTATATCGTTCTGTTACATTGTGTTCTTATGGGACTTGCAATTTCTTATACTGACAAAATTGGAGTTGGGCTTGATTGCTTGGTCTTCTATGGGTGGTATAGGTTTGGCCCCTATCAATCCTAGGGTGACTTTTAGCCCACATCCTGTTGTTTAAGATTCAACACTAACCCGTGCATTTTGTGCACACCTGGGAATTTTTGTCATCCTTCTTTGACCTTTTGGATATCATTGCAGGCTGAAGAAAAAGCCTCCAGCCAAGAGGAAGAAGAAATCTGCCAAAAAAACACTGCCCAAGCAAACAGCAGAGCCAAGTTCTGATCGTCCATCGCAACTGTGTGAACATTCTTCCGAAAACACACTGCCAAAAGAAACAGCAGAACCAAGTTCTGATAGTCCACTGCAACTATCTGAACATCCTTCTGAAAACACACTGCCAAAAGAAACAGCAGAACCAAGTTCTGATAGTCCACCACAACTATGTGAACATCCTTCCGACAACACACTGTCAAAAGAAACAGCAGAACCAAGTTCTGATAGTCCACTGCAACTCTGTGAACATCCTTCCGAAAACACACTGCCAAAAGAAACAGCAGAACCAAGTTCTGATAGTCCACCGCAACTATGTGAACATCCTTCAGAAAACACACTGCCAAAAGAAACAGCAGAACCAATTTCTGATAGTTCATCGCAACTATGTGAACATCCTTCCGAAAACACACTGCCAAAAGAAACAGCAGAACCAAGTTCTGATAGTCCACTGCAACTATGTGAACATCCTTCAGAAAACACACTGCCAAAAGAAACAGCAGAACCAATTTCTGATAGTTCATCGCAACTATGTGAACATCCAGTGCCATTGCCGGCAACAACACCCATATCGAAAGCTTCTCCGATCTCATCACCCACCACCCCGCTACCCTTCATTGAATAGAAGACTATATTTATGAAATCCGGCGATGTCTCATCTCCGAGTTTCAATTTTCTACATAGGGGCGTACTATAGTTGCCCATTTTGTGCAGAAACTGTCTCTACGGCCTCTCCTGCTGTTGCTTTTGTCATTTATTGCAACAGATGAGACATGGCTCTTTTGTTCTTTTGGTAGGGCGTACTTTAATTGCCCATTTTGTGCAGAAAATGTGAAATGTGTGTTGTTCTCTACAGCCTCCTGCTGTTGTTTTTTCATTGTGTTGCAAGTAAAACAGCAGATGAGATTTGGCTCTTTTGTTCTTTTTGTATGAAAGCATCTGTAATGTGTTTTTATATTCTTATAATTGTTGTTACAGACGAAATACTTCTATCGGATAGGCCACCATAATGTTGGATCTTCAATGGCTTAGAAATCACACCAATCCCTAAAGTCCAATAATGTGTATTTTTGGTATTTGAATGTGGATCGTTGCTTGTATGTAAGCTTTCACCATCTACTTCCAAGGCTCTGATTGACATAATATTTGGGTCATTGAAGATATGGGTGGTCTAGATCAACCAAGTACAAGTCCCACTGTATTATTGGGCGGACATCTTTTGTATTACAATTGATTGGACCCTACAACCTAAGCACTCTTCTAAATCAACCAAGTACAAGTCCTACTGTATTATTGGACGGACCTCGTTGTATTACAATTGATTCTGCCTGCATACCTAAGCACTCTTCTGTATCGGTCATGTTCCATTTAAATTTTCAAAACTCTAAAACCCCATGCTAAAGGAACTCTCTTCTCGCCCTTATGAAGGCCTTTTTTTCATTTGAGGTTATTGGCAACCGAATGTGTTTTATGATCGATTGTGCTAAAAAGGTGATCTGTTGGTAAAGGCCAATAACCGATTATAAAGTATAATCGATTATTTAAATTAAAAGAAAAATGGTTAGGAGAGTAATTACCAAAATCGGTGATTATCAACTGATTATACGCGTTGACTCTCTTTCTCTCTCTCTCTTATATCTGTTCTTTACTAATGTTTCTAGGTCAAATTATGTTTTTGTATTTGACGGATGAAGTGGAGCATGTCACCTTCGTGTGAAATCGGGTATTCTTAGTTTGATCTCATAGATAAAATTATTGAATTTTCCTAAGCGCTGAGATGGATCTGGATGAAATTTTCTACTATCTTTGTAGTAAAAGAGATCTTCATCGTCTGATTTACTTAATAATCAATTAATGATTAGGAGATGTTATCAGCACTGCTGTATTTTGATGAGGGTACTCCTCACTTGATTAAAAGTACGGTATGGCCTGCACCATAGGATGATCCAAACCGTCCATTAGATGGGCCACAGCCTAAATAGGTTGTGCCCCAAAAACCTATTTAGGCTGTGGCCCATCTAATGGACGGTTTGGATCATCCTATGGTGTGGGCCATACCGTACTTTTAATCAAGTGAGGAGTGCCCTCATCAAAATACAGTAGTGCTGATAACATTTCCTTAATGATTTAGTATTGACTTGTTTATATTCACTATAGGATCATCTAATTGATTTTAATTCCAGTAAGGAGTACAATTGTTTTGAGCTGAAGGCGAGTTGATTCTTGAAGTTAATTATGTTTGGTGAAATTTGGTCATTTTCTGGTTTCTGCTGTAAATCTTCGGAACCAATTCTTCCCTCTACTCCTAGTCTTAGGACAAATGGATCTAAGAATATTTGAATGTGTCTATGCTGCAGTTTGAACAAATCCTCTACTAGAAGTCTTAGTGAATGTATGTGGTTCCTCCGAAGCAGAACTTCAGGGATTAGAAATTTAGAAGCATGATATTTGGTGAACTCTATCTTCTAAATTAGGCAGTGGACTGTATGCTTTGTGTATGAACACCTTTTCCTTCATTTGACGAAGCCAAGTGGATAGTTTTGGACCATCATCAGTATACAAATGTATATCAATTATTAGTAACGACTGAAAATAACTAATTAGCTCGCTGTCTATTGGTCAAGTTCTCGGATTGATGATACTTTATTACTGATGTTTAATATATTATTAGAACTGGAATTTACAGAACAAAAACCAATGTGAATATACTTGTGTTTAGAGGGGGATATATGATCTCAAGCTTGTGTTTTTATATACCCACAAAAGGAATGTCTGAAATTGCTGTATATTATTATACTCACTGAAGAAAAACAGAGCGATGCATCCTTCTCTATGGTTAATGAAGTATCCACTCAAACCTACTGAGTGGCCTTTTCTTATTTTTTCGCTGCAGCAAGTCAGTTGCGAGGCGCTCAAGACCTGTTCGGACGTGAGCTGAGCTTCCAAGATCCTACTACTGCTCATTCCAGCGGACGGACCGCTCCCCCTTTCGCGTACTTCTTTTTTTTTTTTTTCTCACCAGAATGCATGTGAAAATCAACTAACCATTGCTTTTCCTAATTACTATCAGGATGATGCTGGCATTCAACATGTCCCCCACTCAAAGGTATTGGTTTCTAGTGAGTTCTATGCTTTGGTGAGAACCCTTTTCTTAACAAGAATAGCTGATTTCATCACAGCGGCCTACACATCTAAGCCCACTCAAGAAGATAAAGAAGATGAATTTCTCAAGCCTTATGATGGGAGTGGCACTATAGTAAGAATGGGAATGGTACCTTCTCTTGAGAACGTGAAGTTGGGGACCTGGGGGACATTTGGAATTTAAGACAACAATGATAAACTTAATTAGCAATGTAGTCTGGATTTTGGCATCTACACTTCAAATTATATCTGCACAAATCAAGGAAGTTTAGGGTGTCTCATGTATGAATGCCCATGTCTCTCTATTTCTCTTAAGAATTCATATTTTTCACTAATTCTCATCGTTCACATTCTGTATTGGGGCAATAGTTAAGGGTGTCTCATACATGAATGCCCATGTTCATCTGTGATAGTAAGCATATAAAGAATGGGAATGACATCTCATTTTGTTATAGTAACCATAGCGATCGAACGATGCCGACATGAAGCAAATGCAGCTGTATATAGAGAAGGAAGGCAGAGGGAGGGACCATGATCACTGTTTTAAGAATTCTTGATGAGATTTGGAAGTCATGGGACATCATTAAAAAAAATGGAAGTCATGGGATGCCTCCAAACTGGTGTTTAGTGTGTTGTCTGAAAGCAAAATGCCCAATGCATGCCTTCAGTCAGTGGTTTTGAAGTGTGAGACATTGTAATATACATCATTGCGATTAATTCACCATTCAACATTGTAGAAGAAACTGAGAAACATGTTCTGTATGCTACACATAAATAGAAGAAGATTCATATGGATGCAGAAACCAAATGCTCCATAAGTGGTTGTCAAGCCTTGTAATAAAATATTGTAGGCGAAGTGCCAGGAATCAACCCGATATTTGAATAGAAACAGATTTGAATTCTCATTTGCTTGATCACCTTCAAACTCTGAGATTGCCTTTTGTTTGGATAGGTAAGGTGTTTGCTCAGCTTTTGCTGTTGTCCCACTCGCTCTGTTTCGAAACTACATGAATTGTCACTTTTGCATTGTCCCGCTGCTCTGTTTCGGAACTAACATGAATTGTCACTTTTGTAGACTGACCTTTCAGTGAGTTATGGGTTTCATGTTAGGATCTTGTGCAAGAATTCTTCACTCAATTTTTGTAATGAGTGTCAAATGGGATGCACAATAATGACAATTCTCCCCTACCTTTTTCTTTCTCTTTGTATGTCCAGAGGTATACGAGTGTTATACATCGGGATAGATGGGTGACTTTGTGTGCGATCATGATGGATCTCCAATATTAGCAATTACTAGTTTGGCAGTTCATACAAAGATATGCATATTGTCTTTTAGTATTTAAAGAGCTGTCAAAAGGTTATTACAGTTCCCTAAAAGCTCTCACAAGCCCATTTAAAAAGAAAACACAAGCTAGGTTCGTGCAAATTATTAAAACATGGTTGCGCTGATATCATTTCCCTAAATATAATATCATTAATAGAGAGCATCATACCTGCATTCCCCTATTTTGATATTGGCACTATCAACAGCCAATCAAAGAACTTTAGCATACAAGAGGGGCGTAAATGTCAGAAAGATATCATCTCCCATTTCATATTTGTTTGCTTTTTTGCTTGGTTTCATTCGAGATTTTTTTTCTTATGAAGACACCATAGTTACTTGAAGATCTATTGGTAAATATAGGACTTGTTGCTAATCCTACATGTTCATTGCTTGTACCCAAGGATCCTGAAGATGGAAATGATCTAGTAATCACATTGCATGGGACTGCAATTTCCTTACGTTCAATTTAAACTTTTTTGTTCTTGTACTTGTGACCTTTCTTCATGGTATCAGATCAGTTAGGCTGGCTAGGTCTGAGGGAATATTGCTATTAAAGCTGTTGGCACAGCCAAATTGGTCTGCATTATTTAAGCTTGAGCTGACATGGACACTATGCCTTTTGGCACATGCTCATGCAAGCTACCTGGACAAGCTGTTTATTTTGGATGGGATAATGCCAACTACCCATTTAACATGGGTAGTTGGCATGATCTATTGGCACATGCTCATGCAAGCTACCTGGACAAGCTGTTTATTTTGGATGGGATCATGCCAACTCATAAAAAAAAACTACCCATTTAACATGGAACAGTGATCTTATTGCTAACGAAGTTTTGGTTACTTTTTGAATTCCTAGATTTATCCCTTTAAACAATGTTTGATGTTTTGTCAATTCACACTTCAAGGTCTAAATTTATATTTAAGGGTTCCTCTTAACTATGTATATTTTCTGTCTTTGTATCATATGCATGTGTTTTTATCATGCCTGGATTGATCCCTTTAGATTGTCAGGAATTGTTAAGCTTCAGTTTGGATGTTGTTTTTGTTATGTGGATTGGAATCTAAGTTTCAGAAACGACAGAGAGCTGATGCGAGTTGCATACCTGAAAAAGCAGCCTGATGCATTCTGGGTGATTGCGCCCCTACTTTTCTTGAATATATCTTGGTACTATATGTAACTGTTAATTCTTGAGTTTTGTGGATATACGTGGTACACGTTGGTTTCCTTCATCTAGTCTAGGATATGTTATACACTTCCTTTTTTATGCAATCTATTCTTTCTGTTCTGATTTGTTATTTTCTGCCGAAGGATGAAGGTGTTGTGAACTTTTTTGTCTTACTTTGGATGCCCTTGCAACGCATTCGCATGGTAGAAGTCATGGCACAGGCGTAAGCGAAGGAGGAGGAGCGAGCCGTCTAGGGGCTCCTCCTGGCCCCCATCGTGTCAAGCTTTGAGTGCAGCCCTCTTTTACCACAGAGGCACTATCAAGGTCCCATGGTGTGCGCCAATCTGATGATGCTCAAATTTGACCGGATGATCGAACAGCCCTGATTGTGCTGGGTCCCGCCGTCTACCTAATTCTAATGACAGGGAGAGAGATCGCCTCGACCTGCGACCTGCGCTCACAGACAAAAGGTTAAGGACCACCCGGAGTTGGAACTCTAGGGAACCTTTGACACTCAAGTCAGACGGAGACACCAGAATGAGAGCTGAACACCGAAAAGAGAGAGCCGTGGCCACTAGGAAGGCTGGGGAGATATGCGCACCTGGGTGTGGTGTTTGGGTGTTGTGCTCTGTTCATAGTGATTTGTAGATAATGGGAGGAGAACGGGTTCCATACCTTGGATAGAGTTCAAAAGAAGAAGTAGAAGCCCATGACGTTGAGTGGAGGGTTCCCCTTTATAGGCAGAGTTCCTTGTTCCTTGGCGCGTTGTGACAGTGACGTGACACCGTAATAATCGTTGGAGACGCAGGTCATGCGTGTACGGTTCTGGCGAGTGATGTGACAAGACATTCACTTTGTGTAGTCTCAGGTTGTGACAGTTCGACAACTAGCAGATGCAGGATCTTGTATGGTGGAGGCTGGATCTCGTACAACTACTGGTGATTAGCAGGGCCGGAGAGCGACAAGATATGGTGTGATTTCCTAGGGTGATGGAAGTAATTCCAGAGGTGGTGACATCATGCAGGGCAAGCCTGTAGAAGGGCGGGCTTTGTGAGGTGCTATTCGGGCGAAGGCCTTTGACTCTGAAGGGCCTTTGTCCAGCTGGCCATCTGGCTCTGTGCGGCACCCGGGGTAGTAGCTGACCGAGTGGTTCGTCTTGTCTATGTGAGTTGCCATGTGGCACCTAATCTGATGCAATCTAGCTGGCCATCCGCCTCTGTGCGGCAGCCAGAGTAGTAGCTGACTGAGTGGTTCGTCTTGTCTGTGTGATCGTCGCCACGTGGGGCCTAATCTGATGCAATCCGATTTTACCCCAACAGTGAGAAAGAATGCAGTAGAAAATGTTGCAAATTCTGCAGAACAAAGTAAATATGTATGACTGATTTCAAGCAAAGCCATCTCACGAACTTCATCTATGAACTTTATGTGAAAAATGGTAAGTTATACATTGAGAGATATTGTCTGGATCAAAGAATTATCTTACAAAAAAATTAGTTACATTGGATTGCAATTTTTTCACACCACCCTAAATGGATGTATTAATAGATTCTATACACCTTAATGATGTTAAAAGGAGGGAAAGATGCCATGGTCTCTCTTCTTGAAATCAGCTACATAATTCCTTTCTCCCTTCCCCAAACCAAACTGAAACTTTTGAGTATCACTTTTCTTTCAACAGTGATTTGATTTACACTCACCATCTAACTGTCCTTGATTTTATTCACCTTTGTGACTTCTGAAAGGCACATAGCCCACTTCTCTCAACTGTTCAGTCAGTCCATATAAAGTGTCATAGATCTCTCTCCTCTGTTCATGTCTTGTATCCTTAACAAGGAACTCTTGGACTCCACTACCCACTTGAATTGAGCTACAACCAGGCACCTTCTCAATCCCTTCCTCTTTCATCCCTGCTCGAATGTGCAAAACGTCCTCCCACCTGCCAATTGATGCATTCAAATTCAAAATCAGCACACGATAACCAGGATTCGAAGGCTCAAGATCGAGAATTCTCCTCGTCACAAATTTTTAGAATTCTCCTCATCACAAATTTTGCCAACTGTCCATTGCCATAGATCTTACATGAACCAAGCGAAGTAGCCCAAAGAACTGCATTGGGCTCCATGGGCATTCTCTAAATAAACCCGATTGCTTCTTCTAACTTCCCTGCTCGGCTGAGAAGATCGACCATGCATCCATAATGCTCAATGCGTGGCTTAATCCCATATCTCCTCACCATCCGATCAAACATCATCAAACCCTCTTCAACTACTCTGCCATGAGTGCAAGCAGAAAGAACTGTGATGAAAATAACATCATCAGGTTTTATTCTTTCGCTGCACATTTTATCAAAGAGAACTAAAGCTTCTCTGCAATAACCATTAATGGCCAGACCAGAAACCATTGCCGTCCATGTGTCATCCCATTGAACACACCTTTCGCATTTTGTACATCCCCACACTTGGCATACATGTCTAGGAGCGCATTTCCTAATGCAACTGTTATGTGGAACTTGTTTTTCTTTATATAAGAATGGATCCAATTTCCACAATCAAGGGTACCCAGGTGAGCACACGCAGACAAGACACTAGTAACCATAGCTTCGTCAGGTCTAACCATTCCATTTACCAACATCTGATGAAACATACGCAATGCTTGATCGAATTGACGATTTTGAACGTAACCAGTGATCATTGCATTCCAAGAAACCACATTCTTGATGGGCATCTGTTCAAAGAGACCACGTACGGAATCTAGATCTCCGACCTTCGTATAACCCGAAATCATGGCCGTCCAGGACACCATATCCTTACCACGCATCATATCGAAAATTGACCTTGCAGTGATCACATCACCACACCTTATATAACCAGATATCATGGTATTCCATGAGAATGGATCCCTTGTTGGCATCCGTTCAAAGATCGATTGTGCCGAGGCCATGTCCCCGGCTTTCGCAAGCCCGGTGATAACAGAATTCCATGATATAATGTTTCTCTCAGGCATTGACTCAAACAAGTGGATTGCAGAGCCCATTTCACCATGAGACATATATGCAGATATCATAGAATTCCATGACACCACATCTCTTACAAGCATTTCGTCAAACACTCGAGAACAACAATCTAAATCAAGACTACATTTGGAGTAGAAATCTAAGAGAGTGTTCTGAACAAAAACATTAAACTCAAATCCAGATTTAACAATGTGGGTATGAATTTCTGTACCTTCCTCTAGAGCTTCATCCATTTCACAAGATTTGAGAAGGAAAGTGAAGGTGAAAGTGTTGGGGTGTGATATTAGATTTGTTCATCTGGTTGAAGGCTAGGAATGCGGCTTTGTTATGACTCCTCTCACTGAAACATTTGATGATTGTGTTATAGAGTAGAACGTTTAGGAATTGCTCGTTTTGGAAGATTTGAATTGCGTAATCAAGGGAATGGAAGGTTGAAGAGAGTTGGATGAGCTTGGGTAGGAGGAATTTGTCTCCCTGAAGACCATGGATGAAGATATGGAGATGGGCTTGCTTTAGTTCCCTCATATTTTTACACTTCTGAAGAATTTGGAGCAGTTTTTGCTGCATTCTCTCTCTTTTTTACATTAATATGTACAGAACACTATCATGGTCCATCTTCTTCATAAGAGATTTTATAGGCCAGACGTCCCTCTATTATAAATTGGGTGATCGATACCATCATTGGCCCATGATGTAAAAATGTTTTTCCAACAATTAAACGGTTTAGACCACCCAATTATGTGTGCCAGGCTTGTCATGCTAAAGGTGTCTATAGGGCTGTCCTTATGATGTAGCCACGTACAGGCAGATGGATGGCTGTAAATTGATCATAAAACAGTTTAGCCCACCCTTCGCATATGCAATCTATTATTAATTACACTTTTGTTTCTCCCTACATGATGTCCACATAGAGGAGGAATGGTTATCCTATCCCTCGTTATTGGGCCAAGATGCCAAACTTGGAAGAGTAAGGATCAACCTTAGTTTAGTGCTCAGGGTGGAACCTTATATACACTTATAACTGAATCAATCTAAAGTCAAATCCTCACCTTCGGAGCGGGAGAGCTTCAAATCATTCTTAATAGAGAGCAAAGACAGAGATATAGTAGTTCACCCTTAGACATTATTAGTATGAAATCCTTTGCATTTTAGGTCTTTCACTGAACCACCAATGTCTTCTAACACAGCAAAGAGGATGCAATGGTTGGCTGCCTGATGAGCCTCACTCTCTTTGAGAAATGATGTGCGCTACACTGCTAGTCTTCATCCGCATACCGCCATTGCAAGGGCAAATGCCTCTTTCTTCTTTTAAGTTTAATAAGATTCTGGATTTGGAACCTTAGAACCCTAGATGTTGTAGTTTGTCTTTCACAGTCGAAGATTGTGTTCTCACCCGTAGATGTAGCCATCTTGGCCTAACCATGTAAAATCTCAGTGTGTATTTTGCACCTTACTTTTATGTCAGTTAGATTGGATTTTGCCTGGTGGGTTTTCTGAACAGATCTAATGGCTATAACTCCTCAACCCAAACAATGAAAGTCCGATGCTAAATCAAAAATTAAGGGTCTGTTTGTTTTGGGTTTTGGGTTTTGGGAATTGATTATGCCTCAAGAACTGATTATTGGACTCAATCAATTATCAAAATCGGATACGAAGTGGGCCTAAAGATTGCAAAAGGTCAATAGCATAATAGATATATCAAATGACATTTTTTTTCATCACCGTTAATCAATGGCTTAGAATCATCCGATGGATGTGAACCTGTGACGGGCAACAAGATTTGTAGACCTATTCATGGTGGGTCCATATCAACGACCATTTTAAAGATGCTGCTCCTTCAATAAGATATTTTTCAGATCATTAATTGTAACGGTTTAAGTGAAATAACATCCATGCTCCCTTCTTTTAATAGTGGCACAGCTTTCATCATTTTGCACCTGTTAAAGGAAATGATACAGTGACAGCCTTGTGTATAGGATGTGTGAAAGGCATGATGAAAAAAATAAGTCACTGATATTTGCACTAGCATGTTTTGATAATGGCAGAAACTCACTCTCTTTTTCTTATTAATTGCCTGCTGTGAGGTTAAGTAATTGTGATATCCAATTAAAAATGATAAGGCAAAGCGAGTTTGTGTCATTATCAAAACATATTAGTGCAAATATCACTAGCCAATAAATATTGGTATTTGGGTTTTATTAATTATTTGGGGGACGCCTTGTCCCCTTGTAGGCTTGTACAAGTTGTACTGCTTGTGTTTGCATTAATAAAATCTTGTCATCTTTCGAAAAAAAGAAGAAGAAGAGGTTATTAATGCATTGTGGATAAGCTGCTTATTTGCTGTCTCCTCACATTGATGTGACTCCATGCAACCTATTAAAAATATGGGATTTGCTAGGGACTTTTGTAGAAATAAATTTCGCAGCTGAGTATTGCATTTGAGAGCAGCGACCTAGACCCCGGCAAAATGGGACCCGTACCTGCGGGTACACCCGGCCCGCAGGGGTACGGGTACCAATTTCAATACCCTCACCCAACCCGTACCCATGACCCGCGGGTGGGTCTGGGTCGGGCGTTGGTGCCCGCGGGTTACCCGCCGTTCGGTTTTCAACTTTTTATTCTTAAGGCCTAAACACTAAACACTAAAAAATAGACTATGTGGGTGGGCCAACAACACAAGTCAAAGCAATCAGACCATGTGACTAGTATCTTTGGTTGTACCAAAACAAACATTTGTTAAAGTAAATGAAAATTTGTATGATGAATGGGCGTATCAACATGTACTCATCATCCCATCCTTGATATTTGATCCAACAGCAGTTGACTTGTTAAGAAGCTGTTGTTGGATTCAATATCAAGGCTTGTACATCCATCGTACCACCTTTATGTGTTCATACACCCATTCATCAAATTATTTCTTACCCGTACCCGCACGGGTTGTACCCGTTCCCACCCGGGTTACTAGTTTGCCAGGTCTACCGCAACCCATGGTCACTTTTCAGATTTTTGTCTTATTCATTTAATTCATCTGAGGTGACTGCTCTCTCATGCAACAACCAGACTCGAAATCCCTTTCTGCAAAAGTCGCTGGCAGATCCCTAAAAATAAAGGCCAGTGATGTTTGTTTTGACACTTTCACAAACCCATACTGTCATTTATTATTTAAACAACCGAACAAGTTTATTACAGTTCTCAAATTGCTCACAGAAGCCACATAAAGAGGAAAAGACAAACTGATATAGTTACTCATTATTAAAACCTGATGGTGCCAATATCAGGAGCCAAAATAAATAAGGGGAAATGACTTATGACTAGTGTAAAGAACTAGTC
Source organism: Tasmannia lanceolata (assembly GCF_043159265.1). Taxonomy (NCBI): domain Eukaryota; kingdom Viridiplantae; phylum Streptophyta; class Magnoliopsida; order Canellales; family Winteraceae; genus Tasmannia; species Tasmannia lanceolata. Next base: position 1,797,529 of record NW_027518693.1, read on the forward strand.
ATAAGTCGGAACTCTAATAAACCAAAATCACGAGCATCTGTTAGATATTTTCCATTTCTCTCCACTATTCCACTGCATTAATAATTCTGAAAACTTAAAAGCTCATTAGACATATCCACTGCATTAATAATTCTGAAAACTTAAAGCTCATTATATTGTTGCTTATTCCACCCTCCCCCCTTTTCCCTTCTTCCCTTATGGCATTTTCTTCATCTCTTAAGACCAATCTAGTTTCTATTGCTTTGATTTCATCCCTCAGTTTCAGATTCCTAGATTTTACACAAGCGCAATTACAACTAGGCTTCTACTCCTCAACATGTCCAAATGCTGAATCCATCATCAGCTCTGTTGTTCAAGAAGCTGTTCTTTCTAATCCCACCATTGCTCCTGCTTTGCTTAGGCTCCAATTCCACGATTGCTTTGTGGAGGTCTCTCTCTCTCTCTCTCTCTCTCTCTCTCTCTCTCTCTCTCTCAGCTTTATATGTATTTCATTTATTTTGGGTTTTTGGGTTATTACATGATATGGGTTATCAGCCAAAATCGATTAATCAATTTGTAAAATGTTGTATAGGGCTGTGATGGATCGATACTTATCAACAAGCCCAATGCAGAGAGAGGAGCATTTGGTCACCAGGGATTGCGTGGGTTCGAAGTTATAGACAAAGCAAAGGCCCAACTGGAAGTTGAATGTCCAGGACTCGTTTCTTGTGCAGATATTATTGCCCTGGCAGCAAGAGATTCTATTGTCTTGGTAATTAGGAAATAAAAGTAGATGTATTTGGTTTCATGTTTAAATTTATTGGTTGAGCTAAATTAACGTTTATTAATATTTAGGGGTTGTGTATGATACAGAGCAAAGGACCAGATTACCAAGTACCTACCGGTCGACGAGATGGACTAAGGTCTAATATTTCCGACGCAGATAATATGCCAGACATCAGTGATTCGGTTCAAGTACTCAAAGATAAATTCATGGAGAAGGGCCTCACTGATAAAGACCTTGTGCTTCTCAATGGTGCCCAACTCTCTCTCTCTCTCTCTCTGTAATTATTTTAGAGGGGAATGGGTGCATGATAACAGAACAAATATTTATATTTTAAAAGGGCATTTAAAAGGTTACATTTTGGTGCTGCCGTGTATTAATAATTACACTAACTCAGCTTGTCTTTTATTTTTTAATCAGCTGTCAAGGTTATTACAATTATCAAAATGTTCTCAAATGACAATTAGAAAAGAAAAGACAAGGTGAGTTAGTGTAATTATAAAATTATGGCAATGCCAATATAAGTATCCTAAAGAATTTATAATAGAAAAAGGTAAATGATAACGGCACAACCATATTTTGATATTTTTACAAACCATCTTGTCTTTTAGTATTTAAAGAGGGGAAAGCGATATATTCACCTCCTTTTCTTCCTTGGGCCACACCCTTCCTAGTTTAAAAAAAGTAGTCCCAATTACCCAATAACTAGCAGTTGGTTGTCCCAGGGAAGAAAGGGGGTGAAAATATCATTTCCCTTAAAGAGCTGTGAAAAGATTAAATATTACGTTTCCCAAAAAGCTCTCACAGAGTTGAAGAACTGGTATGGCAATTCATAAATACAGGCACTTCTACCAGTGCTAGTTTGTTCTAATTAATATGCTTCTCCTTTTCTACACATAGGACAGAGTGTATTAGTTGGAAATTTAAAATTACCTAGTTTTAAGGGGGACTTGCTAGGCAATTTCAGGGAAAGCCATTTCGCGGCTGGCTTTTGCAACACATGATGGTTGTTCTCACATGCAAAAGCATGCCGCGAAATGGCTTTCCAATTGCCTAGCAAATCCCATTTTAAGTATAGCAATATTAATTTCAGGTTTACTAGCATTTTATCATTTATCAAAATTTCTAAATTTACTATTGTTATGACGAGTATTTTTTAATCAAAATTTCAGCTGCACATACCATTGGAACCACTGCATGCTTCTTCATGAATGAACGGCTATATGATTTCACCCCAGGGGGTGGTTCTGATCCAACAATAAATCCCCAATTCCTACCAGAACTCGAGTCCCGTTGCCCAAAAAATGGAGACATTAACATCCGATTGGGTATCGATCGAGGAAGCGAGCTAACATTCGATACCCAGATCCTAAGTAATATTAGAAATGGGTTCGCTGTGTTAGAGTCCGATGCCAAGCTCTATGATGATATTTCAACGAAGACTCACATTGATTCTTACTTTGGTTCATCGAGTTCGATCTTTGGTCCATTTTTTGAGTCAGATTTTGTAAGTTCCATAATAAAAATGGGTCAGATAGGTGTAAAAATTGGTTCTGAAGGTGAAATCAGGCGTGTATGTTCAGACTTTAATTGAAAAAATTGTCTCACTTTGCTTAGTTATTTTTTCACGTCAGATGTGTGGTGTGATGAATCATTTATTTGCAGATTCTAATATCAGTTTTAACAGCCTAGACTCATGTAAGAAACGTTTGCTATCACGTAAATGGCATTCCATCATGAAACCTTTATCCTATATGTTTGATGAATTCGCTTTTGTGGGTGCCCTGTTTGACATACATGAATTCAAAAGGTTATTAAACAAATGCATTTTTCCATAGGGAATTTCTTTTTGGGGTTGAAAGACAACGGGTTCTTGCCTTTTTCATGGAAAGAATCTCTTTTCATCTTCTTAATGAACAATGAATGAAGAAAAGGATCTAAAAACAATGCGTAGATCATCACAGGCTTGCGATCGCAACTCAGGTACTCAGGTGGCCATCGCAAGTTCTGTGGTTTGCAGTCATGAGACTCAAACAATCCAGAACAGTCTCAGGTCCTTAAGCGAGAAACCAAATAACATGAATCCGATTAATAATTTAACGTAAACACGGCTCAAGGACCGGAGACCAGTCTTCTCTGGGCAGGGACCGTGCCTAACACCTTCTTTCCCATAATCAGGAAATGAATCCGATCCTAAGGAAACTCAGACAAGTCATACAGTCACATATGGGTCCTAGGCCTTAAATCCTAGATGGCGACTCTAGTCAATCCCCCATAAGACACAGGTCCACACCATGGTTTTTGTGGAAGAAAGTGAGCGGTTCATCCATTGGATATGGTTGGTGGAAGAATTGCCTCTGAAAGATTAAAATTGAAAATTAGGCTGAAAACACATGAATAAAGCCGGGCAAAGGCTGGGCCCCTCCTGGACGTGCATTCCTCCACTACATATTAGTTAAAGATAATTTTGCAAGAGGTTTGGGCTTTCTCTAGTTTATTTTCTTGCCCAATTGGGGTTACAGGAAAAATACTTCTAAGAGAGATTTTTGCTAGAAAAATTTCTCCTTTCCATAAATTCAAGGCCCCTCAAACTAACTTGAATCAGGCTTGGTTTCCCGCGCCCCTCCACCCCCCCCCCCCCCCCCTTTAACTAAACAATGTAAAAGCAGGAAATTTTGGAAAATTTTTTCCTCTCCATACTTTTTTGGAAAGTTCCAGCATTCCAAACAGGGCATAGCCATATTATATAAAGAATCTATGAATTAAATTAAATGGGATAAAATGGAATACAAAATAATAAAAAAATCAATAGATGAGCATAAATGCATACAAGGTTGGGCAAAATATATAGAAAAAAAGAAGGAAGACCCAGCTATTAAAAATCACCCTAATTCTCTCATCCCCATCAATTAAAGAAGTGAGGGACGATAATATGTAGGGAAATTAGGCATTACAATGGCTGCACTCTTCTCACTTTTCTTCTCCTTCTCTTTCTCTTCGGTCTTCCTCTTCTCTAGTTGGGAATGCGCGGAAACATCTGTTACTTTACCTTGATTGGACTTAAAAACTGAAAAGCAAGAAACAATACGACCCATTTTCACTGTTGTTGCTCGATTGCTCTTGAGTTGTGGGTTTGAGTCTGGTCCGTAGGAAGATTTATATATAGATGGCGAACTACTGCATCAGACCCAGATGATGTTTGGAGTGTAAAAATTGATTAGGTTCGATGTTTATGTCATTTTCATGCTTTCTTGCCTCCCAAGTACGTATTAGAGTTGAAAAGTCAATAAACAACAGCATGTGAGAAAATGATATTGTATAGGTAAAGCATTAGACGCTTCTTGATTGGTGTTCTACAGTGGGGCCCACCTCCATGACACGTTCTTTGTTATTTTCTTGCCTTTAAACAATATTACAAACCCCCACCTGAGGTGAAATTTCCAATGTGAGAATAACAAATTCAAACTTGAAAAAACTTGGGTTCAACTCATCTCGACGAGTATGACTTCAGAAAAGACCTAGAAATTATTGGTAGCACGAAAACTTCAAACATTTGCTTCACTTCAGAAAGGATGTGGAAATGAAAGGTTTTAAATGAATTAACGAGAAAAGAGACATTTCATGTACAACGCACAAAAGATGTATTCATAGTTTTAAATTTCGACCGAAATCCGAAATTTCAAGTTTCGGTCAACCCCGAAACCGAACATAAATTGGGGGTACCCTAAACGTTACATTATTTCGACTGAAATTTTGAAATTTTGGTCGAAATTTCGCTTTTTCGAAATTTGAGGAAAGTCGAGCAAAAAAGTCGATTTTTATTAATTATTTAATATTTCCCCATAATTTCAGCCGAAATTTAGTATAGAAAAAAATATTAAATTTAATGGTTTGGTCGGATTTTGGCTGGATTTTGGCCGAAATTTCAAAATTTCGCTAAAATTTCAATTTCGGTGAGGAGTGAAAGGCATTCCTGAAACTGAAATTTGAAACCATGGATGTAATCTAACCCTACAAGTTTTTTATGTGGGATCTGATTTCACCTCATAATTTCATCTGGATGGATGCCAAAATGATCTTACAATTCATATCATGGGCCATATGGTGGACGCCTCATGGTTCAATTATATATCACCAAATAATACAGTCTGGTAAAAAGCAAGTATGAATTCTTGGATAGAAAACGCCAAACAAAATTTGCTATATCACCAAATGATGCATAGTCTGGTAAAAAGCAAGTATGTTGCTCGGAGGGAGATGTCATCCTCAGTGTGTCGCTTGAAGAGACCTATCTACAGCTTAAAACGGTCTCCTAGAGCGTAGTTTGGAAGATTTAGTGATGTTGTTATGTTGTTTTGCATGAAGCAATGTGCAATTGATCACTCGGTCTTCAGCCATTAGTCTGCGGCTGGATGTCTTCTCTTGATAGTTTATGTTGATGATATTATCATTACTGGAGGTGATTCAGTGGGGATACAGAAGCTGAAAACCTTCTTGCAGAAAGAGTTTTCCACCAAAGACCTGGGCCGTCTTAGGTACTTTCATGGCAATGAGGTGGGGCCTATTCCACCAGAGGCATCTCCCTCTCACAGAGGATATATATGTTGGATTTACTTGATAAGACATGTTATCTGGAGTGAAACCTGCTTATGTTCCCATGGACATGAATCTAAAACTTTATCCCGAAGAAGGAGATTTATTAGATGACCTTAGTAGGTACATGAGGTTAGTTGGCAAGCTCATATATCTCACAGTCACTCTTCCAGACATATCATTTGATGTTGGAGTCATCAGCCAGTATAGCTGTCCTCGTACTTCACCATAGGCAGCTGTATTTCAAATTGTTAGGTACTTGAAAGGTGCTCCAGGAGGAGGCTTGTTGTTTAAGAAGCATGGTCATCAGAAAATAGAAGGGTTCACGAATGCTGATTGGGCAGGATCTCCAGCTGATAGGTGGTCTACCGCAAGATATTGTACCTTCTTAGGAGGTAACTTGGTGTCATGATGAAGTAAGAAACAAGATGTTATAGCTAAATTAAGTGCAGAAGCCGAATATAGAACCATGGCCCACACAAGTGGAGAACTCACTTGGTTGTGCTCACTTTGTCAGAGATCGGCTTTCCCCCTTCCTCTCCTTCTCAGTTGTATTGTGACAATAAGGCTACGATCCATATTGCTACAAATCCGGTGTTCCATAAGAGGACTAAGCACATTGAGGTAAATTGCCATTTCATCCGTCAAAGAATTGAGAAGAGAGATATATTCACAATGTTTACTAGATCAGTGGATCAACTAGCTGATATGCTGGCCTGGCCATTAAACAAAGCTGGGTTGAGTGACATTTGTAACAAGCTATGAATATTTGATATATACATTCTAGCTTGAGGGGGAGTGTTAGAAGGTGTATATGTGCCTAAGGGCACTTTGGTCCTTGTACTCTTCTGTTTTATATAAATACATAAGTGAGGGGAGCACACCCTAACTCATTCTTTTCCTCTACTCTCTTCTCCTCTTTATTCCCTTCAACAAAAAAGGTTGCTCTTTCTCTTTTGTTTTTTCTTGCCCAATTCGGATTATAGGGAAAATACTTTTCCTAGAAAAATTTTCTCCATTCCACGATTTAGAGGAAAATGATGCTGTTATGGCATATTTGGAGGGATCTCATCATAAATTGAAGGTCCCTCTAACTAACTTGAATCATGCTTTTTCTTTTTTCTTTTATTTGTAATCAAACAATGTAAAAGCAGGAAATTTTGGAATTTTTTTTTCTCTCCTTGCTTTTTTTTGGAAACTTCCAGCAATCCAAATAGGGCCTTAGTGCGCAATGTAATACAAAGAATCTTTAAATTAAATTAAAGAGGTAAAATGGAATACAAAAGAATGGAAAAAACAAATAGAGGAGCATAAATGCATACAAGGTTGGGCAAAATAGAAAAAAGAACCAACGAATAAAAATCACTCCAATTCTCGCATCCCTGTCAATTAAAGAAGTGAGGGACGATAATATGTAGGGAAATTAGGCATTACAATGGCTGCACTCTTCTCAGTCTTCTTCTTCTTCTCTTTCCCTTCGGTCTTCCTCTTCTCTAGTTTGGAATGCGAGGAAACATCTGTTACTTTACCTTGATTGGACTTAAAAACTGAAAAGAAGGAGACAATACGGCCCATTTTTACTGTTTTTTCACTGTTTTTGCTCGTTTGCTCTTGAGTTGTGGGTTTGAGTCTGGTCCCTGGGCAGATTTATATAGATTTTGAACTAGCCACACGTTTGAACCGGTTCCATGTTTATCTCATTCTCAAGTTTTCTTGCCTCCCAAGTATTAGAATTGAAAAGTCAATAAACAGCACCAAGGGTGAAAACGAAATGGTATAGGAAAAGCATTAGAAGCCTCTTGATTAGTGGAGCCCACCTTCATGACACGTTCTTTGTTATTTCGTTGCCTTAAAAAACTAGCTTGAACCCGTCCCGATGGCTAAGTGCATGGAACATTTCCTTGCATGGCTTCAGAACGGACGAGGAAATGAAAGGTTATAAATGACAAAAAGAAATGAGATGAACATTTCCTTGTCCAACAAACAAAAGATGTAATCTCACAATTATTATTGGGCGGTGATAAATTCTTTATCACCCCCTTCTAGGATGAATTCACCCCGTAATTTTCAAAATGGACTGGACAGTCCACACCATAGGATGATCCGAACCGTCCATTTGATGGGCCGCAATGTAAATAGGTTGTGCCCCAACAATCATTTCCAAAGGATGATCCCAACCGTCCGATTTATAGAGGTTTGACTGGTGTTGTACAGTGGGGCCCACCTCCATGACACGAAAATCACCAAAGTATACTCAATCATACTATCATATATTGACACTAAGCTTCCATGTAATTCCAATTTGTCGTTTCCTTGCAATTATTAGGGCCCCGAACCACCTTGCATGGAAATTCCAAAACTATTCATTTCGGAGGCATTTCGGTAGCCAGAAATTTCAAGGATTTTTCCACGTACCCATCGAGATGGGTCCAAACCATTTCTTGACAAGGTTGAATTTTCTCATTCTCGCGTTGAAATTGCAGCTCTCTTTGAAGACAACAAAGTAGAATGCTGTTGCTTATTGACTAATCTTCAATTATAATTACTTGGAGGAGAAAGTTCATCGAACCTAAGTTTTTTCATCCAATACATCTGGGTTTGATTTGTTGGAGGCTATCTATATAAATCCATCGAACCTACTCAAGCTTTGCATAAAAAACATCTGGGTTAGATTTGTTTTCAAGCCCACATATATAAATCCACCAACAATTCAGAAACGAAAAAAGTTGAAATTATGGGTCGTAATTTCTCCTGCTTCTCAGTTTTTATGCCTCATCCAATGAAAGTAGCAGATGTACCTTCGCACTACGACATGGAGAAGATGGAGAAGAACGATTTGATGAGAGACAAGAAATTAGGGGATGTTTCCTCACACTCTAATGTAGAGAAGATCCAGACCGTCGAGAAAAAGGAGAAGAACCTGAAGAGTGCTGCCATAGTCATGCCTCACTTTCCATCATATTCACGTCCTTCACTCCTCTAACTTGGCATCATTTATAGACTGGAGAAGTGATCGTTTTACTAGTTATTTTTTTCACTTTTGATCGAATTCTTTCATGCTTACTATGTAGTTTCCACATTCATTTATTATTTTAATAATTCCATTCCATTTTGCAACATGACTTCATTCGTGCATCAGGGTTTCTTATGCCCAATTTAATATAGTTCTTCTCTTAATATACACTTGAAAAGAGAAAGGAGAGCTCAGGGTTTCGATGTACAATCCATCTCGCATATTAATGTCTCCAATATTTATCTTTCATGCCAAAATAATAAAATTCGATCGAGGAAATATTGATTGGGAAGCCAAATCTTCCTCCGGCCAATCATTTCTGGAGTTGTGGGGAGAAGACTATATAGAGCGCTTATTTGGATAAGACTCTTTGTCAAAGAGGATGCTTAAAATCATGGCAGATTGATTTCATTAATGTTAGCGCCGTATATCGAATTCGACCCAATTTTCACTCCTTCTTGTTGAATTTTGGGTTTGAGTTTTGTCTATAAGTGGATTTATATCGATGGCTTGCCAATTATAATCATACCCAGATGCTTGGGTTTGTAGAATTGATAATCTTTTAGCAAACGACAAGACATATCAGGAAGGAAGAAATTTCAAATTTTATATGATGGGAACCATCTATTTTGTTTGCTTAGAACGGTAGAATTTAAGAACAAAAATACGTTAACAGTAGAAGCTTTTCTTGGAAGAAGACTACAAATTCTTAAGTTTTTATTTTCTCATTCATATATCTCAAGATTCTCAACAAATAGCTCAATCATCCTTTATATAAATAAATTACTCCGTCAAACCTTGATTGGTAAATCAGAAAATTTGTGACGGCAGTGTAGTCAATTCACTATAAACCTTGGGTTTTTAGGTATAAATATACTTATTAAGCTGTAATTCACATCTAATCTCTACAAAGGAAACCCTAGATCGAGGGAGAAAGGGCCAGAGAAAACCTTGGAGAAGGAGAAGCTTTGGAACATATAGTGATTGGGCAGGATCAATTGATGATATGAAAAGTTCTTCAGGATATGTATTTTTTCTTGGATCAGGTGCCTTCTCACGGTCGTCAAAGAAACAAAGCATTGTTGCTCAGTCATCAGAATACGTGGCAGCATCAAGCACAACAAGCCAAGTGATTTGGTTCAGGTGAATACTTGAAGATTTTGGTCACCAACAAGAAAAAGCAACCACTATCTTCTGTGACAACAATTCTGCCATCGCAATTGCGAAAAATACAGTATTTCATAAACGGACAAAGCACATTTCTATAAAGCATCCTTTTATTCGTGAAGTTGTGGCAAACGGGGAGATCAAATTGAATGTTGTTAGACTTGGAAATTATGGTTTTCATATAAGTGTGACATGAGAAATGAAATTATGGTTTTCATTTAAGTGTGCCATGAGAAGTGTGTATGTAAAGTCTATATAAACAGTTGTATGCCTTCATTTGAGGATTAAGTGAAAAAGAAAAGAGTTTGAAATTTTCAAAAATTTCAGTTTCTCTCTTCCTCCTTCCTCGAGCTCTGCACTTGCATTTCATCATACTTTAACAAATAGGACAAAAGAAAATTTTCTACCGGAGTTGAGATTAAATGACACAAAATTGTATGAAATTATTAATAATAATAAAAAAATGAACCCAAGAACTACATAGTACAGCTCAATGGACTTCAAATAAAAGAGAAAATAAGTAAATAAGTGGTAAACAGATCGCCACCAATATCTAAACTCTCTCTCTCTCTCTCTCTCTCTCTCTCTCTCTCTCTCTCTCTCTCTCTCTCTCTCTCTCACATCCAAATTAGTATATTCAGTATATACACCTTTGAACAAGGAGGGATGCTGATGCCAAATTAGCGAAGAGAGGGACTAGAATATGACGGAAAGTGTGGCACAACTATGGCAGCACTCTGGATGCTCTTCTTCTCCTTATTCTCGACCCTCTCCATCGTTGCTAAATTGGAGTGATCTGAAACCTCATCTACTCTCATGTCCCCATTCTTCTCATTCTTCTCCTTCTCTACTTCAGATTGTGAGTGAACATCAGCTACTTTCTTTAGATAAGCCATAAAAACTGAGAAACAGGAGGAACTACGACTCATTTTCCACTCTTTTGCTCTTCAGTTGTGGGTTTCAATCTGGTCGTAGGTGGATTTATATAGTTGCTTGCCCAGATGTTTAGTTAGAAACTATAAAACTTGAGTAGGTTAGACATACTTGCTGCCCAAGTATTAGAGTTGAAAATTAGTCAACAAACAACAGCATACATAGAAGGCAAATGAAATGATGGAGCCCACTTCTTCTTCTTTTTTCTTAAAACAAGGTTAATAAGAGTGCAATGTCCATTTAAGACAGAAAATTGAGCCATGTCAAGAAAGGGGAAAAGGAAATGACCTATCTCCATGACTCTGGTTACTTGGAACAATCCATGAAATTTCTGGGGTTGAAAAAGCCATAAAGATGAGAATATTTTTCGCGTTGCATGGAAGGTTCGTAACATTCATAATTAAAGGGAAGAATGTACAGGCACACATGAGGCAATATAATTAATTGGGCAAGTATAGAGACGCCTCTGCTTTAAATTCCCACAAACATTTGGGTCTGTTCATGTAATGATTCTTAATGAAACGTTACAGATGCATCATCAAAGGTTTTCCCCACTATCAAAATATGATCCCAAAATTTTTTTGACACTGGCAAGCTTAATATACATGATAATCATCAGAGGAATTGTCTACTTCCCTCATCTAAAGTAGTAAAATAGACCCTTTATACAGAACAGCCAAAATGTAACCTTTTCAGTTACATTGATAACATCAATAAAAACAAATGTTACAAAACAGAATCAAGATAATTCATCCCGCAAAGATCTTCATTATTCTCTTTTTCATACACCATCTACAACGAATTGCACGTGGAGAACCCTTTCAATCCCCACTTCTCCATTTATTCAGATAAGGCACGAAAAGATTATCAAATCTCCAACAAAAATTTGAGATTCTTCAAGCAATTTGTGGGCAGCTGTACATCTCATACCAGTTGAAGATAAAAACATGTTGAAGCACTTTAGTAATTTACAAACACAAACTGCGCATGGGCGTTGCTGTTGGCGAGCCATCGGGTGTGTGGAGACTCAGTTGGGAGATGTCTAGCCAAGCATCATCATATGTTGCATTCAGTTTATTAATTGTAATTCCATTAGTTCTGCTAGGAAAGACTGAATGATTGTTAAGACGATGAAAACCCATCTCCATTGTATAAGTTGGACGAGGAGAAAGAAAGCAACTTCTGTGAGAAGGTCTCAATTGTCGTAATGGACTTGAACAGGGAGATACTGGCAAAGACATGTTCATCCTCAAGCTGGCATGATCACTGTGCAAAGAAATTATAAGCATAAGGTCATTTCCATTCAAAGTCCCATGTAAAAGATTAAAATGTACGAAACAAGTGGAGGACAATGATTGTTGGCAGTGACAATACCTCGAACTCTTATAAGCCATTGGAAAGCCAACAATATCTCTGATCTCGTAATCTCCATCACGTGAAGAAATATTCATTCTGTTGGTTTGAAACTCTACCGTGTGCCCGCTTAAAATGTACCAAAATGAAAAAGGTTAGTTGCTAGAGAGAGAACTAAAAAGGTTTAGTAATTTGATAAGTTTATTATGATCAAAACACAGCATGAATTCTGGAAAAAATGATCAATGTTCTTTCAATAAAATCTTAAGTAAAATTATGCAAAAATAAAAATGAGATGCCAGGGGAACTAAAAATACTCAGCTAACAATGATCCATATCAAGATGAGGATGTTTTGGCATGTGTATTATTAAATAACCTTGTTAGAAAGGGCAATTTAGCCATTAATTAATCTACCCCTTTTCTCCTTTTCTGCCTATCTCTACACAAATTTATTCTTTCCAAAATTTGTATAGCTTGAGTAGCTTATAAACATGAAAGGCCTTTTGGCCCTAAAAACCATTGAATTGTGAATAAAACTCGATGTTTTCATAATTGCTTAGGTGTGATGCTCTTCCTAGAGTGTGATGCTATAAATCCTATGGTGCAACTCCAGATCAGTTTTCTCTCCCTCGCTTTCTATATTCTTTCATTTCCTCTCTTCATCTCTCTTTCTCTCTATTCTCCAGATTTCTTTTCCCTTCACTTTTCTAACCTTACATTCCATCAACAATTTTTCACTATTACAGCCTCCCACCAATTCTATTGACAAATTTCAAGAGCCATACTTTTTACCATAGCCTTCTCAGCCATAGCCTTATCCAGCCCTAGCAGCTGCAACATCATCGAATTCCCTCTCTAATATGCTCCAAACCCTTTCCTTAAGCCCAAACCCTTTTCTTTGCATTCTTGAAATATTATCGGACTATGAACCGTTCTAGAACCCTTGCATAACCCTGTTGCAGGCTTAATAACAGACACTGATACAGATTTTTTTTTCCAGACTTGTTTTGAGTTTCTAAATTTTTTACCTATCTGATAAAACTATCATGAAGCGTGTAAAATTTCCTGCACCAGATTTCTAACCAGAACTGATCCAACCCTGCTCCAAACCTGTTACAGATTTGAACAGTTCCAAACCCTTCACTCAAACAAACCCTTTCTGAACCAAAGTACCTCTGAACACCTGCTAGTACCATATTATCCAGACAGAGCATCAAGAGTCTAATTCCTTGCGTTGCACAAACTGTGAAACATCAAACATGTCCTATATTCCTGCTCCTAAACCATTTAATCAGTCCTATATACAAACTGTGCAGTAACAGTTCTATTACTTGGGCTGCACAACCTGTGAAGCATCAAACATGTCCTATATTCCTGCTCCTAAACCATTTAATCAGTCCTATACCTATCCTGAACCTAACCCATAACCTTTACTGTCTACTGTCACAGTTCTAAGTTCTAACCACGCAAAACCCATCACTGTTCTTTTTGTATCTGTCAACACTCACTTTAGACTGTAACAATCCACTTTTAAAACCTGTGACAGATACCATAACCTATCCCATAACCTATTTTACAAAGATCTGAGCCTAAAACCTAGAAGAAATGGTTTCTCTTGGGCGGCTGACATCATGCGGCTATTCTGAAGGTGGTAGGGAAGGCTCGACACAACATGGAGTTGGTAGTGTTGTGTAATATCATGGCGGTCTCGACGGACCTGACGTGCTCCACCGGGTCGGTGGTTACGTCATAAGAATCAAGGGAGGGAGAGGGCAGGGGGAGCCGGAAGCTCTTAGGAGGCTCCGGTTTCGATCCTACAAGGTTGATCCTCCTTATATCGCCGGATTGTACGTGGAGGTTGAGGGACTCCTTTGGGCTCTTTCGACATGGTGTCTCAAGTACTTCCGTCTCCGGTCGAGCAAGCAGCACGGCCTCTTGATACACCGGGGGTGCGGCCCCAGCCCCCTGATCTACGCATCTTCGGAAAAAGCTGGCCAGGTTAGCTAACAGGCTAACAAAATGACTGTATTCGCTCGTAGGGGAAAAAGCTGGTTCAGATCATCCTATGGTGTGGGCCATACAGTAGTTTTAATAAAGCAAGGAGTGCCTTCATCAAAATACAGCGGTGCTAATAACATTCCCCCCAAATAGAATTAGCATTAAATAGCACTAGCATTCTCCTTTATCATTTTCCATTCTCCTTTAGTGCTCGGCCAGTCGGCTATCATTGGGTATATGCCGTCAAATACTTACCTGACGAGGCCGTTGAGTATCTTAAGGCGCAGTTGGTTGCCAAAGGTTATACTCAGAGCTTTGGAATTGATTACTTAGAGACGTTCTCACCCGTCGCAAATATTCCTTCGGTTCAGGTCCTCATCTCCCTTTCTGTCAACTGAGGATGGCCCCTGCACCAGTTCGATGTCAAAATTGCCTTTTTTTCATGGTGAGCTCACTGAAGAGGTTTATATGGAGCAACCTCCTGGGTATGTTGCTCGGAGGGAGATGTCATCCACAGTGTGTCAATTGAAGAGACCTATCTACAGTCTAAAACGGTCTCCTAGAGCGTGGTTTGGGAGATATAGCGATGCTGTTATGTTGTTTGGCATGAAGCAATGTGCAATTGATCACTCGGTCTTCAGCCATTAGTCTGCGGCTGGATGTGTTCTCTTGATAGTTTGTGTTGATGCTATTATCATTACTGGAGGTGATTCAGTGGGGATACAGAAGCTGAAGACCTTCGTGCAGAAAGAGTTTTCCACCAAAGACCTGGGCCGTCTTAGGTACTTTCATGGCAATGAGGTGAGGCCTATTCCACCAAAGGCATCTCCCTCTCATAGAGGAAATATGTGTTGGATTTACTTGATGACACATGTTATTTGGAGTGAAACCTGCTTATGTTCTCATGGACCCGAATGTTAACTTTGTCCCGAAGAAGGAGATTTATTATATGACCTTGGTAGGTACATGAGGTTAGTTGGCAAGCTCATATATCTCACAGTCACTCGTCCAGACATATCATTTGATGTTGGAGTCATCAGCCAGTATATGAGCTCTCCCCGTACTTCATAACACTAGGCAGCCGTACTTCAAATTGTTAGGTACTTGAAAGGTGCTCCTGGAAGAGGCTTGTTGTTTAAGAAGCATGGTCATTAGAAAATAGAGGGGTTCACGAATGCTGATTGGGCAGGATCTCCAGGCTTCAATCGGTTATAACCGAATTTGATAACCGAAATAATTTCGGTTATCAAATTTCGGAAACCGAAACCGAACCGAATTTTACGAAAACCGAACCGATTAAAATTCAGTTATTCGATTATAACAGAATAACTGAGTAGTGATAGAAAAAGACAAAAAAAAAATATTTGGATGGTTTGATCGAAGGGCTATGGTCAATCTATCGAAATGGTTTTTTAGGCACAACCTATTGAAGTTATGATCAATCAAATGGACGGTTTGGATCATCCTACGGACTACCCATACACCATTTTTGGAAAAAAATAATGTTTATTTTTTGTCAATCTCGGTTATTCGGTTAACCGAATCTTTTTTCCGAGATAACCGAAACCGAATAACAGAATTAACCAAAAATAAAAACCGAGCCGAATTAGCAAAAAACCGAACCGAACCGACCGAATCAATTTCGGTTCGGTTCGGTTATTCGTTTAAAACTGAATAATGAACACCCCTATCTCCAGCTGATAGGTGGTCTACCACAAGATATTGTACCTTCTTAGGAGGTAACTTGGTGTCGTGGCAAAGTAAGAAACAAGATGTTATAACTAAATTAAGTGCAGAAGCCGAATACAGAGCCATGGCCCACACAAGTGGAGAACTCATTTGGTTGTACTCACTTTTGTCAAAGATCAGCTTTCCCCTTCCTCTCTTTCTCAGTTGTATTGTGACAATAAGGCTACGATCAATATTGCTACAAATCCGGTCTTCCATGAGAGGACTAAGCACATTGAGGTAAATTGCCATTTCATCCGTCAAAGAATTGAGAAGAGAGATATATTCACAATGTTTACTAGATCAGTGGATCAACTAGCTGATATGCTGGCCTAGCCATGAAACAAAGCTGGGTTGAGTGACATTTGTAACAAGCTATGAATATTTGATATATACATTCTAGCTTGAGGGGGAGTGTTAGAAGGTGTATATGTGCCTAAGGGCACTTTGGTCCTTGTACTCTTCTGTTTTATATAAATACATAAGTGAGGGGAGCACACCCTAACTCATTCTTTTCCTCTACTCTCTTCTCTTCTTTATTCTCTTCAACAAAAAAAGGTTGCTCTTTTCCTAGAAAAATTTTCTCCATTCCACGATTTAGAGGAAAATGATGCTATTATGGCATATTTGGAGGGATCTCATCATAAATTGAAGGTCCCTCTAACTAACTTGAATCATGCTTTTTCTTTTTTCTTTTATTTGTAATCAAACAATGTAAAAGCAGGAAATTTTGGAAAAAAAATTTCTCGCCTTGCTTTTTTTTGGAAACTTCCAGCAATCCAAACAGGGCCTTAGTGCGCAATGTAATACAAAGAATCTTTAAATTAAATGAAAGAGGTAAAATGGAATACAAAAGAATGAAAAAAACAAATAGAGGAGCACAAATGCATACAAGGTTGGGCAAAATAGAAAAAAGAACCAACGAATAAAAATCACTCCAATTCTCGCATCCCTGTCAATTAAAGAAGTGAGGGACGATAATATGTAGGGAAATTAGGCATTACAATGGCTGCACTCTTCTCACTTTTCTTCTCCTTCTCTTTCTCTTCGGTCTTCCTCTTCTCTAGTTGGGAATGCGCGGAAACATCTGTTACTTTACCTTGATTGGACTTAAAAACTGAAAAGCAAGAAACAATATGACCCATTTTCACTGTTGTTGCTCGATTGCTCTTGAGTTGTGGGTTTGAGTCTGGTCCGTAGGAAGATTTATATATAGATGGCGAACTACTGCATCAGACCCAGATGATGTTTGGAGTGTAAAAATTGATTAGGTTCGATGTTTATATCATTTTCATGCTTTCTTGCCTCCCAAGTACGTATTAGAGTTGAAAAGTCAATAAACAACAGCATGTGAGAAAACGATATTGTATAGGTAAAGCATTAGACGCTTCTTGATTGGTGTTCTACAGTGGGGCCCACCTCCATGACACGTTCTTTGTTATTTTCTTGCCTTTAAACAATATTACAAACCCCCACCTGAGGTGAAATTTCCAATGTGAGAATAACAAATTCAAACTTGAAAAAACTTGGGTTCAACTCATCTCGACGAGTATGACTTCAGAAAAGACCTAGAAATTATTGGTAGCACGAAAACTTCAAACATTTGCTTCACTTCAGAAAGGATGTGGAAATGAAAGGTTTTAAATGAATTAACGAGAAAAGAGACATTTCATGTACAACGCACAAAAGATGTATTCATAGTTTTAAATTTCTACCGAAATCCGAAATTTCAAGTTTCGGTCAACCCCGAAACCGAACATAAATTGGGGGTACCCTAAACGTTACATTATTTCGACTGAAATTTTGAAATTTTGGTCGAAATTTCGCTTTTTCGAAATTTGAGGAAAGTCGAGCAAAAAAAGTCGATTTTTATTAATTATTTAATATTTCCCCATAATTTCAGCCGAAATTTAGTATAGAAAAAAATATTAAATTTAATGGTTTGGTCGGATTTTGGCTGGATTTTGGCCGAAATTTCAAAATTTCGCCAAAATTTCAATTTCGGTGAGGAGTGAAAGGCATTCCCGAAACTGGAATTTTAAACCATGGATGTAATCTAACCCTACAAGTTTTTTATGTGGGATCTGATTTCACCTCATAATTTCATCTGGATGGATGCCAAAATGATCTTACAATTCATATCATGGGCCTTATGGTGGACGCCTCATGGTTCAATTATATATCATCAAATAATACAGTCTGGTAAAAAGCAAGTATGAATTCTTGGATAGAAAACGCCAAACAAAATTTGCTATATCACCAAATGATGCATAGTCTGGTAAAAAGCAAGTATGTTGCTCGGAAGGAGATGTCATCCTCAGTGTGTCGCTTGAAGAGACCTATCTACAGCTTAAAACGGTCTCCTAGAGCGTAGTTTGGGAGATTTAGTGATGTTGTTATGTTGTTTTGCATGAAGCAATGTGCAATTGATCACTCGGTCTTCAGCCATTAGTCTCCGGCTGGATGTCTTCTCTTGATAGTTTATGTTGATGATATTATCATTACTGGAGGTGATTCAGTGGGGATACAGAAGCTGAAAACCTTCTTGCAAAAAGAGTTTTCCACCAAAGACCTGGGCCGTCTTAGGTACTTTCATGGCAATGAGGTGGGGCCTATTCCACCAGAGGCATCTCCCTCTCACAGAGGATATATATGTTGGATTTACTTGATAAGACATGTTATCTGGAGTGAAACCTGCTTATGTTCGCATGGACGTGAATCTAAAACTTTATCCCGAAGAAGGAGATTTATTAGATGACCTTAGTAGGTACATGAGGTTAGTTGGCAAGCTCATATATCTCACAGTCACTCTTCCAGACATATCATTTGATGTTGGAGTCATCAGCCAGTATAGCTGTCCTCGTACTTCACACTAGGCAGCTGTACTTCAAATTGTTAGGTACTTGAAAGGTGCTCCAGGAGGAGGCTTGTTGTTTAAGAAGCATGGTCATCAGAAAATAGAAGTGTTCACGAATGCTGATTGGGCAGGATCTCCAGCTGATAGGTGGTCTACTGCAAGATATTGTACCTTCTTAGGAGGTAACTTGGTGTCATGATGAAGTAAGAAACAAGATGTTATAGCTAAATTAAGTGCAGAAGCCGAATATAGAACCATGGCCCACACAAGTGGAGAACTCACTTGGTTGTGCTCACTTTGTCAGAGATCGGCTTTCCCCCTTCCTCTCCTTCTCAGTTGTATTGTGACAATAAGGCTACGATCCATATTACTACAAATCCGGTGTTCCATAAGAGGACTAAGCACATTGAGGTAAATTGCCATTTCATCCGTCAAAGAATTGAGAAGAGAGATATATTCACAATGTTTACTAGATCAGTGGATCAACTAGCTGATATGCTGGCCTGGCCATTAAACAAAGCTGGGTTGAGTGACATTTGTAACAAGCTATGAATATTTGATATATACATTCTAGCTTGAGGGGGAGTGTTAGAAGGTGTATATGTGCCTAAGGGCACTTTGGTCCTTGTACTCTTCTGTTTTATATAAATACATAAGTGAGGGGAGCACACCCTAACTCATTCTTTTCCTCTACTCTCTTCTCCTCTTTATTCCCTTCAACAAAAAAGGTTGCTCTTTCTCTTTTGTTTTTTCTTGCCCAATTCGGATTATAGGGAAAATACTTTTCCTAGAAAAATTTTCTCCATTCCACGATTTAGAGGAAAATGATGCTGTTATGGCATATTTGGAGGGATCTCATCATAAATTGAAGGTCCCTCTAACTAACTTGAATCATGCTTTTTCTTTTTTCTTTTATTTGTAATCAAACAATGTAAAAGCAGGAAATTTTGGAATTTTTTTTTCTCTCCTTGCTTTTTTTTGGAAACTTCCAGCAATCCAAATAGGGCCTTAGTGCGCAATGTAATACAAAGAATCTTTAAATTAAATTAAAGAGGTAAAATGGAATACAAAAGAATGGAAAAAACAAATAGAGGAGCATAAATGCATACAAGGTTGGGCAAAATAGAAAAAAGAACCAACGAATAAAAATCACTCCAATTCTCGCATCCCTGTCAATTAAAGAAGTGAGGGACGATAATATGTAGGGAAATTAGGCATTACAATGGCTGCACTCTTCTCAGTCTTCTTCTTCTTCTCTTTCCCTTCGGTCTTCCTCTTCTCTAGTTTGGAATGCGAGGAAACATCTGTTACTTTACCTTGATTGGACTTAAAAACTGAAAAGAAGGAGACAATACGGCCCATTTTTACTGTTTTTTCACTGTTTTTGCTCGTTTGCTCTTGAGTTGTGGGTTTGAGTCTGGTCCCTGGGCAGATTTATATAGATTTTGAACTAGCCACACGTTTGAACCGGTTCCATGTTTATCTCATTCTCAAGTTTTCTTGCCTCCCAAGTATTAGAATTGAAAAGTCAATAAACAGCACCAAGGGTGAAAACGAAATGGTATAGGAAAAGCATTAGAAGCCTCTTGATTAGTGGAGCCCACCTTCATGACACGTTCTTTGTTATTTCGTTGCCTTAAAAAACTAGCTTGAACCCGTCCCGATGGCTAAGTGCATGGAACATTTCCTTGCATGGCTTCAGAACGGACGAGGAAATGAAAGGTTATAAATGACAAAAAGAAATGAGATGAACATTTCCTTGTCCAACAAACAAAAGATGTAATCTCACAATTATTATTGGGCGGTGATAAATTCTTTATCACCCCCTTCTAGGATGAATTCACCCCGTAATTTTCAAAATGGACTGGACAGTCCACACCATAGGATGATCCGAACCGTCCATTTGATGGGCCACAATGTAGATAGGCTGTGCCCCAACAATCATTTTCAAAGGATGATCCCAACCGTCCGATTTGTAGAGGTTTGACTGGTGTTGTACTGTGGGGCCCACCTCCATGACACGACAAACACCCACGTGAGGTGAAATTTCCAGTGTAGAAATAACAAATTCCAACTTGTGAAAAACTGGGTTCAACTCATCTCGATCGGAAGGAGTACGTGTTGGAATACCTACGGTCTAAACTAGGGCTGCAACTCCAGCCGGGTAAAACCCGACCCGCATCGACCCGACCCGAAAATAGCCTGGGTCGGTTTCAAGTTTCATGGGTTTCGGGTCGAGCCGGGTTCAGCATTCAAAAGCCCGCATGAATCTCGGGTCGAGCCGGGTTTGAAGGGGCCCGACCCG
The DNA here is from genome assembly GCF_043159265.1 of Tasmannia lanceolata. Lineage (NCBI taxonomy): Eukaryota > Viridiplantae > Streptophyta > Magnoliopsida > Canellales > Winteraceae > Tasmannia > Tasmannia lanceolata. The sequence continues at coordinate 1,818,240 of NW_027518693.1, forward strand.
ACCCGACCCGAGTTACATAAGTTATAGTATGTACATTTTTTTCTATTGTTAGTTAAAAGTTAAAGGGATAATTACATTTACACCCCCTCTAGTTTCTGACACATCCACTTCCACCCCTATAGTTTAAAACGTGACAAATACACCCTTGTAGTTTCAATTTGTTTAAGGTAGGCCCCCTCAGCTGAAGGTTCGTCCATAGATTGAAGGGTTAGGATGATCTGATAGAGCTGATTTTTTTGGCACACCCTAACTATGTCAGGACCCATCAAATGAACGCTTTGGATCATCCAAACAATGTGGGCCCACATTATTTAGATGATTTTTTGGTAGTGTTTGGATTCGGGTAGGGGCCCACATTATTTGGATGATCCAAAGCGTTCATTTGATGGGTCCTGACATAGATATGGTGTGCCCAAAAAATCAGCTCCATCGGATCATCCTAACCCTTCAATCTATGGACGAACCTTCAGCTTAGGGGGCAAACCTTAAACAAATTGAAACTACAAGGGTGTATTTGTCACGTTTTAAACTATAGGGGTGGAAGTGGATGTGTCAGAAACTAGAGGGGGTGTAAATGTAATTATCCCAAAGTTAAAAGTGAAAACCCACACACCCACTGTTACTGTATGTGAGTGTAATTTCTGCTTCTATGAGTTGAGTTGATTCAAGTGTTTGATTCAGCATTGTTTGATTGTAATTACAACATTGTTTGATTACAGCATTGTTTGATTCAAGTGTGATGTGAGTGTAATTACATCATTGTTTGATTCAAGTGTAATGTGAGTGTAATTTCTGCTTCTATGAGTTGAGTTGCCTTGCCAAACAAGAATTTTCCTTAAAAATTTGCGTCAACGTGAAAAAACCCGACCCGACCCGAACCGACCCGAGATTTATCATGGGTAGGGCCGGGTTTGGGAATCGTGGGTTTTCCGGAAAAAAACCCGACCCGACCCGACCCGAGATATTTCTCGGGTAGGGTTGGGTTCTCCAAAACCCGACCCGCCCGACCCGAGTTGCAGCCCTAGTCTAAACCATTCATTTGTTGGGCTTCAATGTAAATAGGCAAAAATCATCCCCACATGATGTCACCAAAAACATGCGTGGGTGGCGTGGGGCTGTTCATAGAGGAGTGTTTCTAATTCTTTGACTTAGGAAATTCATCATCTGCTGTGAAAAATTATGGTGGGCAAATTTGTGGGCCCAGTTGCAATCAAACTTGTGAAAAATTATTATGGAAACCTCTATAGGTCGGAGGATTGCTAGCTATCATCCTATGGAAATGATTTTTTGGGGCACAACCTATGTACATTGTGGCCCCTCAAATGGACGGCCTGGATCATCCTATGGTTCGGTTCGGCGGGCTGTCTAGGACATGTAATATATGTACATTGTGGCCCCTCAAATGGACGGCCTGGATCATCCTATGGTTCGGTTCGGCGGGCTGTCTAGGACATGTAATATATGTACATTGTGGCCCCTCAAATGGACGGCCTGGATCATCCTATGGTTCGGTTCGGCGGGCTGTCTAGGACATGTAATAGAGGCCGAACCATGCCTGCCATGTTAGTGACTTGACGCCCCAATTCGTTGAACTGATGGACCGTCGGTGTATTGGGGGCTTGTGGGCCTGAGGTGGAATACCTACGCTCCAAACCATTCATTTGTTGGGCTTCTGTGTAAAATAGTCCGTGTTGCAAAAATCATCGCCACAGGATGTCCCAAAAAACATGGCTGGCTGGCGTAGGGCTGTCCATATAAGAGGGTTTGTAATGCTTTGACTTTGAAAAATTCATCATGTGCTGTGAAAAATTATGGTGGATAAATATGTGGGCCCAGATGCAATCGGGATAACGTGAATGGAAAATCACCCAAGTATGTTGTCAAGATTAATAGTCATAGCCATAGTTTTAAATTTCGACCGAAATCCGAAGACCAACACCGAAATGGCGTAAAACTGAAACGGTATTTTATATCGGCTGAAATTTCAGAATTTTATTTCGGCCAAAATTTCAGAATTTAGGTCGAAATTTCGGAATTTCAGTTAAAATTTCTTTTTTTCCGAAATTTCACCCAAAAAATCCTTTTTTTTTTTTAATTAATTTAATATTTCACCGAAATTTCGGTAATCTCTGCCGAAATTTAATATTTAATAAAATAATCATTTCGTTTGAGTACCAGATTTTGACCGAAATTTCGACAGGGGTCCGGAACCAAAATTTTAAACCATGCTCATATCATGCAATCATATATTGACACGAAACTTCCATGTAATTCCAATTTGTCGTTTCCCTTCAATTATTAGGGCTCCGAGCCTCGCATGAAAATTCCAAATCTATTCATTTCGAAGGCATTTCGGTAGCCAAAAATTTCAAGGATTCTTCCAGGTACCCGTCAAGAAGGGTCCAAACCATTCTTGAAAAGGTTTAATTTTCTCATTCTCGCGTTGAAATTGCAGCCCTGTTAGAAGACAACAAAGTAGAATGGCGCTATCATATCATTGAAAATTAGTCAATAAGCAACATCATTCAAAGAATTTAGCCAAAGACTAATGCTGTTGCTTATTGACTAATTTTCAGTTATAATACTTCGAGGAGCGAGTTCATCGAACCTACTCAAGTTTTGCATCAATACATCTGGGCTTGATTTGTTGCAACCCATCTATATAAATCCATCGATCCTACTCAAGCTGTGCATAAAAAACATCTGGGTTTGATTTGTTGCAAGCCATCTATATAAATCCCTACTCACGTTTTACATTCCAAACATCTGGGCTTGATTAGTTGCAATCCACATATATAAATCTACCAACATATCAGACTTGCACCAACAATTCAGAAACGAAAAGAGTGGAAATTATGGGTCGTAATTTCTCCTCCTTCTCAGTTTTTATGCCTTATCCGATGAAAGTAGCAGATGTACCCTCGCACTACGACATGGAGAAAATGGAGAAGAACGATTTGAAGAGAGACAAGAATTTAGCAGATGTAGAGAAGATTGAGACCATCGAGAAAAAGGAGAAGAGCCTGGAGAGTGCTGCCATAGTCATGCCTCACTTTCATTCGTATTCACGTCCTTCTCTTCTCTAACTTGCCATCATTTATACACTGGAGAAGTGATCGTTTTACTAGTTATTTTTCACTTTTGATCGAATTCTTTCATGCTTACTATGTAGTTTCCACATTCATTTATTATTTTTAATAATTCCATTCCATTTTGTAACATGACTTCATTCATGCATCAGGTTTTCTTATGCCCAATTTAATTTAGTTTTTCTCTTAATATGCACTTGAAAAGAGAAAGGATATATAGCTCAGGGCTTCTATGTACAACCCATCTCACATATTAAATGTCTCCAATATTTATCTTTCATTCCAAAATAAAATTGGAGGAAATATGGATTGGGCAACCAAATCTTCCTCCGGCCAATCATTTCTAGAGTTGTGGGGAGAAGACTATTTAGAGCACTTATTTGGATAAGACTCTTTGTCAAATAGGATGCTTAAAATCATGGCAGCTTCATTTCAATAATGTTCTCGCCGTATCGAATTCCACCCAATTTTCACTCGTTTTTGTTGACGGGTTTTGTTAAATTAGTGCCCTAAGGGCACTTGTTAAGCATCATTTAATTGCCCTTGGAAACATGATTTTACACATAAAGTTATACTTTTGCATCCGTTTTGTGATTTTTTTCATGGAAGCATGTGTAAATTCATGATGCCGAGGGCCATTAAATGATGCTTTACAAGTGCCCTTAGGGCACACGTTAGCAAAACCCTTTGTTGAATTGTGGATTTGAGTAATGTCTATAAGGGCCCGTTTGGATACCCCTTGGATTTTGATTTGGAGGTGACTTTGGATTTTTAAATCCAAAATCGGCGTTTGGCAACCCTTTATGACATCTGGATTTGGATTTGAGTGAAATCCACAAGATTTACAAATTCCTCATGTTAATGTAATTTTTTGGATTTATAAATCCTTTCTGCGAGAGGTTATTTATAAATCTAAATTTGACCCGTAAGGGGTTAAAATGACCAAAATATGCTAAAAAAGTGTTAAATGATTTAAGTACCCACATGACATTAAAAACTGATCAAAATACATCTTATTAGGTAGACTGACTAGAAAACCCCGAGTCAGGCAAAATGACCGAAATACCCCTATACCAGGTAAAAATGACAAAATACCCCCGAGTCGTGCAAAATGACTAGAATACCCCTATGACATAAAAATGATCAAAATAACCTCATACAGGGTAAAATGATTAGAATACTCCAATATTATGAAAAATTACTAAAATACCCCTAGATCAAGTAAAAATGACCCATGGCTCATAAAAAATGACTAATATGACTAAAAATACCATGATGAGATAAAAATGATAAAAATACACCATATTAGGTAAAATGACTAGAAATACTCCTATACCAGGTAAAAATGACAAAATACCCTTGAGTCGTGCAAAATGTGACTAAAATACCCTTATGATATAAAAATTATCAAAATAACCTCATATAGGGTAAAATGACTAAAATACCCCATGATCATGAAAAATTATCGAAATACCCCTATATCAAGTAAAAATGACCTATGGCTCATGAAAAATGACTAAAAAACTCTCACGAGATAAAAAGGATAAAAATACGCCATATTAGATAAAATGACTAGAATACCCCCGGGTCATGCAAAATGACCGGAATACACCTATACTAGGTGAAAATGACCAAATACCCTGAGTCATGGAAAATGACTAAAACACCCCTACAACATAAAAAAATGATCAAAATACCCCCATATAGGATAAAATGACTAGAATACCCTTGGATCATGGAAAATGGCATAAATGCCCCTATATCAAGTATTTTAGGCTTTTGGTTTTGTTAGATTTCAAATTCAAATCCAAAGAGCATCCAAACAAAAAAAATTAATTTAGATTCGAAATCCAAATCTATACGTGGTCATCCAAACAGCATTATTTATAAATTTGTGAATTTTAAAATTCTTAATTTCAAATCCATGGATTTTGGAAATCCAAATTTACCTCCAAATCCAAATCCAAATCCAAGGGGTATCCAAACGGGCCCTTATGGGTTTTGCTAACGATAAGGTGCATTGGGAAAGTGTTTTTACTCATCGAGAATGTTTTGAGATTTTCATAACCGTTCTAAGGCTTTTTGGATGGAAATAAGTGTGAAAACACATTCCGAATTCACCTTAGCAAAACCATTCTTTCATTTAAGAGAAATACTTGTAGTACATTAAGGAGGAGTGTTGAAAGTTAATGTCCTTTCTAAGACTTTCTACTACCGTGGCAAATAGGTTGAGTTAATATCTTGGAAATCTGAGTTCTTTCTAGGTATTTCTAGTAGGGCTGCAACTCGAGCCGGGTAAAACCCGACCCGCATCGACCCACCCGAAAATAGCCTGGGTCGGGTTCAGGTTTCATGGGTTTCGGGTCGAGCCGGGTTCAGCATTCAAAAGCCCGCATGAATCTCGGGTCGAGCCGGGTTTGAAGGGGCCCGACCCGACCCGACCCAAGTTACATAAGTTATAGTATGTACATTTTTTTCTATTGTTAGTTAAAAGTTAAAGGGATAATTACATTTACACCCCGTCTAATTTCTGACACATCCACTTCCACCCCTATAGTTTAAAACGTGACAAATACACCCTTGTAGTTTCAATTTGTTTAAGGTAGGCCCCCTCAGCTGAAAGTTCGTCAATAGATTGAAGGGTTAGGATGATCCGATGGAGCTGATTTTTTGGGCACACCCTAACTATGTCATGACCCATCAAATGAACGCTTTGGATCATCCAAACAATGTGGGCCCACATTATTTGGATGATTTTTTGGTAGTGTTTGGATTCGGGTAGGGGCCCACATTATTTGGATGATCCAAAGCGTTCATTTGATGGGTCCTGACATAGATATGGTGTGCCCGAAAAATCAACTCCATCGGATCATCCTAACCCTTCAATCTATGGACGAACCTTCAGCTGAGGGGGCAAACCTTAAACAAATTGAAACTACAGGGATGTATTTGTCACGTTTTAAACTATAGGGGTGGAAGTGGATGTGTCAGAAACTAGAGGGGGTGTAAATGTAATTATCCCAAAGTTAAAAGTGAAAACCCACACACCCACTGTTACTGTATGTGAGTGTAATTTCTGCTTCTATGAGTTGAGTTGATTCAAGTGTTTGATTCAGCATTGTTTGATTGTAATTACAACATTGTTTGATTACAGCATTGTTTGATTCAAGTGTGATGTGAGTGTAATTACATCATTGTTTGATTCAAGTGTAATGTGAGTGTAATTTCTGCTTCTATGAGTTGAGTTGCCTTGCCAAACAAGAATTTTCCTTAAAAATTTGCGTCAACGTGAAAAAACCCGACCCGACCCGAACCGACCCGAGATTTATCATGGGTAGGGCCGGGTTTGGGAATCGTGGGTTTTCCGAAAAAAAACCCGACCCGACCCGACCCGAGATATTTCTCGGGTAGGGTTGGGTTCTCCAAAACCCGACCCGCCCGACCCGAGTTGCAGCCCTAATTTCTAGTATGTTGGAAAGGGGTGGCTTTTATGTCTAAATGTCTAGGCCTTGGAAATGTTCACTATGTTAAATGAGTATGTCTAGGAAATGAACAAGCATTGTAAATAACGGGTGCGGGTAATATCTTTGTCTAGGAAGTGATAAGTCAAGCCTAGGACATGTCATGTCTAAGTCTAGGAAATGGGTGTGCCTAGGTAATTTGAAGTTTAGGGAATGTTGTCAGATAGGTGTAAAAACTGGTTCTGAATGTGAAATAAAGCGTATATATTCAGATTTTAATTGAAAAGAATTGTCTCACTTTGCTACATTTAGTTTTTCATGTCAGATGTGTGGTGAATTGAATCATCTATTTGGAAGCCCTAAGATAAGGTAAGAGAGTTTCAAACAGCTTAGACGCATGTAAGAAACGTTTGCTATCACGTGAATGGCATTCCATCATGAAACCCTTATCCTACATTTAATTCTTATTGGAAATAGAAGCCTTAGATAGTGAAATCTACCCATAAAATAAAATTTTCTCGGAACTGGTAACAGATTTTGTAATGGTTCGGGAAAGAGATAAGGAGATGACACAGAAAGAGATAAAACTCAACCCCTTAAGAATTTGAGGTTTTAATTGATCGAATAGAAAGAGTTGGCACCTAAAAAAAAAACGAAAAAAACCCCTGTTTTAATGGATATGAATTCGCATTTGTGGGCCGGTGTCCTATTTGAGATACGTGAATTCAAAAGGTTAATAAATAAATGCATTTTTCCATAGGAAATTTCTTTTGGTGTTGAAAGACAATGGGTTCTTGCCTTTTTCATGGAAAGAAGAATTCAACTAGATGGATTGTGTTGCCGCCAAAATCTGAATGAACACCGAGACGGCTCCGAAAGGCGAAGAAGTGCGCGACCTATTCACACAAACGAACGGTCAAAACTACCACCTAGAGTTTGTTCTCCAGGAATGCCCTTTGATGCTTAAGTCAGCGACCAACAACAGATACGTATGAGGACAAAATATTGGTGCAGAACCCGTACCTTTGAGCCTCTCAGGTGTTTATATAGGATGAGAATCCAAAGGTGGAAGGGAGAATTGCCTTTATTTTCTGCTTAGGCAGATTTCCTTCCCCAATTAGGTAAGTTTCCAGGAATACGGGGTTCCTTCTTGGATTGATCAGTCAGTTTGTTGGAATATAGGATTTTCAATATTATCTTCAATGGCCGGCTTTTGAGCTGTACCCTCATGTTTCTTGGGCTCCCAAACATAAGGTGTAGAATTACGCTTTTACCCCTACTAATTTTTGGTCCGCAGCCTCCCCCCACCCCCACCCCCACACTCACTCTCACCCCAACTTCCTTGGGGCGGTTCGAGCTAAGGAAGTAATAGTGCCTTTCTAGTTTCTAGGTTGGCTCGCAGGTGGACTTGGTGTGGTCTCCTCATAGTTTCTTAGACCGGGTTGGCCAAGAGATGAAGGAATCTAGCTCCAGATTCGTTCTCTACAACTGTTCTCTGAGATCCCAGATATTGCTACCTAGGAGGTGAGAAGCCTTAGCGACTCCGTCTGGTTGGTCATCTTCCATATCGGTGTCTTAGAATGGCGTCTGAAGTGATGAGTTGTGGACATGGTTATAAATTTCGGTTTCGGTGGACACCGAAATCGAAATCAATAAAACCTGAAATGGTAGTTTATTTCTGCCGAAATTTTGAAATTTCGAGGTAAACGAAATTTCAAAATTCCGTCTGAAATTTGAGGGATTTCACCCAAAAAACTCGATTTATGATAATTATTTAATATTATCCCGAAATTTCGGCCCAAATTATGGCAATTTCAAAAATTTCGGTCGAAACTGTACGAGATAAAATAGCTGTTATTCGATTTCGTTAGTTTTCGGCCGAAATTTCGGTTTCAGTGAGGACTGAAACACATTCTGAAACTGAAATTTGAAACCATGGTTGTGGACACCTATCTCCAAGGGCAAGTTTCGCTCATCTTTCGGTAACGAGATCTGAATCTTGGTATGTCTCGGTTGAGGAATTACAGACTTAGATCTTGTCGGCCAAGAGGGCGCTTGTAGGCTGATCTAAGTGCAACCCCGAATGAATGTGTGCTGTTTGGTAAGCTCGAGCAGGTGGCATGGCCGACGTACCGTCCTCCTAGCTGACGACGAGATCCATATCCTTAGGAGGCGAGGAGGGATCATTGTCCATCTCGGAGTGTTCAGGTTGGCCGATCTTTGGTGTGACCAGGTTGGCGGAAAGACAAGGCCGAATTACACACGCCGAAAGACTGCGCCACTTGCGAGCCAACCTTGGAGGATGTTCGAAGAAGTCCGCTGAAAGACTTGACGCTGAAAAATGAAGGACTGGGGGCTCACTTCAACGCCCCCACAAACATCGTTATGACAAATGTCCCAGGCTCACTTTAACCCTAAACCCCAATGTTATCTTCTTTAATTCATGGTAGCTGCTTGATGATAATTTGATTCACTCATCATTCGGTTAGATCCATCATCCATGTATTTCATTTCTGTCGATGTTCTTGAATCTAAGCAAATAAATTGTGTCATACAATCCAAGTTCTTAGATAAAAGAAGCTCCTTCTCTATTCTCTTTTCATCTTCTTAATTAACAATGAATGAAGAAACCGATTCACATGAATCTGATTAATATTTAATATAAATACAGCTCAAGTACCGGAGACCAGCCTTCTCTGGGCGAGACTGTGCCTAACACCTTTCTTCCTTGTAATCAGGCAACAAATGATATCCTAAGGAAACTCAGACATGTCATAGAGTTGCATATGGGTCAAGGGCCTTAAACCCTAGATGGCGACTCTAGTAAATCCCCCATAAGACCCAAGTCCACACCATGGTTTTTGTGGAGGAAAGCGAGCAGTTCATCCATTGGTTATGGTTGATGGAAGAATCGCCTCTGACAGAGTAAAATTGAAAATTAGGCTGAAAACACATTAGTTAATTAAAGATAATTTAGCAAAAGGTTTGGGCTTTCTCTTATTTATTTTCTTGCCCAATTGGGGCTATAGTAAAAATACTTCTAGAAAAATTTCTCCTTTCCACTATTTAGAAGCAAATGATACAGTAGTTGCGTATTTGGACGGATCTCATTTTGGAAAGTTCCAACATCACAAACAGGGCATAGCCAAGTTATATAAAAAATCTATGAATTAAATTTCAATCGATTAAAATGGAATACAAATAATGAAAAAAAAATCAATCGATGAACATAAGTGCATACAATGTTGGGCAAAATAGGAAAAAAAGAAGACCCAGTTATTAAAAATCACCGTAATTCTCTCATCCCCGTCAATTAAAGAAGTGAGGGACGATAATATGTAGGGAAATTAGGCATTACAATGGCTGCACTCTTCTCACTTTTCTTCTCCTTCTCTTTCTCTTCGGTCTTCCTCTTCTCTAGTTGGGAATGCGTGGAAACATCTGTTACTTTACCTTGATTGGACTTAAAAACTGAAAAGTAAGAAACAATACGACCCATTTTCACTGTTGTTGCTCGATTGCTCTTGAGTTGTGGGTTTGAGTCTGGTCCGTAGGAAGATTTATATATAGATGGCGAACTACTGCATCAGACCCAGATGATGTGTAAAAATTGATTAGGTTCGATGTTTATGTCATTTTCATGCTGTCTTGCCTCCCAAGTACGTATTAGATTGAAAAGTCAATAAACAACAGCATGTGAGAAAACGATATTGTATAGGTAAAGCATTAGACGCTTCTTGATTGGTGTTCTACAGTGGAGCCCACCTCCGTGACACGTTCTTTGTTATTTTCTTGCCTTTAAACAATATTACAAACACCCACCTGAGGTGAAATTTCCAATGTGAGAATAACAAATTCAAACTTGAAAAAACTTGGGTTCAACTCATCTCGACGAATATGACTTCAGAAAAGACCTAGAAATTATTGGTAGCACGAAAACTTCAAACATTTGCTTCACTTCAGAAAGGATGTGGAAATGAAAGGTTTTAAATGAATTAACGAGAAAAGAGACATTTCATGTACAACGCACAAAAGATGTATTCATAGTTTTAAATTTCGATCGAAATCCGAAATTTCAAGTTTCGGTCAACCCCGAAACCGAACATAAATTGGGGGTACCCTAAACGTTACATTATTTCGACTGAAATTTTGAAATTTTGGTCGAAATTTCGCTTTTTCGAAATTTGAGGAAAGTCAAGCAAAAAAAGTCGATTTTTATTAATTACTTAATATTTCCCCATAATTTCCCATAATTTCAGCCGAAATTTAGTATAGAAAAAAATATTAAATTTAATGGTTTGGTCGGATTTTGGCTGGATTTTGGCCGAAATTTCAAAATTTCGCCAAAATTTCAGTTTTGGTGAGGAGTGAAAGGCATTCCCGAAACTGAAATTTGAAACCATGGATGTAATCTAACCCTACAAGTTTTTTTATGTGGGATCTGATTTCACCTCATAATTTCATCTGGATGGATGCCAAAATGATCTTACAATTCATATCATGGGCCTTATGGTGGACGCCTCCTGGTTCAATTATATATCACCAAATAATACAGTCTGGTAAATAGCAAGTATGAATTCTTGGATAGAAAACGCCAAAGAAAATTTGCTATATCACCAAATGATGCATAGTCTGGTAAAAAGCAAGTATGTTGCTCGGAGGGAGATGTTATCCTCAGTGTGTCGCTTGAAGAGACCTATCTACGGCTTAAAACGGTCTCCTAGAGCGTAGTTTGGGAGATTTATTGATGTTGTTATGTTGTTTTGCATGAAGCAATGTGAAATTGATCACTTGGTCTTCAGCCATTAGTCTGCGGCTGGATGTCTTCTCTTGATAGTTTATGTTGATGATATTATCATTACTGGAGGTGATTCAGTGGGGATACAGAAGCTGAAAACCTTCTTGTAGAAAGAGTTTTCCACCAAAGACCTGGGCCGTCCATGAAACCTGCTTATGTTCCCATGGACGTGAATCTAAAACTTTATTCCGAAGCAGATTTATTCGATGACCTTGGTAGGTACATGAGGTTAGTTGGCAAGCTCATATATCTCACAGTCACTCTTCCAGACATATCATTTGATGTTGGAGTCATCAGCCAGTATAGCTCTCCTCGTACTTCACACTAGGCAGCCGTACTTCAAATTGTTAGGTACTTGAAAGGTGCTCCAGGAGGAGGCTTGTTGTTTAAGAAGCATGGTCATCAGAAAATAGAAGGGTTCACGAATGCTGATTGGGCAGGATTTCCAGCTGATAGGTGGTCCACCGCAAGATATTGTACCTTCTTATGAGGTAACTTGGTGTCATGGCGAAGTAAGAAACAAGATGTTATAGCTAAATTAAGTTCAGAAGCCGAATACAGAGCCATGGCCCACACACGTTCTTTGTTACTTCGTTGCCTTAAAAAACTAGCTTGAACCCGTCCCGATGGTGGAACATTTCCTTGCATGACTTCAGAACGGACTAGGAAATGAAAGGTTATAAATGACAAAAAGAAATGAGATGAACATTTCCTTGTACAACCAACAAAAGATGTAATCTTACAATAATTGTGGTGATAAATTCACCCCCTCTAGGATGAATTCACCCCGTATTTTTCAAAATGGACTGGACAGCCCACACCATAGGATGATCCGAACCGTACATTTGATGGGCCACAATGTAAATAGGCTGTACCCCAACAATCATTTCCAAAGGATGATCCCAACCGTCCGATTTATAAACGTGTGACTGGTGTTGTACAGTGGGGCCCACCTCCATGACACGAAAATCACCAAAGTATACTCAATCATACTATCATATATTGACACTAACTTCCATGTAATTCCAATTTGTCGTTTCCTTGCAATTATTAGGGCCCCGAACCTTGCATGAAATTCCAAAACTATTCATTTCGGAGGCATTTCGGTAGCCAGAAATTTCAAGGATTTTTCCACGTACCCATCGAGATGGGTCCAAACCATTTCTTGACAAGGTTGAATTTTCTCATTCTCGCGTTGAAATTGCAGCTCTCTTTGAAGACAACAAAGTAGAATGCTGTTGCTTATTGACTAATCTTCAATTATAATTACTTGGAGGAGAAAGTTCATCGAACCTAAGTTTTTTCATCCAATACATCTGGGTTTGATTTGTTGGAAGCCATCTATATAAACCCATCGAACCTACTCAAGCTTTGCATCAAAAACATCTGGGTTTGATTTGTTGCAAGCCATCTATATAAATCCCTACTCAAGTTTTACATTCCAAACATCTGGGTTTGATTAGTTGCAAGCCAGAGATATAGATCCACCGATATACCAGACTTGCACCAACAATTCAGAAACGAAAAGAGTGGAAATTAATTATGGGTCGTAATTTCTCCTGCTTCTCAGTTTTTATGCCTCATCCAATCAAAGTAGCAGATGTACCTTCGCACTACGACATGGAGAAGATGGAGAAGAACGATTTGAAGAGAGACAAAAATTTATCAGATGTTTCCTCGCACTCTAAAATAGAGAAGATCGAGACCGTTGAGAAAAAGGAGAAGAACCTGAAGAGTGCTGCCATAGTCATGGCTCACTTTCCTTCATATTCTCGTCCTTCTCTTCTCTAACTTGGCATCATTTGTAGACTGGAGAAGTGATTGTTTTACTAGTTATTTTTCACTTTTGATCGAATTCTTTCATGCTTACTATGTAGTTTCCACATTCATTTATTAGGAGGCCATATGGATACACGGATTTTAGAATTCAGGTTTTTAGTTTGAAAACAGTGTAAAAGAGGGTTCATGATCAAGCTGACGTATGGCAGCGTTTCTTGGATTTTAAGTAAGAAAATCTGGTTTTAGGAATCTCAGGATGGGGTAGAGGTTTCTAAAACCTAGTTTTCTTACTTAAAATCCAAGAAAAGCTATCACGATAGCATACAACAGCTTGATCATGAACCATCTTTTAAACTATTTTTAAACAAAAAAACCTGGATTCTAAAATCCACGTATCCAAACCGCCCCTTTCCCAATATTTGTCTTTTATACCAAAATAAAATTTGAGGAAATATCCATTGGGCATCCACATCTTCCTCCGGCGAATCATTTTCTGGAGTTGTGGGGAGAAGACTATTTAGAGCACTTATTTGGATAAGACTCTTTGTCAAATAGGATGCTCATGGCAGCTTGATTCATTAATGTTAGCGCCATATCGATTCGACCCAATTTTCACTCGTTTTGGGTTTGAGTTTTGTCTGTAAGTGGATTTATATCAATGGCTTGCCAATTATAATCATACCCAGATGCGTGGTGTGTAGAATTGATAATCTTATAACAAACGACAAGACATATCAGGAAGAAATTTGATATGATGGGAACCATCTATTTTGTTTGCTTAGAACGGTAGAATTTAAGAACAAAAATACGTAAACAGAAGAAGCTTTTTTGGAAGAAGACTACAAATGCTTTAGTTTTTATTTCTTCATTCATATATCTCAAGATTCTCAACAAATAGCTCAATCATCCTTTAGATAAATAAATTAGTACATCCAACTTCCATGAGACCAAATGCAACATCCTTACTCCTTACCCAGGTTTATTTTCATCAAACCTTGATTGGTAAATCAGGAAATTTGTGACGGCAGTGTAGTCAATTCGCTATAAACCTTGGGTTTTTAGGTATAAATATACTTATTAAGCTGTAATTCACATCAAATCTCTACAAAGCAAACTCTAGAGGGAGGAAGGGCCGGAGAAAACCTTGGAGAAGGAGAAGCTTTGGAACATATAGTGATTGGGCAGGATCAATTGATGATATGAAAAGTACTTCAGGATATGTATTTTTTCTTGGATCAGATGCCTTCTCACGGTCGTCAAAGAAACAAAGCATTGTTGCTCAGTCATCAGCAGAAGCAGAATACGTGGCAGCATCAAGCACTAGAAGCCAAGTGATTTGGTTAAGGCGAATACTTGAAGATTTTGGCCACGAACAAGAAAAAGCAACCACTATCTTCTGCGACAACAAGTCTGCCATTGCAATTGCGAAAAATCCTTTTATCCATGAAGTTGTGGCAAACGGGGAGATCAAATTGAATGTTGTTAGACTTGAAAATTATGGTTTTCATGTAAGTGTGACATGAGAAGTGAAATTATGGTTTTCATTTAACTGTGCCATGAGAAGTGTGTATGTAAAGTCTATATAAACACTTGTATGCCTTCATTTGAGAATTAAGTGAAAAGGAAAAGAGTTTGAAAATTTCATAAATTTCAGTTTCTCTCTTTCTCCTTCCTCGAGCTCTGCACTTGCAACTCATCTTACTTTAACAAATAGGATAAAAGAAAATTTTCTACCGGAGTTGAGATTAAATGACACAAAATTGAGTGAAATTACTAATAAAAATAAAAAACTGAACCCAAGAACTACATAGCACAGCTCGATGGACTTCAAATAAAAGAGAAAAGAAGTAAAGAAGTGGTAAACAGATCGCCACCAATATCTAAACTCTCTCTCTCTCTCTCTCTCTCTCTCTCTCTCTCATCCAAATTAGTATATTCAGTATATACACCTTTGAACAAGGAGGGATGCTGATGCCAAATTAGCGAAGAGAGTGACTAGAATATGACGGAAAGTGTGGCACAACTATGGCAGCACTCTGGATGCTCTTCTTCCCCTTATTCTCGACCCTCTCCATCGTTGCTACATTGGAGTGATGTGAAACCTCATCTACGCTCATGTCCCCATTCATCTCATTCTTCTCCTTCTCTGCTTCAGAGTGTGAGTGAACATCAGCTACTTTCTTTAGATAAGCCATAAAAACTGAGAAACAGGAGGAACTACGACTCATTTTCCACTCTTTTGCTCTTCAGTTGTGGGTTTCAATTTGGTCGTAGGTGGATTTATATAGTTGCTTGCCCACATGTTTAGAAACCATAAAACTTGAGTAGGATAGACATACTTGCTGCCCAAGTATTAGAGTTGAAAATTAGTCAACAAACAACAGCATACAAAGAAGGCAAATGAAATGATGGAGCCCACTTCTGTTTTTTTATCTTAAAACAAGGTTAATAATAGCCA
Source organism: Tasmannia lanceolata (assembly GCF_043159265.1). NCBI lineage: Eukaryota > Viridiplantae > Streptophyta > Magnoliopsida > Canellales > Winteraceae > Tasmannia > Tasmannia lanceolata. Next base: position 1,833,825 of record NW_027518693.1, read on the forward strand.
CGTAGAGTGCAATGTCCATTTAAGAGACAGAAAATTGAGCCATGTCAAGAAAGGGAAGAAGGAAATGTCCTATCACCGTGACTCTGTGGTTACTTGGAAGAATCCATGAAATTTCTGGGGTAGAAAAAGGCACAGAGATGAAAATATTTCACGTTACATGGAAGGTTCGTAACAATCATAATTAAAGGGAAGAATGTACCGGCCCACATGAGGCAATATAATTAATTGGACAAGTATAGAGAGGCCTCTGCTTTAAATTCCCACAAACATTTGGGCAATAGGTCTGTTCATGTAATGATTCTTAATGAAACGTTAAGATGCATCATCAAAGGTTTTCCCCACTATCAAAATATGATCCCAAAATTTTTTTGACACTGGCAAGCTAATATACATGATAATCATCAGAGGACTTGTCTACTTCCCTCATCTAAAGTAGTAAAATAGACCCTTTATACAGAACAGGCAAAATACAACCTTTTCAGTTACATTGATCACATCAATAAAAACAAATGTTACAAAGCAGAGTCAAGATAAATCACCCCACAAAGATCTTCATTATTCTCTTTTTAATACACCATCTGCAAAGAATTGCACATGGAGAACCCTTTCAATCCCCACTTCTCCATTTATTCAGATAAGGCACGAAAAGATTATCAAATCTCCAACAAAAATTTGAGATTCTTCAAGCAATTTGTGGGCAGCTGTACATCTCATACCAGCTGAAGATAAACGCATGTCGAAGCACTTTAATAATTTACAAACACAAACTGCGCCTGGGCGTTACTGTTGGCGAGCCATCGGGTGTGTGGAGACTCAGTTGGGAGATGTCTGGCCAACCATCATGATGTGTTGCATTCAGTTTATTAATTGTAATTCCATTAGTTCTGGAAGGAAAGACTGCATGATTGTTAAGACCATAAAAACCCATCTCCATTGTATAAGTTGGAGGAGGAGAAAGAAAACAACTTCTATGAGAAGGTCCCAATTGTCGTAATGGACTTGAACAGGGAGATACTGGCAAAGACATGTTCATCCTCAAGCTGGCATGATCACTGTGCAAAGAAATTATAAGCATAAAATCATTTCCATTCAAATGTACAAGATTAAAATGTACGAAACAAGTGGAGGACAGTGATTGTTGGCAGTGACAATACCTCGAGCTCTTATAAGCCATTCTCATATCGTAATCCCCATCACGTGAAGAAATATTCATTCTGTTGGTTTGAAACTCTACCGTGTTCTGCTTAAAATGTACCAAAATGAAAAAGGTTAGTTGCTAGAGAGAGAACTAAAAAGGTTTAGTAATTTGATAAGTTTATTATGATCAAAACAAAGCATGAATTCTGGAAAAAATGTTCAATTTTCTTTCAATAAAACCTCTAGTAAAATTATGCAAAAATAAGCATGAGATGCCAGGGGAACTAAAAATACTCAGCTAACAATGATCCATATCAAGATGAGGATGTTTTGGCATGTGTATTATTAAATAACCTTGTTAGAAAGGGCAATTTAGCCATTAATTAATCTACCCCTTTTCTCCTTTTCTGCTTATTCTTTCCAAAATTCATATAGCTTGCGTAGCTTATAAACATGAAAGGCCTTTTGGCCCCTAAAAACCATTGAATTATAATTAAAACTTGATGTTTTCATAATTGCTTAGGTGTGATGCTCTTGCTAGAGTGTGATGCTATAAATCCTATGGTGCGACTCCAGATCAGTTTTCTCTCCCTCGCTTTCTATATTCTTTCGTTTCCTCTCTTCATCTTTCTTTCTCTCTATTCTCCAGATTTCTTTTCCCTTCACTTTTCTAATCTTCCATTCCATCAATAATTTTTCACCATTACAGCCTCCCACCAATTCTATCGACAAACTTTATGAGCCATACTTTTTACCATAGCCTTCACAGCCATAGCCTTATCCAGCCCTAGCAGCCGCAACATCATCAAATTCCATCCCTAAGATGCTCCAAACCCTTTCCTTAAGCCCAAACCCTTTTCTTTGCATTCTTGAAATATTATCGGACTATGAACCGTTCCAGAACCCTTGCATAACCCTGTTGCAGGCTTAATAACAGACACTGAAACAGATTTTTTTTTCCAGACCTGTTTTGAGTTTGTAAACTTTTTACCTATCTGATAAAACAACTATCATGAAGCGTGTAAAATTTCCTGCACCAGATTTTTAACCAGAACTGATCCAACCCTGCTCCAAACCTGTTACAGATTTGAACAGTCCCAAACCCTTCACTCAAACAAACCCTTTCTGAACCAAAGTACCTCTGAACACCTGCTAGTACCATATTATCCAGACAGTGCATCAAGAGTCTAATTTCTTGCGCTGCACAACCTGTGAAGCATCAAACATGTCCTATATTCCTTCTCCTAAACCATTTAATCAGTCCTATATACAAACTGTGCAGTAACAGTCCTATTTCTTGGGCTGCACAACCTGTGAAGCAACATGTCCTATATTCCTGCTCCTAAACCATTTAATCAGTCCTATACCTATCATGAACCTAACCCATAACCTTTACTATCAACTGCTACACAGTTCTAATCTCCCCAAAACCCATTACTGTTCTCTTTATATCTGTCAACACTCACTTTAGACTGTAACAATCCACTTTTAAAACCTGTGACAGATACTATAACCTATCCCATAACCTATTTTACAAAGATCTGAGCCTAAAACCTAGAAGAAATGGCTTCTCTTGGGCGGCTGACATCATGCGGCTATTCTGAAGGTGGTGGGGAAGGCTCGACACAACATGGAGTTGGCAGTGTTGTGTAATAGCATGACGGTCTTGACGGACCTGACGTGCTCCACCGGGTCCGTGGTTACGTCATAAGAATCAAGGGAGGGAGAGGGCAGGGGAAGCCGGAAGCTCTTGGGAATCGTTTCCTTCAAAATCTCCTACGTTAAAGGATGCTCGTCGTCGTCTTTCACTTCTTCGAGTGGTCTCCTTCCTCATAGCGTGATGCAAACCCGGAGGTTCGCGGCAACTCCTTTAAGGGTTTCATATTCTCATCAAAAATTAGGGCTTCCGTTCCTCTTTGATCTCTTATATGCACTTTTGGTGGGCCCTCTTTGTTATTCACTTAAATGGTGGTGAAAGGTCCCTTGTACCCTTCCTGCCACAACAAACAAACACTAATAAAAGGGTATAAATGGAATAACTAAAAGGAAATAAAACATAAAGATAGAAACATGATGGTGATGTGTGCAATGGTGGGCCCTAGATGATGTGGACAACCCCCACATCTAGGCTAACAAAAATAAAGCCAAGTAAGTAAGGAAGCCCTAATTTTTTATGAGAATATGAAACCGTAAAAGGAGTTGCTGCACTCCCCTATCCAACAGACGCATGGGCGTCTCCTTCTACCTCTCCTCATTCAAGGTGAGTCCTCTCTCTCCTTGATCTCTCACTCTCTCCCTCTCCCATGCCTCCCTCTCTCTGATTTCACTCCCCCTCTCTTTCTTACTCTCTAATCTCTCCCTATTTTCTCTTTCTATCTCTCTGCTCCCCTCTTCTTCTCTCGCTCAATCACTCTCCGAACTCTCTCCTCCTCTCATTCTCCTCCTTATCTCCATCACTCTTGGACTCTCCCTATTTCCCTCTAAGTCTGTTGTGGTGATGTGTGCAATGGTGGGCCCTAGATGATGTGGACAACCCCCACATTTAGGCTAACAAAAATAAAGCCAAGTCCAAAAATCCTCAATAAAATAAAATAATATATCAAGCAACTAAACGACGATCCGACAGTCGGATCACATCACAGCGCTTTGCCAATCATTTCTTGTATTTCATGGAGAAGGTTGTAGATCATAGGGGGTTGTTCCCTGGGTCAACATGGCCATTGGGTTGCTATTGGTTGGGAGGCTCCGGTTTCGATCCTACGAGGTTGATCCTCCTCATATCACCGGATTGTACATGGAGGTTGAGGGACTCCTTGGGCTCTTTCGACATGGTGTCTCAAGTACTTCCGTCTCCGGCCGGGCGAGCTGCTCAGCCTCTTGATATGCCGGGGGTGCGGCCCCAGCCCCCTGATCTACGTATCTTCGGAAAAAGCTGGCCAGGTTAGCTACCTGGGTGACAAAATGACTGTATTCACTCGTAGGGGAGGCGGGTGATGCCTGCGCCACGGAGTGCACACCCATCCGCAGTGAAGAGGTTCGCGTGCGGGGTTCGCCACCGAGGGTAGCTCCTAGCGAGTACTCGGAGCCGTAGTTGTGTTCTGTGCGGCTGTTGCACTTTGGGTACTCCTGGTGGCCATGGAGCCGTGGTTCTTGTCTTTGGCTTGGCTCCTTTTGGGTGAGGACTCTAACAGGCCCCACGGTAGGCGGCAATCTGTTGTGGTCCAAATCCGGCTGAGTGCATGAATGGGTCCAAAAGGTCTGGAGATGATCCAAAAGGGGACCTGCAATCACAAGCAAAGGGTTGAGGCCATCCGTAGTTTGGGAACTCCAGTGGAACCCTTCGACACTCAAGTCAGCTCTGGAGGTAACAGATGGAACTAGGCTCAAAATAATGGCTTATGATTGGCATGCTTCTTCCCTAGGTTTTCCGGTGGTTCCTTATTGGCTGGTGAGGAGGCGCGTGACTTCTAGTGGTACCGTGTAGGACAGAAATGTTGTGCTGGCTTAGGAGGATCATCATAGCTGGAAGGTGACGTGCCACGTGGCCTCAAGTCTCTCATGGGTCCAGGGAACACGTGGCGTTGTGTGGCTGGTGCTCGATTTTATCCTCAACAGTTACCTTTCTTTGATTATGACATCGAAAATCTCTTTTAGTGGGTCGTGACAACGCACATGTAGTTTACTATTCCATCTGTTTGTTGTGTAAGGATCTCTAATTTCTTTTGTTTTTTTTTAATGGTCAGGATCTCTTATTTCTTGGTGGGATGCTTTTAGAATAAGAGTATATCTGTGAATAGATTAAACTGATTTTTTATGGAAATTGGTATGATCATTCTTGTTTGAATCAAATTTCTTTTTGCTGAAATTTACAGCATGAATTGATACTAGATTAAATTAATTCCCACACTAAAGCATATTATTCAGCCTGTCAGAGTTAAAAGTCGCATCAGAGCACAACAGTCCAGCGAAGTTCTGTTACATTACTTTAGTATTTAATATATTCTTTCTACTCTAAACTTTTCTACTAAGTATCAAGAGATCAAAGTAGTCGCTGGGTTTGAACTTTGAACCATAGTTGAATTGACTAAAACAAATGATATCAGAATTTTCATCTTTTGCTCCAGAGTCGTTGAATAGATCAGATCGTTTTTAAATCACGGACGATGACGGTTTTGTAATTTAGGGACCTGTTAGAAGGATAGCTTAAAAGAAATCATTGCGAAAAGAACAGTAAATATGAGCAGCTCCAAAACAACACCAGCATATATGGCTTCCATCAGTGAGCCTATAAGTACTTTGGGAGGATTAATTAAAAGTGGGTCCATATAATTCACAATGCAACAGAAAATACGAGTGGCTTCAAAATTATTACCGGGATATGGATCTCATCAGAAGAAAACTGCATTATGTCTTTCTTGATATTGATCCTTGAACCTTTTGGTGTAGCTTGATCTCGAACAAAAGGGTGTTCCAGAAGTTGTGCGGCAGTGGGACGTGCAGATGGGTCACGTTGCAGGCAAAGCTTCAAAAAATCTTTTCCAACATCCGAAATATAATCTGGAATTTGTGGAATTTCTTTGCTGTTTCCAATTTTAAATATTGCAGCTACCTGTTAATTCAAGCAAAATATGTTTCAGGTGGATGTCACAGAGAAAAGGAATACTAGGATTAACAAACACTTCTAAAATAAATTACAAGTATATGATTTCTGAACCTAATCTTGAAACACACACAAATAACGTCAAATTAATCTGAAAGTTCTTGGATACAGAACAGTATTCAAATCTAAGTTGTAAAATCCGTTTCGTTCCCCGTTTCGTTTTGGCGACCTAAATGGTACGCTTCGGTGTTTCGGCGTTTTGTTCCGCTTCCTGGAGGGAATTTTTTAAAAAAAAAGAGTTAAAAATATGGAAAACAAATCCCAAAAGAAGATTAGAGTATAGTAGATCTTAGTTGGTGGGAAAGTGTGTAAATGAAGTTTGTAAGAGAAGGGTGAAAGAGAAGAGTGTAGAAAAACAATGGCTAAAGGGGTATATATAGGCTTGTGGATGCGAAAAGAAGGAAAATACCCTTCCAACGACTATAAAACGGTCATAAACGATCATAAAATGAGGGTAGAATCGTCAAAAAATACCACACAACAGCTATAATGGCAAACAGGGTAATTTTTTCAAACTTTCCCGCATTTTCAGGCTTTTACGGTCGTCTGAAACGAAACGGACCAAAATCCGGAACGAAACGAGATACAACTTGATTTCGTTCCGGATTCCGGACTGAAACCGAAATTTCGGCCCGTTTCGGCCGAAACGAAATGATATTTACAACTTAGATTCAAATCCAAGGCCAAAGATCTTAGTTCTTGAATGAAAAATCAAAAAGGTATAGGAGCACAGTAGGAATCTGGTAATACTCCAAAAATTTACATGTGATATGACTGGGATATGTTAGCCTCTCTTGTGGAATATGAACAACACCAAATTCACCATCGACCCTACTGAAAGTTAAAGCCCTGTTCGTTTGAGATTGTGACAACCGATTGTGAGCCCCAAACCTATTATTGGGCTCAAAATTGCATTTAAATTTGAGTCCAATAATAGGTTTAGGCCTGACAATCAGTTGTCATAATCTGAAATGAACAGGGCCTAAGTAATTTTCTGGGATTATTTCATGAGTTTCTAAACAGCTACTTGAGTCAGTACATAGGTAGCTATTGAATGCATTGGTGCTCACTTCTATTTCTATAGCACGGGGTTTTGTCGAGCATCCTACGTGCTAGTTGCAAAAGATTACTATTCTCAAATGTTATATGAAAATTCAGTATCATACCCCCTCATACTGACTCCAAGGAGGTTTTGATGTTGCCATCTCAAGAACGGTACATCCAAGGCTCCAAATATCCACTGCCAGACTGTATCCATTACAGTTCATTATGACCTGCATATACATAATACAAATATTGGATAGGAAAATAACATTGAGTATGTTATGAACGAAAATTAAGAAAGGGCATATGAAATTGGGTACCTCAGGAGCCATCCAGTAAGGGCTTCCTTTGAAAGACAACACAGAAGAACAAGATGTAATCTGGTTCAAGAAAAAAGAAGTCACGAATTGCCTACAAGTATTAAATCACAAAAGAATCTTGATCCCGACACTTCCAGTGGTTACTATAGATAGCAATTTGATATAGTAACATGAAGGCAATATTAATCAATTGTTTCAACAACATCGATTTGCTACCTAAACAAGAAATCTCTTGGGAATTAGTTAATATAAGAACAATACCATTCAGTAAATCTAAGAATTTCTTTTTTTCTCTTTTTCATTCTAACAAAGCAAGTTAAATAGGCCATCTAATAATTTACATTAAGCCAGAAAGATATTTTTATTACTTATTAGAGAGTATTCGTTATTAGTTTTCTGTATTTACACCTATGTCTACACTTGCCATTTCTTGTATAATTTTTATTTTCAACTATTTGTATATACAACAATACCACAAATAAAAATGCATATGTATGCACAGAATGTGTTAGGATACAAAGAGATCATATGTCCTCTTGAACTAATGGAGAGAGAGAGAGAGATGAGGATTGGGCTTCTTTCATACATAAAGCCCAAGCAAACTTCAATCATTTCTATATTTTAATCACCCTTTCTTGAGAAACACTCTTGTTTTTAATGACTCGAAACATATCACATATATCTTCATCTTAGATACATATTTATATAAAATACAGTTGTATATCCCCGCCTCATTTCGACAGTAGCATAAGAGGCAAACCGGGCCGGACGAGGATCAGAGGTGTTCTAAGGGCTCAATGGCGACACATTGTCCTCATTTTTTGGTCCTGCTAGGGTTAGTGAGTCAAACGAGGTAGAAGCGAAAGCATTACTATGGGGCCTTAAGTGGTTCACGTCTCACCTTTCCTCTGCTTTAATTGTGGAGGGAGACTCTTCCAACGTCTTGGCATGGGCTAGTGGAAGCGTCATATCGGCTGCAAGATCATTCGCCCTGGTTCTCGCATATGTACAAGCTAATGACAGAGCGGATGAGTTTGTGAAGGCCGGCATGGATAAACTACAAGTGGAGGAGATTTTTGCAAATTTATGTCGAGGATCCAATCGGAGAGCCCTTGCGGATGCTTTTTGCAAGGGTGCCCTCCAGTTTCGCATTCCTCTTAAGTTAAATACAAAAAATACATATGATCTTGTATAAACCTTACTTGATAATAAACCCAAGAAGAAAAACCTAGAATCTTTTGACCCGTTTCTTGGAAAGGAAGGTATTATTTAGAAGCTAAAAATTACAGCAACTAATCATTAACCGAACAGAAAATAAGGTGAATCGTAGATTATCTGATCACCACTCAGGTCAGTAGATAATACAAGGTCTTGTATGTTCATAATTCATATTATAAAAAAAAGCATATTTTGAGATGATACATACATGTTTTGCCATACCAAAGTCCGCTAGCTTGATTTCACCATTAGGATCAACAAGTATATTGGCCCCTTTAATGTCCCTGCCAGGAAAACCTACTTCAATTCCTTAGAATGGTAAAAGAAAGAAATAATTTCAGAGAGACCCATTTAAAAAGGGTACTGCAGCAAAATAAAGACAATCAAGTACCTGTGCACAGTATTCCTTCCATGTAAGTAGGCAAGCCCTGAAAGAATCTGTCCAGTATAACTTTGAATAACAGGTTCCCTAAAAGGGCCATAATCCTTAAGTAATTTATGGATAGAGCCCCCAGAGACATACTCTAGATAAACCGAAAGCGTTCCTTCAGCCTGTAAATGGAAGTGCATGTATCATTTCTACATATGCGATTTCCCATGATCTTTCATAGATCAGATACTTGGAACAAAGTTTTTCTGATAGTAAAAACTTCTTGATTTTGTGTTAAAAATAAGTTGAGTGATTGGACAAATGAAGACCAGGCTAAAGTACTACAAGTCTGAGATTTAATTTGAGAGACAAAATCTCATCAAATCTTGACATGCTTTTGTTGGAACTAATTTAAAAATTGATGCAACAGAACAACTTTCAAGCGTCCAAGCATATTGATGGTGCAAAAGTAGATAGAAATGTCGGGCAATCGTACTGACTATGAACAAAATGACCATAATGTATCTCAGAAAGAAAAGGGATATTTTTACAAAGTGCCTTAGTACAACTCAACTATCTTCATGTGACTCAAAGAAGCAAATGATGTTTAGTAAGTTTCACACTAAACTAGAAGACCAAGGTACATTAGAGAATACTAGATTTTCAACTTGTGCGCTCTCAAAGTCTTTGATGGAAGAGGGACAACTTTTTATTTGAGAACTAAAATTTCAGTTAGTTCATACCAGTTCACTGCCATGATACTGGACAATGTTTGGATGCGCAAGCTGACTAAGCAAAGCTATTTCCTGTACATATGAGAAAAATACATTATCCATATGAAGAGCCAATGTTCTAACCCAAGTAGTTTAAATCTTATAAAAGATGATGTCATGCAGACCTGGTTGAGTTGCCTGAGAGATTCTTCTGAATTGCGGTCATCAGAAATGACTCTGACTTCTTTTATTGCACACATTTGTCCACTTTCACTGTTAAAATGGAAATACAACATGAAATAGAACCGTAAATATTTTTCGTAGGTCCATAAGACACATAATTCTTAGATCTCAAATTATAAGCAATTAATCCACAACTAGAGATGTCTAACATTTGCACACCAAATACTTGTCAATACCATGCATTTGAGCTTGAGATCCAATTAACATCATCAACATTCTATGCCTTATAAGATATACATTAGGACTTTCTCCTTTAGGTTTTCCACTGTTTCCACATACATTAACACATTGTATTCTTTTCAAAATCTAATTACTGGCTGCAATTTGGAATAAAAAAAAAACTACAGACATCAGCTCGTAATGACGAAATGCAGATACCTGTTAAATCCAACATAAACATGACCAAATGTTCCCCTTCCTAAAAGCTTTCCCTTCTTCCATCTTGAACAAAGGGAGTGAACACTCTCATTCACTCCAATACTTCTCAAGGCACGTGGAGAAGAAGAATTAGGAGAACCAGGAGGCAGTGGGAGAGGATGGCATGAATTGCTCCTGTCATCTTGCCTTTCCATCAGAGGTTCTGAACTAAAACCACATGCGCGTGGATGCAGAGGTGATGCCAAAAGACTATGCCCTCTTGACCCTGGACCTGGACTTCTTGATCTTGGATTCAAAGTGGTATCTGTGGACACTCTAAGAGTGCCATAGGTGTTCCCACCGGGAGGAGTAACAGAACCATGTAAATGAAACTCGCTTCTTGGAGAAGAAGATAGGTCTGTATGCGTGGGATGCTCTGAAGGTGGAGTAGTTGAAACGTAATGCCTGTTCTCGGTAATCTGTTGCTGCTTCCGTGAATTGGGTGTTACACTTCTACCCCTTGGCGTGTTCATGGGGTCCGAATACCTAATTTTCACAAAGAACATTTAAATATAGTTTAAAACTCCAGCATGGTTTCCAATTTTGAACATCTCTTAATCTTTCATACAACCCTCAATTTTCATAAAAATCAACAAAAATGATCAAAATCTTCATAAATGGATCCAAAATATCTGGAAGAGCTAAAGAATTGCAAGAACTCCAAATGGGGACAAATGAAACAAGTAAAGCAAATATCTGCTGTAGCTAAACAAAAACGCAATTCTAATATTCTGTCTATTCAGAAATAGAAGTTTTTAAAGGGCAAGCCCATGTTTTCAACCAAAACCACATGGGAAATTAATAAATATAATCTGAATTCAAATCTTCATGCACAAAAACTGCAGAAACTCCCAACCAATTGAAGTTGCAAAAAAAAAAAAAAAAAAAAAACATGTAATGATCTAACAACACAAACAAAATCCACAGAATAACGCACAGCTTCATCCACGATTCAAAATAGTAATAAACGAAACGTACTAACCATCCAGCATATTCATATCATTCAACAAATATGAGGATTTAAGGCAGTGAATGATACAAACTAATCAACAGGAATAACCTAAAGAAAGCCAGGAAATTCACTCAATTAATTATCAAAAAACCAACATAATTCTCAAGAATTATAAACCTTGGAGTAAGAATCAGCAACCAATCAATCTACCCTTAGCAAAACAGAATTCTTTCAGAAATTAACTACAAAATCCTCAAAATTAATATATTACCCAACTTTAAAAATAACCATCACCAAAGACAAATAGTTCTACAAAACAAAAACCCACATACAAATCACCAATTGATGGTGATCCTCCTCTAGAAAGAGGAAAACAAAAAAGTAAACATTCAGGCAATCAAATATTAAACAAAAGAACTTAAAACCCAACATCCCCCAAACTAATCCATCAATTAAAAACCAAAATCCACACAATTCTCAAAATTGAGAAGAAACCCAAAATCCCAGACCCACCCATCTCCCAAACCAACATAGAAATTGAAGAAATTAAATCCAAAATTACCTATAATGACCAACAAATCCAAGATCTGGGGGCTCATCAGAAGACCCAGATGAACTAACACTAGAAACAGACCCAGAAATTGTCCCATGAACTTGTGCCAAACCCAAAGCAGAAAGAACAGAGGGTTTAGGAAGAGGATGACCAGACCCAGATCCATTATTTCCAGAATCCCTACTCTTTAAAGAATTTCGCGCGAAAATTTCATCCAAGCTCTTTGTTTTCTCCTTCCCCTTCCTATCTGATTGCTGTTCTTCCTTCTTTCTATTGGAATTTGATTTTTTTCCCCACCAAGCAGGCATGGTGAGAGAAGAACAAGAAAAATGAAAGAGATATGGGATTTTTTTGGGGACTTAGAGAGAGAGAGAGAGAGAGATGTGGGATTACTGTAGTGGGTGACAGCTCAGCAGTTGGGCCGGCGGGTGGTAGTTGGATGGACTTGGTGATGACGTGGCAGAGGGGGTGGATTTATATGAAATGTGGGAGTCAAATTTGGTGCATATGCGGAGAGAGAGGGAGGGAAGAATCTTCCTCGTTTTTAGTGTAAGAGGATTTTGGACAGAAATGAAAGCGTGCGGGTTAGGCCTTGGATTTGGTCTCGTGATTATCTGCCACCCTATTTTTTATTTTATTACATGCTTTTTTTTTTGTATGATTGGGTATAATTTTCATTAGAAAAATCAACAGGTGGAGACTCCTTGTTTAAAGATTTAAATAACTTATTGCCATGGTTTTAAATTTCGGTTTCGCTATTGGCTGGAACCGAAATTTTGGGCGAAATCGGTAAAAAGCTATGAAATTTCATTTCTTTGGGCTTGAATGTTGGCCGAAATTCGCTATAAACATTAAAAAAAAGTCATTATATTGAAATTTCGGTGAAAATTGGTAAATTTCGGTCATTTCGGTTTCGGACGAAATTTAAAACCATGCTTATTGGTTAGGCTTGTTGTGGATGGTTCATGCAGCAAAATTTACCCTCAATATTAGATGATCAAGCTTCTAATATGTGGAGTATTTGAAGCTTAGACAAGTCTTTTGGAAGTGAATTTTGTGGCAAGGCGTTCGGTATCAAGGCCTACTAGATAATGTGATTTAGATCATTAAACAAGTAGAGCCTATAATTAAACATAGAATAATGATATGGTAACCTATTTGGAGACCAAGAGTGGATCCCAACAAATAGCTTCTTAACACATCAGAAATCTTTCCCTTGATTTTTGGCTTTTTTGGCATGTGGAGATTTCTTAGGTTATACTCATGGTTCCACTCTCGGTCACCATAGCAGCACTCTTAACATATGCCTAACTCATATTTTCACATGGAAAATATGTGTGCATCGAATCTTTTTCATTGAAGTAACAAATGTCAGTAACTGAGACAGATCATTGGCTTAAATGGAATGGACACACACGTTGCAATTGAGGACTGAGAGATTTAACACATTCGACTTAGAAATTTTATTTTTTTTTTTCCGAAAGGGATTGGAATGATTCTGGTAAGGTTTGGGCTCTTTCGATTGAGATTATACCAACCGATTGTGACTCCAAAACCAACAATGGACTCAAAATTAAACATAATTTTGAGTCCTATAATTGGTTTTGGACTCCAATAGGTTGCCAATTTGCCATAAAGTTTAACGAACAGGGCCTTAATATGACAACCAGTTGGCTAGATCCCTAAACTCTAGAGGGTCTAGATGACCACACTCTCCTGTGATCATGAAAATGGTCAGCAATTCATCCTTAAACTAAACCCCAAAGTGAATGGTCCTGTGAACATAGCCAACCCACATCCTGTACCATCTCGACGTACAGTTGTGGTTAATTAAGTGTGATTAAACCATAGCTCAAATCCTGGTACTATCTTTCTTATTGTGTGATTAAACCATAGCCCCTGGAAGCCGCAATAGGTTGCTTGATCTACTCTTTATCTGGTTTAAAATCTTCTAAAAACGGAAAATCAGTGCACAAACTAATTAAATCACCTATTCTACCAGCTTACTGTCTCTACCCAGACTGAGATAAATCACCCTACTGCATGTGTAGAAGCAAGACCTGATAACTATTGTGTGTAAGATGTCCGGTGTCCACACTAACAGCCAATTTTTAAGGTCTATTTGTTAGTGTATATGCCCTAAAAGCCAATAATAAACCATTACTAACTGATTGATTTCAAGATATCTATTTGGAAAATTAAAGGGGAAGTGGAACACGCTTGTAACACGCTTTCTTGTTGAACACAGGTTTTCCTTAGGTAGCAATGTAGGAATATCATGCCCGTGGATTCATAAATCCCAATGGGCATGTAGGACCTGCATTAATTAGTATCAAAGCTTCATTGTGCAAACGTACGTTAAATTGGTATAAGAGCTAGTCTTGTAGAAGTTCTATCAGTAGCATATCCAGGAAGGAATCAAATCTGCAACCTATGGAGTTCTCTCCATTCTCGTTACATTTTACACAGAGGATGTCCTCCCTGTGACAGATGATGAGGAAAGTCTCTTGAAACAGCAGCAGTTCATCCAAACTGAGATTGGTTTCTATTTTACAATTCTGCACTTATTATAATTAGCAACAAAATATGACTAAAAAAACATCTATGCAAATTGAAAGAAAAAAAACACTTGTTACAATTCTGCACTTACTTGAGACTCCAGGCAGGAATAGGGAGCAGTAAAGATCTACCATGGGTATTCTGGTCACAAATTGTTGTTGGCATGACCTGATTTGGGAAATTCACACAACTGTGATGACTCTATGTAAATTGTCAAACTAGAAGTCTCTTTTTGCTAATAAAGCAAAGTAGAAGACTTCTTCTGCCAAAAAAAAAAAAAAACCCTTATTTTTAGGGAAATGATAAATTGGCCCCCTTTTTTTTTCTTTACATGGGACAGCCAGCTCCGATGTACGGGGCAATCAGGCCCATTGAATCCTAGGCCATGCCAATACCCCTTGAAAAATAGAAAGAAAACACACTCCTATTCATGGGCCCTCTTATTTTCTTGTCACCTGATACGAGTAAGGGGAAAAGACAAAGGACGTGAGATTTCCTAGGAAAAAGTAATGGGAGAGTTTGAGAGAATTCTTCCTTATAAATTGGTGGCCCATGTGGAAAGGAGTCTCAGCCACATGATGTTGGGCACTCAAGCACCTTACAATTTGAGTAATATCCAATGAGGAAGGAGAGAAAAATAAAATAAAACACAAAATGGGGGAAATAATACTATCCTAACAAAACCTATCTCCCTCCACCAAAGAAAAGGGACTATAAGCTAAGAGCAGAGAAGAAAGAAAAGGGTAATGGCTTTAGAAGCTTGTGCTCTTCAAGTGACTACCATTGCTACTACTAGAGCTTGTATTTTACAAGCTTATCACCTTCCTTTCTCCTCAAAGGAAAAGCCAAATATGCCAACTTGTAAAGGGTTGAAGAGGACTACCCTCACTCTCTCATCTTCATCACTTTCACCATCATCATCCCTTACTTCATTTGCTCCAATTGTTCGCAGAGGCAGAGAATCGCGAATCATCTGCGAAGCCCGAAATGCGACCGATGAAGGTAACAAACACCCACCCATTTTCCAAAGGCTTCTTATTTTCTTTTTGACTCAAATTTTAGATTAAGTTTTTAATAGAAATTAATAAGTAGTATGAGGGTGATTTTCATGGGAATTCAAGAAGAAAAAGATAAGAAAGAATGGAAATGACTCAAGTATATGAACAATTGTGCTAAGATCAAGAGGCTAATATCGTCTGATCAATGGATCCAAACACGCCCACGTGACATTACTCTTATAAAACGGCCCAAGTGTTTCATTGAGAAATAAGATAACTTCAAATAATTTTATTTGGAATGAGGACTGATTGAAGAAAAAATTAGTGACTAGTAAGTAACACTTTGGGCACATCTGCTACCATGAATTTTTTTATTTTTTTTTTTCCTAGGGTCTCCAAGTGGTGGGAGAGGGGTAGGGCAGCCTGGCAGGTGAAGTGGCTAAATATCAGGAAACAAAAATCAGGAAACTATTGTGAAGTGGCTAAAAATCAGGAAACAAAAGCTCTACTCAAAATAGGATGGACATGGCCTTCATGTATAGACCTTAACATCAAAAAGTAGTTCTATTCTGCTATTAAGCACAACAAACTAGCTTTCTTTAATGACCAGACTATTACAAATGACCCTGTATTATTTTGATCTAATTGCAATTTCAATGGGAGAAATTTGCAGTTCTAGTGGTAACAGATGCAAGTTGGAAAAATCTGGTTGTGGGAAACGAAGCACCTGTTCTTGTAGAGTTTTGGGCTCCATGGTGTGGGCCTTGCCGAATGATTGCTCCGGTGATTGACGAATTGGCGAAAGAATATGCTGGAAAAATAGCTTGTTACAAGCTCAACACCGACGATTGTCCTAGCATCGCTACAGAGTATGGAATTCGTAGCATTCCAACTGTATTATTCTTCAAGAATGGAGAGAAGAAGGAAAGTGTAATTGGTGCAGTGCCAAAGTCTACCTTGACTGCCACTATAGAGAAATACTTGGAGGCGTGAGGGGAGAAAATCTAGTTAGCAGTTCAGAATGTCAGTACTGTGAAGCAAAATGAATGACAATTATCATTGAGATGACATTCTTATGTTGTTCATGAATTCCTTTCTGTATAAATTTCATAGCCTTTAAGGTTCTGTAATTTCAAAGTAAATCCATGACTGTCAACATTCATGTACAAGTAATTTATGGTTTCCTTCAATATAATGGGAAAAGGAAGTCTTCTTATTCAGTACTGTTTGTTTTTGTAGGATTGGTAGTTTACTCCCGAGGTCATGTTTTGAACTTTGATAACAGATTGTGAGTCCAAAATTGTTTTTTAGCCTGAAAATTAAGGCCCTGTTCGTTTGATATTGTGAAAACCGATTGTGAGCTCACAACCTATTGTTGTACTCAAAATTACATTTAAATTTGAGTCCCATAATAGGTTTGGGGCTCACAATCGGTTGGCATTATTTGAGATTGTGCCAACCGAATGCGAGTCCAAAACCAATTATTAGACCGATTGTGCTCATCGCAATAGAATCATGATAGGTAAACTCAGGTCTAAGAATCAATTTTCTGTTATTTGGAGACAATCATGTTAGGTTGTGACCAAAAAAATTATGGATAATCCCATTCACATTAAAAAAAAAAAACCCAAATTGGAGGGATGGGGCCACCTTTGTTTTCGACTTCGCTGACCTGTCGTTGGGATCCAAGTGGGTAAGTGCAGGTCATGGGGCTCTAATAGTAGCTGGCCCAGGTTTTAGGAGGGAACGTCGTTGGGGCGACAAATAGTCGCTTCATATAAGTTGCGTTAAGAATCTTAATAACCCACTAATTATTTGATTAACATTCTCTCGACTATTGTAATCTTTTAGCAAATAATCGCAAAAACTCATTTTAAGAATGGTTGCCGAACGAACTAATGTCATTAGCTTGTTTTTTGGATCTTCAGAACCTTTTGTGAGATGGTCCTATCAAGACGGTCAGATCGTCCCAAGCGTTGATTTAAATGGGTACTTAAGTTACTCGGTATGTGATCCCCCTTGATCTTGATCCTTCATACTTCTGTGCTTTGATCGAGACATCAAACTCAGGATGCCTCTTAGGTCCTGTTTCATTTATAATTTCATAGGATTGGAGTCATCCATTCTGATTTTTGGTCAATCAGGATTGAATGTCAGTATCCTGTTTGATCAGGTTGAGGTGTTCCTAGGGGGCAAATCAGAGAAGTCGGAGGGATCAATGAATGAAGTTTGGATACAATGAGCCCTTTGAATGTGTCCGATCAGATTGCTCATTATTACATCAATTTTCTTCGAATCTCGAGATTTGCCCCATGTAGGCAGCCGAAACCCTAATTTTGTGCGAATGTGGCTCTGAGTGCTCGACTTGCTCCAGTCCATAAGGACATGTCGGTGCCTTGTACGGGCTCTAAAAACCTTTCCTGGGCGTCCACACTATATTCTAGTTCTCCCAAAACATCATGTTGCCAACAAATACGCTTCAAACATAGAACGATTATTAAAAGCATTACGGTTCAAAAACTAGCTAATTGTGAACAAGCATGAAAAGAAAGCCCGGGATGAAGCCCAATTTCAGCGTCTTCTGATTAACTTTTTTTACGTATGTGGACAAGGGTAGCAATACCAGACAATCAAATCTTAAGTTCAACATCACATATGAGAGAGAGAGAGAGAGAGAGAGAGAGAGAGAGAGAGAGATTGTGAGATCGAGAGAGAGAGAGAGAGAGAGACTGAATTTTCCACAATAATATGAGTTTACACAAGTCCCGTTGCATCCCAAGAAAAAGATAAGCAGATACACTACAATTCTATTTCAAACAAAGCAGCTCCTCCAGCTCGTATTGCTTGTGTATAGTACATATAAAATATATCTCCACATTTTCTTCGGCTACGCACAGTAGAAGTCACCAAGCCCATCACAGACAATAACAATCCCACACCTCCCCCCCACAGCCCCTCTTCTCTGTTTTCCCATTCTTGAGGGTGTTAGTAGAATAAGATAATGAAAACCGGCCTTACAATTAGTTATCACAATAGTTAGAAAGAAGCAAGTAAGGATATTAAGTCCCACTTAAACCTATATGTTTTCCTTTTTGAAATTAGAACAGAGAAAAGGGAATGTATGCTAATGTTTTGACTTACAACTCACATGGGTAGAAGGCGTTTTGCTTGGGCAGAGACTTCACTGTATGGAGGAATATATTGGATGGGACCCACAATGCTTCAAGGAGATGACTTCCAATCAAATTGCAGATTATTGAAGCTGTTTACTGTGCCGAGCCCACTCAATAGCCGGTTCCCCAAATCTTGTGGCTGATGATTCATGCTTGG
This sequence comes from Tasmannia lanceolata, assembly GCF_043159265.1. Lineage (NCBI taxonomy): Eukaryota > Viridiplantae > Streptophyta > Magnoliopsida > Canellales > Winteraceae > Tasmannia > Tasmannia lanceolata. Next base: position 1,852,339 of record NW_027518693.1, read on the forward strand.
GTCATGTGCCATAGAACCCATACCAACCCTTCCGTTCAAGACGGAATTATTGGTCATTGTAGCTCTGATACCACCAGTTGTAGCCGATGAGCCAATTCCACTCATACTGCCAAATCCTACACCAGTTATACCAGAATTGTTGGTTATACCACCATTCAGAGCTGAGTTGCCCATATGTGTGATCCTGTTTATGTTTTTCATCTCGTTCCCCATGGAGCCAACCCCAACAATGTTACCCCCTCCGCTTAGTTGGGAAGACATCATCATTTCTTGTATGATTTGCTGGACTGAACTCTGGGAATCATTTGGGTCACCATCGTTAGACTGCGAAGTCTGTTGAATCGAGATATTTGCAGGTGAATTCGCAGAATTCAGATGGGCAGAAGTGGCTGATGGCAAGGGATTATGAGAAGTTTGTGTGGGATTATTAGATGCCGATGGAATTGGAGATGGGAAAGGGGAAGAAGGGTTGGGTTGGGTCGGGGGTAAAGAAGTGGAAGAACCGGCCGATGGGATCTGAACGGTGGTTCCACCGTAAGGACTATTTGCGTTGTTCATTGGGTTTTCCTGCCCAGAATTCATTGTGTTTTGATGAAGAAGTCCGGCTATGGTGCTGGCTGAGGTGGAGGTGGTTGCACTGTTTGGGGAATTATTTACACTGACAACACCATTACTAGCAGCAAGCTGCACTGCGCTAGACTGTAAGGAATTCTGATCATTGTGTGAGTTCTGAGCCATGGGTTGCTCGTCATGTTGTTGACCTTGATTGTGCAGCGCAGACGTACTAGTCCTTCTAGGGAAGTTGATCAAGCTTGCTGTATGACAAAGACTACATGATTACCAGCACAAAGACTAAATATCACATGAGAATAGGAAAAATCAATATATCAAAACATGATTATCAGTTTTTAAGTACATATTTGATTGTTCTTTTTAATAAAACACATGTTCAGCATGATTGAAGCAAATGCTTGGATACCTTTCTAGCTAGATATGATGTAAAGCACAACCCAAAACCAATGCACTAAATCCATAGATGCATGGGTGTAAAATGATGGGCCGCACACTGGCTATCCATGGCGTGTGAAAAAAGCACCATAAAAAAATCCCAGTAAAATTTTTCTATGGAAAAAGTTTTTTCCCAATAACAATTTCCCATGGAAATAAAACAAATAACAAAGGATAGACAGAGAGCGAGAGGATCATATAGTGGCCATGAGTATTTCCAAGACCCTCTGATTTGAGAAGATTTTTCACACCATTGCCTCTTATCTCCTGACCCTTCCAAATAAAACAGTGATTTGACAATTGAACAGGCAATAACCATGTGTAGTATTGCCATCCCTGGTTGTTCTTTGGAGGAATAAACTGGTATGAGTAGCATATATAATGTTATATGATGCATGGGCATATTTTTCCATGAATAAAGTATGGGCAGGCATTAGCATAGGTGAAGGCCATTTGCTTAATGAACCAAACCATTTATTTGCTAGGCCTGCTATGAATGGACCATGCCTTAAAATCCTCCAATGTGTGGCCTGTAAATGGATGGTTCAAAAATAAAAAAGTAATTTTCTATATTAATCAGGAAACCACTACATCAGGCGGTCGATGAACGAGATGGTCAAACATAAGAAAAGCAAAGTAGGAAAAGGAAAAGTGCAATCGAATAAAATACAGCAGTAGAAATAGCAGAAAATAAATCAGTCTGTCCTCCAGGAGGAAAATGATCTAGTCAAGTAGTAATAACGACTACTAACACTCATGTGAGCAAGCAAGTTTGCATCAGATTTGGATGATCGCCACATATGCCGAAAGTCAATGAAATACTCTTCTCAAACATACATGATCTCCGATGTATCATTTTCAATTCTGCGAGTCTCCAAGGATATCTGACACCGTCCGTCACCAATCTGACCACTTTGAGGGAGTCTCCTTCAATGTAATTTGATGCCCACTGATTATGATCCAACATCCTAATGCTGTTAAGAAGTGCCTACACCTCCACGCCCATGGAATCTTTTACCCAGATAGGTCCCAAAACAACTCATAACGTCTATCTATCAGCAATCCTCAGAAGACCACAGATACCAGTTGGACCTTGGTTACCTAGACACTCGAGCAATTGAAGTTCAGCTTCGACTTCTCAAGAGGTGGGTCACACCAAGTCATGGACTCTCCCCGTGTAACATCTACTCAGCCTATTCTCCTCCAGACCTGTGAAAGGAGGTCGCCGAGATTCCTTCGCACGAACGCACATATAAATTAGTAGACAAACACAAGAGGGAACTGAGATTCCTTCTTCATTGGGCCAAGCGCTTGTATTGTAAATGGGTAGTCATAAATATACACTAGAGGGAGCTAGCCAAGGGAAGAAAAGCGAGTGAATATATCACTCCGATGTATGTATATAAATACATGTGGCTTTGTATAAAGAATGATCCAATGCTTCATGGATTCATCTTATATTATCATGCTTCCTATATCCATCATGCACATGGGACCCATCTTGATAATATGAACCATTCACGTGGCAGGCTTCATCTTGGATTGGTCATGGCCTAAACATAAACTAAGTTTGCACATCGGCCATCATAGGATCCTTTCCATGTGTTTCCATATCATTTTGGGCACTCGAAGACAAAGCGAAGAGCATCTATGGGATATTGAGAGAGCTAGGAGATTGATTGTGATGTGGGCTAGGAGTTCTCATATTACTCGATTAGAGATCAATTGGAACTACTCCACTCTCATTTCGGGCAGGGTTCTCAAAGTGAAATTTGCCTAAGTGGAGTCACTTAGTAACGATTTTATTTAGATCAACTTAGACACAGTGTTCTTGGGTAATTGATGTGATCCGGGCTGGGTGACTTGACAGCTATAGGGACCTTTTATTTGGAGTTCTATTTTTCTTTGGTAGAAACTTTCTATTTTGGTATTTTTGCTATTTTTGAGCCTAGATGTGGGGGTTGTCAAGATCACCTAATGCCCAAGCCACCTCACAGACCACATCATTGTATACTTGGACCATATTAGTAAAAGTAGTGTTTAGTTTGCAACTTAAGTAAGGGCATGTAAATCATTTATAAATAATTTATGACTTAAAAACTCTTATATCCCATTGGTTATTGATTGGGCCCATTCACTTCTTTTTTTGAATAGTGGATAAGGCCCATTCATTAAAAGCAAAATCATACTATTTGAGGCACAAAAGGTTTGAAGCTCATTCTTAACATACTCTAAAGCATTATGTGAGCGTAAAATAGGAGTAGGTGAACTAAATTGTGGCTCAATTTATTTATAAAATAATTTATGAACAGAAAAGAGCTCAGATTTATCTTTCAACATGGTTTCGATGGAAATTTAAAACCATGGGCATCACCACAATTGGTGACAATTTTAGCATATGGATCATCCATGATGTGCCCCATTTGGTGGTGTGGGCCCACATGTCCAACTGGTCCCTATCTATCTATCAATGTGTGTATGTATGTATATGTATTTATATATGTATGTGTGTATATGCATATGTATGTATATGTATGCATATGTGTGTGTGTATGTAGGTATGTATGTATCTATACATATAGCAATGTCAAAAACAGTACGAAGGATCAAAAGTCATAAGTTTTTTTTTTTTTTTGACAGGTAAGTTGGGATTGAACGTCCGACCTCAAGGTTGAAAACCAAAGCATTAACCAATTGAGCTGAAAAGATAAAGAATAACTGTGAAGCTTACCCATAGGTCCAGTCCCTGTTTCTCGACTATAATCAATCAAATCTTTCATACTATTAACAACCTCCGATATCTGCAAATCAAATAGATCAACAAAATTCAGGCACACAGATCATGCACCAATGTATTCACAATATCAGGTTACACAACATCAGTTGTAATGAATCTCCATAACTCGTCCCTAAGATCATTGATGAGTTGTATTTTCTAGCTCTACCGAACCACATCTGAAAGTTATGCTGATAAAAAACAGGTTTCATGTTTCAAAAAGGATGGAGGATTAAAAAACAAACATTGCAATCCAAAAGTACTCTTGTTTACCAGACATTATTTAAAAAAATTGTGTAAATTACCAAATTTAATAATTAAGCATATTAAACAAACAGAAATGATATCAGCACAACCATGTTTTGATAATTGCACCAACTCATCTTGTCTTTTATTATTCAAAGAGCTGGCAAATGTTATTGCAGTTCCCAAAAAGCTCTTACAGGCCAATTTAAAAAGAAAAGACAAGCTGGGTTTGTGCAATTATTAAAATAAGGTTGTGCCAATATCAGTATTGTAGTTTGGTACTTGGTGTAAATGTGTAATTGGTGTAACACAGTCATCTTGTATAGATCAGCTTCCCATGACGGGATTACATGTTCTGCATTTATATTCACTCAAGTACTATGTATTGATATAATCATACATCTAGTGATGTTTGGTTTGTTTTTTTTTTTTGGATCCATGTCACTGTCGCTGCATGAAGGTGTCAATATCACCTTTTTTGGGAATCATTGTGTAAGAATTCGGCTGACTCTGCATTAGAGAATTGGACCCTGAGCAATCCCATCTTTAGAAATCATGGAAACTTAGGGGCCGTTTGGATACGCAGATTTTAGAATCTTGGATTTCATCAAAATCGTAGTTGCGAGACGAGAGAAGAAGGAGAACGACTGCTTCATTTCTCTTTAGAATCTTTGATTTTAAGTAAGACATCCAGGTATTAGAAATCTCTCCCACATCCTGAGATTTCTAAAACCTGGAAACATGGGATGATCTCCTGATCTCTTGATGACGGAAAGAAGGGCGAGAAAACAGAAAACGACGGCTGGTCTCGTTCTCTCGTCTCCCAACTACGATTTGGAGGAAATCCAAGATTATAAAATCCACGTATTCAATTTCAAACAGCCCCTTGTTTTCCCTTCGTTCTCCAAGAAATTAGATTTGACATCGGCAATGACTCAACACTTTTAACTTGGTTTTAGCTATGACCATAAAAAGGCACAATAGGAATTGAACATATTCCTAACTAAAGAAATTAAAGAATGGTGCATAGGCTAAGGCCCTGTTTTGGACTCACAATCGGTTCTCAAAATCTAAAACAAACAGGGCCTATATACCTCATCAATAACTTCCATTAACAGTAATATTGAATAAAAACTACCTGAAGGCAACGGACATATCTCTTTGTATATCCCAAATCATTTACCAATGGCACCTCCAAGGATTTGGCCAATTGACGAGCAGATGCAACAAACCTGAAGCAGAAATAAAATATGATGTTAATTGAGACTAACAATTTGAGATTGACAGATTGGAATTCAAAAAGGTCCATGACCCAAACTGACATGCCAAGAATCCTAAACTACAAATAAACTGGATCTCGTTGATGGGATGGAATTATTCCTTGAAATGTAACTTATTAAATAGAACGAAGAAATTCAGCCATAATTAAAATAAAGAAATTTTGAAAAATGTCAAACAGATCCACGAAAAAAGAGTTGGACGAAAAGTTCCAGAGTATCGGTAGCTACCATATGGTTTTCTAGAATTTGACCCTTACCACAAATGTCCAAGTAAAACACCGAAAAGATAGCAGAAACTAGGAGGAAGAAATGACTTTTTCCCATGCAATCATGCAAAGATGAAACAATTGAAAAAAAAACGACCGAAACAAAAACTGCATTACTGTCATCTATTAATAAGAGTTTCTAAAAACTGATAAATGAGTGATGGATCACTTGCACTCTGATCAAATTCAGAAAACTTTACTTCTCATAAGTGATACCATATCATATAACCCAAAATTCTAAATAAAATATGTCGCAACAACCTAAAACATGCACATCATCAGCTTAGGGGAGAGGAAGCAACAGTAACGCATTGCACTTCATGTTCCGATTACTGCTACGAGAAACACGATTGATAGCTGCAGCATAAAACTGAAAGCTCCAAACGAAAAAAAGCCACATAAAAAGAAAAATGATAGAATAAAAGTTTGCTTATGTGACTAATCACCACCGTTTAATAAGATCCGAATAAAATTCAGAATTACATATAATGAGGGCCTTGAAGAAATAACTTGGTGCAAATCTGAAACAAGTGAATTGAAAAACCAACTAGCATTCCTGAACATACATATGAGAAAGTTAATCACCAAAAAAGTAAAGAAAATTGGCAAGCTAATAGGGATTCAGGCTACAATGATACTGATGCAGGACCGAAGGGAATAAAAATAGATATTGTAGTTCTGATACTAGTTGATGTAGGACTGATTAGGGAAAATAAAATAAACTTCAGTCTGCTGAGTAAAGAAAAGGGGTAAAGGGGCAAAGGCTAAGGTTTAGGGTCCAGCAACGGGGCATGAAATCAAGGAATAAGGGACCAGCTTCAAGGGGGTTAGGGAATTGAGCAGATGGGCTGTTGAGTTGATATGAGGGACTGCTATAACACATTTTGGAACAGTTATAATAGGACTGCTTACGGTGGACTCTATTAGGCTGGTCGGCTGAATAGGGGTGATGTATGATGATACATGGGATGAAGGAGGTCTGAACTGTAGGTGAAAAAGTAGACTGCCGGGACTGTTGGGACTGTAACGAATGATGGCCGACTGGACCATGACCACTCTTGCTAGGCCTGATTGAATGAAGGTGAGTTTAAAATGGGGGTTATGTCAGGAATGCAGGAATAGGTTGAGATTGGGTTCTTAGATTTTAACAGGTCAAAAAAAGACTGGCTTGATGGATTTGGTTGAAGATTGGGGAGTGTAGATCAGTTCTAGACATGTTCTTGAGTCTCTGGACAGATCAAGAAAGGGACTGACGTTAACGGTTTTCAAAGAATTGAAGATCAGTTTTGTGATCGATGGAAGTGAATAGGGTTTAGGGCCATGGACTGAGAATAGGTGTTATGGGTAGTTTGGGACTGTTTCTTGAATCTGTGAACGGATCAAGAATAGAATCAAGAAAGGATTAAGCTTGGGCTGTCAACTGTGCAAAGGTTGGGAAAGAAGAGTAGGAACACAGTAGTGGTCAGCTGTGTAGCAAAACGGGTCAAGGTTGGGAATTCAAGAACAGGGGCAGGGAAATAAAGCAAAAAAAGAAAAAGGAGAGAAGAAGACCTAGAACCTCTCTAGGTTTCCTAGGAGCCAAACCTAGGTGAGAGCGTCACATTCCAAAGCACAAGGCTGTAGATGCTGCATATCAAACAAGGTCTATAACTCTCAAAGGGCCAAAAGCCTTACATATATAAGCAATTGTAAGCCCCGCGAACAGATGCGTTGCCTAAGTCAGGACTTGAGAGCAAAGATCGGTGCAGGAGTTAAAGCAGAGTGGAGGATTAATGATTTTTAGGATTTCAAGGTTAGAAATGATGAAAAACACCTTTAAGTGGGTGTACCAATTTTTAAAGGATAATACGTAGTGTTATCAGAATTTGTAAAAAAAATGTAGAAATAATTCTTTTTATTTTCTTAATTAGTAGAATAAGTCGAGTTGTTCTCTTAACATGGGCTAACATAATGATATGATCCAACCCACTTGAGAGCTATTATTCATTAAGTTACATAAGACATTTAAATGAGACATTCTAGATTAGGTTTATTTCTGTTTTAGCTATGATTTATTTCTATTTTTACGGACATTTTATTATCTTGGATATGGAGGTTGTCCACATCACCTAGGACCTACACACCACTACCAAGTGAAAGAAAAAAGGAAAACGGAATTAATATTTTTTTTAAAGTATGAACTTGTTATGTTTTAGTAAAGACAGACATTCTATTTCTACTAAGTACTTACTAAAAATAATAAAATACAAACCTTGGCAAATACCCCTCACCCCCCATATAAAAGACTTAAAAGTGGAAGCCCTAGAGGAGGTTTGGGTTTGGATTTCTACGCCTTTTGCAACTGCCAGCAACCTCTCTCTCCTCTCTTCCTCCCCTCTCCTTCCCATTTTCCTTCACCTCCTCCTCTACTTTCCCCTCCTTTCTCCTTTTCCCCCTTTTCCATCCTCTATTTTCCCTTTTTTCCTCTCAGTTTTGCCTCCTTATATCTATCAGCCTGCAATCCCAGAATTTTCGGGCAAACGACAACCCCCCTTGCATTTTCCTCCTTTTCTCCCCTCCCTTACCAGTCAGCCTTCTTCTCGCGCCTCAATGCAGCTAACACCCCCTCTTTTCAACTCTTATTGTCTTTGAACAACAACCCATTGTTTGCAGGTTCTAGCCATGTTTCCCCTCTTCTCTCGCCTTCTATTACTCCCTTCTCATCCACGAACAACCAATTGTTGTAGTTGTTGTTCCCCATCGCAGTCTGTTGATTTTTATCTGTTGTCTTGCACCACTTTATAGAAAATCCAGCCATCATTTTCCTCTACCGGCTGGTGCATATGGTCCCAGTTGTTCCTTTACTATTTTCACGACGTCCCCCATCAATTTTCCCATCAATTTTGCATCATTCCGATGGCTAGTACAACCCTTGGACAGACCGTTACTGCTGTTATCACACCCTCTTTTCTTGAGATCTCCTTCTCTGCTGTTATCACAATCAGGCGATATCTGGTCTTTAATACCCATTGCCCTATATAGACTTTCATATATAGTAATAGAACCATTTCTTGACCTGTCCCTTTTCCACCCATACCTTTTGGGCCCTAATTTTGTTTATTTTAGATCGTTTTCACATTGTGGACAAAATAGTACATCAGATAGAACTTCGTTGGCACGACTATGCATTTGCAAACTATGTTTGGACAGAACTTGGGTAGATGCTCAAAAGTTAGTGAATTAGCTCAAAAGTTTTAAATCTTTGCAAATCCTAGATGCTAGATGATTAATTTTGGATCTTTAAATCTGTTAAAGTATAAAAGATAAATACCGCCTTTCTCCAACAGCTTAAGCTTTTGGAGAAGTTGGTAAGTTAACACGGTATCAAAGCCAAAGGTCTCGAGTTCAAACCTCCCGGATAGCAAAAATCCACATGTGATGGTCGGCCCAAAGTGGGACCACATGTGCCACGTGTTTGCCAAGTGGGCCACACGTGCCAGGGAGTGTTAAAGTATAAAAGATAAATACCGCCTTTCTCCAACAGCTTAAGCTTTTGGAGAAGTTGGTAAGTTAACAAAATCTGTTCATGGAATGAACGTGCTATTTTAATCTTGGCTTAGACACATTTATGCACCTATAAGTTCTCCAAAGAACTCGCAAACCAATTTTGGTATCAAAGCTCGTGTCTTAGAATCCCTCATAATCTATTCATTTTTAGCCTCACATGGTTTTAGACTGAGTAGGACTAAGACAGAATATATGGAATGCAACTTTAGTAATGTAAGGAGGCGGGACGAGGATGTAGTAAATATGAGTGTGCAGGAGGTACCTAAGAGGGATATCTTTCGCTATCTTGGTTCAATTCTACATAAGGAATGAGAGATTGAAGAGGATGTTAACCATAGAATAAGAACAGGTTGGTTGAAGTGGAAGCTTGCCTCAGGAGTTCTGTGCGACCGTAAAATCCCTACCAAGTTGAAGGGAAAGTTTTATAAGACAACTGTAAGGCCAGCCATGCTGTACAGCTCAAAATGTTGGGCCACCAAGAAGCAACATGTGCATAAGATGAGTGTAGCGGAGATGCGAATGCTTAGATGGATGTCCGCCACACAAGGTTAGATAGAATTAAAAATGAAGACCTTCGTAAAAAAGTGGGGGTGGCACCAATTGAGGAGAAGATGAGAGAGCACTGCTTAAGATGGTTTGGACATATCCAACGTAGGCCTTTAGATGCTCTGGTGAGAAGAGGTGACTCGTGCCAAATTGATGGAGTAAAAAGAGGTAGGGGCAGACCCGAAAACAACTTGTTTAGAAACAGTGAGGAAAGACATGATAGCTAGGAACATAACAGAGAACATGACCTTGATAGGATAGAATGGAAGAAAATGATCCACGTAGAAGAACCCAACTAGAACCAGGATTAGAGTCGGGTAGATTCCTTTTACCTTCTTCATGAATTTTTTCTAAAGGATTCATTTAGCCGACCCCAACTAGTTTGGTACAAAGGTTTTGTTGAGTTGAGTTGAGTGTTCAGTAAAAAATATAGTCCTTAGTTATATGTTTAGGTAGTTCATTTAGTGCCCTTCAGACGTGGGGTAAAATTCTTGATAGAATCTAGATTATTGATTTTCGTCGTTTAGGGGTTCTTTACATGATAAATGAGTTTCTTAATGTTTTCCTAGGTCGAAGAGCCCCCACTTCAAGTTATCTAGATAGTGATTATATTGTATCAGGAGTTCCGTGCGACCGTAAAATCCCTACCAAGTTGAAGGGAAAGTTTTATAAGACAGTTGTGAGGCCAGCCATGCTGTACAGCTCAAAATGTGGGGCCACCAAGAAGCAGCATGTGCATAAAATGAGTGTCGGGGAGATGCGAATGCTTAGATGGATGTCCGCCACACAAGGTTAGATAGAATTAAAAATGAAGACATTCGTAAAAAGGTGGGGGTGGCACCAATTGAGGAGAAGATGAGAGAGCACTGCTTAAGATGGTTTGGACATATCCAACGTAGGCCTTTGGATGCTCCGGTGAGAAGAGGCGACTCGTGCCAAATTGATGGAGTAAAAAGAATAAGGGGCAGACCCGAAAACAACTTGTTTAGAAACAGGAAGGAAAGACATGATAGCTAGGAACATAACAGAGAACATGACCTTAAATAGGATAGAATGAAAGAAAATGATCCACGTAGAAGAACCCAACTAGAACCAGGATTAGAGCCGGGTAGATTCCTTTTACCTTCTTCATGAATTTTTTCTAAAGGATTCATTTAGCCGACCCCAACTAGTTTGGTACAAAGGTTTTGTTGAGTTGAGTTAAGTGTTCAGTAAAAAATATAGTCCTTAGTTATATGTTTAGGTAGTTCATTTAGTGCCCTTCAGACGTGGGGTAAAATTCTTGATAGAGTCTAGATTATTGATTTTCGTCGTTTAGGGGATCTTTACATGATAAATGAGTTTCTTAATGTTTTCCTAGGTCGAAGAGCCCCCACTTCAAGTTATCTAGATAGAGATTATATTGTATCAGAAGTTCTGTGCAACCGTAAAATCCCTACCAAGTTGAAGGGAAAGTTTTATAAGACAGCAGCGAGGCCAACCATGTTGTACAGCTCAAAATGTTGGGCCACCAAGAAGCAGCATGTGCATAAGATGAGTGTAACGGAGATGCGAATGCTTAGATGGATGTCCGCCACACAAGGTTAGATAGAATTAAAAATGAAGACATTCGTAAAAAGGTGGGGGTGGCACCAATTGAAGAGAAGATGAGAGAGCACTGCTTAAGATGGTTTGGACATATCCAACGTAGGCCTTTGGATGTTCCGGTGAGAAGAGGCGACTCATGCCAAATTGATGGAGTAAAAAGTGGTAGGGGCAGACCCGAAAACAACTTGGGTAGAAACAGTGAGGAAAGACATGATAGCTAGGAACATAACAAAGAACATGACCTTAGATAGGATAGAATGGAAGAAAATGATCCACGTAGAAGAACCCAACTAGAACCAGGATTAGAGCCGGGTAGATTCCTTTTACCTTCTTCATGAATTTTTCCAAAAGGATTCATTTAGCCGACCCCAACTAGTTTGGTACAAAGGTTTTGTTGAGTTGAGTTAAGTGTTCAGTAAAAAATATAGTCCTTAGTTATATGTTTAGGTAGTTCATTTAGTTCCCTTCAGACATGGGGTAAAATTCTTGATAGAGTCTAGATTATTGATTTTCGTCGTTTAGGGGATCTTTACATGATAAATGAGTTTCTTAATGTTTTCCTAGGTCACAGAGCCCCCACTTCAAGTTATCTAGATAGCGATTATATTGTATCGTGTCTTTATATTTGTGTTTAATGTCTTAATATCATTCGTGAGTCCGTACGATTGCTCTGCATGTCAAATTATCCACTTTCAACCATAGTTAACAAGGCCAATTCTCCACATCAGGGGCAAGCACTCAGGCTACACTGGATCAGTACACGGATATGATAGATGAGATTAAACTAACTTTGAATCGCATTAGCAAACATCTTGGGCTTAAGGCTCCTAGTGATGCCATGACTCCTAGGAATGCACGCCCATCATATTCACATGTGCAAGGCAAGGCGAGACGAAAGGACACTGACAGAATCCCTTGTACCTCAACCAATAGAGGCATGGTGTTTAGTTGCTCGGACCCCACTCTTCCTCCTAGGAGTACGAACATGAGACCACCTAGGGGAGAGTAGTAGTGAGAGTAGTGCGGGGCGTGGACTTCTAGGACCCGAATCACAAGATACCCTTCAAATATTTCACATACGGTGAACCAGGTCACAAGTCATCTGACGGTCCATATAGGAAATTTAAGTCTCAGATTAATGTAGCAAAACCAGTAAATAATGAGGATAGAACTGATGTTGAGGGAGGAAACGGTCCCAATGATGAAGGTGATCCACATGTGGGAACGAATGAGCAATCTCATGAGGTTGAGTATAATGAAACTATGCTCGATGGGGATCAAGTGAGAACAATTTATGTGACCCAGAACAGGGTTAGTCAGTCCATTAAAAGTCAAGTTTCCAACATTGTCTTGTATTCTCCTATGGTGAGGGTTGCTAGGAGACTTGAGTCCAATGTTGTTATTGTTGATAGGTTCTCCAATGTACCTACCTTATTCCATGTCTATTTGCATAGCTAGGTTCTCCGATGTGCCTCATTTCTGGAGAATTTTAAAGAGTAAAATAGGGTATATTTCAATATGACAGTACACATTGCTCCCGAGCAGATGATAACAGAAGTGGTCAATCGCAGCCTTGGAAATTTGCTGTGGTGCTTAGCCGGCGAGAGAGTTCATTAAAGGGATTTAATTCTACCCCAAGTGCAGTTTGTTTGCAGTAGTTACCTTAACTATTTCATTAGATGTACCCCCTTTAAGACTATCTTTGACCCCTTCATTACCTATCTCTAGCCCTATCTCTTCCTACTACACCGGTTGACATAGTGCCAAAGCCGAGGACTTCATTCCTAACATGAAGAAGATACAAAAAAAGTCATTAGAGCGACTGCAAGCAAACCATTAACTCTTCATGGTGACTGTTGATTAGCTCCGGGAATACCATCCCTTCGGCATGGGTATTTTAGTGACGACATTACCTCGAGATGACCGTTTCGCGATTGTAGCCACAGAAATACTTTGGAGGTTAGATAGAGCATTTTCTCATCGTTTCGACATCTTTTGGAGTCTACAACCTAGACACTTGGACGACGGAGACCTGCCGACGATCTGATTGGAGATACTTAGTTCGTTGGCGAGGACAATCAGATTCATAGTCGGATACAGTACAGACTCGACAAATTCGCGAGGACATGTTTCAGCAGTAGTAGACTTCTACTCGATGGAGTCGATTTTTTCCCATATGGGACAGCTGATGTGATCCAGCCCACTTGAGAGCCATTCTTTATGTTAGATGAGAATACATTTTTGTTTTTGTTTTAGCAAGGATCTATTCTAATTTTATGGGCATTTTATTATCCTAGATGCGGGGGGGGTTATTCACATCAGCCAGGGCCCACATATCATTACCACTTAAGTGAAAAAAAAAAGGGCAGCCCAGTGCAGGAGGCTCCCGACATTGCGGGGTCTAGGGAGGGCTAGATGTATGCAACCTTACCCCTGCTTTGCAGAGAGGCTGTTTCCGTGACTCGAACCCATGACCACAAGGTCACAATGGAGCAAACTTACCGTTGCGCCAAGGCTCACCCTCTTACCACTTAAGTGACAAGAAGAAAGAAAAATAGACTACCTATTTTTAGTATGTGCAAACTTACTATATTAGTAAAGATGGACTTACTATTTTTAGTATGTTCGGATTTACTAAACATAATAAATATGAACCTTGGCAAAGACCGCTCAGCCCCATATAAAAAGACCTAAAAGAGGAAGCCCTAAAGAAGTTTTGGACATGGATTTCTGCCTCTTTTGCAACCTCCAAGAGAAGCAACCTCTCTCCTTTCTCCCTTCCCTCTGTGTCCCTCTTGACCTTCCCCTCCTTCCTCCTTTTCCCCCTTTTCCGACCTCTATTTTACCTCTTTCCCTCTCGGCTTTGTCTCCCTACATCTGCCGGCCTGTAGTCCATCAATTTTTTTGCAGATGACAGCCCCCTCTTGCGCTTTCCTTTTTGTCTCCTCTCCCTTGCTGGTTAACCTTCTTCCCGCACCTCAGCACAGCCGAAAAACCCTCTTTTCTTGTCCTATAACCTCCGAATAACAAACTCTTGTTTGCAGGTTTTCATTGTATTTCCCTTCATTTTCTCCCCTTCTATTAATCCCTCCTCATCTACAAAGGGCCAATTTTTGTAACTGTTGTTGCCCATCTCTGTTTGCTGATTTTTTTCCTATCAGATCTGTTGTCCTAAACCACTTTACAGTAGATCCAGTCATTACTTCTGCCGGCCTAAACCACATAGCTGTTACCTTACTGTTTCCATCATTTTTGTGTCATTCTAGTGGCTCGTACAGCCCTTGGACGGACTATAACTGCTGCTATTGCTCCAACTCTTCTTTAGATCTCCTTCTCCACGGGGTTTGAGTATGTAGCCTACAATCTTAGTTACAGGTATAATTTCAGAAGCATGACTATGTGTTTGTAAACTATGTTTGGACTGAATTTAACTTGTTAGTGAATCATTTCGAATCCTAGTTGCTAGTTGATTAATTTTGGATGTTTAAATATGTTAATGAAATGAATGTGTGTTTTAGTTGAGGAGTAGACACTTGTATACTCCTAAGAGTTCTCCAAAGAACACGCAAACCCTAGGTTTGCACCACAAACATAAATTTTTTATGACAATTTTGACAAACAGAATTCGAGTGCATGCTATTGTTCCTTTGGATTAATTTGTTCAGAACTATTATAAAAAATGTTGTTTGTACATGTTACATAATCATTCATGGCAGCGATACACATCATTAGAAAGAGCAGGATAGATGTGCAATATGTCTAGCCAACTAAATATCATAGTTACAATACTGTCCTAACTTGAGATCCTCAATCCAATGGAAGCACAAATCAATGCAACCATTCAAGCACATGGTAACCCATAAAATTAGAGGAGAGTGACTTACATATTACAATTATTTTGTAGGTCCTGAGCAGATAAGCTGGATGATGCATTTTGAGTAGCAGCCTGGTATTTTTGGGCCACCGCCCCAAGTTGACCAACCTGCATAGTAGAAGTATCACCTATCAATCATCTGGAAATTATGTTAACTATGTAATGATACCTCGAAATCCATCTTACATACAAAGCGGTGTCCCCAATGTAATAAATCAAATAGCACATGTAGAAAGAGAACACAGACAATATTTAAAATTTTTGAGAAATCATATTGAAAAGGAAATTGTTATGGGTTCTAATTGATACGACATAACTGGTTAAGGAGAATGACTGCAACAACTATAGGAAAGAACATCATGTGGACTTCTAGTTTAAAACTTCATAAAATAAATAATTAAATCATGGAAGGCCAATTCACAGGGAGCAGTAGAAACATAAACATTGTCTTTTTTTTTTTCTTTTTTTTTTGAAAATGTAGTAGAAACATAAACAAATATGTAATAAATTAATAACAGAAAAGGTCTCTTCACCTTATGACAATAACACGATAATTCTTGAAACAAAATGAAAAATCTTTCAAAGATATCCAATGCTAGATATTTGGATCCATCACTCCACTTCTTTTTCATAACTCAGATGCGACAACCACTGTGTTGGTCGATGTTTACTCTTCCGTTTTTTTTTTTTTTGGGGGGGTATTTCCAACTCCTGATTAGCACTGGTCAATGTTTTTGTGAAGAAACTAGTAGAATTTAAGCTCTTATGCACACTGCTTAAGTCAAACCAATCTATTGTTTATTGGCATCATGTCATCAGACACCCCTCCCCTAGGCCTCTCCCATCTGTTTTGAAACTCTTTGAAAACAAACTTCTACATAGCTTAAAGTAGTTAGCGACTTAGCGCAGCACCTCCAAGAGACACATTGACACCTTTCTGCTGGTTTTCAGCATTTCTTTATGAAATATCAAGGCAACCTCAAGTCAAATTTTCAACAAAATAGAAATAAGAAAAATTGCAATAACACGCCGAGTCAAGGATCAACTTGGCCAGGTTCTTAATACCCAACCAAGTCACTACTGGGTCATTGGCACAGTAATTTTTGTGAAAGGAATGACATTTGCATGCACCGAACACTCCCAATGCACATTTCAAGCGCTACAGAAGTCAGTGACCATGTTATGAAACAAAAGGCGCGGTGTTTGGATAACACTACGTTGCCAACTTCATCAGCATTTTTATGTGATTGGAGTATTCTGTGTATGTGAATATCATACCTCTTCTAACTACAACAAATAATTGTGAAATTCTTTCTGATTCAATCACAATAATCGAGATAAAGGTCAAAGGAGAGAGAGAGAGAGAGAACTATTTTGCAAAATAGCAAATGTGAGGGGGTGAAAAATAAGAAAATGAAAACCATGTATATTTTGAACAAATAAAAGTGTGTTGTGAACTTGTGAACGAGAGAAAAGAAGAGGTTGAGAAAAAAGGCAGAAATCAAGGGCATGTATTTTTTCACATTTTATCACAACACAATGTTACCTGGATGGATACCCCATTTCTAGGTTGTAAAGTGTCAGCACGGTAGGACACTTCCACATAGAAACACAAGACATGATCGGGGACTTTGTAAAATGCACAGACAAGACATCCAGGGGACGACATTAAAAAGCAGACACTTGGCACTGCACTTAATGTAACACTATTTGCACATTTAAAAGTCAAAATATCTAAGCGTCGAACACCCCTATGCACAAACTATTACTATAAATTTTCTAATCATACTTTTAGTTTTTATTTTCATAAGTTTCTTTTTTATGGAAGTGTGCCCATTCAAGCTGAAAAATGGGATTAAAATGAGAATAATGGAACCCGTTAAGATAAATGTATATTGAAAAGACACATGAAGAGTTTGATTAATGGAAAAGAGTGTCAAACACAAGAAAAAGGGAACTGTTAAAAGAGAATAAGACATTGCAATGCATGCATTCTTCTACGCTTAGCAACTTCAATTAGATAATATTATAAAAGTATCCAACGCAATCCCGTTTGAAACATGCAGACAAAAAGATTACAAAGTTGAATGGAAAACTATCAAGACAAAAAAAAAGAGATAATAAAAATTAGACAAGAAATTTCAAGTGTAAATATACATCAAACATTTCCAGTCAGATGGGTGCATCATAAGCAAGGTTTGCAAAATTAGACTTGGAATGATCGGCACACTTGAACAAATATATGAGAGAGTTGATTCAATGAGTTCACCTACCGCAGCCACCAACTAATATTTAACCACTAAAAAGAATAACAATGAGACACAGACAAACACTCTAACTTGCCTATGACTTATAAACCTACATACATATAGATATGTGAAAATGAACCACAAATAAAAATGATAATAAACATTGAGGAATACACAGATAAATAATTCAAAAAATAAAGAAGTAGGAAATCAATGCAAACAAGAAAATGAAGAAATAGAAAAAATAATAACAGAGGATAAACATAGTACCAAAATATCAATAGATCCATGATACCAACTTAATAAAAATAGAGAAGTGAAAGTTTACTATGAAAAGCATTATAGATTTATAAAAGTTTTTTTTTATAATACAACATCAAGCACATTGACCTCACAGACATTTAGTAAAAAGCATTACAGACTTATCAAATTTTTTGTTTATATTCACAACAGCAAACACATTTACCTCACAGACATCTTTCTTACAATATATAAGTTCTTGAAAGTTCAGTTTCGAGTCTTTATTTTCTTGAATGGTGAAAATTTTATTTAAAAGGGCCGAGCCCAATGACCAATGAGGTCACATAATATACAATCAAACTAGACTATAATGAGATGGATATAAGGAATGAAAAAAGTTGGACAACCACATCCCACATGACCTTTGCAAGGAGAGAAGTGATCAAAAGTCACTACGGCCACCATATCAACTCCCAAACGCGCCAGTGCATCCACCTCTAATGTGATCCGACCATTGGATCATCATTTACTTGCTTTTGGACCATTATTTTAGTTATTTTTGTTGGTTATTAGACTTATTTATTGTTATTTGGATTTCCTAAATGTAAGGGAATGTCAACATCAACTAGGGCCCACACATTTGCACACACATTTGACCCTAGCCTTTTTATTTTATAAGGATGGACACTTTTGCCCTTAGTGCTTATTTTCTTAAGTGTTAGGGGAGGGGTAGAATAGACATTAGGTTTCACTTAAGTTCTTTTAAAGCACATGGGGGAATTAAGTAGAGATGTGGGCCCACCCTTTCAACCTTCACTATATTAAGGGAGCTTTAGAGAGGAAAACCCTAACTTTTTGAAGCTATTGAGAAAACATGCAGGAAGCACTCCCAAAGGAGGCCGTCGACCACTCTTTCCCCTATTCCTCTTTCTCATTCTTCTCCCCCACACGCACACGGCGTGATTTTCACCCTCCACCCGCCGCTCACGGCTCGGTGAGTTTCTCTTCTTTTCTCTTGTGCTTGCATCTTTTCTCTCCCATCTTCTCTTCTTCCTTCACCTTCTTTGTTAACTCTTCTTCACCTTCTCAACCCTAACACCATTTTCACCCCCTCTAATCTTTTTTTTTTTGAATGATAATATGATATATTAAAGAAGACTGAGGGAGTCCCCCTTACAGAACTAGAAGAGAAATAAAAACAACAAAAACTAGGAGATGAAATTAAGGAGGGAGAAAATCATAAAGAGTGAGAACTTGATTTGACACTCCATCTCTTGCTAATTTATCAGCCACCTCATTAGCCGATCTTCTCACCTGCTGAAAAGTTACCGACATTTCTTTGATGAGGTCCTTAATCTCATCAAAATACTGAAGAAAACGCCACGGGGGTTCCCGAGAGCCCCTGAGCCATCTTATAACATTCAACGAGTCCCCCTCCACCACACATCTAACTGAGCGCCCCCTTAACAAACTTAAAAAGCCTTGATGCACTGCCCTGACCTCTGCCTCATTCGAATCAGCCCTACCGATGGGCCCCGAAAAAGCCTGGAGGACCGCACCGTTACTATCTCTTAAAACACCCCCAATCCCAGCTGGTCCAGGGTTCCCCATACTGGAGCCATCGAAGTTGAATTTGACGATTCCGGCAGTAGGGGGGCTCCATTTGGGGGTTAAAACAGGCCTGATTTCCTGACTCTCACAGACCAATCTCCACCCTTCCCACAGGTCGAAGGCCGACACAAATCTGAATAACGGGAGTGCCCTTGCCCAAGATATAATCAAAGTAATGACCTGAATAAATAGTAAATGAGGAGATTTAGCTTTCCCTACAAAAACTCGGGAGTTCCTTTCTTTCCAGATGACCCATAAGAATGCCATGAATGTCAGCCACCACAAACTCTTGCCTTTTCTGCCCCATGGTATACATTTCCATCCGTCAATCAAATCTTGCAAGCAGGAGGGGAACACCCAATTGATGCCGAATCTTACTAGAATCCTCCCCCAAACCTCCCTAGCTACTCGACAATGAATGAAAAGATGATCCACCGTCTCCCCGGATTCAAGGCACATAGAACAGTGATCTATAATCAGCATATGCCTCTTTCGCAAGAAATCCACTGTTTGGATCCTATTTCTTATGGCGGACCATCCGAAGAAGCAAACTCGAGGGGGCGCCGCAGATTTCCACACCTTTGCTGCCAAAGCACTGCCCTCAACAGACACCATACTGTTGTAAAATGACTTTACCGAGAATCTGCCTGAAGAAGAGTTTACCCACAACCTTCTGTCATCCCCCGAGCCACTGACATAAGTCTCAGCAAGAAGCTGTAATAAGTTGTTCACCGATGGCAGCTCGCGGTCAAAAAAGTTCCGACGAAAAAGAGGCTGCCATATGACTTTACCATCATAGCACTCGAAACAGTCTTGGACAGAAACAAACTTATCTGCTGCTACTAAAAACAGATCCGGGAAAAGAATTTGAAGCGGAGCAGACGAACACCACCACATTGACCAAAAAGAAATCCGTGCACCGGAGTACACCCGAAATCGAATTCCACGTTGAAAGGGCGGAGATAGGCGGAGGATATCCCGCCAAATCGTCACCCCAGGATTAAGAAAATTATTTAGGGAAGTCCACTCACCTGGTGCAACACCATATTTATCGGAGATTACTCTGGTCCATAATCTTGCGTTGTCTTCGCCAAACCTCCATAACCATTTACCCATCAACGCTTGGTTTAACTGCCTGATCCTTCGAATGCCTAGACCACCTCCTTGAATTGGCATGCAAACCTCTTTCCAGCTGACTAGTGCCATGACCCGATGTTGTTCTGAACCACCCCACAGAAATCTTCGATGAAGCTGTTCTATACGTTTCACAACAGACTCCGGGCATTTGAATAAAGATAGTTGATATATTGGAATATTAGCCAAGGCCGCTTTAATCAAGGTTAACCGACCACCTTTAGATAACAAATTCCGCTTCCATGTATCAAGCCTTTTCTCTATTCTTGCCACAATGGGATCCCATGCACTTTTGCGTGGGCGCCCTACTCCCAGGGGCAATCCCAGGTAGGACGCCGGCAAGGACTCTAGAGAGCAACCCATAATATTGGCTAAGGTAGAAGCTTCTTCCTCGCTTAGATTCAGAGCATATATTCGGGATTTAGAGAAATTGGAGCGAAGACCTGTGACTAGTTCATAGCACCTTAAAATGGCCTTCAGATTAAGAATCTCTGAGGCCAAGGAAGAGCTAAATAGGAGGGTATCGTCCGCAAATTGCAAATGGGAAACCTGCAACCCAGAAGCACGGCAGGAGACCCCTGAAATCAGCCCCTCCGCTTGACCTTTCTTCAACAGCACACTAAGAGCTTCCGCTATTAATAACAAAGAGAAAAGGCGAGAGAGGGTCCCCTTGACGCAAGCCTCGAGACGATTTAAAGAAACCCTGTGCAGAGCCATTAATCAAAATTGAAAAGTATGCTGAAGATAAGCATCTCCTGATCCACCCTCGCCATTTCTCCCCAAATCCCATTCTGTGAAGGAAAAAGTCCAAACATTGCCAATCGACTCTATCGTATGCTTTTTCCATATCCAGCTTACAGATAATACCTGGCGCCCCTGACTTCGCCATCCAATCTACCATTTCGTTTGCCACCATCGAACAATCTATAATTTGTCTTTGAGCAACAAAAGCACTTTGGTTCTCTGAAATAATAGAAGGGAGTACCCTTTTGAGACGGTCCGCCAATACTTTAGCCAAAACCTTATATAAGCATCCTACCAAGCTAATGGGTCGAAAGTCAGAAGTTTGCACGGCTCCTTTCACTTTGGGAATGAGAGCCAGGAATGTTGCGCCAGTTCCACGATCCAACTCCAACCTCTCATAAAAAGCTTGAAAGAAGCCCATTAAATCGCCCTTAACATACTCCCAACAATCCTGAAAGAAAGCAAGGCAAAAACCGTCCGGCCCCGGAGCTTTGTCTCGATTCAGCGAAAATACCCCTCTCTCCACCTCTTCGACCATAAAGGGTGCTTCCAAGCCCGAGATGCTGGAATCATCAAGAGTGTTAAACACCACCTCATCCAATCTAGGCCGGATAATATCTTCCATTGAATATAACTTTCGGTAATACGCAATAATTTCCGACGTAATCGCCATTTTGCTCCCAGATAGGGATCCTTGCACTTCCAAGACCTCGATCCTGTTGTTCCGACGCCGTGCACTAGCCATATTATGAAAGTAAGCATTATTTTTATCTCCATGCTTTAGCCAAGTAACGCGGGACTTCTGCCTCCAAGAAATTTCCTCCTGAAGTAGGCTCCCTTTATGTTCCTCCTTAAGTTTGCCCAGCTCAATTAATCCGTCCTCTGAAGCTAACCTTTCCTCATCAGCCAAAGATAATACCCGAATCCGCGCTTGAATCCATATTTGACGCTCCCGAAGTGCCTCTTGACGGTTGGAATTCCATTCTTTGAGCTTTTTTTTCACAAACCTGAGTTTTGCCCCTATGATCCAATCAGCTGCACCTTCCACTTTATGGGATTCCCACCATCCACCCATCCGCTCAACCAACCATATTTGGAATATGTAGCCAGCCTATCTTCACCCCCTCTAATCTTCTTTTCTACTTGTGGATCATCACCTATCTTCACCCCCTCTAATCTTCTTTTCTACTTGTGGATCATCATCCCACTCTTCTTTCTTCCATCCTTCAACCTCTTTATTTTCTTGCCCTTTTCCGAAGACTCTCCTTGGAGGTTGCTGCTGTCCGCACAAGATTCACACTCAAGGCTTCTCCACGACTTCACCATCTTCTTTTGGGACCCGTTGTGAGTATGCTTTGGGCTAAGGTACTGTTGCGTTTTCTGGAAGGTATTTTAGAACCCTAAAACCTTTCTTTTCTTGGCCTTTAGCCATTTTTTCATGGTAGGTTTGAACCCTAACCCCTCGTCAGTGTTTTAGGATGTATTTGACCCTTGAATGATGTTTGTGGGCCCTAGTTTTAAGCATTTAAAATTCTGGACACCGAGCTTTTTTGTAATAGATTTTCAGTTTTATTTCTCGTTTGGTCCTGTTTGATGCAATGGAACTCTTACTTTCAAAGGATGGTTGACTTAGAACAACAAACCCAACTAGTGTCCGGATTAGACTTAGTCAATTTGAGCAGGTAGATCGTTTCAACTTCTTCATAAAAATTTTCTAAAGGATTCATTAGCCCACCCCAAATAGTTTGGGACAAAGGCTTAGTTGAGTTGAGTCGAGGTTGACTTAGAACAAGTTTGCATTGATTTCTCTCTTTAAATCTAACCATACGTAGGCTTTTCGGGCTGAAATTAATCCCTGTGCTTATTTTCATTTGTTTGGATATGTTATGTGATTCATTAGCCGACCCCAAATAGTTTGAGACAAAGACTTAGTTGAGTTGAGTTGAGGTTGACATAGAAAAAGTTTGCATTGATTTCTCTCTCTAAATCTAACCATACGTGGGCTTTCCGGGCTGAAATTAATCCCTGTGTTTATTTTTATTTGTTTGGATATTTTATGGCTAATGTCTTTGCAGGTTTAATTCCCACGAGCTCCATTTAGATTTCGGTTGTTGCCGTGAGCCCTCCCGGCTTGCACCAACCTCCAAGTTAGCTGATCTACATTAATGTTGGACCATAGAATCGTGGAGCTCGGAATCGTGCATCCGTCTCACAGTCTTAAACCCCCAAAAACTATAACAAATTGTAATCACTTGAAATGTAAAATAATTCTAACAAGGTGTGAGAAAACATAATTATTATGTTAAAAATCTGTTATTACTTAAGAGATTAATAAATTAAGGACTAAGAAAAAAAAATTTGTAAACAAGGGTGAATAGAAATAAAATATGAATCTCAAAAAAATAATTTAGATAACCCATAATTAAAAGTATTAGTAAGGACGGATAAGAGGTTACACACCTGTATCAACATCATACTCAGACAAGTAATAGATCTTAATAGACCTAGGCAGAGTCAAGACGTCTGATCAAGTTTTCTACTAGACAAGTTCCCATTTTCAGCTCTGTTTTTTTTCTTTTTTTGAATGCTAAAGAATTGTATTAAGAAAAAGATGGGGGAGGCCTCACAACCAAGATGGTCAATACAAAGAGAAGATGAGCATTCAAAAAAATAATACAAAGAGAAGATGATTTGGACTTCAAAAGCAATGATCATATGTATAAAAGCAATATTCAAAGTAGCATGTACAGTATAAATTGTAACTGTTACCTGAGGTATAATCAATCTTCGAGGTATAAGCTCCTCATGGCGTCTAGCACAGAACTCCCACGAACAAATCTATAAACAAGTAAAAATTTTGGAAATTAAATACATTGGTCAATATGCCTCATTGAAATCCAGTAGAGACATCTTGCATACATAAATCAATCCGACAATGTCCAACCTTTAGATCTGAAGAGAAAACAATACGAAGTTGACCATCACGTACTACACGTAGTTGCTCAAACACACTTTCCTGAATCGCTTTTTGATAATCCAGGACAATTTGGCCTGACGCATTGGGATATTCATGGGGCATATCGACATAAAGAAGTTCTTCCAAAGTACCACTATCATATTTGATTTTGCAAAGCCTTGGTAAGACCTCAACAGTTGTTTCTGAAAGCACGAAGTGAGAAGTTGAAATAAGATATATAATAATAATAGATAACCCTTCCAATGCATATAACTAGAGCCCCAACTGTCCATATATTAGAGTGAGGAAAATGAGAGCAAATTCAAATGAGCTACCAGCATTACGATCGAAAATTTCACAAAGCACAGAAATACATACCAAAACCACGGCCTGGCTTACGATTGCATATCTCGCAGTGCCACACATCCTACAAAATTACAATTAAATACTAAGTAGAGTATAGAAGACATCTCATTTCAAGAAGAAGGCAACAACTAACCAGCAAATTATTGCATTAAAATGTTTCTAATCATCATTTATGACATTAATATTTCGGATGCAATCCTTCAAAAAGCAAAAATATGGACACAATTATAAATCGATTAAAGCAAGGCAAGGTTCAACAAGGTTCGCCCATTCGCTTTTACTGGTACACAACCCAAAACAAACAGGTTACCCAGGTTTGAATCTCCTCAACTGTAACTTAAAGCTACCAAGTAGGAACAAAAGTGTTCACCATGCTTCACTAGAAAAATACCTGAGGAAAAACACCAGTAGTTTGTCGACCACTTCCATATAGAGAAACACACCATCTCTTCTTGGCATGGGGAGCAAAGTACTCAGCAACGAATTTCCTCCAAAATTCAATATTGTTATCCTGCATAAATGACGGGCATTAGCACAATAACTACTTCTAAAACACCCCTTACCATGTAATTTACTATAGGGAAAGAATAAATCTTACAGCAGGCCTGTGTTGCTGATGATACATGTAGTTTGTCAAACGCCGTGCACCCATCCCCGGTTCATACGGTTTTACAGCAGCTCTGGGTAAATTCTGTTGTTGAAATTGCTGCTGTAATTGAGCCCTTTGCTGAGGTATTGCCTTCAGAATTTGCTGCTGCCGCTGTTGCTCTTGCTGTTGTAGCTGTAGGAGACGTTGTTGTTGCATGAGATTCATCTGAGCAGCGGCAGCCTGAGACGACTGTCGGGACATTTGTAGAAATTGTTGTTGTTGCTGTTGCTGTTGTTGTTGTTGCAGAAATATTGACTGCTCGGAATGTTGCGGCTCCATCTTGATGGGTGCTAGGTTTCTCAAAGACTGGAGTTTTTGTGGTTCCATTTTCACGGGACCCAGATTCCGCAAAGACTGCAACTGTTGCTGCTGGTTATTTTGATCATTACCCATCTGTGGCTCCAATTTAACAGGGCCCATATTGCTTAACCCTGCTCGATGTAATTGATACTGCTGTTGTTGTTGTTGCTGCTGCTGACTATGATGGACGGGGAACTGTTGTTGCATCGACTGCTGATTATACAGGAAGTTTTGCACGTCGAGCTGTTGCTGATCTGACACCAGCTGGTTGCCGGACGGGTTTGGGAAATGCTGCCCTTGAGCTTGACCAGATGAACCAGAATTTGTTGGGTTGTTTGATGGGGTGAATGATGCGTGTGAATGAGAAAAACCCATGGCATTGCCTACACTGGAAAGTGGATCAGACTCGGCGGCACCCATATCGATGCCGCCACGTTGCAGCATTCCTGAAGCTGAAATCCCAGAGTTCGGCCCACCATTGCCAAATGACTGATTGAGGGATGACACGTTGGACATATTTCCAAGCAAGTTCACGTTGTTATATTGTGTGCGTGGGGAGAGGAGCGAGGGAAAAGAGGACTGCAAGGGGACAGAACCACCTTGTGCTCCCAAAATGCCGGAGTTCGTACGCAAGAGTGAAGGTGAAACAGATTGTGCACCACTGACAGGAGTCGGAGGCCCCGACGGCACCATCTTTTGAAGGGCTCAAGTAAACAACAAATTACGAAATTGGTGGAGTTAACTAAAATAGCATGGATTATGAAATCAGAACCAGAAAAGTTGAACACCAGATATCTCATTCACCCCAACAAGCACTTTGCTCCTGCATCCAAACCTTGAAACCTCACTGCTTTCACTTGGCACCAATTTCAGAAAAGAACCCTTCGTCCTAAGCATGCACTGACAACTACCGAAAACTGGACTAAGAACAAGGTAAACCAAGACCAAGAAACATGCCCCAGATCTTAACATCCTAAAACTTTCCTACTATTTTCCAAGAAGGAACAGATAATCTTCGCTACTGGCCAGAAATCTCAAGAATCTCTATATAATTTCAGAATCAGTATTTCAAAATCCAGATGCAGGTCAAAAGGCAGCCACAGCAAATCATAGTTGACTTGGCACGACGCGGCCAAGTACTCGGTTGACACGAACAGTTAATTGTTGCCGTGGACTTGGACTAGAACGCAGCCAGGGTAAGACAGAGTCCAACGCTGAGTCTTGAAACTATGTTATGAATGACAGAGAAAAAACAAGCCCAACAGTACCTATACCTCTAGAATCCAAAACCCACAAACCTTCTAAACAATATAACACAGTATCAATCTACCGATAATGTGATTAAACTTAGTAAAGATACAACAAATGCAGCACCCAGGAACCGAACTGATGAAATTCACAGAGAAATGAAAAAAATAATAATAATAATAATAACCTAGTCTACAAACCTAAATGATGAAATCAAACAGATAAAGAACAAAGTAATTAAGCACGAGTTAACCGATTCAAACACCCAAGCTCAAAAAAAGCGATCCAACCACAAAACCCTAACTCAAACTAATAGCTCTGATTAGCAACAGTTTCAAAATCTCAGAGATTGAAAGAAAACCTCCAAGAAACTCCTCCTGATTGTCTCGATTTCAAGAACTAGGACTTAACTCCACGATCCAGAGCTTCGAAAGAGCAAATTTTTGTTTTCTTTTTTTTTTATAATCTAGGGTTTTGGAGCTGAAAGAAAGAACCCTAAGAAAAGAAAGAGTAAGGAGTGGAGATTGAGAGGGCTTACCAGGTTTGGGAATTAAGAAATCTGAGAGATTTTGATCCAAATGTAAAAAAAAATGAAACCCTAGAAAAATAAATCGTCTTTGTTTCCTTCCATTTTCACAGCTGCTTCACTGATTAGGATCGCTTCTTTCTTCTTCTTTTTTCAGAATAATTTCTCCCCCTTTCTTTATATTTATCTGCTGATTTTTTTTTCTTTTGTTCTTTCTTTTTCCTGAGAGAGAGAGAGAGAGAGAGAGAGAGAGAGTTGCGGACGTCAAAATTCTATGCAATTGGATTGAATTCGTTCATTCCTTCTTTATCACCTGTCTTCTCCAAATAAGTCAAATCTTCTTGTGTCATGTACATTAATCTCACATGCATGCCATATCATCCATGAGGATACCCATCCCACCGCCTTTGGGACAATATGGGTTCCATATTCACAAAATTACCATCAAATGCTAAAAGAAAGGGATTATTTGGCTTCTTCCTAAAAGGCACTTATTGGCCCTACTTGTGCCACGTGTGTATGATCAGCTCTGTTGATCAGAACGCCATCAAAATGTCCAGCTAAATGCCTTAAGGTCGACGTGATGATCTAAGCCCACCAATTTATATATTGAATTTTTCATTATCGTGCTAACAAAAAATGGGTGGTGAAAACTTCACATATCCAATGGGTTGGGATTGTCCTATGGCCCTCATTTTTCGGGCACGACCTATGAACGGTAGGACCCACAAAAATGAATGGTTTAGATCATCCTTTCATGTGGATAGCGCTGTATTTTCTCGGTTGGACTAGCACTGCCTGTGCATTGAACGTACAAAAACTCTATTTTGACTTAGTAATGCCAGGAAAACCTGTTGAAGATGCTCAAATCTGTCTGGGAATCGGACGGTTGTGCGAGAGGGTCCCGTCCGCCACCTGTTCAGCATGTAACCCTTAGTTTTGCCTCCAGAAAATCCTCCGACGCTCAAGTCAATGTTGAGATCAACAGAATGAGAACTTAGTACCGGGAGTGTTGGAAGTTACCCTAGTGTTGTCTTGCTTGTCTCTCTGGGAGCCAATCTCCTTTTAATATAGAGGAGGGTTCCTATTTGTAGGAGGTGATGTGATGGCGTTGTGGAGTCATTTAGTGAGGCATCCACATTTTCGGGATGCGGCGTATCCCTTATGGTCAGGAGATGGCGAAATCCCTCTGATGGTGATGGTCCTGAAGTTTGATTCCGGGGAGATCTTGTTGTAGAAAGCATACAAATTTTCCTGATTACTTCTAGTGTACGACCGTGCCACGTGTTGTGGCCAGGGGGCTGTTTTTCTCTGTCGCTATGAGTGTTGATGGTCGGATCTCATGCCACGTGTTATATCCAGGTTGTACCCATAACATATAAGCCCACGACTTCTTCGAGATGGTATGGATTGAAGAAGTAATCAGTCCGTTGGATCTTTGTATAGCTTGGGTCGTCATTTGTACGGACGAGATTGTTTTATGGACCAATTACCAATGGGGGACAAACATTAGGCAAAATTATCAACAGGACCCATGCTTTTCAAAAATTATCAAAGGGGGACAAAAGAGGTCTTGTCAGTAAAAGCTGGACGAAAATACCCTTTGGCATTTACAACACCTTTTGACCTTATTTTCTCCTTCTTCCCCCTTCTTTTACTTTTCCATTATCACCTTTTTGATTTTTTACCCTACTAGTCATCTTCCTCCTTTTCAGCCATCATTGTTGCTGGCAAATCTTGAAAACTTGAATGATGAGTTCTTAACATCTATCTCTTTATATTTAGGTTTTCTTTTTCTTTTTCTTTTTTAGTTTTGCACTATTTTTCATTCCTCTGTTTCTGATTTATCTTGTTTAGGGTTTAAGCGATTTGTTTTTTAGGGTGAGTTCTAGAGATAATGCACGGATGGCTTCACTCACTTTTTTTAAAGACAAGTGGTTGTATAAGAAAAAATTAATGTAATACATGAATGAATGGCTATACATTTTTTGATTTACATAAAAAAAAATTTTGTAATACACAAATTGGGATATAATACATGAAGCACATTTAATGAAAAAAACATTCATTTCTTTTGTTATTTCTATCATGAGCAGAATTATAATGCCATTAGAGGAGTTGCTATAGGCAGGGGGTTTTGTAGCAGATGGGGTTTATCAACTCTCTGGAAGGGGGGTAGTAACTCTCAAAAGTAGGGTTACCGATTTTCGAATGGGCTTATCAAGTGCTTGAAAATTGGCCGAGGGTACTGGAGTTTTGGAAGAGGGTTTTTAAGTCTCTAGGATTGGGATTATCTAGTATAAAAAATGGGGTCACCAATTTCCGAATGGGGTGATCAAGTCCCTAAAAATTGGCCAAGGGTACCAGAGTTTTGGAAGGGGGTTTTCAAGTCTCTGGGATTGGGGTTATCTAGTATAAAAAATGGGGTTACCAATTTATGAATGGGCTTATCAAGTCTTTGAAAATTGGCCGAGGGTATTGGAGTTTTGGAAGGGGGTTTTCAAGTCTCTAGGATTGGGGTTATCAAGTATCAAAATGGGGTTACCAATTTCCGAATGTGCTTATCAAGTCCCTGAAAATTGGCCGAGCGTACTAGAGTTTTGGAAGGGGGTTTTCAAGTATTTGGGATTGGGGTTATCTAGTATCAAAATGGGGTTACCAATTTACAAATGGGCTTATCAAGTCCCTTAAAATTTCCCAACGGTACTGGAGTTTTGGAAGGGGGTTTTCAAGTCTCTGGGGTAGCAGTTATCCAGTATCAAAATGGGGTTACCAAATTCCGAATGGGCTTATCAAGTCCCGTATGAACACGTTTTTACTTCCTGTTTTTTTTTCACTCGTTCATTTTCACGTTTTTTTTCTATCTACCATACGATTCATCTTCCTCATCCTCCATTGAAAGGGAGAAGGAGAAATGCAAAACCCTAAAACAAATGAAAAACAAAACCTAGAAATTGAAAGATAGATGGGAATGAACTCACGTTTCAAATTTTTGAATTTTCCCACCTCCAATGGTGGCTAAATGATGAAGAAGATGACTGGTAAGGTAAAAAAAAACAAAGTTGAAAATGAAGAAGTAAAAAAAAATAGAGGGAAAGAAGATAGAAGAGAGAAAGTGGAAAAGCAAAACGTGTTGGTTAAGAAAAGGGTATTTTCGTCCAGCTTTTAATGACAAGACCTCTTTTGTCCCTCGTTAATAATTTCTGAAAAGCATGGGTCCCGTTGATAATTCCACCAAATTTTTGTCCCCCATTGGTAATTGATCCTTGTTTTTTATATTTGTGGGACTAGTGATTGAATACTCTGGACTCATGAGTGTGATCAAGGTGCGCGATTCAACTCCAATGAGCCAGATTTAAGTTTGCACGTCAGATCAACAAACATAATCACCTCCGGGTCGCATATGTAGGGCCCATAATGTGTTCATATGACCACCACTTTGTTAGCATTTTTTACATGAATCTTGGATGAGCCTTCAGTTTCTTACGCAAGATATAAAAAGACAAAAAAAAAAGAAAAAAAAAAGGGAAATAATGGATTAGCCGCTTCATTTTATTTGAGGCAGCCCCCTCTAGTGTATTTATAACCACTCTCTTACACTAGATGGGGCTGTCCCAAGTAGAAAAAAGAGGCGAATATGGTCCTATTATAATCAAGGGTAGTTGGGTCCATTGATAAAAATTCCTTCTGCTGTACAAGTAAACGACAAGAAATCAGTGAATCAGGACACGGCAAACCCTAGCCTGGATAAAGATTACGATTCTTCTATGACATGTCATACTATGCATGCATCAACATACATACATTTGAGCATGGACATGTCTATGTACGATTCTTCTATCTTCTATGACATGTTATGCTATGCATGCATCAACGTACATACATTTGAGCATGTCTATGTGCGTCCATCCGCATGACTGGGTTTTGAGTCACGTGCTCCGCTCGTTGACGGGGAACGTAACGGCCGTTAAGAGCTTTTAGCCGCACTGACATTTGGACTGCCACCCTAACGGAACGGCTTACAAAAGATTCGTTACTTTAACACCCAATAGTGTTTAATTATCGGCCGATAGGAAAACAACTTAAACTTCAAACCGGAAATAATTTTCATTCTTAGAAAATTTGCCAACGTGGGACATCAAAATACGAGAATTGCCAGCGGGGACTCACTTTTAAAAATTGTTAGAGAGGGACGAAATGTGGGTTATCAAGTCTCTAAAAGGGAGTTATCAACCCTCTAAATGGGGTTATCAAACTCTCAAAGGTGGGTTATCAACCCTCTCTAGCAATTTTTCAAAAGTGTGTCCCCAATTGGCAATTCTCATATTTTGATACCCCCCATTGGCAATTTGTCCTCATTTCTTTGACTTATCTGATGATTCATGAATATTTACCTTATGTTTCTCAAATTACCGATGGATGGGGGTTAGACTTTGGTTCCCAACTGTACGGAGTCATACAATAGAAAATACTTGTTTGCCCTAAGTGCCTATGAAGTATAAACCATAGAAATGCCCTCTTTTTCTTCTTCTCTGATTTTTTTGGTTTTTTCAACTCCACCACCACCGATAACTATCGTTGCAACTAGCAAGGTTCAAAATTTCGGTTTCGGACCTTGAAATTTCGAAATTTCGACCAAAATTTTAAATTTTTGGTCGAAATTTGGTACAGAAAAAAAAAACAACATTTTATTCATTAAGAAATTTCGGTTGAAATTTCGGCCGAAATAAATGACCATTTCGGTTTTGTGTGGTTTCGGTGTCGGTCTCCATCGAAATCCGAAATTTCGGATTTCGGTCGAAATTTAAAACCATGGTAACTAGGAAGAGGAGGTAGAAGAAGATGAAGAAGAAAAAGATGAAGAAGAGGGATAAAAGAGGAAGAAGGAAATAGAAGATTTGTTGTGGGAAAAAATAGGAGGCATCAAAAAAATGAAAAAAGAGGAAGAAGTGACAAGGAAGAAAAAGGAAAAAGAAAAATCGATGCCGTAAAAATGGAAGACTCCGGCAAAATGGAAAAGAAGAGGAAGAGAAAATTGGATCATACAGGGAAAGTTGGGGTTGTCTCGTAAATCTCAGGGTCGTTTCAGTTGAATTTAGCGTCATCTCATTGAAACTTAGGGTTGCCTCGCTGAAACTTGGGGACTTGGAGTTTTCTATGAAAACTTGGAGTTGTCTCGGTGAAACTTGGGTCACCTCGTTGAAACTTATGGTCGCCCTAGAAAAAATGGGTTTATTTCAGAAAACTTGGGTTGTTCCCAAGTTCGAGCATGACAACCAGAAGTTTGAGCGAGATGACCTTGCATTCGACCGAGTACACCCTGGGTCGACCTCGAGTTTTGTTATAGTGCATGCCCTAAAAGCCATTTTTATTTTTTTGAAAATGCCCTAAAAGCCGGTTGTTATTATATTAAATCCATTATTATTAATGAAAATACATCATTTTATGACATCTATTGAGTATTATACAAGGGTCAGTGATGTGGTTCTTAACACACGTTTGTCCTTAGGTAGCATTGTAGGATTGCTTATGCCCATGGATTCACATATCCTAAGGGCGGGGAGATATGACCTTCCGTTTCTTTCCAGACCTCTAAATTTCTAGCTGGGGTTGAGATTGGACATCTCATACCTATACATAGCCAGCATCAGACCCCCCTTCATACACGTATTGGGGTGGCTTATCCTCTCTTCTCTCCCCTTGTTCTTCTATTCTCTTCTTCCCCTATTCTTCTTCTACTTCTCCTCTATCTCTTCTCTTTTACTTCTAAATCTTCACTTCTTCTCCTATTCTTCTTCTACTCTTCCTCTATTCTTCCTTCTCTTCTCTTCGTCTACTCTTTTTCTCCCCTTTCTTGTATTGCTCTTCCCAATCCTACATCACTAAGACATCGGAATATAACCTACAAAAAAAATGAAAGGAAACTATTTTACTATTTAAGGAACTATGTTCCAACTTTGCTTAACTACTGCCATTGTCAATACATATGATGAACCAGTAAGCTGAAGTACCCTGTCTCTAGCATTAGCTCTATTGAAACTACAGTTAATCCTACATTTTTTGGTACTGCCATATAATGTATCAGTAGGATTACTAGGTTCCTGCAATCACACAGCAGAATGCTTGTTTTTTTCTTTTCTCTGTGGAAAACAAGGCATTTTCCTTTTCCTTTCCAGAACAAGTAGCGTAACAGAACAGACCCTCAACATCAGTCAACTTTCCCTCCATTTCATTTTCTCACACCAATAAAATGGCTCAACAAAACGTCCGAATTTCTGTCTTTTAGCCTAAGGCACTACTTTCCGGTGGAACCCATTAGAAAGTGCAGCAATCGAACACACCATAAAGGATTTTGCTTCTAGTTCTAATTTTGGAATTGGATTCGAGCAAGGAGGAGTTCTCTTCCCTCCATTTGTCTGTGCAACCAATAGAAACCACTAATCTGACTGCCGGAGCATTCGGGTTTGAGAAACGCTGATCGTTAAGCGGGCAGTGGATCAAGCCGTGATTATCAATCCAATAATCTTGTGGTAATAGTTTCTGATCAGTTCAGGATGGTTTCCGTGTTCTGCTGATCTATAAACGAGTGAGCTTTTTCCCATCCAGAGTCAAGTGAGGAATTGTTGTACTTGGCATTTTATTTCTGCTGAACAACGTCCTACTAGTGCTCTTGATCAGTCGTATCATTTATTGATGTTTGGCCTGTTCATCAGATTTAAAACTCCGTTGCTACAAGTCTCAATTCCAAATCTGAAAATGGAAGTTGTTTTGCCATCCACGAGCTCTTCTGCGGAACAAAACTTCAGCGACTGATCTCTCCATCAACTTTAGATCGAGCTTCCTCTCAAAACCATCTCAACTTCTTACATGTGATCGTTTTGTATTGAAAACTTCCATCTCAGCATTCTTGTACCAAACCGATGGAATGAACGAAATACTAACAGTTAACATAATATAGTCATAGATCATAGGTTGTAACTTATCATGAGAGTTACCAAGGGTCTGATCTCTTCTTCCTGAATCAAGGAAAGATGCAATGAACCAGAGGTAGTTCCGAGAATAAGAAGTAGTGAGTTAAGAATGGAATCACAAGGAGCTTGTGTAGATATCTGATTCAGGAATCAGTATATAGCCAAAATTAAATTGGCCGAATTAAGAGATTAAGCTCTGGACGTATAAAATTCAAAGAATCTAAGGATGGTAGCTTGAAAGCCATTTGGTTATGGTGGACTTAAACTGAGAGTTTGATCCTCACAGTACACTTAGTTAGGTAAAAAAATGTTCTAGATTCGTTTGATCTTGAAGTTGCAAATGAGTTTGCAGATTAATTGTCTCCAAAGCCAGTCGGTTTGATAGTAAACACGAAGAAGAACAGCTCAAAGAGTAATGGAAGACAAGATGACAGTAATAGCACTACTTCAGGCTGAAATTATTTAACAGATTGTATTTCGTAGTGGTAGATCTTACTGACGAGTAAACATGCTGGAATATAGCACAGGATTGGAGAGAAATGAAAATTTCTGCTCGAACTGAGCTCTGATACCAGACGATGTAGTTCATATCCCAGTAGAAGTGGATTGACAAAGAAGTCTATTTCAAGTATAAACAATGAGGGATTAAGAATGGAGTATCATTCCAACTGAAGCAGGTAATAAGGAATTCCTACAAGTTCTATTGTAAAGCATGAGATCCTTGCATTTTAGACTTGGAATCCATTGTTTTGTCGGAGATTAAGAAGGAAACCTCTAATATTGTAAGTTTTTCGTTGAAAGTGTGGCTCATAAATTTTAGTAAGGTATGGAATTTTGAAGTGATTGAAGGTAAGGTATGGAATTTTGAAGTGATTGAAGGTAAGTAGCTGGATCTGCTGCTCTCGGCCTCAATGAACCGGGAGTTTAGAACTAAAAGGTTGCCGGTTTATCTAAGAGATCAGGATTAGTAGGGAAAGGAATTTATAGGACTGGTTTACAAAGATTCGTAACACTTTTTTATTCGTTCCAAATCTTCATTGGATCAAGAGGCAATGGAATCCTCACACGAGCAGGGATGTGACATGACAGAGGAGTAGAATTCAGTGAACAATCACGAGCAGAAACATAACTCTGCTTGTGATCCGGTCCAAAACTTTCCATGGAATTATTGTTCATAGGGATTATTTCCAATGAGACAGTGAGAAAGAACTGAGTGCTCATTTCTCTGACGGAGAACATCGTCTTTAAGAAAGATCTTCAAGATTTTCAAAACATTTATGACATAAAAACGAATGGTAATTGCATGAGTTGTAACAAGGAGAAAGGAACAGATCTAGAACAAAAAAATTCAGGTAAGGATAGGACAACAGGACCTTTTGCATTAACAAAGAAAAGAAACAAAAAAATTAAAAAGGAAGAGGAGAATCATGACCTTGCTATGAAGGAAACGAACTCCACTCCCACAGAGAAGAACTCTCCTCAAAACCTTTCCCAAAGATACCCCAGGAACTGAAATTTTAGCAATCTTCCAAAGAACTCCTTGTTACAGTCACTACAAGCCTATTTATAGGCTGCACATTAAGATTCTAGAAAATTGACAGCTTTATGCAGCTGTAATTGCTGACATGGCCTTCCTCTTGGAATGCCATGTGGCACATCTAGCTGTCAGTCAAAACTGAACACTGAACACCGTGGAGAACCAGATCTGTTTCAGATCTATGTTACTCTCCTCACAAGTCCAGTCTAAACTGAACACTTCAATTAACTTTGAATGCAATTATGAAGTAGAGTTAATGTCCTGTTTATTTTAGATTATGACAATTGATTGTGGGGTCCCCAACCGATTATTGGACACAAATTTAGTGCAATTTTGGCTGCAATTATCGGTCGGGGACTCTACAATCGGTTGTCATAATCTAAAACAAACAGGGCCGAGGATATAATTAGGTCCTCAAAATGAATCCTGCTATTGTTCTACCCATGAAAGATACAAAAAGTCAATTGGCTTTTCTTGATCGAAACTTCACGACAATGTTAAATAACCAGAAACTGAATTTTGTGCTAAAGGAGCAGCAGCAGATTCATTGTAAAATGGCATTCAAGCATTTCAAACTCGCTGTCATCTGAGCAACATTGTGAACTAAACATCCAGTATTGTAAGCGATTTCATAGGACCGATGACTGAAGGCTTATACCTGAGGAGTCTCTTGACTTCCAGTTCCAAGTCACAATGTTCAATCGCTTGAATTCTGGAAGCTTTGCTCATTGACCAAGTGATACAACAATCATGAATTTCAGCCACTAGTTTTGTCATTTAATTCAGCTTTTAGGAAGAGAATTCATGCCTATTTTCTTAGATGATTCATAAGAATCCAGAACACTAATACGATATTATTAACATTCCATATATTTAGGGGTCTCGCCAACTCCTAGCTTATCTACCAAAAAAACATTTCAAGATTTAACAGTTTTCTTGTTGAGAACCCAGATCTAAAGGTCATTGAATCATATAACAAAATCGAGTGTCAGCTGCTGGATAGAACTCATTCTCTTCAGTTGAGCTAGTGATATTGGATGTTCAATTTGATAACCTCAGGAAAAACCGGTTACCAATAGATCTTGATAAGATTCAAACCTAATCTGAATTCCACATGCCGAATTTCAGATCTGGCTCTGGTCTTCTAACAAATTTCCCAACCCAGGAAGACAGAAATGTATTCTTGCACAGGTCCGGAAGAAAAATAAAAATGTGTGGCTGTTTTAGATGTCTAGCAGGTACTCAAAAAGATAGAATTTTATTTGTAGAAGTTAAATTGAGTAATAGTATTGAAATGGACTTGTTGTTTCGAAGGCAATGACTAGAAACACATCACAGTTAATACCATAATATTATGTAATTTTTTTATTCTGTATATAGCATGAGTAATCTTGCTAGTTCATGTAAATAACATTAGATTTGGGTTTAATCTGATAACCACTGACATGAAGCTACTATTAATCCTTCAATATCATCTACATAAATCAGGCTGGGCTAACTATTCCATAACTGAAATGGGTTCAACCAACAATAACATGAATCGCTCCTTGGTTTCATTGTTCGAAACCTCAAATCCATCGCCATATTGGTAGTACCACTGAAAAATCCTTGCGAAATCCAACACAGCATTTTTAAGAGTTTTGGGAAGCAAAGAACAGGAGCCATAATCTCTATTTATCTTCTTCCACATATCACTAATTATACCTCTTATATGTTCACGAGCAGTTGCCTCTAGAGCACCTGTTTCATGCATATAACATTGGATCGATTTCGGGACATCACCTCTCTCTAGCTCTGCCTGCAATGGTGAAAGAGATACAAGTATGCAGTAAATTCAATGATTTAAATATCTTAACATTCAAAGGTCATATAGTTAATGAAACAAGACTGCTAAGTGATGCATAGCTCATGTACCGTTGAGGTCCCCAAATCATTGCAGAGTCGAGCAATCATCGATGAACAGCGTATGAGATTCGGATAATTGTATAGGTACTCCATTGCCTCCTTTGTTATCTCTGATTTTGATGAAAAATATGTAGTGGCCACTATGACTGGCCCTGATGTTGAAATCCATGCATTGGTCAGATACTCATCAAGTGCCGGCATGTATCCATTATTATACCATTTTGCCTCCACAAGGTATGCTTTACATAGACCTGCCCACTGTATTAAATAAAACCACTCAGAGATAAGTTGAACACTTAAGTATGACATAAAATTAGTTACTTGAATTATGCAAGAGTAAACATCAAACTAGACAAAAAAGATATTGAATGCACTACCATTTTTATCAGGTACTGGGTGGTTTCCCATCCCTGTTCTTTTAGGGTATTATAAGCCATTTCATTGACGGTGTTGAAGAGAGCTAGAAAACATATCCTCATGTACTCTGGAAGTTTTTCCATGGCCCTAACATCCCATCTGAAAATTTCCACCAATTATTCGAAAGTACAAGAATTAAAAGAAGCGTCATAAGCTCTCAGAATATTGTGAAATTTCTCCTACAAAATGAAAAAAAATAAAAACACCACCTTTCGACCGCATCAGTAAAGAGCTCTAGTTCTTCCATAGATCCATAGAGATCATAGACATCATCAATGGTAGTTATGAGTTGAGTTACTTTTGTAAGCTCTTTTCTAGACTGTGCTAACTCTGGTTCGGACGTAATTCCAAGACCCCATAGAAAGCACTCTAGCAAACGGTCTCTGGCAAAGCTTAACTTATTACCAAGTCCCAAACTTCCCCACCACCTAGCAAATGGTAAGAACAAAAGATGAGAAAAATGGAAATCTTTTAAGTGGTAACTTACATACCCTCACACATTCACTATAAATAATCTTAGATAGATTATATTATATTATCATTCCCTTGTTTTGGTAATCCCAGCTTGTAACAAGACTTCTTTTATTGGCCATTGTTAACCTTTTGGAATTTGTTAATAACACCTGCCAATAGCCAACTAAAACTGTGTAAACAAAGAGGGGGTGGGTCCCAAATTCCATTGACCGTGCATCCCCCCCCAACACACGCACTCTTTAGTTTTTATGTGGGAATAGTTTGCATTCTCTCTCTCTCTCTCTCACATGGGACATTTACTCTTCCATGTGAAATCCCTATACTCTAGCCGAGCATCATTGTGGCACAAAAAGTAGTTCTTTGCACCACTTTCTCCTTTTACCTTATATTTGCGCCGCATATCGTGGGGGCCAATATGTTCCCTGCATAGGATCATGTACTAGCATTCTTGACCCATACTATGCATGGGCGAAAACCAATGGACCCCACCCCCTATGCATGGAGTTGGGGTTTAGATATAGGCCCACCATGGGGTGTAAAATGGTGGCCCCCACAATATGCATGATTTTGGGTAGATATGGAGGGTCCAACCATATCAAAACTTGAGATGTAAATTGGTGGGCTCCACCCATGCTATGCATGAAGTGTAAAAAATCCAGAACAGAAAAAATTCCAATAAAAAATCTAATAAAAAATCCAGCAAAGAAAAAGGTTTTCAAATACAATTTTCCATTGTAAGAAAATGAATGACAAAGGAAAGAAGCAAGTTAAGTATATAGGCTAATGATATTTTCATATTTCCACTACCATGTTTTGGTAATTGATGAGATGGACTCACATTAGCTTTTATTAATAAACATGTTGTCAAAAGCTATTACAATTCTAGAGAAGCTCTCAACAACCAATTAAACAATAAGGGAGAGAGATAGAGGTATGGATGGATAGATATAGATATAGAAGGATCATACCAGCTGCATGCTCTTCTTACCTAGCCATGTCTTTAATATCAGTTTGGTATATAGCTTGCACCATGTTGTAATCCAACTTAGCAAATTCAAATAACAATGGGATCATATCTGCTTCTCCAACGTATGTTTCTATGTACCACCTTGCCTCCAACCTTGGAATGCTCCAGTGGAAAGGAAGCTCCAAGGCATGCTCTACTTTTACTTTTAGGTTCTGGTCTAATATTTTCCCTTTGAGTTCTTTGAGATGTCTTGTTGTGAAAGCTTTGGCCTCGTCCAAGACCATCTCCCCTTCGAAAACAAGGTGTGAAGCTTCATACAAGCTCAAGATCCCCTCTATATCCTCACAAAGTGATTCCATAAATTTACCATTCTCGTCCAACAACCCATTAAAAACATCTGTCTCTCACAAACACTTGGAAAGTTAGATATCACAGTAAGTTTAAAAGCAATTGTGTCATTAGAGCATATTTAATTACCTTGTGAGACCTTGAACCCATGTTGCCTAAGAAGCCTAAATTGGAGAACCATAGTATAGAGATCATCCTCCATCCTCATGTTGATGTCACTTAGTGCTTCTTTGATCTCAGTCTTGAAGTGATAATCCACACCAAGCCTTTGGAGGGTATCAATAAGCTTCAATTGAGCTACTGGTTGGTCAACTTTTTGGATCAAATCCGTCACGTCTTCCTTTAGCTTCTCTAGCCGTCTCTCATACATATCACCCTGCATAAAAAACATACCAGTTCAAATTTTCATACTCCCAATGTTGGGGAAACACAATGGATTGCAATAATCACCGTGTAATCACCCTTTTTTTTTTATGAGCGAGCTGGGGTTTAACAGGGACCCCTACCGATTTATTAGATATAGAAAAAGATATCTATTGCCGATTTATTAAATAATCACCGTGTAATCACTCTTTACAGACTGAATGAAGTCATAATCCCCAAAGCTTTGTGGGTAATTTGCTGATCGCCGATTAATAGTAGGCTCCAATGTGTGGGTGCTTAGTATGCATGTAATGTGCTTAGACATGTTTACATTTCTTCTTGCTGTCTGCGAAGGCACAAGAGAAGCTGGCAAGCGTGGTAAGGAAAAAGGGATGAACAGGGAAAGGAGAGGAAGAGCCTTAGTATCAAAGCTATGATTTTGAGACCACTGTTGAGTGTATTTATACCCTCTTGGGAGACATTTCTGTGCTTTTTGGAAAAATGTAATCGTTCTATCCAAAGTTTTAAATTTTAGTTTGGGGGTAATTTCGGTCCTCACCGAAACCGAAATTTTAGCTGAAATCCCGAAATCCCAAAATCTCAGCTGAAATTCGGCAAAGGCGCTTGAAATGTCGGTTTTTTGTGCCGAAATTTTGGCCAGAATTTTCATAATTTCAGCTGAAATTCTGTAAAGAAATATAAAAAAATAATATATTATCTAAATTTCGCCGAAATTTCAGAAATTTTGACCGTTGAAAGATTTTATCTAAATCTCTTGGGAGCCTTCTTTATACAATTACTTGGTTGAAAGCTTGTTGAAATTGATTTCTACTCTGTACAATACAAAAGTGGCAACTAAAGATCTCAACTTTTTTGTTCTTGAAAGAACAAAGAAGCCGCAAGGATTTCAGTTTGGGATTGGATTCCGATTAAGTTCTTCTCTTCCTCCTCCATCTATGCAATGAGAGGAGCCACTACATCGACATTCAGAGCTCTCGGGTTTGAGAAACACTGAGCACTTAGTGGGGAGTAGATCAAGCAGTGATTATCTTCTCAGATAATCTATGGTAAAGTTTTCTATTCTTCTATATTTCAATTCATCCCCATCATGAATCTAATAACTAGGAACTTGGTCTGGTCGGTGGAAAAGGAAAAAAATTAGTTTTTCGTGTACCAAAGCTTCCACCGCGTGTACTGATTCCACCACAGACTTTCAGTGCATACACCATATATATTGTGCAAATCCTCCCCGTATCTCATACAACGGATCTCGTACATCCATGCAATCTATAAATCTGGGATCATAATATTCCAAGGATCATAATGGATCAAGCGAGTTGTGACTGGGATCATCGTAGGGATCCGATGGTCGAACTAGTACAACCTCAAATAAGCCCCACTAAGACCTCGCTCTGTAATCATACTACTGTCGCATTGGGCAGGTTGCCTCCACCAGGACATACACCTGAAGATGGCCGTAAGATCATGCAATACCCCTAATCACATCTTATGTGTACGTTCTCCTCCAATCCTCATCTACTAGGCTGGTAGCTAAGGAGGGTGGACACTGACTACCCCCTTGGCCCACCCAAAGATAGACCTTCCAATCATACAGCCTGGGGCCGCAAATGCAATTGCAAAACCATTTCAAAATACACACAATTGTTTTCGAAATCCTTTGATAAACCTTATACCAAATCTCATAGCTAGGCACTTTTAAAGGCCCCATGTTATGATTGAAACTGTAGATGACTTTCCTCTTTACAAGAGGTGAAAGATTCCATGGCCGACATCCCTATTGACCTCATGACTACCTAAGGACCCAATACTTCCTGAATGTGACCCTAAACCCATAGCCACTATAAGGCATACCAATGTCATGGTGCGGGCTCACAAACCAATATGACCCCTCAAGTCGAAGGACATATAAAGGGTCCAGTCTTGGACGAATAGACTTACCTTTAGTCCTACCCATATGTTATTCTGGTACGATCCCATTCAACGCGTGAACAATTCACTGCACCCATTCATCTTGGTTAGGATCCACAAGTACAAAAGAATTAGATGTAGGTTGGCTTCCAGTGGGAATTAGATGTAGTTTGGCTTGAAGAGCTAGATTTTGCCATCAATTTTGCTAGGAGGGATAAGTTAAAAAAGAATTCTCTCATCGTGAAACTTGGTTGGATCTTGAAATAAACAAAAGGTTCGTGCCACCTTGCATTGTACTAAAATGGGCCCACACTGCTTCATCTCGACATCAGCCATTGGGCTTTCCCGCAGTAATGCAATGCCCAAATATTAACTTCAGTAGACAATCATGACCCATGGCTTAAATGCCCGCAGAT
Source organism: Tasmannia lanceolata (assembly GCF_043159265.1). NCBI lineage: Eukaryota > Viridiplantae > Streptophyta > Magnoliopsida > Canellales > Winteraceae > Tasmannia > Tasmannia lanceolata. The sequence goes on from NW_027518693.1 coordinate 1,894,818, forward strand.
GTCCAATGAGATCCTCGTAGTGAATAGCCCTAGTAGAGGAAAATTAATCCCACGTTATTTGTACTAACCATTGAATGATCCCAACCATTGGTCAATGGGCTCTTGCTGATAGAATGAGAATTGGGGCATACATTTCTTTTTAATTAAATATAGAGACCGGTTCACCACCCTTGCAAATCAGTCTTCAACATTTTTGTGAAGGGGTGAGGTTAAAAGACATGTTTCTTAGTAAGTTTAATCTCAGCCGTTCACAGAAAGGTGATACCTAATGGGGTCCAAAATCTGCAACCAATCGGCTGTTGACACGTGGCCCTCACAGGGACCACTGCAAAGCCAACACTTGTCCCTGCTAGGTATGACACCTGGACCAATCGGGGACTTCCACCTGCCCCTCCTAGGTATGAAACCTGGTCCATACAGGGGCTACCACCTGTCCTGGACAGGTGGCTCAGAACCACTATAAATAGCCTTCACTTGTGCTAAGGTGAGGGATCTGAGATCCAAACCCTAAGCTTTTTGCTCTGACATTGCTCTGCACTCCTGCTCATACTGACTTGAGTGTCGAAGCGCCCGTCCGGAGCACCACTCCGGGTTGGTCTTCTGACCCTTTGTATCCTTGTCTGTGCTTGTGCAGCGCATGACTCCATTGGCCCTTCAGCTGTGGCTTGCCAGATCAGCCCTTCCGGGCCTACCATAACCTGTTACCAATTTTAGACCTAACAGATTTGGCGTCATCCGTGGGACCCCGGAACAAAAAGCTGTTCGGAACCTCACTCAAGCAATGGTAGGGAAAAACGGAAAGCATGTGCCAACCTCCCGGACGACCCGGGCTACAGCCCCCCGCGAAGGAAGAAGCGAGCGACTGGCCTCGCAGATAGAGGCCGAGGCGGTAGGGGAGCAAAGTCCGACCCGCTCGGACCCTACCCCGACCCCAAGGGAGATGCGGGCCCTTTTCCAAGAAATGACAGTTATGATTGCGCAGTTCAGGAATCCGGCCCCCGCACTCCAGCAGCACCCATTCGAGGCTTCTCAGCCCACCCAGAGGAGGGGAAGCTCCCGCAGAGAGCACACGCCCCTGCCCCGGGATCAGACTCGTCACTCCACAAGACGAGATCACCTCTCCCGGAACAAGCATGTGCGCCCCGAGCCTCGCCTACATCACCGGTCACGATCTCCTTCCGTACAAAAGCATGGTAGCAGGAGAGACCCCACGCACGGAGAAGGATCGCGGCACCGGCGAAGGAGTCCGGCCAGTCAGTCCGGCTCTGCTATGAGCCCGCCGGCAAGAAGAGAGAGGCCCGTCCACCGGGCAGAGAAGAGAGACGACCCGATTTTACTAAGGATCCAGCAGATCGACCACCGGATTGAAGAGCTCGCCAGAGAGCAGGGCCGGCCTGCCTCCCGGATCTTCACAAGCACTCCCCCATTTTCGGACAGAGTGCTCAGCGCGGCAGCCCCCGCGGGCTGGAAGATGCCGCAGATTTCGCAGTATGACGGGACCACCGACCCCGTGGACCACCTGGAGACTTTCAGGACTACAATGCTCCTCCACGGGGCGTCGGATGGATTCCTTTGCCGGGCATTCCCCACCACATTGACCGCAGCCGCGAGGGACTGGTACTCGCGGCTCAAACCCAGGTCCGTGGACAATTTCGATGACTTTGGGGACGACCTGGCCCATCACTTTATGAGCAGCAGAAGACCCAGGAAGACGACGGCTTCGCTGATGGCCCTCAGGCAGGGAGATGATGAGGCCTTGAAAGTGTTCGTTGGTCGCTTTAATAGGGAAGCTCTTCAGGTTCCCAACTTGGATCCCTCCGCGGCCACGAATGCCCTTATGGCCGGCGCCCGATCAACTGACTTCAGACGAGCAGTGGCCCGGCGCAATCCGCAGTCCCTCGCAGACCTGATGGCCGGGGCAGAGGAGTACATCTCGGTGGAGGAAACTCTCGTCGCCCTGGACTCTGCTAGCAAGAGAAGGCCTGAGGAGAAGAACCCTACCAAGCAGCGTATGGATGATAAACCTCAGAAGAAGGAGAGAAGCCCTTCCCGCGAGGAGAGAAGCCCTTCCCGCAGGGAGAGAAGCCCTTCCCGAAATGGGAGAAGCCCCCACCCGAGAGAGCATTACACGCCGCTGACCGCGTCCAGAGCATAGATCCTGGCAGCCATTCGGGAAGAGGATTTCATCCGGTGGCCGGAGAAGCAAACCTCGACGGGGAAAAGAAACATGTCCCAGTACTGCAGGTTCCACAAGGACCACGGCCATGACACCAACGCGTGCCTTCATTTGAAGGAGGAGATCGAGCAGCTGATCAGCAGAGGGTACCTCGGAAGGTACTTAAAAAATAATGACAACAGAAGAGAGCGCAAGGACAAGCCGAGGAACAGAGGCAGAAGCCCCCGGGACGCTCAACCTCTGGACGACCGCATCCAAGCTCCTGCCCCGGCCAACCCCCCTTCTCAGGTACCTCAACCTCAACCTCAACCTCATGGTGTTATTGGTACCATTTCAGGAGGGCCGACCGCAGGAGGAACCTCTTCATCAGCCCGCAGGACTTATGCCCGGCAGGTCAACGCCATCCATACCTGCAGCAAGAAGGCCAGGCTAGAGAACGAGATATCCTTTTCAGATGCAGATCTCGACGGCCTGATCCTCCCGCATGATGATGCCCTGGTCATCACCATGCTGGTGGCGAACTGGGAAATGAAGAAGATCTTGGTCTACAACGGGAGCTCCGCAGACATCCTCTATTATCACGCCTTTGAGCAAATGCTGATCGGAACTGACCGTCTGAAGCCGGCCAACTCTGATCTGTTCGGGTTCTCCGGAGAAGTTGTCAAAGTTGAAAGACAGATCGAGCTTCCAGTTCTTATCGGGGAGCCGCCCTGCCAGTCCTTCGCCATGGTGAACTTCTTGGTGGTAAGGGCCAAGTCGGCCTACAATGCTATCCTGGGACGCCCCGGCCAGAATCTCCTCCGAGCTGTTCCCTCCGCCTATCATCAGAAGATGAAGTTCACTACACCAGGAGGTGTAGGGGTTCTCAGAGGGGATCAGCCCCAGTCGAGGCGGTGCTATGTAGCGGCACTGAAAGGGAAGAATGCGTCCCTTTGTACAGCGATGACTACCTGAGGGTTGTCCAGATCGGCTCTGCCCTGTCAGAGGCCGCGCAGCAGGATCTTGCTCAGTTCCTCAGAGCCAATGCTTGAAGGCCTGTAAAGAATCTCTGTAATTAAATTTCAAAGAGAAATAAAGTGGAGTTGTCACTAAACAGTGTCCCTCATTTTTGAGTCACTAATATATGCCAGCTCCTCCAATAAAAGACTCTAAGTGTTTGCAGACTTAGCTCTCAACCTAAGTGTTTGCAGACTTAGAGAACGGCAATGGTGCACTCCGGCGCGTCCAATTTGGTGTGGAGATCAGTTCCAACCATGGACCCGCCCAAGTGGAAAACCACCTCAAAGACCTGCCCGGCCTGGCCGTCCAGCGCCTAAGCCGGACAGGATATGGCGCAATCGCTAGACGCCAAAAGACCTGCCCGGCCTGGCCGTCCACAGCCTAAGCCGGACAGGATATGGCGCAATCGCTAGACGCCAAAAGACTCTAAGTGTTTGCAGACTTAGCTCTCAGCCTAAGTGTTTGCAGACTTAGAGAATGGCAGTGGTGCACTCCGGCGCGTCCAATTTGGTGTGGAGATCAGTTCCAACCATGGACCCGCCCTAGTGGAAAACCACCTCAAAGACCTGCCCGGCCTGGCCGTCCACAGCCTAAGCCGGACAGGATATGGCGCAATCGCTAGACGCCAAAAGACTCTAAGTGTTTGCAAACTTAGCTCTCAGCCTAAGTGTTTGCAGACTTAGAGAACGGCAGTGGTGCACTCCGGCGCGTCCAATTTGGTGTGGAGATCAATTCCAACCATGGACCCGCCCTAGTGGAAAACCACCTCAAAGACCTGCCCGGCCTGGCCGTCCAGCGCCTAAGCCGGACAGGATATGGCGCAATCGCTAGACGCCAAAAGACCTGCCCGGCCTGGCCGTCCACAGCCTAAGCCGGACAGGATATGGCGCAATCGCTAGACGCCAAAAGACTCTAAGTGTTTGCAGACTTAGCTCTCAGCCTAAGTGTTTGCAGACTTAGAGAACGGCAGTGGTGCACTCCAGCGCGTCCAATTTGGTGTGGAGATCAGTTCCAACCATGGACCCGCCCTAGTGGAAAACCACCTCAAAGACCTGCCCGGAATGGCCGTCCAGCGCCTAAGCCGGACAGGATATGGCGCAATCGCTAGACGCCAAAAGACCTGCCCGGCCTGGCCGTCCACAGCCTAAGCCGGACATGATATGGCGCAATCGCTAGACGCCAAAAGACTCTAAGTGTTTGCAGACTTAGCTCTCAGCCTAAGTGTTTGTAGACTTAGAGAACGGCAGTGGTGCACTCCGGCGCGTCCAATTTGGTGTGGAGATCAGTTCCAACCATGGACCCGCCCTAGTGGAAAACCACCTCAAAGACCTGCCCGGTCTGGCCGTCCAGCGCCTAAGCCGGACAGGATATGGCGCAATCGCTAGACGCCAAAAGACCTGCCCGGCCTGGCCGTCCACAGCCTAAGCCGGACAGGATATGGCGCAATCGCTAGACGCCAAAAGACTCTAAGTGTTTGCAGACTTAGCTCTCAGTCTAAGTGTTTGCAGACTTAGACCTCCTCAGCTCAGCTCTAAGTGTTTGCAGTGTTTGTAGACTTAGACCTTTGCAGCTCAGCGGTGGTACACTCCGGCACGTCCGCAATGGCTTGAAGATCAGTTCCAACCAAGGACCCGCCCTAGTGGAAACCCACCTTGAAGATTCTAAGTGTTTGCAGACTTAGCTCTCAGTCTAAGTGTTTGCAGACTTAGACCTCCTCAGCTCAGCTCTAAGTGTTTGCAGTGTTTGCAGACTTAGACCTCTGCAGCTCAGCGGTGGTACACTCCGGCACGTTCGCAATGGCTTGGAGATCAGTTCCAACCAAGGACCCGCCCCAGTGGAAACCCACCTTGAAGATTCTAAGTGTTTGCAGACTTAGCTCTCAGTCTAAGTGTTTGCAGACTTAGACCTCCTCAGCTCAGCTCTAAGTGTTTGCAGTGTTTGCAGACTTAGACCTCTGCAGCTCAGCGGTGGTACACTCCGACACTTCCGCAATGGCTTGGAGATCAGTTCCAACCAAGGACCCGCCCCAGTGGAAACCCAACCTTGAAGATTCTAAGTGTTTGCAGACTTAGCTCTCAGTCTAAGTGTTTGCAGACTTAGACCTCCTCAGCTCAGCTCTAAGTGTTTGCAGTGTTTGCAGTGTTTGCAGACTTAGACCTCTGTAGCTCAGCGGTGGTACACTCCGGCACGTCCGCAATGGCTTGGAGACCAGTTCCGGCCAAGGACACCCAGTGAAAAACCACCTTATAAAGCCCAAGTTCTGAAGACTTGGATCCAAGCAGTGGTTCACTCCGGTCCGTCCCGAAATGGCTTGGAACCCAATTCTGGCCAGGGACCACCCGTGGAAAACCACCTGAAATCCGAGTTCAGAAAAATGGGATCCTGCATTGGTGGTTCACCTCGGTTCGCCTCTAAATGGCTGTGAGCCAACTCCCGGCCAGGAGAGTACGGGGGCCAAAAACCACCCACGATGAAATCCAAGTTCTTAAACTGGGGTTAAGGAGCCGCTTGGTTCACTCCGGTACAATACTATGGCCGGACAGGATATTTTTCCTGGTCATCTCAGGCCGACCAGAAAATGAGGTCATCTCAGGCCGACCAGAAAATCTGGTCATCTTAAGAAGACAAAATTCTGCCCGACCGAGCCGCCCAGAAGGCTTAGCCGGACAGGATATGACGCGTTCGCTAGAAGACAAAAGTCTGCCCGGCCGAGCCGCCCAGAAGGCTTAGACGGACTAGATATGACGCGTTCGCTAGAAGACAAAATTCTGCCCGGCCGAGCCGCCCAGAAGGCTTAGCCGGACAGGATATGACGCGTTCGCTAGAAGACAAAATTCTGCCCGGCCGAGCCGCCCAGAAGGCTTAGCCGGACAGGATATGACGCGTTCCCTAGAAGACAAAATTCTGCCCGGCCGAGCCGCCCAGAAGGCTTAGCCGGACTGGATATGACGCGTTCGCTAGAAGACAAAAGTCTGCCCGGCCGAGCCGCCCAGAAGGCTTAGACGGACTGGATATGACGCGTTCGCTAAAAGACAAAATTCTGCCCGGCCGAGCCGCCCAGAAGGCTTAGCCGGACAGGATATGACGCGTTAGCTAGAAGACAAAATTCTGCCCGGCCGAGCCGCCCAGAAAGCTTAGCCGGACTGGATATGACGCGTTCGCTAGAAGACAAAATTCTGCCCGGCCGAGCCGCCCAGAAGGCTTAGCCGAACTGGATATGACGCGTTCACTAGAAGACAAAAGTCTGCCCGGCCGAGCCGCCCAGAAGGCTTAGCTGGACAGGATATGAGGCGTTCGCTAGAAGACAAAATTCTGTCTGGCCGAGCCGCCCAGAAGGCTTAGCCGGACAGGATATGACGCGTTCGCTAGAAGACAAAAGTCTGCCCGGCCAAGTCGCCCAGAAGGGCTCGGCCGGACAGACCTCCAGTGCAAATTCTGCTTGGCCGAGCCGCCTAGAAGGGCTCGGCCGGACAGACCTCCAGTGCAAATTCTGTCCGGCCGAGCCGCCCAGAAGGGCTCGGCCGGACAGACCTCCAGTGCAAATTCTGCCCGGCCGAGCCGCCCAGAAGGCTTAGACGGACAGACCTCCAGTGCAAATTCTGCCCGGCCGAGCCGCCCAGAAGGCCTAGACGGACAGACCTCCGGCGCAATTTCTGTCCGGCCGAGCCGCCCAGAAGGGCTTGGATTATGGCAGTAAGTTTTCTTGCTTCTCCAAGCCGTCATAAATGGCTCGGAGAACCAGGGGGCAACTGATGGGGTCCAAAATCTGCAACCAATCGGCTGTTGACACGTGGCCCTCACATGGACCACTGCAAAGCCAACACTTGTCCCTGCTAGGTATGACACCTGGACGAATCGGGGACTTCCACCTGCCCCTCCTAGGTATGAAACCTGGTCCATACAAGGGCTACCACCTGTCCTGGACAGGTGGCTCAGAACCATTATAAATAGCCTTCACTTGTGCTAAGGTGAGGGATCTGAGATCCAAACCCTAAGCTTTTTGCTCTGACATTGCTCTGCACTCCTGCTCATACTGACTTGAGTATCGAAGCGCCCGTCCAGAGCACCACTCCGGGTTGGTCTTCTGACCCTTTGTATCCTTGTCTGTGCTTGTGCAGCGCAGGACTCCATTGGCCCTTCAGCTGTGGCTTGCCAGATCAACCCTTCCGGCCCTACCATAACCTGTTACCAATTTTAGACCTAACAATACCCAAGTCAAAGCAGAGAATTAGGTGGTGGAACTAGTAAAATGAATTAATTTGGCATGATAAGGACCACAGTATTATTAGTTAGGACGGTCCACAGTAGTCAAAACCTTTCTTGCTGCTCTCAGTCTTTCAACAAGAGAAAGAAACGATTTTCCCTTGTTCGCACAACAAGAAGCCAAAAACATTGATATTTTCCTGTCAGGAAATTTTGGTAAAGATAAAATACGACTTTCGTGCTTGAGCATCGCGGTTTGTTAGTTCTAGGGAAAAAAACTTTAGGACTATCCAACGACTGTAGTTTAGATCCTCACGTGATGAAGACAACATGTGGGTGGGGACCTTCTTTTCTTTCTAAAGAAAGAGATGCTTTTGATGGTGATTTTCCACCCCTTATGGCCCAACATCCTCGCTGGCACACCGTACTGTGGGAGGTACGCTCTGATACTATTCTGTCATGCCCAACACGACTAGGTAAATATTGTCCTGTTCTGGGTCTTTTACCATCCCCGGTTTTGCTTTCCAACAGCACTAACCGTGCCTGACCCACTCTGCTGGGTCACGCCTTGGAGATGCTAATAACGCATCTACACAGAGAGGGGGGTTCACATATATTGCCTAGGAACTTTCTCTCCATTTCTGATGTGGGATCTTACAATATAAATACACTCATCACTTGTCTCATAACCACACCTATTGGAGTCAAAATAAGGCTATCGATAGCACAACTGACACATAGTAAGGGACCCATGAGAGCATGTTGAGCACCACCGATCCTTCCACTTCGGATACAAGAACCGGAAGAGTTCGGCCGAGAGGAGGGATGGCACGCCCCTGACCTCAGGGCACACGACATTTGTGGATGAGGTGGCCTTTCTGTCTTGCAATAGACCGTATGCGAAATGCCATTTGTGATTGACCCTAGCAAGTCCCAGTAAATAACATATTTAAAACAAGGTGTCAATATTAAAAATAGGGTGTTGGAGATGAAATTTGTGCCACTATCAAAAGCTGGGCAAAAATATTTGAAATCAGGGTGCAAATATCAAAAGCGAGTGATGGCATCTGACAACAGGGTCCTAGTATCAAAATTAGGTGATAAAATTTGAAAATTAGGTGCCAGTATCAAAACTAGGTGATCGCATTTTGAAAACTAGGCGTTAATATCAAAACGGGGCTATGATATTTGAAATTGAGAGCCAGTCCAATAACCAGGTTGTTAGGGTGTTATAGTTACATGGGCACTCGTAAACCTACCTATGTGAGTGTGGAAGTGGTGCCCCTTCCTATGAGAATTGGCTAGCCTCTGTGGACCCCGATCCGAGAGAGGCGGCAGGGACGTGTGCCCCACGCGCTAACAGTCTCAGGATCATCCACGTGAATGGAGAGCTCTACCAAGGAACTCTCGAAAGAATAATGCCTCTCACAGCATGAGTGACGATATGAAAGGTGAGATACCTCTCGATTCGGGGACTAGCCCAGATTCGAGGCGTACCTTAAACAAAGAAGAGTCGCCATCCAAGGAAAAAGGCAAATGGGCCTTGGATCCCATACTATGCTCTGTTGCAACGGATAACCAGAGATATAAAATAAGGTTCGTGCCTGGTTACGAATTCGGAAGGTCTAAAGAGCACCTCATCCGCCCAAGTGCAAACACCTGGTCTCTTATGCCATTTACTTAATAATTTTGAAGAGCTTTGGGCGAAAATCATATGAAATGGGAATAAATATCTCCGAGAAGACGTCTATCTAATCATGCATGTCTCGGAGATGAAATCAAAGGCACACAAGATAAAATAAAAGAAACATGTGTCACCTAAGCATAGCTAGGTTATAAGTGACATGCCTAATGGGTGTCTAAGTTCTGATGAACAAACACATGCATGACACACCAAAAAAGTATAAGGTCTGCGCAATAAAGTAAGAAAACACTGCAAAACATAGAAAATGACTCGATACCATACAACCCTAAAACTCTAATCTATACCTAGGCCCGAGTCTTTAGATGATCTGATGTTCATCCAAAGAAGCCTATGTATCCCCGCCTCCACGAGAATCAAGGCAACGTAGTTCTTCGCACCTATTCTAAGCTATGATGCCTAAGACATCTAGACCTCTATCCTAGACTCGATCTAAAAGACCAGACTAGTTCTTAAAGCTTCTTGTGTGATTATTTAAATTCCAATGGATTGTAGATTTTAGGACACCCTATATGTCTTAACTAAATGCAGGTTAGCCCTAAGCTAATGCAGGTGGTTCCTATAATCTATGTGTAGCTAGGCTGTACGCCCTAAGGGAAACAATGGGATCACTAGCGTATCCAAGAATTAATCATCAGTCAGCGATATGAATCGCCAACTGACTGGACGGAGGCGCTCCTATAACTCTAGGACAGACTCCTAACTCTAACACAAACACAAACAAACCACACAACACATCAAAGACAAACTCAAAACTCTAAAACTCTTTAACTAGGATAAACTCCTAACTCTAGAGGAAGATCTTGTTGAAAACAAGGTTTTGAAGATTTTTGGTATTTTTTCTTAAAATGGGTAAATGATTTATTTACAAAAGGTTTGGCTGGACCTGAGATAAGAATCTCAAGCTGCACTACGTACCTCGTGGAAGAGGATCAAGCCAACGTAGTTCGAAACAGATTCCCTAACTACTCCTAATGACTCAAGATTTTTGAGATTTTTGGTTTTTTAGATGTTTTTGTTGTTTTTAAGTATTTTTGACTCAAGGGGGACAAATCCTATCATCATAAGGGGAGGACAGACTCCTGATATCCCGCAAAGGTTGGACAGCATCCTATGCTTTGCGGGGGAAAAGAATAGAAACACAGCTCTGCAAGGGTTGGACAGCATCCTATACCTTGCAAGAGTGGATAAAAACATGATACGATGAGAGGTAGAATAGAATCCTAACCCCTATGATGATAGAATTTGATTCCTGAACAAGAGGATTGACTCTCTAAACTAAGGACGGATTCCTGTGCTAGTGGACTAATCAAACTAAGATAAAGCTCAACAAGTAATAAGGAAAGACCTTGTGCATATTTGGCAAAGGTAAAACATCCAGCCGGGCCGGACAGCTACCTAGCCCTAGGGTGCAACAAATGTGCAACCCAATACCCATAAGGGTAAGGGGTATGTTGCCAAGCCGAGTAGGATGTTCTCCCAAAACCAAATGATGCACAAAGAGGAGGGTTTAAGACCTATGAGACTAGAGGTAGTCTTCTAGAGGTTAACTCAGGTTGATTAATTAATGAGACAATGCCTGTCTCCAAAGATTTGGATCTAAAAGACTAGGCAAGTCTTTTGAGAAAATAGAATGCTATTTGGACTGTGCAAGTCCCCTAGAAATGGGCTTGGGCTAGCGCCTTCATCGCCCTTGCAACGAGAGGGAATTCTAATATCTAAAGAATTTTAACAGAAATCTATAAGACTGTGTTAGTCTATCAAAAAGAGAAGAAAAAAAACTACCAGATAATCGCAAATTTTATTCTAAAAATAAATCAAGTGCTAAGCAAAGAAGAATATATAATCTAATAGTAATCATAAAATGATAAATAACATTAATTAGTCCAGACCAGCCGCTGGATAGCCTAATAAAGTAAAAACAATATCAAACACTTCAAAACCAACCACAAACCCCAATACGGGGACTCCAATGAAATCAGATGATGCCAAAGTAATCATCTGATATCATATACACATGATAATATTTCTAATCCCGCCTTGAGATCAGACAGTACTCATGTCGATAATATCGAATAGAGTAGTCATCTGATCTCCTTCTTCCTATTAACAATTTATTTAAATAAAAAAAGAAATGAGTATAAAAGCAAAGCAAACATTTAATACATATTCAATTTGCACACTCGCGGGATTTTGAAAAAAAGAAACAAAATAAACATCTGATCACTAATAAATTTACATGCTTGTAAAAATTAAGCAGCCAAACAAGTATCTCTCCTGTATATTTTTTTTTATCAACTAATAAAAATTAAAGGACAACTTAAATCAAAATGACTACTAAAATATGATAGCTCTCATATCAGCAATTAAATAAACAGCCACAAGCATCATTATATCTTAACCATAATTCTACAACGTCCATTTAAACTTCTACTCCTCACATTTTCCACATCAATATATAACAGTAAATCAGCTAAAATGAGAATTAACATACATATTTCAGATTATGATTGTAAACAATTAACGTCAACAACTGTAATGTAGAGAGGAACAATGGTACATAAAAAATATATATATTCTATTTTTGCAAGCTTGCCAAAATGACGGCTCAAACATGGCTAGACAGATATATTTTCTACATGACTAAACAAAATGAATCAAAACAGTGTATATAGATCCAAGAAATTTCAATTTCCAAGCAATACATACCAAATTGACCTATATGTGAACAACATTGGGAACAAATCTAAAGTGGCCTGAATCTGCCTTTTGAAGAGACATATACATTGATCATACAAACATAAAACCTGAAATGATCTATACCTCTACATTAAACGACAATATTAACTTCCATGATAAAGATTACACTAGTATGATTCAAGCATTAATATTGAAAATTTTAAAATTGGGATGGAATCAATTTTTAAACCATAAGACATTATGCCCAAACTCTTTTGAAGCCATTTGCCAAACATTGGATGTGCAATATTTAAGACAGATTTATGCAACACAAAGACCGACACAGTAACCGAACCTTAGCTCTCTATTAACTCACAACAAAACCATAAACAGATCTAACACCTTATAATGCAATAAAATAAAATATCCAAACATTTAGCAAATGAAATCAATACTAATTTCCACATCAAGCATGCCTAATCATTTCAATCCGCATATGAAACTAAAAGCAGAGTACCTGAATCCCTCTGAAGTTGATGAGTTTTAGATTTCTGATTCTCTTACTGGAATTCTAAAAAAAATTCCAGTTCTTGCTGTTCACAAGATCAAATTCGTTGAATAAAGAACCTCAAATGTAGATCCGAGCTTCTCCTTTTCTTCTACTCAATTTCGGATTAAGATAGAGAAGTTAAATTTCAGTAGAATTTATGAATGAATTGGACAGCAGCTCTTTGATTCCGGAGAAAATAACGATCAGCTCTCCTCTAAAAATTCTCGGATCTCTCTCCCTCTCTTGCTCTGAAATTGCAAGATTCTAACAAAATTCGATCGGAGGAGGAGAAAAAATGCTTAAACTATCAATGGAAATTTCAATTGAGCAACAGATGATCTCGATCACAAAGTGACTTTCCAGAAAAGACAAGAGAAACAGATCTTCTTCTTTATAATGAAATGGATCACTAGATCTAGAAATTGAAAGTGAGGTTTAGAACTTTGAATTAGGGCTTCATGAAGAAAAACAACGAAATCTAGGATTTCCAGTCAAAGCTTTGTGCAAAGAGCGAGCTTAGAGGTACGAATATGTCGTTCGGGACTTGGCCGGAGCTACAGCAAGGCTGCCAGAGAAGATAATCGGTCGGAGCTTGAGGAGCGGAAAAAGCTAATCGGAGATTTGCTGGAAAAAAGGAGATCGGAGAAAATGGTTTTTGGCCGGCTGGAGCTTAGGATTCCAGTGAGATCCTCCAAAGAAGGTGATCAGAAAATTCTCCCTTACTCTGCACAAATCTAGAATTTTATGATTCAAAACACAAAGGATGTAGATCTAGGGTTTAGAAAAATTGGATCTAAGGTCTTAGGCTTTATATCTAGGGTTTCAAGTTAAACAAAGCTCCAGATCTTACATGAGGGAAGATCGAATCAAATCGCACATATTGAGAAGAATACACAATGATCTACCGGAGCTCAAGCTCACCGGAGGAGGTGGAATTGCCGGAGAAGAAGAAGTACGGTGGCTTGCAGGTGGTGAAGTGAAGAAGAAGGAGATAATGGCGGCCTCTTCCTCTTTCTCTCTCTCTCTCTCTGATAGATCTGGAAATGATCTCTAACCGAGATGAAGAAAAAAATCCCCTTTCTAATCTTTCTCCCTCTCTGCGCGTTTGGGCGAAAATGAGAAGAAGGTGAACTAGCTGATGATTCAAGGGTAGGTGATGAGCGAAAATAGCCGGCGAGAATGAGTAACTACCGGCCGAAAAATGACCGGCGGCAATGGTTGATCGGAGAAAATGAAGAAGAAGCTTGGAAAATGGGTTTTTGCTCTTCTCCCTTTTCCTCTCTGCGAATTTTCCTCTTCCCTTTCTTTTTTTCTGTTTTGATTTTCGTATTTAAAGAAAATTTTGGGAAATGATATTGGCACTCCAAATTTGATGGGCGCGCGGTTGCGTGAAAAGAAATGATAGGCGCGCGATTTTGCGCGTCCTATATGGCTAAATTCAGCCCTCCCCAGGATAAACTCACCTCCCTTTTTCTGGTTTACACAACGGTCCTTTCTCGGCTCGTTCGCTGGGCAAACGCATTCCGATTTCAACGAAATTTTATGGGGACCTAGCCGGGACCTTGACCTAGCTAAGGGTGGAGTTTGGGACCCTGCCTAGTTGATTTAATGGGGTTTTGCGCAAAATCGAAAGGATTAGGGCACAGTCAAAATGGGGTGTCTACAGATGCCCCTCTTTGGCAGAGCGTGCTTGTCGCGCGAATGTCAAAGCTGAACAGACAACACATTTTGACTGGCCCAAAATTAAAGAGTTTAAAATTTTTGATTTTTGATTTTTGAAAATGATATCCACAAGATAACACGGTGAAATAGCCTTTCGCCGGACTCTGACTTTGCAAACGCTGGTGAGATAGCCTCTCTCCAACTCTTAACTCAGTACATATTGACGAGATAGCCTCTCTTGCCAACATTAAAGGATAGATTTGATTGTAAATGATCTTGAAATTTGAAGAGAAAATGAATCTGGATGCCGTGTGAAAACGTTCTTGAATGCCGTGTGGAAACGGACTTGGAATGCCATGTGAAAATGGACTTGGAATGCCATGTGAAAATGGACTTGGAATGACTTGGAATGCCGTGTGAAAACGGACTTGAATACCTTGAATGCCGTGTAAAAACGGACTTTAAATGCCGTGTGAAAACGGACTTGAATACCTTGAATGCCGTGTGAAAACGGACTTGAAAATATTTTATTTTTTTAAATCTTTCAAATGGTGAAAGAAATGACCAAACTCCAAATCGCGGAGCCATTGGCGAAAACAGCTTTTAAAATCTTTCAAATGGCGAAAGAAAAGACCAAACTCCAAATCGCGGAGCCATTGGCGAAAACAACTTTTAAAATCTTTCAAATGGTGAAAGAAATGACCAAACTCCAAATCGCGGAGCCATTGGCAAAAACAACTTTTAAAATCTTTCAAATGGTGAAAGAAATGACCAAACTCCAAATCGCGGAGCCATTGGCGAAAACAGCTTTTAAAATCTTTCAAATGGTGAAAGAAATGACCAAACTCCAAATCGCGGAGCCATTGGCGAAAACAGCTTTTAAAATCTTTCAAATGGTGAAAGAAATGACCAAACTCCAAATCGCGGAGCCATTGGCGAAAACAGCTTTTAAAATCTTTCAAATGGTGAAAGAAATGACCAAACTCCAAATCGCGGAGCCATTGGCGAAAACAGCTTTTAAAATCTTTCAAATGGTGAAAGAAAAGACCAAACTCCAAATCGCGGAGCCATTGGCGAAAACAGCTTTTAAAATCTTTCAAATGGTGAAAGAAATGACCAAACTCCAAATCGCGGAGCCATTGGCGAAAACAGCTTTTAAAATCTTTCAAATGGTGAAAGAAATGACCAAACTCCAAATCGCGGAGCCATTGGCGAAAACAGCTTTTAAAATCTTTCAAATGGTGAAAGAAATGACCAAACTCCAAATCGCGGAGCCATTGGCGAAAACAGCTTTTAAAATCTTTCAAATGGTGAAAGAAAAGACCAAACTCCAAATCGCGGAGCCATTGGCGAAAACAGCTTTTAAAATCTTTCAAATAGTGAAAGAAATGACCAAACTCCAAATCGCGGAGCCATTGGCGAAAACAGCTTTTAAAATCTTTCAAATGGTGAAAGAAATGACCAAACTCCAAATCGCGGAGCCATTGGCGAAAACAGCTTTTAAAATCTTTCAAATGGTGAAAGAAAAGACCAAACTCCAAATCGCGGAGCCATTGGCGAAAACAGCTTTTAAAATCTTTCAAATGGTGAAAGAAATGACCAAACTCCAAATCGCGGAGCCATTGGCGAAAACAGCTTTTAAAATCTTTCAAATGGTGAAAGAAATGACCAAACTCCAAATCGCGGAGCCATTGGCGAAAACAGCTTTTAAAATCTTTCAAATGATGAAAGAAATGACCAAACTCCAAATCGCGGAGCCATTGGCGAAAACAGCTTTTAAAATCTTTCAAATGGTGAAAGAAAAGACCAAACTCCAAATCGCGGAGCCATTGGCGAAAACAGCTTTTAAAATCTTTCAAATGGTGAAAGAAATGACCAAACTCCAAATCGCGGAGCCATTGGCGAAAACAGCTTTTAAAATCTTTCAAATGGTGAAAGAAAAGACCAAACTCCAAATCGCGGAGCCATTGGTGAAAACATCTTTTAAAATCTTTCAAATGGTGAAAGAAATGACCAAACTCCAAATCACGGAGCCAAAGGCAAAAATATTTTTTAAATGAAAGGAAAATTCATTGAAATGATTGAAGAAATGACCAACTTTGATCGATTTCACAAGGTGAATAAGTCATTCTTCGCCAAGAATGATTGAAAATGCATGATCTTTGCTGAAGATAAAACTCAAGAAACTTGAAGAAAATTCCAGGTATTGACCCTTCTTTAACAGGTAAAAAAGCATTATGCTGAGGTTTGAAGGTTGGGGAGCAAATTCTAGACTCCATTGAGGAAATTGATTTTTCTTGGGAAGTTGACTCTTCAGGAGATTTGGCTTAAGACGTGCTCATATCTCTCTTATTTCAACTTGTTATACACATTGGCACTGATTACCTTTTCTCCTTGATATCTTTTATGACGCAAGTCATAATAGATGCCCCTAGTGTATTGTACTTCCATGACAAGAGTCCCAAGGAAAGTAAAACCAGGATAGGTAGGAAAATTTGGGTTTGTATAGGTTCTTTCTTTGGAATAAAGATGGGATAATGGCTACGCTCAAAGACTTCTCCTTTCATTGACCACTATTTGAGGTTCGCTCTTTCCACCACCTTCTGCTTGAAATTTGACATCTTCAACATTTCTGAACAAGATATTTCTCGCTTTTCTCTGGTACTTAAACCAGGGTCTATTCATTTTTATCACTTCAGAAAGTATACACCCATTCTTCCAGTGCCAGATGACTTGGACCTTGAAGGAAAACAAATATGAATGAGGAACAGACTTCCAAGACTCTATCAAAGAAAATGTACATTATTCAAGGGACTTGACTCACTTTTGATTCACCCTTAGACCTTATGTGTATTTTTAAATGGTAAGGCTAGCCGTTCTCAGAATAATTTCAAAAACCATGTCAAGAGGCATTAATTTCCTCCATCGGTATTTCCGTCATGGTTATTACCCCCTTTGGATTGCTCAGTTTTAATGCTCCTAGTTTAAAAAGGGTGTCAAAGTAAGTCTCACTGACACTACTTGGATTCCAAAATCCTGCCCAGTGTAGTGATTGCTTTTTCATCTCTTCGAGTCTCCTCTGCTGGGAACTCCTGATTATTGCATTCCAGGTTTCTGGTTTAGCAAACCATTTGCTTCAGTTTTTGCCTGGAATTCTCATACTACTCAAACTTCAGAATTCTTCATAATCGAGGAACTCCTTCCATGTCTTATCAGCTCACTTTTTGTGGAAAGTCTTCGCCTATGACTGGATTGCCTCTTCAAGTTTTCAATCCATTGGACCGCTACCCTCATTTTGCATAAGCCGGCTTCTTTGGTTATCGACTTAGCAAATACATGACTTTATCTAGGCCGCCCTTTCGGGTTTTCAACCTAGTGGGTCTTCAGACTATCGTTCTTTTCATTTCTTTCTGTTTTTGTTTTCAATTGCCTTGAACCTTTGCTCGTTTCACCAGAAGAACTTTATAGGTAGGCTCGGGTTCAAAAGGGTTGGATATCAGAAGTTCAAACGATTTGGACCGAATCTGGTCTTGCCAGACTACCTACGTACCCCAAAAATGGAGGATCAGATCCGCGTAGTTCGCTTTGGGTTTAACAAAGAATGGTTTAGCTTTTTAGCTTCAAAATTTTGGAAGGGGGATGATTTAGATTTTATCCCAAAGGTTTTGACCGAACCTGAATTGATCAGGTTGCCTACGTACCCCCGAAGAGTTGGGGATCAGGTCCGCGTAGTTCGGGTGCATAAAATGCCCCTGGTTTATAATGTGGTTGAAAGAATTGTTTGGTTTTAAAATGTTGGCTCAAAGGGCTCACAAAAGGATTTTTAAACATTAGGATTTTGGCAATAAAGGCTCAAACGTCCAAGGATGGCCTCCTGGTGTTTTGATGTACAAGCTTTTGAATGTTTAAGGTTCAAGACTTTGAGATTTTTATTTTATTTTTTTTTATTTTTTTAGAGTCTGGCGGTATTTGCAAGCAAGACTTCAACTATGGTGCTCCACTTAAACTTGTGCGCTTCTCGAATATTGAACTCATGCTCAAGATTATACTGCTCTCAATAGTCTCCAAATGTTGGAGACAATTCTGATATTCAATCTATCTCATAGACTCCATCACTTGGGTCTTTGATTTTTCTAAGGAGTTGTCTAAGGGACACATTCCCGTCTCCTTCTTATCTTTTTCTCATGCCTTTCTTTCTTTTGAATATTCTCTTTCTTTTGGACATAAGAATTGTCCTTACTATCTGAATACAATGACTTGAAATCCCACCAGGATGTACAACCCTAGTGTTCTTCTCGGGGATCAAGTTCTATGAATACAACTTTGCATCTGAAAACCTTCTCTCAATGTTCTCATCAGCTTCACTTGATGTCTGATGCTTCACTCTCTTGAATTTTTGCTTTTGACTAAATGTCTAAAGCTGATGGAGTCTTGCTTTTCATCACAACAAGGCATTCACCCGGTTTATCCTTATAGGATCAAGCAAGACTACCTCAAACCCCCTCTAAATAGGTTTATCAATTTTTCGCTTTCCTCGGGAGATAAAGTTTTGCCAATCAGTCTTTCCCGAGTTTCGGATTTCAATACCACTATCAACAGCTTTGATTTCTTCTTTGAGTGGCTATGCTCGACGCTCTTCCTCTAGTTTGATCATGTTTCATATCTCGAGGGGAATTTCGTCTGCATTCTCATCCGAAAAGGGTGTCTTTAGTTATTTTAAACATTAGATCTAAGAGTGAATCATAGAACATCAAAGATATAAAATGAACAACTTTATTGAATTGAAAACTGTATATACAATGGTAACACTCTTTTTCTCTTCTTCTTTTTTTTTTTTTTTTTGACGCGCCTCAATAGGCTCTACATTGGACTTGACAAAGAACGGAAACAACAAACTCTTGAATGAACAAGATTGACAAACATGACACTCTTTTTATTGACACTACAAGACGCACTAACTCTCAACACGAGAGCTAGTATACACTTGACGGAAAATAAATCTTGAAATATGACACTTGACACATGACATTTGAAACATGACACTTGAACTGAGACAAGGAACTAGCACTGATGTTCATGAGTAGCACGCCTTCCTCCATGATAATGACAACTACTGAGTCCGATCTCGGAGTAAGAATCGCGGAAAGGGTAATCCTACAAAGTCCGGATGACCTGGCTTGTATTGATCTCCACCCTTTGACCTCCCTGAAGTCTTTTTAGTCATGACAGAACTTTCCCGAATCTCAAACACTAACTCTTTTCCTTTCACAGCTAGTTTGCCACTCGGTACCGGGGTATGAGCAATAACAGTTGGCTTTGCAGACAGCTAAACAGGATCATCATTTTCGATTCTCAGAATATATGGAACATGCTTCGGTTCACTTGACCCTGGAAAGTGGGAGGTAGAAATAACTGGTTTTGCGAGAGGCTGAATGAATCCATCATCCTCATCTGACTTCAAAACATACGCATCCCGTCTCAGAGGTCTCTGATAAGTACTGAGCTCATGTAGAATATGGAGATCCTCATCTATCAAGTCTTGGATCTTGTGCTTCAGTGCAACACAATAATTGGTACTATGGCTAAGACATTGGTGGTACAAACAATAGCATTTACCATCACTCTGCTTCTCTGAGTTTTTCAACAGATTTGAACACGGTGGTAAGGTTAACTTTCTCATTCTAACCAACTTCTTGAGAGCTGCTGCTTGTGTACAAGGTAATTTTGAAAATTTTCTTTTCAACTCCTTGGCTGGTTTTTCTTTTTGAACAAAAGGTCTCTTTAAAGGTTGAAGGGAGGTTCTACTATAATTCATTTCCTTTTCAGCAATAAAGGATTTCATTCCATCTGGTTTCTCCTTGGATGACCTTTGCTCATAATGGATGACTTCCTCTACATTTCCATAAGAGAACCGATCAAGAAACATGTCCACTAAATCTTTCAAACTTGTGATATCCCTCAAGTTTAAAGTGAAAAACCATTTCTTAGCTTCACCAGTTAAAGAGAGTGAAAACAACTTGGCTATCTGCTCTGGAGATAGGCCTTTCATTTCTAATACAGGAATATATGACCTTAAATGACTCCTCGGGCATCCCATCCCGTCATACATGTCAAACTTAGGAACTTCAAACTCAGGAGGGAGAATAACATCTGGAAAAAGGACATAGTCATTAAGGTCAAACTTCTTTTTGTTCTGAACCCTCTTATTTTCTCCATCGCAATCCAATATCCCAAGCTCTTCTAGTAATGATTTTCCTTTGTCTAACTTGGTCTTATGTTCACAAAATTTCTCCTTGATATGTGGTCCATTATCAACATTATGCACTGATGACTTCTCAGACTGGTCCAGGCTTGTAATCAGATGAGAGTTTAAAATAGGCAGATTCTCAGAAATCATGGGTGCCTTCTCCTTTTCTTGAGCTTTCAAACGGGTCAACTCTTCTTTCATATTTGCTACCCGTAGGACGAGAGTCTTCATCATGTCCAATATCTCCATTTGTGTTTCCTCAGATTCAGCCATTTAGTAAGAACCGCGTAGAACAGGTGAGGGTTGAATAGAAATAGGTACTGAAAATGAGTGAAGTCAACAAGGTCAGACTCCCGCCATGGAATTGACAAACACTATAGTTCAATATAGGGTAATCAAATGAAAATCTCATATGCAAGTTGAGACAAAAGATGATACGAATATATCCTCTAATAGATAAAATCTGACAGCATAACATCTATGCAAAGAGATATGGTAAGATCAGCACATAGAGTTTGTCAACAAGTCTAAAAGGATACCGACCAAACCCAAGGTATTTGGAGAAAATTCGGCAGCATAACAGCTACATAGGGAGGTCAGGGTAAAGTAAACTCATGATCTAACCAACATTATAGAATAACTGTCATACACAAAAAGGTTCTAGGTAAAATTTGACAGCATAACGGTGCTACAAAGGGTATATGGGTAAAAAGAAACAGTAGTGCAGCACTCTTAAAAAGAATACCAATACCTCAAAATGACAGTGTCACTAGAAAAAGATAATAGGGTGAAAACTCGACCATAGCTAAAAACTATGTGACACGGGGTTTAATCTAATAACCGAAAGATCGAATAACAGATCATGACGATGGTAATGGACAAATAAGAGTCATAGACTAGATCTGAGACTGGATAATAAATGGAGATAACCCACTGAAATGAATAAGGATCCCTAACTAAAGGGAGAGAGGAGAACCCTAATCTAACAATCAAAATATACATATATATATATATACACATATATATCCTAACCAGGGGCACCAGCCCTAAATATATCCAAACAGAGTCAAGATACTTGACTCAAGACAGATATGTGAGTGTACTAGGACCGCATTGTAACCACATAAGGTGAGTTACAATAATCTATACACAGGACAAGGTTCCTAAATCTAGGTTCCAACATGTGTAAGTAACACATGTTCGCTCCTATATGAATAAAATACATATATTAGTACAAGCAAGTCCTAATTGGGTTTTTACTAGGTTAGCAAATATACTCATGTACATAATATATGTAAAAGGAAAGTAGAGCTCCGGACTCAATCAGGTACTATGCATATGATCCATACTTAGTATGTATAACACAAGTACGCCTAGTGTTATACATAGTATGCTTCATTGCTCATCGGCTGCTGTAAACACAAGTACGCCTAGTGTTTACGACTGCAGCACCGACGCATAGCTTGGTAATAGATACAACAGCACCATCTGGATAGTGATATCCCATGAGGCACGCATTATATCTATCCCGTGGAGCCAATAATAATAAAATCAATAAAAGAAAATAAAGAACAAAATGATGTATGCTGTGCAGTGTGTGAATCCCTTGTTTTAAACACCTATTTGGTGCCCCTGGATTCTAAACGATTAAATTCCCATTTATAATGATTTTAGCCCAAAATTTTTCAAAGTTAGTAACAAATGGCATTTTAACAGAGTTAGGCAATATCTCGAAAGAATATACCCAGCAGAGTCGCCAGCCTGTGGACCCCGATCCGAGAGAGGCGGCAGGGACGTGTGCCCCACGCGCTAACAGTCTCAGGATCATCCACGTGAATGGAGAGCTCTACCAAGGAACTCTCGAAAGAATAATGCCTCTCACAGCATGAGTGACGATATGAAAGGTGAGATACCTCTCGATTCGGGGACTAGCCCAGATTCGAGGCGTACCTTAAACAAAGAAGAGTCGCCATCCAAGGAAAAAGGCAAATGGGCCTTGGATCCCATACTATGCTCTGTTGCAACGGATAACCAGAGATATAAAATAAGGTTCGTGCCTGGTTACGAATTCGGAAGGTCTAAAGAGCACCTCATCCGCCCAAGTGCAAACACCTGGTCTCTTATGCCATTTACTTAATAATTTTGAAGAGCTTTGGGCGAAAATCATATGAAATGGGAATAAATATCTCCGAGAAGACGTCTATCTAATCATGCATGTCTCGGAGATGAAATCAAAGGCACACAAGATAAAATAAAAGAAACATGTGTCACCTAAGCATAGCTAGGTTATAAGTGACATGCCTAATGGGTGTCTAAGTTCTGATGAACAAACACATGCATGACACACCAAAAAAGTATAAGGTCTGCGCAATAAAGTAAGAAAACACTGCAAAACATAGAAAATGACTCGATACCATACAACCCTAAAACTCTAATCTATACCTAGGCCCGAGTCTTTAGATGATCTGATGTTCATCCAAAGAAGCCTATGTATCCCCGCCTCCACGAGAATCAAGGCAACGTAGTTCTTCGCACCTATTCTAAGCTATGATGCCTAAGACATCTAGACCTCTATCCTAGACTCGATCTAAAAGACCAGACTAGTTCTTAAAGCTTCTTGTGTGATTATTTAAATTCCAATGGATTGTAGATTTTAGGACACCCTATATGTCTTAACTAAATGCAGGTTAGCCCTAAGCTAATGCAGGTGGTTCCTATAATCTATGTGTAGCTAGGCTGTACGCCCTAAGGGAAACAATGGGATCACTAGCGTATCCAAGAATTAATCATCAGTCAGCGATATGAATCGCCAACTGACTGGACGGAGGCGCTCCTATAACTCTAGGACAGACTCCTAACTCTAACACAAACACAAACAAACCACACAACACATCAAAGACAAACTCAAAACTCTAAAACTCTTTAACTAGGATAAACTCCTAACTCTAGAGGAAGATCTTGTTGAAAACAAGGTTTTGAAGATTTTTGGTATTTTTTCTTAAAATGGGTAAATGATTTATTTACAAAAGGTTTGGCTGGACCTGAGATAAGAATCTCAAGCTGCACTACGTACCTCGTGGAAGAGGATCAAGCCAACGTAGTTCGAAACAGATTCCCTAACTACTCCTAATGACTCAAGATTTTTGAGATTTTTGGTTTTTTAGATGTTTTTGTTGTTTTTAAGTATTTTTGACTCAAGGGGGACAAATCCTATCATCATAAGGGGAGGACAGACTCCTGATATCCCGCAAAGGTTGGACAGCATCCTATGCTTTGCGGGGGAAAAGAATAGAAACACAGCTCTGCAAGGGTTGGACAGCATCCTATACCTTGCAAGAGTGGATAAAAACATGATACGATGAGAGGTAGAATAGAATCCTAACCCCTATGATGATAGAATTTGATTCCTGAACAAGAGGATTGACTCTCTAAACTAAGGACGGATTCCTGTGCTAGTGGACTAATCAAACTAAGATAAAGCTCAACAAGTAATAAGGAAAGACCTTGTGCATATTTGGCAAAGGTAAAACATCCAGCCGGGCCGGACAGCTACCTAGCCCTAGGGTGCAACAAATGTGCAACCCAATACCCATAAGGGTAAGGGGTATGTTGCCAAGCCGAGTAGGATGTTCTCCCAAAACCAAATGATGCACAAAGAGGAGGGTTTAAGACCTATGAGACTAGAGGTAGTCTTCTAGAGGTTAACTCAGGTTGATTAATTAATGAGACAATGCCTGTCTCCAAAGATTTGGATCTAAAAGACTAGGCAAGTCTTTTGAGAAAATAGAATGCTATTTGGACTGTGCAAGTCCCCTAGAAATGGGCTTGGGCTAGCGCCTTCATCGCCCTTGCAACGAGAGGGAATTCTAATATCTAAAGAATTTTAACAGAAATCTATAAGACTGTGTTAGTCTATCAAAAAGAGAAGAAAAAAAACTACCAGATAATCGCAAATTTTATTCTAAAAATAAATCAAGTGCTAAGCAAAGAAGAATATATAATCTAATAGTAATCATAAAATGATAAATAACATTAATTAGTCCAGACCAGCCGCTGGATAGCCTAATAAAGTAAAAACAATATCAAACACTTCAAAACCAACCACAAACCCCAATACGGGGACTCCAATGAAATCAGATGATGCCAAAGTAATCATCTGATATCATATACACATGATAATATTTCTAATCCCGCCTTGAGATCAGACAGTACTCATGTCGATAATATCGAATAGAGTAGTCATCTGATCTCCTTCTTCCTATTAACAATTTATTTAAATAAAAAAAGAAATGAGTATAAAAGCAAAGCAAACATTTAATACATATTCAATTTGCACACTCGCGGGATTTTGAAAAAAAGAAACAAAATAAACATCTGATCACTAATAAATTTACATGCTTGTAAAAATTAAGCAGCCAAACAAGTATCTCTCCTGTATATTTTTTTTTATCAACTAATAAAAATTAAAGGACAACTTAAATCAAAATGACTACTAAAATATGATAGCTCTCATATCAGCAATTAAATAAACAGCCACAAGCATCATTATATCTTAACCATAATTCTACAACGTCCATTTAAACTTCTACTCCTCACATTTTCCACATCAATATATAACAGTAAATCAGCTAAAATGAGAATTAACATACATATTTCAGATTATGATTGTAAACAATTAACGTCAACAACTGTAATGTAGAGAGGAACAATGGTACATAAAAAATATATATATTCTATTTTTGCAAGCTTGCCAAAATGACGGCTCAAACATGGCTAGACAGATATATTTTCTACATGACTAAACAAAATGAATCAAAACAGTGTATATAGATCCAAGAAATTTCAATTTCCAAGCAATACATACCAAATTGACCTATATGTGAACAACATTGGGAACAAATCTAAAGTGGCCTGAATCTGCCTTTTGAAGAGACATATACATTGATCATACAAACATAAAACCTGAAATGATCTATACCTCTACATTAAACGACAATATTAACTTCCATGATAAAGATTACACTAGTATGATTCAAGCATTAATATTGAAAATTTTAAAATTGGGATGGAATCAATTTTTAAACCATAAGACATTATGCCCAAACTCTTTTGAAGCCATTTGCCAAACATTGGATGTGCAATATTTAAGACAGATTTATGCAACACAAAGACCGACACAGTAACCGAACCTTAGCTCTCTATTAACTCACAACAAAACCATAAACAGATCTAACACCTTATAATGCAATAAAATAAAATATCCAAACATTTAGCAAATGAAATCAATACTAATTTCCACATCAAGCATGCCTAATCATTTCAATCCGCATATGAAACTAAAAGCAGAGTACCTGAATCCCTCTGAAGTTGATGAGTTTTAGATTTCTGATTCTCTTACTGGAATTCTAAAAAAAATTCCAGTTCTTGCTGTTCACAAGATCAAATTCGTTGAATAAAGAACCTCAAATGTAGATCCGAGCTTCTCCTTTTCTTCTACTCAATTTCGGATTAAGATAGAGAAGTTAAATTTCAGTAGAATTTATGAATGAATTGGACAGCAGCTCTTTGATTCCGGAGAAAATAACGATCAGCTCTCCTCTAAAAATTCTCGGATCTCTCTCCCTCTCTTGCTCTGAAATTGCAAGATTCTAACAAAATTCGATCGGAGGAGGAGAAAAAATGCTTAAACTATCAATGGAAATTTCAATTGAGCAACAGATGATCTCGATCACAAAGTGACTTTCCAGAAAAGACAAGAGAAACAGATCTTCTTCTTTATAATGAAATGGATCACTAGATCTAGAAATTGAAAGTGAGGTTTAGAACTTTGAATTAGGGCTTCATGAAGAAAAACAACGAAATCTAGGATTTCCAGTCAAAGCTTTGTGCAAAGAGCGAGCTTAGAGGTACGAATATGTCGTTCGGGACTTGGCCGGAGCTACAGCAAGGCTGCCAGAGAAGATAATCGGTCGGAGCTTGAGGAGCGGAAAAAGCTAATCGGAGATTTGCTGGAAAAAAGGAGATCGGAGAAAATGGTTTTTGGCCGGCTGGAGCTTAGGATTCCAGTGAGATCCTCCAAAGAAGGTGATCAGAAAATTCTCCCTTACTCTGCACAAATCTAGAATTTTATGATTCAAAACACAAAGGATGTAGATCTAGGGTTTAGAAAAATTGGATCTAAGGTCTTAGGCTTTATATCTAGGGTTTCAAGTTAAACAAAGCTCCAGATCTTACATGAGGGAAGATCGAATCAAATCGCACATATTGAGAAGAATACACAATGATCTACCGGAGCTCAAGCTCACCGGAGGAGGTGGAATTGCCGGAGAAGAAGAAGTACGGTGGCTTGCAGGTGGTGAAGTGAAGAAGAAGGAGATAATGGCGGCCTCTTCCTCTTTCTCTCTCTCTCTCTCTGATAGATCTGGAAATGATCTCTAACCGAGATGAAGAAAAAAATCCCCTTTCTAATCTTTCTCCCTCTCTGCGCGTTTGGGCGAAAATGAGAAGAAGGTGAACTAGCTGATGATTCAAGGGGAGGTGATGAGCGAAAATAGCCGGCGAGAATGAGTAACTACCGGCCGAAAAATGACCGGCGGCAATGGTTGATCGGAGAAAATGAAGAAGAAGCTTGGAAAATGGGTTTTTGCTCTTCTCCCTTTTCCTCTCTGCGAATTTTCCTCTTCCCTTTCTTTTTTTCTGTTTTGATTTTCGTATTTAAAGAAAATTTTGGGAAATGATATTGGCACTCCAAATTTGATGGGCGCGCGGTTGCGTGAAAAGAAATGATAGGCGCGCGATTTTGCGCGTCCTATATGGCTAAATTCAGCCCTCCCCAGGATAAACTCACCTCCCTTTTTCTGGTTTACACAACGGTCCTTTCTCGGCTCGTTCGCTGGGCAAACGCATTCCGATTTCAACGAAATTTTATGGAGACCTAGCCGGGACCTTGACCTAGCTAAGGGTGGAGTTTGGGACCCTGCCTAGTTGATTTAATGGGGTTTTGCGCAAAATCGAAAGGATTAGGGCACAGTCAAAATGGGGTGTCTACAGCCTCTAGAGCACTTATGAAACCGAGATACAGACACATGGCCAATACACGTGTCGGCTTATAAGAATCACCTGAGGAGAAGAATTTCTTATGTGTGTAACGTATCTGGTTGGCCGTATAGAATAGGTAGTTCAAAGACACGTCTACTATGCTATTCTGGTCAACTTTGATGTGTTCTCACTAAGTGAAGGTTCAAATCGTAAGATACCTTCATTTATGCATAAGAGTTCCAAGTATGATGAGACATTTTTTAATTTTGAAAATGGTGAGGGATTGTTAGATTTTGATTTTCAAAATCTTATTTTTTGGTCAAAAGAAACTGTTTAGAAAATGTTTTCTAAATGTGTTATAAAGCTTTACTCTTTTTTCTTCTTTATTATGGTGCACAACGGGTCTTAGCCATAGGTTGAACCGTGGGACGGTTCGCACACGCGTCCGCGGCGTGGGCAATGGGCTATAGGGCGCATTGTGGCATTTTTTTAGGCGCACTTTGCATCGTAGCAAGGAGCGATTGGAGCATTTCATTTCTCCCGATTTGATCCGGACTGTTGAATCAAGATCGACTTGGATCGGTCAAGTGGGTAGACCAAATGGTTAGGTGAGGTTGGGCCTGAGTTCGGGCCCAACGGTTGGCCCAGCAGGCTTAGGGGCTCCAATGGATAGTGCGTGAGCAGGTCCGATCCGAACCGTCGGATCGTGGTGTAACAGCTAGTGGATGATGACCGTTGGATTGTGTCTCTTCTACACAACGGTCAAGTTCCTAAAGGGTGCAATCTGCACCGTGGATGGGAGATCTAGCGGTTACGGAGTTGGAAGGGTTTTTACATAAGCCAACGGTCACCCCATGATTGATCTGAACCGTAGAGTCGCGATTAGACACGATCTAACAGTCAGAATTCAAACCTGCTGAAAGGATGCGCAGAAAGGGTGTTTTCCAACGGGAAAAGCCACCACAAGCTCTATAAAAACAGAAGAAATTGTCCATTCTAATAGAATTTAGATTTCTACTTTGGTATACCCAAAATTGCTATTTCCAGCACAATTCTCTCTCTCTAATCCCCTACAAAGTTTCTGTTTTACTGTTTTAGAAGTTTTGTTCAAAGTGTTCTATGTTCTGGAGAAACAGACACTTGTGTCTCACATACTTGCAAAATTCAAAGGTGATTCAGGGCTTGATTCCGTTCAGTACAGAACGTCGTCAAGCAATC
This sequence comes from Tasmannia lanceolata, assembly GCF_043159265.1. NCBI lineage: Eukaryota > Viridiplantae > Streptophyta > Magnoliopsida > Canellales > Winteraceae > Tasmannia > Tasmannia lanceolata. Next base: position 1,923,292 of record NW_027518693.1, read on the forward strand.
GGTTTGGAACCGGGCTTCATTGCATCTTGGAGGCGAGTTCGTGGTCCCTTTTGCACACTACTGGTGGGGGCGAATATCATCTTAAGGAGAGCGTTTACGCACCTTGAAGCATCTTCCTATCTTCTTATCTTTTCTTAGATTGAACCAGTACACAAATTTTCCAACAAAAAGGTCATATGTTAAGTACATTGTCATTAAAATTTCCTACTTTTCTTACTCACGGAAAAGAATAAGTTCAACCAACCCTATTCAAGTCTCCAATTTTTTATGATAATACTTCTAAATTAACCAGAAATATATCATTTCCCTCTAAAGTTTTCTCAAGAATTTATTTTCTTGGAATTTCAACAGGGCGTAAAGGTTTGGGAAGTTCATCTGCTACCTGGTTGGATCTTGAAATAAACAAAAGGTTGAGATCCTAGGGGTGCCACCTTGTATTGTATAAAGTATAAATCAATTTCAATGTGCTTTTAATAAAGTAAGGGAAATATTATCCGCCCAACCTTATTTTGATATTTGCACAAACCCAGTTGTCTTTTTTTCTTTAATTGGCTGGTGAAGCTTTTTGGGAAATATAATAACCTTTTCACAGCTTTTCAAATACTAAAAGACAGGATGGGTTAGCAGCTGATAATAACCGATTGCCTGCCCAGCTCTATAAGGTATTCAAGTGTTCACGTAAAAGACAAGATGGGTTAGCGAAAATATCAAAATAGGGTTGTGATGATAATGGGATATCATTTCCGTAAAGTAATTAACTTTTCCATCCAAGTGTTCAATTCATTTCCCTAAAGTAATTAACTTTTGCTTTATTTAATACAGTGGGCAGATTTATGTAAAGCATACCTTGTGGAGGTAAAATGGTACAATAATGGATACATGCCGATATTTGATGAGTATCTCAACAATGCATGGATATCAATATTTGGGCCGGTCATACTATCCACTACCTATTTTTCAGCAAACCTGTCATGCCCCGACCCCACTGTGCAGATATTGTCCGGTTCTGGGTCATCTACACTCCCCGGTTTTGTTTTCCAGCAGCACAGCCCATACCCGACCCACTCCGCGGGGCCCGCCCCTTGGAGATGCTGAAAACGCGTCTACACAAGGAGAGGGGAAATCCACATATATAGTACAATAACTTTTCCTCCCTTTCCGATGTAGGATCTCACAATCCACCCCCTCCCCCCTAAGTCCTAGCATCCTCGTTGGCACACCGTACTTGATGGGAGGTCCCGCTCTGATACCATTATGTCGTGCCCCGACTTCACTATGTAGATATTGTTCGGTTCTGAGTCATCTAACCTCCCAGATTTTGTTTTCTAGCAACACTAACCGTGCCCGACCCACTCCGCGGGGACCACCCCCTGGAGATGCTGAAAACACGTCTATACAGGGAGAGGGGAAATCCACATATATAGCCCAGTAACTTCTCTTCCCTTTCCGACGTGGGATCTCACAAAACCAAAGATAACAAGGGAGGAAATGGAGTACCTATACAACCATCCCAATCTCATACAATGTTCATCAATGATGGCTCGACTCTGCGATGATTTGGGGACCTCAACGGCACATAAGCCTTGCTTCACTTAACAATCTTGTTTAGCTGTTTCATGACTATACCGCCTTTGAAGAATTCACTGTATATCTTATATCTTTTTCACCATTGCAGGCAGAGTTAGAGAGAGGTGATGTTCTCAAATCGATCCAATGTTACATGCATGAAAAAGGCGCTCTTGAAGCAACTGCTCGTCACCATATAAGAGGTCTAATTAGTGATACTTGGAAGAAGATGAACTCAGATTATGGCTCTTGTTCTCTGCTTTCCGAAACTCTTAACAATGCTGAGTTGGATTTTGCACGGATTTTCCCTTGGTATACCAATATGGCGATGGATTTGCAAACACTGAATCCAAGGAGCGAGCCACGTTATTCCTGGTGAACCCTTTTCAGATATGGAATAGTAAGCCTAGTTTGATATATGTGGATGATGTGGAAGGGTTAATGTATATTAGCTTCATCTCAGCGGTTGTCAGAGTAACCCCAAATGTAGTGTTATCTATATGAAGTAGCGAACGTATTAACAACAATGTCTTTCTAGTCATTGTCATCGAACCAATGTCTATTTCAATACTCTAAAAGTCAATTTATGATAAAATCAAGAGAATTGGACTAATCTTGCTTGATTACAATCAATCATAGACTGTTCTTGTATAGAGCACTTAAATTATAAACATAGAATGAAAGCAAGATAATTATGAAAGGAAACTATCCTAATCCAATATCCCAATCCATCTAGTTTCCTACTTTATCAAGGTTCCTTTGATCATAATAAAAAATGGAAAGTGTTCAATTGAAACAGGAAAACGTGACTGAATTGGTCCTAGTTACACTACGAGACCGAGGGAAAGAAGGGAGGAGATTCTCAAACAAGGAAAAGGATCCAATTACTTTGAAAGAATTGAATGCATCTAACTAACTTGCTTAATATACCACCAAGATGATCCAGCAAAGAGATTTACACCCAATCCAACTGTTGGATCTTACATATTCTAGCATACCCTCTCAAACGTACGTGGACTGAAAATTGACATATGTTTGATTGTAATAAAATGTCCGAAATTGATTACAATAAAAATCCACAAAAAATAATTAATTAGCACACTGAATGTCCGCTGATGTATATTGCCGATGATGTTGAAGATGTGTCACTTGGGAGAGCCGAAATGGACTGGATGAACCTCAAGCCTTGATGGGTGAGTTTCGTGGCCGGTTTAGATTCCGTTCCTCATAAGAATGAGCCACTATGGGCCAGTCCATCCAATGGGCTAAAGTAAGCCTTGATGGGTAGGACATCATGGGTCGGTTTTTAGTACCGATCCACATAGAATTTGAAAATCTCTTTCAACCATGCACTTCAAATGAAATGAAGTACCTCAATTAAAAGGAGTCAATATTTCAGGCGCCCACTACCTCAACTGAGGCACCCCAACCCAAATAGACAAAATGAAGTGAAAGGAAGAAGGAATAAAGAAATGGTGAGAAGTGGTAATTACTAAGAAGGATGACGGAAAATATCAGCGGAAAAATACTAAGCATTTGGACAATGGAAGGATTTTTTTTGAAAAAAAAAAGGTGCACATATCAAGCATGGAGATGTGCAATATAAAGATGAGTGAAAGAAAGTGGATTAAAATAAAATACAAGGGGGTCAATGTGTGTGTGCGCGTGAGAGAGAGAGAGAGAGAGAGTGGCAATATCAATTTCAAAAGGTACGTACGTAGTTTAATTAAAAACAAAAGAGGGGTGTAGGGATCAAGATTGGAGGTGCTAATTTTACCTTGGGTAAGGGCGGGCTGGATGTAGATGTTGAGGGACTCCTTGGACTTCACTGGGGGTGGATAAACTTGCGTTGTTGTCTCCAGCCGAATGGATCATTTGGCTCCTTGTTGTGCTAGGGGTGCGGTTCCAGCCCCCTGCTCCACCTATCAACGGAGTAGGCTCGCTAAGTCACCCAGCGGACTAATAAGGTGGCTTGGCTGTTGGCTCTACGTGAGCGTTTGGGCCTTGCTAGTATTTTGGATAGCTAACATATTCCAGGTACTTCTTCTTGTTGCCATGATGATTCGGCTTTCTTTTTTGTCAATCTGTTTCCATTAAAATATGGTTGAGTGCAAACGGGTCCCTCCTTGCTGTGCTCATTCTTGGGGGGGGGGGGGGGGGGGGGGGGGGGATAACCCGCACCCAAAGTTTAGAACTACAGGGGAACCTTTCGATACTCAAATCCTAAGGGATAGTCAAATCCTAAGGGGCCGTTTGGATATGCGGATTTTAGAATATGAGATTTCTTCAAAATTTTAGCTAAGAGACAAGAGAAGAAGCAGACCAGCCCTCGTTTTTTACTTCTCCCCTTCTTTCCATCAGTAAGAGAGTAGTAGATCCTCCCATATTTCCAGGTTTTAGAAATCTAAGGATGCATGAGAGATTTTTAAAACATAAATTTCTCACTTAAAATCCAAGAAACACTGTCACGACAGCATACAACAGCTTGATCATGAACCCTCTTTTTACACTGTTTTCAAACTAAAAACCTATATTCTAAAATCCACATTTCCAAACGGCCCCTCCGTGTTCGCTTCCTTAATTATCTCATATACCCTCACCTAAATGTCTTAAAATTAGGCTTCAAGCCTTCAACTAATAAAAATAAAAATGATTGTTTAAATTAGGTGGCTAGCTTCAAAAAAAATAAAATCAGTCAAGTTTTAAATTAAACACAACATATTTGAACAATTGCACCAGTAACTTTTTCGAAATAGCACTGAGATTTTTTGTTGTGATGAGCAATTTGAAGAAAACGTTACCTAAAAATCTTCATTTTCAGGAAGCCCTGTTTGGATTGGAAGAAAAACATTTCTAATGGAAATTTTATTCTTGAATATTTTCTACATGATTATGGTTCATTTGAAGGGATAGTAACACAAATTAAAGGTCCTCCTAAGTGAAACTTGAATAGGGTTGGTTCGATCAAGTTATTTTTTTTAGTGTAGAAACAAAATTAGGAACTTCTAGAAATAATTTTCCTTTCCAAACTTTTCCAAAAAGTTCCTCCAATCCAATCAGGGCCTAAATGCAAAGTCCAATACATGATGAGATTACTGTTTTATTCACTCTCTTACCCAATGTACAGTGAAATTTAAAAAAAAAATACATATAGAGCCTTGATGGAAGGAAACATCATACAAAAAATGAAAAAAACATAAAAGCTAGAGAGGAATTTCAGGAACAAAAGCATTCAGAAAGGAGCTGAAACCACGTCTCTAGTCCCCCTAACAAGAGGAGCAATCCTCAGATGAGGTGCACAGTAGTCCCATTCTTCTCCTGAATCCTCAATTGTTGTTTCCTTGTGACTCGCACTCACCACCGGTTCCAAACCCTAATTACATCACAACCCATTTCATTTTGTGAGTCCATGGAAATAAATACGATCCAACGGTTCATATTTAATCTAAACAGTACTATCTTAAATCAAGGGCTAGGATCGTCTAATATGAGAGATTTTTAAGAGTAGGCGAGAGTACACATGTATAATGTGAATTCAAAAGAACAGTGATATTTACCTTGGTGAAAATACGTATAGCTTCTTCTATGCTTTTTGTGTTCATCACATAGACTGCAGCATCCTACAATATATAAAAAGGTACATGAGTTCTTCAAATATCATTCAATTCCTTACAAGAAGAAACAATAAATTTAGAGAAAATTATAGAAATCTATACTATCAGGATACCCATTTAAAGGTCCATGAGTTCTTCAAATATCGTTCAATTCCTTACTAGAACTAACAATAAATTTAGTATCAGGAGACCCATTTAAAGGTCCATGAGTTCTTCAAATATCCTGCAATTCTTTACTAGAACTAACAATAAATTTACGGCCGAATAATAAAAAATTAATACCCATTTCTTCTTCTTTTTTGAATGGCCTTCCCAAAATGGGGAATATCACAGAAAAAGAAAAAAAAAAGGACAAAAACCATTCAAAAAAAGAGAGAGGAATGCTCTAACCCTTGCATATTGCATTTGATTAAGGGTAAGCGTCCGTGGCTCGTTTTCGATCGAAGACTTTCTCTCAATTGTGAGGGCCGAAGATTTCTTCATTTCTTAGATATAGATATTGTATAAGCTACAGAGAAGAGACTAAAATGAAAAGGAAATTGAAAGTCTCCCTCTCCAAAATAACTCAAAAAAGGACTCGCCATTGGAAACATTGTCTCTAGTTAAATAGGAGGTCTGATGGTGGAGGTGGACTACAGCTCGGACACGTGTTTGTCCAGGGTGAATCCAACCGCACATGTGGCAATCTATATGTGGGTGTCAGGGACAAGTGGCGATAGATAAACATTGTCTCTAGTTATACCATGTGCCGTGTAGGGATTTGCTCTCTTTCACTCTTATAAAAATCAAGTAGCTGCTAATGACACATGTATCTCTGTACAATTAGGATCTGGTTGAGATGATGAGATAAATAGAGATCTAATTCCAACCACAGTCATGTGGGTCCCACCTTTGGTTGTTTGAGTGGCTTCGATTTGGAGCTCCTAACAACAAACATACACATGGTTAAAAACATTAGAATTCGATGTATTACAATGTCCAAGGTTTTCAAATAGTTCAGTTGCCGCCCTACCATCACAATAGTATAGTCGGTCCCATCTTTGATTGTTCTCAAGCAGTTATTTGATGGCCTGAGGCACAAAAAATACGCATTGACCAAGGCATGTCAATGGTCATGCAGGGGTGATAAGTTTTGATTTCCACTTATCTTTGTTGATTATTGTTGGAGATAAAACCGGGCCTCAGCTGTATGGTGCCTCGTGCCTCCATGACCCGGAGTGCCCTCACTTAGGAATCGTCAATGCGGCATGAAGGAAATGGATGTTCGGAAGGCGCTCGGCTCGTCCATCAGCACAGAACATCCAGCCCACATGGCATCTAGAACTCATGCGCCGCCTCATTGCCCAATCAGCCATCATTCCAGATCTCCCTAGACCTCGTAGCATGCTAGTTTCAATCATGCCGTCACCATGCAATGACTCGGCAGCATAGCATGCCAGTTTCAATCATGCCAACAATTGCCCCAGTGCCACTCCACTTTCAAGTTTCACCCCCTGAGTCATGAAACCTCCATCTACAGAAGGGAAACCCGCACTCCAATTCGAAGGTAACGCAAGGTAATGCCCAAAAGACCCAAACCAATTCCTTGGCGCTTAAACTTCATCTGTTGCCTCTACTAATTTGAGTGTCGAATGGTTTACTTAGAGTCACAGCACCTTTACTTAGAGTCGCAGCACCGGACATTCCTAACCTTCTTATGCCTAGAAATAGCCTTGCCGACTGTCTTGGTGGACCATGAGGAGCTTTCAATCGACCCGAGCCGGATTCGAGTACATAGCAACATATTGGTGCCCACCATGGGTCCGATTGAGTCCTCACATAAACCAACTTTGATTAAGTAACTAAAAGTAAAACTAGTATTCAAGAGCAAAAGCTTTGAAGTCCAAATTTTTTATAAGTCAACCAATTCACCCTCCTCTTGAGTGTCCATCTGGGATTTCAGCGGCCAATGTGACGTCCTATGGTCTTAGGATACGCGCTCAAGGTATCGCGGGCCGTACCAGCATACATTGGGATTTTCAGATGCCGAGGGCCCAAGTTTCTGTCAAGGACTCCAAATTGGTCCTGCCGTGTGGCGGCTTCTCGCCGGGGGATTGCATGGGCCCCATGCCATTGATGCTGGATTTTGACCCCTACACTTTTACACCTCGTTCAAAAAGCACACATTTAATTTCCAAAAACAAAACATTTTTATTTTCAAAATTATTTTTAAAAAAAAAACTCTTGTTTTGGATGGGCCACCTCTCTCTCTCTCTCTCTCTCTCTCTCTCTCTCTCTCTCTCTCTCCCCCCTCGGGTGTGTGTGCAAGGAGGATTTTTCAATACCCATGAAGTACTTCTCTAAACTCCGTCATATCAATAAACAAAACTCATATCATCAAACTGATACTACTACAATTCCTTAAGTTGTCCTTTTACAAACAAATAAGGAATTACGCACACAAATAAAAGACCAAAAGACAAATGAGCTTATGCAAGTCATGCACACTCTAAATCTTGTATGTATATATGGAAGTTAAATCAGAGAACATGAAAGAGAGAAAAGAAAAGAAAAACTAAAATGAAACTAGGAGATTATTCTACGGAAAGATGTTCTATTAGCTTCGACGTTGTGGTTGCATTAGTTGTGCGCTGGCTTAGTCATGGTACTTCCACCATAACCGAGCTCAATGAATCGTTGCCGTTAGTAACCATACTCCTTTCTCCTTTATCGTTGTCGTTGTCTCTCGGTTTTTCCTCGTCTCCATCCCCTTTATTGCCTCTGTAGATGGCGTACAGAATCAGTTGCAGAGTTCCTAGTCCACACCCGAATCCGTTGGGAACCTGCAAAGGGCACCAACAAACCACATCCTTTCAGTTCGTTACACTCTACATCATATGTTACATAGGGGTGAAGGAACAACCCACATCCTTGGTAGTTAAACTCTAAAGTGTCATGGGACCCACCAGCTCCTTTATACATGTTTGTTATAGCACGTAGGGACCCACCATTTTACACTTCATGTTTCGATACCCATAACACATATGCATAAGGTGGAGCCCACATTTTACACCTTATAATTTGATGTAGTGGGCCCACTATTTAAACATAATGTTCTAATAGATGGGGCCTGCTATTTTACACCCTTGCATATCATGGCCCAAGAATGTCAGTGATTTAATTGAGATTTTATATGTTGTGCGCTTGAAGTCCATTATTTTTCAAAAAATTATTTCCAATAAATGACAAAATACTACCTGTGTTAGTAAGCAATAAATTTTAAATTTTATTTTACAAAACGCACAATGAATAAATCAGAATAACAATGCTAACGGAAATTATATCCTTTTCAAAATGAAAATCAATGCAACAAAAAAACAGAACTTGGCAAACAGAATATGATTTTCGGTTATGTTTGTCAAGTTTTTATACGATGTAAGCCCTTGTAGCACCGTAATTTTCAAAATCTATTGTACGGACAACATCATAGGATGATCCGAACCATCCATGTGATGGGCCATAACAAAAATAGGTATGCCCAAAAAATCATTTCTATAGAATGATCCCAACCCTCCGATCTGTAGAGAAACTCCATATTATGGAAACTCTGTAGATCGGAGGGCTAGGATCATCCTATGGAAACGATTTTTGGGGCTCAGCCTATTCAGGTTGAGGTTCAAATTAAAGAAGTAAAGACAGCTGGGTTTCTGTAAATATCAAAACATGGTTGTGCTCATAACATTTCCCTTTTTAAGAAAAAAGGAGCAGTGAGTATGGCCCAGTGAGTATCCCCTTTAGGAAGGAGCCAAGCAGCCAATGTCATTTTGATATTTTCATTATTACACACCTCGTGAAGTCTTGGGAAGGGAAATTATATTAGCACGACCAAGTTTTGATATTTGCACTAACTTATCTTGTCTTTTATTTTTTAAGGAGCTGTCAAAGGTTATTATAGTTCCAAAAAAAGTTCTCACAAGCCAATTGAAAAAGAAAAGACAAGCTAGGTTTGTGCAATTATTAAAACATGGTTCTGCTGGTAACATTTTCCTGCAGAAATTATTTTGGGGACTTGGTAATTTTCAGGAAAAAAGAGAGAAGAGAAGGGAACAGAAGCTCACAGCAACAAAAGGATCGTGCCCCAAAAGACCGTAGATGAACCAGGAAGTACCGCAGAGGAAGACAAAGAGAGACAGAAAAAATGGCATGAACTCCACGCTTTTCGTTCGGATCACCCGTCTCTGCAACAGCATATACACCATCAAAACCATGTATGTATATCAACGTAGAGTTTTTATATGGTGCTCGACCGTCAAGTCCCTTGTGGGCGGTACCACTCTTGATGTTTGATCCAACCGGAGAACACCTTTTAAGAGGGGCTGCTGTTGGATCAAACATTAAGGGTGGTACTTTTGACGTACCACCAACAAGGGACTTGAAGGTCGGGCACCATATAATTTCTCATCAACAAAAGGAGAAAAAGAATGTAAAAGAAGCAAATTCCTCCTCTTCTTACCATGATCGATAAAGGAGAGGCGTACATGCAAATGGAGAAGATGGTGGCTGCAAACCCACAGAAAATCTTCCTTTTCTGGTGGTGGAGGGCCAAGAGAGAGACAAGGGCTACGGCCGAGAAAACCATCAGTACTAAGACTAGCAATCCTAGTATCTTCCCTCTCACATTCTTCGGCGCATATATAAGGAAGATGACAACGTATACGAACTCGATTCCGGCTCCTGTGCCGTTGATCGTGCTCACTAGAAGGTTGTGTGGAGACACGAAAGGCAAGCCATACCTATACATCAAAGTTCGGTGGATACACTTAGAATGTAACTGCATAGATAAGTAAACTACCTTTCGCCCCCATTTTTAATCATATTTCACTAAGTGGTAGTTTGGATATGCGGATTTTAGAAATTTGGATTTCCTCGAAAACCTGGATGGGAGACGAGAGAAGAAGGAGACCGTCCGTCATTTTCTGATTTCTCGCCCTTTTTTCTAACAACAAGAGAGTAGGAGATTATCCCAGGTTTTAGAAATCTCATGATGAGGAGAGATTTCTAAAACCTAGATTTCTTACTTAAAATCTAGGATTCTAAATAGAAGCAAAACAAATTGTCTCCTTCTCTTGTCTCTCATCTTGGATTTTGAGGAAATCCAAGATTCTAAAATCCGCTTATCTAAAATTTTGGGCTATCCTTTCATTTCCCTATCAAGTGAAGGGTATTGGATGATGCACGTGGGAGGTTTGCAAGCATCTGTTTGTAGTAAAAAGACAAAAATAGCCCTAACCTGACGAGAGAATTTGATAAAAGAAGAGAAATGATATCATCACAAACCATCTTGTGTTTTTTAGTATTTAAAGAGCTGTCAAAAAGGTTAAAACATCTCCCAAAAAGTGCTCAAGGAGCTAATTAAAGAAGAAAAGACAGCTGGGTTTGTGCTAATATCAACATATGGTTGTGCTGGTAGCATTTCCCTGAAAAAATTGAAGATACTATCATTGATTCATTGTAGGGTTTGAAAAGAGATTTTATATGGTGTAAGCTCTGATAGTCCGGTATTTTTACAAAAAGTACTGTATGAACCACTCTATAGGGTAATCCAAACCGTCCATGTGATGGAAAACAACCTAAACAGAGAAACTAAGGAATAGGTGGTCTGTGTGGTATTTTTGGAAAAATACGGGACTACAAGGGCTTACACCATATAAAATCTCTTTAATAAAATCTCTTTAATAGGACAGGTATTTGGCCCATGAATTTAGACATTTCCACCCGTATCCCTTTGTCCTTTCAAAACTAAGGATCAGAGATAGGTGGAACTAGGGGTGTAAACAAGCCGAGCCGAGCTTGGCCAAGCTCGGCTCGGCTCAGTCAGGCTCGGCCAGGCTCGCGAGCCTTATCGAGCTCGGGTTATATTAAATTCACACCCCCGACTACTCTTTTTACACTACGGGGGTGGTCCAAGTAACAAATGGGGTTCCAAAAAAGAAGTCACATATTTTTCCTCCCCCTTTCACTCCATGGACAATCCTTTTAGTGTATATATTAATATATAATATATATTTCAATATATTAAATTCTTAACGAGCAGAGCCGAGCCTGGCCTAACTCAGGCTCAGCTCGTTAAGCTTAATGAGCCTGGCTCGTTAAGGATTCGAGCCGAGCTCAAGCGAGCTCCCGAGCCCGAGCCAAAATTGACATCTGTAGGTGGAACCGTCTAACTTTAATAGGGGCTATCAAGGAGATAAGACTGAAAACAGAGATTACCATGCAGAGAGGAGACAGTTGAGCAAGGTCATGACATAAGGGACTCCTGAGAATTTTTCTGTTGATTTGCTCTGTATGATCCTCCTAAATGTAATTCTGTACAAAACCCAACATATATATACAATTATATAATATCAGCACCATACCACTAGATGAGAGAGAGAGAGAGAGAGAGAGAGAGAGGAAATTTTTAGAACAGTCTAAGATTTTAATCAGCACCATATCAGGAAATACAAAAAGAAGGGAGTGAGAGAAAGAATTAAAGAAAATTAAAGAAACTTTTTATGAGATTTTCATAGAAGAACATGATTAGGTGCATGAATAGAAGGCTTCTTTCAAAAATATAAAATAATCACGGGAGGAAAATATTAGAACTTCACATGATTTTTATAAAGAAGATGACAAGAAGGCAAAGAAAAGAAGAACGAATTCTCAGTTTCTTTAAACAGAATTATCTGCAGAGCTCAGAGACCCAATAGAATTGAATGCAAAACAGTATTCTCTGCTACTTTTACTCAAGAATTGAAAAGAAAATTGCATGGCTAATCTGAAATAAAGAAAAGAGAAATGATATTTAAAATATTATTCAAGAAGAGAATAGGGTCACAACACCTTGAGAGAAAAATTAAATCATGGAAACAAACATAAGATGGAATCATGAAAATGAGGAAGGCTATACTTACATGGGAGCCAAGAAAAGAAACAGAGCAGTGGCATTCCCTGTTTCAAAAATATTGTAAAAGAGAAAACTCATTAAGAAAAAATTGAAGAGAAACCCAAGAAAGATTGAGAATCCAAACAAAACAAAACAAAAAAAGATCAAATCACCCACCAAAAATCCCAATCGAGAATTGAAGGACATTCATCTTTTCAGAAAACTGACACCGGACACTGAAAACCAAGATCAAGAATCTCAAAGAGCACTTGAATTTCCTGACCAAATCACTGAATTCTTTTAATTGAATGAATGCAACAGAGAGCTCTAGTGATCAATATATATAGAGAGAAAGAAAGTGGTAGAGTAGCTATTGACTTCACTTTCATCAAAAGGCCCGGTAAATACAAAATGTTATGTTTCAATTCCTTCTCTCACTCTCTATGCAATTTCACCTTTTATTTTTACTTGGCTCTGTTTATATTTCTTGATATTCTTAACTAGGCAGAAATTCTCTATTTTTTCGTTTATCTTCTTGTTTTACTTGTTACTGTTATTCTATTTTGAGATTTGGTGGTTGTGAAATCACACACTCGAGCCCCTTCTGTTTCATCCAAAATAGGTGTCCATCCGAATCCTATTTTTTTTCTAGAAAATTACTGAACCGTCCCTAATTATGATATAATTACAAAAATAACCCTGCAAGAGTGGACAAGTTTCTTCCGGAAAGTGGGCCCCTGAAAATTGCGGAGTTGGGGACGGATATTTGGGGTCTTGTTTTCTTTTAGAGTGCAAGCTATGAAGGTGGGACCCCTTTTTTTATATTAAAAGACGGAGCAATTTAAGATTTGTGTTCGAACTGCATTAGTATGATAAAATCAGCAGTCAAGAGAGTTAATAGGCCGTTTCACCTACATCGTGACACACGACAAAACCGTTCGTAGCCCATGTCTCAGCATTTGGATCAAGGGAACGATTCAGATTAAAACTTCTAAAAACCCTTTGAAAAGGTAGCTTGTAACCTAATTCCTCCCCTTTTCTAATTTTTTTCACTCTAAGGGGTGTCAACGGATTCACTTCGGATCGAATCCATGTCTTAGTCACGATCCAATCAAATCCATTATCGGTCGGATTGGATTCGGAATGTTCTTCCGATCCTACGTCTTTTGTCCCGGTCACGATCCATTTCCAATCGGACCGTCCATCAGAGATAAATGAATTCCAAGGCTGCCTTAACGTTTCTTTAACAAAGCAGTGAGTAGTAAAAGAGAAAGCAAAATGTAGTTGAAACTGTAGTTGCCAATAGAAAGAAAGAGAAAAAGATTAAAAAAAAATATTAACCTTAGGAAGAAATACCTCTTTGCTCAGAGTGAGCAGGCAAATCCGCAAACATATGCAAGAAGAAATGGATTTCACAATGAAAAGATGCGGCCACCATATAATTTCTCTGAAAAGAGATGGAAACTAAGAAAAGTGAAAGTTTTAGGTGTGAGCCAAAACCTTTTCCAATTATTTAAATCCACTTTAAGTAAAGACATATGAGTACTCCTCATTTCCCACGTTAGAAGTAACCTTAATTTGCTCATATTGGTTGTACTCTGCTAGGCAACAGAGCTTAGTGACTTCTATTAAGTAGATGTAAGAGTTTTATTATTGAAAAACTCTACTTGAGAGAGCCTTTTGGGTGGACTAACATCGAAAAACTTGGTTTTTTTTTTCCAAAATGACAAAAAATCCCTATTGGATTATAATGTAGGATATTTTACCCACCGATCTATTGAATTTTCTTTTACTTCTCCTACTTTTTTCTCATTTTTGCTTTTCCGATTCCCACTTTTCTGTGTAAGCAAGAGAATGGAATCTTGGAAATAAGTTTTGTTTCCTTGGTGATACGAGCAAAGTAAATTACGGATACAGCCAAAATAGGTCAGTTTTGTACAACATCATTCTTCTTTTTTATTTGGCACGTTTGGACACCTTATGAAAAGAAGAGAATTTATATGATGGGTGGCCATGAAAACACGTGAAGTCTAAAAAAGTAGGCGGCCACTTTTCTTGATGATCCAAACCGTTCATCTGTTTGGGCACAGCGTAAATAGGTTGTGCCCCAAAAATCATTTCCGTAGGATGATCCTAACCCTCCGATCTTAACTAATCTGAAAATGAAGATTTCCAAAAATCATTTATGGAATCTTCTACGGATCGGAAGGTTAGGAACTTAGGATCATCCTATGGAAATGATCTTTTGGGCACAACCTATTTACGTTGTGCCCATACAGATGAAAAAGTGGGCCGTACCTACTTTTTTTAGACTTCACGTGTTTTCACGGCCATCCATCATATAAATTTATATATTCATTGCGGAATTTGTGTCATCTTTTATTTTTTTGAGTTTATAATAATTTATTGATAATTGTGTATAAGACAATATGTCCCCTTTTATTACCTTCTTCTTATATCAATAAAATTTAAGGTGTTGGCCTGGGTTCCTACATAAATTCAGGGTTAAAAAAGACTATGTGTACATCAGCATTCTATTTTATGTTGAAAGAATACCCAATCATTATGGGTCAGGCACCAAATTAGTCTTAAGCCCAATCTATTTTCGGGAAAAAAAAAAAAAAGAGCTTGAAAAGATACGTCTTGAGCATTTGGGTACGGAAAACTACTTCATGTGTACCGCTTGTTCCGTTAGTAATTCTCATTATCGCATTTGGGACCCACCACTTGAAACTCTACCCAATGATATTTACGCCCCTTTTGATCACGAACGACACAGTGTACTTTGCAATCAAAGCCACTGGAATTTTGTGACATCAAGTACATTAGCTCCCTTTTCATCATTGATACACTGATGCTGGGTGTCCCTGGTGATCAAAAGGGGCATAAATATCACTCCCCATTAAGGTTAAAATAGAGGTAGAGTGCACGAGAATGAGAATTGGCATGAATGCACATGGTGAGAAGTGGCAAAAAAAAAGACAAGGAAAAAACCAATCATATTTTGCGTGGAGTTTTTTGTTCCATGTTTTTCAGGCTTTACTTACCCTTTCCTCACTCAGAGCCTCTCGTGTCTATCCCTCTCCAACCATCTCTCACAATTGAGTAACCTCTCTCTGTTGTAGATAATAACATAACAAAATGTAGAAAAAGAACAGTATAATTTATTGGGAAAAGCACTTCCAGGAAGCTATCTTTAAGATAGTAATTTCCCACATATAGTTGCAAGTGAGCTCTTCAAATTATATCTCCAGGATACAATGTCCAACACTAAGAATTTTAACAAGACTGCACTTCTTGTATTCTCACGAAATAGAACCCACTCAGAAAAAATTTAAACTTATATGTAAGAGAGAAGAGAATGACAAAAGAAGATTTTTTAACAAACTCGGATCGAGTCCTTTTTAAAGACTTCAAATAGGTGCAAAAACACCTTTCCGAAGAGACTCAGAATCGGTGCAAAGACACCCTTCCGAAGAGACTTGCACCATTTTTTTAAAGAATAGGCGCAACTCTTCAAATATAGCCGTTTAACAGAAAACAGTTTCGGCATTTAAAATTTAAACTCTTTTGTTTGAATGACAGTTATAGCCATTAGGCTTAACCATCCTTTTATCTTCCTTCTTATATATATATATATATATACACACACTTAAAGTTCATTCATAGTGCTCTCTCAAAGAGAAAGAGCTCCAAAAAACTTGAATGAGAAGAGTGAATCATTCACCTATTTATAGATGAAGGAGTTTGAATCCTAAATCTTCATGTGGGATTCAACAAATTTCAAATAATTCCCACCAAAGCATTTGAACATATTCCAAAATGAAAAAGTAGAGGGAACTTGCACAACTCTCAAGACTTTGATTTTTTCCTTCAAATTAATGAATGGAACTTGCACAAATCTCAAGACTTTGACTTTTCCCTTTAAAAAATATTATTGTAATGTAATATAATTTATAATATAAAATACATCATTAGTAATATAATACAATATATAATATATAACAATCTCACCATTGAGTAAGGTAATGTTGCTGGAAAAAAATTCATGGGAGCCAAACATGCCTGTAACAACTACCCAGTTAACACTAAGGCTATGTCTGGCTGCCATGATTTTTCTTTTAATGAAAATTTGGTTTCTCCAATAGGTGAGAGAGGGGTAGGGCTGTGGCAGAAGGAAAGAGATTTGAGATGACACAATTTAGATGAGTCAGAGAAGTGGCTAAAAATCGTAAAAAAGTTGATCCTATTTTGAGTAGAGTTTTTTGTTTCCTGCTTCACCCTCATCTCCACTCCGAGGGCATGTTTGGCTACAAGGAAAACGTATTCCATGGAATATTTGTGAGGCCAATTAAATTTTTTTTTAATTATGGAGATAGAGAAAATTTGTTGCCAATGAATATATTGGGTCATTGCTTTTTACATATAAAAACCCTTTTTTTTTTCTTTCTTTTTTGGGGTTGGTTACATATACGAATTTATTCCAATGGAAGGTACAAATAACATAATTCTAGAGAAATGAGCCATCCTCATCTTTCTACACCTGCATGATATCTACTTCCCAAGGAAATTTAATTTTGAAAGAGAAGGATACATCCCCCTGCAAAGTTTTAGCAGCTTGTGTTGAGGGGTGTTGCCATGCGAAGAAGGGCATGCGAATAAATGCATCCTTATTTATGAGATACAACTGCTGGCATTCGCCAAATCCAAGCATTTATGAAGGAGTGATAAGGAGAAGCCTCTTGAAATTGTGGGCTCAAGCCAAGCTACTATCATCTTGCTTCTTTCTTTATCAGGAAGGTACCAAATTGATATGGGATTTAAAAAAGTAGCTAAACATACCCGATTTTTCTCGAGAAATTTGGTAAGAAAACTTTTTTTTTGGAATTTTTTACTTTTCCATTGTTTGATTCCACATTAGAAAAGGGAATTGCCGGGGTCCATCGCAAAAGGCATTACGCAGCTGGTCTGTCGCAATTGTCTCCATTACACAGGTGGGTGGTCTGACATGCGACAAACCAGCTGCGTAATGCCTTTTGCGATGGACCCTAGCAAATCCCTAAAAAAATAGGGAAATGATATCAGAAGAACAGGGCATTATTAATTGCATAAACCCAGCTTGTCATTTCCTTTTTAATTGGCTTGTGAGAGCTTTTTGGGAACTGACCTTTGACAGCTCTTAATTAATTAAGGCACTCCTTAAGGTACAAACTCAAAAAATTTGCAAAATTCTCAAACCATGTGTAAAATGATTGTAAAATTTCCTTCCCACTGAGTTGGTGGAAATGTCAAAACATGATTGTGCCGATATCATTTCCCAAAAAATAACATGAATGGTCAGGGTTAATGTTTTATTTAGAGGGACCTTTAATTTGTGATGTTATCCCTCTAAATATGCCATAGGCATATTGTTTTCCTCTAAATTAGAGTAGCAAGTGGGGTTGTTTTAGAGTTCCTTGGGGTTGATCATGATAGGTGCATCTGGTTTATTTGTGCCTAACAATAAAATCACTACCATTTCATTGCGCAGTTGAAGTGTATTATTGCATAGGGAAAAAAACCGTTTTATAATTGCATATGTGGTTTCTGATGAAATGCTGCAATTATTCAGTCATTTTCATAAGATTTTATACGGTGCAAGGCCTTACAACAATACAGTAGGGGTATCGCCCTTGATATTTGATCCAACATCAACTCACTTTTTGAGGAGCTGTTGCTGGATCAAATATCAAGGGTGGTACTTCCACTGTATAAAGTCCTTATTGTTGTAAGGCCTTGCACCATATAATTTCTCCATTTTCATGACCATATTGAATGGCATATGGAGAGGTGCAATCATAGAGTTGCGACTGCCATGACTCTCACGGTAAAGCATTAAATGCATGTGAATTAAAATGTGCTGTAGGCCATGCTCCGCAGCCAGGAAATTTTTTTCATGATAAATCAGTGTCTCGTAGCGGTAAGATAGGGGTAGGGCAGTGGGAGGAAGAGAGAGATTTGAAAGGGCACTATAGGGATGAGGGTAAGAAGTGGCTAAAAATCAAGAAAAAGTCGATCCTATTTTGAATAGAGTTATTTATATTCAGATTTTTAACCACTTCAACACTAGTTTCCTGATTTTTGTTTCGTGGTTTTTAGCCACTTCACACATCTTACCCCTTTCTCACCCTTGAAGACACCAATTTATCATGAAGAAATGAAGAAAGAACTAGTCTTGGCTGCCAAACGTGCCCAGTAAGGTAAGGGTCTCTCTCAGATAGAAGTGTAACATGAGACCAAATCTTGTTTAGAGAAAGCTTTTAAGATGTTTGTCTCTGTACTGTTGAGTTGGGAATGCTTTTGCAACAGAACAACAAAAGAGAAATTATTTGATGGAAGGGCGTACAAACACGTACTCATCATCCCATCCTTATATCTGACCCAACAGCAACTCACTTTTTTGACAAGCTACTGGCAGTGATAAATCGACCCCTTTATATGATAAATCGACCCTAATGTCTCTTTTATACCCCTGTTAATACTTAAAAGTATGCCACATACCATCGACCCCTTTAACGTTTCACCTTAAGGTGTCTCTCTTATAGCCGCTTAATACTATGCCACATACCCTCGGGACTCTCTCTCTCTCTCTCTCTCTCTCTCTCTCTCATAGGATCCTGTGTGTTTTTTTTTTTTAACATGAGAAATTAGAGAAAAGGGTTGTTGCGCTCGAGCACAGAAATAGGGGGGTGAGGCCATTGGGGGGGGGGGGGATCCTAACCATTCATTTGAAAGGCCCCATCATGGATGGGGGGCTACCAAAAATCAGTTCCATTGGATCACTAATGGGTGTCCATTTGTGGGGTAAAAAATGGACAGATACTGTTTGTCCACAAATCTGTCCATTTTTTGCCCCACAAATGAACACCCTAAGGTGATCCAATGGAGATGATTTTTTTGTGAACACCCTACCCATGAAAGGGCCCATCAAATGAATGCTTTGTATCCCACCCAAAATGTGGCCCCACCCTGTTTCTGTGCTCGAGCGCAGCAACTCTATCCTCGAGAAATTAAATGATGGGTGCCGTACAAATCCCTATTTTTTAAAATGTGTGTTACGGCCCACTCCATAGGATGATCCAAACTGTTAATCTGTTGTGCCGCCAGGTGAATAGGTTGTGCCCCAAAAAAACATTTCCATAGTATGATCCTAACCCTCAAATCTATAGAGGAACTGCACATTATAAAACTTCAATAGATCGGAGGGTTAGGATCATACTATAAGAAATAATTTTTTGTGGCACAGCTTATTTACGTTGTGGCCCAACCAATGGATGGTTTGGATCATCCTATGGAGTTAGCCATAAATTACTTTTTGAAATATGCAGGTTTGTACGGCTACCCATCATATAATTTCTCAATAAAGCATATCCCATGTGCGGACAACATAGAGCGTCTTTTTTTTCAAAATAAATCACTTTGGCCCAACTTCTTCTGAAGATCCAAACCATTCATTTGCTGGGCCCAATGTAAATAAGCTCTCCCCTAAAAATCATGGCCAAAGGATGATTCTAACCACCCTAAGAGATAATTTTTGGGGGAAAGCCTAACAAATGAAAGGTTTGGATCTTTGAACAATGTTGCCCCAATAAATTTTCTAATAAATACTCATTATGATATGGTGCCCATACGTAGGGGTATCTATTTAAAAAAAAAACCACTTGGCCGACTTTGTACGAAGATCGCAAAGTTAGGATATCAATAAAAATCTCTGCGAGATCAGCCACATAGGCTCTCTTTTCAGCGGACTTGTCTTCATTCGCGAGGTGGCTGCTCTCACATGCAACAGGCCATCCACAAAATGCCTTCTTCGATGGACGCTAGCAAATCCCTATAGGAAACTCCCCAGGGGTCCGTTCAGGCTGTTCAGCTAGTTTCCTCGGAAAGGTAAGAGATATACCGGAAATGGATGGTAAAATGGAAAAGAAACATAATGAAAAACCTGTGAGATGGGCATTCCGTTGCGAGAAAACCCAATAGAAACTAAACTGAAAATATAAAATGATGCATTCAATTGCATAGAAACTCAATAAAACTTTATTAACTTTATCCCAGCCATAATCATCCGAAACCGAATGTGGTAGTCTAGGCATGTTATATAGAGCCCAAATATAATATGCACCTAATGTTTCTAAAATAATTAGGCCCAATATGCTAAAATTTAAATTAAGGAAAGTACAACTACAAGAATAAGAAAATGATACTGACAAAGTGCGCTCGCGCTCTCTGTAAAAGCAATGTGAATTTATTTTCCCATATACCTCTAGAATAACAACTTGATTAGAAAGATGAGAGAGCACCGCTTAAGATGGTTTGGTTATATCCAACGTAGGCCTTTGAATGCTCCAATAAGAAGAAGTGACTAGTGCCAAGTTGATGGAGTAAAAAGAGATCGAGGCAGACCGAAAACAACTTGGATATAAACAGTGAGCAAAGACTTGAGGGCTAGGAACATAACAAGGAACATGACCTTTGATAGGAGAGAATGGAAGAAAATTATCCATTTTAACGAACCCAACTAGTGTTGGGATTAGACTTGGTCAATTTGAGCCGGGTAGATCCCTTTCACCTACTTCATGCAAAATTTCTAAAGGACTCGTTAGCCAACCCCAACTAGTTCGTGACAAAGACTTAGTTGAGTTGAGTATACCTCTAGAATAACAAAGTCATTATTAGCATGTAATTATGGTGGAGAACATGCAGCCACCTCATGAATGAAGACAAAATTTGCTAGCGTCCATCGCAAAAGGCATTTCTCAAAAGACGGTCAAATTAATAAGTCGTGAAGTTTGCTCGCAAAAGGCATTTCTCAAAAGGCAGTCAAATTAATCAGTAGTGAAGTTTGCTAGCGTCGATCGTAGGAGGCATTTCGCTGATGGCCTGTTGCATGTGAGAGCAGCCACCTCGTGAATGACGGCAAAATCCACTGAAACGCGAGCCTATGTGGCTGCTCTCAATTGATTTACTTTATTAAATACATACTAGATTTAAAACCATTTCCATAGTTAAGCTCATTTCACAATCACATTCTAGACTATATATTTATTCTTCATTATATTCAACTAAAATAAATTTTGCTTTCGTTTGAATTTTAACCGTTAATTCAATTCAGATTCTGCCACGGTGAAACCCGATCGACTCCGGCCAATCCAGGACTGACTGGGAATTTCTAAAAGAAGAAATAGAAAAAATAAGAAAGAAATAAAAAGGGGATGAGAATAGTTTCCACAAAGCTTCTAGCCCATTACTGCCTTGGTCATGGCATATTTTCCTAGTAATAAAATCTCACCAGTTCATAAAAAAAAATTCTGTTCAGATTGATGGCTCTCCAGCAGCTAGAAGCCCCACATCTCTTTCTCTCTACATGAAAATCAAGAAACTCCTACAGGAATGAATAGATGAAAGAATCTTTATACATGGTATAACAATTAGACAAAATTGGTCAAACCATTCAAGAGAAAACATAACGTGAAATCCTCTGCTGTGAAATGAGGAACAAAAAAGTGAATCCTCCTAATGAGAGATCTCTTACAAGCTTCACAGACAACTTATACCCATAACAACACATGCAAAGAAAATCCACCGATTTGCCCATTGTATCATCACGAGTGCATCCACACTAGTCAGCCTCGAGAGACAGGTACTCTGTAGCCAGAGCAGCAAGAGAGCAGGGATAGAACACAACAGTCTCTGGAGTTTTAAAAAAGATCCTCCTCCATTGGAGTTAAGGGGCGAAAATTCACCTGGATGGAACACGATAATGATGATGAATGATGGACTCTATGAAAGTTAAGTTTAAAAACCATAACCTGTGGACCTGCTCTTCTGCCTTCACCTCAAATCAGAGGTCGCAGATCCCTTTTTTACTGAGTCTACACAGGAACATACTAAAAGATTAAGAGAGAAAATAGAGAGTTTACTTGCAGAGTTGCAATCAACATGCACATCAACTGCAAAACTGCCTGATAAAATTATCTCGTAAAACAAAAACATAGACTCCAAGTTTTTCCTGCTGTTCTATTTCCCATTTTATCATCTTTCTACTCAAAATAAAAAATAAAAGTACCGGGCAATGTAATTAGAATAACATGGGATTGTGAAATCTACCTCCTGCCAATGGTTGTAAAACATGTGTTTTTTCCACCTCTGTTAACTGAACTGAAGGGGCAGCTGAGCTACCCGTAGCTTCTTGACATTCCCAGATGGTATTTATTTTCGAAAAATCAATCTGTTGTATATAGAGACTGATTAATTTGCAAACATCAATCAAATGAAAAAAATATTAAAATAGAAGGCAAGCAGTAAAAGAATATAAAAGATAATATTGCCTACCTCAGGCTCAGGATCGGACATAGAAGCACCATGCCAGTTGTCAACTGGAGAATATAAATTCTGATAAATTCCATATTCATCGTCAGCCTTTATCGGAAACTGAAGATCTTTCAACTCTAAATAAAAGCCATCATTGACTCCTGAATGCATTTCTTGCATCATATGTTCACCTTCTGGAATAGATTGGGAACGTAATCCGTCAAATGTATTGTGCTCTGCATGACTGGGGATGTCTTCTAAGCCACTGAATCTCTCATCATCATCCATAGGAACTGCATCCTCGAGAATAATATTCGGAGGTAATGGTCCCCGCTCCTGCAAGCAAGTTCGATGAAAATTTGCGTAAAGAAGCTGAGTAACATTCAAAGGTATAAAAATAAGGTAAATGATAGAATGAAGGGTTCCCTTGCAAAAACAAGCTACAAGGGTGGCCCCATGGTCCATATCCACTAAGTAGGCACAGAAAATTACGAAATGGAAGAGCAATAAATGCGCTATGTTGACTTTAGGTGGATATGGACCAATGGGACGCCCTTGTAGCTTGTTTTTGCTATGGCGCCCTTCATTCTATCATTCCTCTAAAAATAAAAATGAACAAACAGCAATTTAAAAAAAAAAAGCTTACCTCCTCAATGCCATTTCTCTGCGAACATAAAGTGTCATCATCATTGTCACAACATTTTCGCAGAAACATATCAAGATCATCAGACTCTTGTAAGGAGGAGTGCTCCTCTCCGCCACCAGAGGTTCCAAACTGTTGAGAACAAGACCCTACTAAAGAGCCACATCCTTTCCCAGTGTCAAAGGCGCTCTGTGTCGTGATAATATTTTGCCCATCTACTGGAGGAAGCAAAGGAGATACCGGGTCAACAACAGGAAAAGATATCAGAGAATCATCATCCCATTCTTCCTCCTCAAATGGTGCTCCGTGGTGTTCACCATTTTTCGGGCCTCGGCCACTTTTTTGAAAAATCTTGCAAAGGACATACGCATCCTGCAGAAGAAACCCAACCCCATTTATTTGAGACAGTACTAAACATAAATGCGAAGAATGGGACAAGGATAGCAACAAATGACTCCAAAATGTTTGAGTAAAAAGGAACACTAAGTCCAAAGAACTTATGGAAACAAATGACCCCAAGAAAAGCATAGCATTCATAAAGGGAGACGGGTAGATAGAAAGGGTCAACTTCAATCACTTTCTAGAATACAACTTAGGATAGGATAAATTAGTTAAGTAATCTATCAAGATCTACCATTATCAAATGGCAGCAAAAAATTGAATTATGAATTGTAAGCCCAACAACCAGTCATCACAACAGTTACATCATCCTACTGTTTTCTGTCAATACATCAATAGTCTTTGTTTTCAAAAAGCAATACATTTAAAACCATATGAGGCGTAAGCCTAGGTGTAGAAAAAAAAACATGACACCAATGAGGCATACTCCTCAATGCTCCTCAGGTCAGACATGTGCATACGTGCGCAGGCTGAAAGGGCGAACTGGCAAAGAATGTGACCAATTTTATTTCGATTAACTTCAATCTAGTCTAATAATTATGTGAGGTGTACCTCCCATTTCATGGATCAAAACACTCGTATATGATATCATTCAATAAAAAAGCTCTCAGTATATGATTTATAGAAGATTTAAGTTTTTTTGATGAGTTTTTGGAGATAACACTATTTACTTCATTACTTCCAAACCGTTCAATGGAGAATCCAAATCCATCACTTTCAAGGGATTCTTCTCATCGAGGTATGACGGCTGCAGCACTGGTTAAATGTCAGTTTGCATGCAAACCCGGAGGATCGCAAACTACGCCGAAGAACCCTTTTGAGCCTAAGGGGGATAGTCTTTACAAAAAGTAGCATAAATCAGTTCCAATTTCAGCTTAGGCAGTCAAAAAAGTTAATCATGTCACGTTAAAGCAATTTACTTTAATCTAGCCTTAAAAATAACTCAACAATAAGTTTAAAACCTGTCCCGAACATGCATTGCTCAAATAGATCACACCAAATAAAATAGCAAATGTATATAAATATAGCAGCACATGTCCAACATGCATTGCTCAAATAGATCACACAAATGAAATAGCAAATGTATATACATATAGCAGCAATGGTATGCGACCAAAAGCGTAAATGTAAAGCAAATAAAGGCTAGACGGGCTAGAAATAACAGCGGTCACATCTCACGGGAAAAAAATGCATAACCCTCAGATTCTACCATAGGGGGCCAAAGACGTGTGGTGGAGAATCCGGGAAGCCCAATCCACTCAAGATAACAATAGGTCGAGGTCTAGAAGAGCTATTAAGGAAATATGGTCGTCGCAGCCCCTCGAACACTAGAGAAGCTCCTCGATAGATATAAGGACTGTAGGTATCAAGAGATGGGAAAAGTCGGAGAGGAAGGTTGTAACCAACAAGGTTATCAACCAGGGAAGAAGAAATTAGGAGGAAGTCGCAAGGAATATGGAAGTGGAAGGTAGGGCTTATTGCTTGTGCACAGACTGCTGGGACTGTTTGGGCAACTAGAGAGGTAGACAGGAGAGTAGGGGGAAAAAGGGAAGGGAAGGAAAGGAAGGTCAGAAATAGAAGAAAAGGTGTAGGGATAGGATTGGGATAAGAGGGAGAAACAAGATAAGGGAGTGAGCACTGTTTTATAAATCCTTGGCCTTGGCCTCTCTTTTATAAATCCTCCCTTGGCCTTATAAATCCTTTTAAGAGATAAAGGTAGCCTCCTTTCTTGACCAATAGGCACTCACCACATAAGTTTAATAAGGGCCAATGAGAACATCTCACTTAAGTCATCATTAAGTAATGCCTTAACTGCCCCTATTTGAAATAAAAGGGAATAGTAACTAGCCATGAGCATTATGATCAAGTCATGGAAAGAAGCATGAAATGTGATGTGTGAGGTGTAGTGGGGCCCAGATGATGTAGCCACATCTACACTCCAAAATAACAATATAATGAAATATAAAGTCCTGGATATATTAAAAAACTAAATAACTGAAAAGTCTATAGATGGTTGGAAGATGGGGCCCGATCAAATCAGTATGTCACAAATGAGGAGGGGTGTGATGAAGAAGTTGATGATAAAGAGGGTGAAAATGATGAGGGCATCCAATACATGGCTAAAGTGGATGCGGACGATGAGGTTGAGGATGAAGACCTAAATTCATAAGGAATCAATGGTGTTCTTATAAATCTAAAGCTTTTCATCTATATGATAGTCAAATCATTCAAAAGCAATGAGTATGAGTATAAGGAAACTAGGATAGGAATAAGGCGAGACCTCTAATACTCCTTTTTTATATCATATTTTAGTTTTTCAGTTGACAATTCAAGTACAGCTCAGTTCATAGCACCATACAGATCCTTTTATTCTAACATATTATGTGACACTTCATATCATTTTGCCTTTTTAAAATATAAAAAAAAGGGCAGGGATAAATCGACTCCCAAATATCTTAAATCGACCCCCCATCTGTCTTTCTCTCTCCTCTTTCTCTCTCTAAAACATAGGAGAGAGAAAGACACATGGGAAGTCGATTTAAGATATATGGGAGTCGATTTATCACTCCCCAAAAAAATCATAGAATTGTGTTGTTATATAGACCCATAATGGTTTGAGTATACTAGGCACATTTTGTTCCATAAATGGCTTTTACCAATGTGGGGATAACCAAGTCAACCTTTCCAGTTGGGTTGCAACCTCATGTGCAGTTAAGGAAGCACTATAATTTGATGTATGAACATTGAAGTTGACAATGACAATAATTTGACTACTTTAATATCACAAACTATCCTCGCATCCTAGGGTTTACAGATCTCATGGAACAAAATCTTGTCAATTGTGTACCCCTATCATAAGATTTTGGAGTTTAGGGTATCCTCGTAGCCAATCATTTATGAAACAAAACCTTATCAACGACGTACCCCTATCACAAGATGTTGGGGTTTAGGCTATCCTCATACCCAATCCTTAACGCATCAGATACCATATCCGTATCTAGCTAACACCATAGCTTTTCATTTCTGTTTTTGCCAACTAGTTAAATGACCAAGTCTTTGAGACTGTAATATCTTTTGTAATATTTCCAGCTTCCTAGGCTCAGACAACAACCAAAAATTCTTTCTCTGAATCTTAAAGGGTTCCATGTCATACCCGTAACAGGTATTCCAACTGTACCGAATGTTTAAAAGATCATCTTTCGAGGTTGAATAATCTCATTATCGATTATCTTCCACCTTTCACAAAAGGTTAGCGTTGCAACAGACTTTGAATTAAGAGTCAGTATGTCTTGAATTAGGTGCCTTCTTTCAACTTTCCCTGTGTTGGTTAGTTTATCCACTATCATTTCATCATACAATATAGTTCCATCATGAGTTCTCTCGTTGAGACCCACATTTGAAAGTCTCAACGGAAACCTCATCTCAAATCTCTAAAAAAAAAAATTTCTATCTATCAGATAACAGCCATTCTTTTTAAGAAGCATCGTGTATGGTGTTTGCATCAGCATTCCACATAACACAATAATACCGTTGACTTAGTAGATGCAAGTTTTCCTTGTTAAGAGAAACTGGGAGGGGTCCTGAAAATTATAAATTCACAGTCCCGGTTACTCGCAATTCAAGCATATTGTAGCAGAATTGTTGTAATTCTTGTTGCTGACCATAGGGTATGGCATCACCCGAAACCTAAAGTTCGTCATCATTTATAATATCGTTGTACATATCACTACAAACATCACATAATATTCTCCAATCAAGAGTTGAAAGGCAATCGAAATTTTCGGACTTTGTTTCATTATAGAATCTATACAGTGCATACAAATAATCTGCCTTGTATATGCCAGGAGGACGTGCATGCGCAAACATCCGCAACGCAGTCGTCACGGAAATGAATTGCGAACGCATTAGGAAATGTACTATCATCATTCATGTGCGGTTATGCTCATGGATACAATGGACAAGAACATACTTTTTCGGATTTAGGGTGTTGAAGAACCTAAGCAACTCGTACACAAATATGTTAACCGAGTCATTTTCAGGCACAGAATCCCACCCCGTGCACCGAATCTTAAGATATCTGACACCATTTTTCTCCCAGTCCAATCGCGGATAATAGCGAGTGGCATCTGTGAGATCAACAACCAAACCGATTTCCCTCTTCAGGGCTATTTTGCTAATTAATCACATGGTGCACATAATATCTTTTATGGAAGGTGACAACTTCGTCGAAAGAGCAGCTTAGGGGACCTTCGCCACAAGGAGAACAATTCAACCAAGCACAGGGCAGCAAAGTAGGTATTGGTATTTCAATTGATCCAGAATCTGGGTAATCACGTTTTAACCCCCGGTTTAAGGCCACTGATGTTTCTTCTTCAATTCGTGGTTCTTTTTCATCTGAAGGCTTTTTGTTTAAGTCAAAGGGCTTCATCATTAGCCAAACTCTACATTCCTGGTCGAAATCTATTTTTCGAGTCATAAAAAATATTTCATGGCCATAGGGTCCTGTGATTATTGGATTTTAAAAGGCCCTGTTTGTTTTGGATTTTGAGAACTAAATGTGAGTCCCAAAGTGATTATTGGACCCAAAATTAAACGTAAATTTGAGTCCAATAATCAGTTTTGGAGTCACAATCGGTTGTCAAAATCCAAGACAAACTGGGAAAACGATTTGTTCGAGATTAAGAAAAAATTGATTGTCAGCCAACATTCGGTACATGGGTCGCGATTATGTGCCTGAAAATGACTGTTAACATATTTGTGTGCGAGTTGCTTAGGTTCTTCAACACCGCAAATCCGAACAAGTATGTTCTTGTCCACTATATCCATGGGTATAACCGCTACGAATGTTTGCGAATGCACGTCCTCTTGGCATATACAAGGCAGATTATTTACATGCACTGTATAGATTCTATAATGAAACAAAGTCCGAAAATTTCGATTGCCTTTCAACTCTTGATTGGAGAATATTATGTGATGTTTGTAGTGATATGAACAATGATATTATAGATGATGACGAACTTTTGGTCTTGAATGATGCCATATCCTATGGTCAGCAACAAGAATTGCAGCAATTCTGCTATAATATGCTTGAATTTGTGCAACGGGGACGAAGAATTTACAATCTTCAGGAACCCTCCCAGTTTCTCTTAACAAGGAAAACTTGCATCTACTAAGTCAACGGTATTATTATTTTACGTGGAATACGGATACAACACCATACACGATGCTTCTTAAAAAGTATGGCTGATATCTGCTAGACAGAAATTTTTGTTTCTGGAAAATTGAGATGAGGTTTCCATTGAGACTTTCAAATGTGGGTCTCAATGAGAGAACTCCTGATGGAATTATATTGCATGGTAAAATGATAGTGGATAAACTACCCAACACACGGAAAGTTGAAAGAAAATACCTAATTCAAAACATATTGACTCTTAATTCAAAGTCTGTTGCAACGCTAACCTTTTGTGAAAGGTGGAAGATAATCGAGAATGAGATTATTCAACTTCGAAAAGATGACCTTTTAAACATTCGGTACAGTTGGAATACATGTTACAAGTATGACATGGAACCCTTTAAAGTTCGGAAAAGAGATTTTTGGTTGTTATCTGCGGCTAGGAAGGTGGAAAAATTTCGCCAGCAACTTTCCCATGCATCAAATGGGTTGATTTTAGTGCTGGGATTATCAGTATATGCCCTCTACCCATGAATCCATTTCGAAATGGAATGATTCTAAGACGAGCACTGTACAGTTCCTGTTCGAGGTGGAGGGTGATGGCTGCCGATCAATATTTCTTCTTGAGAAAGGTAGGAAGAAGAAATGGTTCACGGCAGCGCGATCTGCTTCGTTTATTACGGATCCGATGGTCTGAGATTCTCCAGGGTTTAGAAGACAACACGATTGAATTACACGTAGAGATTCCGGACGGAAATCCGGAGGATTTCATCGGAAATCCCAAGGATTATGTCGATGCGGAGGGATACAAGGTTTTGCTTTAGGATTTTTTGGAGAATGAGAGAGGAAGGAGGAGAGAAGCACCTCCTGCGGCAAGATCTGTGGGCTCAGCGCTACCGACGGTCGAGATCACTCAGATCTCGGAAGGAGAGGGCTTGATCTGTGTCGTTTGTAAGGAATCAGTATACATGGTTTTAAATTTCGGCCGAAACGAAACGTTTCGGCCGAAATATTTCGGTTTCGGTGGAAAACGAAACGAAATTCACAATGAGTCGGAAAAGTACCAAATTTCGCCGAAACGTTTCGGAAATTTCGGCCGAAACGTTTCATTTCGGTAAAATTTCGGTGAAATTTCGGAAATCTCGGTGAAATTTTGGAAATTTCGGTGAAACGTTTCGGAAATTTCGATGAAACGTTTCGGTGAAGTACAAAATTTCACCCGAAATTTCGGTGAAATTTTTACAAGATTTCGTCCGAAATTTCGTACCGAAACCGAAACGTTTCGGTGATGACCGAAACCGAGATTTAAAACCTTGTCGGTATATGATGGGGGATTATTGAAGAAGCTTCCATGTGAACATATATATCATGAGGATTGTATAATTCCGTGGTGGTTAGATTCGAGAAATTCTTGTCCGATTTGCCAATTCAAGTTACCGACCAATGATGCTGATAGTAAAGAGCAGAAGAAGAAGAAGAAGAAGAAGAGGCCTGGTTCATATTCAGGTGAAGGTAATTCATTCCATCATCTAACTGAAAAAATTAGGGTTTTTTCTTTTTTATTTTGTTAGAAGATTGTCTATGCAGAGTCTGTGTTGGCTTAGTTTTTTATTAATGAAGATAAAAATTGTTGATGATCAAAATAATTTGCCTTTTTTTCTTCTACTTTTGTGATTGTAAATATTTTTTTCTGTTAATTCAATGAATGTTGTTGTAGAAAAATCTTCCATTTGTTTTTTTCTTGTTTATGTTTAAAATATTCCGTTGATTTTTTTCTTGTTTATGTTTTTATTTTTTTATAGGAGTGATTGAAATTATTTTTGTTAATGATCAAATAACCGGCCTTATTTCTTCTTCTTCTCTTCTCCTTCTTTTGTGATTGTAAATACTAGTAAAAATGCACGTGCAATACATTTCGCGTAAGAATAACCACAAATTAAGTAATGGCCTAAAAATAGCTGTAAAACCTACATAAGTGAACTCTATGCATTTAGATAGGCATAGGCAGAAATGAATTTTTTTTATGATAAAGACCATTTGGCATGTGAATTGGTACAAACATTTAGCACAAGTAAACCCTAAGACAATGTGATTAAGAAGACTTCACAAAGGATATTTATATCAATTAACCTACAATAAAGTTGAGAGCTTATTTCTTAGATGGATGCATATAAATAAAAGAAAAAGAAATAAATCGAAGAGAAAATGTAAGTACTGGCGTATAAATAAATAAAAGTAAAATTTTCAAAAGAAAAAAAGAAGAAGTATGAGAGACATAAATTTGCAAGTCACTAAATAACTAAATGATGTGTTAATATGAAGATGACAAATTAAGAAAAAAATAAATGTAAACTATAAAATATACCTTCTTAGTTTTGCCAAAAAGTAGAGTTTCACAATCATTCATTGCCAATGCATTGACCGATTTTTTATCCCCTTTGGCAGAGATTGGACTGCACCTATGTCAATGAATCTATGTCACTGAGATATGGTACCAATTGTTGACCATCTCAACTCAAGCCGGGTTGTTTTGGATTTTGAGAAGCAATAGTGAGTCACCAATAATCAGTTTGTAACTCACAATCAGTTCTCAAAATCCAAACCAAATAGGGACTAACAATTAACAAAGGGAAATGTTATCCGCACTACTATATCTTAATGATCACACTCCTCACTTTATTAAAGTACGGTATGACCGGCACCATAGGATTATCCAAACCATCTATTGTGGACAGTGGAGACTATTTCAATGTTGAAAAAGAAAAACACATATACAGAACTTCTTCAGATGGAACCCAAATTCGGGTTTCGGGTCGGGTCGGGTTGCCCGACAACCCAACCCGACCCGACCCTATTTCCAATTCGGGTTGATTTTTCCCAACCCAACCCAACCCAACCCCGATTTGCAAAAAAGCTTAACCTGGCCCAACCCAAATTCATTTTGAACCCGACCCGCGTGAGAACATCCAAGTAACAACGATGGTTTCAAATTATATATAGTGCTAATGTCCTCACTACCATATTTTGTAATGGCACTACTCACCGTATTTTGATGATCGCACTTCTCACTTTATTAAAATGTACGGTATGGCCCGTACCATAGGATGATCCAAACCGTCCATTAGATGGGCCACTGCCTACATAGGTGGTGCCCCAAAAATAATTTTCATAGGTTGATCCGAACCCTCCGATCTATAGAGGGTTATAGGTTGATCCAAACCGTCCATGTGATGGAACACAACATCAATCGGTTGTGCCCATAAAATCATTTCCATAGGTTGATCCTAGCCCTCCAATCGATATAGGTTGATTTTAGCCCTCCAATCGATAGAGGTTTCCATAATTGTTGTTCCTCTTAAGGTGCCCGGAATCCGTCAATATTTTGCAAGTGTCCTGCATGAGTAATATCAAGTAGTTCTTTCGTCATTGTCATATGTCTTTACCTCTTCTTGGTACTTTTTTCCGTAATTGTCATAGACAGGTACCCTGTGCCAGTACTTTTTGTACGTAGATTACGATTTCACCCTAAAGAAAGTAGGTAACATCATAACGTCTTATTCAAGAAAATAGGTAGGGCTGCAACTCGAGTCGGGCGGGTCGGGTTTTGGAGAACCCAACCCTACCCAAGAAATATCTCTGGTCGGGTCGGGTCGGGTCGGGTTTTTTTTCGGAAAACCCACGATTCCCAAACCCGGCCCTACCCATGATAAATCTCGGGTCAGTTCGGGTCGGGTCGGGTTTTTTCACGTTGGCGCAATTTTTTAAGGAAAATTCTTGTTTGGCAAGGCAACTCAACTCATAGAAGCAGAAATTACACTCACATTACACTTGAATCAAACAATGATGTAATTACACTCGCATTACACTTGAATCAAACAATGTTGTAATCAAACAATGTTGTAATTACAATCAAACAATGCTGAATCAAACACTTGAATCAACTCAACTCATAGAAGCAGAAATTACACTCACATACAATAACAGTGGGTGCGTGGGTTTTCACTTTTAACTTTTAACTAACAATAGAAAAAAATGTACATACTATAACTTATGAAACTCGGGTCGGGTCGGGTCGGGTCGGGCCCCTTCAAACCCGGCTCGACCCGAGATTCATGCGGGCTTTTGAATGCTCAACCCGGCTCGACCCGAAACCCATGAAACCTGAACCCAACCCAGGCTATTTTCGGGTCGGGTCGATGCGGGTCGGGTAAAACCCGGCTCGAGTTGCAGCCCTAAAAATAGGCATACTACAACTGGGATATAGATGGAATTTTTGGCAAAGGGTGGAAGAAAATAACCCAAGATTTTGCCTTTATATATGTAGATGTAGATTACTATTTTACCCTAAAGAAAGTAGGTAATATCATAACGTCTTATTGAAGAGAATAGGCATAATACAACTGGAATATAGATGGAATTTTTGGCAAAGGGTGGAAGAAAATAACCCAAAATTTTGCCTTTATATATGTAGATGTAGATTACGATTTTACCCTAAAGAAAGTAGGTAATATCATAACGTCTTATTGAAGAGAATAGGCATAATACAACTGGGATATAGATGGAATTTTTGGCAAGGGTGGAAGAAAATAACCCAAGATTTTGCCTTTATATATGTAGATGTAGATTACAATTTTGCCCTAAAGAAAGTATAATATCATAACGTCTTAGTGAAGAGAATAGGCATAGTACAACTGGGATATAGATGGAATTTTTGGCAAAGGGTGGAAAACATTAACCCATCATTTTGCCTTTATATATAGTAGTTAGATTTTCGCCTGTTTTACACTTGGTTTTGCTGTAGTTTATCTTTCCTTTTTTTGGAAAGGAATCATTTAAAAATTGTTAATGATCAAAATAATTGGCCTTATTTTTCTTCTCATCTTCTCCTTATTTTGTGATTGTAAATATTTTATGTTTCCATGAATGATGGTGGTGCAGAAAAATATTACATTTGGTATTTTTATCTTGTTTATATTTTCAATTTTTTGTATTGTGCACGACACAACCTTAAAAATATGTAGTGGGTGAGAATCAAGAAACTTTTATATACATAGAGGAGTATCTTTGAAGACGGGGTTTTGATTGCGTTGAATTATTTTTGCCCGTGGTTTGTTCCATGTTGTATTATAAAAGAATAAATTATCTAAAGGAATTATAAGTGAAGGATATTGTTACAAGAGCCCTATAATTAAAATTACTAAACTACCCCTATCTCAAGGAAAATGGCCAAAATACCTTATCTCATGTAAAATGACCAAAATACCCTTATCATAACAATGACAAAAATAACTCGATATCATAGAAAATTACTAAAGTTCCATCTCATAAAAATGACCTAAATACCCCTAATCCTTGGGAGTTATGGGTGAAAAAGATGAGGGTATTTTGGTTATTTTCCAAAATATAGGGGTATTTTGGTAATGTTATCAGTTTTGTGAGATATGAGTATTTTGATCATTTTCAAAGCTAAGTACTTTGGGAATTTTTAACGCGGTAGGGGTATTTTAGTCATTTTTATGATAAGGTTATTTTGGTCATTTTCTACTTTACAAAAAGTAGCATTAATCAGTTCCAATTTCAGCTTAGGCAATCAAAAAAATTAATCATATCACATTAAAGCAATTTACTTTAATCTAGCCGTAAAGATAACAATAAGTTTAAAACCTGTCCCGAACATGCATTGCTCAGATAGATCACACCAAATAAAATAGCAAATGTATATAAATATAGCAGCACATGTCTAACATGCATTTCTCAAATAGATCACACAAATGAAATAGCAAATGTATATACATATAGTAGCACACGTCTGAACTAACTACCTATAAAGGGTCAAACAATGTCATGACAAATATAGGAGCAATGGTATGCGACCAAAAGGGTAAGGGTAAAGCAAATATAGGCTAGACTCAACTCAACTCAACTCAACAAAGCCTTTGTCCCAAGCTAGTTGGGGTCAGCTAAATGAATCCTTTAGAAGAAAAAAAAAATCATGAAGGTAAAAAGGGTCTTCCCGGCTCTAATCTTGGTTCTAGTTGGGTTCTTCTACGTGGATCATTTTCTTCCATTCTATCCTATCCAAGGTTATGTTCTCTGTTATGTTCCTAGCTATCAAGTCTTTCCTCACTGTTTCTACCCATATTATTTTCGGTCTACCCTTACATCTTTTTACTCCCTCAATTTCGCACGAGTCACCTCTTCTCACCGGAGCATCGAAAGGCCTACGTTGGATATGTCCAAACCATCTTAAGAGGTGCTCTCTCATCTTCTCCTCGATTGGAGCCACCCCCACCTTTTTACGAATGTCTTCATTTTTAATTCTCTCTGTGGCCGCACATCCATCTAAGCATTCGCATCTCCGCTACACTCATCTTATGCACATGCTACTTTTTGGTGGCCCAACATTCTGAGCCGTACAGCATGGCTGGCCTCACAGCTGTCTTAAAAAACTTTCCCTTCAACTTGGTAGGGATTTTACAGTCGCACAGAACTCCTGAGGCAAGCTTCCACTTCAACCAACCTGCTCTTATTCTATGGTTAAACATCCTCTTCAATCTCTCCTTCCTTGCGTAGAATTGAACCAAGATATCGAAATATATCCCTCTTAGGTACCTCCTGTCCACTCATACTTACTACGTCCTCGTCCCGCCTCCTTACATTACTAAAGTTGCATTCCATATATTCTGTCTTAGTCCTACTCAGTCTAAAACCTTTAGATTCCAAAGTAATTCTCCATAACTCTAATTTAGCATTTACTCCTGCTTTGGTTCGTCTATTAATACTATATCATTTGCGAATAACATACACCACGGCACCTCATCTTGGATACCCTCCGTAAGCTCATCCATAACTAGGGTAAAAGGATAAGGGCTTAGAGCTGATTCTTGGTGCAGTTCTATTGTAATTGGAAACTCCGCTTGTGTTTTCCACAGCCTGTCCCAATCCAGGGTAAAGGAGGAGGGTTGGCGTCAAGTTGGCAGCCGGCCGAAAAACTTTGCCACTCTTCTATGAAATGAATTCCATTAGAAATGAAGGCTAAACGGGCTAGAAATAACAACGGTCACATCTCACGGGAAAAAAAATGCGTCACCCTCAGATTCTACTGTAGGAGGCTAAAGACGTGTGGTGGAGAATCCGGGAAGCCCAATCCACTCAAGATAACTGCAGTTGCACCAATAGGTCGAGGTCTAAGGGAGCTATTAAGGAAATATGGTCGTGCGCAGCCCCTCGAACACTAGAGAAGCTCCTCGATAGATATAAGGACTGTAGGTATCAAGAGATGGGAAAAGTCGGAGAGGAAGGTTGTAACCAACAAGGTTATCAACCAGGGAAGAAGAAATTAGGAGGAAGTCGCAAGGAATATGGAAGCGGAGGGTAGGGCCTATTGCTTGTGCACAGACTGCTAGGGATGTTTGGGCAACTAGAGAGGTAGACAGGAGAGTAGGGGGGGAAGGGAAGGACAGGAAGGTGAGAAATAGAAGAAAAGGTGTAGGAATAGGATTGGGATAAGAGGGCGAAACAAGATAGGGTAGTGAGGACTGTTTTATAAATCCTTGGCCTTGGCCTCCCTTTTATAAATCCTCCCTTGGCCTCTCTTTTATAAATCCTTTTAAGAGATAAAGGTCGCCTCCTTTCTTGACCAATAGGCTCTCACCACTTAAGTTTAATAAGGGCCAATGAGAACATCTCACTTAAGTCATCATTAAGTAATGCCTTAACTGCCCCTATTTGAAATAAAGGGGAATAGTAACTAGTCATGAGCACTATGATCAAGTCATGGAAAGAAGCATGAAATGTGATGTGTGAGGTGTAGTGGGGCCCGATGATGTGGCCACATCTAGACTCCAAAATAACAATATAATGAAACATAAAGTCCTGGATACTATAGATGGTTGGAAGATGGGCCTGATCACATCAGTCTGTCACAAATGAGGAGGGGTGTGATGAAGAAGTTGATGATAAAGAGGGTGAAAATGATGAGGGCATCCAATACATGGCTAAAGTGGATGCGGTTGGATGCGGACAATGAGGTTGAGCATGAAGACCTAAATTCATAAGGAATCGAAGGCGTTCTTATAAATCTAAAGCTTTTCATCTAAATGATAGTCAAATCATTCAAAAGCTTGGAGTATGAGTATAAGGAAACTAGGATATGAGTAAGGCGACACCTCTGAAGGCTCTGATACTTCTTTTTTATATCATATTTTAGTTTTTCTTTTGACAATTCAAGTACAGCTCAGTTCATAGCACCATACAGATCCTTTTATTCTAGCATATTATGTGACACTTCATATCATTTTGCCTTTTTAAAATATAAAAAAATCATGGAATTGTGTTTTTATATAGACCCATAATGGTTTGAGTATACTAGGCACATTTTGTTCCATAAATGGCTTTTACCAATGTGGGTATAACCAAGTCAACCTTCGCAGTTGGGCTGCAACCATATGTGCCGTTAAGAAAGCATTATAATTTAATGTGTGAACATTGAAGTTGACAATGACAATAATGCGAAATTTAATATCACAAACTATCCTTGCATCCTAGGGTTAACAGATCTTTCATGGAACAAAAGCTTGTCAATGGTGTACCCCTATCATAAGATTTTGGAGTTTAGGGTATCCTCGTAGCTAATCATTTATGGAACAAAAGCTTATCAACGACGTACCCCTATCATAAGATGTTGGGGTTTAGGCTATCCTCATACCAAATCCTTTAACGTATCATATACCGTATCCGTATCTAGCTAACAACATAGCTTTTCATTTCTGTTTTTGCCAACTAGTTGATGAACCAAGTCTTTGACACTGTAATATCTTTTGTAATATTTGACCCTTCTAGGTTTGTACTTTCTTCTCTTGGTTAAATTAAATGATTACTTGTGCTTGGAAATGTAGCACATTTTCTTCTATAATTAATAGTTATTTTTTTGGTATTTTCATGATATTTCTATTTTTATTTAAAAATAAGAAAAAATAGTCTCTTTTACCACCCCTTAAGAGAGGGTTGAACCACTCGCTTCATGCCTCCGCCTGTTAAAACACAAAAAAAAGGTAACTACAGAGCAATTTTGTACAATAGTATAGGAAAAATTAAATTGAATTACAATAACTGGATTCCAACACCAACCACCAATCCTATTAAAAGTTCAAAACTAAATGTGTTAACTTTTTGACCAAAATCTGAAATAAATTTCTACACTAAACTACCATTCACTTGAAGGTTTTTGTTAGTCACAATTAATGGTATTACATAAAAAGGTCAAGTTCCTTCAGCCTTTTTGAAAAATAAATAAGGTTACCAAACCAAACAAATTGTTCAACCCAAAGCTTCATGGAAGCATGTATAATTGGAAATGGTCTTATTTTTTCATGGAAACAGTTTCCTTGATAGTCTACTAGCCAAAAAAAGTTATATGACGGTGTGCGCTAAAGAGAGGAAGAGGAATAGGGAGGGCCGGTATAGCTATTAGAGACAAAATTATGTTTTAGACAGACACATGCTAACGAAAGTAAAATTTAAATTTTATAATTGTATTGGAGAGAAAGGCAGGGGCCTTCACCTTAAGTAAATGTAATGCTTTTTTTGAGTTCCCTTACTTTAACAATATAAGGCTTTGTTTGCATATAAAAATCTTACTATTAACATGGATAAAACTCAAAATTTGTAGTAATTGATAATTTACATTAGCAGTATTCATAAAAGAAGATAAAAGAGATCTAAAAGGATCAGAACCTAACACATGACCAACAGGGTACATTGCGCATTCAGAAATATCTAATATATAACATAGACTGCTTTTTTTTCCCTAGCCCGGGACATTTATGTAGGAGTCTGGGGCGGCAACTTCAATTTATTTATTAAATAGAGAAAGTAAAAGAGAAGGACATGCACCCTGGTCTCTAGAACAAAAAAAAAAAACATTTGACGAGAATATAAAAAGAAACCTGCCAGTCTAGAACAACCAGATATATAACATAGTCCGCTTCATATTATTGATTGCTCAAGCAATTATCAATCATGGGATTTAATTAATAGTAGTCGTTATGGCTTAGTACCAATGTTATATAAGCCTGTATACAATTCATACATACATATATATTTGTGTCTATATACATATATATAGATGATAAAATATAAATGATTTGGAAATGAATTATCTGCAAAGGGCATTCTGGTTTTCACATGTTGCTTCTATGTAGGCAACCTGTCATCAAAGTAAAGGATTGATCATTTGAGATTTCGGATTCACTTGATACGATAATTAGGTCACCAGACAAAACTTAGGCATATCCATGAACTGGGTCTCAAATTAGAGATTACTGCTGATCTGAACAATCTGGGAAATCTATATCCGCATTGACCATTCAATCATATTAGCATATTCGTCCCACACCCAAAAAAGTGTGTCCATGGGAGAGGTTGATCTGTTTCGAAGAACAGGCATATACGAACATGAACACAGCACTAGACAAGAGTGTATCATTGTCAGCAAAGATATCATAAATTTTAATAGGACCACTACCTACACCTCCATAAAGTTTGGTATACAGATTACAGACACAATAAAAGATCTGTATGTTAAACACCATAAACAAGAACAGACTTTTACCTGTAAGATGCCAGCGTCAACCAGCTCCTGGTCTTCAAGCCTATATTCGTGCATTACCCAATCAGTTCTTCTTCCTCGCGGTGCCCTTCCTATATAAAAAACAAGAGTTCTCCTCATCCCAACAGTTCGAGAATTATGACAAACAGGGACATCCTCTCCGGTGGTTTTCCAGAATCCAATGTCAGTGGCACGTTTTATTCTCGGCCCAGTCCCATATTTCCTATTTCGAGGGGAAAAGAAATACCACTCAAGGTCTTTGCTTCGCAAGCAAGATTTTTCTGCACCAAAATGGAAGTGAAGTGAGATTAAGATTCAAGGCACGAGCGTGGAATGCAGCTAACAAACAGGAAAAAAAAAAGACTACAGAAATGCTCCATGAATCTTGAGGAAAATTACTAGAAAAAGGCATTCCCAATAGAACCCAATGGTGCAAAAAAATATTACAAGCGAGATACAATAAGCAACCAGAAGTTCAGAATAAGGGCATCCATAAAGCATTCTCACTAAATTACATACATACAAATTACCCCGAAACTTTCAAAATTTGGAATCCCATTTTAGAAACAGCAAGTTGCAGATGTAGAAAGAATCACACTTGACAATTCAAGCAGCTAAAATAAGAATCTAGTACAAATCCTAATCAAACAAGGAAGCAAAATTGGTGATCACCAAAAAAAGGGAGGAAAACAGGAAATCAGCATAAAATCATTCAACCAACTAATACAGTTGACAGAAGTTCCAGAAATGGGGATACCTGGAAGATCCCAAGGATCAAATTTGTACAAATCAATCTCAGAGATAACTTTGGAACAAAGTGATTTTCCCATAACCTTTCTTTTTAGATAATATTTAACCAGCTCCTCATCAGTCGGGCGAAAACGAAACCCAGGTGGAAGGCGACCCCTCGTCATTAGCAGCCCCTACTGGTATGTGCTACTGACTTTAAATATCAAAATAAAATTCCTTTGTGTTCCAAATAAAACACGACCAGTATCAATAACCACCACGGTCCAGAAGTATAACGTAGTCACAACAAAGCATCTCCGGAATCAATCAAACAGATCCAGTGTCGAAACAAGCTAAAACAAGAACACCACAACCGATCACGATAGATGAAACTAAAATCAGAGCGAAGAGGGAATGAATATTCGTTGCCAAAGTTTACAGTCATTTGCCGTGCAAACAAGACCTGCAGTTAACGAAAAGAAAGTCAGTATTCCCCACTTTAAAAGAGGAGGAAACAATCTAGATGTCAAAACACCTGATAATATACAAACTAGAAAAATAAATAAAAAACGCTAGATTTTTCCCAATTTTTAGATGAATTTAAAACACTGAGGCACTGTTCATTTCAGATTGTGACAGATGATGGTGAGGGCCCCAACTGAATATTGTCTCAAAATTAGACATAAATTTGGGCCCTCACCATCGGGTGTCAGAATCTGAAACGAACAGTGCCTCCATAAATTTTGGTTGGGGCCCTCACCATTGCTTGCAACAATTCTGAAACAAACAGGGTCTAAACCATATGAAAGAATGATACTAAAGAACAAAACAGATAGGAAACAATAAAAACATATGATACATATAAACACGATTGAAAAGCAATGCCAAGAAATATGTAGCAGCCAAATCCCAGAAATCAGTCCCTGCAAAACCCTAAACACAGGGAAACCTCCTGAACAAACTAGGGGTGCAACTTGGGTCGGGTTCAGCCCGGAAAAAAAAATCGGCTCGGGTTCGGTTTGAGTTTTCCTAACCCAGGTTGAGATCGGGTCGGGTTCGGGTTGAAGGCTCAGGCAACCCAACCCAAGTGAAACCTGACATTTTTTATCTTTTTTTCTTTTAGCTTTTAGTTTGTACGTTAAAGCTTGAAAACTCAGGTTGGCTCGGGTTAGAGCTCAGGTCGGGTCGGGTTGGGAAAAGGAGCGGGGGGGTCCTCGGGTCGGGTCGGGCTAGGTTGAGTAAATATTTAGTCGGGTCAGGTTCTGGCTGGGCCCAAGCTGCACCCCTTAAAACAAACAGCTAGAAACATCAAAACCTATTAAAAATACCAAATGACCGGAAGAGCATCAAAATCCCAATCACCACATACAGATCACAAACTTCATCGGAAGAAGAATAATCAAAACACGCTCAACGCAACAAAATGAAAAGAAGAAAAACAAGATTGATGGAAATTTCAAGCTCCAGAGCACAAAAATAAGGTCATAAAAAAGCACACAAAAAAAAAAACTCCCTCTCAAACACGAACAATTAGAAAAACCCTACAAACAGATACGGATCTCAATATCTTTTTTTTAATGGCTATAGATCACAATATCTACTCATTGTCAACTAGAATCAAAACAAAAGCCCATAGGTAACAGAACATGCGAAGAAAACACAAACCCTAGGTAACCATAGCTGGTGAAACTTGGAAGTAAGTCCCTACAAAACAAAAGGAAACTATAAGCATAGATTAAAAAAAAAAAAACTTTCAAAAACCCTAGATTTCATTCAGCCATTCATTGAGAAGAAGAGAAAATTGAAAAACAGACAAACACCAGTCAATCAAACAGATAAGATAAGAGTAAAGCGCTCACCTAGATAAAGGGGAAAAATCATCAAAACCCAAGAGGCATCGAGTAAAAAAAAAAAAAAAAACTTTCGAAACCAAAATGGCAGATCAACAACAAAACCCTAGATTTCTTTCGGCCATTCATTGAGAATAAAAAAAAATTGTGGAGCCAATAAACAGTAGTCAATCAGACTGGAAAGATAAAAAG
Source organism: Tasmannia lanceolata (assembly GCF_043159265.1). NCBI lineage: Eukaryota > Viridiplantae > Streptophyta > Magnoliopsida > Canellales > Winteraceae > Tasmannia > Tasmannia lanceolata. The sequence continues at coordinate 1,965,321 of NW_027518693.1, forward strand.
AGTAGAACGCTTACCTAGATGCGAGAGATGGAGAGAGAGAGAAGAGAGGGAAAAAACCAGTCTGAGAGGAGGGTCTCGAGAGAAAATGGAAGGGAGGGGTTTCTAGGAAAAACCCTGAAAAAAGGAGAAGCTTCGCCTCTACTCCTCTCTTCCTATTGGCTAGAATCTCCCAGAAGCTTCGCCTCTCTTCCTATTGGCTAGAATCTCCCAGAAGCTTTTCCTTCGCTCCTTTCTTCCCGCGCAAAGCATGTTTGTTTGGATGCCCAAACTCTCTTTGACACATTATTACCTTTTCTTTTCTAAGTGGCGCCTACATGGCCACAATGTTCCCCCCTTTATCTTTCTCCCCATTTTTCACCATTTTGGTGAAATTATGGGAGACGATTAGGGGAAGATTCATGTCTTATTCCCTTTCCTCTCTTTCTCTCTTCCGTACTCTATTTTGGTAATGACACCCCTGCATCTTCAGCCAATACTATTCACCAATCTTCTGCTATTTTTCTCCCCATCGTCCATGCTTGACTTCTTCCTCTACTAATCTCCCAGCAAAATTCACACAACCAAGCAGAGCAGCGTTCACATTAAGTCTCATTCTAATCATTTTAAGGGTTCAGCCCGAAAAAAAATTTGTGTAGGGTCGGGTTGAGTTTATGTAAGGTTCAAGTTGAGTTTTCCCAACCCAAGTTGGGATCGGTCTGGTTCGGGTTGAGGGTCTGGGCAAGCCGACCCCAGTGAAACCCACATTTTTTATCAATTTTTTAAGCTTAAAAACTCAAGTCAGGTTGGGTTTGGGTTGGAAAAAAGGGTTCATCAAGTCAGGTTCGGGTTGGGAAAAAGGGTTCCTCAGGTCAGGTTGGTCCCAACCCGACTCGAGTTGCACCCCTAGGTCTATAGGGGCAACAATTGTAGCCCTCTAGCCACACGCATCATCCTTCATGTGGGTCCCAGACTACCTGTCGGGGTGAAAATCAAACTCTGACGCTATGCCTACACATGGCACGATGAGACCATCTGACCGAACGAAGAGCGGATGGTCCCTCCGATAGAGAGCCCACACCAAAGGGACCCGAGGTCGTGTGACCCTGGCTTGAGCCATCGTCCAGCATTCCTCCCTCGAGTTGAAGCCTTCCATGGTACATGGCGTCACCTCCTAGAAATTCCACTATTGTTTATTTACTAAGGTATTTATTTACTTTACCGAGTCTTGAGGGGGTCGAACACTAGATTATAAGATTCCTCCCTTGGACGAACTTTCGATTGGGGTAGTTGAGTTATTTCAACGGGAATAACAAATGTTCGGATAGAATTGGATTCACTCTATGTAGTGAATGTCATTGGTGGAAATTACTGCTACCAATATGGGAAAATCCCAGCCCTAACTAGGATCAGAGAAACCATCAGTTCTTTCTAAAGCTGAGAAGTGACTCGTGATTGGAGATAAGCAACTGTAAACTACCTTTTGTAAAGGGGATGATATCCCTATTCCCATAATTTCATACCTCCTCTTGATAATGTAAATTCGGATAGAATTGAGACATTCTATGATTGATTGTAAATTTTCCTTTCTTATCAACTAATTGTTAGGGGTCTGCTAAACCCCAGCTCACCCACAAAAAACTTCTTCATAATATAACTATCTTACTAATGCTCCGTTTGGTTGCTACTGGGTTTTTATTTTTCAGGAAGTTTGTTGGAGAATAGCTGCCACGCTGGACAAATTCCTCGTTTGGTTGCCAGGATAACATTGGACTCTCCTTTTACTCCCTTGGATGTCTCTTGTGTGATACTTGCTTGCTTGCGGACATGGACTCCTTGTCCCTCCGTACGACTCTTCAAATCAAATCCTTCCAAAAGTGAGGACTTTTGGTCGAATTTTATAGGGAATGGTGCTCTCTCCTCTATCCCTATATTGGTAACGACACCTCTACTTACAAATCAAAATGCTCGTCTCCTACCCTTTGACTTCTCTTGACTTCATATTCCACCACTTGGAGCAACCAAATGAAGCATAAACGAAACTCGAATCACTGCATTTGACCACAACTTAAAAAAAAAAAACAAAACCATTATCCGGCCAATCATCCAAAATAAAGAAAGAAAAAATAAAAACCTTCTTTCCTTTCACAAAATCGTCTCATGAAAAATGATAACCAGAATAATAGAAGATCTATATTTATTGGAATTATAAATAAAGACTCACTCAGTTTTCTTCTTTCCTTAGTCTTTGAAAAAAATTAGTCAAAAAAAAGAAAATTCCACATCACATTAGATAACCAAGCTCTGTAAAAACTAACTTTATAAAAAAAGTTTTTTCTTAAGAGGGTTTTGCTAACAAGATCCCTAAGGGCAATTAAAATGATGCTTAACGAGTACCCTTGGCAAAGCCCTTTTAAAAAAAGAGTAATGCCAGGGAAACTGAGAGTAGGATCTAAAAGGGGACCGAACAAATAGATTATTGACGCAACATGCCAAGTGATACGAGAAATCCCTTAGTTATAGAAAAAGTAAACTTTTTTTTCTACACATGGCATTTTCTCATTGCAGGTCCCATGGTCGGTGGACCTTAGTATTCCCCATCTCCATATAAATTTCGGCTTCGTTTGGTTGCAAGTAAAAAAAATTCCATTGATTTTTTTGTAGAAAAATGGAGGAGATAAAGGAAAGGGACAAGCATTTATTAGACAAGAATGTGTGGAGAGAGAGGGAAGAGTGAGAAAGTGAGAGCACTATTCCCTATCAAATTATAAACTCGAGAAACAGAAGAATCATTTCCTTTATTACGCGCCGGTTTTCAAAACAGTGTGTTGTCCAGTCCAATCCAATCCCACGATCTCCCTCCTCGTTTCCTCCCCCCTCTTTTCCCCTTCCCCTCCTCCGCAAAAACCCCTCTCCCTTCTATTCTCTTCCACCCCTCTTCATTCTATCCTTCTCGAAGCCCTCATTCCCCCCAATGTCACCCCCTCCTCTTCTTCCCCACCTTTCTATTGGGGATTCTGTTTTTGTCTATTGGGATGGAGATAAAAAATGGTATCCCGGGAAGATAACGCATCTGAACCCTAATCAGGGCTATGAAATCATCTACGAAGATGGCCATTGCGAGTCGATTCCCTTCAAGGAAGCAAAGTCCATCGTTACGCGAAAGTGGAAGGGCTCTACCCGTGGGAGGAAGAATATAGACGAAGATCATGTCCACACAGTCAAAGTCGAATCCTTCGATGAGGGTACATCCTAACCCGGTTTTTAAGATTACCCAAATCTTGGTCGTAGAAGTGTTTTACCTTTTAGAAAAGGGTGAACAAAATTACCCTTGTTTTAGTTAGGTTTTTTAAAGTGGCATTATTAGGGTACATATGGTAATCATATGGAGTCTGGATATGTTGAATCTTGGAGATAGAGTTGCCAAAATCCCTTTCTTGCTGGGCTCCAACTATCTTCAAGAAGGGGCATTGCAATGCGTCTCTAAGCTGAGATTCATGGTTAACAAATTGTTACATCGACATGCACGTTATTTTCAATAATCTATATGTTCATCATTGGCTGAGAATTCTTGGGCATTTCCAAGGAATACAGTCCCCAAATCAGTTCTGTAACCTAGTTTCCAAGTCAACTTGCTTTTACCTTGGCCTGTTCCTGTTCAAGTCCCCGTTTTGCCCAACAAAGTCAATCAAAATCCTTTGACTCTCCCCAGTTATTACTGCGTCAACTAAGTACTCATCCGTGTCAATTGAGTACATGCCTGCGTCCTGCCTAGTCGACTAGGATTTGCTTTGGTCGTGTTCTGTCCTACATCCACATTTTGAAATGCTGGATGCAACTATAGACTGGCTGCCTACATAGTGTAGCAGTGGCTGCGCAAGCGTGGGAATATGGGGCTATTCAACAGTGAAGAGTTAGTTGGTAGTTGAGATTAATTTTTAGTGGGTTTTCTGCATTATTTTAATAGTTCATTATTAGTTTTATGAAGGGTGGGCATTTTTGTGATTTTCTCTCTAGTTATGTTGGGGATTTAATTAGTAGTAGATTTGTTTTCTGAAATTCACTAATTATCCGATGGGGAGTTATTAGCGATTGATTATGAGGGTTCTATTCAGTTTGGACATATCGAAGTTTAGAGACTTAAAGGAGACAAACTGGCTAGTTTTTTTATTTCCTTTCTTTGCTTTACTATTTGTCTTGACAAATTGACGAATATTCACTAACCCAATGTCAGAGGGATGATATAGTCATGGATTCGAGTTTCGGTCGAAAGATACATGTCCCGGCCGAAACGTATCGGTTTCGGCATGCACCGACCGGGACATTGTTTCTTGTGAGTACAGTATTTCAGTTGAAACTTTGAGGAAATCGAGTAAAAGATGGACTGTGTCGGCTATTTCGATCTAAATAGTTGAAACACAACAAAAACCCTAACATTACACTGCATATGATCGATCATAAAGTGATTTTAAGAGTTATAATTCTGAAAAAACTCAAAAGAAGTACCTGAAATTTTGCCTACAAGGTTTTTTCTCCCTTGAATCACGATTTATATCCTTCTCCATTTCCTCTTTTTTTATGATTTCAAACTTTGAAATATTCGATTGAGTGTAAACTTCATTGAATTCAGAGTTGAATTGAGTGAGTTACGGTCATTCAATCGGAGTCAGGCCATAAATCAGTTGGCCGAAAACAGACGGGTTTCACCATTTCCGTCATAGCTCTCAAAATACTTGGAATTTTTTAGTGCGGTTCTTCTTCTTTCTTCGATCAACAACATATCGAAACCCTCCTTCGTCGTTTTGGTGGGGTTCAACTGCTTTTTATGGCTATGGTTATGGTTATGGGTACCCATATGGTTCGGATATGCTGGCAAACTCACAAAGCAAGTCATATGGGTAGATGCCATATAGCTCATATATATGTACCCACATGAGGAAGTATCATCTCCGTATGAGACATCACTTCCAACACTTGATGCTCATCCCACACGGGTACGTTTGGGATTATTGATGCAAGTTGAGCAGTATGTCATTGATTATTATCTCTAGGATTATCAGCGAGCATTTATGATTAGCATGTCGTGGAAAGAGTACTACTTTCTTATTGAGAACCATATTCGTCAACGAATGCACCATGTTCGTCATGAAAGAGAGAGAGATTATAGTTTTTACTTTTTAGCCAACCTGTAACTCTATGTAGTATTGAAATGGGGTTGGAGTCTTTGGGGGATGAGTGGTTGTTATACCTTTATTGTGTTTTACAACTCCTTAATTATAATGTCCTTTATTTATAGAATTGACGAATGAAGTGGTTTCTTACATTTTGTTTCCTACATCTATGTTGATGTATAGACTTTTGGTTTATGATGCACCTTCTTGTTTCATCATCAATTTTCATAACTTGCATAGGTTTCCATAAGTTTCTATAATTTTACAATATTTCCATTGAAATTTCCAACTGAAATTGAAATGTTTCGTTTCCATGATGTCCGAAAAGCACTCCAAAACTGCTTGAATCATTGGATCTAGTTTTAGATCTTGCCCTACAAGTGGATGCCATATCGTTGGACGTTCATGCCTTCCGTTGGGAGCAACCTGGTGATGGTCCTATGCTGAATGACAATCGATCTTTGCATACCGAAAAGTGACTTAGGTGAAGAGTGTGGAGAGGAGCATTCAAATGGCTCTCTGGCAGAAGTCGGTGACATTTATCCTTTTTATGGGGATGATGAAGGGAAACACTACCTTAGAATTCTTGTTGGGGTGTGTGGAAGAGGAGGACCAACACCTTAAAATTGTAGAGAAAGGGGGTTGGACAAGAGACCATACCATGATTGTGAGAAAAGGGTGGACACTTGATTTGCCGGAGTTTGATGATAAGATGCATCTAGAGACCTTTCTCAATTGGGTGGTGAGCGTTGGGTAATTTCTTTGAGTGGAATGACACGTCAACCGAATGATGATAGAAGGCAGAAAGTTTGGTCTCAAAATTGCAAGGGAATGGAATTGTAGTTTTGAAATCCAAATTGGATAGGAGTAGGATTTGTGTGGACGAGGGTTCTAATTAATGGAGATTTGGTTGAGAAATTTAGTGGTTTGATTTTTAATTTTTTGGAATAGAGGTTAGAATTACAGGGTTGCGATTTGAGGTTTTGGATTAGGGTTTGAATTATGTGTATTATGATCTTGGGATAAGGATTTGAAGGGTGATATGAAGAGGGTTAAGGTTTATGTTTTTACAATTGGGTTTCCAATTGTAAGGATTAAGGTTTGGGATTAGGAGTTTTAGATTAGGGTTTAAATGTTGGGAAGTATGGCTTTTTGGACAAGGAAAGGGCTAGGCGTTGATAGAATGAGGATGAACTTAGGATTTGGGTCCAATATCCAAGATGCAATAACTCCTAAAGCGGAGAAGGCAATGTGTCTTTGGTCTCAGATCCGATAGCGAAATGGAGAGACTAATGACTAGGGAATAAAGAATTGGGAGAGGAGAGTTAATCTAGGGCCTCAGATATGATAGTGGAAGGGATAACCAAAAGACACGAGGGTAGATGATCAAGAATTGGGGTTTCAAATTAGTGAACGTACCTCTTAAATCATGTTGAATATCAATCATTCCCTATGACTATGTTAAACTCTTGATATGTTCCCAAATCATATGGAAGAAGCAAGAAAGAAGAAGAGAGAGACAGTAACCGAAAAAAAGCAAGGAAAAGAGATTCACGGAGATTGAAGTCCAACCCCATGGCCTCTTGTGTGTATGTTTATGTTTAAGAAATTACAACTTATGCCATTAGGTCCACCTAGGATGAGCCTATCTTCACGACATGAAATAAAAACAATTTGCGTAAAGGAATTACATTGAAACTATGATATAAATCTAACTTAAAACTATATAAACTCTAATTAGCTTTCAAGAGTCTCTGTCATGTATCTTGATTTTTTTTCTTTGGAGAAGTAGATATTTAACCCTTGATCATATCTGATATCTGTTTCCTTTTGTCTAGATTCTCAAGTAGCTTGTAGTGCTGATTATTGTGATGACCAATATGACGAAGATACAAAGAAAGTTGGCTTTTATGGGTCTTCTGAGACGCTTTGTTCTATTTGTCAGGTTTTGCTCTATTGGTATCTTTTTTCTCTGGTTCTTTTTTTATTATTTTGTGCTGATATTTAATTTTATTGTTTTTATTTTATATATCTTTCTGTAGGTTGGTGTAGGTGGCAATTTTTTTCTACAATGTGCTGGAGTTAGTTGTTCACGTGCTTTTCACACATTTTGTCTTTATCCTCCGCTACAATTGGTTCCCGAGGGGAATTGGCTTTGTCCTTATTGTAGGGATGATTCATTTTTTGAGGGAAAGATGATTGAAGAGAAGAGGGTGATACCCAAAAAAATCAAAAGTATTATTGGTCGAAGGACTGTTGTTGACCCCAAGAAAGATGTCTCTCAGGTTCAGTTTCTAATAAAGTGGGAGTCGCTTTCTCATCATCATGATACTTGGGTATGGTTCCTTCCAGAGTTTGTGTCATTATTCATCTAACCTTTGCCCCTGTTAAAATAACATTCTCCTTCTGTGATGAATAGTTGCCTTGTAAATGCTGCACCTTTTTTGAATAATAATTTCAACTTTTTTGAAAATTAATTATGTTTTTTTTTTTTAAATTTGGAGAATTCCTAACTATTGATTATTATGTGGGCTTAAATTCATTGATGGATGTTTGTATCTCTCCTTCTCTCTCTCTCTCTCTCTATATATATATATATATATATATATATATATATATATATATATATCTGTGTGTGTGTGTGTGGACATTTATATGTTTATATTTCTCTTGATATTTATTTCTCTTGATATTATCCCTAAAAAAGCGAAAAGTTCAATATTTATGAGGGAGGGGGGAGGGAGGGACGGCAGGCACAACATAGGTAGAGGCAATGGATGGGGAAGAACTCGGAAGAATAAGGGAAGAGAAACAGAAACAAGGGAAGGCTTGACTTTTTTTTTTAAAGGAGGATGTGCTATTATTCTTTATCTGTGATCTGCTCCTCTAGTCTTTCTTATATTTTATTTATTTCTTGCTTCTTCAGTGGGCTCCCTAGATGCTTACTTTTTACCTAAGATTGATACCCTACCTTTTTTTTTCTTCCAAATACACCTTTTACCTGTTCTCTGTATGAAAAATAACTCAAAAAAGCCATGTTTTCTCTTTTGATTGTGAGATTGGCCCTTTTAGTTAAAACTTGGTTAATTGAATAGGAAAAAATAGAAAAATGTTCTTGTTGCTTAACTTACCTAACTTTCAATCCCATGAGTATTTTATATTCAAATTTGAACAAAACTGCATTTAAACCCATGGAATTTGTTACTCCAATGAGTGTTATTTATTCAAATTTGAAGAAAACTTTGTTTAAACCTATGGAATTTGTTTCTCCCAGTCTCCACTCTCCAGTCTCCGTCCACCCTGCAACATAAGCTTGATGACATCTGGAAAAAAGTGTGGATGTCGTCACACCTTGATTTTCATGCCTATCTGAAAAGACCTCAAACTTCTCCCACATCTTACTCCCAGCACACCAATAGCTTTCGTAAAAGGTATTCTTTGCCTAAGCTTAAGTGTCTCAAAGGTTGGCTTATGTGGTTATAAAAGCACCTGTAGTGTATCACTTTTTTATATCACTGCCTTGCCTTTATCATGTAGTTGATTTCTTACATTTTTATGTGCAGCTTTTCATCTTTGTTGTCCATGGAGATGTTTTTCTCCCTTGCTAGATATATAATCAATTATGTACTACAGTCGCTTTGATTTTTTCATTCTCTTATAGCAGAGGTAATCTTATCTTGTTGGTCTTTTTCTTCTCCAGTAACCGTGTTTTAGAGTAAATTTTGTTCTTCATTTTCTTTTATTCTAATTTATTTTTAACCTGCAAATGTAACTTCATTTTTGCAAGTCCTTAATATGCGTTGTACTCGTGGATTTAAATTTCGGTTTCACCGAAACCGAAATTTCACCCGAAATCCTGGAATTTTGAAATCCAGTAAAAAAATTATTAATTTATTATTTCTGTAATTTTGGGAAATTTCGGTTTCAGTCCCATTCAGACCGAACTTTCGGATTTCGGCCGAACTTTAAAACCATGATTGTACTTCACATTCTTATTTTGTTCAGTATCTCATTTTCAAATTTTTTTTTGTTCAATGTCGATTCTTTATTGCATTGTTCTTGTGGTTTTCTTTTAGCTAGCCTTTTGTGGTCCATTGATGCAATTGACTATGCAACACCATACTTGGTCACTTATCTTATAATTAAGCCAGCAATTATGGACCATATTTTAAACCCACTTCATTCTACGCAGTGTTATAATAAGTTTGAGTTTCTTCAGAGATCTTGGGCCTGTACTTTGTTGGCCATCATTCACCGACTTTTTATGTGCAGTTGTTTCAACATGCATTGGTTTCTTTCCAAACCTAGTATTCATAATCTCACTTGTTTGTTGAGCATATATGTGGTTGGCAAGTAGGGGTGCAACTCGGGTCCGGTTGGATCGGGTTGAGGCCAACCCTAACCCAACCCGAGAGGCCGAGATAGCATTCCCTCAAACCTAACCCAGCCCAACCTGAGCCTCGGGTTGAGGATGGTCAACCCTAACCCAACCCGCCTCTAAATATCTCAACACTAACCCAACGCATCTAATCCAAAATCGGGTCGGGTTGGTTCGGGTTCACCTTGGGCCAAACAGAAAAATACTATAACCCAAAGAAAATCAAGATAAAATTAGAGGAAGAAGGTCGGGTTCGGGTCGGGTCAGGTTACCAAGTCCTCAACCCTAACCCAACCCGAAATTAAATTAGGTTGGATTTTCCCAACCCAACCCGAGGACATACCAACCCAACCCGAGCCAAAATCGGGTTGAACCTGTCGGGTTTGGGCTGTGCACAACCCAAGTTGCACCCCTATTGGCAAGTTTGTGCTGTGTTAATTCATAGGTTTCTGATGATCATTCTATTTTGAAATGACAGCTCAATTTTATGACCATTCCTGAATTAGGGGTATCCTTTAACTCTAAGATAACTTAATTTGGAGTAGAAATGCTTGGTTATGTGTTTTGCATTGAGGCTTTTGGAAGTTTTTGACGCAATATTTAAAGGCCAGAGTTCTCAAAATGTAATGACTACTTAAATGTTTGTTTTACAGGCCTGAATTAACAAGGAAGGTGATACTGGCGATGACTTCTTGGTAGAAGTGAATGGATAAAGATGCTGGAAAACCTGTTTGATCTGTTTTGTTATGAATTCTGGCTTTTATTTTTGAATTGGTTAGGAAGATTTTGTCATCACAGGCTTAGATTATACAAGATCTGGTTGTCTAAAATCATATTTATTTAAAATAATATAAGTTATCTTTGTCAACGGGGAACTAATGTGATTTTTTATGTTATTATTCCCCGCAAATAATATCTTTGCAACATTTTTTCTACTGTAGTCTATCCATATGCTGAATATATCTGAATGTCTTAGATGCATACATGTTTGAGCATATGATTTAACTTGATTTCTTTTGTCAATTATCTTTATCCTTTCTCAGATACTTATGCATAGTTTTAGGAGTTACTCCAGCACAACAGAATTCTCATTCGTAGAAATCTATGTAGACGTGTTTTTTTTTTTTTCTATAATTTTTTTTGAATGGTTAGTGCAATGCCATCCCGTCATGCTTCTGGGCCTAATTTTTTCATCTAGTTTTACATTTAAGCTTCTATTGTCTGTTTGTAGTTATCTGTCAAATAAGCGCAGTGCTCCTTTCTTATACCTATTATCTATGCAAATCTCCTGTTTGATATATTCTCTAATACTTGCTTAAATTCACAAGTCACTATATATTTATATTGTTGCTACAAGTCACACGGTATTTGGATGACTTTGAATTTTTTTTTTATATAGGTTCCTAAGGAATGGTTGAATCTTCTCGATCGTGTACGAATGCGTAGCTTTCAAAATAAATTCCCGTAAGTTTGATTATTTTATTTTATCCCAGACTCACATCTTATATTTACATTTCTTAACTTGATCTCTGATTTACCAATGTCCAATACTTTTGAATTGTTGATCACATTTGCATTCTCATTCAAATACGATTTGTGATTTTGGTATTTTAATTTTTGAACTTTCTAAAGACAATTTTGATACTGTAATGGTGATCATTGGAAAATTTTCTAGATCCTAACAGATGTATAGTTTGAAAATTAAACTGATAACTTTAAATATACAATTTCTAGAATTGTCTACCCACTCCTAGACTTGTGAGTTGGCATGAAATTTAGCTTAAAAAATTCTCGATGTAAAATCATCGAATTGGGAGCATAATCAGGAGCATAATAATCTTCAATTGTCTCGATCCTTACAAAGAGTACCATGTTTAGATTTGGGAAAGGCCTGGCAATTAATTATTTAAAATCTAGGAAACTTTGAAAACCATTTAGTAAATGTTCGAATAAATAAATAAATCGAAAAGGAAAAATATCTGGAATTGTTAATATGTCCACGTTCATTTTCATAATATTTTTCAGATTGATATTTATGTTGGGAAAATGATACGGAGACATGATTATTTTGGGTTGTAGAAAACCATCAGCTTCATGTTACCGCACACACGCACACGGACATGAGCGCGCGCGCGCACACACACACCTCATTTGGGGAAAAAATCCAAGTAAAGACAAATCTAGATTATGCGACCTTTCATCTGGCATAAATTTGTGTTTGGCTATTTGTCTTAAGCATTTTATCTTTTGTTTCAGAAAACTCTTTGGGATCTACTATTTCTATTATAACATATCTGTTAAGATTTTGTCATTTCAAGCTTCGAAACCAAGCCCAAAATTGAGTGAAAACGATTTTATCTTTCGACTCTCATTTCAATTTTATAAGTTCCTAGTGTCTTTATTGAAAGAGTATAAGAAGGAAAATTAGATGTTAATATAGGTTTGAGAATAAAAGTGGATTTTTGGATTTCTAGAGTTTATATTTTATACTTTTATGGGATTTTTAGCTATTATGTTGCATTTTGAGAATTGAAGAATTTAGAGCCCTTAGTCCTTAGTTGTGTTCTTTGATCACTATTTTTTTTCCTAATATGTTTTCCTCTTCTGACACCAAAGAATGATCATTGAATTCGGGCCTCCCTATTTTTTTTTTTTGGCTGAGTTGTTAGGCTGATAGGATTCTAGTGAGCTGTTGGGTTTAATTCATGTCGGAGGTAGTATGTTGAAGGTTGGCTTGATATAGGAGTATACTAGTTGGTAGGGTTTATTTCTTGGTCTGTAAGATATAGGAAACAGAATGATACATGGGACATATTTTTGCTATAAATGATATATGAGACATATTTTTGCTATATTGAAGTTGAAACCACTGTTTTGGGTACTATCTACATGGAAGCAGTGCGTTGTTGTGGAAATCATTGGTTCTGCAGTGTGCAATCCTCATATATTTTCATTGGCAGCGTGTCAAAGATAATTGTCAATTCTTCTCTGTAGTGAGTCGAGGAATCTTGTCGCTTTATTGGCTGTGACTTGGGAAACGATTGAATAACTTTGAGATCCAGATCTGATATCCTTTTTTGCAGAGAAGCAGTTGCTTGAGATCTTGGAGATCTTGATCTGAGTTCGAGGTGTATAGATCTTGCACTATGATCTGTTATTGGAAGTTCGGTCCGAAATTTTGGATTTCGGTTGGGACCGTAATTTCAAAATTTCAGATTTCGGCATAAATTTCCGATGAAATTGGGCCATTTCAGCCGAAAATTTAAAATTTCTGCTGAAACGACCAAAATTAAAAAATAAAATTGGTAAAGCGAAACCGAAACCCAAATTTTAATCCATGGTTCCAACAACCTAAAAAACAAGAGGGCTGGACCTTTCGCCTTGTTGAAGAAGTTTAATGATTTCCTGAAGGGTAGACACCGCAAGCGGTGGAAGAAATCTGCCCACAAAATAAGTCTCCGTCCCGATTCAGGTCATAAAAATCTAGCAACATGGTTTCATAGTTTGTATGACACAATCTTCATAGATATCTTCAATCCCTCCACATGAGGAAGAAGAAAATTAGTCATAGCCTCGATTTGTAAAGTTAAAAAATCATCAGAGGTTGATATACTTGGATGAAAACATCATTCCCGTATTGACAATAAGATGCTCCAAAGAAAGCTTCTCGTTGTCCTTATTTATATGGAAACTAACCCTAACATCTACCCAATAAGAAAGAGAAGTCTACAACCCATAAACATCCCCTTAAAGTCTATTGTGCACTCACTTTTCCGAGCACAATAATTGACAAAGTGGGATTTTCATCCCCATTGGAAAACCTCTGAAAGGAATCCTAACAAACTTCGAAAATTCCAGAAAAATAACCAAAAAATTCTTCTGTAAAAAAGCACTGTATGGGTTTTCCACTTGGCTACATGTAGGTCCTCTTCCACATCAACAACTGATATGCTGATGTAAAGTCATGTTGATATTTACCAATTTGGGTCCGGTTGGGCTTCTTATTTTGTTCTCTCATCCTTTTGTCAACTTTTGAAATAGGTCTGGGCTATTTCTGGGTGGTGCTGATAATTATTGTCAACAATTAACAACACGACAATAGGTTACAAAAATAAGTATATGCTAATGTATTATTTCATGAGTTTTAAACTAAGTCGTTTGCCAAATAAACTTCTACAACAAAAAAAATATACTTATTTTTGGGCCTAGAAATAAGTTCCAACTATTGCTCATTCCCTGAAGCTTTCCAGTGAAAAGATTGATGTCAGCCAAAATAATTCTTGTGCATAGATGATTTAATTTCCATTTGAATGTATATAGTAGTATTCTCCAAAATCTAGCCCCTCAAACCTAATCCTGTACAAATCTCAATTGTGAATAGATTTGTTGTTAAATTATATTTACTCTCCCTTGACCTGGCTTAAATATTTTCTGAGTGGCAATGAAATTTTTTACTAACCTGACTTAAATATTTGAATTGGTAAAGTTCTAAAAGGAAAAGAACAATGAAAAATAGAAAGAAACTATTTTTTACTTTAAGTCAACTCCCTTTTTCCTTGGTATTTAAGCAATTTGACTCTGCCATGAGAGGTATGTTTCATGCACCCCAGGTATATGTCCACCTTTGTGGCGTATGTCTTAGAGACATTTACATATGAATGTCTACTGTTAGGCATTAAGGCTATGCATCACCTTGAGATGTTCCCAGAGGCTTACACCTTGGATGCCTTTGAAAACAGTGCTCTTAAGTCATTTTTTGACAATTAATAGTGGATTCAATCAACTGATTTAAATTTAGCTGTTTTTACTTGAATATTGTCTATTCAAAGTTCCAATGACAATTTAGTTTATCTGACTATAATTTGGAGATTCCCCTTTTATCGCTTAAATCTTTATTTGGCTGTTGGTGATGCTCTATATGGCTCCTTTACTCTATGTTTCATGTTAGATGGTAATGCTACAGTTTCCTATCATAAGGGCTTGTGTTCAAAGTATTGCTTGCATCTTATTTCCTCGCGTGATTCAGCTTGAATTTTTTGTTCCTTGCAGAGTTGTGTGCGGTGCAATGGTTGTAATTGATCTCAGGAAGCCAGAGTGGTTAAAAATAGATCGTGTCATTGCGTGTAGGAAGAAGTTTAATACAAAAAACTTGTGTGAAATCCATAATTTATCACTTGCAAACTGTGATATTGAGGAATTCGAATTTCTGGTAAAATGGATTGGTCTTGATTATAGTGATGTTACGTGGGAGTCATCTTGTACTGAAGAGTTGTTGGCAGAGGTTGGTAGGCTTATCCTAAGGCACCAAAGGGCCATTCAAGGAAATGATAATCATTGTTTGAAGTCCCATATCCCAGTGCTAGATGTTCAACCGGATTACTTGAAGGGTGGTCTTCTATATGACTATCAAATGAGGGGACTCTGTTGGTTATTTAATAATTTTATATCCAAGAGGAATGTTATCCTTGCAGGTTGGAGACCCTATACCTTTTCATCGGAAGTTCAAAATTTTCATCCTTTGCTAGTGTGTTATATGCTATACTTCTAATATTTGTAGTGGTAGCTGTCTATGATTTGGTGGGTTGTTGGAGTTAAGGTCTCTATTTTAATTGGTTTATGAAAACTATTTATTATTTGATGTGGCAAAGGTTGTAGTGTTTGTATAAAGTACAATATTTTTACTGTTTACTTTATCATTTGCTTTTGTTTATATGCAAGTATTTCCGAAGCTAGTAAGTTAGTGGAAATGATGAGAAAATGTAACTTGTGGAAATGTTAACAACTATTGTAAACATTCATTATTGAAATATTTGTATATTATGATGATATGTTGTGGTATTCGTCATAGACATAGGTAATTGGTCTGTTTTTTTAATTTGGTTTGGTTTATTTGGATTTGGTTGTGTGGTTTTATGTTCACTTATTGTAGAATTAACCCAAATTAAAATTACTCGATTTTTCTTTATAATGTTTGGTCTGGTAAGATGTGTTATAACTCAATTTATAGAGTTATGTTTGGGTCGTTGACTAGTTTCTCAGTTTTCTTTGTGGCTCTTTCTTCCCAAATTGATGATTATGTATAGGGAAGATAGATTTCTATAACCAATATGTTTTCAATATAACTTTTTGAATTTTAAAGAATTATTTTGCAAATTCTTGTTGGCTAAAGCATTACTGCTTCATATGATGTCTCATCAATTTTTAAGGTTTCGGTTTCGGTACGCATTTTGGTGTTGACGGAAATGGAAACATGTCGGTTTTAGATGGAAATTTTGGTGGAAATCTTGTAAAATCATGGAAGCGTCTAGAAACATGTGCAAATGATGGGCATTTAAGATCAGGCGTCACGAAGTGCTAGAATAAGGACAAATATACACTCAAAAAATCACATAAGCCAAAAAAAAAAACAACCACAATAATTTAGCAACATCGACCACCTAGTGACACGTCCTGTTGATAATTCATTAATATAACATTTTTCATGTAAATCATATAAATATTTATACACAACACACGCACCCCATTTCATATTCACTTCATATAAATATAATTGTTTAACATATATTAGTATAGTTCATTCAAAAAAAAAAAAAACATATATTAGTATAGTATACCACTAGTGCACATACAGTTTTGGTTTCGGTATGCATTTCAGGGTGGATGGAAAGTTGGAAACAAAAACATCGATCATTTCTTGTTGGTTTTGCTGGAAATTTAAAAATTAAAACCCTGCCCTCAAAGCTTGCTCATCAAGGACCAGATTAGAAGCAATGTGAATACTACTTGATCGTCACAATGATTTTCATGGGAGTAGAAACCTCAACTCCAATCTCTGTGAGAAGTGAACGAAGCCTCATTAACTTGCTAGTAGCACGAGCCATGGATCTATTCTCAGCCTCAACTGACAAATGAGTTGCTGCTAGCTATTTCAGGCTCCCTTAAGTCACTCGGTTACCGCCAACAAACATACTATAGCCATTGGTTGATTTCTTATCTTCTAGGGTTCCTGCCCAGTCTGCATCATAGTATCCTATCACCTCCAGGTGTCCATGATTTCGGTACAACTAATATTTTGTTGGGGATCCTTTGAGACAGTGAACTATGTGGTAAACAAGTCCCTAATGATGAAGACATGGTAAATGCATGAACTAGCTATACTCACGTCTTATACAATGTCCGTGCATGTGATCGTCAAGTGTATAAGCTTTCCAACCAGCTGTTGATACCTGGAAATATCATTTAGAGGAGATGTAGTCTTAACAAAGAACTGATGAGTAACCTCAAGAGGCCTTTCAACAAGGCTTTGCTCCTAGTAATTACTCTCATTAGGGATATCTAAAACTTGCATTGATAAATGAAGATGCCTTGCTTAGAACGACCGACTCCAATCGCAAGAGAGTTCTTATGATACCTCAGATACTTGATAGCGAAATTCGAAAGCAATCTGCAGGATTATATAAACGTTGTTACAGCTGCCATTGCCAATCAAATATTTTTGAGTTGCTATCAGATCTCTAGTGAAGTTGCTCCACCTTTGCTATATGTGGCTACTATTTAATCATGGATGGCATATTCGTTGCTTATATTGGTATTTTAAGATGGATTTGGTATTGGCGATCTCCTGCCTCTTTGCAAGGCTTCTATCTATTGCCTCCGAGCTTTTAAATTTCGGTTTTGGCCTCACCGAAATCGAAATGTTTAGTTTTCGGTGGAAAGTTGTGCCGAAATCATGTAAAATTAGTTTAAAAATTCCTGTATTTTTAAAATTTGCGTTGAAATGTCTAAAATTTTGGTGGAAATCTTTAAAGTTTCTGCGGAAATCTTTAACATTTCTGTGGAAATTTTCTAATTATGGGCCAAAAACAAAATTTCAACCAGTGAAAACTAGGAATTTGAAATTTCGGCTCAACTCAACTCAACTCAATAAAGCCTTTTTCCCAAACTAGTTGGGGTCAGCTAAATGAATCCTTTAGAAAAATTTCATGAAGAAGGTGAAAGGAATCTATCCGACTCTAATCCTAGCTCTAGTTGGTTTCGTCTACGTGGATCATTTTCTTCCATTCTATCCTATCCAAGGTCATGTTCTCTGTTATGTTCCTAGCTATCAAGTCTTTCCTCATTGTTTCTACCCAAGCTGTTTTTGGTCTGCCCCTACCTCTTTTTGCTCCATCAACTTGGCACGAGTTGCCTGTTCTCACTGGAGCATCCAAAGGCCTACGTTGGATATGTCCAAACCATCTTAAACGGTGCTCTCTCATCTTCGCCTCAATTGGTGCCACCCCCACCTTTTTACGAATGTCTTCATTTTTAATTCTATCTAACCTTGTGTGGCCGCACATCCATCTAAGCATTTGCATCTCTGCTACACTCATCGTATGCACATGCTGCTTCTTGGTGGCCCAACATTATGAGCCGTACAGCATGGCTGGCCTCACAGCTGTCTTATAGAACTTTCCCTTCAACTTGGTAGGGATTTTGTGGTTGCACAGAACTCCTGAGGCAAGCTTCCACTTCAACCAACCTGCTCTTATTCTCTGGTTTGCATCCTCTTCAATCTCTCCTTCCTTATGTAGAATTGAACCAAGACAGTGAAAGATATCCCTCTTAGGTACCAAGATAGCGAAATTTCACCGAAATCCTTTAAAAATCGGATACATGGTGTATTTCGTTTCGGCCTTGGCCAAAACCGAAATATTTCGGCCAAGATTTGTATTTTTGCCGAAATTTAAAAGTATGGTCCCTCCAGATAATTCATCTGAAGAGTGATGTGATGAACATGGTGACACCAATCATATAATAACTTAGTCACTTGCTTTGACTATTCTTGAAGTTGCTGTACTCTATATGGTTATTATTGTCTTTGAGCCTTCACCAAAGTCTTTTATCTCTTTTTTTTATATTATGTGAGGTGTTGTAACCAAGTGAGCATCATCTGTACCGATGTATTAGTGCTTCACCTGATGCCTTTTGTTGCACTTATGGCTTCAACGGGAGAATAAGCAGTAAGCCATTATACTTCATGATTGGTCTCCATGTATAATTTCCCTCTTGCCCAATGTATAGCTCTCGATGTTTGTCCTATCATTAGATGATGACTATAAACATGAAATGTGGGGAATGTGGAACTCAGATGCCTATTCTGAGTAGTGTCTGCTATACCAGTTGTGCCATTCCTGTTTCAATGGTTATTCCTCCCGCATGAGTAATTTCGTGTTCACCTAATGATTTCTAATTCCCATTGATAATTTCTCATCTACTTTCCATTATTTCACAATAATCCTCTCTTGCTAACCCCTTATTATTTTTTGGCTTTTTTTAATTTAGCTATTCTTTGCCCACTAATTGTCTCTTTGAGATCCTTTTCTTTTTAGTATTTATTTCGATGTTCAAAATTTTGTTGTCCCCAAGCAATCCCAATCAAAATTCCCTAAAGATCGACTTTGCTTTTTAGCTATCTTTTCACTCTATATGCCCCCTATCTTTCCCTTGATTCCATACCAATATGCTGATTTTTATGTTCTAATTTACCTGTTTGGGACTTCACTAATTGTTTGTGCTTCACTTATAAAATAGTTTGATTGGATGTATTTTCATTGAGATATTAATGACATTTCGCTCTTGTGAGTGATGAATTTCCACAATTGGTAGTTTCGGCGCTCCTTACGGGGATCCTTATTTTCCGAGAAGCTTGAGGGAAACCTTTGGGTTGAGGGAGATTATGCATTCATTATAATTCAGGTTAGGAGGCATAGCCTAGTGCCTCATGGATTGGCACATATAATAGATAAGATTGTCGATTAATTTAGTTACAAGAATTTTTTTCTCATTGCATGTGCAAATGAATTGGCGGAGCCATTTGCTAAGGGCGAGGGCCATAGAGATGTAATCCTAGTGGAGCAATTTCTGCAACCCAATGTAGATGATTTTTTTCTCTCTCACCTCTTATCATACAGTTTACTTTTTCAAAACAAAGAAAAAAAGTTTTCTTACCTTGGATAATGCTTATTGAGAAGCACTGTTCAGTATGTTTGGCTGTGTGAATGTTTTTTTTTCCTAATTTGCTGAAAGAACTGATGAGCTTTCAAGAATTTTACTTGTTTGACATACTACATTACTTGTTTGCCTTATATATAGACACACACACACACACACACACACACACACACACACACACACACACGTATCCTTTTGTCGTGGTACAACGTGATTGCACTCACATAATACAACTGTATGTTCATTTCCTTTTTGCCCTCTAATTTTTTGATAGTGGTTACTCAAAAGGAATCGTAACTATCATGATGCGTTGATCTGAATCTGCTTGTCATTCAGATGAAATGGGACTGGGCAAAACTGTCCAAGTCGTTTGCTTTGTCCATTGCATGAAGCAGGAGAAGCTTACCAACCATCCGGTCCTAATAATTGCCCCTAAAAGTATTCTCTTCCATTGGGGGAAGGTTAGTAACCAAATTCACCGTTTCTTCATTATGTTCTTAAGTTTTAACTGTAATGAATCAATTACCCATGTCAAGTTTTACTTCACATTAGGTTTACTACCTATCTTTTTATCATTTCAAATCTGAAGCTGATAGCATTTTGTCAGAAGTTTGTGCTTGTTGTAGTGAATATTGGCTTGTATTATTTAATGGATCATTCTTGTTTGACTCCATTAGGTATTGTAAAAGGATGATTAGTCTTTGATTGTTTAGTTGATTTTGGATCAACAAGATCACCCTGTGATGTGGATCCAGATTTAGGATTCTGAATTTATCAACGACGGAGGAGTCACAGAGACAGACAGATGACTTCGATCTTGATGGATTACCAGAATCTTTGATCCAGATATCCCAGGTTGTTGACCCGACGGTACAAATGATCCAAATATGTTGCCAAACATATTCTAGATGCCCAACGGGCCCACATATTTTCTTTTGAGATGATACCAATGTCATGAGGTCCCTTTAGGATTCCATAAGGTTCTTAGAGTTTTTCTTTTAGTTATAGGGTTTTAAATGAGTCTTCATGTTGGTTGTGGAGGTTATAGAGACGTACACTTTGATATTTTTATTGAGTGCTTCTCGGAGAAAGGCTTATCGTTCTTCTTCTTCTTCTTCATCTTCGGTGAGATGCTTAAAAAAAAAAAAAAAACTTTGGGTGAAGCCTTGAAATAAGTAGATTACTTCTTATTACTCGTCGTTTATTGTTTCCATTGATTTTCTCTTTTCTTTTCTTTTCTTTTCTTGGGTTTTCCTCATAAAGAACCTTCCCGGGAACCCCAAACTTATATTACTCTCACCAAAAAACCCCTCTTGCATTATTTCTCCTATCGTCCATCTGAAACCCTAAGGTACCCTTTATAAAAATTTTCCTACTTTAGAAACATCATTCAAATCTTATAAAATTTTTCCTACTTTAGAAACATCATTCAAATCCAGCCATACGGCCCATTCGTTTTGTCCCAAAATTAATTTTACACCTTCCCGATATAGGTCTGCAGCCCCCCGATATACATATGCACCCCTCCAAATCTATCTTAAAACATGTTTAAAATATTTTTCCAATGTAATCACCATTTTTAGGACCCCAAACCTTTAATTTTTCACCCATAATCTTTAATTTTGACCCATCATTTTCACCTATTCCCTACCACAATAGTCTACATCATGTCGACATAAATCTGCAACTTCCCGTCATTTGTCTGCACTCCTCTAAACCTACCCAAAAGCCTTCTTTGTGATCCAGAATCTTCCTCATAGCCATATTGCTATTGTTTTGAGACCTTTTGAGATTTTGTACGTATGATTGGAATACATTCTTTGTGGGGTTGCTGAAAATTTTCAATTGTAAGAATTGTGTCCTCTTGACATTTTTGCTACTTAAGATTGATTATACAATTAAATTTACTCATGTATAGTCTTAACATCTCTATTGTTTAACCATATTTTCATTGTCAAATCATAGGAGTTGCACGCTGTCCAGATTTGCTAAATTTTTGTTATTATCCTCTTCATAATCCTGAATGTCCCAAACTTGATAGTCTTTTACCCTTGTTCCAGTTTATAGATAACCTCCATACAAGTGTGATCCATCCTACGTCATCCCACGGCTATAATCTCAACTGTTTAGTCTTTAATGTGATACACTCATGTTGTGGTTTGCTGATTTATATCCATGTTCTTTTGAGTAGAAATATGTGTCCACATTTGAAATCGTGCCCTGTGTCAAAATCTAACTTCAGTTCAGAAACTTTCTTGAATCACAACTTATTGAATGATTACATTTTACGTGTCATACATATGTCACATTAGTCAAGATTCACCTCAATAGTCTACATTGTTATTATGATGATGAAACATTATGTATGACAAAGCAGCTAATATATAGCTATTCTTCTATTTTTTGCTTTCAACTTTCAATTTAGTTATGTTTTTATTTTTTTCTTGAAGAAACAAAAAACTATTACAAAAAATTCCGCCAAATACTATAAAACTTGCAGCACTTTCTAATTTTACTTTAATGAAGTATAAACATGGAAGATCTCAAATAATTAGGAAAATTTGATCTCTCTAAAGTGCGAGTCAATGTTGAATCTTTTACAGAGAAGTTGATGCTTGGTAGGCTTTGTCCTTTGGGAAATGCTATAAGTTTGATTTGAGCTTCCAAAGGCATCTAAGTCCGAGAAATTGGACTGCAACAATAATTTGTTTTAGGCGGAGTAGCAAAACACCAAGCCTTAGGAAAGCTAATGAGATGTGTCAAAAGCTTTACTTAATCTTCTTAGCATTTATTGTGGTCTGTTACCTCTTTTGGATGCAAAACTTTAGTACTTAACTGATTTCATCTTCAGAACATTGTTAATTAACTGATTTAATCTTAACTAAGTCCATCTTCTTAACTACTCCTAGAAATATGATATTAATTCAATGATTTATTTGAGATGTATTGCTCTCCCTTATTTGTCCAACAACTCTTCTTCTTCCACTTCTCTCTAACCCTAACAACATCCTGTTTTAATTTCAACTTGGTATAAAAGCAGAGAGGTGCTCTGAGTTTGACGTGTTTCTTTCTTAAAGATTAGGCCTATGGCATAGGTAATGATTTTTTTAGAGATTTAAGACAGTAATGCTGTATATTTATATCTGCATCTACAAGACCTGATGTCGTTTGTTTGTATTTTGGAAGAGACTAAGTAAAGGGCTTGATTCATCATGGATTTTGAAGTTATATTTTTAACTTTCTGCCCTTGGATATGTTTGGTTTCACATTCGAGTATAGAGGAGCTTTTGACCCTGCTTAGTCTCTTTTCCACCTTATGCCTGGAAACAAGCCTGAGCGCAATTTCACTCTCTCTCTCTCTCTTTTGCGGGTGAGCGGTTTCCTTATTCCAGCCTTTCTATCGCATATCAAACTGCTCCTTAGACCTAGTTTTTCCAATCCAAATGATCAACTCCAAAATTAGTAAAGAAAATTACGATTTGTTTGTATTCTAATAACGCACAAATCTATAAGTTTTTTCCCTAAAATAAATGTTTATATGAAAGGAAACAGAGTGTTATTGGATTGAATGAATGTGAATTTGTGATGTTCTTGAAACTGCACATGTTTACTATGATTTAGCCAACACTTTGAATTTATTGATGGCACATGTTGTGCCATGTCCGACACGACACGCAAGTCCACACATGTCGACACTCCTTTGGACACTTTTAAATGTACTGCTAGGAATGTTAAACTTAACGTGGGCGTGTGGACAAAATTTTTGTACCGTGTCAAGTGTGATATCCTATTTTATTATAGAATATTGTGTTTACCTCTTTTATTATAAACTCTTCTTTTATTATAAATTCTTCTTTTATTAATAACTCTTCTTTAACTAATATTTGTTATTACATCCCCGCCCCTCAACCTAAATCCCTAAACAAACTCTTGTTCCAATTTTGTATTCATTGTATCATATTGGTCTCCCTTTCTCATTTTATGTTGGAGATGGAAGTGAATCAGATGAAATTGATGAATGCGTTGATATTTGATTATCTCATGTTTGTTTTTTATTATAGTTGATTAATTCTAAGATTTGTTAGTTTGTTCAATGAATATCATATTTATATTATTACACATTATTGTAGTAATTAGTTATTTTATATGTATGTGTGTGTCACCATCTATGAAGCACGGGTACGGGGTGCGGGTACGACACGACACGGGTACGTGATTTGCCAAAAAAATCGGGTGCGGGTACGTTCGGGTACGCCGAATATAATAATATATTTTAATATTTTATTATATATTTATAAAAATTAAAATAAAAATAAAAATTGTAGAGCAATCAAATAACAATAACATCCCCAAAATGGAAAATTCTAATATTACTTGTCATTTCATAAGTGATTAAGTTCCATATTTCATAACATGAGGTATCAATACATCATTCATTAGAAAAAAAGTCTGTCACCAGTGTGTTGACCAGTGCCTGACAAGATGAATAATTTTTAGAGACCAAATTATGAGATTTTTTTACCGGACTTTTGGGATTTAATAATGTTTGGACAAAATAGATTTTATCAATTTTTAAAATTTGAAAAATACTCCACCGTTTGGAAGTTAAGAAAGTTAAAATTTTGACCCGACCCTTTTTCTTTGAATTTTGTACTAGAACTGGAGAGTTGACTTTTTTTCCTTTTAGATTTGGGTGTTGAAACTATTTTTAATAATTCCAAAAGGGGGGTATTCCGTTATTTACATGTAAATCTTAAGTAAATGGACAATAAAATAGTAAAGACATTTACTTTTGTACTAGAAGCAGGACGTGTCGGGTATGTGTGGTGCGCACCCGACACGCACCCAACCACCAAAACTAGTTTTTTTTTAAAAAATAATAATAATTGGGGTACGTACCCCGGACGTACCCGGGGCGTACCCGGACGTACCCGCACCCCATACGTGTCGGGTGCGGGTGCGGGAGCCCCGGGAGAGTACCCGTGCTTCCTAGGTCACCATTTCTAGATTTTTAGATGTTGCCATGTTAGACAACTCTTATCCGTGTCAAAACTCGACACAAGATTCCATATCCACATTTTATGATTATGTATACTTTCCATTTTAGCCGTGTCCCCTTTTCTAAATTTTGGTGGTTTGCCTTGTCCGACACTCGGTGTCTGTGTCCACACGCGACACTCGTGTCTATGTCCACAAATCATAACATGTTTATCATGCTGTCTTACTGTTGAGTTTTTTAGCTAAGCAGCTCTAGTTTGCATAAGTTGGTTATCTAGAAACAGTTTTGTGGTGTTTTACTGTGTAGTTTAGTTCTTTTAGTTTACTAAAATTAAAACATAAAAGTGCATATATACTATTTTGTAATGGATCATGGTTGTCTGTGTGCAGCATGAGCATATGGATGGACGTATTTCATGTTAAGGATTTCCTGAAGCCTAGATATTTACAGTCTGCATGAATATTTACAATTTTTATGCACATTTTTTTCTATTTTCATTTTTTGAATGGCAACGCTATTATTAATGAGACTTTTTTTTTTTTTTTTTCAATTTTATAACCTTAAAAATATTAATGGAAAGAATGACTCTTTATAAGAATGAAGACTATTGTGTCGTTGAGTCTGTTGACCCTAGTGGAATGAGTTGACTTTTTTGTTTTTTTTTTCTTGTCCCAATTTCTTGAATTTGTGAACACGTGATATACAAGAAAGAAGGTTTTCCTTGGAAGATTGCTGTTGTCTTCAATATGACTAAGCTGTTGAAATATAACAGATTCACCTGTCACTTTTCACCTTTTTGAAAATGGAACCAGTGTTTGAAATATACCCGGGTAATTGTTCGCATGATTATTGCTTGTCTTACTTTTGCTTTAGGATGACATCGGTATCCTTATCTCTTAATTTAGGAATTTCGCCATTGGGCGGAGGAGCTTAATGTGGTCATTTATCAAGGGGAGAAAGTTTCACGTCGGTGTATCCGGGCCTATGAACTGTACTCATCTGAAAAGTGTGTTCTTTTTGATGCTCTGGTTACGAACTACGAGCAAGTTCTTTTGGATAACTCTGTTTTGCGGAAGTTTAAGTGGTCTGCCATTATTAGTAAGCTGCTCTCATTCTTGTTTACTTCTGGTTTTTTTTCTTCTCATAGAATGGCACGATGGATTTATTACGGAAGGACATTATGCTTGCATGGAATGATGAGTGCAATTCAATTTCATTATGCCATCATATTATCTTCTTATTTAGTGTTTGATGCAAGTTGGTAAATCATTTATTTGCTAACATTTCTTGTTAAATATTTTTTATTTTCTATGGTTCTTAATTGTTTTTTATTTTCATTGATTTATAGTTCCTCAGATTTAGTAATGGATAGCACTACTGTCTTTATTTCGAACCCTAATTCCTTCAAACCCTTAGTTATAAGCCTATTCGAAATTCTAACCCTAATCCTTGAATCCCTAATTGCTTCCTATCTCAATTTAGAAATCCTAACTCTGTTTCCAACCCTAATTCAACTAGAATCTCTAGCTCTAATCCTATTCATTTGTGAGTTCTAACCGTATCCATGTTTCCGTCACATCCATCAAAATCCTAGTCTCTTATTTCTTATATTCGATATCATTCCTTCTTGGAAACCTAGAACTTTCCTCTACCTTTTGTAAACAGACATCCCATGGGGTGCTCTGTTTAGTTTTGTCGTGGTGTGTTTTAGTCAATCTAAAGCTAGTAAGGTGCTGATTTGAAAATGATGTAATTCCTTGTGAGGCTGTTTAGATGAAGACTGTACTATGTTCCTGCTGTGCAAGATGTCCCTGATGTGGTTGAGAGTCAGTGGAGGCTGTGAAAGCAATAACTGATGTGAAGACTATCATATGTTTTCTCATACCACATGCGAGTTCTGTGGTTAGAGACTCTTATGGAAGAGATAAGTTCAATTTTTGACAAGGATATTGAAACAGGTTGTCACTTTGTTCGTGAAGTCACAAGCAATCTAATACCAATTTTGTATGTGATGTTAGAAGATCAGCTAGTGGATATGTTTTCAAAGCTTAGTCGAAGTTAGTTTTTAGCATGTGTTCCAAGCTGGGCATGGTTTATATTTGTGCTCTGGGTCTGAGTAGGACTAAGACAATATATGGAGTGCAACTTTAGCAATGTAAGGAGGCGGGGCGAGGATGTAGTAAATATGACTGGACATCAGGTACCTAAGAGAGATATCTTTCGCTATATTGGTTCATTCCTACATAAGGAAGGAGAGATCGAAGAGGATGTTAACTACAGAATAAGAGCAGGTTGGTTGAAGTGGAAGCATGCTTCAGGAGTTCTGTGCGACCATAAAATACCTACCAAGTTGAAGGGAAAGTTTTATAAGACAATTGTGAGGCCAACCATGCTGTATGGATCAGAATGTTGGGCCACCAAGAAGTAGCATATGCATAAGATGAGTGTAGCGGAGATGTGAATGCTTAGATGGATGTGCGGCCACACAAGGTTAGATAGAATTAAAAATGAAGACATCCGTAAAAAGGTGGGGGTGACACCAATTGATGAGAAGATGAGAGAGCACCGCTTAAGATGGTTTGGGCATATCCAACGTAGGCCTTTGGATGCTCCAGTGGGAAGAAGTGTCTCGTGCCAAGTTGATGGAGGAAAAAGAGGTAGGGTCAGACTGAAAGCAACTTGGGTAGAAACAATGAGGAAATACTTGATGGCTAGGAACATAACAGAGAGCATGACCTTGGATAGGAGAGAATGGAAGAAAATGATCCATGTAGACAAACCCAACTAGTGTCAGGATTAGACTTAGTCAATTTGAGCCGGGTAGATTCTTTCACTTTCTTCATGAAAATTTTCTAAAGGATTCGTTAGCCGACCCCAACCAGTTTGGGACAAAGGCTTAGTTGAGTTGAGTTTAGTTGAGTCTAGATTAATTTGGTTTAAGTTGATGTATATTTATATTTTTATATACTTCTATCACTTTATGTTTTACTTACAGAATTAGGATGGGACCATCATTAAAGGTTCGTAATTGCATTTTATGTGATTCGTGGAACTTTACTTCGCGGGGTTAGACTTACAACTCCATGACCTCCAACGAATTCTCTCGTTTCATTCGTCTTATCCTGTTCTCTCTTTCTTTCCTCTTCATTAGTATGAATTGCTTTCAGATGGATTATTGAGTGCTGAACATAACTCCTGTAATGAACATTTTAGAAACCCAACGAATCCTATTTCGATGACTTCTGTGCCATGTAGCAATTATGTTTGAGACCCAAAGCATGGTTTTTTTCCTGGCCTTTGTGTATTACAGTTTGGGTTTGTCACAGTTCCCAATCCACATATTCCGAACCACACAAACTTCTCGTCTATGGACCAAAGCATCTGAAGTGGTACTAACTCATCCCATAAAGTGCCGCTACATCTTCCCAAAGCTACTTATGCTTCTATATACAGACACTAATGTGCGGTTGGAGAGTGCTACTCCCATTACTGAAATTCATTACACTCTTGAGGACAATCACCACACACATGAAACCATAGAATTGAGCTGTCTAGGCCCACCCCAAGTTTTGATCATTCACTGGTCTACACAGTGACACAATCACTTCTTAGGAGAGATTGCCTAGTTCCCTAATGTGTTCCCATGGGACACGATTGCAATCCTTCAAAGGAGAGATCCAAATACTCATATAATAGTTATGGGTCCTTACTCCTTAGAATAAGAACCATCGATAAGATGCATCTAGCTATTCGTTTTTAAGGTTACAAGTGCCAGCAATTTCAGGCTTGGCGCAAAAGGGTAATGGCTGTTGGGCACACCCTCATTGGTTCTAAGAATAAGAACCATCCATAAGCTATCTATTAGTTTCTTAGGTAAAATGTGTCTGCAGTTTCAGGGCTTGAAACAAAAGCGTAATGGCTGTTGTTGGAAGCACACCATTCGGTGTCTATTTTAGTACAGTTTCCTTAACGGGCTACTTGTGAATATATTTTATTTTCTTTCTTCTCTCTCATAGAAACTATTTCATCTAAATTTATGATTTTTAGTTCAAAGAAACACTGTTGATTTTCTTTCCTATCTGATGGTTCTTGTGACCAATTCTGGTTATTGAGGCATTACTTCATACCTGTGGACTGTTCACTTCTTACTAGCTAACGGTACAATCTGTTTAATATATTGTCTACATCAATCATTTTCATATCCTATCCTATGGTGTTTTGGCTTTCAACTGTTAACTTTCATTTAGAGCTTAGGTAATGATTGACCCTTGGTTAACCGATACTTTGATGGGTCACCATACTTGTGGGACACATGCTTTGTAGTTGGGATGCTTGTTACTGGGGGCCACTAACAGGCATTGTCGTGAGCTTTTCCATCTTTTGCCAATCGAAGCTCCTACCTGCTTGGTCAAAGCGATTTTGATGGCTCACCGTACTTGTGGGACACATGTTTAGTAATTGGGATGCTTGTTAGTGGGGGCAACTAACAAGCGTTGTAGTGAGCTTCCATCATATGCTCCTACCTGCTTGATCAACGCCTCAAGAATCCGAAGTCAAGTTTTAGGGGTAACATTTCTTTCGGCTGCGGACTGGTTAAAGGGGTCTAGATCATTTATTCGTAATGCGAAGGGCTGGGATAGAATGAACTGCTGTTGGTCCACCAAATCAATGGTCCTGATCCTGACCACAAAGCATGTGTCCGCATGCACAGCTGCCCATATTGGTCCTGTTTATCTTTGGACCCGTTTAACCATTTTATTTTCTTGTATTTGTTGTTTGCTATTCCTTTTTTTTTATTTGATTTACTTTTGATTTTCAAATTTAATGCTTATGCTGCATCATGATAGTATGACTTATGTGCCTTCATATTATGCTACATCTTTAGTATGTATATAGATCTCATATTTTGGAAACGTATGCCTTGATCACGTTCCATTCCTGTTATTTTTTCTAGTTGATGAAGCTCACAAGATAAAAAACCTTGACTGCAAGCTTGGGAGCTGCCTTAAACAATATGTGACAGACTTCCGACTTCTATTAACTGTAAGTTTTGTTCTATCATGCCTATGTGGTTCTTTTAATCCTTAGGTTCTGCATTTTAAAACAATTTACATATTAATTGCTTTGTGAGATAAATTTCACATTCTCGCTCTACTGCTTTCTTTAATCATCGTACATAAACTTTTATGCGACAATTAGTTTTTTTATGTGAATTATGAATTATTACTCGTTAACAATTAATTGTCATAAACTTTTTTATGACAATTAGCGACATTATTATTTATTATTGAGACACAATTTCTTGGCTTCACTCCCTTAGTCACAGGAAATTTCCATAGAAGCACTAAAGTTATATAAACAAGAGGAATGCTAGTGATGCGCGACGCGCGGCTAACCAGCCGCTTGCAATCACCGGGGCTCTAATTGGTACACCTGGCACTTTAAATTATGAAAAGTAATCCCAAACGATAAATCCAGCCCCCTTTTCCGCTCAATCTCTCTTTAAGGGTTCACTCAATCTCCAAGTCAAGGTTAATCGAACGAGCTCTTCAATTATGTAATTTTTCCAGAAGGTTTTGGAACGAACAACTACAATCATACATTCAATGCCCAGTTAGTAGGATTCCAATTTCAGATTCTCTAATTATACTCAAAATTTGCACTAAGGTCCAGTTTGGATTGCAAAATTTTTTTGGAAAATTTTGGAAAGGAAAAATCGTTCTAGAATTTCCTACATTTTTTACACATGAAAGAATAGAACTTGAACCAACCCTATTAAATTTTTATATAGTGGGACCTTCAATTTATGATGATATCCCTCTAAATTAATTCTCAGGAATTTTTTTTTTGTGAGTTGTTTTTTTTTATTATCAATTCATCCCTAAAGACACCATAGTCTCATAGAAACCTTCATATCTAAATGTTGGAGATGAATTCAATCATGATGCACAAGCAACTCGTTATACATTGAAACAACTGAGCTTTCATGTATTCCAAACCAGATTTAAGGATATAATTGAGTATGATGATCAGGATACAAGCCTAAGTATCAATGACAGTCCCTGGGCATAGATTTGTTTATAACCGACTGGTAAACGTGTCCCTTTTAACTAAGGAAAGTATTCCAAAATGATAAATACGCCCCCTTTTTTCGTTCAATTCTCTCTTAACCGGTCAAAAAGGTAAGAAGACTCTCTCTCTCTCTCTCTCGGCTTGCAAGAAGGTATATCCCTTCTAGCTTTAAGATTCCTATGAATCTTGGGCTCAAATGGTTACCTCATTGGTAATCTTCTCTTGAAAAGGATTCCACTGATTTCAAGCGGCTGGTCAGCCTCTTGTTGCTAGCATTCCTCTATAAACAAACGAATAAGAAAACAATCAAGATACCAATATGTATGACCAGATGCCCAACATTCCCTCTCGAATTGCCCAACATTCCCCCTCTAATTGTAGCACGAATGTCAAACTTTCGTAGCTTACCCACAAAATAGCACAGTCCGTTAATATGTGCATCCCTCCATATACAAGGTTTAAAATTTCGGTTTCGGATATAGCGGGAATACCGAAATTTTGGAGAAATTCAGTAAAAAAAAAATTAGAAAATTTCATTATTGTGCCGAAATTTCGGCCTAAAATTTTTTCTTAAAAAATTACATTTTCATGAAATTTCTGAAATTTCGGCCGAAATTTTGGATTCTGGTTGAATTTCGGATTTAGATGGTTTTGGTGTCGGTTCCAAGCGAAATTCGAAATTTCGGTATTTTGGCCAAAATTTAAAATCATGTCCATGTATCATTACCTATGACCGGATGCTTAACATTCCTCTAATTGGAATATGGATGTCAAACTTTCTCAGCTTGCCCACAAGATAACATAACCTGTTAATATGTGCTGCACGACCAGGAGATGCTTTCAATTATCTCTCCCGATGAGTAGCTTGTGGCGAGTATGTGGTGTGGGAGAAGATGATCAACCAACCCTTTCTCCTTTCTAGAATGGGTTAAAGATGGCATTAAAATGCACTTCAGATGGCATTAAAGATACAAGAAAACTTGAGACTAGCTTTCAAGAGGTTTGGATCTCAAGCTGGGGAGATGGCTAGTTTAATATCTACTGATAATGAGTGGACCTTTAGGGTAACCACTTCAAATGCTGTTTCCTATAGGCCATCAATCTCTAGACCTAAACAAGTGGCTGGCAATAAGGATACTACAATGGCGGGCATGACAACTTAGCAAAGCAAGATCAGCCTTATTAATTTTCAATACCTTCAATGTAAGGAACAAGGACACAAGTCAACTGGTTACCCCAAGCACAATTGTTATTGAAGAAAACGGTGACGATCCCAATGATGAGGCAATGTATTTAATAGAGGGTGATCCTTCTGATGACGAAGTGGGGTACGATGATGATGAGGGGACTCATTAATGTGGTGAAGCACATTTTTGTGATTACTGAAGGTGGATAAAATTTGTTGCGCTTTAGCATTTTCCAAACAAAAGGTCCAAGTGCTGGGATAAGGTGTGCAAGGTGATAGTCATTAATAGGAGTAATTCTTTTGTGGCATCCAAGGCCTTTGTTGAGAAAGTACAAATACCAACGAAGAAGCATGCACGACCTTACAATGTGGCACTGATCAATGATGATTTTATGATCGAGGATAAGTGATGTTTGGATACTTGTGGGATACAATCCTATTGTATCAATTTTGTTGTCTTAGCGCCTAAACGTGTTCTCTTGCTACGAGTAAAGTTGGGTTTAAAATTGCAGAGTAGCTTGCATATGAAATGTACACCATTATATGGTGTCTTTGAGTCGTGGGGTTACGCTAAATTGTATTTCTTAAATTGTATGTATATAAGTTAATATTAGTAGGTTAGCTTTAATTGCCTTTATTCACTACTGTTTTTGTACAGGCCATGAGCCACTTGTGTAATTTGGTTTATTTTAAGATACATAAAGGATAGGAGCCAAGTTTTGTACATGACAGGTAGTCTTAGTTTCTTATTTTATTTTTAGCACGGTAAAATAGGGAGTGTGCCTTGGGTTGATTTAGGAAGTCTGTCTGTCTAAGATTAGAAAGTTAGCGGTTTCAAAGGAGATTCTTGTAATTGACTGTTCTATGCGATGCATTTACTACCGAAAATCAATGAAAGAGTTCGTGTTTACCGAATTTTTTACTATTCAGCTATTTTAAATTTCCTAGGTTTCTTATTTGTGGAAACCTTGTACTATTCCGTCTGTATGCTTCTAACCCTTGAGTGGAATAGATCAAAGTTTCAACTTTTCCTGGATTCAGCAGCAAATTCTTGATTTCTACATCAGTGATAATTTATTTTTGTTTTTAAATTTTCCTTTGTGGTTTGCCATTGAATTTCCGTTTCTATTTGGCCCTCACACTATAAATTACTTTTTGGGTCTATTATTGTTACCGTTATTTACATTTGTTTTTTGTTGCAATTTTTCATGCTTGGATGACCTTCCTTGTTATGTTTCAATTTTATCTCTTTCTTAATTCTTTTATGTATATAAAATACATTTCAGGATGGTGCGACTTTTGGTTTACAAGAATCAGACATTACTAATTCAACTAAATTTAAGTAAATAGGTGATATCAGTGTTGCATTTTATTTACCAAAGTGAGTTGCTCTGTTAGGGAACACCTCTTCAAAATACATTGCTTGAGCTCTTCGCGTTGCTCCATTTCCTTGATCCTGAAGAATTCTCTGATCCAAGGGCTGATGCGGAATCCTTTTCAAATATTGGAAGGGAGCTAGGAAATGGAGAATCTAATGAAAAAGTTTCTCAAATTCATGATCTGTTACGACCAAGGTGAATGTTGCAATGTTATTGTGGGTGAAATGTTTTAATATTTTTACTAAGTAGTGACGTATTTTTAATTTTAGGATGTTGAGACGGATGAAGTCAGATGTTCTACCAAGATTTATTCCACCCAAAAAGTGGGTTGAAGTTCCTTGTGCCCTTACGGACTTCCAGAGAGAGCTCTATAAAAATTTATTAACGAAGAACCACAACGAGTTGAGTAAAGGACTTCATAATGGTAGATCCCCTCTCTTTTTGCTCTTGATGGTTTGTTACTTGCTGGATTTATGGTTGTTGGTTGATTATTATTTTTAAGCTGTCCATTACTTGTTTTTGAGGGACTAGTATTTATTGGTTATTTGGAATTTTGCATGGGTACTTTGCAATGTATACCCTTCATCCTGTCACCACGGAAGGAAGGGATGCATATATATATATATATATATATATATATATATATATATATATATATAGAGAGAGAGAGAGAGAGAGAGAGAGAGAGAGAGAGAGAGAGAGAGTTGGTGAGCTTAAGCGCCCAATCACATGGGTCCCACATTTTCTGTGGTGATCCAAACCATTCATTTGCAAGGTCCTATCATAGATAGGGTGTGTACCAAAAATCAGCTCCATAGGATCATCCTAACCCCTCCATTTGGGGAGGACAAAAATGGGCAGATTTGTGGTCAAACAATGTCTGTCCATTTTGACCTCCACAAATGGATGGGTTAGGATGATCCTATGGAGCTGATTTTTGGTACACACCCCATCTATGTAAGGGCCTTTCAAATGAATGCTTTGGATCATCCTAACAAAGTGGGCCCCCATGTAATTGGGCGCTTATATATATATATATATATATATATATATATATATATATATATATATAGAGAGAGAGAGAGAGAGAGAGAGAGAGAGAGAGAGAGAGAGAGAAGTGTTCGTGCGCTTAAGTTGTTATAACGCCTCCCATTGGTGCGCTTTAGTGGGACCCAAACATTTAAACGAATGGGAGGCGTTATAACAACTTAAGTGCACCAAAAAAATGGTATGCTTAAGCGCACCAACAGTTTTCTCATATATATATATATATATATATATATATATATGTATGTATGAGAAAAGGGTTTAGCTTATCTGTGCTCGAGAGCAGGAAACAAGGGTGGGGCCACATTGTTGGGGCGATCCCAAGCACTCATTTGAAAGGCCCCATCATGGATGGGTTGTGTACCAAAAATCAGCTTCATTGGATCATCATAGGGTGTCCATTTGTGGGGGTGAAAATGGACAGATATTGTTTGTCCACTAATCTGCCCATTTTTTCACCCCACAAATGGACACTCTAAGATAATCCAATGGAGCTGATTTTTGGTGGCCACCATATCCATGAAAGGGCCTTCCAAATGAATGCTTTGGATCCCCCAAAAATGTGGGCCCACCCCTGTTTTTACACTCGAGCGCAGATAAGCTTATTTGCTCTCGAGCGCAGAAACCCTTCTCTCTCTCTCAGATAAGCTTATCTGAGCTCTAGCGATAAACACATGTGGCCCCACATTTTTGGGGGCATCCAAAGCATTCATTTGGAAGGCCCTTCCATGGATAGGGTGTGTACCAAAAATCAGTATATATATATATATATATATATATATATATATATATATAGAGAGAGAGAGAGAGAGAGAGAGAGAGAGAGAGAGAGAGAGAGAGAGAGAACGGTTCCTACACATATGTGTAGAGAGTTCTCTACACACTAGCTTAAAATACAATGGGGGCCCACATTGTTTGGGTGATCCAAGCCATCCATTTTAAAGGCCCTCACATAGATAGGGTGTCTACAAAAAATCAGATCTATAGGATCATCCCAACCGTACGATTTGTGGAGGTAAAATGGATGTCTTTAAACCTTCACAAATTAGTCCATTTTTTGCCTCCACAATTCGAATGGTTAGGATGATGATTTTTTGTGGACACCCTATCTATGTGAGGGCCTTAAAAATGAATGGTTTGGATCACCCAAATAATGTGGCCCCCACTGTATTTTAAGCTAGTTTGTAGATAACTTATCTACACATATGTGTAGGACCGTTTTCTCATATATATATATATATATATATATATATATATATATATATCACATATGAATTTCTATATTTCAGACATTTTCATGTATGGAAAGAGATCAAATTCGAATTCATAGCTGTGGATACCTTGGATATCTTGTAATCCAGGAATTCCCCTTCGTTCCCCTAATTGAAATTAAACTTGGCCCAATCTTTTAATAAAAGGATTGAGACTAATAGCTTTCATTGCTAGCTTTGAATATTTCAATTATTTGACATTTGCCATTTTTTTCCTTTTACGTTTCTGGATTTCTTACTAAATTTTCTTGCTGTGTAGGACGGAAGTTAATCTTGAACTTCTTGCTTATGCAATTGAGGAAGTGTTGTAATCATCCAGTAAGTTTCATGTAGCAAAATTTGAATTGTTTTTTTTTTCACAATTTTTAACATGTGTTTTTAATGACCTAATTGATTGTTACATTTTCAATGTAAAATGTCTCTTGAATACGATGAGCCACAAATATAGAGAAAAGAAGTGGAGAGAAATTTTGGAGTCTCAACTCATTTTTTGATTCATTAATTGTAAAATGTAGAATAGAAGTCATATCTGTATGTGGAGATATCAACTCATATTTGTATGTTGTTGCTCAAATTGACCAAAACAACCCTTTTACTAATCACAACCATTTTTACAACTTTTTTGTCAAGCTAACTTTGTCTACAAGACTTGTTAAGCTTGTTCACTCAATGATGGTGACGGTCAACCACAACTCTTTTGGGGAAGGCATCTATGGTTTATTCATGATTTGTGACATAGAGTAGAGAGATTTTGCCACTTTCCACTATCTCACAAATGTAGTATTAGTCATTCTCATCATGCTTAGTCCTCACTGAGAAGACTGGATCATGTGATAACTTTGTGGCACTTTGGTTGTCACAATATATGTCACGCCCTGGAACCAGAACTTGTCCGAAATCTCAAGGTGTGGCTATCATAGTCAATCATTTATGGTTGCAATACTAAAACCAAATATACAAGTTTAAGCCTTCTGCAGGAACTAAAATTAAAGATTGTAAACATGTCATATATATATATATATATATATATATATATGAGGAAAAAGATTGTGCGCTTGAGCGCACCAAGCTTATGGTGCGCTCGAGGGCCCAATCACATGTGGGCCCACTTTGTTAGGACGATCCAAAGCATTCATTTGAAAGGCCCTTACATAGATGGGGTGTGTACAAAAAATCAGCTCCATAGGATCATCCTAACCCATCCAAAAGTGGAGGGCAAAATGGACAGACACCGTTTGCCACAAATCTGCCCATTTTTGCCCTCCACTTTTGGAGGGGTTAGGATGATCCAATAGAGCTGATTTTTGTTACACACCCTATCTATTATGGGGCCTTGAAAATGAATGTTTTGAATCACCACAAAAAATGTGGGACCCATGTGATTGGGCCCTCGAGTGCGCTCGAGCGCACAATCTTTTTCCTCTCTCTCTCTCTCTCTCTATATATATATATATATATATATATATATATATATATAGAGGAAAAGGATTGTACGCTCGAGTGTACCTAACCTTAGGTACGCTCGAGTGCCAAATCACATGGGTCCCATATTTTTTTTGATCATCTAAACCATTCATTTGCAAGGCCCCATCATAGATAGGGTGCATACCAAAAATCAGCTCCATAGGATCATCCTAACCCATCCATTTGTGGAGGTCAAAATGGACAGACACTGTTTGTCCACAAATCTGCCCATTTTGCACTCCACTTTTGGAGGGGTTAGGATGATTCAATGGTGCTGATTTTTGGTACACACCCTATCTATGATGGGGCCTTGCAAATGAATGGTTTAGATGACCAAAAAAAAATTGGGACCCATGTGATTTGGCACTCGAGCGTACCTAAGGTTAGGTACACTCGAGCGTACAATCCTTTTCCTCATATATATATATATATATAGCAGAAGAGAAAAGAAGAGAATTTTTTGAAAATTCTATGAGAATTACACATCACTTTTTTTAACAAATGCACCCATTCAACCCACATATTTTCAATCCTACCCCCTCCTTTATGCTTTTTAACAAAGGCACCCATTAAAGCCACATAATTTCAATCTTACCCCCCTCCTTTATGGTTTTTTAATAAAAAATCTATAGGGGATCTTAAACATCCGATTTAAGAGGAATTATGGAAACCTCTAAAGATTGGAGGGCTAGGATTAGCCTATGGAAATGATTTTTGGGGCACAACCTATTTATGTTGTGTTCCATCACATGGACGGTTTGGATCAACCTATGACGTGGTCCGTACAGTTCTTTGCCGGCCCGTGCATCGCACAGGGTTTTTTACTAGTATATATATATGAGGAAAGTGTTTCTACTCGGTCCCCTAGATAAGCTTATCTACTCCTCCCTTTAAAAAAATACAGTGGGCCCACGCTGTTTGGATGATCCAAAGCATTCATTTGATAGGTCTTAACATAGATAGGGTGTGCCCAAAAAATCAGCACCAAAGGGTCATCCTAGCCCTTCGTTTTGTTGGGCACACCGTGTCCAAAATGGACGCATATAAACGTGGACGTTTATATGTGTCAATTCTGGGCACCACAAGGCACTACAAAACGAAGGGCTAGGATGACCCTTTGGTGCTGATTTTTTGGGCACACCCTATCTATGTTAAGACCTATCAAATGAATGCTTTGGATCATCCAAACAGCGTGGGCCCACTGTATTTTTTTAAAGGGAGGAGTAGATAAGCTTATCTAGGGGACCGAGTAGAAACACTTTCCTCTATATATATATATATATATATATATATATATATATATATATAGCAGAAGAGAAAAGGAAGAATTATTGTCCATTTAACACGTTAGTGTGGATGATTTTTACCGTTTTTTGCCCTCCCCACATATCTGTACATACTATCTATGTGAGGGTAAAATCAGAATCTACATACGAAAAGTACCGACACAGGACCCTGCCTATGACAATTACGGAAAAAAACTACCGAGAAGAGGTAAAGACATATGACAATGACGAAAGAACTACTTTATATTACTCATGCAGGACACTTGCAAAATATTGACGGATTCCGGGCACCTGAAGAGGAACAACTATTATGGAAACCTCTATCGATTGGAGGGCTAGGATCAGCCTATATCGATTAGAGGGCTAGGATCAACCTATGGAAATGATTTTACGGGCACAACCAATTGATGTTGTGTTCCATCACATGGACGGTTTGGATCAACCTATAAAGCCACATAATTTCAATCTTACCCCCCTCCTTTATGCTTTTTTAATAAAAAATTTATAGGGTGATCTTAACCATCCGATTTAAGAGGAACAACATATTATGGAAACCTCTATAGATTGGAGGGCTAGGATCAGCCTATGGAAATGATTTTTGGGGCACAACCTATTTATGTTGTGTTCCATCACATGGACGGTTTGGATCAACTTATGATGTGGTCTGTACAGTTCTTTGTCGGCCCGTGCATCGCACGGGGTTTTTTACTAGTATATATATACTATTCCTCAATACAAAATGAAAGATTGCTGTGAAAACAACCAGTTACTCCAAAAGCTTAAGTCGTTGGAGATGGCGTTAATCTTTTATACTTTAATAGTCCCCCTCACTTGTGGCCCCTCTTTTTTAGGGTTGGCCTACACGTGGCACATGTGGTCCCTCTTTTGGATTTGGCCATTGCATGTGGATTTTTACCATCAAGGGTTGACCTTTGCTCTGATACCATACGAAAACAACCAGTTACTTAAAAAGCTTAAGCTGTTGGAGATGGCGTTAATTAATCTCTTATACTTTAACATTTGCAATAACCACCCGACGTCACAACGTCACCTCAGTAGCAACCTCATACACACACAAAAAAAAAAAAACAAAAAAACAAAAAAAAACTCACCCTCCCCAATTTCTATAACAACTTTCGCCACAATGATCATCACTCTGAAAAAAATCATTATAATCATAGGGTGAGCTAACCCTCAGTAGGTGACCATTATCAATAGTTCAAAAATTTAAAATTTTAGTTGAAAACAATAAATTTAAAAATTTCTTACATATCAGTATGATACATAAATCAAAATTTGGAAGTTCAAATGAAAACTCAATGAAACAACTTCCATAAAAAAATACTAATGTCGGAAATTTTAAAAACAGTATGTAAAATTCAAAAGGGTGTTCACATATTCTCATTGATAATGCAGACTAGGTTCACTTGCCTGTTGAATGGGGTCCACTTTTCCCAAGAGGCAAGTTACTCCATGGGCGGATAAAGAGAGATTTAGGAACATGGAAGTGAGTGAGGCAATAAAAGCCCCTTAAAAGCAGAAAAAAAACTTTTTGTGTGTGTGTGTTTGGTGGTGGTGGTTGGGGGGGGGGGGGGGGGGGGGGATTTCTCTTGCTCTGTCCATGCTTTCTCCCCTCTCTCCCTCTCAAGTACCTCTGCTCCTCTCACAATCGTGTCTATGAATATTTCATAAAATAATTTTTCATGGCTGCCAAATATGCCACTTCCCCAATTCTCACCAAAATCTCAAAAGGTTCAATAAATTGTG
The DNA here is from genome assembly GCF_043159265.1 of Tasmannia lanceolata. Taxonomy (NCBI): domain Eukaryota; kingdom Viridiplantae; phylum Streptophyta; class Magnoliopsida; order Canellales; family Winteraceae; genus Tasmannia; species Tasmannia lanceolata. The sequence continues at coordinate 2,005,310 of NW_027518693.1, forward strand.
GCTGCCCCAATTCACTCTGTCTCCCTAAAAATAGTTTCCTGTCTATTGTCTCCTTTCTCATGTGATGAACCATATGATTTAACCATGAGCGATGATCCATTGGTTGAAATTCTCATGGCAACTTTTTGAAAGTACTAGTCACAATTATTGATTGTCAAGATAGTCACAAGTGATATATGTGCTATAGCTTGAATTGGACATTTAAAATGGCCTTGTAATATTGTTGATATGACCTAAATTCTAAATTCTAAAATTTATATTTTACCTCTTCCTTCTTTCACTGTTTAATTTTTTTATATTTTTTTTGTTTTTTTGCTTGATACTCGTCATTATGCCATTTAACTTGTATATGCACCATTATGTATAGAAGAGATTCTCATTTTCCTCTATTCTTGTGCATGCTTAAATTTTTTCACATTCCATCCTTAGTCATAATTACAACTGCTTTACACATTCGCAAGGATTAGAGGAGCAACCCACACTAGTTAAAGAATTGAGATGTCACAATTACAAATGTACCTCTGTACCATGGCAACTTCCGCACCATTTCACAGGGAATAGAATAGCAACCCACCTGACTTGCAGAAATGAGAGATTCAACTCCCACGATTTTTCTCCTCATAAATAAGTGAGATGATACAATTTCAAATATACCCATATTACGTTGTATAAGAGACTCTTATAATAGTAAACTAATATTTCATTATATACATCTAAGAGGGCGTATATATTTAAAGATACCAAGAATCCTTCCATTTGATATATACACCCTGTAATGTATATATGTCGTCTATGTTTCACGCATGAATCAGTCATTCTGTTGAAATCTTCTCATATCGAACTTCTTCATGAACTTTAGAATAAGCCTTGCATTAATTACGAGCCTTGCATTAATTACGAGGTGCCTCTTTTAATCTTTTTCATTGAATATCAATGAACCATTATAAATGTATCATGACATTTGGTTAATCTATAAGTACATCAATTGTGTTATCTTCCCTCCTAAATGGTTTTTTAATCATATGCTCCTCCATACAGTATCTCATACCAGGCCAAGAACCCTATCACTCATCGAGAGAAGCAGCTCGTTTGTCTCTAATTGCATCATCTGGAAAGCTTCAGTTTTTAGAAAAGGTCTGTTATATCATATATGATATTGTTCATGTGGGTAGCTATTTATTTCATATGTTCCACTTCCTCATGTCAAAGTTATCAGTGCTGCTTTACTCTGTGAGAGCAGGATAGGGAAGATGATTTGACTTCCAATTTTTCTGCCATGATATATAGTGATCTGAAGGCTTATATCACTTTTGCATCTAAAGAAAATACAAGCTGTTTATTTATTTCCACATGTTTGTCTGCAGATGCTCCCTAGACTAAAAGAACGAGGAAATCGTGTGTTACTTTTCTCACAAATGACCAAGATGCTTGATATTTTGGAGGACTTCTTAATATTCCTTGGCCTCACATATTTTCGGTGCGTCGTAGTTAAGAGTATTTTTTTCAAGTTTCAAATTATTGAATTCAAATGATAATCTTAAATTTTCCAGACACGGTTCTGAAAGTGGTTGAATCTTTAGTGTATTATGTTGATAGCTTGTCAATTGTTAACCTTCCAAAGCTTTTCATGGTAACTTTTCTTTGTGTGATTTCATGAAAATGGTAACTTTTCTTATGTTGAATCTTTAGTGTATTATGTTGATAGAATGGATGGATGTGAGATTATCAGGGACTGACCATTAACTGCTGGCAGCAATTTATTGGCCATTTCAGTCTATTTGATCGAACTGAGACAAAGACTAAAGAATAAATATTGAAAATCCCTCACATATTTATGCATATAATATTAAAAATGCTGGAATTTCAGACATGTACTCCTTGGACGTCAAGTGCACGTAGTCTCTGCATATACCTTTTGCAAGAGGGTGGATAAATTCCTCCATATCTTCTAGACCTGTTTGGTCTATTCTTCAAGTCCTTTTGATGGACTTTAAACTAGGCTTGAATTTCTGTATTTGTAGGATTGATGGAAATACTACAATATCTGCAAGGCAGCAACAAATGGACGAGTTCAATAATCGAGAAAGTACGGTGTTTATTTTTCTTTTTTCAACTCGTGCAGGTGGCCTGGGGATTGATCTCGTATGTCTTCTAAACTGCTATATTAAACTTTTTTTTGTTAAACAGTTATATTAAACTGCGTTATTCATCTAATTTTAAAGAATTAAACTTGAATTTGAACACTTTCATGGCCACGTGACATCCTTTTCGGAGTCGATAAGACTGTCATGACAGGGACGTGCATGTGTTTATGAATGTGCACCTCTGTTTTATATGTAAGCACATGTGATATGTTATTTTGACATGGAAGCAGAAAGGGATGCATCTTTTTCCTGCATATAATACTTACCACTTTTGCACAGTCAGGGTATGGAATGTGCGTTTTTTTTTTGAAAGATGACATATTTTATTGATACTATAATAATTACAAAGGGGACCAGAGGTCCCACTTAACATTACATAGTATCGGGAAGACTGACCAGTGTAGCTTTACACCTCAAGAAAACAGGAACTTTCCCCGACCATATCAAGCCAAAAGCCTTGAAGTACTGTTAATCCAACCTACATCCCTCATTTTCCTTCACCTGAAACCAGCAAAATTTAGGGATCCAAAGACCTGATTACCGAAGAAATCCCAATTCCTTTAGGGGCCTTTCTAACAGCTGGCCCCCATTCTATTGTCTAACCTAAAGACTATCAAACGATGATCACAACAGAAGCAACCTCCTAGATATAACAACTAAGAGGAGCATTTACCAAGTTCATCAAGAAGACTTTGTAGAAAGGAAATCGGTAAAGTCGCCGTATCCGGATTCCTGTCCAGAAACCCCGAGATTCTTCGAGCTTCGATCTCATCCTCCATATAGGAATTAGCCATCTCCTTCGAGAAATCCCATGATCTCTTCTGATTTCTGCTATTCTCTAGAAATCCGTTAATGGAGGCATTTTTGAATTCTTGAAAACCTCATCTACTTCTTGTGAGCGTGGAACTTTGGGCCTCTCCATAAATTTGGATACATGTTTATCTCTCTCTCTCTCTCTCTATATATATATATATATATGTTCCTACACACATGTGTAGATAAGTTATCTACACACTAGCTCAAAATACAGTGGGGGCCACATTATTTGGGTGATCCAAACCATTCATTTTTAAGGCCCTCACATAGATAGGGTGTCCACAAAAAATCAGATCCATAGGATCATCCTAACCATTCGAACTGTGGAGGCAAAAAATGGACTAATTTGTGAAGGTTTAAAGACATCCATTTTACCTCCACAAATCGTAGGGTTGGGATGATCCTATGGATCTGATTTTTTGTAGACACCCTATCTATGTGAGGGCCTTTAAAATGGATGGCTTGGATCACCCAAACAATGTGGGCCCCCACTGTATTTTAAGCTAGTGTGTAGAGAACTCTCTACACATATGTGTAGGAACCGTTTTCTCATATATATATATATATATATGGGGAAAGTGATTGTGAGCGGCCCCTCATATAAGCTTATATGAAGTGACCGCTAAAAACATGGTGGGCCCACATTTTTGGGGTGATCCGAACCGGTCATTTGATAGGCCCTGACATAGATAGGGGGTGCCCAAAAACTCAGCTCCATAGGATCATCCCAACCCTTAGAACTGTGGAGGTGAAAGAGGGGAAAATGGGCAGGTATAAATTTGCCCACTTACCCGTCTATTTTCCCCTCTTTCACCTCCACAGTTTGAAGGGTTGGGATGATCTTATGGAGCTGATTTTTTTGGCACCCCCTATCTATGTCAGGGCCTATCAAATGACCGGTTCGGATCACCCCAAAAATGTGGGCCCACCATGATTTTAGTAGTCACCTCATATAAGCTTATATGAGGGGCCGCTCACAATCACTTTCCCCTATATATATATATATGAGGAAAAGGATTGTACACTCGAGCGTACCAAGCTTATGGTACGCTCGAGTGCCCAATCACATGGGTCCCTCATTTTTTGTGGTGATCCAAAGCATTCAATTGCAAGGCCCTATCATAGATATGATGTGTACCAAAAATCAACTCTATTGAATCATCCTAACCCCTCCAAAAGTGGAGGGCAAAAATGGGCAGATTTGTGGACACACAGTGTCCGTCCATTTTGACCTCCACAAATGGATGGGTTAGGATGATCCTATGGAGCTGATTTTTGGTACACACCCCATCTATGTAAGGGCCTTTCAAATGAATGCTTTAGATCATGCTAACAAAGTGGGCCCACATGTGCTTGGTACACTCGAGCGTACAATCCTTTTCCTCATATATATATATATATATAAGAGAGAGAGAGAGAGAGAGAGAGAGAGAGAGAGAGAGAGAGAGAGAGAGAGAGAGAGAGAGAGAGAAGTGTTGAGCGCACCAAGAAAATGGTGCGCTTGAGGCATTATAACCCCTCCCATTGGTTTAAATGTTTGGGTCCCACATAGCAGAACCAATGGGAGGCGTTATAACGCCTCAAGCGCACAATCTTATAGCTCATATATATATATATATATATATATATATATATATATATATATATGAGGAAAGTGTTGGTGAGCTTAAGCTCACCAAACTTATGGTGAGCTTAAGCGCCCAATCACATTGGGGCCTACTTTGTTAGGATGATCCAAAGCATTCATTTGAAAGGCCCTTACATAGATGGGGTGTGTACCAAAAATCAGCTCCATAGGATCATCCTAACCCATCCATTTGTGGAGGTCAAAATGGACAGACATTATTTGTCCACAAATCTGCCCATTTTTGTCCTCCACAAATGGAGGGGTTAGGATGATCCTATGGAGCTGATTTTTGGTACACACCTTATCTATGATAGGACCTTGCAAATGAATGGTTTGGATCACCACAGAAAATGTGGGACCCATGTGATTGGGGCGCTTAAGCTCACCAACACTTTCCTCTCTCTCTCTCTCTCTCTCTCTATATATATATATATATATATATATATATATATATAGGGGAGGGAAACGTTTTCTGCGCGATACCTTAGATAAGTTATCTGAGCAAGAACTCAAAAAATCATATGGGCCCACATTGTTTGGATGATCCAAAGCATTCATTTGTATAGTCCAAAGATAGATAGTGTGCACAAAAAATCTGCTCCACAGGATTATCCTAACCCTTCGATTTGTGTATGTTAAAGTGGATGGGTATAAACCTCCACAAATCTGTCCATTTTTAACCTCCAAAAATCGAAGGGTTAGGATGATCCTATGGAGCTGATTTTTTGGGCACACCCTATCTATGTAAGGGACTATCAAATGAATGCTTTTGATCATCCAAACAATGTGGGCCCGCATGATTTTTTGAGCTCTTGCTCAGATAACTTATCTGAGGTATCGCGCAAAAAACGTTCCCCCATATATATATATATATATATATATATATATATATATATATAACAGGGGTGGGGCTACATTGGGGGTGATCCTAAGCATTCATCTGACAGGCCCCATCATGGATGGGGGGTGTACCAAAAATCAGCTCCATTGGACCATCTTAGGGTGTCCATTTGTGGGGTAGAAAATGGACAGATACTGTTTGTCCACAAATTTGCCCATTTTTCACCCCACAAATGGACACCCTATCCATGAAAAGGCCCATCAAATGAGTCCCCCCCCCCCCCCCCCCACACACACACACACATTTGCCCCCTTCACTTCTGGATGAGTTAGGATGATCATAGGTCTGATTTTTTGTGGACACCCTATCTAGGTAAGGGCCTTCCAAATGAATGCTTTGGATCACCCCAAAAATGTAGGCCCACCCTGTTTTTTGCACTCAAGCGCAGATATGCTTATCTGTGCCCGAGTGCACGAACTGTTTTTCGGAACTGATATAATGCAAGACACAAACTTACTGTTATTTGGATTAATCAACTAACTAATAATTCATCTGTTTTGGAACAGCCAAGCGCCGATAGAGTCATTATATATGGTATATGTTCTCTCGTATGTTGATTGCACAGCATCCTTCATTTCTATGTTGTCTAAGTTTTCTAAGAATCTGAGTTCTAATGTTTGCTTCTTTGAGTTTCATAGATCCTGACTTCAATCCATTTATGGATCTACAAGCCCAATCAAGGGCTCACCGGATTGGACAGTCGCGGCCTGTAGTGGTCTACCAACTAATCACCAGATGTTCAGTTGAAGAGAAAATACTGCAGAAATCAAGGAAGAAGTTGGCGATCGAGAATATGGTGATGAATCCTGAAAAGAAGTTAAATGTAAGTGACCTTCATTCTGTTTTAATTCATGGAGCCCAGAAAATTCTCAGCAATAAAAGTGTGCGTGCCATATCAATCGAATATGACGACAATGCTATAGAAAATCTTCTTAAATTAGATCCAGCCCCTGATGAAAAATGTGCCACAGAAGAAAATGGGTATTTGGGTGCCATTGAGAGTTTTAACCTTACCCCTGAGAATGAGGAGCCACCTTCATCTCCGAAAGGGAATGAATGGCCAGAAATTCTTGGGCCGGTCAAGCGTACAGAAGAGAGTGAACACCTTGGTAGAGGCAAGCGGCAAAAGAGAGCTGTGAATTATGAGTGTGACAATGCATCTGACAGTGATGAGATATACGCACCGGAGAGCAGCTCTGCTGATGTTTCGATGGATGAATCGGACTCTGAAGCCTCTGTAAAAACACCTGATCGTGACTAGAAATGTCGAAAGGTGTCGATTTCCTAATTTTGTTAATAGCTTTTTGCCCTTTTGTTTAATTTATATCTCGATCTACTCTTAAGTCTTAAGCAAAGTATCTAAATTGCTGTGGGGCTGGCCACTTTTCGGACATGTTCAGTCAGCTGCCATTGTCTTAAAGTTAAAAGCTTAGATGGAAATATAATTTTAATGAAAGGGTAGATGTTGCTACCAGTTTTTGTATCTAGTACTGGTTTCTGCAAATGAAATAGATGATTCAGTATCCTATCCTTTGCATAAAAGCGAAGATTGAGGAACAGTTACTCTACATAAAATATTTACTATTTATCTCGCATTTTTTGTATAATATCTTTATATACTTTCAGATCTTGGGACCCCTAAATGATGGATCTTCATGTGAGCAATCTTGAAGAGCCCGATTCATCAAGGCACTCGTGTATGATAACTCTCTACTGTAAAATTTAAAATTTAAGAACCTTATTGCCATTTTTGTCAACTGTAGGACTTAACTTACATTGGTAATACAGGGAAAGAATATAGACTAGACCTATTTTCTTATACAAGGGCTTCCAAAGAAATTCCTTTATTGAAAGGAAACAGAATGATGCTTCTAGTGATGTTTAAATCTCTGTATAACTCGTGATTCAATTGATTCCATCAAGCTGTTATATTAGTTAAAAATATTTAGATAATTAGCAAGATCCAGATTTTAACTGACAAGCAGATCCTGTAATCGATCCAGACAAGATCTAGTCATGCCCCATCTCTTTAAGCCAAACCGAGATCCTCAGTGGGATCTGATGTGTTATAAGCTTGAATATGGAAGCTCTCTCTTGTCCCCATAAGTGGGACAGTTTCCAGATTGCTTAACTTCTGGTCCACCTCAACAGCATTGAATTAAAGGTTTCCTAAGGGCTTCTATGGCCATAGAGGGGCCAAAAAAGATTACATTTGTTTTAGGGAAGGAATCCCCTTACTATGCCCAAGCCCCTTCGGCTTTCGAAGGATCTGTTGATAGAGATTGAAATAGGCCTGAAAATCAACTCGAAAATTCCTCTGAAGAACCAACTAGATACTTAAATGAGAAGATATGCCAAGAGCCTCGCTCAATTCAAGTTTCCACTAATCGCGAACTGTTCTTATGGGTGGGATTCAATCTTTAACATCAAGAAGAAGGTTACGAAAGGATGTCATATGAAGGACTTCATGATCCATGTGGTAGATTACAAACATTTGCTCTCCGGATTCAGTAGAAGAGATTTTTCTCATAGTTTGGTTGAAGGAACACCTCTTTGTTAAAGATTTTTATTCAGATTCTGTTGGAGAAAATTGTTGACAGTGGAGATGGAAGATGAAAACTGAGATGCTTTCAGTCGTTTTCCTTATGACGATATTTGCCCCTACCAATTGTGTGCAAGGGTAACCATGAATTCGCTTCCAAGATACAATGAAGCCCGTTGAATTTTTCACCAAATGAAATTTTCACCAAATGTTTATTGATGTTTCACACCAAATGGAATCAAACCTAAAATCACCCTTGGATTGACTAGTGTTTAGAGATACTAGTGTTTGTGTTTCTAGAATGACATAACACTAGAGAGAAAACTTCAAAAATTGGCGAATTTAGAAAAGGCTTCAAGATAGTGAAAGATGCATTGAAATTTCTCAAATCCAAAGAACCAACTTGTATTTTTGGAATGCACCATAAGTGGTGAATTTCTAGTCCTTTATAGTTGATCCTATAGTTGTTGTTGGTTTGTGTAAAACCTCCGCGCTCCCCATCGATAGCCAATCTTCTAATCCACAAGCCTCGGGCTCGCAAATGCATTTGCAAATTCCTTTTAAAAACAACCAATTATTTTCAAAAATATTCTGATAATCAATTTATCAAATCGCTCGTAAGTGATTTTCTTCTATATAGAAGGTGGAGGATTCTATATTGAGCATCCCTATTGGTCTCGTGGGTTTACCCTAAGACCTAGTACTACCATCAATTGATCACAAGGACCACTATTAGAAGACTAAAGCCATAGATCAGGCACACAAGCCAAAATGGACTGTACAGCCCACATCATAAGATGATCCAAACCGTCCATTTGAGGCAACAAAGTAAATAGGTTGTGCCCTAAAAATGATTGCAATAGATCGGATAGTTTTCGGGGCACAACCTATTTACATTGTGGCCTATCAAATGGACGGTTTGGATCATCCTATGCATTGGGCAGTACAGTCCATTTTGAAAGATAAGGGGTGAATATTGTAATAGAAGGGTGTGAATTGATCACCCCTTTTAGTTGGAGTGGATTGGTCTAAAAGGGGGGAGCGGAAATATCAACTCCCCTATGCTTTGGATATTTAATAAAGGCACTAAATACTAATGTTTCCCAAATTTTAAAGTCGTTAATAAGATTGTTGAAAATTGGGGAGTGATTAATCGACCCCCATAGATCTTAAATCGTTATTAGTTGGGAATTGCTAGCATGGTCTCTACTCTCTCCTCCAAATCGATCTCCACAAATCAAAACGCTATATCAAGTTGGTTCATGTGAGGATGGTATAGGGAGCATAAGAGAGATGGTAAACAGCAGAGCCTTTTTTCATGGCAGAACAACTCGGTTTCTCCCAAACCCATCTCCTTCATCCATCTCTGCTTACGTTTTCCTGCTTCTCCTTCTCTCCCTATTCATATTCATTTTCTCCACCAGACAGATCTCAGATGACGATGAAAAGCCTTTCTTCTCTGAATCAGAGGTTTCTCATCCGGTAATTTTTGAGCTCCCTCTCTTTTAGCGCACCCTTATCGACTAATTAGGGCATGGCTGTAATGTTTGAAACTTCGCTGTTTTGGGGATTTTGAATTGTGGGTTTTGTAGCTTTGCGTTGTATTGTTGATGGGTTCTTCTATTTTGCTCTTGAATTGTGGAGTTTTTTATTTTTTTTTATTTTTATGATTTGCCATTTTCTTGGTCGACCTCCCTTTATTGGTGCTTTCTGGGTTATAGGGATTCGCTTGATTGCTACTTTTGGGAAAATGGTCCGCGAGTTTTGTATTTTATTCGCTGTTTGGTACTCCTCTTCTGGTGATCTTAATGTTCAATTAGCATTTTACAAAGAAAAAATTATTGCTAGAAGGATTTTTATTTTGATTCGCTTAGTTGGGATTTCTTTTATCGTAAGCGAGATCTGGCTTTAAAGGGTGTTTGGCAGGTGAAAGGATAGGTTTTGCAATGTTGCAAGGCCAGGAAAGGGTACGGATAGTGTGGTGAAACAAGTTAGATAAAGATGATGTGGGAGTGTATATAAACAACTTTTTTTTTATCATGTATTGGCTAGGTAAGTTCATGATGATTGGATATATGACGTTACATGACTGAATGCCAAAAATTGCAGGAGTGATACTCATATAATTAGGTGTCTGGGTCTGGATTTTGTTGTGTAATTGATATCGTGATTGAATGTTGGTTATGTTGTCGAATGCATTCATTCTTGGATGTTTTGCTTGTGATGCATTAACATACACCTGGGTGATATGTAGCATAATGTATAATACAAAACTAACTCTTCCCTTGTACAGGCTTCTTCACATTGTATACATTTATTGGGTTCTAAAAATTTTAGACTAGTATCACATTGTATACATTTATTGGGTTCTCTAATGTACCATTTAACTACGCTTGAAAAATATTTATTTATTTATTTATTTTTAAAAAGGTAGCCAATTTTATTGCTGGAAACAAAGAATACCGAGATGGTCCATACAAAGATAGAGAAAATAGAAGAAATAAGTGAGAACAAAGCAGAAATAATTAGGGAGGAAGAGAATCATAAAGCGCCAACGACTTTAATGAAACTCCTGCTTTTGCAAGGCCATCCACCACCTCGTTGGCGGAGCGGCGCACGTGCAGAAAAGCTATAGAAGAAGATCTCACCAAATCTAACATTTCATCAAGTTGTCAAATCTCCACGACAGCTTTTGAAGACCATTAAGCCATCAAATCACATTCAATGAATCCCCCTTCACCACCACTTTATTAGTTCTATCTCTAGCTAAGAGTCTCAATCCTTGGTGCACTGCACGCACCTCGGCTTCCATCGCATCCGTTACTCCCAAGGGACCCGCAAAAGCCCAAACTACCCCCTTCTCATTTCTTAGATCTCCCCCAATCCCAGCTGGGCCCGGATTCCCCAAGCTAAATCCATCAAAGTTGAGTTTAAAAAAACCAGACGCAGGGGGAATCCAGACTTGAACAATTTTTTGCCTGGCCTACACACTGCTGCAAACTTCGACCCACCCTTTCAACAAGTCATAGCCAGAAGAACTACTGCAAAATTATTTATTTCTTATCGGTGTTTAAAAACTCCACGACTAAATCATTAACTCGTCGAGTTGCTTCCCTATTACCTTGGCTGTGTTCTCTTATGAATTTGAATAATTTGAAGAACTGAACTTGAGTAGATTCTATACTTGAAGTGCTTTTTTTAAAGAAACTGGGATGCTATGTGGGTCTTGAAAACCTAAGCTTTAAACTAATTTTGCCACATTGCTTATAGAATATATGATTACACAATATATGTTAGCGTTCCCCGTAGATAAATGTGCTACAATTTCTCTTCCCCACAAGTCGGTTATTGATTAAAATTTCAACAAGGTGGATACTTTTTATTATTGCAGGTGTTGGAAGACCATCTTTGGGATGCTCCTTTCAGCTATGGTTTCCGCCCCTGCACGTACCCTACCCGTAGATATGAGGGTATATTTCTTTGTCCTTTTTAGGTGTTTTGGACTTAGATGTGCTTTCATATTAGTTGACCTTTTTATGATGCATTTAGTATGAGCATCTATGAAATGGAGGGCTTGTACTTAAAACAGGACTTCTTGAACCATTAAATTCAAACCCCACTTCATAGATATGTTCGTGGCCTCCTTACTTGAAAAGAAAATCACATTCTAGAGTTGGAAATACTTCTGTATGGAGCAATTTTTATTTTAGCATCCCATTGACCATTCTATTTCCATTATATAAAAATTTTAACAGTTCCAATTATATTTTAATCCTTTCTGAAGTCTGAAATGTTTATGTATTTCGCATAACACTGAGGCATCTGTTACATGTCAGCTCCTCAAGATTGGGATCGCTATATAACCGTGAGAAGTAATGGTGGACTTAATCAAATGCGAACGGGTGTAAGTAATTAACCATCGCACTTTACTTACAATGTATTTTTATTTTTTCTATGTTGTTCCAACCTCTACTGGAATATACAGGCACATGCTTCGTCTACTCTAGAAGGCTTTCAAATTTCTTTCCTATATGTAGTGAGTCTACTAGGCTAGTGACTATGAATGATCTGATCCTCTAGTTTTGCGGCTTAAAATAAATTCATTTGGAATGCTGTACAGAGCATTGGCCTCTGACTTGTATATCTCTTTAACAATCAAGGCTTCTGCGATGTTTCACTTGTTCTGCTCAAATAGTTTAGGAATGTCCTGCTCAATTCTATTTTTATGCAAATCATTCAAAAAAAAAAATTCTATTTTTATGCAATAATGCTTGTGTCCAAGTGTAGTTTTTTGTGCATGTTTCTTCTGGTTGGTTTTCCATTTTACTAACACATACCAAATGAGTATTGTCTTGATGCTGGTGTCACTCTGGATAATGATAATGTAATTTGAAACAATAAATGCACACAAAGAAATTTAATTGTATTGGTCAGTTACTTAATTGAGTTCTAACCGTTTCATCAATCGGATTGGCAATCTCTCTCTCTCTCTCTCTCTCTCTCTCTCTCTCGTTTCGATACATCTTGTTATAAAAATATATCAAAGCAAGAGAGAGGAGGCAATTCCTCCTGAAATTAGATCATCAGGTAGAGGAAGAAGACAAGATGGGACTCAACACCAAATTGAAAGTTCTTTAATAGAATTCAGAATCCATGATGCATCTTTAAATTTTCCCACAAACTCATTATATATGCCTAATACCATCCCATTTCCTGCTTCTAATATAAGAATAGCCTCTGCCCTACTTCCGACTCATGGTTTTAAATATCCATTGAAACACACGAAATGGCCAAAATGTTTCTGTTTCCATCCCAACCGAAACACAAGTACCGAAATCGAAACACACAACATAATCAAAATCGTTAGTGTATGTTGTTGCTAGGGACTATCTCATGAGGGCATTTCGTGGCTGCCTGTTGCATGAGAGAGCAGCCGGCTCAGATGAATTAAATGAATAAGACAAAATCTGCGGAAAAGTGAGCCTGTGTGGCTGCTCGCACATGCAACAGCCACCCGAGAAATGCTGTTTGCGATAGTCCCTAGCAAATCCCTAATTATATTTAAAAGAATTTCATGTGAAATGTGGTGTATATATTGTGTTTTTTTTTTTTTTTTTTTCATTTGAATATTGCGGTGTATGTATTGTGTATAAATATTTATATGAATTACATTTGTAATGTAATGTGTACTGAATTATCAGTCATGCACGACAACGCATGTCACCAGGTGTTCGATGTTAAATCATTACGTAACAAACTTTCTTTCCATTTCTTGTCCATAGATATCTGATATGGTTGCTGTCGCACGTATGATGAATGCAACCCTAGTAATTCCTGAGCTGGATAAGAGATCATTTTGGCGGGATTCAAGGTACGCATTTGTTGTAATTTTGTATTCGATATTGGTGATTACTCTGTCTTCTTTTATTTGTTTTTAACTCATACCTTCCATTATCTTCTTGGGCCTCGAAACAGTACCTTTTCAGACATATTTGATGAACTTCATTTCATCAGAACCCTGCAAGGAGACGTAAGGATAGTGAAGCAGCTTCCCAAGGAATTGGGATCTGTTCCGAGAGCCCGGAAGCACTTCACTACCTGGTCTGGTATGAGTTATTATGTGGAAATGGCACGGCTGTGGAAGGATTATCAGGTATTCTTTTGTTTTTTCCAAATTGTGTCAGGTCTGAAAGGCTACTTAAGACCATTCCCTTAGACCCTTTTTTTTTTTGAAATAGTGATATATTGAATAAAGGAACCGAGATGGTCCACAAAAGTTACAAAAAAGAAAGACAAGGAACTAAAACAAAAAATACAATTATGGGGGGAGATGATCAAACCACTCCAAACTCGACCTACTAACCCCAGATTTGGGTAGGGAGTCAGCTTCACCATTCGCAGATCTCCTTACATGTACAAAAGATATGGCAGATCCAGACACCCAATCTGAAATCTCCTCAATAAAACTGAGGAATCTCCAGGGGGGGGGGGGGGGGGGGGGAGGGGGGGAGGGAATCCCGAAAGCCACCTTACGACATTGGAAGAGTCTCCTTCCACAATCACCTTATTCAAAATACTTTTATTTAGATGTAAAATACCCGAATAAGCTGCTCTTACTTCCGCCTCATTTGAGTCACTTGTACCATTAGGGCCGGAGAATGCCCATACCACCACTCCTCCTTCATTCAGATGTGGTCATTTTGATAGTTTTTATGTTCTCATGGAAGTTATCCGAAAGCACAGCATAGCAGGAATTTACTTATTTGTTTTTCCTTTATGATTTTATCACCTTAATGTTTTGAATTTGACATGATGCTTATTCTTTTCAATTTTCATTTTGATTAGTTTCTCTAGAGCATTGGAATTTTTAATAATTTATGAAGCCGTGCCTTCCTCAGTTGCCTGGGTAGCCAATCATGATATTTCCATGATATTGTAAAGGCTGCCAATTGGAATGCATAAATGTGATGTTTGAAGTGGTCAAACTTATGTTCATCAGGGTATCCTAGATCATTATGAGCATGGTTCAAAATATTGGTAACATATTGTCTGTGTATATCGATGCGTATCTTTAACGGATGAGACAAATAAAATAAACACCTTGATATCAAAGGCTTACAAACATCACACCCATATCGGGTTGTTGTTGGACGTAGAAGCTGATACAGACATTATGCCGTCTGTCTCGAAACATATGTGCTACAATGCGGATATGGTGTCATTCCCTCGTAATTTTTGCATATGCGATTTCCTTTTTTTCTTAAGGGATTCTCAGTCCTTCAGAGCTATAGAAACTTTTTATGTCCCCTTGCGCAAACAAAACACAGAAAACAATTGCATCCATTGATTTCGAATCACATACTCGCTGGTAAGCCAAAGCTTTTGATGCCTATAAGATGCTCCTGGTTCCTTTATTTTGAATCACGTACTCTTATTACTCTGTTCTACCTTCCTTCCTCATCTTTTTCTTCTTCTTTCACTATCTATATATGGTTCCTCATGCTGTCGGTTGTTGCGAGCTTCTTAGATTTTTTGTCATCATTCAATTCGTCATCATTCTTCGTCCTCATGCTTCTTATATTCTTTCTCTATCAACCCGTACGGAAGGAATCTTGAAGCAAATTTTATCAAGTACTTGACAAGATCCTGGCGCAAAGAGTCTCGGACAATGTTGACCTAGTATTAGTTTTCGTTTTTTAACAAAGGGCTATATAGAAAATCTAACCAAATGACCAAAATTGTCAATCGATCGAATAGTACCATAAGATGAAGGCACACTTCTGTGCAAATTGAATGGGATAGTTTGCTAGCTTAATGTTATTAAGCCTATCATGCGCTTTTGTTAAATTCTGTATCTAACTCAACTGTTTGCCCTTTATGTCAAAATTAGAAATTGCATTCTTCATTGTTTTAACATCTTTTATAATCATTGGCCTTCTCTTCCCCTTTTCATTTTGAAAGGATAATGAAAAATTTATTTTTTTTAAAATAAATTAAATCATCCTATGGACCTTATGATATGTATTTAGGTGATGTCGCTGCTGCTTCTCAATCCTGATCGATTGATCAAATGACAGCTGGGAAAGCATGCCCAATATAGCTGATTCCGACCTAGATACACCTCTCTAGTGATAACAGGCATCCCTTTTGCTGTTCTTAAAAGGAGAGCAAAAGATAGTCATTCACAGCTATTGTGGATAGTTGGTTGTATGTGTTCCACACTTGGTCATTCCACACATATTTAACCCATTATCCATTTTTGTTTATTGGTACAGCTGTGAAGTTTTTTTTATCTGCATTATCCATTGCAAGTCAAATGACAATGACTTCCTGTCAAGTATGAGTTGTCCCCTAAACCCTTCTGCCATTTCTTTGCATGCTCAACACATGCATTTCTGCAAGACACAGATTTACCAATTTGAAGTGGTAATTATCATGGATAAGTAGTCATTCAAAGGTGGGACTGAGCTTGGTTCTACATAGCGTTTAATATTACCACGTGGATGTTTATGAAATGTCATCAACGACATATCATTTTCATCTGATTTGTCTTTGGATAATGTAGCATATTAAGGTTTATAATTCAAGGAGTTGCTTCTGAATCTGTCTTTCGTCTCAGGTGATTCATGTTCCCAAATCTGATTCACGGCTATCAAACAGTAACCTCCCTCTTGACATTCAGAGGTTGCGATGTCGTGCTTTATATTATGCTCTCCGCTTTTCCCCTCCAATTGAGAGCCTCGGAGAGGTCTGACCTCTAATTGCCCAATCTCTTATTTCTCACGCATTCCTTGGGAAACCTCATATGCGCTCTTCATTTATATTTTCTTCTGTCATGAATGCATTTAGGAGATTTCCTATGGGGTATCCTGTAAATTAGGTTCTGAGCATACATGACGGTGACACCACAGAAGCTGGTGGAGCGTCTGAGATCAAAAGGACAATATATTGCTCTTCATCTACGATATGAAAAAGATATGCTGTCCTTTACCGGTTGTACATATGGTCTGACGGAAACAGAGGCTGAAGAACTGAGCATAATGAGGTTAGAGACAGGAACTTATTATTTTGGAAATGACTACTCCCTTGTTAATTTGTGTAAGGTTTAGCTTTGTATTTGATTTTAGGGAGAATACAAACCACTGGAAGATGAAGAAAATAAACTCTACAGAACAGAGGATTGGAGGTTATTGCCCGCTAACTCCTAAGGAGGTGGGGATATTTCTGCGCGCTCTTGATTACGCTCCATCCACATCAATTTACATCGCAGCTGGTGAAATATATGGTGGCAACGCCCACCTTTCAGAGCTCAGATTGTACTTCCCAAATTTAGTTTTTAAGGTCTGTCACTATGTGGTAGTTTGCATAAATTCCATAACAAAATAAACGAACACATCCATCTTCATCCAAGTAACAGATTCCCTGATTGTGGCAGGAAACATTGGCAACCCCAGAAGAACTGAAAATGTTTGCTAATCATGCTTCCCAGACGGCGGCACTAGATTACATTGTGTCCATAGAAAGTGATGTGTTTGTTCCATCATATGCGGGTAACATGGCAAGAGCTGTAGAGGGGCATCGCAGATTCTTAGGCCATCGTAAGACAATCAGCCCAGATAGGTACTCTTCTTTACCAATGAATAAGTGATTATTAGAATGTAATTTTTTATTAGATGAATCTTGAATTACCAGCCACTTGTGTTATGAATGAATGAAAGCACTGAAGAAACTACTCCCTATTTCTTAGTTTTTTTGCTAATTTGCTGACATTTATTCAATTTGAATGCCCCTTATCCCTAGCAACAGATAACATCTAATATTGTTAACCTATGTCAGGTACGATTTTCGGAATCCAACACGGGTATCGAGTATCGGATTCGCCAAATCTCTAAAAGAAAGATTCGTGGATTCTCCAAAATACTTTTATTGATTTTTTATTTTTATTTTTATACATAATATTATGATTACAACAAGTAATTAAATAGGTTACAATCTTGGACTTTATATTTTCGAGAAAAAAATTAAATAGGTTAAGTTAATATTAAAAAAAAATTAATAGGTTGAGTAAATATAATTTAATCTCCATATAAAAACGTATTATAAATTTTTGATCCCTCATTTAAAAACTTATTATTAAGATGAATAAAACTCAAAAGATATGGTAATTGTAAAGTTGCGGTAGTAATTTTCAAAAAAATAAAATAAAAAACACATAAAAGTTACAGAAATTGGAATGCGACACGTGTGCTTCAGCCATTCGTCATTGTTAGTTACTTAGTTGCCTGTTTGTTTTGGATTTTTGAAAACCGATTATTGGACACTAGTCCAATAATCAGTTTTGAACTCACAATCGGTTCTCGAAATCCAAAAGAAACAGGGCCTGAGGAAAAGAACCGGATTCTTCGACTAATTTGAAAAGTATGTCCTTTTTAATTTTACACGATATTAGTATTGAAAAATGACTACTTGTTCCCAGGAAACTAGATATGAAAAAAACATGCATGGAAGTTATTTCAGAACTTAGGCCTGTTTGGACTTTGGATGCAGAGAAGATTTGGATTTGGATTTCCCACATTTGCAGCCCTTTTTGCATTGTAATTTGGATCCGGATCAAATTCTTGGATTTCCAAGTCAGCAACTCACAGTGAAAAAAGTCAGATTTCCAAAAATGCTGTGCAAATAAGAAATTGGAAATCCACAGATGTGGCAGTTTCCTTCACCCTCTTTGCTCCTCAACCTCTCCCCTCCAATAGGAAGTACCCCCCTTCCCTCTCACTCTCACTCAACATGAGCTGCCGGATCTATTCATTTTGTATTCAAAACTCAATTCCAAATCCAAATACAATATATGAGGTATCCAAACGGGCCCATATTGATCTTTCAGTTTTATGGAATCAAATTGATTTATCATTTCTTTCCCATTCTGTTATTTGCAGGAAAGGGTTGGTAGAAATCTTTGATAAGATGGAAAGAGGAGAACTAAATGAAGCATCATCATTATCAAGGCTTGTAACTCAGATGCACAGGCTCAGGTACTTGTACTTCATTTATACACCCGATAGTATTTTATATATGATATGCATTTTCTTTTTTATCTGCTTTGAAGTTCAAGTGACCAATCTTTCTCTTTGTTATTTACAGGCAGGGTGCTCCGAGGAAAAGGGAAGGATCCGTTCCAGGAATTAAAGGCCGAGGTCGGTTTAGAACTGAAGAGTCTTTCTATGAAAACCCATTTCCTGAGTGCATCTGTAGAACCAAAAACCGTGTTCAAATGACGTGAGAGGTACATACTAGCTTCTCTTTCTTTGGACATTTCAGATTTAACCTATTGAAATCAAGGTTCTTTCAAACCCCAGCTTACCCATCAAAAAAAGAAAAGAAAAGAAAAAGAAAAAGAAAAAGAAATCAAGGTTCTTTTTTTTCCTCCACAAAGACTGTGAGAGGACTTGAGTCCCAAGGACCATTGAACAAATAATTATGTGATCCATTTTGGAACTTCATTGATAAGGATAATTGTATCAATGTTACAATCTGGAAATTGGAGGGTGGTCTCTTTTAGATGCATAATACGGACTAGAATTTGAATTCTGAAATCTGGTTTCTTAAAGAAATGAAAAAAAAAACCCTGTTTTTCTAAGAAATCAAGCCCTTTATTCTCATTGTCGTCAATTTGATTTTTTTTCTTAACCTTAAATTAGCAGGATACATGTAGAACAGTTGGGATTTTCTGGGTTCTATTATCTCGTTGCGTCTCAGCCATGATTGTGAGTAACAGAGGAAGTAATTTAAATCTTTGAGAGTAAACTATGGATGTGAAATCACTTAGCCTCAGTGGGCCTAGCTGATCGGCACAGAAAGGAAAGGAAGAGATTTGTTTGATTAAGAGAAAGAAACCCTTTGGTCGTGAGTTGTTTGTTTGATCCAGGCTCTATTCATTTGTTCCCTCTCAGATCTCCCCTCACCACTTGAGAAACTAAATTTATCATGAGAAAATATTCATGGGTCCCAAACATGGCCTAGACGATTTTTTTTACTACATATAAAACCTGATTTTCTTACTTTAAAATCAAGGAAAACAACAGAAAGGTCTTTTTAGAACGAAACAAAACATACCCTATCTACATAATCAATTTGATGTAGTCAAAGTCATGCATAGGCCACATACATTCTCTAATATAGCATTAGCACATATGTTTTCACGCATCATGTTTCCACATCGCGCCAACTCTTCTTCTTGTTATTTATTTATAAAAATCATTCCTTAAGACAAGTTTAAAGAATTCTTGACAAAAGAATTACAAGACGGCCTTAATTAGTTTCAATTTGATGGGCCATCACTACTTAACATAGTGGGCGCAAGTCCAACGCCAAAAGGCAGTCCTACGACAAGATTTTATTTTTTATTTTTTGAAAGATGAAAATTTCCATAAATATTGAAATAGCATTCGGACCAGTAGTCCCAGCCTGCTTTTACAAATTGCTACCGGGCATACCCGGGCTGTTACAAAAGGAAGAAGACGGATTTTTTCTTCCAGAAATCAGAAGTACACTACCCTTCCTTAAGGTTCGAGACTAATTACAAATATGATACTACTTGAAATGTGATACCGCTGAAAGAGCCCGACGGTTTCACATCACCCTTGATCTAGGATATGATCATTAGATGATGGTGCGACTAGGGGCGTTCAATTCCTATGTTTCAGACGAGGACATGTAATTGCAATCGAAACCGTTGATCTTGTTGACCGTTGATATATAAAAATTTATAGCCTAGTTATTCAAATAAGAACCCTAAATGAGACTTGATGGCTTGGATCATCTGGTCAAGTCAGAAATTGCCGAGATCAATGGACCTGGTTACACCCACGTGGACATGTAGAGCCCAAAAAATTGCTGTGGGTAAGGAGCCTAACTGCCACCGTCTTTTTAATATTTTTAAATTATCATTACAAGTAATACACACATATAATCTTGTGACCATCCTTAAAAACTACGTCCATATGATCAAAACCATTTCTTTCTCCGGCCTAGGAATGAAATAAAGGGAAAAAAAAATACGCAGCCGGCTAAAACTTTAAAACCTATAAAAACACTCCTATAAACACCTCCACAAAATCCATCGAGGAGAAGCATAACCAGTCATGACCACCACCAAACTCTTCTCCCTTTACCTAGCCGTATTCGCCTTCCTCTTTCACTCATTTTCTGGTAAGTAAAAATATGCTTACCGAACTAATATCCTATCTTTGTTACATGTCAAACTCTATTACAATCTATGGTCCATAATCTTATTTTTATTTTCAAAATTTTACGGCTAATTTTCGGCCTCCGCCTATTCAAGAGAGGCCCAACTAGTTTGGCAGAACGATTGATGGGACTTTGACAAAATAGTATTTGTTTCATAATTATGAGATCATTAAGTGCAACCGAATTTATTTTCTCAACCGATTTTAAAAGGTTACTGAAAATGACTCGGATCCAATCAAGGTCCCTTTTGCGGCTCTTTATGCAAGCGCACCCTTGCATCTATCATTCCTCCATATTTAATTTGTTTTATAGCTAAATGTATTCTTTGTACCTGTGTTGGTGTGTTTTGACATATTACAAACAATATTATTGTTAGATGGAAAGGTCATGATGGAATACATAGGAGCCACCGGAGTTCAGGTGACCTTTGAAGATGTTCCCATCGATGATGGGATAGACTTCCACTTCATCCTCAGCTTCGCCGTTGATGCCGACTCCTCAGGCAACCCTCAGAATGGCAAATTCTCCCCTTACTGGATCCCTTCCCTTACGCCAGACTCCGTTGCCGCAATTAAGCAAGAACATCCCAATGTCAAGGTCCTTGCAAGCCTCTCCGGTTGGAGTCTTGGCAACACAGTCCTTCACTGGTATTGTTAAATAACAATTACTCCAAAAGTTTAAGCTGTTAGATATGGCATCATTTAATCTTTTATACTTTTACACTCGACCTCACGCGTGGCCCCTCATTTCAGGGTTGGCCATTAGATGTGGCCCCTCTTTTGGGTTGGCCATTAGATGTGGATTTTTAATATCGAGGAGTTTTGAAACCAGGACCTTTGCTCTGATACCATGTTAAACAACCAATTACTCCAAAAGCTTAAGCAGTTAGAGATGGCGTTATTTAATCTTTTATATTTTCACAGGTATAACCCAACTGACCCTCACAAATGGATCTCCAATGCATTCTCCTCCCTTCAATCCCTCGCCACTACTTACCACCTTGACGGCATCGATATAGACTACGAGAACTTCCCTCACAACTCCACCTTCGCCTTCTGTATCGGTGAGCTTATAACTCTCCTCAAGAACCAAAGTGCCATTACCATAGCCACCATTGCACCATATTATAAGACCGTTGAGCCCTACATTGAACTATACGGTGGTTATGCCGGCGTTATAGACTATGTTAACCACCAGTTCTATACTGATCGAGTAAGGACTCCTGTCGGATTCTTGAAGGCTTTTAAGACGAGGGCTGCACAATTTGATGCAACCAAGCTATTGCCTAGTTATGAAGTGAATGGGAGGGGGATTCAGGGGGATGCATTTTTTAGTGCCTTGAAGTTGTTGGAGAGCAATGGTTTTGCAGTCAATGGTGTGATGATCTTCTCGGCAGATGCCTCTTCCTCTAATGGGTATTACTTTGAGAGGAAATCTCAAGCTTTCTTGCTCAATTCTACTAGCATCTGATGTTCCATTTCTTTTTCTTTGCATATATAATGTGATCTTGAGCAATAACATGTAACTGGACTATATTGCAGTAAACATTTATATTATTCTTCATATGCTTTGACTTTTAATCCGTCAATGGATATTCCTTGTGTTACTTGGTTAATTGGTTCGCTTGGTTTAGATCTGGGTTCGCAGGTTTGTAACTTTCATATGAAAAACAGCACACACCGGTTATCCGTTAACAATCCAAACACAAAAGTGTGTTTTCGGCTTTATATGGTAATAATATGCAGCGTTTCCGAAAAAAATTGGTAAGAACAAAAAAATAAAGAAGTGTGAGACAAACGCAATTAAAGCACAAAGGACATAGGTGGTTCACCACAGTGTGTGGCTATATCCACAGCAGAAGACTTCAAAAGATTTCATTATATGGATAATAAAAGAGGATTATACGAAGTTCTCACCGGATTCACTACAGGAATCGTTTTCCCTCCAAAATAAAACTACGTTCTTTTGGGTATGCAAAACCTTCAGTCCCACAATATTTTCTTCTCCATTACATGATCCAAAACCTCTGATTTGTTGAATTTTTTATATGTCATCCATTTTAAACGTACACAAATCGGAGGGTAAAAGATTATTCTTCAGAGAAGATTAGTATAGATTGTGTGTGGGCCGCAATGTATTTTTTCGTCAACCATATAAAAATTCATTAATAGTTGCACCCAAAAAATCGAGAAGTCAACTGCTAACAACACCAAAAGACGCGGCCGGCAACATGGAATGCCGCCGGTCCCTAACCCCAGGGACCACTTCACTCACTTGAGAAAGGCATTGCTACGCAAGGCGATAGAGAGCTAGCGGGGCACTTTCTAATGTGACGGGAGGACCGGTAGGAGATTCACTCACCCCGAGATCCTTCCCTCATGAGAATCGGTTATGAGGAACCAAAGCTGCCCTGTTTCCTTCCTGCCGAGCGCAGCAAATCCAAAAAACTTATACCCTTCAACAATTGGTCTAGCTGTTGACCCAGTGCCATGCGATTCATATATACATAACCAGTTTGTTAGCAATGCTTTCTCAAGTGAGTGAAGTGAGGTCCCTGGGGTTAGGGACCAACTAATCCAATCATAAAATCTTACTGTTGCAGTACTTTTAGGAATATTTGAAGACTTGTATCTTCTTAGAAGTGTTCCGTTCGGTCCGGATGGCCACTCTTGCACTTTATGCTCTCTCTCTCTCCCTCCTGCACGAATGAACAGTATTGATCACTTAACAATGTGATCTTGATAGTTATATATAGATATTCGTGCTGAACCCGACCTTATTTTATGAAAATAGGTAAACCAGAATTCCCAAAAATTTACCCGAGTTGCACCCCTAATATCACTAGCACATTGTCTGTTATTATTTAAAGAACTGTCATTACAGTTCCCAAAAAGCTCTCACATTGTTAAGTGATCATTGCCCTTTACATCTTGATCCTAGTAGGATCCTGAACAATGATGGATGGATGTGCAAGCACGTTTAGTAAAAAATTGCATTGTAGCCCCCACACTATTGGGTGATTTAAATTTGAATCCTGAACTAAGAATATCTTCTCGATAAGATGATCCCAACCTTCCGATCTGTGGAGGTCTCTATATATCGTTTCGTCCATGTTAAACTGGCTGTTGTTTTTAAATAACTAAAATGGGCTACAGTCCATCGGAGTCCCAACACCCAGGGGAGTCTGCTTTGGTGAAAAGGTAGTCCATTGAGAGAGAGCGTGTGGAGGGCTAAAGGGGCGAATTTATCAGCCCCTTAGGAAAAAAGGAAATCAGTTCTAAGTTCCCTATGAAAATAATAGTAGTGTAAATGACTTAATATTGTTTTGACAATACGAAATCGGTTTTGATAACAATCGTTTACACATAACTTTATTCTGTTTTGCAAGACTTTGTAAAAAATAAAGTTTTTACCTTAAAAATAATAAAGACAATGTGAGAATAACTGGATGACTATTCTTTGTTTATCTAGGCATGATTCATGTTTTGCTGGCATTCCAACCTATATTATTTAAAAGGTCAGTATACTTTGCAAAAAAAAAAAAACAGCGTCGGATACTCTGTACGTGATGGCAACGACTAATCACATTTAATTACAACTTCACAGTTTGTTTCAGCCCCATCCCGACCTTGATGATGATAAGCCTTCGACTCCATGGCCGGAGATCTCTATCCTTATCTCAATTAATGTCGACATCTAAGTTGTGATGTACATCCTGAAAAAATGGTTCGACGAGGATAGCGATGGAGGGAACCTGAGAGCTCCATCACGCTGAATGGCTCATGTGCTTGTCCAATCTTTGATAGATAGCCTTCCAACATTTGAGTACACGGTGTGGTGAAGACGCAGAGAGTCACACTAGAGTGTGCCGTATGCTTGGGGGAATTTGAATATAAAGAAACTCTTCGATTGTTGTGTAAGTATGGCCACAGCTTTCACATGGAATGCATTGATGCTTGGCGTGAAGTTAATACAACCTGTTTGATTTCTATGAAGAGATTTTAAAGAGATCGAACAAGTTGTATTAACTTCAAGCCAAGCATCAATGCATTCCATGTGAAAGCTGTGGCCATACTTACACAACAATCGAAGAGTTTCTTTGTATTCAAATTCCCCCAAGCATATGCCGCATTCTAGTGTGACTCTCTGCGCCCTCACCACACCGTGTACTCAAATGTTGGAAAGCTCTATATCAAAGACCGAGCAAGCACGCGAGCAAGTCGGCCCGATGGAGCTCTCGGGTTCCCTCCATTGCTATACTCGTCGAACCATTTTTCCAGAATGTACATCACAACTAAGATCCCGACAATAATTGAGATGAGGACAGTGATCTTCAGCCATGGATTCGAAGGCTTATCATCATCAGGGACGGGGCTGAACAAGCTGTGAAGTTGTAATTAGACGAGATTAGCCATTGCCATCGCATACAGAGTATCCGACGTTGTTTTTTCTTTTTTTTACAAAAATCTACTGGCCTTTTAAATAATATATGTTTGGCAATCCAAAGTCCCCTGAGAAAAAAAAACTACGTAAAGATAAGCGTACTTCAAAGTCCTTCTCAAGAAGCCTCTTGAAGAAAGGAGCGTTACTTGCACTTTTCAGGTTGTCTGATGCAATGTAGTAGATATCTTTCTGCTCAGGCTTCATGCACTCAACATACTCATCTATGCTAATGAGCTCTTCCTCACTATGAGACGAGAACCGAAGTGGTGGAGCAATCCAATTGTGGTTTTGGTGATCTTCAATGCAGCCCAATTTCAAGTTTTTCCCTGAGAGTAATTTTTCACAAGATTCTAAATCCTTTCTGGATGTGCAAAACCCTTGTCATCACGCTGAGTTCACAGAAAAGAAAACCACTGATGTTACTGTAAGCACATAAGCTTAGGAAGATGTCATCATGCAATATGATGGCAAAGAGATCAGTAACAAACCTTAAGATATAGTATAAGGCAAGTTCCTCTTGGAATTAGTTTTTCTGGGTCCTTCTCCTCTCGAATTGTATAGGAACAAGTATTTGCCTCTCCTTCCCATACATACTACTTATCAGATTTTGGGCTCTTGGTTGAAACCACCCTCTGCCAATAACAAGAATCTCATATCAGTAAGCTGATATGATAATAGAATCTACATCAAAAAAACAAAGATAGTTTGAGCTATGAGCCTGACAAGACCAGTAAGAGGCTATGATAATAGATTATAGATCAAATAAATAAAGATAGGTTTGAGTTATGAGCATGAAAAGACCTCCCCTCTGATTAGGTTGGGACTTCATATCAACACATAAATAAAAGTACAGAATAAGCCAGAAAGCTTTATAGCTTAATTCAAGTTCGTGACATACCCGGTCGGAAAAGAGGAATGCTGAATAAAAACCAACACCATATTGACCAATTAAATTGCTGTCAGAACCATTACTATCCTGTTGATGAAGAATAGGTTATTGAAGTACACATTGAAGTACATAAAGTATCAATTGAGAAAAAAATAGAGTAAAAATTTAAAGCATTCCATTGGATGCACATCATACTTTCAATGCCTACAAGAACTTTGCTGTTCCGCTTTAAGCAATAGTTCCAAGACATTCAACAAGTTCTTGCCTGGTCATACCAATGCCTGAATCACGGCACAAGAAACAAAAAACAATTCATTATATATGGCTTCCACAAATCTCAGTGTGATAGAATTAGATGTAAGAGGGCATGAGCCCGTGTCTACCACAAAGGTGCTACATTCTATGTCATCATAAATACACCAAGGTGTCCCAAGCTTGCATTCAAGACTCATAGGCATAGTCAAAGATTAGTAGTGTAGTTTCATAGATCAGTAAGCCATTGCTACAAAGTTCAAGCCCACATATAAAAGTCAACTTTTGACAAATATCCTTTAAGTTGAAATGTAAAACAAACGGTGAAGGCAAATGAGATGCGAGTGAAAATTTACCTAACTGGCTCCCGAAGGAACACTTCTTTGTTGCTATACAAGCTATGAACTATGAGGTCCATGAGGCGACTAACCTGCTAAACAAAACACAACCAGATAATATATTTCAGACGAACATTGTCAACTTATTAATATCAATTACAGAAGATTGAGGCATGCTTCTAGAAGGACCTCATTAGCGGTTGTTATCGGTGTTCCATACTACCTACTACCTTATACATCTAAAAATGCCTAGAGTTCTCAAGACCGACCCAAAAACTTACACATGCAAGAAAGAGCATATTAAGCAAAATGAGGAAAAAATGCAAGATAAGGGGAAGATGAAGGAACATCGTCACGCAAGAATATTAAGGCATGAAAATTTCTATTCAAGGCATACTTATGAATTCCATTTCATTTTAGCTACTGGAATGGAACGTTTCGGTATTTCGGTCATTTCGTTCGAAACTTTTTGTTTCACCGCAACAGCTGAATTTTTTTTTAGTAGTTAAAAATATGAAAAATTCAAAAAAAAAGTCCGTAATTGGGTAAGTGCCGTTCCATCTCCTGAACAGCTACTCATCTCCTTGCAGACACCATGGCGATGTGCAACAAGATCAAACGTAGGCGAGGAACAATCCAGGAAAGGAAGACAAAGCAATCTTCCCCAACTCCCCTCTCTGCAGATGCAAAATAAGGCCCACCTAATGCCATTCAACCACAACTGGGCCCCCCATCTGATGGAATGGGCCCCACTAATTTGATGCCCTTTTGGGTCCCTCTTATTAAATATCATTTGCACATATAATCCTTTGTGCAGGTAGCCTTATTTGTATATAATTTTATATGTAAATATTCGTTCCACATAGTTTTATGTCCACCCACCAAAATGGCCGAGTCCCTATTTGCAAATAAGATTAATTTAAACTAATCTTATTTTCAACCAGAGCACTATGTTCTTTTTAAATCTCCCTATCAAAGCAATTTGGGATCTTCTAAATCAGTGTGTTACTTTTTGGTATACTGGAAGATGGGACTTGCTAGGGACCATCCCAGGAAGGCATTCACATCTGGCTGTTGTGAGAGCAGCCACACAGGCTCACTTTTCAGTAGATTTTGTCTTATTCATTTAATCCATTTGTGGTGGGCGGCCCTAGCATGCAACAGCCAGCCACGAAATGCCTTTCTGCAATGACCCCTAGTAAGTCCCTTGAAAGATTTATCCTGAATATGATGTTTATTAAAAAATTGTATTAACCTATATTTTAGTGTAAATTTCATAAAAAAAAAAACTTAAAAAACAACCTATCACACGTGCTTGTTTTCTTTTCCTGGGAAAATTCTCAATGAACTGTGACAAGAATCTAAAAAAACACAAAAATGGGGTCATGTAAATGGGTTTTCTTTCATTTCTTTTCCATAAAAAATAACGTCCAATGAAACCATGTGTAGAGGGCCCACCACCTTACAACTCAGGTTTTGATGGGGTGGGGCTTTACACACACTAGATGTTTGTCTGCTAATTACCTTGGCAATACCAGCTGCTAGGAATGATGTTGAACCCAGCAGCTCTTCCAACTCTCCAATCCTTGCTTGAAGGCCCAACAGTTTTTGTGTCGCTGACTCACCAAAAAAAAGTTAAAGAGAACGCAAAGGTCAAATTCCCATGCTCAGAGTTTCACAAACAACAAAAGATATATCAATGAAGAGAAAGCCCTCACCAGTGATGGAGTAAACTGTGGTCATCAGTCCCTCAACAATGCCAAAGTTGTCATGAATAACCTGATAAATTTACAAAAAAAAAGAGAGAGAAAACAATCATTTAACTTTTTCATTGCAGAAATAATGCTATATTTAGAATACTAATATAGAAGTAGAAATGGACCTTGGCTAGAGGAGCTTGACAGTTAGTGGTGGAACTTATTAACTTACCAACTTCTCCGAAAGCTTAAGCTTTTGGAGAAGTTGGTCAGTTAACATGGTATCAAAGCCAAAGGTCTCGAGTTCAAACCTCCCGGATAGCAAAAATTCCACATGCGATGGTTGGCCCAAAGTGGGACCACATGTGCCACGTGTTTGCCAAAGTAGGACACACGTGCAGGGGAGTGTAAAAGTATAAAAGATAAATAACGACTTTCTCCAATAGCTTAAGCTTTTGGAGAAGTTAGTCAGTTAACAGAACTAGCGTTGAAAACAATATCGATGTCTGACTTGTACTCGGTGTGATTCACACCCATGACAAACATGAGAGCATCTTTTGCTTGGAGCTGAAATAATCACCTTCTTAGGAGTTAGGACCACCCTGTTCATCATAGATCAATCATGTATAAGATACCACGCTCAAAATTAGAAAACAGCAAGATCATATAACCAGTAAGATTTTAAATTTATTCATTCATGACTCCCAACAGCATCATCTCACAAACACAGTTAAATCGATAAATAGACACTTCTATTTCCCCTGGCAACCAGAAAATTGGAAAATCAATTTCAAAACAAAATTCTTAGCGGCAACTTCAAATGATATAATGACTTGGGATGACATTGGTGCTTGCAAAAAAAAAAAAAAAGAAATTGCAGAAAATATGTAGCACAGATAACAAAAAAAACAACACATACATAGCTAGATTGTTAGTGGAAACACCAATTAGGAACATAATATAATAAAGAACAATTTCAGCAACGCGACTAGCCGTTCCTGCCAAAGCCAAATATTAAGGGCCACTTTGGATACCACCAAAATTGGACCTTATTTACAAAAAGGGATTTGCTAGGGACCATCACAGGTAAGCATTTCGTGGGCAGATGATGTATGAGAGAGAAGCCACAGAGGCTCACTTTTCAACAGATTATGTCTTATTCATTTAATTCATCTGAGGTGGCTGCTCTCTCATGCAACAGCTAGCCGCAAAATGCCTTTCTGCGATGGTCCCTCGCAAACCCTTTGCAAATAGGACATTGAGGCAACTTTGGGAATCATCAACTAAGATGCACATAATACGTGTGAAAATGATTGCATATAAGAGGTTTATGCAAATATGACTGCATATAAGATCATGTGAAAATGAATTTTAGGGGTATCCAAAAGGCCCTAAATCATTCGATGGACTTGTTCCCATGCAACAGGTAATATACAGCAAAGCAAAACTGTTCTAGTACGAAAAACAAAAACCTAAAAAATAGATGAAAAAAGATAAAAAGGAAATGGATCTTACTGCCCTGCATTGCGAAAACTTTGTTAAAGAAACAAATATCAACCATGTAGACTGTAGAGAGTTAAAGATCTTAATGTCTTGGACTCCAGTGAGAAGACACTTAAAGAAATAAACATCGACCATTAAATTCCAAATTTACACATAAATGGCACCCAGATTCCAATTAGATTTCACACCCAACCAGCCCAAAAAAGGGAATTATCAGTGATGAACAACACAACATAAGTTCATTCCAATGGAGCCCTACAAGGCAAATCTCAAGACAGTGCCGCAATCAACTACCCAGCAAAAAACATGTACTTTACACCTTATGCACTATCATATTATTATAATTAAATGAATGGACCACACTGTAATTACACTTCACCAAAATCAATAATGAAATACATGAGAAATTTTATTCTGTTAGGAAGAGAAATGGGAGGTGTTCAAAAACCTTGTGATGGTTAGCAGCCTTGTCCTTACAATTGCACAAACAAGACAAGATCTCAAAAAACTAATAGATCATTAATTAAAAGTGATATTACGTGAGAACCAAACAGATATTTAAACATGAAACATTCTTCACCTTGATGTCATGATGCTTCCATTATCAATGGACACTATAGTACTTAAGCATATATGTCTGCACATACCGTAAGGAAATAGTATCTAGAAACCATAAGGAAATGGTATCAAGAAAAAGAACATTTATAAAAGAGATTGTTTCAAATTTTCAATTTTGCCATGGATAGGAAAACCCATATGAAATCATAACACAACATAAGATCATATGGACTATCTTATAGCCATTTATTGGACGGTTAGGGCCAATCGACCATCTAGACCCATCAACCATACAGACACACAACGGATTAGATTCAAGATGACAGGTAGAATTCCAAAAGACACAAAAGCAAAATGAAATGGAACAGAAAAATAGGATGGAGATGAAGAAAATGTAAAAGAGAAAGAACCCAGAATAAATAATGAGATAATCACTTCCAAACCGGGCAACACAACTTGGCGAGAACGAAAAAAAAAACAGGGTAAAAACAGAGTTTTTAATATGGTGTGAGCCCTGATTAGTGTAAGTATTTTTCAAATTATACAGTAGAATGATCCAAAACGTCCATTTGATGGGCCACAACATAAGTAGGATGTTCTTAACATATGATTTCCATAGGATGATTTTAGCCCTCCGATCTATTGTGGGAACTGCATGCTATGGAAATTTCTTTAGATGGGAGGGGGTTGGGTACATCCTATGGAAATCATTTGTGGGAGGCACAACCTATTTACGTTGTGGCCCATCAAATGGACGGTTTGGATCATCCTATGGTGTAAGCAGTACACTACTTTTTGAAATATACTAAACCATGTGAAAACCAAGAGCAGGAGAAATAACAGATATTTTCTGTCTTTATTCAAAGTTCCTTCATGGGTTCTTGGCATTGTTAGAGAGAGAGAGGGTTACCTGCCTAGATATGTTGGCCGGAGATGGAGATGGTAATGTCTTGCAAGTTGCAAGAGAGGAAAGCAGAGAAACGAAAGTGGTTTTTGCAAAAACACCATAGTGTCTTCTACAATGCTTGATTGCTTGATATGAAAAAAATTCATTGACAGACATCACATGGGAAATGATATCAACACAACCATATTTTGATATTTTCAGGAATTTCATCTTGTCTTTTACATTTCCCAAAAAGCTCTCTCAAACCAATTAAAGAATAAAAGACAGCTGGGTTTGTGCAAATATAAAAAATATGGTTGTGCTGATAACATTTCCCCATCACATTTGAGTTTATTTTGCAAATGTGTTGGGGGAAAATATCATTCCCCTAAACTGTAGGTTTGAGTTGAGTTGTTGGGACCCATGGGCTGTTATCTTTTTACAATGTATTTTTCGTCTTTTCATATATAAGGACATTTTGGTCCTTTTATGAGAAAGAAAAAATCTACCATGGGTATTTTGGTCACAAATTAATCACATGACCAGTTTTGCAAAATTCACACAAATGTGATGACTCTATTTGCCAACTGTGAAACTAGAAGACTGATTTTGCAAATAAAGGAAAGTAGAATACTCCTTTTGCAAAGACCCCAGAACGAAAAGAAGGGTTCGAGAAGATAGTCGAAAATTGTTTGGAATTTATTTCATTCATAATACCGTAAAATTGCTTCACAGTCCTCAAAGATAGGGCTGCAACTCGAGCCGGGTTTTACCCGACCCGCATCTACCCGACCCGAAAATAGCTTGGGTTGGGTTCAGGTTTCATGGGTTTCGGGTCGAACCGGGTTGAGCATTCAAAAGCCCGCATGAATCTCGGGTCGAGCCGGGTTTGAAGGGGCCCGACCCGACCCGACCCGAGTTACATAAGTTATATTATGTACATTTTTTTCTATTGTTAGTTAAAAGTTAAAAGTGAAAACCCACGCACCCACTGTTATTGTATGTGAGTGTAATTTCTGCTTCTATGAGTTGAGTTGATTCAAGTGTTTGATTCAGCATTGTTTGATTGTAATTACCACATTGTTTGATTACAGCATTGTTTGATTCAAGTGTAATTACATCATTGTTTGATTCAAGTGTAATGTGAGTGTAATTTCTGCTTCTATGAGTTGAGTTGCCTTGCCAAACAAGAATTTTCCTTAAAAAATTGCGTCAACATGAAAAAACCCGACCCGACCCGACACGACCCGAGATTTATCATGGGTAGGGCCGGGTTTGGGAATCGTGGGTTTTCCGAAAAAAAACCCGACCCGACCCGACCAGAGATATTTCTCGGGTAGGGTTGGGTTCTCCAAAACCCGACCCGAGTTGCAGCCCTACTCAAAGATAAAGTGGGTATCACCTGAAATTGATTTTAAGGGCAAAAGAACACAACCATAGTGTAGATCAACAGTTGTTTGGATACCAAAAAAAAGGCAGTCATACATCAACCCCCATATATCTTAAATCAACCCCCTTTTAACGTAAAAAGTTAAGGCATTGAATAAAGTTGCCATCTGCCATAAACACCTTACAAGTGTACAACTCACTTTAACAAAGGGGTCGATTTAAGATATATGGGGGTTGGTTTATCACTCCCCAAAAAATATCATAAGTTTTTTAATTCCTTGAAAAATGATTGGGTGGTGATAAATTCTTCCCCTTCTATGATGAATTCACTCCCTATTTTTCAAAATGGACGGTACATCCCACAATAGGATGATCCAAATCGTCCATTTGATGTGCCAGGTTGAGCCCCAAAAATCATTTCCATAGGATGATCCCAATCTATATAAGTTTCCATAATGTGAGTCTCTCTTTAGATCGGAGGGTTAGAATCATACTATGTGATGATTTTTGGGTCACAACATATTCACGGTGTGGCCCATCAATTGGGCAGTTTGGATCATCCTGTGGTGTGGGCTGTACAGTCCATTTTGAAAAATACAAGGTGAATTCATCATAGAAGGGGGTGAATTTATCACTGCCCTAAAATGATTTTCTATTATTGCCTACATGATTTAGATCCTTCATTTAGTAAGCCCCATCATAAAACAACCAATTCCCAAAATCCACACTAATCAAGTGAACGTAACCATCCGATTAAAGGATTTCTGTGCATGGAATATGGACAATGCTTCAACTTTGGGTCCTCAAAATGATGGGACTCACAAAATGAAAGGTCTAGGTAATATATTCATATGTCACATGCGACGGATAATAAACAAGAACAAAGGAAAAAATACCGAATTATTGGATCTAAAATAAGTATTTTTCCTTCAAAATGAGTTTTCAAATGTTAGCTAACTCTTGTTCATGCTTTTAAGAATTAAAACGGCCACTGATATCCGCACAACCATGTTTTGACGATGAGACGAACTCATCTTATTCTATATTGTTTAACCAGTTGTCAAAGGCTATTAGGATTTCTGAAAAGCTATAAATAGCCAATCAAAAAGTATAAAACAAAGTGTTCACCCCATTATCAGTAGTCAAGGGGTGCAATGCAGTTCAGGTTGGATCGGGTTGAGGCCAACCTTATCCCAACCCAATATATCATTCCCTTAACCATAACCTGACCCAACCCAAGCCTCAGTCGAGGATGGTCAACCCTAACTCAACCCACCTCTAAATCTCTCAAGCCAAACCCAACCCATCTAAAATATTTTTTCCCAAATCAGGTCGGGTTAAGTTCAGGCTCAGTTGGGGGCAACCAAAAAATACAAGAAAATCATTATAAAATTAGAGGATGGTCAAATATATTATTGTAATATAATATAATTTATACTATCAAGAGCCCTTGATAGAGGCAAGGGCGCCCTTGCATAAACAACCGAAGAAGGGCCCTCCATTCGCGCCACCTCATTTTAAGCAACCGGTTTCACCATCCGAACCGGTTGCTATTGATAGGTTTTTAATGGCATTATTTTCGGTTGCATTAAAAAATCGTCATGCTTACCAATCTTTTCCTGATTTTGTGGACCTAAACCTAACTGGTTTTTCTCTACAGATCAGAGGAAAGCTCGACTCTAAAAATTGGGGAAAAACTTCTGGGGCTTTTCCGCTTTTGATCTCGACCCGAGCAATCCAAGAACCATTTGAGGAGACATTGTTATTTTTTTATTATGAGGTCTCTGGTATTTGAATAGAAGAACCATGGCCGCTCGGGAGATTTTAGGCAGCCGTATGATTTGTCATTAGTCGTTTTCATTTTTTTGTCGTTTCCCTGAGAGAGAGAGAGAGAGAGAGAGAGAGAGAGAGAGAGAGAGAGAGAGAGAGATTGCCTGGAACTCTTTCTGGTTATACATCACCGTGTCTTCGTTCTGAGAAAATATTTTATAATTGAGTTGTGCTTTTGAAACTTTGAATGTTTTTTAGTTTTTTTAATAGGTTGGATTTTAGAAATATGGTAAAGGACCCATGGATTTTATTTCTAGAATGAATTTGAGATCGATCTAGAAATGCCAATTTAAAATACAAACATACTCTCCAAGTGATAGGTGATGGGTGATGGGTATGGCAGAACGAACGTTTGCAGCCTCTTCCCAAGTTAGGATTTTTGGGGGTCTGTTCTGATTGAAATGTAATGAGAGCAGAAAGGATCACTTTAGCGTTCGATTTTGATCGAAAAAATGCTATGGAAGAAAGGATAATATAATACAAGTTTTTCAACACATTCGGTACCAAAAATCATATGTGAAGTAATTTCCATCTTAATCTATCAGATTTCTATTCCAGAAAATCGGGAATAAGTACGCAAAAAGAGGAAGGTCGGGAAAGCTTAACGGCAATGGATAGGTATTTGGAAGGTTTACTTTATTAATGAACCCAAATACAGCTATTAAAAATCGATTAATTGCAAGCGGTTTGAATGGTCAAACCGGTAGCTTAAAATGAGGTGGAGCGAATGGTGCGCCCTTCTCTTTTGTTTATGCAAGGGCTCCATTGCCTCTATCATTCCTCGAATAGCAATTACATTATTAGTAATATAATATAATTTATAATATATAACAGATGGAGGACGGGTTCGGATCGGGTCGGGTTGCCAAGGCCTCAACCCTAACCCAACCCAAAATAAAATTGGGTTGGCTTTTCCCAACCCAACTTGAGCCAAAATTGGGTTGAACCCGGGTTCAGGTTGAGCCCGACCCAAGTTACACCCCTACTGTAGCCTAAAAGAATTTCCCATTTTCTAATATATGAATATTTTAATCCTACTTGACTAAGTTATTTTTCCATAGAATTTTCTCCATAAAAAACTTTACCTGATCCAAATGGGACACACACATCAGGGAAAGCAAAGATTAGCGTAAGATAAGGTTCACCCCATTATCAAAACATGGTCTTGCGGATATCTGTAGTCTAAAAAAAATTCCCATTTCCTAATATGTAAATACTTTAACCTGACCCTAGAAGTTATTTTTCCATTGAATTTTTTATTGGAATTTTCTCCATAGAAAACTTTACTTGATCCAAATGGCCTGACACACACATCAGGGAAAACAAAGAGTAACATGATGGACCCTACTTTTAATAGTTAATGACACGAAAATCAAGACAAGTGGACAATCTAATCTGCAGTAACATGCTAAAAAATCAAGACAATTGGACAATTGCTTTCGGCGAAATTGCCTAGCAAATCCCATATTATAGATTATAGATAGATAAATAGGGGATTTGCTAGGGAGTTTCACAAAAAGGCATGTCACGTCTGGCTATGCTTAAGTGTGATCAAAAGAATGAGACCGAAGGTAGGGTGTTACCTCTTGAGCAGTGGTTCAGTCCTGTGAGGAGTTGATCCCATAGCGTGCAGGGGAGGAGGTTCATCTTTGTAGGAGGAGGTTCCGTGTTCCGGGCGCGATGTGACGGGAGTATGGTGCCGCATATATCGCTAGATGGATCTTTGAGATATGATGGAGTACGACGGATTGATGGCGATATGATAGATAGGGTTGCAACTAGGGGTCAGGTTTTCCAAAACCCTACGTTCCCCGGGAAACAATCTCGGGTCGGGCCGGGCTGGGTTTTGTACGTAAAAACCCAAGATTCATAAACCCAACCCTACCCAATATAGTTTCTCGGGTCGGGTCGAGTTGTGTCGCGTTTTTCCACATTACCAGCTTTTCCTTGCTTGGTTTATCTCTCATGACCATAATTTGTTTTGTCTAGGCAAAGTATAGATTTATTACTCATTTGTTCTTCTAATTTATGGCATCTCTCGGGAGATCTGGTAGGTTATATGACAATCATGTAATCTCAACACTGATCAGTTATTTGCTTTTCTTTATTTCCTTTTCGATGGTGGTTGTGAGGTGTGGGATTGGGGTAAGGTATTTGTGTTACTTTATGGACATACATTTTCTATATTCTGTGAACAAATATAATAACCAAAGTTCAATGCTGAACTCTGTAAAACAACTAAAGATATTGGCTTATTTTTCATTTCTTTCTTTGCAACAGTTGTGGCAAATTAAGACTTGATTGGTTTTCTTATAAAATGTTTGGATGCAATCCAGCTTCTAATGCTCGTTCTAAAAGAACAGACTGAAGATCATCTTATCATGGGTGCATTAATAGTGTTGCATAATGCAATGCTAGTTTGATGAATCATGGAGGCCGTAGTTATTTGGTTCACAATTTACTACAGTCCCAGTAATAAACTAAGGGGGCCGTAGTTACTTGGTTTACGATTTACTACATTCCCGGTGATAAACTAACATAAAACAGCTTAAAGTAGCTAAGTGTGATAGAGAATTGATGGATAGAGACTAACCCAAATTTATTTATGAACACGCATGCTCAAAACAAAAACATACACTGAAGTATATTTTGATATTATTTGTCTGACTTGGTCAAATAAAGCAGATTAAATATGGCTACTCGAGTTTCGGCCGGGTCACGTTTTTTTTTTCTTTAAACCCGACACGACCCAAGATTGAGTTGGGTTTTTCAACCTGAACCTGATCCAACCTAAGACCCACGATTTTTAAACCTGACCCAAGATATTTCCGGGTCCGGTTTTATGCCGCCGCTGCTGGCGCCCTTGTTGATGAAATCATTTTCAGGTGGTGGTAGGAGGTGGCAGATAGGGTACGATCCTTCAGCGGCCCAGTCATTCTCCCTGCCATAGGGGATTCCTTATCAGAGCGGCCCTAGGGGTGAGTGGTGGGCCCGGACGCGAGAGAGCTCGATCGAAAGAGAATGAAAGAGCTCAGGAGGGCGATTGGTCTTAGTTTCAGGTGCTCATCCTTTGCCACATGTCATCATCCGGTGAACTACTCAGATTTTACCCCCATCACCCACGATTATCTCATCACGGATTAACGTCCACATATATCTAACAACTCCTAAGTGGGGGGCTAAGTGCTAGATATCCCATTTCCTAACAGTCGCAACGCTAGAAAGCTTCTTCAAATACCAAATATATTGGTGAGGTTAAATATTTAAGGGTACTGATATCTGCACTACCGTATTTTAATAATGGCACTAATCAAGTTGTTTGACTTTTTTTTAATTGCTGCCGAGTTTTTTGGAAATTGTAATGGCTATCGATAGTGCCATTATCAAAATATTGTTGTGCGTATATCAATCCCAAAACACTTGTAAAACGGGATTTCGTTTAGAAAATAAAGACGAAAGTGGATAAAGACGAAATTGTTTTGGTAGCAGCCCTCAGTAACATCGTTCTTAAACATATTTGCACAAGGACTAGGCACCATCCACAAGAGACGAGAAAGACATTGGGATGACCGTTGGGGCGCTCCTCTGCCTCCTTATTCGTCATTTCCATAGTTCACAGTCTATTTGGATATCAGGTTAACTTACCAAACTGTCCTCTTATTCTTTGATACGAAGGAATAAATGCTCTTCGCATTGTCTCAATTTCGGAATTAAATTGGGGTCCTGCCTAACCCCAGCTTACCAATCAAAAAAAAAAATCGGAATTACGAAATTGGCTTTTATTATGGAGATTTTATATGGCTGCCAGAGATTGAAAACACCCCCTCCCATGATTTAAATCATCAAAAGCCTCCATTTTTTACTTTTCTTTGGATCTAAAATCAAGGTGGCAGGTTTTCTCTCTCTCTCTATGCTCTTGTGATTTCACGGTCGGCCACCATATAATTTCTCTTATTATGAGTCTCTTTATTAATTTTTTTCCTTTTTTTATTAAATTTTGTTCAAACCTAGGCAATTTCGCATACAAATCCCTTATTATAATTCATCTGAGGTGGCTGTTCTCCCATGCAAAAGTTAGCCGTGAGATGGCCTAGCAAATCCCTTATTATAATATTATGAGAAGAAAATAAAAACATTCAAACTATTATTTGATTTCTTAGATGAAATTCTTCAACATATACTTAAGTTTTTTGAAAACTAGACGTAACCAAGGCATCCTCACTCTTATTAATTATAAGGAGGTACACCTATATTGCATACCTTGGATCGATCTAGACCGTTGATCTTGTGAAGTCCCACAAAGAATCTCATTAAAGTTTATTCCTAACCAAATGCGATTTTAATTGTTGAATGTGGATTTGCCACTTGTTGATCGTTGGATAGGACCCACTAACTGCAACTCATTTTTCACCAATTACTACAACGACAACATTGAATATCATATTTTGTTCATTTTAAAATTTGAAAATGGCCATAAATTTCACAAAATCTTGTACCACTAAGATGGCTACTTTGGTAATCTTCCACCAATTTTTTGCCCATTCCACCTTTCTTCTTGTTTGTCTCCCCTTTCTCTTTTCCTATAGTTCCTCTCATCATCTCCCAGCTTTATAGACAAACTCCTTATTTCTTAGCATTTCAATCTTCTTGAGCTATAAGTGAATTGAAAGCTTCTTTCTTCACTCTCCTTTTGCACCCTTCTAAACCTACCCTAATGGAAACAGGATCAGTAACGTATGTTCACTCAGTCAGTGAGGCTGGTCGACTTCTTCCTTCTGCTAGTCGTTGGAACTCCATAGAGATAGATTTCAGCCTATTCCCTCAATCCCATTCCCTTGAATTTACGCACTCTAATTACTATAAGTCCGTTGAATCCAATCTCAAGATCACTAACAAACAATGCTTCAAACGTTTCATCTTGGCCCTTGTGTCCCTTGTTTTCATTTTCCTATTAATCTTTCTATTATTGAAGTTTTTGCCTAACAAGCATGGCGATCAAAGCTCATCGAATAACTTCACGCTGGCATTAAACCGGGCTTTGATATTCTTCGATGCTCAAAAATGTAATAATTTTCTTGAACTTAAGCTTATGATTTTCTTAAGCTTTATATATATTTCTTGAGATTTACTGTCTATTTAAGACTTTATACTTATTTTTGCAGCTGGGTTTTTGCCGGCGAACAATTCGGTGAAATTCCGTGGGGATTCTGGATTGTCTGATGGGAAATCTGGTAGTAATAGTATCCATGATCTTATTGGAGGGTTTTATGATTCTGGTAACAACATTAAGTTTGGGTTTCCAATGGCTTACACGATCACTCTCTTGAGTTGGTCTGTGCTTGAGTATCATCAGAAATATGAGGCTATTGGTGAGCTTGACCATGTTAAGAACATTATCAGATGGGGAAGTGATTATTTGCTTAAGGTCTATGTTCCGCCTAATTCTTCTACTGATCCTGGCATATTATATTCTCAGGCAAGTGATTGATGGTTTTGTTGGATGTTTAGGTGCTGTCTTCCTAACAGAAAATTTACTGTCTTCCTAAGATGAAAGGAATAATCTTGTATGTTTTTAAATATATTTATCAATCAGAAAAAAATATTTTGAAAATTGGAATTTAATTATTTCTCGATATGGTGAAATCTGATCCGTTGGATCTGATTTTCTCTTTATCGGTTAATGGAATTATTCCAAATTTTTTCTATTATTTTTCTGAAGTGATCCTCCTGTTCCTGATCTACTTTTTTTCTAACAGTAATCCCTTAAAAATTTGAAATAAAATTTCTCTGCTGACTTTTCACTCATGGTTTCAGGTTGGGAGTACTAGTATTACTGATGACAAAGATGATATAAATTGTTGGCAAAGACCAGAAGACATGAACTATGCAAGGCCTGTTTCCATGTGTAAAAGCTTTGCATCTGATCTAGCAGGAGAAACAGTTGCAGCATTATCAGCTTCATCCTTA
Organism: Tasmannia lanceolata; assembly: GCF_043159265.1. Classification (NCBI taxonomy): domain Eukaryota; kingdom Viridiplantae; phylum Streptophyta; class Magnoliopsida; order Canellales; family Winteraceae; genus Tasmannia; species Tasmannia lanceolata. The sequence continues at coordinate 2,045,839 of NW_027518693.1, forward strand.
GTTTTCAAGCAAGACAAACCTTATGCCGAAAAATTAACCAAATTAGCAGAAAAGCTATTTGTTTTTGCAACAAATGATCAAGACAAAGGAACTTACACCTCAGTAGTAGCTTGTGGAGGAGAAGCAAGAAACTTCTACAACTCCTCTGGCTATATGGATGAGTTGGTCTGGGGAGGAACATGGTTGTTTTTTGCCACTGGAAACATTACTTATCTTGACTATGCAACAAAACAATTTGCTTCGGCTATGGATGCAGAACTAACCACTGATAGAGGAGTTTTCGACTGGAACAACAAGCTTGCAGCCAATGCGGTAGTCTTTAAGAAAATTTCTATTACATGCGGAATTAGTTGTCTTTTTATTCGGGCTTTTAGATATTCTAATACATGTTTGTTCTTGTAGGTGTTGTTCACAAGGCTTAGATATCTCCATGATCCTGGGTATCCATATGAAGATACACTAAAATCATGCTCAAATATAACAGACATTCTCATGTGCTCCTATCTTTCAATTCAGAATAACTTCAATACTACACCAGGTTTGATAGCAAGCTTGAGATATATTTTTTTCACCCATAAAAAAAGTTTGAGATTTTTTGAGCATATGTTTATATGGTACCTATTTCTTTATAAGTTTAGGTGTATTCTTCTTTTTTTTCTGAAAAGTTGTGCTTGGAAGACAATAACCGTTTCTATAAACTCATAATTACAGAAACCTAAGTTTAATGGTTAATTTTTTCGATCCTTGCTTCAATGTACATTGATTTGACCTTAGACGAGCATTCTTAAAGAACATTCAAACATTTCCATTGATTATTGTAGATTATCATATTGGGTTTGTTATCATCAAACATGAATTAAAAGAGTGACCAAGTGTTGGTTGAACACTTGGGCTAACAGTTTGCCTCCTTTCGCACTTAGGCAATTTTGATATGAAGGAGTTTCTATTGATATTAGAAGATCCCTCATGCCCCCAGGTCCGATCTAGCTTGGTTAGTCCCTATTGTTGGGCCTGTAATTACGGAAAGAGTATTCCCTAGAAGCACGGGTGCTGGCCAATGATTTGGCAGCTCTTTGTGCTAAGGGCTTGACCAAACTACCTCTGCTCTCGCATAAGAGAAAACATCTGGGGTTGGTAAAGCCTCTGTGGAGGCTATTTGCACGTTATTGGTAAGCGCGGATTGCACCTTATAGTTTAACGACACCTCATGGACTTTGTTCTCTTCTCCTACAATGGCTTCCAAAGCTTCTATCTGGTCTCTGCACATGAGAAGGGAGGGATAAGATTGATAACATAATAAGTAGAAAATGTTCATAACAGAGAGAAGTGCCATTATAAAAATAAGGGAGTGCAAATAACAATTCCATATGTGTGTGTATGAGAATTTATATGATGAGTGGGCCTGCACATACACTTGACAGGGCATCCACCCTTGATATTTGATCCAACTGCAGCCCACTTTTTCAACTTTTTAAGAGGCTGCTAAAAGAGGCTGCTGTTGGACCCCGCAAGTGTACATGCACGCCCACTCATCATATAAAATCTCCCTCTATCTCTCTCTCTCTCTATTATATATAGAGAGAGAGATTAAAATATGCATTCCCACTTATGCATTGCATGTGTTAATATGCATGCATAATTCTCTCTCCTTCTCTCTTTGGGGTTTGTGCCATGCGTAAAGATGCATGACAATTATTTCCTACATGACCTTGTGCAGGTGGGTTAATCCTCTTAAGGCCTAATAGCAGTGCACCACTTCAGTTTGCTGCAACAGCAGCATTTCTCAGTAAATTATACAGTGACTATCTAGATAGTTTGAAAACTCTAGGAGGGACTTGTGGAACTCACACCTTCTCCTTAGACAAGTTGCTGACGTTCTCCACAACTCAGGCAAGTAAAAGAATTTCAAAGTCGATTTTCATTAATGTGGCAAAACATAGCTCACGACTCCATTTCATTTCATTTTTCTTTCCTACAGGTGGAATACATACTAGGTAATAACCCTTTGAAGATGAGTTACTTGGTGGGCTTTGGAGACCATTTTCCAACCCAGGTTCACCATAGGGCAGCCTCAATTCCTTTGGACGGCCAGCACTATTCTTGCCAAGGAGGGAAGAGATGGCTATACTCGAAAGATCCCAATCCAAACATTTTGGTAGGAGCAATGGTAGGTGGGCCAGATCAATATGACAAGTTTTCGGACAAGAGGGACGAAGCCCTCTACACAGAGCCCACCATATCTGGAAATGCTGGTCTAGTTGCAGCCCTAATTGCACTTCATGATTCTCCTACAACTAATGGAGGCATAGACCAAATTGGTTTCTTCACAAACATACATATTTAGTCCCTTTTAGTGATACAGCTCTATATTCGAATCTCTGTAGTGATCTTAGCCATGTTATATGGATGTCAAGCGCGTTTAGCTCAATTGGGTATTGCTCCATTCTCAGCTAAAATAAAGATTGTTCTACTCCTTTCAGTTCAAGTTGCTACACTTCGAATCCAGTTTGTTTAATGCAGGAACAATTTTTCAAATTCAGATTCAATCTTTGCAGTAATAGCCCCAAGTAATGTCTGCATCCATCCACCACAAGAGAATGAGACAATGTAGGATCGGTTTCAAGAACTTGGTGCTGTTGGGGAAAGATTTCACAGTTTTAGTTGTCGAGGATAAAGGAGACTAGTTCAACTGATGTTTAACTTTTTTTATCCATTGTAACAACTTCAGTTCATGTCTATCCATTGTAGCATCTTGCAAATGTAAAAACCTTTGATTTAAAATATATGTGAAAACTCACCTCTGGCCATGATGACAAGATCTTGGTGTTTGTTCTCTGATCAATGATCCGCTCCGGTGATGTTGATGCTCTCCATGCTATGTTCAAGATCCGTGAAGGAGTGCTACAGAACTGATGTAAGGCCATGGCGTGAAATTGACGAAAGCCTCAGCCTCTCTCCTCAATCTGGGACCTCTTAATGATTGCTTTTCAACTCCAAGTGTATCTCATGTCTCCTCCCAACAGGGATAGAGAGATATTTATAGAACAATTGGGATTATGACTAAAAATCTTAAGTGCACTACACTTTCTAATATTATTAAATAATAAATAGGATTCTTGATACTGATTTGCTAGCGTCCATTGCAAAAGGCATTTCGTGGATAGTCTGTTGCATCTGACAGCAGCCACCTTGTGAATGAAGACAAAATCTGCTGACAAGTAAGCCTATGTGGCTGCTGTCAGATGCAACAGACCACCCGCGAAATGCCTTTGCGATGACGCTAGCATTCACGTTGGGCAATACCAGCACAATACCTTTTCCACAAACCCCTCTAGTTCCACGTTACGCTTCTTTTCTCAAGAAATTTAACATAAGTGAGTATTTATACTCTCCAGATTAGAGACCCCTAATCCAACTTAATTTCTTGACAAAATTACCCCTCCCTATTCGGTTTTGACGTTAGGCTTTCAATGGCCTTGAATTGTCCGGATAAATTGCATACCATCAACCCATTGATGAACAAAGACAAACCCAACAAAGAAAAATCATGGGTATTGCTGGAATTGTTTCCTCGACGGCCATTTTCGGTTCAAAATGTGCTCATTTACTTCCTCTGAGGAGCACCAGAACCATTCAAATCCCTCTCTCTATATTAACTTTGTCTCCCTCACAACTTTTTGCCTCCTCTCATTTGCAACATAAAAATCCTACACTTAGAAAATTCACTATTCGAGCTGCAAGAACTGAGTCCAAAGGCGTCTCTTTGGGTTTCCGAGCTCCTGATTTCCAGGCATTTCTCAAAAAAAAAATTCTTGGTTTTTTTTTTTTTTGTTAATTTGCTTCTGATTTTCTTTAATGGGTTCTCTTTGTTGAATTGATTGTGTAGCTTCCTGAGCCTCTGACCGGGAAAATGTGGAAATTGGATGATTTTGAGTCTTACCCTGCTTTGCTGGTTAGTGATTTCTGTTATATTTTTATTTATGCATGTGTATTTGATTAGTATTTTGGAGTTTAGAACTCGACCCACTTAAACAATTAATTTGTTTCTTCGGGGAGGACAGTGAATCTTTCATTTTCTAGGGTTAGGGTTTTTCTGAAGTTGGATGGGGATTGCCCTTTTTTCATCCCACGTGTTGTTCATGTGTCTTGTATCCCATGTTGTGCAAATGTCTTGTAATGTAATTTTGGTTTAAATGGGATGGATTGTAATGTAATTTTCGATCAATGGAGCAGGTGATGTTTATTTGCAATCACTGCCCATTTGTTAAACACTTGGAGAAAGATATTGTCAAGCTTGCAAATTTCTATATGAAGGTAGGTGAGTCTATCTCTTTAATGATCTATATTTTACCTTTCTGTGCCAGAGCTTGTCAATTGGATAACTACCTAGTGTAAACATTAACAACTACTTGTTAACATGTTTGTTGTATGAAAATGCAGAAGGGACTTGCGGTTGTTGCCATTTCTTCAAACTCCATTATTACTCACCCTCAGGTTATACTTAATTCATTAATTTTGATTGGCATCTATGGTATAAATTAACAATGAAAATTTAAAGATGGTTAATCTGGAAACTATTTCTTTGTATCCTTTGTCTGGTCTTTACAATTTGTTTTGGCGATGCACCTGATACGCCTTCTGTACTTGTTCCGTGGCATCTGTCTATCCATACATGCTAGTTTGTAAAATGGTTGTCTACTTTCTCATGCATATTATTAAAGTGGTTTTTTTATTATTTTAATGCCCATAGTCATGTTTAATTTTACAGGATGGACCAGATTTCATGGCAGAAGAAGCTAAATTATTTAATTACCCTTTCCCTTATCTTTATGATGAGGTACACTTTTACGGATCTTCACGTGCCCTTTATTTCGACCAGCTATTGTAAGATATGAATGCTTGAATAAGTTTCCTGATGAACATTGCTCCTTGGGACTTTACCTCTACCTTTGACATCACATATTCATTTTGTAAGATGAATTTAGAATTTATTTCCTTCCATAATAGTGTAGTTGACATTTCTAAGATTTCCCTTTTAATAAAATCTCCAACTTTTGTGCTGTTGTTAATAAATCTTTTAAGGAGCATACAAGTCCTCGGATACTATTTGGATTACATTATAAATTAAGGGAAATGATATCAACACAACCATGTTTTGATATATGCGCTCACCTGTCTTGTCTTCTAGTATTTAAGGAGCTGTCAAAAGGTCATTACGGTTCCCAAAAAATCTCATACAGGCCAATTAAAAAAGAAAAAAACCAGCTAGGGCGCGCCATACCAAAAGGTTTGTGTGCTAATATCATTTCCCTAAATTAATGGCAAGATATCGATCTGGGGGGAAATGAGAAAGAGAAGGGAGAAAAAAAAAACCTACTCCCACTCTTAGTTTTTTTTATAGAAACAAGAACAGAACTATCGACAAGAAAACAACTCACAGGGAATCCACATGTCAACATATAAATTAGGGAAGAGATGATAGAGGAGATTTTTGCCGGTTGTCGACTTGGTTGCTCATCAAATGACTTGGTGAATCCACACGCCAACATATAAACTAGAGAATAGGTGATAGAGGAGATTTTTGCAGGTTTTCGACTTCTTTACTGATCCAATAGCCTGTTTTTTTTACATGTTGAATGTTTCATTATCTATGGAGAGAAGAGGTGAGCATCATAGAGTTAGAATACCAGGAGAATTAAGAGAATGATTGCCGGGAACAGTATCGACGCCAATCCCCCCATGTTATGGATCTTCCATGAGGAAATGCAGGAAGCCCAAAGCTTGTCAGGTAGATTCGCAAAATAGAAGATGGGACTGTAGGGGGCTAGAGGCCTTATCCAATAAGAGTTCATGTTGGAAACGAATTGCTCGAATTCTAGAAGCTAGTTTTGAACAACTCTATCTCCAAGAGGAGTTCTAATGCAACTCTAACTCCTTGAGCCATTGGGAAACATTTTCCCATGTCTCCCAACTGATTTGGGGTGTCAGCGGGTCCACATTGGAGTAGTTGTGCGTATGTCTTGATGATGAACCATTTGGATCGTTTATTGATCGTATTCTTTTTGGAGTGTTTTTGTATCCTACTTTCTGAGTCTGGGTCATGATCCATTTCGAATCGGACCATCCATTGGAGTGTTCTGCTCCTAATTGCACTGTACGCAGCTAGAGTTTAGGGTTGGAGAAGGAAAAGATTGAAGAAACATGTGAGAGAGGAATCATCATCGAAACGATAAGTAGGAACATGAAATTTTTTTTTCATTTTGAGAAAGGATTTTAAATTTATGAAAATACTATTCATGAATTCTGATATTATTTTAGACCTTAAGATATGGATCCAAATCCGTTTACTATACCCAAAACTCGTTAATGCATCCTTTGGATCCATCGGACCATCTGGTTCCGTTGACACCCCTATGGGGGGCTGAGCGAGAGGCTAGAGGCTAGGTTGCTGATGTCTTGGGTTGAGGAATATTCAACTGTCAGGTGAAAGGCTTCCAAACAGTTTGAGAGGTTGGTAGAAACCGAGGCAATGCGGAAGATATGACTTGTCGTGCTCACTTTGCTGGCTTCAGAACTTTGCCAATCGTCCATCGGGCGTGCGCTACAATAAACTTTGGACCAGAATGATAGGCCTATAGGACTTTGACCCACTAGTCCAGTGCGAGTTGCTCTGTCCACTGTAGCGAGGTGTAGTCAGTAGTGGTATATCGTCTCTGTGACAGAGACTCAGGAGTTAGATGATAATGCCATCGATTCTTGTAGAGATGCAGTGATGCATAACTCCATCCTTGATTCAAGGTTTTATGTTTCAGTTTCGGTATGCATTTCGGTCGTGATGAAAATGGAAACAAGTCGGGTTCAAATGGAAATTTCGATGGAACTCCTATAAAATCAGGCAAACATATGAAAGCATATGCAAATGATGGACATTTAAGATGAAACTTTATTCAGTATTAGAATAAGCATAAATACCCACTCAAAAATCATCACATAAGAGAGGATGACTTAATTGAGCTGGGCAAACTCAAGGAGGAACATAAAGGGAGCCTACTTCAGGAGGAAATTTCTTGGAGGCAGAAGTCCCGCGTTACTTGGCTAAAGCATGGAGACAAAAATACTGCTTACTTTCATAATATGGCTAGTGCTCGGCGTAGGAACAACAGGATCGAGGTCTTGGAAGTGCAAGGATCCCTATCTGGGAGCAAAACGGCGATTACGTCGGAAATTATCGCGTATTACCGAAAGTTATATTCAGTAGAAGATGTTATCCGGCCTAGATTGGATGAGGTGGTATTTAACACTCTTGATGATTCCAGCATATCGGGTTTAGAAGCACCGTTTACGATCGAAGAGGTAGAGAGAGGGGTTTTTTCGCTGAATCGAGACAAAGCTCCGGGGCCGGATGGTTTTTGCCTTGCTTTTTTTCAGGATTGTTGGGAGTATGTTAAGGGCGATTTAATGGGCTTCTTTCAAGCTTTTTATGAGGGGTTGGAGTTGGATCGTGGAACTGGCGCAACATTTCTGACTCTCATTCCCAAAGTGAAAGGAGCCGTGAAAACTTCTGACTTTCGACCCATCAGCTTGGTAGGATGCTTATATAAGGTTTTGGCTAAAGTATTGGCGGACCGTCTCAAGAGGGTACTCCCTTCTATTATTTCAGAGAACCAAAGTGCTTTTGTTGCTCAAAGACAAATTATAGATTGTTCGATGGTGGCAAACGAAATGGTAGATTGGATGGCTAAGTCAGGGGCTCCAGGTATTATCTGTAAGCTGGATATGGAAAAAGCATACGATAGAGTCGATTGGCAATGTTTGGACTTTTTCCTCAACAGAATGGGATTTGGTGAGAAATGGCGAGGGTGGATCAAGAGATGCTTATCTTCAGCATACTTCTCCATTTTGATTAATGGCTCTGCACAGGGTTTCTTTAAATCGTCTCGAGGATTGCGTCAAGGGGACCCTCTCTCGCCTTTCCTCTTTGTTATTATAGCGGAAGCTCTTAGTGTGCTGTTGAAGAAAGGTCAAGCGGAGGGGCTGATTTCAGGGGTTTCCTGCCGTGCTTCTGGGTTGCAGGTCTCTCATTTGCAATTTGCGGATGAGACCCTCCTATTTAGCTCTTCCTTGGTCTCAGAGATTCTTAATCTGAAGGCAATATTAAGGTGCTATGAAATAGTCACAGGTCTTCGCTCCAATTTCTCTAAATCCCGAATTTATGCTCTGAATCTAAGCGAGGAAGATGCTTCTACCTTAGCCAATATTATGGGTTGCTCTCTGGAGTCCTTGCCGGCGTCCTATCTGGGATTGCCCCTGGGAGTAGGGCGCCCTCGTAAATGTGCATGGGATCCCATTGTGGAAAGAATAGAGAAAAGGCTTGATACTTGAAAGCGGAATTTGTTATCTAAAGGTGGTAGGTTAACCTTGATTAAAGCGGCCTTGGCTAATGTTCCAATATATCAACTATCTTTATTCAAATGCCCGGCGTCTGTTGTGAAACGTATAGAACAGCTTCAGCGAAGATTTCTATGGGGTGGTTCAGACCAACATCGGGTCATGGCACTAGTCAGCTGGAAAGAGGTTTGCATGCCAATTCAAGGAGGTGGTCTAGGCATTCGAAGGATCAGGCTGTTAAACCAAGCTTTGATGGGTAAATGGTTATGGAGGTTTGGCGAAGACAATGCAAGATTATGGACCAGAGTAATCTCCGATAAATATGGGTTTGCATCAGGTGAGTGGACTTCCCTAAATAATTTTCTTAATCCAGGGGTGACGATTTGGCGGGACATCCTCCGCCTGACTGAGCCCTTTCATTGTGGAGTTCGATTTCGGGTGTACTCCGGTGCACGGATTTCTTTTTGGTCAATGTGGTGGTGTTCGTCTGCTCCACTTCAATTTCTTTTCCCAGATCTGTTTTTAGTAGCAGCAGATAAGTTTGCTTCTGTCCAAGACTGCTTCGAGTGCTATAATGGTAAAGTTATATGGCAGCCTCTCTTTCGTCGGAACTTTTTTGACCGCGAGCTGCCATCGGTGAACAAACTATTTCAGCTTCTTGCTGAGACTTACGTCAGTGGCACGGGGGATGACAAAAGGTTGTGGGTAAACACTTCTTCAGGCAGATTCTCGGTAAAGTCATTTTACAACAGTATGGTGTCTGTTGAGGGCAATGCTGTGGCAGCAAATGTGTGGAAATCTGCGGCGCCCCCTAGAGTTTGCTTCTTCGGATGGTCAGCCATTAGAAATAGGATCCAAACAGTGGATTTCTTGCGAAAGAGGCATATGCTGATTATTGATCACTGTTCTATGTGCCTTGAATCTGGGGAGACGGTGGATCACCTTTTCATTCATTGTCGAGTAGCTAGGGAGGTCTGGGGGAAGATTCTAGTAAGATTTGGCATCAATTGGGTGTTCCCCTCCGGCTTGCAAGATTTGATTGACGGATGGAAATGTATACCATGGGGCAGAAAAGGCAAGAGTTTGTGGTGGCTGACACTCATGGCATTCTTATGGGTCATCTGGAAAGAAAGGAATTCCCGAGTTTTTGTAGGGAAAACTAAATCTCCTCTTTTACTATTTATTCAGGTCATTACTCTGATTATATCTTGGGCAAGGGCACTCCCTTTATTCAGATTTGTGTCGGCCTATGACCTGTGGGAAGGGTGGACATTGGTCTGCGAGAGTCAGGAAACCAGGCCTGTTTTAACCCCTAAATGGAGCCCCCCTACTGCCGGAATCGTTAAATTCAATTTCGATGGTTCCAGTATGGGGAACCCTGGACCAGCTGGGATTGGGGGTGTTTTAAGAGATAGTAACGGTGTAGTCCTCCAGGCTTTTTCGGGGCCCATCGGTAGGGCTGATTCGAACGAGGCAGAGGTCAGGGCAGTGCATCAAGGCTTTTTAAGTTTGTTAAAGGGGCGCTCAGTTAGATGTGTGGTGGAGGGGGACTCGTTGAATGTTATAAGATGGCTCAGAGGCTCGCGGGATCCCCCTTGGCGTTTTCTTCAATATTTTGATGAGATAAAGGACCTCGTCCAAGATATGTCGGTATCTTTTCAGCAGGTGAGAAGATCGGCTAATGAGGTGGCTGATAAGTTAGCAAAAGATGGAGTGTCAAATCAAGTTCTCACTCTTTATGATTTTCTCCCTCCTTAATTTCATCTCTCAGTTGTTGTATTTTGTTTTTGTTTCTCTTCTAGTTCTGTAAGGGGGACTCCCTCAGTCTTCTTTATTATATCATACTACCATTCAAAAAAAAAAAAAAAATCATCACATAAGCAAAATACTACCAATGTTTTATAACATCGAACACCACACCTAATGGCATGTATTGACGCACATCGGCATGTCTGATGACTTGATATAAATATTGCATATTACAATTCATATAAATATTTATTATACTTACACCACATTTCACATGCAGTTATAAATATAATTATGTTACATATACCGGTATAATATAGCACTGAAATACTTACTGTTTTGATTTTGGTATGCATGTTGGTGAGGTTGGAAACAGAAATAGTTCAGTAATTTCGTATCCATTTCGGAGGAAATCTAAAACCATGCTTGGATGAGGCCCCCACGCCTGACGCCCATAGGGGTCTAGGAAGGAGTCCAAATCGTTTTTGTTCTTTTGGATCTTGCTGCCAGAAAGGAGATCTTTCAACGGCGCTTGATTGACACTATTAGGAACCATGCTTTGATGAGGCCTCCACGCCTGACGCCCATAGGGGTCTAGGAAGGAGTCCAAATCGTTTTTGTTCTTTTGGATCTTGCTGCCAGAAAGGAGATCTTTCAACGGCGCTTGATTGACACTATCAAGACTACACCGGCATCGACGGAAGCCCTTGAGGCATGGGTGTCGAGAGAGTTACAAACTACCGAGAGGGTTTGAATATGGTTCATTAGCCCTATCGAAGTCATGCCCATGCTCTCATCTATTGTATAGAATGACTGGATAGTGGTTCGATGCATACTTTCGGCTGGGGCCCTTTCCAAAAGTTGATGAGATGGAGACCAGACCTAAAGGTAGAGTTCTATTTGTTTTAGTTGTGAATGAGGGGAGTTCCTCTACATGGCTAGGACCCTTTTATTTTCAAAATGAAATGAGAACTATTCATTGAGGTGGTGGAATGTGATGTCTTTTACGTCTTCAGCCAGATCCTCTTTGATGCGCGAGTGGTAGTGAAGTCATCGGGAGCCCTACCACCGGTATCATGACCGGCCCTTTCAATGCGAAATGAGTACTTTGGATTGAGTTGATTGTGGTTCTGGTCGGTCCAGTGTTCAGAGCTTATGAGGATCATCCAATGTGCAAGGATGATACAACATGAATGGTGCAGAGGACGTCTCTGGTAGACAATGATGGTGTGGATGCTCTGGGCCATGCACCTCCTGAGCTTCTTGCAGGCGTGGTTGTGCAAGACCCGATGTGTATCTTTGTTCCATTCCTTTTTTTGCTCTTCGTACTTCTAGCTTACATGAAGTCAGATCTTTGATGGAGACTGGACACATCGTCGGCTCTGAGGGTGGAAACTGGGCATGTTGGCAACCTATAGGCAATGGAGTAGGCCTTGATGTTGTTAACGTTGCACAAAATGTGGACGCGCAGATTCTGCCATGCTTGTGTTCTGGCAGTTATCACCTAGGTGGGAGGACATGTATCGCCTGCATGGCCTCATGGCCTCTGTGGGCTCAGGGACCAGGTGGGATGACGTGTCTCACCTATGCGGCCTCGAGGCCTCTGGGCTCAGGAGCTAGGTGGGATGATGTTTCACGTTATGTGGGCTCAAGAGTCAGATGATGCTTTGTGATTGGTGCTCGATTTTTGTCCCCAACAATCACAAATCATAATTGAACTGCTCTCAATTCGTAAATGAGTTCTATGAAAAGATGTATTGACTATTGAGTTTGGTCCTGCTTGAAAAACCAATTAAAATAGGCTCCTGATATTTGCACTACCATGTTTTGTTAATCGGGTGAAGTCACCTGTCTTTTTATTTTTAAATTGGTTGCTGAGAGCTTTTTGGGAATTGAAATAGCCTTTGACAGCTGTTTAAATAATAAAAGACAAGGTTAGTTCACCCCATTATCAAAACATGGGAGTGCAACTAGCAGTAGCCTTGAAATATTGCCTTATTATGAAGAATTACCGCTGTTCCCGCTTCTATTGATTCTTTTCTGAAGCTCCATATTTATCTAATTTAACCCAAAATATGGTGGTGTTTGTCATGCTGTGTTCTACAACAAGATTATTATTTTCCTGATTGTTTATAGAGTGTTATTTCTTTCTTTATTTACTAGTAATTAATTGGAGAGGTTCTAATGCAGACACAAGATATTGCAAGGGCTTTTCGAGCTGTTTGCACTCCTGAATTTTTCCTCTTCAAAAAGGTGACGCTCCTTACCTGAAATATCTGTTTAATCGTGTGCTTTGATGCTGGAAGTTCACTTAGATTGATGTTTCTGCTTGAGCTTCACCCTTGGAGAGCCAGTCTTCTTACACTCGCGGATGAAATTTTGACCGAGATAGATGTCCTAAATTTTCTGATTCTATGGAGTGATTATTCATCATCTGTGAATCAGAAAAAAATTTGTTGGCCCTTTTCCCTGGATGTGCAGCCTAACTTCCAAGTAAATAAATCTATACATAGTTTAGATTCATGAGAAATTGGTGCAGCAACCCACTTTTTGGATGAGATCATTCGACCATACTTCCATTTATCAAACTTCAATGAGTAAAATATTCTTTCTTTGTTTTACCTTTCTACAAATCATACCCGGCACATGGCAAGGTATGATCATACAGAGAGAAAAATGGAGGACCGGTGAGATTTAGAATTCCTCAATTCAAACACTGATTTGGGGCGAGAAAAGAATGCTGCGAAGATCTTGAAAACCCATCAAATTTCTCTTCGACATTAGCTCCAAGCAGTGTTTAAAAACGCGGATGCAGCGCAGAACGCAGCCAAAGAAAAATCCTTGTTGACTAAGTGCGGATGTGGCCAAGGATGCGGTTGACGCAGCTAACTAGCTAAGTACTCGGTTGACGCGGTCATAATTCGGGAGAGTCGAAGGAGTTTTTATTGACTCCGTAGGGAAAATGCGGAACACGGATGTGGTGCAATGTGGAACGCGGCCAAGGTAAAAGGGAGTCGACTTGGGAGAGTTGATGCGAAGGATGTGGGGGAGTTTTAAAACTATAGTTCCAAGACCATAACATGTCCATCCATGACACTATTAACTACAATGTATTCAGGGAAAAACCTTGTCCAGCACCTCAGCTGTGACAACACCCATGAAACTCATGTTTATGTGACTCGTCTACACACATACTCTCTCTCTCTCTCTCTCTCTCTCTCTCTCTCTCTCTCTCTCTCTCTCTCTCTCACACACACACACACACACCATAGTTTTAAAGCTCCCCCGCGTCATCATGGACTCCCCCGAGTCGACTCCCTTTTCCCTTGTTCATGTTCTACGTTTTGCCGCAGCATTCTGCGTTTTACCCTATAGAGTCAATAAAAACTCTTTTGACTCTCGTGAGTTATGACCGTGTCAACTGAGTACTCAACCGTGCCGTGCCGAGTCGACTCGGATTTTCTTCACCGCGTTTTGACATGCTTCTGCATTTTCAAACGCGTGCGCACACATACATACACTCACACATCATAGACCTTCCTAGTTGTTGCCCTTTCTTTCCTAGTCGCGTTGTGAATCCATCACTGAGGCTGCATGACCAGTAATTTTGAGGATCCCGACAACTACAAATGGCTTGAACCCAGAAATTAGATAGGTGTTCAAAGAGAAAAACATTCCCTTTATGTTGTTAGAATTCTGACATATTGGTATTATTGATATTCTATATATATATATATATATATATATATATATATATATATATATATATATATGAGAGAACGGTTTCTACACACAAGTGTAGATAAGTTATCAACACACTAGCTTAAAATACAGTGGAGGGCATATTGTTTGGGTGATCCAAACCATTCATTTGATTGGCCCTCACATAGATAGGGTACCCACAAAAAATCAGCTCCATAGGATCATCCCAACCCTACAATTTGTGGAGGTAAAATGGACGTGTATAAACCTTCACAAATCTGTCCATTTTTTGCCTCCACGGTTCGAAGGGTTAGGATGATCCTATGAAGCTGATTTTTTGGGCACACCCTATCTATGTGAGGGCCCATCAAATGAATGCTTTGGATCACCCAAACAATGTGGGCCCCCACTGTATTTTAAGCTAGTGTGTAGATAACTTATCTACACTAGTGTGTAGAAACCATTCTCTCTCTCTCTCTCTCTCTCTCTCTCTCTCTCTGTGTGTGTGTATATATATATATATATATATATATATATATATATATATATATATATATATATATATATATATATATATTTGTGTGTGTGAGGATGAATGGCCATATATAAAGGTACCACCCTTTGATATTTGATCCAACAGCAGCTCCTCAAAAAGTGAGCTGCTGTTGGATCAAATATCAGGGATGGGATGATGAGTACGTATTCATACTGAGAGAGAGAGAGAGAGAGAGAGAGAGAGAGAGAGAGAGAGAGAGAGAGAGAGACAGAGACAGAGAGAGATGTGTATGTATAGAGAGAGCATGAGATGGGTATTTTGATAACTGGCAGTATCCGGTAGTATCTCCCATCATTCATCCACACATGGCATGGACCAACTAGAAACAGGCATCAATGTAGGCATCAATGTTAGTAAGTTTGTTGTTTTTGTCTAGTTTTATTGTTATAAATTATTGCTATCTTGCTGCAAACCAGGGCTAAGATATTAGTTCACCCCAGGCTCCACTCGAGTCAACATCATGGTCATACATGATTTGTTTAGGTGTCCATTTTATTCTAATTCTCAAGCCAAATTTGCAACAGGATGGACGAAGGCCATTTGAACTATTCTACCATGGGCAGTTTGATGACTCACGACCGAGTAATAATGTTCGCATCACAGGAAGGTACCTCTCTCTGACACTCCTAAGGGTGCGGAAAGACCAATATCCGTCTGTATTTGTTTTCAGATGTTACATGGTTTAGTACACGTCTGCCTCTTAACACTATGACACACTGTGTTTGGATGGCATTGATAATAACTGACGATGCATTTTAAAATGTTTTCTTGTGTTAGGGACTTGAGTCTTGCAATAGACTGTGTTCTGAGCGGCCAACCCTTATCTTCACCACAAAAACCCAGGTAACTTCTTTCTGTTTTTATTATTTTCGTTTCTCCTTTCCACAAGCATATACATTCCAATTGGTCCTACTGGCCTAGCTAACATTCTCCAAATCTTGTTGTTTCCAAAAGTGTTGGGTGCAGTATAAAATGGCACCCTGAAAAGAAACAGTAATATCTATTGCAGATTTAGCTTCCTGGGGTTCATAGTCTACTGGTATGATTTATGCTTCCAGGTGAATGATCTCTTTCATAATGAAACTATTTTATTAGATACTGGAGTGTCACATTTCGTTTTATATTGTTAGCTTGTTTCATTCTGCGTTATTTAGTTGTTCCTCTAACCCCTCTAAACTGCCTACAGTTGGTTGTGCTTTCTGGAAGATTTAGCGATTTGTTGCTGAGGCGATTGCTTGGCAGTTGGCCATCTTGTTTGAAAGTCTTGGGTAGTGACGAGAACAACATTTCCAGTTCCATTGAAGGGTTTTGCACCATTCTCCTACCCACTACTTAAGCGTGGTTCTTCAAAGGCACAGCTCATAAGCCAGCTCTTCTTTTTCGACCCAGCGCCAGGGTGGAATTAGGAAGCAAATGATAACTGTATATGCCAGTGGTTTTATGTTGCAGTTGTATATGTTATGCATGATAATGGGTATGTTAGTCATCCTTTTTTATTTGAACATCCTTTCGTTCTAACAATTTGGGGCTTTTCGTACTGTCTTCATTTTTCTTTTAGTCAAGACACATCAATATTTTTATGACAGAGAGAAGAATCAGTTCTTTTGCAGCCAAATTTTTCGTTACTGCTCTGACATGTGATTACTTACCGAAAGCTCCGGAATATCTACTCCAGCTTGACTGTCTTATCCTAGACCATTGCATATCTGCAACCCATAATTTAGGAAGAGTTTACTAGTCTCTGTTTTAGCCAGCAAGAATTGCCTTGTCTCTTCTCAGCCTGCCATTTTATGGTCAATATATATATATATATATATATATATATATATATATATATATATATATATATGTATATAGACACACACCCCTTTGCATTCTTTCCTCTTTATTTGCTATGTATTTTAGTATTCTTATCACTTTGTATTTCATTAAACAATCAACAACTAATGGATTCAAACGAAATTAACCATTCGTTAAAACCCAAAGGTCGCACAAAAACAGAAGAAAAAGGACAAAGCAGAAAGCGAGAAGAAATGTCAAAACGAGTTGAATTCAAGAACTGCAGATATACGATCCTCGAAATTCTTCTGAACCTCGCTCTGCTGCTCACGCCACCTCCTAATCAATCGCCTCCGGGTTGGCAAAGTCGACGAAAGCAGATATAAGTTTGGCTTCCACGATCCCTTTCGTTCCAATGTCTCCTCCCATGTTGAAAGAATAGAAAGTCTGTTGTCTGTAATCTGTTGTCGTACCTAACCTCGGCCTTGAGCTCTTCTCTGTTAGGTACCTAACTAATACACCAAAAGCCACAGAGCTGATGAAATACGTTAGGCTAGTCCTTTAAAGATATTCCATACAAGGCTGAGTCTTGCCTACTTCCATACTTATGCAGGCCTCCACCTATGGCCATGACCATAACATTCCACCATGCTGCCACATTCACCATCCTTGGCAACTTACTCCGTGGTGGTTTTCACTTTGGCCTTTTTTTTTAGTTGTCGCTTTCCATTGTCCATCCCTTTCGCGGTGGCCCATTTTGTGGTAACTTCACTCTGGCGGCTTTTACTCTGGATTTTTTTACCAGGCAGCCATTTCCATGCAGTCCTCTCCACAGGCCACCGCTCGAATACGGGGCATGGTTGCTACTCTTGTACTAAATGTTTGGTATCTAACTAATATGCTAAAATCCCCGGATTTTATGGAACGCGTTAGGGAACCAAGGTATAGGAGTGGTTTTGTGAATAGCAGAATTCTGCTATATGACTCTCTCACTCTCAATTTGCCTTTCATCACATGAAAACTGCCTTTATTGTTTTAACTTTTGGTATTCGTTCAAGATTTGAGATCATTTCGAGGATTGAGCAGCAAACTGGGATTAACAAATCATATTTAAATCTGAAATGTTTTAAAAGAATTTGAAAGCTCAGTTCATGCCTTAACATGAACCTGCAGAACCGTGAGAACAAAATTCCTGCAAAAAAATCTGATTATGTTCTTTTTGATATGTTGGATCCAAGAACTGAAGTCCTGCTAGTGGATTGCACCCGAAATCCAAATTCATGATTACCGCTGAAACTCATTAATTTTGTTTCTCATTCTAACCAAGACATGGACAGAATTTGGCTTAACTTTGAGCTGCTACAATCTTTTACATCCTGCTGCTGCTACAGTTCCGATATAAATTATACCGCAGCCATTGTATGAACAACAGTTCGAGCTTTTCTTGAATTTTGGATTATGTAAATTTTATATTCAATTTTGTTATGACTGGTTAGGAATTGTTGCTCAATTTGAATTCAGAACAATTTACATTTCTGTTCGGATCCATGTACAAAGCTGTGAAATGCAAACTTCAGTCCAGACTCAATTTGAATTCATAGATCTGAAATCTAGATCAATAGTGGCTCTAGAACGGATTTGAACAGAACTAAGAGAAGTTGTTTCAGTTCAGATCAGTACAGAACAGTAAAGAGAATGTCAAATGGATTAAAAGCTAAAGTTTGCAATTCAGTTCATACTGAACTGAACCGTGAGCTACTGGAAGAATTTGGTTCAAACAAGAAATCCAAATTTGTAAAGATTTTTTTAGTTTCAATTCAGCTTTGCTCGGTTCGTGTTAGAGGATTGAACAAATCCTAATTGGGCTTTGTTTAGTTTATGGTTTACTTGCACCTATCCGAGAGTAATCTTTGCAAGAATTCTACTTAGCGTAGTGCTTCCAACCGAGAGCTGCCAAGATTCCAGTAAGTTCTGTTATGGACAGAGCCAATAGCTACCTTTCAATTCATTTATCCTTTTGTTTTGAAATTGGGAATCTGCAAGGACCAGCCTAAGATGATTAGATCCAGAGAATAGTTAAATCAGTTCTGATCGGTACCAAAGCCTGGATTGTTGTCTATATCAGTTAGCTAAGTCTTCCTCGAAAGAAACCACAGCAAACCGAACCAGTTCAATTGGAAACTTCAGTTCCAAATGGTGTTGTTGCCGGTAAACTGAAATGAAATTCAATTTCTGGTCATAAGTCCATAACAATACCATGAGGCACACATCAGTTCAATTTAGAATTTTGAACTGATTGAACTAGAAGTCAATTACAGTTCTGCTAATTCTTTTAGTCGCAGTTCAGTTCCTTTGATAATTTTCCTTCTGTGTAAGCCTAGAGCATGGCCTCTTCATTCCAACAACAATAACCATAGTAGTACTAGTTTTTGCAAAAAGAAAAATACTTGAAGAAAAAAAAACCCACAGGACGCTACTTCAAAGTTCAAATTCAAAAAATCAGGGCATTGAGGTTGGGACTGCATTGTTAGAGTTACCCACAAGTTTTGGTTTATCGAATCAATTTTTTCCATCAGATCGATTTGGATTTTGTCGACTAGAAAATAGTTGAGTTGAGCTTCTTCCATCCAAGATTTTAAAATGTTGATATCCAAACAGCCCCTTTCGATATCAGAGCATGGATATTACACTTAAGATCCGTTCTGCAGCTATCTTTTTTATGAGAGAAAATGCACTTTTTTTATCATGACTGCGACTCACTTTTGCTACACTTTTAATGTTATTGGTGACCCAAGGTGAAAGCCACACATTTCATGTTTGTGTACGCTTATTTTCTTGTTATCCATGTTTTCCCAACCAAGGTTTTAAATTTCGGATTTCGTCCAAGACCGAAATCGAAATGGGTGAAATCCGAAATTGGCGAAATGTAACATATTTCGGTCGAAATTTCGGTAATTTCGCCGAAATCTCAGGAAAAAAATAATTTTTAATCCTTTGCCAAATTTCAGCCAAAATTACCGAAATTTCAGTTTCGGTGGGGTCCGAAATTAACCCCGAAATGGAAATTTAAAACCTTGTTCCCAACAATCAAAAGAAAAGGATAATTTTTGGGTCATATAAGGAGCCATTCTGGGGCATATATGAGAAATCAAGATAGTTGATCTTGTAGAACACCTTTGAGGCATGATCTTAGTCTCACTCTTAATTGACTACAAAAAAAAAACAATAATTCCATGGCGTTCTCAACAGCATCTTGGCCGGACATGGTAACTGTTCAGATAACTATCTAACCACGTAATAGTGGCAGAAGTTGGACCCCAATAAGTGTCTTCATAATGGAAAAAATATCATGGGAGAAATTTGCATTTGATTGGATGGACGAAAATCGTGGGTTCTTAGAGAGAATCTACAAAGAAGATTTGGGGAATAATTTCACTTTTGGTTGAACCAGCAACCATACAAATGGGACCAATGGTTCAATGTTCATGAACAATTGGTTTGCTGATTGGTAGCCATTACGATTGCCAAAGGTGGTAGACTTTTGAGGCATAGATCATCCACGTAAGACGCACTACATGAGTAGTCTGAATCACAAAAAATGCACACGAGCCCCACTCTCTGTCTCTGTCCCTGTCTCTCTCTCTCTCTCTCCCAGCCCTTCACTGATCTTGATGGTCTAGTAGAAAAGACAACCAAATAACTAAGCAATACGCGTGGGAGGGCCCTATTGTATCTTCTCTTCTTGTCTTCTTCACCTACGTCAATACATACCTATGCGAGTTACAAAACTCTCCACATAAATGAAGGGAAATGATATCAGCACAACCGTGTTTTAATAGGTGAGCGTTCCCACCTTGTCTTTTCTTTTTTAATTGGCTTGTGAGAACTTTTTGGGAATTTTAATCACCATTTGATAGCTCTTTAAACACTAAAAGACAAGTTGCTTTAGTGGAATATCAAAACATACATTGCAGTGCTGATTATCATTTCCCTAGATGTCATGAAACAATTCCCAATCTTGATGCTCCAATTTATACATTAAAAAATCCCGATTAATTTAAAACAAAAACTCTTAATTTTTAATTTGATGGAATATTTACAAATTAATTGCGAATTTCAAGAATAATTAGCAAATGTCTCATATATTATTGGGAAATATCTTGAGAAATTATAGCATATTGAAAAAAGAAGAAGTCAACATTTGAAATTGAACTCACATCCCAATCTAGCAAGGAAATGCACTTAACTATATCCATCCGTGCTTTGATGTCAAAAAGCATTAAAGTTGCCTCCTTTTCACATCAAATCATGTTATATGGGGAGCGCATGTGTAGTGCAGGGGGAGTGAAAATATCATCTCCCTTTTTCCCACTCTTTCTAAACATTTTCTGAATTAAAAAAAAAATCACTGGAAAGAATTTCCTCCTATTCAAAAATTTGTAATTTGGATTTTCAGCATCTAACTTTGTTGTGGTTACATTTTTCATATGGTTATGTGCATCCAGAAGCTATTGTTGAGAAAATCCGCCGGGCAAATCAATCTGAACGTGCACAAATTAAACAAAAAAGTAAAATAAATAAACAAGCCACAAGATGAACACAAAGATTTTACGTGGTTCGGCCAAATCTACTCCACGAGCAAGAAACACGATCTCCCACTATGAGAAAAACAAAATACGAGGATTACAATGAATTAATCACAAAACCTACAAACCCGCAACCCTTTCCTTGCTTGTCAAACCTAAGATCGTACCCAAGAGATAATCTAAGAAAAAACGCACGAGAAAACCCCAAGAAAAAGCCCTAAGAAGAAACCCAAAGAGAAAACACCCTATTTCTCCTCTCTATCTCTCCCCTTCTTCGTTTCTTTCTCTCTCTTGATTTTTCAGCCACACTCCCATGAGAGCCTCTCGTTTTTTTTTTTTTTTTTAAAATTATATCCTATAGGGTTTTAGAAAACCTAAAAGAATACACTTTCTATTTTGCCTTGCCTTCCCACCCAAGCAACAGTGGTGGGAAAGAAGGTAACTTTCCCAACAGCTACCTTTTTTTCAAGGTAGTTGCTGGGAAGAAAATGCAATATGGTGAGACTCATCTCTATGAAGGATAGAGATGAACTGTCATTGATGTTGCGGGGTGGGTCCATGCAAAAACAGCTGACTTTAGGACCCCACTATCTACAGCCCCAGTAGGCAATCAGAGAACCTCTTTTCCTTTGTCCAGTGAGAGTGCAACTATAAAATTCCCTATACTAATAGCGTTCTCTCTGTGTTCAAGATGACTGTAACCATAAGCTATTCTCTAGGATTTAATCACCCTTTCTTTATTATCCAGGTGGATCTCATAGTTATGTACGCCCAGATCAAGGGGTCCCACATGCAAGACAATATTTTACATGTATGGATATTGCAGTGTAAACAATAAGATAAGTATGGAAGGAATGATGAACTTTCTGGTCTCTCCTATTTGTTGGAAATAGTTTCTTTGAGAAAATATCTGTAGGAGAAAATATCACAAGAGAAAATATCTATATCTCCTAGTAAACAATATTTTAAGTAATTACTCAACTTACAATTTATAGTAAGTCCGCAATTTTCTGTTTATAGCAAGCACACAATCTCCCAAGAAACAGGGCCTTGGATGAAATTTACCATTGATTTGGAAGGTAATGACGGACAGCAAAGAATTTTTGCCAATTTTGCATGTAAAGCCGAGATAACTACTTCATAGAAAAAGATAATTTGTTCCTTCGTAATTTGTAATTAGTGTGGTAGGGCTGCAACAGGGTCGGATTGGGTCTGGTTTTTCAAAACCCTATCCCAACCCTGGATCCCATTATCTCGACCCTGACCCGCCCTGACCCAGAATTAGGGCCGAAAAACCTCAACCCATTGCCCGCCCTACAGGGCTTAGCTCAGCCTTGGCCCGCCCTGATTGACCCTAGTGCAAATACCTATTAAACGTGCCAAAAATAAAGCAATCACATGTCATATAGAACAAAATATCAATAAACAGAAAAAGGGAACAAAATAAGACTATGAATTCAACAACACGACGGGCAGCAGAGATAATTAATAATAATAATCTAAAGAAACATCAATCTAAGATAATAGAAAACATTAGCAAAAGAATCATGTACATATGGTTCAATTCTAGAATAGAAAACTTAGGGTCAGGCCGGGTGGGACTGACCCGAGGTATTAACCCTAAACCCAACCTGACCGTGAAACAGGGCCTAAAAAATGAACCCCGACCCGCCTTTAGGGTTGGAAAATCCAACCCACCCTGTTCGGGCTAGGGGTGGGTCAGGGCTGACAGGGCCAAACTTGCACCCCTATGTGTGGCATTAGTGAAATGATATTTCCAGCCCCTCTCCCAGTATGTCCTGTGCCTTTTGTTTGTCTTTTCCTTGAAATGACTCTTTCCTATTTGTCTTTTTCCTGAAAACAAATGATTCGTTTCCAAGAAAAAGAAAACAAAAAGGATTGGAGCTCGAAAATGCTACGAAAAGTAGATGGAAGTGACTTCCCCTGAGATTTATACCAATAACTAGCTCATAAATTCTGATATTATATGAATTCGTTTCCTTTTAATCCTTGATTTAATTCCTACTCACGGGTCATTTGTTGATGGTGGTTTGCATTATCAGCCATTAGTGGAAGATAAGAGCAAGAGGTCACCAACTGTAAAGCAAGTAAGGTAGAGACAGTGTCACATGATGGAAAGCAATACAACATTCCAAGGATAGGGACATGGGGAATGAAAGTTCCTATTCTTATTCATGTGAGTGACATAGATGTTGGCCCATTGATTTCTCATCAATTTCCCAATGAAGATTATGCCATCCCCTAGGCCTTTTCATTGGGCCAAACCTTGCAGGGAGCTGCCCATATCAGATAGCTGTGCTTTTGGCCTCCATTCCTGGCTGAAAGGTACATCTTTATAGAGTCCCCAGATGGGTCTTTTAGGCTTTGTGGTTTTATTGCTTCATAATTCATCGGCCTTAGAATGCTGAAATAGTAGATGGAGAATATTTTGGTATTTCAAGAAATATGGGCATCTTCAAGGAATGTTTGGCAATGATGAAAAAATATTCCACACAATATTAGAGGGGCTAGTTGTGAGAG
Source organism: Tasmannia lanceolata (assembly GCF_043159265.1). NCBI lineage: Eukaryota > Viridiplantae > Streptophyta > Magnoliopsida > Canellales > Winteraceae > Tasmannia > Tasmannia lanceolata. The sequence continues at coordinate 2,069,140 of NW_027518693.1, forward strand.
ATGGGCAGGGAAGGAGAGACATGAGAGGGTGTGTCTGAAGGGAGCATGAAAAACCCATGAAAAAACAGGCAAAAAAAAAAAAAAAACAATTTGATGTAGTGTATTTTTATTCACTGTTTTTTAAGGATTTCTCTTGCTCGTCCACACTCCCTCTACTGGTGGCTTAAATTATCTCCCCCTCTGTCCTCGGCTCCTCCTACAGGCCAACTAATATTCCATAGATTAATTTTTCATGGTTGCCAAAAATGTCATGAGTAATTTTAGGAGCTGTAGATGAGGGAATTTGATAGGCAATTTCACGAAAAGCCATTTCGTGGCCTACTTTTGCAGGACAGAGTAGCCATCTCAGATGCATTAAATAAATAAAGATAAAATCTGCTAAAAAGTAAGCTTGTGTGGCTGTTCTCTCCTTCAAAAGTGAGCCTCTAAATGGCTTTCCGCGAAATTGCCTAGCAAATCCCATGTATCAGTGAAATTATACGGTTTTCGTATGAAAAGAGAAATGAAATCCTCACCCTCTCTATCTTAATCAGGGTACTCTTGTCATCATTTTACACTTTTCACAATAGCTATTGAAGGCTGTCATAAATCAAAAAAGGCCATCCACATCCATTCCAAAAAGCATTGGATATTGTAAAAAGTTCTTAATTATTAATGGAAGTATGATTCACACTTATCTAATAGAATTTGATGTTCTGATCGTACAACAACTCCTAAGAACTCTCTCTGATGCAACATACAAATGAAGCACTTCTTTTATTAAACACTGGTCACTTGATAGCGGAAGAGGAAACCAGTGAGAACATGAAGGTGCAACGAAAAACCCACAACTTAAATGATTCACATGGAATGAAAATTTGAACATTTTAATGAAATGTCACTTATCTGGAAGAGGGAATGCTACAGATGAAAATCTTATAGAGTTCCTCCTTTTCCTTTGGCAGTTCAATTACCAAGTTGCATGTTTATTCCTTACAAAGCTGCAACTTATTGATTCATGGTAGAGAAATAAATCTTTTTCAATGGATGTCTACTCTACTTGAACTTGAACAATAAATCATGGAAGGGGTTCTAATAAGGGGTTCAGAGGATCTAGAAAAACTATTGCAATGGGATGGTTGCGGCTTGGCCATTGATCCTTTCCCATGGATATCAGCTTTACTAGACTCTTCAGTTTCATGCCTGATTTCCTTGAGCAATGCTGCCACATCTTTCATGGTGGGTCGCTCCCCGGGGCAGGGGTTTACACACAGTAGACCCACGCCGAGCACTTGAAGCATTTCTTGGATCTCAGAATCAGGGCGCCCTTGAAGTTGCTCGTCAAGAACGGCTATGGCTTCTCCGTCTGTTTTTCGCAGTTCCTTTCGAACCCAATTGACAATGTGTGTTCCCTCTGGGAGGCGACGATCCGTTGGTTGCATCCCAGTTAAGACCTCTAGAATTACCACACCATAGCTGTACACATCACTCTTCTCAGTGATGTTCATACTGTATCCATATTCTGTAATGAAATAATAAAATGCACAAATCATTGGTACAATATCCATTCTTGGAGTTAGAATGAGAGGAAATCATAAGCATGCTATAAACATCCAATATTTGATAAAAGTTTGGCCCTCTTTTGGATTGAAAATTTGAAAGTGAACCGTATATGGGATTGAAAGGAGTGGATCTTAAAGCATATTTCAAAATAGACCCCTCTAAAAATATTAGTGATACTATCAACCAGTATTCGGAAACTGGAATTGTCCGAAAACATCCTGAGACCACTCAACATAATCAAGAATCAGCTAAAGAAAAGGGGGGAGATTTGTTTATGTAAAACCCGAAAAAAAAATTATTTGAGTACTCCAAGCACATAGAGAACTTTATCAACTTCTTGAAAACACGATAACCGAGTACTTGAAATAAAACAATTGATAAGAGTAATGGACTGAGTTTTGAGAGTTCTAGTCTATAGGTAATCAAAGATACCAACATTTCAGATTATCCATCCCCATAATAAACAGAAAATGAACTTCAGAAGAACTGAAACCATTTTACTTACCCGGAGCTATGTATCCGTAAGAACCAGCCACAGTGTTGGAGAATTTTGTATTATCCGAGGAATCAACAAGCTTTGCAAGACCAAAATCTGCAAGATAGGCTTCAAATTGCAGTCCAATCAAGATGTTATTGGCCTTGATATCACGATGAACAATCGGAGGAATACAGTCATGGTGAAGATAGGCAAGCCCCTGTGCTGCTCCCAATAGGATCTTATACCTCGGATCCCAATCCAAAAAAATCTTTTTCTCATGAAGAACTCTAGCCAAGCTCCCATGACTAATATAATCAAACATGAGTAATCTAGTATTTTTGTTACTGCAACAACCCAAAAGCCTCACTATATTTTTATGTCTGATCGAACCAAGCGTCTTAACCTCTGCAGAAAATGAATCCCTCTCTGAAAACTCTCTATTATTTGCAGGAAAAAGCTTCTTCACTGCAATCACCTGTCCAATTCGAGTCTCAACACGGTAAACCACACTTGAACCACCTTTCCCAATAACATTTGAGTCCGATAACCTCGTCACAACATCATGAACAGAGAAGTTAAGTTTTTGAAATGGTGTTATCTCCCATTCCCACTCTTCTTCCTCTTCTCTCCCAACTCCTCTTTTCCGAGCTCGGATCATAAGAACTACTACTAGGGTAATGAACAGTGCAGCTAAAACTATGCTAAATACAAGACAGAAAATAACATCTCTAGTGTAATTTCTACTATGCAATCTCTTACTGACTTGGGGATCTTTAACTTGAAGAAAGCATTCATCCCTACCAATGCATAGCTCTTTATTTCCCGAAAGAGCTGTTATCGGGAGCTCTCGGAAAAATGTAGTATCAGGAAGGTAACCAGAGAAATTATTGTAAGAAACATCTAAAGAAACAAGGTTTTCAAGCCTACTCAAAATGCTCAAACTACCAATCAACATATTGTGAGAGAGGTCTAAATTAGCAAGCTTTGAAAGTTTTGAAAATCCTTCTGGAATTGGGCCTGACAGATAATTCCAACTCAAATTTAAAAGGATATCTAATCCCTGCAATTCACCAAACTCATCAGGAATGAAACCAGATATTCTGTTGCTGCTCAAATCCAACAACTCCAAATCCTTACAAAGCCCCAATGAACTTGTAATCAATCCAGTGATATAATTCCCATTTAACACGAGTTTATTCAACGATGTAAGCTTTCCTAAGCTCTCAGGAACAGGACCTGATATTCTATTCATTGAAAGGTCTAAAACATTAAGGCCCACAAGTAATTCAAAGGAGGTGGGAATTACACCTTGTAGCCTGTTTTCATGCAAATCTACCATTTCTAGCTGAGTACAGTTGCTGATTTCCGGCGGAATTTGACCTGAGAACTGATTTTCAGACAATTCAAGGAAGTTAAGACTACTTAAAAGACTGATTTCCGATGGGATTCGACCCGAAAACCGGTTAAATCCTAGCCGTAGCCGTACCAAGCTGGTGCAATTTCCAATATCGGAAGGAATCTCACCGGAGAATCCATTTGAGATCAGCAATAACTTAGTCAAGTTCTTGAGATTGAACAGAGAATTTGGAAGTGACCCAGTAAGGAAATTGTGTGAAAGATCCAAAGCTTGTAGTTTCTCGCTATTGCCCAATTCAGACGGAATGTTCCCATGGAGCTGATTGTTCCATGCAAAGAACTGAACCAGTTCTTTAAGCTGCCCAATTTCTGATGGAATCTCACCTGAAAGTCCATTATTATCCAATTCGAGCTGTTTGAGACGCGAAAAGTTTCCAAGGAAAGGCGGAATTCTACCAGAAAAGTTGTTATCAGACAAGAGAAGCTCCTCCAACATACGCAAATTCGAAAAGAAAGGTAGAATTTCACCAGTTAGAGAATTCAAGGATAAGTCCATAACTGTTAAATCTGTACAGTTACCCAATGTTTCAGGAATATTCCCAATCAAATTGTTCTTCCACAAAAGGACCTTCTTAAGATTCTTCAACCGCCCCAATTCCTCAGGAATCTCACCAGAAAGTTGGTTTTCGTATAGAAATAGATTCTCAAGCGCAGAACAGTTACCGATTTCTCCTGGAATATTTCCTGAGATATTCGCAGTGTAGATTGAAAGCGTCTTGAGATTAATCAATTCTCCAAAACTCGATGGGATCTCGCCTGAAATTGAAGTATCTGCCAAACCCAGAAAAACTAGACCTTTACAGTTTGAAATCTCACTTGGAATTTCTCCATGAATTCCCAAATTTCCGCCTGCGCGAAAGATTTCTAGACCAGACAAATGGCCTAATTCTGCAGGAACCTTGCCAGTAAGTTGGTTATCGACAAGCCCGAGTTGTCGGAGATTCGAACAGTTGCCAATTTCAGGCGGGATATCACCTTGCAAGAAATTTGAATTTAATGAGAGGAATTGCAATGCAGAGAGCTTTCCAATATTGGGTGGGATTTCTCCAGTGAGTGCATTGTAACTGAGGTCTAGTACTGTCAGTGACATTGATAAATTTGCGATCGATGGTGGAATTTCTCCGGTGAGATTTGCGTTAGAGATGATGAGAGTTGTGAGGGAATTGAAGGAGAGAAGTTGAGTAGGAAAGGTGGCAGGGAGGGAGATTGATCTGATTCTGAATTCTGAAACAAACCCATTATTGGAACAAGTGATGAAAGCCCAATTACATGGGTTTTGGTGGTTTGGGTTCCATGACGAAAAGAATGAGGAGGAAGTAGAGGTGGCGTTGAATGTTGAAAGCCATGAAAGGAGGGATTGGCCTTCATTGTTTAGTGCAGAGGTTGGATGAGAGATTGAAATGTGAAGGATGAAGAGAATGAAACAGATTAGATTGTTTGGCATGGTATGAAGTTTGTGCTGCACTTCTCAACAAGTCTATCTAGTAGGCTTACTTGTAACAAAACCAGTCATTCTAATGTCTCTATGTATTCTCTATAACGGTCTGAAAGTCACTAGAATGGCCATTGGATGATCCTAACCATTCAATAGATAGCTTGCTTGATTCAAGTCCTCATATTGGATCGGTCAATCCTAGCCATCGATTTCTTGATTGATAAAGTCCTCTGATTCGATTGGTGGACCCAATCATAGGGTGAATGGTCTAGTTCAGGTCGTTGTCATGCGGGCTCACAATTGTCTCTTTGTATTTGCACCGTTTGCCATTCCTTAATAAGGTCGTAAACTTTTAATTAAAGATACAAATTCCCAATCTAATGGAAGGGGGGCTTTTGGAAATGTCCTATTTCGAATTTAATTTGTACAAATTGGAAAGGAATTTGCAATCTAACCTCGGAAATGATGTCAGCACGACCATACTTTGATATTTGCACAAACTCAGCTGTCTTTTCTTCTTTAATTGGCTCCTCAGGTCTTTCTGGGAAATGTAATAACCTTTTGACAGCTCATTTGCCTGTGCAACTTGGCTGCGCCAACCCGATTTTGGCTAGGATTGGGTTGGATTAGATTTGGGGAAGCCAACCTGCTTTAATTTTGGGTTGGTTTAGTAGCTTGCCGCGAACCATACACAACCTTCGTCCCCTTAGTTATATCGTGATTTTCAAGATCATGGTGTTTTTTTTTTTTCTTTTCATTTCTCCCCAGGTGGGTTAGAGTAGGGAGATTTAGAGACGGGTTAGGTTAGGGCTCACCCTCCTCGATCGGAGGCTCGGGTTGGATCAGGTTAGTGTTTAGGTAACACGACATTGGGTTGGTCTAGGGGTTGGATCAGGTTAGTGTTTAGGTAAGACTACATAATTGGGTTGGTCTAGGGGCTGTATCAGGTTAGTGTTTAGGTAAGACTACATTGGGTTGGTCTAGGGGTTGGATCAGGTTAGTGTTTAGGTAAGACTACATTGGGTTGGTCTAGGGTTGGCCTCAGCGTGACCCAGCCCGGCCCCAGTTGCACCCTTAAACTAATCATAACCGATTTTATGTGTAGAAGTTTTATTCAGAATAAATGAAAGTAATAAGTTCTGTTTAAAATGAAGCATACATTAGGAAAGCATCAAGAACAATATAGTAGCAAAATAATCATTTGTGATAATGGCAAGAATCCAAAAAATTTTAAAAAAAAGTTGTACAGCCCCCTAACCATTGACATCCATGATCCAAGACAAAATACCTTTACATAAAGCTGCTTCCAGCATGGGGTTTAATGGATCTTTCAGGAGATAGGAATTTTTGTAATTTCCCTTTGTCCCAATACAGTGGGCCCACCTCTTTTGCAAGCCAATCTGTCAATCTGTCCTCATACATGAACCCAAATTCCCCTCTTTCTTTTCCTTTATTTTCTCTCGCAGGAGAAGCAAATCACATCTTAAATGCATGAACCTTCTGCTCCAATCCGACAATATATCCACTTGCATTGTAATTTCCCATTTTCCCATTGTAAATATCAAAATTCTTGCAATTTTTAGGGGGGCTTATTCCTATATTTTCTTTCTATTCATTTCTGATGGGACTAAACTATTACATATTTATTTCCACGAGTGTAAGTGATTTACATGGATCTGCGCACACGAATATTGTACATAAATTTCAAAAGAAGTTGATATAGAAATTAACGCCCAAAAACTTGGTACATTTTCATTAGGGCTGCAACTCGAGCCGGGTTTTACCCGACCCGAAAGTAGCCTGGGTTGTTCAGGTTTCATGGGTTTCGGGTCGAGCCGGGTTGAGCATTCAAAAGCCCGCATGAATCTCGGGTCGAGCCGGGTTTGAAGGGGCCCTACCCTACCCGACCCGAGTTACATAAGTTATAGTATGTACATTTTTTTCTATTATTAGTTAAAAGTTAAAAGTGAAAACCCATGCACCCACTGTTATTGTATGTGAGTGTAATTTTTGCTTCTATGAGTTTAGTTGATTCAAGTGTTTGATTCAGCATTGTTTGATTGTAATTACAACATTGTTTGATTCAAGTGTAATGTGAGTGTAATTACATCATTGTTTGATTCAAGTGTAATGTGAGTGTAATTTCTGCTTCTATGAGTTGAGTTGCCTTGCCAAACAAGAATTTTCCTTAAAAAATTGCGTCAACGTGAAAAAACCCGACCCGACCCGAGATTTATCATGGGTAGGGCAAGGTTTGGGAATCGTGGGTTTTCCAAAAAAAAACCCGACCCGAGTTGCAGCCCTAGTTTTCATCAATTAAGCCCCTAGGTTTGTAATTTATATTTTAGAAGCATTGCAAATTCATAATAAACCTAGGGTTACTCATATAAGTAGATCATTAACTCTTAAATTTACATAATTGAGAAAATTGAAGAAAGAACCCTAGAGGAACGAGTCTTGGTATAGGAACATTGCACATAGAAAATGATCTTCCAGGTAAGAGATCCATTTAATCATCAATCTAATCAATAAACGGGATCGTTTTAATTGATTTTGGAACGGATCAAAATGATTTATGATTCGTAGTAAGTGTTCATCGTCGGTTGATGTCTGGGGAGATTTTGGCGAGTCCTTGTGCTCGTGGAGATCCTTGCATTGCAAGGGTTTCCCGTGAACAGCATTGGCCGACTTCGAATTGAGTCATTTTATTTCCTTTTTTATTGTTTTATTTATGGTTATTTGTTTTTTCGCAAAAACAGAAACCAGTATCTTACGAACTTGCCAAATCTGAAGGTGTTTCGGTTTTGTTTCTGCATGTGCAAAGCATCAACAAACATCAATAGATCCTATCTATTAGCTCCATTGTACCTTGGAGGGAAACCCGTGGATCCCCTTTGGGCATCATTCAAGCGGTGGGGGTGAATATCGTATTAAGGAAAGTGACATCGTAACGCTCCTCGAAGCATCATGTTCTCCTACATCTCCACCAAGGCTCATCATCCCTAACACATTTTTCTTGAACGGATAATATCTGTTGAAACTTGGCATTTTGCCTCCGTAAGTCTCAAGGGGTTGGGAATAATATCCTATTCATGGATGTCACTGACATGTGCATGCAACTCCGCCATATTCTGCCTGACTACGATTTGAGTGTCCACCATTTCATACAAATCAGTAGAGGACGTGGCCGAGTAAAACACCACCACATCATGGTGCTTCTGTTCTTCTTCTTCATATACCCTTGTGGGGCCCAACAACAACAAAACACACACACCCTCTCTCTCTCTCTCTACAGCCTTTGTGGGGCCGAACAATTGGAGGGTGTAAAATTTTTAAGGTTGGCCTTTCATTGTATTTAAAAAAGCAAACGAACTGTCTAAAAGTCCTTAGGAATACCTCATCTTACCTATGTACGAGTCCTTAAGCATCCCTCATCTTAACTACGTATAAACACCATATAAAGTGTATTTAAAAAAAAAAAAAAAACTCACTTAGGCTACCCTGTTAAAAGATCCAAACCGTTCATTTGTTGGCCTCAACATAGATAGGCTTGCCCATAAAATCTTCTCCTCCATAGGATGATCCTAACCCTTCAATTTGTATACAGACGAAACCATACATAAATCTCATGGTAGGGTAATTTAAAGGATGATCCTATATAACCCTCGATATGTAGACGGGCCACACCATATAAGAAACCCCTACATATCGAAGTGAGATTCTTTTCGGGGAAAGACATGTTTATATTAAGAGCAAATACGTGAGCGGTTTGGATCTTCGAACAAGGTGGGCCCCAATGAATTTTTTATTAAATACGTGTTATACGGTGCATGTATTTTGTTACAAAATAGAGTGGGACCTACCATGTTCAAAGATCTAAACCTAGTTGGAGAAGATTTTATGGGCAACCTTATTTACGTTGAGGCCAACAAATGAACAGTTTGGATCTTTTGACAAGGTGGCACGAGTTTTTTCTTTTAAATACACTTTATACAACACATTTGTGCCTATTAAAATTCTAATCGGCTCGTCACAGCTTTTTCTAATACAAAAAAGACAAGATGGATTTGTGCAAATATCAAAACACGGTTGTGCTGATATCATTTCCGAAGATATATATTCTCCACTTTTCTTTTTTTTACTTAGAACAGTCTCCCCTCCACTCCCCTCTAGTATAAAATATTAGTCATAAAACCTAGAAGGGTGTGGCTCTTTGGCGTAAAGTCATGCGTTTGCTCCCCAGTGATGAGCGTTCCCCCCTTGTTTACCCGATGCACGTGGTTCCGGGTGCCTGCGTGCATCCTTACGGACTACTCCTGCCCTACAAAGTAGGGTGGGGATATCCTATGGCACAAAATAATAATAATAATAAAATAAAATAGAGAAAACGGTTTCTAGACACTAGTGTAGATAAGTTATCTACACACTAGCTTAAAATACAGTAGGGGCCCACATTGTTTGGGTGATCCAAAGCATTCATTTGATGGGCCCTCACATAGATAGGGTATGCTCAAAAAATTAGCTTCATAGGATCATCCTAACCCTTCAAACAGTGGAGGCAAAAAATGAACAGATTTGTGAAGGTTTATACAGGTCCATTTTACCTCTACAAATCTTAGGGTTGGGATGATCCTATAGAGCTGATTTTTTGCCGACACCCTATCTATGTGAGGGTCAATCAAATGAATGGTTTGAATCACCCAAACAATATGCCCTCCACTGTATTTTAAACTAGTGTGTAGATAACTTATCTACACTTGTGTGTATAAACCGTTTTCTATAAGATATTAGTCGTAAGTCATAACTATCCCAGAGTGTCTGTCCCTGTAAAAAAGTGGGCAACGAATATTTCACTCCCTGTCTCCTAGAAGTATGGACACCTCACCTTATGCAGTGTTCATTCTTGGTAAAACCCTAATCACCCCCAAAACCCTAATTATCTCTTGCTCTCTCACGGTCTCACCATGGCGTTCTCTTCCCTCCTCAATCGCCGAGGCCTTGCTCTCTCGTCCTCTCTCCTTAATCATCGCCCTTTCTCTTCAATCCCATCCTCCTCTTCTCCTATACACCACCTTGTTTCATCTTCCACTAATTCTAGAGACCCTAATCCCAATTTACCATCACATTTCATGATTCCCTCAGCCTCCTTTCGATCTTCTTCTCTGTCTTTTGCGATGTCTCATGGAATTCCTACAATATCCTAAGCCCATTCCTGAGGAGATGGTTGAGTACTATGTTCAAACCCTAGCCAAGGTCGTTGGGAGGTATTGATTGCTTCTTTATTTTTATTTTTTATCTTCTTTTCAATTTGGGTTTTGGAAATGCTATTGTCACAACCATGTTTTGATATTTTCACTAACCCCTCTTGTTGGTAGCATTTAAAGAGCTGTCAAAGGTTATTACAGTTCCCAAAACATCTCTCACAAGCCAATTTAGAAAGAAAAGACGAGATGGGTTTATGCAGCTATCAAAACATAGTTGTGCTGATTTCATTTCCCTTTGGCTTATACTGGATAAGTTTTGTTTTTTGTTTTTTATGATTTGGACTAGATTTCTTTTTTCTTTTCTTTTTTTCCTGATGATTGCCAACTGTCGAAAAAATTGTGATTGCAATTCAGCGTGGTGCATTTATGTTGATAGTATTTTGTCTGATTTCTAGTCAATTCATTGTGATTTTATTGTGCTACTTCTTGGATTGGGTAATGTCTTTCGATCTTTTGTATGTGGTTATGATGGTCTGATTTTTGGATCGGTCTATTACGATTCTGGCCTTGTATGGGGAATTTGATCGTAGAGTTCCTTTTCTTTCTGTTTGGTTGTGAGGCATATACCCGGAGAGTAGTGGAATAAGTTGTCATCAGGGAGGAGACAACCTCATAGAGTAGTGGTACGAACTTACCTCGGGTTTGCCTGGAACTTACCCCGGAGAATTAGTGGTAAGTAGTGTTTGGTTGTTAACCTCGTAGAGTAGTTGTAGGGGTTCTCATTACCAATAGAGAGAGACGAGTGAGAGAGAGGTAAGAGAGAGAAGGAGAGAAAGAAAGAAAAAACATCATTTCCAATAAATCCAAGCCAAATTTCACCCTTTTTTGTGGATTTTGGCTTGGATATCTTAGGGAGGGGACAAGGGTGACACATCATCAGACATGCAATTATTAGCTAGCTGACATCCCTTGGAGTCTCTTGGGTTGTCAATGCTATATTGGCAACCAAACAAAGGGTTTTGCTGATGTGGCATCCAAATGCCCAGCAAAACCCCTAAGCCATCCCTGCTTTTGTGCAACCATCTAATTTAGTTTTTATTTAGGCTTATGTCTTTGGGTTTCATTAAACAGTTGTTCTTGAAGGATTCTTGTATATGGATTAGGTTGAAGCTTTGCTGGTTAGTTGGGCATAATTTTTTGGCTCTCTGCTGATTAAGTTTTGGTTTCAGGATTATTCTATTTGAATTCTGATAATTGAGTTTTGATTTAGGCATTTTTTTGTTAATGGGTGTTTGCATTTGTCGTGTATTCCTCCTAGATTTCGACAATTCAGCTCTGATTTAGGATGATGCAGTTGAGCTCCATTTTCATCAGACTATTTGGTTTGGGTGATTGCATCTAGGGCTGCAACAGGGTCAGGTTGGGTCGGTTTTTCAAAACCCTAGCCCAACCCTGGATCCCATTATCTCGGCCCTGACCTCGAGTCAGGGCTGAAAAACCTCAACCCATTGCCAGCCCTACAGGGCCCAACGCGGCCCTGGCCCACCCTGATTGGGCGGGCCGGGCCGGGCCGGGCTGGCCCTGATTGACCCTAGTGCAAATACCTGATAAGAGTGCCAAAAATAAAGCAACCACATATCATGCAGAACAAAATGATCAATAAACAGAGAAAGGGAACAAATGAGATAAAATGAACTGAACAACATGACGGGCAGCAGAGACAATTAATAATGATATAAAGAAACATCAATCCAAGATAATAAAAAACATTAGCAAAAGAAACATACACAGATGGTTCAATTCTATAATAGAAAACTTAGGGTTGGGCCGACCCGAGGTATTAACCTGAATCCGACCTGACCTGACCCTGAGTCAGTGCTTAAAAAATGAACCCTGACCTGCCCTCAGGGTTGGAAAATCTAGCCCGACCCTGTTCTGACTCAGGGCGGGTAAGGGCTGACAGGGCCAAACTTGCACCCCTAATTGCATCTATTAGTATTGGATGTTTGGCCAAAGTTCTCTGCATTTCTGTTTCTTTGTACATTTGCACCTTAAAATTCTCCCCTATGGGAAGAAAAAGCACATTTAGCTCGTGGGTTTGAACTTTTGATTCTACTTACTTCATTTTGGGCACTGCATGTGTAGTTTGATTTTGGCTTCAGTTACTAGTTACCAAATTTTTTTATTTTATTTTTTACTCTGGATGCTTATCATTTGTATAGCTATTAGATTCAAGTTGCTCTAATATTTTGGGTTCAAACACTAGCAAGGGTTAGGCTGTTTACATACATTTCTCCATTTAACTGTATTGTGAATCTCTGTTCTGGCTGTAATTTTTCTATCTAATTTATTTTGACTTCTTAAAAAAATACAAGGGACTAATTTATGAAACATTGATGTCAGTGTCGAGGAGGCAAAGAAGAGAATGTATGCTTGCAGTGCAACGACTTACGTAGGATTTCAGGCTGTAATGACTGAGGAGATGTCTGAGAAGTTCCAAGGTTAGTTTTTGATGTTTGAGGTTCTCTGTTAATGACAAGTTTTCATGCAGAAATATCTGCCCCACCCATGCAAGCATTTTAAAAATATGTTTTCAATTCTGATGAGTATGTTTCCTACATTTTCTCTGAACAGGTTTGCCCGGGGTTCTGTTTATTTTACCTGATTCATATATTGACCCTGAGAACAAGGAGTATGGAGGTTTGTATCTTCTTATACATTCTTATTATTCTTGTAATTATTGAAGCCTCATACAACTGTCAAGCTGAATTAGACTTTCCATACTTTTACACTTTCTTTGTTGTATGATCAGGTGATAGATATATCAATGGGACTATCATTCCAAGGCCTCCCCCAGTCCGTTATGAGGGGCTACAACGGAGTCGGAATTATGACCAGCCGAGGTACAACAGGCAGAGAGAGCCGATGCCGATGCAGCAGGGGAACCAGCCATATGATCGGCAAAGAGACCCTATGCCGATGCAGCAGGGGAACCCACCCTATGATCGGCATAGAGACCCTATGCCCAAGAAGCAGGGGAACCATCCATATGATCTTCAAAGGCAAAGGGACCCTATGCCAATGCAGCCGGGGAACCCTCCATATGACTTGCCTCAAACTCATGGAAAGAAAAAAAAAATTCTGTCCGAAATGTTTTTCTTCCAATCCAAACATGGCACATAAAGAAATATTTTGGGTTTTTGTTTACTTTCCTTTGAGCTGTCCTTTTACCTTCAAAGGAGGGAGTGTTGAGGCTTGTTTTTTACTAGGCACGGAATGGGTACAAGGGTTAGGGTTTCATAGTCCTTGTTGTCCAAATTTAGTTCAAGTTTAGCATAGTTCTAGAGTAAGTTGTCTATATTCAGTTCAGGTTGAAGCATGCAATTGAGGTTTACTGCCTAAACTCCAGTAGATATTTGGTGGTTGGGTCCAAGTAGAGCTTGGATTTCGTTTAGTTTGAAGGCCACGTTTAGAAGGGGAAGCTCTAGAGTTCAGGTTCAGGTGACCTGTGGCACGTAGAGACTTAAAGGTTGTTAAAACTTGGCTCCATAACGCCTCAGAGGAACTTCCTCGGTACTGATGATGTCTCTCTCTCCCAATTGAATGGTGTAAATCTTTGAAGGTTGGCCTCTCATTGTATTTGAAAAACAAATGAACTATTTAAAAGTCCTTGATCATACCTCATCTTACCTGTGTACAGAGTGGGGCTCACTTTGTTTGGAGATCTAAATCATTCATTTGTTAGGTCGCAATGTAAGCAGGTTGTGTCCCGAAAATGAACTCCAGAGGATGATCCTAACCCTTCAATTTGTATACAGATGAAACCATACATAAATCTCGTAGTAGGGTAATTTAAAGGATGATCCTGTATAATCAATCCTTTGATCTGTAGATGGGCGACATCATCTATAAACCCCTGCATATCTAGCTGAGATTATTTTTGGGGTAAGGCCTATTATTTACATTGAGACTAAATACACCGTTATATGGTGTCCGTACGTAGATGAACTTAGTTGACCTATCTAATTCAAAGATCTAGACCTAGTTGGAGAAGATTTTATAAGCATCCCTATTTATGTTGGGGCCAACAGATTAACATTTTGGATCTGTTAACAAGGTGGCCTTATTAAATACAATGAGGCCCACCTTCCTTGAAAGATTTACACCATTCAATTGTTCAGCCCCTCCAAGGGTGTGGAGAGAGTGATGCTCGGCCCCACCAAGGTTGAGAGAGAGAGAGAGAGAGAGAGAGAGAGAGAGAGAGAGAGAGATGTGATGGTCTTTTACTCGGCCACGTCGTCATTGTTGATGAAGTTCCTCCAAGGCCTTACGGGGTCAAGTTTTGTTCTTCGAGAAACCTATTCCAGGAAACCAATCTAAGCATGGATCTCGTACGGGGGATAAACTTGGAAGGAGATAATTTAGAAAATCAAGTTTAATCCTAATTAGGCAAACTCCTAACTAAGAAAGACTCCTGATTAGGGAAGATTACTAAAGTTGGTTTCTTTCAATGTAAAATGGGCATAAATCAACTTTTTGGACAACATTTTCATTGAAAATAGGCATAAAATTTATCTTACAGCCCATTTTACATCACAAAAAAAATAAAAAAATAGAGCTTAAAGGAATCTATCTCTAATATGTAATATAAATAGCAGGCCAACTCCGAGGCACGCACTTTTGACTCTCATATTATAAGCTCCTCGTCTTATCATAGAGCTCGTATTGTTGCTGCCTCTGACTAGAGCATCGGAGAGTCCCTCGAAGTCCACTTCGGTCACTTCCCAATCATGTTTTGGTGTCTGTAGGTCATCCTTCCGGAGTATTTCAGCAGTGACGAGGTTTTTTTTTGGGGTATTTTCCATTTCTCAATACGGTGGGTACAAGATCAATGGTTTGGATTTCACATGCATTCATGTGTTCCCAAAAATTGATCTTTAGTATACTGGGATAACATGTTATCAGCACAACCATATTTTGATATTTGCACAAACCCAGCTGTCTTTTCTTCTTTAATTGGCTCGTGAGTGCTTTTTTGTGAAATGCAATAAGCTTTTGACAGTTTTTTTCTAATTCTAATACTAAGGCCTGTTTGTTTTAGATATGACAAATGATTGTCGAGTCCCCAACCGATTATTGGTCTCAAGTTTAGTGCAATTTTCAGTCCAATAATGGGTTGGGAACTCCACAATCGGTTGTCATAATCTAAAACAAACATGGCCTAAAAGAAAAGAAAGGATGGGTTTGTGCAAATATTAAAATATGGTTGTGCTGATATCATTTCCTAAGATATATTCCCCACTTTTTTTACTTAAGAGTTAGAATAGGCTCCCCTCTACTCCCGTCTTGTGTAAACTATTAGCCATAAATACACTAGAGGGGCTGTCCCTATAAAAAAGAGGGGCAAATATTTCACTCCCCGTCTACTAGTTGAAGTATAGACACCTATGATGCAGCATTCATTCTTCGTAAAACCCTAATCACCCCCAAAACCCTAACTCTCTCCCGCTCTTCAACCATGGCGTTATCTTCCCTCCGTCTTCGCCGAGGCCTCGTTCTCTCGTCCTCTCTCCTTAAACATCGCCCTTTCTCTCCAATCTCATCCTCATCTTCTCCTATACACCACTTTCTTCCATCTTCTACGAATTCTAGAAACCCTAATCCCAATTTACCATCACATTTCATGATTCCCTCAGCCTCCTTTCGATCTTCTTCTCTGTCTTTTGCGATGTCTCGATCGAATGATGACGAGAAGATATCGCCCGACGCTATACTCTTCGAGGGCTGCGACTACAATCACTGGCTCATCACCATGGAATTCCCAAAAGATCCCAAGCCCACTCCTGAAGAGATGGTTGAGACCTACGTTCAAACCCTAGCCAAGGTCGTTGGGAGGTATTGATTGCTTCTTTAATTTTTTGTTTTTTTAATCTTTTTTTTTTCAATTTGGGTTTGGGAAATGCTATTAGCACAACCATATTTTGATATTTTCACTAACCCATCTTGTTTTTTAGCATTTAAAGAGATATCAAAGGTTATTGCAGTTCCCAAAAAATCTCTCACAGGCAAATTTATAAAGAAAAGACGAGATGGGTTTGTGCAGTTATTAAAAAATAGTTGTTCTGATTTCATTTCCCTTTGGCTTATCCTGGATAAGTTTTGTTTTTTGTTTTTTTATGATTCGGAGTAGATTTCTTTTTTCTTTTTCTTTTTTCCTGATGATTGCCAACTGTCCAAAAAATTGTGATTGCAGTTCAGCGTGGTGCATTTATGTTGATAGTATTTTGTCTGATTTCTAGTCAATTCATTGTGATTTTATTGTGCTACTTGTTGGATTGGGTAATGTCTTTCGATCTTTTGTATGTGGTTATGATGGTCTGATTGTTGGATCGGTCTATTACGATTCTGGCGTTGTGTGGGGAGTTTGATCCGAGAGTTCATTTTCTTTCTGTTGGTTGTGTGGCATATACGCGGAAAGTAGTTGAATAAGTTGCTATCAGGGAGGAGACAACCTCATAGAGTAGTGGTAGGAACTTACCCCGGATTTGCCTGGAACTTACCTCAAAGAAATAGTGGTAAGTAGTGTTTGGTTGTCAACCTCGTAGAGGGGTTCTCATTACCAATAGAGAGTGACGAGTGAGAGCGAGAGCGAGAGAGAGGTGAGAGAGAAGGAGAGAAAGAGAGAGACATCATTCCCTATAAATCCAAGCCAAATTTGACCCTTTTTTGTGGATTTTGGCTTGGATATCTTAGAGAGGGGACAAGGGTGAAACATCATCAGACATGCAATTATTAGCCAGGAGATATCCCTGGGAGTCTCCTAGGTTGTCAATTCTATATTGGCAACCAAACAAAAGGTTTTGCTGATGTGGCACCCAAATGCCCAGCAAAACCCCTAAGCCCTGCTTTTGTGCATCCAAACTTCTAATTTAGTTTTTATTTAAGACTTATGTCTCTGGATTTCATTAAACAGTTGTTCTTCGAGGTTCTTGTATATGCTTTAGTTTGAAGCTTTGCTGGTTAGTTGGGCATAACTTTTTGGCTCTCTGCTAATTGAGTTTTGGTTTCAGGATTATTCTTGTTGAATTCTGATAATTGATTTTTGATTTAGGCATTTTTTGTTGTTAATGGGTGTTTGCATTTGTCATGTATTCTTCCTAGATTCTGAAAATTCAGCCCTGATTTTAGGAAGATGCTAGTTGAGCTCCATTTTTCACAAGATTATTAGGTTTGGGTGATTGCATCTGTTCATGTTGGATGTTTGGCCAAAGTTCTCTTCATTTCTGTTTCTTTGCACATTTGCATCTTAAATTCTCCCCTATGGGGAGAAAAAGCACATTTAGCTCATGGTTTTGAACTTTTGATACTACCTACTTCATTTTGGGCACTACGTGTGTAGTTTGATACTTTGATTTTGGCTTCAGTAACTTGTCCAATTTTTTACTCTGGATGCCTATCATTTGTATGGCTATTAGATTCAGGTTGCTCTAATATTTTGGGTTCAAACACTAGCAATGATTAGGCTGTTTACGGACATTTCTCTGTTTAACTGTGTTGTGAATCTGTGCCCTGGCTGTAATTTTCTATCTAATTTATTTTGACATCTTAAAAATAAACAAGGGACTAATTTATGTAACATTGATGTCAGTGTTGAGGAGGCAAAGAATAGAATGTATGCTTGTAGTACAACGACTTACGTAGGATTTCAGGCTGTAATGACTGAGGAGATGTCTGAGAAGTTCCGAGGTTAGTTTTTGATGTTTGAGGTTTTCTGTTAATGACAAGGTTTCATGCAGAATTAATCTGCTCCACCCATGCAGGTATTGTATAAAATATGTTTTTCGATTTTGATGAGTATGTTTCCTACATTTTCTCTCAACAGGTTTGCCCGGGGTTGTGTTTATTTTACCTGATTCATATATTGACCCTGTTAACAAAGAGTATGGAGGTTTGTATCTTCTTATACATTCTTATTATTCTTGTAATTATTGAAGCCTTATACAACGATCAAGCTGAATTAGACTTTCCATATTTTTACACTTTCTTTGTTGTATGGTCAGGTGATAAATATATCAATGGGACTATCATTCCAAGGCCTCCTCCAGTCCAGTATGGGAGGGAACAACGGAGTCGGAATTATGATCGTCCGAGGTACGACAGGCAGAGAGAGCCGATGTCGATGCAACAGGGGAACCAGCCATATGATCGGCGAAGAGACCCTATGCCGATGCAGCAGGGGAACCCTCCATATGATCGGCAAAGAGACCCTATGCCAATGCAGCAGGGGAACCCTCCATATGATCGACAAAGGGACCCTATGCCGATGCAGCAGGGTAACCCACCTTATGATCGCCAGAGCCCTATGCAAGGAGATGGACGGAACTATTCACCACAACAAAACTATAGTCCGGGTGGGCAAGGTGATGGGAGGGGTTATGGTCCACCACCTGGTAGGGATTATTATGGCCAAGGAGAAAGAAGAGATTATGGGCAAATGGGTGGAAGGGACTATGCTCAAGGAGAACGAAAAGATCCGATGCCAATGGGTGGAAGGGACTATGCTCAAGGAGAACGAAAAGATCCGATGCCAATGGGTGGTAGCGACTATAATACCCCTGGAGGAAGAGATGGCTATCAGTTTGATAGGAGAGACCCGATGCCCTCATATCAGAGGGAATACAACCAAGGTGACAGGGGAAATTATGTTCCTCAAGAGCGCCGGGATTTCTCGCAAGTAGAGCGAAGGGATTATGGTCCTCCGGTCAGCGGAGATTATAGGCAAGGAGTGGGTTCTGGTTATGGCCAAAGCTATAATGGACCTGGAAATGGGCAAAGGTTCTCACCAGAAGAGCAGCGGGGTGGCATGCAAGGAGAAGAAAGAGGTTTTTCTCCTTCAGGACAAACAGGGGCTGGCCAGGTATGATTTTTGTCTTCCTATTTTGCGATGTTAGGTCGTCGATTGATATGTAACAGTGTTCCAAAGATATAATAAATTATAGAATACAGCAGTGTATGTCGTTAGATGCTTCTATCAGTGCTTTTCTTCTTTGGAAGGTGATATATTGTCTGAGAAGCTTTCATTAGTGATTGATGTCTTTCATTCTGAATAATCATTATGAGATATTTCGATGGATTCTAGTTTATAGAGATTTTATCAATATAATGTTACTTGATCGTAGGCACTCAGTTATGTTTTTGCTGTGATGAGATTACCCTTATGCAGGGGCCGTCGATTTCTTTCCATTCATTAGGAATGAATTCCCATCCTTAATGTGATTCCTTGTGTCCATTTATCCCTCTGACAAAACTTGGTCATTTGAGATGACGCCCCTTGCTTTATATTAAGAACAGGGATTGGCGCTTAAATTATTTCTTTTAAATATGTTGCTTTGTTACCCCTGCCTACCTGCCTTCCCCAAAAGATCTTTTCGATGTAATTATGCAAATACGCAGATTATTACATGAGCAGGCTCAAAAGGCTCCACATCACTTTGTTGAGTTGATGTGTTTTATGTAAAGCAGCCGAGAAACCCATTGATCATCTCCTTCTATGCTGTCCTTTATCTTTCAATTTATGGATGGAAATCATCATGAGCTTTGGATTTGCATGGGTTTTCCACCGATCCATAAAAAATACGATATTACATTGAGTCGAAGCCCCTTTGGAAAGTTACGCCATGCATTATGGAACCTTATTCCCGATGCTATTACATGGCATATATGGCAAGAGAGGAATCACAGAATATTCGACAGAAAAGTCAAAAGCTTCGACAGAATAACGACATAAATCAAGGTAGACTTGGTAGATTGGGCTAAATCAGTGCACGTGGCAACCCTATACTCGATGGCGGAGATATTGTATCATTGTGCGCAATCATTTGTGAAAGGGAAATTAAAAACTACGCTTCTTCCTATGAAAAACCCTACCTACCGATTGTTTGAAACATAATTTTGATGGTAGGGGCGTAGGGCAAGAGGAAAACCCGGTCCCGTAGGGATAGGTGGGCTAATCCGTGATTTAGACCGTAGGACGTTATTATGGTTCGATCAACATGTAAATCAAATGAGGAGGTGGGTAAATCCCTGCTATGGGGTTTAAATTGGTTCAAGGCGAATCTGTCCAATCCTTTTGAAGTGGAAGGTGACTCATCAAAAGTCATAACATGGACAAAGGAGCCCGGCTCTTGGCCCGTGGAAATTTGCGAACAAAATTCCGAAGGTATGAAATTGTTGTATGGATATTCGCCCTCAGTTCACTCACATACTCAGATCAGCTAACGAGAAAGCGGATAAGCTCGCTAAGGGGGTGGAAAAATGGGAGATAGAAATCATAATTATGAATTTGGGTAGCGCTTAGAATGCCTCATGGGGAACCAGGTTAGGCAGTACATTTTTTGTAACGAAGTCGGATGACAACTTGTTGCTCACTTCATCACTCACCTGTATTTACCTTAGTAATCTAATAAAAGTTACCTTTTCTCAATAAAACATGCGTGTACGATGATTGGAACTGATCATGATGTGTGCACAACTGTGGATGGGCCATGGATCCTAGTTTCCAAATGGTCAAATTGACCGTTCAGAAAAGTGGCTTTAATTGGGCAAAATCCATTAATCAAATGGTAAGATTATGCAATTGGCACAACTTTGAGCACATGATAGACCTGTAGTGGGTGGTTGGAGAGACCCTAAGCAGCATTTGTCATTAGAGAGTGGCCCCATACAAATTTTTTTCTAGTGGGATGTTCTATCCAACCTCCCATGCAATTTGTGAGAGATCCTAACTTTTGTGGCAACGTTGTGTAACAAGTTTGTTTGTAATCCTCACTGTAACGTTACAGATGGTTTGAAGTAGTGTCTGACCTAGGGTGTACCCGGTCATGAGTTTGGTGGTGGGGTGTGAACATGGAAAAAGGTAAATTATTTGATCTGGCCATCTTGGATTCAACGGTTGAACATTTGTTGATGTAATGACCTGGCCCTACCAATGGTGAGGAAAATTAATAGTTTTAATGTAAATCTTGGCCGCAGATCCCCGATTGAAGATCAACGGGTTAGATCTTTGATTGGAGCCTTTTGGACCGTTGGATCGATTATCAGTTCCCTCGGACCGTCGATCAAGTTTGAATGGAAGACATATCACGTCATTTGAGTATCTATCCTCCTTGAACTTCAACAGATCAAAAAATTTCAGGAAATAGACGGCTCATAATGTATTCCCGTCATTTTATTTATAGCTTGATTTTAGGGCATTAAATCTTGCCCATTTGACTTGATTTTAGACTTATTGGATGGGTTTTTCGATTATCTATCCAATGGGCCCAAGATTATTCAATTTGGACGCGATTTGGCTAAGTTATGGGCCTTTTTCTGTTAAGGTGGGGCCTTATGGCGGGATTTGTCCTATTCGGCCACCTAATGTTTTAAAAAAAAAATCACATATTAATTTTTTTTTGTAATTGATTTTTTTTTGTAATTGCTTTATTTAATAGGGATAGAATTAAAGAGACCTAAATAAAAAGGGACACCTACTATTTCTTTTAGGATTAAAATAGGAATCATACATTAAATCAAAGAAAAAAGGAAATCTGAACACAATCGCTTCTCCCCACTCACACACATACTGTGTGCACGCGAAACCGAGAGAGAGACCGAGAATGAGAAGAGAAAGAAAAGAAAAAGAGAAGAAATGAAGAAAAAGCAAAGAAGGGAAAGAGAGAAACTGGAGTTTGTACATCGATTCATTTACTCTTTCAAGTGCCCAAATTTGATTTTTCTTTGTATTTTTCATGAAAAGTTCAATATGTTCTCTCATTCTTGGTTAATTAATTAGAGTTTTATGAATTTCTTAAAGAAAGATTGTTTTCTTTCGATCAAGAAACGACTTTTGATTTTTTTTTTTACGGTTTTGATGTAAAAATCTTTAGTGTTAGAGAGTTGCTTTTGGGCAAACTATGCCATGCGTGTGGTTTGGATGGAGTTTTGTCAATGTTTTTGTTAAAAATGAGCATCTAAAAGTGGTAATTTTTTTGAAATATCAATAGCTCATTATATAAATATGTAACATGTTTTTTTTCGAAGAAATATGATGTATGTATGTTTATAGTTTTAGTCCGTTTTTTCAACAAAATCAGCACAAAACAGTGTGTTTTATGGGCTATTTTGTGAAGGACTTTAATTGCACATGTCGCACAGTGTGAGGAAGTCATTTTCCATAAGTTAGACTATGTAATTAATGTACCAGTAAATATTTAATATGCTGATTTCTCAATATTAAATGATATTGAGGGCTGTGTTGAGAGGATTCTCTCATGTACGTAGAATGTTATATATACATGTGATACTGTGTGGAAAATAGATTATGTATAGGCTATATGTACGTGTTTTGAAGACTGTTTTAATCAAAATCAGCATCGATAAAGGGTTGAAAATCATTTTAAATTTGTCTTTAAAAAGAAGGAGATTCGTGGTAATGAAACTATATGCTAAATAAATTATTTTGTGTAAAAATCGATTTTCATGAGTGAAGCTTTATTCTCATCTAGAGTCTTTGGAAAACTTATACGAAAGTGATTATATTTCTATGCTTTGATGGATTTATAATAAAAAAAAAAAAAAAAAATACGATATAACTACGAAAGGTGAATTCTAGGGGAAACAAATTTACTTTGAGTTTTACACTGAAGTAACTTATGATAACGTATAGCAAGAGAGAACGGATAGGTTGAAAAAGAACGAATTTAGTTAAAGAGGAATTTAAAGCACTTGGCTAAATTAATTGAAACCCTTGACATGTAATAAATTATAGGTTTAAATTCTGAGTGATACATAGAGCTTATTACTTCATCTCTCTACGCTAAAAAAATTGCAGGCAAGTGATAGTTGACTCATTTTATAAAGACATTTTAATGGCATGATATTATAATTTTGCAACATGCATGCCTTTTGTCGTTCATGTTTTAGAGTTGCAAAAAAATAAAGTTTGAAAAGAAAATTATTTGATTGTTTTTTGTTTTAGGCCGCATGTATATAGTATATACTGATGTCCTTCGGTATTACTTTGGTAATACTATGGCCTATATATAATACATAGTACATATATAGTAAAAATTCCGAATGCGACAGTGTGATGTAATAAAAATAATAATACGACACTGTATATACATATGAAGCTGTTGTATTTGAGACGGTACATACAAGATTTTTGTGGATTATGCTATCTATTTTACCTTTCATCCATGCATGTTGGTTGTTATTCGATACATTCTTGCCATAATTTTATGATATCTTTTCCTTTCATATATTTATGTCTTTTTGATTTCATTTATGATCTCTTAGCGTTTCTCATATTCTCCATCATCCTTGTTTACCTATCTGTTTTATTTATGAAACTTTATTATAATACAATCTTTATTGAAATAATATTTATTTTGTAAGTCTACTATGTAATCTTGCTCAATTTATACTGATTCAGTTATCACCCACAGGTTTTGTAGGTACATGTGATGACATGATGACATGAACATAAATAAGGGAGCTAAAGAGATCGATGAAAGCGTGTTTAGTCGTGTGGCCTTGTCAGGCGAAGTGCCTTTACTTCGTGAGTTGTATTGGGTTTCTGTTTGAGTCCGGTTGTTTCTCTTTTGGTGCAGGGATTCAGATTTTGAGATTTTGAAAAAAAAAGAAAAAAATTTGTCTAAAATTTTGCCCCAAATCAAGGTCGTTACATGATGTGTAAAAACCAGGCAATGAGCACAGAGGAAACAATACAATAAATTCGTGTGCCGGTCGGGCACATGATTTAGTTGTGTTATAAGAACCACGTAAATAACTTATGTGCACTGGGGATGCCTGGATCGACATGTGAGGTGGTTTATCTAGCAAAGTTATGAGAAGTGACGACCTGGATTTGGGGCCGATTTTTAGACATTTTTTTTTCCAAAATTCCAAAATCTGAATTGCTACTCCAAAAGGGAAACAAGCAAATTAAAAAATAAACCCAATACAACTCACAAATAAAGGTATTTTGCTCGACAAGGCCACATGGCCAATCAATCTTTCCTCGATCCCTTTAGCTCCCTTATTTGTGTTCTTGACATCATATCATCACTTGTACCTACAAAACTTGTGGGTAGTAACTGGATCCGTATATACTGAGCCAGATCACATAGTAAACTCACAAAATAAATAGCATTTCAATAAGATTGTATTCTAATAAAGTTCCATATACAAAACAGATAGGTAACTAAGGATGACGAAGAATATGCGAAACGCTAAGAGAACATATATGATATAAAAAAAACATAGGAATATGAAAATGATATCATAGGATCATGGCATGAATGTAACGAACAACAACCAATATGTATAGATGAAAAGTAAAAGAGACAAAACATGATTCACAAAAATCTAATCTTATGTACTATCTCAAAGACAAAGCTTCATATGTATATAGAATGTTGTATTATTATTTTTATTGCATCATACACCGTCGCATGCGGAAGTTTACTATATATATACTCTAAATATATATATATATATATATATATATATATATATATATATATATCAAATAATTTTCTTTTCAAATTTTATTTTTTGCAACTTTAAAACATGAACGACGAAAGGCATGCATGATTGCATGTTGCAAAATTATAATATCAAACTATTAAAATGCCTTTATAAAATGAGTCAACTATCACTGGCCTGGAATTTTTAAAGCTTAGAGGGATGGAGTATGAAGTTCTGTGTCACTCAGTATTTAAACATGTAATTTATTACATGTCAGGGGTATCAATTAATTTAGCCAAGTGCTTTAAATTCCTCTTTGACTAAATTTGTTCTTTTCAACCTATCTATTCTCTCGTGCTATACGTTATATTAAGCTACTACCGTGTAAAACTCTAATAAATCCTTTCCCCCCAGAATTCTCCTTTCATAGTTATATTGTATTTATTATATATACTTTTATTATAAACCCATCAAAGCATAGAAATATAATCACTTTCGTTTAAGTTTTTCAAAGACTCTAAATGAGAATAAAACTTCACTTATGAAGATTGATTTTTACACAAAACAATTTATGTAGCATATAATTCCATTATCGCGAATCTCCTTCCTTTTAAAGACAAATTTAAAACGATTTTTAGCCCTTTATCGATGCTGATTTTGATTAAAAATAGCTGTAAAAGCACGTCTATATAGCTTATACATTATCTATTTTCCACTTAGTATCGCATGCATATATTACATACTACGTACATGAGTTAATTCTCTCAAAACAGCGCTCAATATCATTTAATATTGTGGATTTCTCAAGAAATTAGCACGTTAAATATTCACTCACGCCTTAATTATATAGTATAACTTATGAAAAATGACTTGCTCACATTATATGACATGTGCAATTAAAGTCCTCAAAATAGCCCACAAAACACACTTTTTGTGCTGATTTTGTTTAAAAAACACATTAAAACTATAATTAATATACATAACACCATATTCCTTCATGAAAAACATGTTGCATAATTTATGTGATAATGAGCTATTGATATTTCGAAAAAATAAAAACCTTTAGGTGCTGATTTTTAATGAAAATATTGACAAAAGTACATCTAAACCAGACACATGACATAGTTTGCCTAAAAACAACTCTGTAACACTTATAATATGGTTTTTACATCAAAACCGTAGAAAAGAAATCTCAAAACCCTTTTCTTGATCAAAAGAAAACAATATTTCTTTAAGAAATTTATAAAACCCTAATTATTTAACCAAGAACATGGGAACATGTTGAAATTTTCATGAAAAATATTAAGAAAAATCAAATTTGGGCACTGACTTGATAGAGGAAATGAATTGATGCACAAACCCTAGCTTCTCTTTTTTTCTTCTTTTTTCTTCTTATTTTCTTCTATTTTTCTTTCTTCTCTCATTCTCTGATTCTCGCATTCTCGGCCTCTCTCAGTTTCGCGTGTGCACAGTGCGTGCGTGAATCGGAAGAAGTGATTGTGTTCAAATTTTATTTTTTCTTTTATTTAATGTATGATTCATATTTTAATCCTAAAAGGAATGGTAAGTGTCCATTTTTATTCAAGTCTCTTTAATTCTATCCCTATTAAATAAAGCAATTAAAAAAATGGAACTAATATGTGATTTTTTTAAAACTTACGTGGCTCAATATGACAAATTCCGTCATAAGGCCCCACTATAACAAAAAAGGCCCATAACTTCCTAAAATCGCATCCAAATTGAGTAATCTTGGGCCCATTTTATAGATAAACGAGCGCAAAACCTATCTAATGAGCTCAAAATCAAGTCAAATGAACAATATTTGATACCCTAAAATCAAGATATAAATAAAATCAAGCCCAAAATCAAGTCAAACGAATATACTATGAGCTGTCTATTTCCCGAAATTTCTTGATCCCTTGAAGTTCAAAGGGGATCGATATTCAAATAAATAAAGCAATTAAAAAAATGAAACTAATATGTGATTTTTTTTTTAAACATTATGTAGCTTAATATGACAAATTCCGTCATAAGGCCCCACTCTAACAAAAAAGGCTCATAACTTCCCCAAATCGCATCCAAATTGAGTAATCTTGGGCCTTTTTTATAGATAAGCGCAAAACCTATCCAATAAGCCCAAAATCAAGTCAAATGAACAATATTTGATACCCTAAAATCAAGCTATAAATAAAATCAATCCCAAAATAAAGTCAAACGAATATACTATGAGCTGTCTATTTCCCGAAATTTCTTGATCCCTTGAAGTTCAAGGGGGATTGATATTCAAATGACATGATACGTCATCAATTCAAGCTTGATGTACGATCTGAGGGATCTAGTAATCGATTCGACGGTCCGAGGGATCGGGTAATCGATTCAACGGTCCGGAAGGCTCAAATCGAAGATCTAAACCGGTTAATCTTCGATCAGGATCTGCGGCCCAGATTTACATTAAAATTTTTAATTTTCCTCACCATTGGTGGGGACGAGTCATTATAGCTGATCTTCTCTTATTCCATCTGTGGGGTTCGAGAATTGGATCAATGATCTTTGTGAGATAGCGCTGAATCTTGATGATCAAGCACGAGGATTTCCTCGCATGAGGTACTTAGCATCTCATGTTAGTACAACACTTTCTATAACTCCTTGCAAGTCCATTTCAAGAAATTAGATATTTTGTAAAAGAAAATCCTTCTAATTTGCTTTGAATGGGTATATTATTAAGGATCGTCGAAGGAATAGAAGGAAGTTGGTAAGCTCTTGTATAGCACTTTGGCAAGTTCGAAGAATTATTACTTTCTTCTTGGTTTTTTTCTTCGGGGGGATTGTGTATATTTGGGAAACTTGGGTATTCTACAAGGTTATTTAAAACCTTACATATTTAAACTTCCCTTTTGTTAGTAAATACTTTATAATGGAAGTTTTTTTATAGCAATTAAATATCATATAAACTATGTTTCATGGATGGCGGGTACCGGTGTCGGAATCCGACCCAAGAACTAAATGTTGGATTTGGTAAGCCTAAAAAAAGGATATGTGGATCCATCCTTATATTTTATTTAGTTCTCTTTTACATAATAATATGGCTTTAACAAGTAATAGATTGGGAGTTTTAATAGGTTAAATAGAGTGTTTATTTCCTTGTAAAAAGACTTTTTCTGGTAGGTAAGCTGGGATCGAACCTGTGACCTCGAGGTTGAGATAAAACTTACTATTATGATGGATAAAGTCATAAAACACAGGATATGCGCTTATAAATTTGTGGTTCTAGTATTTAGAAATAAAACATATAAAAACTATCTAGACGTGTCGTAGTGAATACTGAACTATTGGAATCCAGCACATGTTCTACATGGGCACTTCGCCCATTCAGAAGAATCCATGTACAAATCTTATAAATCATAAATGTAATTTCCCTTGTAGCTATTGAATGCCTTATAAATGTAAATTTCTTTATTAATATTAAATGCTCCGCCATTAAAAAAATAGATATTAAATGCTTGGTATAACAGTCTACTCTATTGAAGGAATGTATATATTATTATACCTTATATTATAATAAAAAGGGCGGCCCAGTGCACGAGGCTCCCGCCATTGCGTGGTCTGGGGAGGGCTAGATGTTACCCCTGCTTTGCAGAGAGGCTGTTTCAATGACTCGAAAGAGTGACCACCAGGTCACAATGGAGCAACCTTACCGTTGCGCCAAGGCTCGCCCTCTATACCTTTTGGAAAGGGAAGGACGAAGATAAGCAGATCCATCATTTCATCAATTGGAAAGAGGGTTGTAGATCAAAAGGAAGTGGAGCCTTGAGATTTGGATCTTGGACTTTGGAATTATTGATAAAGCACTCTAGCGTCCGTTCACTTGCTTCACTTAACTGGGAAAGGAAATGGAAATGACATGGAAAATGGAAAGGAAATGGGAAGGGAAACCTGTGAGATGGGTATTCAGTTGTCACAGAATAGAGAAAATAAACAGAAAATAGAAATGATGCATTTAATTGGATAGAAATAAACAAAAAATAGAAATGATGCGTTTAGATGGATAGAAAATAAACAGAAATGTTACCTACTTAACCTCAACCATCATGTGGAGCCCACATGTGGCTATCTAGGCGTCTAATATGGGGCACACATATAATAGAAACCTCAATGTTCGCAAAATAAGTAGGTCCACTATATATAGTACAACTAATATTTTTAAGTGCAAGAAGTACAACAACAAAAATGGAAAAAAAGAAGAAAAACCAATGCCAGCTAATCATGGTAGAAGCTTTGTTGCATGTTTAGATAGGTTACACACTTCTGCATGAAGTGAATCTACTATGTGCTGACCCATGTATGTCGCATGCGGGTTGCATGTTAATTGATTGTCCGCATTGGGCATTTAATCCTCGGACAAGTGACGAAGATAGAACCTGCCCCGAAAGGACATAGTCATGATGAAAGTGCTCCTCATGAGGAGACGAATCAACAATCTTGTGAGGATGAGCCCGATGAAACTGTTCTTGTCGGGGATCATGTGAGGACATTTTGTGTGACCCAGTGCTGGGTAACTCAGCTCATTAAAAGTCGAACTCCCAAAACCGTCATGTATTCCCCCAGTCAGGATCGCTAGGAGATTGAAGCCATCATTGTTTTTATTGGTAGCTTCTCGATGTGTCTTGTTTTATAGTGATGTATATAGATTGGTTCTCTTACGTGTCTCATTTCTAGAGAATTTTATGCAGCAAAATAGGGGTTATATTTTAATTTGACAGTACATATTATTTTCGAGGAGATGTACTGACAGAAATGATCTGTCAGAGCTAATGGCATTTGTTGAAATGCTTAGGTGGCGAGGAACACCATCAATGGAACCTAATTTTGCCCATAACAGAGTTTATGTACTATAGTTTCATTACCCATGAAACCATTCACGGCCACCCCTTTCCCCACCTCTTAGACCGTACTGTATGCTTTGTCCTAAAAAACCCGGTGTCGATGCTTTCATCCACTACATCGAGGTGGGTACATTAAGAGATGTTCGATAAATTGTGACTAGGTATTGAGAGGAACGAAATGGTCATTCATCAGCTTCGAGGAGATCACTTCTACAACATGGGGGTTCTAGTGACCACGTTCTTTTGATATGATTGTTCAGGATTGGAGCTGTTCACCATTAGCACGCGTGAGAGTTACCAGAGATTAATACCTTATGGAGCCTTAAGATATTGACATTTGGTCGACAGAGATACGTCATGGATTTCATTGGAGATACCTTGTTCCTAGGCGATGACATTTTCTGATTGAGTGTTCGTGGTGGGATGCGGTGCACCTACGACGGCTTCGCGAGGATATGTTTCAACCTAAGACAGATTTTTACTCGGCGGATACGAGTTCTTCCCACATCGGGGAATTGATCTGATACAAATATCATCTTAGTTATTGGTTTTTTTTTTCTATGGGACTGTTTGACATGTGTTATTTTCTTTGTAGATTTGTATGATTTATTAACATTTTTATTTGGCCTAAATGTGGACAATGTCCACACCAGCATATGACCCACCTTACCCCCTTTCCATGGCCCACTTATCCCTTCAAACCCATCTTTTATAACCTTTTGGACTTGTCCCACTTATAACTTATTTTATATTAGTTAGACGGACCCACTAAAGGTCTTTTTAATGCTTTTCTTTTAACCTATTGGTCAATATAGGGTCCCACCACTTAAATAGCTCGATCCCTTTATATAAATACACCTACGCCCTTCTCTTCTCCCCCTTTCATCTCTCCTCTATTGCTCATTCTCCATTTTTTCTCCTTACATCATACATTCATTTTCCTCCCCTTTCCAATTTACCCTTCGCAGTTGGTTTTATAAACCGTCCCTTTTTTCTTCCTACATGCATATCTCCCCCTTTCTCTTCACTCTATCCGGGTGGGTTTATAAACCGTTCCCTTTTTCTTTCTTATCTTCTCTCCCCATATCTTCTTTCCCCCTTTTCTCAATCTTGATATGTTCTGAATCTTTATCTTTTCTTGATTTTGATCTTTTTTGCATCTTGACCTTCCTTACTCTTCCCAATCTTGATCGTTTGTTTTTCTTGATCTCTCTGACCTTATCCTTCTTGATTTTGATTTTTGATTTTTTTATTTCCCATTGGCTTAGCTAAGATCAACGCTTCTTTCCCTCTTTCTAACTTTCTCTCTTTCTCCACTTGGCCATTACCTGCAGCAAACGATCAAGGCCCAAAGCCCAACATGTCACTTGCAGCTACATATCGTTTCCTATTTAATTTAGCAGCCTCACCCCATTTTCCCAACCCCCTAAGCCTTTCCTTCAGATTTACACCTTTCTTTTCCCAAGTCACACTTATACTTCACCCTTAATACCCTTTCCAAATCATATTATCACCCATTGTTTTCTTATTTCTATTCATTTGGGTCATAGTTATGTAGACTTTTATACATCTGATTGTTATTATGACAATTTTTTAGTTAAGATCTGATTTTATTTCCTATTAGTTGTTTTTCTTTTGGACTTATTGTACGAGACTTGCCTGGGTTATTTAATTTATGTTTGATGAATGAAATCCAATCTTTAAAATTTCTTCGAGAACCT
The DNA here is from genome assembly GCF_043159265.1 of Tasmannia lanceolata. NCBI lineage: Eukaryota > Viridiplantae > Streptophyta > Magnoliopsida > Canellales > Winteraceae > Tasmannia > Tasmannia lanceolata. Next base: position 2,100,330 of record NW_027518693.1, read on the forward strand.
TGGCTAATTTGATTATTAGGGATTTGCTAGCGTCCATCATGAAAGGCATTTCGCGGATGGTCTGTTGCATGTCAGAGCAGCCACCTCGTGAATGAGGACAAAATCTATTGAAAAGTGAGCCTGTGTGGCTGTTCTCACATGCAACAGACCATCCGCGAAATGCCTTCTGCGATGGACGCTAGCAAATCTCTGATTATTATGACCTGTTTATGATTTTGGAATGCACATTGCTGTTTTAAAACTTCTTCCTAAATTTCCCACGAAATAATATGTAACCCCGGGTTTGCACGAGTTTAGGAGTGACATAGGAGGGGTATTACAGAGTTTCTTGCCCGGGAATTGATGCACATGGACGGTAGGGTAAGCAATTAGCGTAGGGTATAATTTACAACCAATAATAATTAATTGTAAGCGCTTAGACAGTTATTGGAAAGGGTTTCTGAAAGTCTTAAGGGTTGGGGCTAAGTTATAAATTTTGTTTCATTTGCTGTTTCGTTTTGGCGACCGGGACGGAAGTTTTCGTTCTGCTACAACGAGGGCATTTTTTTTAATAGTTAAAAATATGAAAAAAAATCCAAAAACTAGAAATTGTTAGAAAAATATAAGAAACAATTAAATGAACAAAATATGTAAAAGATCCAACATTTACTTAAAGGAAAATCATTATCATTTGATATGTATGTGTTGACTAGTTCCTGACAAGATGAAAATTTTTAAGAGAGCAAATTATGAGATTTTTTTACCGGATTTTTGGGATTTAATAATGTTAGGACATGATAGAATTTATGAATTTTTAAAATTGGAAAAATATCCCATCGTTTGGAAGTTAAGATTTTGATCCGACCCATTTTTTTCGAATTTTGTACTAGAACTAGAAAGTTAACTTTTTATCCTTTAGATTTGGGTCTTGAAAGTTGAAACTATATTTAGTAGATCCAAATTAGGGGTATTCCCTTGTTTACATGTAAATCTTAAGTAGACATTTACTTAAATGACTTTAACTGTAAATACTAAGAAGAAAAAGGAAGGAAAAAAGAAAACCATGAAAAGGAAGCAAAAAGAGATGAAAAAGAAGAAGAAGAGGGATTGCTGGACAACACAGGGCACTCCACCTGTTTTGTCCAAAATTCCGGATTGCGACGAAATTCTGGCCGGAACGAAAAATATGGTCTTTCCGTTCGGGATTTCGAACCGGAACCGGAATCCTGCTCCATTCCGGCCGGAACGGAACGGATTTTATAACTAAGGCTGGGGTGATTGGCTACTGGTTTTAGGTGCTAGGACAGTTCACGGAATGAACTTTCAGAGGGGATTTTAATAACAGGCAGGGATAGGGTGTTTTGGTGAGATTTAGGGGTATAGTGGTCAAGGGTTTGATGATTAGGTACATTGCAAATGGGATTGTGATGACAGGAAGGTAACCTGAAACTGGGAGGGAGGGTTCAGAGACTGACAGCTGAATTTGTTTCGGAACTGTTGCAAGGTAACATGGGTGCTTGGGGTCTGTTGATAGTCAAGGGTTTGATGATTAGGTACATTGCAAATAGGATTGTGATGGCAGGAAGGTATCCTAAAACTGGGAGGGTTCAGAGTCTGACAGCTGAATTTGTTTCGGAACTGCTGCAAGGCGACATGGATGCTTGGGTTCTTGGTGTGACGAGGAGTTGGAATGGGATTTTTGGGCAATTACATGGTACAGGTTGTATGGGTGTGGTAGCAAGTTTACTAGGATAGGTGATTGGTGCTGAAGTATAACAGGTTGAAGGGGAAAAGATGGATGAAGGTCGTGGGTGACGTGGTAAAGCTTGGGCAGGCGCAACCCGAGGGAAGCAGGTGGTGGTGGTGGGATGGCAGTCGTAGATGCAGGGTTATGGAAATGAAATAAATAAATAAAAATAGGGAAGAGAAGAAAAATGAGAAGGTTGCCATTCAAAAAAAATGACCGGGAATAGAAAATGACCGGGAATCATACCAAAGATCTCCTAAGTATTACATCATAGGATCTAAGGCATCACACCTTGGGCACCAAAGGCATCGAACCAATGGCTACATCACGAGTATCACACCCATGTCTAAGAAGAATGGAAGTCACATTCCACTATAGAGCAAAAGCTTCGAAATCTTTATTCTCATTCCATGTTCCAATTATAACCAAAAGGCCTACAATATATAGAGTGAGATAATCCCAAGAAAATTAGGAATGAACTCTTCTTGTTAACCAACTTTTATTAGTAGTCTTTCTAATTAAACCAATTACTAACTCTCCCAATTTAAAAAAAAAAAAATGAAAGATCGTACTTAAAACTAGGACTACTACTATTATTTCAAAAAAGAAAAAGAAAAAAGGACTACTATCTCTTTCTAAAATAATATTGATTGAAATACAAAAGGCACTCTGCGTGCATCCATAGGGATTAGTCCCGCCCTAAAATGGCGTTGGGATACCCTATGTCATTAAAAAAAAAAAGTCACTTAAGACTCTTATCACTTACTGAAAAAGGCATAAACTACACAATTTAAAAACTTTGACCAAACTCTAAAATAAACTCCAACTTTAACGAAAACCCTATGAAAAATAGTCGATTACAAAGTGGACCCCGTTAGGCCTCGCAAAAATGCTGAAGGGATTTAAATTCCCACATGGACCTGTTTGACTATGTCATCTGTCCATAATACCCCTCAGTTGTTCAAAAGAATTAAATTGGGCTTTCTTCTTGATGGCCCCATATCCATCTAAATATTTCTAAAGCTTTCAAGGATGATTTACTTGATGGCCTTTGGTCATGTATAGCTTCCATCACTCCTTACTAGACTACTTTTAAGAGTGATCTTGGGGGGGTAATATTTGTGGATTTAGTGGATGGGAATTCTTTGAATGTAACTGCTTGGGTTAGACAAGTGATACAAGCAAGAGCAGATGAAGAATTTTAATGTGATGAAGTGAAAAATTCAATTTGTGGAACTATTTTTATTTTTGCCTCTGCTTTGGAATTTCATTCTGACTTTTATATTTTGTGATCTAATATGCTTAGGGCCGTAAATAGCTTATTCTATACTTTCTTATTACTCTCATCTTCCCCTGTAGTCTGAGCTATTTTAGCTTATCACATCTATCCACTTGCAAGATTGTTTTGTTTAACTACCTATTAGAGTCAATCTTTTATATAAAACCACATGATGAAGATTACCCCCCAACAACAACCATTTAGGGTCGTTTTGGTTGCACCGAAAATTGGATTTTTATGGGAAAATCAAAGAAAGGATATATTTTCCTTTTCCTGGTATTGTTTCACTGTTTGAATTTTCCTCTCAAATCAAGAGGAAACGAAAATTAATAGGAATGTATTTTCCTTCTGTTAAGTTACATCCAAAAGGACCCTTGGTCATTCTCCATTCTACCTGTGAATCTGTGTTTTTCTGGGTTTTCAGTGGATATGATTGTTCTAGTTTCTTGCATGCTGATTGTCCTATATATTCCCAATTCCTGTGCGTACATGAGCTCTTGTAACAATTTTATTATGCAGGGGCAAAATTGAGCTTCCATGCTGACTAGAGGAAGAATACACTCAGAAAAAAAGTGGAGCCTAGCAGTGCAGTGGGTCTGAAGCAATTCAGTCATACTTGTTTGATAAAATTTTTAGCGTTGGAGACGGGTGTAGCCTCTAATTAGTTGTCATGGGTGTGAAAACTATAGAACTGGACATGTTTTATTTTAATTTATTTTTACTGCTTCCAGGGACACTTTGGAGAAACTGATGCTTTCACTTCCTTTTTCTAGGGCTGCAACTCGGGTCGGGTTGAGGCCAACCCTAACCCAACCCGAGATAGCATTTCCTCAACCCTAACCCGACCCAACCCACCCCTCATGCTATATGTGCCTCCCGCCCCTGGGTTGAGGCCAACCCTAACCCAACCTGAGATAGCATTTCCTCAAATCGAATCGGGTTGGGTTCGGGTTCATGTAGGGCCAAACAGATTAATACAAAATAAAAAAACATAATCCTAAGAAAATCATGTTAAAAATAGAGGATGGAGGTCGGGTTTGAGTCAGGTTGGGTTGCTAAGGCCTCAACTCTAACCCAAACTGAAATTAAATCGGGTTGGCTTTTCCCAACCTGAGCCAAAATCAGATTGAACCCGTTGGGTTAGGTTTGAGCCCGACCCAAGTTGCACCCATACTTTTTTCTACACAGTCAATCAATGGGTTAAGAGGAGGGTGCATGGGCGGATGCAGGTGGCTCGCTGTTTTGATAATGACACTCCCTACTTTACTAATCACTCTTTGTTTCGATAAAACCACCTGCAACAAGCAAAACACCTGCTAAAAAAATAATTAAATAAATAGGGCTTTTAAGAAGACGGGAACCTATATTTCGGTAAAGAAATTTCGAATCTTTTTTGGTTGTAATTGATTTTGATCCTTTGAATTATTAAAATAGAAACAAACAAAATCCCCTCTCTATCAATGAAATCTTAGTTTATTTTTGAGAGGAATGATAGAATGAAGCGTGCCCTTGCAAAAATCAGCTTCAATAGCGCCCCTATTGGTTCATTTATGCAAAAGTCAACACAATTTCCACTTTTTTAGGCGCTGTACTTTGTGTAAATGAACCAGTAGCGGCGTCCTTGAAGCTGATTTTTGCAAGGGCGCCCTTCATTCTATCATTCCGCTATTATTGAATATAATATAATAAACCTCCCTCTTGCCACTTCAAGAGATCTTTGTTTATTATTGAATACAATATACTCCAAAAATGTAGGGATTGATGGAAGAAAAATAATCGTGGAACTGGGCTTCGCTCAGCTATTTAGGAGTATTTCCTCAGAGAGTCTCTTCCTGGGTTATACCTGTGTTTATATACAATATTGACCCAGATCATGCCAGAGGGAAGGACATTTTATATCTACATGTAGAGTATAGTAATTGATGGGGTATAAAAAGTCACCCCCAATTAGCTCTCTACACGTGGCCCACGAAAGGGCTCACCCAGAAGTTGACACCAGCCTCAGGGGTAGCCAGGTAATCCACCTAGTATGGATAACCTCCAAGGAGGTGGGTGGGTGGAATACACACCTACCAAAAAAATAAAATTCGAATCTTTTTTTGTTTTCAATTGATTTTGATCCTTTGAATTATTAAGATAAGAGAAAAAAAATCCCCTCTCTATTAGTGAAATCTTAGTTTATTAATTGAGATGAACGATATAATGAAGGGCGCTCTTGCGAAAATAAGCTTCAAGGGCGCCTCTATTTGTTCATTTATGCTAAGTCAACACAATTTCCACTTTTTTAATGTTGGGATTGATGGAAGAAAAATAATCGTGGAATTGGGCTTTGCTCAGCTATTTGGGAGTATTTCCTCAGAGAGTCTCTTCCTGGGTTATACCTGTGTTTATAAACAATATTGACCCAGATCATGCTAGAGGGAAGAACATTTTATATCTACAAGTAGAGTATAGTAATTGATGGGGTATAAAAAGTCACCCCCAATTAGCTGTCGACACGTGGCCCACGAAATGGTCCACCCAGAAGTTGACACTAGCCTCAGGGGTAGCCAGGTAATCCACCTAGTATGGATAACCTCCAAGGAGGTGGGTGGGGGGGGAATATACACCTACCAAAAAATTAAATTCGAATCTTTTTTGGTTTTTAATTGATTTTGATCCTTTGAATTATTAAGATAAGAAAAAACAAAATCCCCTCTTTATAAGTGAAATCTTAGTTTATTAATTGAGAGGAATGATAGAATGAAGGGTGCCCTTGCGAAAATAAGTTTCAAGGGCGCCTCTATTTTTTCATTTATGCAAAGTCAACACAGTTTCCACTTTTTTAATGTAGGGATTAATGGAAGAAAAATAATCGTGGAACTGGGCTTCGCTCAGCTATTTGGGAGTATTTCCTCAGAGAGTCTCTTCCTGGGTTATACCTGTGTTTATATACAATATTGACCCAGATCATGCCAGAGGGAAGAACATTATATGTCTACAAGTAGAGTATAGTGATTGATGGGGTATAAAAAGTCACCCCCAATTAGCTGTCGACATGTGGCCCACGAAAGGGCCCACCCAGAAGTTGACACCAGCCTCAGGAGTAGCCAGGTAATCAACCTAGTATGGATAACCTCCAAGGAGGTGGGTGGGGGGAATATACACCTACCAAAAAAATAAAATTCGATTTTTTTTTAATTGATTTTCGTCATTTGAATTATTAAGATAAGAAAAAACAAAATCCCCTCTCTATTAGTGAAATCTTAGTTTATTAATTGAGAGGAATGATAGAATGAAGGGTCCCCTTGCGAAAATATGCTTCAAGGGCGCCTCAATTTGTTTATTTATGCAAAGTCAACATAGTTTCCATTTTTTTAATGTAGGGATTGATGGAAGAAAAATAATTGTGGAACTGGGCTTCGCTCAACTATTTGGGAGTATTTCCTCATAGAGTCTCTTCCCTTGTTATACTTGTGTTTATATACAATATTGACCCAGATCATGCCAGAGGGAAGAACATTTTGTATCTACAAGTCGAGTATAGTAATTGATGGGGTATAAAAAGTCACCCCCAATTAGCTGTTGACACGTGGCCCACGAAAGGGCTCACCCAGAAGTTGACACCAGCCTCAGGGGTAGCCAGGTAATCCACCTAGGGCAGGTAAAATTTGGCCCACTCATGGGCTGCCAGATTGTATTGAGTGTAAAGGTGATTGGGATCATGGTTTTGCACTGATTACATATACATGTGGTAAATTACATTCATACCCATAAGGTATACATACTAAATTAATGGTGTAATCAATACACGTTTTGCATCTCCTAATACAAAATTAGTAAGAGGATCAATTATAAAGATTGTACCCATTAATTACTTTCAAACGCAAAATATTTTCGTATTTAACAATAGGATCTACGTGGACGTATTTCACCCACTCTCTAACTCAGTCCTTTAAATTCTCCGGCATCCTAGCCTTCAATTCAGATTGTTCTTGAAACAAAATTGAGTGCAGCCTTCCACTCACATTGCCATGTCTCATCAAGGCTGCCCCTCCGATGAATGTGACCCTAAACCCATAGCCACTATAAGGCATACCAATACCATGGTGCGGGCTCACAAACCAATATGACTCCTCAGGTCGAAGGACATATAAAGGGTCCAGTCTTGGACGAATAGACTTACCTTTAGTCCTACCCACATGTTATTCTGGTACGATCCCATTCAGCGCGTGAACAATTCACTGCACCCATTCATCTTGGTTAGGATCCACAAGTACAAAAGAATTAGATGTAGGTTGGTTTCCAGTGGGAATTAGATGTAGTTTGGCTTGAAGAGCTAGATTTTGCCATCAATTTTGCTAGGAGGGATAAGTAAAAAAAGAATTCTCTCATCGTGAAACTTGGTTGGATCTTGAAATAAACAAAAGGTTCGTGCCACCTTGCATTGTACTAAAATGAGATCCTCGTTATTTGTAGAGGATCCAATGAGATCCTCGTAGTGAATAGCCCTAGTAGAGGAAAATTAATACCACGTTATTTGTACTAACCATTGAATGATCCCAACCATTGGTCAATGGGCTCTTGCTGATAGAATGAGAATTGAGGCATACATTTCTTTTTAATTAAATATAGAGACCGGTTCACCACCCTTGCAAATCAGTCTTCAACATTTTTGTGAAGGGGTGAGGTTAAAAGACATGTTTCTTAGTAAGTTTAATCTCAGCTGTTCACAGAAAGGTGATACCCAAGTCAAAGCAGAGAATTAGGTGGTGGAACTAGTAAAATGAAATTAATTTGGCATGATAAGGACCACAGTATTATTAGTTAGGACGGTCCACAGTAGTCAAAACCTTTCTTGCTGCTCTCAGTCTTTCAACAAGAGAAAGAAACGATTTTCCCTCGTCGCACAACAAGAAGCCAAAAACATTGATATTTTCCTGTCATGAAATTTTGGTAAAGATCAATACGAGACTTTCGTGCTTGAGCATCGCGGTTTGTTAGTTCTAGGGAAAAAAACTTTAGGACTATCCAACGACTGTAGGTTAGCTCCTCACGTGATGAAGACGAACATGTGGGTGGGGAACTTCTTTTCTTTCTAAAGAAAGAGATGCTTTTGATGGTGATTTTCCACCCCTTATGGCCCAACCTCCTCGCTGGCACACCGTACTGTGGGAGGTACGGTTCTGATACCATTCTGTCATGCCCGACACGACTAGGTAAATATTGTCCGGTTCTGGGTCTTTTACCATCCCCGGTTTTGCTTTCCAACAGCACTAACCGTGCCTGACCCACTCTGCTGGGTCACGCCTTGGAGATGCTAATTGTATTGAGTGTAAAGGTGAATGGGATCATGGTTTTGCATTGATTGCATATACATGTGGTAAATTACATTCCTACCCTTATGGGTACTAAATTAATGGTGTAATCAATACACGTTTTGCATCTCCTAATACAAAATTAGTAAGAGGATCAATTATAAAGATTGTACCCATTAATTACTTACATACGCAAAATATTTTCCTATTTAACAATAGGATCTACGTGGACATATTTCACCAATTCTCTAACTCAGTCCTTTAAATTCTCCGGTATCCTAGCCTTCAATTCACATTGGTCTTGAAACAAAATCGAGTACAGCCTTCCACTCACATTGCCATGGCTCATCAAGGCTGCCCCTCCGATTCTTCCTCCACCCCCCATTTGTCTAGTAGTGAAAAGGAGGTCTTTCGTCAGTCAGCAAACTTTCATCCTGACATATGGGCTGATTTTCTTCTTACATTGTCTTCTCGTGATATGGTATGTACCATCCATACAGGTTGATTTTTTGGCAGATTTTGTCTTATTAATTTAATTTATCTGAGGTAGCTGTTCTCACATGCAAAAGCCAGAGGTGAAATAGCTTTCTCCGAATTTGCCTAGCAAATTCACACACACACACACACACATATGATGGGTGGCCGTGAAAACACGTGAAGACTAAAAAAGTAGGTACGGCCCATCTTTTTTGATGATCCAAACCGTTCATCTGTTTGGGCACAACGGAAATAGGTTGTGCCCTAAAAATCAGTTCCATAGGATGATCCTAACCCTCAGATCTGAACTGATCTGAATATGGAGATTTCCAAAAATCATTTATGGAATCTTCTACATATCGAAGGGTTAGGATCATCCTATGGAACTGATTTTTGGGGCAAAAACAGATGAACGGTTTGGATCATCAAAAAAATGGGTCGTACCTACTTATTTAGTCTTCACGTGTTTTCACGGCCACCCATCATATTATTGAGAATTTATATCATGGGTGGCCGTGAAAACACGTGAAGTCTAAAAAAAGTAGGTACGACCCACTTTTTTTTATGATCCAAACCATTCATCTGTTTGGGCACAACGTAAATAGGTTGTGCCCTGAAAATCAGTTCCATAGGATGATCCTAACCCTCAGATTTGAACTGATATGAATATGGAGATTTCCAAAAATCATTTATGGAATATTCTACAGATCGAAGGGTTAGGATCATCCTATGGAACTGATTTTTGGGGCACAAACATATGAACGGTTTGGATCATAAAAAAATATAGGCCGTACCTACTTTTTTAGTCTTCACGTGTTTTCACGGCCACTTTAAATATGATGAGTGGCCGTGAAAACACGTGAAGACTAAAAAAGTAGGTACGACCCACTTTTTTATAAATTCTCAATATGAGAATTTATATGATGAGTGGCCGTGAAAACACGTGAAGACTAAAAAAGTAGGTATGGCCCACTTTTTTTTATGATCCAAACCGTTCATCTGTTTGGGCACAACGTAAATAGGTTGTGCCCTAAAAATCAGTTCCATAGGATGATCCTAACCCCCAGATCTGAACTCTCTCATATATATATATATATGGGTCGTACCTATTTTTTTTTTAACTTCACGTTTTTACGCGGCCACCCATCATATAAATTCTCTCTCTCTCTCTCTATATATATATATATATATATATATATATATATATATATATATATATATATATATATTCTCTTCTGCTATATATATTTAATCTAATACTATATAGTAGAAGAGAAAATAAGAGAATTTTTTGCGGAATTACAGATCACTTTTTTTAACAAAGGCACCTATTCAACACACATATTTTCAATCCTACCCCCTCATTTATGCTTTTTAACAAAGGCACCCATTAAAGCCACATTATTTCAATCCTACCCCCTCCTTTATGCTTTTTTAATAAAAAAATCTATGAGTGATCTTAACCATCCGATTTAAGAGGAACAACATATTATGGAAACCTCTATAAGATTAGAAGGCTAGAATCAGCCGATGGAAATGATTTTTGGGGCACAACCTATTTATGTTGTGTTTCATCACATGGACGGTTTCGATCAACTTGTGATGTGGTCCGTACAGTTCTTTGTCGGCCGGGTTTTTTTACTAGCATATCTACTATACAGTATCTATCTACTATATAGCAGAAGAGAAAATGCTTGAATTGTTTCATTTATTTGTGAATTCTGTGAATTTAACACCTCACCCCAAATAGATAAATACCTCTTATGCCCTCAAATTCCAGCGAGTCTAAGTGAAAAATACCTCCTATGCCCTCAAATTTCCACGAGCTCACGTCTTCTTCTTCTTTCTGTTCTATGAAGATATTTTTGGTCTTTGTTTCCACTGTGAGAGATAGAAGACTACATCAACCTCCATTCCCATCTTATCAACGTCCCTCTCTCTTTCTCTTTCTCTCAACACATAGATTAGGGTTTTTCATCATCATTTTCAGTTTTTCTTCATCTTCTTCCTCTGTTGTTTGCCACCTAACAACAGATGTACTTTTTTATTTGAAAGTTATGATTTTTTGTCCCCTTTTCCAAAATGAGAGAGAAGGCTATGCTTCTGATCTCCCTTTTCCCCTTTCTCTTATTCAATTTTAGGGTTTTCCTGATCTTTTTTTCATCCTCTTTCTTCAATTTTGGGGTTTTTTAATCCGGGCATATGTGTTTTCTAAAGAATACATGAATACCTAGAGTGGTGTTTCCATCTTCTCTATGTGTTGCTTGATTGGGAAATTAGACATGGTATTTTTGGGATCTTTGCCAATTAGAAAACTCAAGCCTCAACCCACACAAAAAATCCCCTACTTTTATACATATTGATCGTTGTTGTAGCTCTCTATGATATTCGGGTTGGTTATTCCAAATAAGTTCGTACAATCTGGAGCATTAGAAGGATCTGAATGATATAGCTGCTCTAATTTAATTCAATCTTATTTACCCCATTTACTTTCAATTGCAATATCTGAGATATAGCTGCTCCGTTGAGTGGGAACTGTAACTTCTTGAAGGTAATTTTTGCACCTCAACCCTCATTCAACTTCTAATTTTCTCAGTTATTTTCACAGTTATTTTCAATAAGAAAAAAAAAACCCAATCTCTCATGTCATGAAGCCATCCTACTTCATATATTTTTAGCGGTAGACTGTTAATCTCGGGGCTCTGCTTTTATGAGAGAGAGAGAGAGAGAGAGAGAGAGAGAGAGAGAGAGAGAGAGAGAGAGAGAAAGATGGTTAAAGTATAAAAGATTAAATAACACCATCTCCAACAGCTTAAGTTTTGAAGTAACTGGTAGTTTCCCATGGTATCAGAGCAAAGGTCCTGAGTTCAAACCATCTTGTGAGTAAAAATCCACAAGAGATGGCCAACCCAAAAGTCGGGCCACATGTGCTACGTGTAGGCCAACCCAAAAAAAGAGGGGTCACACGTGAGAGGGAGTGTTAAAGTATAAAAGATTAAATAACGCCATCTACAACAGCTTAAGCTTTTGGAGTTACTGGTAGTTTCACAGAGATTCTAGGGTTGCAATTTTACAATATATAGTTGAACACCAGCTTTTTCATATTAAATGGAATCTTGCATGCACGTTGATACTTGAATGCAGAAGGATGGCTGCGAGGTTACCTTTTCCTTGAAGTGATTGCTATTGCTTATTAGTTGTTGCTTATGAATTATGATGGTGTATGTTGAACGGCATATTTTTTTAAGTAAATAGATGTTTGTGAGACTTCTATCGGCATATGAATATTTTTGAGTATTTGTTCGTCTTGTTCTATTACTAATTTTTAAATTTACTTTTACACAATACACATGTGAACTAATTTAATTCAGTGTCTTCCATACAGGTCTAAAAAGGGTTTGAGGCAGCAAGGATCCAAGTTATTGTATTTTGAAATTCACATAAATCCCGATTTTTAAAAGTTCTTGGTAAATTAGATCAAAACGAACAAGAAATGGTCTAAGTCAAAAGTAAATTCGACAATTTTAAAAGGAAATGATTGATCTAACTATATTTTATTTAGAGTTTTAAAAGAAATCAATCGCTAAAAGAACTAGAATGCAGAATAATGCTTTATTAGAGTGGAGTTCATTTGACTACCTTGCGGAGCATCAAAATCAAGTAACTCCAACATGTTTTCGATTTGAATTTCCTAGATCAAAAGATTGATCCCTATTCCTAGAGCCATAATTCATTGGTCAAATAAAAGAATGAAAAAGACAATAGAACTATCGAATAAAGAAACTGAAATGACATGAATTCTACTCTAATAAATGATACAATAATCGGCGCACTGCAACTTACTAAAGGAAAGGCTGATGTGGTTTCTACATATGTTCCTTTTTTTTGCAATATGTAGTAATTTTTTTTGCAAATGTGGCTGATGCGAAAGCGCAATATGTAGTAATTTTTTTTTTTTTTTGCATGACTGACAAAAGCCTAAGGAATTCTCGATCCTCGAATTTGGCCCTCACAAAAAATGGACCTGCATATCTCTCTGAAAATTTAAAACTTTGAAATTTTTAATGCCAAATGACAAGTTTGGTCCTCACTAAGAATTCTCGCTGGACCTATGGCGCTGGTTAGAAGAGAAATTAGATTTGGTGGGTCCTACTCTAATACAAATTTGTAAGGAAAAATCCTAGAGAGGTGAATAGGTAGCTGTCTTGTTCTATTTATAATGATCCTCTATGAATTGATCATTTTCCCTCCTATGTGATTATGGTCTCGATTTTGATGGTTTCAAGGTGATTAATGGTTAGTATGAAGATCCTAGATATAGGGCGAGCCTAGGCGCAACGGTAAGGTTGCTCCATTGTGACCTGGTGGTCACGGCTTCTAGTCCCAGAAACAGCCTCTCTGCAATTAAGGCTGGATACATCTAGCCCTTCCTAGACCCGCGCAATGGCAAGAGCCTCGTGCACTGGGCTTAAGAGTGAATTGACATTAAAAAGCGTTAAAAGTCTGCAACATACCCTCCTTTAAAGGGGTGTGAATTAATCATCGCCCAATATTTATTTTCATTTTGTTTCTCCTCCTCATCGTAATTTCCAATACGTGGAACCCCTTTCATTGTTTACCAAAAACTAATATGTCGGCGATGAATAGAAACCCTTTTAAGTGGTGTAAGGTGTTTGTCCAGGGGCATGATGCATTGGCTGAACAACGAGTTGAAGAACTGAAAGAAGAAGTTAAGTGCATACTAAGCAATGCCAGCGATCCCGTCCAAGAAATGAATTTGGTAGATGAGCTTCAACGCCTTGGAGTGGCCTATCACTTCGAAACTCAAATCGAGGAGGCATTAATACGCATGTACGATTCATATACAAATGGCGTATACAATGATGATGATGATCTTAATGTTGTTTCTATCCGATTTCGACTGCTTAGACAACAAGGATATAATGTCTCATCCGGTATGACTACCTATTTGTTTGATGTTCTATTAATTTAGTGTGCTTTTGCTAGTTTGTGAATATCATTATTCGTAGTTTCTATTTTTGATGATGCATGTAACAAATTTTAATTGTAAAACAGATGTATTTTTGAAATTTCTGGAGGACGAAGGAAACTTCAATGTCATCTTAGCAAGCAACACTCTAGGTATCTTGAATTTGTATGAAGCGGCACATCTTAGTACACAAGGAGAAGCTATACTAGATGATGCCTTGGCATTCACCAGAAAGCACCTGAAGTCAATGATACCCCTCCTAAGCCCTACTCTTGTGAGACATGTAGAGAAATCCCTAGATTTGCCGCTACACAAGTGCATCCCGAGGCTGAATGCAAGACTATACATCCCTGTCTACCAAGAACAGTCTACAAAGAGTGAAGTACTACTAGAGCTTGCAAAGTTAGATTTCAATCTCTTACAGTCAATTCACCAAAGAGAGTTAAGAGACTTCTCAAGGTAAATTGCATGAACAGAATAATGCCTATTTTTTCTCATCTTCAAATCCAACAATATGAATGCTTATTGCGCATGATATGTTGATACTTTTCCTTAGGTGGTGGAAGGATATTGGCCTCGCAACAAAGTTACCTTATGCTAGAGAAAGAACTGTGGAATTGTACTTTTGGATGTTCGGAATTTATTTCGAACCACAATATGGCCGAGGTAGAATGATTTTGACCAAAATACTTTTATTCCTATCTTTGATGGATGATACCTACGACGTTTATGGTACATGGGATGAACTCCAACTATTTACCAATGCAATCCAAAGGTCTGGGATTTGCTTTCTCATCTTTCTTCGGATTTCTAATCCATAAATGCGAGATTTATAACCAATATGTCTTTCTTTATAATATTCTTTGACCAAAAAATGTAAATTTTAAGATGAAAATGTGAATTTGTACTGAATTTTCAGGTGGGATATTGGGGCCATGGATCAACTACCAGACTACATGAAAGTGCTTTTTCAAGCATTCGTCAATACCATCTCTGAAATTGAGGAGGAATTAACGCCTGATGAAAAATACCGTATATCTTACTTAAAAGAATCAGTATGATATGCTTCTCTGCCTATGCTATTTTTGTTGGGATTTGCTAGGCAATTTTGCGGCTGACTTTTGCACATGAGGACAGTCACATAGGTTGACGTTTTGGCAGATTTTGTCTCATTCAATTAATTCATCTGAGGTGGCTGTTCTATTATGCAACAGCCAGCCATGAAATGGCTTTCTGTGAAATTATTACATTTACTTCCCTAGTTGTAATCTTCTACAGTTGGTTATTCCAGATGAAATGTTTGAATAGAGCTGAGTTGGACGAGGCCAAATGGTTTCACTCAGGGCATCATCCAACATTTGAGGAGTACATGAACATTGCGCTAATTACTGCTGGTTACGCATTTCTGACCGTAGCTTCTTACATTGGCATGGATGAAATTGTGAAAAAAGAGGCCCTTGACTTGATTAATACCTACCCCAATATCATTAGGTCAACTTGTATACTGGGACGAGTCCTTAATGATATCCAATCACGCAAGGTATGATGAATTCAAAAAAAGAAAAAGAAAAAAGAGAAAAGTTCTATTTTCACATGTTTTAATTATCACAAGATTGCATATAATTCAGGTGTTTCGAACATGTAGTTTGAAAAAGAAAGAGGACACATTCCTTCGGTTGTGGAGTGCTACATGAAGTCGCACAGATGCACAGAGCTAGAGGCGCATGAGAAGTTGCAAGAAATGGTTTCCGTTGCGTGGAAAGACATCAACCAAGAATTCATTAATCTGAATCATATTCCGATGCCTATCATTATTAGGGTACTCAATTTTGCACGTGCGAATGAAATGATATACCATTACCGAGATGGATACACTGATTCAACACATGAGATCAAAGACTATATCACCTTATTGCTTGTTGATCCAATTCCCCTTTGAAAATGGAGACTATGCTTTGATGGTTCCTTTTACTCCTCAACTCGTGGGTAAAAGGGAAATTTCCTAAGAGACCCTTTTAACAATAAATTGTCTCTATTATCAAGTTTGAAAGAGTCCATCTGTTTGTCTCTCTTAAGCTAAATAAGGGTGCATCTGTTTGTCTTTCTCATAAGCTAAATAAGATTGTTGTCATGTGGCTATTGATTAAGTAATTGGGTTGTTTAGATTTTGTTATTGTCTCTGTTGTGAAGTTCAAAGTGTATGCTTGTCTTTATCTTAAGCTTAATAAAAGTGTTATCCTTTTAGGAAAATATGAGAATTTAGCTTTTGATTTGAGTAATTGATATGTTTACATTTGTTATAAGTGTTTTAATTTTGTATGAAGTAAGAACGCGTGCTCATAAACATAGTGATTTTAACAAATGATTATCTCATTAAAATGAGATTTAATCCCTTTGGGATTTTTTTTTTTTGAAATAGAATCCCTTCGGGATTTTACGGTCTAAATGCCTTTGGGATTTTTATTATTCTTTTTTCGTAATTTAGTTTGTAGCAAAAATATAATAAGCAACATAAGCATATGGCAATAAACTAATCTAGCAACACAAGCAATAGAATTCTAACTAACATGCAAAATTTGGATTTATAACCATTTTACTCAACATTTAAATAAATAAAATTCTTGAAATTTAATAAAGCTAGGTGGGTACCCAACAGAGTCACCAAACTGTGAGACCTGTTCGGGAGGTTATCCCTTCTCACCCACGAGAGTGGTGTCGGGTTTTTGCTCTTTCTTTCTGGTGTGTTAGATGTTTCTTGGGTTTTGCTCTCTTTTCAGTGAATTTGGGACTAAGGAATTCGAACTTCACGAAAAAAAGAATTGACCATAGTATCCACCTAGGTTAGGACCTAAGACCCATAAGTGACTCTGTGAACTAAGTCCGTGATCCCCCATGATTAGGTCCGTTACCTGATTATGAGAATAGAAGGTGTTATGCACCATTCTTGTCCGGTAAAACCGGTCTTTAATTTCAAGGATTTTATTTTAACTACAAAAGTTATTATATCTTGTGTGAGTTATGAATTATGCAATGACACCTAGGATGTTCTAATATTTTAGCCATTCACATTTTATACTCATGCGGGCCAAGAGTAAGTCCTAAATGCCTAGCTACATGCCTATGTGCCTAGGATGGACTTAAGTACCTGTGTTGTGTTTGTGACTTGCGACTTTTGAATGTTTGAATTAATTTGATGACTCTGAGTGCTTGAGTGTCCGTGGTGATTCCTTTTGACGATCTAGCTAATGCAACTACATGCTAATGAACCTAGAACTAATGTAAGGGTATCCTAAAATTTGTGACTTGGGTTCAACTAATGACTTAGGTTCAACTAAGTAAACCTAAGGACTTGGGTTCAACTAAGTTCACCAAAGGGTTCTAAATTCTAATGTGTCTAAGATCTTAAGGAAAGGGCGCTGATATTCTCTCCTCCTCCCCCCCCCCCCCCCCTTTGACGACCCTGTAATTGTAAACGTTAAGTGTAACTTATATAATACGTTTCCCAACTTTTTACCCCTCTCTCTCTCTCTCTCCAACAGGAACCGTTGGTGAGCCCATCATTTGAACCCTACCCATACTTTTCAAAATGAACGCAACACCATAGGATGATCCAAATCGTCCATTTGATGGGCCACAAAAGTTGCATCCCAAAATATCATTTCCATAATCTGATCCTAGCCCTTCGATCTAAATAGAAACTACATATTATGCAACCTCTATAGAATGGAGGGTTGCTACAGGTTGCACCCCAAAATATCATTTCCATTGGTGGGGCCTACAATTGGGCATTAATGCTACTGTACGACGCTCACCATAGGATGATCCAAACCATCCATTTGATGGGCCACGATGTAAATAGGTTGCGCCCCAAAATATAATTTCCATAGGATGATCACAACCCTTCAATCTATAGAGGTTTCCATAATATGCAGTTTCTCTTTAGATCAGAGGGTTAGGATCATCCTACGTAAATGATATTTTGGGGCGCAACCTATTTACACTGGGTCCATCAAATGGACGGTTTGGATCAATCTACGTTGTGGCCCACCATACGACTCAGAATTTACAAAATAAATTGGTATCTATAAAAACTGGGGAGTAGATAACCGCTTATTCTCTCTCTCTCTCTCTCTCTCTCCATCCAGTTTTTTTCAAAATAAACTATGGCCCACACCATAGGATGATCCAAGCCGTCCATTGATAGGCCACATCGTAAATAGGTTGTGTCCCAAAGAACCATTTCCATATGATGATCCTAATTCCTAGCCCTCTGATATAAAGAGAAACTGCTTATTATGGAAACCTCTATAGATTGGAGTATTGCGATCATCCTATGCATATGATATTTTGGGGCGCAACCTATTTACAATTTGGCCCATCAAATGGATGGTTTGGATCATCCTATGGTCCGGACCATACACTTCATTTTCAAAAGTATGAGTGGGGCCTACAATTGGGCCTTAATGTTACTGTACGAACCACACTATAGGATGATCCAAACCATGGAGGGGTTGGGTCATCCTATGGTGTGGACCATACACTTCATTTTGAAAAATATGGGTGGGGCCTACGATTGGGCCTTAATGTTACTGTACGACCAACATCATAGGATGATCCAAACCATCCATTTGATGGGCCACAATGTAAATAGGTTGCGCCCCAAAAATTATTTCCATAGGATGATCGCAACCCTCCAATCTATTGAGGTTGCATAATATGTAGTGTCTATTTAGATCGGAGGGCTAGGATCAGCCAATGGAAACTATATCTCGGGATGCAACCTATTTACGTGGTAGCCCATCAAATGAACGGTTTTGATCATCCTATGGTGTGGCGTTCATTCGTTGTTCAAAAGGTGGGCCAACCAACGGTTCCCTGTTGGGCCCACCAACTGTTCCTGTTGGAGAGAGAGAGAGAGAGAGAGAGAGAGAGAGAGAGAGAGAGAGAGAGAGAGAGAGAGGTAAAAAGATTGCATATAGCCTCCAAGGAGGTGGGTGGGGGGAATATACACCTACCAAATTGATTTTGATCCTTTGAATTATTAAAATAAGAAAAAACAAAATCCCCCCTCTATGAGTGAAATCTTAGTTTATTAATTGAGAGGAATGATAGAATGAAGGGCGCCCTTGCAAAAACCAGCTTCAAGGACACCCCTATTTGTTCATATATGCAAAGTCAACACAGTTTTCACTTTTTTAGGCGCATTCCACTTTTTAGGCGTAAATGAACCAATAGGAGCGTCCTTGAAGCTGATATTAGCAAGGGTGCCCTTCATTCTATCATTCCTCTATTATTGAATATAGTATAATAACCCTCCCTCTTTCCACTTCAAGAGATCTTTGTTTATTATTGAATACAATATACTCCAAAAATGTAGGGATTGATGGAAGAAAAATAATCGTGGAACTGGGCTTCGCTCAGCTATTTGGGAGTATTTCCTCAGAGAGTCTCTTCCTGGGTTATACCTGTGTATATACAATATTGACCCAGATCATGCCAGCCTTGCTTCTCCCACCCCAAAATCATGCCAGCCTTGCTTCCCTCACCACAAAATCTTCAACCGAACTTTTTATATCTACAAGTAGAGTATATTAATAGAAGGAGAAATGAAGAATAGTAACTTGGTCGAGATACGTTAAAGAGAAATGCAAATAACAAAGGAAAAACAAGCCATGTACACCGAACTAGCAATGAACATTATTGGGATGATGGCCTCCGTGGGGATATGATACCATGAGATTGTATTGAGTTACTGTAAAGGTGAATGGGATCATGGTTTTGCATCGATTGCATATACAGGTGGTAAATTACATTCATACTAAATTAATGGTGTAATCATACACGTTTTGCATCTCTTGATACAAAATTTGTAAGAGGATCAATCATGAAGATTGTACCCATTAATTACTTACAACGCAAAATATTTTCCTATTAAACAATAGGATCTACGTGGACATATTTGACCTGCTCGCTAACTCAGTCCTTTAAATTCTCCGGCATCCTAGCCTTCAATTCACATTGTTCTTGAAACAAAATCGAGTACAGCCTTCCACTCACATTGCCATGGCTCATCAAGGCTGCCCCTCCTATTCTTCCTCCACGCCCCATTTGTCTAGTAATGAAAAGGAGGTCGTTCGTCAGTCAGCAAACTTTCATCCTGACATATGGGCTGATTTTCTTCTTACATTGTCTTCTCGTGAGATGGTATGTACCATCTCGTGAAATGGACGTGTATAAACATTCACAAACCTGTCCATTTTTTGCCTCCACAGTTCGAAGGATTAGGAGGATCCTATGAAGCTGATTTTTTGATAGGCCCTCGCATTGATAGGGTGAGCCCAAAAAATCAGCTCCATAGGACCATCCCAACCCTTCAAGCTGTGGAGGCAAAAAATGGACAGATTTGTGAATGTTTATACACGTCCATTTCATGAGATGGTACATACCATCTTATCAGAAGACAATGTAAGACGAAAATCAGCCCATATGTCAGGATGAAAGTCCGCGATGAAAGTCCGCTGACTGACGAACGACCTCCTTTTCACTACTAGACAAATGGGGCGTGGAGGAAGAATCGGAAGGGCAGCCTTGATGAGCCATGGCAATGTCAGTGGAAGGCTGTACTCGATTTTGTTTCAAGAACAATGTGAATTGAAGGATCAATTATGAAGATTGTACCCATTAATTACTTACAAACGCAAAATATTTTCCTATTTAACAATAGGATCTACGTGGACATATTTCACCCACTCTCTAACTCAGTCCTTTAAATTCTCCGGCATCCTAGCCTTCAATTCACATTGTTCTTGAAACAAAATCGAGTACAGCCTTCCACTCACATTGCCATGGCTCATCAAGGCTGCCCCTCCGATTCTTCCTCCACGCCCCATTTGTCTAGTAGTGAAAAGGAGGTCGTTCGTCAGTCAGCAAACTTTCATCCTAACATATGGGTTGATTTTCTTCTTACATTGTCTTCTCGTGGGATGGTATGTACCATCCATACAGGTTGACTTTTTGACAGATTTTGTCTTATTCATTTAATTTATCTGAGGTAGCTGTTCTCACACGCAAAAGCCAGATGTAAAATAGCTTTCTGCGAAATTGCCTAACAAATTCACACACACAAAAACATGTGGCCCCACATTTTCGGGGGATCCAAAGCATTCATTTGGAAGGCCCTTCCATGGATAGGGTGTGTACCAAAAATCAACACTATAGGATCATCCTAACCCTGCCATTTGTCGAGGGAAAAAAATGGGCAGAAACAGTGTCTCTCCTTTTCCCCTCCACCTTTGATTGGGTTAGGATGATCCTATAGGACTGATTTTTGGTACACACCTTATCCATAGAAGGGCCTTTCAAATAAATGCTTTAGATCACCCCAAAAATGTGGGTCACATGAGTTTTTGAAGCAGCTACTCAGATAAGCTATCTGAGCAGCTGCTCACAAACCATATTCTCATATATATATATATATATATATATATATATATATATATATATATATATATATGAGACGAGAGAGAGAGAGAGAGAGAGAGAGAGAGAGAGAGAGATTGTTAAAGTATAAAAGATTAAATAACACCATCTCCAACAGCTTAAGTTTTGGAGTAACTAGTAGTTTCCCATGGTATCAGAGCAAAGGTCCTGAGTTCAGACCTCCTTGTTAGTAAAAATTCACAAGAGATGGCCAACCCAAAAGTGGGGCCACATGTGCTACGTGTAGGCCAACCCAAAAAAAAATGGCCACACGTGAGAGGGAGTGTTAAAGTATAAAAGATTAAATAACGCCATCTACAACAGCTTAAGCTTTTGGAGTAACTGTAGTTTCACAGAGATTGTAGGGTTGCAATTTTACAATATATTGTTGAACACCAGTTTTTCATATTAAATGGAATCTTGCATGCACATTGATACTTGAATGCAGAAGGATGGCTGTGAGGTTACCTATTCCTTGAAGTGATTGCTATTGCTTATTAGTTGTTGCTTATGATGATGTATGTTGAACGGCATATTTTGTTAAGTAAATAGATGTTTCTGAGACTTCTATCGGCATATGAATATTTTTGAGTATTTGTTCACATTGTTCTATTACTAATTTTTAAATTTACCTAAATATATTTTATTTTTACACAATACGCTTGTGAACTAATTTATTTCAGTGTCTTCCATACAGGTCTAAAAAGGGTTTGATGCTGCAAGGATCCAAGTTATTGTATTTTGTAATTCACATAAATCCCGATTTTTAGAAGTTCTTGATAATTTAGATCAAAACGAACAAGAAATGGTCTAATTCAAAAGTAAATTCGACAATTTTAAAAGGAAATGATTGATCTAACTATATTTTATTTAGAGTTATAAAAGAAATCAATCGCTAAAAGAACTAAAATGCAGAATAATGCTTTTTAGAGTGGAGTTCATTTGACTACCTCGCGGAGCATCAAAATCAAGTAACTCCAACATGTTTTTGATCTGAATTTCCTAGATCAAAAGATTGATCCCTATTCCTAGAGCCGTAACTCATTGGCCAAATAAAAAAGTGAAAAAGACAATAGAACTATCGAATAAAGAAACTGAAATGACATGAATTCTACTTTAATAAATGTTAACTTACCACTTCCCCAAAAGCTTAAGCTGTTGGAGAAAGGCGTTATTATCTTTTATATTTTAACACTCCCCCGCACATGTGTCCCACTTGGCAAACATGTGGCAAGTGTGGTCCCACTTTAAGCCAACCATCGTATGTGGATTTTTGCTATCCGGGAGGTTTGAACTTGAGACCTTTGGCTCTGATACCATGTTAACTTACCAACTTCTCCAAAAGCTTAAGCGGTTGGAGAAAGGCGTTATTTATCTTTTGTACTTTAACAATAAATGATACAACAAGGGAAATTCTAAGCTAATATGGAAATCAAAATAAGAGATTTTAATTTGGATTTTAAATCCCCTCCCTTGATTTTAAATCCATCAAAAGCCCCCTTTTTTTACTTTTCTTTGGATCTAAAACCAAGGTGGCAGGTTTTCTCTCTCTCTCTGCCCTTGTGATTAGACGGTCGACCACCATATAATTTCTCTCAAAATAAAATTACATGAAAATTGAAATGAAATTTATTGTTGCAATGATGATCTCTTGATCTTCTTCTCCAGCACGTAATCCAAAGAGAAAATTATTTCTCCTGGATCTACCCTTATCTTCCTCCATTTAAGCCTAACTAAAATTCTATGTAGTTTGGAGAAAAGAATAAATTCAATTCTAAAGTCTAGAATTTGAATTTTCCTGTACGTCTTGAATTGTCTTGTGTGTCTAATTGCATTGGTTTTAGTTCTTTATATGGACTATAATTCTGAGGTCATGATATTTTAGTTGGTGTAAGATAAAAAATTCTACCTATATTTCAGAATTTGGATTCATCAATGAGAAAGCTACAAAATTAATCATCATCGGCGCACTGCAACTTACTAAAGGAAAGGCCGGTATGACAAAATGTGGTTTCTACATATGTTCCTTTTTTATAGAGAAAAACTCATTAGCTGATGCGAAAGCGCAGTATGTAGTAAATTTTTTATTTTGCATGGCTGACAAAAGCCTACGGAATTTTATTTTGGCCCTCACAAAAAAAGGACATGCATACATATATATATATATATATATATATATATATATATATATATATATATATATATATATATATATCTGAAAATTTAAAACTTCGAAAATTTTAATACCAAATGACAAGTTCGGTCCTCAATAAGAATTCTCGTTGGACCTATGGAGCTGGTTAGCAGAGATACTAGATTTGGTGGGTCCTACTCTAATAAAAATTTGTAAGGGAAAATCCTAGAGAGGTGAAAAGGTAGCTATCTTGTTCAATTTATAACGATCCTCTATGAATTGATCATTTCCCCTCCTATGTGATTATGGTCTCGATTTTGATGGTTTCAAGGTGATTAATGGTTAGTTTGAAGGTCCTAGATATAGGGCGAGCCTTGGTGCAACGGTAAGGTTGCTCCATTGTGACCTGGTAGTCACGGGTTCGAGTCACGGAAACAACCTCTCTGCAAAGCAGAGGTAAGGCTGTGTACATCTAGCCCTTCCTAGACCCGCGCAATGGCAAGAGCCTCGTGCACTAGGCCGCCCTTTTATGAAGATCCTATATATGATTCCTTACACTCTGGCTTTCTTCGTGTGTTTTTTCTATCTGTTAGTGACTGTATAAAATATTTAGGGCAGTGATAAATTTGCATCCCCTGTAGGATAATTCGCACCCTAGAGTGAATTGACATTAAAAAGCGTTAAAGTCTGCCACATACCCTCCTTTAAAGGGGTGCGAATTAATCATCGCCCAATATTTATTTTCATTTTGTTTCTCCTCCTCATCGTAATTTCCATTAAGTGGAACCCCTTGCATTGTTTACCAAAAACTAATATGTCGGCGATGAATGGAACCCCTTTTAAGTGGTGTAAGGTACTTGTCCAAGGGCATGATGCATTGGCTGAACAACGAGTTGAAGAACTGAAAGAAGAAGTTGAGTGCATACTAAGCAATGCCAGCGATCCCGTCCAAGAAATGAATTTGATAGATGAGCTTCTACGCCTTGGAGTGGCCTATCACTTCGAAACTCAAATCGAGGAGGCATTGACCAAAATAATTTTATTCGTAAATTTGATGGATGATACCTACGACGTTTATGGTACATGGGATGAACTCCAACTATTGACCAATGTAATGCAAAGGTCAGGGATTTGCTTTCTAATCTTCTCTTCAGATTTCTAATCCATAAATGCGAGATTTATAACCAACATGTCTTTCTTTTATATTTTCTTTGACCCAAAAATGTAAATTTTAGGCTGAATATGTGAATTTGCACTGAATTTTCTGGTGGGGTATTGGGGCCATGGATCAACTACCAGACTACATGAAAGCGTTTTTTCAAGCAATCGTCAATAATCTCTGAAATTGAAGAGGAATTAACGCCTGATGAAAAATACCGTATAGCTTACTTAAAAGAATCAGTATGATATGCTTCTCCACGTTTGCTATTTTTGTTGGGATTTGCTTGGCAATTTCGCGGAAAGCCATTTCGCAGCTGACTTTTGCACATGATGACAGCCACATAGGTTGACGTTTTGGCAATTTTGTCTTATTCAATTAATTCCTCTGAGGTGGCTGTTCTATTACTATTATGCAACAGCTAGCCGTGAAATGGCTTTCCGCGAAATTATTACATATACTTCCCTAGTTGTAATCTTCTACAGTTGGTTATTCCAGGCAAAATGTTTGAATAGGAGTTACTTCGAGGAGGCCAAATGGTTTCACTCAGGGCATCATCCAACATTTGAGGAGTACATGAACATTGCTCTAACAAGTACTTCTTACCCATTGCTCATCTTAACTTCTTTCGTTGGCACGGATGAAACTGTGAAAAAAGAGGACTTTGATAGGATTATTAGAATAGCCAATCTCGTTAGGTCGGCTTCTATACTGGGACGAATCATGAATGATATCGAATCACATAAGGTATGATGAATTCATAAAAAATAAAAAAAAGTTCTATTTTTCACATGTTTTAATTATCGCAAAGATTACCAATAATTCTTGTGTTTCGAACATGTAGTTTGTACAAGAACGAGGACACAGATGCACAGAGGAAGAGCGCCCCTATTGGTTCATTTATGCAAAAGTCAACACAATTTCCACTTTTTTAGGCGCTGTACTTTGCGTAAATGAACCAGTAGCGGCGTCCTTGAAGCTGATTTTTGCAAGGGCACCCTTCATTCTATCATTCCTCTATTATTGAATATAATATAATAAACCTCCCTCTTGCCACTTCAAGAGATCTTTGTTTATTATTGAATACAATATACTCCAAAAATGTAGGGATTGATGGAAGAAAAATAATCGTGGAACTTGGCTTCGCTCAGCCATTTGGGAGTATTTCCTCAGAGAGTCTCTTCCTGGGTTAAACCTGTGTATATATAAAATATTGACCCAGATGGCCAGATCATGCCAGCTTTGCTTCTCCCACCCCAAAATCTTCAACCGAACATTTTATATCTACAAGTAGAGTATAGTAATAGAAGGAAAAATGCGAGGAAAAACAAGCCATGTAAACCGAACTAGCAATGAACATTATTGGAATGATAGGCTCGGTGGGGATATGATACCATGAGATTGTGTTGAGTTACTATAAAGGTGAATGGGATCATGGTTTTGCATTGATTGCATATACATGTGGTAAATTACATTCATACTAAATTAATGGTGTAATCATACACGTTTTGCATCTCCTAATACAAAATTAGTAAGAGGATCAATTATGAAGATTCTGCCAATTAATTATTTACAAACGCAAAATATTTTCCTATTTAACAGTAGGATCTACCTGGACATATTTCACCCACTCTCTAACTCAGTCCTTTAAATTCTCCGGCATCCTAGCCTTCAATTCACATTGTTCTTGAAACAAAATCGAGTACAGCCTTCCACTCACATTGCCATGGCTCATCAAGGCTGCCCCTCCTATTCTTCCTCCACGCCCCATTTGTCTAGTAGTGAAAAGGAGGTCGTTCGTCAGTCAGCAAACTTTCATCCTGACATATGGCCGAGCTGATTTTCTTCTTACATTCTCTTCTCGTGGGATGGTATGTACCAACACCAACACACACACACGGTATGTACCAACACATTAGACTTAACGTATATAGCCACACCATAGGATGATCACAACCCTCCAATCTATAGAGGTTTCCATATTATGCAGTTTCTCTTTAGATCGAAGGCTTAGGATCATCCTATGGAAATGATATTTTGGGATGCAACCTATTTACATTAGGCCCATCAAATGGACGGTTTGGGTCATTCTACGTTGTGGCCCACCATACCCACCTTACGACTCAGAATTTACAAAATAAATTGGTATCTATAAAAACTGGGGATTAGATAAAGGTTTCTCTTTATATCAAAGGGCTTATTTTCTCTCTCTCTCCATCCAGTTTTTTTTCAAAATGAACTATGGCCCACACCATAGGATGATCTAAGCCGTCCATTTGATAGGCCACATCGTAAATAGGTTGTGTCCCAAAAAACCATTTCCATATGATTATCCTAGCCCTCTGATATAAAGAGAAACTGCTTATTATGGAAACCTCTATAGATTGGAGCGTTGCGATCATCCTATGCATATGATATTTTGGGGCGCAACCTATTTACATTGTGGCCCATCAAATAGATGGTTTGGATCATCTTATGGTCTGGACCATACACTTCATTTTCAAAAGTATGGGTGGGGCCTACAATTGGGCCTTAATGTTACTGTACGAACCACACTATAGGATGATCCAAACCATGGAGGGGTTGGATCATCCTATGGTGTGGACCATACACTTCATTTTGGAAAATATGGGTGGGGCCTGCGATTGGGCCTTAATGTTACAATATGACCAACTCCATGGGATGGTCCAAACCATCCATTTGATGGGCCCAAAAATCATTTCCATAGGTTGATCGCAACCCTCCAATCTATTGAGGTTGCATAATATGTAGTTTCTATTTAGATCGGAGGGCTAGCATCAGCCTATGGAAACTATATCTTGGGATGCAATCTATTTACGTTGTAGCCCATTAAATGGACGGTTCGGATCATCCTATGGTGTGGCGTTCATACGTTGTTCAAAAGATGGGCCAACCAACAGTTCCCTGTTGGAGAGAGAGAGGGAGAGAGAGAGGATTGGGAAACGTGCCATATATGTTGCCGGGTGGGGGGGATATAGCCTCCAAGGAGGTGGATGGGGGGAATATATACACCTACCAAAAAAATAAAATTCGAATCTTTTTTTGTTTTTAATTGATTTTGATCCTTTGAATTATTAAGATAAGAAAAAACAAAATGCCCTCTCTATCAGTGAAATCTTAGTTTATTAATTGAGAGGAATGATAGAATGAAGGGTGCCCTTGCGAAAATAAGCTTCAAGGGCGCCTCTATTTGTTCATTTATGCAAAGTCAACACAGTTTCCACTTTTTTAATGTAGGTATTGATGGAAGAAAAATAATCGTGGAACTGGGCTTCGCTCAACTATTTGGGAGTATTTCCTCAGAGAGTCTCTTCCTGGATTATACTCGTGTTTATATACAATATTGACCCAGATCAAGCCAGAGGGAAGAACAATTCGTATCTACAACTAGAGTATAGTAATTGATGGGGTATAAAAAGTCATCACCAAATAGTTGTCGACACGTGGCCCACGAAAGGGCCCACCCAGAAGTTGACACCAGCCACAGGGGAGTGGATAACCTCCAAGGAGGTGGGTCGGGGGAATATACATCTACCAAAAAAAAAAGGGGGCAGGGATGGGGGGGAAGGATATAGCCTCCAAGGAGGTGCGTGGGGGGAATATACACCTACCAAAAAAATAAAATTCGAATCTTCTTTTGTTTCTGATTGATTTTGATCCTTTGAATTATTAAGATAAGAAAAAACAAAATCCCCTCTCTATCAGTGAAATCTTAGTTATTAATTGAGAGGAATGATAGAATGAAGGGTGCCCTTGCGAAAATAAGCTTCAAGGGCGCCTCTATTTGTTCATTTATGCAAAGTCAACACAGTTTCCACTTTTTTAATGTTGGGATTGATGGAAAAAAATAATCGTGGAACTGGGCTTCGCTCAGCTATTTGGGAGTATTTCCTCAGAGAGTCTCTTCCTGGGTTATACTTGTGTTTATATACAATATTCACCCAGATCATGCCAGAGGGAAAAACATTTTATATCTACAAGTAGAGTATAGTAATTGATGGGGTATAAAAAGTCACCCCCAATTAGCTATCGACACGTGGCCCACGAAAGGGCCCACCCAGAAGTTGACACCAGCCTCAAGGGTAGCCAGGTAATCCACCTAGTATGGATAACCTCCAAGGACGTGGGGGGGGGGGGGGGGGGGGGGGGAATATACACCGACCAAAAAAATAAAATTCGATTTTTTTTTTGTTTTTAATTGATTTTCGTCCTTTGAATGATTAAGATAAGAAAAAACAAAATCCCCTCTCTATCAGTGAAATCTTTGTTTATTAATTGAGAGGAATGATAGAATGAAGGGTGCCCTTGCGAAAATAAGCTTCAAGGGCGCCTCTATTTGTTCATTTATGCAAAGTCAACACAGTTTCCACTTTTTTAATGTAGGTATTGATGGAAGAAAAATAATCGTGGAACTGGGCTTCGCTCAACTATTTGGGAGTATTTCCTCAGAGAGTCTCTTCCTGGATTATACTCGTGTTTATATACAATATTGACCCAGATCAAGCCAGAGGGAAGAACAATTCGTATCTACAACTAGAGTATAGTAATTGATGGGGTATAAAAAGTCACCCCCAATTAGCTATCGACACGTGGCCCACGAAAGGGCCCACCCAGAAGTTGACACCAGCCTCAAGGGTAGCCAGGTAATCCACCTAGTATGGATAACCTCCAAGGACGTGGGTGGGGGGAATATACACCGACCAAAAAAATAAAATTCGATTTTTTTTTGTTTTTAATTGATTTTCGTCCTTTGAATGATTAAGATAAGAAAAAACAAAATCCCCTCTCTATCTGTGAAATCTTTGTTTATTAATTGAGAGGAATGATAGAATGAAGGGTGCCCTCGCGAAAATAAGCTTCAAGGGCGCCTCTATTTGTTTATTTATGCAAAGTCAACACAATTTCCACTTTTTTAATGTAGGGATTGATGGAAGAAAATAATCGTGGAACTGGGCTTCGCTCAGCTATTTGGGAGTATTTCCTCAGAGAGTCTCTTCCTGGGTTATACCTGTGTTTATATACAATATTGACCCAGATCATGCCAGAGGGAAGAACATTTTCTATCTACAAGTAGAGTATAGTAATTGATTGGGTATAAAAAGTCACCCCCAATTAGCTATCGACACGTGGCCCACGAAAGGGCCCACCCAGAAGTTGACACCAGCCTCAAGGGTAGCCAGGTAATCCACCTAGTATGGATAACCTCCAAGGAGGTGGGTGGGGGGAATATACACCTACCAAAAAAATAAAATTCGAATCTTTTTTTGTTTTCAATTGATTTTGATCCTTTGAATTATTAAGATAAGAAAAAAAATCCCCCTCTCTATCAGTGAAATCTTAGTTTATTAATTGAGATGAATGATAGAATGAAGGGCGCCCTTGCGAAAATAATCTTCAAGGGCGCCTCTATTTGTTCATTTATGCTAAGTCAACACAGTTTCCACTTTTTTAATGTTGGGATTGATGGAAGAAAAATAATCGTGGAACTGGGCTTTGCTCAGCTATTTGGGAGTATTTCCTCAGAGAGTCTCTACCTGGGTTATACCTGTGTTTATATACAATATTGACCCAGATCATGCCAGAGGGAAGAACATTTTATATCTACAAGTAGAATATAGTAATTGATGGGGTATAAAAAGTCACCCCCAATTAGCTGTCGACACGAGGCCCACGAAAGGGCCCACCCAGAAGTTGACACCAGCCTCAGGGGTAGCCAGGTAATCCATCTAGTATGGATAACCTCCAAGGAGGTGGGTCGGGGAAATCTACTGCTACCAAAAAAATAAAATTCGAATCTTTTTTTATTTTTAATTGATTTTGATCCTTTCAATTATTAAGATAAGAAAAAACAAAATCCCCTCTCTATCAGTGAAATCTTAGTCTATTAATTGAGAGGAATGATAGAATGAAGGGCGCCTCTATTTTTTCATTTATGCAAAGTCAACACAGTTTCCACTTTTTAATGTAGGGATTGATGGAAGAAAAATAATCGTGGAACTGGGCTTCGCTCAGCTATTTGGGAGTATTTCCTCAGAGAGTCTCTTCCTGGGTTATACCTGTGTTTATATACAATATTGACCCAGATCATGCCAGAGGGAAGAACATTTTATATCTACAAGTAGAGTATAGTAATTGATGGGGTATAAAAAGTCACCCCCAATTAGCTATCGACACGTGGCCCACGAAAGGGCCCACCCAGAAGTTGACACCAGCCTCAGGGGTAGCCAGGTAATCCACCTAGTATGGATAACCTCCATGCAGGTGGGTGGGGGAAATATACACCTACCAAAAACAACAAGGGGGGGTGTGGGGGGGGGGGGGGGGGGGTGTGTGTGTGGATAACCTCCAAGGAGGTGGGTGGGGGGGAATATACACCTACCAAGGGGGGCAGGGGGGATATAGCCTCCAAGGAGGTGGGTGGGGGGAATATACACCTACCAAAAAAATAAAATTCGAATCTTTTTTGGTTTTTAATTGATTTTGATCCTTTGAATTATTAAGATAAGAAAAAACAAAATCCCCTCGCTATCAGTGAAATCTTAGTTTATTAATTGAGAGGAATGATAGAATGAAGGGCGCCTCTATTTTTTCATTTATGCAAAGTCAACACAGTTTCCACTTTTTAATGTAGGGATTAATGGAAGAAAAATAATCGTGGAACTGGGCTTCGCTCAGCTATTTGGGAGTATTTCCTCAAAGAATCTCTTCCTGGGTTATACCTGTGTTTATATACAATATTGACCCAGATCATGCCAGAGGAAAGAACATTTTATATCTACAAGTAGAGTATAGTGATTGATGGGGTATAAAAAGTCACCCCCAATTAGCTGTCGACATGTGGCCCACGAAAGGGCCCACCCAGAAGTTGACACCAGCCTCAGGGGTAGCCAGGTAATCCCCCTAGTATGGATAACCTCCAAGGAGGTTGGTGGGGGGAATATACACCTACCAAAAAAATAAAATTCGATTTTTTTTGTTTTTAATTGATTTTCATCCTTTGAATTATTAAGATAAGAAAAAACAAAATCCCCTCTCTATCAGTGAAATCTTTGTTTATTAATTGAGAGGAATGATAGAATGAAGGGTGTTCTCGCGAAAATAAGCTTCAAGGGCGCCTCTATTTGTTTATTTATGCAAAGTCAACACAGTTTCCACTTTTTTAATGTAGGGATTGATGGAAGAAAATAATCGTGGAACTGGGCTTTGCTCAGCTATTTGGGAGTATTTCCTCAGAGAGTCTCTTCCTGGGTTATACTTGTGTTTGTATACAATATTGACCCAGATCATGCCAGAGGGAAGAACATTTTGTATCTACAAGTCGAGTATAGTAATTGATGGGGTATAAAAAGTCACCCCCAATTAGCTGTCGACACGTGGCCCACGAAAGGGCTCACCCAGAAGTTGACACCAGCCTCAGGGGTAGCCAGGTAATCCACCTAGGGCAGGTAAAATTTGGCCCACTCATGGGCTGCCAGATTGTATTGAGTGTAAAGGTGATTGGGATCACGGTTTTGCATTGATTGCATATACATGTAGTAAATTACATTCATACCGTTATGGGTATACATACTAAATTAATGGTGTAATCAATACACGTTTTGCATCTCCTAATACAAAATTAGTAAGAGGATCAATTATAAAGATTGTACCCATTAATTAATTACAAATGCAAAATATTTTCCTATTTAACAATAGGATCTACGTGGACAGATTTCACCCACTCTCTAACTCAGTCCTTTAAATTTTCCGGCATCCTAGCCTTCAATTCAGATTGTTCTTGAAACAAAATCAAGTGCAGCCTTCCACTCACATTGCCATGGTTCATCAAGGCTGCCCCTCAGATTCTTCGTCGACGCCCCCTTTATTTAGTAGTGAAAAGGAGGTCGTTCGTCAGTCAGCAAAGTTTCATCCTGACATATGGGCTGATTTTCTTCTTACATTGTCTTCTCGTGAGATGGTATGTACCATACATACAGGTTGAATTTTTGGCAGATTTTGTCTTATTCATTTAATTTATCCGAGTTAGCTGTTCTCACATGCAAAAGCCAGAGGTGAAATAGCTATCCGTGAAATTGCCAAACAAATTCACACACACGAAAACACGTGGCCCCACATTTTCGGGGGATCCAAAGCATTCATTTGGAAGGCCCTTCCACGGATATGGTGTGTACCAAAATCAACACTATAGGATCATCCTAACCCTGCCATTTGTGGAGGGAAAAAATGGGCAGAAACAGTGTCTCTCCATTTTCCCCTCCACCTTTGATTGGGTTAGGATGATCCTATAGGGCTGATTTTTCGTACACACCCTATCCATGGAAGGGCCTTTCAAATGAATGCTTTGGATCAATAAAAAAAAGTGGGCCACATGAGTTTTTGAAGCAGCTGCTCACAAACCATATTCTCATATATATGAAACGAGAGAGAGAGAGAGAGAGAGAGAGAGAGAGAGAGAGAGAGAGAGAGAGAGAGAGAGAGAGAGAGTATAAGAGATTAAATAACACTATCTCCAACAGCTTAAGGTTTGGAGTAACTAGTAGTTTCCCATGGTATCAGAGCAAAGGTACTGAGTTCAAACCTCCTAGTTAGTAAAAATCCACAAGAGATGGCCAACCCAAAAGTGGGGCCACATGTGCTACGTGTTGGCCAACCCAAAAAAAGAGGGGACACACGTGAGAGGGAGTGTTAAAGTATAAAAGATTAAATAACGCCATCTACAACAGATTAAGCTTTTGGAGTAACGGGTAGTTTCACAGAGATTGTAGGGTTGCAATTTTACAATATATTGTTGAACACCAGCTTTTTCATATTAAATGGAATCTTACACGCACATTGATACTTGAATGCAGAAGGATGGCTGTGAGGCTACCTATTACTTGAAGTGATTGCTATTGCTTATTAGTTGTTGCTTATGATGATGTATGTTGAACGGCATATTTTGTTAAGTAAATAGATGTTTGTGAGACTTCTACCGGCATATCAATATTTTTGAGTATTTGTTCACATTGTTCTATTACTATTTTTAAATTTACCTAAATATATTTTATTTTTACACAATACTCTTGTGAACTAATTTAATTCAGTGTCTTCCATACAGGTCTAAAAAGGGTTTGATGCTGCAAGGATCCAAGTTATTGTATTTTGTAATTCACATAAATCCCAATTTTTAGAAGTTCTTGATAATTTAGATCAAAACGAACAAGAAATGGTCTAATTCAAAAGTAAATTCGACAATTTTAAAAGGAAATGATTGATCTAACTATATTTTATTTAGAGTTATAAAAGAAATCAATCGCTAAAAGAACTAAAATGCAGAATAATGCATTTTAGAGTGGAGCTCATTTGACTACCTCGCGGAGCATCAAAATCAAGTAACTCCAACATGTTTTCGATATGAATTTCCTAGATCAAAAGATTGATCCCTATTCCTAGAGCCATAACTCATTGGTCAAATAAAAAAGTGAAAAAGACAATAGAACTATCGAATAAAGAAACTGAAATGACATGAATTCCACTCTAATAAATGTTAACTTACCAACTTCCCCAAAAGCATAAGCCGTTGGAGAAAAGCGTTATTTATCTTTTATACTTTAACACTCCCCCGCACATGTGGCCTACTTGGCAAACATGTGGCACATGTGGTCCCACTTTAGGCCAACCATCGCATGTGGATTTTTGCTATCCGGGCGGTTTGAACTCGAGACCTTTGGCTCTGATACCATGTTAACTTACCAACTTCTCCAAAAGCTTAAGCGGTTGGAGAAAGGCGTTATTTATCTTTTATACTTTAACAATAAATGATACAACAAGAGAAATTCTAAGCTAATATGGAAATCAAAATAAGAGATTTTAATTTGGATTTTAAATCCCCTCCCTTGATTTTAAATCCACCAAAAGCCCCCTTTTTTTACTTTTCTTTGGATCTAAAATCAAGGTGGCAGGTTCTCTCTCTCTCTCTGCCGTTGTGATTAGACGGTCGGCCACCATATAATTTCTCTCAAAATAAAATTACATGAAAATTGAAATGAAATTTATTGTTGCAATGATGATCTCTTGATCTTCTTCTCCAGCACGTAATCCAAAGAGAAAATTATTTCTCCTGGATCTACCCTTATTTTCCTCCGTTTAAGCCTAACTAAAATTCTATGTAGTTTGGAGAGAAGAATAAATTCAATTCTAAAGTCTAGAATTTGAATTTTCCTGTACGTCTTGAATTGTCTTGTGTGTCTAATTGCATTGGTTTTAGTTCTTTATATGGACTATAATTCTGAGGTCATGATATTTTAGTTGGTGTAAGATAAAAAACTCTACCTATATTTCAGAATTTGGATTCATCAATGAGAAAGCTACAAAATTAATCATCATCGGCGCACTGCAACTTACTAAAGGAAAGGCCGGTAGGACAAAATGTGGTTTCTACATATGTTCCTTTTTTAAAGAGAAAAACTCATTAGCTGATACATATGTAGTAAATTTTTTATTTTGCATGACTGACAAAAGCCTACGGAATTTTTTTTGGCCCTCACAAAAAAAGGACATGCATATATATATATGAAAATTTAAAACTTTGAAAATTTTAATACCAAATGACAAGTTCGGTCCTCAATAAGAATTCTCGTTGGACCTATGGAGCTGGTTAGAAGAGATACTAGATTTGGTGCGTCCTACTCTAATAAAAATTTGTAAGGGAAAATCCTAGAGAGGTGAAAGGTAGCTGTCTTGTTCAATTTATAACGATCCTCTATGAATGGACCCCTCCTATGTGATTATGGTCGCGATTTTGATGGTTTCAAGGTGATTAATGGTTAGTATGAAGATCCTAGATATAGGGCAAGCCCTGGCGCAACGGTAAGGTTGATCCATTGTGACCTGGCGGACTTTGCCTTTCTTCGTGTGTTTTTTCTATCTATTAGTGAGTGTATAAAATATTTTGGGTAATGATAAATTCGCATCCCCTGTAGGATAATTCGCACCCCTTTAGAGTGAATCGACATTAGAAAGCGTTAAAGTCTGCCACATACCCTCCTTCAAAGGGGTGCGAATTAAACATCGCCCAATATTTATTTTCATTTTGTTTCTCCTCCTCATCGTAATTTCCATTAAGTGGAACCCCTTGCATTGTTTACCAAAAACTAATATGTCGGCGATAAATGGAACCCCTTTTAAGTTGTGTTAGGTGTTTGTCCAGGGGCATGATGCATTGGCTGAACAACGAGTTAAAGAACTGAAAGAAGAAGTTAAGTGCATACTAAGCAATGCCAGCGATCCCGTCCAAGAAATGAATTTGATAGATGGGCTTCAACGCCTTGGAGTGGCCTATCACTTCGAAACTCAAATCGAGGAGGCATTAAGCCGGACGTACGATTCATATACAAATGGCGTATACAATGATGATGATGATCTTAATGTTGTTTCTATCCGATTTCGACTACTTAGACAACAAGGATATAATATCTCATCCGGTATGACTAACTATTTGTTTGACGTTCTAGTAATTTAGTGTGCTTTTACACATTTGTACATATCAATTTTGTAGTTTCTATTTGATGATGAATGTAAGAAAATATTAATTGTAAAACAGATGTATTTCTCAAATTTATGGATGACGAGGGAAACTTCAATTTCATCTTAGCAAGCAACACACTAGGTATGTTGAATTTGTATGAAGCGGCACATCTTAGTACACATGGAGAAGTCATACTAGATGATGCCTTGGCATTTACCAAAAAGCACCTCAAGTCCATGGTACCCCACCTAAGCCCTACTCTTGCGAGACATGTAGAGAAATCCCTAGATTTGTCTCTACACAAGAGCATCCCGAGGCTGAATGCAAGACTATACATCCCTGTCTACCAAGAACAATCTACAAAGAATGAAGTACTACTAGAGCTTGCAAAGTTAGATTTCAATCTCTTACAGTCAATTCACCAAAGAGAGTTAAGAGACATCTCAAGGTAAATTTCATGAACTGAATAATGCCTATTTTTTCTCATCTTCAAATCCAACAATATGAATGCTTATTGATCATGATATGTTGATACTTTTCCTTAGGTGGTGGAAGGATATTGACCTCCAAACAAAGTTACCTTATGCTAGAGAAAGAATTGTGGAGTTGTACTTTTGGATGATGGGAGTGTATTTCGAACCACAATATGGCCGAGGTAGAATGATTTTGACCAAAATAGTTTTATTCGTAAATTTGATGGATGATACCTACGACGTTTATGGTACATGGGATGAACTCCAACTATTGACCAATGTAATGCAAAGGTCAGGGATTTGCTTTCTAATTAAAATCTCTTTCTTTTATATTTTCTTTGACCCAAAAATGTAAATTTTAGCATGAAAATGTGAGTTTGCACTGAATTTTCAGGTGGGATATTGGGGCCATGGATCAACTACCAGACTACATGAAAGTGCTTTTTCAAGCACTCGTCAATACCGTCTCTGAAATTGAGGAGGAATTAACGCCTGATGAAAAATACCGTATATCTTACTTAAAAGAATCAGTATGATATGCTTCTCTACCTTTGCTATTTTTGTTGGGATTTGTAGGCCATTTCGCGGCTGACTTTTGCTCATGAGGACAGCCACATAAGTTGACTTTTTGGCAATTTTGTCTTATTCAATTAATTCATCGGAGGTGGCTATTCTATTATGCAACAGCCAGCCGTGAAATGGCTTTCCGCGAAATTATTACATATACTTCCCTAGTTGTAATCTTCTACTGTTGGTTATTCCAGGTGAAATGTTTGAATAGATGTTACTTCGAGGAGGCCAAATGGTTTCACTCAGGGCATCATCCAACATTTGAGGAGTACATGAACATTGCTCTAACCAGTGTTTCTTACCCATTGCTCATTTTAACTTCTTTAGTTGGCATGGATGAAACTGTGAAAAAAGAGGACTTTGATTGGATTATTAGAATACCCAATCTCGTTAGGTCGGTTTCTATACTGGGACGAATCATGGATGATATCCAATCACATAAGGTATGATGAATTCATAAAAAACAAAGAAAGAAAAGTTCTATTTTTCGCATGTTTTAATTATCACAAGATTACCAATAATTCTTGTGTTTCGAACATGTAGTTTGAACAAGAAAGAGGACACATTCCTTCGTGTGTTGAGTGCTACATGAAGGAGCACAGATGCACAGAGCCAGAGGCGTATGAGAAGTTGCGAGAAATGAATTCTTTGGCGTGGAAAGACATCAACCAAGAACTCATTAATCCGAATCATATTCCGATGCCTATCATTATTAGGGTACTCAATTTTGCACGTGCGAATGAAATGATATACCATTACCGAGATGGATACACTGATTCAACGCATGAGACCAAAGACAGTATCGCCTTATTGCTTGTTGATCCAATTCCCCTTTGAAAATGGATACTATGCTTTGATGGTTCCTTTTACTCCTCAACTCGTGGGTGAAAGGGAAATTTCCTAAGAGACCCTTTTAACAATAAATTGTGGTCTGTTATCAAGTTTGAACGAGTCCAGCTGTTTGTCTTTCTCTTAAGCTAAATAAGGGTGCATCTGTTTGTCATTCTCTTAAGGTAAATAAGGGTGTTGTCGTTTTTGGCTATTGATTGAGTGATTGAGTTGTTTAGATTTTGTTATAGTCTCTGTTGTGAAGTTCGAAGTGTATGTTTGTCTTTATCTTAAGCTTAATAAGAGTGTTATCCTTTGAGGAAACTATGAGAATTTAGCTTTGGATTTGAGTAATTGATATGTTTACATTTGTTATAAGTGTTTTAATTTTGTATGAAACAAGTACTCGTGCTCATTAACAGTGTGATTTTAACCAATGATTATCTCATTAAAATCCACTAAGACCTCATTCCTAAACTCTCCATTCACTAAATTGAGGCACATATTATATAACAAATCAACATACCCCAATATCATTTTAAGGTAACTAGGTCCCCATAGATATTTTCAAGAAGTTCGAATCAGATATTCTGAGGGTGCTGATAAATTCACGCCTTGTAAGGATGAATTCAGCCCCCCTTCACCTGGCTTCACAACCGGTACAACACCAACACAAAACCGGTACAACTCTGAAATACCCTGAAATATCCCCATTTGAAATTCGTCCCTTCCCTTTAGAGGGAGGGTATTTTCATCCTCACCCTAATTACGTGATTAGGGCTTTTCTTAAATTAGTATAAATACTAATCTTTGGATAAAACCTACAGATTGTTTGCAAAACATAAGAGAGGAGGCTGTGGGTGAAGAGCAAAACCGGTACATCAAACAGGAAGAAAAAGAAAAATTAATACATTGCTGATTTAATTATTACAAGCCAGTAATTTTATAGTCCATACGAACCATGGGCTGAGGTCTAAGAGTCCTTCGATGCCCAATTCTCATCGTGCACA
The DNA here is from genome assembly GCF_043159265.1 of Tasmannia lanceolata. NCBI lineage: Eukaryota > Viridiplantae > Streptophyta > Magnoliopsida > Canellales > Winteraceae > Tasmannia > Tasmannia lanceolata. The sequence goes on from NW_027518693.1 coordinate 2,139,279, forward strand.
TCTGTCCAACAAGAGCAATTTATACATCCATACAAAAACACTATGAACCGAGATCAACCATTGATCTTGGGTCCACCATGATCAAAAGATAAAAAACATGATGAATACTTCCACAAACCCTAGTTTTAGATTGATTGAAATCAATTAGTGGAACGAAAACCCAAGGCAAAACCCATATGAGAAAAAACATATCAGTACGAACATGGTGGACCGCGTGGGGCTGTCTGTCCTCTGATAAATTTTTTAAAAAACCAGAGAAGTCACTGCGGTCGACTGGTGACCCCCTAGCAGTCGACCGCCAAATTTCTAGTTTTCTCATGTTTCACTTCTCTTCGCCATATCTCTCAATTCAACCGTTGGATTTTTTACTTCTTGCGCTCATTGGTTTCTGTCATCACAATTAAGGAATCCACTGATCTCAACGAATCGTTCAAAATTCTATTGATCAAGAACCAAAATTATTCAAGCACAATTCCAATTCAAATTAGAAAATTCTGACAATCCACAGTCTCCGATAGATGTGAATGGGCTTCGGGTGCACCGGTAAAAACCATGCTCTATGATTTATTGAAAATTTTCCAATCTAAGTAACTATCGGCTGTAAGAGCAATGGAAGCCGGTGGTAGGATAAACACACGATGGAAGCTTGTGTGCACGAAAAACAATTTTTTTCTTTTCCATCTACAAAACCAAGATCCTAGTTACAAGCATGGACGGATTCAGGAGGGGGGCAAGGTGGCCCCCTAAAAAATCTGATTTTATTTTTCTCATATTAGTTTAAATTCCTAAAATACCCTATTGCCCCCTTTTATTTCTTGATTTTGCAATGAATGGGGAAGTTGCCCCTTTCAACTTTTTTGCTAAATCGTATCTTTGCTTTTTACAAAAACTGATTCATGCCTTTTTTGTTGGCGTGTGATACATCCACTCCTTTTTTACACGGGACAGCCCAATGCAGTGTAAAAGAGTCGTCATAAATTCACTAGAGAGAGCTGTTCTAAGTAAAAACAGGGGGCTAATTTATCACTTGCCTTTTTTTGTGCAAAACTGAAAACATGTTTTACTTAAAAACGAATTCTAATTTATCACTTGCCTTTTTTTTTTTACAAAACTGAAAACGTGTTTTACTTAAAAACGAATTCTCCCCTTTTTATTTGCGCAAAACCCTTAATTTTGAGAAAGGACTTCGATTAGGGTTTCATTCTCCCATCTTCTTCAATCTCGAGACGATTTTTAGGGTTATTGTTTCTTCCATGTTTGGATTGAGTCGGAGATTTCATTCAACTGCCGAGGTATGTTTATATCGTTCTCTTTCTCAATCTTTCTCTCTTTATCTCTCAACCTTTCCATCCTTCATTTCAATCTTTTTTTAATTGTCAGAGTGTGAATAACTTTAAAATTCTCTCTCCCTCTCTCTCTGATTTTTTAGTAATGAATTGTTTTACTGGATTTAAAGTTCTCAAAACATGAAAACTCGCCGAGAAGAGTTGAGCAAACTTTCCTTAGGCTTGAAAAAATCGTTGTAATTGATTTTTTTAATTGAAATTAGTTAAATTTATTGTTTGTGTTATCTTTTATTTTTTAATACTTTATAAAGATTTATTAATTATTATATAACAATCTTTGTTCGCCCCCTGGATGCAATTTCCTGGATCCGTCCCTGGTTACAAGATTCATATTGGTGGTAAATTGAAATTCAAAAGTAGAGAAAACTTTACCACATATTATTAGAAATGATTATCACTGCTTGATCTACTCCCCTCTAGGTGCTCAACGTTTCTTTCTCAAACCCGAGCTCTCTGAAAATTGAAGTAGCCCTTTCGTTGCACGGATGAAGGAGGAAGAGAAGATGAACATGGGATCCAATCCCAACACTTGGAGGTCCTTGTAGTTTCTTGTTGTTCCAAGGATTTGAACAAGAAGAGAGATGGAAGAGGAAGAAAATGAATTTGCAAAGGAATGGGAGGTATCTATATGAAGAAGAAATAGGAAACCTACTATGGATCCCCTTGAATTTTGGAAATCTCAATTAATCAAAACTCTTTTACTAATTTGTTTCCAAAATAAACACATCCAAAATGTTTTTTTGCATGTTTTTTGGAAATCTCGATTGTAATCTTAATACACCAGTAAGAATCCTACCTACTTAACCCCAGCTTACCTACGAAAAAATTGTTTTTAGGCAGAACATGCATTTACAAATTTTATCTTCTAAATGAATGCATATTTTTTTCATTAAAACAATTTCAAAGCATAATTTCTTCTGTCGCCCTGCGCATTGCACGAGCTGTCTTACGAGTGGTATATATAAGCACGAACATGATTCCTAATTTCTGTTGAAGATGACATTACATGGTTGTGGACAACAAAAAATTATGTATTGATATAGGCCAATTCTACGCAGTAACCAAAAGAAATTTTTTTTTTTTATGAGTAAAAAAATGATAGGGAAATGAAATTGAGAATTTGCTACTCACTGTTTTGATAATGACACTCATTACTTTACTAATCACTCTTTGTTTCGATAAACCATCTCCTAACAAGCAAAACACCTTCTTAAAAAAATAAATAAATAAATAGACGGGAACCTATATTTCAGTGAAGAAATGTGATCGGTGATTGCAACACATGTACGAAAAGACAAGAAAGAGGCCCATGTTTTGTGGGGGTTGATTTTAGCATTCAGAAAAATGACCAAAATAACCCTACAAGGGAAATAAATTTTTAAGTAATAACCCTACATGCCTTAGGCTAATCCACCGATCGGTCGTATGACCAGGGCCTTGGTGGTACTTACAAAATTCATGTATTTTGAAGGACCTAGAAAGGGGATTAGGAAGAGGTCTCGAATCTAAAAGGGTTATCATTCTTTCTTTGTTCAATTCCTTCAGAATATTGGCATGCGAGGTTGGCAGCTCGGTGAATTCTCTCCTTTGTTTTTGAGCTGGTTTCTCTCCATCGTGATCGAATTTTCAGACTAAAGGCTTGAGTGGCTTCTTGCAATTTTGGGCAACCCAGCTTTGGGCAGCGGCATCCTCAGCCATGATATCCATATTGATGAAGTGCTCGGAGCTTTAGCATTTGCAGCAGTGGGTAGACATATGTTGTATCTAACTCTTCACTTGATTGACGTCACCAGCTAATATGGCGAACTGCAGGGAGAAGTTCATTATCAAATTTTCCATCTTGGCTAATGTGGGTGTCTTAGGTGGTCCGGCCATTTGAATGGGATCAGACAGACAAAATTACCGTTGAGCCAAATGGGATTTAGAGACGTCAAGTGGACTGTGAAATTCCTGTCATGGAAGCAATAAGTACCAAGTTTGTAACCAGAGCTAGGATGCTTTTCATCTCTTAAGTAAACCAAGATTGAAAACTTCATGTAAGTAATGTGTGATAGATTCAGATCCTCATGGATTCAGATTCCTCTAACATAACGGCCATGACCACAGCATGTACTGCGAGACAATGAACATGAGAGCGCAATACCAGGATGGATTTCAGAATAAGATGACAATCACAAAGATTTCCAATGAAATAAATGCCCGTAGTAACATAGAACCGAAAAAGTTAAGAGGATGAAAGACCATTATGGACACGACCAGCAAGGGGGATGCCCTAGTCTAAACTAAGGACAATTGGAATGAAATCTTAGGGGCTAAAAGATGAACTTTTAAGGTGATGCCACTAGTTTAAAAGGAATATGACCTCAAATTAGGAATGAGAATGCCCCTAAAAACTTGGCCTTAACCTAGGGACATGAAATCCTAAGTTAGGATTTAAGATGACATGGAAAGGAATTCCTAATTAAGGGAATAGAACCCTAAGCTTAGGTTTGAAAAAAAAATGAGCTCTAAAAAGAAATCCTAAGCTATAAGAGATATATATGATCCACTAGTAATCCAGGGCCATGCTATGCATGGCTGCAAAAGGGTGGGCTCCACGCTAATCAAAACATGAGGTGCAAAATGGTAGGCCCCAAGCAAGAAGGATGGATAAAGAGGTCAAAAAAGCATAATCAAACATGGCACCGCCCATAAGATAACTTGATCGCACCGCCGATAAGGCAACCTGATGCACGGGGAAAGAAAAAAATGAATCGTATCAGATCATCAAATCAGAAATTTTAATCAAAAAATCTCTAAAGGGGAGATAGAAAAGTGTGTTTACTGGAAGTGTTAATTATACATCCATCTCTATTGGTGTTGACCTCTAGGATCTAATTAGAGGCTTCTCATATTAAAGAAAGAACGCATATATGGGTTGGTGGAGCATTAAGCTAGATAAGAACAACTGATTCTACTCATTTATTCTTCATTTTCTTTTGTTAATGAAGCTCCACTTTCTGTTCATCTTGTGTGTGAAGCTCTTATGATATCTCTCTTTTGTAGCTCTAGAGAAGCTATAAATGGTAGTCTACTATCTAAATAATGAATTATTGTGATCTCTATTGATATTTAGATTGTGTTTAAATATCCAATGAACCATAAAATTCATTGTCTGTCTTGGGGAAGCTCCAGGCTTTGTTTTCTACTAATTGGTCTGTTTCAACATTCTCCGGTTTTGATTTCCAGTCATTCCTTGTGTTATATGTTTAGATCTTTTTGAATTTTTTTCCTGGTTTATGCTCTTTCTGATGACACGGATCACAACCCGTAGAGAAAAGCAATATCAGTGCCCAGTGCTAAATGCTTAAAACCTTACCCTTATTCCCTTCCACACTGTGTTTCTTCTTTTTAGCACATTTCTGTCAACAACCGTATCCATCTTAGCATGTGACCCAAGTTCAAAGCTTTTGAACTCTCCAAGAGAATAAAGAAAAAAGGAAAGCTACCAAGATCGTTCACATATGTACTAATTTTATCATCCAAAAAGTCCAAGAAAAAGATGTATGCATTGCCATTACGCCGGTCCAATCGATTGCATTCAGGGTTGTAAGACCTCAGAATATCCAAATCCCAGGTACGATCAAATTCCTACCTGCAGTAGAAAATAGAGAAAAAGTAAAGAAAATAAAGGCGAAAATACATTCAAAGATCAAACCCCACAAAATAAATACCCAAATTCAGAAAGTGCGACCTGTGTCCAAATTCACCATGGGAAAAAAGTACCCAAAACCTGATAAAATAAAAAATCATCAACCCAATAAAAACACATAAGAAGAGAGAAATGGATTACCAGAGGTGTACCGGTGGGAGTGAGAGGTGGTTGAGAGAAGACCGACTAAAAGAATCCTTGAAATTAATCGCGGCTGATTGTTTAGTGGCCATCTGCGAGAGAGAGAGAGAGAGAGAGAGAGAGAGAGAGAGAGAGAGAGAGAGAGAGAGAGAGAGAGAGAGAGAGAGTACCTAAATAAATGGCACAAATGACGCAGGAAATTTGATTCTTCTGGAGAGAGACATGTTGCGTACTCCCACTGGATGAGGATGGCGAACTTTATGGTTAGGGCTTGGGTTGTGATCAGGGTGAGGGAGGGGTGGTGATGGTGGGGGGATTGAGGTAAAGGAGAACGATAGGTGTATGGGGTTTAAGTGCTGAGATCTGGTAACTTTTGCAGAGGAAAAATAAAACAGAGCAGAAACAGAAGAAGAGAAGAAGAAAAAGAAGGGAGGGAGAGAGAGAGAAGGAATTTTTTTTTGCCCTGTTCTCTGACGACAATCCCTTTCTAAGGATCATATCCTAACGAATTCTTACAGCTGTCCATTCTCAGTAACAAACTGGTATTACACTGCCCTTCTACATACGAAATACTGAAATACCTAAACAATCGGATTTAAAGGAAAACTACCTTATTACTGACTAATCCTGTATATAATCATCCATCCAATTTGGTTTACGCCTTAATCTTTTTCCCCTGTTACAATTCTCCAACTCTGGCTGAGCCTCATCTTCTGCCTTGTTTTCTATTTCTTCCATTCCAATGCTTGAATCAGGCTCCTTGGTCTCTTGCAATTCTGATGTTCTATCAATGCCGACCCCATCAAAATTAACCTTGTCCTCAAGGTTCAAATGGGGGTATTCCTGTTGTAAGTCCTGCAAACCTTCCCATGAAGTATCCTCTGGAAGGAGTCCATTCCATTGAATAAGCACTTGCTCTACTGGTATGTCCCCTTTGAGAATAGTTCTGACACCAAGAATTGCTAAAGGACTGATAAGTGGTTTATTATTGAAACTCTGAACAGGAAGAGTGCAAACGGATTGGGGAAGTGGACCATGAAAAGGTTTGAGCTAGGAAATATGAAAAACAAGGTGGATTTTGCTGCCCTCTGGAAGTTTCAATTTGTAGGCTACCTTCCCTATTTTTTCTTCAATTTCATAAGGTCCATTGAACCTTTTGCTGAGTTTTTGAGATACTCTGTTTTCCACTGATTGCTGACGATAGGGTTGCAATTTAAGCAGGACCCAACTACTCACCTCAAACTACTTGTCAGTTCGTTTCTGGTCAGCTAAACATTTCATTCTTGATTGAGATTGTTGCAAATGAAGCTTCAATCGGTTGAGTAGTTCATCCCGTTGTGTCAGTTCAGTGTCTACTGCCTCAATCATTGAAGATCCGGGAATATACGCTGGTATGGTTGGTGGTTGACATCCATAAACTGCTTCAAAATGCGTCATTTTTATAGCAGTGTGAAAGGACGTGTTGTATGAGAATTCCGCCCAAGGAAGATAAGAATGCCATAGTTTGGGATTGTCTAGTGAAAATGCTCTGAGGTATTGTTCCACACATCTATTCAGAACCTCTGATTGACCGTCCGTCTGCGGATGGTAGGCAGAGGAAAGCTTCAATGAAGTGCCACTCAATTTGAATAATGAGGACCAGAAGTTGCTAATAAAAATGGGGTCCATGTCGGACACAATAGATTTCGGACAGCCATGAAGTTTAATTACAATTTCTGTGAACAGCTTTGCTACCCGTACTGCATTGTAGGTCGTCGGTAATGCTCCTAAATGAGCATATTTTGAGAGACGATCAATGACGATGAAGATAACAGTGAACCCATTTGAGAGTGGTAACCCAGTGATAAAATCCATGGAAACATCCTCCCATATCAGTTGGGGTATAGGTAATGGCTGTAACAATCCAAGCGGAGGTGAAGTAGAATACTTTGTTTGCTAGCAAACTAAGCTATCTTTGCTGAATTTCTTGACATCAGTTCTGAGATCTTTCCAGAAAAAACTTGCCGAAATTCATAAGAAAGTGCGTAATGCCCTACCATGTCTGCTTGGGGGGGTATTATGGAATTCGCGCATGATTTGGTATCTTAGTGGTGAAGTAGAACTGATAAACAATATCTGATTATGGAAAATGAGTCCATTCCGCAGTGTGAATTCTGGTGTTGCCTCCCCTTGTGGACCCCGATCCGAGAGGACGAGTGCTGAGGGACACGAGATCCCCTTACAATCCTCAAAGATCTCCACATGTGAAGGAGAACTCTACCAAGGAACTCTCGAAATGAATGTCACCCTCATAGTATAGCACGAGTGGCGATAAAAATGAGATACCTCTTGATCCAAGGATAAATCTCAAACCAAGACTTACTTAAAACAAACTCAGAGTCGTCATCCATGGATAGGCCATGGAACCCCAAAAATAAATATGCTCTATATACCATGGATAACCAGAAATATATATGGGCTCATGCCTGATTACGATTGGAGAAGGTCCGAAGAGCACCCCCAATTCGTCCGAGTGCAAGCACTTGGTCTCTTATGCCATTTATTATTAACCTTGAAGAGTTTTTGGTGAAAATCATGTAAAGTATGAACAAATATCCCCAAGTGGACGTCTACCTAAACATGCATGACCCGGGGATAAAATAATAAGCATGCACAAAATAAATTGAAGAAGTGTCGCATAATCACAGCTAGGTTATGAGTGACATGCCTAACTGGTGTCTAAGTTCTGGTGGACAAACACATGCATACTACAGCTAAAGGTATAAGGTCTGCACAGGATGAGAAATCTAAAACTAGCAGTTAATCATGAAATGAATTAAGATACAGTAAACGAAAAAAAGAATAAACAGAAATACGGGCAGATAAAAGAATAAGCATGTGAGTAAGCCAAGAAATGAACACACACTATCATGATCCTATGAAAAAAATCATCATCAATATACAAACTCAAGCCCTAAAGTGCTAGCAACAGACCCTAAGACTCTAATGCTTAAGCCCGAGTTTTAGATGATCTGATGTTCATCCAAAGAAGCTTACGTATCCCCGTCTCCACAAGAATCAAGGCAACGTAATTCTTCGCACCTATTCTAAGCTATGATATCTAAGATATCTAGACATCTATCCTAGACTCGACCTAAAAGACCGGACTAGTTATTAAAGCTTCTTGTGCAATTATTTATATTTCAGTGAATTGTGAATTTTAGGACACCCTATATGCCCTAACTAAATGCAGGTTAGCCTTAGGCTAATGCTGGTGATTCCTACAATCTATGTGTAACTAGGCTGTGTGTCCTAAGAAATACAATGGGATCACTAACGCATCCTAGACCTAGTCATCAGTCGGCGATGTGAATCACCAACTGACCGGACGGATGCGTAACAAACTCCTAACTCTAACACAAATACAAACACAAACACAAAACAATCAAACAACACATCAAGGAGAAACTCCTAACTCGAAAACTCTCTATCTAGGACAAACTCCTAACTCTAGAGGAAGATCTTTTGAAACCCGGGTTTTAAAGTTGTTTGAATAATTTTTGAAAGATTTACAAAGTCTATTTACAAAGTTTGGCTGGACTTGGGATAAAGATCCCAAGCTGCACTACGTACCTCGTGGAAGAGGATCAAGCCAACGTAGTTCGAAATAAGAATTTCCTGAACTACTTCTAAATAAAAAAACTCAACACATTAGATGATTTAAGGTTTTTGATGTTTTCAAATATTTTTGATGTTTTAAATTTCTAATGTTTTTTGGATTTTAAAATTATTCAATACTTTAGGACCTTTAAATGTTTTAACTCTTAAAAGGAACACGCAAGTAACACCACAAACTAGGGCAAAGCCCTAAATCTAAAGGGAAAACCCTGAATAAGCAACTAGTGCCTCAAAGAGACGATCCATAACAAGTAAACAAGTGTTCCAAGAACAATGAAAATGATCTAAGGTCCCAAGCCAGCAAAGCTCTAATAATAAAGAAGAAGACAAGGACTCTAAAGGACTAACTCCTAAGCCATATGACAAACTAACAGTCTATGAAATAGACTCCTAAACAATCAATACAAAAAAGGGATGCAAGTAAGTCAAAGCACATCAAAGCAAGCAACAATCAATACCAATTAGCTGTCGACATGTGGCCCACGAAAGGGCTCACCCAGAAGTTAACACCAGCCTCAGGGGTAGCCAGGTAATCCACCTAGGGCAGGTAAAATTTGGCCCACTCATGGGCTACCAGATTGTATTGAGTGTAAAGCTGAATGGGATCATGGTTTTGCATTGATTGCATATACATGTGGTAAATTACATTCCTACCCTTATGGGTACTAAATTAATGGTGTAATCAATACACGTTTTGCATCTCCTAATACAAAATTAGTAAGAGGATCAATTATAAAGATTGTACCCATTAATTACTTACATACGCAAAATATTTTCCTATTTAACAATAGGATCTACGTGGACATATTTCACCAACTCTCTAACTCAGTCCTTTAAATTCTCCGGTATCCTAGCCTTCAATTCACATTGTTCTTGAAACAAAATCGAATAGCCTTCCACTCACATTGCCATGGCTCATCAAGGCTGCCCCTCCAATTCTTCCTCCACGCCCCATTTGTCTAGTAGTGAAAAGGAGGTCTTTCGCCAATCAACAAACTTTCATCCTGACATATGGGCTGATTTTCTTCTTACATTGTCTTCTCGTGATATGGTATGTACCATCCATACAGGTTGATTTTTTGGCAGATTTTGTCTTATTAATTTAATTTATCTGAGGTAGCTGTTCTCACATGCAAAAGCCAGAGGTGAAATAGCTGTCTCCGAAATTGCCTAGCAAATTCACACACACACACACACACATATATGATGGGTGGCCGTGAAGACTAAAAAAGTAGGTACGACCCACCTTTTTTGATGATCCAAACCGTTCATCTGTTTGGGCACAACGGAAATAGGTTGTGCCCTAAAAATCAGTTCCATAGGATGATCCTAACCCTCAAATCTGAACTGATCTGAATATGGAGATTTCCAAAAATCATTTATGGAATCTTCTACATATCGAAGGGTTAGGATCATCCTATGGAACTGATTTTTGGGGCACAAACAGATGAACGGTTTGGATCCTCAAAAAATATGGGTCGTACCTACTTTTTTAGTCTTCACGTGTTTTCACGGCCACCCATCATATTATTGAGAATTTATATGATGGGTGGCCGTGAAAACACGTGAAGTCTAAAAAAGTAGGTATGACCCACTTTTTTTGATGATCCAAACCGTTCATCTGTTTGGGCAGAACGTAAATAGGTTGTGCCCTGAAAATCAGTTCCATAGGATGATCCTAACCCTCAGATCTGAACTGCTATGAATATGGAGATTTCCAAAAATCATTTATGGAATCTTCTACAGATCGAAGGGTTAGGATCATCCTATGGAATTGATTTTTGGGGCACAAACATATGAATGGTTTGGATCATCAAAAAATATGGGCCGTACCGACTTTTTTTGTCTTCACGTGTTTTCACGGCTACTTTTTATATGATGAGTGGCCGTGAAAACACGTGAAGACTAAAAAAGTAGGTACGACCCACTTTTTTATAAATATGATGAGTGGCCGTGAAAACACGTGAAGACTAAAAAAGTAGGTACGGCCCACTTTTTTTTTATGATCCAAACCGTTCATCTGTTTGGGCACAACGTAAATAGGTTTTGCCCTAAAAATCAGTTCCATAGGATGATCCTAACCCCCCGATCTGAACTGATCTGAATATGGAGATTTTCAAAAATCATTTATGGAATCTTCTACAGATCGAAGGGTTAGGATCATCCTATGGAACTGATTTTTGGGGCACAAACACATGAACGGTTTGGATCATCAAAAAATATGGGTCATACCTACTTTTTTTTGGACTTCACGTGTTTTCACAGCCACCCATCATATAAATTCTCTCTCTCTCTCTCTCTCTCTCTCTCTCTCTCTCTCACACACACACACACACACATATATATATGGGTCGTACCTACTTGTTTTTAGACTTCACGTGTTTTCACGGCCACCCATCATATAAATTAATTCTCTCTCTCTCTCTCTCTCTCTCTCTCTCTCTCTCTCTCTCTCTCTCTCTCTCTCTCTCTATATATATATATATATATATATATATATATATATATATATATATATATATATATATATATTCTCTTCTGCTATATATATCTAATCTAATACTATATAGTAGAAGAGAAAATAAGAGAATTTTTTGTGGAATTACACATCACTTTTTTTTATTTTTTTTTAACAAAGGCACCCATTCAACACACATATTTTCAATCCTACTCCCTCTATGCTTTTTAACAAAGGCACCCATTAAAGCCACATAATTTCAATCCTACCCCCTCCTTTATGCTTTTTTAATAAAAAAATCTATAGGGTGATCTTAACCATCCGATTTAAGAGGAACAACATATTATGGAAACCTCTATAAGATTAGAAGGCTAGGATCAGTCTATGGAAATAATTTTTGGGGCACAACCTATTTATGTTGTGTTCCATCACATGGACGGTTTGGATCAACTTGTGATGTGGTCCGTACAGTTCTTTGTCGGCCAGGGTTTTTTACTAGTATATCTACTATTCAGTATCTGCTATATAGCAAAAGAGAAAATGCTTGAATTGTTTCATTTATTTGTGAATTCTGTGAATTTAACACTTCACCCCCAAATAGATAAATACCTCTTATGCCCTCAAATTCCAGCGAGTCTAAGTGAAAAATACCTCCTATCCCCTCAAATTCCCACGAGCTCACGTCTTCTTCTTCTTTCTGTTCTATGAAGATTTTTTGGTCTTTGTTTCCACTGTGAGAGATAGAATACTACATCAACCTCCATTCCCATCTTATCAACGTCCCTCTCTCTTTCTCATTCTCTCAACACATAGATTAGGGTTTTTCAACATCATTTTCAGTTTTCCTTCATCTTCTTCCTCTGTTGTTTGCCACCTAACAACAGATGTACTTTTTTATTTGAAAGTTATGATTTTTTGTCCCCTTTTCCAAAATGAGAGAGAAGGCTATGCTTCTGATCTCCCTTTTTCCCCTTCTCTTATTCAATTTTTGGGTTTTCCTGATCTTTTTTTCATCCTCTTTCTTCAATTTTGGGGTTTTTTAACCCGGGCATATGTGTTTTCTAAATAATACATGAATACCTAGAGTGGTGTTTCCATCTTCTCTATGTGTTGCTTGATTGAGAAATTAGACATGGTATTTTTGGGATCTTTGCCAATTAGAAAACTCAATCCTCAACCCACACAAAAAATCCCCTACTTTTATACATATTGATCGTTGTTGTAGCTCTCTATGATATTCGGGTTGGTTATTCCAAATAAGTCAGTACAATCTGGAGCATTAAAAGGATCTGAATGATATAGCTGCTCTAATTTAATTCAAGCTTATTTACCCCATTTACTTTCAATTGCAATATATGAGATATAGCTGCTCCGTTGAGTGGGAACTGTAACTTCTTGAAGGTAATTTTTGCACCTCAACCCTCATTCAACTTCTAATTTTCTCAGTTATTTTCATTAAGAAAAAAAAACCCAATCTCTCCTGTCAAGAAGCCATCCTACTTCATATATGTTTAGCGGTAGACTGTTAATCTCGAGGCTCTGCTTTTATGAGAGAGAGAGAGAGAGAGAGAGAGAGAGAGAGAGATGGTTAAAGTATAAAAGATTAAAAAACACCATCTCCAACAGCTTAAGTTTTGAAGTAACTGGTAGTTTCCCATGGTATCAGAGCAAAGGTCCTGAGTTCAAACCATCTTGTGAGTAAAAATCCACAAGAGATGGCCAACCCAAAAGTGGGGCCACATGTGCTACGTGTAGGCCAACCCAAAAAAAGAGGGGTCATACGTGAGAGGGAGTGTTAAAGTATAAAAGATTAAATGACGCCATCTACAACAGCTTAAGCTTTTGGAGTTAATGGTAGTTTCACAGAGATTCTAGGGTTGCAATTTTACAATATATAGTTGAACACCAGATTTTTCATATTAAATGGAATCTTGCATGCACGTTGATACCTGAATGCAGAAGAATGGCTGCGAGGTTACCTTTTCCTTGAAGTGATTGCTATTGCTAATTAGTTGTTGCTTATAAATTATGACGGTGTATGTTGAACGGCATATTTTGTTAAGTAAATAGATGTTTGTGAGACTTCTATCGGTATATGAATATTTTTGAGTATTTGTTCGTCTTGTTCTATTACTAATTTTTAAATTTACTTTTATACAATACACATGTGAACTAATTTAATTCAGTGTCTTCCATACAAGTCTAAAAAGGGTTTGATGCAGCAAGGATCCAAGTTATTGTATTTTGAAATTCACATAAATCCCGATTTTTAAAAGTTCTTGATAAATTAGATCAAAACGAACAAGAAATGGTCTAATTCAAAAGTAAATTCGACAATTTTAAAAGAAAATTATTGATCTAACTATATTTTATTTAGAGTTTTAAAAGAAATCAATCGCTAAAAGAGCTAGAATGAAGAATAATGCTTTATTAGAGTGGAGTTCATTTGACTACCTCGTGGAGCATCAAAATCAAGTAACTCCAACATGTTTTCGATTTGAATTTCCTAGATCAAAAGATTGATCCCTATTCCTAGAGCCATAATTAATTGGTCAAATAAAAGAATGAAAAAGACAATAGAACTATCGAATAAAGAAACTGAAATGACATGAATTCTACTCTAATAAATGATACGATAAGAGAAATTCTAAGCTAATATGGAAATCAAAATAAAATTACATAAAAATTGAAATGAAATTTATTGTTGCAATGATGATCTCTTGATCTTCTTCTCCAGCACGTAATCCAAAGAGAAAAGTATTTCTCCTGGATCTACCCTTATTTTCCTCTGTTAAATCAAAACTAAAATTCTATGTAGTTTGGAGAGAAGAATAAATTCAATTCTGAAGTCTAGAATTTGAATTTTCCTGTACGTCTTGAATTGTCTTGTGTGTCTAATTGCATTGGTTTTAGTTCTTTATATGGACTACAATTCTGAGGTCATGATATTTTAGTCGGTGTAAGATAAAAAAACTCTACCTATATTTCAGAATTTGGATTCATCAATAAGAAAGCTACAAAATTAATCATCATCGGCGCACTTCAACTTACTAAAGGAAAGGCCGGTAGGACAAATGTGGTAATTTCTTTTGCAAATGTGGCTGATGCGAAAGCACAATATGTAGTAAATTTATTTATTTTTTGCACGACTGACAAAAGCCTAAGGAATTCTCGATCCTCGAATTGGCATATCTCTCTGAAAATTTAAAACTTTGAAAATTTTAATGCCAAATGACAAGTTTGGTCCTCACTAAGAATTCTCGCTGGACCTATGGCGCTGGTTAGAAGAGAAATTAGATTTGGTGGGTCCTACTCTAATACAAATTTGTAAGGAAAAATCCTAGAGAGGTGAATAGGTAGCTGTCTTGTTCTATTTATAATGATCCTCTATGAATTGATCATTTTCCCTCCTATGTGATTATGGTCTCGATTTTGATGGTTTCAAGGTGATTAATGGTTAGTATGAAGATCCTAGATATAGGGCGAGCCTAGGCGCAACGGTAAGGTTGCTCCATTGTGACCTAATGGTCACGGCTTCTAGTCCCGGAAACAGCCTCTCTGCAATTAAGGCTGCATCCATCTAGCCCTTCCTAGACCCGCGCAATGGCAAGAGCCTCGTGCACTGGGCTTAAGAGTGAATTGACATTAAAAAGCGTTACAAGTCTGCCCCATACCCTCATTTAAAGGGGTGTGAATAATCATTTCCCAATATTTATTTTCATTTTGTTTCTCCTCCTCATCGTAATTTCCAATACGTGGAACCCCTTTCATTGTTTACCAAAAACTAATATTTCGGCGATGAATAGAAACCCTTTTACGTGGTGTAAGGTGTTTGTCCAGGGGCATGATGCATTGGCTGAACAACGAGTTAAAGAACTGAAAGAAGAAGTTAAGTGCATACTAAGCAATGCCAGCGATCCCGTCCAAGAAATGAATTTGGTAGATGAGGTTCAACGCCTTGGAGTGGCCTATCACTTCGAAACTCAAATCGAGGAGGCATTAAGACGCATGTACGATTCATATACAAATGGCGTATACAATGATGATGATGATGATCTTAATGTTGTTTCTATCCGATTTCGACTACTTAGACAACAAGGATATAATGTCTCATCCGGTATGACTACCTATTTGTTTGATGTTCTATTAATTTAGTGTGCTTTTGCTAGTTTGTGCATATCATTATTCGTAGTTTCTATTTTTGATGATGCATGTAACAAATTATAATTGTAAAACAGATGTATTTTTGAAATTTATGGACGACGAAGGAAACTTCAATGTCATCTTAGCAAGCAACACTCTAGGTATGTTGAATTTGTATGAAGCGACACATCTTAGTACACAAGGAGAAGTTATACTAGATGATGCCTTGGCATTCACCAGAAAGCACCTCAAGTCAATGATACCCCTCCTAAGCCCTACTCTTGCGAGACATGTAGAGAAATCCCTAGATTTGCCTCTACACAAGAGCATCCCGAGGCTGAATGCAAGACTATACATCCCTGTCTACCAAGAACAATCTACAAAGAATGAAGTACTACTAGAGCTTGCAAAGTTAGATTTCAATCTCTTACAGTCAATTCACCAAAGAGAGTTAAGAGACATCTCAAGGTAAATTTCATGAACTGAATAATGCCTATTTTTTCTCATCTTCAAATCCAACAATATGAATGCTTATTGCGCATGATATGTTGATACTTTTCCTTAGGTGGTGGAAGGATATTGACCTCCAAACAAAGTTACCTTATGCTAGAGAAAGAACTGTGGAATTGTACTTTTGGATCTTGGGAACTTATTTCGAACCACAATATGGCCGAGGTAGAATGATTTTGACCAAAATAATTTTATTCGTATCTTTGATGGATGATACCTACGACCTTTATGGCACATGGGATGAACTCCAACTATTGACCAATATAATCCAAAGGTCAGGGATTTGCTTTCTAATCTTCTCCTCAGATTTCTAATCCATAAATGCGAGATTTGACCCAAAAATGTAAATTTTAGGCTGAAAATGTGAATTTGCACTGAATTTTCAGGTGGGGTATTGGGGCTATGGATCAACTACCAGACTACATCAAAGCGTTTTTTCAAGCAATCGTCAATACCATCTCTGAAATTGAAGAGGAATTAACGCCTGATGAAAAATACCGTATATCTTACTTAAAAGAATCAGTATGATATGCTTCTCTACGTTTGCTATTTTTATTGGGATTTGCTAGGCAATTTCGAGGAAAGCCATTTCGCGGCTGACTTTTGCACATGAGGACAGCCACATAGGTTGACGTTTTGGCAATTTTGTCTTATTCAATTAATTCGTCTGAGGTGGCTGTTCTATTACTATTATGCAACAGCTAGCCGTGAAATGGCTTTCCGCGAAATTATTACATATACTTCCCTAGTTGTAATGTTCTACAGTTGGTTATTCCAGGTGAAATGTTTGAATAGAAGTTACTTCGAGGAGGCCAAATGGTTTCACTCAGAGCATCATCCAACATTTGAGGAGTACATGAACATTGCTCTAACCAGTACTTCTTACCCATTGCTCATCTTAACTTCTTTCGTTGGCATGGATGAAACTGTGAAAAAAGAGGACTTTGATTGGATTATTAGAATACCCAATCTCGTGAGGTCGGCTTCTATACTGGGACGAATCATGAATGATATCGCATCACATAAGGTATGATGAATTCATAAAAAATAAAAAAAAGTTCTATTTTTCACATGTTTTACTTATCGCAAAGATTACCAATAATTCATGTGTTTCGAACACGTAGTTTGAACAAGAAAGAGGACACATTCCTTCGTGTATGGAGTGCTACATGAAGGACCACAGATGCACAGAGGAAGAGGCGTATGAGAAGTTGCGAGAAATGAATTCTTTGGAATGGAAAGACATCAACCAAGAACTCATTAATTCGATTCATATTCCGATGCCTCTCATTATTAGGGTACTCAATTTTGCACGTACGAATGAAGTTATGTACTATTACCGCGATGGATACACTGATTCAACACATGAGACCAAAGACAATATAGCCTTATTGCTTGTTGATCCAATTCCCTTTTGAAAATGGAGACTATGCTTTGATGGTTCCTTTTACTCCTGAACTCGTGGGCAGAAGGGAAATTTCCTAAGAGACCCTTTCAACAATAAATCGTCTCTGTTATGAAGTTTGAACGCGTCCAGCTGTTTGTCTTAAGCTAAATAAGGGTGCATCTGTTTGTCATTCTCTTAATTAACATAAGGGTGTTGTCGTTTTGGCTATTCATTGAGTAATTGAGTTGTTTAGATTCTGTTATTGTCTCTGTTGTGAAGTTCAAAGTGTATGTTTGTCTTTATCTTGAGCTTAATAAGAGTGTTATCCTTTTAGGTAACTATGAGAATTTAGCTTTTGATTGACTAATTGATATGTTTACATTTGTTGTAAGTGTTTTAATTTCCTCACCGAAACCGAAATTTTTGCCGAAATTTCAAAATTTGACGAAATAAAAAAAGCAATATTTTATCCATGCTGAAATTTCGGGCGAAATCACCGCGAAATTTTCCTGTAATTTCGCCCAAAATCAGGGAAATATTAAGTAGTGAATAAAATATACATTTTAACTGTATCTTCCTATAATTTCGGACCGAGAAATTTCAGAAAAATGAAATTTCGACTGAAAGTTTCGAAAGTTCTGTCGAAATAGAGTAACGTTTCGAAGTTACCCAGTTTCGATTTCGCTGTCGACCAAAACCTGAAATTTTGGTCAGAAATTTCGGATTTCATCGAAATTTAAAACCTTGCCCCCTATATATTAGTTCTATTTTTAGGGATAGTTAGAAGACTTTGTATTATCTAAGACATTTGTATTTCCCCTTTCTTTTAAATACTGTATCTAGAAATAGGGTTGTTGATTTGCACTTTTGATTGTAATATCTTTTAATCTTAATACACTGGTAAGGGAGCCTAACCTATGCTCATGGTTTTAAATTTCGGGTTTCGGTGGAGACCGAAACCGAAATGGCACTTACCCGAAACGTGTCATTATTTCGGTCGAAATTTCGTTATTTCCTCGTGCGAAATTTTCGGGATTTCCACCTTTATTTTTTTCGAATTTTTAATTACTTTATAATTATCCCGAAATTTCTTTTCTTTTTATCTGGGATTTACACGTCAGCATTACTCTTTTAACATTAACCCCTTTGCTGATATCTAACATTTATCTGTATGAGAAATAATTTCAGGGTAAAATCGTAATCTACATACGAAAAGTACCGACACAGGATACGGGCCATACCATACATTTTAATAGAGTGAGGAGTGCGATCATCAAAATACGGTGAGTAGTGCCATTATAAAATATGGTAGTGAGGACATTAGCACTATATATAATTTCAAACCGTCGTTGTTACTTGGATGTTCCCACGCAGGTCGGGTTCAACCTGAATTTGGGTTGGGTTGGGTCGGGTTAAGCTTTTTCGCAAATCGGGTTGGGTTGGGTTTGGAAAAATCAACCCCAATTGGAAATCGGGTTGGGTCGGGCTGGACTGTCGGGCAACCCGACCCGACCCAAAACCCGAATTTGGGTTTCATCTAAAGAAGCTCTGTATATTTGTGTTTTTCTTTTTCAACATTGAAATACTCTCCACAGTCCACAATGGACGGTTTGGATAATCCTATGGTGCGGGCCATACCGTACTTGAATAAAGTGAGGAATGTGATCATCAAAATATAGTAGTGCGGATAATATTTTCCTTTGTTAATTGTTAGTCCCTGTTTGGTTTGGATTTTGAGAACCGATTGTGAGTTAAAAACTGATTATTGGTGACTCACTATTCGTTCTCAAAATCCAAAACAACCCGGCTTGAGTTGAGGTGGGCAACAATTGGTACAATATCAAATCGGGTCAGCCCGACCCAACCCAACCCGAATTGGGTTGGGTTGACACCCAAGTTGCACCCCTAACGATGACGAAAAAACTATTTTTCCTTATTCACTATGTGCGAGTCAAGTTACAGAAATGTTGATATTACGAATGCAGGACACCTGTAAAAATATTGACGAACATAGGCTAAGATCAGCCTATATCGATTGGAGGGCTAGGATCAGCCTATGGAAATGATTTTAGGGGCACAACCTATTGATGTTGTGTTCCATCACATCGACGGTTTAGATCAACCTATGATGTGGTCTGTACAATTTTAAATGGATAGCACGTGCATTTTTACTAGTTACTTACAAACGCAAAATATTTTCCTATTTAACAATAGGATCTACATGGACATATTTCACCCACTCTCTAACTCAGTCCTATAAATTATCCGGCATCCTAGCCTTCAATTCACATTGTTCTTGAAACAAAATCGAGTACACCCTTCCACTCACATTGCCATGGCTCATCAAGGCTGCCCCTCCGATTCTTCCTCCACGCCCCATTTGTCTAGTAGTGAAAAGGAGGTCTTTCGTCAGTCAGCAAACTTTCATCCTGACATATGGGCTGATTTTCTTCCTACATTGTCTTCTCGTGATATGGTATGTACCATCCATACAGGTTGATTTTTGGCAGATTTTGTCTTATTAATTTAATTTATCTGAGGTAGCTGTTCTCACATGCAAAAGCCAGAGGTGAAATAGCTTTCTCCGAAATTGCCTAGCAAATTCACACACACACATATATATATATATATGATGGGTGGCCGTGAAAACACGTGAATACTAAAAAAGTAGGTACGGCCCACTTTTTTTTATGATCCAAACCGTTCATATGCTTGGGCACAACGTAAATAGGTTGTGCCCTAAAAATCATTTCCATAGGATGATGCTAACCCTCAGATCTGAGCTGATATGAATATGGAGATTTCCAAAAATCATTATTGGAATCTTCTACAGATCGAAGGGTTAGGATCATCCTATGGAACTGATTTTTGGGGCACAAACAGATGAACGGTTTGGATCATCAAAAAATATGGGTCGTACCTACTTTTTTAGTCTTCACGTGTTTTCACGGCCACCCATCATATTCTTGAGAATTTATATGATGGGTGGCCGTGAAAACACGTGAAGTCTAAAAAAAGTAGGTACGACCCACTTTTTTTTATGATCCAAACCGTTCATCTGTTTGTGCCCCAAAAATCAGTTCCATAGGATGATCCTAACCCTCAGATCTGAACTGATATGAATATGGAGATTTCTAAAAATCATTTATGGAATCTTCTACAGATCGAAGGGTTAGGATCATCCTATGGAACTGATTTTTGGGGCACAAACAAATGAACGGTTTGGATCATAAAAAAATATGGGCCGTACCTACTTTTTTAGTCTTCACGTGTTTTCACGGCCACTTTTTATATGATGAGTGGCCGTGAAAACACCTGAAGACTAAAAAAGTAGGTACGACCCACTTTTTTATAAATTCTCATATGAGTGGTCGTGAAAACACGTGAAGACTAAAAAAGTAGGTACGGCCCACTTTTTTTATGATCCAAACCATTCATCTATTTGGGCACAACGTAAATAGGTTGTGCCCTAAATATCAGCTCCATAGGATGATCCTAACCCTCAGATCTGAACTGATCTGAATATGGAGATTTCCAAAAATCATTTATGGAATCTTCTGCAGATCGAAGGGTTAGGATCATCCTATGGAACTGATTTTTGGGGCACAAACACATGAACGGTTTGGATCATCAAAAAATATGGGTCGTACCTAATTTTTTTTAGACTTCACGTGTTTTCACGGCCACCCATCATATAAACTCTCTCTCTCTCTCTCTCTCTCTCTCTCTCTCTCTCTCTCTATATATATATATATATATATATATATATATAGAGAGAGAGAGAGAGAAAACGGTTCCTACACATATGTGTAGAGAGTTCTCTACACGCTAGCTTAAAATACAGTGAGGGCCCACATTGTTTGGGTGGTCCAAGCCATCCATTTTAAAAGCCCTCACATAGATAGGGTGTCTACAAAAAATCAGATCCATAGGATCATCCCAACCCTACGATTTGTGGAGGTAAAATGGATGTCTTTAAACCTTCACAAATTAGTCCATTTTTTGCCTCCACAGTTCGAATGGTTAGGATGATCCTATGGATCTGATTTTTTGTGGACACCCTATCTATGTGAGGGCCTTAAAAATGAATGGTTTGGATCACCCAAATAATGTGGCCCCAACGAAGGCACCCATTCAACACACATATTTTCAATCATACCCCCTCCTTTATGCTTTTTAACAAAGGCACCCATTAAAGCCAAATAATTTCGATCCTACCCCCTTCCTTTATGCTTTTTTAATAAAAAATCTATAGGGTGAGCTTAACCATCCGATTTAAGAAGAACAACATATTATGGAAACCTCTATAGATTGGAGGGCTAGGATCAGCCTATGGAAATGAGTTTTAGGGCACAACCTATTTATGTTGTGTTCCATCACATGGACGGTTTGGATCAACCTATGATGTGGTCCGTACAGTTCTTTGACGTTTTTTACTAGTATATATATATATATATATATATATATATATGGGTCGTACCTACTTTTTTTTAGACTTCAGGTGTTTTCACAGCCACCCATCATATAAATGATTTTACAGGCACAACCTATTGATGTTGTGTTCTATCACATCGACGGTTTAGATCAACCTATGATGTGGTCTGTACAATTTTAAATGGACAGCACGTGCATTTTAACTAGTTACTTACAAACGCAAAATATTTTACTATTTAACAATAGGATCTACGTGAACATATTTCACCCACTCTCTAACTCAGTCCTATAAATTCTCCGGCATCCTAGCCTTCAATTCACATTGTTCTTGAAACAAAATCGAGTACAGCCTTCCACTCACATTGCCATGGCTCATCAAGGCTGCCCCTCCTATTCTTCCTCCACGCCCCATTTGTCTAGTAGTGAAAAGGAGGTCTTTCTTCAGTCAGCAAACTTTCATCCAAACTTTCATCCTCACATATATATGGGTTGATTTTCTTCATACATTGTCTTTTCGTGATATGGTATGTACCATCCATACAGGTTGATTTTTTGGCAGATTTTGTCTTATTAATTTAATTTATCTGAGGTAGCTGTTCTCACATCGAAAAGCCAGAGGTGAAATAGCTTTCTCCGAAATTGCCTAGTAAATTCACACACACACACACACACACACACACACACACACACACATATACATATGAGAAAACGGTTTCTACACACATGTGTAGACAAGATATCTACACATTAGCTTAAAATACAGTGGAGGTAGCATACTGTTTGGGTGATCCAAACCATTCATTTGATTGGCCCTCACATAGATAGGGTGTCCATAAAAAATCAGCTCCATAGGATCTTCCCAACCCTACGATTTGTGGAGGTAAAATGGACGTGTATAAACCTTCACAAATTTGTCCATTTTTTGCCTCCACGGTTCGAAGGGTTAGGATGATCTGAAGCTGATTTTTTGTGGACAGCCTATCTATGTGAGGGCCAATCAAATGAATGGTTTGGATTACCCAAACAATGTGGGCCTCCACTGTATTTTAACCTAGTGTGTAGATAACTTATCTACACGTGTGTAGAGAAAATGCTTGAAGTTTTTCATTTATTTGTCAATTCTGTGAATTTAACTCCTCACCCCAAATAGATAAATACCTCTTATGCCCTCAAATTCCAACAAGTCTAAGTGAAAAATACCTCCTATGCCCTCAAATTCCCACGAGCTCACGTCTTCTTCTTCTTTCTGTTCTATGAAGATTTTTTTGGTCTTTGTTTCCACTGTGAGAGATAGAAGACTACATCAACCTCCATTCCCATCTTATCAACGTCCCTCTCTCTCTCTCTCTCTCTCTCTCTCTCTCTCTCTCTCAACACATAGATTAGGGTTTTTCATCATTATTTTCAGTTTTTCTTCATCTTCTTCCTCTGTTGTTTGCCACCTAACAACAGATGTACTTTTTATTTTAAAGTTATGATTTTTTGTCCCGTTTTCCAAAATGAGAGAAAGGGCTATGCTTCTGATCTCCCTTTTTTCCCCTTCTCTTATTCAATTTTAGGGTTTTCCTGATCTTTTTTTCATCCTCTTTCTTCAATTTTGGGGTTTTTTAATCCGGGCATATGTGTTTTCTAAAGAATACATGAATACCTAGAGTGGTGTTTCCATCTTCTCTATGTGTTGCTTTATTGAGAAATTAGACATGGTATTTTTGGGATCTTTGCCAATTAGAAAACTCAAGCCTCAACCCACACAAAAAATCCCCTACTTTTATACATATTGATCGTTGTTGTAGCTCTCTATGATATTCGAGTTGGTTATTCCAAATAAGTCCGTACAATCTGGAGCATAAGAAGGATCTGAATGATATAGCTGCTCTAATTTAATTCAAGCTTATTTACCCCATTTACTTTCAATTGCAATATCTGAGATATAGCTGCTCCGTTGAGTGGGAACTGTAACTTCTTGAAGGTAATTTTTGCACCTCAACCCTCATTCAACTTCTAATTTTCTCAGTTATTTTCATTAAGAAAAAAAAAAACCCAATCTCTCCTGTCATGAAGCCATCCTACTTCATATATTTTTAGCGGTAGACTGTTAATCTCGGGGCTCTGCTTTTATGAGAGGGAGGGAGAGAGAGAGAGAGAGATGATTAAAGTATAAAAGATTAAATAACACCATCTCCAACAGCTTAAGTTTTGAAGTAACTGGTAGTTTCCCATGGTATCAGAGCAAAGGTCCTGAGTTCAAACCATCTTGTGAGTAAAAATCCACAAGAGATGGCCAACCCAAAAGTGGGGCCACATGTGCTACGTGTAGGCCAACCCAAAAAAAGAGGGGTCACACGTGAGAGGAGTGTTAAAGTATAAAAGATTAAATAACGCCATCTACAGCACCTTAAGCTTTTGGAGTTACTGGTAGTTTCACAGAGATTCTAGGGTTGCAATTTTACAATATATAGTTGAACACCAGCTTTTTCATATTAAATGGAATCTTGCATGCACATTGATACTTGAATGCAGAAGGATGGCTGCGAGGTTACCTTTTCCTTGAAGTGATTGCTATTGCTTATTAGTTGTTGCTTATGAATTATGATGGTGTATGTTGAACTGCATATTTTGTTAAGTATATAGATGTTTGTGAGACTTTTATCGGCATATGAATATTTTGAGTATTTGTTCGCATTGTTCTATTACTAATTTTTAAATTTACGTAAATATATTTTACTTTTACACAATACACATGTGAACTAATTTAATTCAGTGTCTTCCATACAGGTCTAAAAAGGGTTTGATGCAGCAAGGATCCAAGTTATTGTATTTTGAAATTCACATAAATCCCGATTTTTTAAAGTTCTTGATAAATTAGATCAAAACGAACAAGAAATGGTCTAATTCAAAATAAATTCGACAATTTTAAAAGGAAATGATTGATCTAACTATATTTTATTTAGAGTTTTAAAAGAAATCAATCGCTAAAAGAACTAAAATGCAGAATAATGCTTTATTAGAGTGGAGTTCATTTGACTACCTCGCGGAGCATCAAAATCAAGTAACTCCAACATGTTTTCGATTTGAATTTCCTAGATCAAAAGATTGATCCCTATTCCTAGAGCCATAACTCATTGGTCAAATAAAAGAATGAAAAAGACAATAGAACTATCGAATAAAGAAACTGAAATGACATGAATTCTACTCTAATAAATGATACAATAAGAGAAATTCTAAGCTAATATGGAAATCAAAATAAAATTACATAAAAATTGAAATGAAATTTATTGTTGCAATGATGATCTCTTGATCTTCTTCTCCAGCACGTAATCCGAAGAGAAAAGTATTTCTCCTGGATCTACCCTTATTTTCCTCTGTTAAAGCAAAACTAAAATTCTATGTAGTTTGGAGAGAAGAATAAATTCAATTATGAAGTCTAGAATTTGAATTTTCCCGTACGTCTTGAATTGTCTTGTGTGTCTAATTGCATTGGTTTTAGTTCTTTATATGGACTACAATTCTGAGGTCATGATATTTTAGTCGGTGTAAGAAAAAAAACTCTACCTATATTTCAGAATTTGGATTCATCAATAAGAAAGCTACAAAATTAATCATCATCGGCGCACTGCAACTTACTAAAGGAAAGGCCGGTAGGACAAAATGTGGTTTCTACATATGTTCCTTTTTTTGCAATATGTTGTAAATTTTTTTGCAAATGTGGCTGATGCGAAAGCGCAATATGTAGTAAATTTTTTTTTTTTGCATGACTGACAAAAGCCTAAGGAATTCTCGATCCTCGAATTTGGCCCTCACAAAAAAAGGACCTGCATATCTCTCTGAAAATTTAAAACTTTGAACATTTTAATGCCAAATGACAAGTTCGGTCTTCACTAAGAATTCTCGCTGGACCTATGGCACTGGTTAGAAGAGAAATTAGAGTTGGTGGGTCCTACTCTAATACAAATTTGTGAGAGAAAATCCTAGAGAGCTGAATAGGTAGCTGTCGTGTTCTATATATAATGATCCTCTATGAATTGATCATTTTCCCTCCTACGTGATTATGGTCTCGATTTTGATGGTTTCAAGGTGATTAATGGTTAGTATGAAGATCCTAGATATAGGGCGAGCCTTGGCGCAAGGGTAAGGTTGCTCCATTGTGACCTGGTGGTCACGGCTTCTAGTCCCGGAAACAGCCTCTCTGCAGTTAAGGCTGCATACATCTAGCCCTTCCTAGACCCGCGCAATGGCAAGAGCCTCGTGCACTGGGCTTAAGAGTGAATTGACATTAAAAAGCGTTAAAAGTCTGCCACATACCCTCATTTCAAGGGGTGTGAATTAATCATCGCCCAATATTTATTTTCATTTTGTTTCTCCTCCTCATCGTAATTTCCAATACGTTGAACCCCTTTCATTGTTTACCAAAAACTAATATGTCGGCGATGAATGGAATCCGTTTTAAGTGGTGTAAGGTGTTTGTCCAGGGGCATGATGCATTGGCTGAACAACGAGTTGAAGAACAGAAAGAAGAAGTTAAGTGCATACTAAGCAATGCCAGCGATCCCGTCCAAGAAATGAATTTGATAGATGAGCTTCAACGCTTTGGAATGGCCTATCACTTCGAAACTCAAATCGAGGAGGCATTAAGACGCATGTACAATTCATATACAAATGGCGTATACAATGATGATGATGATCTTAATGTTGTTTCTATCCGATTTCGACTACTTAGACAACAAGGATATAATGTCTCATCCGGTATGACTACCTATTTGTTTGATGTTCTATTAATTTAGTGTGCTTTTGCTAGTTTGTGCATATCATTATTCGTAGTTTCTATTTTTGATGATGCATGTAACAAATTTTAATTGTAAGACAGTTGTATTTTTGAAATTTATGGACGATGAAGGAAACTTCAATGTCATCTTAGCAAGCAACACTCTAGGTATGTTGAATTTGTATGAAGCGGCACATCTTAGTACACAAGGAGAAGTTATACTAGATGATGCCTTGGCATTCACCAGAAAGCACCTCAAGTCAATGATACCCCTCCTAAGCCCTACTCTTGCGAGACATGTAGAGAAATCCCTAGATTTGCCGCTACACAAGTGCATCCCGAGGCTGAATGCAAGACTATACATCCCTGTCTACCAAGAACAATCTACCAAGAGTGAAGTACTACTAGAGCTTGCAAAGTTAGATTTCAATCTCTTACAGTCAATTCACCAAAGAGAGTTAAGAGACTTCTCAAGGTAAATTTCATGAACAGAATAATGCCTATTTTTTCTCATCTTCAAATCCAACAATATGAATGCTTATTGCGCATGATATGTTGATACTTTTCCTTAGGTGGTGGAAGGATATTGACGTCCAAACAAAGTTACCTTATGCTAGAGAAAGAATTTTGGAATTGTACATTTGGATGTTAGGAGTGTATTTCGAACCACAATATGGCTGAGGTAGAATGATTTTGACCAAAATAATTTTATTCGTAAATTTGATGGATGATACCTACGACGTTTATGGTAGGATGAACTCCAACTATTGACCAATGTAATGCAAAGGTCAGGGATTTGCTTTCTAATCTTCTCTTCAGATTTCTAATCCATAATTGCGAGATTTATAACCAATATGTCTTTCTTTTATATTTTCTCTGACGTAAAAATGTAAATTTAAAGCTGAAAATGTGAATTTGCACTGAATTTTCAGGTGGGGTGTCGGGGCTATGGATCAACTACCTGACTACATCAAAGCGTTTTTTCAAGCAATCGTCAATACCATCTCTGAAATTGAAGAGGAATTAACGCCTGATGAAAAATACCGTATATCTTACTTAAAAGAATCAGTATGATATGCTTCTCTACCTTTGCTATTTTTGTTGGGATTTGCTAGGCAATTTCGCAGCTGACTTTGCACATGAGTACTGCCACATAGGTTTACGTTTTGGTAGATTTTGTCTCATTCAATTAATTCATCTGAGGTGGCTGTTCTATTATGCAACAGCCAGCCGTGAAATGGCTTTCTGTGAAATTATTACATTTACTTCCCTAGTCGTAATCTTCTACAGTTGGTTATTCCAGGTGAAATGTTTGAATAGAGCTTACTTCGACGAGGCCAAATGGCTTCACTCAGGGCATCGTCCAACATTTGAGGAGTACATAAACATTGCGCTAATCACTACTGGTTACCCATTTCTGATCTTAGTTTCTTACATTGGCATGGATGAAATTGTGAAAAAAGAGGCCTTTGATTTGATTAATAGCTACCCCAATATCATTAAGTCGACTTGTATACTTGGACGAGTCCTTAATGATATCCAATCACTCAAGGTATGATGAATTCAAAAAAAAAAAGAGAAAAGTTCTATTTTTCATTGTTAAAGATTTTTCAAAATCAAGTGTTTTTTGTCAAAACAATTTTTGGAAAATATTTTCTTTAAGTGTGTTTTGGAAAAAGAAAAACTTTTCTTTGGAAATAGTTGTTTTTTGCAAGAGAAAGAGAATAGTGTAATGTAGTTGAAAAGATAGTCCCAAATCGGATGAGAGAAAAGAAAGAGAAGGGCTTATAAAGCACTACACTTTTCTATTACTTGTTTGATTGCACATTGGGTTGAACCCATGGTTGGACCCGCGGGACGGTGCAACGCACCGTTCGCGCACGCGCACGCACGCGCGGCGTGGGCAATGGGCTATAGGGCGCATAGTGGCGCTTTATTGGCGTTTTTTTAGGCGCACTTTGCACTTCACACGGTCAAGGATCTAAGGGGTGCGATCTGTACCATAGATGGATCATCTAACGGTTAGATGGGAGGACGGGAATTTAAATATCCCAACAGACTCTCTAGGATTGATCTGGTTCGTTGAATCGCGTATGGGCGCGATCTAACGGCCAGAATTCAAACCGATCTGGAAAGACTCTATACAGGGGTGCTTTTCACACTGAAAAGACACCAAAGGCTCTATAAAAGTTGCAGAACCCAACCATTTCAAAGTACAATCGAATTTACCCATTTCTGGATAAATTCTTAAGACTTCTAGTGCATTATACTCTCTTTCTTGCTCCCACCAAAATTCGTTTTACTAAACTATTTTCTTATTGTTTATCTAATTACTGTTATACTGCAGTAACAGAAATTAGACTGATTCT
Source organism: Tasmannia lanceolata (assembly GCF_043159265.1). Lineage (NCBI taxonomy): Eukaryota > Viridiplantae > Streptophyta > Magnoliopsida > Canellales > Winteraceae > Tasmannia > Tasmannia lanceolata. The sequence continues at coordinate 2,168,177 of NW_027518693.1, forward strand.
CTCAGGCTTGTAAGATTCTAAGGGCATTTCGGATTTGACTCCGCTTGTGCATAGCGTCGTCAAATTAGTAGGACATTCCTACTGGCTTCATTGTATCTTGGAGGCAGTTCGCGGATCCCCTTTGCACACTTCTAGTGGGGGCGAAATCTGTCTTAAGGAAAGCGATTTCGCGCCTTGAAGCAAACTGGTTACTGCTTTTTCTTTCCAACAGATACAGAATTATTTCTCTAACATTTTTCAGATGTTTTAATTATCACAAGATTACATATATATAATCCATGTGTTTCGAACATGTAGTTTGAAAAGGAAAGGGTACACATTCCTTCGATTGTGGAGTGCTACGTGAAGTCGCATAGATGCACAGAGCTAGAGGCGCATGAGAAGTTGCAAGAAATGGTTTCCATTGCGTGGAAAGACGTCAACCAAGAATTCATTAATCTGAATCATATTCCGATGCCTCTCATTATTAGGGTACTCAATTTTGCACGTGCGAATGAAGTTATGTACCGTTACCGAGATGGATACACTGATTCACTACATGAGACCAAAGACAATATAACCTTATTGCTTGTTGACCCAATTCCCCTTGGAAAATGGAGACTTTGCTTTGATGGTTCCTTTTACTCCTCAACTCGTGGGTAAAAGGAAAATTTCCTAAGAAACCCTTTTAACAATAAATTGTCTCTGTTATGAAGTTTGAAAGAGTCCATCTGTTTGTCTCTCTTAAGCTAAATAAGGGTGCATCTGTTTGTCTTTCTCATAAGCTAAATAAGATTGTTGTCATGTGGCTATTGATTGAGTAATTGGGTTGTTTAGATTTTGTTATTGTCTCTGTTGTGAAGTTCAAAGTGTATGCTTGTCTTTATCTTAAGCTTAACAAAAGTGTTATCCTTTTAGGAAACTATGAGAATTTAGCTTTTGATTGAGTAATTGATATGTTTACATTTGTCATAAGTGTTTTAATTTTGTATGAAGTAAGAACTCGAGCTTATAAACATAGTGATTTTAACCAATGATTATCTCATTAAAATGAGATTTAATCCCTAAGCCGCTAAGACCTCGTTCCTAAACTCTCCATTCACTAGATTGAGGCACATATTATATGACAAATCAATATACCCCAATATCATTTTAAGGTAGATATTTTCAAGAAGTTCGAATCAGATATTCCGAGGGCGCTGATAAATTCACCCCTTCTAAGGATGAATTCCCCCCCGTCACCTGGCTTCACAACCCGTACAACACCAACACAAAACCGGTACAACTTTGAAATATCCCCATTTGAAATTCGTCCCTTCCCTTTGGGGGAAGGATATATTCGTCCTCACCCTAATTAGGTGATTTGGGCTTTTCTTAAGTTAGTATACTAATCTCTGGATAAAACCTGCAGATTGTTTGCAAAACATAAGAGAGGAAGCTGTGGGTGAAGAGCAAAATTGGTACATCGAATCGGAAAAAAAAGAAAAATTAACCTTGTGTGGTCGCACATCCATCTAAGCATTCGCATCTCCGCTACACTCATCATATACAAGGAAAATTTCTTCTATAGGAAGAATTGAAGAATTTGGATAAATTTGAATCCATTGTTCCTCTATCTATTAGTTCTATTTTTAGGGATAGTTAGAAGACTTTGTATTATCTAAGACCTTTGTATTTCCCCTTTCTTTTAAATACTGCATCTAGGAGGTAGCGTTGTTGCTTTGCACTTTTGATTGTAATATCTTTTTATCTTAACACACTGTTAAGGTCCTGCCTAACCTATGCTTTCCTACCAAAAAAAATGTTTTTCAGTAGAACATGCATTTTCAAATTGTATCCTCTTAATGAATGCATATTTTTTCATTAAAACAATTTTAAATCATATTTTCTTTTGTCGCGTCGTGCATTGCATGGGGTGTCTTACTAGTGATATATAATCGTGATCTTGATTTCCTAATTGAGGATCTTGAGGGTCTCTGTGTTGTAGATGACAATACATGGTTGGAGAGAGCAAAACATTACGTATTCATATAGGCTAATTCTACCCCATAGGGAAATGAAATTGAGACTCACTGTTTTGATAATGTCACTCCTTACTTTACTAAACTTTGTTATGATAAAACATCTCCTAAAAAGCAAAATACTTGCTTAAAAAATGAGAGAAATTATAGAATGAAGGGCGTCTTGCAAAAATCAGCTTCAAGGGCACCCTTACTGGTTGATTTATGCAAAGTCAACACGGTTTCCCCATCCACTTTTTTTGGTGCCAGACTTTGCAGAAATTAACCAATAGGGGCGCCCTTCATTCTATCATTTCTCAAAAAATAAATCTATATTATATTACTTACTAGTAAAAATGCATGTGCATCATCCATTTAAAATTGTACATACCACATCATAAGTTGATCTAAACCGTCCATGTGATGGAGCACAACATCAATAGGTTGTGCCCGTAAAATCATTTCCATAGGCTGCTCCTAGCCCTCCAATCTATAAAGGTTTCCATGATTGTTGTTCCTCTTAAGGTGCCCAGAATTCGTCAATATTTTTACAGGTGTTCTACATTCGTAATATCAACATTGCTGTAATTTGACCCGCACATAGTGAATAAGGAAAAGTAGTTTTTTCGTCATCGTTAGGGGTGCAACTTGGGTGTCAACCAGACCCAATTCGGGTTGGGTTTAGTCGGGCTGACCCGATTTGATATGGTACAAATTGTTGACCACCTCAACTCAAGCCGGGTTGTTTTGGATTTTGAGAACCAATAGTGAGTCACCAATAATTAGTTTTTAGCTCGCAATCGGTTCTCAAAATCCAAACCAAACATGGACTAACAATTAACAAAGGGAAATATTATCCGCACTACTATATTTTGATGATCACACTCCTCACTTTATTGAAGTACGGTATGGCCCGCACCATAGGATTATCCAAACCGTCCATTGTGGACTGTGGAGACTATTTCAATGTTGAAAAAGAAAAACACACATATATAGAACTTCTTCAGATGGAACCCAAATTCGGGTTTCGGGTCGGGTCGGGTTGCCCGACCGCCCAACCCGATTTCCAATTGGGGTTGATTTTTTCCAACCCAACCCAACCCGATTTGCAAAAAAGCTTAACCCGACCCAACCCAAATTCGGGTTGAACCCGACCTATGTGGGAACATCTAAGTAACAATGACGGTTTAAAATTATATATAGTGCTAATGTTCTCACTACCATATTTTATAATGGCACTACTCACCGTATTTTGATGATTGCACTCCTCACTCTATGAAAATGTACGGTATGGCCCGTACCCTGTGTCGGTACTTTTCGTATGTAGATTACGATTTTACCCTGAAATAATTTCTCATAGAGATAAATGTTAGATATCAGCAAAGGGGTTAATGGTGAAAGAGTAATGCTGACGTGTACATCCTAGACAAAAAGAAAAGAAATTTCTTTTGGATGGGCCACTTCCTACATAGGTTGTGCCCAAAAAAAAATTTTCATAGGTTGATCCGAACCCTCCGATCTATAGAGGGTTATAGGTTGATCTAAACCGTCCATGTGATGGAACACAACATAAATCGGTTGTGCCCGTAAAACCATTTACATAGGTTGATCCTAGCGCTCTAATTGATTAGGCTGATCCTAGCCCTCCAATCGATAAGGTTTTTATAATTGTTGTTCCTCTTCAGGTGCCTGGAATCCATCAATATTTTTCAGGTGTCCTGCATGAGTAATATAAAGTAGTTCTTTCGTCATTGTCATATGTCTTCACCTCTTCTTAGTAGTTTTTTGCCATAATTGTCATAGACAGGTACCCTGTATCCGTACTTTTTGTATGTAGATTACGATTTTACCCTCAAATAATTTCTCACAGAGACAGATGTTAGCTATCAGCAAAGGGATTAATGGTAAAAGAGTAATGCTGACGTGTGGATCAAAAGGTGGGACACAAGCGGAAATAACTGCAAATGACACAAATGCCCTTACATGTGGGATACAATTGGAATTATGGCAGTGGGACACAAGCGGAAATAACGGCAGAGGGTGGAAGAACTTAATCCATCATTTTGCCTTTATATATATATATATATATATATATATATATATATATATATATATATATATATATATATATACATACAGTAGTTAGATTATATTAGAACTAGAATTAGAATTACTGTGTATAAAGGGAGAATCTTAACAATTCGTGCCCTTCTTTTGTTAAATTTCCTTCTTTGTCCCACTTGCGTTTTAGAAAAAAAAATCCCATTACGACCACTTGTGCAAGGGTGTTTTTGCCATTTCCGTCGTCAAATGCCCTGCGAATGCTTCCAAAACAAAAACTGATGAGCTGTCCTTCTTCCCTGTCCTGTAATTTCTTTTGCTCAAATTCCTTCTATGTCTTATCAGTGTTTTAGATAAAGTTGATATTACAAACCCTTTTGAAAGGGTATTTTTGTTATTCCGATCGTCAGGGTCTCCTCCAGATGCTTCCAAAACAAAATAGATGAGCTGTCCATTCTTCCCTGTGCTAAAATCACTAAATTCGTCTCTGCAATTCAGTCCATTACTAATTTATAGCTTGAAATTTTAACAAAGACAGAAGGTAATGTCCATTGAGTAGTTTCTTGTAGAACTTCTGCCTACATGGTCTCACATAGTTTAATTACAATGGTTGGGATTGATATTGTTGAGGATTAACATTGCCTTTCAAATATCTTCACGAGAGGCTTAAGCTTTGTAAACTTTAATTAACAAAATCAGTAGTCACAACAACTGCAGAGACTTCCATTTAATTAGTTTAAACATTCTCTCCTATTCACTGCTTTATTAGGAAAATTTGTCCACTGATTCGCACCATTTTCTTAGTTCAAAAGTCAAACAATACATTATTTCAATACCTAATTTCGGTTCTGTTATCAATTTCTTTGACAGTTGCTACTTGAGTATTGGTTGTGGAGCCTATCAAATCTTTCCCACCTCAATCAAAGTTGATATTAAAGCTCAGCTTGCCAACCTTCATAATAGCTACATGCAGGTTAGACTCCAAATTCTTCTCGACAGAGAATGCCCTACTCGGCAGTGACTTAAATCAGTACTGCAAAGAGGCTGATGTACTTCATATTTAAAGAATGAAGTGACCCGATTGCCACGTACAATGCACCTGGGTGCAAGAGAGAGGCCCATGTTTGTGGGGTTGATTTTAGTATTCAGAAAAATGACCAAAATAACCCTACAAGAGAAATAAATTTTGAGTAATAGCAATCCAATTTTAAGTAATAGAAACCATTGCTCACTGAAATCTCTTCTCAAGCCAATATGGCATCGTACGAGAGTCCCACAGGCCAAGTGTGATCTGGCAACGGTAAATCGATCCAAAATCTAATATGTACCATGCATGGTGCTGTTTTCTAAGTGACAGAGGGACCATCTTTTTCTGGCTAGAGTTTTCTTCTTCTGGGTGGAGACACTCCATTTCCTGTTGGTTGCATTAGGTCATTAGTGAGGGCCTATGACAGTGCCATTTGTTTGAAAATTTAATCGTTAAACAAGGGTATTTTTGTTTTCTTATTAGAATCATTGTTTTACTGAAAAAAAAACTTCTCTGGCTCTGTTCACTTGTTTTCCCAGGAAAGGAAAAGAAAAGGTTTCCCGGGAATCTGACGTGGCATTAGGAAAGAAATTCAGGGAAACTGTGTAGGAAAAGGTTTCCCGTGCCTGTTCACGTGCGCAGGAACTGTGCAGGAAAAGGTTTCCCGAGAAACTGTTTGCTCACCTTTTTTTACTAATTTTCCCGAGAAAGCAAATCCGACCAAAATAGTGGGATTTGGTTTCCCACACTTGTGAGAAAAGAGACATTTCCACATCATTTTTGGCAATTTACATGTCATTATTTGACATTTTCCACCTAGGCTTGTTACTTTCTCGGGAAAGCAAGTGAACACCAGAATTCTGTTTTGTCAAGGTCTTGTCAAGGAAAAAAGATGCTGTTTTCCAGGGATTTGCTTTCCCGGGAACGCAAGTGAACAGAACCTAATAGGAACCCACCTAGAAAATAAAGAGGATGATCGTGATTTGGTCAATCTCAAATAGATTTTGGCTTTGTGGGGATTCGTACCCCACCTTCCTTGTCTGTTGCGCACGTGCCATGATAGACGCTCTAGTCCTTTTTTTCTACATCTATACAGGATTCCTGTTTTGCCAGCAACCCTCTTGTTTTATTTACCTAAACAGAGTTCTGTTTAGCGGTTTAGGTAGTGTTTTCCATATATTAATACAATACAATTGAGAAAAAGTAACATTAGGACCACCCCTTCAAAAGACCCAAATAACTAATTAGCGTACGGTGTTGTCGTTATGATAAGTACTGTACGGTGTGGATGATCCAAACTGTCCATGTGATGGGCCATAAATCCTCCGATCTATGGAGGAACTGCATATTATGGAAACCTCTATAGATCAGTTCCTCCATAGATTGGAGGGTTGTGTCAAAAATGACCCGCATCCCTACGGGTCAGCACTTAGGTGACCCGCACCCACTGTGGGTGCGTTGGGTCAACCCGTAGGTAACCCGCAATTTTTTGCCAAAGAGTTTTTTTTTTTTTTTTTTTTTGGTGAATAAGGAAATTATAACAACGAAAATAGAAGAAGAGACTTAGAAAAAAATGCGAGGAGTACCCCACATGCAAATGAACCCTTGTCCCTTTTATACCAGGTTGCATCTCCTCTTAATCAAGGCTGTTGATTTCTCTTTTTCTTTGATCTCACGGTTCGTATGGATTGCTTCTCAATGAAGTAACACAAAATGTCTGGAGTAACCTCCAAAGAGAGAAATCCTCCATTTTATCTTAAAGCTGTCCTTTGTTGCGAGTTAGGAAGTGCGGCCAGTATCTACTTGGATCAAAAAAAAATAAAAATGTGGGCATCCGCGGATACCCACAGGTTCACCCGACCCAACCCATGTTTTGACAGGTTGGGTGACCTGCGGTCAATTTTGACGGGTCACTCAAATGCCAACCCATACCTGCAAATTTTGAAGGTGGGTTGGGTTGGGTTGACCCGGGGGCAAGGGTCGTTTTTGCCACGTCTGGTCCGTACTGTAGTTTTTGAGAAAAAAGGTTTACACAATATAAAATCTGGAGAAACCAGGAAAACAATGACCCCTTCAAAAGACCCAAAGAACTAATTAGCGTACCGTGTTGTCGTTATGATACAAAATATAAGACCGGTCCGCGAATTTGGTTAGACTCTTTGCTCATGTCATTTCCACTAAGAAACCTTCCAAATGCAAAAGGGGATCTCATCTGAAAAAACAGACAGGAGTCTCGTGTAAAGGCATTGGTAAACACCCTGTCCCCTTCTCTTCTCCTTTTCAAGTCTCTCTCTCTCTCTCTCTCACACACACCCTGTCGCATTTTATTCTTTTGCTCTTTTGCAGTAGCCGAAAGTTCAAGTTCCGAGGACCCCTCTTAAATCTCCACACATTTATTAGGGTTTTCTTCAAAATCCTGATCCGACGCCAGACCATCTCTTGTTCGAAATCTTTGCTCGATTTCGGTTTCTGTAAGCTCGATTCCCTCTTATTTTTTCTGAATTTATTTTCTACCTTGATCTTCTCAGGATTTCAATAGTATGCATTTTCTCAAGAGCTCCTTTACTCATTCATTTGCATCCTCCTGGTTTTTATGTATCAAAATTTTCATCTTTTTTTTATGGATCTAGGTTCTAGGAACTTGATTTTTGTGATTTTTTTCTTGGCTTTTGATCATTATGTTTTTCTTCATTTTAGGGCGGATTTTGGTGATGAAAGCCCTATTTTTGCCTCTAATGTTTTCTTTCTGTTCGATTTTTTTTTTTTTTTTAATTTTGGTTTATTAAGCGATGATAATCATTGCTTTAGAGTGCTAAATAATTTTCTTCTTTATATTTCTTCCTGACAGACAAAAATTTCTGCTTGTTTTTGGGCTAATTTTCATCTTTATATTTGTTCCTGATGAACAAAAATTTATGGTTCTTTATATTTATTTTCTCTGTTTATGTTAAATTTCTAGTACATATTCTGACTCCGAGATTTTGTTGCTTTCACGTAGTATATGTTGCTCGAGAAGATTAAATTTTGGACCCCATACTGCTGATATACCATGCTGTTTTTGTAATCTTCTTTTCAGGATTATTGGAATATGTTACGGTATCTTGGTGTAATGTTTTTAGTGAAACTTGATTAGAATGTGTTTCATTTTATTTTATTTCTAGATTAAAAAGTGATAGGATGAACTTGCACCTGTAATTAATTTTATATTCTTTCGTCCCCATCTTGTAATTAATGCAGGAAAGATCAAATCTTCCCATTAAGAGCTGTTTTTCGTATCTTGTGATTCTGCTCGAGGTGTGAGTGTTGTTAAGATTGAGGACAAATGGCTTCCGAACTTGTCAATTCTGCAACCAGTGAGAAACTGAAGGAAATGGACTGGACTAAAAATATTGAAATCTGTGAACTAGTTGCACGTGATCAAGGGTAGGCTTCTCAATGAATGCAACTCTATAATTGTGTTACGAACACCAGCCTCTGTTATCTTATGTAGTTATTACTGTATTGGATGTATTATTTTGGATACTTCAACTTGCATTGCACGAAATTATATTTAAGAAAAATAAATGGTAGAGGATGGATAGAGTGAAATGATTATTGCGTTTCCTGGGAAATGTGGAGGGAAGGTTTTTATGAGAAATGGGGACCGATGAAAATTATCATTTCCCCATAATTTGATGAGCAATCCACTTGTTTTCAGAGCCCCTATAATTTTGCACAGGAGCATAGTCATAATAGCATCCAACGTTGGATGGACTGTCTAACCAATTTAGTGGATCAGATACTACACTTAGATCCGTTTGCATACAATGCTGGATGGGCTGTCTAACCAATTTAGTGGATCAGATACTACACTTAGATCCTTTTTCCTGCAAACATGTTTCTTTTTGTGGGAAAATATGTTCTCAAATAATGAAGATCATTAACCAAATTAAGTTCCCCACATTATTTACTAGTTTCTTGTTGTTTTCTCTTCTGGAAAAGGAACTTTTCTTTATTCGTTTACTCCGCTTCTTCCATTTTCCGTTTCCTAGACATGCAACTATGTGCTGGAGTTTTTTTTTTCTTTCGTTTTTTACCTACTAAAAAAGCTATGCGCTGGAGTTTTATGTACTCAATTTTTTTGTTGACATAGGGTATCCCTACCCCATTTTAGGGCGGGACTAATCCCTATGGATGCACGCAATCATCCATAAACCACGCGCATCGGGCTTACTACAGGGGGATTCGAACTCTCATCACTGGGGAGCATACCCATGACTTTTAGCCAAAGAGCCACACCCGTCCGGGTTTTTTATGTACTCATTTTTTCGCCTGCCAATCTCGTCTGCTGGATCTGCGTCACTGGGACACCTCGAACTTGATATGCAACACATTAATTATCCTTAGCCTTTTAGAAGCAATTGGCAATAAAAAATTCCATTGTTGTTATGAACTGTGTTTGCTTATTCTTTTCCCCAGATTGCATATTAATAGGGCCACAATCGCCCATTTCAGTGTTCAGATACTTCTTGCTTGTCTTCAAACTTACCTGAGTCGGCTACTTTTATCAGGCCTCTAGTGACTGGTTTGAACTCACACATTTTCAATAAAGCCTACAAGTTTTTACTGGATTGGGGGTGTTGAACTTGAAAGTTAAGGGACTGATGTTTGAATTGCTTTCAAGATTTTGAATGGTGTTGCTTCCACTATTATTATTCCTTGAAATTTTTCTGGCCTTCTTTTTTATAAATCCAAAGTGTATATGGGAATCCTGAAAGGCATATACAGGGTTGTTATATCCACACTACACTGTTATTATCAGTAATGTTAGCCTCTGTTTCTTCGATGGTGAGTGCTATATGGCTATGAAGCCAGTTGGTAGACCAGCTTGATGGAGTTCCATATGGCTGGTTGGCTTGATACATTTTGGGTGTCAGTTTTATGGAAATAATAACATTATGTTTACAAAAAAATAAAAGAAATTTGTTGCCATTTTTTTTTTATCTAGTAACTATATCATTGTGCGATGTATTTTCATTAATCTGGGAAGGCTTTTTTGTCGATGAATTCCTAACATTGTGGGGCAAGCAATTTCTGGATGTGAGACAATACTCTAGTGGTCATCCCTTAGTTTCATGACAAACTGACTGCCTTCGTCTAAGTTTATGGGAATTTGTCCAACATTTCGAGTCTGAATTTTTTTTTAAATTTCTGTCGATCACTTCCTGACTATGGACTTATTTGCTCTTTGATGAGTAGGAAGGCTAAAGATGTCATCAAAGCTATAAAAAAGCGACTGGGGAATAAAAATGCTGATACTCAGCTATATGCTGTTATGGTAAGCGCCATCGTTATCTGTATCTGTGATGCCAGACTTGTAGTTCCTCGTCCCATTATGTTTTGTATTTCAGATGGAAAATGTAAAATCCTAACAAAGTTGAGAATGGATGCCAGAGCTTTTCTGGAATTAACTTCAAAAGATTTACCTGAATTTGAATTTATTGCTGACACACGTGTTGTTCCATGTCCGACATGACACACATGTTGACACTCCTTTCCAAACTTTTAAATTTATTGCTAAGTGTTAGACTTAATGTGAGTGCGTCAACACGTTTTTGTACCATGTCAGATGTGACATTCTGTTTTATTATTGAATATTGTGTTTACCTCTTTGTTTATTAATTCTTCTTTTAGCTCTTTTTTTAACTAATATTTGTTGTTATCTCCCCTCTCATAAACCTAAAACCCTAAACAAACTCTTATTCTAATACTATATTCATTGTATCCTATTGGTCTTCCTTCCTCACTGCATATTGGAGACTTAGGAGAATAAATTAAATTGATGAATGCCTTGTTATTTGTTTACCTCATGTCTCTTTTAGATTATAGTTGATAAATCCTAAAATTTATTAGTTTGTTAAATGAATACCATATTTATATTGTTGCAAATTATGATAGTAATCAGTAATTTTATATGTATGTGTACCGGTGTTTTGCCATTTCTAGATTTTTAGGTGTTGCCATGTCAGAATCCATGTATCCATGTTTCGATACTTGACACATGAATCCATGTTTACAAATCATGATCAGATATTCTTTCTGATTTAACCGTCTCCCTATTTCTAAATTTTGGGGATTTGCCGTGCCCAACACTTCGTGTCCGTGTAGACTAGCGACACTTGTGTCCGTGCCCCCAAATCATAGAAAATGAGAGATAATAAGGCATTTATATTGTCCTTATGATAATAAAATAAAGTGAAACTTGTGTAATTTTTATGATAGATCACATAATCTAAAAAATAAACACATAAGAGTCATTGTCTGCATAACTTGGTGATCATAATCAATTCTAGCACTTACACTCTAGCTGGAGATTTGGATACCTACTATTCCTGCCTACATTATTTTGAATTAATTGATGCTATTAATTTGATAAACACATCTGCATTTTGGTCTTCAGTATTGGCAAGGCCCAAGGGGAGTGATAGCTTGGTAAACACAACCTTTCAGCATTTTGTTAACTTAATTTCCGGTTTCTGATTTTGGAAAGTGTTATTGGGGTGGGGAAGTAGGTTAAAGTTAGAAGTTAGTTGGGATTATGAGTCATTTTTCATAGATTATCATTGGTAATTGGCAGAATTGACCTTGGATAACAATTGTCTCTTCGGTCTGTCGCTTAGAATTGAAACCTTACTAGTTGTCATCCCATGGACAAAGGACTGAAGCAACCAACCTCTTGTATGCTTTCTTGGCAATGTACATTCGCAAAGCTTTTGTATCCACAAACAGGCTACTTCTCTCCTCAGGCTTTTCAAAAGTTAAATAACGCTGGCTTTTTTGTGGTTGAGATCTTTGTTAGATTTCTCAAGCTTCAATCTGTTCTGTCTTAGATTTTGTTTGACAATGGCAACCTTAGGATTGATATTAGGTGGTTGGTTTCCTTGCCACCTTCTTCTGCCGTCATTGCTAACTGTTCTTTGGCTTCTACTTTTTCTTTCTTGGATCTCATTTCAAAATATCTAGAAAGTTACTCTTCTGTCTGAAAAGCTCTCAACGAGTATTTTTCCTTTACTGGTTCATCTCTTCCCAAAGGGTTATTGGTGGCTGCCCCCTGTGCGTTGTTAATTCTCCGGATTCATCCACCACTTCTTGGCATGCCTGACCAATGTCATCATGGCGATGGTTATTTTGTAGCCATTGGACACTATTCCTCTATTGCATCTTTCCAGTTAGTACATTCTTGTTCACTATTACTTCCATAAAAATATGGTAATCCAATACTTGTTGTGGCGTATCACATATGATCCATTGGCTCTGATCGCCCCTTAAAAATCCAGCTACTCAGAGTGGCCATTTGAACCTAGGCTCTGATACCATATTGATGTAGGACCAAATGGGAAGACACTCGATATTGGTCTGCTACCACTTGATCTAGGGCAGTCAAGGAAAGGGGTTCTTGTCACAACTAGGTTAAAGATTGGCCTTAGGTTTTAGTTGACTAGGTGATGAATGAGGTATGGGCTAAGAGACATGTTATTAGTCTGTATTAGGTTAATTAAAACGACTGTTCTGTTGGGTTTTGTAACTGCAGGCTGCTACAAGGTAGGGATAATATGAGTTAAGGTTAGCTTGAATATGTAACCAGTTCAGTTATTAGGGTTTAGGGGTAAACCTTTAATTAATGCCTGGGTGTAACATGTCTGAAAGTAACGGATTTGACAGGGATTGAGGCTTTCAGACTGGATTCTTGGTGAACTTTTGGCAGTGTGTCTAAGGGATACCTCAGATAAGCTTATCTAAGCAAGCCACTAGAACTTGCACATCACCCATGCTGTTTGACTCATCCGAACCATTCATTTCCTAAAACCTAACATAGATAAGGTGTTCCTAAAAAATCATCTCCATAGGATCATCCTAACCATTCAATCTATACAGGCACAAAATGCACCCATTTTATAGCCTTCCAATGTAAACCTCCACAAATCAAGGGTTAGCATGATCCTACGGAGATGATTTCCTACACACACCCTATCTATTTGAACTCCTATAGAATCAATATCTAACATAACCCAAACAACATAGCTACCTACCCTATTTTTACTCGATTGCTCAGATAAGCTATCTGAGGCATCGGTCAGATACATTTATCTAATATATATATATATATATAGAGAGAGAGAGAGAGAGAGAGAGAGAGAGAGAGAGAGAGAGAGAGAGAGAGGTTCCTGCAAAAGTTTGCAAAAACAGGGTGGAGGCCCACATTTTTTGGGGCTCCAAAGCATTCATTTGGAAGGCCCTTCCATGGATAGGGTGTGGCCCAAAAATCAGCCCCATTGGATCATCCTAACCCTGCCATTTGTGGAGGGGGAAAATGGGCAGAAACATGGACACACAGTGTCTGTCCATTTTCCCCGCCACCTTTGATTGGGTTAGGACAATCCAATGGGGCTGATTTTTGAGCCACACCGTATCCATGGAAGGGCCTTCCAAATGAATGGTTTTGATCCCCCAAAAAAAGTGGCCCCCACACTGTTTTTGTAAACGTGTGCAGGTAACTTACCTGCACACGTTTGCAGGAACCATTTCCTCATATATATATATATATATATATATATATATATATATATATATATATAGAAACTGTTGGTGCGCTTAAGCTCACCAAGCTTATGGTGTGCTTAAGCGCCCAATCACATGGGTCCCACATTTTCTGTGGTGATCCAAACCATTCATTTGCAAGGTCCTATCGTAGATAGGGGGTGTACAAAAAATCAGCTCCGTAGGATCATCCTCACCCCTCCATTTGTGGAGGACAAAACTGGGCAGATTTGTGGATGGGTTAGGATGATTCTCCAAAAATGGATGGGTTAGGATGATTCTATGGAGCTGATTTTTGGTACACCCCCCATCTATGTAAGGACCTTGCAAATGAATGGTTTGGATCACCACGGAAAATGTGGGACCCATGTGATTGGGCGCTTAAGCGCACCAACAGTTTCCTCTCTCTCTCTCTCTCTCTCTCTCTCTCTCTATATATATATATATATATATATATATGAGGAAATGGTTTCTGCGCTCGAGCACAGAAACAGGGTGGGGCCACATTTTTTATGGGATCCAAAGCATTCATTTGATGGGCCCTTTCATAGATAGGGTGTCCACCAAAAATCAGCTCCATTGGATCACCTTAGGGTGTCCATTTGTGGGGCAAAAAATGGACAGATTTGTGGACAAACAGTATCTGTCCAATTTTGGCCCCACAAGTGGACACCCTATGGTGATCCAATGGAGCTGATTTTTGGTAGACCCCCATCCATGATGGGGCCTTCCAAATGAATGGTTTGGATCACCCCCCTCCCCCTTGAGCGCAGAAACTCTTCTCTCTCTCTCTCTCTCTCTCTCTCTCTCTATATATATATATATATATATATATATATATATATATATATACATACTAGTAAAAAAACCCCGTGCGATGCACGGGCCGACAAAGCACTGTACGGACCACATCATAGGTTGATCCAAACCGTCCATGTGATGGAACACACAACATAAATAGGTTGTGCCCGTAAAATCATTTCCATAGGCTGATCCTAGCCCTCCAATCTATAGCGGTTGCCATAATTGTTGTTCCTCTTAAGGTGCCCTGAATTCATTAATATTTTTCAAGGTGTCCGGAATTCGTAATATCATGTAATCTGTTCACAAAAATCCGTAGTATTATGTAACATATGTACCCAATCCGTAATTTTGCAAAGACAAAATGTCACTATGTTGACTTTGTCCCCTTTTTTTTATTACAAAAGCATAAAGGAGGGGGGTAGGATTGAAATTATGTGGATTTAATGGGTGCCTTTGTTAAAAAGCATAAAGGAGGAGGTAGGATTGAAAACATATGGGTTGAATGGGTGCCTTTGTTAAAAAAAGTCAAAAAAAGTGATGTGTAATTCTATTAGAATTTTGGGAGAAATTCAAATAATTCTGTCATTTTCTCTTCTGCTATATATATATATATATATATATATATATATATATATATATATATGAGTTAAGTGAAGCTACACATACATGTAGCTAACTTAGCTACACCGACGGCTTAAAATACAGTGGGCCCACATTATTTGGGTGATCCAAACCATTCATTTGATAGGACCTCACATTGATAGGGTGTGCCCAAAAAATCAGCTCCATTGGATGATCTCAACCCTTCAAACTGTGGAGGCAAAAATGGACAGATTTGTGAAGGCTTTTACACGTCCATTTTTGCCTCCACAAATCGTAGGGTTGGGATGATCCTATGGAGCTGATTTTTTGGGCACACCCTATCTATGTGAGGGCCCATCAAATGAATGGTTTGCATCACCCAAACAATGTGGGGCCCACTGTATTTTAAGCCGTCGGTGTAGCTAAGTTAGCTACACGTATGTGTAGCTACACTTTTCTCTATGTATATATAGAAACTATTTCTATTTCACTTTAACTCCATGTTGTTGTTTTAATTGAATTAATAACTTTCAATTAATCCCTTTTTACTTAACAAAAGTATGAAACCAATCCCTTTTCACTTTAACTCCTAGTTTCCTTTATTGCCACCACATGCATTTCCAAATATAGACTATCCATATCATTTCCACAAAATTTTGAAGGTTTAAAGTGCTTTACAAGATATGAAATTAATGTCCATCAACACAATTCTATGTACCCCTCACGTTGGAAAAAATTACAAGTAAAAACCTTTACTACAAAATGAGTAGTTTACTCTTCATCTAATAATCTTATGTGAGTCCCTTAAATGAACTTTCACTGGGCCCATTTATTAGTATTGTATTGGTATTTCAAAATCAATGTATTGTATTGGGATTTCATGGGTCATTTATTAGTATTGTATTGGTATTTCAAAATCAATGTAAAAATAGCCATCGTGATTGTTCTCTCATTTCGGAGTTGAGGATCCCTTGTAGGGTACCCCATGGCCTAGATTTCTCATATATGACCCAATGTTCCTTAGTATGGACCTCCATTGACCCCGCCGGTTACATTATCAAAGTCATACATTTAACACAAGACAAGTGATTTTATCCACACAAAGTCAAACTGCACATACAGACTAAACAAAGTTGTTTTATCCACTACATATTTAATATCAATGATCCCGTTCAGTGCGTGACCCTATTTCACAGACTCACATCTCTGCATAGGGTCCAACATAGAGAGAGATATCACTCTATATTTAGCAACTTAACATGCAACAACTGATTCAAAAAAGGATTTTAAATCTCCATTCCCAGATGTGAACAATTGTATGTTTGCAAGGAAAAAGAACTCCTTATCTCATGCCAAGAACTCTCCTTTCTCAGGCACGATGCTCCTACAATGTTATCTATGGAATTTAATTATAGTAAATATACCTTAATTTATGATTGTGATGCTAAAATTAGAAAGTTCTATTCATAAAAAAAAAGGAAATGACATCAGCACAACCATATTTTGATATTTGCACTAACCCATCTTGTCTTTTATTATTTATAGAGCTGTCAAAGGTCATTACAGTTCCCAAAAAAGCATTCACGAGTCAATTTAAAAAGAAAGACAAGCTAGGTTTGTGCCACTATTAAAACAGGGTTGTGCTGATATCATTTCCCTTATGAAAATTATGTTACATAAAGGATGAAACCAAGAATTGGCTTCTGAGAGCATATAATGCTATCATGTTTTTCTTTTCATGTTCATAAAGTACCCACATACTTCTTGGACGCTTCTGTTCTTAGGTGCATCCATGTGTTAATTAACTATGCCATCTGTTATTTGCTATTGCAGCTATTAGAGATGCTGATGAATAATTGTGGGGATTACATTCACAAGCTGGTTATTGATACAGGGATTCTCCCTATACTGGTGAAGATGGTCAAGAAAAAGGTCAGATCCCTTTGTCATAGATGCAACTGCTAACTCTCCTTGGGTTGCTTTTATTATTATTATTATTATTATTATTTTGTGTTTCTCTTTGTGAATTGCTTGCCAGTTTAACTACCTAAATTCTTTGTTACAGTCAGATCTTCCTGTTCGAGAGAAGATATTTCTTCTTCTAGATGCCACACAGACATCCCTTGGTGGAGCTTCTGGGAAATTTCCTCAATATTATGCTGCATATTATGACTTGGTGGTAGGTACTGATGATCAACTTATAAAGCCAATGAGGCTTCTCTTATTGAGATGAGATTGATTCTAAGATATAACCTTTCATTTTGGTATGGCAAAAGTGCACGAAATATCTTTTCTAAGACTACATTTTCCAATTAGACTGTGTTTGCTTTAGAAATAGTACTGACTGATTTTGTCTTAAAAGAGTCATGTACTTCATGACTCTCTTAGTGCATACTAAGAGAGTCAAGTACTTCATTCGCGACTCTCTGTGTTTGCTTTAGAAATAGCACTGACTGATCATGTACTTCATTCGTGACTCTCTTAGTGCCATTCTTAAATATTTGATTTATGACATTGGGGTTTATGCATACTTAAAGATGGAGTTTCTGCGCTGATTTAAGCGTAAAAACAGGATTCTGTGGCACACTTTTTGGTAGACAATGTGATTTGAGTGTGCATCTGATGAACCATGATTCTTGATCTGGCATTGTATGCATGTTCTTGTTACTTGTCAATATCATGGACTATCCTCAGTATTTGTCTTAATTTTTCGAATGAGATGTTGATTTTCTGATGTAGTTTTATGCATTTCTGTTTTTTGAGCTTATACTGTCCGAATTTTGGAGCCAATCGCAAACCGGTTTTTTTTTTTGAATGGTAATAGCAAACCAGTTTTATGATGTTGGGAAGATTTGTGTGCTTTACCCAGATTATATGGCAGACTGAGAGTTGAAGATTATAACTTGGTGATTCTTACATGTCTGTGCTATATGACCATCTGTGTTTATGTTTGTCTTCTGCTATGCTTCAATTGTCACTCATGATTTACATCCTTTTATATAAAGAAAAACAATCCCTAACTAATGAAACTTCTCTTAAAAGAAAGACCTAGGATCTACCACATAAAGAAAGCAACTACAATTAGCACACTAATCGTGCCACATAAAGAAAATCTCTACCAAAGAAGGAAGAAAGAAGAAAATTGCTAATCCAAGTGTCCTACATCATCTACCCTATTCCATGCTCTAACCCACCTTATTATATTTGAATTTTTCACTGTAACCTTATCATCTCCATAGGAAATCCTGCTTCTACCATTCAATCTTTTTTTGTTCTTGAAACCCTAGGCTTCTTTTATTTTTGTGCACATACAACTCATGCGGTTCTCTGTGTTTGTTGTGCCTTAGAGTATTCCTATCAATCTATTCCTCTTTCAGTGTTAAATCAAGAGGGAAATAGTGCAATGAAGTTGTTTTCATGAAGACTGAATTGTGGTGTTGCTTTGCCTATGATGTTTAGAGTTTAGACCAAAATTTTGGGTTAAGTAATTGCTCAATCAATGTCTGGTCTCAGTCTATTGCAGAGGAAATATGTTATCGTTCTTTTGTCAGAGATGGGTATTTCAGGGGCAAAATCAATCGATACTCCTATGCATCCTAATGTTAAATTATTAACTGTGCATTGACCCTATACTCTATTTATGCAGTAGTAAAAGCACTGGTTCTATGCTCTACTTCTACTCTAAATCTTGCAACCGTGCACTGCTTCTTATTGCTCCGTGAAACCAAACAATCACTCAATTCCACACAGTATCTTCTATCGCGCTGTCAAGACTCAAGACCTCCTACATAGTCAGCATTTGGGAATTCAATTCTTCCTAATTTACTTCTTACTTTTGACTCTATCCATACAACAAACAATAAGTGAAGGTTCCTTTAAGATGCCTAATTCTTTTTTAGCACCTTGTAAGTGTTCTTTTCTAGGATCTTGCCCAAGCTAACACACTTGATTCACCGTGTAGGGGATGTCAGAGCGTTATAAAAGTCAGGTATTGAAGCGTGCCAATCATATTTCTATACATCTAGGGACCTATGACCTTTTCTCTGCTGTGTTTGTGAGCCTCCTTATTATAGACTACAGCCGTTGCAATATGCTTGTAGTTCAACATATGAAACCAACTAAGACCATCCTTAACATACTTTTCTATTTCAAAGTCCCCTCTTTTGTTGTTCTCCACATCAATACTAGGAAGGTTGTGAACTTCCAAATCCTTCATGTTGAAATTCTCGTAAGTCCATTTTTTAGCATATCATTTTCAGCATTGTCTGCTGTAGTTATAATGATATTATAAACATAAATGATTTTGAGAACTAGACCTAACTAGGTGTTTTTATAAAACAGTGAATTGTCACTTACACTTCTCTTGTCACCTACACTCCTCTTGTATCCTCTGACTTGAAAAGCTTTATTTAGCCTCAAACCAAGCTATGGGAGCAATGCTTCAACCCATAAATAGCTTTCTTGAATGTAGTATCTGCACACATATATATATGCTCGTGTCTGCTTCCTCGAAGCCTTCTGGTTGTTCCATGTAGACTTCCCCCTTGAGATTTCCATGTAAAAATACAATTTTTTACATCCGTCTGATTGCGTTTCTACCCTAAAAATGTTAGCTAAGGGCATAACTTATCGCACTTTGGTTGCGGTGTCTACAAGGCTGTAAGTTTCCTCATGATCAAGGCCAAGTTGTTTCCTGGCTTTTTTCCTGTCTACTATTCCATCAACTTTTTGCTTTATCTTATACACTCATTTGCATTACAACATTCTTATCTTTGGTACAAACCACTACTTCTCAGATGTAATTTTTATGTAAAGTGGTTACCTCTTCTTGCATAGCATCAATCCACTTCTGATATGTCGCAACCTTCACCAATGAAGAAGGTTCGGTTGGTGATGAATGACCAGGATGCACATTCAAGACTTGCTTGTGTTTATGCTGACAACTACAGTGCTTCATAAGGTTCCTTGAGTCCTGTGTTTGTAGATAATGTAGGTGACACTAATAGAGGCATTGTAGTGATAGCATTTTACTCCTTAATCTCACAACCAATGGAGGGAGGATCATAAAGATGAAGCTCATCAAGATAACATGGCGTGAGATTAGAACCATATGGGAAGACAACGAGGCACACCGATATCCCATGTGTTCATCACTTTAAGTAACAAAGATTCATGTGATGGCTTTCGGAGAAATTTTCTTAGAGCTTGTGCCCGAAGCACGTACATCGCACAAAAAACCCAATGACGTAAGGGAGAGTAATCTGTATTTTTCTTGGCATCTTCTTTAACAGTGGCATCTGCTGCAGGATGGGTGAGAGCAGCATGTCAATCACAATTCCTGGCTTTTCACATCGAAATTCATTTTCTCATTATGGATGCAAATGTATTTGTGTAGACACCCCATTTTGACCGGCCCCTTTTCCGCGAAATCGAATAAATTTTTGAAATTGAACATAGTCCCAAAGTTGAGCCGAAGTCCCGAAATCAATTCTTGAACCCTGAAACTGTGCCCTGACTGTGAAAATCCAAGAATCGAAGCCCAAATTTCTGAAGGATCCGAACCCCATAAATTGACTCAGGTCGCACCCCAACCCATGTATTGGGTTCAAGTTGTCCATAATACAAAGAAATGCGAAAGGGGAGTGAATTATTCAGCCATCGTGTGCCCATATCAATCTAAAAAATATATATATAAAAAAAAAAATCCAAATGCCACCCCTCCTTCCTACCTGAGCCCCCCTTTTGCGAAAAAAAAAGAAAAGAAAAGAAAGAAAGAAGTTTTAAATACACTAGAGTGGGCTGTCTGGGGAATAAAAGGGGCGCAAATATCATTTTTTTTCTCTCTTAAGTAGCCCACGAACTAGGGTTTCAGGGGGGAGGAGGCTCTTCATTTTCTTCTCCCAGCAGGGAACCTCATTTTCCAGCCGCAAGTGAGAAGGAGAGGAAGGAGGAGAAGGAGCTCGCCCCATCATCTTCCCCAACCGTTCGGCCATCCCACACCACTCTCACCTCCATTACTCCCAACTCTCCATTTTTTTTTCTTCTTTTCTCTTCTCAAAGACCATTCCACCCAAACCCTTTTACCCCCATTAAACCCTTCTCCGGTCGGATTCTCACCGGAATCCGACCACCCTAGCCTATCCTTCCATCTCCACCACCACCACAAACTCAACCTCCATCTCCTCGCAGCCACCACCCAAACCCATTTCATTTTACCTCATCTTCCATCCCCAATCCGACCACCTTGAGCCACCATCGAACCCACAATCCGGCGAATCCCATTCCACCACCACCATCAACCTCCACTCAAACCCACTCCGAACCAGAAACCCATATCCATTGTCCCCCATCTCTCCTTCATTAAACCCTCTTTGAAATCCATACCAACGGATTTTCGTTTCTCATACGCAACCACCCAAAACCCACTTCGATTTCTCTATTGCCCAAACCCATAAATCCAATCTGACCACCATCTTCAACCTTTAAACACCACCCCCATCATTTTCATCATTTTCCCCTTTTCCAAACCCATCAATTCCGGTCATATTTCACCGGAATCCGGCGAAGCCATCGCAACCTCCCCATATATCTACAATCCAGCAGATTCAAACCCCCATCCAGCAAATCCATTCACTCCACCATTATCACCTACCTGTAAACCCATTTTCTCCTTCATTTTCCATCATTCCACGTGGTTCGGATGTGAAAGGAAAGATATAAAAAAAAGAGGGTTTGTCTATAAGGTTTCAAGGTTTAGAGAAGAAGAGGAAGAATAGGGGGCGATTTTTCTTCCTAATTTTGGTCGGATCTTCAGCATGCCAGCGAGTTTTCATTTTCTTTTAGCCAGCATCTTGAATCTAACTCTTAACTGGCCTTCATCTTTCTGTCACCATCGCGAATCTCAATCATAGATTCGACCCCACATTCCACTCTATCCATTTCCACCATCAATCTAAGATCCAAACCACAAACTTTAGATCGGAATCATTTGAACTTAAATTAGTTTATCCTGAGTTCTGATCTAGCTCATATTCACCATTTTTTTTAGTTCCAAGATTTTAGATCAATGATGAGCAGAAGAAGTGCTTAGATCTGTTGGTTAGAAAATGAGAGGAGAAGAACTGGAGGATTTGTAGAATTATAAAGAGGTTGAGATGGAAAGCAGCGGCTCTGATCTTCGTCAATTGAAAGTTGCCGAAATTACAAATTCCATTTCCGTCACAGAAGAGAATCAAGCAGATACATGTGATAATTTTAACTTATCACTTTATTTGTGGTAGTGATCGCATTTCTTTGGGTTAATTTTTCCTATCTGATAGCAGCAAGATTAATTTGTGAACTCGGTTGTGGTTTAATTTGGATCTTGATCGTAGAGTAAATTTATCCGGCTATGATCCATTTTTGTAAGCTAATCCTTTATAGAGATCGTCAATTCCTCATTATTTTGCTTGTATCAAGGATTCTCTCAATGGCCGCATGATTTCAGCCTATTTCTTCTCCTCCATTGTTTCTTTTCAGAAATTCTTCCTATAGTAGTTTGTTTGGTCTTTTAAGCATCTTCTCAGAATGAACTGACCTTCCTGTCTTAGAGTCATCTAGAGCCCTCACTAGGAGACACGCTATGTCTCATTAAGAAGATCCTTCCTTGGGGACAAGCCTTATCGTTTAGAGCCTACCTCTTAGGGAGACTATTTTGAGCCCTCCTTTGTATATAGGAGACTTGCCTAGCCTCATCAGATGTTTACGTCATTTGTGTCTCAGAGACAAGCCTTGTCTCATATAGAGAGTTTCCCCTTTAGAAGGCTTACCTAGCCTAGCCTCATGTTAGAGTGGCCTCATCTTTTAGAGCGAGTCTTTGACTTGGTAGTGTTATTAGAGAGTCTCTGACTCATTTGTACTCCCTTCCTAGTGTTATTAGTTAGGAGTTTTTTCCATTAGAGACTAACTCAGTCATATAGAGTCTTCCCTGCTTGGGATCTTAGATTGTTTTCTCTGTTCTTGGGGCACTAACTTTCTTGTTGTGGATTGTCTCTTTGAGACGCTAGTTGCTTGTTCGGGGTTTCCCCTTTAGCTTTAGGGCTTTGCCCTAGTTTGTGGTTGCACTTGTGTGTTCTCTTTACGAGTGAAAGCATTTGAAGGTCCGAAACATTGGAAAAGCTTTAAAACTCAAAAACATTGAAAACTTTAAAAATATAAAAAACATTTGAAAACTTTAAAAAATATCAAAAACATTTGAAAAACATTAAAACCATTAAATCATTTGAAGTGTTAGGTTTTAGTTAAGAGAGTTCGTTTCGAACTACGTTGGCTTGATCCTCTTCCAAGAGGTACGTAGTGCAGCTTGGGATTCTTATCCCAGGTCCAGCCAAACCTTTGTAAATAAATGCTTTAACCCTTTTTCTTCAAAACCTTGTTTTCAACAAGATCTTCCTCTAGAGTTAGGAGTTTGTCCTAGATAGAGAGTTTTAGAGTTAGGAGTTTGTCTTTTATTTGTTGTGTGCTTGTTTGTGTTGTTTTAGAGTTAGGAGTTTCTCTTTTGTTGTGTGCTTGTTGTGTGTTTGTGTTAGAGTTAGGAGTTTGTCCTAGCTAGGAGCGCCTCCGTCCGGTTAGTTGGCGATTTACATCGCCGACCGATGACTAGGTCTAAGATGCGTTAGTCAACCCTTTATTTTACTTAGAAAATACAGCATAGTTACACATAGGTTGTAGGAACCACCTGCATTAGCTTAGGGCTAACCTGCATTTAGTTAGGGCATATAGGGTGTCCTAAAATCTACAATTCACTGGAATCTAAATTATCGTTCAAGAAGCTTTAATAATTAGTCCAGTCTTTTAGATCGAGTCTAAGATAGAGGTCTAGGTGTCTTAGGCATCCTAGCTTAGAATAGGTGCGAAGAACTACGTTGCCTTGATTCTCGTGGATGCGGGGATACGTAGGGATGAACATCAGACCATCCGAGGACTCAGGCTAAATCGTTTAGAGTCTTAGGATTTGTTGTGTTGTTATATTGTATATTTTGTTGTGTTTTCTTACTTTCTTGTGCAGACCCTATACCTGTAGCTGTAGCATGCATGTATTTGTCCACCAGAACTTAGACACCAGTTAGGTATGTCACTCATAACCTAGTTGTCATTAGGTGACACATCTTTTATCTTACTTTATGTGTGTTTATTATTTCCTCCCCGAGTCATGCATGATTAGGTAGACGTTCACTCGGGGATATTTTGTTCCCATTTTACATGATTTTTACCCAAAATTCTTCGAAGTTAATAAATAAATGGCATAAGAGACCAAGTGTTCGCACTCGGGTGAATTGGGGGCGCTCTTCGGACCTTCTCCATTCGTCATCAGGCACGGACCTTTTGTATCTCTGGTTATCCATTGCAAACAGAGCATTTGTTTTGGTTCCATGGCGCATCCATGGATGGCGACTCTGAGTTATTTTCAGATATATCTTGGTTTCGAGCCCTGGCTCCGGATCAGGATGTATCTCTTTCTTTTTTATATCGCCACTCATGCTATGCTATGAGGGTGGCAACAGTTTCGAGAGTTCCTTGGCAGAGCTCTCCTTCACGTTGTGGAGATCCAGAGGGTGTTAGGGACTAGTTCCCTCACCGTCCTCTTAGGATCGGGGTCCACAATTTGATTTTCATTATTATGCTACAAAATTTCATGTGGAACACATTTGATATGTACTTTATATTTATGCATGCATTGTTTTAGGTCATGTAAATAATTTCTCTGATGTCCTCTATTATGGTAAAAAGCTAAAAAGATTTAGTATAACCTCTCTTGTGGTTTCATTTTTACTTCAAAGTATGTCCCTATTACAAACGTTGTTCACCTAATGGTAATTATTCCAGAGTGCACGGGTACAGTTTTCACAACGCTCTTCTGTTCAACCTCCAAACCATCCCAGTCCAAATGCCCAAGCAAATGATTTGCCTATTGAGAAATCTATCCCTCCAAACTGTGACGGGGTTGCTAGGCAATCGACTACTCAGATTGTGCCTGACTTGAGGTATTAAATGCTTGCTGTTACTTTTGTGGTACCGATGCTTTAATCTTCTTTAGTAGACCTTTTTTCAAATGCTTTAGCCTCCACATGTTTTTGTTTTTAAAATTTTTCACGTGGGATATCAATAGGTGAGCAACATTTCCTATGAATATTTATTCTCTCAAATATTGTTTATATTATGTGTTGCATGGGGTTAAAACAAGTAGAGATTTCCAACTGTTGTTTGCATGATGTTATCCATTCAATACAGAATTCGAATATGGCAGACCCAAACTGCTGATTCCAGAAGCAATTTTTACAATCTTACACTATTTTAAATCCCCGACAAATGTTATATTTACTGTTTTTCAAAGTTCTCTTCAAGTGCACTGTTATTCTGCAGAAACAGTCACTTGGGTCTCACATATTTGACAAATCCAAAGGGTGATTCAGGTTTGGTGCCGTTTAGTGCAGAACGTCATCAAGCATTCGGTTTGGAACCGGGCATAATTATATCTTGGAGGCGAGTTCGTGGTCCCCTTTGCACACTACTGGTGGGGGAGAATATCGTCTTACGGAAAGCGTTTACGCGCCTTGAAGCATCTTCATTCATTTCTGTTTTTCATCCACTATTCATATTTTTCCAACACTCTGTTCTGTAGTTAATTTCACCTGAGTTCGTGTCCTAACAATGTGGATTTGCGGCTTAATAATTTAGCATCTGCTCACTTTTATTTTTCATAACAGACACGTCTGAACATAATTTGCTCAGCTGCAGGTTGTACACTCATCCCTTTCTTTCTTCAACATTCTGCTCATGAGATCTTGTAGACCTAAAGCTACTTTTAGATGTTGATCTTAATCTCAAATTGACTCCTTTCAATACCTGTGTATTCTTCACTTTATGGCTTACAGGCATCTAAAAGGTCTCACCTGGCCCAGATGTGAATCTCACAGAACCTGACCTTCATTCTCAGATCCATCCAATCTAAGAATTCTTATTAATATCTGTTGATCATATCATTTGGAGATTAGGATCATTTCAGCAAGGTTTGCAAAGCCTGAAAGTAGGAATTGCTTTTTGTTTTCCTCAAGAATTCCACCAGTGCTCAGTTCTTTCCTTCTACTTTGTATAGTTTTCTTCTAATACTTCAGCTATCAAGATTCTACCTATTATAGTAATCCAGTTTACATCACAATCCTGATGTGAGTATGGAGTTCGTACTCATCCACTTCGTAGAGAGGTGCCTTCTTGCATAGTGTTGGGGAATTGGTCCCCCCTAGTGTTATGGTTGTCTTCATGATGTTCAGTAAGTCTTGTTTTATTCATCTGCTACCTTTAGTTACTAACAAAAAAAAGGACAGATGGAACAACCTCGCAAAATATTCTATTCTCATTGAATGGTGACATCTCTTACCATCGCTTTAGAGATGTAGGTGTTTTATTTTTCATTTCTATATGAACCTTGCTTTCTGGCAACCTTTAGTGTCATTCAGTAAATTGTATTTCTCAAGGGATTTCTTTGTTGTATTCGTTTCTAGCACTAAGCATGTAATGGTCAGGAAATGCTTGACAAACATCATAAAATGCAAAAGACGTATTTTATTATGCATCTTAGGGCCATTTGTTGAACTGCGTTTCTTATGTTGCAGTATCATTGATAAGGCCAGTAGTGCCATGGAAGTTTTAAGAGAAGTGCTGGATGCATTGGATCCCCAACACCCTGAGGTATGGTGTTAGCCAACTTTGCCATTTTCTTATTCAGACCTTGCAAATGAATTGAGTATCACACGTTTCTTATGGTATATTTGTGGAAAGATGAGAAAGGTGCTTTCGTTCTCTCTCCTAATCCCTATGTGTAAAATGTATTTCTAGAGAAATGATGTGGTGGTGGACACAAATAATAACAGACTAGACTGAAGAAAGTAATGTGAATTCTTTGTGTAGTCATCATTCTTTTCAATGAAATTAAATTATGAGAAGCCTTCTTTATAAGACTAGGGTGGAAAGGACTTGCAGTTCTCTGTATAAGTCTTTATGTTGTCATTTTTTATATTAAAATATCGGGAAGCCTTTTCTGTAAGACTAGGATGGAAAGGACTTGGGAGTTTCCTATATTGCATGCGACTAGGGAGTGGAGCATTGATTAATAAGAAGGTCTTTATACCCAATCAAAGTCAAAGAATTTTAATTTTCATTAAACTTTGTTAAAGTATTTGAACATTCAACCCTTGAATTGAAACTTAACTTGCAAGGATAACCATAATTTTAAATTTCTACCGAAATCGACATGAAACAGCCGAAATGTTTTTGTTGCCATCCCCACCAAAACACGTACCGAAACTGAAACTCATATCTAAACCAAATCTGCAAGTGTATCATTGGTATACTATACTAGTCTGTGTTACCTAATTATATTTATATGAATTGCTTGTGAATGTGGGTGTATGTATTATGTATAAATATATTTGAATTATACATGAAATGTGATATGTACTTAATTATTAGACAAGCACAATAGTGCATGTGACTAGGTTTTTTATTCTATTAAACTTTTTTTTTTTTGCGAATGTGATAATTTGATAGTATGTATTTGTGCTTATTCTAGCACTTCATGAAGTTTCATCTTAAATATCAATCATTTGCGTGTGTCTATATGTTTCCATAATTTTACAAGATTGTTACCAAAATTTGCAACCAAAAACGAAACATTTTCATTTTCGTGCGGACTGAAATTGAAACTGAAACCAAAATTTAAAACCTCGAGGAAAACTCCTTTTGACTTATAGTGATTTCTCAATATAACCATTTATAACTGCAGGACATATTGATTATAGGTTTCTATTTGCTATTTGCGGTTAAGAGTTGGTTACATAATCTGCTCTCTTTATGTAGAAGTAAGTAATCAATGATCAATCAATTGTTAACCTTGTTCTTGGTCTCCTGAGTCCTGACTTCATGGCTTTTCTTTCTTTTATTTATATAATTGTTTGAAATCTAAGGCTCTGTTTGGTTGCATTACCTCTGTGGAAAGGAAGTTGAAAAAAGGCCAAATCTAAGGCTTCGTTTGGTCACGAGACTCACAACACACGATGAAGGCAGCCAAATAAAGCTTAAAAGATTTTTATGAGGCAATTCTATGTTTTTGGATTAGCATTTTGTTTTAATTGTGAATAATTTTATAGACAGGATTTGCCATGTAGGCAATTGTTTGAACATTTGAAGGAATGTTTCTAATGACATGTTGACAATCCACGATTGATGTTAGTGGATTGCCAGATAAACAATGAATGATCCACATGGGTTTGTCAAAATTTATATGTTGTATCATTTGTGTCAAGCTTGTCAAACCAATCAAAAGAGACTGTTTAAAACATAAATGCCCCTCCTCAATCTGCAAACCTTATCCCATAGTTTTAAAACTCCCCCGTGTCCGCGTCGACTTCCCCTAGTCGACTCCCATTTTATCTTGGCCGTGTTCTGCATTGCGCCACATCCACGTTCCACGTTTTGCCCTACCAAGTCTATAAAAACTCCTTTGACTCTCCCGAATTATGACCGCGTCAACCGAGTACTCAGCCGCATCAACTGAGTACCCGACCGCATTGTGCCGAGTCGACTAGGATTTTTTGCGGCTGCATTCCGTGCTGCATCTGCGTTTTTAAACACTGCCTTATCCGGCTCCCCCCGAGAAGCAAACCTTGGTGGCTGAGCCATGCACACCTTTTCTTGTAAATCACCATGAAGGCATTTTTAACATCATGTTATCACAAAGGTCAACCCTTGTTTGTTGTTGTTGAAATGACCACTCAAACAAAGTTTGGAAACTGGAGCAAATGTCTCAAAATAGTCGATACCAAAGGTCTGTATGTAGCCTTTAGCAACTTATCTAGCACCTTTAACTACCAAATTGGCATTTAACCAGACAGTCATTCCATCTAGCAGATATTTGACCTTAGGCAAACAACAAATTTTCCAGCTACAAATCAGCAAGATCTCACATGCTATCTTGTTTAGGGGCCAGCCATTTCGTCATGCATTCAGCATGAGAAGTTCTTTTTGGCATTGCTTAGGTAAAGAGGCAGAATTGAGTGACACAGATTTTATAGGAAGGAGAAATTTTTCAAAGGTAACAAGATGAGCAATTAGATGTTGAGTAAGAACCTTTTACGTTTTACGAAAAACCATTCGAGGATCAGAATGATTGTGAATGGGGGCAGAATTTGGATATGTAGACATATATGGAGTCTAATTGAACTGCTAATTCCTGATAGGTTGGGCATCCTTCACTTTGCTCCTCGTATAAATTTGTAGGGAGCTGCTCATGAGACATTAGTTGGAGAAGAGACAGTTTCGACAAGATCAAAGAAGTTGAAGATAAAGAAATTTTAGTTGGAAGAGGGGAAAGAACGAAGGAAGGACATGTTGCTTCATGATGGAAACAATCAATTAGGAATGCTGATCCTTCGTCGGGGAAATGTGCTGTACTCTTGAAAAAGTAACATCCCTCAAACTAGGACGATAGCAATGCTAACCTTTCTGGGTGTGAGAATATCCAAGAAAAGCACATTTTATTGTTGTTTAATCTAATTTTTCACTGCTTGGACAAAAAAGTGAAGAAAGAAACCACAACCATTATGAGGTGGAACGACAAATAAAGTCCCAAGAAAAAGGGAAAAATGAGGAGATTTGCTTTCCACAATATAAAATGGCACACAGATAATTAGATAACATGCAATGAACACAATATCTTCCTAATAAAATTTTGGAACACATATTAAATAAGGTACAATTAACTTCAATGAGGTGGCAATTTTTAAGGCCCACACATATTAAATAACAAGGTACAAGTAATTTCAATGCGGTGACAATGTCTACATTCTGCAATGCCATTGTGTTGGGGGTTATGACTTGTGAGCACACAACATTTGAATGATTCCATAATGAATGTGGTAATTTTTAAACTCATGGCAACTATTCCTAACATTATAAAAATTCAAATCGCGCTTAAAGTTTTCTTGTCAAACAAATTGCTACCATTCAAATAAATAAGTAAATAAATAATGCCCTAGTTTGTTAAGTGGAAAGAAAAAGACAACTCTACCTGGACACCTATGAAAGAAGCAATAGTCGTTTATGAACTTTAAAAATCTTAATTACTCATGAATTTGTAGACTTAAAAATGATATATATGCATATTTCAAAACAATTGCAACAGAACCAATTGTTTTGCAATTATTTTAGCATCCGAGGGAATATTTCCAAAATACGACTTCTAGATCTGGTAGTGTTTTATTTTAATTATCTGAAAATTTTGAACTAGAAGTTTGCATTAAATGGCGGGAGCCTCGTACATCTAGCCTTCCCCAGACCCCGCAATGGCAAGAGCCTCATGCACTGGGCCCCCCTTTTTTTAAGTGTGCATTAAATGCATTATTTCCTTTTTCTTTTTTTAAGTTCAAAGTAAATTTTGCAGGGAGCAAGTGATGAATTCACCCTAGATCTGGTGGAACAATGTTCATTTCAAAAGCAACGAGTAATGCATCTTGTGATGACCTCTCGGTAAGTTCTTAGTATCTCCTTCATATTTTAGTGATATAGAATTTCCACCAATTTGCATTGCATTTTTCCTTTTTGGATTGGAACAAAAGATTAGTTAATTGTGAAGGGAATGTACATGCTCTGACATATTCACTGAAAAGAAAAGGATATAATAAGAAATTCAAGTATTTACTCTCTCAATAATCAATGTCAACTACAGTTTGACAAGATGATTCTTAGGGTTTGTTATTTTTATAGATATTGAAGTCTTGATGACTTCTCTTGGCTGTATCTTACTTGACACAATGTGCTTATCAATTGGTTTCATAGAAATGTTTGACTGATGATAGGGGATTTGATACTCCCTTAGAGCAGAATGTCAAATTCTTACCTCATGGAAGACCTACTACTTCCCATCAGAGGCTTGTTGGAGGGTTGGGTATTTTATAGTGACTAAGCCTAATATCACTATGACTGCTTATTTACGGTTGTATTTTACTAAATCAACATGATCATTTGCTACAATTGAGGCTCAATCGGTCAAGGTTTGTTCTAATTTCCTAAACTTGAGTTTTTGTATGGTGCAAACATATTGCATCTTACCTGATACAGTACTAATATTCATACCGATTGCAGCATTGTAATCATGTTTTATGTTTGTCAAATTATTTGTCCCATTTCAAATATCTTGCGCTTTTATTGAATTAATTATCGTGCTTCCTATTTGTTTCTATTGTTATTGTACTAGAGGCCATTGCATTTCCTTTTATTTGATCCTTGGAAGGGTAATAAACATAAACTGCCACAAAGTCAATTGTTGAAGTTGATTGTAATGCATTTCAACTGCATGTATTGAGATTGTTCAGTTGCGAGAACGTTGGTTTCATTCCTTTGCATGTCTGCTGGTGGTAATGTAAAATATGTAGATTCAATGTGATGAAGTGAGAGATGAAGAGAGTGGAAGGGACAAAAGTTGAGGGAGGGTGAGTTCTTTCATTAATTTCAAAATCTATGAATATAATGGCTTATGTACTCTAAATTTTTTAAAAAAAAAAGGCTTATATACTGGAATTCACAAATGACCAAATTGCCCTCATTTATGCTCGTACCTCTAACACTCAAGTTGAAGTTTCCTTAGAAACGTTTTGAACTTGTTAATCAAGTGTGTCCCCCTCTCCAATCAAGCCCTTAATGAATGTATATATATGCTATCTAAAAGAATAATCTCCCTCCTTCTTTACTTTCTAATGAATAAAATGAAAATTTATTTCCAAATGGTTCATCCTCACATGTAAAACTGATTCCATGACATCTTAATGGCTATATGATCATGATAGAAAAGAGTAGTAGAACCTGGGAGATATGGTGGCAGAGATGCAATATGCACATGGAGGGTTCCTATAAGCAATCGGTTTGTTAATTAAAGTTGTGACTTCTCGAGGAAAAATTCTTGCCAATTCATTATCTCCATCTTCGGATTGCTCTTCTTGGGAAGAGATGACTCTTTGTGACATTGAGATATTTCATAAACCATCGAAATGCCTTAGAGTTACTTGTGTACACTGTAAAAGGCCCAAGCTGGTTGTGCTAAAATTGAATACTGATGCGGCATCAAAGGACAATCCTGGCTTATCTGTGGCGTGGTGGGATTATTAGAAATCATGCTAGGATTATCTTTGCGTTCTCTCATTATTATGGTGAGAGAAGCAACATCTAGGCGGAAGCTAGAAGTATTCTTTTATGGACATAGATATTGTAGAACATTTGCATTCTTGAATGTTTGGGTGAAATCAGATAGCGAGGTCTTAATTGACATGATCATTTCTACAATGATCCTCCTCGGTCGATTAAATACTATTGGCAGGAGCTTCACTCTCCTATGCATGATTTGAAGCCTAAAATGACACATCAGTTCAGAGACAGTAACCAGGTTGTGGATCCCCTTGCTAACTATGCTTGTAAGTGTACGAAAAATAATGTTTTTTGGCATTGGAGAGATCTTCCTATATTGGCTAAAGGCGCAGTGAGATGTGATTTCTCATGAATCCCTAGCATTTGCAACAGGTAAGATATTTGTATATTTATTAGTTTTTGCTTCCCAAGGCCCCCTCATGTTCTTTTGAGACTTCTTAGTCATTCTAAGAAATTGTGCGCGTAGGTTTTTGGTACTAGTTTTGTGGATATGGAGTTAAGGTAGTATGCCCCCCTCTTTGTACACTTTTATCAAATCAATAAAATTTAAGGTGCTAGCTCGGGTTCCTAGATAAATTCCGGGTTAAAAACTATGATTTGTGGGCCCAAACATGAGTATTGTATCAAATCAATAAAATTTAAGGTGCTAGCTCGGGTTCCTAGATAAATTCCGGGTTAAAAAACTATGATTTGTGGGCCCAAACATGAGTATTGTAACAGACACAGAGTGTCGGACAACAAACCCTCAAAAATTTGAAAGGAGAGAAGTGTGGCAGATTATATCGCCCGGTCGGGGACATGGTGACTAGTGTTTCTAAGATCTCAATGGCTGGTAGGAAATTGAGTAGTAGTACGTGCATCCGTAGTGTCTCTTTTGCAGTTGGTACAGAGACAGGTTTCCAGATCGTAGACGATGGTGAGAAGGTGATAGTATCTGCATTGGGGAGGATGGATTAAGATTCCTCTCCAGGCTTGACTAGGTGAGTCAACAGGTTGGCAGCTATACATGTGCATTAGTCGTGTTGATCTAGTCTGAAGGAGTCATGTTGGCAACTACACGTGCGCATTGGTCTTGTTGATCGAGTCGGGAGGAGTCAGAACCAAGGTAATTCGATGGTGTATAGCTAGTACTTCGGAAGGCCAATGGTGGTTTGCGGCGATAACAAACCAATGACAACATCAATGGAAAAATCTTCATGTGGCTGGGAAATAAATCAAGATTGAGATTGTTGGGAAAGTTGCCCTATTTCCACGGTTTTGTGGGAAGTAAATTTTGAAAGACTATTTTTTAGGTTTTGGTTTTGGAAAACCTAGGTATATAATTCACCTTCAACGACATTATCGTGTGAGACAGTGTGAGGTGGCTACAAAGCTTGGGAGGAGAGAGAGAGAGAGAGAGAGGGATTTGTTTTTCTCATAGTGTAAGATTGTGTTCTCGCCCGCAGATGTAGGCATCTTGGCTGAAGCACGTAAAATCTTGGTGTACATCTTGTGGCTTTTGTTTACTTTTATCTTTTCCGTTTACGTGGAGAATGACCGAGTCGAGCCACTCCACATCACACGCATTCCTATCCGACCCTGGGATTAGTGGAAGCGAAGCTCAACCTCTTACCCATTCTCAAGCAAAAGGAAAGCTAATTTATTCAGCCAATAAGATTTTCATTACCCAAATGTCTCAGACCCACCTGATCTCATCCATTGGGATGAGTGTTGCGTCTGT
This sequence comes from Tasmannia lanceolata, assembly GCF_043159265.1. Classification (NCBI taxonomy): domain Eukaryota; kingdom Viridiplantae; phylum Streptophyta; class Magnoliopsida; order Canellales; family Winteraceae; genus Tasmannia; species Tasmannia lanceolata. Next base: position 2,202,159 of record NW_027518693.1, read on the forward strand.
CTTATCTTCCCGTAAGGTTATTGTATTGAAAGGCACGGGAGAGATCTGATGACCAAACTGCAAAACGCTGGTACGTTCACAGTGGGTCAAAACCCTAGGGTTAGTGAGGGTATGCTCTTGCGAGCCACTCTCACCGCCCTACGGACATACATGAAAGCATGGCACACGATCGGGTCGGATTCGCCCAACGGATTTTCTCTACAATATGATCAAATCTTCATAAACTCAGGCAATGGCGAAGAGCTCATGCATTTGCATTGGGAGAGATCAGTCAAATCACACAGCTAGCCCTGTAAATCCCAAAATAAGATGCAAAGGCCACAACGAAGAGTGCATGATTGTCTTCAGATGAATCATTGATACCCAAATTACGGAAAGACTTTACATTCCCAAGTACATTCCCAAGTACAACCCGAGTGGAACCCACAATTTTTTCCAAGGAGCTATGGTCCAAACTGAGCCTGATTACATTCAAATTTCTATATTGCGTCCATCCAAACTGAGCTTCTTCACACTCAATCTCCCAAAGCGCTACCTTTGAATTTATGTGAGAGATTATAATGTAAAAGAATTACCAAATTTCACAATATCATTCTTCACAATTTACCAAGAATCTCAACAGTTATTATGACCCCCCTCGTATCCCGTATTTATGTATGCAGTAATGAAGGGTTGCCCATCATCAGTTCTTGTGACACTTAAAATGTTCGATAACATTAGCTGATCAAAAAGTAAATAAAGATGTATATTTTTTTTGGCTTAGTAAGGATAGATAGAGGGCGCACCTTGGCACAACGGTAAGGTTGCTCCACTGCGACCTGGTGGTCATGTGTTCGAGTCATGGAAACAGCCTCTCTGCAAAAGCAGGGGTAAGGCTTGCATACATCTAGCCCTCCCCAGACCCCGCAATGGCGGGAGCCTCATGCACTGCACCGCCCTTAGTAAGGATAGATTTGTCACTGCTAGAAAATAAAAATAAAGGACAGATTTGTCAGTGCAAGAAGCTTCAACCACATATTCTGAATTTTCTATTTTTGCAGGGATGAGAAGGTTGTTTCTCAAGCAATCGAACTGAACGAGCAGCTAGATAACGTACTTGCCAAACACGATGCCCTTCTTTCTGTACGTGCTACCTCATCTGCCTCTTCTTTTGACCAAGAGGAAGCTGAAGAGGAAGAAGACCAGCTTTTCCGGAGGTGCGCTTATTCTGTCATGGTCCCTGTGATCCAATACGAATTGCTTGCATTATTTGGCCACACAATATGCTTTCAATATTCAACCCATGCTGCTCAAGAAGATCCACGATTAATTGATATTAATCTTTTTTACATTTAGGCACAGTGTATATGGCTATATGCCTCCTTACTTTTTAACATTTTGTGAGCTTCATGTTGTTCTGATGTAGTGGCTTTGTGCACTGTTGGAAAAAAACTGATTTTAGCCATATCCAGTAAGGGTACCATAATTGTTGCTGAGGCAAAATATTATTATTTGTGGCATATTTGATTAGATTGACTAATAAATAATAACATATTATTATTTTCTCGCAGATGGTTTACAGAAAAATGATAAAAATTGTAAACATGCGACATGCACAGAAGTACATCTATTAACTTTAATACATTAGAAATAGGAAAACACTTTGAAAACGGATTCCGTGTGGGAAATAAAAGCGGGACTGGCATGACCGTTGATTTGATTATTTTTCAAGATGTATTTATTGCTTTATGGGGATCTGTGATCCCTTCCTTTGTCTTTTAGTGGACGTGGCTCCAATGCTTGATGCCCGTTGTTTTTCACAAAACGGGATCCTGTTTTCCTAGCAGTGCTCATAGAAATAAAAGTAGTTCTAGTTTAACATTTGCAAGCGAAATTGTCTTCATATTTTACAAAAGATGGACACTATTTTTATTCTCATTGTTATTGAGAAGATTATATTATTCATAATATGACTATTTCCTGTTATTTCATCAAGATACGCACAGCTTTACCCATTTGGGTGGTTTATAGCTGATTACCCATTTTCACATTTGGATAGGTTCTGAAACTGATTGTCCCACTTTTCCATGTTAGAAATCAGAATTTAGGAAACCCCACTGACAGTTTTCTTTTTTCTTTTTTTTGAATGATCCACTTACAGTTTTCTTACAGATGCATTACTGATTCTAATTTTTCTTCCGGTGAATCTTCCAGACTCCGAAAGGGTAAAGCTTGCGCTGAAGACCAACCAAAGAGCCTTCCAAATTCGCTCAAACCCTTCCCGGGAGAGAAACTGCACCGGCCACTTATACGGCCTCTCTCGTTAGAGACAAATGAATCCAATGCACCTTCTCCGGCAGTTGTGATTCCTCCTCCGCCAGCCAAACACATTGAGAGGGAAAAATTCTTCAAAGAAAAACAGGTGGATGGTACGACTTTGGCCGGACATATTAGGGGTTTGTCCCTTCACAGTCGTAATGGTAGCAGCTCACGAAGTGAAAGCATTGATTTTAGTGATTGAGTCAACTGTCACAAGGCCTTTTCTATAGCTCTTGTGGCTTGTTCCATTCAGTGTTGGGGTGATCATGGCTCTTGTTCAGGAAGGCTTGCTTGCTTTTTATTTGTTTGCAGATGGTTTGGTTTAAGACCATGAGGTTAGTGTTCTTTCCATTTGTAACTGATGCTCTTGGCTGATTTGAAGGTCCTATATGGTGTGTTGCTTAGAGTTTCCTACCCAACGAAGTATTATGAGTGTTCCCTTTGCATTTTGTTCTCAACTGTATCTGTATGCGGCGCGGAATTTGGAATCATCATAGATGTAGGAAATTTGCAATGGTATAAATGGACGGGAGTTTATGTTAAATCATGTAATTTAGTAATGGGATGTGGGAAGTGAAAGGCATAGATCTGTGATTAAGCTTTTTAAATTTGACGTTTTGATCGCCTTTGTGGCTTGGAATTTAAGGATATTTTTATAGTTCAGTTTTTGGCTAGTGCAATTTCATTTGCCACAAAATATCTACAGCCAACCAAGGAAAGTTTAAAGATATGTATGGCTGCCAATTTTCAAAACAAGGGTGTTGATATCATCTCCTTATGTTATATTCTAAAAAAATAGGGAAAATTACCCAGAAGTCCCGTCTAACGTTTATCAACATGATCACCACAGTGGATTCCACATAGAATTTATTATCAGATAGGTGGGGCTGTCCGTCACCATTATCCCAAGCCACTGGCAAAAGTATTTCATTCCTTTCTCTAACTCCATTATCCCAAGCCACTGGCAAAAGTATTTCATTCCTTTCTCTAACTCTTACCCCGTCCTACCTACTTTCAGTGCACTAGATTTTATACCTGTCAGTCTGGCAAGAAAAAAACCTAGTGACCTCCTGGGAGTACCAAAGGGAGTTGCTGCCCTGTTTGCATCAACCATTGTCTGTGTCAACCATTGATGTTACCAGTGTCAAGACTGTTATGATCACCACAGTGGATTCCACTAAAGAAATTGAAGAATGATTCTTCAGTATTAAAATACAATATGTACTTTAAGGAGCATTATTGTTTACTTTTATGTACTTTGAACAATGTTTTCTAAAAGGGGAATGATAAATCTGCTCTCTTTGGTCCCTTTTCGCTGCCCTTACCAGATGTTTCACAACCTGTAAAATCTCTCTCTCTCTCTCTCTCTCTCATGCCGGAGCTTGGAGGGTGAATGATTTTAAGAACCTAGAGATCTCAATGTCGCCGAAGAGAGTGATCATAGAGTCAAATCCAGAGTTTTTCTTGAACCTTGTAAAGGAGGGGAAATAGATTTTGCGGCGAGGTTGATGATGAAGTGGAAAGCAACAAAGAGGAAGAAACTAGTATGCCTTGAGATGAAAATAGCCATTTTCAAATGGAGAGCTCAATCTCAATCTTCCATACTCTGGTTTGGAGGTCAGTGTCTAGCTCCAGCCAGAGTCTGTATAGAAAGATCCGGAAAGGAATGAGAAAGACGAAAAGCACCTCGATGTACTGAATTGCTAGAAAATACCTGCACCACATGGTTAGCCCTGCCTTGGTCCTTCCCAATAGGTGCAATCTAGATGGAATTTGTACGAGATTAAATATCAGTTTATCAGATTCATTGGATTTGGATTTTGGCTGAAATTTCGGTTTTGGTGAGGACCGAAACACATTCCAAAACCAAAATTTGAAACCATGGATACAACACAAAAGATAAACCAAACCTAATTTCTTGGCATGATTAGCCCTAATAAAAGGTTCATATCTCCGTCCTTTTTACAGAATGAGCTTAAATGAAATTAGTAAAGAGAGGAATGCTAGATTCACAGGCGCCCTTGCAAAAAATGCAAGTAATTGTGCTAAAGGATAAAGCAGAAATGAAAGAAGCCACTCCTCTTGGTTTCTTTGATTTTCTCTAACCCTCAACCTCCAAGATTCCCATTGGATCTAGGAGGAATTTTTGAAAATAAAAGGTTATTTTGGGAAAATAATGGGATTTAAGAGTATTTTTGAAAGATGCTCATCGTTCTTGCAGAAAAATGTAGCAGAAAAAACATCACAACATTCTTTTATTCGTCTCTAGTGAAAAAGGGAAAAAAACACAATCTACTCGAAATATGATCGACTTTTTCCTGATTTCTTGCCATTTCTCACCCTCATCAAGTCGTGACCTCTCAAATCTCTCTCTACTCCCACCCACCCTACTCCTCACTCACCACTTCCCTTCTTCATTCTTTGTGTGAAAAACCTTTGCTTCTGCTATAATTTTTCCTTGGTTGTTAAATTTAAAAGAGGAAAAACCCAACAGAAAAAAGCTCTTCTTAATCAAGCTCTTCCTATATGTTAAAAGTATAAAAGATAAATAACGCCTTTCTCCAACAGCTTAAGCTTTTGGAGAAGTTGGTAAGTTAACATGGTATTAGAGCCAAAGGTCTCAAGTTCAAACCTCCCAGATAGCAAAAATCCACATGCGATGGTCGGCCCAAAGTGGGACCACATGTGCCACGTGTTTGCCAAGTGGGCCACACGTGCGGGGGAGTGTTAAAGTATAAAAGATAAATAACGCCTTTCTCCAACAGCTTAAGCTTTTGGAGAAGTTAGTAAGTTAACACTATCAACTATGTAAAAGAACATACCAAAAGAGACCCAAGCAAAACCCAAAATTGTCAAAAGAAACAACATACAAGGCCACCTTCTTTACCTTCTCAACACCAAAGACCAACTCAGAGAGCAAACTCAAAATCCCCACCCCCCCCACGCCCCCAAAAAAAAAAAAAAAAAAAAAAACAGACTCAAGAGCTGATGTGGATTAAAATAAGTATGGATACAGCAAAAAACTACACAAAATTGAAGATAATGAATTTAACAACATTCCCTGATGTTTAGGAGCCGGTGGTATGTTACAGGTAATGGAACATAGGAGAGGTTGGCCATCCACAATTGTATTCAAGAACCAGAACCAGCAAGAGTCTGAATCACAGTTGTACGCCATGGATTGGAAAGCTATGATATGAGGTTGTCGATATGACCGACGTGAGTCTCATGAACTTGGACAAAGATTCCAAGCATTGCTACCATCATAGATCCCACTCAAATACCATACAAAATATTTCAGTATTTCTATATCATTGTTGAAGACGAGAGATCAACAAGAAGAGATCAAACCAAACCATTCTTAATTTCTGTGTTTCCAGACACGGGCATTGTTGATGTCTTTCGCCAAACTGAGAGGCTTGAGCAACGGTCCGCCGGGGTAGCTATTGATACAGACCTTTAGTTTCCCATAAGAGCAAGTGCTAAACTATCATTTTGCAATTTCGCAAGTGAAGGATATGAATAAGTTTTAAATTAGGATAATTACCCAGGTTCAAGGCCTTCTAATGAAGTGTCCAGCCCTAAGAAGGAACCTTCTTAGGCTTGAGATCCAGGATTAGTGAAATCCATGTACCTTTTTGGTTTTTTCAAAACTGCAAAGTCGCAAGGAAATACAAACAATATATAACAAGTATTGGAAATGCCAAAGGATTAGCAGCTGATACAGCCTTCTATGAGTTAGAACAATGTAAGATTATAGCATATAACCGCTAGGATGAACTAATAAAAGAACTGGGTGGACCACTCAATCTGTTATGTGCACTGTAGCCTGATTGAGTAACCCGAAGGTAGAGTCCAAGTTGACTTGGATGTTATCACGAGCTATATATGATAGCTCGCGATTCACCCCCTAGTTCTTACTCTTACATAAGTACGTGAAACTAATCACTCAGAGCATTCTCTTTACGCTTAGCTCCTTCTGTTGCCTCAAACTGACTTGGGTGTCAAAGGGTTTCCCCGGAGTTCCAACTCTAGGTATTCTTGACCACTGTTTGTGAGTGCAGGCCATCCCAGATCACCCAGCCAACCATCTCTCTGCCGAAGCTAGACCAAGAGGGACCTGCTCGTGCACTCAGCCAGATTTGAGCCGCAACAGGAACAGAATACAATAATGCTTTAATTAGAGAAAAACTCTAGTAAATAAGCATAATCTTTAGCAAGAATCTGATCACACAAACATGCAGTCAATTCCCTAACTACACTCAAAGCTGTTTTCTTCTACAGACCATTCACAACACTGTTCTTCCTGATCATTTCGCTTTGGTTTCACATAAACCTAACAAACATGCATTAATCCATCATAAGTTGCACATAGAAATATTTGTATGATTTTTCTTGTGTAGTAAAACCCTGATACAAAAAAATTACATAACAAAAATTAGTATATAAATCAGTGTGATTCCTCTCCATAATTGGTTTCTCTTATACATCAAAATAGTCAGGGGAATGTATTTCAAAGCATCTTACCTTACAACATAGGCTGTAAAGATCACAATATTGAGGTCAGAAATCTGATCCAATACCCACCAGATGCATCAGATGAACAATAGGACATCAAGAGAAATTCTGGGCATTCAAGTTTTGGACCTCACTTTTGGATTGATTGGTTTATTAGCAATTTAACACAGTGGTCAGTCTGTTGAGTTGTGAAACCATGGATTGAGGCTCTCAAGCACCGGGGCATTGGCTTTTTCTTCACTCGTCCACTCTTTTGCAGGGGAAAACATTCAATTTAAGTATCCATTGTCCTTAGGGGGTTTGAGCGCATTAGCCCGCATGTTCATTAATGTACCATTAAGAGTGATGAGTTGTAAATTTGTTTCTCACTGGTTCCAGTCTGCTCTAACAATGCCATACCAGTCAAGGATGAAAAGAATCTTAAATTACCAACAAGTTTCCCCAGAACACACTTCCCATTACCAGTAGTCTCCACAAGAACAAGAGCCTCCTCTGAAATGGTGAAATCGAATAGGATCTCTGAGAACAATCTCTCTAGTTTCAATTTTTGAAAAGAACTTCATTGTTGTATGACAATCTCCACACACCCTCAAGTTCTTCATCACTCTAATTGGAGCCAATTCTGGCAAACTGATCATCCCAAGAGCCACTGCTAACTTCTCGCTGTGGTAATTCACCGAAATCTCCTTGTGTTCTTGATCACATTCATAAAATAATGAATCCTTAGCATTAACATAACCCATCTCCTTAATCTTCTCAAGCATTTCTTCCAGTTTTGTGTAAATTATCTGACTATTTGGGTGAGACGTATCACCCACGACGAAAGAATGAACAGTCGATCCTATCTCGATCCAACTGAGACCAGGTTCCTTCTTAACACCTCGTTCTTTCATCAGATCTCTAATTTTCATCGCAGACAATTGCTTCCCAGCATCCAAGTATAAGTTGTAGAGAAGAACATATGATGCAGCAGCTCGAGGTTCAAGCTCAATGACTCGCTCTGCAATGGATTTTCCAAGGTTGGTGTCCCCATGGATTCGGCAAGCACCCAATAAGGCTCGCCACATCACAGGGTCATCCTCAAAACCAGAGCTTATAATAAAGCGCTCAGCATCAACCAATTTCCCAGCACGACCAAGGAGGTCAACGACACATGAGCAGTGTTTTACATTTGGATCAATGTCATAGTCTCTTTTCATGCTTGCAAAGTACCTGTACATCAAAAAAGAAAATGAGGTAGTTCATTAGTAGTAGCCATAATCACTTTTAGAGAAAAGGCACATTGGTAGAAGTTAATCCAATCATGGACACTTTTGAATGTCTAAATATCAATTTGGATTTAAGAGCCCATAGTTTTACCTCTGGCCTTCATCTACCAACCCTCCATGGCTACAGGCTGTAAGAATGCCAAGGAATGTGATGTGGTTCGGGGCAACTCCAGAGCCCCCCATCTTCTCAAACAGCCTCAAAGCCTCCATTGCGCAACCATGTTGGGCATGGCTTGAAATCATGACTGACCATGACACGACATCACGGGTTTCCATTACCTTGAATGTCCACTCTGCAGCATTGACATCTCCCGCTTTCGCATACATACAAATTTGTGAGTTTCCAACAACTGTGAAACAAGAAAATCCTGTTTTTGTCGCATATCCTTGAATTTGCTCTCCAGATCTTGCCGCCGCCAAACCTGCACAAGCACTCAACACGCTAGATATTGTGAATTGGTCTGGCCTTTTTGCTGCAACAAGTGATTTGTTGAACAAATCCAACGCCTGTTCAAATTGCTCGTTTCGAACACACCCCGCAATCATGGATGTCCAAGTGACAATGTCTTGTTTAGGCGTTGAATAAAAACATCTCAATCCATCATCGGTAAAACCTGATTTTGAGTACATGTCAATGAGTGCACTTCCAAGGAACTCATCGCGTTGGAGATTGTTCTTGAAGATTTGGGCATGAATTTGCTTCCCGTGTTCGAAAGCTTCAACAGTATTACAAGCTCGGAGTATGCTTGAGAATGTATACTTTGAGGGTTTCATTCCTCTTCTTCGTATTTCGGAGAAGAGACTCATAGCCTCATTGGCAAATTCATCACAAGTTTCAATCTCCGATCGGAAAAATCCAGCAATCATGGCATTATACACAACAATGTTTCGATCAGGCATGTGTTTGAAAATCTTGATTGCTTCATCTAATCTCCCAATCTTTGCATACATGTCAAGCATTGCACTACCAATGAAAAAATCTAAATCCAATCCGACTTTAGTCACACACCCATGAATTATTTTACCAGAGTCTTTTAAGTCATCAAAACTTGAGCAAGCCTTAAGGACACTACCCAGAGCAAAACTATTCATCTTCACTCCAAATTGATGCATTCTAACGAGAATCATCAATGTGTCCTCACTAGAACCAATCCGAACATAGCCTGCGATCATGGAATTCCATGAAACACCATCTAATTCATCTGAATTATCAAATACAACCCGTGCTCGGTCGATCCTACCGCACTTTGAGTACATGTCAATGAGTGAATTAGTCAAGAAAACATGTGAACCAAATCCACAAACAATAACTAATCCATGAATTAGCTCACCCATTTTCAAATCCCCAGTTTTAGCACAAACACTCAATGCACCCGAATAAGTGAACCTATCAAACTCAATTTTGCTTATCCTCCCTTCATTAAACACATCCATAGCTTTATTATAAAAACCCATCTGAGAGTAGCCAGAAATTAAGGAATTCCAAGAAATAACGTCTCGTTTAGAAATTTTATCAAACACTTGGCGTGCATTATCCATGTCCCCGCATTTGCAGTACATATTTAGGAGATTGTTTTGGAGAAAGAGACATGGTTTGAAGGAGACTTTGATCAAGTGGGCATGAATAAGCTTGCCTTGAATCAAAGACTTAGATTTTGTGGAAGATTGAAGGAGATTTTTGTAAGTTACAGAATCTAGTGAAGAACCCAGATAGATTTGTTGAGGGGTTTGGATTGTTTGAAGTGATGTGGTGAAACTTCTGGGGTATTTGAAGAAGAAGAAACTGAGGCGCTCTGAAAGACCAATCAGGTATTTGCAAGAACATTGCATTATCGGGTTTGATTTTGCGGATTTGGTTAATAATTAAGCAAGGAGAAGGAATACAGAACAGGTGAGAAAAATAAATAAATAAATAACGGAATTGAAATTATGGGTGCGTTGCTCCTCGTGATTTTCCTTCCTACATAGTATGATTTTGATCTCATTTCCCTATAAATATATAGAGGTATATCTAAGGCTCTGTTCATTTAAGATTATGCCAGCTGATTGTGATTGGACTAAAAAATAAACATAAATTTGAGTCCAATAATTGGTTTTGGGATCATAATCAGTTGCAATAATCTCAAACGAACAGAGCCTAACAAAAATAAAAAACGGGAATTGCCAGCGTCCATCGCAAAAGGTATTTCGAGGCTGGTCTTTTGCATGTCGGGCACCTCGTGCTCTGCCGTGCGACAGACCAGCCGAGAAATGCCTTCTGCAATGGGCCCTACCAAATCCCATAAAAAACATATTGATCAGATGAATTTTGCAGTATATAAATTTATAGGGATTTGCTAGCATCCATCGCAGAAGGCATTTCGCGGGGAGTCTGTTGCATGTGAGAGTAGCCACACAGTGAATGAAGACAAAATCTGCTGAAAAGTGAGCATGAGTGGCTGCTCTAACATGAGACAGACCATCCGCGAAATGCCTTCTGCGATTGACGCTAGCAAATCCTAAATTTATAATAAATAAAGTTTGGGAATGATAGAATGAAGGGTGCCCTTACAAAAATCAGCTTCAAGGGTGCCCCTATTGTTTGATTTCTGCAAAGTCAACATGGTTTCCACTTCTTAAGGCGCCATCCACTTTTTCCAGCGCCACTACAAATGCACTTTGCAAAAAATCAACCAATAGGGGTGCCCTTGAAGGTGGTTCTTTCGAGGGCGCCCTTTATTCTATCATTGCTCTGTATAAGGATATACATGTAATAATTGTAAGAAAAGTAAGAATAAAAGGTGAAACTATGTGTTGTCCAGCCCTTTTTCTCTAGAGACGGGGGGTAAGAAAATGTATAGATCATGACACAATATTGTAGGATTAGGATTGTCCGGTGAAGGAGATTTTTTGTATGGACGGTTCGGATCAACAAATTGGTCAGCCCTACCGTTGTGGAGACTAGTGGACCTGTTTGTTTTGTTTTGGATTTTGAGAACTGAGTGCGAGACCAATAATCAGTCTCAAAATCGGTTATCAAAATCCAAAACAAACCGGGCATAAACTTAAATATTAGTCCAATAATCAGTTTTAGACTCCAATTGGCTCTAAAAATCCAAAACAAATGAGGCCCTAATTTTGAGACCACTAACAAGTTTTGGACCCACACTCAGATATAAAAATCCAAAACAAACACGGCCTAAACGTAAATTTGAGTTAAATAAAAGTTTTGGACTCACAATTGGTTGTCAAAATCCAAAACAAACAGGGCCTATACAATTTCCTTACAAAAACAAATTACAAACAGCTGATATGAAGAATACAGTTCATCTCTCTAAAAATGATAAAAGAAAAGAAAACAACTCAACTCAACTCAACTAGTAAGCCTTTGTCCCAAACTAGTTGGGTCGGCTAATGAATCCTTTAAAAAAATTTCATGAATAAAAGAAAAGATAACAATCTGACAAATTTAAAAAAGCAACATAAGGACTCCTATATGTAAGCATTGTTGGTGTATATCTCCCCTGACTTAAATAATCCTCACAAGAAACCCATCAAATGACAACTTTCTCAAATCAAAATTACAAAACCCCTTCTCCTTCAGGACAAGTACCAATCTTTTCAGTTTGTTTCTAAAATAACTGGAAGTTTTGGAGATTTTGCTTCATAAATAAGGCAATATAAACCTACAATATGCTTCTCTAATTTAAACAAAACATAAGCTCTTACACATTATTTTCCCATCAAATGTACATCCATCAGCACCGAACGGAGCTTACGAGTCTCCCCAGAAACTGATTCACGGTCAAACAGCGCAGAAACAACTGCAACACCGCTCAAATTTGGAACACCAAGTTCCATAACAGAACCTGCATTTCCAATACCAATACCACCAATTGCAACTACTGGTAACTTGGAAGCCATACAAACAGCCTTCAACCCATCCAAACCAATAGTAAGATTGTTTTCCTTGGTGTTCGTTGGGAAGACGCCACCACTGCCAATGTAATCAGCACTGTCGGCCCAGGCTTGTAGAGCTTGCGATGGTGTCTTGCACGAGACCCCGATTATCTTTTCGGGCCCAAGAAGTGTGCGAGCAACACATACCGGCATGTCAGATTGGCCAACGTGCACGCCGTCAGCGTCACAAGCAAGGGCAATATCTACTCTGTCATTTATTAGTAGTGGCACTTCATGCAATCGGCAAATTTTCATACATGCCATGGCCGCCTCCAAAAATTCCCCTGTTTCAGCATCCTTTTCTCTGCCAAAAACCCAAAAAAAATAACTATGATTAATAAACTATGTGATTTAGCTCCTGACTCACTCGAGTTGACCCAAAATCACCCAGAATTTAGTATATCAAATTCTGAACTATAAATATGATTAACAGTTCAGGAGAATGAGCAACCCCATAGTAGAGGATGAGCAATTGGAAAAGTCACATAATAGCGAGTCGATTTGGGAAAGTCAATAGTTGGATGATTGACTTCACGTAATTTTAAGCCAGAATTATAAATTTAAAAAACAACAATAGGATAGCATGAAAAAATAAATAGCAAACTGGATGCACATGGACATGTGTCATTATGAGATTATATTTTAGGCATTGTAGTCCTAAATTCTTCATAGAATACTTTGCTTTTTACAAATTATGAAGACTTGGCATTTTACAAATTCAGTGGGTTAGAAAAATTGCATTGTGGAGGAGATATGTAGGCATACATATATATAATAACATAACTAATACCTTTAAAAATAATAATAATAACATAACTAACCTCAACTGAATGATGGTGGCACCTCCTTCTATGGCAGCTGTAACAGCATCTGTGATAGAACGTCCCCACTTTTTATTCATCTGAGAGTCAGTAACCGCATATAAGAACAGGTCATTTGGACTGAACTGCCGCCGTCGACATGAGCTGTAGACATGACTCTTTAACTTGAATAGGTGATCAAAGGGACCTTGAGACCCATGCCCAATGACAATGTCTTTGCTGTAGTGAAGAGCATTCTCGACAAAGCGCTTAGCAACCTGCAGAAACTCAGAAGAGAAAAAATAGTTTATTGGTGACTTGGCAAGGCAATCAAAATAACAATTTCAAAGTATTGAAAAATAACAAACACAGAATAGTTAAATGTATGTGAGTCATGATTTTAGAAGTGTTAGAAAGTACCATGTAGGGCTATTTTAGTCATGTTATGCATTCACATATATAAGACAAACACCATTCTCTAAATTAAAATAAAGAATCTCCCCACGTGTGGTTAGGGGTGCAACTTGGGTCGGGTTCAGCCTGAACCTGTTGGGTTGAACCCGAATTTTTCCCGGGTTGGGTTGGAATTTTGCAACCCGAGAAAAATTCGGATTGGTTTCGGGTTGAGGGTCATGCAACCCAACCCGACGTGTAACCCAAAATTCCTTTATTTTTAGAATTTTTTAACACTACAATATTTACTTTAAAATAAAGAGGTCTAGAAGAAAATGCCCAGTTTTCTTTTCTTTGAATATTTCCAATGCAAAGCGTCTCGTCTCTCTCTTCCCCATGTGAGAGCAGCCTACTCTCTCTCCCTCTCTCTCTCTCTCTCTCTCTCTCTCTCTCTCTCTCTCTCTCTCTCTCTCTCTCTCTCTCTCTCAAAGATTCAAAGTTTTTCTACTGGTTAACTTGTTTTGGGTCATTTTGGAAAGGGAGAGATGGAAAAGCTCCATTAATGGAACATGCTGTTCACGGTGAAGCCTAGTATGTTTTCTCTGCCTCAAAATCTCTAGTTGCTATTTTTTCCATTAATGGAGCTTTTCTGTTGCTTTTTTTTTTCTACAACTCGGTTCGTATTGAGGTAATTAAAATCCGGGTTGGGTCAGGTTGACCATCCTCGGTTTGAGAGTCTGATCGGGTTAGCGTTGGAGAATCGGTTCTTCAGGTTGGGTTTGGGTTGGCCTCAATCCGACCCAACCCGACCCGAGTTGCACCCCTACCTGTGGCTGTCTCTCCACATTCTTTTAAATTAAGACATTGTATACATCTTTTTATATATTCCTTTTTAATCATTACAAATCTTAGTTTCTCTTTCTTTCAATCCAACCTTTTCTGAGCACTCCAGCCTCCATCTTCATCACCGTGAATTTCTTTTAAGGGTTTCATCTTTTTCTTCTTCCAATACTTTTTTCTCTTGTAAATGTGCAACTTACTTAAGAGTTAAGACTCGCATAAGCATTGAAAGTGATATTTAACAGAAAAATAGACCCTACCTTACTTTAGTAAATGTTAGCACCGAACTTAAGTTAAAGGTGCATGTTAGCGCTCTCGACATGAAATTGGGCCAAAACCCCCCACAAAAATCAGTCGCATTCCTCTTCTTCCTACATTCAAACTTCAAACACACATCCTCGTCCCTCTCCTCACTTAAATTAGGTGCTTATTCGCACCTAACTTAAGTAAAAGGTGCGTATTAGTCTTATCTCCATGAAAAATTTGCCCAAAACTCCATAAAAGTCAGTCACATTCCTCCTGTTCTTCCATTAAAATTTTAAAAACTCCATGTTAGCACTCTCTCCAATCCTTCTTTAATTTCCAACCCTTCTTTAATTTCCAACCTTCAAAAAAATTCCAAATCCAATATGCTCAGATCTTATTTGATTCACTTCATTTCCTTAAAGTGCATCACCATTGAGAAAAAATATTTAGCTGGAACGTGCTAGATCTAGCTTCTGATTTTAACATCTATTTGTCCCACGCCACTAGATAAAGGCAAATCAATGTCAGGATATTGTATTTTTCTTAATGATCGTCTAATCTCTTTGAGCATCAAAAGGCAAAGGATTATAGCCAAGCCAAGTGCAGAGGTAGAATACATGTTCTTGGCATCCACAACAGCCAAGCTTACATGCTTGAGACACCTTTTAAAGGAGCTACGCTTGATTAGGACTACATGTTATTTATTGCGATCATAGTTTTAAAACTCCCCCGAGCCATCATGGACTCCCCCGAGTGGACTCCCTTTTACCTAGGTCGCGTTCCGTGTTTTGCCACCGAATTCCACATTTTGCCCTACAGAGTCGATAAGAACTCCTTTGTCTCTCCCAAATTATAACCGTGTCAACCTGGTACTCGGCCGCGTTGCACCAAGTCGACTAGGATTTTCTTTGCCCGCATTCCGCGCCCTATCCGCATTTTTAAACACTGAAACGATAATCAGAGTGCCATCAAAATATCTCAAAACTCAGTCTTTCATGCCAAGACAAAATACGTTGAGATATACTACCATTACGAGCATGAAAATGTAGAATAGGATGAGATTTATCCCAGTTATGTTTCTAGTAAAGAATAAGTAACTGACGTATTCACAAAGGACCCCATAGTATATCATCATCACTATCTGATTGACAAGATGAACATGTTATAGAGAACACATCAAACTGAGGGTGTGTGTGTATAATATAGTCAAATTGGATAAGCAGTGAATGAAATCGTAGAGAAATCATAGAGCTGTTTCAGACTCTATATTCCTCCTCTTCACTATATTCTACATGTTATATGTGTTCAACTTAAAGAAAATTTTACAGTTTTGGGCCCTCTTTTGCCTCTATAGGCTATTAAGGGGAAAACAGATTTTCATTGTTTTATTCCATGACCATCTCGGTCATGTTACCATTCAATTAAAGGTCAGCAAAAGAAACATTTACCTGAACAGCTGGCAGTACTGGTAATCCTTTTGCCAACTCAGCTGCTATACATGATGCTAGAGTGCAACCGGTTCCATGTGTATTACGAGTCATTATGCGAGGTGCACGAAGCTCATGGAACTCTTTTCCTAGATAGGCCACCAAAAAATCAAGGTAAGTTTTCCAAACAATCTGATTCCTTAGTGTTGCAGATCAGAACATGTGGAGCATGCAAATACTTGGCATGATGATGCTTGAGGCTTTTGAAGAATATAAATAGCATACCATCAAAGAATATATCAATAGCATCCAATGAATCTGGGAGATCCCCGCCCTTTACTAGCACATTTCTGCAAAACACGTTTCATAGCAGGATAACTATTGTCATTTTCTTTTTTCCAATCCCCCAGTAATAAAAGGAATCAATAAAATCAAAATAAATATCTGATAGGGGGCTTCATAGTAGGATAAATATCATTCATACTTTTCTTTTTTTCCCTTTTCCCAGTAATAAAGGGCATCAATAAAATCAAAATAATATCTTGATGGCGGGAAGCTGAACTCAAAAGTCAGAGATTGCATTGTCAGAATACCATCACTAAGCAAACAATGAAAGACCATTTTTATAAGCACAATCTGGACAAGACAAATAACAAGAATGTTGAAAATTAAATTGGAAAAAACATTATACATCGAGTAAATTTGCTGTAAATCTGATGAGAATACAGATCCCAGTCTCAGTTCACTCTCAAATTTTCAGCATTCTGGTTGTATAACCCATGGTCACGTCTTCTGCTTTAAATATTTTACTAGAGCTTCCAAGTAATATATGTGTTAAAGCATAAAAGATAAATACTGCCTTTCTCCAACGGCTTAAGCTTTTGGAGAAGTTGGTAAGTTAACATGGTATCAGAGCCAAAGGTCTCGAGTTCAAACCTTCCAGATAGCAAAAATCCACATGCGATGGTCAGCCCAAAGTGGGACCAAATGTGCCGCGTGTTTGCCAAGTGGGCCACACGTGGGGGGGAGTGTTAAAGTATAAAAGATAAATACTGCCTTTCTCCAACAGCTTAAGCTTTTGGTGAAGTTGGTAAGTTAACAATATGAAAAATAGAATTCGAGCAAAAAATTTGATGTTTGTGATGCTATTTTGTGTACCAGAGATAAAAGGAACATGGGGAAAGGAATATACAAGGAATCCAGGAAATAGCGAAGGAAGAGCCTGACGAGAATTCACATCCTTTTTGTGTAGAAGGTGAAGTCAATGGGTGTAGGTGCTGGAGCAGCTACAATCGCTTCAACTGACTGATTCATTTTTGTGTTATTTGTGATATGGCGATATAAGTGAAGGAGCTTTTAGATGATTCCACAACAGGATCTAGGCATTTGAACTATTAGCATAGGTTTCTTCATGAGGACCTACTTTTTAGTTTTTATTTTTTTGAAAAAAGAAGAAGAAAGAAACCAGTTGTGAAGAGAGGAGCAAAAAAAAACTGAAGACACAGTTTAAATAAATTAGAAAGGCCATGCACGACAGCCCTCTTCAGTTATATCCAGAACACTTTAGAATCATAATTCCATTTATTGTTAGGTTCATGGTTTTAAATCTCGGTTTCGGACTCAGCCGAAACCGAAATTTGGTAAAACAACGAAATTTCATTTTTTTTTTGTAACGAAATTTAGGACGGAATTTCTGAAATTTTGATCAAAATTTGGTAAATTTCGGAAATTTCAGTTTCGGTTTTGACTGAAATCCGAAATATTTCTGTTGAAATTTAAAACCATGGTTCGGTTATCACCAATAAAAATCAACACTTTAAAAAAAATCACCAATAAAAATCAAAATAAAAGAATCTGAAACGGAGAAAAAGAAAGCTGCCTACATGCTGTTATTAACTAGATAAAATCCTCTGATGGCAAGTTAAACCTCAAAATAATTATTCCCTAAGGAGAATACAGTAATGGAAGAATCAAGATCTTGAAAGGATCTTTCAAACACAGACCTGGGGCCCAAATTGTGTATTGATTTCGCTGCAGAACACATGTCAGCCACGTTTACCAGCGGTGGCCCGCCAAGCAAAGCTGTCGCTTCTTTCAAATTAGGGGTCACTATATCAGCCATTGGAAGAAGGTCTTCCCTGCGGTACAGAACCCACAGAAATAAGAGCTTCATCATTCTGTATACAGTTAACAAGATATGAGCAGAAAGAAATAAATGTAAATTTACATAAAATGCATCATAAAGAAAAAAATTAATCGTTAAATCACTTCAATAAGTACCATGCTTTTTCTTTCGTCAGTGTTCTTTTACTAGTTAGGTCTCAAATGTCACGCAAGCTCCAAGAGTAAAAAAGGATCCAGGTGTCCATGATCACTCCTAATTCACTTCAATGAGAAGCATGCTATTTTCTTTTATCATCGCTTTTTTAATCGTAAAGCTACTACAATCAAGCAAGAATGGGGAAGGATTCAACTGTCCAAGACCACTTGAACTCAAAACCATGGTTTTACATTTCGACCGAGTAAGCAAACAAACTTCAATAATTCCTACCCCATTTTCAGAAGAGCTCATGAATTTTCATGTACTAATGGAGTTTCAACTTTCAACAGATGGTTGTTTGATTTAATTAAGACACTAAAGCCATGTTTGGCCACCATGAAAAAAATATTCCATGGAATATTTGTGGGGCCAGTTGTAAGAGATGGGCGGGATATAGAGAGACTTGAGAGAGTGGCGTGAGAGAAGCATAAACAGCTCCTAAAAACCGGGAAAACAAAAAACCAACTCTAAACTGGTATTTTCCTTTAACTAGTTTTTAGGAATTTTTGATGCTATATCCACTCCCGCCCACTCAATTCTCTCCCTCTCCCTGCTTCTCAGCCCCTCTCACACAGTTGGGCCCACGAATATTCCATGGAATAATTTTCATGGTTGCCAAAGACGGCCTAAGCCTCTTTTTGGTGCATAGGTGTTAGTAAAAAGCAAAGAAAGTATGCAAACCTATAGACAGCAAATTTTGCCTAAGATGTCCTAATATGAGTGTAAAATTCTGAAGGGTATACAAAAGCATATATGATCCTCTGAATAAAGTATTTGTCAATCAGTAACCAAATAGGATTATAATTATCTAGCCATAACTAAAGTTCCATATAAAGAAGTTCATCATACCGAAATGCATCAAGGATAGAAGGTCCAGCAAGCACATCCCCACTTGTAGATACCATGACTGGATCAACCACTAAAGCTGCCTTTATAGGTATAAGTATGTCAATTTCAAAGCCAAAACAATTACAACAATAATTGTAACCCATTGTGCTATCAGTGCACCTCGAACTGGGAACTCCTTGAGACTCTGACATAGAACTTTGACTACATCAATCGAAGGAAGCATGCCTGTCTTTACCTGAGATATTCCCAAAAGAAAACTATTATTTACCATTTCAAAAAAAAACTATTATTTATTGCATTAGCAAGTGGCATATTTCAGCAGAACCTTCGACTAACAAAGTTATGGCAATGCATGGATTAGAAGATAGTGCTTTACATGCGACTTTTAATTTTTTAAGTGAATGCAAGTGCAGAAAAAAGGTAAAATATGCAATAGAAAGAAGAGAAAAATTGCTTTATGAAGTCACCCCACTTGGAGTCCATGTAGAGTGAAAAGGTTGCTTAGGAATCCAAAATTAAAATAAATACATAAGCATCAGTTGAATGAATCAAATAATACATTAGAGAGGTAAAGGAAATGAACCGATCAATCCGTGTCAATAGATGAGAAAATGTCAAAATAAGAGTGAAATTCATCCAAGATAAATAATCAGTCCATAAAGTCCCAAACTACAATTGAAGAGAATGAACTTGACATAACTCTGTCCAAAAATAGCCAATCTTTCTTTTTTTATGATAGAACTCCAAAACCAGCCACAAACACTTCTTATTGTCTAGCTTGTTCCATTCTCTTAGTTACCAAATCTTACTGAAAAAAGAATCTCTCAGAAATCTAGGAACCTTCCTATACAACATGATACCAAATTCTGCCCCAAAAATACTAGACAAATTTTCCATTATAGGACCCTTATAAAATACCTAATCAAAAATCACATAAATTCAACTAACTAAAGAGTGGCTCTCATCGCATTAATTGTCAGCCTCAAACCAACATATGTTGGGAAGCTCTATTCATGCTGACATATATCATGGTGAAGTCACCAGTACAGCTCTTCTAGGGCCCACTTTTTGGTCTTGTTTCAACTTTCATGTTTTCTCCGCTTTAATAGCATGCTGATTTCTAGAGCTACCCATGTACTTTTCTTGCATCATTGCTTTGGAAATATTGAGCATGTTTTTCTTTGCAATATGGAAATAATTAACTAGTACATGAAACTAATAAAATATTCAAATGAAAAAAGCACATGAAACTAATATAACAAATTAAATAAATAAATGCTAAATAGTACATGAAACTAGTATAAATCAGGGTTTAAAACACCAAAGTTGAAGGGCAGATTCTGATCTCATCATTGTTAAAAATAGCCAGTCAAATGATTCTCCATGATTATTTTGACTTGGATGAATTATGAATATTTTCTGAAAGTGATTAAAATTTTCTCAGTACTAGGATCATCTCTTTCATATGAAATTTTTAATTACTTAGAAATTTTTAAGTAACTGATATACAACAGGTTAGTTGTCAAACTACCTTTTCCCTAGTTTTCCGTGTTTTATAATTTTCCCGAACTATTCTTTTTTTTTTATTTAGGGGACCAAATATTCAAAATTGAAGATCTTCCCAAGTTAGTGGATCAATCCAATACACAATGCTAATTTCAGCATCAGAATTTGAACTAAAGAAATAGACACCAATCCCGTCAGGAAGAATCAAACAATAGATCTGAAAATAATATCTGAGCCTCCTTCCAGCTAGCCTATCTAGTGGAAAGAAAGTGAGAAACCAGGTGCAAGTCTTTGTGCTGCCACCAAACTACACTAACAGGAAAATATACTTATTCCTCTCACTAGGGCTAGTCCAAGGTCACTTCTTCAATATTCACATGAAACTCTGTTTCTCAGCCAGCCTGAATTCCCAATCTCTCAACCCCATCCGTGTGACCCCAACTTTGAGAACCCAAAGGTTGCCATCTGTTATTTGTAGCTTACAACTGTTAGCAGTAGCCAAGAAGTAACTCCAACTGTTATTTGGAGCTTACAACATATAGCGGTAGCCAAGACCTTATTTAAAGCATGAATCTCATAAACATTTACAATTACTGAAAGGATGTCAAAATATAGATTTGTTGTCAACATGCAAAGTATGATGATGTCTTTTACTTAATTCAACAGTTTAGAGCATTCTTTAGAATAATTTAGCTGAACTTGAGACTTTAGAGTATTCTTTTGGTAAATTACGTCTCGGGGTGGGGGGGGGGGGGGGGGGGCTATAAACCACTTCTAATATAATTGTTTTTTACTATTTGATGAATGAAAGTAGCCTATATCTTCTTCTTTGAATGTGAAGCAAGAAGCCTGGAGTGATTCTAATTCTACTAGGTCTGTGTGGTCTGATGAACTGGATCGTAAGATGATCCCTTTTACTTAATCTATTCATTAGTTTCTCTATTTTGGAACTCTGAAGTAAGTTAATCTTGAGAGTTTGTTGTAAGAGTGATTCATATAGTTGATTGAAAGATTTTATGGGAGCTTTCGTTTAGTTTCAAGTTTGATTTTACATTATTGTTGCAATTTTTATCCTCACGTGATACCATTGTTGGAATTTTTGTAATCTTCATGTGGATTCTTTGCTGAATCTGTACGTGAGTGTCAAGCAAGGGAAACTGGCAGAAAACGAGAAATTTGATTGAGCGGTGTAGTTATATTGCTGGAAATTTTAGTTTCCTGCATCAATTTTGGTATCAAAGTAGTTGATTTCGGCATTGATTGATACCAAAGCTCATAACTTCAGCATCAATTGGTGTCAATCTTATGTCTGATTCCTAGGTGAAAAGAACTTCATGAGTTTAAGAAGTTTTGTAAGAATCTTTAACAAATTTTTTATAATTTTTGCTGAATAAAAATATATTATCTTCCTTCTTAGGGTGCGATGCTCAAGAAGACCCTGTAAAGTGATTCTATATGTTTTACATTGTGTGGCTCTGCATAACTAGATGGTGTATAACAGACACAAGGATATTATTCTTGAGCTAGGAAATGTTAAGTGAAATAGGAAATAATCAGTATCTGAGGTGGAATTGTGAACAATGGCAGACGGTGGGAAAGACGGGTAACGGTGAGGAAAAAAATGTTTCAACGTGGTATTGAAAACTATCCTCTTTTCTTGTGTCTTCAAAGCCCCTCCTTCCAAACTCAGAGGATAGTCATACTATCATTAGGCCCAATCAATCTTAGAGGTGAGACACTAAGAAAGGATGCCAAGACCACTTTTCCCGAAATGAATTTCCCACTATGGTGTAGCATGTTTACCATAGATGAAAATCAAACCCAACCTTGTTCCCCACCGGTTTGTCATTTCTCATTTCCAGTCATGAAGGAATTAGCATTTCCAATTTTTGTTTCTTGAATTCTTCCTGTTCTATTTCTCAGGAATGCAACTATGCATCTGATCAGTGTTTAAAATCTCACCAAGTCAATAATTAACTCCCCGCAATTGACCTATTATGGTCCTCCTAAGTAAGACAAAAACTCATTCAATCCGTATGAACGTCAAGTCAATCATTGACTCACCCAAGTTGGACACCTTAAGCATTGACATGTGTAAGGAGATGGGTTTCAACCTTTGGATGTGATGCAGTCACTTACTCAGTATCCGTTACTTTTTTTTGAGAAGTCTTCTCAATCTATTCATGTTAATTTATTTTTGAAATTTAAGTTAATCACGAGAGATTAATTTTAAATATTCACACTAATAAACTCTCATGAAACATAATTTTCTTTTTTGGTTGCAAAATTCTCTATAGTTTTAACGAAATACAACTACTTAAATAAAAGTACAAAGGTAGTGCCACATCACTAGCCCACTCACCCACATACATGACACATAATCAGCAACACCCACAACCCTAAAATACAAAACCATATGATAACTATTTCGTAACTACACATACACAACATGTACATATCAAGATATTTTGCAAAGACAATATCCTCCTCCAAGATAAAACCAAGT
Organism: Tasmannia lanceolata; assembly: GCF_043159265.1. NCBI lineage: Eukaryota > Viridiplantae > Streptophyta > Magnoliopsida > Canellales > Winteraceae > Tasmannia > Tasmannia lanceolata. The sequence goes on from NW_027518693.1 coordinate 2,225,069, forward strand.
CATATGATGTCAAATGCATTCAAGATTTCATAGCTTACCACATCAACCTCCATATCAGAAAGCACGGACCTCAATTGGGCTGCAACAAAGTCCTCCGGCACAGGGTGAACGCCCTTATAACAAAACAAATACTTGATTTTAGAAACCCATTTGAATAGAAACTTAGCAAAATTACTAACAACTCTAGATTTTTTAATCCTCAGATGATAATTTATTCCTAGTACCTGAACCCCAACAGTGTTCTGTGCAGTAACCGCAGTAATTACAGACGAACAGTAGACTCCAAGCGCTCCACATGATTTGATATCAGCTTGAATTCCGGCACCGGCACCGGAATCGGAGCCGGCAACGGTCAGCACATGTGGGATTTTATATTTAGAGTTGTAATCAGTACATGTAGGCCCTTCTCCCGGCATTGCCATGAGGATCAGATTTCTGTTGCTAATAGCACTTTTGGATGATGTTATGCTCAAAATAGGTGAACAATGGGTCGACTCTGTTGGAATTATAAACCCTTTTGGAGTGACACGATTCTGATTCCGTTTTCTAAATGAATAACTCTGAGATAGGGATTTCAATGTGTAAGTATGATTTCATGTTGCTCGTTTATGGGGTGAATATCAATGAATACAGAGCAAACAAAAATAGAGGGAAACAGAATCAAATAAAAAAATGAAAGTAAGTAGGTAGAAAAATGGAATTAATCGAAACAAAACTGAAAAACAAATAGATAGATCAACATATATGATGAAAAAAACCCACGGGATTAGTGAAATTTCAAGAGACCCATGTGTGTTTGTGTGTGTGTGTGTGTGTGTGTGAGAGAGAGAGAGAGAGAGAGAGAGAGAGAGCCACCTGAAAGGAGAAGGAATGGGAGAGGATTTCTGTATAACCCATAAAAAAGTAGGTCAGGTTGTAGAGGCAAAAGAGTGCACGCAATCCGAATTTGAGCGTCAATCTCAGTATCTCACGAGTCACGACTCCACTATTCGAGCAGGAAAAGATGATATTTTCACTCCCCTTTAGACCTGGCAAAAAGTGACCCGGACCCGCGAGTCCACAGGCCCATCAAAACTGGGCCGGGCCGGGTGGATCCGCGGGTGCTCGTAGAGGAGAAGTGAAAAAGGTTTTATTTTGGCCTTTTTTTTCTTAATTGTCATACTTTTTTTCATTTTCTCTATAGTTTATTTCGTAACTGTCATATTTTGGTACATTCTTTCAGTTTTTTTTTATAATTTTTCTACTTTGATGTCCTTTTCTCGTAAATTTTCTATAATACTCAATACCTGCATGATTATTATTTATTGCTAGCCACCTTTGCACAAATCGTACGTCTGCCAATCTTTGCAGTTTGCAGCACGTCAAGAATGAGACAAATCTCTCAAAAAGTAAACATAAATGGGCTAACATCACATGTAATTGCAACGATGGGCAAGAAGTAGCTTTGGCGAAGGTGGCCAGCAAATCCCTATAAAAACAAAAAAAATCATGGGTGACCCGCGGGTCGACCCGGCCTGTGCAGTCCGGGTGCGGTCCAAGATTCATGACCTGTAAATTTTTCCTAGTCATTTTGACCCGGCCTGTTTGACCCGGACCCGTATGGGTCAGGTCAAACCCGGCCCGACCCACCGTTTGCCAAGTCTACTCCCCCTGCATTATGCATGCGCCCCCGTTATTATGTGATTTGACGTCAAAAGCGTTAAAGTTGCCCACTGTTCACGTCATATTAGGTAAAGAGGGGGGGGGGCTGCGGCATGCGTATTGCAGGGGGAGTGAAAATATCATCTCCCAAAAATAATTAGCAATAAAGGAAGGGAAATGTTATCAGCACTACTGTATTTTGATGAGGGCACTCCTCACTTTATTAAAAGTATGGTATGGCCCGCACCATAGGATGATCCAAACCGTCAATTAGATGGGCCACAACCTAAATAGGCTACGGGTGAAAAATCATCTCCATCATGTTTTGATGATTGGGGCCCATTATCCCTTGCATTGTATGGGCCAAGAATGCCGGTATCATATAAAATCTGTCTCCAAATAAAACCAAAGAGAACCCAGTTAATTGCTTAGTCCCTATTTTTACATTTTTTTCATTCTGTCTGCGTTAGATTTTGAATGTGGAGAAATTATATGATGCCCGACCGTCAAAATGTAAAGGGCGGAAGGAAACAAAAACTGCTGCCTGGTTTTTATCCAAGGAAAAGTAAAAAACGGTGCTTTCCCTTGGATTAAAAATCAAGGGAGAGAGATTTTGTCTTTCTCTGCCCTTTATTTTGACAGTCGGGCATCATATAATTTCTCTTGAATGTGAGTTTAAAATGGATTATTGGGCTCATAATTAATTAACTAGATTTTGAGTCCAATAATCGGTTTCGGACTCACAATCGGTTGTCAAAATTAAATTAAAACAGAAAACGCCCTAAAAGCCCCTTCTCAATTCCAGAGTCAAAGCGACTAGGGTTTTAAAAAATACTACCGTTCTGAGATTTTTGAGATAAAAAGACAAAGAAGAGGAGCTTTTAGTAGGGAGAGATATGAGGGTGAAGAAGCAAAAGAGGCATCGTAAGAGCGTGAGGTTCTACACCTCATGTTTTGGGTTCAGAGAGCCATTCAAAGTCCTCTGTGATGGTACCTTCATTAGTCACCTTGTTCTCAACAACCCTAATACCCCACATACCCATTATCAATCCCTCCTTGCCAATCTTCTTGGCGCCCCAACCAAGCTCTTCACCACCAGGTTTACTTTCTCTCTCCTTTTCTCCTCTCAATGTCTCTATTTTCTTTCTTCTTCTTTGAATTTGTTTCCTTTCTTTGTATCAGATGCATTCTTGCCGAGCTGAAAAGCCTTGGTGATTCCTATTCTGAATCTTTTCGTGCTGCTCGCAATCTCTTCACTGCCAGGTCTGCCATGTTCCTCTCTCTCTCTCTCTCTCTCTCTCTCTCTCTCTCTCTCTCTCTCTCTCTCTCTCTCTCTCAAGTCAAAAAGAATTACAGTTAAGTCAATTGAAAGGAACTGGTTTTGAAGAAACCCATTAAGGGATTTGCTTGGTTGTGAGAAGCAACATTTGCAATGGAATTTCACAAGTCTCTCTTTTTATTACTATTACTACTACTACTACTACTACTACTACTACTACTTACTTGGTTTTGAAGAAAAACATGACATTGGTTTTCTTGAAAACAACCTATGCAGTGAAATTTCGCAACTTTTCTTTTCCTCTCTTTCTCTCACTTTCATTTATTTTTACTGCTACTCCCACTACTACTAAATTTGTTTCTTTTAAATTTGTTTTGGAATCATGATGGATGGTGTTGTGCTCAGGTGTGACCACGAGCGGAGGAAAAGCGCTGCAGGGTGTATAGAGGATATTATCAAAGAAAACAACTCTGAACACTTCTTTCTAGCTACTCAGGATGTCGATCTTCGGAACAAGTTTCAAGAGGTTTGAATTTTTCCTTCCCCATTATGTCTGCTAATCGTTTTTCATTCATCTCAACCCAGAATATATTTAGTTTTACATAGTAAGAGTTTGTTTTCGTTTCATTTTGGAGTCTCACAAGCATTTCATTTTTTTTAAATTGCCTGGCTATTGAAATTGTTCCATTGATAAGTTGTCACAAGGCCCATTTTGTTTTTCGCTAGATTTTCGTCTATCCCAGTATGATGCCAATTTGAATCTGGTGGTCATGTTCTTCTTCATGTTAGGACTTTAGGATAAAACGTAACACAATATCTGGCCTTTTATGATAGCATTTTTTTATTTTTGAATGACAACAAAATAGCCTTTTATCTAAAAGAATCCAAATGATAATCAGTGTCCGAGTGGTCATGTGGGAATTTATCTCCACCAACCAGCATTTCTTTTAAAACACCATCCTTTGCCAACTAATCCGTCACTTCATTGGCTTATCTCCACAAATGTTGGAACTTAATATCATATATGTAAGCCAAATCAAGAATCTCTTCGATGGGATCTGCCAACCTCCACAAAAACTTGGACTCTTGAATAGCCACCTAATCACCTTTAACCATAATAATGTTTGAAGAAATGTGGAAGAGGGAAGAGACTCCCAATCAACGTTTCAAAACTCGGACGAGGGCTTGCCAAGGTAAAATTGAGTTGACTGGAGGGTGTCAATGGTTGACGTTTCCGAATTTTCATTACCCGGGCAAGTCAAAGGAGTTTTCAATTGACTTGTTAGGCCCAATCATGTAGCAGAAATAGAATAACAACAAGTCAAAAACATGTTTCAAACTCAAATTCAAATCCAATAGAAAACATCAATATTTGTAATCACCATAACATGGGTTCCCACAAGATCACGAATATCTACCTCCACTTCCTCTAAACTAAGGCTTCCATCATCCTCTGATTCTCTCCGGTCCAACAGTCTGCTTGAATTATCCACTGCTTGAAAAGTTACAAAATTGGTTTGATTCAAAACTCTAACTAAAGCATCAGAACCCAACTCAATATCCTAATCATTACATAGGGTGTCACAGTCCTCCAAAATTGTATCCACCATAGAGACTAAAACAGAGGTATTTGGATCAAGGCTATCTGTTGAAGAAGATGGGTAACCTATTCTTTCTACAGAAGTCTTATGTCCAATTTTGCAAACCTGCGACAACACAGAAGCATGAGAATGACTAGCTAAATACGAGCGAGAGTAGCTGTGCATATATTAGATGAATTAAAGGAGGCAGCTCTCTCCATGTTGGAGGTACAGGAAGGGTAACTGCAAATCTCTATTATTAGCAGGCCTCTAGGAAGTGAAAGCCCCGATGTCAGTCTGTGTGTGTGGGGTGGGTGGGTGGGGGAGAGGCGGTGTTCTCTGTCTCCAGCCCTGAACTTCTGAAAGGCCAGGAGGGACGTAGTGCTGCAATGGAGGGGTTAGCGGGAGGAAAAAAATTGGACAATGAACCTTCCTATTGACCTCAGACACGAGATATAGAGGCAACTCCCTCAGCCCGACCCCCTAGCTCAAAAACCAGGAGTAGCATTGAGATGGTTCAAACGTCTTGCCGCATTCACAATCACAGAAAGGCCCCATGGATCCAAAACAGAGAGATGAAAAGGCCCACCAGGTCGAGGACTGCTAAAAGAATATGCCCTTCCATCCCCTCGGGTTGAAGTAGGCCCGAATGGGCTTCGGGGAGCAATCGGCAGGACAATCTTATTTGGTCTATTATGTGTATTCACATAATTACAAATCCTGTTCTTGGGATTCTTTCGGCAAGGAAAATGCTTGAGATTTAAAAGTTTTGGTTTTTCTACAAAATCCCCCAAAAAATAAAACATAGATGCTATATGGAAAATGAATAATATTAGTTCTTATGACATTTTGAAAATCTCATTAATCATCCTAAAATGTCACAATCCTCCTAAAATATCACAATCTCTTGATAATTTCACAAGAAACTATGATTTAGGCAACACTTTGAACTTACTGCTGACACGCTTGTTGACACATGTCGACACTGACACGTGTGTCCAAATGTGTCGATACTGATTTTGACACTTGTATACGTACTGCTAGAAGTGTCAAAATGTGGTATGCCGACACATTTTGGTACCGTGTCAAGTTTGAAATATTTTCTGTGCTGTGTCAAGTGTCAAGTCTGAAATACTGTTTTATTATTTTCTTTTGAAATTGTCTTTAAGAGATATCCTTTTTTTTTATTATATATTGTGTTTACGTATTTTTTTTTTATGACGGTTATTTTATTGTTAACTCTTCTTTAGTTACCTCGCCCTCTCTTCTCAAACCTAAAACCTAAACAAACTTCCCTTCAAATATTACATTCATTGTATCCTATTGGCATCTCTTTCCCGTTGCATATTGGAGATTGAAGAGAACTAGATTAGATTGATGATTGCATTGCAATTTGAGTATTTGCTGATTATTTTGCACTTTTAGTTACTTGATCCAATTGTTCATTATTTTTTTAACTGAATACGCATTTTATCTCATTGCAAATTATGATTGATAATCACTAATTTCATATGTATGTGTGTACGAGCGTGTCCTTGTTTCTAGATTTTTAGTAGTTGCCGTGTCGGACACCTCGTATCTGTCACTGTTTCTAGATTTCTATATGTATGAACTATTTCAAACACCTTGTTGATATTTGTCACTATGTTATTCACCTAGACACACCTGGTTCCATTTTTTTGCACACAAGATTCTTTTTTTTTTTTTACCTTCTTGAGGTTGATAATTTTGTAATGCATGATTTTAGCCTATTATCTCAACTCAACTCAACTCAACTAAGCCTTTGTCCCAAACTAGTTGGGGTCGGCATTTTAGCCTATGATCTACTGTTTCTAATTCAGTTTTTTATCACATCAAAGGTGACTTCCAAGAATTCATCCGTCTTCAAATTTTTCACATTTTCACTAGATTCTTTCCAATCAAACCTTTAAGCCATGAAGCAATTCTCAAAACCTTTTTAATGGTTTAATCCTTGAATGCAGATACCTGGTGTCCCATTGATATATGGCCTCAGGAACTCTTTATTCCTTGCGCCACCATCACATTTTCAACGCCAATTTGTTAAATCAACCGAAGAGGCACGATTGCATATGAGCGAGTTGGAATATAAGATGTTAAGTAAGAGGGAAAAGAAGAATACACCATCAATCCAACTAGCATCAGACTCCCCTGGCGCAGATGAAGTTTTAATGAATGAAGGTGTGAAAGAACATGCTGTAACAAATATCGACAATACAAGAAGGATGCTAGGTGTGGCCGAGAAAAGTAAATTTAAAAGAAAGAAAGCAAAGGTTAGATATTCTGATTATCACTTTGCTTAAGATATTTGTATTGCATTGCTCCTCAGTCAGCCGTCTTTGTTTTAATATGCCTCCTAAGATTGATCCATCCTTCCATTTCCATTTCAAAAAAGAGGGATGCATCCTTAATGCATCTTAATGTATGGTACATGAAGGATGCAGCATGATATATGGTAAACTAACACCGTCCTTGCAGGCTTTTGAACCATGCCCATGCAGATTTCAATTGGCATGTCTTTTGGCTTTTAACCTGAAGTTTGTCACCATTGTGATCTTAAATATGATTGTTCAATTCTCCCTTGCTGCCCTCGACTGATCTTGTTGCATTTCAATGTTTCTGTAATTTTATTTTCACGTATAATTACTTCTTGGAGACATATTCTCTTGAAAGTGACGATCAACCTTTGTTCTTTTTGGATGGGTTATTAGTCATGATCCGAACCGTTCTTTGAGGTTACTGTAATTTCTGCACTAACGTACTTTGGGTGCTTTGCTTAAGATAACCGGTTTCTAGTTTGTCCCTTCTGACAGGGACATAATTGAAGATTATGCAAGCTTCTAATCTAGGTAGTTCAGATTGCAGATTTTTGAAATGTGTGCTGATCTTGCCATTAGAAAGTTTCTGCTTTTATGAAAACTGGCCACTCAGTGTACCTGACATATTGCTTTATTACTTTCTTTCATGAGTTTAAAGTTTGTTGTTTGGATATCTGCTTTCAGGTCTTGCACTACCAGAATTGTTTGCTTGTTGATGTCATTTATCTATGTTAGTTGTAAACAAACTTCCTCTAAATTATGCAGGGCCCAAATCCACTTTCATGCAAGAAGAAGAGTCATACTCCAAATTGGGTGAGTTAATCATTTTTGTTCTTCAGCTCGGTTTTTTTTTTCTCACTTCTTACTACATCATTGTTATTATGGCCAGATCTGGCGGTTTGCTTTTCTGAATGTTTTTTACCAGCTGAAATGAGTTGAGGAACTATCTGGGAAGCTTTACTTTTAAAATCATTTTCAATACCTTCCTAGCTGTAAAATCACCAAATCAAATTCAACTAAATTATCTACAAACAGTAACATAAAATGGATATGAAATAATATTGTAATGATGGTAAAAGATTTACCTTAGCTTACCAAATTACTGAATTATGGAATATGCCTGTTCCAAAGATCCATCAAGCCTAGCTTTCAATACCTTGTTAAAGTCATACAAAAATGCTGCTATACCATGGGTAAATATATCGGACCCTTGGCATAAAATACCAGGTTGCTCCTTCCTATCGATCTCCTAAGCTCGCTGATGAATTGGAAATGGAAATGCCAAACCTCAAAGAAACTCATTTCCTTCACCGTTTTTTCTTTGCTTGGTTCTCGAGAATGAATCTTTTGAGCCTTCAAACCTACATATCCTTCTTTTGGAAGGCATCCCCTAATTCAACTCATTCATTAACCATCAGTATAACAGCTTAGGTCTTTTTTTCCTAAACAGTAGTACTTCAACACATCTGAAAATGTGTGCATCACCCCACGTCTAAGGTGTTGTTTGCTCAAGAGGCTCTTATATAATGCATTCACCACTGGTTGAATCTTATAACATGTTGTAGAAGGCAGATGAGAACTAATTTGATCTTCTGTTTCTTGTAACATTAGCCTCATTCAAACTTTCAAATAAAAAAAAAACATGAGCCTTGTTCAATGATTTAGATCTATTGAATGGTATTATGAATTTTTATTATTTCTATCTCCCTTATTTTTAAACTGACTGTATTATAAGTTATGTTCCCTGCCTAAATACATAAAGCACTTGGGGATTGATATTGTGAGAAGCTCTTAATATCAGAAGCACATTAGATGCTTGACCTGGGTCTACTCACATGATGTCAGCATGATCTGGACCCTCTATCCAAGGCTCCTAAACTTGTGGATGACATAACCTGAAAACCACAATATCCGAAAAATTTCTAACCAATCAATCAAGGAACTTGAATGTGGACAGTAGCTCATTTTTTCTTAACTATCCATTTGAATGCTATTGATCAGACATTTGAGATCATCTGATTAAGCGCGTGTTTTGGTCACTTTGTCTCAATGATAGGCTCAGCCATGTTTTTAGAGGTGGAGGCGTAAGGCGTGGTGTTTTTACTCCTGAGGTGTGCGGCATAAAAGGCGAGGCGCCTTACGTAAGCCTTGCAAATTTACTGAATTTTCAAATAAAAAAATTAAAAAAAGAAACAATTATTAAAATTCCAAAAGATCACTAAAGTTTTTTTTTCCACCATTCAAAAAATAAATTACTATTTTTTTTTTTGAAAAATATACTTTATTTTCAACAAACTATCATCATTCAACCTTCAATACACTAAAAAAAGAAAGTATCTATCATTACCAGCCAAATAATACAGAGTCAAATATCCCTCCACTAAATCAATTTAGTTATCATCTTTTCCCCGTTTTCCATCCCCATCAATTGATTGCAAAATAGACATTTAATCTATGCTCTTTTCTCCTCCCCATCAATTTCCTTTGCGCGTCCCCGTACAAAATCTTTCTTATCCCTCATGTTCATGTCAAGATGATGAAATGCACTCCAATAACTTCAAATATTTGAGAAAATATCTTTGAATGGATTTATAAGACAAAACCCCAAAAAATAGAGATTTTTACTCACCAAGTAAAGGAGGAGTGCACAATCATAAAGTTTTTCAACATCGTAAGTTTTCTGTCGTTAAAAGAAATCCACTGAAAACGACATACTTTCATATTTTGATTTTGTTGAACGGTTTGAGAGAAATCATAAAACAAAGGAAAGGGGAAAACGCTCTGAAAACACCAAAACTCTCCTTAATCTATCAACAACCTTTCTTCCTTCTTAAAAATGGGATTTGTGGGGTTTGGGCCGTGAAAATCACTCTTTTTAGCATGTTGCCTGAAAGGCATACGCCTTTCGTTCGAGCCGTACACCTCAAATAAATCTCATGCGGCTTTTATGCCTCATCATTCTTCACCCAAATGAGGTTTGTGTCATATGGACATGGTGTTTTTGGTGCGGTTCATCCTGAGGCTCGCATTGAGGCTTCCAGCTCAAACACCTCTGAAAACACTGGGCCTGACTAAATGAAAGGTTTGGATCACACTATGTCGCATGTTGGCCTAGATTAAGGCTTTTCATGTTAAGGCTTGTCATAATATCAATTCGCCCAAGCATTTTTGCCATATTATTTGTTAGTGACATTTTTTTTCCTATGAGAGACTAGCTGTAGTCCTTGGCAACATTGATCTATTTCTCAAAATTTTAACCAATTTGTCTCAAGGTTCCAATTTTTTGTATTGGTACTGCTTGGTATGTGGATTAGAAATGTGAGTGATTTTTTATCCCCAAATGCTCACCCCTGGAAATGGGGGCTGGAATAAAGCTCACAAACATTGCGGTAAGTGGTAAAATGGAGCGAGTAGAATCTGCATTCCTCTTGTAGCACCACCAAATGGTGAATGAGTAAGTTTCATTCCCGGACCTGCTATCAGCATGTTTAATCTGGACCTGGAATTTCGAAATTCAACTGGGCTTTGCCTCAAGAGTCCCCTTTTTGCAGCATCATATCTGGGACAACCTATTTATCTGTTCCTTCACTTGGGATGTCTCCTTTACTGTTTTTCTATTTGATACCAAAGCATGTATCGGCCATGGCACAGTTGAGTCATGTGAATTGAAGCATTTGATTGTTCTTCAATGTTATATGATATGTGTAATTGCTTCAATATTATATGATATATGGAATTGCTTCAATATTATATGATATATGGAATTGCAATTGCAGGACGGAAAGGCAGGCGATATCAGCAGGAAAAAGAGGACTAGGAAAAGGAAAAGATCCCACAAGGACAGCAAGGCGAAGGAAGCTGAGGGTTAACTGTACTGTGGCAGGTTGAAGACCTACAAATGCCTTTTTCTGATTGAAAAATAATGGCTTAATGAGTGTAGTGGCCCTTAACTTGGGACGTAGCATGGTTTACAAATTTTGAATTTCTGATGGGCCTGCTATCGAAGGCGGTAAAGTCTGCAAAGTGCATGAGTTCTTGATAGGTTAGTCAGGATAATATGCAGCTTTTATTTTCATCGTATGGTGGTCAGTTTTTGGTGCTCTCAGAACCTTCAAAACAGATTCAAATTGATGGATCTTTACATCAAATGAATGCATGAGCCATCTTCTATGCTCATTGCCTTCTCTGTGGGTGTGCTGTTGTTGCCCATTCTTCAAACTGGTTTAAGTGGGCTTGCAGTCTTCTCTAGCCTTTTGGCTTCTTAGGTCAAGTTTTCCTCCTTGGAGAGGTTCTTAAGGATACTGATTGAATCTCCCTCTTCATCCAAACCTTTCACACACAACCACCTACAATTCCTTTAATCCTTCTTGTTAGCCTTTTCATGTTATTTTACTCTCTAAACAAGAAAACAGCTCAAATTTGATTCATGCAAAAAATATGTACTTTTTTTGCTATATAATGAGGCAGAAATAGAGACGATTAGGATGGAGAGCTTAAGGGTTCCTTTGGATACCACCCAAAACTATTTGCATATAATGTTTATGCTAATGGGTTTAAGGTTAAAGACAATTATTTGCACAGTGTTTTGTTAAAATAAGATTATTTTCAAATGCTATTGTTCCATAACAATTTGGACACCCAATTTAGGGACATTTTTATTAAACTTATTATAGTGGAGAGTGTCGAGGCAATTTCGCTTCCCCTCTTTTTCATGAGTGAAGAGCCAACTCATAGCCGAGATTGTCTTATTCATTTAACTCATATGAAATGGAACAAAAGAGGGGCTGTGAAATTACTTTCGCTAAGTTGCCTAGACACTCCCTAATGAAATTTTTATTCTAAATGCACTAATAATATGGTAAACAAGAAAGTTTTATTCTACTCCGCCATCTACCACCATCTGCTCTTTTCCTTTATCCTTAGCACTTCAGTTTTTAGTCATTCTTACTGGCCGGGTTTCTTGTCTTTAAATAGGCCTATTGGTGATTGAGTGGATTTATAGAATGTGTCTCTAGTTCCTTCTGCCGAGAAAACAACTGAGTCATGGAAAGTTCTTTTTTTTGTTTCTACTTCTAATTTCATTAGTTCAGTCACCGTTCACATATGGTTTCAATGTTGGTTCCATTGATGTGTTAGAATCATTTAACTTAAGAAATGAAGTAAATCTCTTCTCATAGAAGATTACATCCTTAGATTCGATAATTGTATTGATATTAAATAAATTATTAGGTTCTATAACAAGAAGTCTATATGCCTTACAATGATTAGTATATCTTAAAAAAGATGCATTCAATATCCATTTGGCTCAATTTTTTCCATTTAGGTTTAGATCCTTTCATAATCCCTCTACGACCACAAACTTTGAAATACTCAAACTCAAGGGCGCTGATATTCCACCCCCAACCACACCCCCAGTTGACGGCCCACTAACTATAAAACATGTTTCCTACCTACTTTTTACCGCCAAGCAGTCACTCCCTTTTTCTTTCCTATTCTACGATAAAATCACCCCCTCTACTCTACAGCCATACAACACTTCATCAAGCAAGGTAGGCCCTACCATAGGATAATCCAAACTATCCATTTGATAATCCACAACATAAATAGGTTGCACCCCAAAATATCATTTCCAAGGGATGATCCTAGCCCTCCGATCTAAAGAGAAAATGCAAGTTATGGAAACCTCTTTAGATCGAAGGGCTAGGATCAGCCTTTGGAAATGATATTTTGGAGTGCAACCTATTTACATTGTGGGCCATTGAATGGATGGTTTGGATCATCCTATGGTGTGGCCCACCTTGCTCACAGATTAAAACAAATTAATTGGGCCCACCAACCGCTCATGCATTTTGGAGAGAGAGAGACCGGATTAGAGTAGTGTCGTACCGGTAAAAAGTAGATAGGAAACCTGCTTTATGGGTCACATCTGTGGCCTACCTTTATCAGCATGATACTTAGGAATCGACTTTAATTTAAACATATCATATATTTTTCTAATATTCCAACAAATGTAAACATATTTAACTCATTTAATTCAAACAAAATTAAACATATTCTTATTAATAATGTTACTAGTGACAAGATTCTTTCGATATTCTATTACATAATGGAAATTTGGTCAAAAGGGTCCAAAAAATAGCGGAAATAGTGAAATGGTACCCCCACATTTCAAATTTGTGAAATGGGTCCATTTTACTTTTCCTGACATGTTTTTTTTACCTGAATACCCCCCAGGCGGTTTTGTTTATTTAAAAAATATTCGGCTCTTATTTGTTGGGCCTGGAAGGGGTTACCAAGTCAGGAAAATGGGGGTATCGCATATGAAAATGAGGTAACTAAGAGATGAAATGGGGTTATCACACCTGGAAAATTTTCGGTTCATGTCTGTTGGGCCTGGAAGGGGTTACCAGGTCAAGGAAAATGAGGGTATCACACCTGAAAAATTTTCGGTTCATGTCTGTTGGGCCTAGAAGGGGTTACCAGGTCAAGGAAAATGGGGGTATTACATATGAAAAATGGGATTCTCACATATGATACTGGGGTTATCACACTTGGAAAATTTTTGGTTCTTATCTGTTAGGCCTAGAAGGGTTACCAGGTCAAGGAAAATGGGGGTATCACATATGAAAATGGGGTGACCAAGAGATGAAATGGGATTATCACACCTGGAGAATTTTTGGTTCATGTCTGTTGGGCCTGGAAGGGGTTACCATGTCAAGGAAAATGGGGTTCTCACATATGAAACTGGGGTTATCACACTTGGAAATTTTTTGGTTCTTATCTATTGGGCCTGGAAGGGGTTACCAGGTCAAGGAAAATGGAGGTATTACATATGAAAATGGGGTGACCAAGAGATGAATTGGGGTTATCACACCTGGAAAATTTTCAGTTCATGTCTGTTGGGCCTGGAAGCGGTTACAAGGTCAAGGAAAATGGGAGTATCACATATGACAATGGGGTGACCAAGAGATGAAATGGGAGTGTCACATATAAAAATTTAGAAATTACCAGGGATGGAGGGGGCCTCTATTATCACTTTACCATATCAGGCAGAGTTATGCCAAACTGTGGGACCCACTATAATAACTTAGCAATTGATCCATTACCGTTTCAAAAATAGGGTGACTTCTACTCCAAAAAATTAATAAGTGTATATGAATACAGCCACTGTTTACAAAATAACAAAAAAATTCGTAAGAGTATATGACTACATAAAAAAAAATCATATACAACTTCTTCTCAAAAAAACCCACACCCTTACGCAAAGAAGGAAGCTTGACAAGGTACGCCTGACATCGTGAGTATTGGTGCAGAAGGTCCAATAACAGTTTTGTCGAGGTTCGGTCCGACAACGGGAGGTTCTTTGCAACTTCTTCTATTGTGACCAAGTTGTCGGCATCGGGTACACTTGTAATGTAATTCACCTTTTAATGTATCAACTTCTATCTCTTGGGCTCCAACAAACATGCCATCTACTTTCATTGGCCCACTACTGTCACTCAGAATTGATTGAATACCACGTCTGATAGGAAAGCCTCCGTTGATAGGCTGAGCAGTTGGACTAAAAACGATGTTTTCATGATGATCATCTTCATCCTCGTCCTTCTCCTCGTAATCATAATCATCATCATTATCATTTCTTTCTTCTTCATAATCTAAATTCCTTACACAGAAATTATTTTCAAAAACATTATTGACGTCCACTTCATAATCTCCAACATTTTGTAACTCATCTATACATCCGGTAACATGGTTAGCATGCAAACCACTTGCCAATGTTTCATTTAAGTCAAATCGAGACCTGTATAGTTCGAAAATATATAATTAGCCTCAATCCATATGATTAATTCATAATTTGAACTATAGAAGTCTTGAAAGATTACCAAAGAACAAAAATACCTTATGCTGCGTTGATCTCCAACATTTTGTAACTCATCTATACCTCCGGTAACATGGTTAGCATGCAAACCACTTGTCAATGTTTCATTTAAGTCAAATCGAGACCTGTATAGTTCGAAAATATATAATCAGCCTCAATCCATATGATTAATTCATAATTTGAACTATGTAAGTCTTGAAAGATTACCAAAGAACAAAGGTACCTTATGCTGCGTTCTCCTGGACCACCTCCTATACTGGTATCAAGGATCTCTTCACTTACAAATTCACTTTCGTAGTCGTTTTGCAAATCAATTTCAAAACGCGGGCAAAGTTTGACATTTTCCCGTTTGCGTACACGTTCTTGGAGCGGAATTGAAGTAGATGGAATGTTAGGATTAATAGAGGTTCTACTAATACAAACATTGTTTGGGGGAAGCATTGACGAATTCAATGAATTAATACCGTTCTCACTTATGGTTTTTGTTGTATATTGTCACAGAATTGAACATGTCTATGTCAAACATCCTTAATATTGTTTGAAAGACATCATCATCATCAACGTCGATTAAAGTGATTATGTATGGATCAACAACGTATCGACATTTGATCGATAGTAAAATATTCCTTTATGTTATACCAATTCTTCTTTGGATTGCACTTTGAAATTCATCAGAATTAATTCGGCGGAGAACCGATAACAATGTCTTCCCCCCCCCCGACATAGTCCCAAGAAACCTCATCCTTCAAATGTTCATCATAGTGTAAAAGAAGAGAAACCATTGATTCGGGCATTTTTCTATAATTTTACACAGGGGTTCTAAACTCTCTAACATAAACTTCAAGACTTTAAAAGGGGCTATAAAGTTGTGGCTTAATGGAGCTTATCTATGGAGTTTTCAATTGGACAGATTGGAATAAAATAGGGTGATGGACTAACAGGTGGTTTCCAGTACCTATATGGGGGTTTTCTATGAGATTATCAAAGCCAAAAAATAAGGGATTATTTTTTGGATAATCCCTTAGACAACCCTAATCACGGCAGTTATGAAATACCTAGCAAGGGTTCAACTCAATGGTAGGGCCATCAAACATTAATAACACTTATCAACCCTTATAAACCCTTAGACAACCCTAATCACGACAGTTATAAAATATAAAGCAAGGGTTCAACTCAATGGTAGGGCCATCAAACATTAATAACACTTATGAACCCTTATAAACCCTTAATACACCCTTAATACACCATCATAAAAAGACAGAGTTATCTAACACATTAAATGAGATATTAGGGGCTACAAGCACAAACCCTAAGAGGACAAAAATAAAACTCACATTTTTCTCCTTTTTTTTGTTCTAGGCGTTATTGGGGATTGGGGAAGGTAAAGGGTTGGTAGAAAAAGAAGGGAACACCTTTTTATCCATTTTTTATGGCTTAACATGTATTTTGAGGGTGCAAGGGTATTTCGGTCAAAAACCTTGTCAGGAAAAGCAAAATGGAACCCTTTGACAAGTTTGAAATTCAAGGGGTCCATCTCACTATTTCAGATATTTTGAGGTACCGTTTGACCAAATTCCCTTACATGATAAACATCGGTAGGAGTGGACTATTTTCCTGATGTGAACTCAAGTTCAGTACTTTTTCCTGACTATAGCAGCATAAGAGTTGTCCATGTAGAGAATGCTTCAATCCACAAATAATTCATAGGTTGAAAATAAACTACCGTCCTTATAGACATCTCTCGTGGTGGCTGAATAGATCTACCAAGTGCCTTCATCTTCGAGAACATTCAGCTCAGATGTCATGGCTACAATTTTTTTTTCTTGTGATTATAACTTTATCTTGAGAAGTCAGCATTTACTTTTGTATTGGTAGGTTTGTCACAATGGAAACAAGTGCTTTTCTTTTTCTTATTCTTGTTAGAAATCTAAAATGAATGTTAGTTCCTATTCCAATTATTTCTGTTGGATTGATAGGATTGTTTAAAACCTTTAATATTTCCATCATATGTATATTGGAGGAAAGAGAAAAGAGTAAGTCTAAACTGAAGGGAGCCCCTGCAAAAAAGAGGTGAAAGGGCTCCCCCATTGGCTGCACATCACCGTCATGTTTGACTTTTCAACCGTTATTAATGCATGTTTGCAAGGGCTCCCTTCAGCCTAGAATTCCTCAAGAGAGAAATGCTCACCATCTTATGCACTAACTAAATAGACCTTGATACTTCAGATTTTACAAATCCATCAAGACACCATGTTTATATGAGGGGGCACGAGTATTTAAAAAGTTATATTTGATTTATATGTGTCATGCTGTAGGCAGTAAATGAATATCACTGGTTATTTTAGGAGTCCATCACAATGGGGATGTAGCTCACATGGTAGAGCGCTCGCTTTGCATGCGAGAGGTACGGGGTTCGATACCCCGCATCTCCACAAATTCTACCTTTTACCATTTTTCCCCTCACATTTTCAACCGAATGTTTTCCTTTTCAAGGAGTCGATTTCGGCCGAAATACCGGAAACCGCTGCTTCATCACGTTTTCTATGTTTTGTCCGAATTGAATTTTTGTTATGCTCCTTCCCCCACTTTTTTAGGTAGCTTGTGCCACGTGTATATCTAACATCCGTTGATTTTTTGTAGTCGTTTTTTCCCCCTCACGCATGAGATGTCCTACTACAAGCTACCAAGATCAAGTGGGTGGGGATCCAAAGTAGGGCCAATCAGATGATCGGTTGAGATCAAACAAAAGGTGGGCCCACTACGTAACAGTTTTATGTCTTATTGTATTTCATAATTTTCATTCCACTCACACCTAGTCCTGATTGAATTACACTATTAATACACAAGAGGTATTGTAATACAATGGAGTGCCTACAATATGACACAGTGGACCCATCTTAGATTGATCTGAACCAAGGCCTTTAAAATGGACGGTTCAGATCAACCTAAGGTGAACTGAGTTTTTTGCTTTAGATTTCCTTCTAGGAGACTTAGCTGTGAACTGCTGGAGATCATGAAGCATTCCTCTCAATAGATAACATTTATTCAAATCCCAAGCAAGAATTAGCAACTCCTGCATCTCTAAGGCTGCTTTTAGATTGGTGGAATCAGAAATCCGAATTGGAATCCTATTCTGATTCCTATTTTGATTCCCTTTTAAACAGAATAAAAAACCCAAATTTATTTAAAAAAATTTCTAATAAAAAATTCAATCCAACTGGGGTAGGATTAGAATTAGAATTAGAATTCAGCTCTTGGGTCCAAAGCCGGATATCATTAAACTGGGTGATAAATGAGCTAATAACAGGGTCTCCTTGCCTTAGCTCTCAACAACACTACTAGGTTTTTGGATTGCTGGAATTAGGGGTTGGAATCACGATCTGATTCCAATTCAACATCTGATTAAAAAATAGAACGGAATCAAGATGCGGGAATCTGTTTCCCACCCCAAAATAAGGCGTTTGAATCAGCATCATATTCCTACTGTGGGTTTGGTTTTGAAAAGATGCTTAAAACAAATTTTATGCCCATTTCCACTTGATAATTGGTGCAAAATTTGTTTTATGCCCATTTTACGTCAAAGAAACAGGCCCCTACTGAAAACACAATGGTGTCAATTTATCAAATAACGATGTGTAAGGAATTTATTTAACTGAGTCTTGCTATCGTTGTTGAAACTGGCTTTGCATTCATCCTTGAACACAAGCCAATTCAAATTACTCTTCAAATAGCCGTTAAAGAAGAATTCCTACCAAATATGGGTAGGATCCAAATCTCTTTTAGCTGTGAAGATAATTAAAGGAAATTTCTGCTCTTTATGAATTACACAGTGATACTTTTTATAAAATCTTCACTTCAGTGATACTTTCTATAAAATCTTCACTTGTATTAAAATTTATGTAAGATTATGGCTTCCTATGTGTACTCACAAATGGGTTAACACTGGTAAGTTTTGAAGGACGATTAAGGTAACTCAGAGTGTATCCTATACAATTTTGTAGACTAAACAGTTTGGTACTTCCATATAGAAATGCACAAATTGTTATCATGACAGAAAATTAATAACAAAATTTGGTTCACAGAATGGTGACAAAACTACTGCTCTGAAAATTGGACATGGTGGGTGTTTTTTCTAGTCTTAAAGCTCGATAATCTTGACGACTGAAGACTCCCCGACCTTCTGGAAGACTACCACTTGATCGCTAGGCTTCACTAAACCCACCATCTTAGCGTGATTCAGAGCAAGTTTGAGTCCAGACTCTTCATTGGAACCAACCACAGTAGCCTGCCAAATAAAGCTAGTAATTGAATGAATGCTGTTGACTATTGCAGAAATATAATACACTATGCTATGTAGGCCTTGGAGTTTTCTTACCAATATATCCTATTACATTCAATTCTTCATAGATAAAACCATTTTCTGGACAAAAAATAAAAGGTGAACAACATTGGCCATCTCGTGTCCCTTTTTTCCCTCATTCAATACTACATAGATCCGCCAGGATTTATTCCTCAGAGGAGAAAGGGAAGGATGGCAGGCTAAAGAGGACTATTTATGGACTCAAACAATCACCTAGAGCTTGGTTCCAAACGTTCAGTGATGCCATTCTAGAGATTGGAAAGAACAGGAGCTTTGTAAATCATACATTATTTGTGAAGAAAATGAAGACATGTATGATAGATCTTACAGTCCATGTTGATTATAATGTTCTAATGAGTGATGACTAGAGGGAATAAAGAAATTGAAACAGTACTTGCAGAATGTGTTCGACAAAAAAACATGGCCATTTAAGATACTTCTTTGGAATTGAAGTAGACTGATCTTCTTATGATGTTCCCTTGTCATAGAGGAAATGTGTTAGATCTCCTTGCAAAGTCAGGCAATTTTGGAGTGAAACCAATTGATATACCTATGGCATTTAATCATCATCTGTAAGCAGACGATGATAAACTTCTTGCAAATCTAAGAAAATATCAAGAAATTGTTGGTAAGTTGATATATCTTACCATCACTAGATCTGACCTAACTTACGCTATGTGTCTGGTCAGCAAGTTCTTCCATTCCTGAAGGACTTCTCACATAGAAGTTGTTCATCGCATCTTGAGGCATCTCAAATCTAATCCCGGACGTGGTATTGCATATAAGAATAATGTACACATTGAAATCTCAAATCTAGATCTTCAGATGACAGGAGATCAACATCTGGTTATCGTTTCCTTTTCAAAGGTAATTTGGTGAGTTGTAAAAGCAAGAAGCAAAGGATGGCGGCAAGATCTAGTGTAGCAGTAGAATACAGAGCCATGATATTAATTATTAGTTAGCTTTTACTGTGAGTTGGTCTTGTTAAAGGCGCTATTTTTATGACTTGGGTATTCATGTACAGTAATCTATTCTATGGCAATCAAGCTACTATTCATTTAGCCACTAACCCAGTATTTCATGAGTAAACCAAGCATATAGAGGTAGACTCTCACTATGTGTGGGAGAAGGATGAATTTGGTATTATCTTTACTACATATATTCGGTCAATAAATCAATTAGTAGACATATTTACCAAACATTGCTGAGAAATCAACATCAGAATACCATTCAAAAAAGAAAAAGAAAAAAAAGAAATCAACATCAGAATTTAATTCCAAGCTAGGAAAGATTGACATCCATTTCCCAGCTTGAGAGGGAGCCTCGGAGAATAATCATTTTATGTAGTTTTAATTAAGCACTTAATGCGTACCACATTAGGATTTGCTAGAATAGGATAGATCCCTCTTACTGCAAGACATTGCCTAGCCTGCATCATCATTGCAATGTTACTTTCTTTGTCAGAAATTAAAAAGCGATGAAAAGTTTCCAAAATTTTAAAGGCTACATAGAAAATTCCAATAAATATATCTGTCCTAAACCCAGCTTAGAAACCTTCGTACCTGTGATGTACCAGAGAAAGTCCATTTCAATGAATTTGTCTTAAGACGTGGGATCACGACAGCCAATACAGGCACTGTAGGTCTATATTTTGCAATCAACCTACAAATACATATGAAGTTCAGTAGATCATCCAGTATTTATATTCATGCCAATTCATGGAAAATAGTAATTTGGAGATAAATAGTTTCTAAACGAGTACCTCGCGGCTCTCCCAGATGAGGTGAAGACAACAATCACGGCAGCTTTGACCTTAATTGCAGCACGCACCTTTAGGAAACAAAAAAATTAGAATGCATATCACAATTCATCTCATTAGAGTTTAGACTCCAGAGGACGGAATGGCATTGGACATAGCAGATTAGATATTTATATACCGCTGATGAAGCAACAGATTCCGCATGTGACATTGGTTCTCCAACATGATTGACAATTCTCTTGAAATGAAGAGAATGGTTGTACACATTTTCAGCCTACAGAATGGTTATTTAGAGTTAGCCAGATTAGTTATATTATACACACATTGATTCAGAATTTGAAGCAAATGCAGCATATATAATGGTTATTTAGAGTCAACCAGAATAGTGAATCATGCAAACATCGATTCAGATTTTGAGGCAAATGCCTGTGAAATTTGAAATTTAGGTTCCGGTGTCAGTTTCGGCAAAAATTCGGTAAAAAAACAAATTTCGGTTGTGGCAGATTTTTTTTCCGAAATTGCCGAAATTTGAGAATTTTGGGCTGAAATTTCCGTAAAAAGTGGAATTTTTGAAAAAAAAATTAAAAAAAAAAAATTTGGCCAAAATTTCGGCTGAAATCTGGGCTGACACCGAATTAAAGTACTTTCGTCTTTAGGTGTCAGCCCCAGCCGAAATCCGAAATTTTGGTATTACCAATACATCATTCAACATCAAGTTCTATATTGGAAAAATACTTACTTCAGCACATATTCTACCGACGGTTTTTATTGTTTCAACAGGATAGAGACCTCGAAGTGTCTCTGCACCTAATAAAATGCCATCAGTCCCTGCACAGAGAGAAGGAAATGAAGCTCTTAGTTATAAGGAATTTGAAACATTAGGAAAAGAAAAACAGATTCGAGCAAGGCAAGAATTTATTGACCATCAAGTACAGCATTTGCTACATCAGTTGCTTCTGCACGAGTTGGGCGTAGATTATCGGTCATGCTATCAACCACTCGAGTAATTATGGCAGGTTTTCCAGCCATGTTGCACTTATGAATGGCAGACTTCTGAAATAAGAATACCTGGGATAGAGGGATCAAGGACATTAGTAGGGAACACCATTTCAGATATAAGGCTAAAATCAGAGCAAACAAAAAACTTTCATGTTGCATTTCATGTTTGTATGAAAGAAGGCAAGATAAAAGCTAGCGAAATGAAGTCTTTCAGAGATACTTCTTAAGATGCTTTAAATTCATTCACAGAATATGCTCCGTTGAGTCGCCAAGATTGGTGGTGGTAGCTTCTATGTGGAAGGAGGTAGGTGATGGTGGGATTAGAGTACATAAACCATTGGATAGTGCTTGATGGTTTCCTCATTCCCTACCTGTAACGACTACCCTCGTTAAATCTATAAAGTTATTTTTAAAACTGTAAATTCTAGACCATTGAATCAAAATTTAGGGTCGAGATTATCGATTTGTTTCGTCTTTCCTTGATTATCTTGGATCAAACGAGTTGAAAATCAAGGGCCCTAATTTAATTCAATAAATATATAAAATGGCTACTAATTATAGGATTTTTCTTGGAAATTCTTGTATATGGAAAAACAAGTTAAAAGTGACGAATAAATAGCAAGTAAGAGAGTTCCACGTTTTCCCTCTTGTGGGAAAAACGTGTGAACTTTCCTTTTAAAAAAAATAAATCCATTGTTATAGTAGGTCTTGCTATTAAATTGATCTAACGTTCATAAAGCCATTCAATATGCATAATTAGGGTAAGTAATTAGGGTCATTTGATGGTTAAATTAAGAAGGCTAGTAACGTTAAAAAGGAAAAACGGTTGGAAATTTTAAAGAGGGAAATCACGATCCCTAATATTGAAAGAAGAATGGGCAAAACGGAAGATTTATATATGGAAAGTATATTTTGGGGAACCATGATCCTTACTTTGAAACCTAAAAATCTCACTAAATCAATTACACCACCGTATTGTTAAGATCAAAATCAAAGCAAAAAGAAAAGGGGAAAGAATGTCATGATGGGTTTGCAAAGACCCATTATTTTTCTAAGAAGATGGAACTCAAAGGTATCCAAAAGTGATAAGTTCTTAGTTATGCTTGATCGATATAACATTGAGAGATTCACAACATTGTTACTTAAAGACTCTCTCTCTCTCTCTCTCTATATATATATATATATGTGTGTGTGTGTGTATTAGAACCTTGTTTCTAAAAAAATTGTCAAAATACTGACAATCTATGATTGTTTCGAATATTGTCATGGAAAATACCATTTCAAAAAAAATTGTCATGGAAAATATCTTACAAAATCAAAACTACGAGAACTTCAAAATCATGTGAATTTCTGATTTGCTTTTGTCATAAATGCAATATAGTCCAATGAAATATCAACTGGTACTAAATGAAATGCACATTTAACTTCTACATTAGTAGAAAGGATATCAATTGAAATTTCCTCAGCTAACTACACATTTATGATGTACGGTGGAATGATAAAGAGCAATGTTTCTGTGTATACAATCAACCGGTAAAGTAAGAATGTAAATACTGATAATCAGTGATTCCTGCATGTAAAAAACCTAAACCATGAAAAAAGAAATAAAAATTAAGTGGAAATCCCTGGAGTCCATAGAGGCATCTCTGCTTACCTTTTCAGGGGGAAGGTCAATTCCCAAATTTCCACGAGAGAGGATAATGCCATCTGCTTCTTGGAGGATCTCGTCAAAATGCTTCAGACCCTGACAATTTCAACTCATAAAGTAAGATCCGGAGATACTAGAATCTAGAAGGTACAACGAATAAAGAAAAATTCTTAGATAGAAATACTAAAAAATATTTCCATGTAAAATCTTTTCTTCACCTCCACGTTTTCAACTTTGGCAAATATTTGGGTATCATGAAGATTCTGCTTTTTGAGGAAAGCTCTAAGCTGCATAACAATAACATAAGAAATAACATTAAAGAATCCAGTCAAAACACTGCAAAGAAGTCCAATTCTATTTATGAAAGTGTGATAGCTGGTAGGGTTCATATGCATGATAATCGACCACCATAAATTTATCATGTTTAAAGTTATCTTACTGTATGCTGGAATAAGCGACATAACATATGCATGAGAGACAATTACGTGTGTGTCTACTTTTCAGGAACATATAAAACTAAGAATTTAATAAAGGCTACTGATATTCCCACTACCATGTTTTGATGATGAGACAACTTCACCTTGTCTATTATTATTTAACCAGCTGTTAACAGTTATTACAATTCCCAAAAAGCTCTTAGCAGCCAATTAAAAAGAAACGACAAGGTGAGTTCGTCACATCATCAAAATATGGTAAGAGCAACCTTAACAAGGTGAGTTTGTCACATCATCAAACCAGTAAGAGTCCTTCTGTACACACCATTTCATTTGTGTTTTCAATTTGTGACTTTGTGTCCTTCTGTAATTGGTTGAAAATGAAGCACAAGTTTTTCTAGATTTTGTAGTATTCTTTGGTATTTTTCATAATCTAAAAAATTATTTAAAAATAAGAAAATTCATGAGGCTTTCATCTCTCTATAAATACGGGGTAAACAAGGAGGAGAAAAGATAACATCAAATAATGAAAATTCCACCCCTAATCTCTTAGCATCGACTTTCAGCCTTGAAAGATCATTTCAATTACAAGAGGGTTTCGATCTAACCATTGGGAATGCCAATTCCCAACTATGGACTTTGGACTTGAATGGATGGAGAAATAGCAATGACCTCTCTATATTAAACATTTGACTGCCAACCTAAGGGCTTGATCCCAATACATGCATATATCACTTCAAGATGAATTTTGTTTCCTAGATGAGCCACGAACAAGACACTGTTGCAGAGTCAAACCTGGATAACATGTATGGATGTAATGTGCAGTGAAATTACTTTTCCGTATTTATTTTAATGAAATGGATATATCTTAATTTTGAATTCCTTTATTTTTCTTGCAATAATAGCATATCACAAGTAATACAAATATAGCGGTTGAACAAACCCTCATTTGCAGAGTGTACTTCCAGTGTTTCTTTTCATCTATTGAGTAATTCCTAAACATTATGAAAGAATCTCACGTAACAATGAAAAGCTAGTTAGATTAATGTGGACAGAGTAATGCAACTAAGATATACTGTCCTCTGTCTATGTCTTTGTCTATGTCTCTGTGTGTGTGTGTGTGTGTGTGTGTTCCACGTTTAAAAGTGCAAATTACATTGCTCGAGTTCTATAACATTTTGCACGCACTTTAATTTTCATTAATTATTGTTGGGCATTACATGAACTGATTTCTTCGACATAAGGTTTAACATTTAGGAATTTTGGTTAACTGAATGTTCTAACTCAGAATACCTAATACATTCCAAGAGGTGTTATAGCCATGCATAGAATGTTTACTTATTCAGCATTGAAAATACTATATTCATATTATAAACGACAAGTCACCCATACTACAAGATAAGACTATGATTTTAGTTTAGTAGAACAAACTGCATTAAGCCTAAAAAAGAATTGGTTATGAAGATTATTACAACTAAAGCTACTCATACACGACAAAAAAAGAAGGTCAAACATAAAACTCACCTCTCTTACATCCTCTACATGGCGAGTATATGAAAGGGAGATAAAGTCGATATTGTTACGAGACCCCCAGGTTGAAATGACCTGTTCAAGTTACAAAACCAAGAACAAGTAAAATGAAGTGCTCAAGTAATATCAACTAACAACCCAATAAAACTACTGAAATAGACTGCTACATTTTAGAAGAATTAGATCACTATTTACAGAAAAAAAGATAAGTACAGCAAAGTTCAGCCCAAACTTTGGAAGTAGAGAAACGATTAGAAGTTCTTTCATGTAAGCTTTCATTTTTGGTGAATTGATAATTTGATCTTTTTATCTTATTGAAAAATAATTAGATTTATGTATAACATCAAGAAACTGACATTTTTAGCCTTAAAGATATTTTCTTCTTCTTCTTTTTTCCTGTTTTTTAGATGATGAACATGTGAATGTATTTAAGCACAAGGGTTGTTCACAAAAAGAAGCTTTTCAAGTAGCACAAGATTTTATCAAACCACTTAAACATTTATGAATTGGATTTTAAATAAATTAGTAGCATAAAAGTCAAAAAATATTTGGACCTCGATTCTAATAGTCAACAATTCAAAAAGAAAACCATCATTTAAATTTTACATCATTATTCATGTTGTCAAATAAGAAAGGCCCATACTGTTGCGCAAACAGTTTTTTAGAATTTTCTAGGAAACTATTTGGAAATTTAAGGAATCATTCGATTTGGGCATCTTTGTGGAAAATATGTCTCAATAAATATTGTAGATAAGTGAAGGCTGTTTCTGTTTTATCACATTTTTGCTCCTGTTAAATATTCCTTAAAGCCTACCCATCTGTTTTTTACGTGGATTTGTTGATCAGAGAGATCACTAGGGTTTGTAGATTGAGGTTGAGAGCATGTGCATGCAAATTAAATATTCCAGAAGATTCTAGAGCAGAAAGCATTGAAGCTAGCAAGTATCAAAGAGAGGCAAATTATCCACAGATCCAAGTATATGCAAAATTATCTAAGCAGCAGTATGACACTGAAGGAAATAAACGTTATTTCATGTATAAATGGGAATTAGATTGTATTTGGAAGGTATTTATGCTTTTCCATGTCATGTAAAGTTTTATCATTTATACAGAGCAAGGTTTCAAATTTCGCTTTCGGTATTAGTTTTGGTCACCACTGAAAACAAAATATTGTGATTTCGGAGGAAAATCTGGCCGAAATCATGTTAAATTGGTTAAAAATTCATTTTTAAAAAATTTCCAATTTCCAGTGGAAGTCTTTAAAATTTCGGGGAAATCTTGTAAATAAGCATGAAAACAAAATCTCTGCGGAAATTTCACTGATTTTTTGGCAGATTCTTTTAAAATTTCAATTCTACGTAAATTTCTGGGCTTCAACCGAAACCGACACATTTTAGCCGAAACGGCCGAAATTTTAAACCATGATACAGAGTAATAGCCTACAGTGGGAACTATTCCATTCAATCGGGGCAAGGAATGCAGGTTGGCGGCTACTTCCGGGCCATTATCACTTGCGGACGCGAGGTACCTCTATGTACTACCTTTCAAAATGCTGAATCGTACAAGCAGCGAATGAATATAATCAGAGTCGTCAATTAAATCAGGAAAGTTTTCCTTTCTAACATCACTCCTTTTTAATATCTGACAACACATTGGTGTTCTGAAGTACGACAAATGCCGGTCTACTGATCTTTTTCAATGATAAATTGTAAAAAATAACACTAGCGTTGCTTAGCTACCAAAAGGGGTAAGAAAAATTTTCAGGTTTTGGATTGAGTTCAATAAAGGAAGCCATGACATAGAGGATGATAGAGAGATAATGAGTTTGGAAGTTATAATACAAATGCAGAAGGGAAAGGATGAGCACAGATGGTATCAGAAAAATTCTATATTTAATTAATAGTGTATATATATATATATATAGAGAGAGAGAGAGAATAGTGTGAGAGATTTGATAGTTGGACTTAATCCATTTTTATGGAATAGGGAGTGGCCAAAGAAGGAGAAAATTTATCAGCTCCCAACATTAAATTGTATGTAACTATTAGCAAGTACATAGTGGTTTCAATAGAATAATGGTATCAAACAATTTCCCTGCTCAAGCAAAATCATTCATCACACTTACAAAATTATCACACCATTGAAAATTATAGATGAATCAAGTTAAATCGATACTCTCCTCTAGCTAACAAGCAAAATAGAGGTACGAAATAATGGCTCAAAAGGAATTTTATCGACAAATGTTGGCTGAACTCACAATGAATAATAGTGAAAAGGGATGGGCACAATATTATGATGTAATTCAACTAAACCATGATAGATATTCAACTTTAATAGAGAAGAACAATATGGTACTTGAAAATGCAACATGACTGACAAAGTATGCTACTATAATAAGATTTAACATTTGCATCATTTATGATAGCAACAAAAGAAGTAAAAAATTACCTTCTTATCAACCTCAGTCAGAGTAGGTAAATTGATACGGACTTGGGAGGCATGCATAGTGAAAATAAAGCCAGCAAGTGTAGCACTGTTCTTCACGAGACAAATGACGTCTCGACCATTTTTCTCCAATACCTTCATAAAGAAATTTACAATATTTATAGAAAAACATCTAGAACTTGTATATTGATCAACAACATATTCCACTCAAAGAAAAGTAGTAACCACAAATAAAAGCTTCACCTCGAGCCATACTGATGTTGTCTCGCTTCCAGTAAAAAGATATTGCCCGAGAAAGATGGTGTCACCTTTTTTAACGGCCTATAATACAATATTGAAAAAGTAAAAAAAAACATTAAAGAAGAAAAAAGAACAGGAATAGAGATGTAGGTAACTAATTATGAATCGTATATGAAAATGAAAATTGCATATTTATGTTTCTATAATGATTGAAGTAATGGGTTTACTGTTATAAGGCCATGGGTTTTAAAAAGAAATAGGAGTGACACTTTATAACCAAGACAGAAGTGGCAAATGCCTTAAGGATTATAAGTTATTGTACACAGTGTCAAGGTTTGGCTTATTGAAATGTCGAAAGAATAAATATAACTGCTATTAATAATAGGAAAAATAAGTAAATAACATTGTGAAATTACTGAAAGAGAAAGCTTCTACAAGAATCTTATGCCGTCCAATATTATCCCTAATTACTATGGGTGTGAAGATTGGTTTCTTGACATCGTAGGATCAGAAGCCCATGGAAAACTCCAAGTTCTTCCTGAAATTATTCTTATCATCTGTTTCAGATTCTGAAGGTAAAAAAACACAGAAAGACACCCGACCCCACACCTTACTAAAGGAATGCTACTGCATGAGTCTGGTGTGGACTCCACACTCCAAAGAAAAGCTACAGATGTCATCCTTGGTTCTGTTCAATTAAAAATTATCAGGCAATCAACCCCCCCGCCCCACACCAAAAGTCTCCACACTTGCTTCCCCTGAGGAAAATCATCACATCTGCCACCATAACAACACACATGGCATGGAGATTGACGACTTCGCCGAAAATACCCAGAGGGCAAGATGGGACAATTTCCCAATCAAATTCAAACCCAATTGGAAGGCAAATCACCCAGATGTAAAGGGTTTTGGACAGAAACACCCAAATCCGACGACGTTCAGAGTTAAAGAGATTGGCTAAGATGTTGGCAATGAAGATTAGATAACTCACATAGAACTCACATTGTTGAAGACGAGCATGGCATTGATGGTGAACTTTCCAGTCGGGTCGCAGACGATGATATACAGATCACCGAAGGAGGTGACTTTGGAGAATTAGTCCTTATCGAGCTTCCATATGGTGAATACAAGGAGCATCATGCAGCAGTATGTGAGGACTCCGACAAATGTGATGATGAGAAGTCCAAAGATCCATCCAGTTTTCTTGAATGTGTATGGAAGTCTGAGAACGCCTGTGCCTACAATGGGTATAAACACGTTGGCGAAAGTTTTTAGTTGAGATGAGAGTTTGGGGGATTCGATGAGAAGAAGGGTGCCTTCTCTTGGGAGATTGTGAGTTTCGGAAGAAGAACTAGCTTCTTTTTCAAAACCCATGGTTTGTATTCTCTATTCTTGTTTCTTTGTTGCAGAGAGAGAGAGAGAGAGAGAGAGAGAGAGAGAGAGAGAGAGAGAGAGATCTGGGTTTGATTTCCTCGTAGTCAAATAGCGATATAAACTCAGAAGCAAAAGAGAGAGAACATTTGGTCAATAATTCTAGCATTTATTTATTGGATGTTTGATGTATTTCATCATGAACAAGCTTGGATAAACCATTTTGCTACAGGCAGTTGTTTTTTAAGGACTGTTTATTTCCAAAAGTATCAAATTACTTTCTTTTCTTCGTGACAGACTGACAGGACATAGCTGGTTTAAGAGCTCTCTCCGCATGTGTGGGATAGAAGAAAAAAAAATAAAATTTGCTTTTTATCCAGAAAATATTTACATCATTTCTGACACCACTTCTCCCAAAGGATTCATATGATTTGAATGGAAGATTATGAATACTTCACAATTCAGAGACCTACTTATTGTTTAGAAAACGAAGAAGAGAACTACTTCAATAACAAAGAGAAAGCAGAATGAAAAATCAACATCAGCGCTGCCCCCTCTTCCAAAACTAAGATCTCAAGCATACCTCTGCAAGTTCAGCATAATTAATAGGTAAGACCTCAGCTGAGGGTTCTTGAGAAAGGTCTGGAGTAAGCGTAACTTGGGCATCGGCCTTCAGCTCAATGGGGTCCCCAGATGTATTGCAAACTTGAATCTCAGGACCCACAGTATCCAGCATAACCTGAAAAAAAAAATGATGAATTAGACACTAAAGCTATGCAAATAAAAAAACCATGACAGATTGACAGCATACAGTAAAATAGATAAGTCACTATATCACATTGAGAGGACCCAACATGGTCTATATTATATCATACTGGGAGGAACCAACATGGTCTCTTGCCAGTGAATTATTAAAAGCATTTTAAGTATGATCTAGTTTTGAATGGAGCTGATTTCTTCGAAGGCAAAGATCTAGATTCCAACTTCTGTTGTGGGTCTGTTTGCCTTAGATTTCTTCAAAGGCAACAATCTATTTGCTTTTACAAAAAGAAGAAGAAGAAGAAGCAAATAGAACTTTTTTTCCCCTCGGGTTATACAGTCCCTAATGCTGAAATAAAAAAACAGCAGAAGAATGTGCTAATTGTGCGGGAAAGAGAGTCGATCTCTTCTTTTTTATTCTGTTTTTTATATTAGCAAACATTAGAAACAGAAACCAATCATAAAATCTGAATGGCCATGGGAAATAATTCCCAACTTACATGAAATTATCAGAGAAAGAAAGAAAAACAGATTAATTTATCTGATTTCTGAACAGAAAAAATTCCTTCAATATCTATATTCCAGCACATCCCTATAATTTCTGGAATTTATTACCCTTACCATAGCCTGTCCTACATCATAAGAAAAAGGATGATTCATCATAATACTTGACAGTTAAGTGGTTTCAAACGAAACATTGAACAAATTGAAATAGCAGTAAAAGAATCATCCATAACATACAATACCTCAGTAGGTTAAGACTTCCATTATTATTAATTTTTTTTATCTCTAGTTTGATCTTTAATTCAGTCTTCATCCATGTTTATTCCTGTAAATTTTCTTTCTATAAGCCTACAACAGTTTTATCCTCTGGGTTTAGTTTTATACCTTCTAGAAAAACCATGCAACTTCTGCAATTTCCTGCAATTTTCAGAACTCTTAGTCTATGATTTAGATTATCCGATTTCTAAAAAAATCCTTCAATATCTATATTCCAGCACATCCCTATAATTTCTGGGGATTTATTACCCTTCCTATAACCTGCCTTACATCATAAGAAAAAAAAGAGAGGAAAAAGGACGAATCATCCTAATACTTATGCTCTGTTCGTTTGAGATTGTGACAACCGATTCTAAGCCTCCTACCGATTATTGGAGTCAAAATTACATTAATTTTGAGTCCAATAATTTGTTTGGCACATACAATCGGTTGTCATAATCTTAAACGAACAGGGCCTTAACAGTTAAGGGGTGGCAAATGAAACACTGAAGAAATCAAAATAGCAGTAAAAGAATCATCCACAACATATAATATCTATATACCTGAACATGAAGCTGCTAAATTACATGCTATACTTTCTATCACTTAATGAAAACTAAGACCAACTTTATTAACGTAGTTTTGGAAGAAGCAAGCCTATAAAATATGTGAATCTTATGTCAACGAAAGGGTATTTAGCACCTTGCAACATCCATGAAATTTCACTAAAATAGACTAAATAGGACATAAATTGCAACTTACAGCACATAGTTTTTTAACATTTTTCACAGCTATCCTCAGTTTGTCAAGAGTTTCCTGGTGGTAGTCATCATTTGACCAAGAGAAATCAAAGCGTGCAACTGTCAATTACAAAATAAAATCACATTAGTCATTGAAATGGAAATAAGTTCCAACTCTGCAATGCATTCTGAGAATCATCCATAAAATCACCTGACATTCCTGCTTTTAGGCATTCTTCAATCACTTCAACAGAGCGTGATTTTGGTCCAAGGGTCCCAACAATTTTGGTCAATGATGGGACAAAAGACTGTAGATTTTAAAGGTCATTAGCACAATTCGGGTTAAAATACTAAAGAATTTGCATGTGTTTTTATGCCATAAACTTTATATAAAGAAAATTTCCAATTATTGGGAAAAAGAGGACCTTGGACACAACATTAAATAAAAAAAACAGAGAAAAATTCAATGTAAAACATAAAATGATGCTCTAACTGAGACCTCTGCTGTAAATGAGAGAGAGAGAGAGAGAGAGAGAGAGAGAGAGAGAGAGAGAGAGAGAGAGAGAGAGAGAGAGAGAGAGAGAGAGAGAGATTACTGGCATGGTGGGTGTGAGAACGGAAACGAGACGCACGGGCTCTTCAACCACCATTTGTCCTCCTTGCATTGTATCGTATCGTATCGGAAGAGAGAAACGAGAAAGGAGTTTGGTTTGGTTTGGTATGATTTTTTTTTGGCGCGGAATTTGGAGAGACAAAGGCCTCTACTTATCGAGGAACTGTTAGAGGTGGGTCCCACCGGGGATTTTTGGCGTTGGAAGGACAGGTAGAGTGTGCTATCTACCAACCTGAATTGCTAAAATGCCCTTCAAACCATTTGTATTGTTAGAGGTTTGATCCCAACCTACCTACCAAAAAAATATGTAAGATAAGTTAAGGGGGATATTTGACTCCTAGTATTCCGATTATGCAGGGTAAACAAAGGACTTAAATTTAATCACCCTATATATGTTCCACATGCACAACTGGCAATGGACTGGATCACTTAATGCATGGCATCATGAAGTATGCATCAAGCACATTTTAGTGGACCCATGTGGAATATTTGGGCATGATTACCTATGGCATGTCACACGAATGATACATTAAAGCACACTTTAGTGGACCCATGTGGGTTGTTAATCACAAATGAAAGTTTGGCCGAGTGTGATTAAGGCGCCGGATTTAGAGGGGGCTTGGGTTCAAATCCCGAGCCCGAACACCCCAAAGCTCAGCTCGGCTCGGTTCATTTGCAGCCCTAAAGGCATGTCACATGAATGATGCATTAAAGCACACTTTAGTGGACCCATGTGGAATATGGAGCTGTGTCAATTAGATAAATGTTTTTCATCACACTTGATCACACGGCTATGATAATTTGATTAGAATTTTTATACCATAATAGATAAACAATAGCATATATAGAAATAGATTCTAAGACCCCAAGTCCCTCGATATGATTGCTGATTAATGTCTGACCTAAGTTCGAAATATATCTTACAACAATCCTTCAAGTTCGATTGGGAGCTTCAACATTCAACATTTGAAAATTCTCAAGTTCTTCAGACAAAACCAATTGAATCCTCATGTTTCGGTTAGCCTTTGTTTGTGTAAGTTCGAGATTAATCATCAATCTATTTGATACTCTCACATATTGAGAATTGTGTGAACAATGTACTTAAGATCTACATTCGTTCTTTCAGAAGTCTCAGCAAGACGCAAGGTCTTTAGAGCTTAGTTCTTAGTCACAATTACTGAAAAATTCTGCGGCATGCTCAAATCTTGGTTGGTTTTAGTTCTTTAGTTTTAGATTCACTTTCTCATCCAAACTCAAATTATTCCCATCTCTAAACATTCTTTAGACTTTAACAAAATATCTTTTTCAAGAATTCTTAGAAGATCTTCACTGCTAGATCAATGAAAAGTTAGGCATTGCAATTTATTTCAACAGAGCTGATTCCTGGCTTTGATTGGAATTGGGTCAGTGAACTGATCAAAGGTTATCAGGTTCCAGTGAAAAGGCAAGTGCCATTGGTGGTTGGAAGGTTTAGAGGTCGAGTAGCGGATTGGTGGAAAGCTTTGACGCGATGATGAGATGTTGATGATCCACCAATTCAGACAAGGATGAATTGGAAAGAGAGATTCGGCAAGAGTTTCTATGCTTTGGTTATCAACTTAAGCTGAATCACGGCCAAAGAGTGTCAGGACTTTTGTACCACCTCACAACAATTTAGGCTATTTTATAGCCCTTGTATTGATGCTATAACCTTCATTAGATGCCCTCGAGTTTTACCGAAAATTTTGTAACTAAAACTACGAAATTGCCCTCTCCCTGGTAATAATTTTGGGATTTAAAAAGGGACATGAGTGAACATGTATATGAAATCAAGACTATTGATCTTGTAAAACATCATCGGGTGACTCACATGGTCTTAGTACCATCCTAAATGGATACCCAACAAGGTGTAATACAAGTGATTACAAAAGTAAGAGTTAACTTTTTAGTGGAACAGCCTTGTTGGTTTTCGGATTTTGAAAATTGATTTTGAATCTAACTTATTAGTGTAGCATAAATACACTAGAGGCGACTTCGCCTCATGTTTTGATGGGGGCGGGGCCTATGCTTTTATGGGCTACAAATGCGTAGTTACTCAAATCTTATGACTTGTGAGAGCTTCAAAATTAATTTGGAAGACAACGAAGTGAGTAAATTTTTTGTGGGCAGAAAAAATAAATATAAATAATTTTTAAATTGAAAGTAATTTGAATTAAAATTTGTGTAATTTTTTTTTTTTTACTTTAAGATAATTTATTAATTATTATATAACAACTATTTTTTGCCCCCCCGTGGGTCAAATTTCTGGCTCCGCCCCTGCATCTATGCAAATTAATTCAACTGTGATTGAACCATTGCCCAGGCATTTGGAAAAACACACGTCGGAACTCCAAATTTTCTGTGTGTTTACATCTCCTAATTTGAATTTAAACTTTTGGTGGTTACGAAGCTCGAATGTCAATTATATTTACAGTTCTATACTGATGATCTGAACCTCAATACCTTTGGCTTTTATATATTCACAGTTTATTTGACAACTCTGCATTTTATAATGGGAGGTGATTCCCTCCCTCACTCCATTCGTCAAACAATGAAAAGGAGGTAGTTCGTCGGTCAGCAAACTTTCATCCTGATATTTGGGGTGATCAATTTCTTGCATTCTCTTCACATGAAAAGGTAGGTACAACACCATCTATCTTGACGGAAAGAACATCTTGGGAAATCCGACTGAGAAAATCTCAACCCTTGAATTTCAATTAGTATATGAGTAATGGTAAAGAAACCTCGGAGGAGGAAACCAATCAAACCGATTAGTTGTAGCCCCCACACCACAAGTACAAATCCTCATTTGTTTTAGGAAACTCACCAAAAAGGTGATTTTTTTTAGGGAAAATTACATTTACACTCCCTCTAGTTTCTGACACATTCAACTCTAACCCGACTTTCAAAACGTGACATCAAGGTGGCATAAGATGGAAGGGCAGTGAGGGAACTCCCTGCCAATATGCGTCTTCCTAGCAGCTATCTTCCTTGTTGGTTGGACACGAGAAAATTCAACTTCATAACGAGCAGTTGCACGCACCCACCTAATTCTTCAAAGTTCCAAATTTAGCCTTTCATTTCTAGAATATGACAAGCATATCCTTTAAAAGTGCTGACAGGCAAACTGATAAATTTAGAGAGATTTCTATTATTCTTGAATTTCTTAGATGCTTTACAAAGAGCCCTAATGTGTGTTTATGTAAAACATCCATAGGGATAAACATAGAAAGAGATCATGATAAGAAGGGAAAGAGATAAACCTTATCTAATTCACTTGCCTAATCTAAC
Source organism: Tasmannia lanceolata (assembly GCF_043159265.1). NCBI lineage: Eukaryota > Viridiplantae > Streptophyta > Magnoliopsida > Canellales > Winteraceae > Tasmannia > Tasmannia lanceolata. The sequence continues at coordinate 2,260,750 of NW_027518693.1, forward strand.
CCAACTACTCAATATAGTCCAATCAAATCAAATTTGAGGAGATTTCATCTTAATCTGATTTGATTCTCTAATACAAAACCCTGCTTAAAACGTTAGCCTCAAAAAGTGGACTTGAGCTTGATGTTTTATCAACCATTCATTTGTAGACATTTATTTGTTTGAATTTTCTTAGATCGATTGATTGAGAACGAAGCTATGTTGTGATCAACGTAGTTTGGAATTAATCTGGACGAAGAGTTTACTATCACTCGCTCAAACTGTATACACTGCTTAGAACACAACAACGTCGTACACCTGCAAAGATAATTCCATAAGCATAGAAGGCTACAGTACGAGTAACAAAGCCAACACATTCTGATTTAATTCTGAATGATAACAATGGTTCACCTAAATCAATAATCAAACTCTCTCTCTCTCCCTCTCTCTCCTATAAATTATTGAGCATCCTTGCCTCCAATGTGTGTCAGTCTTGAATCAAAGCCCATAACTACCTTAATTCCTCATATAGTAACGGCCCTCCCCTCCAATGCTTGTCCCTCACTCCGTTCGTCAAATAATGAAAAGGAGGTAGTTCGTCGGTCAGCAAACTTTCATCCTGATATTTGGGGTGATCAATTTCTTGCATTCTCTTCACATGAAAAGGTAGGTACAACACCATCTATTTATCTAGGGATTTGTTAGCGACTTTCTTTGAAGGGCATTTGCGGCTGCCTGTTACATGTGAGAACAGCCAAATATGCTCACATTTTGTCTTACTCATTCAATTCATCTGCAGTGGTTGCTCTCTAGGGGTGCAACTCGGGTCGCGTTGAGGCCAACCCGACCTTACCTGAGGAACCCTTTTGCAACCCGAACCTGACCTGACCTGAGGAACCCTTTTTTCCAACCCGAACCCAACCTGACTTGAGTTCAACCTAACCCAACCCGAGTTTTTAAGCTTACAAAAAATATTCAATAAAAAATGTTGGGTTTCACTAGGTCGAGTTGCCCAAACCCTCAACCCAACCCCGACCCGACCCGACCCGATCTTTTTTTGGGTTGAACCCCACGGGTTCGGATTGAACCCGATCCGAGTTGCACTCCCACAACTCTCTCATGCACCAGCCGGTCCGTAAAATGCCTTCTGCAATGGTCCCAAGCAAATCCCATCTATCTATCTATAATATATACTAAGCATGTTTCTTTCCCTTCATATCATTTTGATCTTGTCGGGGTGCACCAAGGTTTGGAACCCTTTGGGTGACCATACTAGGAAGGTTGTGTTATGGGGTACATGCCTAGGGTCATTCGCTTTTTCTCCAAGAATTATTTTTATCGGAAAAGTTTTTCTCCTAAATGGTTTGAGTTGATATAGGGAGTTACTAGTCACAAAACATCAAAACCTAACGGCTTTAATTTGGATTTTTACGTCCACGGTGTTGAGTTTAAATAGGAAGAAAAATAGTAGTTTGGAGCATGGTTTTAAATTTTGACCGAAATCCGAAATTACCGACACCGAAATGGCCGAAATCCGAAATGCCCAAAACGTACCAAATTTTGGTCGAAATTTAGGTAAATTGGGTAATTTCAGTGAAATTTCAAAAGAATATTAATTTTTTTATTGCTTTAGAAAATTTCGGTAATTTTGGCCGAAATTTCAAACCGTGGTTTGGAGCGATAAAGTCTCACGCAACCATTATGGCTCCCAAGACCGTCTAGGGAAATCCGACTGAGAAAATCACAACCCATGAATTACAATTAATATATGAGTAATGGTAAAGAAACTGTCGAGGAGGAGACCAATCAAACCGATTAGTTGTAGCCATCTCACCACAAGTACAAATCCTCCTTTGTTTTAGGAAACTCACCAAAAAGGTGATTTTTTTTAGGGAAAATTACATTTACACCCCCTCTAGTTTCTGACACATTCACCTCTAATCCTGACTTTCAAAACGTGACAAGTACACCCCTTAAGGTTTCAAAACGTGAGAAGAACACCCCCTCCGTCAATGGTCCGTCAGTTTAACCTGACAGAAAGACTGAAACTAACCATGGTTAATATTTTGAGGACAGAAATACCCTCATTTGCAGAGGGACTAGGGTTACGCCATTTCCACCGCCGCCGTCGTCTCCACCACAGACAATGAAATCCCACCCCATGGTTACATCAAACCCACATTTCAAGAAAAAACATTGATAAAAAACAAAAAAAAGCCCTAAAATATTAGGGTTTATGAGCAAATCTTGATAATGGTGTGAATGAAGACAAATAAAACTCCTAAATTGAGGGTTTATGTTGAGAAATAAACAAGGTTTTGAATCAAACCCTAATTTTCAGTTTTCAAGTATGAAAACCCTAATTTTCAGTTGAGGAAGATGAGGGCATTTTGGTCATTTCCGCCTCGCCGTCTACTCCCTCACGTTAAAGAAGCTTCAAGGGGTGTACTTATCACGTTTTGAAAGTTAGGGTTAGAGTTGAATGTGTCAGAAACTAGAGGGGGTGTATCTATATTTTTCCCTTTTTTTCTCTCGGTTATGGTATCATTCTCTACCTAAGCATGGGTAGCCCACCATTTTACAGCACATGTTTTGATGTTGTGGAACCACCATTTCCATCCAAACCCATGCACGGTGAGGAGCCCACTATTTTACTCCTCATTTATTGATGGGATAGAGCCACTGTTTTACACTTGTTTTGAGATGGGGCTACCATTTTATGGGTGGAGCCTACCATGTCTATCCAAATCCATGTATAGTTGGGCCCACTATTTTGTCCCTAATGTTAATGATGGGGTGGGGCCAGGCTACCAACTATACCCAAACCCATGCATAGAGTGGGGCCCACCATTGTAAAACCATGCTATAGTACTAGTTTATATACGAGAGAGAGAGAGAGAGAGAGAGAGAGAGAGAGAGAGAGAGTTATGTTATGAAAGTGTACAAAAATGAAACCAAAAAGATCATCTATAGATTCATCATGGTTATGGGGTGTATGCATATTCATGGGAATTTGATCAGATTCCATGGAATATTCGTGGGGCTAAGAATTGGGTGGACGGAAGTACAGATAGCATATAAAATCCATAAAAGCAAATGAAAATAAAATACCTATTTAGATTTGGGTATTTGTTTTCCTGGTTTTTGGGAGCTCTTTATGTTCCCCGCACTCCTACCCTCTCAAGTCTCTCCATCTCCCTCCCATCTCTCGCAACTATCCCCAGCAATATTCCTTGTAATAATGGAATATGTTTTGGGAGAAGATAAATTCGCACCCCTTGCAGGAAAATTCACATCCCTCTAAAGGAGGGTATGTGGCAGACTTTAATGCTTTTTGACGTCAATTCACATTAAAGGGTGCGAATTATCCTACAGGGAGTGGGAATTTATCATCGCCCTATATTTTATGGTGTCCAAACATATACTTTTAAAGTATTTCTTGGTTCTCACTCAATTTCCTTAATGCGAGGAGATGATGTTTTAAATATATATGATTTGTAAGGTGGTTACAACATGTAGAACATGTGACATAATATTTGAATTCAAAACACAAACTGTTGCAACCACTAAGTTGGTATTCGTTCAGGGGTGTAATGCGTGGGCTACACAATGGATTGAACAACTGAAAGAAGAAGTGAAGTCTATGCTAAAGAATGCAAGTGACCCATTGCAAATAATGAATTTAGTCGATGCACTCCAACGCCTTGGATTGCAAATAAATGACCATTTCGGTTTTGGGTGGTTTCGGTGTCGGTCAGATTTCGGTCTGAAATTTAAAACCATGATTGTAGTTATGAGATTTTATATGAGCCGAGCCAGAAAAAAAAAGGAGAAAATCAGAAAGAAAATAGATAAATAAATATAAATGAGTTGAAAAAGAAAAAAAGGAAAGGAAAATTAAAGGAATACTTTTTAGGTATATACAGCCCTTGATATTTGATCCAATGGCAGCATCTCTGCAGCTCAAGATATCAAGGACATGTTTGTACGTATTTGTAGTCCCACAGTTCGGAAAAGACATGATCATGATGTCACGGATGACGAGCCAATGAAACCTGCGGGCGTCATGATTCATGTGCCCGCACAGAACTTTGGAAATGAAAAGACGTGGTATCAAAGATGCATTTCTCATTCTCTCCCTACCTAATTGGGCATGAAAGACGTGGTACGATTTTTGCTTGTGGCATTTTCACCCCTAAGCATGTGTGCCTCTCCCAGTCCTATAAATTATTGAGCATCCTTGCCTCCAATGTGTGTCAGTCTTGAATCAAAGCCCATAACTACCTTAATTTCTCATCTAGTAATGGCTCTCCCCTCCAATGCTTGTCCCTCTCTCCATTCGTCAAATAATGAAAAGGAGGTAGTTCGTCGGTCAGCAAACTTTCATCCTGATATTTGGGGTGATCAATTTCTTGCATTCTCTTCACATGAAAAGGTAGGTACAACCATGGTTTTAAATTTCGGACCAAAATTTCCGAAATTGCGGATTTCGGTTGGGACCGAAACCGGTATTTGGCGAAATTAAATATTTCGCCATTTACCAAATTTCGGCCGAAATTTCGAGAAAATGCAATTCATATTTAAAAAAAAAAACAAACGTTCCAAAATTTCGGCGGATATTTCGGAATTTCGAATTCTGATCCGAAATTTCAAATTTTTTGTCCGGAATTTCGAACGGGAGGACCAAATTTCCGGAATTTCGGTGGAAATTCCGATTTTCCGAATGTCCGAAACGGTTACCGAAACTGAAATTTTAAACCATGGGTACAACACCATCTATCCATCTAGGGATTTGTAGCGACTTTCTCTGAAGGGCTTTTGTGGCTGCCTGTTGCATGTGAGAGCAGGTACATAGGCTCACATTTTGTCTTACTCACTTAATTCATCTGGAGTGGCTGCTCTCTACGGTTGCAATTCGGGTTGGGTTGAGGCCAACCCAACCGGACCCGAGGAACCCTTTTGCAACCCGAACCCGACCCGACCCGAGGAACCCTTTTTTCCAACCCGAACCCAACCCGACCTGAGTTCAACCCGACCCAACCCAAGTTTCTAAGCTTACAAAAACTTTTCAATAAAAAATGTCGGGTTTCACTAGGTCGGGTTGCCCAAACCCTCAACCCAAACTTGAACCCGAATCCGACTCGACCTTTTTTTGGGTTGAACCCGATCCGAGTTGCATCCCCACCAGTCTCTCATGCACCATCCGGTCCGCAAAATGCCTTCTGCAATGGTCCCAAGCAAATCCCATCTATCTATCTATAATATATACTAAGCATGTTTCTTTCCCTTCATATCATTTTGATCTGGTCGGGGTGCACCTTGGTTTGGAACCCTTTGGGTGACCATACTAGGAAGGTTGCGTTATGGGGTACATGCTTGGGGTCATTCGTTTTTTCTCCAAGAAATATTTTTATTGGAAAAGTTTTTCACCTAAATGGTTTGAGTTGAAATAGGGAGTTACTAGTCACAAAACCTAAGGGCTTTAATTTGGATTTCTACCTCCACAGTGTTGAGTTTAAATAGGAAGAAAAATAGTAGTTTGGAGCATGGTTTCAAATTTCGACCGAAATCCGAAATTTCGGATTTCAGTGGAGACCGACACCGAAATCGATTAAAACCGAAACGGTCATTTATTTCGGCCGAAATTTCGGTTTTTCCCAAATTTGACCCAAAAAATATGTTTTTTTTAATATTAATTTAATATTTCACCTAAATTTTGGTAATTTTGGTAGGAATTTAATATTGAATAAAATATTAGTTTCGGGTTTTGTACCAGATTTCGACCGAAATTTCTAAATTTCAGGGTCCGAAACCGGTACTGAAACCGAAATTTTAAACCTTGGTTTGGAGCATGGTTTTAAATTTCGGCCGAAATCCGAAATTTCGGATTTCGGTGGAGACCGAAAATTTAATGTCCTTGTAGCACTTGATATCAGTGACAAATAAGGGATCTAGATTACAATTACCCAACAAAAAAAAATCAAAAATAAAAAATCGAATATGCTCTTCCAGATTGTTGGACTCCCTTGACATAAACATTTTTTTGTTTCATTTTCCTAAATGTATAATACTGATCTCCATTTCAAATCAATCTCATCTAACCCATGAATTAGCACACTATTCCAACCCATAATTCTTTTTGAAAGGTTGGACTGTATTAAATTCTCTGAAGCTCAGTCTATCCAGTTTCTTTGGGTTTGACAAATTATGTGGTTAGAACCATAGTTGCCGGAAACTCCTAGGGCGAGTGGGAAACCCGTTTCCCCTAAAACGTGTTTCTCGCGGTTGGGAAACTCGTTTCACCTAAAATGAGGGAAACACGTTTGGAAACGTTTCCAAAATATGATACAAAATTGGAGAAATATTTCTGAAACACATGAGAAACATATGGAAAACATGTAAATAATGTGTAAACATGTGATAAACATATGCAACACTCGAAGAAATCGCATATGAAACGTGTAGGAAACATGTGTGGAACTTACGAAAATCATTTTGGAAAAAACACATCATTTACTAAGACGTTTCTCGTACGATTTTCTATTGTTTCTCGTTTCTCGCTTCCCCTGTATTTTTTTTCATGCGTTTTCAGTTTCCGTTTCACGTTTCGTTTCCCACCCTGGTAACTATGGTTAAAACATCAGGGAGAGTGGTTTGAGCTCCAAGAATCTTACCACCCACATCGGGAAAATTTTCATAACCGGGTAATGGCCCAATTCTTCCATCTTTCTCCACCTGAATTGGGTATTTCATCAGGTCCCCCTTCATTTCTTTCATATCATCAGATACGTATGACTTCCAGTTATCTTTTGCTAGCCGATTTACACGCCTAACACACTTCAATGTCTGTGGTTCGCAGAAAGAATCCTCCAGAGAGCCTAAATGCTCTGCCCAGAGCGACATCCGATACCCATATACCCATATACCTATAAAAAAAACCGTATCATATTGGATTAGTTGTACATCTATAATCACAAGACATCTAAAAGATCTTCTTAATATCTGTCTTTCCGGATGTTGAGAACCAATTGTGAGTCAAAAATTGATCATTGGACTCAAATTTACGTTTAATTTTGACTTCAATAATTAGTTTTTGACTCACAATTGGTTCTCAAAATCCACAACAACCAGGGCCTTAACAATAAAAATCAATAAGATGAGTTCAATCCACTAAAATACAAAATTCTCTATTAATCTTTTTTTTTGGGTGAAAATATCAGCCCCATAAAATTTTCAGTCAAAAGATGCTTCTCTCTCTAATTGGAAATGAAAAACGTGGTACGATTTTTGCTTGGGTCATTTTCACCCCTAAGCTTATGTGTGCCTCTCCCAGCACTATAAATTATTGAGCATCCTTGCCTCCAATCATGGTTTTAAATTTCGACCGAAATCCGAAATTTCGGATTTCGTTGGAGACCGACACCGAAACCACAGAAAACCGAAATGGTCATTTATTTCGGTCGAAATTTCGGAATTTCGGTCTGTCCGAAATTTGACACAAAAAATCTGTTTTTTTATTTATATTAATTTAATATTTCACCGTAATTTCGGCCGAAATTTAATAATGAATAAAATATTGTTTTTTCGTTTTGTACCAGATTACGACCGAAATTTTAAACCTTGCCTCAAATGTGTGTAAGTCTTGAATCAAAGCCCGTAACTAACTTAATTCCTCATATTGTAATGGCTCTTGAAAGCCTCCCCTCCAATGCTTGTCCCTCACTCCATTCGTCAAATAATGAAAAGGAGGTAGTTCGTCGGTCAGCAAACTTTCATCCTGATGTTTGGGGTGATCAATTTCTTGCATTCTCTTCACATGAAAAGGTAGGTGCAACCCGAACCCGACCCCGACCCCGACCCGACCTGAGTTCCAACCCGACCCGATCCTAGGAACCCTTTTTGCCAACCCGAACCCAACTTCAACCGGACCCAATCCGAGATTTTTAGCTTAAAAAATTAAAAAAGTCGAGTTCACTTGGGTCGGGTTGCCCAAGCCCTCAATCCGAACCCGACCCGAACTCAACCCGGGTTGACAAAACCCAACCGAACCCGAACCGGACCCGAACTCAACCCAACCCGACTTTTTCCCCGGTTGAACCCGTCGGGTTCGGGTTGAGCCCGCCCAAGTTGCACCCCTACATGTTATTGATGGGATAGAGCCACTGTTTACACTTGTTTTGAGATGGGGCTACCATTTTATGGGTGTGGAGCCTACCATGTCTATCCAAATCCATGTATAGTTGGGCCCACTATTTTGTCCCCAATGTTATTGATGGGGTGGGGCCAAACTACCAACTCTACCCAAACCCATGCATTAGAGTGGGGCCCACCATTGTAAAACCATGCTATACTACATTATATACAAGAGAGAGAGAGAGAGAGAGAGAGAGAGAGAGAGAGAGAGAGAGAGAGAGAGAGACTTATGTTATGAAAGAGTACAAAAATGAAACCAAAAAGATCATCTATAGATTCATCATGGTTATGGGATGAACTTCTATTACTTGTCGGCCCACGAATATTCATGAGAATTTGATCAGATTCCATGGAATATTCGTGGGGTGCCCAACTATGTTCTAGGGGCTAAGAAGGAAGGAGAGGGAGAGAATTGGGTGGACGGAAGTACAGATAGCAGATAAAATCCATAAAAGCAAATGAAAATAAAATACTATTTAGATTTGGGTATTTGTTTTCCCGGTTTTTGGGAGCTCTTTATGTTCCCCGCACTCCTACCCTCTCAAGTCTCTCCATCTCCCTCCCATCTCTCGCAACTATCCCCAGCAATATTCCTTGTAATAATGGAATATATTTTGTGAGAAGATAAACTCGCAACCCCTTTGGGAAAATTCACATCCCTTTAAAGGAGGGTATGTGGCAGACTTTAATGCTTTTTGACGTCAATTCATATTAAAGAGGTGCGAATTATCCTACAGGGGGTGGGAATTTATCATCGCCCTATATTTTATGGTGTCCAAACATATACTTTTAAAGTATTTCTTGGTTCTCACTCAATTTCCTTAATGTGAGGAGATGATGTTTTAAATATATATGATTTGTAAGGTGGTTACAACATGTAGAACATGTGACATAATATTTGAATTCAAAACACAAACTGTTGAACCCACTAAGTTGGTATTCGTTCAGGGGTGTAATGCGTGGGCTACACAACAGATTGAACAACTGAAAGAAGAAGTGAAGTCTATGCTAAAGAATGCAAGTGACCCATTGCAAATAATGAATTTAGTCGATGCACTCCAACGCCTTGGATTGGCCTATCACTTCGAAATACTAATCGAAGAGGCATTAAGCCGGTAGTACTATACATATACTAAAGGTGGTGACAATGCTGATGATCTTCATGCCATTTCTCTTCAATTCCGGCTACTTAGACAGCAAGGATATAATATTCCATCTGGTATCACCTTTGCCATTTGTTTGATTTTTATCATTATTTTGTTTATTTTTGCTCGTTTGTATAGTTGTATGCATCCATTCTATGTATATGTGCACATAATTTTCATTGTTGCTTCTTGATGATGAGTGTCACAAACATTTAATTGTAAAACAGATGTATTTAGCAAATTTAAGGACGACCAAGGAAACTTCAATGTGACCTTAAGCAACACACAAGGTATGTTGAGTTTATATGAAGCGGCACATCTTAGTACACATGGAGAAGTTGTACTAGATGATGCCTTGGTTTTCACCAGAAAGCACCTTAAGGCCATGATACCCCACCTGAGCTCTACTCTTGCCAGACATGTAGAGAAAGCCCTAGAGTTGCCTCTGCACAAGAACCTCTCAAGGTTGAATGCAAGAAACTACATCTCTTTTTACCAAGAACAATCTACGAAGAACGAAGTACTACTAGAGCTTGCAAAGCTGGATTTCAATATGTTACAGTCAATTCATCAACGAGAGTTACGAGATATCTCAAGGTAAATTGCATCAAAGTTTATGCACTTGATAGATATATTGATGTTCGACAACATAAAAATAACAAAGCTAACTCAAATTATGGAGCTTACACTTTTAAAATAGGTAAATTCTATTACCATCTTAACATAGTGTATCTTGATCCTTTTTCTTAGGTGGTGGAAGGACATTGACCTCCCAACTAAGTTACCTTTTGCTAGAGATAGAATTGTGGAGTTGTACTTTTGGATATTAGGAGTTTATTTCGAACCACAATATTGCCGAGGTAGAATGATTATGACCAAAATAGTTTCATTTGTATCGGTAATGGATGACATCTACGACGTGTATGGTACATTGGAAGAACTCCAGCTATTGACCAATGCAATCCAAAGGTTTAGAATTTGGTTCTTATGATCTTTCTCATCTTCTTTGCAAGATTCTAACCTCTACATAATTGATTTGTGTCATTCATTTGGGATTTTAATAATGCAGAAGTTTTATGTTCTTAATTTTCAGGTGGGATGTTGGGGCCATGGATAAGCTACCAGAGTACATGAAAGTATATTTTCATGCACTCCTCAATACTGTCTCAGAAATTGAGGAGGGATTAATTCCAGATGAAAAATACTGCGCATCTTACTTGAAAGAAGCTGTATGATATGCATGGCTATTTTTGTTATCTTTTAATCCTCTTAAAGATCTCATAACTCCCTTTTACCTTGGCCAAGTTCTCGTCCAAGTATGAGTTTTTCGCTAGCTACCAAGTCCATCAAAACTCCTTGATATAACATGCGGAAATTAATAAAAAATTGATTGTGCCAACCATTAATTTGCCTAAATAGACTCCCTTTTACCATAGCCAATTTCTAGTCCAAATTTGAGTTTTGAAACACGGCATTAAACTGATAAGAGAGATAGTTTATGCTCAAGGCTTATGTAAGAAGCTTTTATATATTATTTCATGTATTTCCCCAGTTTTAACTTTCTTCATTTTGTTATTCCAGATGAAATGTCTTAATAGAGCCTACTTCAACGAGGCCAAATGGTTTCACTCAGGGAATCATCCAACATTTGAGGAATACATAAACACCGCGCTAATCAGTACTGCTTACCCATTACTTATAATAGTCTCTTGCATTGGGATGGATGAAATTGTGAAAAAAGAGGCCTTTGACTGGATTAATAGCAACCCCAATCTCGTTAGATCAGCTTCTATACTTTGTCGACTCGTTGATGATATCCAATCACATAAGGTATGATCAATTCAGAGAAAAGAAAGAGTCCTATTTTCATTGTGGGTAACTTGAGCATCAATAATTTATGTGTTTCAAACATGTAGTTTGAACAGGAAAGAGGACACATTTCTTCAAGTGTGGAGCTCTACATGAAGGAGCACAGTTGCACAGAGATGGAGGCATGTGACAAGTTGCGAGAAATGGTTTCCGTTGCGTGGAAAGACATCAACCAAGACTGCATTAAACCAACTCCTATTCCGATGCCTCTCATTATTCGGATTGTCAATCTTGTTCGTGTGATCGAAGTCTTATACCAGTACCGAGATGGATACACGAATTCAACACATGAGACCAAAGAGCGTATCACCTTAGTGATGGTTGATCCAATTCCCATTTAAAATGTAGAATATCGTTTGATGGTCCCTTGTATGAGTACAAGGGAAATATCCCAAGAGACCTTTTAATAATAAATGACTCTGCTACAAGGTTTCAAAGAGTCCATCTATTTGTATTTCTCTTATACTAAGGGTTATCTTATGAGGAAGCTATGAGAAATTAGCCAATGTTTGAGCATTCAAGTTTTCTAGATTTTGATAGTAAGAAATGTTTTAATTCTATATAAAATAAGAACTTATGCTTGTGTAAATTTAGCCAATGATTATGTCATAAAATGAGATTTAATCCAATAGTCACAATGTAGACAACTATGCTTAACTCCTTTGTTGGTGCAAAAATCCTACACTCAACTGATATAAGAGAAAATTTCCTTCGACACAAGGTATTCGAATGCCTTTCGAATTGGCAAAAATGTTTCAAATTCAAGTAATATTCGAACTACAATCTACGACTATCGAATTTCATTGATGTCTTTACCGTGCACAATCGAATTGGAAGAATGATGAGGACCAGGTTCCGGCCAAAGTATGAGAGGGCCAACTCTAGTAAGAGTAGGGTAGGGACACAAATATAATAATCCTTAAGTGGCATTACTTGTTATTTCTTTTTTAGCAGGGTGTATTTGTATGTAGGGTATACTTATAATTAGTGAGTGTTTGAGGGGCTTTTTAGTGAGAGCTTTTGTAATTGGTAGGGAATAGAGTTGGACGCCCACTATATAAGGGGTCTTTGGATTTTGAGGTGACTTAGATGATTTTTGGCAAATTTGGAGAAGGATTTGTAACCCCAGCTTGGGGGAGGGAGAAGTTGGAGCTTGTAAGGAGATCTTAGTGTGATGTTAGAAAGGAATGCCTATACATTGAAGGCCTTCCATCTTCTTTCTCTTGGCATGACTCCATCTCCAAGCTAAGTAATTCCTGCTGTTTTTCTACCAAATATTTCAACAAAAATTATGTTTCCATCTATTCATCTCAATTTCTATCCAATATTTTCCTAGTCTTAATCATTTTTCTTGCTATATTTCATCAATTCTCGGCCCATTTTCTGCATGTTACTATTGATCATACATTGTTTTGGACTGTAATCGTTGCTTTGGACTGTTTTTTGAGGAATTTCTTCATTCTATTTATGCTCTAAATTGTTATTAATAGCTTCCTACTGAATTTTGCACTTTCATGAGTGATGTACCTAAAATTTAATCAAGATCAAGCAAGAGAAACTGATAAAAAAATTTAACTGCAGGATTTTCAGCCAGATCATTTGAATTCCATGAACCATAAAATAACTGTAGCAGTAATTTACTCCATTCATTGAGAAAACTTAATGTCCTTGTAACACTTGATATCAGTGATAAATAAGGGATCTAGATTACAATTAGCCAACAAAAAAAATCAAACATAAAAAATCGAACATGCTCTTCAGATTGTTGGACTCCCTTGACATAAACATTACTTTTCATTTTCCTAAATGTACAATACTGATCTCCATTTCAAATCAATCTCATCTAACCCATGAATTAGCACACTATTCCAACCCATAATTCTTTTCGAAAGGTTGGACTGTATTAAATTCTTTGCAGCTCAGTCTATCCAGTTTCTTTGGGTTTGACAAATTATGTGGTTAGAACATCAGGGAGAGTGGTTTGAGCTCCAAGAATCTTACCACCCACATCAGGAAAATTTTCATAACCGGGTAATGGCCCAATTCTTCCATCTCTCTCCACCTGAATTGGGTATTTCATCAGGTGCCCCTTCATTTCTTTCATATCATCAGATACATATGACTTCCAGTTATCTTTTGCTAGCCGATTTTCACGCCTAACTCACTTCAATGTCTGTGGTTCGCGGAAAGAATCCTCCAGAGAGCCTAAATGCTCTGCCCAGAGCGACATCCTATACCCATATACCTATAAAAAAAACCGTATCACATTGGATTAGTTGTACATCTATAATCACAAGACATCTAAATGATCTTCTTAATACCTGTCTTTTCGGATGTTTCGAACCAATTGTGAGTCAAAAATTGATTATTGGACTCAAATTTACGTTTAATTTTGAGTTCAATAATCAGTTTTTTTTTTTGAAAAGGGCAACAGATTATATATATATATATATATATGTAAAAACAGAACCGAGGTGGTCCTGAAGGAACAAAGATAATACAAAGATAGCAGTACAATAATTCAAGGAGGTAGATAGTCAAAGCACTCAAACGCGGCCCGAAAGACTCCTTTCTTGGCAAGGGAGTCTGCTTCCGCATTGGCTGATCTCCTGACATGGCGAAAAACTATTGAGGAGCCCTTAGCCCTGTCCTCTATTTCCTCTAAGAGAGGCAAAAATCGCCAAGGGGGAGAAGCGTTACCCGAAAGCCAGCGAATAACATTTAAGGAATCCCCTTCGACGATAATTTTGTCGCACTCTAGACGAGGCATCGAGAGAAGCCCGCTATGAACGGCTCGGACCTCTGCCTCGTTTGAGTCTGCCACTCCGATAGGTCCCGAGTAGACCCAGAGGACTTCCCCTTTGTGGTTTCTACATAACCCCCCTACTCCTGCCATTCCTGGATTGCCGATAGACGATCCGTCAAAGTTAAGTTTCAGGGATCCCGGAGGAGGAGGAATCCAGGAGGGGAGGATTTTCACTTTGGTAGCCGATTCCAAGCATATGATTGACCATCCTTCCCAGAGGTCGAAAGCTGAAACAAAACGAAACAGAGGAAGGCTTCGAGCCCAGGATATGACCGCAGCTATCAACTGAATATAAATCCAATAGGGAGATCTAGCCTTCCCTTCAAAGATACGAGCATTCCTCTCTTTCCACAAGAACCACCATGAGGCCAGGAGACACATCTTCCACAGCGTTCTGCCTTTCCTTTTCCAAGGAGTCCAGGCCCAACTCTGAATGAATTCAGCCATAGAGTTGGAGGGGACCCAACTGATTCCAAAACGAGAAAAAATAAGACCCCAAATATGGCGAGCAACCTTACAGTGTATGAAAAGGTGGTCAATGGATTCCCCAGCGGATAAACATAGAGGACAGTGATCTACCAACCACATTCCTCGTTTCCTCAAAAAATCCATAGTTTGAATGCGGCCCCAGCTAACCGACCACCCAAAGAAAGCAACTCTCGGAGGGCAAGATTTTTGACTCACAATTGGTTCGAAACATCCGAAAACAACCAGGATTTTAACAATAAAAATCAATAAGATAAGTTCAATGCACTAAAATACAAAATTCTCTATTAATCATTTTTTTTGGGTGTAGGAAAGCTTGGGATTGAACCTCTGACCTCCAGGTTGAAGAACAAAGCCTTGACCATTGAGCTAGAGGCTCAATCCCAATTCTCTATTAATCTCCATCAAGCATTATGGTACGAATTTCCATAAGTATAATTGCATAATGTTTGGTCAATCTTTCCAATTTTAAGAATTTACATTCCGTTCATTAAAGATGGGTCTAGAAATTTAATGCCCAAATGTTGAACATCCCTTGTATTATTTCTGATTCATGGATATGTTTTTTTTTTTTTTTTGATGAGTATGGATATGTATTGTTCCCATAGAATTTCCTGAATTTCACTAGACAGATTTGGCTAGTATTGCTTCTTTTGTTTTGAATGACTAGTTTTAGCATGGTTAACAGATAAAAGTGTATTATGATATCTTAGTCATTCTACTTGGTAGAATCATTTTAGCATTATAGATATTTATAAAAGATTTTTATATTTAACCTTATAAATATATAAAAATTCCCCTAGCAAATGAATGACACATTGCATATGCATTTATTAAGACTAAAAAAATTTCAAACCTGGCCATGTGGATGACTCTGCCTTCCAGCCCACGTGTAATTGGGTTGGTAAGCACCCATAGCAATTTCTGTATCCCTTGAACCATCCAATGATCTTTGGTTAATGTTAGCAGATCCCATGAGTACATACTCGTCATCAACTATCATTCCTTTTGCATGAACATAGATCATAAATCTTTGGAACTTGTTGGATAGACACTGCGAAATAAGGTTCTAGAGGTAAGACAACTAGTAATAAGCATGGCATTCCATTCTCAAGTTACAAGAAAAATATGCAGATTTCTTTTTGAAGTGCTCTTTCATTTCAAAATAAAATTGAGCAACCACATAAAGCTAAGGCCCTATTCATTTAAGATTATGACAACCGATTGTGAGTGCCAAACTGATTATTAGACTCAAATTTAAACGTAATTTTGAGTCCAATAATCAGTTTGCACTCACAATCGTTTGTCATAATCTTAAACGAACAGGAACAGGGCCTCAATATTATATGAAGAATCAGAATCGAGTACATATAAATTCCCATAGGTTTTTTTCTACACAAAGTTGCATCGAGTTGACAATCCATTTTTTGAGCAACTCCTAACTGGCAAGAAAACTTCTAACTGGCCGGTGAAGGATTACTTGGTTCAGAAAACTATCTTCGTTCAATAGTGTACTTTCATATTTTGCTCCTATTGCGTGGAAACCAGATCTTCAAGACCCCACCATCATTCCAAACCAAAACCCTCTGTGGAACTCCCTCTTCACCTCCCAGAAATCCCAAACCGTTGAAACCAAAATCGAATTTCACTCTCCTATAGATCCGAATTCTGCTCCAAAAAGAGCTCTCTGTGAAGAGACAGACTTCAAAAAAGCATCTGACATGTGGAGCCATTGCTTATTGGGGTACTTTCTGGGGAGAAGGCCATATTACCTCTCTCTAAAAGACCACTTAACTAAGAAATGGAAACTCAAGGGAGATTTCAATCTTATAGCTTTGTCTAACAGCTTCTTCCTCTTTAAATTCAACAATGAAGAAGATTGCACTAAGGTGTTGGAAACCCCTACAACATATGGGGGTAGAAACCTCATCATCCAAAGATGGTCACCAGAATGTGCAATGGAAAGAATGAAATTATCATCCATCCCTTTCTGGATTAAGTTCCCTGGGCTGCACCTAAAGTACTGGACACCGACGGGATTGGGAAAACTAGCAAGTCTAGTGGGCAAACCCCTATATATGGACACCAAAACAGCAGAAGGATCCAGACTCACATTTGCAAGAGTATGTGTAGAGATAGAGGCAGAGACCCCCCTTCCAGAGATCATCCACAACCAGACCCCCACTGGTTTGGAGACCCAAGTTGTGGAATACGACTGGAAGCCTAGAGCATGTGTTACTTGCAAGTATTTCAGCCACTCCCCGGAAAGATGTGGCCTGATGCAAAGTAAAGTCGTTCCAAAACAAAAACAAAAAAAGGAATGGGTGGAAAAAAGTCAGTTGGAGCAAGAAAAGGTGGAACCAGAAGAAACAACCATGGTGCAAAAGATATCATTCCCCCCTCAAATGCTTTCAACATCCTTGAGAATCTTGAAGAAGAAATCTGCACTGCAGAAACCTCTCTCCCTGAACCTCAACCAACTACCCAGCTAGAAAGCTCTACAAAAAACTCCAGTCAGCCCTGCTATTCAAAACTCCCCCTCCCACACTGATACTACACAAACCTCAACCCCACAACATAAAAAAACAAAGAAAAAGAAAAACCAAAAGTCCTCCCCCCTCTCAGAAACTACCATTACCATTGACCAAATGGAATCCTCTCCACAAGTGTCAACCCCTTCTTCAAACCTCTTCTCCCCCTCCCCCCCCTCTCCAATGCACTACTCTGAAAGCCATATCACCACCTATATCAGCAAATCTCCCCCACCCCCATCAACCCCCGTCCCTCCCAATGATTGTTGCTACCTGGAACATCAGGGGCCTCTGCTCGAGGTCCAAAATCAGAGAGGCAAAAGAATTTGTCCAAAAATCTAAAGCCCTAATCTACTGGTTTTTGGAGACAAAAGCGAAAATTCATAAATTTAATGAAATCACTAATAGTATCTGTGAAGGCTGGATGAAGTATGGCAACTATTCCTCTGTAATTAAAGGCAGAATTTGGATGCTGTGGAACCCAAATTCAGTGAACATCACCATCAACGAAGAAAGCAGTCAGCATGTGCATGCTGAAGTGCAGGTTCTGCAAACCAACCAAAGATTCAATCTCACATGTGTTTATGCTCATAATTATTATATCTCGCGCCGTGCCCTCTGATCTAATCTTGAGGAGATTGAATCCAGAACTCAGCTCCCTTGGATCCTTGTAGGAGATTTCAATGTTGTTAAATCCTCCCATAAGAGATGGGGAAGTCAGAACTATAATCCTATTGATATGACTGACTTCAATGACTGCATCTCCAATTGTTCTTTACGTGACATCCGGTCCATTGGACATTCCTGGACCTGGAACAATAAGTCCAAAGGAGAAGCCAGGAAACAAGCAAAACTAGACAGGGCAAAGGTGAATGACCTCTGGCTTCAAGAGCACCCCAAATCCTATGCAAACCTCCCCCCCCCCGGTATCTCTGATCACTGTCCTATCACAATTGCTCTCAACCCCCACACTCCTCAGGGGCCTAAACCTTTTAGGTTCCTCCACATGTGGCTAGAGGACGCATCATTATACCCAATTGTTGAAAGGGCTTGGGCCACGGAGATAATAGGCAATCCTATGTATCAATTCACCCAGAAATTGAAGATTGTGAAGAACCATATTCGGGCCTGGAATGAAAATGTGTTTGGTCGAATTGACGTAAAAACCCCACTGGTGCGGAAAGAACTCTTTGACGTCCAAGTGATGTTACATTTTGACCTCACAAATGCTGAGCTAGCTGAAAGGGAAGGAGTTCTCAGCCAGAAACTTCTTAATTTGGCTGCAATGGAGGAGTCTTTCTACAGGCAAAAGAGCAGAGTCCAATGGCTCAAGTTAGGAGACTCCAACACAAAATTCTTCTACAATTCTCTCAAAACCAGACTGAACAGAAATCATATTATGGCTCTGAAGCATGCCACTGATGGTGATGTTCTAACTGTTCCTAGAGAGATCTCCTTAACTCTTGTCTCTCATTTTGAAAAAATCCTCAATAATGGGAACTTGGCTGGTAACAACATCCCCGATCCTCTGAAAATTCTAACTCCAGAGGAAGCCAACACTCTCTGCAAACCGGTTAGTGAGGAAGAAATTCGTGATACTGTATGGAAGGCCAATTGAGACAAAGCCCCGGGCCCTGACGGTTTCAATGCCTCCTTCTTCAAATCCTTCTGGTACATCCTTGGCCCTGATTTTGTGAAAGCAGTGCAAAACTTCTTTAAATCTGGTAAGCTCTTAACTTCTTAAGTGCTGTATATGCTACATTCATAGCTCTTTGTCCCAAAAGTCCCGATGCCATTACCCCCACCAATTTCTTTATGTAATTTCCTATACAAAACCATTACCTCAATCCTAGCTGGAAGACTCAGAAATGTCATCTCCTCTCTTGTAAGCCCATCTCAATCAGCTTTCATAAAGGGCAGAAATATTCATGAAAACATTCTCCTTACCCAAGATCTCCTTCATAAATTCCATATCCCCTCTAAAGTCCCTTCCATGTGCTTAAAAATTGACTTAGCCAAAGCCTTTGATAATATCAATAGGGAAGCCCTACTTGAATTCATGCATATGCAAGGATTTAGTAGAGTCTGGGTCAATTGGATAAATGAATGCATCTCAACTCCTCATTTTTTGGTTCTTGTCAACGGCTCTCCCCAAGGTTATTTCTCCTCTTCAAATGGTCTGAGGCAAGGAGACCCCCTTTCCCCCTTCTCTTCTGTATTGCCATGGAAATGTTATCCATAAACCTTGAAAAAGCCCTACAAGAAAACCTGATTTCCACCCCTTTCTCTAGAGGCAATCTCTCAATTACCCACCTTTTATTCGCTGATGATTTGATGTTATTTTCTGAAGCAAACATTGCTACAGCTGCTGGATTAAAAGATTGTCTTAAGAAATTCAGTGAAGCCTCTGGCCTTCAAGCAAATGTGGACAAAAGTGAAATCTTCTTCTCTGGAACTCGAGCTAGCACAAGAAGAGAAATCCTTAACATTCTCGAATTTAAGGAGGGAAAGCTTCCGATACGATATCTGGGTGTCCCTCTCATCTCCTCAAGGCTATCAGCTCAAGACTGCATTCCCCTCCTTTGCAAAATTAGAAACAGGATCAATTCTTGGAGTAGCAAAAGCCTTTCGCAAGCTGACAGATGTGAGCTTGTGAAGACAGTACTTTCAGCTTTCAACCTCCCGATGAGAATCCTTGAAGACACTGAGAGACTCATGAGAGACTTCATTTGGGGGCACAAAGAATCTAGAAAATTCCACTCTGTAGGATGGTCTCACTTCTGCAAGCCATTATGTGAAGGGGGAATGGGAATCAGGAAACTAAAAGATGTAAACAAGGCCCTTCAACTCAAGCTTTTGTGGAATATTCTCAATTGCAACAACTCTTTATGGTGTAACTGGTTTCATTACAAGTACATTAGAAACAGAAACATCTGGACAATTCCCATGCCATCTAAACCATCCTGGGGGGCAAGAAATATCTTTAAAGCAAGAGACATTCTGCGGCAACACTGCTGCTACCAGATTGGGGATAGCAGGAACATTGATTTTTGGAATCAGCCGTGGCATCCAAAAGGAACTCTTGCCAATCTCATACCCAGAAATTGCACTGACAGTTCCCTGAGCTCAATCACCTGGCTATCCCAGATCTATAACCATGGAACTTGGCACCCTTGTCTGGATAATCCATCCCTCTCCGAAGAAAAAGACTTTCTCATGGAAACACTGTTTACAAGTGAATCAGGCAACATTCCAATCTGGATGCCTACTATTGATGGAAGCTACTCAACTAAGAGTGGATGGAAAACTATCCGAGATCACTCCCCGAAGGTCCCTTGGGCAAAAACAGTCTGGATGAAAGGCTTTGTACCTATGCTTTCATCAACTGCTTGGAAGGCCCTCCAAAACAAGCTCAGCACTAAGGATCACCTAATTGCTATGGGTCTACAAGTTGACTCTACTTGTATCCTTTGCAAGGCTGAACCAGAAAGCATTAACCATATCTTCTTCCAATGTAGTTTCTCTGCATGGCTCTGGAGATCCATCCTTTGGAGAATTGGCATTAGGAGAAAACCTCTCAAAAGTATCACGGAAGAAGAAAAATGGGCCAGAGAGCGTTTCTTGGGCGACAGCCAACTTGCAATCACCATCAAGTTCGCCTTCACTGTGGCTGTCCATAAAATCTGGGCTGAAAGAAATGCTAGAATTTTTGAACAAAAATCAACCCATAAGAAGTATATCCTAAATGACATACTCTTGACCACAAGACAAAAGGTAAACAGCCTTCAGCTGAGTAGTGAGCACACTGAAAGGGACATCACAATTGCCAAAAACTTTGGATACAGATTCTCTGGGCAACTCTGCACCTCCAAATGTTGCACCTGGGATAAACCAGTTGAAGGAGAACATAAAATTAATACAGATGCGTCCTTAAATGATTCAACCACTATTTGCCCTCCTTGCATTGTATCGTATCGTATCGGAAGAGAGAAACGAGAAAGGAGTTTGGTTTGGTTTGGTATGATTTTTTTTTGGCGCGGAATTTGGAGAGACAAAGGCCTCTACTTATCGAGGAACTGTTAGAGGTGGGTCCCACCGGGGATTTTTGGCGTTGGAAGGACAGGTAGAGTGTGCTATCTACCAACCTGAATTGCGAAAATGCCCTTCAAACCATTTGTATTGTTAGAGGTTTGATCCCAACCTACCTACCAAAAAAATATGTAAGATAAGTTAAGGGGGATATTTGACTCCTAGTATTCCAATTATGCAGGGTAAACAAAGGACTTAAATTTAATCACCCTATATATGTTCCACATGCACAACTGGCAATGGACTGGATCACTTAATGCATGGCATCATGAAGTATGCATCAAGCACATTTTAGTGGACCCATGTGGAATATTTGGGCATGATTACCTATGGCATGTCACACGAATGATGCATTAAAGCACACTTTAGTGGACCCATGTGGGTTGTTTATCACAAATGAAAGTTTGGCCGAGTGTGGTTAAGGCGCTGGATTTAGAGGGGGCTTGGGTTCAAATCCCGAGCCCGAACGCCCCAAAGTTCGGCTCGGCTCGGTTCATTTGCAGCCCTAAAGGCATGTCACATGAATGATGCATTAAAGCACACTTTAGTGGACCCATGTGGAATATGGAGCTGTGTCAATTAGATAAATGTTTTTCATCACACTTGATCACACGGCTATGATAATTTGATTAGAATTTTTATACCATAATAGATAAACAATAGCATAGAAATAGATTCTATGACTCCAAGTCCCTCGATAAAATTTTGTGACTAATTCTTTGTTTAGTGGCCTCATAATACACAACAAACCCTACCTGAACAATGAAAGTAGTTGATTCAAGCTATTCCATAAGATAGAACCCCCGTAAGTTTGGAAGGCATGGAGATAGAAAGGAGGGAGAGAGATGGTGAGAGGTAATTAAATGGCAGATGAAAGACGGAGAATGCAAAATAAGTTGTAAGGAGTAACGAGGAAGTTTAGTTTTTCTATGCTGAAGAGTCTGATAGTTGTGAAGGTGAATCCTTCCTCGTAAATTCATGAAAGTGCGATAGATAAGGAAGATGAAAAAGAAGAGAGATCAATTTTCCAACCCCATCTCTGAGTACAAATAGAGTGGAGTGGTACCATGGTACCCTCCAACATGGGCCAAAGGAGCACACTTATGATATGCCATGGAGGGGTATTGCGGCAAGAGCGTCCCCTTGACAAACATGAGCCACTCATATAGCCCCTTGTATAGTAGATTAGTATATTGATTACTTGCTGTATTAGTATACTTGTATTTCATTATGTAGTTGTCATTTGTCCTTAAAAAGAAAATTGTCATTAGGAGTATGTTAAGAAGTTCATATTTTGTAATGGGGATGTCTATATAATGCCTCTTTCCCTCATTTTCAGCAACCTTTTGGAATTTGAAATTAAGAAATAGATATGAGATTTGGAGGGAGAGATTTCTACTTGTGCAGAAATTTTCTGGTGGGATTCTTTCTGAAGAGAAGGTTTGTTGTACGCTAAGATTTCCATTTTATTGATCTTTCTTCTTTTCTTTGTTCTTGCTGAATGCAGGATTTTACTGAAATCCTTCATTGTTCCTGTGCCCCATTGCAAGAACATCGCTTGTTCTTTGACGGAAAGCAAGGATACCTCAAGAAATCCAGATCTAGTTTCACTTGTTCTCTTGTTTCTCTGCTACAAAGATTGGATCTCTGGGGTAATGTTGGTCAAATTTCATATGAAAACATCAGATCAGTAAATGCTCTTCATTCCTTTCAGTTTTTATCATCTTTGATGAATATTTCCTGTAAAAGACCCAAAAGTGAACCAGATCTGAGATTATTTCTGGTTCTCACTTTCATATGCCTGAGAACTTGAAACCGAAAGCAAGATTTAAAGAAGTCGTCTAATTCACTCTCAGATTTGGAATGTTTTCCAGTTACCACAATTTGTAAGAATCGATTTTCTAAAGATGTTGATCTGAATTGGTAATTTTTCAAGTGAAGAAAAGTAAAACAAATGTGAGATGACAGCAAACTTCACAATTAGTACCTGATTTTTCTCCAGATTTGGCCCTTATTTCTCCTAATGAGACAACCTCTTAAACAGATCTACGAGGTCTTAGAAAACTTGCTTAGATGCGTTCTCGTTTCACAGATCAGTGACCTGAATGTTCCATGTTATATGATACAAAAATCCCGCTGAAATTCAGTTTCTCAATTTGCATTGAGTTTCAAAGTCTCAGTCATCTTCCTTAGTTTCTCTTGATTCTTTTTATTGATGAAGCTTACAAGAATTCAGATCTATAAAAATCTCTCCTAAAATTACAGATCTAAAGAGATCTTTCACCTAATATTCCAGTCCTTTTGAGTTTGATTAAAAAGACCTGCACAGAAAATGGACATTCTAGGTTAGCCTTGAAGGACAAAAGTTTGTGAGATTCTTTCAGCTCTT
The DNA here is from genome assembly GCF_043159265.1 of Tasmannia lanceolata. Lineage (NCBI taxonomy): Eukaryota > Viridiplantae > Streptophyta > Magnoliopsida > Canellales > Winteraceae > Tasmannia > Tasmannia lanceolata. The sequence goes on from NW_027518693.1 coordinate 2,284,234, forward strand.
TTCATCGAATATGATTGCTGATTAATGTCTGATCTAAGTTCGAAATATATCTTACAACAATCCTTCAAGTTCGATTGGGAGCTTCAACAGTCAACATTTGAAAATTCTCAAGTTCTTCAGACAAAACCAATTGAATCCTCATGTTTCGGTTAGCATTTGTTTGTGTAAGTTGGAGATTAATCATCAATCTATTTGATACTCTCACCTACTGAGAATTGTGTGAACAATGTACTTAAGATCTACATTGGTTCTTTCAGAAGTCTCAGCAAGACGCAAGGTCTTTAGAGCTTAGTTCTTAGTCACAATTACTGAAAAATTCTGCAGCATGCTCAAATATTGGTTGGTTTTAGTTCTTTAGTTTTAGATTCACTTCCTCATCCAAAATCAAATTACTCCCATCTCTAAACATTCTTTAGACTTTAACAAAATATCTTTTTTAAGAATTCTTGGAAGATCTTCACTGCTAGATCAATGAAAAGTCAGGCATTGCAATTTATTTCAACAGAGCTGATTCCTGGCTTTGATTGGAATTGGGTCAGTGAACTGATCAAAGGTTATCAGGTTCCAGTGAAAAGGCAAGTGCCATTGGTGGTTGGAAGGTTTAGAGTTCGAGTAGCGGATTGTTGGAAAGCTTTGACGCGATGATGAGATGTTGATGATCCACCAATTCAGACAAGGATGAATTGGAAAGAGAGATTCGGCAAGAGTTTCTACGCTTTGGTTATCAACTTAAGCTGAATCAGGGCCAAAGAGTGTCAGGACTTTTGTACCACCTCACAACAATTTAGGCTAATTTATAGCCTCGTATTGATGCTATAACCTTCATCAGATGCCCTCGATTTTTACCGAAATTTTTTCCTATGAATTAGGATATGGCACCTCTCCCTGGTAATAATTTTGGGATTTAAAAAGGGACATGAGTGAACATGTATATGAAATCAAGACCATTGATCTTGTAAAACATCATCGCGTGACTCACATGGTCTTAGTACCATCCTAAATGGATACCCAACAAGGTGTAATACAAGTGATTACAAAAGTAAGAGTTAACTTTTTAGTGGAACAGCCTTGTTGGTTTTCGGATTTTGAAAATTGATTTTGAATCTAAAACTGATTATTGTCCTCTGTTTGGAATTTTTTCTATGGTGTAATTTCTTTTTGCACATTATACATAGCATAGGTAGGCCCCACCATTTTAATTCATGTTTTGATGGGTGAGGCCTACCATTTTAATTCATGTTTTGATGCTGTGCATGCATCCCACTATCTCCACCCAAGCCATTGCATAAGCTGGGTCCCACCATTTTACAGCTATGGAGCAGGGCCCGCCATTTACACATGATGTTTTGATTTGGCGGGGCCCAGTATTTTCACATCATGTTTGGGTAATGATACATTCGCCCCTTTTTTTGTTACTTTGGACAGCCATCTGTAGTGCATATTAGTGTAGCATAAATACACTAGAGGCGACTTCGCCTCATGTTTTGATGGGGGCGGGGCCTATACTTTTATGGGCTACAAATGCGTAGTTACTCAAATCTTATGACTTGTGAGAGCTTCAAAATTAATTTGGAAGACAATGAAGTGAGTAAATTTTTTGTGGGCAGAAAAAATAAATATAAATAATTTTTAAATTGAAAGTAATTTGAATTAAAATTTGTGTAATTTTTTTTTTTTTTACTTTAAGATAATTTATTAATTATTATATAACAACTATTTTTTGCCCCCCATGGGTCAAATTTCTGGCTCCGCCCCTGCATCTATGCAAATTAATTCAACTGTGATTGAACCATTGCCCAGGCATTTGGAAAAACACACGTCGGAACTCCAAATTTTCTGTGTGTTTACATCTCCTAATTTGAATTTAAACTTTTGGTGGTTACGAAGCTCGAATGTCAATTATATTTACAGTTCTATACTGATGATCTGAACCTCAATACCTTTGGCTTTTATATATTCACAGTTTATTTGACAACTCTGCATTTTATAATGGGAGATGATTCCCTCCCTCACTCCATTCGTCAAACAATGAAAAGGAGGTAGTTCGTCGGTCAGCAAACTTTCATCCTGATATTTGGGGTGATCAATTTCTTGCATTCTCTTCACATGAAAAGGTAGGTACAACTCCATCTATCTTGACTGAAAGAATAACTTGGGAAATCCGACTGAGAAAATCTCAACCCTTGAATTTCAATTAATATATGAGTAATGGTAAAGAAACCTCGGAGGAGGAAACCAATCAAACTGATTAGTCGTAGCCCCCACACCACAAGTACAAATCCTCATTTGTTTTAGGAAACTCACCAAAAAGGTGATTTTTTTTAGGGAAAATTACATTTACACTCCCTCTAGTTTCTGACACATTCACCTCTAATCCTGACTTTCAAAACGTGACAAGTACACCCCTTAAGGTTTCAAAATGTGACAAGAACACCCCCTCCGTCAATGGTCCGTCAGTTTAACCTGACGGAAAGACTGAAACTAACCATGGTTAATATTTTGAGGACAGAAATACCCTCATTTGCAGAGGGACTAGGGTTACGCCATTTCCACCGCCGCCGTCGTCTCCACCACAGACAATGAAATCCCACGCCATGGTTACATCAAACCCACATTTCAAGAAAAAACATTGATAAAAAACAAAAAAAAACCCTAAAGTATTAGGGTTTATGTGCAAATCTTGATAATGGTGTGAATGAAGACAAATAAAACTCCTAAATTGAGGGTTTATGTTGAGAAATAAACAAGGTTTTGAATCAAACCCTAATTTTCAGTTTTCAAGTCTGAAAACCCTAATTTTCAGTTGAGGAAGACGAGGGCATTTTGGTCATTTCCGCCTCGCCGTCTACTCCCTCACGTTAAAAAATATTCAAGGGGTGTACTTATCACGTTTTGAAAGTTAGGGTTAGAGTTGAATGTGTCAGAAACTAGAGGGGGTGTATCTATATTTTTCCCTTTTTTTTACTCTCGGTTATGGTATCATTCTCTACCTAAGCATGGGTAGCCCACCATTTTACAGCACATGTTTTGATGTTGTGGAACCACCATTTCCATCCAAACCCATGCACGGTGAGGAGCCCACTATTTTACTCCTCATTTATTGATGGGATAGAGCCACTGTTTTACACTTGTTTTGAGATGGGGCTACCATTTTATGGGTGGAGCCTACCATGTCTATCCAAATCCATGTATAGTTGGGCCCACTATTTTGTCCCTAATGTTAATGATGGGGTAGGGCCAGGCTACCAACTATACCCAAACCCATGCATAGAGTGGGGCCCACCATTGTAAAACCATGCTATAGTACTAGTTTATATACAAGAGAGAGAGAGAGAGAGAGAGAGAGAGAGAGAGAGAGAGTTATGTTATGAAAGTGTACAAAAATGAAACCAAAAAGATCATCTATAGATTCATCATGGTTATGGGATGAACTTCTATTACTTGTCGGTGCATGCATATTCATGGGAATTTGATCAGATTCCATGGAATATTCGTGGGGCTAAGAATTGAGTGGATGGAAGTACAGATAGCATATAAAATCCATAAAAGCAAATGAAAATAAAATACCTATTTAGATTTGGGTATTTGTTTTCCTGGTTTTTGGGAGCTCTTTATGTTCCCCGCACTCCTACCCTCTCAAGTCTCTCCATCTCCCTCACATCTCTCGCAACTATCCCCAGCAATATTCCTTGTAATAATGGAATATATTTTGGGAGAAGATAAATTCGCACCCTCTGTAGGAAAATTCACATCCCTGTAAAGGAGGGTATGTGGCAGACTTTAATGCTTTTTGACGTCACATTAAAGGGGTGCGAATTATCCTACAGGGGGTGGGAATTTATCATCGCCCTATATTTTATGGTGTCCAAACATATACTTTTAAAGTATTTCTTGGTTCTCACTCAATTTCCTTAATGCGAGGAGATGATGTTTTAAATATATATGATTTGTAAGGTGGTTACAACATGCAGAACATGTGACATAATATTTGAATTCAAAACACAAACTGTTGCAACCACTAAGTTGGTATTCGTTTAGGGGTGTAATGCGTGGGCTACACAACGGATTGAACAACTGAAAGAAGAAGTAAAGTCTATGCTAAAGAATGCAAGTGACCCATTGCAAGTAATGAATTTAGTCGATGCACTCCAACGCCTTGGATTGCAAATAAATGACCATTTCGGTTTTGGATGGTTTCGGTGTCGGTCAGATTTCGGTCCGAAATTTAAAACCATGATTGTAGTTATGAGATTTTATATGAGCCGAGCCAGAAAAAAAAAAGGAGAAAATCAGAAGGAAAATAGATAAATAAAAATAAATGAGTTGAAAAAGAAAAAAAGAAAAGGAAAATTAAAGGAATACTTTTTAGGTATATACCGCCCTTGATATTTGATCCAATGGCAGCATCTCTGCAGCTCACTTTTTGAGAAGCTGCCATTGGATCAAATATCAAGGACACGTTTGTACGTATTTGTAGTCCCACAGTTCGGAAAAGACATGATCATGATGTGTCACGGATGACGAGCCAATGAAACCTGCGGGGGTCATGATTCATGTGCCCGCACAGAACTTTGGAAATGAAAAGACGTGGTATCAAAGATGCATCTCTCCCTACCTAATTGGCATGAAAGACGTGGTACGATTTTTGCTTGTGGCATTTTCACCCCTAAGCATGTGTGCCTCTCCCAGTCGTATAAATTATTGAGCATCCTTGCCTCCAATGTGTGTCAGTCTTGAATCAAAGCCCATAACTACCTTAATTTCTCATCTAGTAATGGCCCTCCCCTCCAATGCTTGTCCCTCTCTCCATTCGTCAAATAATGAAAAGGAGGTAGTTCGTTGGTCAGCAAACTTTCATCCTGATATTTGGGGTGATCAATTTCTTGCATTCTCTTCACATGAAAAGGTAGGTACAACCATGGTTTTAAATTTCGGACCAAAATTTCCGAAATTGCGGATTTCGGTTGGGACCGAAACCGGTATTTGGCGAAATTAAATATTTCGCCATTTACCAAATTTCGGCCGAAATTTCGAGAAAATGCAATTCATATTTAAAAAAAAAACAAACGTTCCAAAATTTCGGCAGATATTTCGGAATTTCGAATTCTGATCCGAAATTTCAAATTTTTTGTCCGGAATTTCGAACGGGAGGACCAAATTTCCGGAATTTCGGTGGAAATTCCGATTTTCCGAATGTCCGAAACGGTTACCGAAACTGAAATTTTAAACCATGGGTACAACACCATCTATCCATCTAGGGATTTGTAGCGACTTTCTCTGAAGGGCTTTTGCGGCTGCCTGTTGCATGTGAGAGCAGGTACATAGGCTCACATTTTGTCTTACTCACTTAATTCATCTGGAGTGGCTGCTCTCTACGGTTGCAATTCGGGTTGGGTTGAGGCCAACCCAACCGGACCCGAGGAACCCTTTTGCAACCCGAACCCGACCCGACCCGAGGAACCCTTTTTTCCAACCCGAACCCAACCCGACCTGAGTTCAACCCGACCCAACCCAAGTTTCTAAGCTTACAAAAACTTTTCAATAAAAAATGTCGGGTTTCACTAGGTCGGGTTGCCCAAACCCTCAACCCAAACTTGAACCCGAATCCGACTTGACCTTTTTTTGGGTTGAACCCGATCCGAGTTGCATCCCCACCAGTCTCTCATGCACCATCCGGTCCGCAAAATGCCTTCTGCAATGGTCCCAAGCAAATCCCATCTATCTATCTATAATATATACTAAGCATGTTTCTTTCCCTTCATATCATTTTGATATGGTCGGGGTGCACCTTGGTTTGGAACCCTTTGGGTGACCATACTAGGAAGGTTGCGTTATGGGGTACATGCCTGGGGTCATTCGTTTTTTCTCCAAGAAATATTTTTATTGGAAAAGTTTTTCACCTAAATGGTTTGAGTTGAAATAGGGAGTTACTAGTCACAAAACCTAAGGGCTTTAATTTGGATTTCTACCTCCACAGTGTTGAGTTTAAATAGGAAGAAAAATAGTAGTTTGGAGCATGGTTTTAAATTTCGACCGAAATCCGAAATTTCGGATTTCAGTGGAGACCGACACCGAAATCGATTAAAACCGAAACGGTCATTTATTTCGGCCGAAATTTCGGTTTTTCCCAAATTTGACCCAAAAAATATGTTTTTTTTAATATTAATTTAATATTTCACCTAAATTTTGGTAATTTTGGTAGGAATTTAATATTGAATAAAATATTAGTTTCGGGTTTTGTACCAGATTTCGACCGAAATTTCTAAATTTCAGGGTCCGAAACCGGTACTGAAACCGAAATTTTAAACCTTGGTTTGGAGCATGGTTTTAAATTTCGGCCGAAATCCGAAATTTCGGATTTCGGTGGAGACCGAAAATTTAATGTCCTTGTAGCACTTGATATCAGTGACAAATAAGGGATCTAGATTACAATTACCCAACAAAAAAAAATCAAAAATAAAAAATCGAATATGCTCTTCCAGATTGTTGGACTCCCTTGACATAAACATTTTTTTGTTTCATTTTCCTAAATGTATAATACTGATCTCCATTTCAAATCAATCTCATCTAACCCATGAATTAGCACACTATTCCAACCCATAATTCTTTTTGAAAGGTTGGACTGTATTAAATTCTCTGAAGCTCAGTCTATCCAGTTTCTTTGGGTTTGACAAATTATGTGGTTAGAACCATAGTTGCCGGAAACTCCTAGGGCGAGTGGGAAACCCGTTTCCCCTAAAACGTGTTTCTCGCGGTTGGGAAACTCGTTTCCCCTAAAATGAGGGAAACACGTTTGGAAACGTTTCCAAAATATGATACAAAATTGGAGAAATATTTCTGAAACACATGAGAAACATATGGAAAACATGTAAATAATGTGTAAACATGTGATAAACATATGCAACACTCGAAGAAATCGCATATGAAACGTGTAGGAAACATGTGTGGAACTTACGAAAATCATTTTGGAAAAAACACATCATTTACTAAGACGTTTCTCGTACGATTTTCTATTGTTTCTCGTTTCTCGTTTCCCCTGTATTTTTTTTCATGCGTTTTCCGTTTCCGTTTCACGTTTCGTTTCCCACCCTGGTAACTATGGTTAAAACATCAGGGAGAGTGGTTTGAGCTCCAAGAATCTTACCACCCACATCGGGAAAATTTTCATAACCGGGTAATGGCCCAATTCTTCCATCTTTCTCCACCTGAATTGGGTATTTCATCAGGTCCCCCTTCATTTCTTTCATATCATCAGAGACGTATGACTTCCAGTTATCTTTTGCTAGCCGATTTACACGCCTAACACACTTCAATGTCTGTGGTTCGCAGAAAGAATCCTCCAGAGAGCCTAAATGCTCTGCCCAGAGCGACATCCGATACCCATATACCCATATACCTATAAAAAAAACCGTATCATATTGGATTAGTTGTACATCTATAATCACAAGACATCTAAAAGATCTTCTTAATATCTGTCTTTCCGGATGTTGAGAACCAATTGTGAGTCAAAAATTGATCATTGGACTCAAATTTACGTTTAATTTTGACTTCAATAATTAGTTTTTGACTCACAATTGGTTCTCAAAATCCACAACAACCAGGGCCTTAACAATAAAAATCAATAAGATGAGTTCAATCCACTAAAATACAAAATTCTCTATTAATCTTTTTTTTTTGGGTGAAAATATCAGCCCCATAAAATTTTCAGTCAAAAGATGCTTCTCTCTCTAATTGGAAATGAAAAACGTGGTACGATTTTTGCTTGGGTCATTTTCACCCCTAAGCTTATGTGTGCCTCTCCCAGCACTATAAATTATTGAGCATCCTTGCCTCCAATCATGGTTTTAAATTTCGACCGAAATCCGAAATTTCGGATTTCGTTGGAGACCGACACCGAAACCACAGAAAACCGAAATAGTCATTTATTTCGGTAAAAAATTTCGGAATTTCGGTCTGTCCGAAATTTGACACAAAAAATCTGTTTTTTTTTTATATTAATTTAATATTTCACCGTAATTTCGGCCGAAATTTAATAATGAATAAAATATTGTTTTTTCGTTTTGTACCAGATTACGACCGAAATTTTAAACCTTGCCTCAAATGTGTGTAAGTCTTGAATCAAAGCCCGTAACTAACTTAATTCCTCATACTGTAATGGCTCTTGAAAGCCTCCCCTCCAATGCTTGTCCCTCACTCCATTCGTCAAATAATGAAAAGGAGGTAGTTTGTCGGTCAGCAAACTTTCATCCTGATGTTTGGGGTGATCAATTTCTTGCATTCTCTTCACATGAAAAGGTAGGTGCAACCCGAACCCGACCCCGACCCCGACCCGACCTGAGTTCCAACCCGACCCGATCCTAGGAACCCTTTTTGCCAACCCGAACCCAACTTCAACCGGACCCAATCCGAGATTTTTAGCTTAAAAAATTAAAAAAGTCGAGTTCACTTGGGTCGGGTTGCCCAAGCCCTCAATCCGAACCCGACCCGAACTCAACCCGGGTTGACAAAACCCAACCGAACCCGAACCGGACCCGAACTCAACCCAACCCGACTTTTTCCCCAGTTGAACCCGTCGGGTTCGGGTTGAGCCCGCCCAAGTTGCACCCCTACATGTTATTGATGGGATAGAGCCACTGTTTTACACTTGTTTTGAGATGGGGCTACCATTTTATGGGTGTGGAGCCTACCATGTCTATCCAAATTCATGTATAGTTGGGCCCACTATTTTGTCCCCAATGTTATTGATGGGGTGGGGCCAAACTACCAACTCTACCCAAACCCATGCATTAGAGTGGGGCCCACCATTGTAAAACCATGCTATACTACATTATATACAAGAGAGAGAGAGAGAGAGAGAGAGAGAGAGAGAGAGAGAGAGAGAGAGAGAGACTTATGTTATGAAAGAGTACAAAAATGAAACCAAAAAGATCATCTATAGATTCATCATGGTTATGGGATGAACTTCTATTACTTGTCGGCCCAAGAATATTCATGAGAATTTGATCAGATTCCATGGAATATTCGTGGGGCGCCCAACTATGTTCTAGGGGCTAAGAAGGAAGGAGAGGGAGAGAATTGGGTGGACGGAAGTACAGATAGCAGATAAAATCCATAAAAGCAAATGAAAATAAAATACTATTTAGATTTGGGTATTTGTTTTCCCGGTTTTTGGGAGCTCTTTATGTTCCCCGCACTCCTACCCTCTCAAGTCTCTCCATCTCCCTCACATCTCTCGCAACTATCCCCAGCAATATTCCTTGTAATCATTTTATGATTATGTCATAAAATGAGATTTAATCCAATAGTCACAATGTAGACAACTATTCTTAACTCCTTTGTTGGTGCAAAAATCCTATACTCTACTGATATAAGAGAAAATATCCTTCGACACAAGGTATTCGAATGCCTTTCGAATTGGCAAAAATGTTTCAAATTCAAGTAATATTCGAACTACAATCCTACGACTATCGAATTTCATTGATGTCTTTACCGTGCACAATCGAATTGCAAGAATGATGAGGACCAGGTTCCGGCCAAAGTATGAGAGGGCCAACTCTAGTAAGAGTAGGGTAGGGACACAAATATAATAATCCTTAACTGGCATTACTTGTTATTTCTTTTTTAGTAGGGTGTATTTGTATGTAGGGTATACTTATAATTAGTGAGTGTTTGAGGGGCCTTTTAGTGAGAGCTTTTGTAATTGGTAGGGAATAGAGTTGGACGCCCACTATATAAGGGGTCTTTGGATTTTGAGGTGACTTAGATGATTTTTGGCAAATTTGGAGAAGGATTTGTAACCCCAGGTTGGGGGAGGGAGAAGTTGGAGCTTGTAAGGAGATCTTAGTGTGATGTTAGGAAGGAATTCCTATACATTGAAGGCCTTCCATCTCCTTCCTCTTGGCATGACTCCATCTCCAAGCTAAGTACTTCCTGCTGTTTTTCTATCAAATATTTCAACAAAAATTCTGTTTCCATCCATTCATCTCAATTTCTATCCAATATTTTCCTAGTCTTAATCATTTTTCTTGCTATATTTCATCAATTCTCGGCCCATTTTCTGCATGTTACTATTGATCATACATTGTTTTGGACTGTAATTGTTGCTTTGGACTGTTTTTTGAGGAATTTCTTCATTCTATTTATGCTCTAAATTGTTATTAATAGCTTCCTACTGAATTTTGCACTTTCATGAGTGATGTACCTAAAGTCTACATCAAATTTGGTATTAGAGTTAGATCTGGAATAAATTCTCATTTTTCCACGATCCGAAGCTTAAAATTTGGTTCGATCTTCTTGATTGGGCAGTTTGCATTTGACTTTTGTTTCAAACGAAAATAGTGACAATTTCATAATGAAATTCTCAAATTCCTATATATATTTTTAAGCTCACAATTTCTTCCAATTTTCCCCATTTTATGTCAATTTCGAAGCATTCTCTCTCTCTCTCTCTCTCTCCCTCTCTCTCTCTCTCTCTCTCTCTCTCTCTCTCTCTCCACAACTGGAACAATTGAGGGCCCCCCAAAAATTCTCCTCCTTGGTGAGTTGGTGCCCAAATCCAACTCACTATAGCAGTGTACCGTCCAGACCATAGGATAATCCAAGCAGTCCATTTGATAGGCCACATCGTAAATAGGTTGTGTCCCAAAAAACCATTTCCATATGATGATCCTAGCCCTCAGATATAAAGAGAACTTGCTTATTATGGAAACCTCTATACATTGGAGGGTTGTGATCATCCTATGCAAATGATTTTTGGGGCACAAGCCATTAATGTTACGGCCCATCAAATGGACGGCTCGGATCATCCTATGGTCTTGACGGTACACTTCATTTTAAAAATATGGGCCGGGCCTAAATTGGGTTAATGTTACTGTACGAATCACACCATAAGATGATCCAAACCATGGACAGCTTGGATCATCCTATGTTGTGGACGGTACGGTTCAATTTGAAAAATATAGGTGGGGCCTACGATTGGGCTTTAATGTTACTGTATGACCAACTCTATAGGATTATCCAAACCATGGACGGCTTGGATCATCCTATATTGTGGACGGGCCTTAATGTTACTATACGGCCAACTCCATAGGATGATCCAAACCATTCATTTGATGGACCACAATGTAAATAGGTTGTGCCCCAAAATCATTTCCATAGGATGACCACAACCCTAAAATCTATAGAGGTTGCATAGATGTAGTTTCTATTTAGATCGAAGGGCTAGGATCAGCCTATCGAAATGATATTTTGGGACGCAACATATTTACGTTTATGGCCCATCTAATGGATGGTTTGATCATCCTATGGTGTGGTATGGGTGGGGCCTACGTTGTTCAAAGATGGGCCCACCATTCCACCAACGGTTTCTTTTCGCCCCACCATCTTTGAACAACGTAGGCCCCACCCATACCACACCATAGGATGATCCAAACCGTCCATTAGATAAGCCACAATGCAAATAGGTTGTGCCTAAAAAATCATTTCCACAGGGTGATCTAATGAAATACAATGCAAATAGTATTGTACGGGTCACACCTGAAGGTCAACCTTTTTACATTCTTCGCAAGCAGGAGCAAATTTGTCATAATAGGTCGACCTGCAGGTCGACCTTTATAGCATATGTACAAACAGGTGGGAATTTGCCTTGATAGGTCGACCTTTTCACCATTTGACCAAACAGTTAGGAAGACCAATTACAGGTCGACTTGCAGGTCGACATTTCCACCATTCCGTCAAACAGGTGTAAAACATGTGAAAATGTATAATTAGTGGTTCCTACGTAAAATTAGTGATTCCTAGGTATAATTAGTGGTTCATAGGTATAATTAATGGTTCCTAGGTCTAATTAGTGGTTCCAGTGTTTAAAAGCCAATAAATACAGTCATTCTCACTTTTTATAGTTGCTTTGACTGCATAACTATTTCAATCTCACAATTTAAACTCTTGGAACAGAACAAGTATTAGGCTATCTAAACTATGAACCACGATAAGATCTGACTGTTTAAACAACTATTTAACCCATTGTTCAAACATTCATTGCAACTTTGACATCCACTTAAGTAATATTAGATTGTGTGCACCACTATTTATACCTTGAAACCACTATTTATACCTTGGAACCACTAAATACTAGTAAATAGTGGTTCCTAGGTAAAATTACTGGTTCCTAAGTATAATTAGTGGTTCCGAGAGTTTAAAATTCAATAAATACAGTCATTCTCACTTTTTATAGTGGTTTTGACTGCATAACTATTTCAATTTTATTGGAATTTAAACTCTCGGAAAGGAACAAGCATTAGGCCATCTAAACTATGAACCGCGATAGGATCTGACTGTTTAGACAATTATTTAACCCATTGTTCATACATTCATTGCAACTTTGACATCTACTGAAGTAATTTTAGATTGTGTGAAGCAATATTTCTACCTTGGAACCACTATTTATACCTTGGAACCACTAAATATTGGTAAATAGTGATTCCTAGGTAAAATTAGTAGTTCCTAGGTATAATTAGTGGTTCCTAGGTCTATTTAGTGGTTCCGAGTGTTTAAAATTCAATAAATACAGTCATTTTCACTTTTTATAGTAGTTTTGACTACATAATTATTTCAATCTCACAATTTAAACTCTCGGAACGGAACAAGTATTAGGCCATCTAAACTATGAACCACGATAAGATCTGACTGTTTAGACAACTATTTAACCCATTGTTCATACATTCATTGCAACTTTGACATCCACTGAAGTAGTATTAGATTGTGTGAAGCAATATTTCTACCTTGGAACCACTACTTATACCTTGGAACCATTAAATATTGGTAAATAGTGATTCCTAGGTAAAATTAGTGGTTCCTAGGTATAATTAGTGGTTCCTAGGTCTATTTAGTGGTTCCGAGTGTTTAAAATTCAATAAATACAGTCATTTTCACTTTTATAGTAGTTTTGACTACATAATTATTTCAATATCACAATTTAAACTCTCGGAACGGAACAAGTATTAGGCCATCTAAACTATTAACCACGATAAGATCTGACTGTTTAGACAACTATTTAACCCATTGTTCATACATTCATTACAACTTTGACATCCACTGAAGTAATATTAGATTGTGTGGACCACTATTTATACCTTGAAACCACTATTTATACCTTGGAACCACTAAATATTGGTAAATAGTGGTTCCTAGGTAAAATTAGTGGTTCCTAAGTATAATTAGTGGTTCCGAGAGTTTAAAATCCAATAAATACAGTCATTCTCACTTTTTATAGTGGTTTTGACTGCATAACTATTTCAATTTTATTGGAATTTAAACTCTATGAAAGGAACAAGCATTATGCCATCTAAACTATAAACCACGATAAGATCTGACTGTTTAGACAATTATTTAACCCATTGTTCGTACATTCATTGCAACTTTGACGTCCACTGAAGTAATTTTAGATTGTGTGAAGCAATATTTCTACCTTGGAACCACTATTTATACCTTGGAACAACTAAATATTGGTAAATAGTGATTCCTAGGTAAAATGAATGGTTCCTATGTATAATTAGTTGTTCCTAGGTCTATTTAGTGGTCCCGAGTGTTTAAAATTCAATAAATACAGTCATTTTCACTTTTTATAGTAGTTTTGACTACATAATTATTTCAATCTCACAATTTAAACTCTCGGAACGGAACAAGTATTAGGCCATCTAAAATATGAACCACGATAAGATCTGACTGTTTAGACAACTATTTAACCCATTGTTCATACATTCATTGCAACTTTGACATCCACTGAAGTACTATTAGATTGTGTGAAGCAATATTTCTACCTTGGAACCACTAAATACTGGTAAATAGTGGTTCCTAGGTATAATTAGTGGTTCCAAGTGTTTGAAATCGAATAACACAGTCATTCTCACTTTTTATAGTGGTTTTGACTGTATAACTATTTCAATATCACAATTTAAACTCTCGGAACGGAACAAGTATTAGGCCATCTAAACTATGAACCACGATAAGATCTGACTGTTTAGACAACTATTTAACCCATTGTTCATACATTCATTGCAACTTTGACATCCACTGAAGTAGTATTAGATTGTGTGAAGCAATATTTCTACCTTGGAACCACTATTTATACCTTGGAACCACTAAATATTGGTAAATAGTGATTCCTAGGTAAAATTAGTGGTTCCTAGGTATAATTAGTGGTTCCTAGGTATAATTAGTGGTTCCGAGTGTTTAAAATTCAATAAATACAGTTATTTTCAGTTTTTATAGTAGTTTTGACTACATAATTATTTCAATATCACAATTTAAACTCTCGGAACGGAACAAGTATTAGACCATCTAAACTATGAACCACGATAAGATCTGACTGTTTAGACAACTATTTAACTCATTGTTCATACATTCATTGCAACTTTGACATCCACTGAAGTAGTATTAGATTGTGTGAAGCAATATTTCTACCTTGGAACCACTATTTATACCTTGGAACCACTAAATATTGGTAAATAGTGATTCCTAGGTAAAATTAGTAGTTCCTAGGTATAATTAGTGGTTCCGAGAGTTTAAAATCCAATAAATACAGTCATTCTCACTTTTTATAGTGGTTTTGACTGCATAACTATTTCAATTTTATTGGAATTTAAACTCTCGGAAAAGAAAAAGCATTATGCCATCTAAACTATGAACCACGATAAGATCTGACTGTTTAGACAATTATTTAACCCATTGTTCATACATTCATTGCAACTTTGACATCCACTGAAGTAATTTTAGATTGTGTGAAGCAATATTTCTACCTTGGAACCACTATTTATACCTTGGAACCACTAAATATTGGTAAATAGTGATTCCTAGGTAAAATTAGTGGTTCCTAGGTATAATTAGTGGTTCCTAGGTCTATTTAGTGGTTCCGAGTGTTTAAAATTCAATAAATACAGTCATTTTCACTTTTTATAGTAGTTTTGACTACATAATTATTTCAATCTCACAATTTAAACTCTCGGAACGGAACAAGTATTAGGCCATCTAAACTATGAACCACGATAAGATCTGACTGTTTAGACAACTATTTAACCCATTGTTCATACATTCATTGCAACTTTGACATCCACTGAAGTAGTATTAGATTGTGTGAAGCAATATTTCTACCTTGGAACCACTAAATACTGGTAAATAGTGGTTCCTAGGTATAATTAGTGGTTCCGAGTGTTTGAAATCGAATAACACAGTCATTCTCACTTTTTATAGTGGTTTTGACTATATAACTATTTCAATATCACAAAACAAGGAGGTGCAGGGCACGGTCAAAATGGGGTGTCTACATGTTACTGTATGACCAACTCTATAGGATTATCCAAACCATGGACGGCTTGGATCATCCTATATTGTGGACGGGCCTTAATGTTACTATACGGCCAACTCCATAGGATGATCCAAACCATTCATTTGATGGGCCACAATGTAAATAGGATGTGCCCCAAAATCATTTCCATAAGATGATCACAACCCTAAAATCTATAGAGGTTGCATAGATGTAGTTTCTATTTAGATCGAAGGGCTAGGATCAGCCTATCGAAATGATATTTTGGGACGCAACATATTTACGTTTATGGCCCATCTAATGGATGGTTTGGATCATCCTATGGTGTGGTATGGGTGGGGCCTACGTTGTTCAAAGATGGGCCCACCATTCCACCAACGGTTTCTTTTTGCCCCACCATCTTTGAACAACGTAGGCCCCACCCATACCACACCATAGGATGATCCAAACCGTCCATTAGATAAGCCACAATGCAAATAGGTTGTGCCTAAAAAATCATTTCCACAGGGTGATCTAATGAAATACAATGCAAATAGTATTGTACGGGTCACACTTGAAGGTCAACCTTTTTACATTCTTCGCAAACAGGAGCTAATTTGTCATAATAGGTCGACCTGCATGTCGACCTTTATAGCATATGTACAAACAGGTGGGAATTTGCCTTGATAGGTCGACCTTTTCACCATTTGACCAAACAGTTAGGAAGACCAATTACAGGTCGACCTGCAGGTCGACATTTCCACCATTCCGTCAAACAGGTGTAAAACATGTGAAAATGTATAATTAGTGGCTCCTATGTAAAATTAGTGGTTCCTAGGTATAATTAGTGGTTCATAGGTATAATTAATGGTTCCTAGGTCTAATTAGTGGTTCCAGTGTTTAAAATCCAATAAATACAGTCATTCTCACTTTTTATAGTTGTTTTGACTGCATAACTATTTCAATCTCACAATTTAAACTCTTGGAACAGAACAAGTATTAGGCTATCTAAACTATGAACCACGATAAGATCTGACTGTTTAAACAACTATTTAACCCATTGTTCATACATTCATTGCAACTTTGACATCCACTTAAGTAATATTAGATTATGTGAACCACTATTTATACCTTGAAACCACTATTTATACCTTGGAACCACTAAATACTGGTAAATAGTGGTTCCTAGGTAAAATTAGCGGTTCCTAAGTATAATTAGTGGTTCCGAGAGTTTAAAATCCAATAAATACAGTCATTCTCACTTTTTATAGTGGTTTTGACTGCATAACTATTTCAATTTTATTGGAATTTAAACTCTCGGAAAGGACCAAGCATTAGGCCATCTAAACTATGAACCACGATAAGATCTGACTGTTTAGACAATTATTTAACCCATTGTTCATACATTCATTGCAACTTTGACATCCACTGAAGTAATCTAGATTCTGTGAAGCAATATTTCTACCTTGGAACCACTATTTATACCTTGGAACCACTAAATATTGGTAAATAGTGATTCCTAGGTAAAATTAGTGGTTCCTAGGTATAATTAGTGGTTCCTAGGTCTATTTAGTGGTTCCGAGTGTTTAAAATTCAATAAATACAGTCATTTTCACTTTTTATAGTAGTTTTGACTACATAATTATTTCAATATCACAATTTAAACTCTCGGAACGGAACAAGTATTAGGCCATCTAAAGTATGAACCACGATAAGATCTGACTGTTTAGACAACTATTTAACCCATTGTTCATACATTCATTGCAACTTTGACATCCACTGAAGTAGTATTAGATTGTGTGAAGTAATATTTCTACCTTGGAACCACTAAATACTGGTAAATAGTGGTTCCTAGGTATAATTAGTGGTTCTGAGTGTTTGAAATCGAATAATACAGTCATTCTCACTTTTTATAGTGGTTTTGACTGTAAAACTATTTCAATATCACAATTTAAACTCTCGGAACGGAACAAGTATTAGGCCATCTAAACTATTAACCACGATAAGATCTGACTGTTTAGACAACTATTTAACTCATTGTTCATACATTCATTGCAACTTTGACATCTACTGAAGTAGTATTAGATTGTGTGAAGCAATATTTCTACCTTGGAACCACTAAATACTGGTAAATAGTGGTTCGTAGGTATAATTAGTGGTTCCGAGTGTTTGAAATCGAATAATACAGTCATTCTCACTTTTTATAGTGGTTTTGACTGTATAACTATTTCAATGTCACAATTTAAACTCTCAGAACGGAACAAGTATTATGCCATCTAAAGTATGAACCACGATAAGATCTGACTGTTTAGATAACTATTTAACCCATTGTTCATACATTCATTGCAACTTTGACATCCACTGAAGTAGTATTAGATTGTGTGAAGCAATATTTCTACCTTGGAACCACTAAATACTGGTAAATAGTGGTTCCTAGGTATAATTAGTGGTTCCGAGTGTTTGAAATCGAATAATACAGTCATTCTCACTTTTTATAGTGGTTTTGACTGTATAACTATTTCAATATCACAATTTAAACTCTCGGAACGGAACAAGTATTAGGCCATCTAAACTATGAACCACGATAAGATCTGACTGTTTAGACAACTATTTAACCCATTGTTCATATATTCATTACAACTTTGACATCCACTGAAGTAATATTAGATTGTGTGGACCACTATTTATACCTTGGAACCACTAAATACTGGTAAATAGTGGTTCCTAGGTCTAATTAGTGATTCCAAGTGTTTAAAATCCAATAAATACAGTAATTCTCACTATTTATAGTGGTTGTAACTGTATAGACATGAGTTCCATCCTGGTTTATTCTAAATAGAAACTTAGAGGGCAATAGAGAGATAAAGAGATTATGACAATACACCATAGTATTGGAAAACGGATGATGATAATAACAAATGCCTAACACAACCATAACAAATCCCTAACAAGTAAACAAGATGACAATACACTATAGTGTAAGGAACATGTTAAATGTATGCAATTGTATCACAATGGACCTACTTGAGAAGCTTAGGTTTGATGGCCAAAGAAAAGATCCAATAAAATCTACATTTTAGGAGAGGGGAGTTCACCTCTCTGCAGTGGAATTTCGTTTGGGATTTTTACAACAGCCAATGGAGTTTGATTTTGGGGTGGGAAGAAGAAGGTAAAAAAGTCAAAATTGGTAGGTGAAATGCATTGGGATTTGTTGCTCATTTTGTTTGAGGGAAAGGCAACATAAGGGCATTTTAGTCCTAAAACACTTCTTGGGATGCGTTTCACTCCTTTTTGAGAAATTAGCCAACTCTACCCTTTTTTGAGATTTTCTCATAAAAATCACAATTTTTTGAGAATTTTTCCTATAAAATAAGAACTTATGCTTGTGTAAATTTAGCCAATTATTATTTCATAAAATGAGATTTAATCCAATAGTCACAATCTGGACGACTATTTTTACTCCTTTGTTGGTGCAAAATCATATACTTATATAAGAGAGAGAATATCCTTCGACACAAGGTTTTCGAATGCCTTTCCAATTGACAAAAATATGCCTCAAATTCGAGTAATATGCGAACTATGATCAACAGACTGCTGGTTTGATTGCCTTGTGAACAAAGACTTTAACAATTCGTTTAGTATATAGAGAAAAGAAGAGGACCTGCCTTGTGAACAAAGACTTTAACAATTCGTTTAGTATAAAGAGAAAAGAACAGGACCAGAGAATACCTTCTTGGTGGCAATATCCATTGATTGTCTTTACCTTGCACAATCGAATTGCAAGAATGACGAGGGCTTGTAATAAGCCTTAAGCCGATGAACGGTCCATATTGCTGGGCATCTCGTGAGTGTGGGCCCAGTTCTCATAGAGAGGGTACATTGGCAATTTACAATTGGGGCAGTGCAGTTAATAAAGTTGTTGGAAGATAGAGATGTACAACTACTACAGTGAGTGTGGGCCAAGTTTTCATTAATAAACTTAAATAATTGAAGCAAAGAACGCGGACGTTTTCCTACAAAATGTGTGTTTCTTAAAACCATTTAAAATGGCATTTTGCTTATTATAATCCTGATCAACAGCAAAACAATTGAAATTCTGATCAGCACAAGAAATGGAAAGAGATCTATATTTTTTGTATCTTTCTTCTACCTTTGTTTTGGTAGAAGAAAGATAGGGTTGAATCTCGGGTCGGGTTTTTCATAACCCTGCCCTACCCTACCCGAGAATTATCTGGGGTCGGGTCCCTTCATTATGGAAACCCATAATTCATAAACCCTACCCTACCCGAGATAGTTTCTCGGGTTGGGTCGGGTTTTTAAAGTTTAGCTTACAATAGTGATTAATTTCAAATCTTCACACCAAAAATCCCTAAATTTAAGTTCTCAAGTGGATAAATTTAGGAAAGAACTACTTTTTCACGTCACAAACCTTATCACTTCAATGAAAACAATTATATCAGTATACTTGAAAATAATTTGGCATGTTATTTAAGAGATATTTAAGAAAATCATAGCACACCTATTAGAGTCGGGCCGGGTTTCTTTCTTTTTTTTTTCTTTAAACCGTACCTGATTCGTGATAGGGTTGGGATTTTCAACATGAAACCTGACCCAACCCAAGACCTATGATTTCTAAACTCGACCCAGGATATTTTCAGTTCGGGTCGATGTGGGTCGGGTAAAACCGACCCAAGTTGCAACCCTAATAGTTTATGCTTACTAAACTTTTATATATTATTACATGTATTTCTCAAGTTCTAATTTTCGTCAGTTGGTTATCCCAGATAAAATGTTTGAATACAGCCTACTTCAACGAGGCCAAATGGTTTCACTCAGGGCATCATCCAACATTTGAGGAATACATAAACACCGCGCTGATCAGTTCTGCTTACCCACTTCTTATCATAGTTTCTTACATTGGGATGGATGGAATTGTGAAAAAAGAAGCCTTTGATTGGATTAATAGCAACCCCAATCTCGTTAGGTCGGCTTCTATAGTTTGTCGACTCGTTGATGATATCCAATCACACAAGGTATGATGAATTCATAAAAAAAAAGAGGGAGTCCTATTTTCAACATTTGTAACTTGAGCACCAATAATTTTTGTGTTTCAAACATGTAGATTGAACAAGAAAGAGGACACATTTCTTCTAGTGTGGAGCTCTACATGAAGGAGCACAGTTGCACAGAGATGGAGTCATGTGAGAAGTTGCGAGAAATGGTTTCCGTTGCGTGGAAAGACATCAACAAAGACTGCATTAAACCAACTCCTGTTCCGATGCCTCTCATTATTCGGATTGTCAATCTTGTTCGTGTGATCGAAGTCTTATACCAGTACAGAGATGGATACACGAATTCAACACATGAGACCAAAGAGCGTATCACCTTAGTGATGGTTGATCCAATTCCCATTTAAAATGTAGAACATCATTTGATGGTCCCTTGTATGAGTACAAGGGAAATATCCCAAGAGACCTTTTAATAATAAATGACTCTGCTACAAGGTTTCAAAGAGTCCATCTATTTGTATTTCTCTTATACTAAGGGTTATCTTATGAGGAAGCTATGAGAAATTAGCTATTGTTTGAGCATTCAAGTTTTCTAGATTTTGATAGTAAGAAATGTTTTACTTCTATATAAAATAAGAACTTATGCTTGTGTAAATTTAGCCATTGATTATGTCATAAAATGAGATTTAATCCAAACGGCAGGAACAATCACCATTTTTCAAAGTCAGAATTCAGAAAAAATTGCCACAGAACTGTTTTTGCTTCTTTGGAACTGTTGAGGTTTAGTGGAGTTGAGCTGTATTTAACCCATAATCTGAAAATATCATTTAACAGTACCTGTCCTTTTTAATAAAATTATTCTGCTGAAAAGAATGCAAATTCAAGTGATCCAAAACAATCAGTATATAATTTTCTTAGTATAAAAATGATTTTAAGCTTTAGCCCTGTATGGGACTTTGCCCCCAATGAAACTTTGCAATTGTGAAACTTACAGCAGTTTATTTGATGATTGGAAGTTAGCCCCACTTGCTTTGACTCTTTAGGAGGCCGATTGATCAAGTGGGTCCCAAGTCTTATTACGATTGAATCAAGATCAAGCAAGAAACTGATAAAAAAATTTAACTACAGGATTTTCAGCCGGATCATTTGAATTCCATGAACCATAAAATAACTGTAGCAGTAATTTACTCCATTCATTGAGAAAACTTAGGGGCTGTTTGGATACACGGATTTTAGAATCCAGGTTTTTAGTTTGAAAACAGTATAAAAGAGGGTTCGTGATCAAGTTAGTGTATGCTGTCCTAACAGCGTTTCTTGGATTTTTAGTGTGAAATTCTTGTTTTAAAAATCTCTCCTGCATCCTGAGATTTCTAAAACTTGGAAATATGGGAGGATCTGCTACTCTCTTGCTGACGGAAAGAAGGGCGAGAAGTCAAAAAACGAGTACAAAACGATGGCTGGTCCGCTTCTTCTCTTGCCTCTTAGATACAATTTTGAAGAAATCCCGGATTCTAAAATCCGCGTATCCAAACGGCCCCTCAATGTCCTTGTAACACTAGATATCAGTGATAAATAAGGGATCTAGATCACAATTAGTCCAAAAAATATATTTTCATAAAATCTTGAAAATACCCCACCCCAACAACTCTTTTTAGGGGGTATTTTGGTATTTTCATTGTTTAAATCTTTTAGATTTCCTAAATACCCTTCCCAACAACTCTTTTTGTGGATATTTAAGTCATTTCATGTCTTTTACCAAATTAACCCCCCAACAACTAGTTTTGGAGGGTATTTTAGATTTTATTGTTTAAATATTTTACCTTCCCTAAATATCCTCCCCAACAACTTTTTTTTGTGGATATTTAAGTCATTTCATGTCTTTTACCAAATTAACCCCCCAACAACTATTTTTTGGAGTATTTTGGGAAGCCAAAAAATAACCCACCTAATCCTATAAATACAACTTTCCACCCCCTTCATTTCTCACCAAAGCTCACTCTCTCTCTCTATTATCTAAACTCTCCAATTAACTCCTCTCTCTCCCTAATCAAGTTCACCCTCTATCTCTCTCTCCCCCAATCAACTTCTCCCCCTCTCTCTCCAATCTACTTCTCTCTACTTAGTAGCACTAACTACTCATCAAGAGGGCGGCGATTGACGATCAACAAGAGGGTGAGATTTTGCTCAAATAGGTGAGGTTGGTACCCATTTAAATATTTAATTATAATTCTCCTTTCATTAAATTTTTTTAAACCTCTCTTAATGGCCGATTCAGAAGAAGTTTTCTACCCCAACATTGGCCATGACAGCACCCAAGTCATGGGCAGTGATGAGTTAATGGAAGGTTATTTTGGAGGTCAGTTGAGTGAAGACGGGGTTGAATTTGAAGTCCAAAATGAACCCAACCTTAGTGCTAGTGAGAGCCAAGCTCCTTCTCACTCTAAAGTTAAAAGGGGTAGAACTTCAACTGTTTGGTCTACCTTTACTCATGAAGAGATAAGACGTCCCGATGGGAAAGTAGAAGTTAGGGCAATTTGTAAACATTATAAAAGGGATCTTAGTTGTAATGTTTCAAGTGGAACGGGCCACTTAAAAAGGCATGCCGATGCTTGTGGTAAAAAACATGGCCAGTTAGACCCTAAGCAAACTCAACTAAGTTGCACGTCTAGTTCAATAGGAACATTTTCCTACTCTCATGATCAGAATAGAAGAGAACTAGCCGCATACGTTATATACTCCGAACAACCATTTATTTTTGGAGAAGATAAACGTCTTGAAAAATATGTTAAACAAGCTTTAAATCCTGCTTTTAAAAGGGTACCAGAAACACTCTAAAATCAAACAGTTGTCAACTTTTTAATGAATGTAAACAACAACTGATTTCATATTTTGAAGGATTTAATGGAAAAATTGCACTTACTTCCGATAGTTGGAGTACCAAAAAGGGTTATTCATATATTTGTGTAACCGCACACTATATCCACTCTAATTGGCTTTTAGAAAAAAAGAATTGTTAGCTTTAGTCTTATTGATTACCCACATACTGGAAATGTTATATCAACACATATTTTAAATACTGCTCGTGAATATAATATTGCAAATTTTTTTTTTTCTATAACTCTAGATAATGCTAGTAATAATACTTCCGTAGTAGAGTCATTAAAAACTGAATTGAAACCTATTTTAAGTGAAAAACTTTTTCGTATTAGATATGCATGCCATATTTTAAATTTGACTGTGCAAGATGGTTTAGCTCTTATTGACCCACAAATAGAAAATATTAAAACTTATATTACATTTATCAATTCTTCAATGTCTAGAAGACAAGAATTTGCAAAATTATGCAACACCTATGGAAAAGAATTTTCTAAATTCAAATTAGATGTTAGACATAGGTGAAATTCAACTTATTTAATGTTAAAACATTGCCTCCATATAAAAATTTAATTCAATCATTTGTTAATGAAAATATACCTCAACCTCTCCGTTACACTGTAAGTCTCCCAGATTGGAACACTTGCGAGGATTTCATGAGTTTTCTTGAAATTTTTTATACTGTAACCCATGAGGACTTATTCTAAATATCCAAAATAAACCGGGCCAAAAATGAAACGGGCCTCTTTTTTAACTGAACCTAGAACTTTCTTTAAAATATAAATCAAAACTATTCGAGATTTTACAAGAGACGGCCAAAACGTGCCTCACGTTCTTGCTTTCGCCTTTCCCCAAAAGGAAGACCTAATAGTACCTGAGTCGGTGGTCCTCCTCCGCTATCTTTGCTTCAATTATTTAAGTTTATTAATGAAAACTGGGCCCACACTCACTGTAGTAGTTGTACATCTCTATCTTCCAACAACTTTATTAACTGCACTGCCCCAATTGTAAATTGCCAATGTACCTTCTCTATGAGAAATTAAATGATTTGTGTGTGGAGAGTGATGGGGTGCCCAAAATCCATGGGTTAGATGAGATTGATTTGAAATGGAGATCAGTATTATACATTTAGGAAGGGTGATGATATTTAAAAAAAAGTATTGTACGGCCAACAGCATAATCTTCCCGTATAGTCCAATATTTTTTAAAAAGTATTGTACGGCCAACAACATAGGATGATCCAAACCATCCATCTGATGGGCCACGACGTAAATAGGTTGTGCTCAGAAAATCATTTCCACAGGATCAACCTAGCCCTCCGATCTATAAAGGAAGATCATCCTATGGAAATGATTTTTTAGGCACAGGCTGTTTATGTTGTGGCCCATCAAATGGATGGCTTGCATCATCCTATGGTGTGGGACGTACATTTGATGGGCCACAACGTGAATAGGTTGTGCCCAAAAAATCATTTATATATATATATATATAGGATGAACCCAGCTAGGGCTGCAACTCGAGCCGGGTAAAACCCGACCCGCATCGACCCGACCCGAAAATAGCCTGGGTCGGGTTCAGGTTTCATGGGTTTCAGGTCGAGCCGGGTTCAGCATTCAAAAGCCCGCATGAATCTCGGGTCGAGCCGGGTTTCAAGGGGCCCGACCCGACCCGACCCGAGTTACATAAGTTATAGTATGTACATTTTTTTCTATTGTTAGTTAAAAGTTAAAGGGATAATTACATTTACACCCCCTCTAGTTTCTGACACATCCACTTCCACCCCTATAGTTTAAAACATGACAAATGCACACTTGCAGTTTCAATTTGTTTAAGGTAGGCCCCCTCAGCTGAAGGTTCCTCCATAGATTGAAGGGTTAGGATGATCCGATGGAGCTGATTTTTTGGGCACACCCTAACTATGTCAGGACCCATCAAATGAACGCTTTGGATCATCCAAACAATGTGGGCCCACATTATTTGGATGATTTTTTGGTAGTGTTTGGATTCGGGTAGGGGCCCACGTTATTTGGATGATCCAAAGCGTTCATTTGATGGGTACTGACATAGATATGGTGTGCCCAAAAAATCAGCTCCATCGGATCATCCTAACCCTTCAATCTATGGACGAACCTTCAGCTGAGGGGGCAAACCTTAAACAAATTGAAACTACAGGAGTGTATTTGTCACGTTTTAAATTATAGGGGTGGAAGTGGATGTGTCAGAAACTATAGGGGGTGTAAATGTAATTATCCCAAAGTTAAAAGTGAAAACCCACGCACCCACTGTTACTGTATGTGAGTGTAATTTCTGCTTCTATGAGTTGAGTTGATTCAAGTGTTTGATTCAGCATTGTTTGATTGTAATTACAACATTGTTTGATTACAGCATTGTTTGATTCAAGTGTGATGTGAGTGTAATTACATCATTGTTTGATTCAAGTGTAATGTGAGTGTAATTTCTGCTTCTATGAGTTGAGTTGCCTTGCCAAACAAGAATTTTCCTTAAAAATTTGCGTCAACGTGAAAAAACCCGACCCGACCCGAACCGACCCAAGATTTATCACGGGTAGGGCCGGGTTTGGGAATCGTGGGTTTTCCGAAAAAAAACCCGACCCAACCCGACCCGAGATATTTCTCGGGTAGGGTTGGGTTCTCCAAAACCCAACCCGCCCGACCCGAGTTGCAACCCTAAACCTAGCCCTCTGATCTATAGAGGAAAATCATCCTATGGAAATGGTTTTTTTAGGCACAACCAATACGTTGTAGCCCATCAGATGGATAGTTTGGATCATCATATGGTGTGGGACGTACAATATTTTTAAAATAATACTGGACAATAGGGGCTTACACCATATAAAGATTCACTTGATATTGTAGTTATGAGATTTTATAGGAGTCGAGCCAGAAAAAAGGAGAAAATCAAAATGAAAATAGATAAATAAAGATAAATGAGTTGAAAAAGAAAAAAAGAAAGGAAAATTAAAGGAATACTTTTTAGGTACATACCGCCCTTGATATTTGATCCAATGGCAGCATCTCTGCAGGTCACTTTTTGAGAAGCTGCCATTGGATCAAATATCAAGGGCATGTGGCCATCCTTGTGCAAAGATGCGCACATGGGCAAAGGTTGCTAGCAAAAGCAAAAATAAGCAAAAAAAGTAATCATTACAAAAAAAAAGTAAAATAGCAGAAGTTATAAAGTTTTAAATGAAAAATTACCTAGAAATGGTTATAAAGTTTGATAATTACGAAAAAAAATACCAACAAAATGTAATAAGATATGACAATTACGAAAAAAACTACAAGCAAAAGTAGAAATTTATGACAATTACGGTGAAAAAGAATTTCCCTGAGAAATTCTCCCATTTTTCCTTGGATTTGGAGAAATTCGTCCGGCGAATTTCGAGGGTTCCACGTCACCCGACAAGCGCCCGACATAATCGGCGGTCAAAATTCCAATTTCTGCTAAACCCGACCTTACCCGAGGCGTGCAACTCTGGTCGGGTTGAGGCCAACCCGACCTTACCCGAGGAACCCTTTTGCAACCCGAACCTGACCTGACCTGAGGAACTCTTTTTTCCAACCCGAAATCCTAAATGCCCAAAACGTACCAAATTTTGGTCGAAATTTAGATAAATTGGGTAATTTCGGCGAAATTTCGAAAGAATATTAATTTTTTATTGCTTTAGAAAATTTCAGCCGAAATTACAAAAATTTCGATAATTTTGGCCGAAATTTCAAACCGTGGTTTGGAGCGATAAAGTCTCACACAACCAATATGGCTCCCAAGACCGTCTAGGGAAATACGACTGAGAAAATCACAACCCATGAATTACTATTAATATATGAGTAATGGTAAAGAAACTGTCGAGGAGACCAATCAAACCGATTTGTTGTAGCCATCTCACCACAAGTACTAAGCCTCCTTTGTTTTAGGAAACTCACCAAAAAGGTGATTTTTTTTAGGGAAAATTACATTTACACCCCCTCTAGTTTCTGACACATTCACCTCTAATCCTGACTTTCAAAACGTGACAAGTACACCCCTTAATGTTTCAAAACGTGACAAGAACACCCCCTCAGTCAATGGTCCGTCAGTTTAACCTGACGGAAAGACTGAAACTAACCATGGTTAATATTTTGAGGACAGAAATACCCTCATTTGCAGAGGGATTAGGGTTACGCCATTTCCACCGCCGCCGTCGCCTCCACCACAGACAATGAAATCCCACCCCATGGTTACATCAAACCCACATTTCAAGAAAAAACATTGATAAAAAACAAAAAAAAAGCCCTAAAATATTAGGGTTTATGTGCAAATCTTGATAATGGTGTGAATGAAGACAAATAAAACTCCTAAATCGAGGGTTTATGTTGATAAATAAACAAGGTTTTGAATCAAACCCTAATTTTCAGTTTTCAAGTCTGAAAACTCTAATTTTCAGTTGGGGAAGACAAGGGCATTTTGGTCATTTCCGCCTCGCCATCTACTCCCCACGTTAAAAAAGCTTCAGGGGGTGTACTTATCACATTTTGAAAGTTAGGATTATAGTTGAATGTTCAGAAACTAGAGGAGGTGTATCTCTATTTTTCCCTTATTTTTTACTCTCGGTTATGGTATCATTCTCTACCTAAGCATGGGTGGCCCACCATTTTACAGCACATGTTTTGATGTTGTGGAACCACCATTTCCATCCAAACCCATGCACGGTGAGGAGCCCACTATTTTTACTCCTCATGTTATTATGGGATAGAGCCACTGTTTTACACTTGTTTTGAGATGGGGCTACCATTTTATGGGTGGAGCCTACCATGTCTATCCAAATTCAGGTATAGTTGGGCACACTATTTCGTCCCTAATGTTATTGATGGGGTGGGGCCAGGCTACCAACTCTACCCAAACCCATGAATAGAGTGGGACCCACCATTGTAAAACCATGCTATAGTAGTTTATACACGAGAGAGAGAGAGAGAGAGAGATGTTATGAAAGAGTACAAAAATGAAACAAAAAAGATCATCTATAGATTCATCATGGTTATGGGATGAACTTCTATTACTTGTCGGTGCATGCATATTCATGAGAATTTAATCAGATTCCATGGAATATTTGTGGGGCCAACTTTGTTCTAGGGGCTAAGAAGGAAAGAGAGGAGAGAATTGGGTGGACGGAAGTACAGATAGCATATAAAATCCATAAGGGCCCATTTGGATACCCCTTGGATTTGAATTTGGAGGTGAATTTGGATTTTTAAATCCAAATTCGGCATTTGGCAAGCCTTTATGACATGGATTTAGATTTGAATGAAATCCACAAGATTTACAAATTCATCATGTTAGTGAAATTTTTTAGATTTATAAATTCTTTCTACGAGAGGTTATTTATAAATCTAAATCTGACCTGTAAGGGGTTAAAATGACCAAAATATACCAAAAAAGTGTTAAATGACTTAAGTACCCACATGACATTAAAAACTGATCAAAAATATATCGTATTAGGTAAAATGACTAGAAAATGACCATACTAGGAACCCTTTGGGTGACCATACTAGGAAGGTTGCGTTATGGGGTACATGCCTGGGGTCATTCGCTTTTTCTCCAAGAATTTTTTTTATCGGAAAAGTTTTTCTCCTAAATGGTTTGAGTTGATATAGGGAGTTACTAGTCACAAAACATCAAAACCTAACGGCTTTAATTTGGATTTTTACCTCCACGGTGTTGAGTTTAAATAGGAAGAAAAATAGTAGTTTGGAGCATGGTTTTAAATTTTGACCGAAATCCGAAATTACCGAAAGTTGTACTAGATGATGCCTTGGTTTTCACCTGAAAGCACCTTAAGGCCATGATAACCCCACCTAAGCTCTACTCTTGCGAGACATGTAGAGAAAGCCCTAGAGTTGCCTCTACACAAGAGCCTCTCAAGGTTGAATGCAAGAAACTACATCTCTTTTTACCAAGAACAATCTACGAAGAACGAAGTACTACTAGAGCTTGCAAAGCTGGATTTCAACATGTTACAGTCAATTCATCAACGAGAGTTACGAGATATCTCAAGGTAAATTGCATCAAAGTTTATGCACTTGATAGATATATTGATGTTTGACAACATAAAAATAACAAAGCTAACTCAAATTATGGAGCTTACACTTTTAAAATAGGTAAATTCTATTACCATCTTAACATAGTGTATCTTGATCCTTTTCCTTAGGTGGTGGAAGGACATTGACCTCCCAACTAAGTTACCTTTTGCCAGAGATAGAATTGTGGAGTTGTACTTTTGGATATTAGGAGTTTATTTCGAACCACAATATTGCCGAGGTAGAATGATTATGACCAAAATAGTTTCATTTGTATCGGTAATGGATGACATCTACGACGTGTATGGTACATTGGAAGAACTCCAGCTATTGACCAATGCAATCCAAAGGTTTAGAATTTGGTTCTTATAATCTTTCTCATCTTCTTTGCAAGATTCTAACCTCTACATAATTGATTTGTGTCATTCATTTGGGATTTTAATAATGCAGAAATTTTATGTTCTTAATTTCCAGGTGGGATGTTGGGGCCATGGATAAGCTACCAGAGTACATGAAAGTATATTTTCATGCACTCCTCAATACTGTCTCAGAAATTGAGGAGGGATTAATTCCAGATGAAAAATACTACGCATCTTACTTGAAAGAAGCTGTATGATATGCATGGCTATTTTTGTTATCTTTTAATCCTCTTAAAGATCTCATAACTCCCTTTTACCTTGGCCAAGTTCTCGTCCAAGTATGAGTTTTTCCCTAGCTACCAAGTCCATCAAAACTCCTTGATATAACATGCGGAAATTAATAAAAAATTGATTGTGCCAACCATTAATTTGCCTAAATAGACTCCCTTTTACCATAGCCAATTTCTAGTCCAAATTTGAGTTTTGAAACACGGCATTAAACTGATAAGAGAGATAGTTTATGCTCAAGGCTTACGTAAGAAGCTTTTATATATTATTTCATCCAACATTTGAGGAATACATAAACCTCGCGCTGATCACTTCTTGTTACCCATTATTTATCATAGTCTCTTGCATTGGGATGGATGAAATTGTGAAAAAAGAGGCCTTTGACTGGATTAATAGCAACCCCAATCTCGTTAGATAAGCTTCTATAGTTTGTCGACTCGTTGATGATATCCAATCACACAAGGTATGATGAATTCATAGAAAAAAAAGAGAGTCCTATTTTCAACATTTGTAACTTGAGCACCAATAATTTTTGTGTTTCAAACATTTAGATTGAACAAGAAAGAGGACACATTTCTTCTAGTGTGGAGCTCTACATGAAGGAGCACAGTTGCACAGAGATGGAGTCATGTGAGAAGTTGCGAGAAATGGTTTCCGTTGCGTGGAAAGACATCAACAAAGACTGCATTAAACCAACTCCTGTTCCGATGCCTCTCATTATTTGGATTGTCAATCTTGTTCGTGTGATCGAAGTCTTATACCAGTACAGAGATGGATACACGAATTCAACACATGAGACCAAAGAGCGTATCACCTTAGTGATGGTTGATCCAATTCCCATTTAAAATGTAGAATATCATTTGATGGTCCCTTGTGTAAGTACAAGGGAAATATCCCAAGAGACCTTTTAATAATAAATGACTCTGCTACAAGGTTTCAAAGAGTCCATCTATTTGTATTTCTCTTATACTAAGGGTTATCTTATGAGGAAGCAATGAGAAATTAGCTATTGTTTGAGCATTCAAGTTTTCTAGATTTTGATAGTAAGAAATATTTTAATTCTATATAAAATAAGAACTTATGCTTGTGTAAATTTAGCCAATGATTATGTCATAAAATGAGATTTAATCGAATAGTTACAATGTAGACAACTATTTTTAACTCCTTTGTTGGTGAAAAAATCCTATACCCTACTGATATAAGAGAAAATATCGTTCGACACAAGGTCTTCGAATGCCTTTCGAACTGGCAAAAATATGCCTCAAATTCAAGTAATATTCGAACTACAATCATATGACTATCGGTTTGATTGACTTTATCAATTCGTTTAGTGTAAAGAGAAAAGAATAGGATCAGATTATACCTTCTTCAAGGCAATGTTCATTGATGTTTTTACCGTGCACAATCGAATTGCAAGAATGATGAGGACCAGGTTCCGGCCAAAGTATGAGAGGGCCAACTCTAGGAAGAGTAGGGTAGGGACACAAATATAATAATCCTTAAGTGGCATTACTTGTTATTTCTTTTTTAGTAGGGTGTATTTGTATGTAGGGTATACTTATAATTACTGAGTGTTTGAGGGGCCTTTTAGTGAGAGCTTTTGAGGTGACTTGATGATTTTTGGCAAATTTGGAGAAGGATTTGTAACCCCAGGTTGGGGGAGGGAGAATTTGGAGCTTGTAAGGAGATCTTAGTGTGATGTTAGAAAGGAATTCCTATACATTGAAGGCCTTCCATCTCCTTCCTCTTGGCATGACTCCATCTCCAAGCTAAGTACTTCCTGCTGTTTTTCTATCAAATATTTCAACAAAAATTCTGTTTCCATCCATTCATCTCAATTTCTATCCAATATTTT
This sequence comes from Tasmannia lanceolata, assembly GCF_043159265.1. NCBI lineage: Eukaryota > Viridiplantae > Streptophyta > Magnoliopsida > Canellales > Winteraceae > Tasmannia > Tasmannia lanceolata. Next base: position 2,315,991 of record NW_027518693.1, read on the forward strand.
CCTAGTCTTAATCATTTTTCTTGCTATATTTCATCAATTCTCGGCCCATTTTATGCATGTTACTATTCATACATTGTTTTGGACTGTAATTGTTGCTTTGGACTGTTTTTTGAGGAATTTCTTCATTCTATTTATGCTCTAAATTGTTATTAATAGCTTCCTACTGAAATTTTGCACTTTCATGAGTGATGTACCTAAAGTCTACATAATCTGAAAATATCATTTAACAGTACCTGCCCTTTTTTTATAAAATTATACTGCTGAAAAGAATCCAAATTCAAGTGATCCCAAACAAGCAGTATATAATTTTCTTAGCATAAAAATGATTTTAAGCTTTAGCCCTGTATGGGACTTTGCCCCCAATGGAACTTTGCAATTGTGAAACTTACTGCAGTTTATTTGATCATTGGAAGTTAGCCCCACCTGCTTTGACTCTTTAGGACGCCGATCGATCAAGTGGGTCCCATGTCTTATTACCATTGAATCAAGATCAAGCAAGAGAAACTGATAAAAAAAATTAACTACAGGATTTTCAGCCAGATCATTTGAATTCCATGAACAATAAAATAACTGTACCAGTAATTTACTCCATTCATTGAGAAAACTTAATGTCCTTGTAACACTTGATATCAGTGATAAATAAGGGATCTAGATTGCAATTAGCCAACAAAAAAAATCAAAAATAAAAAATCTCATCTAACCCATGAATTAGCACACTATTCCAACCCATAATTCTTTTCGAAAGGTTGGACTGTATTAAATTATTTGAAGCTCAGTCTATCCAGTTTCTTTGGGTCTGACAAATTATGTGGTTAGAACATCAGGGAGAGTGGTTTGACCTCCAAGAATCTTACCACCCACATCAGGAAAATTTTCATTACCGGGTAATGGCCCAATTCTTCCATCTCTCTCCACCTGAATTGGGTATTTCATCAGGTGCCCCTTCATTTCTTTCATATCATCAGATACATATGACTTCCAGTTATCTTTTGCTAGCTGATTTACACGCCTAACACACTTCAATGTCTGTGGTTCGCGGAAAGAATCCTCCAGAGAGCCTACTAAATGCTCTGCCCAGAGCGACATCCGATACCCATATACCTATAAAAAAACCGTATCACATTAGATTAGTTGTACATTTATAATCACAAGACATCTAAATGATCTTCTTAATACCTGTCTTTTCGGATGTTGAGAACCAATTTTGAGTCAAAAATTGATTATTGGACTCAAATTTACGTTTAATTTTGAGTTCAATAATAAGTTTTTGACTCACAATTGGTTCTCAAAATCCAAAACAACCAGGATTTAAACAATAAAAATCAATAAGATAAGTTCAATGCACTAAAATACAAAATTCTCTATTAATCTTTTTTTTTGGGTGTAGGAAAGCTTGGGATTGAACCTCCGACCTCCAGGTTGAAGAACAAAGCCTTGACCATTGAGCTAGAGGCTCAATCCCAATTCTCTATTAATCTCCATCAAGCATTATTGTACGAATTTCCATAAGTATAATTGCATAATGTTTGGTCACACTTTCCAATTTTAAGAATTTACATTCCGTTCATTAAAGATGGGTCTAGAAATTTAATGCCCAAATGTTGAACATCCCTTGTATTATTTCTGATTCATAGATATGTGTATTTTTTTATGAGTAAGGATATGTATTCTTCCCATAGAAGTTCCTGAATTTCAGTGGACAGTTTTGGCTAGTATTGCTTCTTTTGTTTTGAATGGCTAGTTTTAGCATGGTTAATAGATAAAAGTGCATCAGGATATCTTAGTCATTCTACTTGGTAGAATCATTTTAGCATTATAGATATTTATACAAGATTTTTATATTTAACCTTTTAAGTATATAAAAATTCCCCTAGCAAATGAATGACACATTGCATATGCATTTATTAAGACTAAAAAAATTTCAAACCTGGCCATGTGGATGACTCTGCCTTCCAGCCCACGTGTAATTGGGTTGGTAAGCACCCATAGCAATTTCTGTATCCCTTGAACCATCCAATGATCTTTGGTTAATGTTCGCAGATCCCATGAGTACATACTCGTCATCAACTATCATTCCTTTTGCATGAACATAGATCATAAATCTTAGGAACTTGTTGGATAGACACTGCGAAATAAGGTTCTAGAGGTAAGACAACTAGTAATAAGCAGGGCATTCCATTCTCAAGTTACAAGAAAAAAATGCAGATTTCTTTTTGAAGTGCTTGAATCTTTCATTTCAAAATAAAATTGAGCAACCACATAAAGCTAAGGTCCTATTCATTTAAGATTATGACAACCGATTTTGAGTGACAAACCAATTATTAGACTCAAATTTAAACGTAATATTGAGTCCAAGAAAACTTCTAACTGGCCGGTGAAGGATTATTTGGTTCAGAAAACTCTCTTTGTTCAACAGTGTACTTTCATATTTTGCTCCTATTGCCTTTAGGTTCACGAACTCATCTGCAATTGTATTGTGGCAGCATCTGAGATCCAAGTTGGCATGGATTTGTTTTACTTCCATAAATTTTGGTAAGCATTGATAATTGCTGACTGGCAATTCTAGTTGGGATCTTTCCGGAGAAACTCAAAGCTCATTCATTGTTGAGACACTAATTAATTACAAAACATGGTAAGTTGTGCATGAGTAGCATAACCATAAATAGATGTAGCTAAAGGTTTACAATTTAATAGTGTGGTAGCAAAGGAAGTATTCTAGTCGTTCTACTTAAACTGTGCCCTCACAATATAGATGTTTTATGCTCAATGAAGCATAGAATGATGCTATGATATTTCTGAAGATTTTCATGATAGCTAGGTGTAGGGTTAAGTTGGCTTAGCTGTGCACAAAGAGCACAGGGGAGAGTATCAAAGGTGGATTCGTCTAATGAATTTTGAGACCATCCAATCAATTGTCCGACTGGGATCAAATGCTACAAGAACGATTGGTGTATTCCATGATCTAAATCCCAAGGAAACAATAGAACCAGATATCATCACCAACTATAGGAAGATGAGAGAGAAAAATAGAGGGGGAGATTTCATAAGGTGTATTTGTAGAATGAGTAGCACACTCCTTGCGAAACTCCTACTCTCCTTGGGAGTGAGTTGCATAGAGAGAATGCAACTCCAACTCATATAAGGAATCCTAAGAGTCTTACAAGGATTCCCAGGTTGAGTAGCTTAGTGGGACCCACATGGACGTCCTATTAACTCCAACTTCTTCCACTTGTCCATGGTGGGGCACACTTGCAACCGCAAAACTCATCCGATTCTCTCCATTGAAAGTGTTTTCTTCACACTGAGAAATAGAGCATGCGACTAACATGAGTTTCTCTTCTTGGGAGAGTATCATGGTATGTTCCTATCTAACTAATTTTGATACATCTAACACTTTCCCTAGACATATTCGGCTATATCAGTTTCTAATCCTTCTCAACCCTCAGAATAATGCCCACCCAGTGTGCAACTACAAACTTCTAGAAAAACAAACATATTATATAATAGTACTCATATAGAGGAGTACATAATAGTATTAAAAAACAATGAAGAAAACACAGATTTTCTGGCAGAAGATCTAGTTAATGCTTACATCTTCACCAAAGAATATGTTACCAAAGACTCTTCCTCCATTCCTCTTGTCGTTTAGCTTCAGAACAATTGATTTCCCAGACATGCCCCTTCCAACCGCACCAGTCATGACCATAAGAAACATTTTAGAGTAACATATATCAAACTTCTACTTCACAACATAGTCACGGGTCAATGAGGGCATAAAGGTTACCTTCATAACCAATAGTACCACACAATAAGGAAACAGGGGATCCTTCACTTGCTTTTATGGGTTAACATTAGGTTGATATATGGGACACGTAGTATGATCATGGTTTCCATATTTAGAATGATGGAACTTTGGTGTCTAGGGCACATAATAAGGAAGGGAAGAGTTAAGGTCGATCAACAAAAGATAGCTTCCATTCAAAATTGGCCTCCGTCCATCACCTTGATTGAATCGCTTGAGGACAAGCAATCTTGGGAGGGAAGGACTAGTAATGTATCCCTTTTTGAAATAGGGTCTAATGTAGGCTAGGATTGTGGGCCATTGCCCTCATTTTTGTTACAAGTAAAAATTGTTGTTTTAACAGTCAGAAGGGTCTAATCTGGGTTAGGATTGCAGGCCATCACCCTCATTTTTTCATCTGGTTCACCATTAAGAAATGTCGTTTTAATATCCAACTGAAAGTCTTCAAAGTTCTAAGTCCGTATGTGCAACAAAGGATAAAATGAGGCAAACTGAGGTGTGTCTTCAACGGCCGAAAAAACAATTGTTGGATGTTAGGATCGCATGATTGCCGTGACTTTTAGCCTATATGATATGCACACTAAGGCACATGAAATGGATGGTTTGGACAAATCAAAGATACGACCCACCATGCCACATAGAGTGTGCCTAATTGTATTACAATGAAATCTCTCCCAACGAACCATTCCTCAATATCTATATATTACATCATATTATATTGAATTATATACGTGTATCATATCTAGTCGGCCGACTAGAGGCACCTCTCTCTCTCTCATATGTGTAGAGAGAGAGAGAGAGAGAGAGAGAGAGAGAGAGAGAGAGAGAGAGAGAGAGAGAGAAAACGGTTCCTACACATATGTGTAGAGAGTTCTCTACACACTAGCTTAAAATACAGTGGGGGCCCACATTGTTTGGGTGATCCAAGCCATCCATTTTAAAAGCCCTCACATAGATAAGGTGTTTACAAAAAAATCAGATCCATAGCAAATGAATGGCACATTGCATATGCATTTATTAAGACTAAACAAATTTCAAACCTGGCCATGTGGATGACTTTGCCTTCCAGCCCACGTGTAATTGGGTTGGTAAGCACCCATAGCAATTTCTGTATCCCTTGAACCATCCAATGATCTTTGGTTAATGTTAGCAGATCCCCTGAGTACATACTCGTCATCAACTATCATTCCTTTTGCATGAACATAGATCATAAATCTTCGGAACTTGTTGGATAGACACTGCGAAATAAGGTTCTAGAGGTAAGACAACTAGTAATAAGCATGGCATTCCATTCTCAAGTTACAAGAAAAATACGCAGATTTCTTTTTGAAGTGCTTGAATCTTTCATTTCAAAATAAAATTGAGCAACCACATAAAGCTAAGGCCCTATTCATTTAAGATTATGACAACCGATTGTGAGTGCCAAACTGATTATTAGACTCAAATTTAAAAGTAATTTTGAGTCCAATAATCAGTTTGGCACTCACAATCGTTTGTCATAATCTTAAACGAACAGGAACAGGGCCTCAATATTATATGAAGAATCAGAATCGAGTACATATAAATTCCCATAGGTTTTTTGCTACACAAAGTTGCATCGAGTTGACAATCCATTTTTTGAGCAACTCCTAACTGGCAAGAAAACTTCTAACTGGCCGATGAAGGATTACTTGGTTCAGAAAACTCTCTTCGTTCAATAGATATTAAAAAACAATGAAGAAAACACAGATTTTCTGGCAGAAGATCTAGTTAATGCTTACATATTGACCAAAGAATATGTTACCAAAGACTCTTCCTCCATTCCTCTTGTCGTTTAGCTTCAGAACAATTGATTTCCCAGACATGCCCCTTCCAACCGCACCAGTCATGACCATAAGAAACATTTTAGAGTAACATATATCAAACTTCTACTTCACAACATAGTCACGAGTCAATGAGGGCATAAAGGTTACCTTCATAACCAATAGTACCACACAATAAGGAAACAGGGGATCCTTCACTTGCTTTTATGGGTTAACATTAGGTTGATATATGGGACACGTAGTATGATCATGGTTTCCATATTTAGAATGATGGAACTTTGGTGTCTAGGGCACATAATAAGGAAGGGAAGAGTTAAGGTCGATCAACAAAAGATAGCTTCCATTCAAAATTGGCCTCCGCCCATCACCTTGATTGAATCGCTTGAGGACAAGCAATCTTGGGAGGGAAGGACTAGTAATGTATCCCTTTTTGAAATAGGGTCTAATGTAGGCTAGGATTGTGGGCCATTGCCCTCATTTTTGTTACAAGTAAAAATTGTTGTTTTAACAGTCAGAAGGGTCTAATCTGCGTTAGGATTGCACGCCATCACCCTCATTTTTTCATCTGGTTCACCATTAAGAAATGTCGTTTTAATATCCAACTGAAAGTCTTCTAAGTTCTAACTCCGTATGTGCAACAAAGGATAAAATGAGGCAAACTGAGGTGTGTCTTCAACGGCCGAAAAAACACATTGTTGGATGTTAGGATCTCATGATTGCCGTGACTTTTAGCCTATATGATATGCACACTAAGGCACATGAAATGGATGGTTTGGACAAATCAAAGATACAACCCACCATGCCACATAGTGTGCCTAATTGTATTACAATGACATCTCTCCCAACATAACCATTCCTCAATATCTATATATTACATCATATTATATTGAATTATATACGTGTATCATATCTAGTCGACCGACTAGAGGCACATCTCTCTCTCTCTCTCTCTCTCTATATATATATATATATATATATATATATATATATATATAGAGAGAGAGAGAGAGAGAGATATATAGGATCACCCAAACAATGTGGGCCCCTACTGTATTTTAAGCTAGTGTGTAGAGAACTCTCTACACATATGTGCAGGAACCGTTTTCTCATATGTATATATATATATATATATATATATATATATATATATATATATATATATATATATATATATATATAGAGAGAGAGAGAGAGAGAGAGAGAGAGAGAGAGAGAGAGAGAGAGAGGAAACTGTTGGTGAGCTTAAGCTCACCAAACTTATGGTGAGCTAGCTTGCCCAATCACATGGGTCCCACTTTTTGGGGAGTGATCCAAACCATTCATTTGCAAGGCCTTATCATAGATAGGGGGTGTACCAAAAATCAGCTCCATAGGATCATCCTAACCCCTCCATTTGTGGAGGACAAAAATGGGGCAGATTTGTGTCTGTCCATTTTTGTCCTCCACAAATGGAGGGGTTAAGATGATCATATGGAGCTGATTTTTGGTACACCCCCCATCTATGTAAGGGACTTTCAAATGAATGGTTTGGATCATCCTAACAAAGTGGGCCCCCATGTGATTGGGCAAGCTAGCTCACCATAAGTTTGGTGAGCTTAAGCTCACCAACAGTTTCCTTATATGAGGACCACATATAACCTTATATGCGATCGACCGCATATAACCTTATAAGGAATGTGCGGTCGACCGCATATAAGGTTATATGCAGTCGAGGGCCCAAACACATGGGTCCCACATTTTGGGTGGTGATCAAAACAATTCATTTGCAAGGCCCCATCATAGATAGGGTGTGTACAAAAAATCAGCTCCATTGGATCATCCTAACCTCTCCAAAAGTTGAGGGCAAAAATGGGCAAATTTGTGGCAAACGGTGTCTGTCCATTTTGCCCTCCACTTTTGGATGGGTTAGGATGATCCTATGGAGCTGATTTTTTGTACACACCCTATCTATGTAAGGGCCTTGCAAACTTTGGATCATCCTAACAATGTGGGCCCACTTGAGTTTTGGGCCCTCGACCGCACCTAAGCTTGGTGCGGTTGAGCGCACAATCTTATTCCTCACAGACACACACACACGCCCGCGCGCGCACTAACTCACTTACACACACAAACACAAACACACATATAGCTATTATTTCCAGCCCCTTTGTTTTTCCTCTTCAAAATTGTTATTTTATCAAATAACCGAATGGTCGATCTTGAATATGGTCAGAGAGAGAATTTCGAGCATCAACTGCTCCTTCCCTTCCCCATTTTGAGTAGGCTAGAATAGATGAAAGAATTAAGAAAGTCATTTTAGAAAAATATGAAAAAGAGACTGCAAGGGGCAGAATGTCTAAAAAAAGGGGTTGGAAATATCATTTCCCACATAATAGACATATCTATGAGGGCGAGCCTTGGCGCAACGGTAAGGTTGCTCCATTGTGACCTGGTGGTCACGGGTTCTAATAAAGACACTAGTGGTTAAAAGAAGTGTTGAAAGATTCTCATACCGAACTGCTTGTAACGGGTTCAAGTCCACAACGGTAACGTGATAAGAAAATCAAATAAGGAAAACAAACATGGTGCAAATTGCCTAGATTAATGGGTCACAAAACCAATTCCCTATATGTATCTAAATATGCTCAACTTTTAGTCTTTTACTATGACATAAATTAAAAAAAAAAAAAAGATTCTCTTCCAAGAAAGAATTAGGATTACCAAATTGTTATCCTAATCCTTCTGGATAACAAGGTTGTATGCAAACAGATCTAAGTGTAGTTTCTGATCCACTAAATTGGTTAGACAGCCCATCTAACGTTGGATCCTATTATGACTATGTTCCAAGGCCTGATTTTAGGGGCTCTAAAAACAAGTGGATTGCTCATCAAAGGGGAATTGGATCAACAAGCAATAAGGCGATATAGTCTTTGATCTCATTTGTTGAATCAGTGTATCCATCTCGGTAATGGTATATCATTTCATTCGCACGTGCAAAATTGAGTACCCTAGTAATGACAGGCATCGGAATATGATTCAGATTAATGAATTCTTGGTTGATGTCTTTCCACGCAACGGAAACCATTTCTTGCAACTTCTCATGCGCCTCTAGCTCTGCGCATCTGTGCGACTTCATGTAGAACTCCACAACCGAAGGAATGTGTCCTCTTTCTTTTTCAAACTACATGTTCGAAACCCATGAATTATATGCAATATTGTGATAATTAAAACATGTGAAAATAGAACTTTTCTCTCTTTCTTTTTTTGAATTCATCATACCTTGCGTGATTGGATATCATTAAGGACTCGTCCCAGTATACAAGTTGACTTAATGATATTGGGGAAGCTATTAATCAAATCAAAGGCCTCTTTTTTCACAATTTCATCCATGCCAATGTAAGAAACTATGATCAGAAATGGGTAACCAGCAGTGATTAGCGCAATGTTCATGTACTCCTCAAATGTTGGACGATCCCCTGAGTGAAACCATTTGGCCTCCTCGAAGTAAGCTCTATTCAAACATTTCATCTGGGATACCCAACTGTAGAAAATTACAACTTGGGAAGTATATGTAAGAGGGATAACCAACTGTAGAAAAAAAAAAACTCAACCAATAAACCATCTTTATTGTCATTTTTAGTGGAGTGTTTGAAAATATGCCCTTGGACTAGAACTCGTGCAATGTAAGAGGGAATTCACTTGGGTGAGTCAATGATTGGCAGTAAATTTTTCAATAAATCGGGTGAGTCAAAGGCGTTAGATTGACTTGATACAGCAAAACTCATACTTGGACGAGTACTCTGGACAAGGTAAAAAATGGGAAATGATATATGCGCACCTTTTCATTACTTGATTACTTGGGACACCCAGCTAGAGTGTATCTATGAATGCAAAGGGGCTGATGTACTTCACATTTGAAGGAATGAAGTGACCTGATTGCCACGTACAATGCAGCTGGCTGTCTCAAGCGACAAAAAGGGGCGCATTTATCATTACCATAAAAACAATTGACTAGGGCTGTTCGACTTGGGGAACTTTCGAAGATTGGATTAATGAAAGATATAGTTACTATATCTACTTAGATACATAAATAGAAAACATTAACGATGCATATCATACAGATTCTTTTAAGTAAGTTATACGGTATTTTTCATCCGGCGTTAATCCCTCCTCAATTTCAGAGACCGTGTTAACGAGAGCATGAAAATACACTTTCATGTACTCTGGTAGTTGATCCATGGCCCCAATATCCCACCTGAAAATTCAGTAAAAATTCACATTTTCAGCTTGAAATTTACATTTTTAGGTCAAAGAAAATATAAAGGAATGACATTTTAGTTATAAATCTCTCAATTATGGATTGGAAATTTGAAAAGAAGATGAGAATGCAAATCCCAGACCATTGGATTACAGCAGTCAATATCTGGAGTTCATCCAGTGTACTATAAACGTCGTAAATATCATCCATAATAGATATGAATGAAATTATTTTGGTCAAAATCATTCTAGCTCTGCAATACTGTGGTTCGAAATACACTCCCAATATCCAAAAGTACAAGTCAACAACTCTGTCTCTAGTGAAAGGTAACTTTGTTGGGAGGTCAATATCTATCCACCACCTAAGGAAAAGTATCAACATATCAAGTGCAAAAAAACACTAATATTGCTGGACTTCATACAAATTCAGTTCTTGCAATTTACCTTGAGATGTCTCTTAGCTCTCTTTGATGAATTGACTGTAAGAGATTGAAATCTAACTTAGCAAGCTCTAGCAGTACTTCATTCTTTGTAGACTGTTCTTGGTATAAAGTGATGTATTGTCTTGCATTCGGCCTTGGGAGGCTCTTCTGTAAAGGCAACTCTAGGGATTTCTCTACATGTCTTGCAAGAGTAGGACTTAGGTGGGGTATCATGGACTGGAGGTGCTTTGCGGTAAATGCCAAGGCATTATCAAGTACAATTTCTCCTTGTGTACTAAGATGTGCCGCTTCATATAAATTCAACATACCTAGTGCATCGCTTGCTAAGATCACATTGAAGTTTCCCTCGTCGTCCATAAATTTGAGAAATACATCTGTTTGACAAATAAAATTTTGCGACATTCATCATCAAATATCAAAGATGAAAATGAAAATGATACGCACAAATGTGTGAAAGCACACTAAATTAATAGAACATCAAACAAATAGTTACTCATACCGGATGAGACATTATATCTGTGTTGTCTAAGTAGTCCGAATCGGAGAGAAACATCATTAAGATCATCATCATTGTATCCGCCATTTGTATATGCAATGTAAATCCGGCTTAATGCCTCTTCGATTTGTGTTTCGAAGTGATAGGCCACTCCAAGGAGTTCAAGTGTATCGATCAAATTCATTTCTAGGAAGGGATCACTGGAATTGCTTAGCATGCAACTCACTTCTTCTTTCAGTTCTTCAATTCGTTGTCTAGCCAATGCATCAGGCCCCTGGACAAACACCTTACACTATTAAAAACATCCTACTAGTTTAAAAAGCATGACTCATTCTTATTGCTAGATAAACAATGAAAGGGGATTCAAGTAAGGATAATTATGATGACGATGCGGATGAAGATGTTGAAAAGGAATATTTTATGCACTAACTAGTGGATACAAAAAACAAACGAAGAAAGCCAAAGTATATGGAAACTTATCTAGGCCGGATACTCACACTAAGCATGTAATCACCTTCAAAATAGAAGAGCTATTAGAATTGTTGGGTCCTAGAGATCTCACCCTCTCCAATGAGGACTTGACTTGTCATTTGATATTTAAATTTTCCACGAGATATGCAGGTTATTTCTCTAATGAGCCAAATTTGAGGACCGAGAATTCCTTTAGCTTTTTTCAGTACTCAACAATATTTTACTACATATCTATTGCGCTTTCGCATTAGCTATATATCTACAAAATTGAATTTAAAATCCTTTGACTAAAATCTTAGTAATCAAGAGACAACTCTAAAACATGTACATCTTTAACAAGTTATTTTATTTTATTGATTTAATTTTTCAAAAGAATCAGTCAGATAGTAGACATCCGAAGTTATTAAAAGGGTATATTCTAGGCCATGTTAGATTATACATAAGACCCAAATGCTAAAATGGCCACAAACCCCTTTCAAAATGCCCAACAAATCCAACTTTCAAATGTCATCTGTGATCATAACCAGAAACATGACCTTCAGATCTACCACTACGCAATCGCAAACCCAAAAAAATTAAAAAGTTAGTTAAAACTCTGATAAAATTGTCCGACAAAATCCAATTTTTGAAATATGGGTAGAGTTCTTAGTCTTACATTAACTTAAGTCTCAAGATCTCAGAATTTTAATCCTTATAAAGAAATAAAACCAATGCAATTAGACATACAAGAGATTTCAAGACATACAAGAAAATTCAAAATTCTAGACTTTAAATTTGATTTTATTCTTCTCTCCAAAAGCGCAATGTTTTAATTTCGCTTAAACGTAGGAAAGTTAGGCTAGATCTGTTGGATATTTTTAAAATATGTTATTTTGTAAAATAGAAAAATGAGATTTTACAAAGAGACACTTCTTTTTATGTGAAAATGTATTTCTAATCAAAAGACACTTGTGTTATGGAAAGGTGTTGTTTTAAATGAAAGGATTCATTTGAAAGGGTGCTTTCGTGTCTTTTTACCTTCTATAAAAGAAGACTTGGGATCTCATTTTTAAATCGTCTTTCTCCTCTTTATTCTTTCTATTTTCTTGTTATTTAAAGGGCATACTGGTTGCCTTGAACTTGGGGTGCAGCCCTTGTTCTTAGTGTAGGCATTGTATCCTCGGGACTTATTTCCATGGTAGCCACCTGCATAAGTGGGGAAATTAAAGTCTTTAAGAGAAAGCCTTTTAGTTGCCTTGCCTACTTCTCTTCCTCTCTTATTCTCTTCCTTTGTTGTAAACAATTTTGTTCATCCACCATACCAATTTGTCCCAAAGACTTTAATTATACCCTCCATTTGGTGGCGATTAAAAGACTGGTTCGATTTGGTTATCGATTCGGTGATTGCGGGTAAGAAACTCAATGTAGAATTGGAGAAAGAGGTACTCATTTAGTTTCATATATATAATTTATTGCTTGGGGCTGTCATTTGGTGATTATCCAAAGTAGCATCAAGCATCGTGCTTGCATCCTTAACAATCAACCGAATGATTGTGATTGCATATACATTCTATTAGTATTTTGGCTAATGGATAATTTAAAATTTAGAATTTTGGGCACCATACTACTAGAGCGACGTAAAATCTGACATGTACATTTCATGCATGACATGACTTTTAGAAGTAAGAAAGAGAAAAACAGACACATGGATGTCGGATATGATCAGAGATGAAGGTCATTCTTGTGATGAAGGTTCATTTACGCCTATATATTGATAGATATTGTGTTTCATGCATTATGATTGAGTTATCATCAGTTGGTATTCATAACGTGAATATACGATTGACATAATCATAAAGTGAACATCTTTTTTATTTGAAAATACATGGTTAAAGAGTATCATCATGTATATAGTAGCATGCTATATAGAGAAATTCTTTCTTAAAAATGTTATCAAGTATATCTACTTTGAGAAGATAGTATGCATAACTAAAAAAATATTCTGACCATTTTGAATTTGAGCAAATTCAAGATTGCATATATGATTCGGATTGAAGTAAATCCAGGATTACAAGTTAGATTTGGATTTGAAAATCTAAGCAAAAAGATGAGATTTGGATTGAAAATCCAGAATGAAAGACGTGAGTTGGATTCAAAGAAATCGAAGAGCATAAATGTGATAATATTCCATGAGATTGGAGAAGTGACACTGAGGGTCACTAAAGGTAAATTATTTTATCCATGAGGTCAGAGTAAGTGGCAATATATTGCTACTAAACCGGTAAAATTTTTAACATGGATAATAGTATTTCTTGAGAAATGTTTTATCTTCTCAAGAAGCTAGTGAAATCAATATTCAATATTGTCTATGAGAAAATTAAAATACATATCCATATCCGAAAAACTAGTTAGGAAAGGGGAGTGGCCATATACCCTCTTACTAAAGTGTTATTCAGTGATGAAATAATCAAGTGATAAAATATGGAAAACCTCGAGGGAAATGGGATTATTTCCAGTAAGGCATCCGAGTGAAAGCCTACTCTCTAATGGTGATAGTTTTCAAATACAGAATGGTATGCGATCACTCTTCACATTAAGAGTTCAAAGGAGATCATTGAGAGAGAGAGAGAGAGAGAGAGAGAGAGAGAGAGAGAGAGAGAGAGAGAGAGAGAGAGATTTTTATATGGTGCCCAAGCATGAAGTCCAGTGTAGGTGGTACGTCAGAAGTACTGCCCTTGATATAATTTGATCCAACAACATCATATTAAAAAGTGGCCTGCTGTTGGATCAAATATCAAGGGGGTTGCTGCCACCACTGGACATCACACTCGGCCACCATATATATTTGGGATGATACTTACAATTTCATGAGAAGACAATGTATGAACAAATTCACCCCATAAGTTAGGATGAAAGTTTGCTGACTGACGGACGACCTCCTTTTCACTACTAGATGAATGGAGAGTGGGAGAAGAATCGGAGGGGCAGCCTTCAAGAGCCATGACTATGAGAGTAGAAAGGATGTACTAGATCTTGTTTCAAGAACAATGCAAATTGAAGGCTCATATGACTGAGAATTTAAAGGACTGGGTTAGAGCGTGAAAGACAAATGTACCCACCTCACAAAGAAACAGGTTTTTCATTTCCAATTAGTGAGTGAAATATTTCCACGTGCCATCATTGTTGGTTAGCTCCTTAGATGTCTTGAATTATTGACATTAGGTAGTTTAAAGAGTTTGATTATAGGACAAGATTAAACCACACTATTAAGTAGGCAACTCTCTGCTTCTTGTCATGCATTCTATATATGTAGATCCCATTATTAAGTAGAGATTAATTTTGCATTTGTAAATAATTAAGTGGTAAAACTTTCTTAATTTATCCTCTTACTAAGTTTGTATTAGTAGGTACAAATCGTGTATGCACACCATTAATTTAGTATATGTATACCGATAATGGTATGAATGTAATTTACGACAAGTATATGCTGTCAATGAAAACCAAATGATCCCATTCACCTTTATAGAAAATCAATATCATATCTTGGAGTCATATCCTCACGGCAGCCATCATTCCATTGTTCATTCTCCTTTGGTTTACGTTGAGGCTCTGTTCACTTGTTTTCCCGGGAAATGAAACGAAAATGTCTCCCGAGAATCTGACGTGGCATTAGGAAAAGAAATCCAGGAAATCTGCGCAGGAAAAGGTTTCCCTGGACTATTTCTGGACTGTTCACTTGCGCTGGAAAAGGTTTCCAAGGAAACTTCTTGCCCTTCTTTTTGCACTACTTTCCCAGGGAAACGAAATCCGTGTGTTTTTGGTCGGAAATGAAATCCCTAAAGGGGGGGGGGGATGGGCTTTTACATGTCATTTTTTGACTTATTGCAGAAATTCCACATGTGTAATTCTATTTTCACTGGAAAGCAAGTGAACACCAGAATTTTGTCTTGTCAAGGAAAAAAAAGGTTGTTTTCCAGGGATTTGCTTTCCAGGGAACGCAATTGGAGCCCCGTTCACTTGTTTTCCAGGGAAAGGAAAAGAAAATGTTTCCCGGGAATCTGACGTGGCATTTGGAAAAGAAATTCAGGCTCTATTCACTTGTTTTCCCGGGAAAGGAAAAGAAAAGGTTTCCCGGGAATCTGACGTGGCATTAGGAAAAGAAATCCAGGGAAACTGTGTAGGAAAGGGTTTCCAGCGCCTGTTCACGTGCGCCGGAACTGTGCAGGAAAAGATTTCCCGAGAAACTGCTTGCCCACCTTTTTTCACTAGTTTTCCCTGGAAAGCAAATCCGACCAAAATAGTGGGATTTGGTTTCCCACACTTGTGAGAAAAGAGACATTTCCACATCATTTTTGGCAATTTCCATGTCATTATTTGACATTTTCCACCTAGGCTTATTACTTTCTCAGGAAAGCAAGTGAACACCAGAATTCTGTCTTGTCAAGGAAAAAAGAGGCTGTTTTCCAGGGATTTGCTTTCCCGGGAACGCAAGTGAACAGAGCCTCAGGGAATCTGTGCAGGAAAAAGTTTTCCTAGACTGTTCACTTGCGTTGGAAAATGTTTTCAGGGAAACTGCTTGCCCTTCTTTTTGCACTAGTTTTCCAGGGAAACGAAATCCATGTGTTTTTGGTCGGAAATGAAATCCCTAAAGCGTGGGAAAATGGGCTTTTCCATGTCATTTTTTGCTTTTTTTGCAAATATTCCACACCTGTAATTCTATTTTCCCTGGAAAGCAAGTGAACAACAGAATTCTGTCTTATCAAGGTCTTGTCAGGGAAAAATAAGTTGTTTTCCAGGGAACGCAAGTGAACAGAGCCTAAGGGAGATGATATTTTCACGCCCCATGCACGCTCCCCTTGTGACCTGATTTGACGTGAAAAGTGGGCAACTTTATGCCAAATCACATTATAGAAGCGTGTAGTAATGCAGGGGGGGTGAAAATATCATCACCCCTCCTAAATGGATAATACTGATCTCCATTTCAAATCAATCTCAACTAACCCATGGAATTTGGGCACCCCATCACTCTCCAAACACGAATCATTTAATTTCTCCATTTACCTATTGGGCAAAAGTGGACATGCACTTGACATGTTAAGGTCATTCAGATGACGTTTGAACGACGACGTTTTAAAGTCATACTTCTAGCCAATGAACGGTCCATATTGTTGGGCATCACATGAGTGTGAGCCCAGTTCTCATCGAGAGGGTACATAGGCAATTTACAATTGGGGCAGTGCAGTTAAGTTGGAAGATAGAGATGTACAACTACTACAAGTGAGTGTGGGCCCAGTTCTTGAGATTTCTATTATTTTTGAATTTCTTAGATGCTTTACAAAGAGCTCTAATGTGTGTTTATGCAAAACACCCATAGGGATAAACATAGAAAGAGATCATGATAAGAAGGGAAAGAGATAAACCTTATCTAATTCACTTGCCTAATCTAACCCAACTACTCAATATAGCCCAATCAAAGCAAATTTGAGGAGATTTCATCTTAATCTGATTTGATTCTCTAATACAAAACCCTGCTTAAAACGTTAGCCTCAAAAAGTGGACTTGAGCTTGATGTTTTATCAACCATTCATTAGTAGACATTTATTTGTTGGAATTTTCTTAGATGATATCACTCTATCAAACCGTATACACTGCTTACAACACAACAACGTCGTACACCTGCAAAGATAATTCCATAAGCATACAAGACTACAGTACGAGTATCAAAGCCAACACATTCTGATTTAATTCTAAATGATAACAATGGTTCACCTAAATCAATAATCAAATTCTTACTCTCACTAGACAGGAGGTACCTAAGAGGGATATCTTTCACTATCTTGGTTCAATCCTGCATAAGGAATGAGAGATTGAAGAGAATGTTAACCACAGAATAAGAACAGGTTGGTTGAAGTGGAAGCATGCTTCAGGAGTTCTGTGCGACCGTAAAATACCTACCAAGTTGAAGGAAAAATTTTATAAGACAGCTGTGAGGCCAGCCATGCTGCACTGCTTAGAATATTGGGCCACCAAGAAGTAGCATGTGCATAAGATGAGTGTAGCGGAGATGCGAATGCTTAGATGGATGTGTGGCCATACAAGATTAGATCAAATTAAAAATGAAGACATCCATAAAAAGGTAGGGGTGGCACCAATTGATGAGAAGATGAGAGAGCACCACTTAAGATGGTTTGGGCATATCCAACGTAGGCATTTGGATGCTCCAGTGAGAAGTGACTCGTGCCAAGTTGACTCATGCAGACGATTCCAACTAGTGTCAGGATTAGACTTAGTCAATTTGAGCCCGGTAGATCTTTTCACCTTCTTCATGAAAATTTTCTAAAGGATTCATTTAGCCGACCCCAACTAGTTTGGGACAAAGTCTTAGTTGAGTTGAGTATTCATTAGCCGACCCCAACTAGTTTGGGACAAAGGCTAAGTTGAGTTGAGTTGAGTTGTATATGGTGTAAGCCCATATTGTCCAGTATTAATTTAAAAATACTGTACGTCCCACACCATAGGATGATCCAAACTATCCATCTGATGATGGGCCACAACGTATAGGTTGTGCCTAAAAAATCATTTCCATAGGATGATCTTCCTCTATAGATCGGAGGGCTGGGCTCATCCTATAGAAATGATTTTTTGGGCACAACCTATTCACGTTGTGGCCCATCAAATGTACGTCCCACACCATAGGATAATGCATGCCATCCATTTGATGGGCCACAACATAAACAGCCTGTGCCTAAAAAATCATTTCCATAGGATGATCTTCCTTTATAGATCGGAGGGCTAGGTTGATCCTGTGGAAATGATTTTCTGAGCACAACCTATTTACGTCGTGGCCCATCAGATGAATGGTTTGGATCATCCTATGTTGTTGGCCGTACAATACTTTTTAAAAAATATTGGACTATACGGGAAGTTATGTTGTTGGCCGTACAATACTTTTTTTAAAATATCATCACCCTTCCTAAATGTATAATACTGATCTCCATTTCAAATCAATCTCATCTAACCCATAGATTTTGGGCACCCTATCACTCTCCACACACAAATCATTTAATTTCTCCATTTACATATTGGGCAAAAGTGGACATGTCACTTGACATGTTAAAGTCAATGAGTTCACGTTTGAACGATGACGCTTTAACGATGACGTTTTAAAGTCATACCTTCTAGCCGATGAACGGTCCATATTGCTGGGCATTACGTGAGTGTGGGCCCAGTTCTCATGGAGAGGGTACTTGGCAATTTACAATTGGGGGCAGTGCAGTTAATAAAGTTGTTGGAAGATAGAGATGTACAGCTACTACAAGTGAGTGTGGGCCCAGTTTTCATTAATAAACTTAAATAATTGAAGCAAAGATTGCGTAGGAAGACCAACGGCTCAGGTACTATTAGGTCTTCCTTTTGGGGAAAGGCGAAAGCAAGAACGTGAGGCACGTTTTGGCCCTCCCTTGGTAAAATCTCGAATACTTTTGATCTATATTTTAAAGAAAGTTCTCGGTTCAGTTAAAAAAAAAGGCCCGTTTCATTTTTGGCCCGGTTTATTTTGGATATTTAGAACAAGGTGTGAGTCCAAAACTGATTATTGGACTTAAAATTAAACCTAAATTTGATTTTGAGCCTTAAACTGATTGTTGGAATCGAAATTAAAATTTGAAATTAAAATTTTGAGCCTTAGCCCTTGAAGTTAGAAGAACGTACACAATTATAACCAATCAAAAAAAAAACATACACAATTATATTAAGAGAAGGAATTAAGCCCCGACCAGGAAAGTCGATAAAAGAAAGAGTTCAAGGGGAATCAAGAAACTACAGAAATACATTACATCAAGACGGAAAGAAATTGAAGATCTGGAGAGATATATGCAGATGCAACCGCATCTTTTAACAACTTGGAGCCAAGGCATTTGGTTGCTAATAGTTACCATTATCTTTAGCAACGAATTATATTTTAGATTCTAAGAAATAGGGAAATTATATGGTGCCCGCCCATGAAGTCATGTGTGGGTGGTACGACAAAAGTAACACCCTTGATGTGTGATCCAACAACATCGTCTTAAAAAGTGAGCTGTTGTTGGATCAAATATCAATGGCGGAACTACCCACACGGGACTTCACGCTCAGGCACCATAAAAAAACTCCTAAGATATATTGTTAGGAGTTTTATATCTTCAATAGTTTCTATATTTTAGTAGTTTCAAATTTTTAATTTTATTAAGATTCTATTATTAGAGGTTTTCCAAATTATTTAAAAGTTTGATGGTTATCTTTAGAAAGGTGCTAGGATGGGGATTTATGTTTAATATAAAAGATGTGCTAACGTTTTCCAAAATGTGTGTTTCTTAAAACCATTTAAAATGGCATTTTGCTTATTATAATCCTGATCAACAGCAAAACAATTGAAATTCAGATCAGCACAAGAAATGGAAAGAGATCTATATTTTTTGTATCTTTCTTCTACCTTTGTTTTGGTTGGTTGGAATTTGGATGATGCTATGATCTTTTCTAGGTTGTTTTTTAAGTTGGGATGTTTTCCATGAAAAACGATGGTGCAGTTACCCAAGTTTGTTAGAAAGAGATTTCTGACTTAATGGTCAGAATTAGATGTTCTCCATTCAAATTCTTTTGGGAGGATTAGTATATGAATGACAATTTAATTACGGGCAGTGATAAATCGACTCCCAAATATCTTAAACCGACCCCTCATTAGTAACGAGAGTGGATGATAGATTATAACCATCCCCACCAAATATTGGACCACCAACCACTTCATTCACATCATCCTTTTGTTATGGATGAGTTCCAAATAGCGCACTCTCATTTGTGCAAAATCATACGGTATTGTTGATTACTATAGGAAACCCTCGTTTGTGAAGAATCATATGGTATTGTTGGTTATAGTAGGAAAAATATTTGTATGGAAAACAACAATATTATGTAAGAGTAATTAGGTCAAGCAAGAGGTTGCTTGAAGCATTACACCCAAGGTATCTAATTTGGAATACCAAGTTTGTTGCCTCCAGCCCCTATATATATTAGATACACTAGGGTTTTAATAGGTTAGTGGGTTCTAGCCCAAATAGGCCCACTACACCGGTCCATTATCTTATTGGGCTTATATTAGAACATACATGGGTTATATTATATACCCAACAATCTCCTCCTATGTTCTACATATAGCACAATCCAATAGATAGATAGTGTAATGTTCAAAACAAAATATTGAATCATCCACATCACCATATGGTCTATATCATAAAATATTTGTAATCCAAATGAAAACATGAATCCTTTTATGACAAACCAAGAGTTTTAGATATACAACAAGCTAAACTCAACCAAAAGGTAATTTCACATATAAGTGAACCCCACTGATCTTAGATGAATTCATTCATGAGGTATGATTCTCATCGAGATCCAAAATAAAGTTCCACAAAAAAGTGAACTCTATGCATACTGAAATGTAAGCATAGTCTTTATGACTTTAGAAGATTTACTTATCAAGTAAGTCATCTTCATCAAAGTCCAAATCAAGACAAGCTCCTCCTTTTTTGCCAATCCCTGTGAATTACCAAATATGAATTTCATGAAAATGAATCCAATCATTTGTGTAAAACACTAAAGTATCTAGTTCTACCTGAAGAAGAACTTAGTACAATTCCATAATTCACGAAAGTATCTAGTTCTACCTGAAGAAGAACTTAGTACAATTCAAAATGGCTGAAAAAGTATCAGTATCACTCTCACCATAAGCATCATTGTCAAGTTTCAATAAAGAACAAGACCTAAACAGCTTCTTTTGCAAATAATCATTCATAATTGTCAAGTTTCATTAAAGAACAAGACCAAATAGTTTCTTTTGCAAAGAACCATTTCATGTTTCTTTTTTTGGAATGTTACAGTCATCTTATCCATATTTGAGTTAAGCTGTATCATCAAGTTTTGAATGTACAACCTTTCCCAAAAAGGACATGTCATCAAATGTGGAATGACACACAACAACTGTAAACATCGTCGAAACATATCAAGTGCTTATCTTGGCCAAAAGGGAGATTCGAAGATTCAAAATAACATGGATGTAGGTTAAGTCCTGTCTATATAGACTTTAACCCCATCTCCCCCACAGTTTTGAATATTCGATCTTTGGTCAGTCCCTGTTGTGAGAGCTTCGACCTATTATCCTTTGATTTCGTATCAATCAAAGTGATAATCCCGTGTTCTTGAGATAATTCAGCATATGGCCTGTTGCAGCCTAAGATGTCTCCTCTTACCATTAAAGAGTGAGTTCTTCACAACCATTGTTGTAGCTTGATTATCACATAACACACATAAGGACCTAATCCTTAACCCATTAAAGAACTAATCTTTAATCGGGTCAGTGGAATGCCATAACCATAATCAGATTCTTTATCCCTTACCTTTCATCTATAGCGGAAGTTAGGGCATAAAGTTCCAATTTGAATTCCACACAACAACAATAAATTTGCTGTCATCTGATTCTGAGCCCCATGATACATCAGAATAAACTTCCACAATAAGTGGATGGCCACCATAGTTCAGAGCATACTCGTGAGTACACGAAAGGTATCTCATCAGCCTCATACGGGCATTTCTATGCTCATGGACGAGAGTGCTAGTCAAATGACTCAGCATGCCAACTATAAAGGTTGTCTGGTCCAGTGCAACACATAACAAACATGATACTACAAATCAGTTTAGAATAATCTAACTGATCCACACACTGTCTCTGCCTTAGAGATCAGCTTCTTGGTATAATCAAAATGGTGTCTCAATCAGTTTGCACTCACTGCATCCCCATAAGAAAAGTAATTTTTTTTTCATATAATGGGCTAGGCCAAGGGTGATTCCTTGCCTTTCAAAAACTTACTTTCGTACCAAGAATGGTGTTAACAACACCGAGGTCTTTTTATGTCGAATTCTTTACTCAAAGTTAGTTTCACATTACTCACCACAGAGAGAGATTGGAAACAAGAATCAACATCTACATACAAGCAAATAATCATGACCTTATTTGACACAAAATGATACTAAAAGCATTTATCAGAGTAATTGATCAAAAACCCAAAAGCTCTTTACTACTTTGTCAAATTTTTTATGTCACAATTTAGGTGTTTGATTAAGACCATAACAAAATTTTGTATAAGCACATACAAATATCTACTTACAGCCCATAGTCTTAGCCATTTTTGGCAAATCGACTAGCTGTCAAGTTAGATTTTCTAACAGAGAGCTCATTTCATCATGAATGGCTTCTGCCCATAACAAAGAGTCCCTAGATCTCATCACTTCCTGATAGGATGATGGATCATCTCCAAAGGGTAGGTCACAAAGTCCTCACCAAAATTCTTGGGCACTCTACCACATATAAATGAAGTGCATATACCAAAATAATAGTAACTACTTTAACATCTTATAAAGTTAGTTATTTACCTGAAGAAAGGGCCAAGTTCACAGTACCAATGTGAGTGACCTCCATGTCTGCTCCATTAGCCATTGTACCAGTCTCCTTTACTTCGATAACACCAGTGAAAATTTTCTTTGAGTTGTAAGCATGACAAATGGCTTCTGTATCTGACCACCAATTTGAAGAAGTACTTGCCTTATTTTTCCCAACATGGCAGTAAAACTTTTAGGCTCAGCCTTATCTACCAACATAGTAGCTTCCTTATATTGTGTGTCTAAACGATTAACGTTTGACCATCTCAAAGGGAATTGCAGTCTTGTCCATTTTAGTCTAATTTACCAAAATAAAATATGGAAAGAGTGAACCTGATTTGCGAAGCGCAATAACCAAATAAAAATAACTAAGTCGCGAACCAAATCCAAACTCGAATCCGAGATATCCAAGATGAACCCCAATAGCAAGAGATTACCACCAAGGGAAAAACCCAAATCCAACCAATTGGGATTTACAGGGGGTGAACCAAGAACAAAGAACCAGCCAAGGCGAAACCCGAGGCAAGGGTTGTTCAGGCTATCCAACTGTCGGCAAAACTAGTTGGCAAGAACTGGTCTAAAACCAATTGCAAATCCCAAAACAGATTGGTCTTCTGCATAACTCGCAATTTACAAAGCTGTTTTCTTGCAAATCTTGTCCAGACTTCTCGCCAGAAATAGCCCTTTGGCAAAAACACCAACTGTCGTGAGTAAACCCATATCTTAAGAAAACCCACATCCAAAAAATCTGAGATTAGGGCTGTTCTTGTTCTTGTCCCCTGCAACGGAATTTGATGATGGTGTTTGTGGACCCAAAAATCGAATTTCTCAATGTAAATTGCTCCAAACAGAAGTTGTACAGGGGTTTTTGCTCCTTTATTTTTCACCGAACATTTGATTTAGAGTAACCCCAATACTAACTGGAAGAAAACCAAAGTGAGAGGGTTGCTTTCAATCCCAAGAAGGTTGTCGTCCTCCAACAGATTGTATTGCACACAAGAGAGGCAGACTTCCTCTTCCCAATAGAACTGAACGGCTATGTATTAGGAGAAGGCGTGAGAGGGAGGGCTACTCGGTTTCAATCTCCACGAGGTTATGAGGACGAAGCTTGTCTGCACAGAATTGTTGACCTCTGCTCCTCTTTAGATCTATACGATCGAATTTCAAACCGTATTTTTCTAAATCAGAGGCTGCCGGAGTTATGTCACCGTTAATGGAGACGATCACTCATATTCACCGGATAGGCCGTTCTATTTATGGTGATATTAAGCCGGAAAACAATCTCTGTGACGGGGGAAGAAGCGCAAACTTGCCAATTTTGGATCGGCCGATTGTTACAACGAGCAATCTATGAAAGGGAAAACACCTTACTACGGCTTGCCCAAAAGCAACTTCGAGGGAGATAAAAAAAACCCACGCCTAAATCGATTTCTGTGGGAGAAGAGAACCCACGGCCAATTCGTTTAATTCGTTTTCTTGGGGAGAATAGACCCACGGCTAAAACTGATTGAGATTTTGAGAACGAATTGAAAATAATTTTTAGAACGAATTGGAAAATCACGTCCAAATTGAATTTTCGAAGGATAAAACCCACGCCCAAAACTAGGGTTGAAACTAATGCTTCAAGATTGTTAGAGTAATTAGGTCAAGCAAGAGGTTGTTTGAAGCATTACACCCATGGTATCTAATTTGGAATACCAAGTTTGTTGCCTCCAGCCCCTATATATATTAGATACACTTGGGTTTTAATAGGTTAGTGGGCTCTAGCCCAAATAGGCCCACTACACCGGTCCATTATCTTATTGGGCTTAAATTAGAACATACATGGGTTATATTATATACCCAACATATTATGCCTCTCCAAAAAGTTCACTGTATGGAGATCTATGTTGATTAATGAAAGCTAGCCTACTAAGAAGAAATTGAGTTATAAATTATCTTCGCTACTAAAATGTATCGAAATTTATATTGAAATAAACAAGTTTTAATAAACAAATTGTAAAATACCTTAGTGGCACGTGCGGTGCTCGTGCATTTTTTACTAGTCTGAAAATATGTTTTAACAATATCTGCTGTTTTTTGCTAAAATTATACTGCTGAAAAGAATGAAAATTCAAGAGAAAATGACCAAGAAAAAGGGCTTTGATATGATAATGACGTGTCAAGAGGGGAGAGTTGTAAATGACCAATGTAGAGTGATAGTGACTGGTTTGAGATTTTTAAGACAAATCTACCCTCAGGTAAAAATCGTTTTACCCTCATAAACTTTACTTTTTTATTTTCACCTCTCTCTCTCTCTCTCTCTCTCTCTCTCTCTCTCTCGCCGGCCGTCGGTGTTGTCTCTCCGGCACTCTCTCGACGGCGTTTCTCTCTCTCGACGGTACCCTCTCTGTCGACGGAACCCCCTCTCTCTCTCCCTCTCTCCAGCCCCCTTTCTCAACGGCACCCTCTCTGTGGACGGCACCCTCTCTCTCGACGGCATCCTCTCTCCGGCCCTCTCTCTCCGGTAGCCTCTGATTCTGAGCGAACCTCCTCTCCCAGGTTGGTAGTCTCTCCCTCTCAGTTAGTTTTTGAGATATTAACTTAGGGTTTTGACAAAATCAGTTTAGAAACAAAAAATTAGGGGTTTTGAGAAAATCAGTTTAGGGGTTTTGGGAAAATCAGTACTCTCTCTCTCTCTCTCTCAAAACCCCTATTTTTTATAAATTTATGGTTTAAAGCCCTAAAGTTTGGTTTAAAACCCTATTTTTTATAGAAATCTATGGTTTAAAGACCTAAAGTTTGGTTTAAAACCCTATTTTGTTAACAAATATATGGTTTAAAGACCTAAAGTTTTGTTTGAACCATTAATTTGTTAGAAATGTATGGTTTATAGCCCTAAAGTCTGGTTTAAACCCGTAATTGTTTGAACCCATATTTTGGAAATCCCCTAAGTTTTGAAATATAATGGTTTCAACCAAAATTTGATAGAAATATTTTGTTAAAACCCCTATTCAGTTTACAGAACCCCTAATTTTTCAGAACTATATGGTTTAAACCAATAATTGTCACACATTATTGGTTTAAACCCTTAAATGTTGAATAATAAATGGTTTAAACCAATAATGTTGAGAAGTCATTCGTTTGAATTCCTTCTATTTCGAAAAATAGGTTCTATCCCTTGTATTTCGGAAAACAGCTGTTAAGTTTTGAAAAATGATGGTTTAAACTAATATTTCTTGTAAATCATTGGTTAAAACCTCTATTTTTTCAAAAATTAGTTGAGAAAACCTTTAATATTTTGACAATATATGGTTTAAACCAATAATTTCTCCCACCTTATTGGTTTACACCCCTAAATCTTGAATAATAAATGGTTTAAATCAATAATTTTTGACAAATCATTTGTTTAAAGCCCTTCTATTTCGGAAATCAGCCCCTAAGTTTTCAAAAATAATTGTTTAAACCAATATTTGATATAAAGCATTGGTTTAAACCCCTAATTCTTGAAATATCAATAGTTTAAACCCCTAATTTCTGAGCAATCATTGGTTTAAACCCCTAAATCTTGAATAATAAATGGTTTAAATCAATAATTTTTGACAAATCATTTGTTTAGACCCCTTCTATTTCGGAAATCAGCCCCCAAGTTTTGAACAATAATCGTTTAAACCAATATTTGATATAAAGCATTGGTTTAAACCCCTAATTTCCGAGCAATCATTGGTTTAAACCCCTAAATCTTGAATAATAAATGGTTTAAATCAATAATGTTTGACAAATCATTTGTTTAGACCCCTTCTATTTCGGAAATCAGACCCTAAGTTTTGAACAATAATGGTTTAAACCAATATTTGATATAAAGCATTGGTTTAAACCCCTAATTTCTGAGCAATCATTGGTTTAAACCCCTAAATCTTGAATAATAAATGGTTTAAATCAATAATGTTTGACAAATCATTTGTTTAGACCCCTTCTATTTCGGAAATCAGACCCTAAGTTTTAAACAATAATGGTTTAAACCAATATTTGATATAAAGCATTGGTTTAAACCCCTAATTTCTGAGCAATCATTGGTTTAAACCCCTAAATCTTGAATAATAAATAGTTTAAATCAATAATGTTTGACAAATCATTTGTTTAGACCCCTTCTATTTCGGAAATCAGCCCCTAAGTTTTGAACAATAATGGTTTAAACCAATATTTGATATAAAGCATTGGTTTAAACCCCTAATTTCTGAGCAATCATTGGTTTAAACCCCTAAATCTTGAATAATAACTGGTTTAAATCAATAATGTTTGACAAATCATTTGTTTAGACCCCTTCTATTTCAAAAATCAGCCCCTAAGTTTTGAACAATAATGGTTTAAACCAATATTTGATATAAAGCATTGGTTTAAACCTCTAATTTCTAAGCAATCATTGGTTTAAACCCCTAAATCTTGAATAATAAATGATTTAAATCAATAATAGTTAACAAATCATTTGTTTAGACCCCTTCTATTTCATAAATCAGCCCCTAAGTTTTGAACAATAATGGTTTAAACCAATATTTGATATAAAGCATTGGTTTAAACCCCTAATTTCTGAGCAATCATTGGTTTAAACCCCTAAATCTTGAATAATAAATGGTTTAAATCAATAAAGGTTGACAAATCATTTGTTCAGACCCCTTCTATTTCGGAAATCAGCCCCTAAGTTTTGAACAATAATCGTTTAAACCAATATTTGATATAAAGCATTGGTTTAAACCCCTAATTTCTGAGCAATCATTGGTTTAAACCCCTAAATCTTGAATAATAAATGGTTTAAATCAATAATGGTTGACAAATCATTTGTTTAGACCCCTTCTATTTTGGAAATCAGCCCCTAAGTTTTGAACAATAATCGTTTAAACCAATATTTGATATAAAGAATTGGTTTAAACCCCTAATTTCTGAGCAATCATTGGTTTAAACTCCTAAATCTTGAATAATAAATGGTTTAAATCAATAATGTTTGACAAATCATTTGTTTAGACCCCTTCTATTTCGAAAATCAGCCCCTAAGTTTTGAACAATAATGGTTTAAACCAATATTTGATATAAAGCATTGGTTTAAACCCCTAATTTCTGAGCAATCATTGGTTTAAACCCCTAAATTTTGAATAATAAATGGTTTAAATCAATATTTTTTGACAAATCATTTGTTTAAACCCTTTATATTTTTGAAATCAGGTCCTAAGATTTGAAAAACAATTGTTTAAACCAATATTTGATATATAACATTTGTTTAAACCCTTAATTCTTGAAAAATCAATAGTTTAAACCAATAATTGATCGGAAATCATTATTTTAAACCCAAAATATTTGAGAAATTAGTTGGTTTAAATCAGTTGTTAACTTTTTTTCATCACATTATGTTTGAACAAGTCGAAATCTGATTTAGTGGATTTGATTCCATCTTTTCCCCCTAGTGATCATTTCATCAAACCATGGTAATGCCTCCGTTATTCTTTTAAGCCTTGTATTTTTTAAAATGTTGTATATATCTAATAATGGTTTGTTTTGCAGGCGTCTTATGCTACGTCGAGATGCTGCCCCTCTAAGTTTGACGAATTCTTCAGGTCCCTTGAGTTGAGGAAAGCACATACCGATATGCTAGAGCGTGGCCCATTTGGGGCCTTGCTTAATTTGGAAGGTCTGAAATTGCACAAGGCAATTTTGACCGTCCTCGTGCGATCTTGGATACCCAAGTCTAGGGCATTTCAAATAGGTGGCATATTACTCCCCTTTGAGGTAAGGGATTTAGCATTAGCATTGAGCCTAAGCCTTGTAGGAGATAGAATACGAATAGACTGGGATTCGACAGAGGAGGTCGAAGGTTGGAGGTTTTCCGGTGCTTGGGCGAGATTTGGTGAGATTGCAGATGTTATAAGGGCGGAGTCCAGATCGGATGAGATTGCATCGGTCCACGCAACAGTGAGACATGTGTTGCTGCTTCTGTGCTGCTGTGTGCTTTTTGCCCGAGCTGACCCTGTGGATCACAGGACGAAATCCTGCCTCTTCCCCTACTTAGGAGCAGAGACCGTGGGAAGAATTGCTTGGGCATACCCTGTGTACGACTTCCTGGTAGAGTCATTGGATTCATATTCGAAAAACGGAAAGACAGGATATATCACCGGATGCGCTATTGTGCTACAGGTGAAGAGTACATATATTATATACATGATTACTCTTTTGTAAGTTTGGTTTTTTGTTCTCTAAAGGCTGACTGTCTGTCTTCATTCCAGGTGTGGCTCTTTGAGCATACTACCTTGTGGGCACCTTCAGCTCCAGATGCACATCCACGCCTATTAAAGTGGATCACATGGATCGATACACGGAGGAGTGACCATGCAGCCCTTATCAGACAGATCCGTAATGGGAGGCTAAAGAAGACCCAAGTTAGACCTAGAGCTTCTGTACTCCCCTAGTACTCACTTTTTCTAACCGAGATTAACTATTCGATTTCAGGTTGTGAGGTGTCTACTACCTCTTCCTCGAGAAGAGGGCCTGCTATCTTTCACGGCAGATGAGGCTGATACTGTGATGGGAGAGGTAATGAAAATCACTCTCTTTCTTGCATAGGGTCGTTATATTCAAGTTATCTAAATTTTCTCTATTGTTGATACATTTATAAGAAAGAAGCTTCTGCGACCGCCCCAACAGTTGAGGAATGCCTCCAAGACATTCGGATTTTAGAGAAAGAAACGATAGCGTCTCTGAGTGATATGTTACTTAAGGTACTGAATTTTAAGTCTATATTCAATTACTATATAGTACATTCTCTGAGTGATATGTTACTAATTTTTCATTCCCACTTTTCAGAGGAGCATACCTTTTAAGAGGAGGACAGGGAGAAAAAGAGATGTTGATAGGGAAGTGAAGGAAGACCATGTGTCTATAAGCAAGGTTGATTTTGATTTGTTAGTGGAGAGGGTTAGAGAACTTGAAAGGAGGTCAGTACGACATGAAAATGAAATAGCCGAGCTTAAGAGGATCATTGCCTCGGGTGGAATGGAGGCCGAATCGCAGGTGTGGACCCCGATCCGAAAGAGAGGCGGGGAACGAGTCCCACGCTAAGTCTCAGGATCATCCACGTGAATGGAGAGCTCTACCAAGGAACTCTCGAAAGAAGTGCCTCTCACAGCATGAGTGGCGATATAAGGTGAGATACCTCTCGATTCGGGGACTAGCCCAGATTCGAGGCGTATCTTAAACAAAGAAGAGTCGCCATCCAAGGAAGTGGGCCAAGGATCCCATACTATGCTCTGTTGCAATGGATAATCAGAGATTATAAAAAGAGGGTTCGTGCCTGGTTACGAATTTGGAAGGTCTAAAGAGCACCTCATCCGCCCAAGTGTAAACACCTGGTCTCTTATGCCATTTATTTAATGATTTTGAAGAGTTTTGGGCAAAAGTCATATGAAATGAGAATCAATATCTCCGAGAAGACGTCTATCTAATCATGCATGTCTCGGAGATGAATAATAATCACACATAAAAGAAATAAAATAAGTGCCACCTAGGAGTAGCTAGATTCTGAGTGACAAGCCTAAAGAGCTAGGTTATGAGTGTCATATCTAATTGGTGTCTGAGTTCTGATGTGCAAACGCATGCATGCTGCAGCTAAAGGTATAGGATCTGTACATGAAAGTAAGAAAACACAGCAAAACACATAACACAATTCAATTCTATACATGACTGGACAAAATGAGTCCTAACTCTAATGCGACCTGACTCGGACCAAGATGGCCGTCCATGCCAGCTGCTCTACGTATCCCGGCCTCGGGAAGAATCAGAGTCAACGTAGTTCGATGACCTATTCTAAACTACTATGCCTAACCATCTAGAACTACTATTCTAGACTCGATTCCACTAGACTCGACTGATTTTTAAAGCTTTTTTGTACGATTGCTTAAATTCAAGTGAATTGTAGTTTTTAGGACTCTCTATATGCCCTAACTAATGCAAGTTGATTAGCCTTAAGCTAATGCAGGTGGGCCCTACATCCTATGTGTAACTAGGCTGTGCAACCTAATGAAAACCATGGGCTGACTATATGCTTCCTAGTCTATCCATCGGTTCGACTAAATGTCTAACCGATCGACTCGAGGCCTCCTAACTCTAGGGACACTCACACGACATGACACACCATATCAATACAAATCAGGACAGACTCCTAACTCTAAAACACCTCAAACAACTAGGACAGACTCCTAACTCTAGAGGAAAATCTTTTTTTGAAAAGGTTTTGAAGATTTTTGTATTTTTGAAAGATTTGAAATGTTTATTTTTAAAGGTTTGGCTGGACCTGGGATAAAGATCCCAAACTGCACTACGTACCCTGTGGAGAGGGATCAAGCCAACGTAGTTCGGAACAGAATTTCCTAACTACTCTGAATGACTCAAGATTTTTGAGATTTTTGATTTTTTGATGTTTTTCAAGTGTTTTTGAGTTTTTGACTCAAGAGGACATAATCCTATCATCATAAGAAGAGGACAGACTCCTGAATATCCCGCAAAGGTTGGACAGCATCCTATGCTTTGCGGGAGAAAAAGACAGAATCACAACTCTGCAAGGGTTGGACAACATCCTATACCTTGCAGGAGTGGATAGAAAAACACATGATTTGATGAGGGGTTGGATTGAATCCTAACCCCTATGATGATAAGACTGACTCCTGAAACTGAATGACTGACTCTCTAGCTAAGGACAGACTCCTATGCTAAAGACTGACACTGAAATTAGGAATTCTAAGAAGGATGTGCTAATGAGACAAGGCATGTCTCTTAAAAGAGATGGAGGACAACTATGACCAATGAGACAAAGCCTGTCTCTAAAGGGTTTGAATTTTACCACATGAGACATAGCCTGTCTCCCCGAGGATAAACTTTTCTACGAGACAAAGCATGTATCTCTAAAAGAATGTGACTTTGCTTACCTGAGACATAGCTTGTCTCCCTAAATTGGGGCTCTAAATGACAACGTTTAAGGGTATCCCAAAAGACTGGGCAAGTCTGAAAAACAAACGGGGGAGGGCTACTCGGACTAAGAGAGTCCCCTAAGGATGGGCTTGGGCTAGCGCCTTCATCGCCGCTACGATGATAGAGGTGTTAACAATGAAACTTGGATTGTGTCTTAATTGACATGTATACTTGATCAACACACAACATATTGTTATCTTTAAAATCATCTTGAACATAATTGTCAACCCCAAACATAACAAGAACATAGCTTTCAAGCCTATTCTTCTGAAAAACAATCCATAACTTCACATCTTAAATCCTAATAGTTCTATAATCCAAAATCAATTATATATATGGCTTCCTATCTTAAACAATGAATAAGCATGAATAATCAAATAGAGAAAGCTTCATGTTCAACAATAAAAATCCAGTTCAAGAATCCACTTTTTTTTTAGTTCCAACAAGGCAACAGCACTAGTTCTATATTTGACTCTTAGAGGCTTAAGTCCCTTCACAAAAATGTAAATTGGTGCAATCTCAAACATCAAGGCTTAGTCCCACTCACAGAGCCATTCAATCGAACACATGGTGGCCATCAAATGTCCACATAGGTGTTTGATCATGAACCAATAGACTGATTCCAACACAAGTTCAACGGTTGAGAAAGAGAAAACTCAACTACTTGTTAATTGAAATGAAACTCAGCTGTAGCATTACAATTCACTTCCAAGTGAATCAAAACTTTATCCTGAGAGTGAGATTTCGGCCTCTGAAACTTATTAAATATACTGGATGCACATCTTCAAATCCTCAAAAAAATGCGACACAAGATTTTCATGGCAAGCAGAAGTTCTTAAACATGCATGTAAGGTACTTCAAGAATTATCAAAGGTCTCTGTGAAACCTCAGGATCAAAATGCTATATAATTGCAGATGAATTTAACAATGCAAGGACAGAACTGAGCACACAGGAATTGGATATTCCTTGCTAAAAATTACTTTCCAAAAATTCTCTTTTAATTTGGCAGACTCAAGTATAGTCTAGAATCAATGATATTTAGTTGGAATAAATGGCGAAACCATCAGAACAAAGGCGAGGTGATCAGAATTCAAAAGAATGGCGACAAAACTTTACAGATCTGACCCGAGGTAGGAGAGCTCGCCGGATATCCAACATATTCACACAAAATCAACAAATTTGGGGGAAAATGACAGAGAATTACCTCAATTGCAGATTTCGGACAGATTTTTGCAAAGAACTTACAGATCCATACAATTAATGTCCTGATTCAGCGTAATCCGAGAACTTCCTTCTTTCCTTCTTCTCCACGGTTTGTAGATCCGCAAAATTCTCAACCTCTGAGATTTCATCAGATTCTCCGAAGGTTCCTTTTAAAGAATAATCACTTGCCTCCTTGAATCTCCTCTGATCTCATTCGGAGCCTTACAAGCAGCTCTCCTTGTCCTTAAATTCCATGGCCTCGCCGCCGATTCTTCCTCTCCCTCGCCGGATTCCGGCACCGGAAGATCCTATACGGAATCTCTCAAGAGGCTGAAATTTTTTGGACGGAATCGATGAAGAGAAACGATTCCGCGAGCTCTTACTTTCTGAATAAGCTCTTTTTCCACCGTCTGATTCAGCTTCAAAGGCTGAAGATCTGGGATCGGGAGAGATGATATCTCCGTTTTGATTCACCTTCATGCAGCAGAGATGCTTCTGGTTCCCCCATTTCAAAAATGGCATGGAAAAGTTGCGGAGTGGCTGAGATTTTGGCACCGGAGCCATGAATCTATGCGGTGTTTCTGTCTCGGACGTGCCAGATATCATCACCATAGATCGGATCGGAAAGATCTGTTTGGAAACTCGAAAAAAAATTCGGATTCAAGGAAGAGAAAATCGTTTGGAAGGGAGAATTACAAGGGTTTTCAAGAGAGAGAGTTTCAGAGAGAGAGAGAGAGAGAGCCATGGAGGTGAAGCCGGAATTAGAGAGGATCTCGACGGCCTTGGGGATGGATTCAGATGAGGGAGAGATGGAAGAGGAGGAAGAGATGAGGGAATTAACCAAAGCAAAGAAGGCAGTGGTGATGTGCGGCACTTCGGCGGTCGGATCTCCGGTGGGACATCCGGATTCGGGCGAAATCTCGTCGGAGAAGAAGGCTAGGGTTTGGAGATTTGGGGATCGGTGGATTTTCTTCTCCCTATCTCTCTGAGATATTTTTTTAGAAAATGAAGTCCTCCTCTTCAACAAACCCCACTCGATGGGTTTTATAAGTGTGTGGAGGTGCGCTGATTTCAGCATACCTCCATTTTAGTAATTGCACACTCTCACTTGGCTTCTTCTCTTTAGACATCTCGCATACACAAATTGGTCTTGGTACCCCAGGTTCTGCTAAACTACTCCCCTTTATATAGAAAATGATATATTTAGACCCTCTTTTTCGTCCCCTAAACAGGCCCTCCACGGTATTCATGAATTTTCTTAAAATCAAAGAGGGTGGCCTGGGTAGGAAATGGAAATGCTATAGCTAAACTTCTCTTTGCCTTTGGACAACCCTTTTATGTATGACTCACCCCTCTTCTATAAAGGGAAATGACATTAGCACACCTATGCATTTGATAAGCACACTCCCCTAACTTGTCTTTTCTCTCTTGGGCTAAATAAACAAAGGAATTGATATGGGGATCTTTGATAAGCCACCATCCTTAAGCTTTGATACTTGCACCACTCATTTTTATATTTCACACCCCTTTTGATTGGTTTTGGGATGAAATAAGGATTGAGGTGCAACTTGTGTTAAATTTCCTGAGGTTCGGGTTATTCTTCACTCTCAGGAATAAGGGTCCGGTCAAAATGGGGTGTCTACAGCAGGATGAAGGAAAGGGGGAGATGATGGGAGGGGATGACGGAGGGGTGGTAGTCATCCCGAGCCAGGATTCCTTGGAAGAGGAAATAAAACGGAATGTGATTTCCATCCCCGACAGTCCACTGAAACCTAGGGCAAAAGTGATTTGGAGTATTGAGAGAGGAGTGAAGCCGCGTTTGAGGAAAAGTAAACCCTCTCAATACACTAGTTCGCCGTATACGGCTTTCGGGACTAAGAAGGTCAATGACAAAGCATTGCTGGTGGCAGACCCGAAATGCCATCGGTTGCTCCCCAAGGTTCTTGCGCTTCCCCCAAGGTAAATTGGATTGAAGCCCTTTTCCAATATAGTTATCTAGCCTTTGTAAATCCTAAACTATCAGTTGTTTTGCAGCGAACGAGTTATACAGGTCAACGGCGAGTTCTTGTGTGCCGAGGACTTGCTTATCCTTAACAACCCCATTGAGTGGTTAAGTTCTCCGGTAAATAATTTGGTTATTTATTCTAGAGCTGAATTCTTTCACCATCGATATTTGTCTCAAATCTCTATATGTTATTTTACGTAGATTATGAATGTATACGCCGAATATCTAAACATTCGGGACGAAAATAAAAGAAAGCCTAAAGAAAGAGCCTGTGTGGCCATTACTACCTTCCTCTATGTAAGAATAGATAGTTTTCATTCCCAATCATAAGTTATTTTTTATAGGTGGTTGTTCACAAGGTTTGAATTTGTTTTGCTCACTCCATTAACTTCTCTTGTATTATTTTTTTAGGATTGTCTAACTAGCAAAGACTACACTGGCTCCGATAGTCTTATGAAGTTTGTGAAACGATTAAACGAGTACCCGCCGGATACCCTAAAAAGAGTCTTATTCCCGCTGCATGTCCCTCAGCATTGGATTCTCCTGGTCCTCGATATGGTGGATGAGAAGTTCTACATCTTCAACTCCTTGCGAGAGCAGATCTACTATAGAGATGTTGTACCATTGGTGAGTTCGGGTCCCACTTTCCTTGGTTATATTTCAATGTATATAAAATCCTTAGCTTGTATGGATTATTTTATAGATACGATACCTTGAACGGCTATACATAAGTATGTGGGACTTCGATGTAAGCAAGTTTAGTGTGGTGGAAGTCGAGAAGAGGCCCTTACAACTCAACAGGTAATAAATTTCACTTAAAATCAGTTTGGAAGTTTAAATTAATTGTGGAAGAGTATGGTCGATGATGTGTTGTTGTTTTGCAGCAATGATTGCGGGCTGTTTGTGCTTAAGGAGATGGACTGCCTGGCACGTGACGTTCCGCTAGAGTTCAGTCAGGCAGATATAGAGCTATTGAGAGGACAGTTGTTGGAGGATTTCTTAGAAGGGCGGTGTGGCACAGTTCTGAACTTGTAGGAGTTGATGAACAGGCAGGCTTGGCGAGGTTGAATTTCATTTCAAATGTAGGCTTGTAAGAAACAATATCCTTGTAATGTTTATATGTGGGTAAAGGCTGGGAAGATGCCAAAAATCGTTTTTCATATCAACATTGTATTTGGTTTGTCTTTTTGTACCAACCACCAGAAAATGTTGTTGTAAATAAGATAGGCTTTACACGGATATGTAAGTGGTACATATTCCAACACGAAAACATCTCTGTTGTTCTATATGTGGATCTTATCAAATACATGGATGATGGTTTGTACTCTATAAATTTGTTTTAGATTTTGAGATCCAATGTAAGCCGAAAGTTGATTACTTCAGTCGAACTTATAAAAGTAAATTTGTGGACAATAATCAGTTTTGAACCCAAAAAAAAATTAAATAAATCGTAGAAACTCTACTGTGGAATTTCGAGAAAAAATTCAGAATTCCGCAGTAGCCATATACGAAACCCCAACATACGAAATTGTTACTGCGGAATTCCGCGAATTTTGTCGGAATTCCGAGGTTTTTCTCGGTCGGAATTCCGAGGTTTTTCTTGGAATTCCGCAATAACCTAATTAGGCAAAAAAAAAGGTCTCGGAATTCCGAATGTTTTTACGGAATTCCGAGACTCGGCCCAAGCGTGCATAATGAGTGGACGGACTCCTTTTTTCTCATTTATTTATTTTTCCCTTTTTCTCCTCTATCTCAAAAACCTCCTTTGTTTTTCTTTTTTTTCCCTAAATCCACCATCCATCCTCCCTCCATCCTCGATCCTCTTCTTCCTTACGAAACCCTACATTTCTCTCCTAAACCCTACCCACACCATTTTTCTTGAAACCCTTTCCTCTTTCTCTCATTTTTCCATCTTTTAGGTGTCCCTTCCTCTTCTTTTCCTCAATCTCTCCTCTCCATCCTACATCCAACCCGTTTTTCTTCATTCTCTCCCCTTCTTTCATCATATTCTTCCATTTAGGGCTTCAAATCCCTCTTTTTCTCTCTCTTTTTTCCTTCTCTTCAAACCCTAATTTTCCAAGCATGCCTAGAACAAAAAATCCAAACCTTAGCGGTTCCTCCGGCGGGCGAGACGATGAAGGACCATCAAGAAAGAAAGCCAAGGCTAAAGCTCCGGTTCCAGAAACTGAGGTTATTTTCGATTCATACTTCTCCTCCGCCCAAGCGAAGAAGACATGGCCAAAACTGGCTAATCGGGGCATCCTCACCGGCCGATTCATTGAGCCCGACGTTCTCCACCATTTCGACCTTCAAGCGCGATTTGATGCCGTTGGGTGGACCCAATTTCTTCATCTCAACGAGCTTGTCTACCCTCGGTTAGTTCGTCTTTTCTATACCAATCTCACTATCATTCCCTCTTACTTCTGAATTGAATCTCGTGTCAAGAACACCCCCATCAAACTCAATATTCATCAACTTGCTGAGATTCTCGCAATTAGTTCCGACGGCTTTGACCATTACTTTTGGCCAAGCAATGGGATCCATTCCCTCCCAGATCTTGATCACGACACTGTGTTTGGCCGAATTGCCAAGCACTATCGGCCCAACATGCTTGTGCAAACTTCTGACCTCATACCCGTGGCCAAAATGCTTCATAACTTCATGTTCAACAACTTCACCCCACGCGGTGGCATG
Organism: Tasmannia lanceolata; assembly: GCF_043159265.1. NCBI lineage: Eukaryota > Viridiplantae > Streptophyta > Magnoliopsida > Canellales > Winteraceae > Tasmannia > Tasmannia lanceolata. Next base: position 2,353,577 of record NW_027518693.1, read on the forward strand.
ACCAATGCCATCCGACCCCTTGAGGCATACCTCATATATTGCATTCTTGAGGGTCACCGGCTTTGTCTACCATACATCATCTTTCGCTTCATGTTCCAGACTCTTTCTCTACACCGCGCCTCACTGCCGTATGGCATGCTCCTTACCTGTGTATTTCGCCACTTCGGTATCACTCTGGAGAGTGAGGCAACTGACACTCCCACCGCTCCTTTTGATGATCGGACCTTCCGGCGCATGGCACTTGCGAATGAAGTTGTTGCCGTTGACCCTGATGAAGAATTTGCCGTAGACCCTGATGAAGAAGAAGACGAGGACGCTCCGGACACTGAGGCCCCTGCGGCGCCCTATGCCTCTTCGGATTTGTCTCAGGGTTTCGCAGCCATGCAGGAGGCTCTTGAGCGATCTATGACCACGCAGTTTGAGCGGCTCACTACCCATGTTGACACAGAGATGTCTACGCGTTTCCAGTCGCTCTCCACTCAAGTTGACGCCCAGTTCTCTACCCTTTATCAGTACCTCTCCGGTGGTCCGTCGAGTCAGCACCCGGGCAGTTCCTCTTCTTATCCACCACCACCTCCTCCAGAGCAGTAGATGGATGCAGTTATTTGCTGATGGCTCAATTTTTTGGGTCCGACTCCTTTTTAATATTCGGAGTCTCTTTGTAGATGTTTTAGGCTGTATTAGCTTTATATTTCTACAGCTGCTATATGATGGTTGGATATTTTTGGAGCTTTATATTTATATAGCATTATACTTTTTGACAGTGAGTGTGGTTGATCAAGGATACCCATTTTAGGCGGAACAAAACTTGGCTTCATAATTGCCCCCAGTGCAATAAAGATCAAGGATACCCCATTTGCAAATGGCATGAAAGTAGCATCTAAAATGAAACCTCTGTTGCAAACTTCATTGATGAAGAGAAATATAGAGAGTAAACAATTTTCTTACGCGCAAATCCAACGCTAGAGCTGTTATATAATCAACCATTTTCTAGGTACAAATTGAAGGCTGTACATTATAGGGTATAAAACAGTAAAATTTCTCAAAAAATATATCTACACATAATGCTAGGCCATTCCCATATAACTTCATAATCTTCAGATGAATCCTCACTGGTTGAATTGCGCAGTGGTTCATTGGTCCTTAGACCAAAAATTTTCGAGCTGCGTCTAGATGACGACCCTCAAAACAGTTTCTATCAACGAAATCCAAGTCCCTTCTATTCAAATGATCCCAAAAATACAACAAAAGAATCATACTTAAAAGAACGGAGGCGGCCGGGATAGGACGGGCCTGCAATAAAATTTAGAAGAATAATTTAAAGCTGGGGCACGGATTGTATTGAGAATCATAATATAAGGGAAAACACAAGTTAAAAAATTACATACCGGTTTCCCATTGGTGCGGAAGGCCCGATTGGGACCGCGTTTGGCTGAGGACTTACGATGGGCGAATTCTTGCACGATCTCTTATTATGTCCAAGTTGACCGCAAGTACCGCACTTATGGTGCACTCCTCTTTGCATCCCTCTCTCCGTTCTCACTTTTTTCGGTCGGCCTGGCTGTCGTCTTGATTTTGGCGGCAATACCAACGGCAAAGGATGGGTACGCTCAGGCCATTGCGATCGGTCTAACGTGGGGTAAATTGTTCCATCGTAACTCCTCCAATACGTATCGGCATGATACCATTCCTCGCAGTAACTGTATGGGTCTCGTTGGTCCAGTCCCATGGCTGCTATCGCATGGGAGCACGGCATTCCCATCGTTTGGAACAAACGACACGTACATGTTTTCTTTTCTAAGTCCACCTCATCAACGTGGTACTTGGACTTGACCTCATATACGGTCCAACCACACTGGTGCGCCATATAAGCACCTGCTAGAATACATTGTTCGGCCAACCAGTCTTCCACGTTTGGGGTCAAACGAGTCGTCCACTTCTGACCTGCCTTCTGACGGTACTGAAAGAAGTCAGATAGTTTCCATTTTGTCTGTTCGACAAGTGCTGCAATAGGCAACTCCCTTGCGCCCTTTAAAAGTGCATTGAAGCTCTTAGCCGCATTAGTTGTCAGCACGTTATATCTAGAACCTTCAAAATAAGCGCTGGCCCAATTTTGTTTAGGAATCTCCTATATCCATTTTGTTTAGGAATCATCCTTAAAAGCACCCTCCCTTAGGGAATATGCAGCATTCATAAAAAGTTTCCGCAGGTCTTCACTCATAAATTTTCCATGGAAGTTGGCACTGAGGTGGTGGATGCAATAGAAATGGTGCGACCCTGGGAGACCTTCCGCTACGGCTCTAGGAAACCCCTTCATCCGGTCGGACCCAATCGTGATGACATCTCGTCCTACCGAAATGAAATTCTGACGGAACAAATGCAGGAACCATACCCAGCTATCATACGTCTCGGCCTCGACTACTGCAAGTGCTAGCGGGAATAACCCATTGTTGCCATCTATCGTAGTTGCGGCTAGTAGAGTCCCCCTGTACTTCCCCCACAGATGGGTCCCATCAATTAGGGCGAGGGGCCTAACACTTCGGTTGAACGCACTAATGCTAGCGCCAAATGACCAAAAGAAACGCCCAAATGCATCATCCCCTCTTGGCCGCAGCTCTCGAGTTCGGCACAACCGCACTACTGTGCCAGGATTCCTTCTTACCAACTCATCAGCATATGCAGGCAGGATGCGATATGACGCCTCGGCATTCCCACACATAATTTCCTGTATGATCATCTTTGCCATGTGGGCTTTTCGATACGACATTGTTATTCTCCAGTGGGCCTTGATGTACCGTCTTATCATAGGAGCCCTAACATCTTTTGGGCTTTCGAATAAGGCTAGAGAGCACTCAGCAGCCCACTTTGCAGTGGCCATGGGATGATCATTCCCTTTCATTGTGCTTGAGCATGTGTGCTGAGGGATAAATTTTTTTACCTTAACATAATATGTATAAGTGGTCCCTGTGATACGCCATGGGCATGTACGATCCTTGCATCTAACGCCGTACTTTGTGAGATTTGTCTCTTGTGGGACAAACACAAACCGATGCCGGATTGCTTACTCTGTGACTTTCTTCTGAAAGACTTTAAGATTTGGGAAGATTGCCCCGACCGTGAAATCCTCAGGTCCCACGATCACATTTACTTCATCACCCCCTACAACCATTTCATCCGCTTCCATCGGCTGCCTTATATTGGTATTTCCCAAAGCATCGCCTAGATAATTACTAGGTTCATCCTCCTCCTCATCACCCATCTCATCATCGTCACAGAAGTCCTCTTCATCATAACCGAAGTCCTCTTCATCGTCGTTATTACTGCCATCGTTCGGTGGAAACAAATCAATAGCATGAATATCACCTCCAAAATCCCTACAGAAGTCCCCAATCGTTTCTGCCTAGTTGGGTTTTCTCAAACTCGGTCTCAGTCGCGTCGGTCTCATTCAAAGTGGGATCTTCAAAATCCTGATTCAAGTCCACTTCATACCTGCACATCGGTAGCCAATTAAAGTTAAAGTAATTGATTTACAAATGAAAGGAATGAATATTAATCGCACCCAACGTTCAATACTATAATTTACCGATGTATGGTATGAATACCGTCAAGCGTTCTTTTCTCTTTTCGAGCAACGGCCGTTACAATCGGTGATGCAGGAACCACGGGGACAGTACTAATATTCGGCCTCGAAGCCTCAGCAAATGAGGAAGGAATCATAGGCTCCGGAGAATTGTTTCCTCCGAATCTGAAATCTTTAGTTACATATAGGCTCACAGTGTTAATGACCGTACTATCAAAGAGCATCATTACTAAATCAAGGTCGTCGTCATCTCGAATATCATATAAGATGATATGAGATGAGTCGAAAACATATCGACACTTTATAGATAGAGAAACGTCACTTCGATTGGTCCCAATTTTGCTATGAATTAGATTCTCAAAATCTCTATATTTTGCTCTCCGACCAACAATAAGAGGCAACATCTTCCCGCCCACGTATTCAAATGATACCACATCCTTTAGAGTGTCGTCGATGTGTAAGACAAAAGAAGCCCTTCGTTCCTCTCTCCTGTAAAGACAAAATTAAACACTGATTAGAAGTTGTTTAAAGCAATTTAAATGTGCTAAAAATGGAAAGAGAGGAGAATGGAAAGGGAAGTACATACCTTTCCATGGAAGGGAGGTTAGTATTGGTGCAATGCAATAGAATGGTACTTTGGAGTGAACCAATCGAATGGTGGTTTATGCCCCTACGAAGGAATCAATGGAATGGGGTGTAAACAAATAATGTGTGAGAAATTATTGATTTAAACCATTGATATTTGAAAAATGAGGGGTTTTCTCTACTGAGTTCTAAATTATTAGGCGTTTAAAACAATGATATCTCACACATTATTGGTTTAAACAATTGATTGTGGGGTTTAAACCAATAATGTGTGAGAAATTATTGATTAAAACCATTGATATTTGAAAAATTAGAGGTTTTGTCAACTGAGTTCTAAAATATCAGTGGTTTAAACCAATGATATCTTACACATCATTGGTTTAAACAATTGATTGTGTGGTGTAAGCCAATAATCTGTGAGAAATTATTGATTTAAACAATTGATATTTGAACAATTAGAGGTTTTCTCAACTGAGTTCTAATATATTAGTGGTTTAAACCAATGATATCTCACAGATTATTGGTTTAAACAATTGATTGTGGGGTGTAAACCAATAATGTGTGAGAAATTATTGATTAAAACTATTCATATTTGAAAAATTAGAGGTTTTCTCAACTGAGTTCTAAAATATCAGTGGTTTAAACCAATGATATCTTACACATGATTGGTTTAAACAATTGATTGTGGGGTGTAAACCAATAATCTGTGAGAAATTATTGATTTAAACATTGATATTTGAAAATTTAGAGGTTTTCTCAACAACTGAGTTATAAAATATTAGTGGTTTAAACCAATGATATCTCACACATTATTGGTTTAAACAATTGATTGTGGTTTGTAAACCAATAATCTGTGAGAAATTATTGATTTAAACCACTGATATTTGAAAAATTAGCTGTTTTCTCAACTGAGTTCTAAAATATTAGTGGTTTAAACATATGATATCTCACACATTATTGGTTTAAACAATTGATTGTGGGGTGTAAACCAATAATCTGTGATAAATTATTGATTTAAATCATTGATATTTGAAAATTTAGAGGTTCTCTCAACTTAGTTATAAAATATTAGTGGTTTAAACCAATGATATCTCACACATTATTGGTTTAAACAATTGATTGTGGTTTGTAAACCAATAATCTGTGATAAATTATTGATTTAAACCATTGATATTTGAAAATTAGCTGTTTTCTCAACTGAGTTCTAAAATATTAGTGGTTTAAACATATGATATCTCACACATTATTGGTTTAAACAATTGATTGTGGGGTGTAAACCAATAATCTGTGAAAAATTATTGATTTAAACCATTGATATTTGAAAATTTAGAGGTTTTCTCAACTGAGTTATAAAGTATTAGTGGTTTAAACCAATGATATCTCACACATTATTGGTTTAAACAATTAATTGTTCAAACTTTAGAGTTGTAAACCAATAATCTCTGAGAAATTATTGATTTAAACCATTGATATTTGAAAAAGTAGCTGTTTTCTCAACTCAGTTCTAAAATTTTAGGTGTTTAAACCAATGATATCTCACACATTATTGGTTTAAACAACTGATTGTTCAAACTTTAGGGGTATAAACCAATAATGTGTAAGAAATTGTTGATTTAAACCAATGATATTCGAAACATTAGGGATTTTCTCAACTGTGTTCTAAAATATTAGTGGTTTAAACCAATGATATATAACACATTATTGATTTAAACAATTGATTGTTCAAACTTTAGAGGTGTAAACCAATAATCTGTTACAAATTATTGATTTAAACCATTGATATTTGAAAAATTAGGTGTTTTCTCAACTGACTTCTAAAGTATTAGTGGTTTAAACCAATGATATCTCACACATTATTGGTTTAAACAATTGATTGTGGAGTCTAAACCAAGAATCTGAAAGAAATTGTTCATTTAAACCATTGATATTTGAAAAATTAGAGGTTTTCTAAACTGAGTTCTAAAATATTAGTGGTTTAAACCAATGCTATCTCAACTTCTTACAAACTGTAGGTTTAAACCATTGATTTTGCAGAAATTAGGAATTTTCCAATTGATTTTCTTAAAATTTGTGGTGTAAACCATGCAGATTATGGGTTTGAAAATAAATTTCTGAGAAACTATTGCTTTAAACCATTGATCTTTGAAAAATTACAACTGATTTTCAATATATTAAGGGTTTTAAAAAATAATTTTTCACAAATATTGATTTAAACCATTTTTTCCAAAACTTAGTGATTTAAACCATTGATCTTTGACAAAAGTGAAGGAGAAAGTCACAGTGAGGCCATTTCCAAAAAAAAAAATATCATTTCAAGAAAATAAAGTCACAGTGAGAGGGATACCAACCTCTTTTGTGCCGGTGGCAGGGAGAGAGAGGTAGAGAAGACTGCCGGAGAGAGAGAGAGAGAGAGAGAGAGAGAGAGAGAGAGAGAGAGAGAGAGAGAGAGAGGTGGGTGGGTGTATACTGTAAAGTGCTTTGGGTTTCTCAAATTTAAATTTCCAACAGCTGAAAGTAATCATCATAACCTCTAATTTGATTTGATAGGGGGAGAGAGAGAGAGAGGGGGGCAGAGGGAGAGAGAAATACGTATGTAAGGGTATTCTCGTCAAAGTCACTCTACATTGGTCATTTACAACTCTTCCCCCTTGACACGTCATTATCATATCAAAGCCCTTTTTTTTTGTCATTTTCTCAAAATTCAACTATCCGAAACAAGAAGTATAAAAATGAATTTAAGCTTAAGCTCTGTATGGGACAAAAGTTGACATGTGACTTGACATGTTAAAGTCAATGAGATGACGTTTGAACGATGAGACGTTTTAAACTCATACCTTCTAGCCGATGAACGGTCCATATTGCTGGGCATCACGTGAGTGTGGGCCTAGTTCTCATAGAGAAGGTACATTGGCAATTTACAATTGGGGCAGTGCAGTTAATAAAGTTGTTGGAAGATAGAGATGTACAACCCCAGTTTTCATTAATAAACTTAAATAATTGAAGCAAAGATAGCGGAGGAGGACCACGGACTCAGGTACTATTAGCCTATTAGGTCTTCCTTTAAGGGAAAGGCGAAAGCAAGAACGTGAGGCACGTTTTGGACTCTCTTGCTAAAATCTCGAATAGTTTTGATTTATATTTTAAAGAAAGTTCTCGGTTCAGTCAAAAGAAAGTAGAAGTAGTATTGGATTATGAGAATGGATTCCGAATCCCAGCCTAGTGTGAGTCCAAAACTGATTATTGTTCTTAAAATTAAACATAAATTTGATTTTGAGCCTTAAACTGATTGTTGGAATCGAAATTAAAATTCAAAATGAATAGGCCTTAGCCCTTGAAGTTAGAAGAACGTTCACAATTATATTAAGAGAAGGAATTAAGCCCCGACCAGGAAAGTTGATAAAAGAAAGAGTTCAAGGGGAATCAAGAAACTACAAAAATACATTACATCAAGACAGTAAGAAATTGAAGATCTGGAGAGAGAGAGAGAGATGTAGATGCAACCGCATCTTTTGACAACTTGGAGCCGAGGCATTTTGTTGCGAATAGTTACCATTATCTTTAGCAACGAATTATATTTTAGATTCTATGAAATAGGGAAATTATATGGTGCCCACCCATGAAGTCATGTGTGGGTGGTACGACAAAAGTAACACCCTTGATGTGTGATCCAACAACATCCTCTTGATTAAAAAGAAAGCTGTTGTTGGATCAAATATCAATGACAGTACTACCCACACGGGACTTCACGCTCAGGCACCATATAAAAACTCCTAAGATATATTGTTAGGAGTTTTATATCTTCAACAGTTTCTTTATTTTAGTAGTTTCAAATTTTTAATTTTATTAAGATTCTATTATTAGCGGTTTTCCAAATTATTTAGAAGTTTGATGGTTAGCTTTAGAAAGGTGTTAGGATGGGGATTTATGTTTAATATAAAAGATGTGCTAACGTTTCTTTATGTGTTTCTTAAAACCATTTAAAATGGCATTTTGCTTATTATAATCCTGATCAACAGCAAAACAATTGAAATTTAGATCAGCACAAGAAATGGAAAGAGATCTATATTTTTTGTATCTTTCTCGTACCTTTGTTTTAGTATGGCTGTGTTGGAAAACGATAGTACACATGCTTGTTGAATACATCCTAATATTGTTACATGCAAGAAACTACAGGTCTGTTTGTTATTTTTTTTAAAAGTAAAGGCTATTCTTATAATAAAATTGGGCATAATACTTAATTTTGACACGTGGCGTAAGATGGAAGGGAAGTGAGGGAACTCCCTATCAATGCGCGTCTTCTTAGCAGCAATCTTGTTTGTTAGTTGGACGCGAGAAAGTTCAACTTCTCAAGGAGCAGTTGCACGAAGTTCGAAGACTGGTTGATTAAGATCCATGGTCATATCAATCAGATCTTGCATATAAAGGCCCGAACGCTTCCAAACCATGATCGGATCAGTTTGGACCCTCGGATCAACCATTAGATCATCAAATTGATGAACGGACGTGAACATTGTTGATCGGAATGAGCCACTTGCCAAATTATTTTACCTAAAGGGCAGAACGCTTCCAAAAATTGTTGAAAACAGTATAACCAATCAATAGTCACTTTCTAAACATCATCAATGAATAGGCATGTCTATTATCTTTTTATTTGAATCAATGCATCTTTATAGAACAGATGTGTCTGTTCACTTTCTACAGACATGTCTATTCCGAAAGATCATCAATGAATAGACATGTCTATTAGAATCAATGCATTATTTCAAAACAGATGTGTCTGTTCATTTGAACATATGCACCATTTCATAACAGATGTGCCTGTTCATTCGAATAGATGCTTCATTTCGGAACAAATGTGATTGTTGGTATAAAATCTTGACTATTCACCAAAGATCACAATGCTTAGGTATAAAATCATGACTATTCATCAAATGGATGGATTGCATCATCCTATAGTGTGGGACGTACATTTGATGGGCCACAACATGAATAGGTTGTGCCCAAAAAATCATGTCTATATATATAGGATGAACCCAGCCCTATGATCTATAGAGGAAGATCATCCTATGGAAATGATTTTTTAGGCACAACCAATACGTTGTGGCCCATCAGATGGATAGTTTGGATCATCCTATGGTGTGGGACATACAATATTTTAAAAAAAATACTGGACAATATGGGCTTACACCATATAAAGATTCACTTGATATTGTAGTTATGAGATTTTATATGAGCCGAGCCAGAAAAAGGAGAAAATCAAAACGAAAATAGATAAATAAAGATAAATGAGTTGAAAAAGAAAAAAAAAGAAAGGAAAATTAAAGGAATACTTTTTAGGTATATACTGCCCTGGCAGCATTTCTGCAGCTCAGTTTTTGAGAAGCTGCCATTGGATCAAATATCAAGGGCATGTTTGTACGTATTTGTAGTCCACAGTTCGGAAAGGACATGAGATGTGTCAGACTTACGAGCCAATGAAACATGGGGGGCGGGGGTTCATGATTCATGTGCCCGCACAGAATTTTGGAAATGAAAAGACGCGGTATCAAAGATGCGAGAATTTATATGATGGGTGGCTGTGAGAACACGTGAAGTCTAAAAACACTAGGTACGGCTCACTTTTTTTGATGATCCAAACCGTTCATCTGTTTGGGCACAACGAAAATAGGTTGTGCCTAAAAAATCATTTCCATAGGATGATCCTAACCCTCCGATCTGTAGAAGATCTCATAAATGACTTTTGGAAATCTCCATATTCAGATCAGTTCAGATCGGAGGGTTAGGATCATCCTAGGGAAATGATTTTTGGAGCACAACCTATTTACGTTGTGCCCAAACAGATGAACGGTTTGGATCATCAAAAAAAGTGGGCCGTAACTACTTTTTTAGACTTCACGTGTTTTCACGGCCACCCATCATGTAAATTCTCCAAAGATGCATCTCTCCCTAATTAGTAATGAAAGATGTGGTACGATTTTTGCTTGTGGCATTTTCACCCCTAATCTTATGTGTGCCTCTCCCAGTCCTATAAATTATTGAGCCTCCAATGTGTGTCAGTCTTGAATCAAAGCCCATAACTACCTTAACTCCTCATCTAGTAATGGCCCTCCCCTCCAATGCTTGTCCCTCACTCCATTCGTCAAATAATGAAAAGGAGGTAGTTCGTCGGTCAGCAAACTTTCATCCAGATATTTGGGGTGATCGGTTTCTTGCATTCTCTTCACATGAAAAGGTAGGTACATCACCATCTATCTATCTAGAGATTTGTTAGCGACTTTCTCTGAAGGGCATTTGCGGCTGCCTGTTGCATGTGAGAGCAGGCACATAGGCTCACATTTTGTCTTACTCATTTAATTCATCTGCAGTGGCTGCACTCTAGGGGTGCAACTCTAGTAATGGCCCTCCCCTCCAATGCTTGTCCCTCACTCCATTCGTCAAATAATGAAAAGGAGGTAGTTCGTCGGTCAGCAAACTTTCATCCTGATATTTGGGGTGATCAATTTCTTGCATTCTCTTCACATGAAAAGGTAGGTACAACCATGGTTTTAAATTTCGACCGAAATTTCCGAAATTGCGGATTTCGGTGGGGACCGAAAGTGGTATTTGGCAAAATTAAATATTTCGCCATTTACCAAATTTCGGTAATTTCGGTCCGAAATTTCTAGAAAATGCAATTTATATTTAAAAAAAAAAAACAAACGTTCCAAAATTTCGGCAGAAATTTCGGAATTTCGAATTCTGATCCGAAATTTCAAAATTTTTGTTCGGAATTTAGAACGGGAGGACCAAAATTTTGGAATTTCGGTCGAAATTTCGGTTTTCTGAATATCCGAAATGGATACCGAAACTGAAATTTTAAACCATGGGTACAACACCATCTATCCATCTAGGGATTTGTTAGCGACTTTCTCTAAAGGGCTTTTGCAGCTGCCTGTTGCATGTGAGAGCAGGTACATAGGCTCACATTTTGTCTTACTCATTTAATTCATCTGGAGTGGCTGCTCTCTACGGTTGCAACTCGGGTCGGGTTGAGGCCAACCCAACCGGACCCGAGGAACCCTTTTTTCCAACCCGACCTGAGTTCAACCCGACCAAACCCAAGTTTCTAAGCTTACAAAAAAATTTCAATAAAAAATGTCGGGTTTCACTAGGTCAGGTTGCCCAAACCCTCAACCCGAACTTGAACCCGAATCCGACCCGACCTTTTTTTGGGTTGAACCTGATCCGAGTTGCATCCCCACCAGTCTCTCATGCACCATCCGGTCTGCAAAATGCCTTCTGCAATGGTCCCAAGCAAATCCCATCTATCTATCTATAATATATACTAAGCATGTTTCTTTCCCTTCATATCATTTTGATCTGTTCGGGGTGGTGCACCTAGGTTTGGAACCCTTGGGTGACCATACTAGGAAGGTTGCGTTATGGGGTACATGCAGATGAGGGCCTGGGGTCATTCGCTTTTTCTCCAAGAAATATTTTTATTGGAAAAGTTCTTCACCTAAATGGTTTGACTTGAAATAGGGAGTTACTAGTCACAAAACCTAACGGCTTTAATTTGGATTTCTACCTCCACAGTGTTGAGTTTAAATAGGAAGAAAAATAGTAGTTTGGAGCATGGTTTTAAATTTCGACCGAAATTTCAGATTTCGGTGGAGACCGACACCGAAATCGATTAAATCTGAAACGGTCATTTATTTCGGCCGAAATTTTTGTTTTTCCTAAATTTGACCCTAAAAATCTGTTTTTTTTTAAATATTCGCATACTTTTAAAGGAGGGTATGTGGCAGACTTTAATGCTTTTTTACGTCAATTCACATTAAGGTGGGTGAATTATCCTACAGGGTGTGTGAATTTATCATCGCCCTATATTTTATGGTGTCCAAACATATACTTTTAAAGTCTTTCTTGGTTCTCACTCAATTTCCTTAATGTGAGGAGATGATGTTTTAAATATATATGATTTGTAAGGTGGTTACAACATGTAGAACATGTGACATAATATTTGAATTCAAAACACAAACTGTTGCAACCACTAAGTTGGTATTCGTTCAGGGGTGTAATGCGTGGGCTACACAACGGATTGAAGAACTGAAAGAAGAAGTGAAGTCTATGCTAAAGAATGCAAGTGACCCTTTGCAAATAATGAAATTAGTCGATGCACTCCAATGTCTTGGATTGGCCTATCACTTCGAAATACTAATTGAAGAGGCATTAAGCCGGTTGTACGATACATATACTAATAGTGGTGACAATGCTGATGATCTTCATGCCATTTCTCTTCAATTCCGGCTACTTAGACAACAAGGATATAATATTCCATCTGGTATCACCTTTGCCATTTGTTTGATTTTTATCATTATTTTGTTTATTTTTGCTCGTTTGTATAGTTGTATGCATCCATTCTATGTATATGTGCACACAATTTTCATTGTTGCTTCTTGATGATGAGTGTCACAAACATTTAATTGTAAAACAGATGTATTTAGCAAATTTAAGGACAACCAAGGAAACTTCAATGTGACCTTAAGCAACACACAAGGTATGTTGAGTTTATATGAAGCGGCACATCTTAGTACACATGGAGAAGTTGTACTAGATGATGCCTTGGTTTTCACCAGAAAGCACCTTAAGGCCATGATACCCCACCTGAGCTCTACTCTTGCGAGACATGTAGAGAAAGCCCTAGAGTTGCCTCTACACAAGAGCCTCTCAAGGTTGAATGCAAGAAACTACATCTCTTTTTACCAAGAACAATCTACGAAGAACGAAGTACTACTAGAGCTTGCAAAATTGGATTTCAATATGTTACAGTCAATTCATCAACGTGAGTTACGAGATATCTCAAGGTAAATTGCATCAAAATTTATGCACTTGATAGATATATTGATGTTTGACAACATAAAATTAACAAAGCTAACTCAAATTATGGAGCTTACACTTTTAAAATAGGTATATTCTATTACCATCTTAACATAGTGTATCTTGATCCTTTTCCTTAGGTGGTGGAAGGACATTGACCTCCCAACTAAGTTACCTTTTGCCAGAGATAGAATTGTGGAGTCGTACTTTTGGATGTTAGGAGTTTATTTCGAACCACAATATTGCCGAGCTAGAATGATTATGACCAAAATAGTTTCATTTGTATCGGTAATGGATGACATCTACGACGTGTATGGTACATTGGAAGAACTCCAGCTATTGACCAATGCAATCCAAAGGTTTAGAATTTGGTTCTTATAATCTTTCTCATCTTCTTTGCAAGATTCTAACCTCTACATAATTGATTTGTGTCATTCATTTGGGATTTTACTAATGCAGAAATTTTATGTTCTTAATTTTCAGGTGGGATGTTGGGGCCATGGATAAGCTACCAGAGTACATGAAAGTATATTTTCATGCACTCCTCAATACTGTCTCAGAAATTGAGGAGGGATTAATTCCAGATGAAAAATACCGCGCATCTTACTTGAAAGAAGCTGTACGATATGCATGGCTATTTTTGTTATATTTTAATCCTCTTAAAGATATCATAACTACATCTTTCATTAAACCACTATTTAAATATTCTCTGAGTCAGTCATCGACTTACATGAGTCAACTCCCTTTTACCTTGGCCAAGTTCTCGTCCAAGTATGAGTTTTTCCCTAGCTACCAAGTCCATCAAAACTCCTTGATATAACATGCGGAGATTAATGAAAAATTGATTGTGCCAACCATTAATTTGCCTAAGTAGACTCCCTTTTACCATAGCCAATTTCTAGTCCAAATTTGAGTTTTGAAACACTGCATTAAACTGATAAGAGAGATAGTTTATGCTCAAGGTTTATGCTCAAGGTTTACGTAAGAAGCTTTTATATATTATTTCATGTATTTCCCCAGTTATAACTTTCTTCATTTTGTTATTCCAGATGAAATGTCTGAATAGAGCCTACTTCAACGAGGCCAAATGGTTTCACTCAGGGTATCATCCAACATTTGAGGAATACATAAACCTCGCGCTGATCACTTCTTGTTACCCATTATTTATCATAGTCTCTTGCATTGGGATGGATGAAATTGTGAAAAAAGAGGCCTTTGACTGGATTAATAGCAACCCCAATCTCGTTAGATCAGCTTCTATAGTTTGTCGACTCGTTGATGATATCCAATCACACAAGGTATGATGAATTCATAGAAAAAAAAGAGAGTCCTATTTTCAACATTTGTAACTTGAGCACCAATAATTTTTGTGTTTCAAACATTTAGATTGAACAAGAAAGAGGACACATTTCTTCTAGTGTGGAGCTCTACATGAAGGAGCACAGTTGCACAGAGATGGAGTCATGTGAGAAGTTGCGAGAAATGGTTTCCGTTGCGTGGAAAGACATCAACAAAGACTGCATTAAACCAATTCCTGTTCCGATGCCTCTCATTATTCGGATTGTCAATTTTGTTCGTGTGATCGAAGTCTTATACCAGTACAGAGATGGATACACGAATTCAACACATGAGACCAAAGAGCGTATCACCTTAGTGATGGTTGATCCAATTCCCATTTAAAATGTAGAACATCATTTGATGGTCCCAAGGGAAATATCCCAAGAGACCTTTTTAATAAATGACTCTGCTACAAGGTTTCAAAGAGTCCATCTGTTTGTATTTCTCTTATAGTAAGGGTTATCTTATGTGGAAGCTATGAGAAATTAGCTATAGTTTGAGCATTCAAGTTTTCTAGATTTTGATAGTAAGAAATGTTTTAATTCTATATAAAATAAGAACTTATGCTTGTGTAAATTTAGCCAATGATTATGTCATAAAATGAGATTTAATCCAATAGTCACAATGTAGACAACTATTTTTAACTCCTTTGTTGGTGCAAAAATCCTACACTCTACTGATATAAGAGAAAATATCCTTCGACACAAGGTATTCGAATGCCTTTCGAATTGGCAAAAATATGCCTCAAATTCAAGTAATATTCGAACTACAATCATACGACTATCGGTTTGATTGACTTTATCAATTCGTTTAGTGTAATGAGAAAAGAATAGGATCAGATTATACCTTCTTCAAGGCAATGTTCATTGATGTCTTTACCGTGCACAATCGAATTGCAAGAATGATGAGGACAAAGGGTAGGGACACAAATATAATAATCCTTAAGTGGCATTACTTGTTATTTCTTTTTTAGTAGGGTGTATTTGTATGTAGGGTATACTTATAATTAGTGAGTGTTTGAGGGGCCTTTTAGTGAGAGCTTTTGTAATTGGTAGGGAATAGAGTTGGACGCCCACTATATAAGGGGTCTTTGGATTTTGAGGTGACTTAGATGATTTTTGGCAAATTTGGAGAAGGATTTGTAACCCCAGGTTGGGGGAGGGAGAAGTTGGAGCTTGTAAGGAGCTCTTAGTGTGATGTTAGAAAGGAATTCGTATACGTTGAAGGCCTTTCATCTCCTTCCTCTTGGCATGACTCCATCTCCAAGCTAAGTACTTCCTGCTGTTTTTCTACCAAATAGTTCAACAAAAATTCTGTTTCCATCCATCCATCTCGATTCCTATCCAATATTTTCCTAGTCTTAATCATTTTTCTTGCTATATTTCATCAATTCTCGGCCCATTTTATGCATGTTACTATTCATACATTGTTTTGGACTGTAATTGTTGCTTTGGACTGTTTTTTGAGGAATTTCTTCATTCTATTTATGCTCTAAATTGTTATTAATAGCTTCCTACTGAAATTTTGCACTTTCATGAGTGATGTACCTTAAGTCTACATCAAATTTGGTATTAGAGTTAGATCTGGAATAAATTCTCATTTTTCCACGATCCGAAGCTTAAAATTCCGTTCGATCTCCTTGATTGGGTAGTTTGCATTTGACTTTTGTTTCAAACGAAAATAGTGACTGATCAATCACCATTGGTAGTGAATTCATAATGAAATTCTCAAATTCCTATATATATTTTTAAGCTCACAATTTCTTCCAATTTTCCCCATTTTATGTCAATTTCGTAGCATTTTTTTTTTTTTTTTCAATTTTCTGCTTGAAAGAATTACATGTGCCTTTAACCATTTTCAAAAAAAAAATCTGAGCAAAACAAGTTTCCCACCAAGTGCAAACTTCTATAATTTTCATTTTTCGCTCAAATCAATCGCTTTGAATCTGCTTTCCAATGTTTCCCTCAATGAATTCTATTGAATTCTTGTCTTATTCTTGAGTGGATAGTATCTTCCACAAACTGCAGGAACAATCACCATTTTTCAAACTCAGAATTCCAAATAAATTGCCACAGAACTGTTTTTGTGTCAAATTTGTTTTTCAGCAACCAAATTTTCATTGTCATCGTCCATTTTCACCCATTCCGGCCTATTGGATCTTGGTCCAAGCTTCTTTAGAACTGTTGAGGTCCAATTCCCATTTAAAATGTAGAACATCGTTTGATGGTCCCTTGTATGAGTACAAGGGAAATATTCCAAGAGACCTTTTTAATAATAAATGACTCTGCTACAAGGTTTCAAAGAGTCCATCTATTTGTATTTCTCTTATACTAAGGGTTATCTTATGAGGAAGCTATGAGAAATTAGCTGTTGTTTGAGCATTCAAGTTTTCTAGATTTTGATAGTAAGAAATGTTTTAATTCTATATAAAATAAGAACTTATGCTTGTGTAAATTTAGCCAATGATTATGTCATAAAATGAGATTTAATCCAATAGTCACAATGTAGACAACTATTTTTAACTCCTTTGTTGGTGCAAAAATCCTATACTCTACTGATATAAGAGAAAATATCCTTCGACACAAATATAATAATCCTTAAGTGGCATTACTTGTTATTGCTTTGGACTGTTTTTTGAGGAATTTCTTCATTCTATTTATGCTCTAAATTGTTATTAATAGCTTCCTACTGAATTTTGCACTTTCATGAGTGATGTACCTAAAGTCTACATCAAATTTGGTATTAGAGTTAGATCTGGAATAAATTCTCATTTTTCCAAGATCCGAAGCTTTAAATTCCGTTCGATCTCCTTGATTGGGCAGTTTGCATTTGACTTTTGTTTCAAACGAAAATAGTGACAAATTCATAATGAAATTCTCAAATTCCTATATATATTTTTAAGGTCACAATTTCTTCCAATTTTCCCCATTTTATGTCAATTTCGAAGCATTTTTTTTTTCAATTTTCCGCTTGAAAGAATTTCCCACTAAGTGCAGACTTCTATAATTTTCATTTTTCGTGCAAATCAATCCCTTTGAATCTGCTTTCCAATGTTTCCCTCAATGAATTCTATTGAATTCTTGTCTTGTTCTTGAGTGGATAGTATCTTCCACAAACTGCAGGAACAATCACCATTTTCGAACTGAGAATTCAAAAAAAAATTGACACAGAACCTAATTTGTGTCAAATTTGTTTTTCGGCAACAAAATTTTCATTGTCTTCGTCCATTTTCACCCATTCCTATTGGATCTGGGTCCTCCAAAGTTTAGAAAGCTTCTTTGGAACTGTTGAGGTTTAGTGGAGTTGAGCTGCATTTAACCCATAATCTGAAAATATCATTTATTTTTTATAAAATTATACTGCTGAAAAGAATGCAAATTCAAGTGATCCAAAACAAGCAGTATAAAATTTTCTTAGTATAAAAATGATTTTAAGCTTTATCCCTGTATGGGACTTTGCCCCCAATGGAACTTTGCAATTGTGAAACTTACTGCAGTTTATTTGATCATTGGAAGTTAGCCCCACCTGCTTTGACTCTTTAGGAGGCCGATCGATCAAGTGGGTCCCATGTCTTATTACCATTGAATCAAGATCAAGCAAGAGAAACTGATAAAAAAAAGATCAATCAAGATCAAGTGGATTTTCAGCCAGATCATTTGAATTCCATGAACCATAAAATAACTGTACCAGTAATTTACTCCATCCATTGAGATAACTTAATGTCCTTGTAACACTTGATATCAGTGATAAATAAGGGATCTGGATTACAATTAGCCAACAAAAAAAATCAAAAATAAAAAATCTCATCTAACCCATGAATTAGCACACTATTCCAACCCATAATTCTTTTCGAAAGGTTGGACTGTACTAAATTCTTTGCAGCTCAGTCTATCCAGTTTCTTTGGGTGTGACAAATTATGTGGTTAGAACATCAGGGAGAGTGGTTTGAGCTCCAAGAATCTTACCACCCACATCAGGAAAATTTTCATAACCGGGTAACGGCCCAATTCTTCCATCTCTCTCCACCTGAATTGGGTATTTCATCAGGTGACCCTTCATTTCTTTCATATCATCAGATACATATGACTTCCAGTTATCTTTTGCTAGCCGATTTACACGCCTAACACACTTCAATGTCTGTGGTTCGAGGAAAGAATCCTCCAGAGAGCCCAAATGCTCTGCCCAGAGCGACATCCGATACCCATATACCTATAAAAAAACCGTATCACATTGGATTAGTTGTACATTTATAATCACAAGACATCTAAATGATCTTCTTAATACCTGTCTTTTCGGATGTTGAGAACCAATTGTGAGTCAAAATTTGATTATTGGACTCAAATTTACGTTTAATTTTGAGTTCAATAATCAGTTTTTGACTCACAATTGGTTCGAAACATCCGAAAACAACCAGGATTTTAACAATAAAAATCAATAAGATAAGTTCAATGTACAAAAATACAAAATTCTCTATTAATCTTTTTTTTTTGGGTGTAGGAAAGCTTGGGATTGAACCTCCGACCTCCAGGTTGAAGAACAAAGCCTTGACCATTGAGCTAGAGGCTCAATCCCAATTCTCTATTAATCTCGATCAAGCATTATGGTACGAATTTCCATAAGTATAATTGCATAATGTTTGGTCAATCTTTCCAATTTTAAGAATTTACATTCCGTTCATTAAAGATGGGTCTAGAAATTTAATGCCCAAATGTTGAACATCCCTTGTATTATTTCTGATTCATGGATATGTTTTTTTTTTTTTTTTTTTGATGAGTATGGATATGTATTGTTCCCATAGATGTTCCTGAATTTCACTGGACAGATTTGGCTAGTATTGCTTATTTTGTTTTGAATGACTAGTTTTAGCATGGTTAACAGATAAAAGTGTATCAGGATATCTTAGTCATTCTACTTGGTAGAATCATTTTAGCATTATAGATATTTATAAAAGATTTTTATATTTAACCTTATAAATATATAAAAATTCCCCTAGCAAATGAATGGCACAATGCATATGCATTTATTAAGACTAAAAATATTTCAAACCTGGCCATGTGGATGACTCTGCCTTCCAGCCCACGTGTAATTGGGTTGGTAAGCACCCATAGCAATTTCTGTATCCCTTGAACCATGCAATGATCTTTGGTTAATGTTAGCAGATCCCATGAGTACATACTCGTCATCAACTATCATTCCTTTTGCATGAACATAGATCATAAATCTTCGGAACTTGTTGGATAGACACTGCAAAATACGGTTCTAGAGGTAAGACAACTAGTAATAAGCATGGCATTCCATTCTCAAGTTACAAGAAAAATATGCACATTTCTTTTTGAAGTGCTTGAATCTTTCATTTCAAAATAAAATTGAGCAACCACATAAAGCTAAGGCCCTATTCATTTAAGAATATGACAACCGATTGTGAGTGCCAAACTGATTATTAGACTCAAATTTAAACGTAATTTTTGTTAGAGAAATAATTATGTATCTGTTGGAAAGAAAAAGAAGTAACCAGTTTGCTTCAAGGCGCGAAATCGCTTTCCTTAAGACAGATTTCGCCCCCACTAGAAGTGTGCAAAGGGGATCCGCGAACTGCCTCCAAGATACAATGAAGCCAGTAGGAATGTCCTACTAATTTGACGACGCTATGCACAAGCGGAGTCAAATCCGAAATGCCCTTAGAATCTTACAAGCCTGAGAGAATCAGTCTAATTTCTGTTACTGCAGTATAACAGTAATTAGATAAACAATAAGAAAATAGTTTAGTAAAACGAATTTTGGTGGGAGCAAGAAAGAGAGTATAATGCACTAGAAGTCTTAAGAATTTATCCAGAAATGGGTAAATTCGATTGTTCTTTGAAATGGTTGGGTTCTGCAACTTTTATAGAGCCTCTGGTGTCTTTTCAGTGTGAAAAGCACCCCTGTATAGAGTCTTTCCAGATCGGTTTGAATTCTGGCCGTTAGATCGCGCCCATACGCGATTCAACGAACCAGATCAATCCTAGAGAGTCTGTTGGGATATTTAAATTCCCGTCCTCCCATCTAACCGTTAGATGATCCATCTATGGTACAGATCGCACCCCTTAGATCCTTGACCGTTGGGAAGGGACACAACCCAATGGATCGCACCCACTGACCGTTGGAGCACTGGGCCCGCTGGGCCGACCGTTGTGCTCGAATCAAAGCCCAACCCAATCGAACTATTCGACACTGGGCTTGGGCTTGATGGGCCTTTGAACTATTCGGCCCACCCACTAGACCGATCCACAATCGTCTAGATCCAACGGTCCAGATCAGATCTGGAAAAATTAAAGGCTCCAATCGCTCCTCGCTACGATGCGGCGTGCGAAGTGCAAAGTGCGCCTAAAAAAGCGCCAATAAAGCGCCACTATGCGCCCTATAGCCCATTGCCCACGCCGCGCGTGCGTGTGCGCGTGCGCGTGCGCGAACGGTGCGTTGCACCGTCCCGCGGGTCCAACCATGGGTTCAACCCAAAGTGCAATCAAACAAGTAATAGAAAAGTGTAGTGCTTTATAAGCCCTTCTCTTTCTTTTCTCTCATCCGATTTGGGACTATCTTTTCAACTACATTACACTATTCTCTTTCTCTTGCAAAAAGCAACTATTTCCAAAGAAAAGTTTTTCTTTTTCCAAAACACACTTAAAGAAAATATTTTCCAAAAATTGTTTTGACCAAAAACACTTGATTTTGAAAAATCTTTAACAATCCCCCACCATTTTCAAAATCAAAAAAGATTTTCTCATCAGGCTTGGAATTTTTATGCATAAATAAAGGTATCTTTCGATTTGAACCTTTACTTAGTGAAAACACATCAAAGTTAACCAGAATTGCATAGTAGACATGTCTTTGAACTAGCGATTCTATTTGGTTAACCGGACACATCTCACACATAAGAATTTATCTCTTTAGGCAATTTCTAAAAAACCGACACATGAATTGGCCTTGTGTCTATATCTTGGTTTCATGAGTGCTCTAGAAACTAGCCAGGTCTCATAGGAAGCGGCACCACTCCCACACTCACATAGGTAGACTTATCAAGAGTGCCCCTGTAACTATAACACTCCAACACTTTGTTATAAGTCTATTAAGAGCTCAAATGCTCAGCCTTTCCCTTTTATACATTACAGGTACCAAGCACTTTACCTTGGGATGGAAATATAATATATATTATAGTGCTTGCAATCACTCCATATGATGTACTTTGACTCATTGAACTCAAGACTTGATATTTATTCAAGTGTTGAGTCGAGGTTCCATCATTGGTAGCTAGGTGAAGGGTTAAGTTGGCTTAGCTGTGCACAAAGAGCACAGGGGAGAGTATCAAAGGTGGATTCGTCTTACAAATTTTGAGACCATCCGATCAATTGTCCGAATGGGATCAAATGCTACAAGAACGATTGGTGTATTCCATGATCTAAATCCGAAGGAAACAATAGAACCGGAGATCATCACCAACTATAGGAAGATGACACAGGAAAACAGAGGGAAAGATTTCATAAGGTGTATTTGTAGAATGAGTAGCACACTCCTTGCGAAACTCCTACTCTCCTTGGGAGTGAGTTGCACAGAGAGAATGCAACTCCAACTCATATGAGGAATCCTAAGAGTCTTACAAGGATTCCCAGGTTGAGTAGCTTAGTGGGACCCACATGGACGTCCTATTAACTCCAACTTGTTCCACTTGTCCATGGTGGGGCACACTAGCAACCGCAAAACTCATCCGATTCTCTCCATTGAAAGTGTTTTCTTCACACTGAGAAATAGAGCATGCGACTAACATGAGTTTCTCTTCTTGGGATAGTATCATGGTATGTTTCTATCTAACTAATTTTGATACATCTAACACTTTCCCTAGACATATTTGGCTATGTCTGATTGAGCAGTTTCTAATCCTTCAGGATCATGTCAACACTCAGAATAATGCCCACCCAGTATGCAACTACAAACTTCTAGAAAAACAAACATATTATATAATAGTACTCATATAGAGGAGTACATAATAGTATTAAAAAACAATGAAGAAAACACAGATTTGCTGCAAAAGATCTAGTTAATGCTTACATCTTAACCAAAGAATATGTTACCAAAGACTCTTCCTCCATTCCTCTTGTCGTTTAGCTTCAGAACAATTCACTTCCCAGACATGCCCCTTCCAACCGCACCAGTCATGACCATAAGAAACATTTTAGAGTAACATATATCAAACTTCTACTTCACAACATAGTCACGAGTCAATGAGGGCATAAAGGTTACCTTCATAACCAATAGTACCACACAATAAGGAAACAGGGGATCCTTCACTTGCTTTTATGGGTTAACATTAGGTTGATATATGGGAGACGTAGTATGATCATGGTTTCCATATTTAGAATGATGGAACTTTGGTGTCTAGGGCACATAATAAGGAAGGGAAGAGTTAAGGTAGATCAACAAAAGATAGCTTCGATTCAAAATTGGCCTCCGTCCATCACCTTGATTGAATCGCTTGAGGACAAGCAATCTTGGGAGGGAAGGACTAGTAATGTCTCCCTTTTTGAAATAGGGTTTAATGTAGGGTAGGATTGTGGGCCATCGCTCTCATTTTTGTTACAAGTAAAAATTGTTGTTTTAACAGTCATAAGGGTCTAATCTGGGTTAGGATTGGCATGTAAACAAATATTATTTTCAACCATCTAGTCATAAAGGATAGACAATTCCATTCCTTTGGTGTCAATAATTGATAATGGGGGTGATAACCGATTCTTGTTCGTACATGTGCAAGAACTAAAGATTCTCGTAAAATTAACTAGCTAGGAGCTATATGCAAACACATGGTGTTGGAACTAGGGTTGGCGTAAAGGGTTGCAAGTTTATCTCTGATGGGTGGTCCAGTTAGGACTAAATACGGTCACAATATTTCAATCATGCGTGCGAGAATTTGAAGTAAAAAAAAAAAAATTATTAATGCTTACAAGTCCGCAATATACTGGATGGAGCCAATTTTCGAGCAAATGGTGTAATTATCAAATAAGATTTCAAATTATAAATCTAATTTCAGAAGGGACTTTCAAGGATAGACCAATTTGCTATTTCTTGGGTGAGTAGTTTAGTAGCAAATAGTATAAATACATAAGGATGTGCATTTGTAATTTAGTGCATAGGGATAGGGGTGTCAACGGATCCACCTATGTCACAGTCACGATCCATTCAAATTCCTTATCGGTCGGATCGGATTCGGATTGTTCTTCGGATCCTACTTTCCACGTCACGATCACGATCCATTTTAAATCAGACCGTCCATCGGAGTGTCCTATTATGTCCTACTAAGCTTAGTACACAATTAATTTTTTTTTAAAAGAGTTAGAATGCCAGTCCACTATTTTTGGGTCAAAGGGGATCCAACACAAGGCCTTTCATATGGACGGTTGACAGCATTCAAATGTTGGACCCACTTACTAAGCCCAACGACAGGCAATTTCTTAGAAAGACATTTCGTGGCTCAGTTTTATGGGAGAGAACCGCCTTCAGATGAATTAAATGACTGATCCACTAAATTGGTTAGACAGCCCATCTAACGTTGGATCCTATTATGACTATGCTCCAAGGCCTGATTATAGGGGCTCTAAAAACAAGTGGATTGCTCATCAAATTATGGGGAAATGATAATTTTCACCGGTCCCCATTAGCCTATGTGAATACCTAATTTGTTTCTCTCTACAACCATGTATTGTCATCTACAACACAGAGGCCCTCAAGACCCTCTATTAGGAAATCAAGATCACGCTTATATATATCACTAGTAAGAAACCCCATGCAATCCACGGCGCAACTAAAGAAAATATGCTTTAAAATTGTTTTAATGAAAAAATATGCATCCATTAAGAAGATACAATTTGAAAATGCATGTTCTACCAAACAAAATTTTCTGGTAGGTAAGCATAGGTTAGGCAGGACCTTACTAGTGTATTAAGGTAAAATGATATTACAATCGAAAGTGCAAAGCAACAACTCTATCTTCTAGATACAGTATTTAAAAGAAGAAGAAATACAAAAGGTTTTAGATAATACATAGTCTTCCAACTATCCCTAAAAATAGAACTAATAGATAGGGGGAAAATTGGATTCAAATTTATCCAAATTCTTCAATTCTTTGTATGGAAGAAATTTTCCTTGCATAAGATGAGTGGGGGAGATGCTTATGCTTAGATGAATGTGCGGCCACACAAGTTTAATTTTTCTTTTTCTTCCTATTTGATGTACCAGTTGTGCTCTTCACCCACAGCCTCCTCTCTTATATTTTGCAAAGGATTTGTAGGTTTTATCCAAAGATTAGTGTATATACTAACTTAAGAAATGCCCGAATCACCTAATTAGGGTGAGGACGAAAATACCCTCCCTCTAAAGGGAAGGGACGAATTTCAAATGGGGATATTCCAAGGTATTTCAGAGTTGTACTGGTTTTGTGTTGGTGTTGTACCGGTTGTGAAGCCAGGTCAAGGGGGGTGAATTCATCCTTAGAAGGGGTGAATTTACCAGCACCCTCAGAATATCTGATTCGAACTTCTTGAAAATATCTATGGGGACTTAGTTACCTTAAAATGATATTGGGGTATATTGTGAGATTGGGGTATATTGATTTGTCATATAATATGTGCCCCAATTTAGTGAATGGAGAGTTTAGGAATGAGGACTTAGTGGCTTAGGGATTAAATCTCATTTTAATGAGATAATCATTGGTATAAAATCACACTGTTAATGAGCACGAGTTCTTAGTTCATACAAAATTAAAACACTTACAACAAATGTAAACATATCAATTACTCAATCAAAAGCTAAATTCTCATAGTTTCCTAAAAGGATAAC
This sequence comes from Tasmannia lanceolata, assembly GCF_043159265.1. Lineage (NCBI taxonomy): Eukaryota > Viridiplantae > Streptophyta > Magnoliopsida > Canellales > Winteraceae > Tasmannia > Tasmannia lanceolata. The sequence goes on from NW_027518693.1 coordinate 2,378,802, forward strand.
ACTCTTATTAAGCTTAAGATAAAGACAAACATACACTTTGAACTTCACAACAGACACAATAACAAAATCTAAACAACAATAGCCAAAACGACAACTTATTTCTCTTAAGAGAAAGACAAACAGATGCACCCTTATTTAGCTTAAGAAAGACAAACAGATGGACTCTTTCAAACTTCAAAACAGAGTCAATTTTCTTTTAAAAGCTCTTAGGAAATTTCCCTTTACCCACGAGTTCGGAGTAAAAGGAACCATCAAAGCATAGTCTCCATTTTCAAAGGGGAATTGGATCAACAAGCAATAAGGCGATATAGTCTTTGATCTCATGTGTTGAATCAGTGTATCCATCTCGGTAATGGTATATCATTTCATTCGCACGTGCAAAATTGAGTACCCTAGTAATGACAGGCATCGGAATATGATTCAGATTAATGAATTCTTGGTTGATGTCTTTCCATGCAACGGAAACCATTTCTTGCAACTTCTCATGCGCCTCTAGCTCTGCGGATCTGTGCGACTTCGTGTAGAACGACTTCGTGTAGAACTCCACAACCGAAGGAATGTGTCCTCTTTCTTTTTCAAACTACATGTTCGAAACCCATGAATTATATGCAATATTGTGATAATTAAAACATGTGAAAATACAACTTTTCTCTCTTTCTTTTTTTGAATTCATCATACCTTGCGTGACTGGATATCATTAAGGACTCGTCCCAGTATACAAGTTGACTTAATGATATTGGGGAAGCTATTAATCAAATCAAAGGACTCTTTTTTCACAATTTCATCCATGCCAATGTAAGAAACTATGATCAGAAATGGGTAACCAGCAGTGATTAGCGCAATGTTCATGTACTCCTCAAATGTTGGACGATCCCCTGAGTGAAACCATTTGGCCTCCTCGAAGTAAGCTCTATTCAAACATTTCATCTGGGATAACCAACTGTAGAAAATTACAACTTGGGAAGTATATGTAAGAGGGATAACCAACTGTAGAAAAAAAAAAAACTCAACCAATAAACCATCTTTATTGTCATTTTTAGTGGAGTGTTTGAAAATATGCACTTGGACTAGAACTCGTGCAATGTAAGAGGGAATTCACTTGGGTGAGTCAATGATTGGCAGTAAATTTTTCAATAACTCGGGTGAGTCAAAGGCGTTAGATTGACTTGATACAGCAAAACTCATACTTGGACGAGTACTCTGGACAAGGTAAAAAATGGGAAATGATATATGCGCACCTTTTCATTACTTGGGACACCCAGCTAGAGTGTATCTATGACTGCAAAGGGGCTGATGTACTTCACATTTGAAGGAATGAAGTGACCTGATTGCCACGTACAATGCAGCTGGCTGTCTCAAGCGACGAAAAGATTGAAATCTAACTTAGCAAGCTCTAGCAGTACTTCATTCTTTGTAGACTGTTCTTGGTATAAAGTGATGTATTGTCTTGCATTCAGCCTTGGGAGGCTCTTCTGTAAAGGCAACTCTAGGGATTTCTCTACATGTCTCGCAAGAGTAGGACTTAGGTGGGGTATCATGGACTTGAGGTGCTTTGCGGTAAATGCCAAGGCATTATCTAGTACAATTTCTCCTTGTGTACTAAGATGTGCCGCTTCATATAAATTCAACTTACCTAGTGTATCGTTTGCTAAGATCACATTGAAGTTTCCCTCATCGTCCATAAATTTGAGAAATACATCTGTTTGACAAATAAAATTTTGCGACATTCATCATCAAATATCAAAGATGAAAATGAAAATGATACGCACAAATGTGTGAAAGCACACTAAATTAATAGAACATCAAACAAATAGTTACTCATACCGGATGAGACATTATATCTGTGTTGTCTAAGTAGTCGGAATCGGAGAGAAACATCATTAAGATCATCATCATTGTATCCGCCATTTGTATATGCAATGTAAATCCGGCGTAATGCCTCTTCGATTTGTGTTTCGAAGTGATAGGCCACTCCAAGGAATTCAAGTGTATCGATCAAATTCATTTCTAGGAAGGGATCACTGGAATTGCTTAGCATGCAACTCACTTCTTCTTTCAGTTCTTCAATTCGTTGTCTAGCCAATGCATCAGGCCCCTGGACAAACACCTTACACTTTTAAAAACATCCTACCAGTTTAAAAAGCATGAATCATTATGATTGCTAGATAAACAATGAAAGGGGATTCAAGTAAGGATAATTATGATGACGATGCGGATGAAGATGTTGAAAAGGAATATTTTATACACTAACTAGTGGATACAAAAAACAAACGAAGAAAGCCAAAGTATATATGGAAACTTATCTAGGATACTCACTGTAACACCCAGCCCCAATGCTTGAACTTGTTTTAACTTCTTGAAATGGGTGTCATTACCAAAAATCAAGCTCAGGATTAATTGCTTAGAAATGAGTGTCGTTACCAAAATGAAGCTTGTGAATTTTCTTTGAAATGGGAGTTAATACCAAATGAACTTAAGATTAATTTTATTGAAAATGGTAAAGGGTGCTATTATCATCAATGGAGTAAAGTCCATTAAACACCTTTTAAAAGGCTGCTCATTTTGGAAAGCACATTAAGGTTGACCGTATATAACACCTTCACTAAAGTTAAATTTGGCTTTGAATAGAATCTTCCACTAGTGGGTAGGATTTTTTAGGAATCTCTATCTTTTCAAGATTCAATCTTGATAGGTTTCCTCCTATGGATTTTCAGCTAACAGAAAATAAGGTAGCAAACATTTCAAAAAGGAAAAAGGGAAGGTCAATAATTCCTTGTTTCAAAATATTGCTTGCAACGAAAAGGGCATGTGAGCCACATCGTTTGGGACAGTTCCTATGGGGGGAAATATTGGGATATCATATCTTTAGAAAGGAGCTGCTTCATAGGCTAATTGAAGGTCTTTAATTCTCTATTTAATTAGGATTCTATTCTTAATAAAGTAAGACACTAAATGTAATGGTAACTGCCTAATTGATTTGAATTACTTTCTAGGAAAGAGGGTGCCTCTATACATGAACGAAAATCACTAAAATCTTGAGGGAAATCATATAGAAGGTGAGAAGGGTCGTGAGTTTCAAAATGCACAGAAGCCTTATGATATCTACTTCTACCCAAACTTGCAATGGATTTCTTTTGCCACTTGAAGCTTGCTTCCAAGGTTTAGAAACTGATGAGCCTTACCTTGCAACTCTTGTCTCAAGTAGATTTTTATATTTTTAGCCATTGGAAGCCTCTGCTGCCCTCATCGTGCGGATTCAAGAAATCTGCAAACAACTTATAAAAGTTGCATTTCTTGATAGTTTTATAATAGCATTGGATCTCGCCCATAAACTCCATTCGTTGGTGAATCTCTGCTAATTTAGCAGCCGCAAGTTTCAAACTGGGTACTTCGCTAAAGGAAATTCTTGGAGTAGCGCTTAAAGTAGGTGATCCTACCCTATGTCAGTGTATTATCAAATATTTACATTTAGCTAAGTTGAAAGCTTTCTATTACAATTTTTGCATATCTACTCTCACTTGGAACTTGTTTTGGAGAAGATTCTCACTGACCGTTTTTTAGCATGTCATTCTAAATAGTTGAATGTCATTATGCATGGTATCCTTTAGTCTTGAAATGTTTTCATTCCTATACATAAAAAGCTTTATGAAGAACATGATTTTGAAAACTAGAATTCATGAAGCAAAAATTTGAAAAGCATTTTGTTTACGATATGGTTTTCATAGATTGGGATGGGGGGAGTCCCCTATGGCTTGAAGCGTTTACAAAATTTATGGCACAGTATTGCAAACATTAAATTGCTTCTCTCTATATTTATATACAGTCTTGGTATGGAATGGATTCCGCCAGTAAGGTTGATCTCTGGTGGGGATCTAGTGCCCAACCTGCCAGTGGGTGAGTACACTGGACGTGATCACGTAGACCGGTTAAATTTTATCTACCCGTAAGGTTGATCTCGGGCGGCCAGTAGGGAGTCCTCTGGCTATTGATAATATTACATTGTGCGCTTTAGGACCTGTGAGTCTTGCGAACGAGTGTTCGCCGCGAACGAGTGTTCGCCGCGAACGAGTGTTCGCCTTGGGTTACGCTACTTGCCAATAAGGTTGGAAATTGGCCACAGAGAAGACTGTTAAGTATTTGATTTCCAAGTAGAAAAAAATGCAAAACCAAGTGTTTGAAAATGTATATTCTTTGTCAATGATTTCAAAGTGGAAAACTGCATAACCGAGTGGTTGGAACTGTTTTTGTAAAAACATGTATTTTTCTTATATAGCTTATGTAGAAATGATTTTCTTGATTCTTATCAATTTCTTCATTGGCTAAATTTTATAGCATGTTACCTATTTTCCGCACCAGCATTGTTTTCGTTTTCCTATTAGCTGGCTTGGATTTGGAAAACCGGCTGGGCTGTTAGCTCATTATGTGGTTTAACAATTTTCAGATACAGAGGAGCGACAGTAGACTTGCTGAGATCAGGCACTTGGATTGGAGCTTAGGAAATTTCTTGCTTTCTTTCATTATTCGAGTTAGAGACTTTTGTTACTTTATTAAGGTGATTGTCGTCTAATAAGAATTGTTTGGATTTAGACTTATGGACCTAATCTATATTTGTATTTCATTTGAGCTCTAATTGAGACTAAAATTTTCGCATTTATTAGTTACTCTGAATGTTGAGAATAGTTGATTGTAAAGGAGCCTTGCATGCTTGTGGGGGCGACCCTATGGATATGCGGCGGCTGTCACGTGCGCCTTACCTCGAATTCTGGGTTCGGGGCGTGACACTCACACTAAGCATGTAATCACCTTCAAAATAGAAGAGCTATTAGAATTGTTGGGTCCTAGAGATCTCACCCTCTCCAATGAGGACTTGACTTGTCATTTGATATTTAAATTTTCCACGAGATATGCAAGTTATTTCTCTAATGAGCCAAATTCGAGGACCGAGAATTCCTTTTGCTTTTTTCAGTCACTCAACAATATTTTACTACATATCTAATGCGCTTTCACATTAGCTACATATCTACAAAATTTTCCTCTACCAAGGAGGAGCATATGTAGAAGCCACATTTTGTCATGCCTGGCTTTGCATTTGTTAGTTGTAGTGCTTCAATGATGAATTTTATAGTCTTGTCACTGTTGAATTTAAAATCCTTTGACTAAAATCTTAGTAATCAAGAGACAACTCTAAAACATGTACATCTTTAACAAGTTATTTTATTTTATTGATTTATTTTTTCAAAAGAATCAGTCAGATAGTAGACATCCGAAGTTATTAAAAGGGTATATTCTATGCCATGTTAGATTATACATAAGACCCAAATGCTAAAATGGCCACAAACCCCTTTCAAAATGCCCAACAAATCCAACTTTCAAATGGCATTTGTGATCATAACCAGAAACATGACCTTCAGATCTACCACTACGCAATCGCAAACCCAAAAAAATTAAAAAGTTAGTTAAAACTCTGATAAAATTGTCCGACAAAATCCAATTTTTGAAATATGGGTAGAGTTCTTAGTCGTACATTAACTTAAGTCTCAAGATCTCAGAATTTTAATCCTTATAAAGAAATAAAACCAATGCAATTAGACATACAAGAGATTTCAAGACATACAAGAAAATTCAAAATTCTAAACTTTAAAATTGATTTTATTCTTCTCTCCAAAAGCGCAATGTTTTAATTTCGCTTAAACGTAGGAAAGTTAGGCTAGATCTGTTGGATATTTTTAAAATATTTTATTTTGTAAAATAGAAAAATGAGATTTTACAAAGAGACACTTCTTTTTATGTGAAAATGTATTTCTAATCAAAAGACACTTGTGTTATATATGGAAAGGTGTTGTTTTAAATGAAAGGATTCATTTGAAAGGGTGCTTTCGTGTCTTTTTACCTTCTATGAAAGAAGACTTGGGATCTCATATTTAAAGCGTCTTTCTCCTTTTTATTCTTTCTATTTTCTTGTTATTTAAAGGGCATACTGGTTGCTTTGAACTTGGGGTGCAGCCCTTGTTCTTAGTGTAGGCATTGTATCCTCGGGACTTATTTCCATGGTAGCCACCTGCATAAGTGGGGAAATTAAAGTCTTTAGAGAAAGCCTTTTGCTTGCCTTGCCTACTTCTCTTCCTTTGTTGTAAACATTTTTGTTCATCCACCATACCAATTTGTCCCAACAATTTAAAGACTTTAATTACCCTCCATTTGGTGGCGATTAAAAGACTGGTTCGATTTGGTTATCGATTCGGTGATTGCGGGTAAGAAACTCAATGTAGAATTGGAGAAAGAGGTACGCATTTAGTTTCATATGAATAATTTATTGCTTAGGGCTGTCATTTGGTGATTATCCAAAGTAGCATCAAGCATCGTGCTTGCATCCTTGACAATCAACCGAATGATTGTGATTGCATATACATTCTATTAGTATTTTGGCTAATGGATAATTTAAATTTTAGAGTTTTGTGCACCATACTACTAGAGCGACGTAAAATCTGGCATGTACATTTCATGCATGACATGATTTTTAGAAGTAATTAAGAAAGAGAAAAACAGACACATGGATGTCGGATATGATCAGAGATGAAGGTCATTCTTGTGATGAAGGTTTATTTATGCCTATATATTGATAGATATTGTGTTTCATGCATTATGATTGAGTTATCATCAGTTGGTATTCATATTGTGAATATATGATCGACATAATCATAAAGTGAACATCTTTTTTATTTGAAAATACATGGTTAAAGAGTATCATGTATATAGTAGCATGCTATATAGAGAAATTCTATCTTAAAAATGATATCAAGTTATCTACTTTGAGAAGATAGTATGCATAACTAAAAAAATATTCTGAGCATTTTGAATTTGAGCAAATTCAATATATGATTTGGATTGAAGTAAATCCAAGATTACAAGTTAGATTTGGATTTGAAAATCTAAGCAAAGAGATGAGATTTGGATTGAAAATCCAGAATGAAGGACGTGATTTGGATTCAAAGAAATCCAAGAGCATAAATGTGATAATATTCCATGAGATTGGAGAAGTGACACTGAGAGTCACTAAAGGTAAATTATTTTATCCATGAAGTCGGAGTAAGTGGCAATATATTGCTACTAAACCGGTAAAATTTTTAACACGGATAATAGTATTTCCTGAGAAATGTTTTATCTTCTCAAGAAGCTAGTGAAATCAATATTCAATATTGTCTATGAGAAAATTAAAATACATATCCATATCCGAAAAACTAGTAAGGAAAGGGGAGTGGCCACCCTCTTACTAAAGTGTTATTCAGTGATGAAATAATCAAGTGATAGAATATGGAAAACCTCGAGGGAAATGGGATTATTTCCAATAAGTAAGGCATCCGAGTGAAAGCCTACTCTCTAATGGTGATAGTTTTCAAATACATAATGGTATGCGATCACTCTTCACATTAAGAGTTCAAAGGAGATCACTGAGAGAGAGAGATTTTTATATGGTGCCCAAGCATGATTGCTATTGAACTATTCTTTAAATTTACAAAAAAAAAAAAAACAGAGAGAAGAAAAAAGAAAATAATTATGATTATGACCAAAATAATTTCATTGTTATCGGTAATGGATGACATCTACGATGTGCATGGTACATTGGAGGAACTCCAACTATTGACCAATGCGATCCAAAAGTTTGAAATTTGGATCTTATGATCTTTCTCGTCTTCTTTAAACGTTTCTAATCTCTACATGCGTGATTTGTGTTATTCTTTAGGTTTCTTAGATCTAAAAAACCTTATAGGTTTCTTAGATCTAAAAAAACTTATTTAATGCTAAAATGTATGTTCTTAACTTTCAGGTGGGATGTTGGGGCAATGGATAAGCTACCAGAGTACATGAAAGTATATTTTCACGCACTCCTCAATACTATCTCAGAAATTGAGGAGGGATTAATGCCAGATGAAAAATATCGTGCGCCCTACTTGAAAGAAGCTGTATGATATGCATTGCTATTTTTTATCCACTTCAAGATATTATAACTACATCTTTCATTAAATCACTATTTAAATATATTTAAATACTCTCCGAGTAAGTCATTGACTCACATGAGTCAATTCCCTTTACCTTGACCAAGTTCTCATCCAAGTATTAGTTTTTCCCTACCCCCCAAGTCATTCAAAACTCCTTTAACATGCATAAGTTAATGAAAATTTGATTGTACCAACCATTAACTTGCCTAAGTCAACTCCCTTTTACGCCGGCCAATTTCTAGTCCAAATTTGAGTTTTGAAACACTGCAGTAAACTGATAAGAGAGATAGGGTTGAATCTCGGGTCGGGTTTTTCACAACCCTGCCCTACCCTACCCGAGAATTATCTGGGGTCGGGTCCCTTCATTATGGAAACCCATAATTCATAAACCCTACCCTACCCGAGATAGTTTCTCGGGTTGGGTCGGGTTTTTAAAGTTTAGCTTACAATAGTGATTAATTTCAAATCTTCACACCGAAAATCTCTAAATTTAAGTTCTCAAGTGGATAAATTTAGGAAAGAACTACTTTTTCACGTCACAAACCTTATCACTTCAATGAAAAATATTATATCAGTATACTTGAAAATAATTTGGCATGTTATTTAAGAGATATTTAAGAAAATCATAGCACACCTATTAGAGTCGGGCCGGGTTTTTTTTTTTTTTTCTTTAAACCGTACCTGATTTGTGGTAGGGTTGGGATTTTCAACATGAAACCTGACCCAACCCAAGACCTATGATTTCTAAACTCGACCCAGGATATTTTCAGTTCAGGTCGATGTGGGTCGGGTAAAACCGTCCCAAGTTGCAACCCTAATAGTTTATGCTTACTAAACTTTTATATATTATTACATGTATTTCTCAAGTTCTAATTTTCTTCAGTTGGTTATCCCAGATAAAATGTTTGAATACAGCCTACTTCAACGAGGCCAAATGGTTTCACTCTGGGCATCATCCAACATTTGAGGAATACATAAACACCGCGCTGATCAGTTCTGCTTACCCACTTCTTATCATAGTTTCTTACATTGGGATGGATGGAATTGTGAAAAAAGAAGCCTTTGATTGGATTAATAGCAACCCCAATCTCGTTAGGTCGGCTTCTATAGTTTGTTGACTCGTTGATGATATCCAATCACACAAGGTATGATGAATTCATAGAAAAAAAAAGAGAGTCCTATTTTCAACATTTGTAACTTGAGCACCAATAATTTTTGTGTTCAAACATGTAGATTGAACAAGAAAGAGGACACATTTCTTCTAGTGTGGAGCTCTACATGAAGGAGCACAGTTGCACAGAGATGGAGTCATGTGAGAAGTTGCGAGAAATGGTTTCCGTTGCGTGGAAAGACATCAACAAAGACTGCATTAAACCAACTCCTGTTCCGATGCCTCTCATTATTCGGATTGTCAATCTTGTTCGTGTGATCGAAGTCTTATACCAGTACAGAGATGGATACACGAATTCAACACATGAGACCAAAGAGCGTATCACCTTAGTGATGGTTGATCCAATTCCCATTTAAAATGTAGAACATCGTTTGATGGTCCCTTGTATGAGTACAAGGGAAATATTCCAAGAGACCTTTTTAATAATAAATGACTCTGCTACAAGGTTTCAAAGAGTCCATCTATTTGTATTTCTCTTATACTAAGGGTTATCTTATGAGGAAGCTATGAGAAATTAGCTATTGTTTGAGCATTCAAGTTTTCTAGATTTTGATAGTAAGAAATGTTTTAATTCTATATAAAATAAGAACTTATGCTTGTGTAAATTTAGCCAATGATTATGTCATAAAATGAGATTTAATCCAATAGTCACAATGTAGACAACTATTTTTAACTCCTTTGTTGGTGCAAAAATCCTACACTCTACTGATATAAGAGAAAATATCCTTCGACACAAGGTATTCGAATGCCTTTCGAATTGGCAAAAATATGCCTCAAATTCAAGTAATATTCGAACTACAATCATACGACTATCGGTTTGATTGACTTTATCAATTCGTTTAGTGTAATGAGAAAAGAATAGGATCAGATTATACCTTCTTCAAGGCAATGTTCATTGATGTCTTTACCGTGCACAATCGAATTGCAAGAATGATGAGGACAAAGGGTAGGGACACAAATATAATAATCCTTAAGTGGCATTACTTGTTATTTCTTTTTTAGTAGGGTGTATTTGTATGTAGGGTATACTTATAATTAGTGAGTGTTTGAGGGGCCTTTTAGTGAGAGCTTTTGTAATTGGTAGGGAATAGAGTTGGACGCCCACTATATAAGGGGTCTTTGGATTTTGAGGTGACTTAGATGATTTTTGGCAAATTTGGAGAAGGATTTGTAACCCCAGGTTGGGGGAGGGAGAAGTTGGAGCTTGTAAGGAGCTCTTAGTGTGATGTTAGAAAGGAATTCGTATACGTTGAAGGCCTTTCATCTCCTTCCTCTTGGCATGACTCCATCTCCAAGCTAAGTACTTCCTGCTGTTTTTCTACCAAATAGTTCAACAAAAATTCTGTTTCCATCCATCCATCTCGATTCCTATCCAATATTTTCCTAGTCTTAATCATTTTTCTTGCTATATTTCATCAATTCTCGGCCCATTTTATGCATGTTACTATTCATACATTGTTTTGGACTGTAATTGTTGCTTTGGACTGTTTTTTGAGGAATTTCTTCATTCTATTTATGCTCTAAATTGTTATTAATAGCTTCCTACTGAAATTTTGCACTTTCATGAGTGATGTACCTTAAGTCTACATCAAATTTGGTATTAGAGTTAGATCTGGAATAAATTCTCATTTTTCCACGATCCGAAGCTTAAAATTCCGTTCGATCTCCTTGATTGGGTAGTTTGCATTTGACTTTTGTTTCAAACGAAAATAGTGACTGATCAATCACCATTGGTAGTGAATTCATAATGAAATTCTCAAATTCCTATATATATTTTTAAGCTCACAATTTCTTCCAATTTTCCCCATTTTATGTCAATTTCGTAGCATTTTTTTTTTTTTTTTCAATTTTCTGCTTGAAAGAATTACATGTGCCTTTAACCATTTTCAAAAAAAAAATCTGAGCAAAACAAGTTTCCCACCAAGTGCAAACTTCTATAATTTTCATTTTTCGCTCAAATCAATCGCTTTGAATCTGCTTTCCAATGTTTCCCTCAATGAATTCTATTGAATTCTTGTCTTATTCTTGAGTGGATAGTATCTTCCACAAACTGCAGGAACAATCACCATTTTTCAAACTCAGAATTCCAAATAAATTGCCACAGAACTGTTTTTGTGTCAAATTTGTTTTTCAGCAACCAAATTTTCATTGTCATCGTCCATTTTCACCCATTCCGGCCTATTGGATCTTGGTCCAAGCTTCTTTAGAACTGTTGAGGTTTAGTGGAGTTGAGCTGTATTTAACCCATAATCTGAAAATATCATTTAACAGTACCTGCCCTTCTTTTATAAAATTATACTTCTGAAAAGAATCCAAATTCAAGTGATCCCAAACAAGCAGTATATAATTTTGTTAGTATAAAAATGATTTTAAGCTTTAGCCCTGTATGGGACTTTACCCCCAATGAAACTTTGCAATTGTGAAACTTACTGCAGTTTATTTGATCATTGGAAGTTAGCCCCACCTGCTTTGACTCTTTAGGAGGCCGATCGATCAAGTGGGTCCCATGTCTTATTACCATTGAATCAAGATCAAGCAAGAGAAACTGATAAAAAAAAATTAACTACAGGATTTTCAGCCAGATCATTTGAATTCCATGAACCATAAAATAACTGTACCAGTAATTTACTCCATTCATTGAGAAAACTTAATGTCCTTGTAACAATTGATATCAGTGATAAATAAGGGATCTAGATTACAATTAGCCAACAAAAAGAATCAAAAATAAAAAATCTCATCTAACCCATGAATTAGCACACTATTCCAACCCATAATTCTTTTCGAAAGGTTGGACTGTATTAAATTCTTTGAAGCTCAGTCTATCCAGTTTCTTTGGGTTTGACAAATTATGTGGTTAGAACATCAGGGAGAGTGGTTTGAGCTCCAAGAATCTTACCACCCACATCAGGAAAATTTTCATTACCGGGTAATGGCCCAATTCTTCCATCTCTCTCCACCTGAATTGGGTATTTCATCAGGTGCCCCTTCATTTCTTTCATATCATCAGATACATATGACTTCCAGCTATCTTTTGCTAGCCGATTTACATGCCTAACACACTTCAATGTCTGTGGTTCGCGGAAAGAATCCTCCAGAGAGCCTACTAAATGCTCTGCCCAGAGCGACATCCGATACCCATATACCTATAAAAAAACCGTATCACATTGGATTAGTTGTACATTTATAATCACAAGACATCTAAATGATCTTCTTAATACCTGTCTTTTCGGATGTTGAGAACCAATTGTGAGTCAAAAATTGATTATTGGACTCAAATTTACGTTTAATTTTGAGTTCAATAATAAGTTTTTGACTCAAAATTGGTTCTCAAAATCCAAAACAACCAGGATTTAAACAATAAAAATCAATAAGATAAGTTCAATGCACTAAAATACAAAATTCTCTATTAATCTTTTTTTTTGGGTGTAGGAAAGCTTGGGATTGAACCTCCGACCTCCCGGTTGAAGAACAAAGCCTTGACCATTGAGCTAGAGGCTCAATCCCAATTCTCTATTAATCTCCATCTAGCATTATTGTACGAATTTCCATAAGTATAATTGCATAATGTTTGGTCACTCTTTCCAATTTTAAGAATTTACATTCCGTTCATTAAAGATGGGTCTAGAAATTTAATGCGCAAATGTTGAACATCCCTTGTATTATTTCTGATTCATAGATATGTGTATTTTTTTTATGAGTAAGGATATGTATTGTTCCCATAGAAGTTCCTGAATTTCAGTAGACAGTTTTGGCTAGTATTGTTTCTTTTGTTTTGAATGGCTAGTTTTAGCATGGTTAACAGATAAAAGTGCATCAGGATATCTTAGTCATTTACTTGGTAGAATCATTTTAGCATTATAGATATTTATACAAGATTTTTATATTTAACCTTTTAAGTATATAAAAATTCCCCTAGCAAATGAATGGCACATTGTCTATGCATTTATTAAGACTAATAAAATTTCAAACCTGGCCATGTGGATGACTCTGCCTTCCAGCCCACGTGTTTGGGTTGGTAAGCACCCATAGCAATTTCTGTATCCCTTGAACCATCCAATGATCTTTGGTTAATGTTAGCAGATCCCATGAGTACATACTCGTCATCAACTATCATTCCTTTTGAATGAACATAGATCATAAATCTTAGGAACTTGTTGGATAGACACTGCGAAATAAGGTTCTAGAGGTAAGACAACTAGTAATAAGCATGGCATTCCATGTGAAAAAATGGTGCAAATTGCCTAGATTAATGGGTGACAAAACCAATTCCCTATATGTATCTAAATATGCTCAACTTTTAGTCTTTTACTATGACATAAATTTTTTTTAAAAAGAAAAAGATTCTCTTCCAAGAAAGAATTAGGATTACTAACAAGGTTCATGCTTTCCAAGACAGTAAAAATTCAAATAATCTTCTGGATTAGCATCATAAGATAAACCTGCTTTCATATTTGACACTTTCAAAATAATATCTCAAACAGAAGCAATTCAGGTGACGAATTTGCGATATAAATCATGTTTATGTCTAGATATCAAAAACATATTAAAAAAGAAGCAATTCAGGTGTGCCGCATATGATAATATACTTGACGAATTCAAAAGAATGATTTTAAAATGGTTATTGGAATCATCACATATTGCCAAGCATTTATTAAAAGAATTTATGGAAACTGAAAAGATGGAAATGCTGGTGAATGGATTATCAGTTGGCATGTAAACAAATATTATTTTCAACCATCTAGTCATAAAGGATAGACAATTCCATTCCTTTGGTGTCAGTAATTGATAATGGCAGTGATAACCGATTCTTGTTTGTACATGTGCAAGAACTAAAGATTCTCGTAAAATGAACTAGCTAGGGGTGTCAACGGATCCACCTATGTCACAGTCACGATCCATTCAAATTCCTTATCGGTCGGATCGGATTCGGATTGTTCTTCGGATCCTACTTTCCACGTCACGATCACGATCCATTTTAAATCAGACCGTCCATCGGAGTGTCCTATTATGTCCTACTAAGCTTAGTACACAATTAAATTTTTTTTAAAAGAGTTAGAATGCCAGTCCACTATTTTTGGGTCAAAGGGGATCCAACACAAGGCCTTTCATATGGACGGTTGACAGCATTCAAATGTTGGACCCACTACTAATGCATCCTACTAAGCCCTAAGCCCTAAGCCCAACGACAGGCAATTTCTTAGAAAGACATTTCGTAGCTCAGTTTTACGGGAGAGAACCGCCTTCAGATGAATTAAATGAATAAGACGAAATCTTCCAGCGTTGTATGCAAACAGATCTAAGTGTAGTTTCTGATCCACTAAATTGGTTAGACAGCCCATCTAACGTTGGATCCTATTATGACTATGCTCCAAGGCCTGCTCTAAAAACAAGTGGATTGCTCATCAAATTATGGGGAAATGATAATTTTCACCGGTCCCCATTTCTCATAAAAACCTTCCCTCCACATTTCCCAGGAAACGCAAGAATCATTTCACTCTACCATTTATTTTCTTAAATATAATTTCGTGCAACGCAAGTTGAAGTATCCAAAATAATACATCCAATACAGCAATGACTACATAAGATAAGTTCAGTCCAGTCCATTTCCTTCAGTTTCTCACTGGTAGCCGAATTAACAAGTTCAGAAGCCATTTGCCCTCAATCTTAACAACACTCGCACCTCGAGCAGAATCACGAAATATGAAAAGCAGCTCTTAATGGGAAGATTTGATCTTTCCTGCAGTAATTACAAGATGGGGACAAAAGAATATAAAATTAATTACAGGTGCAAGTTCATCCTATCACTTTTTAATCTAGAAATCAAATAAAATAAAACATATACTAATCGAGTTTCACTAAAAACATGACACCAAGATATCATCACAAATTCGAATAATCGTGAAAGAAGCTTACATTAGCTTAGTATTGGGTCCAACTTAATCTTCTTGATCCCTGTATCTAAAGCTTCAATAGAGAAGTTGTTTTCAATAAAACAATGATTCTAATAAGAAAACAAAAATACCCTTGTTTAACGATTAAATTTTCAAACAAATGCCATTGTCAGTAAAGGAGGGTCCCTCTGTCACTTAGAAAACAGTACCATGGTCCATATTAGATTTTGGATTGATTTACCGTTGCTAGATCACACTTGGCCTGTAGGACTCTCATACGAAATTTTTTCTGGTAGGTAAGCATAGGTTAGGCAGGACCTTACTAGTGTATCAAGGTAAAATGATATTACAATCGAAAGTGCAAAGCAACAACTCTATCTCCTAGATACAGTATTTAAAAGAAGGAGAAATACTAAGGTCTTAGATAATACGTAGTCTTCCAACTATCCCTAAAAGATGGGGGAAATTTTGGATTCAAATTTATCCAAATTCTTCAATTCTTTGTATGGAAGAAATTTTCCTTGCATAAGATGAGTGCAGTGGAGATGCGAATGCTTAGATGGATGTGCGACCACACAAGTTTAATTTTTCTTTTTCTTCCTATTTGATGTACCAGTTGTGCTCTTCACCCACAGCCTCCGCTCTTATATTTTGCAAATGATATGTAGGTTTTATCCAAAGATTAGTATATATACTAACTTAAGAAAAGCCCGAATCACCTAATTAGGGTAAGGACGAAAATACCCTCCCTCTAAAGGGAAGGAACGGATTTCAAATGGGGATATTCCAGGGTATTTCAGAGTTGTACTGGTTTTGTGTTGGTTTTGTACCGGTTGTGAAGCCAGGTCAAGGGGGGTGAATTCATCCTTAGAAGGGGTGAATTTATCAGCACCCTCAGAATATCTGATTCGAACTTCTTGAAAATATCTATGGGGACTTGGTTACCTTAAAATGATATTGGGGTATGTTGATTTGTCATATAATATGTGCCTCAATTTAGTGAATGGAGAGTTTAGGAATGAGGACTTAGTGGCTTAGGGATTAAATCTCATTTTAATGGCAACGATAATTTGTGGAAAGCTTGAACAAAATCGACATGGTAATCCAGAAGTCTTGCACGATGAAAAAGAAAGACGAAAAAGAAAACGAGCAGAAAAGAACGGAGAAAGAAAGAAGAGAGAAGAAAAACCGAAGAAACCACAAAAGAAAGCCGTCATTGATTTTCTGCGTCGTCGAGTTCGTCGCCTAAAAATCCGTCATTCCTCTCGACACATCCAACACCAGCATGAAAATCCTCTCCCACAACCATCCGTGCATCAATAGCCAAACCGTTCCAAAAAATCGAAACGAATGAGCTTTGATGAACGGTCCGGTGAGACTAGTTTTAAGGTGGAGCCGCGTAAGCTCTTGATGACGACATGTGCAATAATGACTAATCAGAAGACGAAGGGAAGAAGAAAGTGACGCAAGATCTCATTTTTCTCTAACCAGTGCTTAATCTTCAACCTTGAGGACAAGGTTGATTTCAAGGCAGGTGGAATGATACGTACCTAGATGGGTCCCACTTAGTGTAATAGATTAATTAGATATTTTAGTGAATAAGATCATATCTTGATATATTTAGTAGTTAGGTTAGATTAGGATAGTCTCTAATTAGCTATTTCTATTCTTATAATAAGATCTTTCTATATTTATCATTTTCTATGTTTATTTGTAAGTGCTTTATATAAGCACATACTAATGTTAATGAAGGAAGAAACTAGTTTGAGAAATTGTGTCTTGTGCACAAAGGAGGACGGATCCTTCCCTCGAAGTGGATCAAGAGGCTGATCTTCCCTCTAAGAAGATCAATCACGCTACGAACCGATTCGGGTACGTAACAATTGGTATCGTTGGTTAAAATCACACTGTTAATGAGCACGAGTTACTTCATACAAAATTAAAACACTTATAACAAATGTAAACATATCAAACACTCAATCAAAAGCTAAATTCTCATAGTTTCCTAAAAGGATG
This sequence comes from Tasmannia lanceolata, assembly GCF_043159265.1. NCBI lineage: Eukaryota > Viridiplantae > Streptophyta > Magnoliopsida > Canellales > Winteraceae > Tasmannia > Tasmannia lanceolata. The sequence continues at coordinate 2,395,877 of NW_027518693.1, forward strand.
ACACTCTTATTAAGCTTAAGATAAAGACAAACATGCACTTTGAACTTCACAACAGACACAATAACAAAATCTAAACAACTCAATAGCCAAAACGACAACTTATTTCGCTTAAGAGAAAGACAAACAGATGCACCCTTATTTAGCTTAAGAGAGACAAACAGATGGACTTTTTCAAACTTCATAACAGAGACAATTTATTGTTAAAAGCTCTTAGGAAATTTCCCTTTTACCCACGAGTTCGGAGTAAAAGGAACCATCAAAGCATAGTCTCCATTTTCACAGGGGAATTGGATCAACAAGCAATAAGGCGATATAGTCTTTGATCTCATGTGTTGAATCAGTGTATCCATCTCGGTAATGGCATATCATTTCATTCGCACGTGCAAAATTGAGTACCCTAATAATGAGAGGCATCGGAATATGATTCAGATTAATGAATTCTTGGTTGATGTCTTTCCACGCAACGGAAACCATTTCTTGCAACTTCTCATGCGCCTCTAGCTCTGTGATTGGATGTCATTAAGGACTCGTCCCAGTATACAAGTTGACCTAATGATATTGGGGAAGCTATTAATCAAATCAAAGGCCTCTTTTTTCACAATTTCATCCATGCCAATGTAAGAAACTATGATCAGAAATGGGTAACCAGCAGTGATTAGCGCAATGTTCATGTAGTCCTCAAATGTTTGGACGATCCCCTGAGTGAAACCATTTGGCCTCCTCGAAGTAAGCTCTATTCAAACATTTCATCTGGGATAACCAACTGTAGAAAATTACAACTTGGGAAGTATATGTAAGAGGGATAACCAACTGTAGAGAAAAAAAACTCAACCAATAAACCATCTTTATTGTCATTTTTAATGGAGTGTTTGAAAATATGCACTTGGACTAGAACTCGTGCAATGTAAGAGGGAATTCACTTGGGTGAGTCAATGATTGGCAGTAAATTTTTCAATAACTCAGCTGAGTCAAAGGCGTTAGATTGACTTGATACAGAAAAACTCATACTTGGACGAGTACTCTGGACAAGGTAAAAAATGGGAAATGATATATGCGCCCATTTTCATTACTTGGGACACCCAGCTAGAGTGTATCTATGACTGCAAAGGGGCTGATGTACTTCACATTTGAAGGAATGAAGTGACCTGATTGCCACGTACAATGCAGCTGGCTGTCCCAAGCGACGAAAAGGGGCGCATTTATCATTACCCTAAAAACAATTGACTAGGGCTGTTCGACTTGGGGAACTTTCGAAGATTGGATTAATGAAAGATATAGTTACTATATCTACTTAGATACATAAATAGCAAACATTAACGATGCATATCATACAGATTCTTTTAAGTAAGTTATACGGTATTTTTCATCCAGCGTTAATCCCTCCTCAATTTCAGAGACCGTGTTAACGAGAGCATGAAAATACCCTTTCATGTACTCTGGTAGTTGATCCATGGCCCCAATATCCCATCTGAAAATTCAGTAAAAATTCACATTTTCAGCTTGAAATTTACATTTTTAGGTCAAAGAAAATATAAAGGAATGACTTTTTAGTTATAAATCTCTCAATTATGGATTGGAAATTTGAAAAGAAGATGAGAATGCAAATCCCAGACCTTTGGATTACATCAGTCAATAGCTGGAGTTCATCCAGTGTACCATGAACGTTGTAAATATCATCCATAATAGATATGAATGAAATTATTTTGGTCAAAATCATTCTAGCTCTGCTATATTGTGGTTCGAAATACACTCCCAATATCCAAAAGTACAACTCCACAACTGTCTCTAGCGAAAGGTAACTTTGTTGGGAGGTCAATATCTATCCACCACCTAAGGAAAAGTATCAACATATCAAGTGCAAAAAACACTAATATTGCTGGACTTCATACAAATTCAGTTCTTGCAATTTGCCTTGAGATGTCTCTTAGCTCTCTTTGATGAATTGACTGTAAGAGATTGAAATCTAACTTACCAAGCTCTAGCAGTACTTCATCCTTTGTAGACTGTTCTTGGTATAAAGTGATGTATTGTCTTGCATTCGGCCTTGGGAGGCTCTTCTGTAAAGGCAACTCTAGGGATTTCTCTACATGTCTTGCAAGAGTAGGACTTAGGTGGGGTATCATGGACTTGAGGTGCTTTGCGGTAAATGCCAAGGCATTATCAAGTACAATTTCTCCTTGTGTACTAAGATGTGCCGCTTCATATAAATTCAACATACCTAATGCATCGCTTGCTAAGATCACATTGAAGTTTCCCTCGTCGTCCTTAAATTTGAGAAATACATCTGTTTGACAAATAGAATTTTGCGTCATTCATCATCAAATATCAAAGATGAAAATGAAAATGATACGCACAAATGTGTGAAAGCACACTAAATTAATAGAACATCAAACAAATAGTTACTCATACTGGATGAGACATTATATCTGTGTTGTTTAAGTAGTCAGAATCGGAGAGAAACATCATTAAGATCATCATCATTGTATCAGCCATTTGTATATGCAATGTAAATCCGGCTTAATGCCTCTTCGATTTGTGTTTCGAAGTGATAGGCCACTCCAAGGAGTTCAAGTGTATCGATCAAATTCATTTCTAGGAAGGGATCACTGGAATTGCTTAGCATGCAACTCACTTCTTCTTTCAGTTCTTCAATTCGTTGTCTAGCCAATGCATCAGGCCCCTGGACAAACACCTTACACTATTAAAAACATCCTACTAGTTTAAAAAGCATGAATCATTCTTATTGCTAGATAAACAATGAAAGGGGATTCAAGTAAGGATAATTATGATGACGATGCGGATGAAGATGTTGAAAAGGAATATTTTATACACTAACTAATGGATACAAAAAACAAACGAAGAAAGCCAAAGTATATGGAAACTTATCTAGGCCGGATACTCACAGTAAGCATGTAATCACCTTCAAAATAGAAGAGCTATTAGAATTGTTGGGTCCTAGAGATCTCACCCTCTCCAATGAGGACTTGACTTGTCATTTGATATTTAAATTTTCCACGAGATATGCAGGTTATTTCTCTAATGAGCCAAATTCGAGGACCAAGAATTCCTTTAGCTTTTTTCAGTCACTCAACAATATTTTACTACATATCTATTGCGCTTTCGCATTAGCTACATATCTACAAAATTTTCCTCTACCAAGGAGGAGCATATGTAGAAGCCACATTTTGTCATGCCCGGCTTTGCATTTGTTAGTTGTAGTGCTCCAATGATGAATTTTATAGTCTTGTCATTGTTGAATTTAAAATCCTTTGACTAAAATCTTAGTAATCAAGAGACAACTCTAAAACATGTACATCTTTAACAAGTTCTTTTATTTTATTGATTTAATTTTTCAAAAGAATCAGTCAGATAGTAGACATCCGAAGTTATTAAAAGGGTATATTCTAGGCCGTGTTAGATTATACATAAGACACAAATGCTAAAATGGCCACAAACCCCTTTCAAAATGCCCAACAAATCCAACTTTCAAATGGCATTTGTGATCATAACCAGAAACATGACCTTCAGATCCACCACTACGCAATCGCAAACCCAAAAAAATTTAAAAGTTCGTTAAAACTCTGATAAAATTGTCCGACAAAATCCAATTTTTGAAATATGGGTAGAGTTCTTAGTCTTACATTAACTTAAGTCTTAAGATCTCAGAATTTTAATCCTTATAAAGAAATAGCGATATAAACTCAGAAGCAAATGAGAGAGAACATTTGGTCAATAATTCTAGCATTTATTTATTGGATGTTTGATGTATTTCACCATGAACAAGCTTGGATAAACTATTTTGCTACAGGCAGTTGTTATTTAAGGACTGTTTATTACCAAAAGTATCAAATTACTTTCTTTTCTTCGTGACAGACTGACAGGACATAGCTGGTTTAAGAGCTCTCTCCGCTATTTGTGGGATAGAAGAAAAAAAAATTTGCTTTTTATCCAGAAAATATTTACATCATTTCTGACACCACTTCTCCCAAAGGATTCATATGATTTGAATGGAAGATTATGAATACTTCACAATTCAGAGACCTACTTATCGTTTAGAAAAAAAGAAAGAGAACTACTTCAATAACAAAGAGAAAGCAGAATGAAAAATCAACATCAGCGCTGCCCCCTCTTCCAAAACTAAGATCTCAAGCATACCTCTGCAAGTTCAGCATAATTAATAGGTAAGACCTCAGCTGAGGGTTCTTGAGAAAGATCTGGAGTAAGCGTAACTTGGGCATCGGCCTTCAGCTCAATGGGGTCCCCAGATGTATTGCAAACTTGAAGCTCAGGACCCACAGTATCCAGCATAACCTGAAAAAAAAATGATGAATTAGACACTAAAGCTATGCAAATAAAAAAACCATGAGAGATTGACAGCATATAGTAAAATAGATAAGTCACTATATCACATTGAGAGGAACCAACATGGTCTATATTATATCATACTGGGAGGAACCAACATGGTCTCTTGCCAGTGAATTATTAAAAGCATTTTAAGTAGATCTAGTTTTGAATGGAGCTGATTTCTTCGAAGGCAAAGATCTAGATTCCAACTTCTGTTGTGGGTCTGTTTGCCTTAGATTTCTTCAAAGGCAACAATCTATTTGCTTTTACAAAAAAAAGAAGAAGAAGAAGCAAATAGAACTTTTTTCCCCTCGGGTTATACAGTCCCTAATGCTGAAATTAAAAAACAGCAGAAGAATGTGCTAATTGTGCGGGAAAGAGAGTCGATCTCTTCTTTTTTATTCTGTTTTTTATATTAGCAAACATTAGAAACAGAAACCAATCATAAAATCTGAATGGCCATGGGAAATAATTCCCAACTTACATGAAATTATCAGAGAAAGAAAGAAAAACAGATTAATTTATCTGATTTCTGAACAGAAAAAATTCCTTCAATATCTATATTCCAGCACATCCCTATAATTTCTGGAATTTATTACCCTTACCATAGCCTGTCCTACATCATAAGAAAAAGGATGATTCATCCTAATACTTGACAGTTAAGTGGTTTCAAACGAAACATTGAACAAATTGAAATAGCAGTAAAAGAATCATCCATAACATACAATACCTCAGTAGGTTAAGACTTCCATTATTATTAATTTTTTTTATCTCTAGTTTGATCTTTAATTCAGTTTTCATCAATGTTTATTCCTGTTAATTTTCTTTCTATAAGCCTACAACAGTTTTATCCTCTGGGTTTAGTTTTATACCTTCTAGAAAAACCATGCAACTTCTGCAATTTCCTGCAATTTTCAGAACTCTTAGTCTATGATTTAGATTATCCGATTTCTAAAAAAATCCTTCAATATCTATATTCCAGCACATCCCTATAATTTCTGGGGATTTATTACCCTTCCTATAACCTGCCTTACATCATAAGAAAAAAAAGAGAGGAAAAAGGACGAACCATCCTAATACTTATGCTCTGTTCGTTTGAGTTTGTGACAACCGATTCTAAGCCTCCTACCGATTATTGGAGTCAAAATTACATTAATTTTGAGTCCAATAATTTGTTTGGCACATACAATCGGTTGTCATAATCTTAAACGAACAGGGCCTTAACAGTTAAGGGGTGGCAAATGAAACACTGAAGAAATCAAAATAGCAGTAAAAGAATCATCCACAACATATAATATCTATATACCTGAACATGAAGATGCTAAATTACATGCTATACTTTCTATCACTTAATGAAAACTAAGACCAACTTTATTAACGTAGTTTTGGAAGAAGCAAGCCTATAAATATGTGAATCTTATGTCAACGAAAGGGTATTTAGCACCTTGCAACATCCATGAAATTTCACTAAAATAGACTAAATAGGACATAAATTGCAACTTACAGCACATAGTTTTTTAACATTTTTCACAGCTATCCTCAGTTTATCAAGAGTTTCCTGGTGGTAGTCATCATTTGACCAAGAGAAATCAAAGCGTGCAACTGTCAATTACAAAATAAAATCACATTAGTCATTGAAATGGAAATAAGTTCCAACTCTGCAATGCATTCTGAGAATCATCCATAATATCACCTGACATTTCTGCTTTTAGGCATTCTTCAATCACTTCAACAGAGCGTGATTTTGGTCCAAGGGTCCCAACAATTTTGGTCAATGATGGGACAAAAGACTGTAGATTTTAAAGGTCATTAGCACAATTCGGGTTAAAATACTAAAGAATTTGCATGTGTTTTTATGCCATAAACTTTATATAAAGAAAATTTCCAATTATTGGGAAAAAGAGGACCTTGGACACAACATTAAATAAAAGAAACAGAGAAAAATTCAATGTAAAACATAAAATGATGCTCTAACTGAGACCTCTGCTGTAAATGGGAGGGGGGGGGGGAGAGAGAGAGAGAGAGAGAGAGAGAGAGAGAGAGAGAGAGATTACTGGCATGGTGGGTGTGAGAACGGAAACGAGACGCACGGGTTCTTCAACCACCATTTGCCCTCCTTGCATTGTATCGTATCGTATCGGAAGAGAGAAACGAGAAAGGAGTTTGGTTTGGTATGATATTTTTTTTGGCGCGGAATTTGGAGAGACAAAAGCCTCTACTTATCGAGGAACTGTTAGAGTGTGCTACCATTCTACCAACCTGAATTGCCAAAATGCCCTTCAAACCATTTGTATTGTTAGAGGTTTGATCCCAACCTACCTACCAAAAAAATATGTAAGATAAGTTAAGGGGGATATTTGACTCCTAGTATTCCAATTATGCAGGGTAAACAAAGGACTTAAATTTAATCACCCTATATATGTTCCACATGCACAACTGGCAATGGACTGGATCACTTAATGCATGGCATCATGAAGTATGCATCAAGCACATTTTAGTGGACCCATGTGGAATATTTGGGCATGATTACCTATGGCATGTCACACGAATGATGCATTAGAGCACACTTTAGTGGACCATGTGGGTTGTTTATCACAAATGAAAGTTTGGCCGAGTGTGGTTAAGGCGCCAGATTTAGAGGGGGCTTGTTCAAATCCCGAGCCCGAACACCCCAAAGCTCGGCTCGGCTCGGTTCATTTGCAGCCCTAAATTGGCATGTCACACGAATGATGCATTAAAGCACACTTTAGTGGACCCATGTGGAATATGAAGCTGTGTCAATTAGATAAATGTTTTTCATCACACTTGATCACACGGCTATGATAATTTGATTAGAATTTTTATACCATAATAGATAAACAATAGCATAGAAATAGATTCTATGACTCCAAGTCCCTCGACAAAATTTTGTGACTAATTCTTTGTTTAGTGGCCTCATAATACACAACAAACCCTACCTGAACAATGAAAGTAGTTGATTCATGCTATTCCATAAGATAGAACCCCCGTAAGTTTGGAAGGCATGGAGATAGAAAGGAGGGAGAGAGATGGTGAGAGGTAATTAAATGGCAGATGAAAGACGGAGAATGCAAAATAAGTTGTAAGGAGTAACGAGGAAGTTTAGTTTTTCTATGCTGAAGAGTCTGATAGTTGTGAAGGTGAATCCTTCCTCGTAAATTCATGAAAGTGCGATAGATAAGGAAGATGAAAAAGAAGAGAGATCAATTTTCCAACCCCATCTCTGAGTACAAATAGAGTGGAGCACACTTATGATATGCCATGGAGGGGTATTGCGGCAAGAGCGTCCCCTTGACAAACATCAGCCACTCATATAGCCCCTTGTATAGTAGATTAGTATATTGATTACTTGCTGTATTAGTATACTTGTATTTCATTATGTAGTTGTCATTTGTCCTTAAAAGAAAATTGTCATTAGGAGTATGTTAAGAAGTTCATATTTTGTAATGGGGATGTCTATATAATGCCTCTTTCCCTCATTTTCAGCAAACTTTTGGAATTTGAAATTAAGAAATAGATATGAGATTTGGAGGGAGAGATCTCTACTTGTGCAGAAATTTTCTGGTGGGATTCTTTTTGAAGAGAAGGTTTGTTGTACGCTAAGATTTCCATTTTATTGATCTTTCTTCTTTTCTTTGTTCTTGCTGAATGCAGGATTTTACTGAAATCCTTCATTGTTCCTGTGCCCCATTGCAAGAACATCGCTTGTTCTTTGATGGAAAGCAAGGATACCTCAAGAAATCCAGATCTAGTTTCACTTGTTCTCTTGTTTCTCTGCTACAAAGATTGGATCTCTGGGTCAAATTTCATATGAAAACATCAGATCAGTAAATGCTCTTCATTCCTTTCAGTTTTTATCATCTTTGATGAATATTTCCTGTAAAAGATCCAAAAGTGAACCAGATCTGAGATTATTTCGGGTTCTCACTTTCATATGCCTGAGAACTTGAAACCGAAAGCTAGATTTAAAGAAGTCTTCTAATTCACTCTCAGATTTGGAATGTTTTCCAGTTACCACAATTTGTAAGAATCGATTTTTCTAAAGACTTGGCCCTTATTTCTCCTAATGAGACAACCTCTTAAACAGATCTACGAGGTCTTAGAAACCTTGCTTAGATGTGTTCTCGTTTCACAGATCAGTGACCTGAATGTTCTCATGTTATACGATACAAAAATCCCGCTGAAGTTCAGATTCTTGATTTGCATTGAGTTTCAAAGTCTCAGTCATCTTCCTTAGTTTCTCTTGATTCTTTTTATTGATGAAGCTAACAAGACTTCAGATCTATAAAAATCTCTCCTAAAATTACAGATCTAAAGAGATCTTTCACCTAATATTCCAGTCCTTTTGGGTTTGATTAAAAAGATCTGTACAGAAAATGGACATTCTAGGTTAGCCTTGAAGGACAAAAGTTTGTGAGATTCTTTCAGCTCTTTTCATCGAATATGATTGCTGATTAATGTCTGATCTAAGTTCGAAATATATCTTACAACAATCCTTCAAGTTTGATTGGGAGCTTCAACAGTCAACATTTGAAAATTCTCAAGTTCTTCAGACAAAACCAATTGAATCCTCATGTTTCGGTTAGCATTTGTTTGTGTAAGTTCGAGATTAATCATCAATCTATTTGATACTCTCACATATTGAGAATTGTGTGAACAATGTACTTAAGATCTACATTCGTTCTTTCAGAAGTCTCAGCAAGACGCAAGCTCTTTAGAGCTTAGTTCTTAGTCACAATTACTGAAAAATTCTGCAGCATGCTCAAATCTTGGTTGGTTTTAGTTCTTTAGTTTTAGATTCACTTTCTCATCCAAACTCAAATTATTCCCATCTCTAAACATTCTTTAGACTTTAACAAAAGATCTTTTTCAAGAATTCTTAGAAGATCTTCACTGCTAGATCAATGAAAAGTTAGGCATTGCAATTTATTTCAACAGAGCTGATTCCTGGCTTTGATTGGAATTGGGTCAGTGAACTGATCAAAGGTTATCTGCTTCTTGTGCTGCTCATATATTGAATGAGATTAAGATCCATTTCTCTTCGATCGTCGGTGGGAATCGATCCAATCTAGATTGAATTTCAGCCATAACCGAGACTTACATTGACTACGAACCTTCCACTTCATCAAACAATAATCCCCTGCAAGGTTTCAAATATAGTGTACAAGGTGTGATGGCAGCCGTCGGCCATTCCAATTGTGTGACATCAGTGACAACCACTTTGAGCTTGGAAATTTCGTGAAGCATAATAGCTATGGCACCTAGAAAAGGGCATAAATAGATATGACAACTACAGGTCCACATACTACTCTAGAGCACATGAAAGGGACATAATTCATTGATTTTTTTAGGGAGATGATAAATTCGCACCCCTTGTTACGTGAATTGTGGCAGACTTTAATGCTTTTAACGTCAAATCACGTTAAAAAGGGTGCAAATATATCATCACCCTTTTTTTATTCAAAGACGGAGTGCACAGCAATCATTGATTGCAGAGGTTCGAAATTTGAATCAAAAGAGGGATCAGATGGTATTATAGTAGACTAGATCGCCTTCATGGGAAAATCATGCATTCCAAGAAGGGGAGCCTGTAGAATTCAAAGCAAGAATGAAAAGGAGAGCAGCTCCAAGGCATAGTTTTCATCCACATGATGACCTACAATGGGAATCATGTAATGTGGCTGACATTCATGAATTTATTTGGGGAAAGGAGGCTATGGATTTAATTGATTGGGTGCTCACAGTTGAAGCCGTGTTTGAATCCAAGAAGGTTCCAGTGAAAAGGCAAGTGCCATTGGTGGTTGGAAGGTTTAGAGTTCGAGTAGCGGATTGGTGGAAAGCTTTGACGCGATGATGAGATGTTGATGATCCACCAATTCAGACAAGGATGAATTGGAAAGAGAGATTCGGCAAGAGTTTCTAGGCTTTGGTTATCAACTTAAGCTGAATCACGGCCAAAGAGTGTCAGGACTTTTATACCACCTCACAACAATTTAGGCAAATTTATAGCCCTTGTATTGATGCTATAACCTTCATTAGATGCCCTGGATGTGATATTCTCAGTAAAGACTCAGAGTATTGTCCTAAGCAAAATCAACCAATGCCAGTGCAAGAAGACGATGATATAGTTGATGAGTGTGACAACCATGTACAACAGGAGTGCCATGACGAACACAAGGAAGCTATAATTGTAGAGGAAGATGAAAATGGAATTGAGCTTGATGAAAGTAGCGGTGATGATGGTGAGGCTAATGAAAAAGTTTAGATGGATGCTTCTATTGTTGAACATGAGATTAGTAGTGAGGTTCTTGAACATGAAGACAGAAATGAAAATAGTGATGTAGAGGAGAAAATGAGATTTTTTTTACCCGGAAAAGAGTGCGGCCCTAGGGCAGACCTCAAATATATAAATGATAAGGGACTGACATGAGGAGGACATCCCACCTAGCCTCAAAACAAGGGAAAGAAAACGAAGCCCTATGACATAATTGCTACATGGAGAAGGACAAAGAAAACTAATGGTGGAGGCGGATCAGCCTGACATTGGAATGAAGGTTAGGGAAGCTCAGGGCATCACATCTAGCAGCCCCTCAAGTTGGGATCATGATCTTTAATAATAGTTCCTTTTAGTAGCACAACCCTCTCTTTGTGTAAAAATCCTACACTCTGCATTAATAAGAGAAGAAATATCCTTCGATCAAAGTTTTCAATAACCATTCCGATTTAATAAAAATGTGCCCCAAATTCGAGTAATTTGTGACCTCGGTCAGGCTATTTTTGGTTCGAATGACTTGTGATCAAGCACTTAACAATTCATTTAGGGGCCCGTTTGGATACCGAGAAGATTTTGATTTAGAAATCTCACATTTGCAGCCCTTTTTGCGTTGACATTTGGATCCGGATCAAATCCTTGAATTTCCAATTCAGCCACTGGCAGTTAAAAAAATCAGATTTCCAAATATGCTGCGGAAATAAGTAATTGAAAATCCACAGATCTGGCAGTTTCTATCACCCTCTTGGCTCCTCAACCTCTCCCTTGCAGTAGGAAGTACCCCCTTCCCTCTCTGTCTCTCTCAACATGAGCTGGCAGATCTATTCATTTTGTACTCAAAACTGAATTTCAAATCCAAATACAAAATCTGAGGTATCCAAACAGGCCTTTAGTGTAAAGAGAAAACAAATTTAACAAAGAACAAATACCTTCTTTGAGGAGATGTCCATTGACTTCTTTCACCGTACACAGTTCGAATTACATAAAGAAAAAGAAGAAACAAGAAGAGATCAGCATTACGAACTACTCCGATATAAGAAGAAAATAAACAAGTTATATATTGATATGTTGAGAGCATGATTACAATCTTCTCTTCTTGTATTTATTCTCTCTGGTTCTATAAAAAAAATTTGTTATTTTGAAAAAAAAACTCTTGTTTTGACGTCAAATCACTTTACAAGTCTGCCCCTTGTAAAGTGAATTGTGGCAGACTTCATCGTTTTTTTATGTCAAATTACTCTAAAAGTTTGATCGACGTCACATTTAGCGGTGATTGATGACTGTCTGTAATCAAATCTCTTAAGGTTTTTTTTTTAAAAAATCACTCTAAAAGTTTTATCGACGTCAAATCCCTTTGCAGGTGGAGAGTTTTTATCAGCGATTTTGACCGGTTTGAAACCTTTTACTATAAAAAAATTTGTCATTTTGACAAAAAAAACTTTTTTTGACGTCAAATCACTTTACAAGTCTGCCCTTTATAAAGTGAATTGTGGCAGACTTCAGAGCTTTTTTATGTCAAATCGCTCTAAAAGCTTTATCGACGTCACATTTAGCGGTGATTGATGACTGTCCGTAAACAAATCACTCTAAAAGTGTTTTTTTGTTTGTTTTTTAAATCACTCTAAAAGTTTTATCGACGTTAAATCCCTCTGCAGGTGGAGAGTTTTTATCGGCGATTTTGAGCGGTAGTTAAAATCAACTTTCTTCTAGTGAGGGGCCAGTCTTGAAAATGGACTGCATTTAATATTTTAAAAATGAGTTTTTAAAGTTTTTTTCGTCAAAATAACAAATTCTTTTATAGTAAAAGGTTTCAAACTGCGTATTAAATGTATGTCCTACAAAATGTGTGTTTTTAAAAATCATTTAAAATGGCATTTTGCTTATTATAGTCATGGATCAATAGCAAAACAAGTGAAATTCAGATCAGCACAAGAAATGGAAAACTATCTATATTTTATGGATCTTTCTCGTACCTTTGTTTTGGTATGGTTGTGTTGGAAAACGATAGTACACACATGCTTGTTGAATACATCATAGTATTGTTACACGCAGGAAACTACAGGTGTGTTTGTTATTTTTTAAAAAAGTAAAGGCTATTCTTATAATAAAATTGGGCATAATACTTAATTTAGAAACGTGGCATAATATGGAAAGGTAGTGAGGGAACTCCCTGCCAATATGCCTAGCAGCTATCTTCCTTGTTGGTTGGACACGAGAAAATTCAACTTCATAACGAGCAGTTGCACACACCCACCAAATTCTTCAAATCTCCAAATTTAGCCTTACATTTCTAGAATATGACAAGCATATTCTTTAAAAGTGCTGACAGGCAAACTGATAAATTTAGAGAGATTTCTATTATTCTTGAATTTCTTAGATGCTTTACGAAGAGCCCGTTTATGTAAAACACCCATAGGGATAAACATAGAAAGAGATCATGATAAGAAGGGAAAGAGATAAACCTTATCTAATTCCCAACTACTCAATATAGCCCAATCAAATCAAATTTGAGGAGATTTCATCTTGATTTGATTTGATTCTCTAGTACAAAACCCTGCTTAAAATGTTAGCCTCGAACAGTGGACTTGAGCTTGATGTTTTATCAACCATTCATTTGTATACATTTATTTGTTGGTATGTGATCAACGTAGTTTGGAATTGATCTGGACGAAGAGTTTACTATCACTCCCTCAAACCGTATACACTGCTTAGAACACAGTAACATCGTACACCTACAAAGATAATTCCATAAGCAAACAAGGCTACAGTATGAGTAACAAAGGCAACACATTTTGATTTAATTCTAAATGATAACAATGGGTCACCTAAATCAATAATCAAACTCTCTCTCTCTCTCTCTCTCTCTCTCTCTCTCTCTCTCTCTCTCTCTCTCTCTCTCTCGTTGCGGCAAGACCCCGCCTCTAATAATCCGGTTATCGGAGACTACTCGAACCAAACAATACCAAATAGCCTCCGGCAACCCACGGAATTAGCCCAAACGAGTATGTGCACAAATCAAGATTGTATGGAAATAAAGAAAGAAAACAAGAGAGCAAGAGACACAAGAGATTTACGTGGTTCGGCACTTTGGCCTACTCCACGGGCAATCCGGCAAGTAAACTTCACTATCAACAATGGGAAATTACAAACAAGGGTCAAAACCCTTACCTCTCCAACAATGGTGAAAACCCCACCAACACCCTCTTCTTACAACTCAAGCAAAAATCCAACTCCCTCTTTACAATGTCTTCACAACCCAAAAAAACACCATAAAAGGAACCCCAATAACCTTGGATCAAATTCTTGCAAAAGAAGAAGAAGAAGAAACCCTTGGAGAGAGAGAAAAACCCCTTTCCTATAGAGAAAGCTATTAACCTCACTTCTTTGGAATTAGTCCACCCCACTAGAGATAAAAAGGCCTATTTAGTAGACTTAATAAACACATTCCAAGAATGCCCCTCCAAAAGAAAATATTACCAAGTGATTTTATATCACTAACCCAACATCTCTCTCTCTCTCTCTAATCAAAATAGTCTTTATTACATATCCAACAATACACATTATCAAAAATCAAAGTAAACAATCTATTAAACTCTCATGGAATGTCTTACACTTCCGCTCCCTCGTCAATGCCGAGAGGTTCAAAATCTGAAATTGTTAAACCATCGTCAGCCGAAGCCCAGTACATAATAACAGACTAATAAAGTGCAGGTTAAGCATACAAATTTACCTAATTAAGATGATCAATTAAGAAAACTGCACGACTTAATTATTTACAATTGTAAAATATTATCAAATTTAATAATGGATCTACGTACAATGCATGAAAAGGAGCAAAGGCTTTCCCTACTTTATATAGGAGCTTTTATATGGTGTAATCCCATATAAAAACTTTTATATGACTGGATAGGAGGTACCTAAGAGGGATATCTTTCGCTATCTTGGTTCAATCCTGCATAAGGAAGGAGAGATTGAAGAGGATGTTAACCACATAATAAGAGCAGATTGGTTGAAGTGGAAGCATGCTTCAGGGGTTCTATGCGACCGTAAAATACCTACTAAGTTGAAGGGAAAATTTTATAAGATAGCTGTGAGGCCAGCCATGCTGTACGGCTCAGAATGTTGGGCCACCAAGAAGTAGCATGTGCATAAGATGAGTGTAGCGGAGATGTGACTGCTTAGATGGATGTGTGGCCATACAAGGTTAAATCAAATTAAAGATGAAGACATCCATAAAAAGGTGGGGGTGGCACCAATTGAGGAGAAGATGAGAGAGCACCGCTTAAGATGGCTTGGGCATATCCAACGTAGGCATTTGGATGCTCCAATGAGAAGTGACTCGTGCCAAGTTGATTCATGCAGATGAATCCAACTAGTGCCAGGATTAGACTTAGTCAATTTGAGCCCGGTAGATCATTTCACCTTCTTCCTGAAAATTTTCTAAAGGATTCATTTAGCCGACCCCAACTACTTTGGGACAAAGGCTTAGTTGAGTTGAGTTGAGTATTCATTAGCCGACCCCAACTAGTTTGGGATAAAGGCTAAGGTGAGTTGAGTTGAGTTGTATATGGTGTAAGCCCATATTGTCCAATATTTTTTTTTAAATACTATACGTCCCACACCATAGGATGATCCAAACTATCCATCTGATGGGCCACAACGTATAGCCTAAAAAATCATTTCCATAGGATAATCTTCCTCTATAGATCGGAGTGTTGGGTTCATCCTATAGAAATGATTTTTTGGGCACAACCTATTCATGTTGTGGACCATCAAATGTACGTCCCACACCATAGGATGATGCAAGCCATCCATTTGATGGGCCACAACATAAACAGCCTGTGCCTAAAAAATCATTTCCATAGGATGATCTTCCTTTATAGATCGGAGGGCTAGGTTGATCATGTGGAAATGATTTTCTGAGCACAACCTATTTACGTCGTGGCCCATCAGATGGATGGTTTGGATCATACTATGTTGTTGGCCGTACAATACTTTTTAAAAAATATTGGACTATACGGGAAGATTATGTTGTTGGCCGTACAATACTTTTTAAAAATTATTGCACAGCTGTTTATGTTGTGGCCCATCAAATTGATGGCTTGCATCATCCTATGGTGTGGGATGTACATTTGATAGGCCACAACATGAATAGGTTGTGCCCCAAAAGTCATTTCTATAGGATGAACCCAACCCTCTGATCTAGGGGTGCAAGTTTGGCCCTGTCAGCCCTGGCCCGCCCTGAGCCTGAACAGGGTCTGGGCTGGATTTTCCAACCCTAAGGGCAGGTCAGGGTTCATTTTTTAGGCCCTGACTCAGGGTCGGGTCGGGTTCTGGGTTAATGCCTCGGGTCACCCTGACCCGGCCCGACCCAGTTTTCTATTATAAAATTGAACAATCTGTGCATGTTTCTTTTGCTAATGTTTTCTATTATCTTGGATTGATGTTTCTTTAGATTATTATTATTAATTATCTCTGTTGCATGTCATGTTGTTGAATTCATATTGTCTTATTTTGTTCCCCTTCTCTGTTTATTGATCATTTTGTTCTATATGATATGTGGTTGCTTTATTTTTGGCACTCTTAACAAGTATTTTCACTAGGGTCAATCAGGGCCAGCCCGGCCCGGCCCTGCCCAATCAGGGCCAATCAGGGCGGGCTAGGGCCGTGCTAACCCTGTAGGGTGGGAATTGGGTTGAGGTTTTTGGGCCCTGACTCAGGGTCAGGGCCGAGATAATGAGATCCAGGGTTGGGCTAGGGTTTTGAAAAACCCGACCCTGTTGCAGCCCTACTCTGATCTATAGAGGAAGATCATCCTATGGAAATGAGTTTTTAGGCACAACCTATTTGCTGTGGCCCATCAGATGGATAGTTTGGATCATCCTATGGTGTGGGACGTACAATATTTTTTTTAAAAAAATACTAGACAATATGGGCTTACACCATATAAAGATTCACTTGAAATTGTTGTTGTGAGATTTTATATGAGCCGAGCCAGAAAAAAGGAGAAAATCAAAAGGAAAATAGATAAATAAAGATAAATGAGTTGAAAAAGAAAAATAATAAAGGAAAATTAAAGGAATACTTTTTAGGTATATACCGCCCTTGATATTTGATCCAATGGCGGCATCTCTGAAGCTCACTTTTTGAGAAGCTGCCATTGGATCAAATATCAAGGTGCTACTAACATTGGATGTTTGTACGTATTTGAAAAGCTATAACCAACAATCACTTTACGAGGGAGTGAGTACCTGTCTTTCTAATTGGAAAAGAAAAACGTTGTTATAATTTGGGTGATGATATTTTCACCCCTATGCAGTACACATTCGCCCCCTTATAAGGTGATTTGACGTTAACGCTTTTTGACGTCAAATCACGTTACGAGGAGGCGAATGCGTACTGCATAGGGGTGAAAATATCAACCCCCTATAATTTTCAGTTAAAAGAATCTTCTCTCTCTCTAATTGGAAATGAAAAACGTTGTACGATTTTTGCTTGGGTCATTTTCACTCTTAAGCTTATGTGTGCCTAAGGGTGTCAATTTTGGCTCGGGCTCGGAAGCTCGCTCGAAAAAAGCTCGGCTCGAATCCTTAACGAGCCGAGCCGAGCCCGATTTAGGCCAGGCTCAGCTCGGCTCGGCTCGTTAAGGCTCGTTAAGAATTTAATATATTTAAATATATATATTATATATTAATATATACACTAAAAGGGTTGTCCATGGAGTGAAAGGGGGATGCAAAATATGTCACTTCATTTTTGGAACCCCATTTGTTACTTGGACCACCCCCCATAATGTTAAAAACGTAGTCAAATTACACTAGATAGGGCTGTCCAGGGAAGATGAGGGGTGTGAACTTCATATAATCCGAGTTCGGTGAGGCTCGCGAGCCTGGCCGAGCTGAGCTTTTGAGCTTAACGAGCCGAGCCGAGCTGGCCAAGCTCGGCTCGGCTCGGCTCGTTTACACCCCTATGTGTGCCTCTCCCAGCACTATAAATTATTGAGCATCCTTGCCTCCAATGTGTGTCAGTCTTGAATCAAAGCCCATAACTACCTTAATTCCTCATATTGTAATTGCTCTTGAAAGCCTCCCCTACAATGCTTGTCCCTCACTCCATTCGTCAAATAATGAAAAGGAGGTAGTTCGTCGGTCAGCAAACTTTCATCCTGATATTTGGGGTGATCAATTTCTTGCATTCTCTTCACATGAAAAGGTAGGTACAACCATGGTTTAAAATTTCGGTTTCGGTAACCGTTTCGGACCTTCGGAAAACCGAAATTTGGTATTAATTAAAAAATAATATTTAATTCATTTAGAAATTTCGGACCGAAATTCCAAAATTTCGGACCGAAATTCCAAAATTTCGGCCTAAATTTGGTAATGGCCGAACTTCGGAATTTCGGATTTCAGTCGAAATTTAGAACCATGGGTACAACACCATCTATCTTGACGGAAAGAACATCTTGGGAAATCCGACTGAGAAAATCTCAACCCTTGAATTTCAATTAATATATGAGTAATGGTAAAGAAACCTTGGAGGAGGAAACCAATCAAACCGATTAGTTGTAGCCCCCTCACCACAAGTACAAATCCTCCTTTGTTTTAGGAAACTCACCAAAAAGGTGATTTTTTTAGTGAAAATTTCATTTACTCTCCCTCTAGTTTCTGACACACTCAACTCTAACCCTGACTTTCAAAACGTGACCAGTACACCCCCTAAGGATTCAAAACGTGACAAGTACACCCCCTCTGTCAACGGTCTGTCAGTTTAACCTGACGGAAAGACTAAAACTAACCATGGTTAATATTTTGAGGACATAAATACCCTCATTTGCAGAGGGATTAGGGTTACGCCGTTTCCACCGTCGCCTCCACCACAGACAATGAAAACCCACCCCATGGCTACATCAAACCCACATTTCAAGAAAAAACATTGATAAAAAACAAAAAAAGCCCTAAAATATTAGTGTTTATGTGCAAATCATGATAATGGTGTGAATGAGGACAAATAAAACTCCTAAATCGAGGGTTTATGTTGATAAATAACAAGGGTTTGAATCAAACCCTAATTTTCAATTGGGGAAGATGAGGGCATTTTGGTCATTTCCGCCTCGACATCTACTCCCTCAGGTTAAAAAAACTTCACGAGGTGTACTTGTCACGTTTTGAAAGTCAGGGTTGGAGTTGAATGTGTCAGAAACTAGTGGGGGTGTATCTGTATTTTCCCCTGTTTTTTACTCGATCTCGATTATGGTATCATTCTCTACCTAAGCATGGGTGGCCCACCATTTTACAGCACATGTTTTGATGTTGTGGAACCACCATTTCCATCCAAACCCATGCACGGTGAGGAGCCCACTATTTTACTACTCATGTTATTGGGGGTGCAACTCAGGTCGAGTTGGGTCGGGTTGACTCCAACCCAAACCCGACCCGAGCAACCATTGGTCAACCCGAACCCGACCCGACCCGAGTTCCAACCCGACCCGATCCTAGGAACCCTTTTTGCCAACCCAAACCCAACCCGAGATTTTTAGCTTAAAAAATAAAAAAATTATTAAAAAAGCCGAGCTCACTTGGGTCGGGTTGCCCAAGCCCTCAATCCGAACCCGACCCGAACTCAACCCGGGTTGAGAAAACCCAACCCGAACCCGAACCGGACCCGAACTCAACCCAACCCGACTTTCTCCCTGGTTGAACCCGTCGGGTTCGGGTTGAGCCCGCCCAAGTTGCACCTCTACATGTTATTGATGGGATAGAGCCACTGTTTTACACTTGTTTTGAGATGGGGCTACCATTTTATGGGTGTGGAGCCTACCATGTCTATCCAAATCCATGTATAGTTGGGCCCACTATTTTGTCCCTAATGTTATTGATGGGGTGGGGCCAGACTACCAACTCTACCCAAACCCATGCATAGAGTGGGGCCCACCATTGTAAAACCATGCTATACTACTTTATATACAAGAGAGAGAGAGAGAGAGAGAGAGAGACTTATGTTATGAAAGAGTACAAAAATGAAACCAAAAGATCATCTATAAGATTCATCATGGTTATGGGATGAACTTCTATTACTTGTCGGCCCACACATATTCATGAGAATTTGATCAGATTCCATGGAATATTCGTGGGGCGCCCAACTATGTTCTAGGGGCTAAGAAGGAAGGAGAGGGAGAGAATTGGGTGGACGGAAGTACAGATAGCAGATAAAATCCATAAAAACAAATGAAAATAAAATACCTATTTAGATTTGGGTATTTGTTTTCCTGGTTTTTGGGAGCTCTTTATGTTCCCCTCACTCCTACGCTCTCAAGTCTCTCCATCTCCCTCCCATCTCTCACAACTATCCCCAGCAATATTCTTTGTAATAATGGAATATATTTTGGGAGAAGATAAATTTGTACCCCCTGTAGGATAATTCGCATCCTTTTAAAGGAGGGTATGTGGCAGACTTTAATGCTTTTTGATAGGGGTGTCCATTCGGTTTTAACCGAACCGAATAGACCGAACCGTAATAACCGACCTTAATTCGGTTAGTTAAAAATGTGAACCGAAACCGAAACCAAATTTGCTTCCAACCGAAATAACCGAAACCGAATAAATATTTCGGTTTTTCCGGTTAGCTCGGTAAAAACCGAAAAGTGATTTAGATAAAGTTTATGACTTTGTCATAAAGGTATCAGGTTATCTGCACTGCTGTATTTTTTATAATGGCACTCCTCACTTGAGTCACTTCCTCAGTTTATTAAAAAGTACCGTACGGCCCATACCATAGGATGATCCAAGCCGTCCATTAGATGGGCCACAGCCTAAATAGGTTGTGCCCCAAGAATTATTTCCATAGGTTGATCCTAACCCTCTGATCTATAGAGGGTTAGGATCAACCCTTTACATTTAGATCAGAGGATTAGGATTAACCTATGGGAATGATTTTTGGGGCAAAACCTATTTAGGCTGTGGCCCATCTAATGGACGGTTTGGATCATCCTATGGTGCGGTCCATACTGTACTTTTAATAAAGTGAGGAGTGAAAGTAATGGCCTCATCAAAAGACAGTAGTGCTGATAAGTGATAACATTTCCCTAGATAAATTTTCTACACAAAGACAGTAGTGCTGATAAGTGATAACATTTCCCTGTGGTACGACTACCTGCAACACACATGCCCAAATGATCTAATACTATTATACTAATCTTCAATAGAAAGCTTAGAAGCAAGAACTACATAACATATTAACATATCATCATTCATGATTCATCCAACCATCGGCCAAGGGGATAACATATCCATGATCTATTTGAACACAAGCAAGGGCAGATAATTCCACATTTCTACCCCATAAACAGATTGTACCTAACTTCTTGCATTAATAAACAGAACAAGCAATTTCTTGAGCAAGAGCATGAGAGAACAAAAAATTCCCTCTCAAAAAATTTGTCAGGGTCATGGGGGAACTGCAAAAGTGCAAAAGGAAGGTTTTGTTGCTGTAATAACAAATATTAGAGAGGGAATATCAGTCATGCCAACACTTAGATGTGAAACATGCTTGGGACACCAAAAGGATTCACAAAGTGCAATCCAACTCAAAACTCAAAAGAGCCCAATGCGGCAATGCCTTAGCAACACAAGTGTTGGATCCACACATGACACATGATATTCCTGCAGAAATAGAATCACTGAGTCAGTAGAAATTTAAAGCTGCAAAAGTACAATGTCTTGCAAAGATGAATGTCACAATGAATAGAAATAGAATATAAGACAGAGGCTAGTACAAGACAGAGGCTAGTAATCTAGTAAATATACATTGGCTATCATGAAAAAAGTAACAAACAGAATATAAGATCAAACCTAAAAGTCAGAAACCTCAGGCTTCAAAGATCTTTAGTTGAAGAAACATCCCCAAGGACCCCAATGTTTGAAAATTCTGCAAATAAGAAAACAAATATAAAAAAAAAACAAGTTCCAAGTCAAAAAATAAAATAAATAAAACGCAATGAAAAATTTAAAAATAAAGAAAACAAATTTACCATTTTCAATTGTTTCAAGATCCTCTAAAGCTTCTTCAACATTAACCGAAGATGAAGATGATCGGAGCCAATCTTGACAACATATAAGAGCTTGTACAATCTTAGGAGTCAAAGAACTCCTAAATGTATCAAGAACACGTCCGCCCGTGCTAAATGCAGACTCCGAGGTAACAGTAGAGATGGGAACCGCCAACACACTTCGAGCCACTTGTGATAAAATAGGAAATCTAAGACTATGAACCTTCCACCACCCTAAAATATCAAAATCATCACAATATTCTTCGGTGTCTTCACTTAAATATCTATCCAACTCTGATTTGTTATCCCCAACACCCGATTCGATCTTGTGCTTCTTATACATTTCTTGCAACATCTTCTTCACACATTGTTTCGGTTGTTGAGATTGTGAGTTTTGAGAATTCTCACTTGAACTTGATTACCCCAAGTGAACTTGAGGTGTATTGACGGTGTTGATATTGCCCTTGTTGAAGTCATTAAACAATTCATATATGGCATCAAACACTTTCCCCCCCCCAACTCTTTTCCTTTTTCATCTCCATACATTGCGGTAAGTGCAAACTTCACAAATTCCAATTTATGTCGGGGGTCAAGAACAACCGCTATATAAATTATCTTATTCATCTTATCAACGTCTCCCCAATACTTATCATACTTTTCTTTCATTTTTATGGTCATCATTACCAACTCAAAGTCTTCACTCTATCTCCATTGTTTTAAAAGGCATTCAACCTCGCTAATTTCATGAAAAAAAAGTATTATATGTAACATACAAGGAGCTTGAAATCCGTATGGTGAGCTCATAAAAGTTTTGAAGTAAGGTCGCCATTCTTCTCATGTTTTTTCAATCTTCACAATCGGGCTTCCTAATCCCATTCTCATTCCCTGAATCAAGTTCACTACTAAAGAAAGGATCTTGGTCATCATACTTATCAAATGCCTTTTCAAAATTTTCAGCTGTACTCAACATCAAGTAAGTTGAATTCTATCTAGTAGCAACATCTAAACACAAGAAGCTCTTGCTTTGGATTCTTTCGGTCTCAACGCACTCTTTGAAGACTTTCAACCTAGCTGGAGAACTCCTCACATATTTAACTGCCGCTCGAACCCGTTCAACTGAAATTTTCACCTCTTTCAAGCCATCACTCACAACTAGATTAATGATGTGTGCAATACATCTCATATGGAGGTATTTTTCTTGTAGAACACTAGACCCCCAATTAACAATTCTTCTCCTCAGGTAACCAACTGCAACATCATTAGAACTTGCATTATCTACGGTAATGGTGAATACTTTATCAATCGCCCACTCAAGTAAACACTTCTCAAACGCCTTTCCAATGGCCTCACCTTTGTGACTAGAAATTGGACAAAAGTTTATTATCTTTTTGTGCAATTTCCAATCATTATCTATAAAATGAGCTGTGAGACACATATAGTTGATTCTCTGCAAAGAGGACCACGAGTCTGTGGTGAGACAAACTCTTTGACTCGAGTGTTTGAAGAAATTTTTCAACTTCGTCCTCTCATCTAAGAAGAATTGGTAGCAATCCCTCGTAATTGTCGAACGTGATGGGATATGAAACCGAGGACACGCAACCGACATCAAATGTCTAAACCCTTCCTTCTCTACAAATTTGAAAGGAAGCTCATCTACAATGATCATATAGGCCAAGGCATTTCTAATAGCCTCTTGATCAAACCTCCAAGTAGTAAGGGTACCAATACCATCCCCCTCTTGACCCTTGATCTGTTGGTAATTCAACTGTGCTTGTTTTGTGTTTATATTGGCGGAAAACTTTTTACATGAAGGTAGGTGATTCCTAAGTGAGGTGGTTCCATTTCTTTTTGGATCACAATATAACTCATTCTCACAATAGTTACACTTAGCCTTATGATCACCCTTCTCATTAACAAATTTGGTAAAGTGGTCCCACACATCTGACATTGGCTTCATCCCGCTTCTCTTACGTGACGTTGAAATTGTTTGGTTTGAGTCAATGGGGTTTGAAGATTCCTTGCTCAAAATAACATTAGGAGCCTCTCCTTCGTACGACATCTAAGGAGAAAAAGAAATGTACGTCATAAATGCATATCAGAATATCAAACCACTACTTAAATTGCAAGTAAATGGTCACTTTAAACTCAAAAATTGCAACTACATCTCTATGAATAGATTAAAGAAGAAAAAAATGGCTCCAAAATGAGAGCAATGACTAGTACATGCAACTAATTTATAAGAAGAATATGGAGATTTTGAAAGAGACTGCAATCCTTTCTCTATAAAGACTGAAAATAAAAAAAACTACCTGATATTTTTACTGTTTATCTCTTCTCCTTCTTCTTTTTCTTCTTCCTATATAACTTCCCCACAATTGAAGAGTGAAGTTGAGAGAACCCAATCCCACCACTGTATCCAATCCAATAACAAAAATTACACATAGATGCCACAGTCGAGCTAATTTGGAAATATTTTATTTTCTAGGAGAACTAATTTTGGAACAGGCCTGTAATAGCTATTTTATAGGACAAGAACTAATTTGGAACATGCATGTAATAGCTACTGTAGGAATTTAAGAATTTAAGGCCCTGTATGATTAGGATTTTGATAACGAATTGAGAATCCAAAACTGATTATTGGACTCAAAATTAAATAAGGACCCGTTTGGATACCTCCCATGTTGTATTTGGATTTGGAATTGAGTTTTGAGTACAAAATGAATAGATCCGGTAGCAAAGGGACTAAGGGAGAGGTTGAGGAGCAAAGAGGGTGAAAGAAACTACCAGATCTGTGGATTTCCAATTTCTTATTTCGACAGCATATTTAGAAATCTGATTTTTTCACTGTCAGCTGCTGAATTAGGGATCCAAGATTTTGATCCGATCCAAATTACAATGCAAAAAGGGCTGCAAATGTGAGAAATCCAAATCAAAAGCTTCTCGGCATCCAAACGGGCCCTAATCAGATTTGGACTCACAATCATGTTGTCAATATCCAAAACATACAAAATCAGTTTTGGACTGACAATCATGTTCTCAAAATCCAAAACAAACAGGGCCTAAAACTCTAAAAGTATAATCTAGTTTTGGGATAAGAACAAAAATTACTTTCAAACATTTTCCCCCTTTCAACTTTCAAGCATGAAAATCAGAAACCCATATCATAAATTTCCCTCTTTCAAGCATGAAAATGAGAAACCCATATCATAAATTTCCCCTTTCAAGCATGAAAATCAGAAACCCATATCATAAATTTCCCCATTTCAAGCATGAAAATCAGAAACCCATATCATAAATTTCCCCCAAAGAAATTAAAATAAATAAAGGTACCTGGTCAAGGTTGAGGACTTGAGCCGTGGAGGTGGAAGAAACGAAGAAGAAAATTGAAAACCCTAGGTTAGGGTTGTCGGATGGTGGAGCCGTGGAGCCGTGGTAGGAGTTTTCGCCGGAGTAGGGTTGAAAGTTGAAACGGAGAAGAAAATGGAAAACCCGTGGTAGGACTTGAGCCGTGGAGCCGTGGTGTTATGGTGGAGGCGTGGAGGCGGTGGAGCTGTTCTACTTCTAAGAAGATAGAAATGAGAAGAAAAGAGAAAACCTAAGTCTCATACTCACGATTTTTCTTTTTTACTTTTCATTATATTATATTCACCCCTTTTTAATACTCGTGACACACCCCATTGGCCATTGCTAATTGCTAAACTTCACTGGTGGCTGTCCCAAGTAAAAAGGAGGTGATATATCATTTTAATCTGTTTTCTCATTATTCGGTTTTTTAACCTTAAACCGAAAACTGAAATCCGAACAAACCGAATGCAAGTTTGCTATAATAATTCGGTTTTTTCGGCCAAACCAAATTTTTTCCACTCAAAACCGAAACCGAAACCGCAAACCGAAATTTGACATCCATGAAAACCGAAACCGAACCGATTGATCTTCCAACCGAACCGAAATAACCGACCGAATTCAGCTCGGTCGGTTATTTCGGTTAAACCCGATTAATGAACAGCCCTACTTTTTGACGTCAATTCACATTAAATTGGGGTGAATTATCCTACAGGGTGTGTGAATTTATCATCGCCCTATATTTTATGATGTCCAAACATATACTTTTAAAGTATTTCTTGGTTCTCACTCAATTTCCTTAATGTGAGGACATGATGTTTTACATATATATGATTTGTAAGGTGGTTACAACATGTAGAACATGTGACATAATATTTGAATTCAAAACACACACTGTTGCAACCACTAAGTTGGTATTCGTTCAGGGGTGTAATGCGTGGGCTACACAACGGATTGAAGAACTGAAAGAAGAAGTGAAGTCTATGCTAAAGAATGCAAGTGACCCATTGCAAATAATGAATTTAGTCGTCTTGGATTGGCCTATCACTTCGAAATACTAATTGAAGAGTCATTAAGCCGGTTGTACTATACATATACTAATGGTGGTGACAATGCTGATAATCTTCATGCCATTTCTCTTCAATTCCGGCTACTTAGACAACAAGGATATAATATTCCATCTGGTATCACCTTTGCCATTTGTTTGATTTTTATCATTATTTTGTTTATTTTTGCTCGTTTGTATAGTTGTATGCATCCATTCTATGTATATGTGCACATAATTTTCATTGTTGCTTCTTGATGATGAGTGTCACAAGCATTTAATTGTAAAACAGATGTATTTAGCAAATTTAAGGACGACCAAGGAAACTTCAATGTGACCTTAAGCAACACACAAGGTATGTTGCGTTTATATGAAGCGGCGCATCTTAGTACACATGGAGAAGTTGTACTAGATGATGCCTTGGTTTTCACCAGAAAGCACCTTAAGGCCATGATACCCCACCTAAGCTCTACTCTTGCGAGACATGTAGAGAAAGCCCTAGGGTTGCCTCTACACAAGAGCCTCTCAAGGTTGAATGCAAGAAACTACGTCTCTTTTTACCAAGAACAATCTACGAAGAACGAAGTACTACTAGAGCTTGCAAAGCTGGATTTCAATATGTTACAGTCAATTCATCAACGAGAGTTACGAGATATCTCAAGGTAAATTGCATCAAAGTTTATGCACTTGATAGATATATTGATGTTTGACAACATAAAAACAACAAAGCTAACTCAAATTATGGAGCTTACACTTTTAAAATAGGTAAATTCTATTACCATCTTAACATAGTGTATCTTGATCCTTTTTTTTAGGTGGTGGAAGGACATTGACCTCCCAACTAAGTTACCTTTTGCCAGAGATAGAATTGTGGAGTTGTACTTTTGGATATTAGGAGTTTATTTCGAACCACAATATTGCCGAGGTAGAATGATTATGACCAAAATAATTTCATTTGTATCGGTAATGGATGACATCTACAACGTGTATGGTACATTGGAAGAACTCCAGCTATTGACCAATGCAATCCAAAGGTTTAGAATTTGGTTCTTATAATCTTTCTCATCTTCTTTGCAAGATTCTAATCTCTACATAATTGATTTGTGTCATTCATTTGGGATTTTAATAATGCAGAAATTTTCTGTTCTTAATTTTCAGGTGGGATGTTGGGGCCATGGATAAGCTTCCAGAGTACATGAAAGTATATTTTCATGCACTCTTCAATACTGTCTCAGAAATTGAGGAGGGATTAATTCCAGATGAAAAATACCGCGCATCTTACTTGAAAGAAGCTGTACGATATGCATGGCTATTTTGTTATCTTTTAATCCTCTTAAAGATATCATAACTAGATCTTTCATTAAACCACTATTTAAATATTATCTGAGTCAGTCATCGACTCACATGAGTCAACTCCCTTTTACCTTGGCCAAGTTCTCGTCCAAGTATGAGTTTTTCCCTAGCTACCAAGTCCATCAAAACTCCTTGATAGAACATGCGGAAATTAATGAAAAATTGATTGTGCCAACCATTAATTTGCCTAAGTAGACTCCCTTTTACCATAGCCAATTTCTAGTCCAAATTTGAGTTTTGAAACACTGCATTAAATTGATAAGAGAGATAGTTTATGCTCAAGGTTTATGTAAGAAGCTTTTATATATTATTTCATGTATTTACCCAGTTTTAACTTTCTTCATTTTGTTATTCCAGATGAAATGTCTGAATACAGCCTACTTCAACGAGGCCAAATGGTTTCACTCAGGGCATCATCCAACATTTGAGGAATACGTAAACATCGCGCTGATCAGTTCTACTAACCCACTTCTTATCATAGTTTCTTACATTGGGATGGATGGAATTGTGAAAAAGGAAGCCTTTGATTGGATTAATAGCAACCCCAATCTCGTTAGGTCGGCTTCTCTAGTTTGTCGACTCGTTGATGATATCCAATCACATAAGGTATGATCAATTCAGAGAAAAGAAAGAGTCCTATTTTCATTGTCAGTAACTTAAGAATCAATAATTTGTGTTTCAAATATGTAGTTTGAACAGGAAAGAGGACACATTTTTTCAAGTGTGGAGCTCTACATGAAGGAGCACAGCTGCACAGAGATGGAGGCATGTGACAAGTTGCGAAAAATGGTTTCCTTTGCGTGGAAAGACGTAAACCAAGACTGCATTAAACCAACTCCTGTTCCGATGCCTCTCATTATTCGGATTGTCAATCTTGTCCGTGTGGTCGAAGTCATATACCAGTACCGAGATGGATGCACGAATTCAACACATGAAACCAAAGAGCATATCACCTTACTGATGATTGATCCAATTCCCCTTTAAAATGGGAGAACATGGTTTGATGGTCCCTTCTATGAGTACAAAGGAAATATCCGAAGAGACCCTTTCAATAATAATGACTCTGCTATGAGGTTTCAGAGAGTCGATCTTTTTGTATTTTTCTTGTACTAAGAGTTATATTTTTGTATTTTTCTTGTACTAAAGGTTATCTTAGATTTTGATAGCGAGGAATGTTTTAATTCTATATAAAATAGGAAAAATTCTAAAAAAAATTTGATTTTTATCTTAAAATCTCAAAAAAGGGTGAAGTTGGCTAATTTCTCAAAAAGGGGTGAAACGCATCCCGAGGATTATTTTAGGACGAAAATGCCCTTATGTTGCCTTTCCCTCTAAGAAAGTAAGCAACAAATCTCAATGCATTTCACCTAACATTTTGACCTTTTCCCACCTCTCTCTCTCTCTCTCTCCACAACAGGAACAATTGAGGGCCCCCCCAAAATTCTCCTCCTTGGTGAGTTGGTGCCCAAATCCAACTCACTATAACAGTGTACCGTCCAGACCATAGGATAATCCAAGCAGTCCATTTGATAGGCAACATCGTAAATAGGTTGTGTCCCAAAAAACCATTTCCATATGATGATCCTAGCCCTCAGATATAAAGAGAACTTGCTTATTATGGAAACCTCTATACATTGGAGGGTTGTGATCATCCTATGCAAATGATTTTTGGGGCACAAGCCATTAATGTTACGGCCCATCAAATGGACGGCTCGGATCATCCTATGGTCTGGACGGTACACTTCATTTTAAAAATATGGGCAGGGCCTAAATTGGGTTAATGTTACTATACGAACCACACTATAGGATGATCCAAACCATGGACAACTTAGATCATCCTATGTTGTGGACGGTACGCTTCAATTTGAAAAATATAGGTGGGGCCTATGATTGGGCCTTAATGTTACTGTATGACCAACTCTATAGGATTATCCAAACTATGGACGGCTTGGATCATCCTATATTGTGGACGGGCCTTAATGTTACTATACGGCCAACTCCATAGGATGATCCAAACCATTCATTTGATGGGCCACAATGTAAATAGGTTGTGCCCCAAAATCATTTCCATAGGATGATCACAACCCTACAATCTATAGAGGTTGCATAAGATGTAGTTTCTATTTAGATCGAAGGGCTAGGATCAGCCTATCGAACAACACATTTACGTTTATGGCCCATCTAATGGACGGTTTGGATCATCCTATGGTGTGGTATGGGTGGGGCCTACGTTGTTCAAAGATGGGCCCACCATTCCACCAACGGTTTCTTTTGGCCCCACCATCTTTGAACAACGTAGGCCCCACCCATACCACACCATAGGATGATCCAAACCGTCTATTAGATAAGCCACAATGCAAATAGGTTGTGCCTAAAAAATCACTTTCACAGGGTGATCTAATGAACAATGCAAATAGTATTGTACGGGTCACACCTGAAGGTCAACCTTTTTACATTCTTCGCAAACAGGAGCAAATTTGTCATAATAGGTCGACCTACAGCATATGTACAAACAGGTGGGAATTTGCCTTGATAGGTCGACCTGTAGGTCGACATTTTCACCATTTGACCAAACAGGTAGGAAGACCAATTACAGGTCGACCTTTCCACCATTCCGTCAAACAGGTGTAAAACATGTGAAAAGGTATAATTAGTGGTTCCTAGGTAAAATTAGTGGTTCCTAGGTATAATTAGTGGTTCCTAGGTATAATTAGTGGTTCATAGGTATAATTAATGGTTCCTAGGTCTAATTAGTGGTTCCAGTGTTTAAAATACAAAAATACAGTCATTCTCACTTTTTATAGTGGTTTTGACTGCATAACTATTTCAATCTCACAATTTAAACTCTTGGAACGGAGCAAGTATTAGACCATCTAAACTATGAACCACGATAAAATCTGACTGTTTAGACAACTATTTAACCGATTGTTCATACATTCATTGCAACTTTGACATCCACTTAAGTAATATTAGATTGTGTGAACCACTATTTATACCTTAAAACCACTATTTATACCTTTGAACCACTAAATACTGGTAAATAGTGGTTCCTAGGTATAATTAGTGGTTCCTAGGTATAATTAGTGGTTCCGAATGTTTAAAATCCAATAAATACAGTCATTCTCACTTTTTATAGTGGTTTTGACTGCATAACTATTTCAATTTTATTAGAATTTAAACTCTCGGAAAGGAACAACCATTAGGCCATCTAAACTATAAACCACGATAAGATTTGACTGTTTAGACAACTATTTAACCCATTGTTCATACATTCATTGCAACTTTGACATCCACTGAAGTAATATTAGATTGTGTGAAGCAATATTTCTACCTTGGAACCACTATTTATTCCTTGGAACCACTAAATATTAGCAAATAGTGGTTCCTAGGTAAAATTAGTGGTTCCTAGGTATATTTAGTGGTTCTTAGGTCTATTTAGTGGTTCCGAGTGTTTAAAATTCAATAAATACAGTCATTGTCACTTTTTATAGTAGTTTTGACTACATAACTATTTCAATCTCACAATTTAAACTCTCGGAACGGAACAACTATTAGGCCATCTAAACTATGAACCACGATAAGATCTGATTGTTTAGATAACTATTTAACCCATTGTTCATACATTCATTACAACTTTGACATCCACTGAAGTAATATTAGATTGTGTAAACCAATATTTATACCTTGGAACCACTATTTATACCTTGGAACAACTAAATACTGGTAAATAGTGGTTCCTAGGTAAAATTAGTGGTTCCTAGGTATAATTAGTGGTTCCTAGGTCTAATTAGTGGTTCCGAGTGTTTAAAATCCAATAAATACACTCATTCTCACTATTTATAGTAGTTTTGACTGCATAACTCTTTCAATCTCACAATTTAAACTCTCGGAACCAAACAAGTATTAGGCAATCTAAATTATGAACCACGATAAGATCAGACTGTTTAGACAACTATTTAACCCATTATTCATACATTCATTGCAACTTTGACATCCACTGAAGTAATATTAGATTGTGTGAAGCAATATTTCTACTTTGGAACCACTAAATACTGATAAATAGTGGTTCCTAGGTATAATTAGTGGTTCCGAATGTTTGAAATCGAATAATACAGTCATTCTCACTTTTTATAGTGGTTTTGACTGTATAACTATTTCAATATCACAATTTAAACTCTCGGAACGGAACAAGTATTAGACCATCTAAACTATGAACCACGATAAGATCTGTCTGTTTAGACAACTATTTAACCCATTGTTCATACATTCATTACAACTTTGACATCCACTGAAGTAATATTAGATTATGTGGACCACTATTTATACCTTGGAACCACTAAATACTGGTAAATAGTGGTTCCTAGGTATAATTAGTGGTTCCTAGGTCTAATTAGTGGTTCCGAGTGTTTAAAATCCAATAAATACAGTAATTCTCACTATTTATAGTGGTTGTAATTGTATAGACATGAGTTTCATCCTGGTTTACTATAAATAGAAACTTAGAGGGCAATAGAGAGATAGAGAGATTATGACAATACACCATAGCATTGGAAAAAGGATGATGACATTAACAAATGCCTAACACAGCCATAACAAATCCCTAACAAGTAAACAAGATGACAATACACCATAGCAGTGTAAGGAACATGTTAAATGTATGCAATTGTATCACAATGGACCTACTTGAGAAGCTTAGGTTTGATAGCCAAAGAAAAGATCCAATAAAATCTACATTTTAGGAGATGGGAGTTTCACCTCTCTGCAGTGGAATTTCATTTGGGATTTTTACAACAGCTAATGGAGTTTGATTTTGGCGTGGGAGGAAGAAAGTAAAAAAGTCAAAATTGGTAGGTGAAATGCATTGGGATTTGTTGCTCATTTTCTTTGAGGGAAAGGCAATATAAGGGCATTTTAGTCCTAAAACACTTCTTGGGATGCGTTTCACCCCTTTTGAGAAATTAGCCAACTCTACCATTTTTTGAGATTTTCTCATAAAAATCACAATTTTTTGAGAATTTTTCCTATAAAATAAGAACTTATGCTTGTGTAAATTTAGCCAATTATTATTTCATAAAATGAGATTTAATCCAATAGTCACAATCTGGACGACTATTTTTACTCCTTTGTTGGTGCAAAATCATATACTTATATAAGAGAGAGAGAGAATATCCTTCGACACAAGGTTTTCGATTGCCTTTCCAATTGACAAAAATATGCCTCAAATTCGAGTAATATGCGAACTATGATCAACAGACTGTTGGTTTGATTGCCTTGTGAACAAAGACTAACAATTCGTTTAGTATATAGAGAAAAGAACAGGACCTGCCTTGTGAACCCAGTATCTGCCGTTTTTTTCTAAAATTATGCTGCTGAAAAGAATGAAAATTCAACTGATCCAACACAACAAGTATAAAAATGAATTTAAGCTTAAGGCCTGTATGGGACTTTGCCCCACGATGGGCAAAAGTGGACATGTTAGATGACGTTTTAAAGTCATACCTTCTAGCCGATGAACGGTCCATATTGCTGGGCATCTCGTGAGTGTGGGCCCAGTTCTCATAGAGAGGGTACATTGGCAATTTACAATTGGGGCAGTGCAGTTAATAAAGTTGTTGGAAGATAGAGATGTACAGCTACTACAAGTGAGTGTGGGCCTAGTTTTCATTAATAAACTTAAATAATTGAAGCAAAGATAGCGGAGGAGGACAAAGGCGAAAGCAAGAACGTGAGGCACGTTTTGGCCCTCTCTTGGTAAAATCTCGAATAGTTTTGATTTATATTTTAAAGAAAGTTCTCGGTTCAGTCAAAAGAAAGTAGAAGTAGTATTGGATTATGAGAATGGATTCCGAATCCCAGCCTGGTGTGAGTCTAAAACTGATTATTGGACTTAAAATTAAACATAAATTTGATTTTGAGCCTTAAACTGATTGTTGGAATCGAAATTAAAATTTTGAGCATTAGCCCTTGAAGTTAGAAGAACGTACGCAATTCCTTATTTTTTAGTAGGGTGTATGGAAACCTCTATACATAAGATAATCCAAGCAGTCCATTTGATAGACTACATCGTAAATAGGTTGTCCCAAAAAACCATTTCCATATGATGATCTTAGCCCTCAGACATAAAGAGAACTTGCTTATTATGGAAACCTCTATACATTGGAGGGTTGTGATCATCCTATGCAAATGATTTTTGGGGCACAAGCCATTATTGTTACGGCCCATCAAATGGACAGCTCGGATCATCCTATGGTCTGGACGGTACACTTCATTTTAAAAATATGGGCGGGGCCTAAATTGGGTTAATGTTACTGTACGAACCACACCAGAGGATGATTCAAACCATGGACAGCTTGGATCTTCCTATGTTGTGGACGGTACGCTTCAATTTGAAAAATATTGGTGGGGCCTACGATTGGGCCTTAATGTTACTGTATGACCAACTCTATAGGATTATCCAAACCATGGACGGCTTGGATCATCCTATATTGTGGACGGGCCTTAATGTTACTATACAGCCAACTCCATAGGATGATCCAAACCATTCATTTGATGGGCCACAATGTAAATAGGTTGTGCCCCAAAATCATTTCCATAGGATGATCACAACCCTACAATCTATAGAGGTTGCATAAGATGTAGTTTCTATTTATCGAAGGGCTAGGATCAGCCTATCGAAATGATATTTTGGGACGCAACATATTTACGTTTATGGCCCATCTAATGGACGGTTTGGATCATCCTATGGTGTGGTATGGGTGGGGCCTACGTTTTCAGCACTATAATTTTCTAAAATTATACTGCTGAAAAGAATGAAAATTCAACTGATCCAAAACAAGAAGTATAAAAATGAATTTAAGCTTAAGCCCTGTATGGGACAAAAGTGGACATGTCACTTGACATGTTAATGTCAATGAGATGACGTTTGAACGATGAGACGTTTTAAAGTCATACCTTCTAGCCGATGAACGGTCCATATTGCTGGGCATCACGTGAGTGTGGGCCCAGTTCTCATAGAGAAGGTACATTGGCAATTTACAATTGGGGCAGTGCAGTTAATAAAGTTGTTGGAAGATAGAGATGTACAGCTACTACAGTGAGTGTGGGCCTAGTTTTCATTAATAAACTTAAATAATTGAAGCAAAGATAGCGGAGGAGGACCACCGACTCAGGTACTATTAGCCTATTAGGTCTTCCTTTCGGGGAAAGGAGAAAGCAAGAATGTGAGGCACGTTTTGGGCCTCTCTTGGTAAAATCTCGAATAGTTTTGATTTATATTTTAAAGAAAGTTCTCGGTTCAGTCGAAAGAAAGTAGAAGTAGTATTGGATTATGAGAATGGATTCCGATTCCCAGCCTAGTGTGAGTCCAAAACTGATTATTGGACTTAAAATTAAACATAAATTTGATTTTGAGCCTTAAACTGATTGTTGGAATCGAAATTAAAATTCAAAATGAATAGGCCTTAGCCCTTGAAGTTAGAAGAATGTACACAATTATATTAAGAGAAGGAATTAAGCCCCGACCAGGAAAGTTGATAAAAGAAAGAGTTCAAGGGGAATCAAGAAACTACAAAAATACATTACATCAAGACGGTAAGAAATTGAAGATATGGAGAGAGAGATATGCAGATGCAACCGCATCTTTTGACAACTTGGAGCCGAGGCATTTTGTTGCGAAAAGTTACCATTATCTTTAGCAAGGAATTATATTTTAGATTCTATGAAATAGGGAAATTATATGGTGCCCGCCCATGAAGTCATGTGTGGGTGGTACGACAAAAGTAACACCCTTGATGTGTGATCCAACAACATCCTCTTAAAAAGTGAGCTGTTGTTGGATCAAATATCTGCAATGGCGGTACTACCCGGCCACACGGGACTTCACGCTCAGGCACCATATAAAAACTCCTAAGATATTTTGTTAGGAGTTTTATATCTTCAATAGTTTCTATATTTTAGTAGTTTGAAATTTTTAATTTTATTAAGATTCTATTATTAGAGGTTTTCCTAATTATTTAGAAGTTTGATGGTTATCTTTAGAAAGGTGCTAGAATGGGGATTTATGTTTAATATAAAAGATGTACTAACGTTTCTTTATGAGACTTTTATTGATTTTATAAAATAAATTTGTGCTTGATTATTCCAAATTTGTACATGTTTGTAGGTCATATATAATTTTTGCATTGCCCAAATTTATGCAAATTTGTGCCTGATTATTCCAAATTCGTGCATGTTAGACTTTGTAGTTCATATATAAATAGGACCGAACCGATTATAAATACGTTTAGGCAAAATATCTACATTTGGAGAAGGTCGGGTAAACTCAGAACCGAACCGATTATATATGGTTCGGTTCGGTTCCAAACATATATGGTTCGGTTCTGGTTCCAATTTCAGCGAACCGATTATATATGGTTCGGTTCTGGGTATACCCCAAAACCGAACCGAACATAACCATGTCCACCCCTAGGTGGTACAACAAAAGTAACACCCTTGATGTCTGATCCAACAACATCCTCTTAAAAAGTGAGCTGCTGTTGGATCAAATATCAATGGCGGTACCGCCCACACGGGACTTCACGCTCAGGCACCATATAAAAACTCCTAAGATATATTGTTAGGAGTTTTATATCTTCAATAGTTTCTATATTTTAGTAGTTTGAAATTTTTAATTTTATTAAGATTCTATTATTAGAGGTTTTCCAAATTATTTAGAAGTTTGATGGTTATCTTTAGAAAGGTGCTAGAATGGGGATTTATGTTTAATATAAAAGATGTGCTAACGTTTCTTTATAAGACTTTTATTGATTTTATAAAATAATATAGAGAAGGGAGAAACGCGGACGTTTTCCTACAAAATGTGTGTTTCTTAAAACCATTTAAAATGGCATTTTGCTTATTATAATCCTGATCAACAGCAAAACAGTTGAAATTCAGATCAGCACAAGAAATGGAAAGAGATTTATATTTTTTGTTTCTTTCTTGTACCTTTGTTTTGGTATGGCTGTGTTGGAAACCGATAGTGCACACATGCTTGTTGAAACTACAGGTATGTTTGTTGTTTTTTTCAAAGTAAGGGCTATTCTTATAATAAAGTTGGGCATTATACTTAATTTTGACACAAGGCTAGTCTTCCTAGCAGCAATCTTCTTTGTCAGTTGGACCATACGAAAACAAAGGCAGAGAGAGAGAGAGAGAGAGAGAGAGAGAGAGAGAGAGAGAGAGAGAGAGAGAGAGAGAGAGAGAGAGAGAGAGAGAGAGAGAGAGAGAGAGAGAGAGAGAGAGAGAGAGAGAGAGAGAGAGAGAGAGAGAGAGAGAGAGAGAGAGAGAGAGAGAGAGAGAGAGAGAGAGAGAGAGAGAGAGAGCACCCATGATTTTTTGATCCAACAAAAAGTAAAAAAAACCGAGGCTCTTGCTGGATAAAAATCAAGGGTGGAAGCGTTCTCTCTCTCTCTCTCTCTCTCTCTCTCTCTCTCTCCGACCTTTACATGTAAAAGGTCGGCCACCATATAAAATCTCGTTTTATCAAACATCAATTTGTAGACAATTATTTGTTAGAATTTTCGTAGATGATTGACAATGAAGCTATGTGATCAGCCTAGTTTGGAATTAATCTTGACGAAGGGTTATGATCATTTGAAATGAAGTTTTGATAGACCTGCTATTCATACCATCAATAGGAAATATCTTTTAAGACTCATCGTTTTTGTTCATCAGGGCATGATCTTCCTAGTATATCTGATACAAATATTTAAAAAGATTTAACAATCGATGGCCTATTGATGAAGGTGCATATCAGCCGTTCGAAGACTGGATGATTAAGATCCATGGTCAGATCAATCAGATCTTGCATATAAAGGGCCGAACGCTTCCAAACCATGATCGGATCAATTTGTACCCTCGGATCAACCATTAGATCATCAAATTGATGAACGGACGTCAACATTGTTGATCGGGATGAGACACTTGCCAAATTATTTTACCTAAAGACCAATCATCCACACATTGCTAGGAGATAGCACGACTGCATAATCAATGGCCCATATTCACCGAGGACCCGAAAGTAGACTTCTCAAACAATTTTGAAACTATTTTTTAAAAAAAAGTGGATTTCTCAAGCTTTCGGTAGAGCCCAAGAACACTCAAATCAGATTAGAAATCAAGAAGTTATAACTTTCCAAAGTTTTAGCAAAAATTGTTGACATCAGACCGGGCATGGCCTTGCCGGACGTCTGCCCACCATGAACTGAGTTTTCTCCTAAAACACGGGTTTTTCCACCTATTATAGCCATTTTGATCCAAACCATCCATTTGATGGGCCCCAACGTAAATCGGTTGTTCGTAAAAGTCATCTCCATAGGATGATCTTCATCTATACATCGGAGGGCTGGGTTCATCTTATGGAAATGTTTTTCTGGGCAAAACCTATTTACATTGTGGCCCATCAAATGGACGGTTTGGATCATCCTATGGTGTTCGTTGTACACTACTTTTTGAAAAATACTGGACTATACAGGCTTACACCATATAAAAACTCACTTTTTCATAGTACTACCTTTACGTGTTTGATCTCCCACTCTGGCACTCATCATATAATTTCTCGTGAAACATATGTTGGGATTCGGGAAATACAATGATAAGTTTCAAATTCAGGGTCATGATTCATGTGCTTCATGTGCCACATGAAGCACATTTGGCACACGAAGTTACGAGGGAGTACTTGTCCTTCTAATTGAAAAACGCGGTACGATTTTTGTTTGGGCATTTTCACACGTAAGCTACTGTGCGTCTGTGCCTCTCCCAGTCCTATAAATTATCGAGCATCCTTCCCTCCAATGTGTATCGGAATCAAAACCCATTACAACATTAATTCCTCATATAGTAATGGCTCTTCAAAGCCTCCCCACCAATGCCTGTGGGTCTTGTCCCACACTCCATTCGTCAAATAATGAAAAGGAG
The DNA here is from genome assembly GCF_043159265.1 of Tasmannia lanceolata. NCBI lineage: Eukaryota > Viridiplantae > Streptophyta > Magnoliopsida > Canellales > Winteraceae > Tasmannia > Tasmannia lanceolata. The sequence continues at coordinate 2,434,250 of NW_027518693.1, forward strand.
GTAGTTCGGAGGTCAGCAAACTTTCATCCTGATATATGGGGTGATCGATTTCTTGCATTCTCTTCACATGAAAAAGTAGGTATCACACCATCTATCTATCTAGGGATTTGCTAGCGCCTTTCTCTGAAAGGCATTTGCAGCTGCATGTTGCATGTGAGAGCAGCCATATAGGCTCAGATTTTGTCTTACTCATTTTATTCATATGAGGTGGCTGCTCTCTCATGCAGGAGCCAGTCCGCAAAATGCCTTCTGCAATGGTCCCAAGCAAATCCCATCTATCTATCTATAATGTATACTAAGTATGTTCCTTTCCCTTCGTATCATTTTGATTTGTTTAGGTGCACCTAGGTTTTATACCCTTAGGGTTACCATACTAGAAAGGGTGCGTTATGGGGCAAGGTTTTAAATTTCAGTCTGAAATTTTGGATTTCAGTCAACACCGAAATTGAAATCTCCGTAATTTCGATAAAATACTTTCTTTTTTTTTTAATTTCTTTACAGAATTTCGGCCAAAATTACCAAAATTTTGGGACAAAAAACTTACATTTCTTGAGCTTCTACCGAATTTCGACTTAAATTTTGGTTTCGGTGAACACCGAAATTTAAAACCACGTTATGAGGTTATGGCGTACATGCATACATGCAGATGAGGGGTTGAGGTCATTCGCTTTTATTCCAAGAAATATTATTTTTGGAAAAGTTTTTCTCCTATAAGTAGTTGCGTTGAGATGCGGAGTTAGAGTTAGTGGTCACAAAACTTAACCCCTTTACTTTGGATCTCTACCTCCACGGCTCCACGTTGTTGGGTTTAAATAGGAAGAAAAATAGTAGTTTGAACATAGCGTTGTTTTCAACTTCGAATAATCTGTCTACAAAAGTGTCCAAAATGTAATTGGTCAGAAATTGACTCTTGCAATTGACACATCTCTCTCTCTCTCTCTCTCTCTCTCTCTCTCTCTCTCTCTCTCTCTCTCTCTCTCTCTCTCTCTCTCTCTCTCTCTCTCTCTCTCCAGCGAACTAAAAATCTCCTATGACATTGTGGATTTGTGGCCCACAAATGAACGGTTCGATCATCCTCTGAAGTGGGACCCAGAAGAAAACTGGAATTCACACATACACACACCATATAAAATCTCCACTGATACGCTCAAAATATATCAGTTATAATATGGTGTAAGCTCGTATAGTTCAAATTATTTTTTAAAAAGTATTGTATAACTTACCATAGGATGATCCAAGCTGTCCATTTGATGGGCCACATCGTAAATACACTGCACCCCAATGAAAATGGTTTTTGGGGTGCAATGTATTTACGATGTTAGGGTCATAGCCCAAAAACTCATTTCAATAGGATGATCCTAGGCCACATCGTAAATACATTGCACCCCAATGAAAATGGTTTTTGGGGTGCAATGTATTTCCAATGTTAGGGTCATAGCCCAAAAACACCTTTATTGGAATTGCATATTATGGAGACCTTTCATAGAGCTAGGATCGTTCTATTGAAATGAGTTTTCTGGCATAGCCTTACATTGTGGCCTATCAAATGAACGGTTTGGATCATCATATGGTAAGTTGTACACTACTTTTTGAATGATACCAGACTACACGAAATTTCACCATCCCAAAACAAACTACCCATGCCATGCTAGGAGTGTTAAATAGTGGGCCCAACCCATCAAAACATGTGTAATATAATTTGGCCCCACTACATGAAATGTTAGGGAAAAGTTATACTAGCCCCCTTTTTTACTTGGGAGAAACCCTCTAGTGTAAAAGAGTGATGGACCTCACCCATGTTCTGCCCCTCCTCAAGCAAATTCCTGGCTCCGCCCCTGGATAGAGCCACTGTTTTACACTTGTTTTGAGGTGGGGCCTACCATTTTATGTGTGGAGCCTACCATCTCTATTCAAATCCATGCATATTTGGACCCACTATTTTGTCCCTAATGTTATTGACGGGGTGGGGCCAGGCCACCAACTCTACCCAAAACCATGCATAGAGTGGGGCCCACCATTAATTGTAAAACCATGCTATACTAGTTTATATAAGAGAGAGAGAGAGAGAGAGAGAGAGAGAGAGAGAGAGAGAGTAATGTTATGAAGGAGTACAAAAATGAAACTAAAAAGATCATCTATAGATTCATCATGGTCATGGGATGAACCTCTACTACTTGTCTCTGCATGCATGTTCATGAGAATTTGATCAGATTGCTGTTGAACTATTCTTTAAATTTGCAAAAAAAAAAAGAGAGAGAGAAGAAAAAAGATAAAAAAATATTTTTACCGATATCATTAGCAAATTACCAACAAACTCAATGAGCCAACAAGTACTTGCGGAGTTTAATCCCACATTTTGCAACCATAATAATATTTTCCGCAAAATATTATTAATTTTCTTTCTTTCTCATTGAATGTTATTCCTTTTATGGCGTCTAGAAACAAGAATGAGAATGATGATTCTCTTATGGCCATGTTTGGCAACCATGAAAATTATTCCATGGAATATTCGTTGGGCCAACTATGTTCTAGGGGCCAAGAAGGAAGGAGAGGGAGAGAAATGGGTGGAATGGTAGAAGTATAGATAGCATATAAAATCCATAAAAGCAAATGAAAATAAAATGCCTATTTAGATTTGGATATTTGTTTTCCTGGTTGTTGGGAGCACTTTATGTTCCCCTCACTCCTACGCTCTCAAGTCTCTCCATCTCCCTTTCATCTCTCACAGCTATCCCCACAAATATTCCTTGGAATAATGGAATATATGTTGGGAGATTATGAATTCACATCACTTGTCAGATAATTCGCACCCCTTTAAAGGAGGGTATGTGGCAGACTTTAACTCTTTTTGACGTCAATTCACATTAAAGGGGTGCGAATTATCGTACAGGGCCGGCATCGTTCTATATTTTTATTGTGGCCAAACATCGCCTATATAGATTAAAAGAATTACTTTTAAAGTAACTTTTAAAGTTTTCTTGGTTCTCACTCAATTTCCTTAATGTAAGGAGATGAGGTTCTAAATATATATGATTTGTAAGGTGGTTACGACATGTAGAACATGTGACAGAATATTTGAATTCAAAACACAAACTTTTGCAACTGCTAAGTTGGTATTCGTCCAGGGAGGTAATGCGTGGGCTACACAACGGATTGAAGAACTGAAAGAAGAAGTGAAGTCTATGCTAAAGGATGCAAGGGACCCATTGCAAATAATGAATTTAGTCGATGCACTCCAACGTCTTGGATTGGCCTATCACTTCGAAATACTAATTGAAGAGGCATTAAGCCGGTTGTACTATACATATACTAAAGGTGGTGACAATGCTGATGATCTTCATGCCATTTCTCTTCAATTCCGGCTACTTAGACAGCAAGGATATAATATTCCATCTGGTATCACCTTTGCCATTGGTTTGATTTTTATCATTATTTTGTTTATTTTTGCTCGTTTGTATAGTTGCATGCATCCATTCTACGTATATGTGCACATAATTTTCATTGTTGCTTCTTGATGATGAGTGTCACAAACATTTAACTGTAAAACAGATGTATTTAGCAAATTTAAGGACGACCAAGGAAACTTCAATGTGACCTTGAGCAACACACAAGGTATGTTGAGTTTATATGAAGCGGCACATCTTAGTACACATGGAGAAGTTGTACTAGATGATGCCTTGGTTTTCACCAGAAAGCACCTTAAGGCCATGATACCCCACCTAAGCTCTACTCTTGCGAGACATGTAGAGACAGCCCTAGAGTTGCCTCTACACAAGTGCCTCTCAAGGTTGAATGCAAGAAACTACATCTCTTTTTACCAAGAACAATCTACGAAGAACGAAGTACTACTAGAGCTTGCAAAGCTGGATTTCAATATGTTACAGTCAATTCATCAACGAGAGTTACGAGATATCTCAAGGTAAATTGCATCAAAGTTTATGCACTTGATAGATATATTGATGTTCGACAACATAAAAATAACAAAGCTAACTCAAATTATGGAGCTTACACTTTTAAAATAAGTAAATTCTATTACCATCTTAACATAGTGTATCTTGATCCTTTTCCTTAGGTGGTGGAAGGACATTGACCTCCCAACTAAGTTACCTTTTGCCAGAGATAGAATTGTGGAGTTGTACTTTTGGATATTAGGAGTTTATTTCGAACCACAATATTGCCGAGGTAGAATGCTTACGACCAAAATAGTTTCATTTGTATCGGTAATGGATGACATCTACGACGTGTATGGTACATTGGAAGAACTCCAGCTATTGACCAATGCAATCCAAAGGTTTAGAATTTGGTTCTTATAATCTTTCTCATCTTCTTTGCAAGATTCTAACCTCTACATAATTGATTTGTGTCATTCATTTGGGATTTTAATAATGCAGAAATTTTATGTTCTTAATTTTCAGGTGGGATGTTGGGGCCATGGATAAGCTACCAGAGTACATGAAAGTATATTTTCATGCACTCCTCAATACTGTCTCAGAAATTGAGGAGGGATTAATTCCAGATGAAAAATACTGCGCATCTTACTTGAAAGAAGCTGTATGATATGCATGGCTATTTTTGTTATCTTTTAATCCTCTTAAAGATCTCATAACTCCCTTTTACCTTGGCCAAGTTCTCATCCAAGTATGAGTGTTTCCCTAGCTACCAAGTCCATCAAAACTCCTTGATATAACATGCGGAAATTAATAAAAAATTGATTGTGCCAACCATTAATTTGCCTAAATAGACTCCCTTTTACCATAGCCAATTTCTAGTCCAAATTTGAGTTTTGAAACACGGCATTAAACTGATGAGAGAGATAGTTTATGCTCAAGGCTTATGTAAGAAGCTTTTATATATTATTTCATGTATTTCCCCAGTTTTAACTTTCTTCATTTTGTTATTCCAGATAAAATGTCTTAATAGAGCCTACTTCAACGAGGCCAAATGGTTTCACTCAGGGAATCATCCAACATTTGAGGAATACATAAACACCGCTCTAATCAGTACTGCTTACCCATTACTTATAATAGTCTCTTGCATTGGGATGGATGAAATTGTGAAAAAAGAGGCCTTTGACTGGATTAATAGCAACCCCAATCTCGTTAGATCAGCTTCTATAGTTTGTCGACTCGTTGATGATATCCAATCACATAAGGTATGATCAATTCAGAGAAAAGAAAGAGTCCTATTTTCATTGTGGGTAACTTGAGCATCAATAATTTATGTGTTTCAAACATGTAGTTTGAACAGGAAAGAGGACACATTTCTTCAAGTGTGGAGCTCTACATGAAGGAGCACAGTTGCACAGAGCTGGAGGCATGTGACAAGTTGCGAGAAATGGTTTCCGTTGCGTGGAAAGACATCAACCAAGACTGCATTAAACCAACTCCTATTCTGATGCCTCTCATTATTCGGATTGTCAATCTTGTTCGTGTGATCGAAGTCTTATACCAGTACCGAGATGGATACACGAATTCAACACATGAGACCAAAGAGCGTATCACCTTAGTGATGGTTGATCCAATTCCCATTTAAAATGTAGAACATCGTTTGGTGGTCCCTTGCATGAATACAAGGGAAATATCCCAAGAGACCTTTTAATAATAAATGACTCTGCTACAAGGTTTCAAAGAGTCCATCTATTTGTATTTCTCTTATACTAAGGGTTATCTTATGAGGAAGCTATGAGAAATTAGCTGTTGTTTGAGCATTCAAGTTTTCTAGATTTTGATAGTAAGAAATGTTTTAATTCTATATAAAATAAGAACTTATGCTTGTGTAAATTTAGCCAATGATTATGTCATAAAATGAGATTTAATCCAATAGTCACAATGTAGACAACTATTCTTAACTCCTTTGTTGGTGCAAAAATCCTACACTCAACTGATATAAGAGAAAATTTCCTTCGACACAAGGTATTCGAATGCCTTTCGAATTGGCAAAAATGTTTCAAATTCAAGTAATATTCGAACTACAATCCTACGACTATCGAATTTCATTGATGTCTTTACCGTGCACAATCGAATTGGAAGAATGATGAGGACCAGGTTCCGGCCAAAGTATGAGAGGGCCAACTCTAGTAAGAGTAGGGTAGGGACACAAATATAATAATCCTTAAGTGGCATTACTTGTTATTTCTTTTTTAGCAGGGTGTATTTGTATGTAGGGTATACTTATAATTAGTGAGTGTTTGAGGGGCCTTTTAGTGAGAGCTTTTGTAATTGGTAGGGAATAGAGTTGGACGCCCACTATATAAGGGGTCTTTGGATTTTGAGGTGACTTAGATGATTTTTGGCAAATTTGGAGAAGGATTTGTAACCCCAGGTTGGGGGAGGGAGAAGTTGGAGCTTGTAAGGAGATCTTAGTGTGATGTTAGGAAGGAATTCCTATACATTGAAGGCCTTCCATCTCCTTCCTCTTGGCATGACTCCATCTCCAAGCTAAGTACTTCCTGCTGTTTTTCTATCAAATATTTCAACAAAAATTCTGTTTCTATCCATTCATCTCAATTTCTTGCTATATTTCATCAATTCTCGGCCCATTTTCTGCATGTTACTATTCATACATTGTTTTGGACTGTAATTGTTGCTTTGGACTGTTTTTTCAGCAATTTCTTCATTCTATTTATGCTCTAAATTGCTATTACTGAAATTTTGCACTTTCATGAGTGCTGTACCTAAAGCTTAAAATTTTGTTCGAACAACAGACTTTTGTTTCAAACAAAAATAATGAAATTCTCAAATTCCTATATATATTTTTAAGCTCACAATTTCTGCCAATTTTCCCCATTTTAAGTCAATTTCGAAGCATTTTTTTTTTTCAATTTTCCGCTTGAAAGAATTACATGTGCCTTTAAGTCTTTAACCATTTTCAAAAAAAAAAAATCTGAGCAAAACAAGTTTGCCACTAAGTGCAAACTTCTATAATTTTCAAGTGGGTCCCATGTCTTATTACCATTGAATCAAGATCAAGCAAGAGAAACTGATAAAGATAATTTAACTACAGGATTTTCAGCCAGATCATTTGAATTCCATGAACCATAAAATAGCTGTAGTAGTAATTTACTCCATTCATTGAGAAAATTTAATGTCCTTGTAGCACTTGATATCAGTGGCAAATAAGGGATCTAGATTACAATTAGCCAACAAAAAATATCAAAAATAAAAAATCGAACATGCTCTTCAGATTGATGGACTCCCTTGACATAAACAATACTTTTCATTTTCCTAAATGTACAATACCGATCTCCATTTCAAATCAATCTCATCTAACCCATGAATTAGCACACTATTCCAACCCATAATTCTTTTCGAAAGGTTGGACTGTATTAAATTCTTTGCAGCTCAATCTATCCAGTTTCTTTGGGTTTGACAAATTATGTGGTTAGAACATCAGGGAGAGTGGTTTGAGCTCCAAGAATCTTACCACCCACATCAGGAAAATTTTCATAACCGGGTGATGGCCCAATTCTTCCATCTCTCTCCACCTGAATTGGGTATTTCATCAGGTGCCCCTTCATTTCTTTCATATCATCAGATACATATGACTTCCAGTTATCTTTTGCTAGCCGATTTACACGCCTAACACACTTCAATGTCTGTGGTTCGCGGAAAGAATCCTCCAGAGAGCCTAAATGCTCTGCCCAGAGCGACATCCGATACCCATATACCTATAAAAAAACCGTATCACATTGGATTAGTTGTACATCAAAAATCACAAGACATCTAAATGATCTTCTTAATACCTGTCTTTTCGGATGTTTCGAACCAATTGTGAGTCAAAAATTGATTATTGGACTCAAATTTACGTTTAATTTTGAGTTCAATAATCAGTTTTTGACTCACAATTGGTTCGAAACATCCGAAAACAACCAGGATTTTAACAATAAAAATCAATAAGATAAGTTCAATGCACTAAAATACAAAATTCTCTATTAATCTTTTTTTTTGGGTGTAGGAAAGCTTGAGATTGAACCTCCGACCTCCAGGTTGAAGAACAAAGCCTTGACCATTGAGCTAGAGGCTCAATCCCAATTCTCTATTAATCTCCATCAAGCATTATGGTACGAATTTCCATAAGTATAATTGCATAATGTTTGGTCAATCTTTCCAATTTTAAGAATTTACATTCCGTTCATTAAAGATGGGTCTAGAAATTTAATGCCCAAATGTTGAACATCCCTTGTATTATTTCTGATTCATGGATATGTTTTTTTTTTTTTTTTATCAGTATGGATATGTATTGGTCCCATAGAAGTTCCTGAATTTCACTAGACAGATTTGGCTAGTATTGCTTCTTTTGTTATGAATGACTAGTTTTAGCATGGTTAACAGATAAAAGTGTATTAGGATATCTTAGTCATTCTACTTGGTAGAATCATTTTAGCATTATAGATATTTATAAAAGATTTTTATATTTAACCTTATAAATATATAAAAATTCCCCTAGCAAATGAATGGCACATTGCGTGTGCATTTATTAAGACTAAAAAAAATTCAAACCTGGCCATGTGGATGACTCTGCCTTCCAGCCCACGTGTAATTGGGTTGGTAAGCACCCATAGCAATTTCTGTATCCCTTGAACCATCCAATGATCTTTGGTTAATGTTAGCAGATCCCATGAGTACATACTCGTCATCAACTATCATTCCTTTTGCATGAACATAGATCATAAATCTTTGGAACTTGTTGGATAGACACTGCGAAATAAGGTTCTAGAGGTAAGACAACTAGTAATAAGCATGGCATTCCATTCTCAAGTTACAAGAAAAATATGCAGATTTCTTTTTGAAGTGCTTGAATCTTTCATTTCAAAATAAAATTGAGCAACCACATAAAGCTAAGGCCCTATTCATTTAAGATTATGACAACCGATTGTGAGTGCCAAACTGATTATTAGACTCAAATTTAAACGTAATTTTGAGTCCAATAATCAGTTTGGCACTCACAATCGTTTGTCATAATCTTAAACGAACAGGAACAGGGCCTCAATATTATATGAAGAATCAGAATCGAGTACATATAAATTCCCATAGGTTTTTTTCTACACAAAGTTGCATCGAGTTGACAATCCATTTTTTGAGCAACTCCTAACTGGCAAGAAAACTTCTAACTGGCCGGTGAAGGATTACTTGGTTCAAAAAACTCTCTTCGTTCAATAGTGTACTTTCATATTTTGCTCCTATTGCCTTTAGGTTCACGAACCCATCTGCAATTGTATTGCGGCAGCATCTGAGATCCAAGTTGGCATGGATTTGTTTTGCTTCCATAAATTTTGGTAAGCACTGATAATTGCTGACTGGCAATTCTAGTTGGGATCTTTCCAGAGAAACTCAAAGCTCATTCATTGTTGAGACACTAATTAATTACAAAACATGGTAAGTTGTGCACAACTAGCGTAACCATAAATAGATGTAGCCAAAGGTTTACAATTTAATAGTGTGGTAGTAGCCGTTCTACTTAAATTGTGGAAATATATATGCCAAACCCGCACAATATAGATGTTTTATGCTCAATGAAGCATAGAATGATGCTATGATATTTCTGAAGATTTTCATGATAGCTAGGTGTAGGGTTAAGTTGGCTTAGCTGTGCACAAAGAGCACAGGGGAGAGTATCAAAGGTGGATTCGTCTTACAAATTTTGAGACCATCCGATCAATTGTCCGAATGGGATCAAATGCTACAAGAACAATTGGTGTATTCCATGATCTAAATCCCAAGGAAACAATAGAACCAGAGATCATCACCAACTATAGGAAGATGAGAGAGGAAAACAGAGGGGGAGATTTCATAAGGTGTATTTGTAGAATGAGTAGCACACTCCTTGCGAAACTCCTACTCTCCTTGGGAGTGAGTTGCACAGAGAGAATGCAACTCCAACTCATATGAGGAATCCTAAGAGTCTTACAAGGATTCCCAGGTTGAGTAGCTTAGTGGGACCCACATGGACGTCCTATTAACTCCAACTTGTTCCACTTGTCCATGGTGGGGCACACTAGCAACCGCAAAACTCATCCGATTCTCTCCATTGAAAGTGTTTTCTTCACACTGAGAAATAGAGCATGCGACTAACAAGAGTTTCTCTTCTTGGGAGAGTATCATGGTATGTTTCTATCTAACTAATTTTGATACATCTAACACTTTCCCTAGACATATTCGGCTATGTCTGATTGAGCAGTTTCTAATCCTTCAGGATCATGTCAACACTCAGAATAATGCCCACCCAGTATGCAACTACAAACTTCTAGAAAAACAAACATATTATATAATAGTACTCATATAGAGGAGTACATAATAGTACTAAAAAACAATGAAGGAAACACAGATTTTCTGGCAGAAGATCTAGTTAATGCATACATCTTAACCAAAGAATATGTTACCAAAGACTCTTCCTCCATTCCTCTTGTCATTTAGCTTCAGAACAATTGATTTCCCAGACATGCCCCTTCCAACCGCACCAGTCATGACCATAAGAAACATTTTAGAGTAACATATATCAAACTTCTACTTCACAACATAGTCACGAGTCAACGAGGGCATAAAGGTTACCTTCATAACCAATAGTACCACACAATAAGGAAACAGGGGATCCTTCACTTGCTTTTATGGGTTAACATTAGGTTGATATATGGGACACGTAGTATGATCATGGTTTCCATATTTAGAATGATGGAACTTTGGTGTCTAGGGCACATTATAAGGAAGGGAAGAGTTAAGGTCGATCAACAAAAGATAGCTTCCATTCAAAATTGGCCTCCGTCCATCACCTTGATTGAATCGCTTGAGGACAAGCAATCTTGGGAGGGAAGGACTAGTAATGTCTCCCTTTTTGAAATAGGATCTAATGTAGGCTAGGATTGTGGGCCATCGCTCTCATTTTTGTTACAAGTAAAAATTGTTGTTTTAACAGTCAGAAGGGTCTAATCTGGGTTAGGATTGTGGGCCATCACCCTCATTTTTTCATCTGGTTCACCATTAAGAAATGTCGTTTTAATATCCAACTGAAAGTCTTCTAAGTTCTAAGTCCGTATGTGCAACAAAGGATAAAATGAGGCAAACTGAGGTGTGTCTTCAACGGCCGAAAAAACACATTGTTGGATGTTAGGATCGCATGATTGCCGTGACTTTTAGCCTATATGATATGCACACTAAGGCACATGAAATGGATGGTTTGGACAAATCAAAGATACAACTCACCATGCCACATAGTGTGCCTAATTGTATTACAATGAAATCTCTCCCGACAGAACCAATCCTCAATATCTATATATTACATCATATTATATTGAAATCTCTCTCTCTCTCTCTCTCTCTCTCTCTCTCTCTCTCTCTCTCTCTCTCTCTCTCTCTCTCTCTCTATATATATATATATATATATATATACACACTCACTCACACACACAAACACAAACACACATGTAGCAATTATTTCCAGCCCCTTTGTTTTTCCTCTTCAAAATTGTTATTTTATCAAATGACCGAATGGGCAATCTTGAATATGGTCAGAGAGAGAATTTCGAGCATCAACTGCTCCTTCCCTTCCCCTTTTTGAGTAAAAGCTAGAATAGATGAAAGAATTAAGAAAGTCATTTTAGAAAAATATGAAAAAGAGACTGCAAGGGGCAGAATGTCTAAAAAAAGGGGGTGGAAATATCATTTCCCACAAAATAGACATATCTATGAGGGCGAGCCTTGGCGCAACGGTAAGGTTGCTCCATTGTGACCTGGTGGTAACGGGTTCAAGTCCACACACACAATGAAAGAATTAAGAAAGTCATTTTAGAAAAATATGAAAAAGAGACTGCAAGGGGCAGAATGTCTAAAAAAGGGCGTGGAAATATCATTTCCCACATAATAGACATATCTATGAGGGCGAGCCTTGGCGCAACGGTAAGGTTGCTCCATTGTGACCTGGTGGTAATGGGTTCAAGTCCACAACGGTAACGTGAAAAAAAGGATAAGAAATCAAATAAAGAAAACAAACATGGTGCAAATTGCCTAGATTAATGGGTCACAAAACCAATTCCCTATATGTATCTAAATATGCTCAACTTTTAGTCTTTTACTATGACATAAATAATTAAAAAAAAAAAGGATTCTCTTCCAAGAAAAGAATTATGATTACTAATAAAGACACTAGTGGTTAAAAGAAGTGTTAAAAGATTCTCATACCGAACTGCTTGTATCACTAGGTTGACTTGTTGATCCTAATCCTTCAGGATAACAAGGTTCACGCTTTCCAAGACAGTAAAAATTCAAATAATCTTCTGGATTAGCATCATAAGATAAACCTGCCTTCTCAAGTGCCTGACCAACAATACCATACATCATATCCATTGTTTGCCCCTGTAAAAATCCAAGACAAGTTAGATATAGAGTTTGGAGCAGCTCTCAGTCATCGTAAGTGACGAATTTGTGATATAAATCATGTTTATGTCTAGATATCAAAAACATATTAAAAAGAGGGATATTATTGTTTCATATTTGACACTTTCAAAATAAATTCTGAAAATAATATCTCAAACAGAAGCAATTCAGGTGTGCCGCAAATGATAATATACTTGACGAATTCAAAAGAATGATTTTAAAATGGTTATTGGAATCATCACATATTGTCAAGCATTTATTAAGAGAATTTATGGAAACTGAAAAGATGGAAATGCTGGTGAATGGATTATCAGTTGGCATGTAAACAAATATTATTTTCAACCATCCAGTCATAAAGGATAGACAATTCCATTCTTTTGGTGTCAATAATTGATAATGGGGGTGATAACCGATTCTTGTTTGCACACGTGCAATAACTAAAGATTCTCGTAAAATGAACTAGCTAGGAGCTATATGCAAACACACGTGCAATAACTAAAGATTCTCGTAAAATGAACTAGCTAGGAGCTATATGCAAACACATGGTGTTGGAACTAGGGTTGGCGTAAAGGGCAAGGTTTTAAATCTCGGTTTCGGTTTCGGTTTCGGTCATCACCGAAACCAAAACGTTTCGGTTTCGGTACGAAATTTCGGACGAAATCTTGTAAAAATTTCACCGAAATTTCACCGAAATTTCCGAAATTTCACCGAAATTTTGTACTTCACCGAAAATTTTCACTGAAATTTCCGAAACGTTTCACCGAAATTTCCGAAACGTTTCGGCGAAGTTTGGTACTTTTCCGACTCACAGTGAATTTCGTTTCGGTTTCCACCGAAACCGAAATATTTCGGCCGAAACGTCCGAAATTTAAAACCATGGTAAAGGGTTGCAAGTTTATTTCTGATGGGTGGTCCAGTTAGGACTAAATACGGTCACAATTTTTCAATCGCGGGTGGGAGAATTTTAAGTAAAAAAAAATTAATGCTTACAAGTCCGCAATTTACTGGATGGAGCCAATTTTCGAGCAAATGGTGTAATTATCAAATAAGATTTCAAATTATAAATCTAATTTCAGAGGGGACTTTCAATGATAGATCAATTTGCTATTTCTTGGGTGCGTAGTTTAGTAGCAAATAGTATAAATACTTAAGGCTGTGCATTTGTAATTTAGTGCACATAGGGATGGACTAATTGGTGGGGAAATGATTCAAAAATGGCAACTGTACAACCATGTATCCTCAATTATAGCATTAAAGAGAAAAAAGTACTTAGATCGTCTGCAAGGAAAATATGCACTAAGGAAAATACAATACTATACATGAATTCATTACTATCCCGCTCAGCCATAATATGGAACAAAGATCCAGGTCGAAGTTATTATCACAATGAAATATATTTTACCAGATCAGATGTTTATCAAATTAATTACAAAATATGAAAATTTTACCTAGAAACTATTGCCAAATAGATCATATATAATTCTAAGAATAAATGAAATTATAAAATACTAAAATATATGGAGTTATGTATAATAAATTATAAGAATACAGTGCTATGGCTCATGGAGTGGCAGAATTAATTTGGTTGAGGCATCTTTTGAAGTTGTTACAAGTCCCTATTCCATGGCCTATATGGCTATACTTTGACAATCAGATGGCAACTAACATAGTAAAAAATCCTATCCAGCATGATCGCATGAAACAGATCGAGGTGGATAAGCACTTCAATCGTGAACTTGTTCGGTCTAAGCAAATTTGTCTTCCCTTTGTTCCTATTGGTCATCAACTCGATGATGCCTTAGCAAAAGGAGTTGTTTAGTCTCATTTGAACTTTATTTTATCCAAGTTGGGGATGATTGATATCTATTACGAGGTATTTCTTATATGTTGATATACAAGAATAGCCAAGAGTGGGAACTACTCTCTCTCTCTCTCTCTCTCTCTCTCTCTCTCTCTCTCTCTCTCCAACAACTCCAAATATTCTGATATCTATGAATATATATGGAAGCCAAAAATGAACAAATGCCTAGGTATTCTAATTATACCACGAAGAAATTAAAAATAATCCGATTCAATTATTTCATGAAAACTCTAATGGTTGAATGTTATATCAAAATGAAGGTGATTAATTTACCCTATCTTTACCTAGCATATTAGGCATATTGCATACTTTGAAATTCAGTTATTAATGTCATCCCAATTTGAAGGAAGACTAAATGCTTGAAGATGGAAGAAACAAAACAGAAGACTCGAACAGTTCTATAATCATAACATAATGTTTGATGCTTGGAGAAAAAAACCATTAGGTTCTCTGAACACCTCCTCAAGTTAAAAGAGATAATGAGTCACAAATAACCATAGTCTAACCTGCCAAAAAAGAATTTCTTGCACAGCAGAACTAGTTGGAACACCTTCAGGCCACATTGGTACTACTACATACACAGTAAAACGTTCATTTGCACTGATTTTGCTAGCAATTTTCAATGCCAATTCCATAGGCACTAAATTATCTGCGCCTGCTTAAACAACACGAATGAAGCTTCAAAATGTTGCTCCTACAAATAAGCAAATTGATTGTTCAACATTCTACAAAGAATCTAGCTAGAAATGATTACTAAAAACAAGACTTCGGATTTAACGTTTACAAACATCATGCCGAAATCATATTAACATAGAGAAAGAATCGAAACACAAAATGAGCACAAAATAATGGTTGTTGAAACTACTACCCAAGGCACAAGGGCACCACAGTTGTTCTAAGCAAGGTTTTAAATTTCGGTTTCGGTACCTATTTCGGACCCCACCGAAATCCGAAATTTCGGGCAGAAATTCGGTATTAAATAAAAAATAATATTTAATTAATTTCAAATTTTCAGCCGAATTTTCTAATGTTTCTTTTTTTTTTAAATAATATACATTTTCTTGAAATTTCGGCCGAAATTATTGAAATTCTGAATTTGTATTTCGCGATATTCGGAATTTCGGCAAATTCCAGTTTCGGTCTCCACCGAAATCCGGTCGAAATTTAAAACCATGGTTCTAAGTATTATTTGTAGGCAAAGGTAGTAAGTAATCTGCACATGCACAGAAAGCAAGGTAAGTATATTTTAAACCTTTTCACATCAGGTTACAAAAGATTTGTGAAGGCATCTCAAATGTTCGTTATAATAATAAGCCTTATAAAAAGGCTGCAAAGGAACGCAAGGAACCAGTTTCATTCAAAGAGAGCACTTGACAATAGTAACTTCTTCACTGTCCTTCCTAAAAGCTGCACAAGCTTGCTAATGCTCATACGAACTCTCCACCTAGTGTTTTCTAAGTTATAAAAATGATGATTTAGTATATTCAGAAATAGTTCCATTTTTCTTGAACTTTGAGTAATCAACAAGTTTGAACCAACTAACCCACCAAAGAAGAAAAAGAAAATGTCAATTTACTACTATAAATCTTCTCTATATCCTTTTCAACTCTTCAACCTATCCATATCGTTGATCTAAAGCATGTGACAGTGTGTTTCACTACAATTCTAAGAAGAGTTGCCAGATCTTATTTAGAGCAAGCAAGTACCAACTGAAATAGGTACCTAGAGGCTAGAACTTCCAGGAAACAACTTTTGACAATGTTCACATAGATAATCCATCTTGATGCTAGTTGTTGTTACTGGAAATATGATTGTATTCTACAAAGCGCAGTTAGGCCTATTCCTAGAGGGCAACAGGACCGGAAGTTATAAGACTCAGAAACATATCCTTGGCGATGTGTTATTGAGAAATAGGAAGTTTTGAAATTAAAAAAACCAGAGATGCGTAGAAGAGAGAGTCATGAGTAGCTACACCCGGATTGCATAAGTGCTTACGCAGCCGAGACTCCATGACTTACGACATCCGGACCATGGAGAATGTGACACCAGACGAACGTATTGAAAGCTGGGCATAATTATTGCTGATTTCGCAAGATAAGTGATGACATGGTAGTATGAGGAGCATGTAAAATATTCCTTCTAAAAGCTTCTAGAAAGGGAACAGTCTTGTACATTTGGCACTCAGGAGACCAATTAGAAGCGGTCATATGGAGGTACGACAGGCAACATCTGGAGGATGATTCAACAATGTCAAATTTATGATTTAGTTCTTCATGACAAGAATGAATGTAACCAAAAAATCCTAATCAAGAAAGGGATCTCGGAGTCTGCGAGCACCAGATGCAGCGGATCTTGATCGGACGAGGATTCAGACTCCTCTGAATTGGAAAATAACATTTTTAAATTTTCACCTTTCACGTTTTTAACTTTTCACTTCTCACTCCAATTCAGGAGGCCCAAGGATCGAGGGAGATTCCATGTGATAACTGTAATAAGGAGTGATTCTAGCTGGATCAATGAACAAGTTCTCCAATTTTCCCAAGTTTGATTCATCAGGTTCTTAGATTTTCCATTTTTATTCATACCCGCAAGCATAGATTCATGTATGAGTGAGTTCACGAAGATGCTAAACAAACTCAGTTCATAGTCCGATCAGAACATAACTTAAGCAATGACAGTTCAACATTGGAGCTGTAGTTGAGAGCATTGATCTTGTAAGTATGATCGATCAATATATTAATTTTCACTTTCTAGAATTTAAAAAGAATTTTCAAGTGAACAATGATACGAAAACCGAATTGCAAACCTGAGGATGGAACCAGCAATATCCTCTCGACAAGTTGACAATTACTTGCCTTTATCTTAGTTTCTGTTTATTTTCTTTTTCTTAAAATGGAAAAACTACCCCTCCCTATGCCATGTAGCGTGTAGGGAGTTGCTCAGTTGCACTCTCGGTTACGCAGCCAGTTTCCGTAGCAGCATTCTTTTCAAATACATACATACAAACATACATACATGTGTGTGTGATTTAAAAACAACTATAACTAGATCTTAAATCTGTAGGCAATCTGTAAATTTTCAAAGTTTTAGAAACTAGATCTAGTAAATTCGGCCTCTAAGCCTGATTTTTCCAAATCTTTTCTTAGCAAACATCCTCTGAGGAAGACTAGTCGGAGTTTGGATTTAATTGTAGTAAAAAATTAGAAATTCTAGCAAATAGATTGACTCATCTAGGAGCGATAAACAATCCCATGGAATGACTATGAGATAATGGTTTTAAATTTCCCCAAAATTTTGCCGAAACGACCGAAATGTTTCCATTTTCATCCCCACCAAAACGAAATCTACATGATTTTCTTTCACTTCATTATATCTCCGAAATTTTGACCGAAATTCCTAAAACTTGACCAAAATTTCCAAAATTCGACCGGAATGGTTGGAACGACAAAAAAAGGAAAGATGTTATTATTTTCATTTCATTTCATCTCATTAATTTAGAGAATGTTATTGCGTAGGCAACATCATTGAAAAGCACAACAAAGACTGTATCTTATGCATGGGATGTCATATAGGCATGGAACCAATAATACCTCATAACTATGTGGTATTGACATAGAGTTGGGGTCCTTAGAGGGGATGTGGGTCATTGTACTTGCTTATACTTCATTACATTGTACTTCTTTATTGACTTTGGTGTTCTAGTCATGTGTGACAACGCATGTCACTAGGTGTTTGATGTGATTAAGCCATTATGGATAGTTTTGTTGCTTATATGATGGTTTCTAAGTATGTATTTGTGCTTATTCTAGCGTTTTCCAAAGTTTCATCTTAAAATTTCATCAATTGGATATGTTTTTTTTTTTAGATTAAAACAAATTTCACCATTTGCATATGTTCCCATACGTTTCTGTGATTTTAAATGATTTCCACCGAAATTCCCACCAAAATCGAAATGTTTTCGTTTCCGTGCTGACCAAAACCGAAATCCCTTGGAGTTCGTGAATATGCCTATTATGCCTGCTTTGCCGAAGTTGCCTAGAAAGGCAATGTTAGTAGGCTAAAGAAATCCTTCTACGTCGTAAAAGCACTCTCCATGAGCTTCCTTTGACAGGATCAGTTCAACAATGACTCCCATAGGGTTCAAAAGAAGCTACCTTGAGCATCTTGTCATTGGGAAAAGAGATGGAAGGAGTGCTACATAGTTGTGGTGAATGTGGATGATATTGTGATAACAGGTGATAATGCTTAGGCTATTCATAAGTTGAAAGATCATCTTCGAAGAGGCATTCATATCAAAGGCCCTGGTCCTCTAAAGTGTTTCCTAAGAATTGTGGTAGCTAGATGAAAATGTGAAATTTTTTTATCTCAATGTATGTGCTTGATTTGTTAATTAAAACAGGCAAACTAAGAGCAAATTTGGTTGATTATTTTGGGGTAGAATAGAACCATAGGCTTCATGATCAGCAGGGAGAGTTAGTAACAGATCCAGGATTGTATCAAAGGGTTGTCGGTTGGCTAATTTATCAATTCTTCATCCTGATATTGAATACGCACTGAGTGTGGTTAGTTAATTCATGCATGCACCTCCCCACTAGTTATCTTAATACTCAAAAAAACAATGAGGTACCTCACAGGAGTACCAAGAAAAGGCATCCTATACATGAGTATGGACACATTCTAACTATGGTTAACATAATGTAACATCGACTAAAGAATGAGAAAGCGCAAAAACAGATAACAGGATTAATTACCAGCAATTATGCGGCCAATGGTCAAGAAAAATAAATGATCTTAATAGTGGTTCGCTGAGAGAGATAAGAATTCATTTACCAGATAAAATACAAAATACAAACTTGTGTGATAAATTTGATGCAAACACCAAACAGATATAATTGAGGAACAGCTTATCAAAAATGCAATCAGCAGATGTAACTGGTTGACATTATATGTACCTGCATTTTTGTATGATGGCCAGCAATAAGAAGATCCAATGAAATATTGGTTCTCAATATATATAAAATGTTGTGCAGATCTTATTGCTTTCACATAAGCCACATGTATGCTCTTGTCTATTTTCAAGTTCTTTCCACAAACGAGATTCTGCAAAAAAAAAAATGGAATGAATATGAGAGATTCAGAGTGAATAGTACTGTAGCAACATATTCAACACTCCTTCAACTAAAAATACAACTAGGATACAAAGAACATTGGAATTTGAACCTTATCAGGAAAAAACAGGGAGAAGATAAATAATGAACAGGGAGAGATGCCTAAGGTCCTGTTTGGATTGCAATTTTTTTCTGGAAAAGTTTGCATAGAAAAAATATTTCTAAAATTTCCTAATTTTTTTACACAAGAAGAAAGATATTTTTAACCAACCCTGCTTAATTCTTAATCAGAGAACCTTCAATTTATGATAATATCCTCTAAATTAATCATAATCACATTATTTCCATCTAAATTGCATAAAGAAAAAATTTCTCGAGAAATTTTTTTCCATCAAAAATGTTTTTTCTTGCAATCCAAACAGGACCCAAGGGTATTCATCCTAACCTTTGCCACAGCTTCCTGAACAAATTTTGGGAATCCTTTAACAGATCCAGAATCAATTGACCGAAACACCTAGCAAACCATGAGAAACTGCAGTTCAAGACTCACAATGGAACTTTATTCAAGAAACAAACCAAGATACCTAGTTTCCATTTAGAAAAATCATCATTCCCTACTTGTACGTGCCAATTTTCGGGGCCCGCTTCATTGGTAGCATGTGAATTTGAATCATCATTAGGGGTAGAGGAGTTGGGAGTCAGTATCCATGAAATGCGGTCCAGCTTTATCAATGCGTCATCATGCCAATGTGCTACTTTTTTAAACCCGAGATCTCGCCATTTCGTAGCCTTTCTCCACCTTTGCTCGAAATTTGTAACTATATCGTATGCAGCAGGACCATCTATTTTACAGTGTAAATCATGCCATGGCTGTCTTGGACCTTTAGAACGATTCTGCGTATGTTATAGAGAAAAGCAGAATTAAGAAAATAATCATGTAAAAGCAAATACTGTTTTAGCGGTGGAAACAGTATTTAATAGGTTTGGATTGCACACATTTGCCGACACCAACTAGTTTGGGACAAAGGCTTAGTTGAGTTGAGTTGAGTTGAGGATTGCACACATTTCATTGACCATAGAGAAAATTAGTGAGATAAAAAGAAATTTTTTATTATTTCCTGATTGATGAAATAATTACAAAAACATTTCAAATAAAGACAACACCACAAATATGGACTTCCCCAGCCCCTACTAAATGAGAGTCTCATAACATAATAACATGGTTTTAAATTTTCACCGAAACTGACATGACACAGCCGAAATATTTCCATTTCCATCCCCACTGAGTATCAATACCAGAATGCATACCGAAACCATAATCGTAACTCGTGTGTATCAGTGATATGCTATACCCACATGGCCACATGTGTTATATAATTACATCTCTATGAATTGCATGTGAAATGTTGTACATGTATTATGTACAAATATTTATATGAAGTACATGTGAAATGTGATATGTATTGAATCATCAGAGATGTGTGACAGCCAAGGTTTAAAATTTCGGTTTCGGTTCCAAAATTCGGTAAAAAAACAAATTTCAAATCTGTGCTGAAATTTCGTCTGAAATTACCGAAATTTCGGCCAAAATTTTGGAAAAAAAATAAATTTCAGCCAAAATTGCCAAACTTCCAACCGAAATTTCGGTTTCAAGTAGTTTCGATCTTGACCGAAATCCGAAATTTCAGATTTCGGTCGAAATTTAAAACCACGGTGACAAAGCATGTCACTATGTGGTCGATGTCATTGAACAACTATGGATGACTGTCGTATAAATTTCCAACCGAAATCAAAACGTTTCGATTTCCGTGGCGACCGAAACCGATTCCGAGGCCAAAATGTAGAGACCAAAATATAAAACCATGCATAATGACAAATAGAAATAATATCCAGTGCCTAGGCATGTGGCATATATTATGCATGGTAGAAAGAAAAGTCCTACCTATGAAAATGTGGTTTTTATTGCTAAAGGGAGCATTACTAGTCACTAAAAGTCTTACTTTTATAATCATTAATACATATGGTGTAATTTGTTTTGATTAATTAATTTAATACAAGCATAACCACACAAATCGTGTTGCCTCTCCTATAAAGACTAGCATGATATACAGGCATCTAGTCATCTGTCCTAATAATAACGAAGTCCCTGCTGATAATGGGGCTTCTGCTAGTGATATTGATGATAGTTACGTACACAGCCTTGGACATAGCCACAGTCTCGACCACGTCTGTGTCTAGGTAAGGCATTGGATGAGTAGAGAACCTCAAAGTTGTTAGTAGAGAGCATAGAGGACATGGAATGCTAAGGAATAGCTTTAATAAAATCTTGTGACCCATACAACCAATCATTATATGTTGAGGCTTATATTGCTAAACCACAGGCTATAGAGATTTTGAGGAGTTAACTTTCCAAAAAATGGGGAAGCAATAATAAAGTTCAGAAATTATTATCATGCTACATCCCACTAACATTGATTCTTAAGAGCTAGATAAAGATCTCATATTCTCAATTAAAAAATGCAATCTTTTGTCATATGTTAAAGATGTTGAATCTCAGAATTTAACCAATAAAGGTCACACGTTAAAACATGAGAACAAGGATTGAAATCAATGGAGATATATGTATATTTAGATCTTACTGTAATTGAAGGATTGTGAAAATCATTTGCAAAGACAGTGTCAAGATCCCGAAAAAGCCTGTGCTCAGGTGTGTCATACCGGCCATCACACAGATCCAGACCACCAATAAAAGCAGTTATTTTCCGGTTACCACCAGAAGCTTGGGTGTCAACAAGCACACACTTTTGATGGTGCGTAAATAGGGTTCCTACAACCTGGATTACAAAGAAGTATAATGAGTATGCAAATAACTTCAATATAAAAAAAAGATCGTGAGAACAGGACTCATATAATATGTAAAAACTTCGATAGCTGTCAAGTTTCCTTTTACTAGATGATAAGATTAATGGAAAAAATAAATAGCCTCCCTACTGACCCAAATATCAAAGTAATATAAAGAATAAAATATTTGTGCGATTTAAAAAAAATATATAGTTTCATAAGCTTCCATTCGATATTTGAGTTGGGTTGAGTCGAGTTGAGTTGTATAAGCTTCCATTCGACTCAAAAAACAAAATTAGTAAATTCAAAGCAACACAGTTGTACAGTGAATATCAACCAGGTAAAATGATACCATTAGATAAAAGGAATAGAAACATATCAAATACTTCTAAAGGCAATAAATCCAGTTAGCTGGTGATGTGAAACCTCTCCCTCCCAGGGATAATATAACGAAACACTTGCAGTTCAAATCGAAGAGAGTGTTTTAAGTGAGGTTGCCACAGTAAAAAAATGTGCAGATAGACAAACCATTCTCAAACATGCATAACAACCTCTAAAGCTTTAATAGGGGTCAAGTTTGGCAATGTGAACCTTCTCTCTCCCAGAGCTAAGATAACACTCGCAGTTCACATCAAAGATAGTGTTTTAAGTGAGGTTGCCACAATAAAAAAATGTGCAGATACAAACCCATTCTCAAACAAGAATAACTACGTATAAAGCTTTAATACGGGTCAAGTTTCTGAAATTCCAGACAAGGATGAAATCCCAAATAACTTTCAATTAGCTTTGTAAGACATAAGAAGAGCACCTAATCAGATTCATAGGTTGTATGACTGGTATTAAAAAATCAGACAGATTGGGAATTAAGTTAGGGATGGGTGAAATAAAGAAAAAAAAAGAAGATTACAGAAATTACAAGATTGTGTTGGAAAAAATCAGTCAGATTACTACTAGTACTCCAAAAACTAATAAAGATACTAATGACCATAGTTTCCAGAGTGGAAAGCGAGTGCGAGAAGCGATATGAGAAGCGAAAGCAGGATGCGAGGTGTTTAGAAAAGAGAAAATGCGGGAAGCAAAAAGCTCTAAAAAAGTAAAGAGAATGCGTGGGAAGCATCATTTAAAGTCAACATTAAGCATGAAATAAGCCTCATTGTAAGAGAACAAGAAATACATAGAAAGAATAGGATTATGGTACATTTGGGAGGAAGGGTTAATATAGATAAGGATTACAAGTAGAAGAAGACTTCATGACTAATAAAAATAACATGTCTTAGGAACTTACAGTTTCACATGTTATATTCGTGTATATTAAATCTTAAATTTTTTTAAAAAGATCAACATAATTCTAAATGTAAGTCTTTTATTAAATATGCTCCTTCAGCATTATCAAAAGGAGAAAATATTCTCTTGGAAAGAAATAATCACCTAAATAGGAAGAATACTTTTAATTATGAGGAAACGCGTAGGAAGCATTTGGGAAGCGAGAAGAACTAAGTTCCAAAACGAGTTTTCGGGGAAGCGAGCTTCCCATCCTACTAGGAAGTTTCTGGTAACTATGCTAATGACAGAACCTGAAGTGCTTGCCAATTGGGAAAACATAGTAGTTAGATCAGATATACACACGATCAGTACTATCAGTATGGGTCAAGCCTGTCAGCCTATGTAGCAGGTCAAAGAACCAACTGGTAATAAAGTTTAGAATGCGCAGAGTTTCTTCATTCTGTTCAATTCAAATATGCTGCCCGTATTATGCACAACATGATAGGAAAAAATAAAACACTGTCCTTCACATGAGAAACAAAAAATCAAGAAATAAAATAAAAAGAAGACTAATGACCAATTCCTAAGAATACAACAATCCATCAAGTTCATGTTAGCGAAATCAACAACAAATATATTTACCATAGGTGCAGGTGTAAGATAGAAACGGTTAACTGAAAATTAACAAACATCAGAAATCTAGAACCAAGAATAGTAGTCAAACCTTAAACTCTAAAAGGATAATATCAACAATAATGGTCAAATTAGTTGTTGGATTTGTGCTATAAAAATCACATTCTGCATGAGGGACAAGATTTGCATGGACAATGCTCACTATCAATTTCTAAATGCTTTACTCTCCAACAATAAAGGAAAATTCTGAACCTTACCTGTTGCTTGAAGATACTAAGCTTGTTGCTGGCATAACGTGGAGATAGCACACAATGCACAGATGAGTGTTTGAAAAACTTTCGAGTATCTTCATCGTGAGTTTGCATAACACCTTCCTGCATTGAGATTTATGTTTAATTAAGCCACACTATTCTTTTATTTTATAATATTAACAAAGTTACTCAGCAGTGGGACAAACTTCGAAAGACCGGTACAAATAGGTGTGTCATTGTGAGTTTGTGACTGCTGTTTATTAAAAGCCTCCCACAGCCAAAAAAATGTCATCAACATCAAGAAAAATTGAGAATTTTCTTAAGTATTAGTCTCCAAGATTGGTTGGGTCATGTGACCTATAAAACAAGGATAACCTGCAGCTCTGCCTTTTGAATCAAACGACCACATGAGATGAATATTTTGAAAATGTTTCATTAACTAATGCATCAAAACTATTATAAGTATAAAAGATTAAACAATGTCATCCAACAGCTTAAGCTTTTGGAGTAATTGGTAGTTTTCACATGGAATCAGAGCAAAGGTCCTGGGTTCAAAACTCGTTGGTATTAAAATCCACATGTAATGGCCAACCCAAAATAGGGGCCACATGTGCCACGTGTAGGACAACCCTAAAAAGAAGGGCCACACATGAGGGGGAGTGTTAAAGTATAAAAGATTAAATAGCCATCTCCAACTGCTTGAGCTTTTGGAGTAATTGGTTGTTTCACAGAAACTATCAACGGAAAACCAGGAGCAGCGATATAGGGAACAGTATAATTGACCAATACCATTTTCAAGAAAATATTGTCATGTGAGGTTTTGTCATCCCAAATCAACATAGCCACACGAACACCTTCTTGTGACTTGTACTTCAACAACTCTCCGAGAGACAGCTCTCCAGCACTAGGTATCGGCTTTGTTGGCTCCCTTACAAGCTTAACAGGGTGAAAAATTGACCAGCCAACAATATAGATAAGGTGATGAGCTTCCAATAATGCATGGCAGATGTCTTCCCAACATTTACCTTGCCGAAAAATCTTCCCCCCATCAAGCAAAATTTCGGGAAGCATTTCATCAGGCGTATGGGCATCTTGATAGAGGGTAACATTCCCTTCTTTGCGAAGTGGAAAGTATGTATTGGGCACTCCCAAGCAATCTGGCCCAACACCAACACCATCCTTATATAAAGGGTTGTTTTCAATAGGACTAAACTGCAAAGAGAGATGCAATTCAGGGTGTGGTTTCGAAGTATTTCCAAACGAACCAACCAATGGAAACCAACCCTCAATTTTGTTTCCTAATAGCACTTTCTCTACAGATATCTCAACTACTCCAATGAGTTGTGCCCCAAGAATATCATTATCCTTCACCTGAAACTCTACTCTCCCAACTGGGTGAGCCACTGGTACACAGAAATGCTCTTCCCATGCCGGGTTCTCACAGTTGGCAATGACTCTAGTTTGGGCTACCGTGGCCCCCGCTAGACAAACGGATACGTAAGGATCACTGGTAATAATTTTATGCCCACTTCTATGTTTATTTTTATTCCCAAAGGGTGATTTACAAGATCCAAACATAGTAAAACATCTTCTCAACCTTTCTGATGTCAAATCCATATTTGGAAGAGATTTGGCTTCCAAAATCCACACATCCAAGTCACCATGCAAGAAAAGAATCCTCTGAGAACCACCAATACCATTCCTAAGACTCTCTTTAGCATGAATAGAGCCACCAGCCATTGGGAGCTAACAAAAGTTGAGGCTATATCAAAATGACATTTAATATGCATGCCATTCTTTCCAACAATATACCCGTAGCACTTACTTCATAACCTGTAATTGCTATATAAACCATGGACAGTGAATGCCACATACTCTTCTACATCAAACCCAGTATTCCCGATCATATCTTATCTGATGCCGCAACCCACAAGTCTAATGATTCTAAGAGGACAGAACCTTCTTAAAAAGAACAAAACTTTAAATTCCAAAAGTTGGAGTCTGAATCAACTCCTAAGCTTATACAAACTTGAATATATAATACAGCAATCTTTTCAAGCATCAACCACACTTTAGAATGATATCAGACAAACATCCGCCAGACCAATGTATATAAGACTGATATCCTCACAAACCCTCTGTCCCACAATAAGAAACCTGATATTGGATCAGCCATTAAAGTTCTCAGAGATAACATAAAGTAGCTACAAAATAAGCTAGCTGCATTTTTTTCTCACATCAGACCCAAATCCCATAATGGCCAACCCCACTAAAACGCTAAAGCCCATTGTCACAACCCATGATATTTTCAGAAGAAAGATCCCCAATCTTCAAAGAATTCAAGATAAGTTCAAATTTGGATAATATTAGCTCATGAAATCTTTACCAATTACCAAATTGCAAAGCCCATGAACTGAATTTCGAAACAGAAAAGCATCCTCTTGTATTTAAGGATCCATGTATCCTCTTGAACATTGGTTTACAACAATTCCCACCATTACGGGAGCCAAATTCCAAAGTAACTGTGCAAAAAATTTAAGTTTACTAAGCCCCCAGTCTCCAAATTTGCAGATGCTAGCCTCAGAACTGACTTTCCACTGAAATATCCAAAAATAGAAAACGAATCAAGTTAAATTAAAATAAACATTCTACACTATATAGAAAAGTCAAATTTCAAATGAACCCATCCAAGATAATAAGAATTTCAGAACATACCGTGGCCTAATCAGGCACAGTATTGAACCAAACATTAAAACAACTCAAAAGTAGAACGAACCAGAAAGCAACATAATGAGATTTCGTTAGAGCTCAATTATTAAGGACCCAAAGAAAACAACAGAAAGCCATAATGAGTGCTTAATCCAAACAAAAAGTAAGGACCAGATAACAACCAGAATCAAGAGAAAGTGATCCTCAAGAGAACTAAATCTACCACTAAAACCCATTTCAAAAAATAAGAAAAAGAGAATGTCAGAAAAGGACAAACATAATGAAGAAAAAAGAAAAGAAAAGATGACTTTCATGACACCAAAACCATCAACTTAATCAACCACGCATCAAAAGAACATAAGATTTTTAGAATGTAATAAGAAGACGACATTAAATCGCAAATTCCGAATTATATACAAGCAACCATTTCTTTTCTTTTTTAATTGTATGTACCAAATAACCCTTAAAATCTAACCAGAAGAACAACCTAAAACACAATTCTCAGAACATCATGTGTCCCAAATTTTCATAACAATATACTGCTCTTGCATTGACACCATCCAAAAACAAAATATGAAACCACAGAATGAGACCTCTAAACCAACTTACATAAACATTAGGAAACATAGATGCCAAGAGAACTATATTATATAAAGAACAAATCTCAAATTCACATACCCAAGTCAGAAGCCATTCATCATAAACTATTCCACTTCGGAAAACCAACATAAACACAAAAACTGACACTACATAGATTTTATAATCCAGGATTGCAAAACCCTGGATTTTACAAATTAAAACATGGAGTTTATAAGCTAAAACCTGCATTTTATGATCCTGAAAATGTTCCATCCAATTTTTAGCTTATAAAATTCAGGTTTTAGCATATATAAAATCCAGGATTTAGTTTGTAAAATCCAAGATCTTAAAATCCTAGATTATAAAATCCCTGTATCCAAACAGCCAATTAGAATAACCTACATCCTAAATAAGCATCGAGGATTAAAAAATAATATCTTCGAAAACCACAAAAAATAAAATTAAAAACAAATGAGATTCGCCAAGCACCTCAGGACCCAAATTCTCACAAATAAACATACCAAATCAGTTATTAAAAACATAGAAAATAATTTTAAAAGGGGACTTTTAGAACGGCCAAGATCCCAAATCCAAATACCCACGTCCTAAATCATCAACTGAAGCCCTTCCTAATGCAGAAAAAAAAACAAAATTGAATTTTTAGAGGGACCCAGGTCCCATTTCTGTTCCAAAACTAAAAACATTGAAACCCAAGAAAACAGAAGAATATAAAAGGGAAAAAAAAAAGGAAAATCAATTGGGTTCAACACTCTCTACCTATCGAATGGATAAGTCTTATGGATCAAAACCCAAGAAGATGGTGGTATTGAGAGGAGAGACAGAGAGAGAGAGAGAGAGAGAGAGGAGGAAAAAAGGGAAGAAAGAAAATGAGAGGTATTGAGAGGGTTGGGTGGAAGGAATTCTCTTCGTCAGGATAGCGATTGCCTTAGCCAATACAATGGCGGTTATGTCGCCGAACTCATTGCATGCGGGAATTCAACTAAATAATACAACAAGGCTCCTGATAGGCTGATATAGTGATATTGTCACTACCATATTTTATTAACCAGTAAAAACGCACTTGCATTGCACCTGCGTGAACAAAGGATTATCATCTGTAAATTATTATTTTTTTAGAACAATCAATTTATATTGTGGCCAATTAAATGGACGGTTTGGATCATCATATGGTGTAGGCCGTAAAATATTCAATACAATTTTATCTTTTTTTTGGGTAACGAAGGGTGTCCCCACCCCCTTCGGGGCAGGACTATTTCCCTGCGGATGCACGCAATCACCTGGAAACCACGCGCATCGTGTAAGCAAGGGGGGATTCGAACGCTCGTCACTGGGGAGCAAACCCATGACTTTACGCTTTTTTGATAGGTAAGTTGGGGTTTTGCAGGGACCCCTACCGGCTTATTAAAAAATACTTCACTACATGGGCTTACACCATATGTATTCTAACAAGAATTTTGTGACAAAGCCTGCAAACCAAAAACATATTTCTTACTCCCTATTAAAAAAAAAACAGTACTGTATAACTTACACCATAGGATGATCCAAACCGTCCAATTGATGGGCCACATCGTAAATAGGGTGTTCCCAAAATACATTTCCCTGCAATGATCCTAGCCCTGCAGTCTATAGAGGAACGGCATATTTAGGAAACATTTATTGGTTGGAGGGTTGTAATTATCCTATGGAAATGAATTTTGGCACACAACATACTTACATTGTGGCCCATGAAATGGACGGTTTGGATCATCCTACGAGCCATATAGTACTTTTTCAAAAAAAATACTCACTATCAGGACTTACACTATATAAAAACTCTCATAATCACATTATTTCCCTCTAAATCATGGGGAAATGGGTCAAACGGGGAAATGGACGGTTTGGATCATCCTATGGTGTAGTCCGTAAAATATTCAGTACATTTTTTTCTTTTTTGATAGGTATGTTGGGGTTTTGCGGGGACCCCTACCGGCTTATTAAAAAATATTTCACTACATGGGCTTACACCGTATATATTCTAACAAGAATTTTGTGACAAAGCTTGTGAACCAAAAACCCCTACCGTCTAATTGATGGGTCACATCGTACATAGGGTGTTCCCAAAAAACACATTTGCATGCGATGATCCTAGCCCTGCAGTCTATAGAGGAACGGCATATTTAGGAACATTTATTAGTGGGAGGGTTGTAATTATCCTATGGAAATGAATTTTGGCACCCAACCTACTTACATTGTGGCCCATGAAATGGACGTTTGAATCATCCTACGATGTAAGCCATACAATACTTTTTAAAAGAAAATACTCACTATCAGGACTTACACTATATAAAAACTCTCATAATCACATCATTTCCCTCTAAATCATGGGGAAACGGGTCAAACGGGCCAGGTCAAAATCACCTGGAAAATTTTATGGGTCATTGGGCTTGGACCCGTACCCGGACCGTGCGGGCCGGGTTGAACGGGTCAACCGGAATTTTGACGTTTTTTTGAAGATATTTTTTTTTTTGTATAGAGATTTGCTAGCCACCTTCGCAGAGGCTACTTGTCTGCTTGTCGCCCATCATTTGCTGCAAAGATTGGTAGAAGTACGATTTGTGCAAAGGTGGCTAGCAATAAATAATAATCATGCAGGTAGTAAGTTTTAAATGAAAAATTACGGAAAAATGGAAGCAAAGTAGCAAAATTATGAAAAAAAATACCGAAAGAGTGTAATAAAATATGACAATTACGGGAAAAAGTACAAAGAAAATGAAAAAATTATGACAATTACGGGCAAAAGAAGCATAAAAGGAGACCGGTGGCATCTTTTTTTAACTACTCATGTGCAAGGGCATATGAGAAGCGGAAATGATGAAAAAGAAGTAGTGAAAAAGGACTTACGTGGGACTTTGACGGAAATTAAGGCGGGACGCATAAGGCAATAGCAGGAAAGAACGTGCCGAAAAATATAGGATTCTCGCTTTTAGTATAGTAAGGTTACAGGCAAAAGAGGCATAAAAAGGAGACAGGTGGCATCTTTTTTTACTTCATGTGTAAGGGCTATGAAAAGCGGAAATGATGAAAAAGAAGTAGTGAAAAAGGACATACGTGGGACTTTGACATAAATTAAGGCGGGACGCATAAGGCAATAGTAGAAAAGAACGTGCCGAAAAATATAGGATTCTCGCTTTTAGTATAGTAAGGTTACGGGCAAAAGAGGCATAAAAAGGAGACAGGTGACGTCTTTTTTTAATTCATGTGCAAGGGCTATGAGAAGCGAAAATGACGAAAAAGAAGTAGTGAAAAAGGACATACGTGGGACTTTGACGGAAATTAAGGCGGGACGCATAAGGCAATAGCAGGAAACAACTTGCCTAAAAATTAGGGCTGCAACTCGGGTCGGGCGGGTCGGGTTTTGGAGAACCCAACCCTACCCGAGAAATATCTCGGGTCGGGTTTTTTTTCGGAAAAGCCACGATTCCCAAACCCGGCCCTACCCATGATAAATCTCGGGTCGGGTCGGGTTTTTTCACGTTGACGCAATTTTTTAAGGAAAATTCTTGTTTGGCAAGGCAACTCAACTCATAGAAGTAGAAATTACACTCACAGTACACTTGAATCAAACAATGATGTAATTACACTCACATTACACTTGAATCAAACAATGCTGTAATCAAACAATGTTGTAATTACAATCAAACAATGCTGAATCAAACACTTGAATCAACTCAACTCATAGAAGCAGAAATTACACTCACATACAATAACAGTGGGTGCGTGGGTTTTCACTTTTAACTTTTAACTAACAATAGAAAAAAATGTACATACTATAACTTATGTAACTCGGGTCGGGTCGGGTCGGGCCCCTTCAAACCCGGCTTGACCCGAGATTCATGCGGGCTTTTGAATGCTCAACTTGAAACCCATGAAACCTGAACCCAACCCAGGCTATTTTCGGGTCGGGTCGATGCGGGTCGGGTAAAACCCGGCTCGAGTTGCAGCCCTACTAAAAATATAGGATTCTCGCTTTTAGTATAGTAAGGTTATGGGCAAAAGAGGCATAAAAATGAGACAGGTGGCGTCTTTTTTTAACTCATGTGCAAGGGCATATGAGAAGCGGAAATGACGGAAAAAAAGTAGTGAAAAAGGACATACGTGGGACTTTGACGGAAATTAAGGCGGGACGCATAAGGCAATTGCAGGAAAGAACGTGCCCAAAAATATAGGATTCTCGCTTTTAGTATAGTAAGGATTGCACAAAACAAGCTTGGCTTTTCTTTTTTTTAATTGACTACTTGGGGCTTCTTGGTAGTGTCTCTACTCAATCTAGTAGATAACTACTCTGTCTGCCAAAACATAGTGGACCCACATTGTTTGGATGATCCAAAGCATTCATTTGAGAGGCCCTCACATAGATAGGGTGTGCCCAAAAAATCAGATCCTTAGATCATCCTAACCCTTCAAAATGTGGAGGTAAAAAATGGACAGATTTGTGTAGGTTTATACACGTCCATTTTAACCTCCACAAATCGAAGGATTCCTATGATCCTATGAAGCTGATTTTTTGGGCACACCTTATCTATTTGAGGGCCCATCAAATGAATGGTTTGCATCAGCCAAATAATGTAGGCCCCCACTGTATTTTAAGCCGACGGAGTAGATAAGTTATCTACTCGATGGTTGTAGATACACTTTTCTATAATTTTAGACAGCTGTTTAAATAATTTAAAACACGATAAGTTCATTCCATTATCAAAACATGGTAGTGCCAATATCAGTTGCCTAGAATAAATAGACGAGATTTTATAAGTTGTCTGGCCGTATAGTCCAGTTTTATTGTACAACCCACTCAATAGGATGATCCAAACCGTTCATTTTTTGGGCCACAACGTAAATAGATTGTGAGCCAAAAAACATCTCCATAGGATGATTCTAACCCTATGATATATACAGGGAATGCACCTAATGGAAACTTCTAAAGATAGGAGGGTTAGGATAATCCTATTGAAATGATTTTTGGGTCATAATATATTTACAATGTGAAGCAATAAACGAACGGTTGGGATCAGTCATATTGAGTGGGCCGTACAGTACTTTTTTGAAAAATAATAGACTATACAGCCACACACCATATACAAATTTTGGACGGCCAAGATGGATCAGAGAGTTGATCTAACGGGCCAACATTGGGCAACATTTTTTTTATCCAGTCCGTGACTGAGCAGTTGCAAAACTCTTTGGCAAAGTCCTAAAATGAGACCTTCAGATCAAGGGACAAGAATCATTCACGGAATAATTCGGACGGATACTATTCTGTTTGGTCGAGGGCCCACAATTTACAGGCACTCGTGTCAAGTGAGTAGAATCATTGATCGACTGAGCCAACTCCAAGACATACCGGAGGCTGTTATGAGATTAAATGACATGTGTTTTTGTGAGTTTACTTTCAGCCCTCCATAAAAACAGTGAAAAGGCTGATTTCTAGATTGAATAGTGTGGCCATGAGCCATCGATCGGTAATCCGTGATGATCTGAAGTGAAGATCATCGGGTGACAAGCCTCTCACACAGATTGCATACACCCACTTGTATTTGTTTTCCAACTTATAATTATATGTATTATTTTTGTATAATCAAATTGATTTCTAAAGGGTGCTTTTATCAGTTGCATGGCATATGCATTGGGGACATTGGAAGGAGATGGGCCTGGTGGACGACTAGCATAGTGTGGGGGTGTGATTAGTGGTGTACGTAAGGCCCAGTGAGCGGAGTAGATGAGTCTCTCATGTGGGTTGTCTTAGGCCCTTAGTTGATGATCGACCGGACCTAATTCATAGGCCGTGCTAGAAATGGAGTAGCCGATTAGCCTCTCTTGAGTGGAGATGGAAAAGTCTTTCCAAGGACACAAAGAAATCACTCCCCTTAGACAGGAAAAGTGATTGAGGTGATGTAAATTCCATATTTTTCTTACCGGGATGATTCGAGCACTGTGGTACGGATTAGAATGGATGGTCTTCTTCGAACGATTTTAAAAAAGAGAAAGAGGTCAGCACGATTTCCGGGATTTTCTTTCCATGCCTTTTTCCCTATGAATCATTAGAGGCTGACAATCGTTATCCACCCTGTGTCAGCATGATTTAGACTCTACATCGGAGGGCCCCAAACAATATGACATGTATATACCACTCCGTCCAAATACTTCTATCCACCTAAATGATTGTTATTCATTTTTTCTTAATTTTTGATCGTCCATTAGCAAGCCATTCACCAATTTTGTTATCTAAATCATTCATCTACTGGGCCCCACAATGGATGGGCCAGATGATAGATAATTTCTTCATCCGACAATCCTGACCTCCTATTTATGAAGTGTTTGCACCCTTTCCTTTTTTTTTTCTTAGATGATACAATCTGTTGGTGGTTAGGATTAGGCGTGGTTATTCGGTTATAACCGAACCGAAATAAGCGAAATTTGATAACCGAAATTTGAAACCGAACCGATTAATTATTCTTCGGTTATTCGGTTATAACCGAATAGTGGGAGAAAAAGAGGGAAAAAAGCAAAATCTTAGTTTCGATCAGAGGGCTAGGATCATCCAATAGAAATGATTTTTTGAGCACAACCTAATTAAGTTGTGATCAATCAAATGGATGGTTTTGATCATCCTAGGGAGTGTCCATATAGCACTTTTTTTTGAAAAAATAATGGTTTTTATCATTATTTCGGTTATTTCGGTTAACTGATTTTTTTGAGATAACCGAAACCGAATAACCGAATTTCCCAAAAAAAAAACTGAATCCGAACCGAAACGGAAAAAAACCGAACCGAACCGGTTATTCGGTTTTAACCGAATAATGAACACCCTTAGTTAGGATCATGTTTTAGGAAAGATTTTTATGTGGCCCATCTCGAGTAAGTACCCCCAGATGAAGGGTTTCAATAGGGACACAGTCCTTTTCGTTTTGAATTTTGGCAATCGATTTTGAGTCAAAATATAATTATCCAGCCCAAAATTAAGGCCTTGTTTGTTTTGGATTTCAAGGACCGATTTGGAGTCCAAAACTGATTATTGGACTCAATTTTATGTTTAATTTTGAGTCATATTATCAATTTTGGACTCACATTCGATTCTCAAAATCCAGAACAAATAGAGCCTAAGGGCGTGTTGGGGAAACCTTAACATTCATCGGGAGGAAATGGGATGATGATGAGAGTTTTCCGAAGCGGATCGGAACAGCTTCCGAAAATCTCATTAATCCACATCATTTAGTCTCAAAAAATTAAACGATGGGAATGGGCAAAACGGGGCCAATTGACAAACTTCTTTTAAAACATTTTTGAGATTTCTCATTCTTCACTCGCATGGAAGAATGAGGATGGAGAATGGTTGCCGAACATGCCCCAAGGAGTCCGAAAAGATATTGGAATAATAATGTTGGAACTTAAAACCAATTCCCAAAATCCAAAACATATGGGCCCAAATGCAATAATCTTTATCGGAGTCAAAATCAATTCTAAAAAACAAAAACAAAGGAGGCCTGTTATTTCTTGACTGGGTTGGCTTTAAAAGGGAAAAGAAAGTGAATTAGAAGAGACCCAAATTTATGGGGGCGTGCATGCATGATTGAGCAGGTCACTCTCACCCCACCCACCCAAACAATCAAACATAAGAAGAAGAAGAAGAAAATTGCAAAAAGCATTCGATTAAATCCACAAGGGCGGCCATAGAGGTGACAGGAAGTCCCATGCAATCCAATTTAAGAATCCAAAATCTCGATTTAGTACTAGGTCATGGCACTATAATGATTAAATTAATTGAAAAAGATCTATCTCGTACATCCATCCCTCTTTCTTCTCTCTCAATCACTTCATTAATAAGACATTAGACTAATTATTAATTAATTGAGATTAGAATAATCTTAGGAGGTAGGGGGAGTGATTATTAAATTATGAAGTGGGAATACAAAAAGACTCCTCCCAAATCGTGTTCTACGCGGCTCATTGCACCTTCTCACCGGGACAAGTGGACCCACATCATTCTCTCTTTTAGACCACTCCTTCTTCGAAAATACCACCTTTCTATAGCCCTCGTATGCATTCACATTCGACAATAATTTAGCAGAAGTGGGGCCCACCCTCCTAGGCCCCACCACATTCTCCTCCACCTTTTCCTTCTCCACCTCCAGATATGGATTCCGATTCCGATTCCGATTCATCAAAATCAGACCACCCATGAACTGGGGTAAAACAATTCCCCTATCTACTGCTACCTTCACTTCTTGGGGTAAAACAATTCCCCCTCGTTCTTCTTCTTTTTCTTCTTTCTCGGCAAAAGTGAGAACGAGGCGTCCTTCATGGCGTTGGGCATGGAATATTTTGTGGGCCCGGACAGGGACAGCTTCAAGAACAAGGTGGCCTTCCTCTCTATGCCTCTTCATGTGAAGAGAGAGGGAAGGTAAAGGAGGAGGGAATGAACGAGGGGGCGATTTTTTAATTATCGACCCATGGTAATTATTACCATATTTTTCCACTCTTTCTACTACTTGTTCGTCTATTTCTGAAGATGAGTGGTCGAGATCATCCGGACTGGAAGAGAACCCTTCGGACCCTGTTTCGGATCCGAGGTTTTCTGTGCAGATTTCCAGGCTTTTCTTGCTCAGTGAGCTGGAAGACCTTTTCACAAGAGGGTGAATGTAAGAAGAATGGGTTTTCGAGTCTGGGTCCTTCTTTGAAAGAATCGAACTCCACATATCAAATTTCTCTATTTTTTGTTCTTCCTTTTCATCTTCTGATGAGGAGGAAGATGAATCTCGGGGAGGATAATCAACAGTCGAGAATTCTTGACAAGATGCTACCTTCTTTAAGTGTTGGGAAGGTACTCTCGTTCTCTCCATGTTGATTAAGTGCATAAACACAGGTTCTGTGTATTACCTCAGACAAGAGAGCAGAGAGAGAGAGTCCCTCTCTTGTTTGGTTTTTTGGAAGAGAATATGTTTTGAGATAAGAAGAGAAAGGAGAGAGTGGTGGTATTTATAGTGGCCAAAAAGCCATAGGAACCGCGTCCATATGGGCCCACCACACCACTCTTCCCAAACTCCAAAGTATAGAGCTTTGCCCCTATGTTTTTAATTTTATTAAGACGAGTTTTTATATGATGCCCGACCGTCAAGTACGATCAAATCCAACAGCTGCCCACGGTCGGGCACCATATAATTTCTCTTATTAAGACATAGGGGTGTCAACGGATCCACTTCGGTCGGATCCACCTATGTCACAGTCACAATCCATTCAAATTCCTTATCGGTCGGGTTGGAGTCGGATTGTTCTTCGGATCCTACTTTCCAAGTCATGATCACGATCTATTTTAATTCGGACAGTCCATCGGAGTGTCCTATTATGTCCTGCTAAGCTAAGTAAACAATTAATTTTTTTAAAAAGAGACAGAATGGCATTCCACTATTAGTATGTCTCTATGCATTTTCTTCACATAAATTAAAAATTTATCTATGTGTATAGTAATGCTTGTAAACAATGAAACTAATCAAAATTACATACACAAATATAATGTACAACTATTATCAAAGAATATGATGCATAAAGAACAAAACCCCTCTCTCTTTTCCTTTGTGAAATTATGAAATGAAACGACTGAAATGAGTGAAATCGCATTCCCATCTGATTCATTAGTGATAAGAGGGGTTTTGACCAAAATACCCTTCATGGAACGGTTAGCACTAACAAAATATAGAGGGTATTTTTTATAAACCATTTCGGATCGTGACTATCCGATAGGCATCTATGGCGTGCCCATACACAATCCAAAATTTTTCGGATCCCAGATTTGATGATCCGAAATATGCCCATGGATCCTGTTCATATGTTTAGATCCCGTTCATTAACGTTCGGATTCGGACGATCCATCGGACCGTCTGGATCGAATTGACACCCCTATTAAGACACCCTTTTTGGAAAAAGAGAAATTATATGGCCTTACAACAATAAGGCTCTCGGTGGAAGTACCAACCTTGATATTTGATCCAACAGTAGCTTCTCAAAAAGTAAGCTGCTGTTGGATCAAATATCAAGGGTGGTACCCCTACTGTATCGTTGTAAGGCCTTACACCATATAAAAACTCTTTGAAAAGAATCAAAGTGTTCCAGACTTCCAGGAACATATCAGGTGATGTCAGCATGAGACACCGTCCCTTTGAGTGGGCTTAGGGTATATATTCTATAGTGTGAAACTGTGAATATCATCAAGATTGGGCAATCATAACCATTTGATCAATTGGTGGCAAATCTTCAATTCTAATTGAATGATTCCCCTGTTCGTTTCGAATTTCATGTCCAAAACTAATTATTGGACTCAAAATTCAATGCAATTTTGAATTCAATAATCAGTTTTGGACTCAAAATCAATCCCTCCAGTAATCGAATTTGGGCTCAAAATAAAAAACCGAAGGTGATAGTATCTTCATGTGGGTCTGATTACAATGCTTCTCATGGCTTATTCTCTCACTAAATTTATGAAGAAATGCTAATCAAACTCGCCCCACAATTACAACTTTTGTAGTCTCACGGGCCCCACCTAACAATTAGCACATGTTTCGCTCTCAGACTAATCATTGATGTGGTGGGTCATAGTTTAAGTGGTTCCAGTGTAAAGATGCGAGAGTGACGCTAGATATCCTCTAAATTATCACCACTACAAACATGAAATTTGCTTAAACCGAAAGCAATGAATGGAAAGTACTCTTCGGGACAGCATGAAATATAAAAATTGATTAGCCGGGAGACCATGCTAGATAATATTAATAGGCAAAGATTTTCAATACAGAAAGAACTCTTGAGTTGGTAAAGAAACCGACGCCTACGAATAACCTTATTTAATAAGGAAAGAATCTTCAAACAAATGAGTAACTACCGGAAAATCTATCCATATTCCTTTAGGCTATGTTCACTTCTTTTCCCCGGAAAGGAAAGGAAAGGATTTCGTTTTCCTTTCCTTTCCAGGTGACATGGCAGAAGGGAAAGGAATGAAGAGGAAAAGGCCTCGTTTTCCATGGAAAGCCTCTTTCCGATATATTTAATCGGCAAGCAAATTTCAAGTAACAGGGAAAAAGTCAATTTCCACGTCATTTTTAGCCTTTAAATAAGAAATTCCACATCTGATAATAGTTTTCCTTGGAAAAGAAGTGAACACAGAAATTCTGTCTTGTCAAGGTCTTGTCAGGGAAAAAGAGACTGTTTAACAGAGCCTCACTTCTTTTCCCAGGAAAGGAAAGGAAATGACAGGTTACATGGCAGAAGGAAAAGGAATCCAAGCATCCAGGGAAACTGTCAAGGAAAAGGTTTCGTTTTCCTTGGAAAGCCTCTTTCCGATATATTTAATCGAAAACCAAATCTCGAGTAACAGGGAAAAAGTCAATTTCCAAGTCATTTTCAGCTTTTAAATAAGAAATTCCACATCTGATAATATCTTTCCCCGGAAAAGAAGTGAACACAAAAATTCTGTCTTGTCAAGGTCTTGTTAGGGAAAAGAAGTGAACAAAGCCTTATGGAGCAATGATAGATACAAGGGAGCCCTTGCATAAAGAGCGGCAAAAGGGCCCTTCATTGGATCCACATCATTTTCAGTTACATTTTAAAATTGTCTGAAAAAGAAAAATCAGTTACATTTGATGACGTGGATCCAATCACGAGCCCTTTTGCGGCCCTTTATGCAAGGGCTCCTTGTATCTATCATTCCTCTCCTTTACGATTAAGATTTTAGTTTAGTATTGCAAAATTTTACTTCTCATAAATGGGTATTTGTTAGAATGGTCCAAACCGTCCATTTGATTGGCCCCCAAAAAATTATTTTTACAGGATGATCTCAACCCTCAGATCTATAAAAAGGATTCCATAATACAGAATAGCTCTGTCGATTGGAGGGCTAGGATTTTTTATGCACAACCATAAAATGGAGTGTTTGGATCATGTTATGTGTAAAGCCGTTTTAATATATAAAATAATGTGCGAACAAATCGATCGTGTCTGAAATCTGAATCGAATATGCAGGACTGTGAGCACCGATGCGTCACACAGTAAACAATAAAAAAGGTGACGGTAAAATTCCCCCTTTTTCTCACCAGAAAATCTCTTCTGAAAAGCTTTTTAAAGTAAGCAACGTATAAAGAGGAGGTCAGGGTCCTTTTAGCACAAAAAACCAAGGGAATATGTACACATACAAATATCCCAGATGCTTTTAGCACAGTAAACTGCTGAGAGAGTAATAAAGAAAAAGATGAGGACGTAATGGAAAGATAAGCATACGGTTCTTCTGCTTCCTTTTAACTCTAGTAGTCGATGCACTAGAAACCCCGATTCCCACTTGCTCACACACACTACCCAAAATACATCAACAACTTCTTCCACACGATATTTCCCAAAAAGGGCTGCTCATATTATAAAAAAGGTGCATGGGAAATCATAAAGAATAGATCGTACCTGTAGGTGGACAACACTGTTGAGATTTCTTGTATAGAGATCTGATCTATCGTTTATTCAAACCCAAAAAATCTGCAACTTGAAATGAAAACTCTTTTTGTTTGGAAATCAGAAATAAAATAAAACTTATCTGTTTGGTTGAAAACCCTTTGGAAATCGGATTGAAAAGAATAAGGCTGAGTCGTGCCACTGGTCACTCTCCTTAAGAATCGTATCCGCCCCTACCGGTGCAACCGGGATTTGCGAACCGACGCTCCAAGATAAAACAGTCGAAATTGGCCCCAGTCCACGTGCAGTCGCTGACTGGTCCACCCAGAATCACCAATGGAACTGTGCTCAGAAGGAATGGAAGGAAGGAGGAGAACCGAACAGAAAGCCTTGAGTGCAAAACATATGTGTATTTTTTTCTGTCTAAAACAATATGTCTCGTCCCCTTTTATAGACCTGAAAGTGTCTGTTGGGGAGAGCCACCATTAAGACACATCCTTAAAGGCCAGTAACGTTTTTTCCTCCCAACAGTCATTTTTGTGACCGTTGAGATTTTAAACAGTTATTTGCAATTAAGGTGGTTTGTCCATCCAAAGGGTAAAAATCAAAACGGTTTTTTGCAATAAAAATAACTTTTTTCATTTAAACCCAAACCCACACCCGGGCCACGGCCCGGCCCGGCCAGTCAAGGTGCGCGCGCGTGTGTGTTTTACACATGGGCTTGTGCTCTTCTAAAAGCCCAAGATCCAACAAATTCTAAAGCCCCTTGAAGGCTCAAGCCTTTCTCCAAATCTCCATCTTATATGGATGAGAAAATTTCTCTCAAGCTCCCATGTGGGACTATTTATTTTGCCTTGGTTTAGAGAGCACAATGTTCACACACATCGAGGTCTTGAGTTCGAGTCCCCATTCAAGCAAAAGACTTTTGCCTTCTAAATAAGAGAGGGAAACTTTAATTTGAATCTTCCCTCTAAATATTAAATACAAATGAATAGTATCTTTGACTTTTCAATTCTAATTTTGATTTAAAAATACTAACAGTGATGTTGATGAATCTGTAGATCTTTTCTTTTCTCCAAGCTATTTTGTCCTTCTCTTCATGGCAAGATATAAGAAGAAGATGATGACGTTCGTGTTAGTGGTGTTAGTTAGAATGTAGTTATTAAGTATGTGGTTATGGGTTGTATGTGTTTAGGTTGTGGGTGTTATTATTTCCTATGGGTTATGTAAGTGGGTAGTGATGTGCCACAACTTTTATTCTTGTATTTAATAATTGTATTTCAATGAAACTGAAAGGAAGAAGAGAATTTTTACAGCAAAGGAAACTTTGTTTTGAGGAGTGTCATGGTTCCTCTCGAGTTGAACTTCTAGGAGGTCCGGTTGTCTTGAATCAACCTATTTCCTCATCGTTTTCTCTCTCTTTCTTGTTTATTTCTGTTACTGCCAATTAGGCACGTAACAGAAGATGGATAAGTGAGGGAGCCTAAATTAGTAACTTGTAGTGGTGTTAAAATTCTATCAACACCTAAACGATAAGAGCATTATGGAAATGATTTTTCAAGCACTATTTGATTTGTGGCCCATCAGATGGAAGATTTGGATCATCCTATGGTGTGGGCCATACACTACATTTTGAAAATAATGAACTAAATGGGTTTATACCATATAAAAATCCCAGTTTTAAAATAAACTAATTTGTAAATATGGCCAAATGCCATTCCCCTTCTTGCAAATTTGCAAACTATGTTAGTATTTTTTTTTGCAAATATTGCATGGTAGCTTACTCTTCTTGCAAAAGCCCCTTAAAACTATCAATTCAAGTGCATAGAGAGTCATACGCTGTTGTCAGTCATCCGTCAATTAGTTTACTGTTATCAGAAAGAACCGTCAATCATGTGATATGCACAATCCTAAAATAATATTCCTTCTTTTTCTGTCCTCTTCTGAAGTAGGTCCTACCTTTTTAGAATGGCCACGTCATCACAGCCCCTTTAACCTTTTAATAATAATTTTTGTTTATTCGGGATGAAATAAAAAAAGCAAAGAAAGAAGGATTATTCTGAGAAAGGAAGAGAAAAAAAAAAAGCACCATGATAAATTCACTCCCCTGTAGGATAAATCCCACCCCTCTTAATTAGGGTTGCAACTCGGGTCGGGTTTTACCTGACCAGCATTGACCTGACTCAAAAATAACAGAGTCCAGTTTAGAAATCATGGGTCTTGGGCAGGATCGGGTTTAAAGAAAAAGAACTCGAAACTTGACCCGACTCCTATGAGTGCACTTTGACTTTCTTATCATGTCTGTTATGTGAAAATATAGTGTCCTTCTTAAAGTTATAGACTTGATGACATAAATATATAAATTTTTGGAGTGAAGATTTTTTTTTTCCTACAATCCTTATAATTAATCACCATCCTACGCTAAAAAATGAAAACCAGACCCGACCCAACCTGAGAAACTATCTTGGGTAGGGTTGGGTTTAGGAATCTTGGGTTTTTCTCTAAAAAAATTAGACCCGATCCGAGTTGCACCCCTACTCTTAACGTTAAAGTCGGCCAAAATTCACTTTAACAGGGGTGCGAATTATCCTAAAGGGGGTGCGAATTTATCATTACCTTACCCATAAAAATATCGCCCCCTGGAGAGAGGAGAGGGACAAGGAAAGATACGCGAATAAATTTGACAGACACACTGGATAAAGCACGAGGGGATGGGTCGGGTGCGAATAAGATACGGACACGTATTCGAAGAAAACGAGATCCACGTCTCCCATCAGGCTTCATGACGACAACAATCGGAGAATCTTGAATGGTTGTGGTCATTGCACTATATACCCCTCGATCGGGACAGTAAAGGCCATACACCAGAATCTCCGTATATACGCCTCTCTTCCCTTCGTCTTTGCGTGGGAACAACACACGGAACTTTTGTTACGTATGTATGATGTCTTTTTGCGGGGGGTAGTGGGTGACAGCTTGGTGGGCATTGTCCCCCACATTATAATTCATGTGATGGTATGGGATGGGATCCTGCCCGTCCATTAATCATCACTGTTTCGTAACGTTTAATCATTCTGGATCGGACCCACCACCAAACGGACACCTACAAGAAATGTTCACTGTAAGTTTCCTTATTTTGAAAAGGGCAGTGATATTCCCCCATTCTCTTCTCTCTC
Organism: Tasmannia lanceolata; assembly: GCF_043159265.1. Lineage (NCBI taxonomy): Eukaryota > Viridiplantae > Streptophyta > Magnoliopsida > Canellales > Winteraceae > Tasmannia > Tasmannia lanceolata. The sequence goes on from NW_027518693.1 coordinate 2,477,513, forward strand.
TCTCTCTCTCTCTCTCTCTAAACATTGGTGAGACCAAAAACTTTATTGTTTAAACATGTCTTAGAGGAAGTTGCTGCTGGAAAAACTGCCATAAACAGTTACAGATGAAAACTATAAAAAGAGATGACTACATCAGGGATTATATTTATTCTTACTTTTCCACATTATGCCTTTACTTTTCAATAGCTGTAGTTTATCTCCTTAATTAACGATACGATGGAATGGATTCATCTTCTCCGGTGAGCATTTCTCTTTAATTCCGTATCCCTCGCACGGGTGTCGGTTTATGTTGTTTTTTAAAGAATTAATCGAATATCTGTCGATCTTGAGTCATTTGCAATCTGTTGCATCGATGCCATCATTTGCATTCTACGCGCATTGACGTTAACGCTGGCCGTTCACATTCTCAGTGCGTCGACATGTCGTTCACATTATGCGTGTATTCACATTCAAAGTTGCCACTTCTGGCATCGTGTCATTCTAGAAGAAGTCTTTTTTGTCTAAGGCATTAGACCCCAAGTAAGAAGTGATGTTACACTTTTCTTTTTAATCGCTTGAAATCCAATCCCAAGGGATAGAAATTCGCGCACTCATCACATACCATACACCACTCTATTGCAGTCACGCCGTCAACCGAGGAAACAAGAACAAACCCAAATAATCAACCTGCTTAAATAACCTCAAAGGAACTTGTCACATGCCTAATTGGCCGTAACAAAAATAAACAAAACAAAAAGATAGAAAAGAGGAAGAAAGTGGTTGATTCGAGGCAACTGAACTTCTTGATGGCTCAACTCAATAGGAACCATGATTCTCCTATAACAAAGTTTCCTTTGTGCTATAAATTTCTCACAATAGGCAATAACTACCACCCATAACTCTAAAACACATACCCACAATAACGACCTTGCAACTACCTCCTGTACACTACAACATATACGTATCAGAATTTGCACAAATCAACCATTCATCACTGCGGATGATCAAGAGATCAAAACCTTCATAAGAACCGGCATCAAAATTCTCAACAGCATTTCAAATGTATCATCTTTACTAAATGGTCGTTGACACAACGTAATGAATGCAGTTCATTCAAAACAAACAAAAACAAGTCAAATGACAGGCATACAACTTTCAAACAAAACCGAAAGATTGGTGCCCAACAGTGAAAAGGCTGTCTTTTAAAAGCATTAGTTACGTTGACTTGGAGGGCCCCTTTTTGTATCGATGGGCTTTGTGGAACACAACAAACTCATCAAGGTACCAATAGTGATGCCCCTTGGCACCAAAAAGCTCAACCATCTCACTAGCTTTGACTCGCAACGGTTCAACCTTAGCTTCAACCGTGACATTGCATCCAACTTTCAAACAAAAGCAAATTATCCTCGGCCAAAAGTGAAAAGGCAACCTTTTAGCAACATTAGTCTAGCTAGGTTGACTTGGAGGACCCCACGCTTTGAGGAACCCAACAAACTCATCTAGGTACCGATCGTGGTGCCCCTTTGCACCAAAAACCTCTTCCATCTCTCTAGCTTTGGCTCTCAACGGGTCAGCCTTAGCTTCCACCATAACAAACTTTATCGACTCGGCAATGGCATCCCTCGTAAAAGACTCGTCATTGTTGTTCCCTGGCACTGCTATGCCAACCTTCTTCTCTTCTACAACTCGTGTATTCAGCCCTTGGTCCCCTATAAAGGGTACGAGTATAAGGGGCTTGCCAGACCCAAGACCCTCAATGACTGAACCGCAACGGCCATGAGCCAAAAAGCCCCCAACCGACGAGTGCGCCAAATTATCGGCTGAGGAACCCAGCCCTTGCAGATGACTCCACGACCCTTGGTCCGTTCTTCGAACCCCGCGGGCAACAACTCCTCTAGATCATCGCCCTGCCTCATCCGAAGGGCCCACATAAAGGGCAACTCAGATAACTCCAACCCAAAGGCTAACTCATGTACTTGTTCTTTACTTAGTATCAATTCGCTTCCAAATGCAACATACACTGCAGATACTTCTGGTTGTTCGTTTAGCCATTTCTCTCCTACCCAATTTCCTTCTCCATTACTAGCATCTACTTGTGTAGTAGAGGGAGGGAGCATGCCAACTGGAAGAATTGGCTTCTTGAGGTTCTGCTCGAGTAGTTTAAGCCATTCGGATTCATGTTCGGGACAGCTCCGCAATGCTAGAAAGTGAGACTGTTGGAGGGCAATCCCAGCCCGATCACCTGTTGTCACCCCGGAAATGTTCTCCTGCATAGAGTTGCATATATGCACGGCCTCGTGGTGGCGGAAGGCCACATTGGTAGAGAACGGTGGTTCCACGGTGCAGTGCTCTGGCAACGTCGTCCCAGTGTCACCATGCCCCACCATATCTGATGGGGCGCATGTGAAGCCCATTGTGGCCGCACTAACAACACTGAAGAATCCACAAGGAATACCAAACTTCGCGGCAACACGTGTGGCCCAATAAGGGCCAAAGTCTAGGAAAATCCAATTTGGCAAGGATGATGTTTTTTTCAAGAAGGTGGAAAAGGGTCCTTCCATCTGGTCCTGGAACTTGTGTAGGTACTCAACCTTGTCCAATGGGACATCCCTTGTGGCCTCGGCATGATCGGGCAAGCCGACCACGCGAGGCAAGGGAAGTCCCACAAGATGTATCTTGTGGGACAGTTCTGGAGGGATTTTTGGCAGCCTTTCGATGTTTCTCGGTGTGGAAGCGAAGGAAACAAAGTGACCTCTTTTGGCTAAGCACTTGGAGAGCTCCAAGAAGGGTATCACGTGGCCGAAGGCTAACCAGGGAACCATGACAACATGAAGCCCTTCTTCTCCTTCCATCTTTTTTTTGACTAGATGAAACCACTATTGTTAAGGAGGCTTCACACGGAGGAATTTAATGAAGGTTATGTGGCATGAAGGCTTCACATGGCCAACTGCCTGCCTTATTTTGTAACTGGGTATAAATTAAAAAGAGTGAACACCTGATAAGTTTACTCTCCATTGAATTTGCGTTGCTTTGTTTTATAATCGAATGGTCCATGTTCCATAAATCGATCTACTACAGTCAGAATAATTATCACAATAGTCAGTAAAAAAGAGGCTTTCTGGGGTTTTTTCCTTAAAATTTCAGTTTGCAATTTGCCAATTTGGTGTGAAACCTAACTAGCAATTGTAAAGGTTAGTAGCATTGCTTCTGGATTCTTTCCAATTTCAAGCAAGTTTAGGCATCACTTGATGGTATGTGATATGGCCAGACCATAGTTAGCAAAATCCCATTTTAAACAGCATTTTTTTTAATTTTTTTTTATCGCAGTCTAATACTACATTTAAAACTTTTACAGAAAAAAAACTCCGCTATTCTGAGGAAAATATTTAAAACACTTTAAAATGTATTAAACACATTTCTTTAGCCAACTTTACACCGCTATATTTTGTAAATGACAGAATATTAGACGTATTAAACCCGTTTTTTCATGTTACTGTTTCTTTGATTGTTTTTTAACTACGATTTTTTGAAACAATAATACCATATAAAACCTGATTTTTTCCGTTTTATGCCTAATTACATTTTGTTAACAATGCTGATATCATCCGGCCAACCAATTGGTGGATGGAACTAAATACAATCTTAGTTTAGAAATGCCCAATATGCATGTCGTTTTTTTTCTTCTCCTTTTCCTCAATAGGCTGGAAACCTTTTGTGATTGAATTGATTCCAGAATATAAAAAATTACAAAAACCAATAAAAAACAAAAAAAACAAATCAATCTAACCGATTGTCGCTCGCTTCCAATCGCCAGCTTGATGAGTCACGCTAAATTGTAATTTGTGTTTGTTTTTCTGGAGGAGCTACGCACTGCCACAAGGAACAGTATGCCGGAATGTTCGTTGCTTCAACCCCAAGAGTAGAAAGATTGCGCCCATACTCCTGGTGAAAATTATAAAAACCATATGTAAAAGGCATACTTGGGGGAATCCTAGTATTGAAAGTCATAAATAATCTTGCCCTGTTCGTTTTGGATATTGAGAATCGATTTTGAGTGCAACACTGATTATCGGACTAAAAATTACAAGCAATTTTGAGTCCGATAATCAGTTTTGGACTCAAAATCGATTCTCAAAATCCAAAACAAATAATGCCTTAGGCCCTGTTAGTTTAAGATTATGGCAACCGATTGTGAGTGCTAAACCAATTATTGGACTCAAATTCAAACGTAATTTTGAGTCCAATAATCGGTTTGGCACTCACAATCGGTGGTCATAATCTTAAACGAACATGGCCTTACGAGAGACAAAAGATAAATTATATGGAATACCAAAGGTAATATTCGAATGCACCTGAACATCGAGGAATAACTGCATGCAAATCTTATCGGTGTCGGAGATATTGTGTTCTGATGGGTCTGAGCTCGCCCCTGCCCGCCTCTGTGCGCCTTGCCGTATCCTTAGCAGAGAAGACTCTGTTTTTCTCGCCTAATCAAGTATGCACCCATATCATTAGCAGAGCAATTGAGAGGAAAAGGAGAAAAATGGACTTCCAAAATCATTTCGCATAGTAGAATGCAGTTGTGTGGCTTCTGATACTAACCAAATTAACAACATCAGCGGCCATTTCATTATAACGGCCAGTTATCCTTTCTGCAGCACCAAGTAGTAGTTCATTTCTAGCTTCTCTAGTCAAATATTGAGCATGTTCCCCATCAAGGAAGGCCTGAAGGTCAAATTTGAGTTCAATGCTAGTTGGCTACTTGATCAGAGAAAGAATATCAATGGCCAAGGGATATAAGGCATAAGCAGTAAACACTTCACGAAAATCAGAAAATAAATCAAAGGTACACTACAAACATGGTAATGTCAGACAGCCAAAGGAAATGCCACAGAATCAATGGTATCAGCTCATTTTTAGGTAAAAAATGGTACAATAGAGTGGAGACCATAAATGCAAGTTCCTCAAAAAATGAAAGCTAATGACCATTTGTCTTAGAAAAGATTAACACTATTCCTAAGTTGTTAGCAGTGTCTGTAGTGATGGTTTACATATTATCTATAAGTTTCCTATGAGATTGCCACAACTTGTGAGATGAACTGAACTCATCTCAACTCAACTAAGCCTTTGTGACATGAACTGAAAGAAAGAAAATTGTCAACTAACTTCGAACAATGAAGGCTTTCACTAAATCACACCAGGATGGCAAACTCTCCACAGAAAACCAGAGAACAACAGAACGCACAAAACAAGACCTTTCATTACAATCTAACCATAGTTAATAGGATGCAAGAAACTAAATGTCCTTGAGTGGGAACTTAGGGAGAAAGACCATGCCCTACCAACATTGTTCCAGAACACCAGATCTAGTCCGTTAATTGGCCGGAGTTCCAGAATGTCCTAAATAATAAATTTTAAAGGTTTGTTGGTAAATTGTAAGTAAAAATATCTGTAATAAGTAAATCTTAGCCAAAAACATTTATGGTACACCCCGAAGAGAAAAATTATTACAGGAGAGGCTGCTCCATCCCACTTGGAGTGCCATTTTTTTATGTTTGCTTTGTATGTTGTGTACTCTGTCTCGTCTCAAGCAAAAAATTACTGTTAATTATCAAAAGACAAACAAGAAATGGCTTCATCACACACCTCGGCGTATTTTAATAAAGTTCCCTGGCATAAATAACCTGTCCTTCCACGTGTATAAATGGTTCAGAGTTTAAACCAAGCAGGGTGTCCTAGCTTCATGGTTGGTATCTACTACAGAATTATTTTAATAAACAATTAAGAGTACAATTATAATTCAGGATTTGCTAAGGTCCATCGCAAAAGGCTTTTCACGGCTGGTCTGTCGCACCTCAGACCAGTCACCTCGTGAATGGAGACAAAAGCTGTTGTCTTCATTCACGAGGTGGCTGGTCTCACGTGCGACGGACCAGCCGCGAAATGCCTTTTGCGATGGACGCTAGCAATTACCTTATAATTCATAGTTTTTTTTTTTTTTTGAATGGCAACAGACACTAATTAAAACAATAGACATTACAGACGTGACAGATATTGGCCCAAAGCTAAAACCTCTCTAGGAACAGCCCTTTAGGAAGGGAGAGTACTTCATTAGCCACTCTAAGGACGTGACAAATAAAAAAAAATTACCACCACACATCTATTAATCTTACCAATAATTTGTCTAATTGCCAGGGACCCACACTACACTGAACCACAGAAGCAATCGCACTCGATGAGCTATCTTCAACCCATAACACTACATCCTGACTTATTCTGGAAAACATGCAGTCCCCACGGGAAAGTCCTTATGTTTGATGACATCATGGCACATAATATGTATCACTTACATTATCTACATAATTAATAATATCTAAATCACCAGATGGGGAAAAGTAAAATGAACAGAAAAATTGCACACTGGCTAAAACAGAGACAACCACAGATAAAACAAATAAGAAACAGATGCGTATAGACCGACCTATGCTCATCGGTACATTGATCTCTACGTGTTCAAAATTGGCTATTTTCTCATGCAAACTTCTAAGTTCTAGTAAATTTAATGACCAAATATTTATAAACTCCACGCAGCCTAGTATATAAATCTACAAATTCCTTCAGAAGCATGAAGATACATCCACAATCACAAGTATACAAATCCTAGAAGAATGCCCAAATTCCTACAATAGGATGCATTTTATATCATAACAGCAGGTTCTAGACCAGAATAAATCAGAGTTTCTTGTTGTAACGGAAAAAAAAAATAAAGGACATACATAAGGAATCAACCAAATACCTTCAGAGGCCGCAACACACCCGATACATAAGGTGAATGCCTTACAGGAAGAGGTTTATTTGTCATTCTGTAAGTTGTTGTTATTCCCTTCAATTGCCTCAAGTCCTACAATATTTTTCAAACAAAGGTTAGAAACATAATAAGACAACACGAAGTCAACTATCCAACTAAGGATTATATATATAGAGGTAGAGAGAGAGAGAGAGAGAGAGAGAGAACAAAAAAAATTAAGCCTAAAAAAAAGGAAATGACTTGAAAACAAGTCCTCGTGCTCCCACTTGAATAACTGACAAAACCATACGCCGGCAGAAGTGGATAATATCCATGAAATAAGCACATTAAAAGGAGTCTTAACTTCACAACTTCAATAATAACCTTCCACTAGAAGTGGGGTTCTCATATGATGGACGCGTATATTTTTCCGAGGAAAAATATGAGTCTCGGAAAAATATGAGTGGCAAAAGTACAAGTGGGGGGCCACGTTCTCGGCGATTAAAATTATTTATCCATCCCCACTAGATGATTCTAACCCTCCAATTTGTGGCAACCATATGGATGGCGAAAAAATAAAACCAAGTCCGTGTTCATCAAGAAATCCTCAAAGATTGAAGGGTTAGAATCATCCAATGAGAGTGGATTTGTATGTGGATTTGTATGCATAATTTTGATCCGTGAACATAAACCCCCACATAATTGTGCCAGATATGAAAATAAACACATCAAAAGGAATCTTACTTTGCCATTCAAAAAAGGGAAAAAAAAGGAGTCTATCTTCATTACTTGAACACCAACCCTCCAACACAGGCACCAACGCTCATACATGATACATTTCATGTCGAGTATTAGAACTGGCTGAAATTAATGATAGTGGTACTTTGGTCATTGGTTTAGAACACCAACCCCATATAAATATCACATGTAACCTGTATGCTATAATATAGTTTCAAAACTCCCTGACGTCATCATGGACTCCCCCGGTCGACTCCCTTTTACCTTGCCGCATTCTTGTCTAAATCTGCATTTTGCCCCACAAAGTCAATCAAAACTCCTTTCACACTCATGGATTATGACTGTGTCAACCGAGTACACAGCTGCATCAACTGAATATTCGCCCGAGTCGGGTGCCGAATCGACTACCATTTCCTTTGGGCTTTGGCTGCATTTTGACTCGCATCCATGTTTTGAATCGCTACTCTTGTCCTCTCTACCCCTTTCATTTTCATATTGTTTCTTCCTTCACATTCTCCCTCTCCTTTCTACTTATACTATTTCACCACTTTGAGTTTCCTTTTCTCAAAAAAAAATCAAAATCAAAATCCTAGAGTTTCCTCTTCCCACCCCACGAATATTAGGATTTCTCCTTTTTGCTCTAATCCCACGAGATATTTCTTTTTAGTTGCTAATTAAGGATTACTTCAGTGAGGTGCAAGTTATCAACTCGCTTGAGCATTCTTCTAAAATATAAAAGGAATGCCCCACTATTTCACTTAAGTTGATGCATTTAGCATGCAATGTAACTTAAATAACAGCAAGTTAGGATTTTTCGCCCTCAAACATCAAAATTCATCAAAATCCTCCCAAACCCTATAAAATATTCAAAACCAAACTTTTTTTGTGATAAGATCACTCCATTCCAACCTGGCAGCTTCTTTGGATTTTACAGCATCTCCTTTTACACTCAGTTTTGCATCCTTTTATTTTTTTAAAAAAAATTGACATTAATATTGATTTATAAATACTTATAATTACATGAGAAAGGGACCAAAAGCCATGATTACAAGCATGAAAAACATCGGAACAAGCTCCAATGTCCAGAAAAGAACACCTTAAACAAAGTCAAAAGATACTATCTGTTCAAATTCCCGTCCATTCCTTAACAAAGCCAACACATAACTCCTTTGCGATCTCCAATAGGGATCTTGAATGCATCTCCATCCTAGTACCAAGTACCAACCCAATCAATCCACTTTACCCCATGTATTCTTATCTCCATCAACTTCTTCCAATTAGATGAGACAGTGCATACTATACCAAAAGGGCTCCCTTCAACAGTGGCAGGTTAATAAGTGGCTCGAAATTTGTCGAGCGTCTGCATTGTTTCACACACACACCTTGCTCATCTATTAACTCAGAACATGGAAGAATATACATCTAGGAAAAGCTTTCCCAAGCAGCGAAGAACAAGGTTCCTCAAGCCCACTTTGATGTTTCTTTACTATCTTCCAATTAGAACTACTGTTCGAGAAAAACTGTCGGGACCCTGCCCTTAACAAAGTCTGCTAATCAAATAAAATGTAGCCACCTAACAAAATAAGCCCCAACAACACCTAACAGCCTGAGAAAATACCTTCTTCTGGAGAGTATAATGAACCAACTAAGCAACCATTCTTTTAAGATAATTAAAAAAAACCTCTCTAATCCTTTGAAACTCCTTCGCCTCTTAAAACCAGAAAGCCAAGCCGCCCAAATCCAGAAACCATAAAAAAACTCATCAAGATCCCATCAAGGATTTCACACTAGAAGACAGAAAAACCAGAAAGCAGAAAAAGTAAACACAAAAGACTAAACCCAAAAGATATCTACAAGAACAAAAGTAAGGGAGAAATTATCTAAGGACTGGGATCATGGGACCCATCCTTTTCCTAGCCATGACTTTTATCCTCTTCCTTTTCCTTGTTTTTTTCTTTTACCAATTGGTCTTCCTACCCAGTCCCAAACACATCCCCTAAAGCTAGGAAGTCGGCCAATTCATCAAGGTCAACAATTTCTCAGAAGAAACTACCTCAACCCTCTCTCTCTCTCTCCCTTTGATGGGTTTCCCACCACAATCTCCTTCCCTCTCTCTCTCTCTCTTCTGCTAATACCTTCTTAAAAAAGGTAGCTTGTATTTTGGGACACAGGTTCCTTTAATGTTTCTCAATCCAGTTAGAAGAAAGAATTATTCTATGTTCTTTCTAGCGTCGGCCTTGAATTGCTTCCAATCCTTCTTTAGGATTTCCATCTCAAGCTCCCTTGGAGTTGGGGGCCCTTCATAAGGTCTTCTCTCTTTAACTCTGGGTTATTTTTTAGTCTCATCTGCAGGTTCATCCCACTCAATCTTTGGCCTTTACCTGATTAGTTTGGGCTTTCCATGAGACTTAGAACTTCTAAAGGAAATTTTTTCTTCTTTTTCTTTCCTGCTTTCTGGCGATCCAGGAGCTTCCTTTTAAAGATTGAAAGACCTACTTTAATGGCCCGAAGCGTCAGAGGCTTGAAGCAATGATTATATTTTTGGGATTGAACGCCACCTCTCAAAACAGAGACTTCTACTTTATGGCAGCTATTCAAATTCCGCAGCAAGGAGACACGTTTCCTTCGGTATTGACGCGTATCCTTCCTGGCCCTATTAATTTTCTTTATTATCTTTTTGGGGCTCTCAATGGGTTTCCTTGAGCCCATCAGAGGTCCTGATTGCGTGTTCTTTTCTTTCCAAGGTACGATACTTATAGCCTTCGAGTGCAAAACATTTATTCCAGGTATTAGTACGTTCTGAAAATCCATTAGTTTAGATGATAGTTGCCGGAAACTCCTTGGGTGGGTGGGAAACCCATTTCCCATAAAACGCGTGTCTCACGGTTGGGAAACTGGCTTCCCCTAAAATGAGGGAAATACGTTTCGGAAACGTTTCCAAAATATGATACAAAATTGGAGAAATGTTTCTGAAACACATGGGAAACATATGGAAAACTTATGTAAATAATGTGTAAATGCGTGATAAACGTATGCAACACTCGTAGAAAGTGCATATGAAACGTGTGGAACTTGTGAAAATCATTTTGGAAAAAACACATCATTTCCTAAGACATTTCTCGTACGATTTTCTATTGTTTCTCGTTTCCCCTGTATTTTTTTCATGCGTTTCCCGTTTCCGTTTCACGTTTCGTTTCCCGAATTCGTTTCCCACCCTGGTAACTATGGTTTAGATTTACCTGATTTTCTTTTTTGACTCAACGTATTAGTCCCTGTTTTCTGCGATTCGATCCTTGACAACCTACTTGGTTCAAAATTCAAAAGATTGCACCAACGGCTCTTTTTCCTCCCTTCATTTTCCGAAAAATCTTTTCCTTTGCTCTCGCGGAATGGTTTTTTCTTTGGCAGTTGCCTGCGTGAACTGAGATTATCTTCCTCTACTTAAGAAAAACTGGAAATGTCTTCGTTGATTACTACTGGGCACTGGTTATCATTGGTTATCATTCCTTCTTCTACCTCCTCAGTACTTATTAAGAAGCTTCTTGAGCCTATCTTAAGGCGGATGAAGGGAATATGATACTTCCATTCCGAGGATAATACTTTTGCAGAAGCATAATTCATGCAATGGTCATGGTTACCCGTCAATTGAACTTCGATTACCTGCACAAATTGCTTCCCCAAAGCCTCAATTGTTGATGGGGTCCATGCATGTAGCGGGATATCATAGAATCTAATCCATCTGGCCTTCATGGTCTAGGTGAGCAGATTAACTTTTGTGCAGATTATATTTTTCCCTTTCATTATCTATATTTTGTATCCCATCTTCATTCTATCTTTATCATGAATCCTCTTGAATCCTTTTCCTCTCTTAACTCGTCGTCTTCATTTCCCATGTTTTCTCCACTTGTCACAATTGAACAAAGGATCCAAGTCACCACCTCTAGTAGCAAGAACAAAATCCGTCCAGATCAACCCCCTGATCGTGTAGTTACGATTGCCCTGTGCAGCAAACCACCACCATGAACCAGGAACAAAACCAGTCCCAAGTTCCATCCCAAACGATCCCTTGTTCTTGCCCTTGTTCTCCACCCAACAGCAACCTGCTGCCTTTTTCTTTCACCCTATCTAGATACCATCTTCTTACCTTTAAAACCACCCCTGTAAACCTCCTGCAAACAGCTACTTAAAAGTTCAGGTTGCTTAACTTTTCCACTCCCAAACATCAGGCCCCAACATGTATTTCACCCATCTCTGCAAGACCCAAAACCAGTCCCTTACAAATCCTAGTTCTCGTCAGCCAAAACTTCAATATCTCAGCCCTCTGAAACAGCCCCACTCCATTATTTTCAAACACCGAACCAGTCCCAGGTGAGTCTTTTCTGCCCTTTGTTTAACACCCAGAAGCCTGCCACAAAACTCAGCCCACTTTCCACCTAAAACCCTTCCAAATTACCCCCAATCCACTCCAAAACGGCACAAAAGCTTTTAATCGAACAGCCCCTTGAACTCACCTTTTATTGGTCATGTACCAGCCTAAGTCAGACACCCTTTTCTCTATTAATCGAGCTTTGAACCTCAGCCACGGTTTTCTCCATGAGTTTGCCGCCCACGAATAAGATCTTTCTCTAAAGCACACAGTTTACTTCATTACATTTATGTGTATGGGAAAATATTCATCTCATGTCATAAATATTTATGTGGATGCGAAAATAGGAAGGACGGACTATCAACTGCAAAGGGGATCCCAACAAGGATGATAGAAGCCAGCCACAAAAAAAATACTTGTACAACTCGATAATATGTTAGGAAAAAAAGTTAAGCTAGGGTTTAGACTGCAAGCTTAAACATCAACCAACTTATGAAACTAGAGAATCAATCCTTTAACCATATACAAAGTGCAAGTATGCTCATTTGTCCATGTCAAATGTAAGTCAAAAGAATTACAATAAGAGAAGTACAAATAAAATCAGAGAAAAATTAATTTATGGAAATTAACACTAATTTACTTCACTCGCAAACACTATTTTTTAGTATTGAAAACATTCAAACGGAGAGTTGTCTTCTATTCTCTCCACTAATACTAGCAGTCTTTATAAATTCCATGCAGATCTTTCTAAACAAAGAAATACTACGTCATTTCCAACGGCAACAATATTTTTTGAAAAGCTTCAACACATTAGCTAAAACCTAAAACAAGAGAAATTTCTCAATTTTCAAAAGGAATACATCTAATAACTAAAGAATATCAATTTTCAAAGGCATAATACTCATGTTGTTTCCTTCCCTCCACAACTCACGACAGTTTCCTTAACTAATCAGTGTGCATACCTCAACAGACTTCTCTACTAGTGCTTCAATCATTGTATCCATAATGTCAGGGACCAAATCCTCCAATGATTTTCCTCCTTGTACTATACTGTGCTTTACTATATCAAGTACTTCAGCAGAGCAAGAAGAAAGAAGCTGGAGTATGTGTTGGAGGTAGTCACCATTAACTTCCATCACCAGACAACCTATATCATGCATTACCTGCAAAATTAGGCTACAATGAATATGCAGCTTTAAACATTACACACTCTACATTCATTAATTCAAACAATCAAGAGCGCCAGATGGGATTGAAATTTGCATCAATACAGTTCACCTTGACTAAGAGAACAAAAACATGTGAAAAAATTGAAACTCGAAAAGTTAATTACCTACATCAGATAAACCAGAGAACAAAAACATGCAGATATCAGTGTCCTATACAAAACTCTAAACAGCATCAAGGCAGGATATTTCCTGTTTTAACTTAACTAGAAAACCATATATTTCCACGTCCATTTTCATAAAAGTAACAATTAATTGTCCAAGAAAATAACACTTGACATTAGGAATAGCACGTGCATTTCTACCCTAATAGAATTACCAAAATACACATAAAGCCTTCTTTGTCCAATTCTGAAACAATGCAGGGTACTTTAGCCATTCTGCACAAGATCTTTCTGGTATTGCTAGTTACCACAATCCCCATCCTTGAGTTATAATACCTAGATAGAGATACAGATACAGACATTGACACGGGAATGGATATATGACTCGGAATTTTCCAAAATGCAGGACACATATATGGATATGGTTATCCCATAACATAACTGAGCTAGATTTAACTTAGAAGATGGAATTAATACTATATATAATAGGATTTGTATGAATTATGCACTCAAAGTTATAAGTGCAAATACAAGACCAAGGTTTTAAATTTAGATTACAGTTTTGGCAGCCAAAACCGTTTCCATTTCGGTAGGAAATTCCGGTGAAAATCCTGTAAAATCATGGAAACAAATGCAAATGAGAGGATTTTGAGATGGGACTACAGGAAATACTAGAATAAGCACAAAACCATCACATAAGCAAGATAGCTATATATAATGGTTTAACAACATCGAACACCTAGTGACATGCGTTGTCGGGTATGTCTAATAATTCAAAACATACTACATTTCACATGTGATTTACATAAATATTTATACACAATACGTTTTTTAAATGTATTTATACAAATGAAAAAGTGTTTCTAGTTGACCGAGCAGATAACTTATCAGGTTCGTCGACCAGAAATAGAGTGGGGCACACAATGTTTGGGTGATCCAAACCATTAATTTGATGGGCCCTGGCGTAGATAGGCCATGCCCAAAAAATCATCTCCATAGGATCATCCTAACCCTCCGATCAATTGAGGTTTCTATTTTGTGCCATCCATTTTAAATCTCCACAAATCGAAGGTCAGGATGATCCTATGGAGATGATTTTTTGGGCACATCCTATCTACGCCAGGGCCCATCAAATGAATGGTTTGGATCACCCAAATAATGTGCGCCCCACAGTATTTCTAGCGACGGACCAGATATGTTATCCAGTCGGGAACATACCACATTTCACATGTAATATATATAAATATTTATACAAAATACTCAACTCAACAAAGCCTTTGTCCCAAACTAGTTGGGATCGGCTAAATGAATCCTTTAGAAAAATTTCATGTTTTCTATAGGATTCATTTCATAGAAGAGTGGCAAAATATTTATACAAAATACATTTTTTAAAAATGTATTTATGTATACGAAAAAGTGTTTCTGGTCGTCTGAGAAGATAACTTATCTAGTCCGTCAACAAAAAATAGTGGGGCCCACATTGTTTGGGTGATCCAAACCATTCATTTGTTGGGCCCTAGAGTAGATAAAGTGTGCCCAAAAAATCACCCCCATGGGATCATCCTAACCCTCCGATCAGCTGAGGTTTCTATATTGTGCCGTCCATTTTAAATCTCCACATACGAAGGTAGGAAACATCATGGAACTGCACAGCAAAGTAATTGTATCTTATGCATGTGATGTCAGATGGGCATGAGACCAATAATACCTTGTAATTCTATGTGGTATTGACATAGAGTTGGGATCCTAGGAGGGGAGGCTGGTCATTGTACTTCCTTATACTTACATTGTACTTCCTTCATGTTCGACAATGCATGTCACTAGATGTTCAATGTCATTAAGCCATTATGGATGGCTTTCCTGCTTATGTGATGGTTTCTAAGCACGTGATGGTTTCTAAGTACGTATTTATGCTTATTCTAGCATTTCCTAGGTTTCATCTTAAAATTTTCTCATTTGCATATGTTTTTTAAATGATTAAAAAATTCCATATGTTTATGTGATTTTACAAGATTTCGACCGAAATTTCCATTGAAAGTAAAATCATTTCGTTTCCGTGCTGATGGAAACCGAAACATAAATTTAAAACCTTGACAATACATAACCACATTTCACATTGAATTCATAATAAAATAACTATGTAACCCTTACCGATACAGTATGCCGCTAATGTACTTAATGATTTTCGTTCCAGTATGCATTTCGTTTTCAGTATCGTTTCGGTAGGATCGAAATGGATACATTTCGGTCGTTTCTTGTCAATTTCAATGCAAATTTAAAATCATGGCCATTAAGTTGGGAACCACATTTCACATGAAATTCATAATAAAGTCACATGTACTGATATAATATACCACTAACGCACGTGATAATTTCGGTTTCGGTATCATTTCGGTGGGATTGAAAGGAAATATTTTGGTGTGTCTATTTCGGTGGAAATTCATGGGCATTAAGTGGGATGGGCTCTGGAGCTCTAAGATGGATGTTCTCTTATTATGGGAGGAATGGTGAGAAGAGGGACCGAGCTATACCTAGATGGAAACCACCTCCGAATGGGATGCTAAAGATTAATTTGATGGGTCAAGTTTTGGTAAGCCGGGACTAGCAGGTATAGGAGGAATTATTATGGATATGCGTGTGTTAATGAAGGCCTTCTCAAGCCCGACAGGGAGTCCGTCTTCTAGTGACAAATATGATGTGTTGGGCCATCATTGAGGAGGATTCTCAATGTAATGAGAAGGATGAAAAAGGTGTCTGAATTCCATGACATTTTGCAGACACAGGTGAGGAAATACTTGACCTTCTCTTAGGCAAGGAGGGTATCCTTCTATCATACTAGGAGGGATGCAAACTAGGATGCCGATTCATTAGATAAGAGTGGTGTTGTTAGGTTAGGCCGTCTTTAGTAATTGCAAACCACTTTCCACTCGACGAGGGTTGAGTTCTTTCTCTCTGTGTCACTGTCCCTTCTTGGGCCCTGACTATCTTGTTCGAAGCTAGTTTGTTACCTATTTTTCTTATTTTAATAAACTTCTACAGTTCAAAAAGAATAGATCATCAATTGACACATTTTGGCATACATAAAATAGTGAAGAAATGCATTCATTCAGGGAGAAGAGAGAACACAAGTACATACATAAATAAAATCTTCTGGGCTGGCAGAAATAGCCCATCCTGAGCTAGGGTTCAAGCTCCCCGAACCCGCTTTGCGAGCGGTCAATCCAGAAGACAACCAAGCTGAGTACCTATCATGGATAGAAGGTCAAATGTTGAGAATTTATATGAGTAGAATAATCAAATGTCCGGGGCAATTCAAGCTAACCTTGAAAGAAGCTGCAGAGATAAACGAAGAAACTTGTCTGAGCAAGAAAAAAGAAGCACACCCTCTTTCCAACAAGATTTTAAGCTTTCTAGAAGCGTAACACTTTGCTGAAGAGTCAGTTCCCGAGCATTGCATTGATTAGGTCGCGAGTTTTGAACTAAGGTAATAGTAGACACCATGAGCGCAGAATCCAGAGCTCCAGCAATATCCTGAAACCTGATGAGATATCCTTAACTTAGCCCAGTAACATAAAATATTTAAAAGTAAGACTCCTTATTCTAATATATCACCATCCATCCTCAAACCATGTGAAGTACCTCAGTGAGAAATAAACCCCAATATTCCATTGCTTCATGAACTCGATATATACAGTCTCTGATCGAAATTTAGTAACAGCAGATCTGGATGGACAGTAACCTTCATGAAAATTGGAAGTTATACTCTAAGTAAATAAATAGCAACACATTTGAGTGTTATTCTTAAATTTGTATCATAAGAAGAAAATGGTCTTTACTCCCACACATACATCAATAAGATTCCAAACCCAACAAGTGCAAGCTTTAAAGGTATTCAAAATTATTTATAAAGCACTATTAACTTAAGTTCCAACAAATTAGGCTGGCTGTACCTTCAAGATAAGCCAAAAACCTCAGGCTTGATTTGTAGTTTTTAAGGAACTTTATCGGTTTTCCTGGAGAGAGTGCCCCTGGTTTGCCCTTAGGAATTGCTAAAAGGACCTCCTTCAGAATTGAATTGGCCAAGAAATCAAATATGTGTAAGCCTGAATTTGCTGAAAATAATAACAGAAATACAAAATAAGATTGGTGAGAACATCACACTAAAATACTTATGTGCAATGAAGCAACTAACTAAGATGATGCACAAAAAATATGTGATGCTTTGAAAAAATATAAAGCATGCACATTTCAGGGGTGGAAAGTCCAATGAACTGGAGAAAAGTAGGTGTATAAATACCCATACCTGAGGATGAAATCTCCAACAAAAATTTGCAGTCCTTCTCAATAAATTGCATAATTTGTTCGTAATCATCCTCAAGTTCATCAACAATAGCCCCTCCAACCATCTGTGAAGAGCTGTGGGGAATAATTTTTTGAATCATTGGCGACACTACAGTTGTACGGAAAATTTCCTCAGCACCTATGGTGTTATCAATAGCAGCATATGCACGTAAACAGTTGTAAATTGCATTTGCATCTCGATGTTCCAGCCCAGCTACAAAACAATGTCCCAAGCTACCATCCAACAATAAACTAGCACTCTGAATCCGTGTCTCCATATTCTTAACAAATGGAAGGTTCTGTATGCCATAACATAGAACTATTTTCAGAATAATTTGCACCGGTAAAAACAAACTCATAGGGAGACATCAATTTACCAGTAATAGAAATGAAATATATATATATATATATATATATATGTGTGTGTGTGTGTGCGTGCGCACGTGCGTTCCTACTTATATTGGCACTACCATGTTTTGATAATTGCACTACCTATCTTGTCTTTTGTTATTTAACAGCTGTCAAAGGTTACAACAGTTTCCAAAAAACTGTCAGGAAAACAGTTAGCCTATATATATTCTTAACTAGATAAAGGATAACATAGAAAATGACTGCCAAAGCAAAAGAAGACTGCTTGTATGGTGCCTCTCAGTCTCGCTGTTTGTATACTGCTTGTTTTGCATTGATTTTTCTATTAAACTTATATGTGCTTACTTTGGGACTCCCTTGGTGTTGTGTGGACTCATGGTGTTAGTGAATGGTGGATTCCACTGATCGAGAAATAATTCATTAAGGTGGGTTCTAAGGGTTCATTGGTGGATTTTATTGATTTGGTGTGTTTTTCCTTGGGTGGATTCCTAAGGGACCAAAGTAGATTCTTTGGTATAATCTATCTTTGTTTGTTTGTTTAAGATGGTGTTTTTTTGGTACTCTATCCATAACATGTCCTACATTAGTTGGTATCAGAGCCATTGCTCCGCGAACTGTGCTCCCGTGGATCAAACGAGATTTTCCCTGATTTAGTGACAAACAACAGATTTTCCCTGATTTGGTGGCCAACAAGAGATCAAATCAGCACAACCCTACAGACGTTCTCAGAGGTCAATCCCATTTCAGAGTTTGGTGAACATGTTTTAGGATATCTATGGAAGGAGAGAAAACGCCTTCTTATTGATGATGGATAAATGGATTACGCAAATGGAATTTCGATTGAACACTCAAAGCTCAATTTATGTATTCAACGAGGTCGAGCGATTTCAAGCAGGAGTGAATGATGGGGACCATTGGCCAAGCCAAAAGTTTTCGCACCCATAGGACCCACTCTTAGAAGCAGGAATCTTCCTCATCGACGCCACTCCCACGAACCATGATCTTAAGAAGGAGCGACGTAATGCAATCCCGAAGAGACAAAAACCGCTCCCATGGCCCTCACAGCGTACTCCTATTACTCCATCAGTCCCACCATCACCAACTTCCTTGCATCAAACTCTTCAAACTACTTCATTGGAGCAACCACAAGGCGTCTTCGGAAGGCACGAGGAATGAGGGCATGAAAATGAAGATGGTTAGAAATTGCCACTTTTTTATATACTTAAAATTGAAAGATATATATGAATATGGTTAGAAATTACTATTTTTTGGTGTACTTGCATTTTGAAAGGCATATAGAGAAAATATTACATAAACACTCCATGGAGCTCCCAACCTTACACTCTTCTAGACCCCCCCCAAAAAAAAAAAAAAATCCCCCAGGCACCTGCTTCTTAAATTTCAAATGGTTTTAAAGTTTTAGGAGGAGTGCATGTTAATGATTTGTTTTCTAATTAGTAGGAGCTTCCTAGCAGTATTAGGATAGTTTCTTTTAATTGTTTGTTAGTGTCATAGTTTAGAATGTTAGGAATAAGAGTCCAAGAGTCTATGGAGTTGTTTTCAATTAGGAAATAATTACCCCACACCTTCTTTGAGAGTCCATAAGTTGTAGGCTTCGGCCATCTTTTTAAAGAATGAATGAATATGAATTTTTAAAGCAATGATGCTCTCTCCATTGGTGTCATATGAACTCATGCCACTAGTCAATGCTAGATTCCATTGATCGAGAAACAGTCCATCTAAGTTTATTCCAAGGGTTCAATGGTGGATTCCATTGATTTGGTGTGTTTCTTCCTTAGGTGAATTCAGAACACAGTAGATTCTTTAGCAACTCAACTCAACAAAGCCGTTGTACCAAACTAGCTGGGGTCGGCTTAATGAATCCTTTAGAAAAATTTCATGAAGAAAGTGAAAGGAATCTTCCCGGCTATAAAGAAACAGTAGATTCTTTAGCATAATATATCTTAATTTATTGGCTTAGGATTGTGTTTATATGTCGTGTTTCCCTTTCCATGGCCTGGAGTACATCACTTGGACTTTCCAAACAACTTAAGAATTCTGAAAAGACAATCTTGAAAGCTCTAAAAGTACTAAAATCCATGACTGCTGTATACAGAGCCTGTGAACACTAACAACAGTACTCCAATTCTAGAGAAAGTCTTCATAGCCGTTCAAACTCTTTCCAAACTTGAATCATTCATTTTCCACTACTCTTTGTCCCCTACTCTTTGTCGACTTCCACCTACTAACTTGCTAGCAAAGTTTCAAAACTTCAATCAAGCTCAAGTTTTTAACTCGGTTCCCCACAAATTTAGTCCCTCTGAGCTCTAGAAGCCCGACAACATAGAGATTGCCCATAATTCTCCATAGACAGAAAAGATCCCTGATTTCTTATTGTTTTTTCAATCTGAAGTTTAGTAACTGCTGCCCGCAATTCTCCATCCATCAACGGGGTCTAATTTGACTCATCTTCTTGCTAGTCAGCTTTTCTTCCCTCTGTTTTGGAGATAGAGTGTTGTGTAATGATGGTTGAAATTTCAAGTTCAGACAAGGACAAATCATGAACAAAACCTCCTATGCATTAGAAAGAAATTTTCAGTTCTACCATGGCCATAGGGGAGGAAAGTAGTGAAGCTAACATGAATGAGCAATGCTAGATGGGGGAGGAGAGCAGACCCTCTTTCTTTCACAAATTTAACTTTATAGCGTTGCCTTGATTCCGACCCACTTGTATATTCTGAAGTTCCAAGATGTTCCCCCTTATCTAGAGGGCCCCTCTGCAGTTTGCTCAATTTCCTTACAATCAATATGGGAAAAATAGCACATTATTCAAAAAAAAAAATGAGAAAATAGCATCAAGAAATTAAAAATTCATATCCAATTTGTGTCAAATGCTGATATCTAATAGAATGCAGATCTAACAGAATGCAAATTATGATATGCTCCAGATATGCTCTCTTAAAGATGCTACATATTTGGCTTGCATAGCAACGGTCATGTAAATGAAAAAGTTGAGCAAAGACAACAACAAATAAGCAGAGGCCGTAAAACTATCACATAGGAGAGCACAAGGACCTGCGCATGAGAGATGTAAAACTTTAGCCGGTTCATCTCACTGGCAATTCTCTCCAAAAGCATGCTTTGAGTCTCTCTGAGGTTTGTTCCATTTTCAGCATTCGGTTGGGCATTGCCATTACTTAAAGAACCCTTCTCTAAAGGGGCTGCATCTGTACTTGACCAATCAGCCGGCATAATAGGTAATTCTTTAATAAGTTTCTCGACCTGTACAAAAATAAAATCATAAATTTCTAACACAGAAAAATATCAAAAATATACATAAAACAAAAGAAGAAACATTCATAAACGTTCTCAATGAAGTAAAGTCTTCGCTGATCTTTCGGAATAATTAAAAAAATTAAAATTCCCAGTGATGAATAAGAGAAAATAATCAGGATAAGATATTTAGCTAAATGAAGAAATAGCCCAACTTGGTTTATATCAAAATCATAGATTGTGTTCAGGTGTGCAATCAAATTAAGTTGCTACAAATTCAATCTCAATATAATGTGAATTGGTCCCCAAAATGCAATCACTTTGATTTCAGCTCGAAGTACAATTTTCAAATCACAATTGCACTGACTTTGTATAATTAGGAACTCAAAAAACATAAAAAATAATTAGGAAAAAAAACAAACTCCACAAGAACTGAGAATGTCATAAACTACAACAACTGTAAAATCACTTTGTTTCTACTCAAAAAAAAAAAAAAGTTCTAGATCTTTCTAATAGAACCAGATCAAGAAACCTAGGGTTTAGTAAGATCATAACCTTAGAGACAACATGGAACGTATCAAGCAGCCTCTCCAAGATCTCCCTCGCAGCCGAGGCCTCCGCTCTCTGCCTTAACCTATTCTGCAATGCCGCGAGCGAGGAATCAACACTACTCCGAAAAATTGAGATCTTCTCTCGAAGTTCCGTGAGAGGAGCTCTCATCCGTAGGATCGCGCCATCAACATCAACGAGTTTCGTGCTGAGATTAACAAAGTCAGCGTAATCACGATTGATAAGCTCGACGAGTTCGTTCTTGAGAGAGGATAGATGAGATCTGAGCTCGGATCTGAGGTTTTCAAAGGGAACAAAGGATCTGAGATCTGAGATATAGGATTCGGAATCGAAATTCTGTTGGAGGAATGAGGTTTTTTTGAACCATAAGGGTTCTGAGTCGATTGGATCTCCGAATACATCTATTGGAGATCGAGGAGGGTGTAGATCTGCCATTAATTTTGATTTTTGAGTGCTTGTTTTTTTCTTTTTTTTTCCTTCTCTAGTCTGTGATTCGGAGGTTTTAATTTTAAGTAATTGGAGAAACGAGGGAGGTGTAAGTGTAACGGTGTAAGTACATGGAGGTTGAATAAGGCAATCTGGAAATGAGAAGAGATGCGTCGAGGATAATATTTAAGACTTGAAAATGTTTCGTTGGGAAAGAAATTGTTTCAGCCCACGATTTAGGATTTTGAGGGTTTTTGCAAAATAAGTCTCTTGTTTTGCTTTATTTGACAATTGACGATTTGGAAATAGAGTCGTGTTTGAGTGAATTTTGCAAATCAGGTCGTGCTATCAATTTGAGACCAAAATACAGAGTGTAGATTGTTTTGGCTGATTGCAACGTACACTGATGCTGGGTGTCTTGAGTAATTAAAAGGGGCAGATATATCACCCCCACCTTAAATCGACCCTCGTATAGGGCAGTGCTTAGAGAGAGAGAGAGAGATATGGGGGTCGATTATCACTGCCCCACAAAAAAAATACTTCACATGAGACCAAAATAACCATGAGATAAGTTTTGAATCGACAATGTGGATTTATCATCTATTACAATATAGCGGGAGGAAAAAGAAATTTCTTTTCTTTTTATCAGAGATTTACACGTCAGCATTATTCTTTTACCATTAACCCCTTCTGCTATCTAACATCTATATCTATGAGAAATTATTTGAGGGTGAAGTCGTCAATATATTCTTGATATTTTACTTATCTACTAGATTTCTATGCTTTTCTCACAATTTCTTTGTCTTATTCATACGAAAAGTACTGACGCGGGTACCTGTCTATGACAATTACAGAAAAAACTACCAAGAAGAGGTATACACATATGACAATGACGACAAAACTACTTGATATTTCGCATTTCGGACAACCATCTAATGGACGGTTTTGATCATCCTATGGTACGGACCATACCGTACATTTTAATAAAGTGAGGAATGCGATCATAAAAATACAATGAGTAGTGTTATTATAAAACGACATTAGCACTGTATATAATTTGAAACTATCGTTGTTGCTTGGATGTTCCCACGCTATTCAATAAATACAAAATGATTTTATGCCTTTGTTTAGATTGCCACATTCAGGCAATGGAACCAGTATGTGATTCCATGCCATTATCAAAATATGGTAGTGAGCATGGTTTAAAATTTCGGTTTCGGAACCGGTTTCGAACTGCTGAAATTTAGAAATTTCGGTCGAAATCCGGTACCAGAAATAAAAGAATATTTTATTCGATATCAAATTTTTGTTGAAATTACCGAAATTTCGGCCTAAACTTTTTTTGACTTTTTTTAAACAAAGGCACCCATTCAACCCACATATTTTCAATCCTACCCTCTCCTTTATGCTTTTTAACAAATGCGCCCATTAAAGCCACATAATTTCAATCCTACCCCCCTCGTTTATGTTTTTTAAATTATGGAACCTCTATAGATTGGAGGGCTAGGATCAGCATATGGAAATGATTTTACGGGCACAACCTATTGATGTTGTGATCCATCACATGGACTTTTGGATCAACCTATGATGTGGTCCGTACAGTTCTTTGTCGGCTCGTGCATCACACTGGGTGTTTTACTAGTTTCTATATATACCAACTTAAAATGGGACCAACCCTTCAAAACATAACATGTAAAATTGTGGGCCCCACCATAAACATGGGCTTGGGTGTTTATCGTGGGACCTACCCCATCAAAACATCAGTAAAAATAGTGGGCCCCACTCGATGAAATTTCCGAAATTTTGACCAAAATTTGGTACGTTTTGGGAGTTTTGGAACGTTTTGATTTTGGTGTTGACCGAAATTTTGACCGGATTCCGGTCAAATTTAAAACCTTGATTTTAAATATGGTTTGGCAATATGGGTTGCTCGCTGAAAATGCAGGTTCTATGTGCAGGCAAAAATCAGCTACAGAACAAAACTGCAAGTCGGATGATCAATCTTATGAGGCAGCTTTGGCAGACATTAGAGGATGGAGGTCGGGTTGTCAAGGCGTCAACCCTAACCCAATGCGAAATTGAATCGGCTCGGTTTTTCCCAACCCCAACCCAACCCCAAGAAAT
Source organism: Tasmannia lanceolata (assembly GCF_043159265.1). NCBI lineage: Eukaryota > Viridiplantae > Streptophyta > Magnoliopsida > Canellales > Winteraceae > Tasmannia > Tasmannia lanceolata. The sequence goes on from NW_027518693.1 coordinate 2,501,816, forward strand.
GCCAACCCAACCCGAGCCAGTATCGGGTTGAACCCGTCGGGTTCGGGTTGATCCAGGCCCAAGTTGCACCTTTACTTTGTTCGGTTCCACTCGGTTATATATTTGATTGGCATGGGAATAGGGCCCATTGTAAGCCCTAGCTGTGGCCCACCAAATGAACAACTATAGATGTGACATGTTGAATGGTGTACGCCCATCTTCGTTAATTAGAACCTTGGCCGCCCGGAGTCCGGAGCAAAACCAACCTTTCCACACCGATAAGACGTCCAAATAAACCCTACTCTCTCTCTCTCTTCGTTGGGAATTGATTTTGAGAGAAAAGAACCCTATTCTCCAAACTGCACCGTCTGTTTGATCCTTCTGCTACAGTCTTCGTTATTTCTCTCTGCAGATCATGGATTTCTGAAAGGCGAAAGGGGAGGAGAAATGGGTCGCCCGGATCCTTGTGTTTTGTTTGTTCAATCTTTTGTTCATCCACACCTTGATGAGTATGTCGACGAGGTAACTAACTTCACTTATTCCTATCTTCTAATCTTCCCTATTTGTTCTACGGTGATCAATCAGTGTTCCCTCATAAATATCCTAAATAAAGTATATATTTTTCTCATTAAACAGAACTCCTTTTACATCAATTAAATTTCAACCTCACATCTGACCAAAACCCTTAAATTTTGTTATAATTTTGTTTGCTAACATTAGCAGCATCTAATTAAAAAATCGTAGTAAAATTTCCGGACACTAACATACTTTAAAGCAATGAATTAACGCGTATGATGTGTATGCCTTGAGGTGTGTGTGATTACAACCTTCACTGAATTAAAAGAAGTGGACTGTTAATGAATTCATATCCCTCTTGGTTAGTTGGCTTGATGATAATCATCGCCACAATCATTGATGATTGGAAGTAGTTTGCTTTAGCTTCCAGGCCTAAGAAGAGGAAGAGAGAGTAGTGCTCAAAGTGAGTAGTTTTAAGTTTCAAACTTTAAGTTATTAACTTCTTAATTATAAATATGTATCTTCTAGAATCTAGTTCAAATTTTAACAACTGTCCAAATTATGTAAGTAAAGGTAAGGGTGCAACACATGTTACTATCATATATAAGGAGTATGGTAAAGAAGACGATGATGCAGAGGGTGAAGATGAGGACATCCTCTACATGGATGAAGAAGATGTGGATGATGGGCTTGATGTTGCAGACCTAGATTTTTGAGGAACCTAAGCCTTTGTTACACCTTTTCCTTTGTGCTTTGAGTCTGTCACTTGTTAGAGGGATGAGTTGGATTTGCGAAATTGTATTCGGTATGCTATTTGCAGGAGTATGGCACTAATCCATTGATTGGCACCTTGAGATTTTGAGACATTTTTTCATGAAATTGGCTTGTTATGATTTATGCATTATGATACAGGGGTGTTTATAGTTTATATGGTGCACGACTGCACACACATGAAACACTTGTGCAGCCCAATAAGAATAGCAAAGCCCACATGAATGGATGATCTAAACCATTCATTTTTGGGCGTCACGTGCCTCACAAAATCAGGGTCGTTGGATGATACTAAACCCTCTGATTGAAGAGATTTGAAGCCCCCATTGTGGGACATCACTGTAAGGAAAACTACTCAAATCAAAGGGTTTAGGATCATCCACATGCCCTCATTTTTTGGGGCACATCATACCTATGATGTCCCAAAAAATGAATGGTTTACACATGTGGGCGTCACTGTTCTTTTCGAATGCCACGAGCATTTCCCGTGCATGTGTCATACAAAAACTCTTTGATATAGCTTGTATTACCTTTTTGGATGTTTTTTTTATTTTTATTCTGAATTAAATGATGGATCTGTAAATAATTCAAAGCTGATGAAGGATGCAAAGAGATGAAGAGAGATGGGTGAGGATACACAATTTGTATAAGAGGACTTGTATTTCTTAAGTAAAACACATTACAACCCTTATACATCAATGATGGACAAAATTGCATTATGCCCTTAATAACTATTAATGACTTCTGTAGTACTACCCTTCACGTTGAAATGTTCCTTCGAACATTTTTTTATTTTGTCAAGTGGATGTAGTAGATGTTTTGCAGTCAGCCCAGTTGGTGAAGATATCAGCTACTTGGTCTTTGCTAACTATGTATATTCATATCACCTCTCGACCGTGTTTTGTTTCACACCTCTGTTTACTTTAAACTTCTTTGATTGGCTGATACAATTTCCAACAAACTGTCAACAACCATCAAAGAAATGTAAAATAAAAAGGTGCGAATGTCAACAGAAAGGGTGCAGTATCATCTTCCATTTGTTTTTTGATAACTAACATTTTTGTAGCGAAGGCATAAAAGGAGTCAGAGATCGCCTAATACAAAAGTTTGAATCCAAAAATTCAAATCCAAAAATTCTTCTTGCTTTAGCGATTGCAATGTTATCGGTTTAATGAAGAATATGATCGAAAAGATACATCGCTGCTGATCATTGTTATTGTCCCTAATCTCATCACTGTTACATGCAAGTCTAGATTTTGTCCAAAATTTCGGTCGAAATAGGGGAAACATGCAACTTTTCATATAAAAAAGTAAAGTGACATAGACAGAAGCCCTGAAAAAAATTAACTCCACTACCAGAAAAGAGAAGAACAAGATTCCTTTATGATATTTCTAAAAATGACAAAAATAAAAAGAAAAACCAGTGGCAACGAATCTTACCTAGATTTTGTCCGTGATTTCGTACTGAAATGTTTCTGTGATTTTACAAGATTCCGGCCAAAATTTCTTACCAAAACTGAAATGTTTCCTTTTCACCGATGACCAAAACGGAAACCGAAATTTAAAACCTAGATTAGAAGATAGTCCTTGATCACAAGGTACCAACTCCTTCCTAATCTTGTACTGAATATCTTTTGACCATCTTTGACGTATGAGCCTTTATTAGAGTATTTAACACCTATGTCTTGGCTTATGCAATGGACTATGATATCTTTATGAATAAAACCTGATATTTTTTCTTATAAAACTCATGCCCCATACTTGCTTTGCCCTTTTTTTTTTCCGTTCTTTCCCCCTATTTGTCCTTATCTTGTCTTAATTATTTTGACTTATTTTTCTCTGTTTAAAAGTGTGAGAAATTGTTGATGCATATGTCCTCTCCTGCCTGTTGCTTCGAGCATGCAAATAGTTTGTAAATTGTGTGAAACTCATGTTTTTTTCTTTGTGCTGACGTTCATTATGCTTGGAGGATTCTGATGTATTATGATTCATTTGCTCATTGAAAGAAATGTACTATGTTCTTTTCTTTTTGCAGGTAATATTTTCAGAACCAATTGTAATCACTGCTTGTGAGTTCCTTGAACAGAATGCGTCGTCATCATCTCCAATGGTAACACTTATTGGGTACGGCATGCTAGTTCTTTATAGCTAACTCTATATTCTGTTGGTGCAGAATAGAAAACTAGTTTAATAATTTGTATGATGAATTCTAGTAAGTTCTTTGGTCTTCAAAAGACATGCTAAGAAATAAAAAAACTAGAATAAAACTAAAAACAATTGCAGTTCTTCATTATTGTGGAACTCTGCTTATCTTTTTTGGTTATGTTTGCTCCTCTGTTATCCATGTTTCAGTTATTAGGTATATTGTTTTCCAATTATTAGGTACATCTAGCCCTCCCCAGACCCTGCAATGGTGGGAGCCTCGTGCACTGGGCTGCCCTTTTTTTTATTGTTTTCCATCTCTTATGTTACAATTTGATTGAAGAATACGTGGTTGGATGATAAATTTGTTTTGTTAGTGAAGACATACTTTTGACATGTTTGTTTTGTTAGCATAGTGTTACATTGGTTGCTTGTTATTGCAAAGAATTGCCTAATTAATATAGCTTAGGTTGGCCCATAATTCCTTCTGTATGAAATAGTTAGTTTGCAAACGACACCCTTATCTTTTGCAGTGAATTTTTGACCAAGCAAGGAATTTAGGGTTGATGTTGAAGCTGTGATGGCATTAAAGGAAGGATTGCACTTGTCAAGTCTAATCTCTCAAACTAGTTTGTTTCATTTCTTTATTCATGGTCCGTAGGGAGATGATGTAATACTAGAAAGGAAAATAAGGTATAAAACACAAATATAATTTGATTAGTGTCAAGTTTTTAAGTGAAGTAGTAGTGCAGAGCGTTGGATTTGGAAATTTAGAAGTTCAAGTCCTTTTTCCAATAAAACTTCTCAAGCAGAAACTTCCAATGAAAAAAAAGGCCACCCTCAAACAAAGTCCCGTATACTCTTCATGTAGTTGACCACCAAAAGTTCTAATTAGTATGGACTTAAAAAAAAATACTGACGTTGTGCTCCTAGAGAATTGGTTGAATGGAGAGCTTCTTCCTTCACCACCCACAAGCTTAACTTTGATGGGAGCTCAATTTACCAATTTGAGGCTGATCAGGATGATAGGGGTGCTTAGAGATTGAGAAAGGCTGGATCTTGTGGAGTGTGACCCCTTTCCGGTGGCATTGGTCTTGTAGAACAAAAATAAACAAAGAATTTTGAAGACAGAGGGAGCTTAGTGCCAGAGCTTCTTTGTGATGTTAAGAGCATTGCTGTTAATTGGTCATTAGTGTTTAAAGAGTATCGTTGTTAATTGGTCATTAGTGCTGAAAGAGTTCGAAGGGTTATGTTCTTCAAGATATATTTAGATAGTGAGATACAATCATAGTAGTTAGAAAATGTAAGGGAAAACGAAGGAAGATGGTATTCCTCTCCCTCTAATACCAACTATCTTTTTCCTAGATATGCCAATGATTTTGTGGATTCACTTTTTAAGAGTGGAGGCCATAGGGATGTGCTTTTAGCGGGCAATCTATTCTCTCACGGTACCTCTTTTTTTGGTCTCTAATAAATTTCTTTCTTTACATTTTCAAAAAAACGGAAGCTTTCTTGAGGATCCTAGGGGTCAAAGATCTAAGGCAAGTGGGTGCTTGAGTTTTCTTTAAAGGACTAGATTTGTTTAGTCGGACTCTTGCTTGTATTTATGATAAGAAGTGCTAGGAGGAAGGAAATTCTCAAAATGCAATAGTGCGAAGACTAAAACATTATTGACAAGATCGAAGTTTGACGTAAGACGGGAACGCATGTTAATTGACCTGTCAAGCTTAACTCTGATTATAGTTTGCTTGGGAATATATGTATGGTTTATTTTGGAACAGAGTTATCGGGATCGCTCTCCCACTCCTCGGCCCGCGATCCGGGGTCGCTGACCCGAAATGTGGGTCGTTTGCGACCTGGATCACAAAAAAGGCGACTCGGGCGACTCACGCGAAAGGGAGAGATGCATAGATAGAGGGAACACTTCGGTGGACTGGGAAAAGAGAGTTGCATAATAGTTTATTAGTCTGGTCATATTTTTATGTTCTTATTTCAGACCCGAGTAGTTATTTTCTGTTTGCTTTCATTTAAGATTGAGAATGCAATATATGTTGGTACTTAATTTAGTGATATTTGGAGATCTTCAAATTTTATATATTATGGATTGGATTGGAACTGGCATTTTCATTTTGAATATATATGAATGGCATACACGAGGTTTTTGGTTTTGGTTATTAAATGTATGGACTATATAATGAAATTCTTGTAAAAATATATGAAATTATGTATATAGAGTACCAAAGCGACCCAGATTTGCACTCCAAATCAACCTGCGAGCTAAAATAGCCAATTGACTTAACCTACCCTCATCGTCCCGCGTACCGGGCTACCATCGTACCGCGTACCCGTTCCTGTAATGCGTACCGGAACGAACCGCGTTCCAGGTAACCTTGTTTGGAACCATAAGGGTGTAGAGGAGACTGTTTACTAGGGCCTCTTAGGACAAACATTCAAATGCGGCAAAAGCTTGAGCTCCGAGGTTTAAGTTTCTTGTAAGAATGTATGGAAAGATCGGTAGTTGAATGGTGTTCAAGTAATGCAACTAACTGGTTTGACCGTAAGCAAGGAATCGAACTGCAGTTTTGATCCGGATTTCAGTCCCCACAGAAGTGGAAGCATATTGTAGAAGTTTATGAAAGTCCATGGAAATCTTGTAAAAATATTGAAGTGTATGGAATTCAATGAAGACAATGGAAATTTAATATGAAATTTCGAGAAATGCTATAATAAGCATAAATACATATTTAGAAACCATCACATAAACAAGACAACCATCCGTAATGGTTTCACAATATCAAACACCTAGTAACATGAGCTGTCATGCATGTCTAAAATAATAATGTTCATTCTAAACATAGATATTTCACATGTTTGAAAGCTGATGATAATGTCATTTCTTTTACTTTTCAAGGTACTCATCTTCTTAATAGAATGAGCATTAATATTTCCTGGATATGTGGGATTTTTTGGTTATATAGGTGCTATGTTGCATCAGTACAGATACGAGTGTTGGAATCCGACACGGGTATCGAGTGTCAGATTCAACAATCCTCAAAAGAACGATTCGTGGATTCACCAAAATATTTTAATCAATTTTCAAATTTTGTTTTCTTACATTATAATATGGTTAGATCATTAAAAAACATTATAATATTGTTATAACAAGAAATATATTGAAAAATTTAATTGGTTAGCTAGATTTAATATTTTATTTCTACTAGTGGGGAACCCGTGCGATGCACGTGACGGTGAACAAAAAGTAAAAGATACTAACAGTAAGGTAAGAAAGACTTGTTAATTTTGATTATGTTTTGTTACTGTCCAAGAGTACATTGAAAAGAGTAGATTTAGTGCACAATGGAGAAATCTGTTTCAAAATAGATATAAAGAGTTGAGTGTTCTATTTTCTCAATAAACTTATGACATTTTCTCACGGCCACCTTATGGATATTAAAAAATGTAAAGCCATATAGCGACAGATATAGAAATGGATGTGCAACAAGGAAAAATCTGCTTGGGACAAAGGAAAAAATCAACCAAATTGCATATGTACATGAACAAAAAAACATTCGTCAGCTATACCAATGAACCATCTCAAGTCTCTCTTCAAAGTAGATGCCTGACATAATGCAGAAGGTGCTCCATGCTAGAAATCACGTGGCACAGAAAATTACCTGGTTCTTTGTAATATTCTGACATAACTCGCATCACTAACTATTCTTAAAATCACACTAAAAAAACTATTTTTAAAGGTAGCTTATAAAAGAATCCAGAATAGGATTCTTTTGCAGTCTTGTAATACATATTATGTATTTGTGCAATACAATAATCATAATAATAAAAAATATTTCCTGGTTACTCTCAGATATAAAAGCACAACATTCGTTTAAATAGACAAATTTCCACACGTCCAACAATACCAAAAACCACACGTTCTGTAATTTTTCCAACCTAGCTTCTCATGACTCAAAGAGATAAACAAACTCTCCCTATAAAATTGCTTTCCTACCCTATCTCTAAACCATATTAATTCTCTATATAAAGATGGCAAATGAGACTTCTAGAAGATTTACAGAAACATAATCGTCTAACTACTTTCACTTGTATTCCAAATAGATACGGTTCTTTGAAATACCAGCTTGACGTGCAGCTTATGACATCCATTAGATTAAGGGTCAAACGCTAACTAAGAGTTCTATCATGGTGATAACTCTGTTTTTTTAAAGGTGCTTGTATTTAGGGTTGAATACTATTTTGTAAAATATATAAAAAACAACCCATCATATGATACAAAAAACGGGGTATAGAAGGGTTGCCATCCATAGAATAATCCTAGCCATCCAATTACAATTTATGGTTCAATGGGACCATGATCTATTTTTTCTTAAACGATGCTAATAACCGAATGGTGAACATCAAGTCATCAACTGATGAGGATGCCTTTTGGGCCATGACATCCATCCTCAATGAGGCCACTGTATCAGAGCTCTATATTTGTGAGTGATGGATCAAACTTATATGGTTTTCTTGCCAAAACATTGTGGTATAATAAATGAGAGTGTCTAACAAAAATAAAATGAATTAATGACTCAGTTAAAGTTTTCTTCATGAACAATTTAATTTATAAAAAATCATATAAATCAATCAAATTAATGCAGATTTTCTGAACCTAAAATTACGAAAGCATTTTTACAGTATAATAAATAAAAGGAGCATATCATCATTTGCAAAAAATTAATCAGGCAGAGATTTTCTGAATTGAACGAAGAAACCAAAC